>NC_138982.1:54598829-57137890 GCF_964341445.2 Mesoplodon mirus
AGTGACCTGGAAGAAAGAATGGTGGAATTCACTGCTGTGGAACAGAATAAAGAAAAAAGAATGAAAAGAAGTGAAGACAGCCTAAGAGACCTCTGGGACAACGTTAAATGCAATAACATTTGCATTATGGGGTCCCAGAAAGAGAAGAGAGAGAGAAAGGACCTGAGAAAATGTTTGAAGAGATTATAGTCAAAAACATCCCTAACATGGGAAAGGAAATAGCCACCCAAGTCCAGGAAGCACAGTGAGTCCAATACAGGATAAACCCAAGGAGAAACATGCTGAGACACAAAGTAATCAAACTGGCAAAAAATAAAGACAAAGAAAAATTATTGAAAGCAGCAAGGGAAAAATGACAAATAACATACAAGGGAACTCCAATAAGATTAACAGCTGATTTCTCAGCAGAAACTCTACAAGCCAGAAGGGCATGGCATAATATACTTAAAGTGATGAAAGGGAAGAAACTAAAAGCAAGATTACTCTACCTGGCAAAGATCTCATTCAGATTTGATGGAGAAATCAAAAGCTTTACAGACAAGCAAAAGCTAAGAGAATTCAGCACCACCAAACCAGCTGTACAACAAATGCTAAAGGAAATTCTCTAAGCGGGAAACACAAAAGAAGAAAAGGATCTAAATTAACAAACCCAAAACAATTAAGAAAATGGTCATAGGATCATACATATGGATCATTACCTTAAATGTGCATAGATTAAATGCACCAACCAAAAGACATAGGCTTGCTGAATGGATACAAAAACAAGACCCATATATATGCTGTCTATAAGAGACCCACTTCAGACCTAGGGACACATACAGACTGAAAGTGTGCAGATGGAAAAAGACATTCCATGCAAATGGAAATCAAAAGAAAGCTGGAGTAGCTATACTCATCTCAGATAAAATAGATTTTAAAATAAATGATGTTACAAGAGACAAGGAAGGACACTATATAATGATCAAGGGATCAATCCAAGAAGATATAACAATTATAAATATATATGCACCCAACATAGGAGCACCTCAATTCATAAGACAACTGCTAACAGCTATAAAAGAGGAACTTGACGGTAACACAATAATAGCAGGGGACTTTAACACTTCACTTACACCAATGGACAGATCATCCAAAGTGAAAATAAATAAGGAAACAGAAGCTTTAAATGACACAATAGACCAGATAGATTTAACTGATATTTATAGGACATTCCATCCAAAAACCTCAGATTACACTTTCTTCTCAAATGCACATGGAACATTCTCCAGGATAGATCACAACTTGGGTCACAAATCAAGCCTCAGTAAATTTAAGAAAATTGAAATCATATCAAGCATCTTTTCTGACCACAACACTATGAGATTAGAAATGAATTACAGGGAAAAAACTGTAAAAAACACAAACACATGGAAGGTAAATAATACATTTCTAAATAACCAAGAGATCACTGAAGAAATCAAAGAGAAAATCAAAAAATACTTAGAGACAAATGACAATGAAAAGACGATGATCTGATACCTATGGGATGTAGCCAAAGCAGTTCTAAGAGGGAAGTTTTTAGCTATACAAGCTTACCTCAAGAAACAAGAAAAATCTGAAGTAAACAATCTAACTTTACACCTAAAGGAACTAGAGAAAGAAGAACAAACAAAACCCAAAGTTTGCAGAAGGAAAGAAATCATAAAGACCAGAGCGGAAATAAATGAAATAGAAACAAAGAAAACAAGAGCAAAGATCAATAAAACTAAAAGCTTGTTCTTTGAGAAGATAAACAAAAATTGATAAACCGTTAGCCAGACTCATCAAGAAAAGGAGGGAAAGGACTCAAATCAATAAAATTAGAAATGAAAAAGGAGAAGTTACAACAGACACCGCAGAAATTCAAAGCATCCTAAGAGACTACAACAAGCAACTCTATGCCAATAAAATGGACAATGTGGAAGAAATGTACAACCCTCAGAATGGGAGAAAATATTTGCAAAAGAATCAACAGACAAAGGATTAATCTCCAAAATATATAAACAGCCCATGCAGCTCAATATTAAAGAAACAAACAACCCAATCCAAAAATGGGCAGAAAACCTAATTAGACATTTCTCCAAAGAAGACATACAGATGGGCAAGAAACACATGAAAAGCTGCTCAACATCACTAATTATTAGAGAAATGCAAATCAAAACTACAATGAGGTATCACCTCACACCAGTTAGAATGGCCATCAACATAAAATCTACAAACAACAAATGCTGAAGAGGGTGTGGAGAAATGGGAATCCTCTTGCACTGTTGGTGGGAATGTAAATTAATACAGCCACTATGGAGAACAGTATGGAGGTTCCTTAAAAAACTAAAAATAGAATTACCATATGACCCCACAATCCCACTACTGGGCATATACCCAGAGGAAACCATAATTCAAAAGACACATGTAACCCAATGTTCATTGCAGCACTATTTACAATAACCAGGTCATGGAAGCAACCTAAATGCCCATCAACAGATGAAATGGATAAAGACGTTTTGGTACATATATACAATGGAATATTACTCAGCCATAAGAAAGAATGAAATTGAGTCCTTTTTTTGAGACGTGGATGGATCTAGAGACTGTCATACAGAGTGAAGTAAGTCAGAAAGAGAAAAACAAATATCATATATTAACACATGTATGTGGAACCTAGAAAAATGGTACAGATGAACCAGTTTGCAGGGCAGAAGTTGAGACACAGATGTAGAGAACAACCGTATGGACACCAAGGGGGGAAAACTGCGGTGGTGTGGGGATGGTGGTGTGTTGTACTGGGCGATTGGGATTAACATGTATACACTGATGTGTATAAAATTGATGACTGATAAGAATCTGCAGTATAAAAAACAAACAAACAAACAAAAACAACTAATTACAAACTTTGGGTTATTTGTATGGAAATATATTAATATAAATGTTGCAGACATTACATGAAATTTCTAAAAATCTTATATGTTCTGGTATAATGTTATACATCATAATTCAAGTTATTACTTTAAAATGTATATCTCAGAAATAACTAAATGTCCTTGTCAATTTCATTATTATGAACTTTCATCAAATCTTTAACTGTGGTCATTTTTAAGTCTTTTGTCATTTACAGACAGTTCTGGGTGTACTCTGATGCTTTTGCATAAATGTTACTATAAAAGGGTTTCATCTTCAAGGAATTCATGGAAAAGACTCTGACAAGTACAGGTTTCTGGTAACTGATTATACTGCCGAACTGAATGAATAAGCATTATCAGAACTCTAATGGAAAACTGATGAATTCATAAAAGTGCTAACAAAAGATCAAGATAAAAAAAAATTAATTACATGGGACTGAGTGAACTGATGAGGATGATTATAATTTTTGTGACTTTCTGTTTGAATAATAATTTTTAAAAATCCCACAAGGACACAGATGCAAAAAATATACAAATCAATTTTCACTACAAAATAAAGGAGCTGTTACAGTGGAGGATTACTGGACTGAATGTAAATATTATGACATAGTACGAGTGTGTTTCGTGTTTGGTAATTGCAATCATTTTTGCTTGTATTGTGCTCATGCATTTACAATGCTTGGTGTCAGTTTGTCTCTTGTAAAATAAAATACAGTGTGTATGTGTGAGTTGTGGAAAAAAAAGTAAAATTAATCCATCAGCAATTCAATCAGTCTAAACAACTTATATAAGAAGGCTTCATCTGAATATTGATTTATTCTACCATTTCACTTTGTTCTATCAGTTTATATCTGGTCTTATTTAGAAGGCTAAATATATAAGTTATTACATTAATGACCATTCTGAATATCTCACATTTGGTTAATCCTTAGCTGACAAACCTTCTTTTATAAAATATTCATTTAACATAACTTTCAGACTATTATTGTGTTCCAGAGGGGATTGGGTGCAAAGGTCAAATTTCCACCCCTTTTCCTTTCATCACATCTTCTCCTTCTGATTTTCAACAATAACTTTATTTTAGCCCCTGTTAATCAGCTTTAGTGGTTTCCATAACCATATATATATAAGATGATACATAAAATTATCCAAGGCCTTAGAGAAATAAATGCCTATCTCTAATGTAGTAATGTGCAGTAACAGATTTTAAGAAAAATTACAAGGAGTTTACAATCTATGATACTAAACAAGATATCTCTTTTTATGTATTTATGTACTTATGTATTCATATATGTATGTATGTATTTATAAATGAGAATAGGAGGCTTATGGTGGGGTGTGAAGAACAAAAAATAAATAAAATAAAGAAACAAAGATTGTAAATGGTTTTCCTCTCCTTGCTTAATTTCTGTAATTTAATCTTTTCTTGTATTTTTTTTTTTTTTGCTGTCCAATTGGATCATCAACACGTTTCAGAAAGTTATGTAAGCTACTGTAATTTATAGCAAAGTACTTTAATGACTCTCTAGAATTTGTTAAGAAAAATCATATGAAAATGGATTGTTGGTGTAGAGAAGCAGTGTTCTAATTTATTCAACCTCAGTTTTTTTGTCCGTACAATTGAGAAATTCTATACACCTCAGGGCATGTACTGCTTATAAAGTTATTTGTCGTGAGAAAACTGAGAAAGAATAGCAGTTGCTATTTATTATTAACACAATTGTACCAAAGTTTTCATGCTTATGACAGAAAATGTGTAGTTAAAATTATAAAGCTGTTGTTCCATCTGGGACATTTATAAGAAATATTGTGCTCAACTTCACTGCACTAAAAACACACATGTGACTGATTGGTACCATACTGTATTAGACTTTTCCAAAGGGATTAAAGTATAAGGTACAGCTTCACTCACCCAGGGTGATTAAACTCAGGCATCATGAAAAGCTGTACCTGAGGACAACAGTTGTGAAGTTTTGATTAAGCACCAAACAGAAAAAAAAAACTATAATCTTAAGACAGAAAGAAAAATAATGGAAAATATTTTTCTTTTAATTTATTGTTATTTATTTCACTTTTCCCTGTGTGAATAATTTAGAAAAGTCAGAGTAACTATAACAGTTTGGTTTGACTGTCTGTCTTGGGTAATTAACCATAAAATAACTTATTTTGTTTAAGAGGATCTCTGTATTATGTGGGAGGGTGGTGTTAGTTTAAAATATCTCTATATATGAATATTTCTCTGTATATACAGTCGACTCTTAAACAAAGTGTGGGTTAGGGGTGTCAACCCTCCATGCAGTTGAACATCTGCATATAGCTTTACAGTCAGTCCTCCATATCCACAGTTTGGCTTCTGTGGATTCAACCAACAAGAGATCGTGTAGTACTGCAATACATATTTATTGAAAAAAATCCACACATAAGTGGACCTGAGCATTTCAAACCTGTGCTGGTTTTTTTTAGGTCATATATATATGACTTATGTGTTGTTGTGTGTGTATATATATATATATATATATATATATATATATATATATAACCTGTGTGTTGGTGTATACACACACACATACATGAGTGTGTGTGTGTCCAAAGAGAATACCAATATTTCACAAATACCAGGAAAAAGTATTTAACACTGGAACAACAAAAAAGGATTGCCATCAACTTTTGTAACTCCCCACTGCCTAGAGAACAAAATACTGCCTGTAGGATCAAATGTGCTGTGGGCTGGCCCCAACTACTGTTACATCTTCATCTCTTTCAACTCCCTATCCTCTGGTCCAGCCACACACAATCAAAAAAGTACTTGTTTCTCCTTAGCTCAGTGCTTGTGATTGTATAACTCTTCACTGGGAATCCATCTCATACTTAGACTTTTGATATATTTCTTATTTTTTTCCTCTGAAACTTCTCTTTCCAAAAGCCTTATATCCAAAAAATTTGATCATCTCCCACTCACCTTTCAAAATTTAGTCCAAACTTCATATGGAAATGCAAAGTGTCCAGAATAGTCAAAACAAGAACAAAGTTAAAGGACTGATACAAACCACAAAAACTATAGTAATCAAGTGAGTATGGTACTAGCATAAGGATAGACACATAGTTCAACATGTATAGAATTGAGAGTACGTATATAAATCCTTACATCTATGCATAATTGATTATCAACAAGGATGCTAAGATATTACATGGGGATAAACAGTCTTCAACAAATGGTACTGAAAAACTGGATATATACAAGTGAAAGAATAAATATGGACCCCTATATCACACCAATTCCAAATATTAACCCAAAATTAATCAAAGGCCTAAATGTAAGAGCTAAAACTATAAAACTCTTAGATGAAAACTTACGTGTAAATATTCATAACCTTGGACTAAGCAATGGTTTCTTAGATCTAGCACCAAAAGCATATGTAGTTAAAGGGGGAAAAATATGATAAAGTGGATTCCATCAAAATTAAACTTTTGTGCACAAAGGACATTATTAAGACCGTGAAAAGACAATGTACAGATGGGAGAAAATATTTATAAATTAAGTACTGATAAAGAACTCATACCAACTGCTAATGAAAAAATAGATACAAAAGCTGAAAAAACATTCCTCCATAGAAGACATACAAATAGCCAAAAATTGCATGAAAGATGTGCAACATCGTTAGTCATTAGGAAAATGAAAATTAAAACCACAATGAGCTACCACTTTAAAAATAATATAATTTATAAAACAAAACAAAATAAAGAAAAATAACAAAGGAAGCAAGGATACAGGAAAAATTGGACCTCTCATATACTGCTGGTGAAAAGTTAAAGTGTTGTGTCTTCTATAGAAAACAGTTTGGTAGTTCTTCCAAAAGTTAAATGCAGAGTTATCATCTGAGCCGGTAATTCTTCTCCTGGGTATATACCCAAGAGACTTGAAAGCACATGTTCACACAAAAACTTGTATATGAATGTTTGTAGCAGCATTATTTGAAAGAGTCAAGAAATGAAAACTCAAATGTACATTAACTGATGAATGGATAGACAATATGTGGTATGTCCATACAATGGAAAATTATTCAGCCATAAAAAGCATGTAGTTGTGGTATATACTATGACATGGATGAACTTTGAAAATATGATACTAACTGAAAGAAGCCAATCACAAAACATATTATATAATTTCATTTATATGAAATGTTCAGAGTAGGGAAATCTATGGTTATGAAAAGTAGATTAGTGGTTGCCAAAAGCTGGAGACAGGGAATGAGGAGTGACTGTTGATAGGTACAAGGTTTCCTTTTTGGAGCGATGAAAATGATTTTGGGGTTAGATAGTTACTATTGTTGCAAAACTCTGTAAATACACTAAAAAAATTATGAACTGTACAGTTTAACATGGTGAATTTTATGGTATGTAAACTATATCTCAGTAAATTAAAAAAAAAATGAAGCTGAACCTTCTCTGCAATGATATTTTAGGCTGAGGAAGGTGTCCATCTCATTCCTGCAGCACCTTATTCTTCTTTTCTGGACTATTGATATACTTTTTCATAATTAGCCCTCATGTCCCCTCTGGATCTTTAGCTTTTTTAATAAGCAGTCTCTTCTTTTGCCTCTCTGTGCTTCACTAATAATAGTCATTTGAGCAATGCTTATTGACTGGATAAAGGAGGGCACTCTCAGGGCATAAAAATATAGCTTGAGGAGAGAAAGAATCTATGAGTGTGGGTATTTGTATTTCTTCTTTACTTCAGCAATGCCAAACTGTTGCTGACAAGCATCTTGAATAGTGTGATGGGAGCTTGCTTCTATAACCCAAGGGCCACTTAAAGAAGCTCAAGTAGCACAAAGCTACTCCTAAAATTTCCTGCTGAGAACTACCTTCTTTATGTAGAATTAAGACAGAGAGTTGTTCAACTGTTCTAGGTCCCAATAAGAATTCTTTGAGAGTTGGGAAGTACCAGTGGGCGTTACGCCAGCCACTGAGGGCTGCTATATCACAAGAGAGAAGTGAACACAGCACACGTTTAGAGACTGCACAGCTCACATATCCATGGCCTTGTTCACCATCTTGATGTAAATCACCTGGCCATCCCTGCACTGAAAAGTGTGGCCTAAGAGTCATATTTAATCATTGTCTACTCCATTATAGTCAAATGTGGTTTACAGTAATCCTAATTATATCATAGTTACTCTCATACTTATAAAATTGGCAGCATTTCTTCTATGTCTTATAATGAACTACCTGCTATATGGTAATATACATGTTGTTATATTTACCAAAATGATTCTTATCCTATGGTTTGTTCTGGTTTAGAGAAGAGAAAATAAAAGGATTAGAGATTTAGCAGGGACTGTGTAACATCATATGCCACACACCTGAAACTCTCAAAAGGCTAAAAATAATTGTCTATATAACTTAGACCATTGAATAGTGATGCGTTGGGGTTACCTTTCTTTCAGGAAATGATACAACTCTTTGCTCAAGTATCATCTCAGTGTTCAGATTTTAATACATTTCCTTACTAGTTTTGAACCTTTTTTCCCCAAGAGAATTTTATCCCCTAAATTATACTCTCCTTTTACTTCTGAGTATAGGGTCTATCCAGATAGTTGGTGGATACCTATGGAAAGAAAGTCTTAATCTGGTTTCCGTAAGTCTATGAAGGGGGAATATCTTGAAACATTTTTTCAAGACAATCCATAAATCCTCTGAAATTATAGGCAATTTTTTAAAGTATGTTTTTGTGTACAGTTCTTTGGAGAGAAGACAGTATGTTTCTCAAAGCTGTCAGCATCTTACATAATGATTGTCACTTATTTCTCCTGCCCATTCTCATTAATAATATTCACTCTTTTGTTCAAGAGTAGTATGTCCACAGTATAAAATGAGACATTATGAAGAATTAAAGATAAACATAAAGCATCATTCATAGAGTCAGGAATTTAATCGTGCAACTGAAGAGACAAGTCTGTTACTTCCTCAGTTTTATACAGAATAGAGTGCATCCCTGACCTCCAAGATCCCTTCCAGGGCTGGAAATATGAAATTGTGAATCATTATTCACATGAAGCAGTGGAGATAAAAAGAGAAAAAAGAAACAATGCAGAATTTTGCACCTTTTCACACCTCACTCAGCTAACTGAACCTGTTAATTCCAAGCTGGATGATACCTACAGCGGGATCATCCAGCCCAACCCCCTCGGTTCACACAGGCTCTCTATCTTTTGATTAGGAATTCTAGTCAAAGTGTGATGTGACTGTCACTATTTGCAACATTTACTGCGTGATTTAAATTCATCCTCCTGAAGTCTGCTGAACAACACCTTTGAGCTCCCTGCCAGCCCAGCACGCCAGTGCGGCTGTACCGCATGGTTCCAGGTCCCTCTTCACTGCCAGAGGCTGTCCTTGAGGCTGTGTGCCGGTGAGTCTTTCAAACTCCTCCTGCCCTCTTTCTAATAAACAGGCTTCCACTCTGTACAACACCAACACGGTTCCAGGCTGCCTTCCCTCCTTTCTCTGCATCACCTTGTCTAGTGCAGCCAAGTTAATGATTCATTTCTTCCACCAGCCTCGCTCTTCACTTCAGTTGACTTGATGGTGCCCTGAAAGCTCAGCCCCAGAGCACGTATAGGACAAATCTCAACCATTTCTAGCGGGAACCCAAGGAAGTCTTGCACTCCTGTCCATGTTTTAGTGCTGGGATTTACCTGGAACCTAAAACTCTTCATATTAGCTTCAGCAACTCAGTCTCTGTTTTTTTTTTTTTTCCTTGTTCCTCTGCCTCTCCTAAATTGACAACTTGCTCAGCACCTCTGTTCTTCTAAAACAGGTGCCTTGTTATGATTTTTAATTTCCTCATGGGACTGGGCTCTGCTGCAGAACCCCAATCCTGAGGTTGCCCCAAATTCCCAGCTCCTTACCATCTGAAACTGCTGCCCTTTCCCTATACCTGCCCACAGGACTCAGTATAGAGCCACTGTCTTTAGCAGGCCTTTAAAGAAAGCTTAGAATCACAAACAAAAAAAAAGGCACAATGAAAAATTTAATATTAATTATCTCTAGCCTTAAAAATGAATCAGCTCTTTCCCATCACAGGGACTTTCTTTCAAGTGCTCTCCCCTAAGGTCAGCTGAACATAGGCTGTCCTACTCCTCCTTTCTTTTAAGAATGTTTCTTCCTTTTCTAGCTCCCACCACAAAATCACACTCCTCTCATAGCTTTGTGTATCTAAAAACTCATTTATATGAGTTACTAGTGCAGGGGCAGTGAAAGGCTAGTTTATTTTATGAGGAATCAGGAATAGTTTACTAGGCAGAGTTCTCTCATCAGAGCTGATGCCAGGTCTAGGGTACTGGGCTCTTCCCAGTTATAGGAAATTGTTCAAGTGATAACATTATCAAATCATAAGCCAAAAAAAGTTACTTAGACCTAATCAGGGATGGAGACTAATGAGCTACCATAATAGGTGTTGAGCTCGGCATTTTCTTGTTTTTCTTCTTGAAGATGATGAAAATAGAAGCATGTGGAAATTTTATCTCTTTCCTCTGTCCTTTTTCATGATAAAGTCAAAGAAGCTGTTTTTTTTTGTTTGTTTTTTAAATTTCCTCTTGTATTAGTTTGCTAGGGTTGCAATAACAAAGTACCATAGACTGGGTGGTTTAAACAGCAGAAAATTATATTCTCATAGTTCCATAGACGAGAAGTCTAAGATCAAGGTATCTGCAGGGTTGGTTTCTTCTGAGGCCTCTCTCCTTGGCTCATAGATGGCCATCTTCTCCCTGTGTCTTCTGTGTTTGCCTGCGTTCTATCTCTTTTTCTTAGAAGGACACCAATCATATTGGATTAGGGTCTACCCTACTTCCCTCATTTTAACTTGGTTATCTCTTTAAAGACCCTCTCTCTAAATACAATCTGAGGTACTGGGGGTTAGTACTTCAGCATAAGAATTTGGGGGGGGATGCACTTCAGTCTGTAATACCTCTTAAATAAATATATATCACCTGGATTCCATCATCAAATATATTGGGAAATCTTAGTTTTAATCTAGATAGAGTCATCATGACAACCAGTAAATACTTGTTATCTCACATAGTTATTCATAGCAACCCCTTTTACTCTCAAAAGTGTCCTGGTTGGTCTGCATATGATATAGTTACCCTGAGTCTAAAGAAAGTTTATTGGTTTTGTCCTGTTTTCCTTAGTGTACTAGAAGCCATCCCAGGAACATCAATATCATTGAGTAAGGTTACTGAATAGTGAACTGGCCTGTGCTTACTCGGTTTAATATTCATCAAACCTTTCTTGGAATATTGAAATGACTGAGATTTTCACAGAGATATCATGGTAATGCCTTAAGTGTGTTCATGGAGCAGGTGAATATTTCAATGAGATGTTTTCTAGAAATAATTGCCTAAAAATAGCACATTATCATTTCGGCCTGTTGAATGAAAATGTGTGTATGTGAATTATATTAAAAACTGTCACTTTATCATTTTTCCCAGGATAAAATTGCATTTTCTATTCTGTCTCTGAAATAGGGAAAAAAAATCACCCGAGGGGCTGGTTAGAGAAGGCTGTTTATGAGTTTTGTTCAAATTTGTGTTTTAAAAAACCAGATTTGTGGGCTTCCCTGGTGGCACAGTGGTTGAGAGTCTGCCTGCCGATGCAGGGGACATGGGTTCGTGCCCCAGTCCAGTAAGATCCCACATGCCTCGGAGCACTAGGCCCGTGAGCCATGGCTGCTGAACCTGCACATCCAGAGCCTGTGCTCTGCAACGGGAGAGACCACAACAATGAGAGGCCCGCGTACTGCAAAAACAAAACAAAACAAAACAACAACAACAAAAAAAAAAAAAACAGATTTTTGAATGTGGTTTGCAATGAACTGGAAAAGATCATACTGAATAAAAGATTACTTGGGATACACTGATTTTCCAGACTCTAGACTATACCAAAAATTCAATTACAAATCTAATTACAACTTTAATTGTTAAACAATCAACCAGATTATTATTATTATTATTATTTTGCTGCTTGTTGTCTTGTTTCCTGCTGCAGGTGTTAACTTTGCCATCACAGGTGATATAATCAGCCCTGCCCTTTCCTACTTTCTGTATTAAATTTTACACCATATCCCAAGCTGCAAATCTGCAAAAGCTGAGGTACAAACCATTCATCTCTATGTAGGGGCATAAAACTGGGGAAGGATTTGCAGCAGGAAGGGGAAGGGGCAGGTGCTTCAGGCCAGCAATCCCACAGGAGATATGACTGAGTAATAGTCCTGTCAGATGCTCCTCTCAAAAATGAACTCCATGGTCAAATAAATTTGGGAAACCTTTCAGACTACAGTGCTTTTGGAATTTTGTAAAATACATTATAATAGTAGGTTTAAAAGTTCTATAGTAAAGAAAGCTGTGCAGCTTAGTTTAACCCTTTATTTCCTCAACAAATTTACTAAATATACTTTTGTAAATGTTATCAAGTCCAAAACCTGAGTAGTTAATGAAAAAGATAAGGAGAAAAGAGAAGAAAGGCTTTCAGGAGCTCCTGTTCCTAACAGGAAGCTATGAGGGTATTCAATAATCACATAGGTGTGTAAACATGTAAGTCGCAATCTTTGTGAATATACAGGTGGTGTCACTTCATGTTACTCAGGTGTCAAGGAAAGAAAAGTCATTACCTGACCTGTTTCCATCAGACAGAGCTAGTTTTACATGCAAAAGAGGCTCTGAAACCTGGCTTTTGACTTATTACAAAAGTAGTCCACATTTATACTCCTCAAAAGTCTAACACTGAGAAGCTTTTCTCTCAAAAAACAAAATATTCCAAAGATTTAATTTTTCAACCCTCACTGAAAAATTTAGGACTGAGTGGCTGTTGATAAGCAAAACACAAGTAGAGCACATTTTTTTCATCCAGGATGCAACTCTCAAATGAAATCGTATGGGACTGAAATTTACAATGCCAGCAGTTTGAAGCAAATGCAATAACACTTTAAAGTAGCATAACAAGATTTATTTTTACATACTTAAAATTCGAAAACTCTCCAGAGAATACTGGAAATGGAAAATGTTTACTTTAGGAGCACTCAACTATGTTTTGGTTCAACACTAAACCGTAAAAGAATTCATGAAGCATCCCCAGAATGTGGTTCTTAGAGTCTGCTTTGTAAATAGATTTTAAGTAATTCAAGTGGTAAAAAAGACAAACAATTTTCAATTCTCAAGATTATATACAGGAAGTCTCATGGATGATCTAACACAGCATATAACCACCAAATTTTGTATAAAATCACATTGTTTCAAACATTTACTCTGTAGAGTTCATCCAGTAGAGCTTTCCTTAATGATGGAAGTCCTCTATAATAGTCCCATGTGGCTACTGAGAACGTGAAATGAGAACAGTATGACTACATTTTATGTTTTATTTAATTTTCATTAATTTAATTTAAAATTAAATAGTCACATAGGGCTATTGGCTACCATGTTAGACAATGTAGCTCTAGCTCTTCTAACTCATGACCAAGAATGGAACTAAAGCCAGATTTCTGTGGTGGACATAGTAATATCCTGTCCAGATATTCCATGGTGATGTTGCATTCTGGCAAGGGAGAACTTGTCAACCTGTTGTTGTGTGTGCTATGAACAGACAGTCACCAGCTGTTAAGTTTTTCAGGGTTTGCCTTAGTCATAGAAATCACTTTGCCAAGTGTCATGCATTTCTTGAGGCAGCACACATCCAAAGACTGATTTCAGAAGAGGCATATGGACCGGGCCATTTGGTTCACTAATGGTCAATCCTGATAGACCATCTATTTCCAGTGATTGCAATGTTTTGAAGTCCATATTCCCCTCTGCCCAATCCCCACTGCACTCCCTCTCTCCCACAGGTGTTGATCTCTAATAACAATCCTGCCAACTAAACTCTCTCTCAGTACCTGCTTCTGGAGAAGTCAACCATCGGCAATCCCTAAGAAATGATATGGAGAAATTTTTAGAATAAATGCTACATTAAAAAAAAAAGAAGAAGAAGTACCTCTAGCTCACTCTCTCCACTTCTATTCAACACTGTACTGGAAGTCTTGGCCAAAGCAATTAGGCAAGAAAGGTAAATAAAAGCCATCTGCATAGGAAGAAGTAAAAGTGTCTCTGTTGCAGATAACATGATCTTTATATATATATATGTATGTGTGTGTGTGTGTGTGTGTGTATCAAACCCTAAAATCTCCTCCAAAAAACTGTTATAAATACTAAACTTATTCAATAAAGTTACAGGTTATGAAATTAATATTGAAAATCAGTTGTGTTTCTATATACTAACAATAAACTACTGGAAAGAAAAATTAAGAATAAAATTTCATTTATAATAGCTACAAAAATAACACTTAGAGATAAACTCATTCAAGGAAGTGAAAGATTTGTATTCTGAAAACTATAAGACACTGATAAAAGAAATAGAAAAAGACTCAAATGAATGGAAATAAATCCCACTTTTTAGGATTAGCAGAATTAATATTGTTAAAATATCCATAATACCCAAAGCAATCTACAGATTCAATGCAACCCCTATAAAAATTCTGATGGCGTTTTTCACAAAATTAGAAGAAAGAATACTAAAATTTATATGGTACCACAAATGATCCCAAATAACCAAAGCAATCTTGAAAAAAGAAGAATACTGGGGGTACTACACTCCCTGATTTCAAACTATATTACAAAGTTATAGTAATCAAAACAGTATGATGCTAGCATAAAAGTAGATACATAGATCAATGGAACAGAATAGAGATCCCAGAAATAAACACACACATATATAGCCAATTAATTTATAACAATGGAGCCAACAACGGGGGAAGGATAGTCTTTTCAATAAATGGTGCTGGGAAAACTAGATATCCGTATGCAAAAGAATGAAACTGAACTGTTATCTTACACTATCCACAAAAGTTAACTCAAAATCAAAAAAAGAAAAAGACTTGGATATAAGACATGAAAATGTACAACCACTAGAAGAACACATGGGGGTAAGCCCCTTTATATTGGTCTTGGCAATGATTTTTTAGATTGACACCAAAAGTAAAGACAACACAAGCAAAAATAAATAACTGTGACTACATCAAACTAAGAAGCTTTGCACAGCAAAAGAAAACTGTCAACAAAATGAAAAGGCTACATACTGAAAGGGAAAAAGCATTTGAAAATCATATATCTGATAAGTGGTTAATAGTCAACATATATAAAGAACATGTACAATTCAATAACACACACACACACAAATCTGACTAAAAAATGGGCAGAAGACCTGAAAAGACATTTTTCCAAAGAAGACATACAGAAGGTCAACAGGTACATGACAAAGATGTTCAACATCACTATAATCAGGGAAATGCAAATCAAAACCACAATGTGAAATCACCTCACATCTGTTAGAATGGCTATTATCAAAAAGAAAATAAATAATAAGGGCTGATGAGGATGTGGAGAAAAAGCAACTCTCATACACTATTCGTGGGAATGAAAACTGATTCAGCCACTACAGGAAACAGTATGGATGTTCCTCAACAAGTTAAGAATATTACTACCATCTGATTCAGAATTCTCATTTCTGTGTATATATCAAAAGGCAACAAAACATTATCTTGAAAAGAGATCTGTTGCAGCAGATGTTGCAAATAATGTTGCAGCATTATTTACAATAGCCAAATTATAAAAAACACCTAAGTTTCAGTAAACAGATGAATGGATAATAAATAGTATTGAGAAAAAAAAGATAGAGACTGCTATTACTTTTATGTTGCCTTTATCATTTGGCAGTGAATGTAAAACCAGACTATATTGACCTTTATAATTTCATATCTGACATTAGTTAGACTAATGATATTTTCTCTAAAAAAGCTTAATTTTGTCAATAGCAAAATCTCCTCATACTGTAGTTTATAGGTTCTGACCACAGCAAATAAAAAAGCATGAAAAGTGGCTGGAAAAAGTAAAATTAATTGTGTCGATCAGCATAATTTATTATTTCTCAGGTTTATTCCTTTTCTTTTATATCTGCTATTGCTCAGCTACTGACAAATTCCTTGAAAAGGTGGGTTGTACTCAGGATAATAACAACAATTTAAATCTTTGAGAAAGCTAATCTGATTATTCTATTTTACAATTTAAGCTATTAAATTAAAAGGTTAATAAAGTTTGGAAAATGACAAGTTCTAAATATATTCCACTAAAATAATCCACATAAATTTGTGGTTGAAAAAGTAAAATTCAAATAACTAATTCTTTGGTTAGTTGATTAATTGTTCAATTTATTTATTTTATAATATGCAATTTCCATTTTTATAGGTAAGTGTAAAAAACTGTACTCTGGAAGACAACTGATAATTGCATATTATTTAATCTAAATTTGTTCTGAGGTTATACTGATACAGTCTAAACCTATAGGTACGTTTTATAATTTTACTATTATATGTTATATTTCACCTTCAACATTACCCCCCAAGCATATGGTGAATGTATGAGAAAAAAGAAGTCAAACTTTGTTCATCATTAAGTTTGAATCACACCAAACTGCAAATCTTATTTGCCTAAGTTGTATAGTGGATGCCAAATCATATAGTGGAATTCCCATTATGTTAGAAGTTAGATAAACTTGTATTTAAGTTCTGGTTATGTTAGTCAAGTCACATTGATTAAGGCTCAGTTTCTTTAAAGTTCAGTTTATTTACCTCAAGCGGGACCAGTAAAAGCTGTCCTGTTAAAAGATCTTATATGATAAAATGCTAAAAACATGTAAAACTAATTCTATTGTTGTTTCAATTAACTTCTTATATGCATTGTGATGGAATATATTTGTAAATCATTTTTTTAAAGCAGTGGACTTTATCCTCTTAGAATCACCACCAATTTTTGTGAAAACTTTGATTCTTAAAGCAAACAAACAAAAAACCTGATTGTCCTTACTGACAGAGTATTTGTTTAATTTAAAATAGAAATCTCCTTATACAATAATCAGTAAAGAACATTCTGAGCAACTAATATACTACATGGCAGACTGATTTCCTAAGAATAATAATCACTCAAAAATGTCTCTGAAGACTATAATCTTAGACATTTCAACAATCAACTGGAAATTTTCAATTTTTTGGAACCAAGAAATATAAGAAAACATATTACCAATATTATATTTCAAAATGAAATTTAGATTGCTTTTTAAAAGAAGTAGTTTGAATTTAAACTATCTACTTTTTAAATATGTTGCAAATTACACTTTCTGAAAAAAATTCACATTTAATAATAATGAGCCACTCTTTAAATGGATCTAAGAATCATGTTGAATAATACTTCATGTAAATAGGAAAACTTTAGGGCATATTCAAGAACCACCAGTTACAGTAAAATAGTAAGAATACAGACATTTTTTTATTTTTTCCCAACCAAGTGACAAGGTATTTCAGGCTGTGAGTATCTAACACTCTGCTTTGACAACTAGGCGCATATTTATATTTTCTGCTATTCTAGTTCAACATTGTCTCAGTTGATTTAGTGCCAACTCAAGTCAGTCTTTCAATATTTGTCCAGGTAACTGGACCAAGAACACCTGGTGAAGACTTGTCACAAATTACAGAGATATTCTTTATTCTTTGAATGGTTTTGGTTGGCAGAGGCGATGTTGAACAGACAGGAGGTAAACAACACACGGATCCACTGAATTGTAACACTGGGAATATTAAATAAACTGTGTTGTTTGATACACTTCACTAGAGTAAAATGACTGAAATGATTTTCTTCTCCAGAATTTAAAACAAAACAAAAACAAAACAGGATTATAACAAATAAAGAACAGGATACAGACATAAGGCTTTAAATCAGGATGGATTTTAGGAAATACGGTATAATGAGAATCAAGTCTAAGCCAAGATAGAAGAAATATCTTGGGTTTCAATTAAGTAGTAGTCCAGAGATTAGCCAGGCAGTTATCTGGAGATGATATTAAATTTAAAATCAACTCTGTAACCTACAGAGTTTTCAGAAGATATATTATTAAGGGAAATAATATGGAAACAAAAGGATTTCTAACTCCTAATACTATTTCTAGGCCTTCAGTTGTCAGACAATCTTAATACTTAGAAATTGGGGTAGGATTTCCTTTTCTGAGTTTCAACATAGTAAAAATAGAATACCCCTTAATGATATAAATTTCTCACTTCTCTATTTTAATGCTCACCCCATAGTTTTTGATCCCCTCTTTGTTTGGAGCCTTACCTTATGTACCCAATTAGTGATTTTAAGCGAAGCACATCTTTGATTATAACTGATCACAGGTATTTTAAAAATAACCAGTTACTGTAAATGTCAGTTCTTATGACCCATTTATCTGAGTCCCTAGATAACATGATCAAGTTTATTATGTCTCAATTTTGAGAATAAAATTGTGCTATTTATACCCTAAAGCCTCTTAGGATTCTAAAATTATATGGTTCCAGGGAACAGGGTTTGCTTGGATCATAGTTTAATGTATTAAAACACTCCTGGCAAGTTGGTGGAAGAAGTTATGATAAAGTCTGATAGTTTGAATATTTTGTCTTTGAAATATTTGATAAATTACCAAAGGAATTAAGAGACTAGATTAGACTTCTGATATGCTAATATCTTAAATGGAATTTCAAAGCTTTTTTAATCAGTGCAATCTCTGCTATTCTGAGTGGTAAAAGAGATGTGAGAGAGTTAACAGAAACATTTAGGGAGAAAAACTGTGTAAGTATGTATACATACTTTTTTAAAAAGAGATTTAATTAGGTTAATTAAAATTAGCATATAGCCAAGGATCAGAATCATCACACAAGCAGCCATGGACCTACAGATTATCACTTACTTAAATGAAGTAAGTCAGACAGAGAAAGACAAAAATCATGTGATATCACTTATATGTGGAACCTAATAAAAAATGATACAAATGAACTTATTTACAAAACAAAACAGACTCACAGATCTGGAAATCATACTTATGGTTACCAAAGAGGAGACATGGGGGGAAGTGATAAATAAGGAGATTGGGACTGACATATACACACTACTATATATAAAATAGATAACTAACAAGGACCTACTGTATAGCACAGGGAACTCTACTCAATATTCTGTATATGGTAAAAGAATCTGAAAAAGAATGGATATATCTCTATATATCTACAGAGAGATATATATGTATGTATAATTGATTCACTTTGCTGTACACCCAAAACACAACATTGTAAATCAACTATACTCCAATAAAAACTTAAAAATAAAAGAGAATAACTTATTCATTCAACAAATATTCACTAACAGCCCGTTGAGTACAAAAATTGGGTTAAGGATCAGGAATACATATGTTCCTCCATCCTGATTGGTGTGGAGGCAGCAATACAAGATGCTGAAAGAACAGTAACATGAGGTCACAAAGTTTAGGTCAGCAGCCCCAGTGGTCCATCTCAGATGTGGTAGATAAAGAATAGTAAAGGTCCTCTAGCTCAGTGGCTCTCAAAATTTAGCTGCATCAGAACTACCTGAAGAATCTGTTAGAACACAGAAGGCTGGGCCCCTTCCTCAGAGTTTCTATCTATGTATAAGGTGGAGGCCAGAATTTTGCATTTCCTTACCAACAATCTTGTGAGATATGTATTAGTATAATCCTCCTTTTTACTGTAAAGAGAACAAGGCTCAGAGTAGTTAATTAACATGCCAAATGAAGCTAAAGTCTCATTCTCATAAAAAGAGTGATAAATTCTTTTCTGTGTTATAGGGACAAAGATTATTTTAAAGCTTTTTACTCTTTTCTCTGATTCTATAATAATCAAGAACTATCTGGATATGCAACAAGACTTACTGAGCTACCTTACAAGAAGACCATGTGTTTCTTTGAACAACTTACTTGGATCATGCATTGTGGAAGAGTGCATTGACATTCTTGTTTAAAAAAAAAAAACTACTTAAATCTATACAAAAATTGTGGTATGCTTCCCAGCAACAAAAGGGGATGAACTACTGATACCTACAACCATGAATAAATATCACAGACATTATTCTGAGCAAAACAATCTGCACACAAAGAATATATACTTCATGTTTCCATTTTTATAAAATTCTAAAATTTTTTACCATGAAAATCTTGAGACTGGTGGTTAGCTAGGTTTGGTGATGGGGAATTATTCTGAAGTGACTCAGAGAACTTCTAAAGGTGATGGGAATGTTCTAATACTAAATATGAATGGAGAGTACATGGTTGTATCCTTTTGTCAATTAAGATATATCTATTTCAATTTACATAAATTTTATTTGAAAAAATAAGTGGTGCTATGGAGTGTGAGAGGATATAGAGACAAAAGAAAAATGGTAGAATAATTGATGAAGCTGGTTGAGGTAGACAGAGGGTTAAGTGTACTATTCTCTTTATTTCATATGTATTAAACAAACAAAAGAGAGGGCTCAAAATAGCAGTATGGGAAGATCCTGAACTCACCTCCTCCCAGAGATTCAACAAATCTACAACTACATATGGAATAAATCCCATGGTAAGGGACCTGAAAGCTGGATGAACAGAGCCTACACAGCAAAGAGTAAAAGGACAGCTTTGAGATAAGTAGGAAAGATAGAGATATGATATAATCAAGGAAAACACCACACCATCTCAGAAAACCACAATTAGGAAGAATCACAAATATATGGATCTTTAACCTGAGGAGCAAGGGATTGAGCTCCATATCAGGCATCCCAGCCCCTAGATCCTGCACAGGAGAAAGAAGCTCGCAAAACATCTGACTTTGAAAACCAATGAGAAATATAGCCAGGAAAACCACAGAACTGCAGGGAATGGAAAACCTCTTCTTAAAGTGCTTGCACACAGACTGGACCTGAAAATCAGGTGAAGGGGACCCACTTCCTAATCTTAAAGTTTCTGTCAGAGAGAAACTAGCTGGGATACTCCCTGGGGACTGAGATACTGGCAGAAGCCATTTTGTGATCTCAGGCTACTTTGATAATGCCAGCACTGAAGGGCAGCATTTTGGAATTCTCCCTGTAAACTGTTAGAGACAGTGGGCATGGCTGCCCTGAGAGCTCTGCCTACCCCAGCACCTAAGTCAGGCCTAACAAACAACTGAGCAACAGTCCTGCTTACCAGTGTCCAACAGAAGCCACAACCAGACCCTGCAGCCAGTCAAAGGGCAAATTCCACCTGACAGTATACCACAGCAGCCATGACTGGGCTCCATTACAGGAGGAAGATGCATAGAGTTCACATAGGGAAAACCCCTTGAGCATCTGGCTCTGGTGGCCAGGAAGGATTGTACATCTGAGCCCCACCGGACATCTCCTAAATAGGGTCACTCCTTAAGTCTGGGAGAGATAGTTATTAACTAATACATAAAAACAGAGAATAAGACAAATTGAGGAGACAGAGAAATATGCTCAAAATGAAAGAATAAGACAAAACATCAGAAAAAGAACTAAAGGAAACAGAGATAAGCAATCTACCTGATAAAGATTTAAAAGTAATGGCCAGGAAAGATGCTTCACTGAACATGGGAGAACAATGGATGAACACAATGAAGACTTCAACAAAAAGACAGAAAATATAAGAAAATACCAACAGAAGTTATAATGCAACAGAAGAATTCACTACAGGTGTTAAACAGCAGATAGAAGAACAAATCACTAAGCTGGAAGACAAAACAATGAAGCTCACTCAGACAGAGCTGCAAAATGAAAGAGGAATTTAAAAAAAGTGAAAATACCTTAAGGGACCTTCGCAACAACATTGAGCAGAATGACATTTATATTATAGGGGTCCCAAAAGGAAAAGAGAGAGAAAAAGGGCCAGAAAAATTATTTGAGGGAATAGTGGCTGAAAACTTCTCTAATCTGGGGAAGAAGACAGACATCATGTCCAGAAAGCCCAGAGAGTTCCAAACAAGATGAAGCCAAAGAGACACATATGAAGACATATTACAATTAAAATGGTAAATGTTAAGGATAAAGAGAGAATCCTAAAAGTAGCAAGAGAACACAACTTGTTACATACAAGGAAAATCCCATAAGAATATCTGCAGATTTTTCAGCAGGAACCTTAGAGGCCAGAAAGGAGTGGCACGACATATCCATCATGTGGAAAGGAAAAATCCTCTAACCCAGAATTCTCTACCCAGCAAAGTTATCATTCAGAATTAAAGGAGAGATCAAGACTTTCTCTTGATCTCTAAAGGACTTCATCACCACTAAACTGGCCCTGAAAGAAATATTAAAGGGATTTCTTTAAGCTGAAAAGAAATGGCATTAGTTAATAATAAGAAAATATATTAAAGAAAAAAATCTTATTGGAAAAGGTAAATATACAATAAAAGTAGTAAAAAATCACTTATAAAGCAAACATAAAGATCACAAGAAAAAAGTAGTAAAATTAACTAAAATTATAATACTTAGTTAAGGAATGCATAAAATAAAATTATGTAAAATGTATCATCAAAAATAAAATGTGTGTGTGTGTTGGGGGTAAGTAAAACGACAAAATTTTGGAATGTGTTCAAATTTAAGTAGCTATGGGGCTTTCCTGGTGGCACAGTGGTTGAGAGTCTGCCTGCCGATGCAGGGGACGCGGGTTCGTGGCCCGGTCCGGGGGGATCCCACATGCCTCGGAGCGGCTGGACCTGTGAGCCATGGTTGCTGAGCCTGCATGTCCAGAGCCTGTGCTCTGCAATGGAAGAGGCCACAACAGTGAGAGGCCTGCATACCACAAAATAATAATAATAATAATAATAATAATAATAATAATTTAAGTAGCTACCAACTTAAAACAGGCAACACTCAAAAATGTTATATGTGAACCTCACAGAAACCACAAGGAAAAAATGTATAGTAAATACACAAAGGAAAACAAGAAAGAAATCTAACTATAACACTAAAGAAAACCACCAATACACAAGGAAAGAGATAAAAAGAAAGAGAAAAAAAACATAAAACAACAAAATGGCAATAAGTACCTACCCATCAATAATTACTTTAAATGTAAATAAACTAAAGCAGCCAATCAAAAAACGGAGTGTCAGAATGGATAAAAAACAAGACCTATTTATTTGCCACCTATAAGAGACTCATTTCATAAGAAAGGACACACACAGACAGAAAGTGAAGGAATGGAAAAATATATTCTATGCAAATGGAAATGAAAAGAAAGCTGGAGTAGCTATATTCATATTAGACAAAAATAGACTTTAAAACAAAGACTGTAAGAAAAGACAAAGAAGAGTATTGCATGATGATAAACAGGTCAATCCAGTGGGAAGATACAACATTTATAAATGTATATGCACCCAACAGAGGAGCACCAAGATATAAAAGCAAATATTAATGGACTTAAAGGGAGAATTTGAAAGCAATGCAATAATAGTAGGGGACTTTTAATACCTTACTTACATCAATGAATACACCATCCAGACAAAAATATCAATAAGGAAACATCAAATTTAAACAACACATTGGAGCAGAGGGACTTAATAGCTATACAGCATTCCATCCAAAAGCAGGAGAATATGCATTCTTCTTAAGTATACATGAAACATTTTCCTGGATAGATCACATGTTAGGTCACAAAATGAGTCTCAGTAAATTCAAGAAAAATCTTCTCCAACCACAATGGTATGAAACTAGAAATCTATCATGAGAAAAATAAAAGGGAAAAACCACAAAAATGTGGAGACTAAAAATATGTTACTGAACAACCAAGGGGTCTTTGGAGAAATCAAAAAAATACCTACAGACAAATGAAAACAGAAATATGACATAACAAAATCTAGGGGATGCAGCAAAAATTGTTCTAAGAGGGAAGTTCATAATAATGAAACAGCAACAAAAAAATCCCAAATAAACAATCTAACTTTACACCTAAAGCACCTAGAAAAAGAAGAATAAATGAAGCCTACAATTAGCAGAAGGAAGGGAATAATAAAGATCAGATGGAAATAAATGAAACAGAGACTAAAAAAAAAATAGGAAAGAAAACTGAAACTAAGAGCTGGTAATTTAAATGATAAAATCAACAAAACTTTAGCTAGACTAACCAAGAGAGAAAGAGAGGACTCAAATAAATAAAATCATAAATGAAAGAGAAGTAACAAATGTAACCACATAAATGTGAAGGATCAAATGAGACTACTACAAATAATTATATGCCAACATTTTGACAACCTAAAAGAAATGGATAAATTCCCAGAAACATAAAATCTTCCAATACTGAATCTTGAAGAAATAGAAAATCTGAACAGAGCAATTACTAGTAAGGAGATTGAAACAGGAATCAAAAATCTCACAACAAACAAAAGCTGAGGACCAGATGGCTTCACTGGCAAACTCTACAAAACATCCAAAGAAGATTTAATACCTATTCTTCTCTCAAAGTTAACACAAAATGTTCACAGATGACTTAATACTTTTTTTCCAAAAAAATTGAGGAGGAGGGAAACCTTTCAAAGCACTTTACAAAGCCAGCGTTACCCTGATATTAAAACCAGACAAGGACACCACAAAAAAGGAAATTCACATGCCACTATCACTAATAACCACAGATACAAACCTCAATGAACTATTAGCAAATCAAATCCAACAATACATTAAAAATTGTACATAATGATCAAGTGTGATTTATTCCAGGGAAGCAATGATGATACAACATCTATAAAACAATCCATGTGATACATCACATTAACAAAATGAAGGATCAAAATCATGATCATCTCAACAGATACAGAAAAAGCATTGACAAAATACAACCCTCATTTAACTGTCAATAAAGTGGATATAGAGGGAATATACCTCAACATAGGAAAGGCCATATATGACAATTTCACAAATAATAACATACTCAATGATGAAAAACTGACAGCTTTTCCTCTAAAATCAGGAACAAGACAAGGATGCCCACTCTTGCCAATTTATTCAACATAGTATTGAAACTCCTAGCCACAGCAATCATGCAAGAAAAGAAATAAAAGACACTCAAATCTAGACACAGAAATAAAACTGTCACTATTTGCAGATGACATTATATTATACATAGAAAACCCTGAATACCCCACCAAAAAGATGTGAGAACTAATAAATAAATTCAGTAAAACTACCAGATACAAAATCAATATACAGAAATCTGTGGCTTTTCTATACACTAATAACAAACTATCAGAAAGAGGTTAACAATCCCATTTACAATTACATCAAAAGAATAAAATAACTAGGAATAAATTTAACCAAGTAGGTACAGTATTTGCACACTGAAAACTGTAAGACACTGATGAAAAAAAATACATGTAAATGAAAAAATATTCTGTGCTCATGGATTGGAATAATTAATATTGTTAAGTCATCCATATTACATAAAGCAATCTACAACTTCAATGCAATTTCTATCAAAATTCCAATGACTTATTTCACAGAAATAGAACAAATAATTCTAAAATTTCCATGAAACACAAAAAAACCCTGAATAGCCAAAACAAACTTGAGAAAGAAGGACAAACCTGGAGGTATCATGCATCCTGATTTTGAACTATACTACCAAGCTATGGCAGTCAAAATAGTATGGTACTGGCACAAAATCATAAACAGACATCAATGGAACAAAACTGAGAACCCAGAAATAAACCCATACATATATGGACAATTAAGTTACAACAAAAGAGCAAAGAACATACAATGGGGAAAGGATAGTCTCTTTCATAAATAGTGTTGGGAAAACTGAACACCCACGTGCAGCAGAATGAAACTAGACCACTTACACCATACACAAAAATTAACTCAAAATGCATTAAGGATTTGAATGTAAGACCTGAAACCATACAATTCCTTAGAGAAAATGTTGGTGGTAATCTCATTGACATCAGTCTTAACAAATATTTTTTTGTGGATCTGACTCTAAAAGCAAAGGAAACCAAAGCAAAAATAAACAAATGGGACAATGTTAAACTAAAAAGATACTGCACATGAAGGAAACCATCATCAAAATGAAAAGGCAACCTACTGAATGAGAGAAGATTTTTTCAAACAATATATCTGATAAGGGGTTAATATCCAAAATATATAAAGGACCCATACAACACAACAATAAAAAACTAAACAAACCAATTCAGAAAATGGGCAGAGAGTCTGAATAGACATTTTTCCAAAGAAGACATACATAATATTAGAGGATGATGGGATAAAGATATAAGGATTCTATACATACTATATTTGCAACATTTTTGTGAGTTGAAATTGTTTCAAAATAAAAAATTAAATTAATTAAAGAAAAAAAAATTCTGAGATTCTCAAGACACTGGCCAGCACTTTGCTAGATATGACTGAATTCTACTTTTATTAAATGACCTGAGCCAAAAATATATAAAGGGTAACTATTGCCAACGGGGCAACTTACCACTTAAGCAGAGTATTCATAAAGTATCTGCTTTTCAGTAGCATTGCAGACCGTTGATTTGCCATACAGAGTTAGCTGCCATGTGCAACCTCCTGATGCTGAGGCATTACAACCCAAGGCAATTAGGGCATTTGCAAATGAGAGAGCTCAACTGATATTTTTGGTGATGCCTGAGAATTGTAGATGGATACTTACTAATTTTAATTTCAAAATTGTAATTAAGAGAGAGCGGACTGTACAAAGTACAGATTCTTACATGGATTATTAAAGGGGTACTTTAAAAGACAAAGCAGTGCTCAGTAGACCAACAAAATTCATAAATTATAGTCATATTTGACTCAGTTTACTTCCTTCTTGGAAAAAGTTATTAATTGGTTGGTAATTTTAATATATATAAAGGACAGTTAGACTTAAGTATGATATTATTAGTCTTTTGTAATATCTTGTTGAAAACAAGGAAAAATATTGATGGAACACATGGATAATTACATGAATTTTTTGTTAGCTTAATTCCTGACTGAAGTATCATGGTTAATGGGTTAGTATCACAATGGAAGGAGGTTCAAAGAGCTTTTCCTCTGCCAAGTCTGTTTTAAAAAAATATTTGTCAGTGACACATTAGACTGAGAATTATTGGTACAGTGAGCACCTGCCAAAATCAATTGTTTTTATCTTTGACACATGATTCCCACTATAATGAACACAGCTTGCTGGGAAAGAAAAGGATGCTTGATGCAAAATGACCATGTCTATGCTGCCAGTGGCTGGACAAACCAATGAGATCCCTTCTTTTAGGGAGCCAGACAATTTGATTGTGTCAACTTCATTCCTTTCCAGCATCATTTCCCAATGTTACAGTCACCTGACTTAAGCATGTGTACCCCTCTATTCTGGACTTAAAATTTGTAACAACAACTCCAAAGCAGCAGACATTTCATGCTTCTAGGTATGTGCACATGCTTTCCACCTACATAGAGTACTCATCCCACATGGTGTTAATTTATCTTATCAGTCAATCAATAATAACGCATAAAATGTTTTCCCTTGTTATTGACACAAAAATGTATTGCAGGCTTTTTAGCAAGTTTTATTCCAACAAATGGGTAGTCTACAATTTGGGGAAGATAAAACATTCACTTTTAAAAATATGGAGTGCTAAGAATTCTTCAACTTTACTATCCTTTGATTACTTTAGGTAGCGTGTACTTATAAATTACAACCTTGTAGTGCTTACAAGAATAATAAAGATTAATAATGAACTTACCAATACTTGGATAACCAGGTGTAGATGGGTCTCCTCCTGGATTCAGTGACACCATAAATGTATCATAGCTAAGATTTGCAGTCTTCGGTAAATCACAAGGATCAATATACAGAAGAACACCTCCAAATCCAGCCTTTTCCAATAAGGAAAGCTAAAAGAGAACAAATTATTAAAAATGTCCTCATATATATTTTTATTTCATATACGGACACTTCATAAATGTGACTACAATTAGATGACTCCTTTTCCTGTTATTGTTTTCTTTTAAAATAAGTAGAAACCCGATTTTCTCATTATCAAAGCCCAAACAGAGAGTTATCCTACTGGCCTTTTCCTTTTTCCTCTGTTCAACAATATTTAAGCTGCATTCTTATAAAGTTTATATTTGATTTCAGTTGTCTGCATTTGGAATTTCTTCATTTTTTAATTGTCCAAGTAGATTTGAAAGTTTTCACTTTCATGAGATTAACAAAAAATCTACCACAGACAAAGTTCCATTGTAAAAGGAGAGCTGTTCTGACCATTATTATATTCTTCCCTAGAGCAGAAGACATCCAACAGTATTTTGATTTATTTTCTCCAGGGCTGAGACTGCCACACCAGTTGTTAAAATGTTGAAATCTTTCACACGGTTTGGCAAACAGCCACTGTCCTGAACCTCCTGAGGTCCTCCACTAGTCACTCTGGTCTCTGCCCTGGATGTCCCTGTCAGACCTCTAAGATAGAGCAACTAATGGGTATATACACAACAAAGTAGTGGGCCTCCTTCTAAATGGTCAGTTCCTGCTTTGTCTCTGTCATTAAATACTTTGAAAATATCCCGATTACCTCTATGAACATACTTAATGCAAAGGTTCCGCTCTGTTCTTCAGTAAGTACACAATAGAGAAGTATGATGGGGCAGATGAACTTGACATCCCAGGTTCTCTTTGTTTTAACTTATTAAATTAATTTTGGCGGGTAAAGATCTTATTCATCTTAGTGTGACTTACATGATTTGAAAAATAATAATCATGATTTGCTAATCCTATTTGTTTCCCATGAGAGAGGAAAAGTATAATAATTAGGTAGTACTAGGGAATAATGGAGACTATGACTACGAGTCATATTTAGTATAGGCAACTGCTGCTCATTGTGTGACTCTAGTTAACACCTATACTTCACTTCCCAGTTACTGCTTATGTTGTTTACTGAGTTTTATAGTGGACTAAGCAAGGCAGCAACTGTGTCCCAGACTGGACCACTCCATGAGAGTAGGAATCGTGCTTACCCTTTGTACATACACCTTGCACATAGCAGGCACATAGTAGGCATTTAAGAATATTATTAAATGAAAGAACAAATGACACAGATGCTCATATGGCACAAGAGCTACCCTTAAAGAAAAGAGAGCTCTTAGAAAATATTTAGGATGTACTTTAACTGGAAAAAAAAAACCATATAATTGTAAATATTACACAATTTTAACTACATACAGTAAATAACATGTAGAAAAATAAAAACATGCTTGATATAAGTATGCTATGTTAATTACATCTTTTCAGCTCCTTTAAAACTGTTCTGTATTTTTCCATTTTTAAACAAGTAATGAACAAGTATGGATTTTTATAATAAGAAAAAAAAATCTAACACTGAGAACCTAATCTAAGTATAATGGACTCACATGTATACCTTCTATAAGAAACCACTCTGATCAGACTTCTTTTTTTTCCCCATCAATGTTTTAATGAAGATAGGGAAAGGTTTCAAGGAGAGAGGAGGAATGAGAGAAAGAAAAAAAGATAAAATAATATGTGAATAAAGGGCGAGATTTAAGACTGATGCTCCAAATGCAGAGACTGAAGTCCTTAGGGAGGGTTTCTAATGTTTGGATGCTGAAATCGCTATTCTCAAAAAGAATGATCAATGGAATGATTTTCAATGTTCTGCTTACTATAGGAGAATATATCATTATTGTACTTTTAAATATATTGTCACATGTGAAATTTGCTTTTAAACTATCGGTCAGGGATACCCTCCCCCAAAATAACACACTTTCTATGATTAATAAAGATATTTCAGGTAGTTTTTATGATATGATTTCATATAATATATAGTATGAATATTTTAATTTTGCATTAAACTTCTGTTAGGGACAGAATATAGGGAAAACAAAAACACTTAGAATGTGTACATTGAAACTCTTCTGAGTTACTGAATTGATTCTTCCTTTTCAGTATAAATTCAGTACTAATTTAAATATAGTACACTGTGAAGTGTTAATTTCATCTTTCAAAACTATTTTACAGTGTTTATACCCCAAAGCATATATGACAATTGTAATAAATCACACAGAGTTAAATGAATAATATTTCAATGCAGCTATCAACCTTCTGTCTAAATTGCAAATATTTCTACTCTAATAAGTACTTCAACTAATATTTTATTTCTAGGAGAGAAATTAAATATTGCATAAATTTACTGACTATGTTTATTCAAAATGTCCACCAGTGATAATTACTAGTCTCCCCATATCTAAGGATTGCTCCTCCTCCTCAAAAAAAATCACATTATGGTTCCATGAACATAGGAATCATTAAACCAGCATCCTACTCACATGCCTCCCACCCTCTTTTGTTTAACTCAAAGAACCACTAAGTGCTGAGCCTACATGATTCTTAAGTTTTTATGGGTGCTAAAATCTCAATAGGCATGAGGTATCTGAGATAGATGCTAGACTAGTAACCAAGAAATGGTCCTTAGTAACCCCGAGACACTCTTCTGTTTCTATACAGAGTCAGTCAACTCCCTTCAAGCTATTTCATGGCTTCACATCACCTGAAACACTTCTAATGTCCCCAGTCTCCAAAGTGAAATTTTATTAGTATTATTTTTTTATCCTCAGTAATTAAAAAGGATTTGATGGATAACTTTAGTAGTACTCGATTATGACCTGCTTGAAGACAGTAACCTTATACCTTAATTTTATATCCCTAGTGCCTAGTATAGTGCCTGGCAACAAATGATTTTTCTATTGTTGGGTTAATGAATAAACTAGTGTATATACCAATGAATGAATGAATGAATGAATGAATGAAAAACATAGTGTATACAGGTACAAGTGTATTACAAGAATGTTATTTTGCTCTACTGTCCACATCCACTGGCTGGAAAACTTATGCAATAAATTCTGTGTGACATCTTACATGTGTTCATTAGAACATGAGATAAATATTAAGCCAGCTTGTTTCTGAAATAAAAATAAAGATGTTCAACTAAGTGTGTTGTCTTTTTATACTTCTATAAAAATACATATTAAAATGGGTCTATTTTGTTTTGATTTTTGTTTTATTTTGTTTTGTATGATGTTTTGTTATCTAAGAATAGTGATAAAGAGCGGAAACTAGCCCCCAGGGATTTGAACATGTGGATTTGTCTTATTGACAGGGTCTTGGAGATAAAATGTCTTTGACCAAGAAGTATGATCTCATATTTCTTGCTGTGAACCATATTAATATATTTTTCCTTGTGTATAGTATATAAAGCTATCTGTTGCCAAATAACCACCTCTGAAACAAATGGTACTACAAATCCGTGGTCAGGACACAACAATCTTACTGAACAAACCTTATAAAGTGAAAAGCTCCTTGGGAATTGCTCATTCAGGGGTAGTAGTCTGGCACCTGAAAATGGTCCAATATAGGTTTATATTCCCATTGCCTTGGACAGACAGCTTATGTGAACCGGGTGGCTGCATGGTATTCAGATATTCAGGAAACAATCATTTAAAGAAAAATGAAAGCCAGGGACAGTAAAAGAGAAAGGACCCTTCTCTGATTCCTACCACTTAACTTCTGTACTTAACTGACATCTACTCTTACTTTCAACCAAAACACCTTTCCTATTCCAGGAGGATGCTATTGCTATTGTCATTTAGACAATCCACTCCTTCAGTGTCCAATAAGGGAATACTGGCTGAATTCCACAGTTAGGCTCTAATCCATTTACAGATTCTCCCAAGTTGTTGACTCACCCTTTTTAACCTACTGAATGTGAGCCTTGCTCTTTATTTTCACTGGTCACAATGCAGGAGATCCTTGAACTACCACCTGATATCAAGAACCAAAAGAGAAAGCTGGTGGTTTTCTCTGTAATTTAGCCTCTTCAAAACATTGACTCAGTATTAGAACCATTCCTCTAGCCTCCATAGCCTAGAAAAGTTTCCTGAGCCTTCATGTGGAAAACGAGAACAAATATAACGTAATGAGACAAACTTGGTTTTACAGATAAAATTAAGGCCTATTGTTATGGGCTGAGTTGTGTCTCCCTAAGATTCATATGTTTAAGTCCTAATGCCCAGCACACCTCAGAATGTGACTACATTTGAAAATAGGGCCTTTAAAGAGGTAACTAAGGTTAAATGTGGTCATATGTGTGGGCTCTAATCCAATGCAACTAGTGTCCTTATAAGAAGAGGGAAAGACATCAGAGGTCTATGTACATAGAGAAAAAGCACGTGAGAACACAGCAAGAAGGTGGCGATCAGCAAGCCAAGAAGAGAGACCTCAGGAGCAACTGAACCTGTCAACACCTTCATCTTAAATTTTCAGCTTCCAGAACTATGAGAAAATAAATCTGTATTTAAGCCACCCAGCCTGGAGTATTTTGTTATAGAAGCCCTAACAAATTAATACATTCACATATGATAAATATCTGTCAAACTTTAAAGATTCAGGAAAATCATGTGATTAGAATCTAGGTCTTCTGAGTCATCTTCAGGCCAAATCATCAAGTATTAATTGTACACCTACTATAAGTCAGATACTGTCTCACAAGTTATTTGCTGATTTCTATTCAAGGCATTTGATATAAGTCATTTCAATTCCCTTTATATAGTTGCTGAAATTGTGATTCAGGAAGGTGAAGAGCTTGACCTGGGGTCAAAGCTAATAAGTGGTAATGCCAGGGATCAAACAAGAGTTTTCTGAATTCAATCCTAGCGATCTTTCCACTAAAGCACATCTTTTTTTAAAATTATATATCCATCCTTTACAAAGACAAATAGACTAGCCAAAGGGTGAATTTATAAAACACATCAGATGCTTCTTGCTGTGATCTGATTTCTGAGAATACTAAAATCAATACTGTGTGAATTGTATGACTATTTAGAATGCTAAGAAGACCTGGATTTTTATAAAGTGACATAATGGGAATAATATGTATTAAAACAACAGAATATGGACATTTTAGATTGAAGGTTCATGGCTATGATAGCAGAAAAATAAAAATACACTTTTAAAAACCATGAACTAACATTTCATAGTACATTCTTACTCATTTAAATTAAATAGTTCTGGAACATGTGAAAAATAAAAACATTGAACACATAAAATGTGATTATTTCTTAAGCAGATATTTTGACTTCAGGGCTCAAATTTTATGTTGTTCTTTCTTCTTGAAATTGTTTTCTTTATTAATAGGTTTGTTGTTTAGTCCTTTAATTATGAATTTTATCATTAGGATGCCATTAAAGAGATTTGTAAGATTCCTGTTTGCTTTGTTATATTTGGGAAGTAAACTCATCTTTCTTTGTCAAAAAAAAAAACCCAAAGATCATTATGGTGAGGAATATTCACTGTAATCAGACTTAGTATATCTGAGGCATAATCACAGCATTATTTTTTGATTTCACTGAACACCTTTACTTGGATTTTAAATTGCTTTACTTGATGTATCCAAAGTTATTTAAATAATTCTAGTGAGATTAATAAGAAGCAATGACCCTCTGCTTTTGTAAAGAGAAAACCTGAAGTTATGCAGAAAGTTAAGCCTGTTGTCAGAGTTCTAAAAAGAGTCCTCAACTTTTATCACTAGATTTCAGGGGAGGGAAAGAAGGAGGGAAGAAGGGAGGGAAGGAAAGAAGGAAGGGAGGAAGGGAAGAAGGGAGGGAGGGAGGGAAGGTGTCCTATTTTATAAGGTATTCTCATGCATATATTTTTGTGCTTTCAACTAATATCTCATTATGGCCTATGGGATTATTCTTATTTTACAAATGAAGTAATCATGGGATAAAGATGATTTTATCAAGATCACATAGTTAATCACAGATTTCAGACTAAATGAGTGTGTCCTCATAGTTTATTTTCCTGTGCTTCTCCCATTAAACCATATTGCTTTCAAATAATGAAAAAAATTGTGACTGCATTTTTTTAGTTTTTTTTAAAGTTCATATTACACTATTTGACCGCCTTTGCAATGTCTGCTGCATGGAAGAAGTCTAAATATTAAAAAACAATCTTTTAAAATATGATGTTATTTTTCCAACTATAGCTTCAAAATATTGAGGAGAATGCTATAATTTATTCCCCTCTCCTCATTTTTCCTATCTATTGTGGATCCACCTATGCAGTATAGATCCATTGCTCCAGGTTCTAGGTTGAGAATATAATGATAGATTGGGGACCAGCAAGCATTAACCTAAATTGTTTTATTTTTAGGGAGAGGAAACACAGTGGCCTGGGGTATTTTCCTCTGCATAGGTGGTTCATGAACTGAAAACACTAAAGGGTATTTGTCCTTATCAACTTCTCTAACATGATTTCATTACCGATAGCCAATATTAAGAAAAATATATACAATTGTTACTAGTAAATATGTTACTGATATTGCCAACTGCATGTACATCTCTTTCCCTTTGTAGACATGCTGTTGTTTTTCATGTTCAAAAGGAATGGAAAAGAATACTAACACTATATATATTTAGAAATGAAGTCATAAAGACATAAGCTTCTGACTTACAAACTTAATATTTTTTGTGCTTATATATGTGAATATATGAGAGAGGAAGAGACAGGCAGTGGAGAAAGAAAGCATAGTCTCACATAACCACATGCATGAATCTCTGAGATTATGCAATTTTCTAGTTGAATAAACAAGATCAAGAAAAAAGTTAGAGCTCTTCACATCATTTAGTCTTTGAAAATGTACTATTTTTTAAAAAATTTAATATATGCTACAAATGTTAACTAAGAGCATATTTAACTAAAGCCATAATGAATAGAGATAAACCCATGTATAATACATAATAAAGATAAAATATTTCTACAAGTGAATCTATATACAAAACAGAAACAGACTCAGACATAAAAAACAAACTTATGGTTACCAAAGGGGAGTGGGGAGGGAAGGGACAAATTAGGAGTATGGGATTGACAGACATGAACAATACATAAAATAGATAAGCAGGAAGGGTTTACTACATAGCACAGGGAATTATATTCAACATCTTGTAATAACCTATAATGGGAGGTAATAAAAAAAACTTAATCACTACGTTGTATGCCTGAAACTAACACAATACTGTAAATCAATTATACTTCAATAAAAAGTAAAATATTTCTAAAGATATCTCAGAAATTATTATGTTTACTGACAATTTTCTGATGTTTCAATGTGTTGATATTAATCAATATTTAATATTCTTATTCCTAGTACCTACAAAATTGCTTCTTTAACAGAAATATTAAACAGACCTCCCAATTTTCTTACACATAAAAAGAAAAAAAACATTGGTGACTAGATGTATATATGACATTCAATCTTTTCTAAATTTACAGCATTATGACTCATCATATAAAATTTTTAAAAACAAGTTCTGGGAGTGTCATTTCTTAGCTAAAAATTTTATATGTATCTTCTCCAAGGTGGGTGGATGTAGAAGAGATACAAGAGAGAAAATTAAATGAATATTAACATAAAAAGACTATGTCAAATTACTTTTTAAAATTTACCATGGTAAAACTTCTAATCTTGTACTACCTGCAAGTGTTACATGATATCTGAAGCTGTTAGTAATACATCTGAATTTATCAAATTATTGTTCTGTAGTTTGGTTTGTAAGCAACATGGTGGATGAAAAGAATAACAAGTCTTGAAGTGGACCAGCCATTAGGTGATGGATGCTGGGCATGCCACTGAAAAGCCATAAAGTTCAATTTTCTCATCCATAAAAAGAGATGACATTTGCCCCGCCAATCACACAAAATGACTGGTAGATTCAAAGGAGATAATATGTCTGAAGGGGCCTCCCTGGTGGCGCAGTGGTTGAGAGTCCGCCTGCCGATGCAGGGGATACGGGTTCGTGCCCCGGTCTGGGAGGATCCCATATGCCGCGGAGCGGCTGGGCCCGTGAGCCGTGGCCGCTGGGCCTGCGCATCCAGAGCCTGTGCTCCGCAACGGGAGAGGCCACAACAGTGAGAGGCCCGCATACCGCAAAAAAAAAAAAAAAAAAAAAAAAAAAAAAAAAAAAAAAATGTCTGAAGGATTTTGAGAGTATAAAATGCTACATAATGTGTGAGGGTTTTTATTTTCTTTTGTTTGTCAAGGGAATGATAAGGAAGAAGAGAAGGTAAAGAACTAACAAGGTTGATAATTGAGGGAATGCAATTTCTTTGCAATTGTCTGTGGTTAGAGAATGGTATAGGGAAAAAACAAAAACAACTAGTTAATCTGCAAAAAAAATTTTTCTTGACATAAAAATGATGAAATTTCCTGAATTTATTTCTAAAAGTAAATATTCATATAACTTTAAAATACTCTTCCACTGTCTATCACTTATTACCAGGCTGTTTTTTGTATGTTAGATTGGAGGAACCATGAATAAAAAATCCTAAAATACTCCAAGTCATAATTTTTTTTTTCCAAACTGCCTTAGGCTTTTAAAATTTTTATAATCCCATTACTTAAAATATTAGCTTATATCTTTAAAAATTAGGATAATAATTATTACATTTTCCTTACCTATCAAGGAAACATTATTATTGTTATCCTATTATTTTTTCTCCATTAAAAAAAAAGGCAGTCTACTTCACAGAGACAATTTCTCAACCTCTCCTGAAATTAATTCATTTAATTATTCAAAACCTGAGATTTTAGCCAGGCATAGGATTTGTAACCAGATGTGAACAGCTGAAGGATGTTCTCACTCCAGGACAAGGTAAAGGATTACACATACATGGACATGGATTCTTTGTAGCTTCTTTTAGGAAGCAAACCTGATGCATACATCTTGCAGATAATTTAATCAGAATAGAAATAACTTCCATATTATCCTTTCTAACAGCATTAATTAGAAAGATTTATACTTGTCAAACAAGAGTCACAGTGCACATCTCTTGTCCATGCAGTTTATAGATCACCATTTGCTGTCTTTGCAATCCTGTCTGGCAGAAATTGATAATGTCTTCTTACAGTGCAAATCCATCAGGGGTCACAGCCAGATTTTCCATTCCCCTGGCCCTGGAAAGTCTTTTGATTTTCTTGAGAATCACTACTCCCTTTTGGGTAAAGAAAACATTATCTATATATGCAGTCAGATTTCAGATATTTTTAAAATAGATAAGATATCAAAGGTGCATCTGACTCTGAGTTACCTTTCAAAAGCTATAATAACTGTTAAATCAACTTGTTACATTTTTCATTATCTTATATACAATATCTTATTGAAGAGTATAGTTCAAAGTATTATTTCAATGGACTGTATCCCAGATGACTGAGGTAACTATTGCAAACTTCCCCCACTTCTTTCTCTCTCTTTTAGTACTATATTAAAATAAAATGATGGGCAGAGAACATGTCCAGTTTAATGCCTGAGTGCATGGAAAAAAACAAAGTTACTTTGGATTCACTGTTCTCAACTAGCTCCAACATGATGAACAGCATTAAAATACCACTGAACGAAAAGACACAGAAAAGAAACAGGTGTGGAAAACTGGGAGAGAAAAAAACATTATCACAACTGGTCTTATGGTTCATTGCTTCTTTCCACATGGGTTCATCACAAGGGAACTTAAGTCTCTCTTCTCTTGTGAATGTTTTCCTATAGAGAAATATCTATCCCATATGAATACACCTATATTTTATTGAAGCCATACTTAAGCAAAAGTGATATTTTAAGCCAACAAATCTACTTTCCTAGGCATTTCTAGAACCTTTACAAGCTATTGTGCACATCAAATAGGAGTAAATAATACTTTGTTTTCTATTTTAATTGAATAAGTTTTGCTCATGTTGTGATAACAGATTTATTTGAAAGTGAACATAATTTGTTATAGAATGCAACTTTTATAAATGGAAACTTCTACAACAGAATATGGTGAGATGTTTAAATATTAACCAGACATACTGCTCACTCTCTGCACTAAATTTCAGAAACTTAATACAAATTAAGTAAATACTTTATTACTGGATCTTGCTTACCAGTGGTAAGAAATCCACAATGTTCAATTCTAATTAAAAATGAAATTGAACTGAAATTCCCTGGAAACAAGGGCTGATCAGACTGAATAAGCTTTACTTAATTGAATTGCTCATAGACAAAGAAAAAAATGTTTACATTGTTAGTGAAATACATGCTTCCAAATCTTTTGCAATTCTATTATATTTTCTAATGTTCACAGCTGATTATATCCCATATGTATGTTTCAAACTATTTAAGGGTCCAGGAATATACCACTTACCTTTATCTTTAGTAGTCACATCTTCTATATGTATACTTACTAGGGTTGCACCGTAAATTACATACTTAAACATTTTTTTTAATTTTCAAAGAGATATAAAGAAAACTACTATTCTTCATTATATTTCTTAAATTGGATTAGTATTTTTAAAAAGGATTTTCCCAAATGCCTCACTAATATTATTTAATTATCACAACCACCCCAGGAGACTTTCGAGATTACTCTCATTATTTTTCTTATTTGTATTTGATTTTTGTTTCTTCAGCTTAAGAAAACTGTGTCTCTGTGAGGTGTTGTGATTTTTCCTATGGTTATGAAGCTTGTAATAGTGAAAATAATAACAGTGTTTTTAAACTAATAGGAAAACTGAAAAAATAAACTGAACATGAATGAAAAGTATACTGGTGAGCAAAGAGCAGAGAAAATGATTCCTTACTCCCCTCTCTTTGTGTTTTCAATTGTTTGAGATCACAATGGTCCCAACATATCTAAGCCCAGAAATGAAATGGCTTTATCTTCAGAAACAGTGTTCTTTGGATATGAGGTTGGATTAAGGAACAATGATTCTAGAATAGTCCTAGGTCCTAGACAATAACTCTATGTAGCTCTGGACGTCTATGTAAGAAGAGACTTTGCAAAAATTGGAATTGCCCAGCAATGAAATAAACATGAAGACTTTGTCAAGAGATAAAGATTATGAAGGAGAAATGTCCATCTGTCAAGGAATTCATAGAAGTCACACTGGCACTGAGCAGTTTATCTAAATCCATTTCTCTAAGAGTAAGTGCCTTGTACAGGTCAAATAAATAAGACAAATGTGATAATACATGATAATATTTTGAAACAGGTGTATGCAAAATAGTATCATTGTCATAATTAATACTGCAGTATAATTTTTATTAGAAGATCTCAAAAATGTTTAAGAGAACAAAAAAAAGTGTTCATGTAATAAAGTTGGATGAACACATTAAATCAGAAAATAGAAAAATAAAGTAAGATAAACAATGAATAGTAAGGTAGAAGAAAAAATTATATAATCAACAATTTAATAAATTATTTATTACATATAATAAATTTTTACCCTGAAAGGAAACAAATTATCACACTAAATCAGAGATGTTTGAATTGGATCAAAGGGAATAATAAACTACCAATATGTTTTTCTTTTACAAGAAACTTTCTTGAAACAAGACAAGATTCGAAAAAAAGAAGATAATCTAACAGACATCTGGCCAACTAAAAAAGGCAGAAGAGGCAAATTCATATAAAACATCTGAAATTAAAAGCAATTTTAATTAAGATTTGGAAACGTGTATTTATTTAACATCGTAAACCTTTTTCTTTGTTTATGAGAAATTCAATTATTTTGTTTCAGAAATAAATTAAGGAAATTAAAGAATAAAAAAATACACTATAGAAAGATAAAAATATCAAAGAAATAGATAAAGAATATGGCATAAATCTGAATGCACTAAAAAACATAATGGCAAAATAAAAAGACATGCAAGATAGAACCCTACAAACAGAATTATATGAGAGATCTACCTCTTTCAGAATTGAAAAATTCCAAAAGCCAAATATGTATGAATATACAGGAATTAAATAATTAATTACTGAACTTGAGATAGAGAACTGCATTTCTCACAGAGCACACACCTACCCACCAATAATCATTTACATGAATTTTGTCAGAAAGAAAATCTTTTAAAAATTCTAAAAACTAGACTTTTATTTGCCATATATTTACCATACTCTAATCAATTTGAAACTAATAGTAAAACCATAAACAAAATTAATTTATTCTCAAACAACTATGGATCAGAGAGCAAGTGAAAATAATCTGGAGCACAATAAAAAGTAGAAAACATAATAATGAAACTTTTGGGATAGAGTGGAAATTACATTCAGCAAAAAAATTATAGTTTATATGGTTTACCTAGGAACTTAGTTCTCATCTTAATAAATTAGAAGAAAAAACACAGGGAAGACCTTCAAGATGGAGGAGGAGTAATAAATGTAGATCACATTCCTCCCCACAAATACATCAGATATACACCTACATGTGCAACAACTCCTACAGAACACCTACTGAATGCTGGCAGAAGACCTCAGACTCCCCAAAAGGCAAGAAACTCCCCACATACCTCGGTAGGGAAAAAGAAAACAGAAAAAATGGAGAAAAAAGAATAGGGATGGGACTTGCACCTCTGGGAGGGAGCTGTGAAGCAGGAAAAGTTTCCACACACTAGAAAGCCACTTCACTGGTGGAGACGGGGGGTGGATGGAGGGGAAGGTTCAGAGCCATGGAGGGGAGTGCAACAACAGGGGTGCAGACAGCAAAGCAGAGAGATTCCCACACAGAGGATCAGTGCTGACCAGCACTCACCAGCCTGAGACCTTGTCTGCTCACCCACCAGGGCAGGTGGGGGCTGGGAACTGAGGCTTGGGTTTTGGAGGTCAGATCCCAGGGAGAGGACTGGGGTTGGCTGTGTGAACACAGCCTGAGGGGGCTAGTGTGCCACAGCTAGCCAGGAGGGAGTATGGGGTAAAATCTGGAACTGTTTAAGGGTCAACAGTCCATTGTTTCAGGGTGCGCAAGGAAAGGAGATTCACCACCTAAACAAGCTTCAGAGATTGGACAAAGCTGTGGCTATAAGCTCAGACACCAGAGATGGGCATGCAATGATAATGCTGCTGCTGTAGCCACCAAGAATCCTGTGTGAAAGCACAGGTCACTATCCACACCAACCTTCCCAGAAGTCTGTGCAGCCCACCACTGCCAGGGTCCCATGATCCACAGACAACATTCCCAGGAGAACACACGGTGTGCCTCACACTGTTGCAATGTCATGACAGCCTCTGCCACTGCAGGCATGCCCCACATTCCATAACCCTCCCACCCCTAGCCTCAGTGAGCAAGAGCCCCCTAATCAGCCACTCCTTTAACCCCCTCCTGTCTGGGCAAATGACAGATGCCAGAGAGTGACCTACATGCAGAGGCAGGGTCAAATCCAAAGCTGAACCCCAGAAGCTGTGTGAAAAAATAAGAGAAAGGGAAATTTCTCCATGCAGCCTCAGGAGGAGCAGATTAAATCTCCACAATCAACTTGATGTACCCTGCACCTGAGGAATGCCTGAGTAGACAAATGAATAATCCAAAATTTGAGCCAGTGGATTTTGGAAGCAAATATAGACTTCGGATTTGCTGTATGCGACTGACTAGTTTTGGATTTTTATCTTTATCATAGTTTAGTTTTGAGTGCTTGTTATCATTGGTGGATTTGTTTATTGGTTTGGTTTCTCCCTTTTTTTAATGACTTTTTTATTGTTTTATTTTAATAATATGTTTTATTTTTTATTTTAAGAACTGTATTAATTTAATTTAATTTACTTATTTTCTCCCTTTTCTTCTGAGCCATGTGGCTGACAGGGTCTTGGTACTCCGGCTGGGTGTCAGGCCTGTGCCTCTGAGATGGGAGAGCCGAGTTCAGGACACTGGACCACCAGAGACCTCCTGTCCCCACATAATATCAATCGATGAGACCTCTCCCAGAGATCTGGTCTCATTGCTAAGACCCAGCTCCACTCAACAACCAGCAAGCTACAGTGCTGGACACCCCATGCTAAACAACTAGCAAGAAAGGAACATAACCCCACCCATTAGCAGACAGGCTGACTAAAATCATAATAAGCTCAAAGACACCCCCAAACACACCACCAGACACAGTCCTGCACACAAGAAGGACAAGATCCAGCCTCATGCATCAGGACACAGGCACAAGTCCCCTCCACCAGAAAGCCTACACAACCCACTGAACCAACCTTACCCACTGGGGGCAGACACCAAAAACAATAGGAACTATGAACCTGCAGCCTGGGAAAAGGAGACTCCAAGCACAGTAAGTTAGGCAAAATGAGAAGACAGAGAAACACACAGCAGATGAAGGGGCAAGGTAAAAAAAAAAATGACTAAACAAATGAAGAAGAAATAGGCAGTCTACCTGAAAAAGAAGTCAAAGTAATGATAGTAAAGATGATCAAAAATCTTGGAAATAGAATAGAGAAAATACAAAAAACGTTTAACAAGGACCTAGAAGAACTACAGAACAAACAATTAATGAACAACACAATAAATGCAATTAAAAATTCTCAAGAAGGAATCAATAGCATTAAAACTGAGGCAGAAGCATGGATAAGTGACCTGGAAGATAAAATAGTGGAAATAACTACCACACAGCAGAAAAAATAAAAAAGAATGAAAAGAATTGAGGACAGTCTCAGAGACCTCTGTGACAATATTAAACGTACCAATATTCGAATTATAGGGGTCCCAGAGAAAGAAGAGAAAGAGACTGAGAAAATATTTGAGGAGATTATAGTTGAAAACCTCCCTAATATGGGAAAGGAAATAGTCAATCAAGTTCAGGAAGAGCAAAGGTCCCCATACAGAACAAATCCAATGAGAAACATGCCAAAACACATATTAATCAAACTATCAAAAATGAAATGCAAAGAAAAAATATTAAAAGCAACAAGGGAAACACAACAAATAACATACAAGGGAATCCCCATAAGGTTAACAGCTGATCGTTCAGCAAAAACTCTGCAAGCCAGAAGGGAGTGGCAGGACATATTTAAAGTGATGAAAGGGAAAAACCTGCAACCAAGATTACTCTACCCAGCAAGGATCTCCTTCAGATTTGAAGGAGACATTAAAACCTTTACAGGGAAGCAATGGCTAAGAGAATTCAGCATGACCAAACCAGCTTTACCACAAATGCTAAAGGAACTTCTCTAGGCAGGAAACACAAGAGAAGGAAAAGACCTACAATAACAACTCCAAAACAATTTAAAAAAATGGTAATAGGAACACACATATCGATATTTATCTTAAATGTAAATGGATTAAATGCACCAAAAAAAAAGATAAAGACTGATTGAATGGATATGAAAACAAGACCCATATATATATACTGTCTAGAAGAGACCCAGTTCAGACCTAGGGACAAATATAGACTGAAAGTGAGGGGATGGAAAAATATTTTCCATGCAAATAGATATCAAAAGAAAGCTGGATTAGCAATTCTCATATCAGACAAAATGACTTTAAAATTAAGATTATTACAAGAGACAAAGAAGGATACTACATAATGATCAAGGGGTCAATCCAAGAAGAAGATATAAAAATTGAAAATATTTCTGCACCCACTATAGGAGCACCTCAATACATAAGGCAAATGCTAACAGCCATAAAAGGGGAAATTGATAGTAACACAATCATAGTAGGGGACTTTAACACCCCACTTTCACCAATGGACAGATCATCCAAAATGAAAATAAATAAGGAAACACAAGCTTTAAATGATACATTAAAAAAGATGGACTATATTGATAGTTATAGGACATTCCATCCAAAAACAAGAGAATAAACTTTCTGCTCAAGTACTCATGGAAAATTCTCCAGGATAGATCATAACTTGGGTCAAAAATCAAGCCTTGGTAAATGTAAGAAAATTGAACTTGTATCAAGTATCTTTTCAGACCACAATGTTATGAGACTAGATATCAATTACAGGAAACAAACTATAAAAAAGACAAACAATGGAGGTGAAACAATACGCTACTAAATAACCAAGAGATCACTAGAGAAATCAAAGAGGAAATCAAAAAATACCTAGAGAAGATTGACAGTTAAAACACGACAACCCAAAACAAATGTGATGAAACAATAGCAGTTCTACGAGGGAAGTTTATAGCAATACAATCCTGCCTCAAGAAATATCTCAAATAAATAACCTAACCTTACACCTAAAGAAATTAGAGTAGGAAGAAAAAAAAATAACCCAAACTTAGCAGAAGGAAAGAAATCATAAAGATCAGATCAGAAAAAAATGAAAAAGAAATGAAGGAAATGATAGCAAAGATCAATAAAACTAAAAGCTGGTTTTTTGAGAAGATAAACAAAATTGCTAAACCATTAGCCAGACTCATCAAGAAAAAAAGGGAGAACTCAAATCAACAGAATTAGAAATAAAAAAGGAGAAGTAACAACTGACACTGCAGAAATACAAAGGATCAAGAGGGATTACTACAAGCAACTCAATGCCAATAAAATGAACAACCTAGAAGAAATGAACAAATTCTTAGAAAAGCACAACCTTCCAAGACTGAACCAGGAAAAATAGAAAATATAAACAGACCAATCACAAGCACTGAAATTGAAAGTGTGATTAAAAATCTTCCAACAAACAAAAGCCCAGGAAGAGATGGCTTCACAGGCGATTTCTACCAAATATTTATAGAAGAGCTAACACTTATCCTTCTCAAACTCTTCCAAAATATAGCAGAGGGAGGAACACGCCCAAACTCATTCTATGAGGCCACCATCACCCTGACACCAAACCACACAAAGATGTCACAAACATATAAAACTACAGTCCAGTATTTCTGATGAACATAGATGCAAAAATCCTCAAGAAAATACTAGCAAACAGAATCCAACAGCACATTAAAAGGATCATACACCATGATCAAGTGAGATTTTTCCCAGGAATGCAAGGATTCTTCACTATACACAAATCAATCAATGTGATACATCATATTAACAAATTGAAGGAGAAAAACCATATGATCATCTCAATAGATGCAGAAAAAGCTTTTGACAAAATTCAACACCCATTTATGATGAAAACTCTCCAGAAAGTAGGCATAGAGGGAACTTAACTCAACATAATAGAGACTATATATGACAAACCCACACTCAACATCATTCTCAATGGTGAAAAACTGAAACCATTTCCACTAAGATCAGGAACAAGACAAGCTTGCCCACTCTCACCACTATTTTTAATGTAGTTTTGGATGTTTTAGTCACAACAATCAGAGAAGGAAAAGAAATAAAAGGAATCCAAATAGGAAAAGAAGCAGTAAAACTGTCACTCTTTGCAGATGACCTAATACTATCCATAAAGAATCCTAAAGATGCCACCAGAAAAATACTAGAGCTAACCAATGAATTTGGTAAAGTTGCAGGATACAAATTAAAGCACAGAAATCTCTTTCATTCCTACACACTAATGATGAAAAATCTGAAAGAGAAATTAAGGAAACACTCCCATTTACCACTGCAACAAAAAGAATAAAATACCTAGGAATAAACCTGCCTAAGGAAGCAAAAGACCTGTATGCCGAACACTATAAGGCACTGAGGAAAGAAATTAAAGATGATACAAACAGATGGAGAGATATAGCATGTTCTTGGATTGGAAGAATCAACATTGTGAAAATGATGCTACTACCCAAAGCAATCTACAGATTCAATGTAATCCTTATCAAACTACCAATGGCATTTTTCACAGAAATAAAACAAAAAATTTCACAATTTGTATAGAAACACAAAAGACCCCTAATAGCCAAAGTGATCTTGAGAAAGAAAAATGGAACTAGAGGAATCAAGCTCCCTGACTTCAGACTGTACTACAAAGCTATGGTAATCAAGACAGTATGTTACTGGCACAAAAACAGTAACATCGATCAATGGAACAGGATAGAAATCCCTGAGATAAACCCACACACATATGGTCACCTTATCTTTGACAAAGGAGGCAAGAATATACAATGCAGAAAAGACAGCCTTTTAAATAAGTGGTGTTGGGAAAACTGGACAGCTACATGTAAAAGCATGAAACTAGAACACTCCCTAACATCATACACAAAAATAAACTCAAAATGGATTAAAGACCTAAATGGATTAGTTACATTTCAAAACTAAATTAGAGCACTCCTTAACACCATACACAAAAATAAACTCAACATGGATTAAAGACCTAAATATAAGGCCAGACACTCTAAAACTCTCAGAGGAAAACATAGGCACAACACTGTGCCATAAATCACAGAAAGATCCTTTTTGACCCACCTCATATAGAAATGGAAATAAAAACAAAAATAAACAAATGTGACCTAATGAAACTTAAAAGCTTTTGCACAGCAAAGGAAGCCATAAACAATATGAAAAGACAACCTTCAGAATGGGAGAAAATATTTGCAAATGAAACAACTGACAAAGGATTAATCTCCAAAATATGCTAGCAGTTCATGCAGCTCAATATCAAAAAAAAAAAAAAAAAAAAAAAAAAACCCAATCCAAAAATGGGCAGTAGACCTAAATAGACATCTCTCCAAAGAAGATATACAGATTGCCAACAAACTCATCAAAGGATGCTCAACATCACTCATCATTAGAGAATTGCAAATCAAACTGCAATGAGGTATCACCCAACCCCAGTCAGAATGGCCATGATATAAAAATCTACAAAAACAAATGCTGGAGAGTGTGTGGAGAAAAGGGAACCCTCTTGCACTGTTGCTGGGAATGTAAATTCATACAGCCACTATAGAGAACAGTATGGAGGTTCCTTACAAAACTAACAATAGAACCACCATATGACCCAACAATCCCACTACTGTGCATATACCCTGAGAAAACCATAATTCAAAAAGAGTCATGTGGGCTTCCCTGGTGGTGCAGTGGTTGAGAATCTGCCTGCCAATGCAGGGGACATGGGTTTGAGCCCTGGTCTGGGAAGGTCCCACATGCCATGGAGCAACTAAGCCCGTGCACCACAACTACTGAGCCTGCACTCGAGAGCCCATGAGCTACAACTACTGAGCCCTTGCACCACAACTACTGAAGCCCATGTGCCTAGAACCCATGCTCCACAGAAAGAGAAGCTACCACAGTGAGAAGGCCATGCATCGCAATGAAGAGTAGCCCCCACTCACCACAACTAGAGAAAGCCCACACAGAGCAAACAAGACCCAACGCAGCCAAAAAAAAAAAAAAAAAAAAAAGGAGTCATGTACCACAATGTTCATGGCAGCACTATTTACAGTAGCCAGGACATGGAAGCAACCTAAGTGTCCATCAACTGATGAATGGATAAAGAAGATGTGACACATATATAGAATGGAATATTACTCAGCCATAAAAAATGAAATTGAGTTATTTTTAATGATGTGAATGGACCTAGAGTCTGTCAGACAGAGTGAAGTAAGTCAGAAAGAGATAAAAAATACCATATGCTAACACATATATATGGAATCTAAAAAAAAAATAATGGTTATGAAGAACCTACGAGCAGGACAGGAATAAAGACACAGACATAGAGAATGGACTTGAGGACACGGGGAGGTGGGAGGGGTAAGCTGGGACGAAGTGAGAATGTGGGACATATATACACTACCAAATGTAAAATAGATAGCTAGTGGGAAGCAGCCGCATAGCACAGGGAGATCAGCTCGGTGCTTTGTGACCACCCAGAGATGTGGGATAGGGAGGGTGGGAGGGAGCCGCAAGAAGGAGAGTACATGGGGATATAAGTGTACATATAGCTGATTTACTTTGTTATAGAGGATAAACTAACACAACATTGTAAAGCAATTATATTCCAATAAAGATGTTAAACAAACAAAAAAAAGGAAACACAAAATTAACTAGGAAGAGGAATTATTTAATATAGAAGCAGAAAACAATGAACTGGAAAACAAAAAAAATTGAAAAGTACATTATTTTTTAATATATGGATCTTAAGAAAGATTTGCACATTGTAATATCTGCAAATGTTAAGTATGGAATAAATTCATCACAACTGACAACACATTGAAGACTGTGGCATCTGGATAACTTAAATATTTCGAAAGCAGCCCAACCATGTCCCTAGACTCAAATCAGACAAAGTGTCCAGCAGTGGAGCATCTGGTCCAGCAGCTGCCAAGCATCCCCTGTGAGTAGAAATGCGCACAAGCTTCACTTGGAAACTAAAGAGTAGGCTGCCAAGGGGAAGGGCCTTTAATAAAGCCAACAGTGGGCAGAAACAATGCCAAATTAATATAGAAATTAGTACAGGCATGTGCCATTTTGTCTCAATTACAAAAGTCAAATCTGCAAAGTGGAGAGTCATATCAGACATTTACAGAGGGTTGCAATTTTTGAATGTTTAGGTAATAAACATTTGGACATACTTGCATACATTTCTAACCTCTCTGGATAAAAGATACTGGAAAATAAAGGAGGGCCAGAATTTCTTCCATATCTGCACAGTTGAAAAGATGATTACCCACTAACAAATTCATTTCTGCAAATCAAAAAACTCATGACTCCTGATTTCATGACTGACACAGACGTGAAAGGAATCAGATGGACAGTGATAACTCTCATGGAGCAGCATTTCTCTTTAACTTCCCCTTCTCTCCCTTCTTGGACAAATAATATTTTTTCTTTATAGAACTCATAGTGAATATTCATTCTTAAAATTATCGAGAGCAAGAAAAGACAAAGAAAAGCGCTATCTGTATTTGGTTTTGTAGTCTATCTCTGACCTTACTCTCATCTTAATGTAGAAAAATAGTTTCTAATTCTGTGAGGCTATCCATTAAGATGTCCTTTGGGTTACTGACATAATTTTACAAGTATTTCGGGAACAGAATGAAAAGCTCCATACTGAACTATAGCCTGCTTCCACTGCTCCCCTACTGGCTTCATAACTAACATCTAGAAAGGAATATAGTAGAGCAAGATGATAGATAAATCATATAATCAAATGAATGAGAAACCACACCATTTCAGACCTATAATAACTTTCACAGAAACCGCTGTAGTTGTCATGTGTAATCAGTGAAAATTATCTGAATCATTGTTATTATCTAGCTTCTCCAGTAGTATGATCCCTAAGGAAAACTTAAAAATGGGAATGCAGGCCAAGTCATTCACTGTGTGGGGTAGTTTAGGAGAAATTACAAGAACCTAATTTCTATACAAAATCTTGAAAGGAAACTAATAATATATAACCATGAGATTTTTCGATAAAAGAGACTCATGTCAGGGCTTGGTATATATTTTAGGGGTTAGAAAAGTAGAAAAACCAGGTTAGGATCTGAGATATGGGAAATGCTTTTTTTTTTTTTTTTTTTTTTATGGTACTCTCCTTGTTTACAGTTCGCAAAACTCAAAAGCTTTTTCAAGTACAAAGCTAGTTCCAGCAGCCTTAAAAATTGCATGATTGCTATACAACCTATTTATTGGTTTCTAAGTTTTATCCTTAGAAAGTAACAATCACCATTTATTATTTGCCTGTATCCTGACATACATTTTGCAGTTGGAGCTACACAATAATGCAGAAAGAAGGGTGTTATTAATTTTCTTGTACAATTGGGAACACTGAGGCCAAAAGTTTAAGTAACTTGTCCCATCTTTTAGCAGAAAGTGATGGAGCTGAGAAAAGAACTATGTCTGTCTGTCTTCAAAACCTATGTCTTTTCTATCATGCTATAATTCATGGGGTCTCTTAAAGTATTCTAAAAAATTATGATTTCCACTTAAACCTGTATCTATAGATTATTCATAGTACCTATCAATGCCTTTTGTTTAATATTATTTTCCTATTGCTTTTAATATTTCCTTTCAATTAATTTTTGAAATATAATTCTTCCCTTTCTCCTGATCTCTTTAATTTTCATATATCCCATCATTTGTTAACTCTACTGGAAACTATTTATGAATGTACATATATATGTGAGAGACAGAGAGAGAAAGGAAGAGACAGATACTAACATTTGTGACTAAATGTAAGTAACAGACATACTGCCCCAGCATTTACAATATATTTCTCTGCTACATGCCATTTCCTAAATACTATGTTAAAGTATGGGTGTTTTGAGTAATACAAAATATCTAATACAGTAAAAAAAAAAAAAATCTTTACCTTTCTACAATGTATGTTCTATTAACTCAGCCTACCTATATATGGGGATGAATTTACATATTATTTGCATTTTCTTAAAGGAGGTATATAGTAAACATAACATATTTCAAATAGGAAAAAAACAAAAAAAAATGTTTATTGAAAAAGTTTACTACCCTGAAGAGTGGTTACTGAAATATAATTATTATTCTAAAATCCCTTAAGCCCCAGCTGATCTATGATTAATTAAGGTGGACAAATAAAAATGACCTAAAAGTTAATCCAGTGAAATACATATGTCAGTAAAACAAATATTTGCCTTTGATTCATTCTTGTCCTTCATTCACCTAAAAAATTAAAAAAAAACATTAATTTATTTCTTTCTCCTTTAAGTATTACTTAATTCCTAGTATATGGTTCAAACTATACCTCCTTGAATATTGAAGTAGTTAAAAACTTAGACTCAGTAGAAAAAATAATTAAAGGAGAATTATAGATTGGATAACTCAGAGTGCTGAAAGAATTACCCACATTTAAAAATGAGAAATTATTTCTTGTTCCTCTTACCTTAATATCAATTACTGCTTTCTGTATTCTCAGGATCAAATTCATTCTATACTTTATCTTCTTAAATTAAACTATAGCTCACACTGCTGGCTAACAGCTGGACAGTCACAGGAGTAGATTTAATCAGTTAACGATGTTCCCCCAACAGGAAGGACAACTGGATTTACCATTTACCATACATTCTTGTATTTTGTCTCAATTCAGATTCAAAGCAAAGAGTTTCAGATCCTCAGACTGTGAAAGTGGCACCATTATTGAGTAATCCACAATGAATATCCACTGCGGCTGGTGTTATAATTTAGAGCTAGATGCCATTCTTCTCTTAACAAAAGGGGAGGATTATTTTGGTCCAGTAGAATTTCATCATTCACATCCTTTCAGTTTTACATCAGTAGTTATCAATCCTGCCAAAAGTTCTCTATTTCAGTAATTATTTTCTTCCTATTTTCTTTTTCACCCATCCTCATTACATCAATAGCCTAAATCACAGTTAATTGAATGTGCTTCAGTATGAGTTTTTATATTCAGTGAATCAGAAATGTGTAATAGAGAAATTGGAATTAGTAGTGTTTTACTAATGCAAAGCAGAAAAGACAGCTGCAGGCGTTTCTGTAGTAGCATCTAAGCCGTTCCACATACTTTGCTGATGCTTACTCTGCTGTCATTACTCAGATAGGATCGACTTAAAACTTAACCTTAATAAATAAATATATAATGTGCTTTATTTTACTTGCACTTAAAAATGTTCCAATATACAGCTCCAATGGTAGTTTAAAGGAAACACAAAGGTTTAACAACAACAACAAAAAAGCATAAACCGTGATTTATACCTCATTAAGATATAAGGTATTCCACAAAAGTGCATTTTCCATATAATTAAAGTTGATCTTTTAAATCCTAAAACTGTTTTCCTAGTTAAAGACTTTAGCTTTATCCTGATTTAAATGAAGCCAGTATAGAAATGCACAACGCATAACTGACAGAAAGAACTCAACTTTACAGAAGGCCAGGATTTTGGAAAGAAAAGGCTGAGAAACAGGGTGTTGCAAAAGCAGTGGCCATAGGGTGGTGGTGAGGTGAGGGCGGGTGGAGAGGGGGTCATTTGAGCAGAGATTTGAAAACTTTATGGACTTTTAGATTTAAGGTTTGACAATAAGAACCCAAGAAATATAAAGTTCAAAAGGAATGACAAGAACTTTTTTATTCTCTCCTTTTGTGACATTCTTGTTTCAAAGGGTAAAGAAAATTATTAATTATTCATGGTCTGTTGATAGAGTTTTATCATATTCATTAAGAGTGATCTACATTCTCTACAAACGCACTACTAAAATATAACAATCTGAGCTCAAAAGCAGTGAAATAAATGAAAGTGTCTGCTCAAGAATATCCTAAGAATTTATAATAACAAAACAAGCTTTCACATCCATCTGGTCCATTGCTCATTAAGGTCACCACACAGAGGTGTTTTTATCACAAGTTGATTTCAAATGGGCAATATTTCCATTAAAAACTTACAAAGGGCCCAACAAGAGAATGTGGAAAATTTATGGTTGGGATGAGTATTTCAGTGCTTTGTTCCCACCAACACTTATTTATAAAAATTATAAAATGAAAATGCATTATTAATTTAGCTATCATTCAACAAGTACTCATTGTGGGCCCCATATATGCTAGGCACTGTTCTAGGGTCTGAGATTCAACAATTAGCAAATGCTAAGCTACAACTATTTCCAGCTACTTTTTCAAAGAGAGACAATGTGTTCACAAGCACTAAATTTTCAGAGTCCATCATATGTGACAATGCCAGATTTTTACACAGAAGAAATTAAAATATTTATCATGTAAAATGAAAAATGTACATGTTAGTTCTCTGCAAGATAAGTGACCCAATCTACATTATTATAACAAAATACAATAAAATCAAATACAAGCAGATATATGTTAACATCAAGTATCAGGACTTTAATAATCAGACTAAAGTAAGGGCTGATATACTACCCTATAAGCAATATGGGACAATTTTAAAATGTGGATTACCTATGGTTAGTAACACCACAGTAAAAAGGTTATATCTAAAAATGTAACAAAAATGACTAAAAATTGCAGAGAATGTGATAAAGGCACAGTATCCAAAGTAGATAAATAGAAAAAAGCAATTTTGCCAGCAAAATCACTTTTGCTTAGGATCAAATAGCTGGTGCATAAATGCTATTTTATAAAGTGATTCATAACCAACATGAGGAAAAGCCCTTCTGTGTTCCTGTTTCTTGTTTGCAGAAAAATGCTTTAGTCTCCTAGGCCTTTCCTGACTTCCAAAGGGCAGACTTGAGCACTTACTAATTAGGGAAGTGAGGTAATAGGGAAACAAAGGAAAAGCAGTCAAGCAAGAAAACTAATGATAGTTTAAACAATAGTTCAAGGATAGAAGAGAGTCCTAGTTCCTCCTCAAGGGATATACATAACAATCTGATGCATATCTTTGAGTTGTTCTGCAGAATCTAAGACACCCACACCCTTATCCAGGTGCAGGATGGTGACAACATACTGACCACAGCATGCAGACCCCAGACTGGTTGGAGCCAGAAGGTGGATGATTGAGATTCCCAAAACATCACCCACTTACCTCATCACCAACCAATCAGAAGAAAGTCATGCACCCTGATATCCTTACCCCAAATATTGCCTTTAGAAACTCTTCCCTGAAAGCCATTGAGGATTTCAGGTCTTTTGAGCATAGCTGCCTCTTCTTGCAAATAAATGCTGTGGTGGGAGTAGTCCTTCACCAAAACCCAGTTTCAGTAGGTTGGTTTGGTTCAGAAACAACTGTAGCTTAAGATACAACATTCTTGAAAATGAAAGTAGCTCTTACTTAGGAATTCTATTCTGGTGATAACAGCTGACAATTTGTTTTGATGTACTAACATGGTTAAATAAAAAGTTAGGAGTATTATGTTGAACACTTAGTTTTCTGCCGGCTTTTTGCTGAAAACTTTTTTTTTTTTTTTTAGAATAGAAGCCAGCAGAAATTTCCTGCAAGGGCCACCTAGTAAATATTTTAGGTTTTGCAGGCCATATGGTCTCCATTGCAACTACTCTTACCTGCTGTAGTAGCACAAAACAAACAAACAAACAAAAAACATAGACAATACCTATGTTCCCGTGACTGTATTCCAATAAAAGTTTATTTGCAAAAACAGGCTGTGAGCTGGATTTGTCCCACAGCCAAAGTTTTCCAACTCCTGCTCTAGACCTCCTCTGTGGTCCTTTATGTAATCCTGGATAGGGAATTATTCAAAAGCCCTGATAGCCATTCTGAATAATCTAATCCTGTTCCTCCCCCACTGCATCAGCCTACCTACCCCAGTCAGGAAAGGTAGCAGCTCATTCCCTGAAGTGTAGAGGATAAAGTCACTGCATTTCTCTTGGTAAGCCTCTGAGAAGCAATAGTAGACCCAGTGTACATCCTCACTCAAATTCTTAACAGAATTTATTGCAATTATTTTTACTAGTCAGCATTTATGCTGGGAACACATTCAAAATATATTACGGAGATTTACAGAAAAAAAAAACCTAGTGGGACACGAGGAATAAATAAATCTTCCAAGAGGAAGATAGAAATATTAATCCTTTTGGACATTAAATCTGAGCTTCTTGTTGGTCAGAGTAAAAAGAAAAAACACAGGGCTACATTAGTGACTTAAACAGGAGGGCACATCAGAGTTACTTGGAAAACTGTTTAAACATATACAAGCCTAAGACCAACTTGTCTGAGATCTGGTTTCGGAAGGTTGTGGTGAAATCCAACTATGTTTTGAACCCTCAAGGTAAATTTCCTTCATGGTGTGTATAATCTAGTGCACAATTTCTTACAGGAGGTATTTTTGGAATTTGGGGTAGAACAGCTCTTCCTCTTATGGGCCTGTCCCAACCAATGCAGAATGTATGATTTCTGCCCTTGGCCATTTAATACCTGTAGTGCCTCCTAGTCATTATGACAGTTGAAAATGCACCTACATATTTCCAGTGGGATATAGGTTATGGGCTATTGATCTAATGAATGCAAAGAGAAGGTAGTTATGGAGTGTGCTCAGAGAGCTAATGGTAGATTTAATATTATAGTCAGGGAAATGATACAGATATGATAAAGGTTTCTATGAGAGAACAAAGATCCCTAATCAGGCAGATAGCTTAAAGAACACTTCCTAAGATAGCTAAGACTAAACTAAGTCTGAAAGCTTTTGGTCACTGGGAAAGTGCCCTCCAAACAGAAGATACAGCATTAGCAAAGATACAAAAGTGAGACCAGCATGAGTTTGCATGAGGATTATAATCAATTAGATTTTGATTGATAAACAAGTATGAGGCAGAGAATGATGCATGGTAATGTTGGAGAGGTCAAAATGGTCAGATTATGGAAGCCTCTGTATGACTGCTTTAGGACTTCAGATATTTGTCCCAAATGTTTTTGAGAATCATAGAAGAGTGTGTATGTGGGGAGGGGGGTTGGGGGGGGAGGTGGGATTGATGGATTTTCACCAAGGAAGCATCATTGTCAGACTGTGCTTCTAGATAACACTCTGGCAGCCACACAGATGGTATGTGTGAATGAACGAGGACTAGGGCCAAGAAGAGCTATGGTAGAGGACAGGAAGGATTAAAGACATGTGGTTATAAGTTGCAAGCCTTGGTAGTTTTTTTTATTATTATTAGGGCATGAAGACAGTCTGAAGAATCAAGGGTGACATTGATTTCTAACTTGTGTAAGGAGGTATATTGCTCTACTCTTCAGGGAGGGAAAAAAATATAGAAGAAGCAAGGGCATGGGGATGAAATGAGTTCAGGTCTGTCCATGTTGAGTCAACCTGCCTCTGAAACATCTAAATGGAGCTGTCCAGCTCTCAGTGGACTGGACTGTGATGGACTATGCTGCTTGGCAGACTTGGTTGTAAAATCAAGACTAGTCTATTCCTCGATGAAGCATTTAAAACTCCTCTTAAGCATGCAGAGATTGCAAATGATCAGATAATTTATTTTTGTGGGATATTATCAATGACAAGATAGTCTATGGATCTAGTTTTTCATTCCTGAATTTCTGAAAATATATAATAATGTCAACATTTACTAAACATTTATTCTGTGCCACAGACTCTTCTACACGACTACATATACTGTCTCATGCAGTTCTTACAGCAACCCTATGAAGAAGGGTCTTTTATTACCTAGCCCCATTTGAAAGATGAGTAAACTGAAGCAGAGACGGTATCTTCTACCTTCTACTCAATCACACAGATATTAACAGGAAGCCATGTTGATCCAAGTAAACTTCAGAGGGTCTACCACACTAGTAACTCACATGCATGGCAGACCCTCTACTGATCCTAATATTTAACTCTCCTAAAATATTTTTTTCTGCCAGCCAAAGAGCAAACAGCAGTGAACATTTCCAATGCTCTTGCCTATACTTCTTCAGGCATGGCCGTTAGAAATTTCTTTATAAAATTCTCTTCATAAATTGTCTTTGTTTCTAGTTCCACACAAATATGTTTTTTTTTTGAAACCACAGACATTGGTTATCAATATGAGCTTTAGAATTAGACAGACTTGGGTTTGAATCCTGGCTCGGCAACCTACAAGCTGTGTAAACTAGAATAGGATGCCATCAGCCCTCAAAGTGACAGAACCTATCTATAGGTAACTGTAAAATTTATGTAGTAAGTCAAAAATTCACCATGTTTTTCTTTTGTCTGGGTTGATTAGGTGCTCTGAGTACCTTCTGTACCACTTGTTGTGTTCTAGGTCTTTAAGAATTTCTCCAGGACACTATTCCCACACACCCCATCAAATTCCTTGGCTAACATTTCATTTCCTTGGGTTCTTTTCCTCTTCCCTAGTACCTGTTGCAAACTCCCTGCTCAGTGCATCTAGACTGAGCTGTTGGAGGTGCTCAGCCTGGGATGGTCTGGCCATGCCCTAGGGTAGCCCCTTTATGACCTCCTTTGGATTCATGGACTGAAGACCAAAGGCCAGTCAAGTCTAGCTCTGTGTAGTGCTTCAGCTATCAGACCTGAGGTCACATGTTAAGTTGTTCAAGAAAATGTTCTACCCTGGAAAACATATATACTCAGGAAAAATGTTACTTTGCTCATTGTTTCTTATATTAATAGTGATGACAAAACCTACTAATTACTAACTGCTTTCTATGTGACATGAGTGGACTTTAAATAGAGTATGTTATTTAAATCTCAAAATAAATTTGTGGCAATATGTATCATGCACACTATTCAGAAGGCATGATGAAGCTCAGAGCTGTGGCTAAATAGCTCTGGCTATCTGATGTCTGCTAGGAAGCTCTTCCTCTGCAATGCCCACCTATTTATAGAAACAGGCTCCACTCCAAAAAATTTAACCAGGATTTGAGTCTGGAAATGACTGTATCTTTGTATCTACTAGACTGACCACAATCACAGGGAGACTAAATTCTTTCACAGTGGTAACCAAGTTCTCTTTATTTCTATAAACCTGGACTCTTACACTCAGTCTACCACTCTGATGATCAATGAACCTTTGTTGAATGGATGACTGAACTATCAGAATGAATCTGGTAAACCTAGAATTCCCCTGGGTGTCAAAAGAAGATTATTTAAGTCCCAACTCACAATCAGATGTCTGACCATGTGTTTGCAGAGTCTCAATGTATCGTGTTCCATTGACAGAGAGTAACAACTGGTAAAAGTAATTATTCATGGATCAAACTTTGGTTAAGTATTTTGTAGCTAGAATTTACCAAGATAAAATATGGCAGTCCAGAAAAGTCACTCTCCACACACAGATAACAAGTTTCTATCATTCAAAATATAGGTATATTTTAAAGGTGCCACAAAGGTAAATACTAGCTTATATGCCCATGACCTAAAATTATAAATCAGAGTAGCTCCTTGAAGACTTTAGGCAAGAAACCTGGGGCAGAATTCTTCATATGCCTAAAAGTCATTTGCTGGGCTTTGCTTTTCATTTTTGTTAATTTTTTTTTAATTGATGTGGAAATTTGCGCCTAGCGGCAAACTCAGTATAGATAACAAATAAGCCAAAGTCTGGTGCTTTTATTCAAATGATAAAGGCATCAAAAGAAGAATATCTGATGGGGAAGACAGAGGTAGGGTATTTCAATATGTGTGAATGAAGTCATTGCAAATTCTGTTGTCCAAATGGCATTCTCTGAATAATTCTGTAAAACTACATGCAAGGCTAATATATAAAGTATATTGGAAACTAATAAGAGATTAAAAATAATTTAGAAATTGTATTTGCCTTGTTTGCCTTGAAATTGAATTGTATTTGTAAATGAGCCATTATTAGTATATGTTCTTAAAACATGTACAAATAACAATTATCTTCAGTCTTTAATCACTAAGTCACATTTACTACACTGGGTAATTGCAGCTTGGGAATCCTGTTAGATGTTTTAAATGTGATTGTTTTCAACAGTCATGGTTTGTGGGTTCCCTTTCCTCTCTTCATTATGTCACTACATGAATGTCACTGCATTAATAGGTATCCTATCTCCATGAAATTCTATGAATACTCAGGACTCTTCATTCCTTGAGAAGAAGTTCCTGTGTATCACAGTTTCAAAGCAGCCTAAAATCATCATCATATTTCTCTGATATTTTAGATATATTATTTTATAAACCATTTAAACTTTCTCTTGTTTTAATTATTTCCAGCTTGAATAACAAATGTAACTCCAGGCATGGGTAGGTACCTATGAATTGGAATAAATTATTTAGTCAATTAATATTTACATTCACTTATAAAATTAGACATGGGGTTTTAATTACTTGGTAAATCTTATCTTTAGGTAAATCAATATTGCAAGATAAACTCATTTATCATTCTTATTAGAAAAATATATATGAATAAGTAATAAAACATAGCAAATGGGAAAAGTCTAATTTAGATCAAATCAACTGCTGCTTCAATATGCTTGTATTATGAAAGAAATTACAAGCATTCAGTGAACACTTAAAAGTTTAGGATTCAGAACAAATCGGTAGTTTCGTTTAGCTCTGAAACGAAATTCAAAGCCAAAATTATTTTCTACTCAATTACTGCTCAATTGACATCCATATTGATAAACCAAATAGATACACTAACAATTAACTTTCAGTCTAAAGGAAATAAGCAGCAGTGGAGAAATGGCAAAATAGTTCACTATAGTGATAATATATATAAGCACATATATATATATATGCTTAAATATAATGTACATATATGTAAGAATAAATAACATTGGAGGTATTGCCCAATGAAATTTATATACTTTTATAAATTTATATAATTTTTCCAACAAAATTATTGTTTTGAGGAAATAATCATAGTGGTAACAAAAAAGTTTAAGATCTATTATTCTTCATTAGAAGTGAGACATATATTCAAGTTTCCTTTCACCAAGACAAGAAGATGTGGAGAGCCTGGAACAGACTATGTGATTTAACACTGGCTATTCAACAGTTACAGTGAGATTTGCAAAGCTTCATTTTCAATTATATTTTAAATAAATTTTATTGAGGTATAATTTCCATAATATAAAATTTACTAGTTTTTAAGTATATATTTCAATGAGTTTTGACAAATACATAAGCCTATGTATCCACCACCACTATCAAAGTTACAAATATTTCTATTGCTCCCAGGTATACAATATTTCCATTACCCCCAAACGTTTATGCCCCTTTGCTGTCAATCCCCCAACCACCAATTTTGGCAACCACTGATCTACTTTCTGTCTTCATAGATTAGATTTTTTTTCTCTGAATTGTGATGTAAAAGGAATCGTAGAGTGTATACTCTTTCACATCTGTTTCCTTTTGCTCAGCTTAATATTTTTTAGATTCATTGTATTGTTGCTTATATCAACAGTTTGTTCCTTGTTATTGTACAGTAATATCCCATTTTTTTTAACTCTATCCTCTGACATATATGTATATCCTCACAATGGTACAAACTATTTGATTTTCATAGTTTTATCAAAATCTTGGAATCAGGTGGTACAAATACTTCAAACTCTAGTTTATTTTTAATCTAATATATACTTATTTGAAACAATAGAATATCAACTTATTCCTTAAAATCTAAAAATTTCACAGAGCAATTTGTGTTTTTAAAATAATGCATATTTAAAATAATGAATATTTATGAAAAGAAATGTCTAGAGATGTTCATTTTCTTGCTACTTATTACACAGCATAAGCAGTTGCAAATATAATTTTAATATTAGAGATAAGGGCTAAAAATCTTACATAAACTCTATAAAAATTATGTCACAGTTTAGAAAAAGTCACAAGTGTAGTAATCTTTAAACATATTAATTTTTATGAGGTTTTCTACACTATCCATATTTTGTCATGCTTGATTTCATGAGACCTCTAAATCAGCAGTTTTCTCTCTTCTGACCTCCTAAGTAACCAGTTTTACCAAAATTAAATAGAAAAAGCTTCTTGGAAGACAACCAGAGTTCCAATGTTTGATGAGAACAGAGTCCATAACTGATTTAGCTTGGCAAAAATACAATTCAGCATCCCACAATAATACAATTATGCTACTAGACTATATCTAGGTTATATTCAAGAGTAATATGAATAATTTTAACTACCATGCACTATGGGAACTGACCAATCATAATGGATTCTAAACAAACGGCTTGGGTATACTGGAGTGTACTGACTCAGTAGCCACTTGGATATCAATCTATAGAAACATCCCTGACTAAGGAGCAGCAAGGGAAACAATGGATAGATGGATGAAATGAAGAATCATGCCACTTTTCCACAAATATTTGAGATATCGTGACAGTTAATTTTATGTGTCAACTTAACTGGGCTAAAATGTGCCCAGATAGTTGGTCAAACATAATTCTGGATGTTTCTGTGAGGGTGTTTTTGGATAGCAACATTTAAGTGGGTAGAATGAGTAAAACAAATTGCCTTCTCTACTGTGGGTGGGACTCATCCAATAGGTCTGAACAGAACGAAAAGGCTGACCCTCCTCCTAGTAAGAGAATTGTTCCTGCCTAATAGCCTTTGAACTAGGCCTATTTCCTGCCTTTGAACTCTAACTGAAACATTGTCTCCTCCTGGGTCTAAAATTTGCCAGCTTTGGGATTAGAACTATACCATTGGCGCTCCTGGGTCTCCAGCATGCCAACTCACATTGCAGGTCTTGGGACATAGTGACTTTCCAGTCTATATAATCATGTGGGCCAATTCCTTATAATAATTAAAAAAAAAAAACCACACACACTTACACATTCTATATCCTATTGGTTCTGCTTTTCTAAAGAACCCTGACTAATACAGGTGTCGAGATTCCAAGTGAGAGAAAGTATAGAATGTCGGCAGAAATGTAATTTCAACAATTGTGATGAAGATTTGGGGTTGATAGTATCGATTGATTAAATTCTAGAAATCTCACCCACTTATTTACTTAAAATTAAGTACAGGAGGGCTTCCCTGGTGGCGCAGTAGTTGAGAATCCGCCTGCCAATGCAGGACACACAGGTTCGAGCCCTGGTCTGGGAAGATCCCACATGCCAGGGAGCAGCTGGCCCCGTGAGCCACAATTACTGAGCCTGTGCGTCTGGAGCCTGTGCTCCGCAACAGGGGAGGCCGCGATAGTGAGAGGCCCGCGCACCACGATGAGGAGTGGCCCCCACTTGCCACAACTGGAGAAAGCCCTCGCACAGAAACGAAGACCCAACACAGCCATAAATAAATAAATAAAATTTAAAAAAAAAAGTAAGGACAAGCAAATGCTATAAAAAAAAATTAAGTACAGGAGTGGGTCATGTCTAAATCTTGGTGAGTAAAACATTAAAATTGGTTAACTGTCTGATGTATCATGAAATGTTCATATGATAATATAAACATACAATGTTAATATTAAAATAAACAAATAAATGGAGCTGGTGATCTAACCATGTCAGTAGCAACTTCTGTGGAAAATTTGAGGGACATGGACCACATTTTTCTCCTTTCTTATATTCATTTGCCATGACAAAGACAGGTTTGTTCAAACCACATTAACTGAGAACGCATTTAAAAGTATTTGTAACAATGCCTGGTGTATAATAAACACTGAAAAATTGTTTTCAGTTTTTACTGTCTGAGGTACCTAATGTTCTCTCTTGCTGACGTAGGTGTCATTGATGTCATTTTTGCACTCTGACAATATTTGAAATATTTATTCATTAAAAATTTTAAAGAAAAATGCTAGAGAAACTTAAATACTATTTACACTAACAATCAAACCCATAAGGTATCTTTGAATTAATTGAAAAATAACTCAGAACACTTTTATGGAGAAATATTTAAAACTATTTAAAAGACATGAAGAAAGATCTGAACAAATGGAGAAACATGGGATCATTTATGGAACAAGGCCTCATTGTTAATATGGCAATTTTCCATGCAGTAAGTTTTAAATTACAATTAATTTTTAAATGTTTGTAAAAGAATATAGCTACAATTTGGATAAATAATTGGCATTAGCAAAATAAATACATATTACAAAGCCCTAAAAAATAAAAGGTGTGTCACTGCTACAGAAGCAAACAATGGAATAAAGTAGAGAACCCAGAAGCTGATCTGTGGATATTATAGAGGTAGCCCCACAAACGTTGGTGAAAGGATAAATATAGTAAATAGCTCTGGGAAAGCTTGCTCACTATTTTGCACCTTGGAGACATAAAAGTCTTCAAAGCTCCAGTTCTTCTGAGCCTCTGCTATAAAATAATTTCTTACCACCTGGGTAGACATGGCATCCTTAATTGTCTGTGGTAATGCCTTGGTGCACACCACAACCTGCAAACACCTGCCTCTGCCAGCTGGGGCTGGTCGAGGTCTAGGAAGAAGCTGCATAATAAGTCTCTTTACCAACCTTCTACTCTTCCCACTCCTAATCACTGTGGTCTGAATAAATTTGTCTTACTTTTCTAGAATTTTCCACCATTCAGGACCAAAGTTTACATCACTTAACATAGCAACATGCTGCAGCAAAAATGCTTAAAGTTATTCTTTCCTCCTAATCTCAACAGGTAATCTGAGTTTTACAATTACTTTCCATAAACCTACTTGTTTTCACATAACTACAGCTTGGTTTCTCTTTCTGAATAAAGAAACTTAAAACTCATTTGAACAAATTTATACAACATATTTGGATAAAAGTAAAATTATAAACAATAAAACATTGAGTTTGAATCTTTAGTTCACCTTGACATAGAATATTCTGTATAATGGCTTCTATGAAAATTAGCTCTAATTTTCTAAATCAAATTTTATATCTTTCACAGGTAGAAATCATTGTCATGATGAATATATATTAAGGATTTAATACAAGAAATATTATATTTCACAATATGATGATATGTTATAAATAACATGTTAATGCTTTGCATTTTAAATATGTAAAATAATAAGTGATCACTTAAAATATAGATGTAGATAGCATGGTTTATAAAATAGGACAGTCAGAATGTAATTGCTTTAAATGTAGTACTTATTGTAACATCAAAAATAGAAATGCCAACCTTAAAGAAAAAAAGAAAGGAAAAAGAAAAAAGAAAGGTTTTGAGGACAAAGCACAAATAGGAAAAAAGAAAATTACTTTATTTATTTGATTTTATTAGCCAATTTCCTCCCACCACACTGCCACATGAGTTAGTAACACTACCAGACTGACTACAAATCAGTGTATACTAATTCTCCATCTTAGAAGGTCACAAAGCTTCCCATAAGAAATAGCCACTTGAATCCTTCTTATTTTAAAACAAGAAAGTAAACAGTAATGTCATGAGCTTTATGTCTTTTTAAAAAAATTTCAAAGGACTGATAATTCCATTTTAAATGAGATGGGGAATGTGAGATCGACCTATTGTAACTCTACGAAGAACTACGTACAGTATACATACTGTAACATGTGGTACAGTAGGTACCACACATTGTTTTTAAATTAGATGACCAATCTCTCTAGAAAAAATGCCCTTGTTGACTAGCCTACAACTAAAATGTTTTATAAGGTTTTAAAATATGATCTATGACCTCTTGCAAAAACTGTGTTAATGTGTCTTCAATTTTTTTCTGGAAAGAATTAAGGTTCAAAAAGATAGAAGGCAGAAATGTCTCAACTAATGAAGAAACTGTTGCTCCATCTATAATTATCTATAAAGGTAGATATACCATAGGAGGCAAAGCATCCAAGATGGAGTTAGTGGAGTTACATTTATGTTATGCTTTCAAGATTATACTTCTATTTATGAACTGTGTGTGAGAATACTAGGGTTCCCTAACCTGAGCAGGTAAGTTTACTAAGTCTTGAAAGATGCCTGTGATCACAACTCAGAAAAACATCTTACCCGTTCTTAAGCTGATAAGGCCACGTGAGAACCTAGCAGTGCTTCAACTCTTATTTTTACTCTCAAAAGGCCTAATTCTGACACCAACTGCTCCAACCCAGTTTGATATACAAAGTATAGTAACTGCATAATTAAGAATACTCTAAAACCTAGCAATTCCACTCTTAAGTTTATATTCAGCAGAAATTAGTACATAAGTTCACCAAAAGACATGTACAAGAATCCTCATAACAGCACCATTCATAATAGTCCCCAAATGGAAACAACCCAAAAAGCAACCAACTACTGCATGTATAAACAGACTGTGGTATATATTGGTATAATGAAGACTTTACAACAATAAGAATGAGCCATGACATGCAATAACAATGTGGGTAAATCACTCTCACAAATATAATATTGAGCAAAAGAATGCTAGCAGTAAGGATATATACTGTTGATTCCATTTATTGTAGTTCAAAAACAGACAAAACTAAACCATGTTATTAGAAGTGTGGATAGTTGTTCTTGGGGCTTAGTGATTGAAAGGGGCTATAAGGATGGCCTCTGGGATGCTGGCAACACAGGCATATAAACTTTATTAAGGTCATTTAGCAGTATGCCTATGATTTGTGCATTTTTCTCTGTGTGTGTATGTGTGTATGGTACTTTAATAAAATTTTATTAAAAATTTAACCACATAAGAATAAAAAACTTAGAAAGTGATTTTTCTGAGTGGTAGTGACTTATTAGGCATTTTAACATAAATTATTTTATTTAATTATGTCTTAGTTTCATCCAAATCAGAAAGGAAGAAATAAAATTGTCTCTGTTTGCAGATGACATGATATTACATATAGAACAGACTCCATTCAAAAAACTGTTAGAACTGATAAACAAATTCAGTAAATTTGCAGGATATAAAATCAATACACAAAATCAGTTGCATTTCTATATACTAACAATAAACTATTTGAAAGAGAAATAAGGAAAACAATCCCATTTATAATAGTATCAAAACAATAAGAGACATAAGAATAAATTTAACCAAAATGGTAAATCTGTACACTGTAAGAATGAAATTGAAAAAGACACAAATAAATGGAAAAATATCCCATGTTTTGGATCACAAGAATTAAAATTGCTAGAATATCCATAATACCAAAAGTCATCTACAGACTCAATGCAATCCTATCAAAATTTGGATGACATTTTTCACAGAAGTAGAAAAAAAAAATCCTAAAATTCATATGGAACCACAAAGACCTCTAACAGCCAAAGTAATCTTGAAGAAAGAACAAAGCTGGCAGCATCACATTCCTGATTTCAAATTATATTACAAAGCTATAGTAATCAAAACATATGGTACTGGCATAAAAATAGACACATAGGTCAATGGAGCAGAATTAAGAGCCCAAAGATAACACCATGCATATATAGTCAACATTTGTTCAACAAAGGAACCAAGACTATACAATAGGGAAAGAACAGTCTCCTCAATAAATGGTGCTGGGAAAACTGGACAGCCACATGCAAAAGAATTTAAGTGGACTCGTATCTTATACCATCCACAAAAATCAACCCAAAATGGATTAAAGACTTGAATGTAAGACCTGAAATCATAAACTCCTAGAAGAAGACATGGGGGTAAGCTCCTTGACATTGGTCTTTGTCATATATATATATATATATATATACATATACATACATACATATATATATATATATTAATATATATATATTAATTTCAACCAAAAGCAAAGGCAACAAAGGCAAAAACAGACAAGTTTGATTACATCAAACTAAAATGCTTCTGCTCAGTGAAGGAAACCAACAAAATAGAAACACAATCCATGGAATGGGATAAAATATTTGCAAACCTTATCTCTGATAAGTTAATATCCAAAAGGCACAAGGTACTCATTCAACTTAATGGCAGAAAACAACAACAACAAAATACACACCCAACTGAAAAATGGACAAAGGACCTGAACAGACATTTCTCCAAGGTGACATACCAATGACCAATAGGTACATGAAAAGATGCCCAACATCACTAATCATCAGGAAAATGAAAATCAAAACCACAATAAGATATTACCTTACAGTTGTTAGGATGTCTATTAACAAAAAGACAAGAGATAACAAATGCTGGTGGTGGTGTGATGAAAACAGAACACCTGTACACTGTTAGTGGGAATGTAAGTTGGTACAGCACTGTGGAAAACTGTATGCAGGTTCCTCAAAATGGTATCAATAGAACTTCCATGTAGCACAGCAATACCACTTCTCGGTATATATTTGAAGGAAACAAAATCACTCTGGGAAAGATATCTGTACTCCCATGTCCATTGCAGCATTATTCACAATAGCCAAGACATGGAAACAACCTAAGTGTCCATCAACAGGTGAATGGATAAAGAAGATGTGGTATAAATATATACTATTCAATAATATTCAGCCTTAAAAAAGAAGGAAATCCTGTGATTTGCCACAACTTGGGTGAATCTGAGAGTGTTATGCTAAGTAAAGTAAGCCAGACAGAGAAAGACAAATACTGCGTGGTATCACATATGTGGAATCTAAAAAAAATAATAATAAATCAAATAATTTAAAAAAAGGTAAATGTGTGGGGAGAGTTCACCCAGACATCAACTATTTTTGAGGATTCTGACATTTATCAATCTAGTAGAAGATTCCGAATGAACAAGTAAGCATTAATAAGATGTTAAAATAATCAATTCAGGTACTTCCCTGGCAGTCCAGTGGTTAAGGCTCCATGCTTCCCCTGCAGGGGACACGGGTTCCATCATGGGCCGGGGAACTAAGATCCCGCATGCTGTGCAGCATGGACAAAAAATTAAAAATAACCAATTCAGTTAAAATCTGGAAAATTTGCCTAAATAATTTCCTGAATTAACTGAGCAGGTATTCTGACATATATGGTTATATCTTGCTTCTTAAGTGCTATTAGCCTTCTAGGCAGGTAGAAGGCTTACATTTACTTAAAAAATTGGCAAACATAGATCAGAGGAATTGATTCAGATTTGAGGAAAAAGTCTCAAGACAAAACAGACATTTTTAACTTTTTTGTGTCCACAGAATGAGGCTCTTTGTGTTACACTCTTGGAGTTTGCCTGGCAGCCAACAACAAAGATGCTGAATTTCCAGACTGTCTTCAGATTATTCATCCATGTGAATCCAGACACCAAAACATAAGAATACTTTTTTTTCTCAAATACAAGGACAACTCAGATAGTGCTCAGTTATCCATTACAAAAAATAGATTTTGTTATTATTATTTTAATTTAAGGACTTTCCCCCTTTCTATTGAGAAACATTATTTATCCTATCAGACAGAAGAATCTGATTCCTAAAACCTCCTAAGAACAGGCATTGCCAAATACTTGTGAATTCTAAGTCTTACTAGAAACTTTCAGAGAAAAAGAAAACAATTTGTTGAGTTGATAAGCTAACTAATTAAGAGCTCAGCTTCTTTTATCAGGCCCCTACACAAATAATCCTGGCTCTTTTTAAGTCATACACTAATTCACACATATAAGAAGTATCAGAATGTTTTCCTTTCCAAATGGAAAATAGAATGTAATAGTATAAGAAAATAAAACATTTAGAGGTAACCCATTCCATCTCTGAAAATATTTAGTTTCCAGGGCTGAACGTTTCATGACCCTATTCTCAGTATAAATTCAATTTCTAGAAGCAAGACCAAGAGAGTCACTATAAGTCATCCTTGTACACATATCCTCTGACACACATTTGCACACCAGAACAAAAGCACATTAAAAAAATACAACAGTCCTAATGGAAAGAGGAAAAAATATCCTTTACCATTTTCTTTCTCATTCCCAAGACATTCCACTTCCATTTAAGTATGTTTCTTTTACAAATTAAACTAATTAGTTTAGAAAAGAAGCTCATTTTGTTTCAGGATGGACAGGCGTTGTTTGGTAGTGGGACTGTAAGGTGTTGGGAGTGTAAAGATACATTAAAATGATTTTCTCTGTTTGTAAAGGGTATTTAGAGACTATTTTGCCCTTCTCCCTTTTTTAAGTGTGTTTCTATGGAGACACGGTGAATCTGATTCCTTCCTCTAGGAAGATTAGAACCTTTAGGATAGACATCAATCTCTCTAGAGATTAAGCCTCATCCCTAGTTGTACAATGAAGAAATATCTCCAAGATGGCAGCCAAATAACCACTAGATACATTAAAGCATATTTCCAGAATTAGCTCAGGGGACTCCAAGGAGATGTTCAGGAAATTGACACAAGATACAGATCCTTGCCTCTCAAGCAGGTAAGAGAAGTTCCTATTCTTTTTTTTTTTTAATTTGGAATATAATTGCTTTACAATGTTGTATTGGTTTCTGCTATACAAACGAAGTGAATCAGTTATATGTATGCAAATATACCCTCCTTCTTGGAACTCCCTCCCACCCCCAGCCTCCAATCCCAACCATCTAGGTCATCACAGAGCACCGAGCTGAGCTCTCTGTGTTATACAGCAGGTTCCCACTAGCTATCTATTTTACACATGGTAGTGTATTTATGAAAGTTCCTATTCTTTCTTCCACTTTGCTGTATCAAATGAGAGAGACTTTGTCCTAACTTTGTATTCAACTTCCTGCTAACTTACATGCAAGTAAATCTGTAAATGCTCACAGAATGATAAATTATGTTCTCTTTAACATTGGTATGAGGGCTGTTTTTATTGACAGGATTCTTTTATTTTTCCAACAGGAGGAAGAAAAGGAACATAAAATGAGTGCTAACTGCATGTCAGAGTTGTCTGGTGTAACAAAAACTTTCTGTAAAGTACACTGAAGAAATAACTTCTGTTAATGTCACAAACTCTATTATTTTTGGTAGTCTAGATGGTAGCAGCAAATACAATGACTATCATGCAAGTAGAAAGTATAAACAGAAGTCTCATTTGAGATTCATGCTTCTTTGTGCTTCCTATATGGAAATGTAAGAGAAGAAAAGGGAAAGAGGTGGTCAGGCAGTTTTTACTATATTGTAAACTGAATCTCAAAACATGCATGCAAATGGGTAGTGAGTTCATGTGAATCCTTAAAAGAGTATTATCAATATTTTTTTAAAGTTTTGAGTCTATTTCCCTTAGCTAATTTCAATGTGGGAACAAATGTGTCTATGTCTCCATGTGGCCCTGATGTTTCAGTTTAAAAGTTTGTTACTGATCATTGCCAAATCTGCTACTTCTAACGGGAATTTCTTTAAGTAAACAAACCCTGAATAATTGGAGGATGAAGGGGAAGAAAAGAACAGTGATAACAGCTGTATGCTTCATTCTTGAGAGTAAAGTCAGACCAAAGTTTGAGTCATAAACCTGAGGACATTGGGACACTAGCTAAAAGCCATCAAGATTATCTGCAGAAGAACAACATTACCCTTTCCTTCACCCAAATTTCCTCTTAATTAAGAGCTGCTGAGTTGTTGAATAAATGTAATAAACATTATCCAAACTTTCCTTATAAGAATCATTCATGTTTCTGGGGGCCCCTGAGATGGCTAGGACTTTCAGAAGTTTGTGGGGTAGGAGATGGTAGATTGGTGGGGATTTGAAGTACTATCCAAAGTTAATTCATTTTTATTCAAATGATGTTCCCTTTTACGCCCTTCCTTTGTCTCCTTCTTATGAGACATTTAAGATAATCTAAAGGCTGTAATAATGCTTTTAAAGTTGGAAAAACAGCTGATGCCACAGGCTTTCAAATAAGAAAATGTCTAATATCTGTGATCTATTAAGTGTTCTTAAAAGCAAACTAAGAATTGAAAGTTGTCCCTGACCAGCTCCCTTAAGTAACAGAACAGTAAATGACAATATTCTGGTAACCTCACTCATGCCATACTCATCACAGATTGATTTGGTTAATTGTAGGAACATAAGTCAGGTACTAGGGCTTTCTAAAATGTATAGAAAAATATTCATCTTATAGCTCAACGTTTGTACCCTTTTACTGACATCTCCCTATTCCTCCCACCTTCTGGCAACTGCCATTCTACTCTGCTTCTATGAGTTTCACTTTTTTTGTTTTGGATTCCACATAGAAGTGATACCATGCAGTAGTTCCTTCTCTGTCTGGCTTATCTCACTTAGCATAATGTCTTCAAGGCCCACCAATATTGTCACAAATGGCAGGGTTTCCTTAAGAGGTTGAATAATAGTTCTTTATGTATGTGCATGTGTGTGTGTGTATGTGTATCTATCTCACATTTTATCAATTCACTCATTGAAGGACACTGTTTCTATATCTTAGCTATCATGAATAATGTTACAATTAACATGAGAGTGCAGATATCTCTTCGATATCCTGTTTTCATTTCCTTTGGATATGTATACCCAGAATTGAGATTACTGAATCATATGGTAGTTTTATTTTTAATTTTTTTTGAGTAACCTCCATACTGTTTTCTATAGTGACTGCATCAACTTACATTCCCACCAACAATGCAAAAGCGTTCTCCTTTTCTCCACTAAGCTCCAAATAATACACACTGTGTTTATGTGATAGAAAATATCTAAGTGTATCAGGAAGAGAAAAGGCCAAATTGGCTCCCTCAGAGGTTGTTTTTCCATTTCATAGAAAGATTCCAAAGCAAATAGTCATATTTTTTCAATGGTAAAAACATATTGCAATGAGCATCTCCTATAGCCTTCACCGGGATGCAATGACCTGCCTAATCTTATTCCCTAGTTATTTCCTAGTTATTGCATCTAGCATGGTGCAATAGGATTTCTTCCAAATATAGGTGGTCCCTGACTAAGGACAGTTCAACTTATGATGTTATGACTTTACGATGGTGCAAAAGTGATATGAAATCAGTAGAAACCATACATCCAAATTTGAATTTTGATCATCTCCCAGGATAGCAATATGTGGTAAGATCCTCTCTCGGGGTGCTGGGCAAGGCAGTAAGGCACAGCTCCAAGTCAGCCACATGATCAAGAGGGTAAAAACTGTAAAACAATGAAATTAGAACACTCCCTGGCACCACACACAAAAATAAACTCAAAATGGATTAAAGACCTCCACATAAGGCTGGATATTATAAAACTCTTGGAGGAAAACATAGGCAGAACACTCTTTGACATAAATTGCGACAAGATCTTCTTCAATCCACCTCTTAGAGTAATGGAAATAAAACCAAAAATAAACAAATGGGACCTAACTAAACTTAAAAGCTTTTGCAGGGCTTCCCTGGTGGCACAGTTGTTGAGAGTCCGCCTGCTGATGTAGGGGACATGGGTTCGTGCCCAGTCTGGGAAGATCCCACATGCCACGGAACAGCTAGGCCTGTGAGCCATGGCCACTGGGCCTGTGCGTCCCGAGCCTGTGCTCCACAATGGGAGAGGCCGCAGCAGTGAGAGGCCCACGTACCGCAACAACAACAAAAAAAGCTTTTGCACAGCAAACACAACCATAAAAAGAACAAAAAGACAACCCTCAGAATGGAAGAAAATATTTGCAAATGAAGCAACAACAAGGGATTAATCTCCAAAATATAAAAACAGCTCATGCAGCTCAATATCATAAAGACAACCCAATCAAAAAATGGGTAGAAGATCTAAGTAGACATTTCTCCAAAGAAGATATATAGATGGCTAAAAAGCACGTGAAAAGATGCTCCACATCACTAATTATCAGAGGAATGCAAATCAAAACTACAGTGAAGTACCACCTCATACCAGTCAGAATGGCCATCATTAAAATGTCTACAAATAACAAATGCTGGAGAGGGTGTGGAGAAAATGGAGCCCTCCTACACTGTTGGTGGGAATGTAAACTGGTATAGCCACTATGGAGAACAGTATGGAGGTTCCTTAAAAAACTAAAACTAGAGCTACCATATGATCCAGTAATCCCACTCCTGGGCATATATCTGTAGAAAATCATAATTTGAAAAGATACATGCACCCCAATGTTCATTGCAGCACTATTTATAATAGCCAGAACATGGTAGCAACCTAAATGTTCATCAAAAGAGGAATGGATAAAGAAGATGTGGTACATATATACAATGGAATATTAGCCATAAAAAAGAATGAAATAATGTCACTTGCAGTAACATGGATGGACCTAGAGATTCTCATACTGAGTGAAGTAAGCCAGATGGAGAAAGAGAAATATCATATGATATTGCTTATATGTGGAATTTAAAAAAGGGTACAAATGAACTTATCTAGAAAACAAAAGTAAAGTTACATATGCGGATTACAAACTTATATTTACCAGGGGGTAAGCAGGGGATGGGGGGGTGATAAATTGGAAGATTGGGATTGATATAAATACACTACTATATATAAAATACAAAACTAATAAGGACCTACTGTATAGCACAGGGAACTCTACTCAATACTCTTTAATGGCCTGTTTGGAAAAATAATCTAAAAAAGAGTGGATATATGTATATGTATAACAGATTCACTTTGTGGTACACCTGAAACACAACACTGTAAGTCAATTATACTCCAATAAAATTTTTTTTAAAAAGAATAAACAATTGATACCTTACAAAAATTCTGTGCCCATAGAACCCACTCTGTTTTTCACCTTCAGTACAGTATTTAACAAATTACATAGATATTCAACACTTTAGTATAAAATAGGCTTTGTGTTAGAAGATTTTGCCCATCTGTAGGCTAATGTAAGTGTTCTTGGCGTGTTTAAGGTAGGCTAGGCTAAGCTATGATAGTGTATTACATGCATTTTCAACTTACAATATTTTCAACTCTATGAGGGGTTTTTATCAGGACAGAACCACATTCTAAGGTGAGGAAGATTGGTACAGCTATAAATATATAATGCAGAAGAGTTAGGAGGCCAATCACAAACTAACAACATTAAGCCCTTTTTTTCCTGAGTGTATGAATTTCTTCACAAAATCTTTAAGGGTTTTATGAATTCTGGTAAAGGGGAGGGGACATGGTCTTCACTTTGTTCTTTACATAGTAGATTTTTTAAAAAGTAGAAAATATTCTCAAGAGTATAAATGGAGGCAATGGTTAGATGGAGAAAAAGAGAGAAATCAAGATAAAATTGAAGAACTAGAAAGGAATGACCACTTGGATAAGATAGCTAGCGGGACAGTAAGAACAAAGATTCCTCATCTTTCCAATTCTAGAAAGATCAGATGCCTGCCCAGAAATAGATGATTGTGAGTGCTGATTCCCAGGATCCCCTCAAAATATATTTTAAAGTTTATAAAATGTAGGAGCAAGAACAAAGACAACTGTCTAGTCTATTTATTCTATCAAGAAAGGAGAAAAAAAAAAATTCCTACCCCTATATTTTCCTTACATAAATTTGCATGGTCTATGCTTCTAAATTTCTAGGAAAGCGCATACCTATTCAGTGAGTAATTCCCATGAGCGTGTTTTGATATTTGAATGCAGCTTGTGGTGTACATCCTTATTTATGATATGTATATATACTAATATGTAGAGAATCTTATTTAGAGATTGTTGTAAAACTCAGAGCCACTTTTTTAATCATGTTGGCCCTAGTGACATTGTTATTCTAGATCATTCTTTCCCCCCAAATTTCAGTAAGTAATAAAATATTATGTAGTATCTTCTGCCATAAAAAATAAAGCCCAGATGGTTTGAACTAGGAATTAAAATATGTGGTTTTGAAGAGATATATGATTTTATGCCTAGAATATAATAAAGCAACAGATTTATTATGTGTCTTAACCCAAATGGGACATTTTTTCAAAGAAAAATAACATGCTTTTAATTAAATGTATCTTTTCAATCAAAAACATCAGCACTTTACATATGAATCTAAAATGAAAACTGACATTAAAATCCACATTAAGGAGGTTTAGCTTTCAGGCAGAATTATAAGCAGTAAATTTTTTTAAATAGTAGGATGGGCTTTCTTTTCCTAGAGCTGTTTCTAGAATATTTTAGTTATTTCAATGAATACATTGACAATAAGGATAAATGTCTTCAGTTAGCTTAGATTAAATATCCACTTGCCCTAGGGTTCAATATAAAATAAATCCAAGTTTGAGAGTTCCCTTTGTATCTGATGTGTCACTGTCAACGGTGCATTACTTGTAGGGAATATATCTGGTGATCTATCTACTTCTATGAGCAAAAGAAAATTCTAATTGCAACTAGCAGATTTATTCATAGTTGGAGAGTTAAACTCTTTCTGAGATGAAGGACACACAGTGTGAACTTTTGCAAGAGGAAGGAAATGTACACTCACTCCCTCTGATATGTAGAAGCATTGTATAAAATAGCACAACAAAAACAGAATCTTTGCTTTACAGAAGCTATATTTTTAAGATGGTAGTTCTTATCTCATAGATACATAAAAATTTCCTTGGATATATAGATAAAAGTATTACAACTTTGTATAGGAAAAGAATAGAAGCTTCCAGTCCTAGATTCCAGTCCTTCAGTCTGACACCTACTGAAGTGTATAATTGAAAAATAATTACTGAGGGACTCAGTTTACCCATGTGTACAGTGAACATGATAGCTTAAAAACAGGTTGTGGAAAGGATTAAATTTAAATGAAGTCACATAAACATGTCATCTTGTACGCTACAAAATCACCACCTCATCAGACCAGGGTTCTTAATCTGGAGTTTTCCAAAAAGACACTCTTAAGCAAAAAAGGAGAGGTAGAGGGTTGCAAATCCATCAAAAAGTTGGTACACTATGGATAAGTTTCTATTTTCAACATTATTCTAATCAGAGTTTGGTTAGTCATACACTGGCTAAAATTCCACTTGTTCCCTTGAACTCTAATATAAGATGGTTAGACTCACCTACTCAACTAGCTAATATAAAGCAGTTTTAGAGCTGAAAAGAGAGTCAAGCTTGGATTTTTCTCTGATATATTATCCAGACACACTCATTAACTCACTCCTTCAACACATAATTTTTGAGAAACACCTAGCATGTGTTAAGGACAAGGCATGTTGTTAAAAGCTGAAGGCATAACAGTGCAGAAAAATAGACATCTTTCCCTTTTTGAATTTATCATCTAGCAGGGAGGTCAAATACTAACTAATATCACATAAATGCATTAAATAATAAATGTGATATTTGTAACGAAAAGGGGAACTATCTATCCAGAAGGCCCAATATATTCTTTGGGATCAGGGAAGAATTAACCTAAGGAAGTAATAATATATGAGTTGAAGGTCAAAGAGATTTGTGTGGAAAAAGTATAGAAGGAGAAAAAAACACGTAGAAGAAACTAGAATGATAAAAATTCCTGAGATAGGAGAGTAAATGGTATATTTTAGAAACTAAAAGAAGGTAATAGTCAAGAAATGAAGTTGTACAAGGTGAGTCACATAAATGTCAGATTATTAAGGGATTTGTAAGTATAATAATACCAAGCATTTTGTTTTCTGTCAGTGGAGAATATCTTTATAACATTGAGAACCCACTGGGGAGTTGTAAGCATAGATTGATAGGATCAAGTTTGCGTAAGGAAAAGATCACTTTGACTGTTGAATGAAAGACAGACTAAAAAGGAAGAGCACTGGATAAAAATACATCTATATCTGGAAATGTGGCCATTTTGTTAGATTAACTTATTGGTTCCAATCCTTTGGTTTTCTCCTCTATTAATCTGTAAGTCCACAGCCTTGCCATAACTTTATTCTGTTCAGAAAAGAGAACAAATTAGGAACTCTGTCGTGATTATCTCATAATAAAATGTAATATCTGTATCAAATAGTCAAAATATGGGTACTTTTGACACAAAGCTCAAATTTTATTTGGTAAAATCAAATCAAACACAAATTTCAGTTTGTGGTACAATGCATGGTAAATATATTAAAATATATTGGGTTTCAGTGGTTCTATACCCTTGGTCTTTGAGTGAGCATACTGCAAGTCTTATCATGCACAAATATAAATATTTTTTCTGAGTACCCCTAAAGATACATACAACAACTGTTGATTAGAATTAGGTCCAGCCACTAGTAGTTAGCATACCTTAGTGCCTCTGGAATTGAGAATTGAGTCTGGGGTGGGAAGGTGAGATGAGTTGTTAAATCAAAGAATTAGTTGAATTAGTAGGATTGCATTATTGAGGTGGGAAGATGAAAGAAGTGGATTTCATGTTAATGAAAACTGAAATTCCTCATTACTCTAAATATATATCTTTAATTTTAGAGTTCTATTTTTATCTGTTGTAATTATGAAAGTTCTACTTGAATTTCTTTTTCACATCTGGTTAGTTATACATGACTTGCAAAACCGTTTTCTTGACAATAGCTGCTGAAAGCTATGAGGTTAAAGAACACATTTGCAAAGGGATTCTCAAAAGCCTTGCTAGGGAGAACATTCTTTTTTAATTATACCACAAAGAGAAATGTATGCCTCTGAGGTGGGAGAGCCAACTTCAGGACACTGGTCCACAAGAGACCTCCCAGCTCCACATAATATCAAACGGCGAAAATCTTCCAGAGATCTCCATCTCAACACCAGCACCCAGCTTCACTCAACGACCAGCAGGCTACAGTCCTGGACACCCTAAGCCAAACAACTAGCAAGACAGGAACACAACACCACCCATTAGCAGAGAGGTGGCCTAAAATCATAAAAAGTCCACAGACACCCCAAAACACACCACCAGACGTGGACCTGCCCAGCAGAAAGACAAGATCCAGCCTCATCCACCAGAACACAGGCACTAGTCCCCTCCACCAGGAAGCCTACACAACCCACTAAACCAACCTTAGCCACTGGGGACAGACACCAAAAACAACAGGAACTACGAACCTGCAGCCTGCAAAAAGGAGACCCCAAACACAGTAACATAAGCAAAATGAGAAGACAGAAAAACACACAGCAGGAGAAGGAGCAAGATAAAAACCCACCAGACCTAACAAATGAAGAGGTAATAGGCACTCTACCTGAAAAAGAATTCAGAATAATGATGGTAAAGATGATCCAAGATTCTATTTCCCAGATCCAAAATCTTGGAAATAGAATAGACAAAATGCAAGAAACAGTTAACAAGGACCTAGAAGAACTAAAGATGAATCAAGCATCGATTAAAAACACAATACATGAAATAAAAAATACTCTAGATGGGATCAATAGCAGAATAACTGAGGCAGAAGAACGGATAAGTGAGGTGGAAGATAAAATAGTGGAAATAACTGCTGCAGAGCAAAATAAAGAAAAAAGAATGAAAAGAACAGAGGACAGTCTCAGAGACCTCTGGGACAACATTAAACACACCAACATTCGAATTATAGGGGTTCCAGAAGAAGAAGAGGAAAAGAAAGGGACTGAGAAAATATTTGAAGAGATTATAGTTGAAAACTTCCCTAATATGGGAAAGGAAATAGTTAATCAAGTCCAGGAGGCACAGAGAGTCCCATACAGAATAAATCCAAGGAGAAATACGCCAAGACACATATTAATCAAACTGTCAAAAATTAAACACAAAGAAATCATATTAAAAGCAGCAAGGCAAAAACAACAAATAACACACAAGGGAATCCCCATCAGGATAACAGCTGATCTCTCAGCAGAAACTCTACAAGCCAGAAGGGAGTGGCAGGACATACTTAAAGTGATGAAGGAGAAAAACCTGCAACCAAGATTACTCTACCCAGCAAGGATCTCATTCAGATTTGATGGAGAAATTAAAACGTTTACAGACAAGAAAAAGCTGAGAGAGTTCAGCACCACCAAACCAGCTTTACAACAAATGCTAAAGGAACTGCTCTAGGCAAGAAACACAACAGAAGTAAAAGACCTACAATAATGAACCCAAAACAATTAAGAAAATGGGAATAGGAACATACATATCGATAATTACCTTAAATGTAAATGGATTAAATGCTCCCACCAAAAGACACAGATTGGCTGAATGCATACAAAAACAAGACCCATCTATATGCTGTCTACAAGAGACCCACTTCAGACCTAGAGACACATACAGACTGAAAGTAAGGGGATGGAAAAAGATATTCCATGCAAATGGAAACCAAAAGAAAGCTGGAGTAGCAATTCTCATATCAGACAAAATAGACTTTAAAATAAGGACTACTAGAAGAGACAAAGAAGGACACTACATAATGATCAAGGGATCGATCCAAGAAGAAGATATAACAATTGTAAATATTTATGCACCCAACATAGGAGCACCTCAATACATAAGGCAAATACTAACAGCCATAAAAGGAGAAATCGACAGTAACACACTCATAGTAGGGGACTTTAACACCCCACTTTCACCAATGGACAGATCATCCAAAATGAAAATAAATAAGGAAACACAAGCTTTAAATGATACATTAAACAAGATGGACTTAATTGATATTTATAGGACATTCCATCCAAAAACAACAGAATACACATTTTTCTCAAGTGCTCATGGAACATTCTCCAGGATAGATCATATCTTGGGTCACAAATCAAGCCTTGGTAAATTTAAGAAAATTGAAATTGTATCAAGTATCTTTTCCGACCACAATGCTATGAGACTAGATATCAATTACAGGAAAAGAGCTGTAAAAAATACAAACACATGGAGGCTAAACAATACACTACTTAATAACGAAGTGATCACTGAAGAAATCAAAGAGGAAATTAAAAAATACCTAGAAACAAATGACAATGGAGACACAACGACCCAAAACCTATGGGATGCAGCAAAAGCAGTTCTAAGAGGGAAGTTTATAGCAATACAATCCCACCTTAAGAAACAGGAAACATCTCGAATAAACAACCTAACCTTGCACCTAAAGCAATTAGAGAAAGAAGAACAAAAACATCCCAAAGTTAGCAGAAGGAAAGAAATCATAAAAATCAGATCAGAAATAAATGAAAAAGAAATGAAGGAAACGATAGCAAAGATCAATAAAACTAAAAGCTGGTTCTTTGAGAAGATAAACAAAATTGATAAACCATTAGCCAGACTCATCAAGAAAAAAAGGGAGAAGACTCAAATCAATAGAATTAGAAATGAAAAAGGAGAAGTAACAACTGACACTACAGAAATACAAAAGATCATGAGAGATTACTATAAGCAACTCTATGCCAATAAAATGGACAACCTGGAAGAAATGGACAAATTCTTAGAAATGCACAACCTGCCAAGACTGAATCAGGAAGAAATAGAAAATATGAACAGACCAATCACAAGCACTGAAATTGAAACTGTGATAAAAAATCTTCCAACAAACAAAAGCCCAGGACCAGATGGCTTCACAGGCGAATTCTATCAAGCATTTAGAGAAGAGCTAACACCTATCCTTCTGAAACTCTTCCAAAATATAGCAGAGGGAGGAACACTCCCAAACTCATTCTACGAGGCCACCATCACCTTGATACCAAAACCAGGCAAGGATGTCACAAAGAAAGAAAACTACAGGCCAATATCACTGATGAACATAGATGCAAAAATCCTCAACAAAATACTAGCAAACAGAATCCAACAGCACATTAAAAGGATCATACACCATGATCAAGTGGGGTTTATTCCAGGAATGCAAGGATTCTTCAATATACGCAAATCAATCAACGTGATACACCATATTAACAAATTGAAGGAGAAAAACCATATGATCATCTCAATAGATGCAGAGAAAGCTTTCGACAAAATTCAACACCCATTTATGATAAAAACCCTGCAGAAAGTAGGCATAGAGGGAACTTTCCTCAACATAATAAAGGCCATATATGACAAACCCACAGCCAGCATTGTCCTCAATGGTGAAAAACTGAAACCATTTCCACTAAGATCAGGAACTAGACAAGGTTGCCCACTTTCACCACTCTTATTCAACCTAGTTTTGGAAGTTTTAGCCACAGCAATCAGAGAAGAAAAGGAAATAAAAGGAATCCAAATTGGAAAAGAAGAAGTAAAGCTGTCACTGTTTGCAGATGACATGATACTATACATAGAGAATCCTAAAGATGCTACCAGAAAACTACTAGAGTTAATCAATGAATTTGGTAAAGTTGCAGGATACAAAATTAATGCACAGAAATCTCTGGCATTCCTATATACTGATGATGAAAAATCTGAAAGTGAAATCAAGGAAACACTCCCATTTACCATTGCAACAAAAAGAATAAAATATCTAGGAATAAACCTACCTAAGGAGACAAAAGACCTGTATGCAGAAAATTATAAGACACTGATGAAAGAAATTAAAGATGATACAAATAGATGGAGAGATGTACCATGTTCTTGGATTGGAAGAATCAACATTGTGAAAATGACTCTACTACCCAAAGCAATCTACAGGTTCAATGCAATCCCTATCAAACTACCACTGGCATTTTTCACAGAACTAGAACAAAAAATTTCAAAATTTGTATGGAAACACAAAAGACCCCGAATAGCCAAAGCAATCTTGAGAACGAAAAATGGAGCTGGAGGAATCAGGCTCCCTGACTTCAGATTATACTACAAAGCTACAGTAATCAAGACAGTATGGTACTGGCACAAAAACAGAAAGATAGATCAATGGAACAGGATAGAAAGCCCGGAGTTAAACCCACGGACATATGGTCACCTTATCTTTGATAAAGGAGGCAGGAATGTACAGTGGAGAAAGGACAGTCTCTTCAATAAGTGGTGCTGGGAAAACTGGATAGGGACATGTAAAAGTATGAGATTAGATCATTCCCTAACACCATACACAAAAATAAGCTCAAAATGGATTAAAGACCTAAATGTAAGGCCAGACACTATCAAACTCTTAGAGGAAAACATAGGCAGAACACTCTATGACATAAATCACAGCAAGATCCTTTTTGACCCACCTCCTAGAGAAATGGAAATAAAGACAAAAATAAACACATGGGACCTAATGAAACTTAAAAGCTTTTGCACAGCAAAGGAAACCATAAACAAGACCAAAAGACAACCCTCAGAATGGGAGAAAATATTTGCAAATGAAGCAACTGACAAAGGATTAATCTCCAAAATTTATAAGCAGCTCATGCAGCTCAATAACAAAAAAACAAACAACCCAATCCAAAAATGGGCAGAAGACCTAAATAGACATTTCTCCACAGAAGATATACAGACTGCCAACAAACACATGAAAGGATGCTCAACATCTTTACTCATTAGAGAAATGCAAATCAAAACTACAATGAGATATCATCTCACACCAGTCAGAATGGCCATCATCAAAAAATCTAGAAACAATAAATGCTGGAGAGGGTGTGGAAAAAAGGGAACACTCTTGCACTGCTGGTGGGAATGTGAATTGGTACAGCCGCTATGGAGAACGGTATGGAGGTTCCTTAAAAAACTACAAATAGAACTACCATATGACCCAGCAATCCCACTACTGGGCATATACCCTGAGAAAACCATAATTCAAAAAGAGACATGTACCAAAATGTTCATAGCAGCCCTATTTACAATAGCCCGGAGATGGAAACAACCTAAGTGTCCATCATCGGATGAATGGATAAAGAAGATGTGGCACATATATACAATGGAATATTACTCAGCCATAAAAAGAAATGAAATTGAGCTATTTGTAATGAGGTGGATAGACCTAGAGTCTGTCATACAGAGTGAAGTAAGTCAGAAAGAGAAAGACAAATACTGTATGCTAACACATATATATGGAATTTAAGAAAAAAAAATGTCATGAAGAACATAGGGGTAAGACAGGAATAAAGACACAGACCTACTAGAGAATGGACTTGAGGATATGGGGAGGGGGAAGGGTAAGCTGTGACAAAGTGAAAGAGCGGCATGGACATATATACACTACCAAACGTGAGGTAGATAGCTAGTGGGAAGCAGCCGCAGAGCACAGGGAGATCAGCTCTGTACTTTGTGACCGCCTGGAGGGGTGGGATAGGGAGGGTGGGAGGGAGACGCAAAAGGGAGGGGATATGGAAACATATGTATATGTATAACTGATTAAATTTGTTATAAAAAAAAAAAAAGAGAAATGTAGACCCTTGTTAGCTGAACTCAACAATGAAATAATTAATTCTGTTCAAATGACAGCTAAAAAGTAGTTTATGATAAAACTGCTTATATTATACTGTTCCATATGTATACTCAGCATATATAAACTTATCTAATGAATATCAATATTTGTAGGGTATAATTTTTATTAAAAAGAAGCATTTTTTTCAAGTGGTTGCATTTTCTTAAATTTAATTTTATTTATTTTTTTATACAGTAGATTCTTATTAGTTATCCATTTTATACATATTAGTGTATATATGTCAATCCCAATCTCCCAATACATCCCACCACCCTCCCCCCATGGCCGCTTTCCCCGCTTGGTGTCCATACGTTTGTTCTCTACATCTATGTCTCTATTTCTTCCCTGCAAACCGGTTCACCTGTACCATTTTTCTAGATTCCATATATATGTGCTGATCTACAGTATTTGTTTTTCTATTTCTGACTTATTTAACTTTGTATGAGTCTCTAGATCCATCCACGATTCTAAAAATAACGCAATTTTGTTCCTTTTTATGGCTGCATAATATTCCATTGTATATTTGTACCACATCTTCTTTAGCCATTTGTCTGTCAATAGGCATTTAGGTTGCTTCCATGACCTGGCTATTGTAAATAGTGCTGCAATGAACATTGGGGTGCATGTGTTTTTAGAATCATCATTTTCTTTGGGTATATGCCAGGTAGTGGGATTGTTGGGTCATATGGTAATTCTATTTTTAGTTTTTTAAGGAACCTCCATGCTGTTCTCCATAGTGCCTGTATCAATTTACATTCCCAGCAACAGTACAAGAGGGTTCCATTTTCTCCACACCCTCTCCACCATTTTCTGTTTGTAGATTTTCTGATGATATCTCACTGTAGTTTTCATCTGCGTTTCTCTAATAATTAGTGATGTTGAACAGCTTTTCATTTGCATCTTGGCCATCTGTATGTCTTCATTGGAGAAATGTCTATTTAGCTCTTCTGCCCAATTTTTGATTGGGTTGTTTGTTTTTTTAATACTGACCTGCATGAGCTCTTTATATATTTTGGAGACTAATCTATCACCCGCTGATTCATTTGTAAATATTTTCTCCCATTCTGAGGGTTGTCTTTTCATCTTGTTTGTAGTTTCCTTTGTTTTGCAAAAGCTTTTCAGTTTCACTAGGTCCCATTTCTTTATTTTTGTTTTTATTTCCATTACTCTAGGAGGTGTATCAAAAAAGATCTTGCTGTGATTTATGTCAAAAAGAGTGTCCTTCCTATGTTTTCCTCTAAGAGTTTTATAGGGTTCAGTTTTACATTTAAGTCTCTAATCCATTTTGAGTTCATTTTTGTGTATGGTGTTAGGGAATGTTCTAATTTCATTCTTTTACATGTAGCTGTCAAGTTTTCCCAGCACCTCTTATTGAAGAGACTGTCTTTTCTCCATTGAATATACTTGCCTCCTTTGTCATAGATTAATTGACCACAGGTGTATGGGTTTGTCTTTGGGCTTTCTATCCTGCTCCATTGATCTATATTGCTTTTTTTGTGCCAGTACAATATTGTGTTGATCTCTGTAGCTTTGTAGTATAGTCTGAAGTCAGGGAGTCTGATTTCTCCAGCTCCATTTTTTTCCCTCAAGACTACTTTGGCTATTCATGGTCTGTTGTGTTTCCATACAAATTTTAAGATGTTTTGTTCTAGTTCTGTAAAAAATGCCATTGGTAATTTGATAGGGATTCCATGGAATCTGTAGATTGCTTTGGCTAGTATAGTCATGTTCACAATGTTGATCCTTCCAATCCAAGAACATGGTATATCTCTCCATCTGTTTATATCACCTTTAATTTCTTTCACCAGTGTCTTATAGTTTTCTGCATACAGGTTTTTGTCTCCCTAGGTAGGTTTATTCCTAGGTATTTTATTCTTTTTCTTTCAGTGGTAAATGGGAGTGTTCCCTTAATTTCTCTTTCACATTTTTCATCATTAGTGTATAGGAATGCAAGAGATTTCTGTGGATTAATTTTGTATCCTGCTACTTTACTGAATTCATTGATTAGCTATAGTAATTTTCTGGTGGCATCTTTAGGATTATCTATGGATAGTATCATGCCATCTGCAAAAAGTGAGTTTTACTTCCTATTTTCTAATTTGTATTTTTTATTTCTTTTTCTTCTCAGATTGCCATGGTTAGGACTTCCAAAACTATGTTGAATAATGACGGCAAGAAAGGACATCCTTTTCCTGTCCCTGATCTTAGAGGAAATGCTTTCAGTTTTTCACCATTGAGAATGATAGTTGCTCTGGGTTTGTCATACATGGCCTTTATTATGTTGAAGTAGGTTCCCTCTATGCCCACTTTCTAGAGAGTTTTTATCATAAATGGGTGTTGAACTTTTTCAGAAGCTATTTCCACATCTATTGAGATGATCATATGGGTTTTCTCCTTCAATTTGTTAATATGGTGTATCACATTGATTGATTTGCATATATTGAAGAATCTTTGCATTCCTGGGGTAAATCCCACTTGATTGTGGTGTATGATCCTTTTAATGTGTTGTTGGATTCTGTTTGTGAGTATTTTGTTGAGGATTTTGCATCTATCTTCATCAGAAATATTGGTCTGTAATTTTCTTTTTTTGTAGTATCTTTGTCTGGTTTTGGTATCAGGGTGATGGTGGCCTCATAGAGTGAGTTTGGGAGTGTTGCTTCCTCTTCAATTTTCTCAAAGAGTTTGAGAAGACTGAGTGATGGCTCTTCTCTAAATGTTTGATAGAATTCACCTGTGAAGCCATCTGGTCCTGGACTTTTGTTTGTTAGAAGACTTTTAATCACAGTTTCAATTTCATTACTTGTGATTGGTCTGTTCATATTTTCTATTTCTTCCTGGTTCTATCTTGGAAGGTTATACCTTTCTAAGAATTTGTCCATTTCTTCCAGTTGTCCATTTTATTGGCATAGGGTTGCTTGCAGTTATCTCTTAGGATGCTTTGCATTTCTGCAGTGTCCATTCAATCTTCTCCTTTTTCAGTTCTAATTGTATTTATTGGAGTCCTCACCCTCTTTATCTTGATGAGTCCAGCTAACGGTTTATCAGTTTTGTTTATCTTCTCAAAGAACCAGCTCTTAGTTTTATTTTCTTTGCTATTGTTTTGTTTGTTTCTATTTCATTTATTTCTGCTGTGATCTTTATGATTTCTTTCCTTCTGCTAACTTTGGGTTTTGTTTTTTCTTTCTCTAGTTCCTTTAGTTATAAGGTTAGATTGTTTATTTGAGATTTTTCTTGTTTCTTGAGGCAGGCTTGTATTGCTATATACTTCCCTCTTAGAACTGCTTTTTCCACATCCCATAGGTTTTTGATCATCGTGTATTCATTGTGATTTGTCTCTAGGTATTTTTTGATTTCCTCTTTGAGTTCTTCAGTGATCTCTTGGTTATTTAGTAACGTATTGTTTAGCCTCCCTATGTTTGTGTTTTTTATGTTTTTTTTCTTGTAATTCATTTCTAATCTCATAGCTTTGTGTTCAGAAAAGATGCTTGATATGATTTCAATTTTCTTAAATTTACTGAGGCTTGATTTGTGACCCAAGATGTGGTCTATCCAGGAGAATGTTCCATGTGCACTTGAGAAGAAAGTGTAAACTGCTGTTTTTGGCTGGAACGTCCTATAAATATCAATTAAATCTATCTGGTCTATTGTGTCATTTAAAGCTTCTGTTTCCTTATTTATTTTCATTTTGGATGATCTGTCCATTGGTGTAAGTGTGGTGTTAACTTCCCCCACTATTATTGTGTTACTGTTGATTTCCTCTTTTATAGCTGTTAGCAGTTGTCTTATGTATTGAGGTGCTCCTATGTTGGGTGCCTATATATTTATAATTGTTATGTCTTCTTCTTGGATTGATCCCTGTATTATTATGTAGTATCCTTCCTCGTCTCTTGTAAAATTCTTTAAGTCTATTTTATCTGATATGAGTATTGCTATTCCTGCTTTCTTTTGATTTCCATTTGCATGGAATATCTTTTTCCATCCCCTCACTTTCAGTCTGTATGTGTCCCTAGGTGTGAAGTGGGTCTCTTATAGAAAGCATATGCATGGGTCTTGTTTTGGTATGCATTCAGCAAGCCTCTGTCTTTTGGTTGGAGCCTTTAATCCATTCACATTTAAGGTAATTATCGATATATATGTTCCTGTTACCATTTTCTTAATTATTATGGGTTTGTTTTTGCAGGTCCTTTTCTTCTCTCGTGTTTCCCACTTAGAGTCGTTCCTTTAGCATCTCTTGTAGAGCCAGTTTGGTGGTGCTGAATTCTCTTAGCTTTTGCTTGTCTGTTATGTTTTTGATTTCTCCATCAAATCTGAATGAGATCTTTGCTGGGTAATCTTTGTTGTAGGTTCTTCCCTATCATCACTTTAAATATATCATGCCACTCCCTTCTGGCTTGTAGAGTTTCTGCTGAGAAATCAGCTGTTTACCCTATGGGAGTTCCCTTGTATGTTGTCATTTTTCCCTTGCTTCTTTCAATAATTTTTCTTTGTCTTTAATTTTTGTCAATTTGATTACTATGTGTCTCTGCATGTTTCTTCTTGGGTTTATCCTTCCTGAGACTCTCTGTGCTTCCTGGACTTTGGTGGCTCTTTCCATTCCCATGTTAGGGAATTTTTGACTATAATCTCTTCAAATATTTTCTCGGGTCCTTTCTCTCTCTCTTCTCCTTCTGGGACCACAAGAATAGAATGTTGCTCTATTTAATGTTGTCCCAGAGGTCTCTTAGGCTGTCCTCATTTCTTTTCATTGTTTTTTCTTTATTCTATTCCCAGCAGTGAATTCCACCATTCTGTCTTTCAGGTCACTTATCTGTTCTTCTGCCTTAGTTATTCTGCTATTGATTCCTTCTAGTGTATTTTTCATTTCAATTATTGTATTGTTCATCTGTGTTTGTTTGTTCTTTAATTCTTCTAGGTCTTTGTTAAATACTTCTTTCATCTTCTAGACCTTTGCCTCTATTCTTTTTCTGAGGTCCTGGATCATCTTCACTATTATTATTCTGAATTCTTTTTCTGGAAGATTGCTTATCTCCACTTTATTTAGTTGTTTTTCTGGGGTTTCAGCTTGTTACTCCATCTTGTATGTAGCCCTCTTCCTTTTCATCTTGTCTATATTTCTGTGAATGTAGGTTTTTTTTTCCATAGACTGTAGGATTGTAGTTCTTCTTGCTTCTGCTCTCTGTCCTCTGGTGGATGAGGCTATCTAAGAGGCTTATGCAAGTTTCTTGATGGGAGGGACTGGTGGTGGGTAGAGCTAGGTGTTGCTCTGTTGGGCAGAGCTCAGTAAAACTTTAATCTGCTTGTCTACTGATGTTTCAGGCTGGGTTCCCTTCCTGTTGGTTGTTTGGCCTAAGGCAACCCAACACTGGATCCTACCCAGCTCTTTTGTGGGGCTATTTGTGGACTCTGGGAGGGTTCATGCCAAGGAACACTTCCCAGAACTTTGGCTGCCAGTGTCCTTGTCCTCATGGTGAGCCCCAGCACCTCCTGCCTCTGCAGGAGACCCTCCAACACTAGCAGGTAGGTCTTGTTAAGTTTCTTATGAGTTCACTGCTCCTTACTCTGGGTCCCACTGTGCACACTACTTTGTGTGTGCCCTCCAAGAGTGGAGTCACTCTTTCCCCCAGTCCTGTCGGAGTCCTGCAATCAAATCCCACTAGGATGCAAAGTCTAATTCTCTAGGAATTCCTCCTCCCATTGCCAGACCCCGTGATTGGGAAGCCTGACATGAGGCTCAGAACCTTCACTCCAATGGGTGGACTTCTGTGGTATAAGTGTTCTCCATTTTGTGAGTCACCCACCCAGCAGCTATGGGATTTGATTTTATTGTGATTGAGCCCCTCTTACCATCTCATTGTGGCTTCTCCTTTGTCTTTGGATGTGGGTATCTTTTTTGGTGAGTTCTAGTGTCTTCCTGTCAATGATTATTCAGCAGTTAGTTGTGATTCCGGTGCTCTTGCAAGATGGAGTGTGTGCATGTCCTTCCACTCTGCCATCTTGAACCAATCTCTGCATCTGTAATTCTAACATGTTCCTGGGTGATGCTGAAGCTGCTGGTCTGGGGACCACACTTTGAAAACCACTGGGTTAGACCCACGAAAACAATTAACCTTGTGTCAGACAGGTGTATCCTACTTACTGTTCTTGGGAATCTCTTAGGATCAGAGTATGGGTGGTGGTGGTGGTGGTGGGCTGGTGTTCTCTGGATGCATATTTATTGAAACTCATTATTTTATGACTATAGAGAAAAATAGAACTAGAATGGTTTACATCATGTAAGTGTCATACTAACTTCTGGTGGTTATCAGAGTTGCAGTCTGAATTCTAAAAAAGAAAGGAAATGGTCTTCAGAATTTTCTTATCAGAATTTTCTTATACTTATTATTATAGTCTTAATATGTTTCTTACAATTATTATTTTAATAATAATAGCTAAAAGAGCACTAATATACTTTGTTGAAAGTCTAGGCACATGCTTAGAATTTTCATCTGTGACCCTATTTGATCTTTGGGTTAGAATATATCATAATTTTATATCAGTTAAATTTTGAACTCTTACTAATATGCATAAAGATACCACATAGGTAGAGGTACATATAAGATAGGTGTCCTCAAGATACTTGACTTCCATCTGTCCAAAATTCGTCATACTGATCTTTTTAGGAGACACTTTACTGCTGTCAGACAGAAAATGGTTATAAAAAATATACAAATGCCTCATGTCTCTGTTGTAAATGTTACCCAACAAGAAGTAAACTGCATGACTGGCACAACTGTATGCAGTAGCCCTGGTAAACAAATTCCACACTTGTTTATGAATGGAAAGGACATGTGAGATTTTACTTTCCTGGAAATATACAAGAAAAAATCTTCCATATTTAGTTTTTGAAAATCTTAAGATCTTTCTGAGAACCTTATGAAAGTAAACTACTTCTTTTAGATGAATATATATTCTTTATCCAGCTATTTGGAATGACATTCTCAGAAACTGCCTGAGTTTTCTCTTTATACACCTTCAATCAGTAAACATCTGTTTACACATAATGAAACTGGGATGTGGTCTTTGATGTTCACATCTGTTTTTCTACCACCATTGCACTCTGGTTGCTAACACCAGAAAATCTTCTACAATTCTAACATATTTTTACTGTCACCATTTCAAAAGGTGGAGGTAATTTTTAGCCAGTAAAATTGGCACGAGCATTGAGGAGCTGTCTGGCTAATAAAGGAAAATAGTGGGTCAGAAACAGCAGGTGTTTCATTTTATAGCTCTTAGAATTACATGGGGGTTTATTTCTTAGTATTCATCACTCTGACAAGTTCTTCTCAATTAAAAAAATAATGTTTTTTTGCAAATCATCTTCAAGAGTATGGAAAGAATAATTATGTCTGATAGTATCAAAATATAATTCTAAATATGTGATAGTTATGGGCCGAAATTGCCTATCCTCAATTGAGAAAATGGGCTTGTATCATCTTGAAGTTAGTTCACCTTCAGTTCACTTAGTGAATACTTTGTGGCAAGTATTGTATTAATTTTAAGATGAAGATGAACTTGTAGGTGAAGTGATTCCCTTGATGTAAAATGTTGAGCCAGGATTTAAGTCCCAAAATGTTTGCTTCCAGAGCCCATGCCATTAGGCACTAAGTTCCCCTCCCTCATTTGTTAATTTTATGGTTGCTCTTTTAAATGGGACTAGGGAACTGTGCCATATTAAAACAAAATTCACAGAGCTCACTAATATTCTAAAATTTGACATTGTAACCTCTAAGTAGAATAGCACTGAAAGTGTAAAATTCAAAATGCTGTTCATGTGACATTTATTTATTTTACTTTCTTTTGTTGTAATACTATGCTATTTTGAGTATTTTGCGACACATTTCTATTTATACTTAACAAAACTGTTTTAATCTATAGCCAGCTTATCTAAAATATCCAAATAAGTTAAAGAAAACCCTATTTTTTAAGAGATATTTTAGTTTGTTGAAAAAAATAAAATAGTGATAACATGCTTATTTTAAAATACTTTGAGTAAACAGATATGTATAAAAGGTAAATTTAAAAAAAAACCCTTCATATTCATCACATATATATCCAAAACAAATTGTAATAGAAATATCAATTCTTTACCCATTCCCCCCCTGCCAGAGAATTCATTATGAAATACTCTCACACAGGGATAGAAAGGAGAATAAATGGTCTCCTTTTGATATGTGCAACAACTGTTTGATCCATGCACGTTGTTTAACCTCTTTGTTTATCATCTTAAAATTAAGAATTTATTATAGAGAATCTTGAGTGATCATCTTTCCTAAGTGAATGAAAAATTCAAGATTCTAATTTGGAAGGTAACCTAGTGTAGCAATTGAAAATCCTTGACATTGATAAGAATAAGAAACATGCATTATAATAGACTACTTTCAAATGAAATACTTATGGAAAAATAAATTACCTTGGTTACTTGCAAATATGCTACCAAATTAAACTTTAGTGAATTTTTCATATCTATAGACATATGTGTAGAGATAAATTATAAGATAGGAACAAACACACAAATAACTGCAGCATTCTATCACTTATGTTGCAATCAGAAAGAAGCATTCATATACATATTTGTTCATGAACTAAATGAACAATGCAATGTCTAATGTTTTGTAATTAAAATGAAAAATACATTAAATCATTATGGGAATCTAATATTAAATTACATAAACCATGATTTTAAATAGACTAAATGTTTTGAGGTAGACCTATGAAAAATGGATACTCTATAGATGAACTATAAGTCAAATATTGTTTCTTTTCTTATCCTGATCCATAAACTTCATGTTATTATTTTTATATGTTTTTACTATATTGTCATTATTGTTTACTTTTCTCACATTTTAATCTTAGTATTTCCCACATTAGAAGAGGATATACTTAAAAGTAAAATATCCATGCCTTATTTTAAATCAGATAAATAAGCCAAGAGAACTGAATAAATAATTTATAAAATTAGGTTTCTATGGACCTGGAATTACAGATGGAATTATTCCATTTCATATGAGAAATGGGATGCATATTTTATGATCTTCAAGTCTTCCCAGGTACATCTTCTATATTATAAAAAATAATACTTTAAATGATTTTGTGGGTTAGAGGGGGCAGTACCAAGGATGACGTATGATAGCAGAAGTAATCTTCTCAACTCTCAATATTTATCTGATGTCAAATGCAGCAGGTTCAATGCATCATATATTTATGTGATCAAGTAAATTGCTAGAAGAAAATTTGACATTAAGATGATAAACATGGCTATTAACGGAAATCAGGCTCTATGGTAATCAGATCCAATAAGGTAATTAATCTTAGCTCTGTCACAAAGATTCCTTGAGAGTGGAATGATAACCTAAAGCATAAGTACCACATTTCAAGTGATTTAGCTTTCCATCTCCTATGAGGTAAACATGAGAAGGACAGGGCCATGGTGACTGGGATTAAATGCTCTTCTTTTCAATGTCTATTCTGGGAATCTGCACAGGAATACATTGTTAATCCAGCTCCCTTTCAGTCAGAATCATGAAATTATCAAAATAACTGATCATTGTCATAAAATGAAATATGATCGATTTTTACTCTGATTAAGTTACACATTAAGCAGAAAAAAAATCAAGTCTGGGCCTCATTGAAATGGTGTCTACAGATCATGCTAAGGTTATAGCAGGGGGTGGTGGTGGCAATTTTTCAATAATACCGGCACAGTCTGAACAGGGATTCTGTCTGCCAGAGTCGCATAGACACTAGTCATCTTCACAAGTGAAAATAAGTCACCCGCCTATACAGTCTTCTTTTTACACTAAAGATGAATAATTCACATAATTTGACTGAAAATATAATAAACTAATTTTCTTAACAATATACACAAAAATGGTCTGATTTTCTAAAAATATTCATGTTAAACTAATGCATTCCTGGAGCAGAATTAAAAAAAAAAGTACAGAATTTGCCATAAGTTGAATAAAAAAGTCCAACATCTTTTACTAGAATGAAGTAATGAGTTTATAAATGCCTTAACCACTTCTTTCAGAAAGGACCAATTCCTCAGCCTACCTTAGGTCACAAAATCATTACTAGTGTGTGGCAACATTACGGGCCTTCTTATTTTTTGTTTGAAAGTTTTCTCACAAGGGTTAAGGTGGTATAAAGAGAAAGATAGCTAGTGTACAACATATACTAAACCAACATATAATATAACTCCATAATTTGCAGTGAATTATCAAAGATTTATATATATATATATAACCAGTAAATATATATATTAACATATATATATATATATATATATATATATATATATATATATATATAAATGTCAGGAAACATTATATAAAACATTAGGTATTCTAAAGTTCTAGAAGCAGACTGGTACAACCATCTTTGGAAGGTGTTTCTAGTACTTAAGTAGCCTTACTTTATAAAATTATTTATGTGTAACCTCAAATATTTTGCTATAATTGAAGCCCATATTTTATAACTTTAAGTTCTGCAAAGATTGGAACAGCTCCTAACTTTATAATGCATGAAAACTCCTTCATGTGCTTAAAAACTGTTCTTAACTTTCTCCTCAGGCTTGCCTTCAGATTAAATAACTTCCAATTAAATAATTCACCGCATTTTCCTGATCCATCAATAATTTCTGAGTCAGTTCCTCAAATTCTTCTACCTATTTTAAAATAGAACAAGTCAAACCTACCCTGAGATTCTACTAATTAACAATGCTTGTGGCAGATTTTTTTTCCCACTTTTGCATATCTTTTTCTTGCTAAAATGAATCCAGTAAGTTTTTGTTTATTTTTAATGATGCTGTCCTGATATTTCCTGGTCTTTTTCAGCTGCTCTAGGGTCAAATTATTCATATTTTTCTATAACTAAAATTCCTCTGGGATTCTGAGACATCAAAGCAGTAAGAGAATACAATTATACAGGATCCCTATTTGCAAAAAAAAAAAAAAAAAAAAAGGGAGTCTACTCACTAAGATCTACTTTGCTCAGACAGGTATTTTTAAAATGCATTTTAATAAAAAGAAACAAAGAATAAATCACTAATCCTCACTCCAAACTTATAGGCCTAGTTAGTGCAATAAAATAAGCCGGTCATTTTCAACTCATAATTAGAAACTATTTCTTTCCGTGAGGGTTTTGTTAACAGCCAACAAAAATCACTACAATACTGGAAGATGTTCGCAGCAGCCCAGCAGGTGCCTCTCACTTTCCCATTAAACATTCCATATGCATCCATCAAGTCATTACAGTATTCCACATATCTGTCAACCTTTGCCAGGCTATCACATACAAGCATGCACCCTAAGACGATTCTTATGAAATATTCATAAACATTTTCAAGTTACAAATTCCTCTCATTCAAGATAAGATTTAATGGCAACACTTTCCTGAACAAGTTAATGAGAACTCTTCTCTAATAATAAATGAGCCCAGATACACAAGGGCCCCATGATTTCACCAGGCACTCTTGTTGGGAGCAAATTCAACACCAATTCACATTCAGCTTTCTTTTCTTTAGGTGCCTAAGGCTATGCCTTTCTGGCTGTCAGTAATCTGATAAAAATATCAAAATTCAGTCAATGTGGATGAAGAGGGATTTAACCTTAATGACCATATCCAACCCAATAGTTGATTTTTACCATATTTCAGGGAGAATATCAAGTGACTGTTTTATATATATATATATATATATATATATATATATATATATATATATTTTTTTTTTTTTTTTTGCAGTACGCGGGCCTCTCACTGCTGTGGCCTCTCCCATTGTGGAGCACAGGCTCCAGATGCGCAGGCTCAGTGGCCATGGCTCACGGGCCCAGCTGCTCCGCGGCATGTGGGATCTTCCCAGACCGGGGCACGAACCCATGTCCCCTGCATTGACAGGCGGACTCTCAACCACTGCGCCACCAGGGAAGCCCTCAAGTAACATTTTTTACCCATTAAATCACGTCAGATTTTGGACATCTAAACTGGTAAATCTGAATTTTCTGATTAATACACCTGATTGACTAAGAGCAGAAGCCAACAGAAAGACTCCCGACATAAATGAGAAATCTTGTCTAAATGGAAAGCACTTCTTGTACCCACTCAATCAGTTCCCACGGAGCGGGGAATAAGCTAAATTAACATTAAAACAGGAGAATTTACAGGCACCTGTTGAGAATCCTGATTTAGTCCACTCTCACTACACCCCTCTCCCCAATTTTTATTTTGAAGATTTCAATTGAAATGAAAAATACAGTAGGATTAACATTCACATACTAATCACCTGACTTCTCCAGATGTTATTTTTTTCCTCACATTTGCTTTATTCTTCATGTGTATCTTTCTCACTCTGAATCATTTGAAAGTAATCTGAAAACTCTTTCTTTACTTGTGAAGAACCATGACTGAAGCCATAGTGGCGCTAAGGTCTGGAAAAGGTATCTTAAAGGTTCTTTCATAAATACAGATACATTAATGAGCTGTGGGGTGCAGAAAGCACAGTGGGTTTGGAATAACAGCCCTATCCCTCCTGTGTAATCCAGGTATGACATTGAGGAAGACACTCAGAGACTAAGTAACTCACTACAGAGCTGTGACCATGCCTACTTCACCACGATTTTGTGAGGACTATGGGTGTTTACATGAGATAATGTATCTGAAAGAAAATTACATTGTCACACAGATATTATTTGGGTAACTATGTTTTTAAAAAATCCTCAGTGACAATAAGAACTGTTCCTTTATCTGGTTACAACACAACAATAATAATGAACATTTATCAAGCATTTACTAAAAGCTAGGTGACCATTATTATACTGGTTTTATAAGAAAGAAAATTAAGTCTTATAGAGGTTAAAAGGTTTGAAGACTGACTCATAGCAATTTAAGTGGTAAAGCTGGGATTCCAAGCTCATGTAATTGGTCAGATTCTATACTTTAGCCAGAGAATGTGAGATAGAAAATTTACTACAAGTACAAATAAACAACTGATGCAAATGTATCCAACAAAGGCCACGCAGGTCAGAATTGTGACAGATTCAAATCTGTCTTTAGTCAACTCTTCTACTCCAAGCCCCATCATCCAGATAAAGTACACCTACTTTATCCCTATGCTAAGGATACTGAATTGGCATTATCCTGATATCAATTACCTTTTAATAAAATCTTTCTAATTATCTTATGTATAGTGACATCTTGAGAAATTTCCCGTTAAATATATGAAGAAGTAACTTCTAATTTCCAGCATTTAATGGATATAATTTCAGCCAGAGAGGACTCCTTGAAACCTCCCAAATCACATGAATGTGGTCGCATACCCTGCCTATTTATTGCCATCTGCATGTATGTATTTCCTAGCCTCAGGGCAAAAGGTAACTTTCTATTTCATCAGAATTTTAAACCTCAAATTAATTATAAAACACAAGCCTTTCCTGGCTTACTGGCTGCCTGATCTACCTTATTTTAAAATATATTTTACCTACCTGTTTTATAATCAATTAAAACACACAAATAATGAAGCCAAGCCAAATAAAAGAAAATAAATCTACATATGTAGTAACTCGTACTTGAATTTTTTTTAAAACACAAGAAAAATAAATTTGTACATGTTTTGCAATCATCACCTATAGTACACCATTTGTAGCCATGTTTCACTTCATTGTTTCCCACACAGGTTACTCTGATATTTTCTCCAGACCTCTTTGTTTCTGATTGAGCATTAAACACTTTCTGCCATTTAGCTTTGTTGCCTAAGAATGAGAGACAATAAAGAAGCCAAGAATACTGCAGACAACTTTGAAAATTTGAGAAATTAAATTATTTCATTAATGATCTCACCAATAAATCTTCTGACCCAATCAGAATCATATCCTGCAGTTACCTATATCTTTGGTTTACTTTGAAATAGGCTGTGTACATGAAAACATATTGACAGCAATAACTACAAATATTAAAACATACAGAATAGGTTAGCACACATAATACCACAGGAAACCAATGTGTGTTAATTTGCTTAATTTTGTGTACAATTCTAAAGAAAAAAACTTTAATCCAGGCACATCACACACGTGTGAAAGGTTTAGATAACCTGCTAAGGAAGTCTCATAAAACTTCTCAATAAGGAAGGATTTGAAATGGGTAGAACAATGCTTGCCCATCTGTAATGTAATGGTAACTTTGGAGAAAAGACAATTCCATTTTAATCTGCTGAATATTATAATTTTTTTAAACTAATTCTACTCTGAAGTTAAAGAATCCTTGAACTTGTAAAGTTTATAAAACTGAGAAGAGAGTTTGGTATCATCTAAAATATAAGGCAAAGCAAAGTGTTAAAATGGTTCTTTTCTTAACAAAACTAAAATTAAACTAGATTATAACAAATTATATTTATATAGATATAAATTAGATATCACATATGTCCATAATACCACCACCAAGTTGTACTATTATTTAATTACAGACATGCTATTATTTAAAAGCAAAGAAACTGTATTAGAACAGCTATTAATTTGGGTATTAGACCAGTGTCAAGTAAGGATGGCATGTTAAAACTGTAAGCGTTTCTCCTGCATTTCATTCACTCATTTTATACATGATGAAATTTAACCTAAAACTGTTTGGGAATTGTCTTTGTGTGAGAATTATGAAAGAAGTTTGATATGGGTAATTTATGCACTTATGAAAAATCAGCATATTCTTTATTGATAGTTAGGGATAGTAATTTTAACAACCTAATAGTTTCAGATTAAAACAGAAAATTATAATTATAAAATGAAGAGCAAACATATTTTTCTTTGAAGGACCTACTTATAGTTCTTCTTTAATTGTGAATATTAGTCCAAATTTAAGTCTGCTATTATTCCACATGTATTTCTGGGATTATAGATACTTTAATTTTTCTAAATTTTCCAGTACAAAATTGATTTAAAGAATGGAATTATTCTAATAATGGCTGAAATTCTAGGTGTTGTCAGAGTTTTAAAATTTAGATATTACATGATTATACTATTCAAATAATTTATTAATTATTATGTTAAGAAAACAAGAAATTTATTATGCTAAATGAGATTACAAGGTGTAATCTAAAATGCAATACAAGAGAAAATATACAAAACTGATGTAAAGATTTCATAAAATTTGGAAATGCAAATCTAGTAAAGAAAAGTAACTTTTTAAAAAACCTGTAATAGAAAGGCTTTTTTTCCCCACCAGCACATTATTAAAACCACAAAAGCTTTATTCTTAACTATAATATATATGGAGCTATAAAACCTTCCCAATAACTTTTGCATAAACACAGTAAAAATATATTTTCAGTTAAAAAACAATTTAATGAATATTTATGACAATAAGAAATAAACACCTGTTATTAATTATTTATTAAAATAATATTTTGAGTGTATATTGTTTTCAAAGTTCAGGTGAAAATATTTTAAGCTTGTGTAGCTACATCAGGTCTTACAGCTTACTAAAGGTTGTTATAAAAATAAGAAGTCTATTGAATTCAAAAATAGATACATTTTGTAGCTATAACTTTAATTACATAAAGTTTAAGAAGAGGTATTTTCCCCCAATATTAATTTTTTCAATGATGTTTCCTTCCAGAAGTAATTTAACTCTGTCTTCACATATTTTACAACAACAACAAATTAGTAAAATCCAAGTTGCTGTCCAGGACTCGTTACCAATGTGTTCCAGAGCAAAGTAATAATTAATCTACTTTTATCATAAGAAAATGAATGAGAAAAAATAGCAAAAAAGAACTTAGTGCTGTATAGTGATTAATAATTAGACATCAAGTGGGTTCTTTTAAAACTTTGTTAATGTAGAGCCAAGGGTTTATCTATTTTTTAATTTAAAAAATTGTTAACACCCATGACCTCTATGAAAGATCAATGAGGAAATGAAAGGAACTATGCAAAATCTCCACGTCAGTTTTAGGATATTCTAAATTCAAATTGTAAGAAAATCTTGAACTAAAGTTTCAACATCATAATCATTCCTGCAATAATCTAAACCCTTTACTGAAGTACTGATCCTTTACTTAAACAAACAAGGCTGGGATTACACTATTTTGCAAATGATAAGGTCTTAGATTTTTGATCACATAGGATGGTGACCATTAAGAAAAATGGAATTCAAGCAGACAATGTAGTATTTAATAAAATTTTTAATGTGATTAAATAAAATATTAGCTTTCTTTTAATGAGTGCTTAGTATGTTTTTGGCATTGTGTGGCGTACTTACATGTATTATTTAAATTAATTTTTACAACAGCCTTATGATGTAGGCAATTTCATGATGTTCTTGGAAACACACATGATACCTCAACTTTCAAACTAGTTTAAAATTTGTATTAGATGTTCATACAACTACTATAAATGTAATATAGTTTTAATTCCTAAGAGTATTTTCTTAATAATTCTATCACCTCACAAAAAAGTCTATGCATTAATACTGAAGAATGTAAAAATCAAAAGCATCTACTATCCTTTTAGGTCATTGTTTATATTCATCCTTAATAATAAGGATGAATAATCAAGTTATATTTATTTTTAACATTCATTTCTCCACTTACTTACACCTGCCTTATTCCACAAAAATCATTAGAAGCATCTTTAGTTTTTTTGTTTAAGATTGAAAGTATGCTACATAGTATCAGCATAATCCTTACTGTTAAATAATGCAAAAGTGCAATCTTGAGAGACCATATTTTTATAATAGATTCATCTAGTATTGATATTATTATATGCAGTTCAGTTTTGGAATTTTGAGTGAGCTGTCATTTCCCATTATTAAACTCATATCTTTTCTCTTTAGAATCTTATTCAGATTTTAAGGGCTTACTAATAGTAACTAATATTTATTAGGAATTATGCATGCATTGTAAGATTTAATGCTCACACAAGCTTGTGAGTTGGGATTACTTTTATCGCCATTTTGAGATTAAAAACAAAAAGAAACTTTAAAACTTCAGAGGCGTTACATGATATCCTAAGGTCACATAAACATCAAGCATGAACTTGAGCCTGTCTCTACCATCTTTGCATCCTGCCATGCTGTACTTCACTACTGAAAATAAATCACCTGTTGAATACAGAACAAATATAACACATTGGAAAGACTGAGAAACCCATCTACAGCAGGAAAAAATGAAAAGCATCAACCAGACAGAGGGAGAGAAGGAAAAGTTAAAATGTGAAAAGATAGCTCAGAATTACCACTAAGCCAGATGTTATTATCATAGAGACATTTATGCTGGTGTGTCCATATAATTCCTCAAAAATTAAAATATGTCTGAAACGTACTCTTTTGGATTTTAGAGTAATATATAATGTATAAAAAAGATTCCTGAAATGTAATTTTAGGGCATGAACTAGGGGGGAATCAAGTGCTGTTTTCTTTCTTTCCTTCTATCCTTCCTTCCTGCCTCCCTTTCTGTCGACTTCTTTCTTGATTTCTTGCTTTTCTTAGTTTATATTATAATATTTAAGACAGACAAAATGCTTAGAACCTTTCTTATACTACCAAACTTGCATGAATGTGTGGGGATGATTTATGCTTAACATACTACAATAAGATAATGCAAAAATCAAGGCCTCTAATGAATGATGTCACTTGTTATGATTTCCCAATATTCAAATGGTCAGTCAATAAAAGTAATTATATTATCATGAAGGTAAAATACAGGCATGACTTCTTCGTTATGGGAATTATTCACAACAGACTGAACATTTGTAGATATACCTTAATTTTGTTTTAAGTCATGAAAAATACTTTAATTTTAGGTATAAGATCGGAAGTATTCAGGATTAGTTATCCTTGTGCTAAATGCACTTTCTAAAAGTCTGACTGCTAAATGGCAGAATAACACTCAGTCTAAAGTTTTTCCATTATAACTTATGATTGAAGTTGTATTTCAACAAAAATTACCTTTTGTAGATATGGTAATATTTGGTCTAAGACATTTAGAAAAATAACTAAAGTCAGTCAGTGGAAAATGGAAAATATTCTGATTAAAAAAAATAATAGCAGGGCTTCTCTGGTGGTGCGGTGGTTGAGGGTTTGACTGCCAGTGCAGGGGACACGGGTTCGAGCCCTGGTCTGGGAGGATCCCACATGCCGTGGAGCAACTGGGCCCGTGAGCCACAACTACTGAGTCTGCACGTCTGGAGCCTGTGCTTCACAACATGAGAGGCCGCGACAGTGAGAGGCCTCTGCACCGTGATGAAGAGTGGCCCCTGCTTGCTGCAACTAGAGAAAGCCCATAGAAACGAAGACCCAACACAGCCAAAAGTAAATAAATAAATAAAATTTAAAGTAACAAGCAAAAAGCAAGCCCTTCCAAGCTCATTAAAGGAAATATTTTAAAAATAAATAAAATAATAGCAGATTTGGCTTTTAAATACATTAAACCATTGTTTTCTGATTTTGTGTTCTAGTCCTGACCATGTTTTCTGTGAGCAGTGTAGCAGTTCTAGACTCGTACAATTACAAAATATGGAGCACTGGTCTTTTGTAATTACTTCTGACAACAGGGTAGGAAGTGCCTCATTAAATCAGCCAGTGAACAAGCATACCCATTCTAAGTATCAAGATAGTGTTCACTTCCTTTGGTTCATAAAATGCCTTCCAAAACTGTCTTAAAAAAAAAGCAACTTTGCTTCCACATACAAAACTATACCCCCAAAATCATGCAATGACACTGAATTAAATGTTTTTTTCATCTGAAATATTCACAGACTATCACGTAAGTAGATCTGCTAGGTTCATCAATACCAGGGAAAATTATAATGCATCAAAAGTTTCAATAAGGAAGGAGTCTTTCCTTCTTTCCTATTTCCCAGCATGTTACATGACACATAAGGCTATACCAATGTGCATATACATATACCGCACACACACACCATGAATATCTTATATTAAAAAAATATTGAGTTCCTTTTTTATGCACATTGTTGTACTATTGTACTGGATACAACATTTTTTTAAACATCTTTATAGGAATATAATTGCTTTACAATGCTGTGATAGTTTCTGCTGTATAACAAAGTGAATCAACTATATGTATGTATGTATATATATATATATATATATATATATATATATATATATATATATATATATATATCCCCATATCTCCTACCTCTCGCGTCTCCCTCACACTATCCCTATCCCATCCCTCTAGGTGGTCACAAAGCACCAAGCTGATCTCCCTGTGCTATGCGGCTGCTTCCCATTAGCTAACTATTTTACATTTGATAGTGTATATTAGTCAATGCAACTCTCTCACTTCGTCCCAGTAAAACCTTCCCCCTCCCGGGTCCTCAAGACCATTCTCTACGTCTGCATCTTTATTCCTGTCCTGACCCTAGGTTCTTCAGAACCAATTTTTTTTTAGATTCCAAATATATGTGTTAGCATACGGTATTTGTTTTTCTCTTTCTGACTTACGTCACTCTGTTGACAGAGTCTACGTCCATGCACATCACTACAAATAACTCAATTTCGTTTCTTTTTATGGCTGATTAATATTTCATTGTATACATGTGCCACATCTTCAATCATTCATCAGATGATGGACACTTAGGTTACTTCCATGCCTTGGCTATTGTAAATACTGCTGCAACAAACACTGTGGTACATGACATTTTTTGAATTATGGTTTTCTCAGGATATATGCTCAGGGTGGGATTGCTGGGTCATATGGTACTACTATTGTTAGTTTTGTAAGGAACCTCCATAATGCTCTCCATAGTGACTGTATCAATTTACATTCCTACCAAGAGTGCAAGAGGGTTCCCTTTTCTCCACACCCTCTCCAGCATTTATTGTTTGTAGATTTTATGTTGATGGCCATTCTAACTAGTGTGAGGTGATACCACATTGTGGTTTTGATTTGCATTTCTCTAATGATTAGTGATGTTGAGCATTCTTTCATGTGTTTGTTGGAAATCTGTATATATTCTTTGGAGAAATGTCTGTTTAGGTCTTCTGCCCATTTTTGTATAGGGTTGTTTGGGGTTTTTTTTGATGCTGCATGGGCTGCTTGTATATTTTGGAGGTTAATCTTTGTCAGTTGCTTCATTTGCAAATATTTTCTCTCATTCTGAGGGTTGTCTTTTCATCTTGTTTATGGTTTCCTTTGCAGTGAGACAGCGTTTAAGTTTCATTAGGTCTCATTTGTTTATTTTTGTTTTTATTTCCATTTCTGTAGGAGGTGGGTCAAAAAGGATCTTGCTGTGATTTATGTCATAGAGTTTTCTGCCTATGTTTTCCTCTAAGAGTTTTATATTCCCTGGCCTTACATTTAGGTTTTTAATCTATTTTGAGTTTATTTTTGTGTATGGTGTTAGGGAGTGTTCTAATTTCATGCTTTTACATGTAGCTGCCAGTTTCCCAGCACCACTTATTGAAGAGTCTGTCTTTGCTCCATTGTATACACTTGCCTGCTTTGTCAAAGATAAGGTGACCATACGTGCATGGGTTTATCTCTGGATTTTCTGCCCTGTTCCATTGATCTATATTTCTGTTTTTGTTCCAGTACCATACTATCTTGATTACTGTAGCTTTGCAGTATAGTCTGAAGTCAGGGAGCCTGATTCCTCCAGCTCCGTTTTTCTTTCTCAAGATTGCTTTGGCTATTTGGGGTCTTTTTTGTTTTCATACAAATTGTGAAATTTTTAGTTCTACTTCTGTGAAAAATGCCATTGGTAGTTTGATAGGGATTGCACTGAATCTGTAGATTGCTTTGGGTAGTAGAGTCATTTTCACAATGTTGATTCTTCCAATCCAAGAACAGGGTATATCTCTCCATCTGTTTGTATCGTCTTTAATTTCCTTCTTCGGTGTCTTATAGTTTTCTGCATACCGGTGTTTTGTCTCCTTAGGTAGGTTTATTCCTAGGTATTTTATTCTTTTTGTTGCCATGGTAAATGGGAGTATTTCCTTAATTTCTCTTTCAGATTTTTCATCATTAGTGTATAGGAATACAAGAGATTTCTGTGCATTAATTTTTATCCTGCTATGTTACCAAATTCATTCATTAGTTCTAGTAGTTTTCTGGTAGCATCTTTAAGATTCTCTATGTATTGTATCATGTCATCTGCAAAGAGTGACAGCTTTACTTCGTTTCCAATTTGGATTCCTTTTATTTCTATTTCTTATCTGATTGCTGTGGCTAAAACTTCCAAAGCTATGTTGAATAATAGTGCTGAGAGTGGGCAACCTTGTCTTGTTCCTGATCTTAGTGGAAATGCTTTCAGTTTTTCACCATTGAGAATGATGTTGGCTGTGGGTTTGTCATATATGGTCTATATTATGTTGAGGTACGTTCCCTCTATGCCTACTTTCTGGAGACTGTTTTCTTTAATCATAAATGGTGTTGAATTTTGTCAAAAGGTTTTTCTGCATCTATTGAGATGATCATATTGTCTTTCTCCTTCAATTTGTTAATATGGCATTTCACATTGATTGATCTGCACATACTGAAGAATCCTTGCATTCTTAGGATAAACCCCACTTGATCATGGTGTATGATCCTTTTAATGTGTTGTTGGATTCCATTTGCTAGTATTTTGTTCAGGATTTTTGCATCTTGTTCATCAGAAATATTGGCCTGCAGTTTTCTTTGATTTTTGACAGGTTTGCCTTGTATTAGTATCAGGGTGATGGTGGCCTCATAGAATGAGTTTGGGAGTGTTCTTCCCTCTGCTATATTTTAGAAGAGTTTGAGAAGGATAAGTGTTAGCTCTTCTCTGAATATTTGATAAAATTCATCTGTTAAGCCAACTGGCCACGGGCTTTTGTTTGTTCAAAGATTTTTAATCACACTTTCAATTTCAGTGCTTGTGATTGGTCTGTTTATATTTTCTATTTATCCCTGGTTTAGTCTTGGAAGGTTGTGCTTTTCTAAGAATTTTTCCATTTCTTCCAGGTTGTTCATTTTATTGGCATAGAGTTTCTTTTAGTAATCTCATGATCCTTTGCATTTCTGCAGTATCAGTTGTTACTTCTCCTTTTTCATTACTAATTCTGTTGATGTGAATTTTCTCCTTTTCTTGATGAGTCTGGCTAATGGTTTATCAATTATGTTTATCTTCTCAAAGAATCAGCTTTTAGTTTTGTTGATCTTTGCTATCATTTCCTTCATTTCTTTTTCATTTATTTCTGATATGATCTTTATGATTTGTTTCCTTCTGCTAACTTTGGGTTCTTTTTTGTTCTTCTTTCTCTAATTTCTTCAGGTGTAAATAAGGTTGTATATTTGAGAGTTTTCTTGTCTCTTGAGGTAGGATTGTAATGCTATAAACTTCCCTCTTAGAACTGCTTTTACTACATCCCATACGTTTTGAGTCGTCGTGATTTCATTGTCATTTGTTTGTAGGTATTTTTGATTTCCTCTTTGATTTCTTCAGTGATATCTTGGTTATTTAGTAGCCGATTGTTTAGCTTCCATATGTTTGTAATTTTTGCAGTTTTTTTCCCCTGTAATTGATATCTAGTCTCATAGCATTGTGGTTGGAAAAGATACTCGATATGATTTCAAGTTTGTTAAGTTTACCAAGGCTTGAATTGTGATGCAAGATATGATCTATCCTGGAGAATGTTCCATAATCACTTGAAAAGAAAGTGTATTCTGTTGTTTTTGGATGGAATGTATATAAATATCAATGAAGTCCATCTTGTTTAATGTGTCACTTAAAGCTTCTGTTTCCTTGTTTATTTTCACTTTGATTGATCTGTCCATTGGTGAAAGTGGGGTGTTAAAGTCTCCTACTATTATTGTATTTCTGTCTATTTCCCCTTTTATGACTGGTAGCATTTGCCTTATGTTTTGAGGTGCTCCTATGTTGGGTGCATAAATATTTACAATTCTTATATCTTCTTCTTGGATTGATCCCTTGATCATTATGTAGTGTCCTTCTTTGTCTCCTGTAATAGTCTTTATTTTAAAGTCTATTCTGTCTAATATGAGAACTTCTACTCCAGCTTTCTTTTGATTTCCATTTGCATGGAATAACTTTTTCCATCTGCTCACTTTCTGTCTGTATGTGTCCCTAGGTCTAAAGTGGGTCTCTTTTAGACAGCATATATATGGATCTTGTTTTTGCATCCATTTAGCCAGTCTATGTCTTTGGGTGGGAGCATTTAATCCATTTACATTTAAGGTAGTTATCAGTATGTATGTTCCTATTACCATTTTATTAAATGTTTTGGGTTTGTTATTGTAGGTCTTTTCCTTGTCTTGTGTTTCTTTCCTAGAGAAGTTCCTTTAGCATTTGTTGTAAAGCTGGTTTGGTGGTGCTGAATCCTCTTAGCTATTGCTTCTCTGTAAAGGTTTTAATTTCTCTGTCAAATCTGAATGAGATCCTTGCTGGGTAGAGTAATCTTGGTTGTAGGTTTTTCCCTTTCATCACTTTAAAAATGCCCTGCCACTCCCTTCTGGCTTGCAGAGTTGCTCTGAACGATCAGCTGTTAACCTTATGGGGATTCCCTTGTATGTTATTTGTTGTTTTTCCCTTGCTGCTTTTAATATTTTTTCTTTGTATTTAATTTTTGATAGTTTGATTAATATGTATGTTGGTGTGTTTCTCCTTGGATTTTTCCTGTATGGGACTCTCTGTGCATCCTGGACTTGATTGATTACTTCCTTTCCCATGCTAGGGAAGTTTTCATCTATAATCTCTTCAAATAATGTCTCAGTCCCTTCATTTTTCTCTTCTTCTTCTGGGACCCCTATAATTCGAATGTTGGTGCTTTTAATGTTGTCTGTGAAGTCTCAGAGAATGTCCTCAATTCTTTTCATTCTTTTTTCTTTATTCTGCTCTGTGGTAGTTATTTCCACTTTTTAATCTTCCAGGTCACTTATCTGTTCTTCTGCCTCAGTTATTCTGCTATTCCTTTCTTCTACGTAACTTTCTATTTCATTTATAGAATGAATAGAATGGTGTTCATGATGGTGTTCATCATTGTTTGCTCTTTAGTTCTTCTAAGTCCTTGTTAAACATTTCTTGTATTTTCTCTATTCTATTTATAAGATTTTGGATCATCTTTACTATCATTACACTGAATTCTTTTTCAGGTAGACTGCCTATTGCCTCTTCATTTGTTTGGTCTGGAGGGTGTTTACCTTCCTCCTTCATCTGCTGTGTATTTCTCTGTCTTCTCATTTTGCTTAACTTACTGTGTGGGGTCTCCTTTTTCCCAGGCTGCAGGTTTGTAGTTCCCATTGTTTTTGGTGTTTTCCCCCAGTGGGTAAGGTTTTTCAGTGGGTTGTGGAGTCTTCCTGGTGGAGGGGACTGGTGCCTTTGTTGTGGTGGATGAGGCTGGATCATGTCTTTCTGGTGGGCAGGTTCAGTGGTGTGTTTTGGGGTGTCTGTGAGCTTGTTATGATTTTAGTCATCCTGTCTACTAGTGGGTAGGGTTGTGTTCCTGTCTTGCTAGGTGTTTTGCATGGGGTGTCCAGCACTGTAGCTTGCTGGTTGTTGAGTGGAGCTGGGTCTTAGTGTTGAGACAGAGATCTCTGGAAGATCTCTTACCAATTTCTATTATGTGGGACCAGGATGTCTCTAGTGGTCCAATGTCCTGAACTTGTCTCTCCCACCTCAAAGACTCAGGCTTGGCACCTGGCCAGAGCACCAAGACCCTGTTAGCCACATGGCTCAGAATAAAAAGGAGAAAAAAAAAAGAAAGAAAGAAAAAAATAAATAAAATATAACAAAGTTATTAAAATACAAAATAAAAAATATTAAAATAAAGAAATATAATACGTAATTTAAAAAATTGTAAAAAAAAAAGAGCAAGAAAACCAATAAATAAATCCCCAATGATAAAAAGTGCTAAAAACTGTACTAAGATAAACATAAAAGTCAGAAACTAGTCAGCTGCATACAGAAAACACCAAGTCTACATTTGCTCCCCAAATCCACTGCCTCAATTTTGGGATGGTTCATTGTCAATTCAGGTATTCCACAGATGCAGGGTATTTCAAGTTGATGTGGGGATTTAGTCCGCTCTTCCTGAGGCTGCTGGGAGAGATTTCCCTTTCTCTTCTTTGTTTGCACAGCTCCTGGGGTTCAGCTTTGGATTTGGCCTCACCTCTGCAGGCAGGTAGCCCTCTGGCATGTGTTCTTCACCCAGACAGGAGGGAGTTAAAGGAGTAGCTGATTAGCAGGCTCTGTCTCACTCAGGCCGGTGGGAGGGAGGGGTACAGAATATGGGGCGAGCCTGCGGTGGCAGGAGCCAGTGTGAATTTGCAACAGCCTGAGGCATGCTGTGTGTTCTTCTGGGGAAATTGTCCATGGATCACGGAACCCTGGAAGTGGAAGGCTGCACAGGCTCCCAGGAGGGGAGGTGTGGAGAGTGACCTGTGCTTTCACACAGAATTCTTGGTGGCTGCAGCAGCAGGCTTAGTGTTTCATGCCTGTCTCTGGTGTCCATGCTAATAACAATGGCTCACGCCTATCTCTGAAGCTCATTTAGGTGGTGCTCTGAATCTCCTCTCCTCCCACACAATGGTCTCTTGCCTCTTAGGCAGTTCCAGTCTTTTTCCCCGACTATCTCCCCATTAGCTGTGGTGCACTATCACCATTCAGGCTGTGTTCACACAGCCAATCCCAGTCCTCTCCCTGGGGTCTGACCTCCAAAAACCAAGCCTCAGCTCTCAGCCCCCACCTGTCTTGGTGGGTGAGCAGACAAGGTCTTAGGCTGGTGAGTGCTGATCAGCACTGATCCTCTGTGTGGAAATCTCCCTGCTTTGCCCTCTGCACCCTGTTGCTTCACTCTCTTCTGTGGCTCTGAACCTTCCCCCACCCATTCACACCCTGTCTCTGCCAGTGAAGGGGCTTCCTAGTGTGTGAAAACTGTTCCTCCTTCACAGCTCCCTCCCAGAGGTGCAGGTCCCATCTCTATTCTTTGGTCTGTTTTTTCTTTTTTCTTTTGCCCTACCCAGGTACATGGAGAGTTTCTTGCCTTTGGGGAATTGTGAGGTCTTCTGTCAGCCTTCAGTAGGTTTTGTGAAGGAGTTGTTCCACATGTAGATGTATTTTTGATGTATTTGTTGGCAGGAAGGTGATCTCCATGCCTTACTCCTCCGCCATCTTGAAGGTTCTCATATCACATATTTTTGACACTAATTATTAACTGAATACATCATATGTTAATTTGGGGAAACGAAAATTAAATTTTAGATCTACCATCTTAAACTTCTACCACATGTATTAGAGTAATGCCACTTTCTATTAACTGAAATTTTAAAAAAAATAATAATTCTTTTCAATGCAGTTATCATAAGGATTAAATAATTGTCATCAGAAAAAAAAAGGAGATTGGAACAAATGAAACAGAGTATAATTCAGCAAATATGAAAAGCATGTCAATGCCTTATGTGAGGTAAGGTTTCAAAATATAGTATTTCTCAGCATTTATTTTACCTAAACTAGAGAATTTCTTACTGATCTTCCTATTGTCCACTTGTTCAGTACTGATTAGTAAATCACCAAATATAGAGATTTCCTCACTAAACCCCCAACTCAGTGTTTTAAATTTACTTGTTTTGTAGATTAAATTGAGTTTGAAATTCAAATAGTGTGAAGTTTACTTTTTTCCAAATCTGTTGGAAACAATCTACTGAATATTTGAAAATGTCAACATATAACAATTGTTTTCTAGCTCTCATTTCCCTCCAGGCTCTTCCAAAATGCTTTCCTCTTTAAGCATGCTTTATGGACTTGAGTGGTAGTTGGTTAAGTCATACACTGGCCAAACAATGTAAAATTGATATTAAAATAAAAATCTTATCCAATGAATAGATAGGAAACTGTTTCATTTGTAGGAAACTACAAAATCATTTGGATTCCCAAATCATTAAAAATGTGATTACACGGATAAAAAGGTATATAAGAAAATGCAAAAATCAGCTAATATTTGCTAGTATCTTACTATCTATCTGTGAGTACTAGGAATGTACTGTATGTTACTTCATTTATGAAAAAATAGCAACAGCATTTATGAATTTTCCTGTGTAACTTTACCATGCACAAAAGGCATAAGATATTTAGTTATTTGTAATTTTACCATATGCAAAGTTGACTCTTACAAGACTTGGGGCTTATATGTGGTGTGGACCCAGAAAATGGCCCATCTTCCACATTTCAGTGGGATTTACTTAATTTCTAGTTGTCATGGAGTACACAGTAATATTCTTTTTATTACTGCTGTTTGTGAAAATGACTCTAAAAGAAAGCCAAATGATTTTATTGCATTTTATAAAATAAATTTCATACTAGAGAGCTATTTAGCAATTTGGGAATTTGCAAGGGTTTTTGTATCTGCTTTATTATGTCTCAGATTGTCACTGAGAGAAATCTAAGTAAATCCATCATGACAGATAAAAGACTATTTTGTCTTAAAGCTTAAGGAATGAAAGCACTCTCCTATAAAATAAACTGCTATAAATACAAAGCCCATAGAAATCTAAAGCCTTTCCTCTAAGGTTTAAGCTTAAGGAAACTAGCACAAGCTAGGTCTGAAGGACTTGGCCCTTTCATACAGCAACAAAGTGTAGACATCAAGGCTTATAGCTAGAAGCCATCTGACTTTTACAGCTCCTGCTACAAATGTGGGGATTACCTCATCAATCCCTTCCTAGTGACTAAATTAACACATACATACCGTTTATGATAAAACTAATGAGATCTCCTCCTTCTTGACTGCGGATTATTTTTCTACTCTCTTTAGGAGGTTATATCACAATTTTGCTTCCCCTTTGCCCTCTTTTTCTCAGATACAGAGATTCCCTCCCAGATTCATTTTTTAAGCTATGATTTAGTTACTACTGCACAGTTAAAATATGATTAACTTTTCTCTACTCATTCAGCCCCATGTTCCCAGTCCAGATGTTCATTTGGAATCATGAGTAACAGTTGTAATTCACAAAGAAGTCAATTGGTCCTCTGCCTTTTTTCAACCCAGCTGTATTGCTCTATTACCTCATTTTCCAATTTCAGCCTCAGAATATATTTGATGGACAGGTGAAGCCAGTTCAGCTATAATCCTGCTATATAACCTTTTCTACACCACTCTTTCTTTTTTCTTTACAATGTGAATATATATTAACAGATATGGAATCAGTGATTCCATAATCTCTGGGACAATCTACAGAAAACAGAGATGCCTATGATAGAATCTAAAAGGTTAAAGAAAGAGTGCTCTTTCTTCTCTGGCTAGAAGATAATGCCAAGTTTGTGGCAAGGCTCTGTCTAAAGAGAAATTCTGCACAGACCTCTTTGTTAAATCTCTTCATAGGCCTGTAAGGAAGATGATCAGGAAAAATGTACCAGAGTTTTAATAACTGTGTCCTATTCTAGATAAACCACTATTTCAGTACTTTGTGGACCTTGCCAAATGGTTTCATAATGTAAATATTCTCTGGAGCAGTCAAATAAAAATAAACTGGCTATGTTTTAACCCATTATCTACTGGTAGGGATTTTGAGTATTTGGCCTATAAACACTGTTAGAAAAAAATTTAAATGCCTTATCTTAACATGAATTTTTAGACTTTTTTTTCCTTACATAATATATACAAAATCATTAGTAATTTAGGAAATATAAAGAAATAGAAATCCATAATTCCATCAACCCAATTTAGATAATTGGCCCCTACACAAACAACATTTTACTCATCTGTATCACTCTTAGGTTGAACAAGCAGGATTCATGTACTGTACTCAAAGCAGTGTTACAGTAGTTCCCTGTTATCCATAATTTCACTTTTAGAGGTTTCAGATGCTCGTGGTCAACTGAAGTCCAAAGTACACTGAATGGAAAATTCCAAAAATACTATTCCTAAGTTTTAAATTATGGGCTGTTCTGAGTAGCTTGATGTCATCTAAGGCTGTCCAACTCCATCCAGCCAGGATGTGGATCGTCCCTTTGTCCAGCATATATATGCTGTATATCCTACCCTGCCCATTAGTCACTAAGCAGCCCTCTAAATTATCAGAATGACGTTGGTGATATCACAGTCACATAATTTTTATTATAGTATATTGTTATATGCTCTACTTTATTATTAGTTATTGTTGTTAATCTCTTACTATGCCTAATTATAAATGAGACACTATCATAAGTATATATGTATAGGAAAAAGCATAGTATATGTAGGTTTTGGTACTAACTGTGGTTTCAGGCATCCACTGGGAGTCTTGGAACTTATCCTCCAAGGGTAAGTGGGTCTGTTGTGCTTTGTTTTCCACTGCCCCTTTAAAACACCTGGCAAAGAACATTCTTCCTCAAACAACTAGAGGAAGAGTTCTTCTAATTATTGGTAATAAAATGTCCTCTAAGCAATTTGAATCACTTGTCTTAAGTAAGTAATTAGAATGCCTAGTCTCATACCATGATCAAATCTGTACCATTGATTTAAAATGTCATCATTTTGCCCCTCTACCAAATTGGGGCTGTTTGGGGGGAAAGAGTATACTCTATCTTATTTCCTTCCTCATGCACTTGTGATACTCTTCTATAAATTGAAGATAATAATCTGTACCTCAACACTATGTTTATTGTAAAGATTAATGTGAAATACATTAAAAAATGCTTAGGGCTCCCCTGGTGGCTCAGTGGTTGAGAGTCCACCTGCAGATGCAGGGGATACGGGTTCGTGACCCGGTCTGGGAAGAACCCACATGCCATAGAGGGGCTGGGCCCGTGAGCCATGGCACCTGAGCCTGTGTGTCCGGATCCTGTGCTCTGCAATGGGAGAGGCCACAACAGTGAGAGGCCCGCATACCGCAAAAAAAATAAAAAAATTAAAAAAATAAAAATAAAAATGCTTAGAAAAATATTTAACCCATATTTCTAACAATGTTACTTTTAGAAGAAACAATAAATGTAATCATTATTATATAATTATAAATGTCCTCTTTATAATTTATTTGTTTGACTTATGATGATCTTCACATATCATTAAATATTCTTTACATTGTAATTGTCGTATAGTATTCAGCTGTACAAATGTAGCATACTTTTCAGTGCTAAACTGGATGTATATATCATTTCAAATATTTTCTCACATCATTGGTAATCATTGTGTTCATCATCTCTGATTTTTTCCCCTTTAGAATATACTGTTGAAATGGAAGTATTGGGCCAAGATGATTATTTTAAGGCCTTTAATACATATTAACAAATTATCCTACAAAAAATTAGTATCAGTGTTTATTATATTTTCAAGACTATCTTAAAATTCTGGCCTATTATCTACTATCAGACATTGATTTAGGTATAAGAGCATCCTTGGAAAATAAAAAACAGGCACAGAATGTTCTATTGGGTCCTTACAGAGTGTGCCAACAGATTTCTGGAAATATTTTTTACTCCTGGGAATTAGCTAATCTCATATAGGTTTGAAAGAGGAGAAATCCAATATATCTTTAGAACCAGAGCATTCCAGGGACATAACTACACAACTACACTGATCATTCTTTTTTAATAGAAAAAGAAAATGAAGTAAGAATGAGTAGTAGTGACTCTCTATTGTGGTTGCTCATTATGAGATACTTAGATTGAACTGCTTTAATTATGTAAATGCATCTGGTGGATGAGTGTTAATAAACTTCACTTTAAATAAAATAAATCAAAATTCTGCTTTTCCTCAGTATATTATATTTTAATTAAATTTCTGAGCAGAGTCAGTAACTGTGAAGTTATACAGTTGACAAAAATTAATCACTAAGGAGTGTAAATCAGCGAGATACTAGTCTAACATAAAGGACATGGTAATTAGATAACAGATTAGAAGTTTCACAGATGTCACGAGAAGAGGACACTGTGGTTCTCATTTTTAGCATTCCAGATAGGTATTATGAAGGAAACGCCAATTTTATGAAGGTCCCACAAACTCACAGTATCTTAAAGGTCTTAATATAAAATTATCCATTTTGGAAAAGTTATCTTCCTGTGATACCGTATGCCTCTTTGTCTTTCCACTCTATTGCTCTCCCTCTCACACACACACACACACACACACACATACTCACTCTCTCTCTTCATGTTCTCAGATGCACATGTAACCCCAACTGAACAAAATATTCACCCTACCAGCAAATAAGAGCCATTGGACTAACCTTATAAAGTAGTGGCAGTTTTCCTAATTTCAGGAGTGCAATCTGATTTGTGACATTTTTCATTTTTTTAATCCTATTTAAATCATCTGCATTTCCATAACTCACATCAATGACTTCAGCCTGAAAGAGAAGACAAAGAAAAATAAAGCCCTGTCAGAAGCATTACAGCAAATTGCCCATTTAGCATAACAAAATCATTCATAGTAATTCAAAACGTTCAAAGGAGAACTAATCTCTCTCTTACCCTGTCCCAATCATGACCTTTCTATTTCCATCAGGGTACAATAATTCTCCTTTGAGAAGTCACTTGAAAAAAAGGTTTAGATTCATGTTTACTTTGCAGTCTCTTCTAAACAAATTACAAACCCAGTTTATGCCTCTAACAGACCACCCAGTTTGGTATATTCTTACATTCATGATCCTGGAATTTGAATCGTTTTACAAGATGCTGCAAAATTAATTTCCTTAAGGTTCAACAACAATCCTACTACAGTTAGATGTGAAAACAACTCAAAGATTCTCTACTGTTATCCAAATTAAGTACAAAGTTCACAATGCACAGTTGTTCAGGATGTGCATATATCCAGCTGTGAATGACAACCCCCTGGGTTATGCAGGATACAACCTATACAGCCACCTGTACCACTGTGAAATTCAAGATTTTAAAATATGACAACAAACAACTACTTCTGTCACATTTCCCACTACTCCCTTAGAGATATGTTTCATACCAATATTTCTCAGTTTTAAAAGTCTCATTTTATTAATGTAAAAGTTTTATTCCTTCCTGGAAATTTTACTGGGAATCCTATGATTTGGTGAACCCCATCCTACACTTTGAAAAGTACTGCCCTGAGGGTTCCATCCAGCATACTCCTACAGACAAGAGGATTCCTTTGGACTTCACTTTCTGGAATTTCTATTATTAAAATAATAGCTGTTATGCTTTCAACTCAAAATGATAATACTAAATGTGCTGTTTCAGGAGGGAGGACCTTCAAGATGGTGGAGGAGTAAGATGTGGAGATGACCTTCCTCCCCAGAAATACATCAAAAATACATCTACATGTGGAACAACTCCTACAGGACACCTACTGAATGCTGGCAGAAGACCTCAGACCTCCCAAAAGGCAAGAAACTCCCCACATACCTGGGTAGGGCAAAATAAAAAAGGAAAAACAGAGAAAAAAGAATTGGGACGGGACCTGCACTTCTGGGAGGGAGCTATGAAGAAGGAAAAGTTTCCACACACTAGGAAGTCCCTTCAATGGTGGAGAGAGGGAGTGGGCAGGGTAGGGAATCTTTGGAGCCACAGAGGAGAGTGCAGCAAGAGGGGTGCAGACGGCAAAGCAGAGAGATTCCTCCATAGAGAATGGGTGCCGACCAGCACTCACCAGCCTGAGAGGCTTGTCTGCTCAATTGCCAGGGCAGGTGGGGGCTGGGAGCTGAGGCTCGGGCTTTAGAGGTCAGAACCCAGGGAGAGGACTGGGGTTTGCTGTGTGAACACTGCCTGAAAGGGGCTAGTGCACCACAGCTGACCGGGAGGGAGTCTGGGAAAAAGTCTGGAATGGCCAAAGAGGCAAGAAACCATTGTTATGGGGTGCGTGAGGAGAGGAGATTCAGAGCACTGCCTAAACGAGCTTCAGAGACAGGCATGAGCCGCGGCTATCAGCACAGACACCAGAGACAGGCATGAAACGCTAAGGCTGCTGCTCTAGCCACCAAGAATCCTGTGTGCAAGCACAGGTCACTGTCCACACTTCCCTTCCCGGGAACCTGTGCAGCCGGCCACTGTCAGGGTCCCATGATCCAGGGACAACTTCCTTGGGAGAACACATGGCATGCCTCAGACTGATGCAATGTCATGCCGGCCTCTGCCTCTGCAGGCTAGCTCTGCATGCTGTATCACTCCCTCCCCCCAGACTGAGTGAGCCAGAGCCCCCTAATCAGCTGCTGCTTTAACCCCGTCCTGTCTGAGAAAAGAACAGAGGGCCTCAGGTGACCTATACACAGAGGTGTGGCCAAATCCAAAGCTGAAACCCAGGAGCTGCTCAACAAAGAAGACAAGGGAATTTCTCCATGCAGTCTCAGGAGCAGTGGATAAAATCTCTGCAATCAACTTGGTGTAACCTGCATCTGTGGAATACCTGAATGGACAATGAATCATCCCAAAATTGAGGCAGTGGATTTTGGGAGCAACTGTAGACATGGGGTTAACTGTACACAACTGACCAGTTTCTGATTTATATATTAAACTTAGTTTAGTTTTTAGTGCTTGTTATCATTGGTGGATTTGTTCATTGGTTTGGTGGCTCTCTTCTTATTTTTTTCTTTTTTTATTATTTTTTTTTAATTTTTATTTTCATATTTTAAAAATATTTTATTTTAATAACTTTATTCATTTCATTTTATTTTTTTTCTACCTTTCTTTTTTTTTTTTCTCCTTTTTCTTCTGAGCCATGTGGCTGACAGGGTCATGGTGCTCCGGCCAGATGTCAGGCCTGAGCCTTTGACGAGGGATAGCTGAGTAGAGGAGATTGGATCACCAGAGACCTCCCAGCCCCATGTAATAAAAATCGGCAAGAGCTCCACCAGAGATCTCCAACTCAGTGCAAAAGCCCAGCTCCACTCAACAACCAGCAAGCTCCAGTGCTGGACAACACATGCCAAACAACTAGCAAGACAGGAAAACAACCAACCCATTAGCAGAGAGGTTGACTAAAATCATAATAAGCTCACAGACACCCCAAAACAGACCACTGAACGTGGTCCTGACCACCAGAAAGACAACATCCAGCAACATCCACCAGAACACAAGCACCAGGCCCCTCCACCAGGAAACCTACACAACCCACTGAAAAACCTTACCCACTGGAGACAGACACCAAAAACAATGGGAACTACAAACCTGCAGCCTGCAACAAAGGAGACACCACACAGTAAGTTAAGCAAAATGAGAAGATAGAGAAATACGCAGCAGATGAAGGAGCAAGGTAAAAACCTACCAGACCAAACAAATGAAGAGGAAATAGGCAGTCTACCTGAAAAAGAATTCAGTGTAATGATAGTAAAGATGATCCAAAATCTTGGAAATAGAATAGAGAAAATATAAGAAACATTTAACAAGGACCTAGAAGAATGAGAGAGCAAACAAACAATGATGAACAACACAATAAATGAAACTGAAAATTCTCTAGAAGAAATGAATAGCAGAATAACTGAGGCAGAAGAACAGATAAGTGACCTGGAATATTAAGAAGTGGAAATAACTAACACAGAGCAGAATAAAGAAAAAAGAATGAAAAGAATTGAGGACATTCTCCAAGACCTCACGAACAACATTAAACTCACCAACATTTGAATTATAGGGGTCCCAGAAGAAGAAGAGAAAAATAAAGGGACTGAGAAAATATCTGAAGAGATTATAGTGAAAACTTCCTTAACATGGGAGAGGAAGTAGTCAATCAAGTACAGGATGCACAGAGAGTCCCATACAGGAAAAATCCAAGGAGAAACACACCAACATACATATTAATCAAACTATCAAAACCTAAATACAAAGAAAAAATATTAAAAGCAGCAAGGGAAAAACAACAAATAACATACAAGGGAATCCCCGTAAGGTTAACAGCTGATCTTTCAGCAGAAATTCTGCAAGCCAGAAGGGAGTGGCAGGACATATGTAAAGTGATGAAAGGGAAAAACCTACAACGAAGAATACTCTACCCAGCAGGGATCTCATTCAGATTCGATGGAGAAATTAAAACCTTTACAGACAAGCAAAAGCTGAGAGAGTTCAGCACTACCAAACCAGCTTTACAACAAATGCTAGAGGAACTACTCTAGGCAAGAAACACAAGAGAAGGAACAGACCTACAATAACAAACCCAAAATAATTAAGATGGTAATAGGAACATACATATCAATAACTACCTTACGTGTAAATGGATTAAATGCTCCCACCAAAAGACATAGACTGGCTGAATGGATACAAAAACAAGACCCATATACATGTTGTCTACAAAAGACCCACTTTAGACCTAGGGACACATACAGAATGAAAGTGAGCAGATGGAAAAAGATATTCAATGCAAATGGAATTCAAAAGAAAGCTGGAGTAGCAATTCTCATATCAGACAGACTAAACTTTAAAAAAAGCCTATTACAGGAGACAAAGATGGGTACTACATAATGATCAAGGGATCAATTCAAGAAGAAGATATAAGAATTGTAAATATTTATGCACACAACATAGGAGCACCTCAGTATATAAGGCAAATGCTAAAAGTCATAAAAGGGGAAATAGACAGTGACACAATAATAGAAGAGGACTTTAACACCCCACTTTCACCAATGGACAGATCAACCAAAATGAAAACAAATAAGGGAACTCAAGCTTTAAGTGACACATTAAACAAGATGGACTTAATTGATATTGATGTACATTCCATCCAGAAACAACAGAATACACTTTCTTTTCAAGTGATTATGGAACATTCTCCAGTATATATCATATATTGGGTCACAATTCAAGCCTTGGTAAATTTAACAAACATAAAATTGTATCAAGTATCTTTTCTGAACACAACGCTATGAGACTAGATATCAATTACAGGAAAAAAAAACTGTAAAAATTACAAACACATGGAGGCTAAACAATAGGACACTAAATAACCAAGAGATCACTGAAGAAATCAAAGAGGAAATCAAAAATACCTACAAACAAATGACAATGAAAACACGACCACCCAAAACCTATGGACTGTAGCAAAAGCAGTTCTAAGAGGGAAGTTTATAGCATTACAATCCTACCTCAAGAAACAAGAAAACTCTCAAATAAACAACCTAACCTTATAGCTAAAGCAATTAGAGAAAGAAGAAAAAAAACCCAAAGTTAGTAGAAGGAAAGAAATCATAAAATCATATCAGAAATAAATGAAAAAGAAATGAAGGAAATGATAGCAAAGATAAACAAAACTAAAAACTGGTTCTTTGAGGAGATAAACAAAATTGATAAACCATTAGCCAGACTCATCAGGAAAAAAAGGGAGAAGATGCAAACCAACAGAATTAGAAAGGAAAAGGAAGTAACAACTGACACTGCAGAAATGCAAAGGATCATGAGAAATTACCTTAAGCAACTCTATGCCAATAAAGTGGACAACCTGGAAGAAATGGAAAAATTCTTAGAAAAGCACAACCTTCCAAGACTGAACCAGGAAGAACCAGAAAATATAAACAGACCAATCACAAATGCTGAAATTGAAAGTGTGATTAACAAGCTTCCAACAAATAAAAGCCAGGACCAGATGGCTTCACAGGAGAATTCTATCAAATATTTAGAGAAGAGCTAACACCTGTCCTTCTCAAACTCTTCCAAAATATACCAGAGGGAAGAACACTCCCAAACTCATTCTACGAGGTCACCATTACCCTGATACCAAAACTAGGCAAATATGTCAAAAATAAAGAAAACTACAGGCCAATATCACTGATGAACAAAGATGCAAAAATCCTCATCAAAATGCTAGCAAACAGAATCCAAAAGCACATTAAAAGGATCATACACCATGATCAAATGCGGTTTATCCCAGGAATGCAAGGATTCTTCAATATACACAAATTAATCAATGTGAAATGCCATATTAAAAAAATGAAGGAGAAAAACCAAATGATCATCTCAATAGATCAGAAAAAGCTTTTTTCAAAATTCAACACCGTTTATGATAAAAAAAAAAAACTCTCCAGAAAGTAGGCACAGAGGGAACGTACCTCAAAGTAATAGAGACCATATGTGACAAACCGACAGCCAACATCGTTCTCAATGTGAAAAACTGAAACCATTTCCACTAAGATCAGGAACAAGACAAGGTTGCCCACTCTCAGCACTATTATTCAACATAGCTTTGGAAGTTTTAGCCACAGCAATCAGATAAGAAATAGAAATAAAAGGAATCCAAATTGGGAAAGAAGAAGTCAAGCTGTCAGTCTTTGCAGATGACGTGATTCTATACATGGAGAATCCTAAAGATGCTACCAGAAAGCTACTAGAGCTAATCAATTAATTTGGTAAAGTAGCAGGATAAAAATTAATGCACAGAAATCTCTTGTATTCCTATACACTAATGATGAAAAATCTGAAAGAGAAATTAAGGAAATACTCCCATTAACCATGGCAACAAAAAGAATAAAATACTTAGGAATAAACCTACCTAAGGAGACAAAACCCCTATATGCAGTAAACTATAAGACACTGATGAAGGAAATTAAAGATGATACAACAGATGAAGAGATATACCCTGTTCTTGGATTGGAAGAAGCAACATTGTGAAAATGACTCTACTACCCAAAGCAATCTACAGATTCAGTGCAATCCCTATCAAACTACCAATGGCATTTTTCACAGAAGTAGGACTAAAAATTTCACAATTTGTATGGAAACACAAAGGATCCCGAATAGCCAAAGCAATCTTTAGAAAGAAAAATGGAGCTGGAAGAATCAGGCTTCCTGACTTCAGACTATACTACAAATCTACAGTAATCAAGACAACATGGTACTGGAACAAAAACAGAAATATAGATCAATGGAACAGGATAGAAATCCCAAAGGTAAACCCATGCACATATGGTCACCTTATCTTTGACAAAGGAGGCAAGTGTATACAATGGAGAAAAGACAGACTCTTCAATACGTAGTGCTGGGAAACTGGAAAGCTACGTGGAAAAGAATGAAATTAGAACACTCCCTAACACCATACTCAAAAGTAAATTCAAAATGGATTAAAGACCTTAATTTAAGGCCAGACACTATAAAACTCTTAGAGGAAAGCATAAGCAGGACACTCTATGACATAAATCACAGCAAGATCCTTTTTGACTCACCTCCTATAGAAATGGAAATAAAAACAAAAATAAACAAATTGGAGATAATGAAACTTAATAGATGCTGCACAGCAAAGGAAACCATAAACAAGACGAAAAGACAACCTTCAGAATTGGAAAAAATATTTGCAAATGAAACAACTGATGAAGGATTAATCTCTAAAATATGCAAGCAGTTCATACAGCTCAATATCAAAAAAACAGACAACACAATCCAAAATTGGGCAGAAGACCTGAATAGACATTTCTCCAAAGAAGATATACAGATTGCCAACAAGCACATGAAAGGATGCTCAACATCACTAATCATTAGAGAAATTCAAATCAAAACTACAATGAGGTATCACCTCACACCGTTCAGAATGGCCATCATGAAAAAATCTACAAACAATAAATTCTAGAGAGAGTATGAAGAAAAGGGAATGCTCCTACACTGTTAGTAGGAATGTAAATTGATACTGCCACTGTGGAGAACATTATGGAAGTTCCTTATGATACTAACAATAGAAGTACCATATGACCCAGCAATCCCAGTACTGGGCATATACCCTGAGAAAACCATAATTCAAAAAGATACATGTACCACAATGTTCAGTGCAGCACTATTTACAATTTCCAGGACATGGAGGCAACCTAAATGTCCATCAACAGATGAATGGATAAAGAAGATGTGTCACATATATACAGTGCAATATTACTCAGCCATAAGCAGAAACGGAATTGGCTTATTTGTAGTGAGGCGGGTGGACATAGAATTTGTCATACATAGTGAAGTAAGTCAGAAAGAGAAAAAACAAATACAGTATGCTAACACATATATATCACATCTAAAAAAAAAATTGGTTCTGAAGAACCTAGGGTCAGGACAGGAATAAAGACGTAGACATAGAGAATGGTCTTGAGGACACGGGGAGGGGGAAGGGTAAACTGAGACAAAGTGAGAGAGTGGCATTGACATACATACACTACCAAATGTAAAACAGAGAGCTAGTGGGAAGCAGCCACATGGCACAGAGAGATCAACGCAGTGCTTTGTGACCACCTAGGTGGGTGGGATAGGGAGGGTTGGAGGGAGATGCAAGAGGGAGAGGATATGAGGATATAAGTATATGTGTAGCTGATTCACTTTGTTATACAGCAGAAACTAACACAACAATGTAAGGCAATTATACTCCAATAAAGACGTTAAAAATAAATAAATAAATGTGGTGTTTCAACGTATAGGATATCTAAGTTGAGGTCTTGATAAAATGTTAGTGGTGGCAAATAGTGAGAGAATGGAGATGAAGAATCCAGACCTCTCGCTTCCCACCCTTCTCAGTCAGAGCTATAATGTACTTTAGCCAATTTTATACAAAGCGCCTCCACAGAAGACTCATTTGAAGAACATATGAATACCAACAAGAGATCGGTAAATCTAACTATTTAAGGAAACATTTCTGGCATGAAATATTTCCTTAGCCACTACTTTTATCTGCACCTATAAAAACTTTACTAGTAATATGTTTTGTGAGAATCCTTGGGATTAAAGTTTTGGTTACAAAAAAAAAAAAAAACTTTACTAATACTTTAAAACCCATTTCAAATGTTACCTCCCTGAGGAATTGTATTTGACTGTTGCCCACTTTTATGTGAACTTATCTTTTTACTTTGATTCCCAGAGTGACCTGTTTCTGCCTCTCTTAAGACTCACCTCTTTATGCATATATGTGTCTATCAGTTTCAATTTCAATTACAGGGTGATTTCCTCAGTAAAGGGTCCATCACACATTCATTCTCACCCAGGTGTCCTACATACATTGTTGGCTTATCTGTCTTGAATTGAAATGATTACAGTTTACAGTATCTCTCTAAAGTTAAGCTATACTTTCAAATGTATCTGCCAAGAAAACCTAATTGTTAAAGTTACTTCTGTCAGAATGGTTTTTGATCAAAATTTTGCTCCTATTAAAATGTGATTAAATCAGTGTCTTATTAATTTGATTTTTGAGTCTGCTGATACCATTACCATATAAATAATTATTGATCTACAATTTTAAAGCTCTATTAAAATAAATGGTCACATAATATTAATGATCACATTGTAAAAATGAGAGAATTCATATTTTCCATTTCAACTTTCGAAGCTATCTACTAATTATGACTCACTGATAACATCTTAAAGCAGAGATATTGTTCATTTGGTTATATTAATGAACATACTTTTCATATTTAGGAGAGTTTGGGGAAAAATCATACTGGTCTGAGAGTGTGTAGACCAGACTATGACTTTTTGTTTGTGTACATACCAGAAAAATATGGCAGTTACTAAAATACCAATTCTGTAAATGACATCAAAAATGGCAATTTCAATTAAAGAGCTCTTCAACTCATCTTCTATAAATAGCATATATAAACGATTAAACCATTTTAACATGTAAGAGTGTTTTATCCCACAAAAATATTCCCCCAAATGGGCATCGTTTTCTTAATTTATTTTGGTTTGTGTACTTTGAGGCTATGCATTAAAAGTCAATATTGACAGAAGTCTCAATGTTCTGACAGTTTGACAGGTGATAATAAAAATTATCTATTGTCTTCAAAGGATGTTTCTGAACCAGGTCCTTTCCAAAAGTCTTTCATATTTACCTTCAAGTAAACTGAAAATCACAGATGCAAGAAAGCATATTGAATTTTTATGAGACAAATCAATATACAATGATATGATAAAATGTCAAGCCATTTTTTCCAACCATTCTTATTGCTACAATGAACCTCTCTTTATTGCATGTATTCTGTCATGTTAGAAAACCGTCCACTTACCAGTTGGCATACCATGTTTAACTTATGTCCAGATATCAAGTATTAAGTCACATCTGAGTAGTCTTTGGAAATGCAAAGTGAACAGGAATGTAGGTGCTTGTTGAACTACTTACTCTATGTGTACCAGTTTTGCCCTAACACATAGAGGACTTCCTGACACATAGGAAAGAGAAAATGAGAGGTGCAGAGTGAAAGGAAACTAGCTCTGTTTTAATTATTGTTTTTACCAGAGAGAAATATTAAAAAGTCTACACATTAATTTTTATTTAAATTTTATATGCTAATTTTTGAACAAAGAACTTAAAAAACAACAATTGTCATAGAAAATCAAATATTTATACTTTGTTAAAAAAGAAAAAATATTGGCATGACAATAGACGAGCCACATAATAACAGCTAAGACGATACTGGTACACTTTAGAAACGAACAATACAATTATCTTCTATCCACTGTAAAATATGTGATTAGAAGGAATCATAAACCAAATAATTAGTAATGACTAAAAATCAAAACATTAAAAAGTGACATTCTATAGCACCAAATGTTCTATGGAAAAGTGGAGAGACTATTCTGAGAAGAAGCAACAGAAGAGAATAAACAAGAGAAATGAATAGGATTGTTATTTTCTGTAGTAAGCTAACTAAAATTAATAGAAAAATCACGGAAGGTAGCCAGGTCAGAGAAGTGTTTCTGGGGCCTTCTACCTGCTGGTGGCTTGGGTTCCATATTGAGGAATAATACAGGGCCATGTTTCTCTTCTACCTGAGGTAGCAAAAATTATTCATGCTTATGAAATGATGTATGCCTTGAAATTTTTCAGACTTGACATTTTCAACCAAATCAATCACTCTGAATCCTCTCAGTTTTCTCTAAGAGAGATTCTGAATGTACAGACTATTTGAAAAGCCTGCTTTGACTAAAACAGTAATTTTCTACTCAAAGTCAGAAATAGTAAACCCAAGCAGTTCTCATACTGACAAAATACAGGGTTATCAGAAATACTATTCATCTAAATACAAATTTTACTTTAGAAATTTACTACTACTTTATGTAATCTAGCTTTTGAATATTGTTCAAATTAAAGTGCTTATGTTTATTAAAAACTTGTAAAATCAGAATAACCTCCCATGTTTACTGTTATCCTTTCTAAAAAAACAGTATATTAGTAATGATGAAGAGTTCAAAATTCAAATATTATTAGTACTTTCTTAGTTCTTTTTGTTTCAAGTTCACTGAAGGGCTTTTCATCATAGACCTTATTATGAAAACCACAATGTATTAAAACACGAAAGCCAATGCTGCTTCCTCCCACCCTTGTGGCAGACATCACTAATCAATCCTTTCAAGCTCCTTCTCAAAATAGTATTCTAGCTAATAAAAACCAGTTAAGATGGGGTTGGCATAGGCATCCAGATATATAAAATATTAAGTATTTTAGTATTAAAAAGCTATCAATAATTTAAATAATATTCAGTTATTTAAAATATTTAATTACTAGAACAGCAGAAGAACTAATCAGTTAAATTAGACTCCCAACCGATCAGAAGGGACACCAGCAAGTGTGCTAAACTAGTATATCCCAACTGAATTCAGCATTAAGCATGAGACACACAATCCATTCTGCTGTCTTCAGTGTAAAAGGTCAGATAAAGGGATGACTTGTCAATTTTATCACTTTTTATTACTGTAATATAAACACATGCTGAAAAAATATTTGCTACTATGATATACTAAATGCAGTGCTTAATGGCACAGTGAATAATTTATTTTATTTGTGTACAGTGACCATGTTTTGAAAGCAGAAAAAACAAAGATAAGCCAGAGTAGTCACTTGTCTTGGCATATAGTAATCAGTTTTAACAACTTGTGAAATGTTTTATAATCTAACATAGAAAGCGCATCCATCTAAAGGAGAGAAAATTAAGTTAAAAAGTACTGTAATATAGAAATTTAACCAAAGTGAAGCAAAGTTCTGTCAGGATTACATTTCCATATTTACACCAATAATCTCCAAAGTCAACAGGCAAAATAATGCAAACCTGGGATAAGAATGTATACTAATTTAAGAAAACAAATTGTTGGGAAGAAAAAAATGCACTTTTTAAGGATTTTCTAGGTAATTTAGAAAAAAACAAGGTATGCATTAGAGATGAGGGTTGAAGCGTGTGCCTAGGTCTTGGCAAAGTGGAAAAAAAATCAGAAGTAGATCAGGGCAAGAGGTGGGTAATGGCAAGAGAGAGATAAGGGCAAGAGGAGGTTCACAGGGAACCCCAGCTGTTGGAAAACTGGAAATTGAATACAGAACCTTAGAAGGAGGTGGGGGGGGGAGGAAGAGAGAGAGAGAAAGAGAGAGGCAGGGAGGAAGAAAGAGAGAGAGAGGGATAGATCACATGCATGCACGTGTGTATTATAAGAAGGGTTAAATTGGACAGGGTTGTTATGATAAAAAAGGAAAAAGAAAATCAATACTTAACCATTTATGTCCTCTGTGCTTGACATTTTACCATGGAGATTACATCAGTTGTTTTCAGTCAATCTTCAGAACATTCATATTTCTCAATATTTCTGCCCACTATACAGATGAGGAAATGGAGTCTAGAATATTTAGGTAACTTGCTAGTTTTCATAGCAGGATGACACCATGCAGTTGTGTAATTGCTTACCTAACAGCAAGTTTCCCCTATTAGACTGCCAGCTACATGTGGGCAGTGTCCAAAGCTTTCTTATGGATCATTTTGCTCCTGTGATCAGCATAAAAAAGGGCACTCAGTATATACCTGCTAAATGTTGAGTGTTTTTTGTTACATTAGTGACAGCCAGCAGGCTAAATTCTATATCAGTCAGTTAATCTTTCAGTATCAAATTAAAATACAAGTTAAAACAGATTAATAATCAAAGGGTACTTTATTTAATAAATGATACTCAACTTATTAAGGTAAGGATATTGAAGGAGTTGCAAATTCTTTCAAGAGAATTCTTCCTGGAGACCATGAACATAATATGATAGAATTCTGCTTCCTTTAAAATCAACTATATTAATGTATTGAAATAGTGCATAAACCTAATGATCAACTTTTGCACAGATCTCTCTAGTTCTGAAAACACTGAATTTGCAGCATCCAATGAAATGAGGTAAATCTCATTTGTAAACTGTATACTGGCATTTTATGAAAATTAAACTATATATTAAATCTGCTAAGAAAGTTATGTTATCAAAACATTGTAAGTGGTATGCTTTAACTTATATTAAAACTAAAAATTCTGACCTAGAATTTTCTGTCAAACAACAATTATGGTGATTCAGAATCTTTAGAAGTAACTTCAGTCAAATTAGAAATCTGTAGTCAAGGGGCTTCTCTGGTGGTGCAGTGGTTGAGAATCTGCCTGCCAGTGCAGAGGACACGGGTTCCAGTCCTGGTCTGGGAAGATCCTACATGCCGTGGAGCAACTGGGCCCGTGAGCCACAACTATGGAGCCCACGCATCTGGAGCCTATGTTCCGCAACAAGAGAGGCCGCGACAGTGAGAGGCCCGCGCACCGCGATGAAGAGTGGCCCCCGCTTGCTGCAACTAGAGAAAGCCCTTGCACAGAAACGAAGACCCAACACAGCCCAAAATAAATAAATTAATTAATTAAAAAAAAAAAAGAAAACTGTAGTCAAACACTTTCTCACTCAAAATTCTATATTTCTGCTACTGAAGAGGGAGAAAAATAGTCCACTGTACTTTAACTGTTTAGGTGAATTCAACTATCTTTGTTGTAAACTTTTATTTCGTAAAATAGACTTTTATTCTTTCCCAGGAATAAGATGCAACCTCCCTAACAAATATTTCACTATGGACACTACGTTGTGATAGATCACTGTTTTATTTGTAAATGCTTCTATCTACAAAATTTTAAATCCATGAAAAATATATACCTTAAATATGTGGAAACTAATCCCATGGGCTATCTTGAAAAAAATAAAAAAGCAGCCAGCTTTGAAATTATTTTGTTAACTCAGTTACTGCACAGAGTTCGTGAAATCAGAAACAGAAGATCATATTAAACCAAGGGATTTTATGTAGTTTTTTTTAAGTGAATCACTTACATACAACTTTGTTCAAAGCCATTCATCTCACATTTGTGCACTGCTGACCAAAAGATGGATTCCACAAAAGAGGGGAGACAAATAAAATGCAAAATCCTTTTCAGCATTGAAAAACTGCTCGAAGCTCACATTTCTTTATTTGTGAGACAGTAGCCTCATCTTCATACCCAGACAATAATACAATTTCATTCTTTTCCTTTAGCTTTCTGATATTTTTATCTGTAACAGGAAGCATTCAGAGCTAAATACATATAGCTTTGCCTTCTGCCATAACACTGATAGGTTTGCCTTTGTTTGAGAATATTAAAAATAAAAGAGGAAGACAAAGTCTTCCTAGCCATGAGAAAATAGACATCTGATTACAAGTTATCCAAGGATTCCATGCAGCGATTATTTCCTCTTTAAGACTTTTTGACAAAATATTTGATGCAGTGTTCAGATTTCATGTGTTAAACTATGTCATGATATTTCACAAAACAAAGACAAGCAACGATCTTCAGGCCCAACTTGACATGATTTGCCATTCTGCATTCAAAAATAAAATACTTCATTTATTTTAGCTTTCAGTTTTAAATGAAAAATGTGGTCAGGGAATTATATTTATTTTATTATGTATTCATACGTAAGGCATTTTCCTCCCTAGTGATTAATATTTGTCATGTTAAATAGAAGACAGGAAGACTGTTTTCAGGCAATGTGGTAAACATTTGTACTCCAAATTTTATGATATGTAGTTCTGATATTTTCTTAATTTCTCCCATTTAAATGCATCTACTTTATACCAACTACTAATAAAAATAGCTAACATTTATTGAGTGCTTCTAAGTTCCAGGCCCTTGACATGGTTTCTATCATTTCTTCCTCACAACAATCATTTGAGGTACTATTACTATTCCCCTTATACAGATAAGGACTTTTGAGGCTTAGAGAATTGAAGCAACCAATCCACAGATGTGCAACTGGTAAGGAAGGTTGCTAGTCTGGGCTCCTGAACTATGTTTTCTGAGGAATGGGATAGTGAGAAGTGTATTGGTAACAATATGTTATGCACAGCTAATGAGTTGTTGAAAATGTTTCTTCATAAAACTGCATCACTTGGCTTGTCTTCCCGATACAAAATAATGCTTAACAGAAATAAAACTTCAAAATTTATAAAATGTATTGGAATAAAAATAAATCCCTTATTCAAAGTAAGAACATGGTAGACCCAATCTGACCAACCTATATTAAATACTAATTGTTCCCTTTGCTTTTCTGTACCTGTACTGGTTTCACAAAGGACAAAAGAAATAACTTCACAGGAATTACATAAAGCCATATATTCTATTTATAAAACTGACTAGACATTGCCAGCACTATCAATGTCTTTAACATTATGATGATATTATAGTTGATATTCCCCTTTAATAAAAATATAAATCACTGATTATTCCCTGAAGCTAACCTCACTCATGCTAAATTATTTATGTATCCATTTTAATATGTATTTTGCATCTGACAGGACAGCTCTCCTTAAGACCATTTTACTGACCCACCTGCCATTATGATGGGGTAAACAATGTCACCTTTCCAGCGCACAATGAATTACAAAATGTTGCAAAGTATGCCATCCATCATGCTGGCACTAAGTAGGTTTTCAAAGTAGATCTCAGATATCACAAATGCTGTTTAGACTGTTAGCAGAAAGCAAAAATTGGAAGCTTATACAAAACGGTCATATGATGAATGGACATGACAGCTCTTCAAAGAAAAAGGGCATGGCTCTTCTACAAATAATCTTGTCAAAAGCAAAAGTAGTGGGGAGCTTTGCTGGCAGTCAGACTAGAATAATTTAAGAACTTGCTAATGGCGCTGCCTGATAGAAATTCATGCAAATACAATGTACTCAAAATCAAAAAGTAGGTATGCCTGAGTCATCAGCAGCAACCTCTCAAGCTTGATTTGAATTGGGAAATAGTCTGAAGAGACACAGAAAATTCACCAGTGTCCTATTAATTAGAATATGCGAGTTTCAGTAATACACCTATCTAAAACATGTATATAAAATATATGCAAGTATTCTATATGCATATAAAATAGTTACCAAGAAATTGCTTTGCTTTTGAAAATTATAATACTAATATAGTAAAAGTTTAAAAAGTCAATATCACATTATGTCCTTTATTTATATAAATCTTTAAATTATTATGTACTTAGTGTAATAGATTTGAATTATTAACATAATTCTAAAAATACTTATTGCCAATGTTGTCATCTAATTTGCATGGTTAATTTCTTAAATTACATTCTTCAAATACAAAGTGTTTGTTTTATCCATAATTGCATTTTAGTTCCTTTAACATTATTCCCTTCTAACTAGGCCTAATATTTCACACATGGAATACACTTCTACATCTATAGCTAACTTTATTTCTCCCTTTTAATAGCTATATTATTTAAAATCTTTTTCAGCACTTTATTAAAAATGGTATTTTTTTAATTCAAATCTAGTTGTTTTTTTTTTTTTTTTTTTTTTTTTTTGCAGTACGCGGGCCTCTCACTGTTGTGGCCTCTCCCCTTGCGGAGCCCAGGCTCCAGACGCGCAGGCTCAGTGGCCATGGCTCATGGGCCCAGCCGCTCCGTGGCATGTGGGATCTTCCCGGACTGGGGCATGAACCCACGTCCCCTGCATCGGCAGGCGGACTCTCAACCACTGCGCCACCAGGGAAGCCCGAAATCTAGTTGATTTATAATATTATATTGGTTTCAGGTATGCAACATAGTGATTCAATATTTTTATAGATTATACTCCATTTAAACTTATTATAAAATATTGGCTATATTCCCTGTGCTGTACGATAGATCTTTGTAGCTTATTTACTTTATACATAGTAATTTGTATTTCTTAATCTCCTATCTTGCCCTTTGCCTTCCCTCTCCTCACTGGTAACCACTAGTTTGTTGTCTATATCTGTGAGTTTCTTTCTATTTTGTTATATTCATTCACTTTATTTTTTAGATTCCACACATAAGTGATAAAATAGAGTATTTGCCTTTCTCTGGCTGACATTTCACTAAGCATAATACTCTCCAGGTCCATCCATGTTGTTTCAAATGGCAAAATTTCACTTTTTATGGCTGAGTAATATTCCACTGTGTGTGGGCACCTGTGTGTGTGTGTGTAAAAAATTACACTGTTATGAACATTGGGGTGGGTGTATTTTTTTGAGTTAGTGTTTTTGTTTTCTTCGAATATATACCCAGAAGTGGAATTGCTCAGTCATGTGGTAATTCTGTTTTTAGTTTTTTGAGGAACCTCCATACTGTTTTCCATAGTGGCTGCACCAATTTGCATTCCTACCAAGATAATACTAGAGTTCCATGACTTATGACTTCGCAGACACTTAACTACTTCATGATTCTATAGTAGACCTTGGTTTTCTTTCATATGAAACGAAGAGAAAATTTAAACACATAACTGATAAGACAAATGTGTGAAAATCCCTCAGAGATATGGTTACACAGGAATATAAAACAAAAATCCCATGTGCCCAGGCGATTATTAAAGAGGTACACACGGAGGCAACTGAGACACAAGCTATAGTTCCACAGCTTTTCCATATCACCTCAGTCGAGGAATAATGAATGTTTGCCAGAGGAAACTGAAAAGAAAATAGATGGGGGTGATTCCAAGGATCCACTCAAGCTTCTGGGGTTTTGTTATTGTTCTGTGTTTTGGAAATGCTTTTGTTTAAGGAAGGAGATGACTGTGCTGTACTTGAATAAACCAGGATAAAGAGGAGCCTGGAAATGTGTGGGGCTTATGCAGGGTTGGGAGTCTAAAATATGTGGGGTAACTTTAGAATCTCGACTTGGGACCAAAGTTTCTGAACCGAAGAAAGAATGCTGGTGGCCTCCCTCTATTTCCATTAGTACACAAGTACTTTTCCATTATTGCCTATCAGACATAGTGTACATTCATCAAGTCAAATAATGAGTCCTACACTAGAAATATTACAGACATTTAATATTATGTTAACTTTTAATTAATAAAAAGGCTTTCAAGGTGGTGCTGGTTATATGCGGTTCTGCTAAATATCAGAGAACGTTATAACACAGAACAAGAAAAATGCCAAAGCAGTGGTTAACTGCTTCTCTTCATGCTGCACCCGAAAAAAATTTTTTTTTTTAATTGGGAACAAGCATGTATTTCTGCAATGTAACTTTAAGTAATTTAAATTAATCATCTTAATCAGAGTTAATAATAAGTTGGATTCTTAAAAATCTGTGCCAATAATAAATAATCAGAAACAGTATTTCATTCATATAAAATCTGTAGAAGAAATCAACAGTTTTATAAAAAAAACTGAATGTGTTTATTCAAATGAGATTTTTACATGGAGATGGAAAATTTGCCTATATAAAGGAAACTAGTGACCAATTAAATGCTATGGTATCTAACTGCTCTCTTGTCCTTACCATAGGCTAAGCTCTATCCTCCAAGATTTACATATATTAATTAATTTAATTCTCATAACAAGATTATGAAGATGGAACTATTATTATCCCCATTACAGAGATGAGAAAACTCAGCCCTATATGCTTAATTAACAGTGGTAATTGGGGATCTGAGATTTGAAACTAGTCCACGTGGCTCTAGAAGCTGTGCATTTAACCACAATGTCAAAAAACCACCAAATCAAAAAACCAGCTAACCCAGAAAGGCTAAAGCAATAATTCACACCTAGTCCCTTGTTTATATTTTCCATCATAAAGCAGACACACTGTATGTCAAATCTTAAATGTGTGAATAATCACATCAATTTTCCACTTCATTTCTTGTGTGCATACACAATTTCAAAACATAACTGCTTCTGTTTCTATTCTTTCTGTCCACATTGATCTATTAAAATTTGCCTCTTCAGAACCAAAGAACAAAATGAACTCACACTGTAAAGATTAGGCAAAATGTGAATGACTCAGTCACACACTCAACACTTTTAAATTAAATTCTTCTAACATGTCTTCACTTTCAAAATATGACAAGAAAAGGGTCAGGCAATTCAAATCTTCCTTCCCCTTTCCTGGCACCTCCACACTGAGAACATTTAATGGTTATTTTGGTATGTTGCTTCTTGCCAGTTTGTTCAATTTAGATGAAAGCTGTTGTTTTCTAATTTCATTTCACTGTAAATGACAGAGACAAATGGTCATATTACCTTGAGAGTTCCACTGGCAGAATAGGCTGCATATGAGTAGAGTGGATCTTGGCTGCTGTGTTGTCTGGCTTCTTCACCACAAGGCTGGCCATTAGGATGAAAGCACTGGCCACTGCTGCTTAGAGTCACTGAGCTGGGAGAAGGGCCTGGCAGGTTCAGCAGCACAGAATAATTTACAAACTGTACATCTTCTAGGCCCAAAGAAGTCCACTGAGTCTTAATCTTCTTTGAAATTTCTATGTCATTTTCACTTTTGTACAGTTGTACCAAATTTCTGAAAGAAATTTAAAAGACATATTCTAAAAAAAAAAGGAAATCTTTATTCTTTCAAGTTGTGGTGGTTCAGTATATGAACCATTATTAATAGATGTGGGATGTGAAATATGCATGAGACAGGACACTACACAAGAAATCCACAATTTGGTAGAGGTAATGAGCTTTATAGAAATTACACAAAATCAAAGCAGAATGAATTAAACTCAAATTAAGAACCAATAAAGGACTATGGGACTACAGAGAAGAGAATAATTAATACAAGATATTTCTTTTATTACTTCTGATCCTTCTATTGACAACAACATAATCTATTTAAAACTCAGCTCCAAACCTAGGAGTCATGTTGGTTGAGACAGTTCTGCACTGTAGTTAATATGATTACTTATAAAGCTATGTTATTAATACACAGCTATTGGTATTTTAAAAATGATTCAGAGGGAACTCTTCTGATACACATTACATGCCAAATTACATGATGCTATGAACATAATGATATGCAATAAAATCAGTATATTGTGGTAAAACCAACCACAGATTGTCAAACCAATATGAAGTTAATTTTTGTGTGTCCTTGCTGTGTAGTCTATATAATTATTCTTATACTTGTTCCATAACCCATACTGACACTATTTTTGCTTAGAACATCCTAGAAACCAGACAAGCTCTGTTTAAAAAATGCATAGAACCTAGAGAAGCATGAGATATGGGAAATTAAAAAAAATGAAAATTTAATAAAGTTTTGCTTTGTTTTGGGCTAGAATGCAAAGGAACCAGCTCTTTTTTCAGCAAAAATTTATCTTCCTATAAGCATTTTATTGCTATTCAAACTAATACCTAAGTGGATATTTTACTATAGTTGTCATTTTTGCCCATCAAATTATTTTTCTCACACATCCTTATTTTAGGACTCTATTTATTCAAGAACCCTCAAATGGAACATATTTGAAAAAAGAATAAGAAACAGGCACAATGGAAAAAAAAATACATAGGATGGTATAGGAAAACATTACTGGAGAAAAAAGGTCTGTTGACACAGTTTAAAACCTGGTGTATACAGGAAGGTGCAATGACAATTTACCAGTTGTTTCCTTTTTAAGGTTATTTCTATTCTTTAAAAAAAAATCTAATTTTACCAATCATCAGTGTCATGTAAATTTTATGGAAAAACTTATGGGAAGAATTCTACTTTTTATTCTGAATAATACTGGTCATCCTTGTATTTTTTTTCTTTTTTTGGTGGGGATGATTTTTGTGGTATAATTGACAAATGAAATTGTATATATTTAAAGTGTACAACATGATGATTTAATATACATGTATGGCGTGAAATGATTATCACAATCAAATTAACACATCCATCAACTCACGTTTGTTACTTAGTTGTGTGCCTGTGTGTGTTGAGACCACTTAAGATTTACTCTCTTGGCAAAATTCAAGAATGCAATAGTATTGTTAACTATAGTCACCATGCTATATGTTAGATTCTCAGAACTTATTCATCTTATAACTGAAGGCTTCTATTCTTTGATCAACATCTCCCCATTTCCCTCAACTCCCAGTCCCTGACAACTATGATTCTACCCTGTTTCCAAGAGTTTGACTTTTTTCTTTTAAGATTCAACATATAAGTGATATGATGCAGTCTCTGGCTTTCTTGGTCTGGCTTATTGCACTTATCACAGTGTTCTCTGAATTCATCTACATTGTCGCAAATGGCATGATCTCCTTCTTTAAGGCCGAATAATATTCCATTGTATATACATACCACTTTTCTTTATCCATTCATCTGTCCATGAACACTTAGGTTGTTTTCATACTTTGGCTATTGTGAATAATTTTGCAATAAACATGGAAGTGCAGATATCTCTTTTAGATACTGATTTCATTTTCTTTGGATATATACACAGAAGTAGTACAGCTGAATTGTGGTAGTTCTAGATTTAATTTTTTGAGGAACCTCTATACTATTCTCCATAATGGCTCTACCAGTTTACATTCCCACCAACAGTGTACAATTTTACCTTTTCTTCACACCCTCACCAGCATTTGCTATCTAGTCTTTTTTGACAGACCTCCTAACAGGTGTGAGGTGATATTTCATTGTGGTTTTGCTTTGTATTCCCCAATGATGTTGAGAACCTTTCACGTATCTATTGGTCATCTATATATCTTCTTTGGAGAAATATTAAGGTCCTTTGCCCAGTTTTTAACTGGATTGTTTGGGGTTTTCTTTTTGCTATTGAATTGTGTGAGTTTCTTATATATTTTAGATATTATCCCCTTATTAGTTATATGTTGGATATTTTCTCCTATTCCATAGGTTGCCTTTTTATTTTGTTAATCATTTCCTTTGCTGTGCATAAGCTTTTTAGTTTGATATAGTCCAACGTGTATATTTTTGCTTTGTGCCTATGCTTGTTGTCTTATAAAAAAAAAATTGCCAAGATCAATGTCAAGAACTATTCCTTTTTAGGAGTATTGCAGTTTTGGGTCTTAAATTTAAGTCCTTAATCCATTTCAAGTTAATATTTATGATGGAGTAAGATAGGGGTTTCTTTTGCATGTGTATATTGTTTTCCTCACACGATTTATTGAAGACACTATTCTTTCCCCATTGTGTTCTTGCCTCCTTGATCAAAAATTAATTGACCATATATATTGGGTTTATTTCTGGGCTCTCTATTCTGTTCCATTGACCTATTTTCTATGATTAAATTTTTTCATTGATCATTTTTGATCAAACAGATCATTGATGTGTTTTGATGACAAAATAATCTTTTGATCACTATAGCTTTGTAATATAGTTTGAAATCAACAAGTGTGATGTGTCCAGCTTTGTTCTTTTTTCTCAAGATTGCATTGGCTATTCAATGTCTTTTGTGGTCGCATACAGATTTTAGAAATGCCACTGGAATTTTGATAGGGATTACATTGAATCTGCAGATTGCTTTGGGTAGTGTGGACATTTTAACAATATTAATTCTTCAAATAAGAACATGAGATATCTTTCCATTGATTTGTGTCTTAATTTTTTTTTGTCAATGTCTTAAAGTTTTCAGTGTACAGGTCTTTCACCTCCTTGGTTAAATTTATTCCAAAGGATTTTATCCTTTATTCTAGGCTTCCAATTTGTTGGCTGATATTTGTTCATAGTAGTCTCTTAAGTTCCTTTGTATTTCTGTGGTGGCAGTTGTAATGTCTCCTCCTTTATCTCAGATTTTATTTGAGTCGTCTTTATTCTTAGTCTAGCTAAAGGTTTGTTGATGTTGTTTATCTTTTCAAACATACAGCTCATGGATCTTTTCCATTGCTTTTCTGGTCTCTATTTCATTGATTTCTCTTATTTCCTGACCTTTGTTATTCCCATCTTTCTGCTAACTTTGGGCTTAGTTTGTTTTCTTTCTACTTTCTTCATGTGTAAAGTTAGATTGCATATTTGAGATCTTTCTTTTTTTCTTAAAGTATTTATCTCTATAAACTTCTTTTTAAAACTGCCTTTGCTGCATCCCATAAGTGTTCATATGTTCTGTTCCATTTTTTCTCGAGATGTATTTTGATTTCCCTTTTGATTTCTTCCATGACACACTGGTTACTCAGGAGTATGTTGTTTAATTTCCATGTTTAAAATTTTTCCAGCTTTCTTCCTATTATTGAGCTCTAGTTTTATACCACTGTGGTCAGAAAAGATATTTGATACGATTTCATACTTCTTAAATTTGCTAAGTCTTGTTTTGTGACCTAAATTATGATCCATCCTGGAGATGTTCTTTGTGTGCTTGAAAAGAAGGTGTATTCTGTTGCTGTTGGGTAGAATATTTTGTATATGTCTGTTAGGTTCATTTGGTCTAAAGTGTAGTTCATATTCAGTATTTCCTTACTGATTTTCTGTCTGGATGATATATCCATTGTTTAAAGTTGGGTATTGGAGTCCCCAACTATTATTATATTGTTCAGATCTGTTAATGTTTGCTTAATATAGGTGCCATTGTTCAGTACCTATATATTTACAATTGTTACACACTCTTAATGAATCAATCCCTTTTTAATTACATAATGACGTTCTTTGTGTCTTTACAGTTTTTAAATTAAGTCTATTTTGTCTGATATAAGATTGTAGGGGTCCTCAGTGGCCAAGGTTGTGGCTGTACACAATAGCAGTGAGGGCTGTTTGGTAGCAAAGGCTGCTGGGGACTCCCCATCTCTTTTTCTCCCATGTAGTATGTTTTGGCTGAAGGGATCCCTCTTGGTGCCTGGTTGGCTTTCAGGGCTAGTACAGTGAGGGTGACATGGGTGTCTGATGAATCTACACCCATAGAGCAATCACAAAGCCAGGGTCTGGAGTACAGGTTCTTGTAGAGTGATAGCAGCTCCCAGGATCCAGGACATTGGTCAGCCTACAGTGGCAGTGACTCTATTGCCTAAGTCACAAGAACACATGGAATGACAGCTATATCCAGGTCTAAAGTGCAGGTATAGCAGAGTAGCCATGGCTCTGAGTTCTAGGGAATGTACACGGTTAAGGGGGTGGTGGCGGCCCTGGTTCTGGGGACTCTGCAACAGCAATTCTTTTGGGTGTGGGGAGGGACAGCAACATCTCCCTCTCCTGGGAGTCTGAAGCAGTGATGGCTTTTGGTTACCTCAGTGGTTAAAGCTGCTGGTATCCTCTAAGCATCAGGTCGTTGAAGTCCATGCCAATGAACATTTTGGGGCCTGCCACCATGAAAGCTGTGGGGAGTTTATGGCTGTCAGGGTGTTACGGTCCTAAGTGACAAGATTGTTAGGATCCTTCACAGAGCCAACCACTGGGGACCATGGTGGCATCCTCTGCATGGTTGATACCAGTAGCCTCCATCCTTCTTGGTTCCTAACCATCTTTGGATGTCCCAGCTAAACTGATCTCACCGATGCCCCTTTCTCTTTTTTTTTTTTTTTTTTTTTTAATCCACTGTGTTGCTATAGCCCTCCCAGACCTATTTTAGTGCCTGGGTATCTAATTTTTTTTCTTTTTTTGGTGGGGTGGGGAGGAGGGGTGAATACAGGCTAGTATTTCCTACTCCCTCATCTTGCTCTCTTCCCTGTTCTTTCATTGCTGTATCTGATCTCTGCCTCTACAACTCTCTTTCTTTGTTCCTAACTGCAGTTCTTTCTGCAGTACTTTGGACAGGACAAGTAAACTAATTGAATTGAAACTTAACTCAGTTTGATGAAAAAGCCATTTGGAAATTAATAATCAATAATGCCTTTTTGTAATATGTATAAAGTGTACTTGCAGAATACACACTTTTTATTCATGCAAATTTGACTATGTACAGTCAACATTAACAGAAAAAGTGAAGAGAAATTTTAATACTACTTTAGACTTTTTTTTTTTTTGCTCCTCTACCCAGTCAATTGATGACCATAAGTCTACCAATTAATAGGCAAGATGTTTACTCTGCCATTTCTTTTGCTAGTCTCAGGTTCAAAGTGCTTTACAGTGTAAGCAACATCAAAAAATGTTTCAAGATGTTTATGTTATACAACATGGCCTTGAAAGGTAAATAAAATACTACTTTAGGGATTTAAATGAAGAATTAGTAATTTGTCTCAATGCTGGAGAATTTCTAAATATTATTCACTATTAAGCTAAAATTACTTAGTAAAGGATATTTGTATTCTCTATTTCACTTTCAATTTAAAAGATATATACTTTTTGTATTATAGTTTCATTTTTCAGTGTTATGAAAAAATTGTATATATAATATATAACATATATAACTTATGAAGAATAATGAAAGAATGACCCAACCTATGAAGTATAACATCTCCAATATTATTGAAGCCCTCTAGATAGTCTTTATTTCATCAGTTACCCTGTTCCCCAGGGTAATCACTAATCATTTTTCTCTTTTTGGGGCTTCCTTTGTCTTCTTTTTATAGAATTAATATGTATGTATTTATAAGTCCTTAACAGTTCATTCTTTAGGCTTTGAGTTTCTACCTTTATATACTTGGTATCTTCTATATATTCTTTTTTTACATATATTAACATATGACATTACATAAGCTTGAAGTGTACAACATGATGATTTGATACACTTATATATTACAAAATGATTACCACCACAGCATTAGCTAACGCCTTCAGCACATCACATAACTATCATCTATTTTTTGTGGTGAGAACATTTAAGATCTACTCTATGGGCTTCCCTGGTGGTGCAGTGGTTGAGAATATGCCTGCCAAAGCAAGGGACATGGGTTCGAGCCCTGGTCTGGGAAGATCCCACATGCTGTGGAGCAACTAGGCCTGTGAGCCACAATTACTGAGCCTGCGCGTCTGGAGCCTGTGCTCCGCAACAAGAGAGGCCACAATAGTGAGAGGCCTGCACATCACGATGAAGAGTGGCCCCCACTCACCGCAACTAGAGAAAGCCTTCACACAGAAACGAAGACCCAACACAGCCAAAAATAAATAATTAAAAAAAAAGATCTACTCTCTTAGCAGCTTACAATATGATGATTATTGTAAATATACGTATATTCTTTTGTGATTTGATTTTCACTCAGTATTAAATTTCTGAGATTCCTCCAGGTTTATTATCAGTTTCCTGAGACAAGTATTTTAAAGTTGTTTTGTTTTTTCATTATTACAAATAGTGCTGCATTGATCATTCTTGTCTATGTTTCCTAATAGATATATGCAAGAACTTCTCTAGGGAAGGACTTACTGGTCCATAGGTTATGTGCTTGTATAACTTTAATCAAAAATGCCAAAATGCTTTTTTAAAAGTTCTGATTACACTGCTGCCAGGTCTGCATGAAACTTATTCTTCCATTCCTCACCAATACCTGGTATCGTCTTTATTATTTTATTTTATCTTATATTTTTACCAAGGGTAGTGGGTATAAAATTGTATATCATTATGTAACTCAGAAATACTGTCACTGGGGTTACAGGGTATGCTAAATAGTTTTCCAAAGCTTGTTGTACTACCAGCATTATTGAAGAGGGCCTTTTTTTTTTTTTTTTTTTTTTTTTTTTTTGTGGTACGCGGGCCTCTCAATGTTGTGGCCTCTCCCGTTGTGGAGCACAGGCTCCGGACGTGCAGGCTCAGCGGCCATGGCTCACGGGCCTATCCACTCCATGGCATGTGGGATCTTCCTGGACTGGGGAACAAACCCATGTCCCCTGCATTGGCAGGCAGACTCTCAACCACTGTGCCACCAGGGAAGCCCTAAGAGGTCCTATTTTTAGAGTATCTAACTTTTGCTATCCAATAAAGGTAAAATTGGGTCCAACTATGACTTTAATTTGCATTTCCATGATTACTAATGAGGATTTTTTCATGTATTATTTAGCCACCCATATTCCCTTTCTATGCAATGACTATCTGTGTCTTTTGCCCACATTTATGGAAGCTTTTGTGTATTCCTGATAATATTTTTAGGTCAGGTATAGGGTACTTATCTTCTCCCAGTTTTTGGCTTCTCTTTCATTTTCAATGTCTTGTTTTATGGTATTATAAAAGCTTATAATCTTAATGTACATTTTTTAAAGGTTTTTGGTTTTTTGTTTGTTTTTAATAGAATGTACAGTGCCATAAGCTGGCCACAGCATGGTGCCATTTGCTCCAGAGAACCTTTGTGTGCATGTTTTTTTTAATACAGTGTAATGGTTTGCACATTTTCCTGATGTGCTTAAGAAATTCCTCTCAGGGATTTCCCTGGTCGCACAGTGGTTAAGAATCTGCCTGTCAATGCAGGGGACATAGGTTTGAGCCCTGGTCCGGGAAGATCCCACATGCTGCAGAGCAACTAAGCCCATGCGCCACAGCTACTGAGCCTGTGCTCTAGAGCCCACGAGTCATAACTACTGAGCCCATGTGTTACAGCTACTGAAGCCCATGTGCCTAGAGCCTGTGCTTCACAACAAAGAGAAGCCACCACAATGAGAAACCCACACACAGCAACGAAGACCCAACACAGCCATAAATAAATTAATTTAAAAAAAAGAAATTCCTCTCAAACCTGAGGTAATGAAGTCATTCTCATAAAAGTTTTAAAGAATTAAGTTTTTCACATTTCAATGTTTACTTGGAATATGTGTGTGTGTATGTGTGTGTGTGGTATGGGGTAGGAATGCATGAAATATTACTTTTTTCCATATGAATAATCATCCTAGTCCCCTTTGTCATATTCTTCACTCATGTGCAGTGACAGTCATAAAGAAATTTATACATGTTTGTGAGTCTGACTCAGCTCCTTAGTCACCTCCATTAGTCCTTTTGATCCATCTTTATAGAAATATTCTATTTTAATTATTATTACCTTAAAATATGCCTCAGTATTCAGAAGGGCAAGTCCTCCTACTTGTTCTTCCTCAAGAACATATTTTTTCTTTTTCTCTTCCATACTAATATTAAAATGAGTGTATCAATTTCCATATCAAGATTATGATTAGAATTACACTGAGACAAGATCAATATGAGGAGAAATATCATCCTTATAATAAAATAACAGTAAGCCCTTAATATTTTCAAATACCCAGTTAGTGTTAACATAAAAATGTTTAAAATTAAAATATTTTCTGCTTATTGATGGTGTAGAGGAATACTATTCCATTGTTCTATCAAGTAATCCTGCTAGACTCTAAATATATTTTTATCTTTTTCTTAGTTTTCTTCATTAAAAATAGATAAGCAAATAATGAAGTTTTATTACTGTCTTTCTAGTCATTTATAGATTGTAATTTTTTGATTACTAAGCAGGCTAAAACCTCCAGAAGATATTTAATAAAACATTTAATAAATTGTGATAGTTATTTCTAAATATTAAATTAAATATGTTCCTCTCATTTTGATAGGAGCTGTTTTATAATTAGGTATTGGATTTTATCAGAAATTCTGATGCATTTATTAAGACAATAATATTATCCTTTTCTTAATAGGGTGGATTACCTTAATTGAAATTTTTTAGCATTAACTCAAACTTGCATTCCAAAAATTAACTCTGCTTAGTAGAATGCATTATGATTTTTAGCTATTATGTGATTTATTTTGCAAACATTTTATTCACAATTATCATGTCTATTTTTATAAGTAAAGCTGGTATGCAACTTTCAGGAATGATTTTAATTTGAAGTTACACAAACCTCATAAAATGAGGTAGAGAGTATTTAGTCCCTTGATCTTTTTTTTTGGAAGAACTTGAATATGATTATATAAGTTTTGAAAAATAGATATTATTCTATTTTTTTAACATCTTTATTGGAGTATAATTGCTTTATAATTTTGTGTTAGTTTCTGCTATATAACAAAGTGATTCAGCTATACATATACATATATCCCCATATCTCTTCCCTCTTGCATCTCCCTCCTACCCTCCCCCATCCCACCTCTCTAGGTGGTCACAACACTGAACTGATCTCCCTGTGCTATGCAGCTGCTTCCCACTAGTTATTTATTTTACATTTGGTAGTGTATATATGTACATGCTACTCTCCCACTTCATCCCAGCTTACCCTTCCCCCTCCCCGTGTCCTCAAGTCCATTCTCTACGTCTGCATCTTTATTTCTGTCCTGCCCCTAGGTTCTTCAGAACCCTTTTTTTTTTGTTTTTTTAGATTCCATATATATATGTTAGCATACAGTATTTGTTTTTCTCTTTCTGAATAGTTATTATTCTTAAACTAAAGACTGTCTGTACTTGATGTTCTTTTTATGGGAGAACTATGAACTGCTGATTCAAAATCTTTAATGCTATACTAATTTTACTAGTTCTTTGAATCATAGCTTTTCATTGCTCCCTGTGTCACTTACTATTAATCCTCAAAGTGCTGGGTTTCTGGTTTCATCACTTGCCACAGTACTGTATCCTACGTTTTGATTCCCCTGCCAACTTCTCTTACTATATCCTGTCAGCTCAGGATACCAGTGTTTTAAAGGAGGTATATGATAATGTACACAGTCTCTACATGTTTTGTATGGTACCTACTTAAAAATAATACTAAAACCAAAAATGCACTAACTTGAGCACCTAACTCCCTACATGTATTAGACATGATGTCTTTGTAAGTACTGATTACTATTCCCACAGCATCTAATAGGGAAAAATCTGGATAAGCAACTAAGAATTATGACCCAAATTCCTGCATCTTCCACAGACTTTCGTTGTAAATATTTGTTCAGAATTTATTGATATATCATTTTACACATTATCTGTACCTTAGAGAGATTATCTTATTCAAATCTTATACACTATGATGGTTGACTGGATTTAAGGGAACATGTATTACAGTAGTCTGAATACCACTTTATCAATATAACAAAAATACATCCTGAAAGATGTTAACAAAGCTTTGGTATACACATGTTTATAAAAGTACTGGTCTTTAAAAAATGATAGAGAAAACATTTCCTAATAAATATTGCCTAACATTCCAAATAATTAAGGTAATAAATGCCTGTTCAAGCTTAATTTTCCTAAGATCAATTTTTAATTCTACTGCCTTTAAAACTGTATTTTAAATTTATCAAATTGTTTATATGAGTCTTGCCTTGTACACCACCACTCCAAAAATTTTTAAAGAAGCTATATGAGTTCTATGTTCTGAAATTATGTAACCTTTAAATCTAAATCATTTTACATAAATCAGTTTTATTGATACAAATGGTTTGGTCAAATGATTCTATCCATTAATTATTCCAAATTCCTTCGAATGTTAAAATGCAGAAAATTTATTGAGAATCTACAGTTTTCTGAACATTTTCCCCACAATATTTTGAGATATACTGTGAACAGTTCTGTTATAATTAGGCAGTTTGCTATATTCAAAGAGAAATGTTATTCAGTAATTAACTGCAATATAATTTCAATTTACTAATTTCAGAAAAAGCTGCAAAACTAGGAGTGTGTCACTTAAAATCACACGATATTTGACAAAAATTTCGCTCTGCCTTAATTTTTAGGAGTTTCCATGGGCCAGTAGTTTTGGCAGGAAGTATAATGAACTGTGATGCCTGAGACTTGAATTTGGAAGTAAGTTTGGTATTAGTGATTCACTGGCTGGTAGAGACTGGAAATGGGAGGATTTTGGCTTTGGTAGACAAAATTCTGTTTATATCAATGTTTCACACCTGCTACTGGATGAGCCACAGAGCAACCCTGGTGTTCGAATTAGAGGAAGTGATGCATGTAGTATTCCTAGTGCAAAGGTGAGTGCCAAGGTTCTACTGTAAATGAACAGGGAAAGAAAACATCCAAAGAAACACACTCACATTACACAGAAAACAAACAGCACATTTACTAATGTCCACTGAGATTTTCTTATGTGCATATACAATAACATACACACATACTCATACTATACCCGTTTGATATTTCTCACATATTAATAAGTCAAAAGTTTCTTTAAGGTTGTTATTTGACTTGGTATTCAATGTAGTAAATTCTGTGAATCATGCACTATATGTACCTAGTAAATTTCAAGATTATAGCATGAACTGACTTTTTATCTCAATTTTGCTTTAGAAATATTTAGACTAAAATGCATGGTAAAACTGTATCACACATGATAGCAAGAAATTAAGTGGTTAGGAGGGTAAAGGAACATTCTTTCACTTTTCCTCCCAGCCACCCACTAACACCATGCCAAATAAAACATGATTACTTGCTCATCTACTTTTTGCCTTTTAAAGAACCATATTAACAGTAAATCATGTATTTAATGTCTACTCTAGAGACTGAAAACTTTGTGCATAATTATTTCACAAAAAGACCCTCATGTAACTACTGTTACTGTTTTACAGGTAAGAAATTTGAGGGTCAGGCAATGTAACCAAGATGTAAAATGTCCCAGATTTTAAGGAGGTCAGATTTCTCCTACACTACATTGTATTTTAGATTTCCACTACACTACACTGCTATTTAGAAGGAGCAGATAGTCTTCCAAATGCTGATGCTTTCCAAAAGCAATAAAAATGTTGAGGTTTATAAAGCATAGTATTTGGGTAAAATAATTAAAAGTTAGATGGTATGAGGTTGGAAGAGAGAGATCTTTATGCTCATGAGAAAATAAGAGTTATAGAAATCAAAGTATTTCAAGAACACAGTAGTTTAAATTTCAGCATTTGAGAACCATCTGAACAAGAAAGAAAAAACTGCTTCTTATATACTCCATTTTAAAAAAAACCTAGCACAGAAGTAGATTAGCTGAAAGATATCTTCCTGTCTCCTCCTTGTGATCAAGGAGAACATGGTACCTAGCTGTCTGCTTTGCACGGTATGGAAGGTGCACAGAGGGGCTTGGTGATCTCTAGCTAAATCCCTGGCATAAAGCTGGTAATTAATACCCAATTTATTAATTTGATATTTCTTTTAACTTAATATTACACAAGCAGTAAAATAAATGACTAAAACCCAGGACACACAGAAATGAAACAAAATAAACTGCTAATACATCTGTTACTACCTGAATTAGAAAAAATAAGAGTCTAGTGTTATATCTCTACATCTTTCTTCCTTTGCACACATTTGTACAGGAGATAATTCCATCCCTGGTTAATAACGTGTGCATATTTGGATTGTAAGAAAAAAATACAGTAGTACCTAATGATGAAGCATATAAAAATACATTTTAGAAAGAAGAAATGTGAAAAAAAATGGAGACTAATAAGCTTTTATAGAATGCACCAGCCCAGCACAAGAATGTTATACTTACTGTTAATAACACCTGGCTTTAGAGACTCTTTCTGTCTTTTAGGGAAAATAGTTGTCAAAGGTAACTTTCTGATTAAGCACCTAAATTATCTAAGCTAAATTTAAAAGTTGATTCACAAAATGGATCAGTAAGACATTATAAGCCTTCAGTGTCATCTGCTTGGTTCTCTAATGCAATGTCATAAACTTGGATGCTACCAAAACTTACATGGATTCTTGATTTAAATACTCACTACTCTATGATCCAATGAATAAATATTGGGAGAAGCATATTCCATTTCAATAAGATCATAACAAAAGTGACTGGTCTCCATACTTCATAATAAGCATTTTTATTGAGAAATTTTTAAAGTACTTGAAACACTAACATGATTCCCTGTTCTTGACATTAATACAAAATTATTAACATATTTTACTAAACTTAAAAAATAAACTTTTTAAGGACAAGTATTGAGTCTCACCCTTTTTAACACATCCTAAAACTCTAACTACAGTTCCTTGTGCTTAGTAAATGAGAACCATAGCAAATAATCAGTAAATGTTTTTTACTAAATATACTGTTAAGACTATATTGAAAATAGAATTTTAACATACTTATTTTCATTTATTTTCCAAAAAGCAAATTAAATCTTGCATAGTACAGCAAGGTTGACTAAAACAATGAAGTAACCTTATATAATGGGGGAAATTAATATATTTAAAAAATAATTCTTAGATATTGTCTTTCTGTGACACTGCAAATACATTAAAGCTATTGTCAAACAATGAATGATAATGTCTCCATGAGGACAATAATCAAAATCAGTAAAAATTTGTGTTACTTGTCACTTGTTAATCAAAACTACCTTCCTTCATTCACACATTCATTTCAGCACTCGAGTGAAATCTTCTCTATTAAATCATACTCATTATATGACATGTTGCATAAATCACGAGAAAAAACTCTTAAAACAGTCATCTTTATGAAATGCATTGAAATCAATCTGTAGAGATATCTGGTCATTGAAAGTCATAACAGTATGGAAACAAAAATGAAAAATGAAAAGTAAATGTTAAAATGATAGAAAATTAGGGTTTTGACAAGAAAAACATATTGCATGTTGAGATATTTGAATAAGCTGTCATTTACAAGCTTCATCTCTATTGTGTATGTGAAGAAAGAAGAAAAGAGGCTTATTGCTACAGAAGAAATGAGCAGCATTGATGGTGATGTATGTCTGACATATACTATCCCTAGTTGGGGCAGACCCTCATCTGCTGAACATCATTAATAATTCAGGATAATTGGACAACCAACTATCAACAAAAGATTGGTAGAGGGTAGTGTGTGCAGGTGGAGAGAGACAGGAGCTTTAGGAGGAGGAGAATAGAGAGTGGAAAGACTCTGGATTATGCATTCGGTAAAAGAGGGCTTATGTTTTGGTTTTCACATATAAGCTAGATGACCTTGTGCATATCAGTATCTTTTGAGCCTCAGTTTCCACATTGTAATATGTTGAATAGTAACATGTTAAGGTTTTCTTGAGAGCATTAAATACATATGTAAAGTGCTTAGCACAGTCTCTAGCACCTCCAGGAGTATAACAAAGGTTACTTTTCTTTCCCTTTTCCTGTCCTAAATAATCTCTCCCAAGTACTGAAACAAGAATAACAGCATCTACTTTAGTATAAGAACTGCATCAGAATATATACATGGACATAATTTGATTCATGGTTGGAACTATTGATATTAAGCCCTATTTGCCATCTTTCTCTTCTTCTGAGAAAGTTAATGATATTTGAATATACTGCCACACATTTGAATTCTAGACACTGGATTCAATGTTTTATATTTTCTTTCTTCCCTACAGGTCCTTAACAGTTAAGACAAGGAGCAAAATGGAAAAGTTAAGTCTAGAATGATCTCAGATTACTGGTTATTTATTCTTCACAGAAAAATTACCATCATCTCACTTTAAAAGTTTTTAATTTTTTCTTTATGTAATTAATGTATATTTACTAGAGGAAAAAAAAATAGAAAACACAGAGGAGCAAAAAAGTTTAACAAAAGAATTCAAGAAAATAATCCCAACAGGAAACTACTCTCCTGATAATAAAAACAAAAACAGAAATAAAAAAACAATAACAAAAAAAAACTATTATCTGTTAGCATAATCGAGTTCACAATGCAAATGCTTTTTAAAATAAATACTCATAATTGTTAAGGCATTTATACTGTCACCATGACCAACATTTTCTGAGTGTTCGCTCTGTGCCAATCATTGTTTTAGGTGGTTTATATTCATACAATATTTGAACACAAAATTTGAAATTATATTAAAATGGCTGTAGGAAAGAATTAGAATAATTCCCAAGTTTTAAGAAAAGATGTCCAGAAATTTGTTTCTTTGCCCTGGCCCACACCAAACAGCTGAATATAGAGATGCCAGTTAATGAAGACTGGCAGTCAAGCTGACAGCATCAAGTCTGGAGGATAGAGCAGTAAGCAAAGTTTCAGAGAATTGCATTCTTTCTAGTAATCTAGAGATGGTGAACATTTCTTGAATCTAGGTCAAATATGTCTTTGTGTGTGTATGTTCATACCACTGAATGAATATTGGTGATGCTAATCCAATTGATGAAGCAAAAGCAGTTGGCTAATATGCTTCCAGATGAAAGAAAAAACCAAACAAACAAAGAATAGTACTCTCATCACTGAATATCTACTATGTACAAGGAAATGTAAAAGCTCCCATCTGGCAAAATCTGGCTAAAACATCTGAACTTCTTTGGCAGTTGGTCAAATCTCACTTTGAACTGTCCCATGCATTTTTTTTTTTTTTTGGACTTTGCCACTAGATACGTATTTTTATTCTCACATTCATTTTCCCCCCGGCCCTCCCCCCGCAAAATGACCATTGACTATCTACTGTGTGGCAGCCACTGTGTTTATTTCAGGTAAATGGTTAAACCAAACAGACAAAACTCCTTGATCTCTAGTTAAGTGAGGTAGGCTTTAAAACTTACAAAAGAAATGGGGCCTCCCTGGTGGCGCAGTGGTTGAGAGTCCGCCTGCCGATGCAGGGGATACGGGTTCGTGCCCCGGTCTGGGAGGATCCCATATGCCGCGGAGCGGCTGGGCCCGTGAGCCATGGCCGCTGGGCCTGCGCATCCGGAGCCTGTGCTCCGCAACGGGAGAGGCCACAACAGTGAGAGGCCCGCATACCGCAAAAAGGAAAAAAAAAAAAACTTACAAAAGAAAATTTGAAAGTACGAAGAAAATATGCAAATTCACAATCAGAGCTGAAAATTTTAACAAACTTCTCTCACTAACTGATAGAATAAACAGAAAAAGAAAAGTTGACTTTTTTGGAATAATACGACTGGAATAGTAATTTTAAAAATTGACCAATTTGACATACACAGAAAACCATACACAATAACTTTCTAAGTGCACATGGAACATTTACCAAAATTTCCCATATGGTAGGCCATAAAGCAAGTCTCAACAAACTTCAAAACACTAAAATCATACAAACTGTATGTTTTGAACACAGTGGAGTTAGGCTAGAAACAAAAAAGAAAAATATAAGCAGAAATTCCAGGTGCTTGGAAATTAGATAATTCTCCTTAGTAACCAGTAAGTCAAAGGTGAAATTAAAATAGAAATAGGGAATATTTTTAAATGAATGATACTGAAAATATGACATAGCAGTATTTTGGGGAAGCAGCTATAGCAGAACTTAGAGAAAAATGTATTGCCTTAAACAAGTAAGTAAGAAAACAGAAAGTCAATGATTTAGCTTCAATTTCAAGAAATTAGAAAAATAAAAGCAAAATAAACTCAAATGAAATTTAAAAGAAGGAAGTAATAAAAATAAGAACAAAAATGATTGGAATAGAAAACAAATGTATAAGAGAAAAAATCCTATGTACGCTCTGATATGCATTTTGGGTTTTTGGTTTTTTAATTATTTATTTATTTATTTATTTTTGGCTGCGTTGGGTCTTCATTGCTGCATGCAGGCTTTCATTAGTTGCAGAGAGCGGGGGCTACTCTTTGTTGTGGTGGTTGGGCTTCTCATTGTGGTGGCTTCTCTTGTTGTGGAGCACAGGCTCTAGGTGTGCGGGCTTCAGTAGTTGTGGCATGCGGGCTCAATAGTTGTGGCTCATGGGTTCTAGAACACAGGCTTAGTAGTTGTGGTGCACCGGCTTAGTTGCTCCGTGGCATGTGGGATCTTCCCAGACCAGGGCTCAAACCTGTGTCCCCTGCACTGGCCGGCAGATTCTTAACCACTGCACCACCAGGGAAGTCCTGGTATTTTTTATTTTATAACACATGAATTTTAATAGATATTCTTTTAATAAATATCTTTTAATTACCTATGATGGAACATTTACATAGTACATTAATGTTATTTAATATTTGGAATCCATTTACATAATATATGAAACAATTAAAAAGTATGCTTCATTTTAACCTAAAATTTCACCTAGCAAAGAACTGAAATATACATAATGGTTTTCAGAAACTTGATCAGGCTACTCATTAAACACAGTTAAAGTAACATGGATAGGGCTTCCCTGGTGGCACAGTGGTTGAGAGTCCGCCTGCTGATGCAGGGGACACAGGTTCGTGCCTCAGTCCGGGAGGATCCTGCATGCCATGGAGCAGCTGGGCCCGTGAGCCATGGATGCTGAGCCTGCACGTCCAGAGCCTGTACTCTGTGATGGGTGAGGCCACAGCAGTGAGTGGCCTGTGTACTGTAACATGGATATTACCTATTCATGTTCCCCTGCCCTTTCCTTAGTCTTCACCATTTTTATGGCTTCTATATACTATACACAAACTATGATTTAATTTCTCTCATTAGCCAATGGGTTTGGATTTCCTAACAAACTCCAATGAAGACAAAGACCCGAAGATAATAGAAGGAAAAATATAAGGGAAATGAACTAATTCTTTAGAGCCCACTACTCCAAATCCTTGTTTTAATTCTTGAAATATGAGCATAAGCTTATCTTCATATGAGTTCATGGCTGCTTATGGCTACACAATGTTTAAAGTGGTGTATAGTTAAAGCTAGAGCTCTGATTTTTCTTATAGTCACTCACTGCACTTTTCACAGCCATAATAATGTTACATAATTATATTGAACTGTGTTAAGCTAACTGTGAGAAAAAGGTACCAACCAAGCAACTTCTGTTAATTGCCACCTTTAGCATTATTTTCATGGATGGCCAGCAGACTATTTTTAGACTCTTTAAAAATATATGCACGTATTTCCAAATTAAATCATGCTGTTTGGGAATACTTGAATTAATTTTTAGTGTATATGAAATTAACAAAACAAAAACATTTAATTTGAATCCTAAACAAGAAAGTCATGCAAAGTAGAGTTTCTTCTTCTGCCTGTTATTTTTGGAAAAACATAGCTTCTGTGAGGAATGAAAACTGGAAATGAGCACACAACGTTGCTGGCCAGGGCTTCCTCAATATTTCTCTCAAAGAACTGAAATGTCCTTATTTTTATATTGTTCAATACCTCTCTCTGTATGTTTTGGCTATATGCACCATGTTGGGCTGTACTCAGCACATGTATAACCAGAGAGAAAAAAAGGGAATAAAATTGTTCTGATTTTTTTTCTGAATTCAATTATATTGTAGACATCATCCAAAATAACAATATATCAAATACCTAAAGCATTGATACTCCTATATCTTGCATTTTATTAACATTTAAAATCGGAAGTTTTAAAAAATCCAGAATTTCTGATTCTTGTTTTTTCTCCTTTCTTTTCTGGTCTCATCTTTTAAATTGAAGATCTGACATCGCTGGTCTGGAATTCTTGCATCTGAACAATTTACTGGAGTGGAGAACATTCAGCTATTTTAGACAAGGCGTGAGCCTTGTAGTTCACTATGTGCCTTGTCCCCAGTACTCTAGCACTTACTCTCTTTATTTTACAATACCTAGTTGGCTTAAATAGGCTTTTTAATTTTTTGACCTCCCTTCCTAAAATACTCTAGAAAGGTAGCAATTGTAAACAATTTATCTACTTTTCAATGAACTTGTTGTAACTATTTGCATTTATCTTTAAAGATTTTTTTAATACTCTTTTGAGGGCTTATTAAGCCTGAGGTAATTCATTTTATTTCCTATAAACTAATGGAACCACAGCAAACTTTAATTTTTTAACATCTTTATTGGAGTATAATTGCTTTACAATGGTGTGTTAGTTTCTGCTGTATAACAAAGTAAATCAGCTATACATATACATATATTCCCATATCTCCTCCCTCTTGCATCTCCCTCCCACCCCTGTAGGTGGACACAATTTTGTTTTAATATTAACGACACTAGTATATGTGACAAAATGAGGGAATGGGAATCGAGACATGCAATATTCATAATTGGTCATCTTTTTTCATATGAATGCATTTATACTACTTCTTGTCATACTAAAAGTCAAAAAAGAATTTTACAAATAAAATAAGAAGCCATGCGCTACACTTGTGACAGATTATTGGCAGGCTAGAAAATGCATTTATCTTTGGGAAGGATGATTAAAAATTAGCACTAAAATTATTCATCCATTAAGGATCTACTGACATGTCATGATATCAGAGAAATTAATAGAAAAGAAATAATTCTATTTAGAGATAATTCCATTTGTTCCTACATTTTTCTCCAGGAATATGTTTATTACTACCCAGCCTGTCTGTCTGACTAAACCAGTCCTCACAGTCTTACTTCCTATCCTATCCAAAAGAAGTATTTTAATTATAAAAAGAATCAGGCCCAGATTGATAGATTGTTTGAAATGTTTTCAATGGAATGAGTGTGGACTGGCCTGTATGCATAAAATCAAGGGTTGAATTGCTGAATTAAGGGTATGCAGACAACCACATCACTTCTAAGAATGAGAGAGGTCATCAACTAAAATAATTTCTGACCCAGTGGTTAGAGGGCATTACTTGCATAATTCCTGAGGCCAGAATTCTCCAAGGAACATTAAGGAAGCCATAGAAGTGGCCTGAGAGGTGGCCACAGCCTGGTGATGAGAAACATAACACTAAACAATGTTCAAAAATCCAGGTAAGTAGTCAATTGTCAGGTAGTTTGTTCCCAGATAGCAAGACTACTGCATGAGTTTATAAATCTGGAGCAGTCTTCAGTCCCTGGGCAGAGAAGACTAAGAAATACAAGACAAAGTGCCACAAGAGGAAGGACCAAGTGATACATCAGGACTATGATTTAAGAATTGGCATTTTATTAGAGGAAATAGACATAATACTAACATGGGAGAAATGCAAGTTTTTGGTGATACTTCTCTGATTATTGATGAACCAGCACTAATAATAATGATGATTTATCAACATGCATTTCAATCCTGAAAAGTATATGTACCGAAACATCAGAGATGAGGAAACTGAAATTCGGATAGATTGAGTTAGAAAACTCTAATTCAAAAAGATACACACACCTCAGTGTTCACTGCAGCACTATTTACAATAGCCAAGACACAGAAGCAACCTAAACATCCATAGACAGATGAATGGATAAAGAAGATGTGGTGTGTGTGTGTGTGTGTGTGTGTGTATACACACACAATGCAGTATTACTCAGCCATAAAAAAGGATGAAATAATGTCATTTGCAGCAACATGGATGGACCTAGAGATTATCATATTAAGTGAAGTAAGTCAGACAAAGACCAATATCATAATGATATCACTTATATGTGGATCTAATAAAAGGGTATAAATGAACTTATTTACAAAACAGAAATAGAGCCACAGATGTAGAAAACAAACTTATGGTTACCAAAGAGGATAGTGCGGTTTGGTGGGGGAGATAAATTAAGAGTTTGGGATTAACATAGACACACTACTGTATATAAAGTAGGTAAACAGCAAGGTCCTACTGTATAGCACAAGGAACTATACTCAATATCTTGTAATAATCTATAATGGAAAATGATCTGAAAAAGAATATATATGTATGTATGTATGTATGTATATATATATATATATATATATATATATATATATATAACAGAATCAATTTTCTGTACACTTGAAACACAACACTGTAAATTAACTATACTTCAATAAAAAATAAAACAAAAAATACTTTACAATAAATCTCTAAAAAAAAAGAAAGATGGAGTTAGAGACTCTCATATCTCCCCTTAATAGTGATTAATCTCAGAGACTGTGATGGTGATTTGATTGCATGTAGATGTCAAATAACTTCAGTTGGGGAAGAAGAGAGTCATAGTCACTGGGAACCACTAAGTGAGCCCAATTATAAGAAAGCAATTTATATCATCTAAAATTGCAAACAACATGTAAAGAATTAGTAAGCCCCATTACTTGATGCAAATGCATTACACACTTGTGCATTGTGAAGTCACCACAAAACCAAACACTTATGTATATGGATCCAAATGAACACCCAAGAAGGTCTATACTGCTGAACTGTGGGTCTTAATGGTTAGGGCTTGAATTAACAAAAAAAAGTGTGCAAATGGAATCATGTTCTTATTAATTACATTGCATTTTGATATCTACATAGCTTAAAGTTGCCAGTTTAGTAAGAATGAACAAAACTAGCTCCAATTTTGTTCTTAGTATCTGTACTACCTTCGTAGTTCTATCAAACAGCACAAGAATATGTTTTCTGTCTCTTGAAGACTCTATAAGAAAAAATGGTTTTCTCATGACAACTGATTTTTACTTTTCAGGGGTCAGCCAAAGAAGACTGATGATAAGCAATACCTTAACTCACCTAAAGCTCCAACAGGATATGAATAGATCCATCAAAATGAAATCAGTACCTGACATTTGTACAAAATATGCAATTAATCCAAAAGTTTATAGCCTCTCAAGATAAATAACTGTCAGGAAACCATCCTTTACTAAAAGAATGTTTCATCTGAAAGGCACTTCACAATTTCCAGTTCTGCTGTGAAAGCCGACACAATGGCAATGACTGGTTTCGAAAATGTGTTTAATTTTCTATGATTTTTATTTAAATGATGAACTCAATACATTGATTTATTAGGCAAAAATGCTGTTAGATAGATGACAATAAACATAGGTTCTATATATAAAAGCAATGTGTTTCTTCTCCAAATGTCTTGATGTTTGGTTTGAAAATAATTTCAGTTATTTATATAAAATAAGCATGTTAGCTTTTATTAAGTATATATTTCTTATAAAATGATAACTGAGTTCTATTTTCAAATTTTCAGAGGCTTTTATCCCCTAATTTTTATAGAACCATTATGGAGCACTGCATTTTATTTAATCTTAAGAATTCCCGCTTATAGTCCCTAGGTATAAAGTTGTTAAGTAAATGGGATATTCCCACTTCATATGAGAAGGAGGAATGAAAAGTGTGATTCTGGAGACAAAATGTATTCAAATCTCTATTCTGTCATTTACTTACTGAACAATCTTAGGCAGATTATTAAAGATCTTTAAGCCTCAGTTGTGAGATAATAACAGTACATACATTATTAAGTTGCTATGATTAAATATGATAATCCCTATAAAGTATTTTATACTTTATACATCCCAGTGACCACTTAGCTCCCATCTGCTGCTCAATCCATCATACTGTCTTCGGTAACTACTACATGTATTATATAAATGCAGAGTACCTATCTAGATTATTCCTGCCCAGGTCACAAGTAGATACTATCATGAAGAGGTTTCCATTACTTCAACAGCTGTAGATATTCACTTGATTATGATGCATCAAATAGCTAGTTTCTAATTGTTGATTAGCCGACAGCACTAGCTCTCGTGTGACCTCCACTACCCTTGTGTACTCCAGACATGGGAAGTAGACATTGTGTTTTGATGACGTAACTTCCCTACAACTACCTCCAATCTCCCTTATTGTCTATAAGGCAAAGCCCCAAACCTACTTTTCAGTATTTACGTTTGGTAAGAGCCTTGTCCCCACTTCCATTTCCAATCTGATCTACTATAGTACGCCCACCCATTGGATGATTCAGAGGCAGCACACCCCAGAACCGAGGAATAGAGATTGGGAGCCAGCCTAGCATAGGTTCTCCTACTGTCCAGATATGAGACCTGGGATAAGTTATTAACTCAAATGCCTCATAACAATTCCTACTTCACTGAGCTGCTAAAATCAAAACTGATGCTTGTAAACTGCATAGCACAGTGCAGGTATACCATAAGCACTCAATAAGCACTCTACTTTAAGCTTGCACTTTCTTCTTGCCACGCCTGCCTATCACCTGAAGCTGCCATACTCCACGTGCCACCACCCATACCTGCTCCCCTCACCTTCATCAGGAAGCCATTTCAGAACAGACCAGCCAACACTCAGTAATCCGTACTCCAAACACTTGGCACCTGGCTTGTAAAGCATCACACAGACCTCTATGGTTATTTAAATATTTCACCTGAACCTTTAAAATCAGCAGCTCTTTTATTTCCATAAGTGTAGAAATAGACTTTTAAATTTCTTTTACAGCAGCTCATTTCTTGGACAGTTGACTTAAAATTATCCTCAAAGTAAGTAATCAGTAAATCAATGTTGAGTTAAGGAGATAATAAAGAAGGGAAGAAGGGAGGAAAGAAGAGAGGGAGGGAAAACAAAGGAAAGAAAGGATGTAAGAAATAATGTACAGTGTTTCCTGATTCCTGAGGTATGTCATTATTTATACCTGGAAATATATACTGTTTTTCCCCTATGATTTCTCCAAAAGAAGAAATGTGTATTTTCCGATTTGATTTAACCCTAGAATCAAACTGTAACACGATTTAAACCCAACAGACACTTTTAGCTTTGTTTTCTTTTATACAAGTTAGTCAAATATAACTCATTTCTTCGTCTTACTATGGCTTAATTAGCTCTTGTAGAGCAATGTGATTGTCAGTTGGTAGTTCCCTAGGGTGTAGATACAAAATATCTTCTAAACAGACTAGCGTTTGCTTTCTTAATGGGCATAGACATCACATAGGAATCTTACTACTGCAGATAATAGCAACTATTCTAGATTGATGTGTTTTATCTGTTCTACTTCAACTGCTATTATTTTTCAGGGAGAGTAAAAAAAAGTCCTTTCAGTTACTCTTTTGAAAAAACACAAAATTTGAAACATTTATCCCACTGCCCTGTCTGAATAGTATCAAATATCCTGCTAAAAATAGCCAACATGTGGCTACTTCATTGTGTTTAAGCAGGACATTTTGGTGAGTGATTGAATTGTATGTCTGTCAACACAAACGGAGAGGAGTACCTCTTCTTGGATTAGGCAGATATTCTTGTAAATGGACATTCATTGTTTTAAGAACAAAACCTGAAAACTCAGAGTGCTTTTTTTGTGCATAAGCTTTACACTAAGAAATACAATGACACGTCAAAACGTGTTAATCTTACATTTAACTTATTTGGTAATCAAGCAACCCCCATAGACTTAAACACACTGGGTGTGTTCACTTTGCATCAGAAAACATGTGGTAATATATCCTAGGTCTACTTTCATGTTACAGTCATTTCAGGAAATGTATGACACTATATAAATATGAATGATAATATAAGTGAGGAATCTGTAGGAATGGCTCACCAATTATTTTGTAATAAATGTAATATGTCAATGTTTTAAGTACAGGATTACTTTGGTGTAAAATAGAGGCATGTTTCTAAAAACAAGGCAAATAGAATATCCCTATATAGAATATACTAGATTTAATAGGCAATGTTGGCCTTAGATCAAACGTAATTACTGAGCTACTTCTCCTTGGATTTCTTTCATTATTTATTTCCACCTGGACTGACTTTTCACTAAAACTTGCACTATTCAAATTCTTCCCATTAAAGTTCCTCTTCCCTGAGAGCACTTTTGAACATGTGCATAAAATGTAATAAAGACCTTGGAGTATCCTTGCTTATTTGGTGTTTTTCCAACGCAGTTTCAATAGATTAAATTAAAATGTATATCACTTTAAATTGAAGTACTCTATCCCACCCCCACCCCCCCAGCTTTACTGAAATAAACTGCTCTATTTTAAACTTTTAATTCTTTGGCCTAATTAAGGAATTTCTATCCTGGTTGGAATATAAAGAATCCTGAGAGCTAATGGGCCTTTCCATTTAAAATGTTAAATTTAATTTCCTGTGAATTAAATTTTACAACATAGAAAATACTAGATCTTATTACTGAAACACTAGTCAAGTACAGTAATCATGAAAAATGCCAATAAGTAAAAACATCCTGTTCAGATCCTCTACAATTAGAGTAATATAAAAGGTAGATAAGTTATCAATATTTCAATATTTGGAAGTTTAAGATATTTAAAAAAATTTTTATGGGTAATATAGAATAATAGAACACTGGGTTAGGAATCACGGACCTAGGGGCTAATATTTTATTTTTTAATCTTTATTATTTTATACATACATAGTCATGTAAAATTAGTATTTCAAAACATTTTTTAAATTTTTCTTTTTTCTTTTTTCTTTTCTTTTGCTTGTTCTGCCTTCCTCCTGTCCACTCACATCACTCTATTCCATATTGCATATTAAAAACTTCTGTATTCTTCACACATAATATGAATATATAATTACATAATATGTATTGTGTATTCACCAGTATTTTCTCCTAGAACATATACAAATAATACACATGCAAATAGATATGCACAAATCAATGTATAAACTGGTTTACAAAAAAAGGTAGAGATCAAAATGTACACATTTTTCTATATCCTGCTTATTGTACTCAATTTTACCTCTTGGAAATCCCTCCAAGTCATCTGGAAAGTTTTTAATTATTATTAATTTTTACTGATTGCAAAACTAATATTTTATACTTTATGGTAAGCCAGAAATATTAAATTATTCTTCTATTGATATTCATTAATTTTATTTTTAGTTTTTTCACCAATATGAAATATTCTTGTACTCATCTTTTTATTTACACATAGTTTTTCTTTTTTTTTTAAACCACACTATATTTCCAGAAGTGGGATTGCTCAGTATATATTTATCCTTGCAATCCCTTGACAATTACAGAATTTGAGTAGTAACTTTTCACATTTTATTTGACCATCAAGATTTGCTTTCATGTAAATGATTTATTCGGTCTTTGTCTAATTATTCTTTTGGTTTGTTTAGCTTTTTCTTGCAAATTTGAAATGGCTCTCTGTCCATTATAGATATCCACCCTATTTTTGTCACTAATATTGCAACTGGTATTGTTTTTACTACATTATATGACAATTTTAATGTATTTTATTATATTTAAAGAATTAAGTATGTTGCTGTTTATTTTCCACTTTCTTGATTTCCCTCATAGGTTAAAGTTCTTTCTCTTAATGCTATATTGAAAATGAAAACTGCTAGAATTTTTTTTCTAAGATATTTCTACTAACTATTTTTGGCATTTTGAACATGTGTATTACTCTTTCTGAAAATTAATTTGTATATGGTTTAAGTTAAAATTCCAACTTTATGTTGGGATAGCTTGCCAGGTTTACAAAGTCATTTATTAATAAATTTCTCCACTAGCCACCAAATTGAAATACTATATTTATTGTAGAAAAAAATACTATTTTTATCATCATTCTTTACTCAATTTTCTATTCTAGTCACAATTTTAAAATCTGTTGCTATACTATATTTATTTGGATTTCATTTCATTGTCTTTTATAGAATGCTTACCTATAAGGTAAACCTCCAACATTATTATCCATTTTTATAATTTCCTTGGCTTATTTAGATATTTGTTCTTCATAAGAAGTTTAGGAAAATTTTTCCAATTAATAAAAAATCATTTTAAAATTCTAACTAGAGCTGCTTTTTAAAGGATAGTTACTTTAAAAAAAATTTTTTTTGATTTTTGGCTGTGTTGGGTCTTCATTGCTGCACACAGGCTTTCTCTAGTTGTGGCGATTGGGGGCTACTCTTTCTTGAGGTGCACAGGCTTTTCATTGCAGTGGCTTCTCTTGTCACGGAGCATGGGTTCTAGGCATGTGGGCTTCAGTAGTTGTGGCACGTGGGCTCAGCAGTTATGGCTCATGGGTTCTAGAGTGCAGGCTCAGTAGTTGTGGCACATGGACTTAGTTTCTCTGCAGCAAGTGGGATCTTCCTGGAGCAGGGCTTGAACCCGTGTCACCTGCATTGGCAGGTGGATTCTTAACCACTGAGCCACCAGGGAAGCCCTAGAGCTGCATTAAATTTATATATTGATTTGAAAACCATTATGTCTCTTTAATATGAAATCTTTCCATAAATGAAGACGACGTCTTCCATTTGCTCAAATCTTAATTTTTATTCTTCATAATATTTTGTAGTTTTAAAAATAAATATTCTACTATTTTCTTATTCAAATCATTAAATATTTTATTTGGTTTTGATACTGTTGAGAATTAGATATTATCCCAATTCTTGGTGTTAACTGCTTGTGTGGATAATGTAACTATTTTCTCTATCAGATACTTAGCTACTTTACTGAGTTCATTATGAGTATTCCTTTGAATCATTTGGGTTTCCTTAGTAATGGGTATCATCATCATCAAAAAGAGGCAGTTGTGGGCTTCCCTGGTGGCACAGTGGTTGAGAGTCCGCCTGCCGATGCAGGGGACATGGATTCATGCCCCGGTCCAGGAGGATCCCACATGCCGTGGAGCGGCTGGGCCCATGAGCCGAGGCTGCTGAGCCTGTGCATCCGGAGCCTGTGCTCCACAACGGGAGAGGCCACAACAGTGAGAGGCCTGCGTACCGCAAAAAAAAAAAAAAAAAAAAAAAGAGGCAGTTGTATCTATTCCAATGTTTATAGTGATCACTTGTCCTGACATTAAATTTTATAGTTCTTAGTTCTGAAAAAATTATTAGACACAAACCTCAATTAAACAGAGCTGGGAAACCAGAAAGGGAGGCTCTCATGCCCTGCAGCCATAACAGAGCTCAGCAAGAAGAAACTTTTCTCTTCTTTCCTGGCAAGGACTCAGCCAATGAAAAGCCATGGACTCTTTGTTCACTTTAGCCCTCCCAACTTCCTTTTCCCCTCTATGAAAGTGTTCTTTTCTTGCCATGCAGGAACTTCTACATGGTTCAACATGGTTGCAGACCCAAAATTGCAACTCTTTGCTGATCCAGAATAAATTCATCTTTGCTGGAGAAATATCTGGCAGTCTATTTGTTTCAAGTCAATAGTTTTTATTTGGTTTTATAATTTTGTTTTAAATTAATTTATGTTTATTTATTTGTTGAACAATCTTATTATACTTAAGTAGTTTCTTTCTCTTCTCAGTTACCCAGAAATATTATCAAGCATGGCTTCTACATTTTTATCAAATGTTTTTTCAGTGGCTTTTGATGTGATCATCTAGATTTATCTTCTTCAATGATTGTTATAATGAATCATGATGTTAGTTTTCCTGAGTCTGGAGTACTGCCTGACATAGCAAATTCAATTTTAGATATACTAAAGCTTGTCTTCTCTCACTTTATTTAGAATTTCTCTATCTATAGTCACAAATGAGTTTGAGTTAGTTTTACTTTTTGTACTATGTTTATTAGGTGCTGGTATAATAAGCTGGGTTCATAAAATAAATAGAAAGGTATTTTTTTAAGTTTTTCTATGGTATGGAATAAACACTGAAATTACAATTTCTTTAAATGTTTAATCTAATTCAGTTGTAAACATAGATGGTTAGGGCCTCTTTGTGGAAGAGCTCTAAACATGTTTCCAATTTATTTTAGAAGGACACTACTCAAATATTTTTAATCTTTGGTAATTTTTATTTTGATAATAAATCATCTATTCCCTGTACATTTATGAATTTGTTGCTTGAGTTTTATGTTGTATTCTGTTCTAATTTTTCTTTTAATCTGTCTTGTATTTGATGTTATATCTCCTTTTAAACCTTAGCTTCCTTTGCTTTTTTTTCCTAAATTAGTTTTCTCAAGGAACTGACATTTGAATGTAGTTATATATCAACTATCTTTTTTCTGTATTTCAGTCATTTAAGTGTTTTTCTTTATTAAATCCTCTTCATTGGTAATTGTAGTTTATTTTTATATTTATTTTTAATTACTTAGATCAAGTAACGAATTCTTCTATTTACCCTCATTCTTCTTTAACAACGAAGACATGAGATTGTCCTGTGAGTGAAGCTTTTGCTGTTATCCTGTAGATTCTAGTAGGTAATAATTTCCCTTTTTTCTAGGTAATTATAATTTTAATGCTGATCTCCAGTTTGAATAAAATATTTTAAAGAGTATAGATTTAGGAGGAATTCAATTTTTAATATTGAGTTCTAATGTTTTCATGTGACTAAATATATAATGCTATGATTGGATAACAATCAAACATTAGTATGTTATGCTTGGAGAAAATATCTAAAAAAAAGTAAGGTATCTTTGGTGGCCAAGTACTTGAATGATTTTTGTATGTTCTATGGACATTAAAAAAAAATTAGGATGTTAAGACTGTCTCTATATATTTTAAATAGTCTCCTACTACAATCATTATCATGTTATTTTCTCTTTACATATTTTATTGCTATATTGATAGGTGCAGAGTTCATGACATTGTTAACCTGTAAATTTGAAAGTACTATCCCATTCCTTGGGTGGCTACCTTCTCCTTCCTTTGTTAATCTATAAATTCTACTTTAATATTCTGTTTCCATGATGACTACCATTTTCAGTGTTTATACCAAGACATACATATTATCTGCTCCAAATATTTTATATAAACATTGTTTTTTTACCATGATGTTATATACTACCAAAACCTATATTTATAGTATTATCATAAACAAATTTTTCATTAATATTCAACTTTTGCAATGTCTGAGGTTTCAACTTGGCCAAATTTAAACTCTAAGAACTTGATTTTAACTACATGCAGTAAATGCAAAAAGAGAAACATTGTTGGAATTAACTGACTTTCCCTTGAAACTTTAGATAGCACACATCACTGAACTCTTGAGGGTAAAGAACTCAACAGTTAACAGCTACACTTCACTTTTGATAGGTACACATGTACACGCAGCTTGGAATTGAAAATTAGTACCTTTAATTTAGATGGACCATCATTTGATCTATAAGAGCTATCATTTGATTTAAATGATATGATCACAGAGTGGTAAACACACCTTAACAGTTGTGTTAAATTCCAATAATTCTTCTTAACATCGCTAATAACTTTTGAAGTAATTATTGATGTGTCTTTAGCACATTTGTGTCCTGTGATTTTCATATTTTCAAGCCTCCATAGTGGATGGTAAATGTCAACAAACATGTTGTGCAAGTTAATCATCTCAACTTTTAAAAAAAGGAAAGTTTGTGTTAAATTTTCCATTAAATGTGTATCTTCATTTTTTCAAACTTACTGTTTCTGAAAAAGTTGACTGCAAAATTATAAGAAGCACTACCAAACAAAAAGTTAATAGTTAATAGGTTTATAAAACCACTGAAATGTAAGTTTCTCTACACACTCTAAAGATTGACTGCTCAGCTTCATTACCCTGCTTACTACAGGTAAAGCTAATCTTTAAATCTCGGTTTCTTTCTCTCAGATTCTTCTTATTGGCAGCCTGCTGGCTTTGTGTATTTCACAAGCATTGGCCAGAAGGGGCAGCAGGTTTGAATCTTTATCCCACTACCACTGGGAATCAAAGAGATCCATTTGTCCCTCATGTTACAGCACACTTCATGTTACCTTGTGTGTAAATGAAGTCAAGAAAAAGAGAAATGTAACCCTGTTCGCCATTTCATATAACCAAATATGACTTGTTTTAACATAACTGATAATAATATTTTGCTAAAGGAAGAGAGAAAGGAAGGAAAGAAGTCAAGAAAGAGAGAAAGACAGCAGGACAATTGAGGTTAAGTACTAGGTTTTTCAAGATGATAGGTCAACAGGTGCACAAGTGAAATTGTCCCAGGCTACCATGTGTGCAAAAGTCTCTCTATTATAGCACATAGGCTAAGCCTCCATTATCACATTTTTCACACAGTATTGTACAGGTTTCCCTACATTTCTATCAGGTACATACTAAGATTGCAGAAGAGAGGAAATGTTTTGTTATTTTCTATAATCCCATTGTCTGTTATAGATCTAGAAAAAATAAATGAGCAAATGAATTTAAGCAGTAAGAAAGCTGTCCATGTGAATGGTATTTATAGGCACTCAAGGTCTTTAAATAAAAGGGAAAAAGTTTGCTTGAGTTCTATGACACAAATATTCATTGCCATTATTTATGAGGACCTTGTGCTACTTATAGATATCTACCAAGTATATATATCCAAATAACTAGTACATGTGTCAAAAACATGTCATTGAAAATTAGCCATACATTTTATTTTTTTAAATCTATTCAAATGTACATAATCTTTTACTGATTATGTTACACCATAATAGGCACACAACAACAAATTTTCTATGGTTGACCTTCTGAAGTTATAGAAATAGAAGTTCTACTAAAGCACTGCTTTTATTACATAAAAGGCACAATTACCGCACACATTTTAAAAGACAAGTAGCCATTTGCAAGACAAAATTTTGTCTTTTCAAGAATGTTCATTTAAACTATAATATAACCACATACTAGTTCTACTTCTGCTCTTTAAGAAAAATGAACTCCTCCATGACTAGTTTAGTAACTGGATAGAAGGAATATAGCATCACTTCCAGACTCTTCATTGAACTAAATGCTTTTTTGCTGCTTTTATCAGCAGCAATATATTTTATAGCTACTGAATAAATGCAGTTCATATAAGCACACTATCTCAAAAAAGTCAGAAAACCATTTTTTTTTTACCATTTTAAGTTGATTTAGGAACAGACAGCATGTTTTCTTTGATATCTTTTTCCCTACTACACCTTCAATTTAAGACCCACTAAAAGAAGAGAAAAATCAAACATTCAACAAAATAAAAGCCTATTTTTCAATTAAACAAAGCTTTTGCTTTTAATACTAGAACAGAAGTCCTTTGTGAACATATGATTTTGTAGCCACTAAAAAGGGAACAGATTAGAAAACACTACAGAGATTCTGGTCCAAGATGATAATGTAGGAAGATCCTGAACTCAACTTCTCCCACAGAATCATCAAATCTACAGCAATATAAAAACAATTTTCTCTAGAAAAAAATCTCCAAACTAGTAGAGCAGTCCCATCATATCAGGCAAATGAAAAGGAAACCGCACTGTAGTGGGTAGGAGAGGCAAAGACAAGATCTCAACATAGACCCCACCCCTGGCATTGCAACCCACAAATGGGAGGGAGGTCAAAACCTGGAGCTTCTCCCTGAGGAGCAAAGAGTTCATACCCCACGTCGGGCACCCTGACTTTTAAGACTGACACCTGAGAGATGAGCTCCCAAAACATCTGACTTTGAAGACCAACAGGGTTCACAACTTGCAGAGCCATGATAAACTGAGGAATGGCTCTTAAAGAGCTCATGCAAAGACACATCCACTGCAGGGCCCAGCAGAGAAGACACCCTTTGAAAATCACCCAGAGTTTATCTGAAAGAGACTCATTTCATAATTTTGAAGTGCTGGTCTGAGGGGCAGGGGCCTGCTGGGATACTCTCCAGGGATAGAAGATGTTGGGTGTCACCTTCCTGCTCTCTTTCTGCCTTGCTAAAACTAGAAGGCTCCATCTTTTTTTCCCATTCTGGTGGGTGCCATTTTTATGGTCCAGTAGGTGGGCACTACTTCCATGTTCTCTCTCTAACTTGTTAAACCTAGAGGGCACCATTGTTTTTTTTTCCCCCTTTCCTTATTTTTTCTTTTTATTCATTTCTCTCTTTTTCTTTTTCTTTTTTTTTTTCTGATGGGTGCTATCTTTGCACTCCATCCCAGAAGGTGGCATTTCTCATTCTACCTCACACACTCCAGAGTGCCTTCATCTCTTTGAGGGGAGCCTCTATGCATGCCTGGTGTCCTATTTTTTATGCCTGGTAACCCAGCTTTTGCAACTGCCACCTAGGGGACACACCTGACTGCCTGGCTCTGGAGGCCAAGAGGGCTTACATTCTTGGTACCCTAGGACTGTAATAATCAGAGATTCAATTCTTGGCAGACTACCACTCCCAGGGCACTGCACAGATAGCAGACTGAAACGCACCACTAGTCTTTCTGAGAAAAAGGCCTATGTGCTTGCCCAGAAGCTTTGTCTTGAGGGACAGGCTTCTGGTTTGGCACACTTATAGAAGTCTATGGAGCTACTCTCAGGGAACAGAAGTCTATGGATACAATCTCTGCACTCTCTGCCTCCAGCAGCTTGCTAGTAAGTTTCAGAAAGAACCGTTTACCCTTTTCTGGTGCCCTGACTTTTGCTGCCAAGAGACACTTCTACACTGTCCAGTTCTTGCAGTCAGCAAGGCTTATACTTGCAGGTCCCACAGGACTCTAACCAATGGAGAAAGAGTTCTTAAACAGCTAACACACCCAGCAAGAGGCACAAAAAGGGGCAACAGACCCAGGAGTTCAATCTTTCTGTGAAAGAAGCCTATTAGTTTATCAACAGAGCTGCAGCCTGAGAGACTAGCTTCTAATTAAGCACACAACTATGGGCCAACTGTAACCTTTCCTGAGATCCTGAAGGGCAAGCACTATCTTTCTGCTTTCCTTCTGCCCTGCTCCAGAGCACCAGCTTCTCTCAGATGGGAGCTCTTAAATGTGTCTGATGCTCTAGTCTTTACATCTGGTGTCATGGTTTTTGAAGCTGCCACCCAGGGGATACTCCTTGATCATTTGGCTTCAATGGCCAGGGGAGCTTGTATTTCTGGGCCCTACAGGACTGTAATAATCAAAGAGGCAGTTCTTGGAAGGCTATCACCCTCAAGACACTGAATAGAGAGGAGTCTGAAACACACTTCCAGTGTTTCTGTGACTTGCTAGTCCTGGATCTTCAAACTTAGGGGCAGGATTCAGGTTTGGCACACTTCTAGAGGCTAAGGAAATGCTTTCAGGGAATGTAGGCTGAGAAATGCCATCTTTGTGCTTTTGCTCTGTCTCACTGCAACTCACTGGTATCTCCCAGAAAGGGCTTATACACTCATTTGGAGCTCCGGATTTTGTGACTCCTACACAGGAAACACACCTCCAGATCACCTGGCTCTGTAGGCCAGCAGGACTTATGTTTACAGTCTCACTGGACTATATTTGCATTCTTGAAAAGCTGCAGCCTGAGGATCTGGCTTCCAATCAGCCTGAATCTAGGTGCTGAATGAGATCTTCCCTTTTAGGACACTGGCTGATCTTTGCACACCCTCAATTACTAGGAGATATTAAAAATAAAATAGGCTGCATGGACAATCACAGAGGTCTGAGAGACAACTTAGAGCTAGGGCAGGGTTGAATGATATGGGTCATCATCTACATAAGGCCAACCCTTATGTAGACTGGGAGAAGTGGCTGTCTCATCTAACACATAGAAACCATCAAAGAGAGGCAAGCAAAATAAAGAAATAGAGGACTTTTTCCCAAAAGGAAGAAAATCATAAAACCTCAGGGGGGAAAAAAAAAAACAAACACCTAATGAAACAGAGGTAAGTAATATACCTGATAAAGGGTTCAAAGTAATGATCACAAAGATGCTCCCTGAACTCGAGAGAAGAATGGAGAAAAACAGAGAGAACTACAACAAAGAGACACAAATGTAAGAAACTTCCAAAAAGAAGTTGCAAAGCTGAAGAATACAATAACAAAAGTGAAAAATACACTAGAGAAGTTCAACAATAAACTAGATGAAGCAGAAAAAATTATCAGTGAACTCAAAGAAGGGTAGAGGATCTCACCCAATTGGAGCAAAAAGAAAAAAAAAGTGAAGATAGCTTAAGGGACTTATGGAAAAACATCAAAGAGGCTAACATTTGCATTATAGGAGTCTGAGATGAAAAGACAGAGAAAAAGACAGAGATCTTATTTGGAGAAATAATGACTGAAAACTTCCCTCATCTGGGGTGGGGGGGTGGGGAGAACAGAATTCCAATCCAGGAAGCATAGAGAGTTTCAAATAATATGAACCCAAATAGACCCAAAACAAGACACATTATAATTAAAATGTCATAAGTTAAGGACAAGGAGATAATCTTTAAAAACATTAAGAAAAAAAAAAACGTGTAATATACAGGTGAATCCCCATAAGACTATGAGATTTTTCAGCAGCAAATTTTCAGGCCAGATTGGAGTGTCACAATATATTCAAAGTGTCGGAAGAAAGAAACCTTTACCCAAGAATACTCTACAAAGCAAAGTTATCCTCAGAATTGAAGGAGATAGAAAAGAAAAAGTTTTTCAAACAAAAACTAAAGGAATTTATGACCACCAAACTGTCCTTACTAGAAATGTTAAGGGAATTATTTAAGTTGAAAAGAAAGCGTACTGATTACTAACAAGAAAATATGTAAAAGATAAGTTTCATTGGTAAAAGTAAATATATAGTAAAGGTAGTGGAGTAATCACTTATAAAGATAGTAAAAAGGTTAAAAGACAAAAGTAGTAAAAAAATAACTGTAACTACAATAATTAGTTAAGGGAAATACAAGATAAAAAGATGTAAAATGTTACATCAAAAACAAAACATAGTAGGGGAGAGTAAAAATGTTGAATGCTAGAATGAATTCAAACTTAAATAGTTATAAATTTAAAATAGACTGTTACATAAGTTCTTATACATAAACCTCATGGTAATCACAAATCAAAAACCTATAGTAGATACAAAAAGATAATGAGAAAGTAATCTAAGAATACCACTAAAGAAACTCATCAAACCACAGAAGAATAGAGCAAGAGAAGAAGAAAGGAACAGAGGAACTACAAAACAGTCCTAAAACAATAACATGGCAATCAGTACATACCTATCATTATCACTTTAAATAAAAATGGACAATATTCTCCAAAGAGATGTGGAGTGGCTAAGTAAATTAAAACAAAAAGCCACCAAAGACAAAAACATGGCCATCTGTATGCTGCCTACAAGAGACTCACCTCAGATGTAAGAACACAGACTAGATGCAAAGGGATGAAAAAGGATATTCCATGTAAATAGAAACCAAAAGAAAGCTGGAGTATCTATACCTTTATCAGACAAAATAGACCTTAAACAAAGATTGTTATAAGAGACAAAGAAGGGCATTACATATTGATAAAGGGGTCAATCAAACAAGATATAACATTTGTAAATATTTATTTACCCAACATAAAAGCACCTAAATACATAAAGCAAATATTAACAGACCCTACATATGAACAAAAGTTCCGTTCTGAGAGTGTGTTCGTTAAGTCCAACAAAGTTAGACAAGATACCTAACTAACACAGTCGGGTATATAGTACTGTATTGTAATAGATTTATAATACTTTTCACACAAATAATAAATACAAAAAATAAAGAAAACGTTTTTAATCTTACAATACAGTACCTTGAAAAGTAGAGTAGTACAGTACAACAGCTGGCATACAGGGGCTGGCATTAAGTGAACAAACAAGAAGACTTGATGATTGGAGGATGAAGGGGAGGTGGGAGATGGTAGAGCTGAAGAACTGTCAGCAATAGGAGACTGAGGACAAGCTGCAATTTCACTCATGCCTGTTTTTATGCTTGCTTCCAGACATCCTGGGCTTGAAATAAAGATACTGTACTACTGTACTGTACACAGTACTGTAAAATACACAAAAGCACAACCACTTGTAAAGGATGCACATGAATGACAATATACACCAGACATATGAACTAACTTACGTGACTGGACATACAAATGCACATTCACATCTTTGAAAGTTCACAACTTGAAGGTTTGTATGTAGGGGACTTACTGTATAATAACAGTAGGGGATTTTAATAGTCCACTTACATCAATGGATAGATCATCCAGATAGAAAAATCAATAAAGAAACATCAGCCTTAAACATGTTAGACTAGATGAACTTAACAGATACATACAAAATATTCCACCCAAAAGAAAGAATACATATTCTTCTGTGCACATGGGACACTTCCCAGGATAAATCATATGTTAGGGCACAGAACAAGCCTTAACAAATTTAAAAAGTATGAAATCATATCAAGCATCTTTTCTGACAACAATGGTATGAAACTAGAAATCAATTATAAGAACAAAATGAGATAACTGGCAAATATGTGGAGATTAGATAACATGCTATTTAACAACCAATGGGTCAACAAAAAATCACAAATGATATAAAAATACCTTGAGACAAATTAAAATGGAAATACAACATTCCAAAATTTATATGATGAAGTTCTAAGAGGGAAGAACATAGCAATAAATGACTATCTCAAGAAATGAAAAAAGTCTCCAATAAAAACTTTAGTTTACATCTTAATGAAGGAGAAAAATAAGAACAAAGCCCAATGGTAGTAGAAGAAAGGAAATAAAGATGAGAAGAGAAAGAAATGAAATAGAGACTAAAAAGACAATAGAAAAATCAAAGAAACCAAAACTTAGTTCTTTGAAAAGAAAAAAAAAATTGACTAAACCCTTAGCTAGACTAACCAGATAAAAAGAGATATGGCTCAAATAAAATAAGAAAGGAAAGAGTAGATGTTACAACTGATCACATAGAAATACAATGGATCATAAGAGACTACTATGAACAGATACATGCCAACAAATTTGAAAACCTAAAAGATATGGATAAATACCTAGAAATATACAATCTCTAAGACTGAATCATGAATAAATAGAAAATAAGAATAGATTGATTACTACTAAGGAGATTAAATCATTAATCAAAATCATCGCAACATACAAAAGTCCAGGACCAGATCGCTTAATTGGTGAATTCTACCAAACACTCAAATAAGACTTATTACCTACTTCTCTCAAACTGTTCCAAAGGATTGAAGAGGATGGAACACTTCCAAACCCATTTCACAAAGCCAGTATTACCCTGATACCAAAACCAGAGAAAATCAGAGAAGGATACCACAAAAAAAGAAAATTACACACTAATATCTCTGATGAAAATAGATGCAAAAATTTTCAGTAAAATATTAGCAAACTGAAATCAATAATACATGAACTGAATACCATGATCAAGTGGGACTAGGGAAGCAAGGATGGTTCAACATCTGTAAAAATCAGTATGATACCCCACATTAAATGAAGAAAAAAAATTATATTACTGTCTCAATAAATGCAGAAAAAATTTTCATAAAATTCAACATCCATTTCTGATTAAAAAAAAGAAACTCTCAACAATGTGGGTATACAGGGAACATAGTTCAACATAATAAAGGTCATATATGACAATCCCACAGATAACATCATACTCAATGAAAAAGCTGAAAGCTTTTCCTCCAAGATCAGGAACAAGGCAAGAATGTCCATTCTCGCCACTTTTATTAAACATAGTATTGGGAGTTCTAGCCAGAGCATTTAGGCAAGAAAAGGAAATAAAAGACAACCAAATCAGAAAAGAAGAAGCAAAACTATCACTATTTACAGATAATGTGATATTATCAATATAGATACAGAAAACCTTAAAGACCTCACAAAAAATGTTAGAATAAATGAATTCAATAAAGTTGCAGGACACAAGATTAATATACAGAAATCTGTTTTTTCCTTAATTCATTGATAATGAGCTATTTGAAAGAGAATTCAAGTAAACAATCCCGTTTACAATCGCAACAAAAACAATAAAGTACCTAGGAACAAATTTAACCAATGAGCTAAAAGATCTGTACATTGAACCCTATACTACACTGATGGGAGAAATAGAAGACACAAATAAAAAGAAAGTACATGCTCATGGACTGGAAAAATTAACATTTTTAAAATGTCCATACTAGCCAATGCTATCCACCGATCAATGCTCTCTCTATTAAAAGTCCAATGACAATTTTTACAAAGCTAGAATAACCTTGAAATTTGTATGGAACCACAGAAGACCCCCATTAACCAAAGGAACCTTGAGAAAGAAGAAAAAAGTTGGAGACACCATGCTCTCTGATTTCAAACTCTGTTACAAGTCTACAGTAATCAAAACGATATGGTATTGGCATTAAGAACAGACACATAGGTCAATGAAACATACTATAGAGCCCCAAAATAAACCCACATATTTAGTCAATCAATTTATGATCAAGGAACCAAATACATACAATGGGGAAAGGAAAGTCTTCAAAAAGTGATGCTGTCATATGGTCACCTTATCTCTGATAAAGGAGGCAGGAACGTACAGTGGAGAAAGGACAGCCTCTTCAATAAGTGGTGCTGGAAAAACTGGACAGGGACATGTAAAAGTATGAGATTAGATCACTCCCTAACACCATAAGCTCAAAATGGATTAAAGACCTAAATGTAAGTCCAGAAACTATCAAACTCTTAGAGGAAAACATAGGCAGAACACTCTATGACATAAATCACAGCAAGATCCTTTTTGACCCACCTCCTAGAGAAATGCAAATAAAAACAAAAATAAACAAATGAGACCTAATGAAACTTCAAAACTTTTGCACAGCAAAGGAAACCATAAACAAGACCAAAAGACAACCCTCAGAATGGGAGAAAATATTTGCAAAGGAAGCAACTGACAAAGGATTAATCTCCAAAATGTATAAGCAGCTCATGCAGCTCAATAGCAAAAAAACAAACAACCCAATCCAAAAATGGGCAGAAGACCTAAATAGACATTTCTCCAAATAAGGTATACAGACTGCCAACAAACACAAGAAAGAATGCTCAACATCATTAATCATTAGAGAAATGCAAATCAAAAGTACAATGAGATATCATCTCACACCAGTCAGAATGGCCATCATCAAAAAATCTAGAAACAATAAATGCTGGAGAGGATGTGGAAAAAACGGAACACTCTTGCACTGCTGGTGGGAATGTGAATTGGTACAGCCACTATGGAGAACAGTATGGAGGTTTCTTAAAAAACTAAAAATAGAACTACCATATGACCCAGCAATCCCTCTACTGGGCATATACCCTGAGAAAACCATAATTCAAAAAGAGTCATGTACCAAAATGTTCATTGCAGCCTTATTTACAATAGCCCAGAGATGGAAACAACCTAAGTGTCCATCATCGGATGAATGGATAAAGAAGATGTGGCACATATATACAATGGAATATTACTCAGCCATATAAAGAAACAATATTGAGCTATTTATATTGAGTTGGATAGACCTAGAGTCTGTCATACAGAGTGAAGTAAGTCAGAAAGAGAAAGACAAATACCGTATGCTAACACATATATATGGAATTTAAGAATAAAAAAATGTCATGAAGAACCTAGGGGTAGGACAGGAATAAAGACACAAGACACAGACCTACTAGAGAATGAACTTGAGGATATGGGGAGGGGGAAGGGGAAGCTGTGACAAAGCGAGAGAGAGGCATGGACATATGTACACTACCAAACATAAGGTAGATAGCTAGTGGGAAGCAGCCGCAAAGCACATGGAGATCAGCTCGGTGCTTTGTGACCGCCTGGATGGGTGGGAGGGAGGGAGATGCAAGAGGGAAGAGATATGGAACATATGTATATGTATAACAGATTCACTTCATTATAAAGCAGAAACTAACATACCATTGTAGAAAAAAAAAAGTGGTGCTGAGAAAACTGGAAAACACATGCAAAAAATGAAACGGGATCGCTATCTTACACCATACACAAAAATTAACTCAAAATGGATTAAAGACTTGAACCTAAGACTTGAAGCTGTAAAACTAGAAGAAAATATAAATGGTTAGCTCTTTGACATCTAACCAGGAAATATTTTTTGTATTTTACACCAGAAGCAAAGGTAAGAAAAACAAAAATAAATAATTGGGACTACATCAAATTAAAAAGCTTTGAATTTTATCAAATCATGTATCTGATGAGAGGCTAATATACAAAATATGTAAAGAACTCATACAACTCAATAGCAAAGAAAATATTCTTAATAAAAAATGAGCAGAATATCTGAATAGATATTTTCCAAAGAAGACATATAGAAGGTCAATAGGTACATGAAAAGATGCTCAGCATCACTAATTGTCACAGAAGTGCAAATCAAAACCACAATGAGATATCACCTCACACCTGTCAGATGGCTATTTTCAAAAAAACAACAAATCACAAGTGTTGAAGTAGTGGAGAGAAGGGAATCCTACTGCATTGTTGGTGGGACTGTAAACTGTTGTAGCCACTATGGAAAACAGTATGGAGTTTCCTCAAAAAATTCAAAGAAGAACTTCCATATGATTCATCAATTCTGCTTCTGGGTATTTATCTGAAGCAAATAAAAGCACTAACTCGAAAAGATACACGTACCCCCATGTTCACTGCAGCATTATCTACAATAGCCAAGACATGGAAACAACTTATGTGTGCATCAAGGGGTGAACAGAAAAAGTGGTATATGAGTATGTATGTATGTGTGTGTGTGTGTGCACGCGTGTGTGCGTGTGTATTACTCAGCCACAAAAAGAAATGAAATCTTGCCGTCTGCGACAACATGGATCAATCTTGAGGGCATTACACTAAGTGAAATAAGTCAGACAAAGAAAGATACTGTATGATCTCACTTCTATGTGGAATCTAAAAACAAACAAAGCTCATAGATAGAGAGAATAGATTGATGGTTGCCAGAGTTGGGGGGTGGGCAAAATAGTTGAATGGAGTCAAAAGGTACAAACTTCCAGTTATAAAGTAAACAGGTCATGGAGATGTAATATACAACATTGACTGTAGTTAATAATACAGTTATAAAATAAATAGGTCATGGGATATAATATACAACATGGTGACTGTAGTTAATAACACTGTATTTCATATTTGAAAGTTGCTAAGAGAGTAGATCTTAAAATTCCTCATCACAAGGAAAAATTTGTAACCACGTACAGTGATGGATGTTAACTAGACTTACTGTGGTGATATTTCTCAATATATACAAATATCCAATCACTGTGTTGTACACCTGAAACTAATATAATGTTGTATGTCAATTATACTTTAAAAATTTTTAATTAAAAAATCACAAGTTGTTTATAATTTAGAAGGCAAAACATTCTAAAATGCAACCTAGCCAGTTCTATGCCTAGACTGACCCTTACAATCCTCAAAGAAAAAACATTTATTCCAAAAGCAAAAAAATGATTCAGAGTTGTTCTTCAAATAATACAATCTATTAAACTTGTTCTGATATTAATACACTTCCCATTTTTCATATTACTTACTTCCTATCTATCTAAATTGAGTTTTAAAGTTCAACAGTATGGAGGATTGTGTGCCTAGTGGAAAAATGCATTATTGGGAGAATTTAATATAAGCTGCATCTTTAGGATATAAAACAAAATTGTATTCATATTAATTTTAGCCAAGTCACTAGGATTGGCTGATGGAATTTCACTTCACAACAGAGTTGATTCATTAAGTACACAATGACCAGCTAGTGCCATGGTGTCTACCAAGGGCAGAGAGAATCAAAAAACAAAACAAACAAACAAACAAAAAACCACCTTTTCTAAGAGGCTAATCATGTTTTTAATGGAAGTACAAAATATAGTATACACAAAAAAAACATTATAAACTTTCAGATGCCTGTGAAGGGTAACAGAATATGCCACCCCAAAATATATCACTTGACATCAGTATTATTTTGAGCTGAAAGCAACTGAGACGAAGCAGATTCAAGAAAAGCTCTCTGCCCTCCCCCTTTCACCTAAGAACAGGACAGATTTGTTAAAGGTGCCAATCCTCCTCTCTCCACCAGAAAGGACAGAAGTTAATCAACTGGAGATAACTTAGAACCTTATCAATCCAGAGGCTGGTGCTAGAAAAAATCTACACAACACACCTGGCTAAAATTCACCCTTATTTACCATCATTGTCCTCATATATTTTCTTTCTCACAATTTGCTACCCCAGATACTCAAAACCCTTTTCCTTTTTTTCTGTCACTTCTCTACAAAATTATGGTTCTTTTGTTAAGATGATATATGAACCCAAATTCTAACCATTCTGTTGAATTACTCATCATTGAGTACTCCCACTAGGATGCATGACTCAAGTTTAATAAACTTCTGTTTGTTCTTCTTTTATTAAACTGTCTTTTGTTGGTCTAATTTGCAGAATCCCAGCCAACAAACCTAAAATGGATGGAGGAAAAAGAAAAATTTTCCTCCCTTGCATCTGGGAGATCCAATGGCAGGTGTGTTAGAAAAACAAGAGAGGTTTAGGCAGAAGTCTTCACCTACACTTCTAAAGAATTAACATACCCAAATTGATGGAACAAGGGTGCAAAATGCAAACAGGTTAATAGAAAGAATACAAACAGGTTGGGACAGAAAGAAATCAGTATTGGTAAGATAAAGAGGTTGTTTTACTGGAGTTGAGGATGGGTGGGATAGTTGTGATTCCCTTAAGAATAGTCAGGTGGAAGACAGTGAGCCAACAAAAGAAACAGTTGACATTTTGTTTCTCAAGAGATATGTCATTTATGTTTGCTTCCTTTCCCTTTGTTTAGCTTCTGGAGCACTTTATATTTCTTTCCAGTGAGAGTTTTTGTGTCCTTGTTCAGTTTATACTCCCTTAAGTAAATCTTCTCAGGTCATTGATTCTATGGTTTCAAATATATATATTTGGTGGCACAGTTTCCTTTTCGTGTGGAACCAAGTCCATCATTTCATTTATCAAATGAAGGACAAAGCATCACTGATTTGTCTGTGCATTTAATTATGGGTCCTCGTAGAGCAGACCCCCTTTTTTCAGATATGTTTAATCACTTAATTCTACACATTAAAGGGAAGGTTTGGTCAATCTCATTCAGCTTAATGTGCCTCCAAGTCCTACTACTAAAGCATTAAATGAAGAAACAATCAAACAAGGGAAAACAGGAAAGAGGAAATGTATAGATAAACAACTAGGAGATACAGATGTTGAAGAATTACAAGTAAACTGGAAGATGCCCCTAGGAACATGTTCTAATGTGCAATCACCTGATTTGCCGACCAAAATATACAAATGGGCTGTTTTGCTTTATGAATATTGAGTCCTGAAAAACAGAGGTGGAAAGCTATTGTTATGTAGTAAAAATAAATTAAGGCACTCCAAAATCTAGCATTAAATCTTTCAAAATAAAGCCAACTTGTAATATGATACTTGGTATTAACCTCCACATTTAATAAAAGTCACTTAAGATCAAAATTCAAATTATCTATTTTTACTTTTACCCACCTGTGTGATTTACTTGTCCTCAATTTTAAGCCTTCCAATGCCTCCAGTAGTTTCTAAAAACAGTGTGTTAATATTGTCTCAGTCTGATATAAATACCTGTGTTTAATGAGACATAATATTGACTTGCTCAACTAGTTAAGTTATTTGACCCTTAATTCATAGATATCAATTGAGCACTTCATTTCTACACACTGCCGTGTTCTCAGATGCAACGCTTTTAATAATAGTGTCCCTTCCAAGAACTGTTCTATTCCTTTGAACTTTTTTCCTTATTTTTCATTTTATTCTCTTTTGTCATTGCATTATTTTTCCTTATTTCTGTGTGGTTTCTCCTATTTTGTTTTACTCATTTTGTGTATATCTCCCCAGTCTTCCCTTCACATTGTACATTATTCATTGCTTTCTTTCCATGTATCATCATCTCAGAAGTTTGCCTTTCTCCTCTCACTTGCATTCTTATTCATTTATTCATTATACATGCCTTGCCATCCCCTCCTGCATATATCAAGGAAAACCTCCCATTCACTAATTCACATACTCATTTATTTTCTAATATTTTCTCTTTCTAAGTACAATTTCCCTGATGTTTTCTCAAAGTTATATGTACATAAAGAAAATATCAATATATATGAGTAAAGCTCTGTAATATCTATCATTCAATCCATCTATCTATACCAACCTATTTCTCTTTATATTATATATAAATGTATGTAGTATATGTATATAAATATGACATACATATAAATATATATGTGTGTGTATGTGTATTTGTATTATCATCAGTGTCTGAGTGTGCCTATCCAATTTTTCTTATTTTTCCACTCATTTTTTCTTCTCATTTTCTCACTTTCCTCTTTTTAATCATGAGCTGAATATTTAAAGACCTGTGCATGTTTACTGAGTTTAACACCAGTAAAAAAAGAGTTGATTGAGCCGGGTTACTCCATCTCTAAACACAGTGGAAGGGTTAGCAGAGTTAATTTAGGAAAAGTGACAAAGTAGTGGCTCCACCCCTCTACTCTGCTGCCACTGACATCTGGCATCATTCCCAAATGGTGGTTCTTTCTACTCCCCCTGAGTCCAGGTAGCCATGCATGTTAAAATCACTTTTCCTTGAATCAGGGGAAAGCTGCTGCCATGTTGGATGAGACAATTCATCATTCTAATGAAGCATGTCGGACATTCCTGAACTCATTCCCCTACTCAGCATTAAACAGCCACGGCAAACCCCAACCCAGCCCCCAAAACCTGTCCTTAAACTAAGTGGAGAGATGCATGAGTCAGAGAGGATGAAAGAGGGACCTCATCAGGGCTTGAATAACAGAACTCTCCTTCCTGGAGGAGGAAGGAATGTGCTGGAACAAGGTCAACATGGTTGCCTTAGCTGGAGACCACCATGTTCAGTAAAGCCAGATGCTGCTAGGACACCTCCAGCCTGTCAAAGAAGCTAGTCACCTGCAAACCTCACTGTCCTATGGAATTCAGCTTCCAAAGGAGGTATCATAACACAGTGATTATGAGTATGGATTCGGTCATGCTCAAATCCTCAGCTCTAAATATTGGGTAAGCTGCAGAAGCCTTCTGTGCCTCTATGTAGAAATGTAATTTCTACATTTTGGGCAATAAGTGTATGCTAATTTTATATTAGAAAATATGGTTATATATTTAATAATTTGATCTTAAAACACCTTAGGTAAGGGTATCAGACAATAGATGGCAAAAGGTAGAAAGTCTTTGGGAAAAAACAATTAAAAATTGGAGAACAAATATACAAGCTTATGAGATTTTATAGCCGTTGACATGAAATAGAAATATAGGCTCTCCATTCAAAATTTTTAAAATGAAAATGGCTACTGAACAATTTTATCACACAAAAACGGAAACTTTATTCAAAATGCTTTCAGTTTTGAAGATGTTAGCCAATTAAAATATATTGTTTTGCTTAAGAGTTACTCTGCTACAGGAGCCATTTGTTTTCCTTTGCTGCAAAGCCCCAGAAATACTTAACTCACATTTATACTTAAATATGAGACTGAGATCGGTGTGTCCAACAAGAGTTATATGTGACTGCTAAAGACAGAAAGATGTTGATAACGTAACCTGCTTTTTCTACCTTCAGACATGTCTAACTACAGTCCAACTTGTCTCCTGCTAGATGAAGCATAAACATACAGAGAAAAGCCACACTGGAGCTGGGAACTATTCCACCTTCAATGTCATTTAAAAGAAGCCTCAGAGAAAAGTCTGTGTTCTTTGGGCAGGAGGAACCTCCACTTTTATCTTCAGATTTATAAAAACATATTAGGCTGTACTGCTGGCCAACACAGTCCCTTTTCAAAGGCAAAATGATTGTATTGCCTCTAACATGATGCTTACCTAAAACTATTTGTTGAAAGTGTCCTTAAAATGTAAGTTTAGAGTGTCTAGATGTAAATATGCACTGATTAACAGTTAATCTCAGTTCTGAGCTTCGCATGATACAAAAAATAGATACTATTTTTGAGATTCATGAATGGGTTCGCCTGAGGTTTACATCTGGATACTAATTATTAACGCTTACTGTATTTCTTTTACATAAAATTGATGGTGACCTTATGAAAATCCCTAGAGTTTAAGGGGGGAAAGTACTGGCCCTTAAATTTAAAAACCTGGGGAGTCCTCTAGGTTACAGGCAAGTTTCCTGTCAGTACAACTAAAGTTTCAGTCTGGAGAGCATGAAACCCTCATCCTGTTTGTCTGTCATGAAATCCCCCTCCAACATTGCCACATCCAGGCAACGTGAAGAAAGAGCTCAAGTATGTGGAGAAGTTATTGACTGTATTATGGGATAATATGAATATATAAATCCTATGTGCATGCAAATACACTTCATATATTTGTATATTTATTTATACACACATAACTAATATATCTAATTTTATGCTCAGTTACAGTTGGAGGGACTAAGTAAATGAAATATTGTACATGTGTAGATAGATTTTCATGACAGTAAATGTTATCAGGTATGAAGTGATATATAGGAATAGGAAAACAGACTTTAACATATAAAAAAGTAATTTAAAAAGACTTTGCTTTTTCATTTATATATAATTCAAGTTCTCTAACTAGGAAAACTATTAGATACCTAGAGCTTAAAATTTATCTTGAGTATAAGGTTTCTTACACTCTTGCTAAGAGTAGAGTCCGAGGGACAGCTCTAAAGTATATTCTACACCAGTGTCATTCAAAGTGCGTTCTGAGAATGGTGCGCTATTGATCCATGATTGAGTAAATACAGAAATTGAGCGAGTGATTGAACACCTTTACAGCAATTCTGCAGGCTAATTTTGTTTCTGTTGGATCAAATAATAAAAAAGTATCAAATAATCTACCACAGATTGAAATTTATTTTAAAAATGTCCTTCTCCACAAATTCCCTGCAGAGTATGTAAGCAGCACTGTTCTAGACTGTCTCACTGAGATTTCCAGCACAACTGATCCCCAAATGCCCTCAGCACTTATCTTATCAGTATGGTACCTTTGTTGGCTTCCTACCTTCCCTCTCACTTTCACACTTGTCTACAGAAATTTCCTGAGGTTACCTTCCAAATAAACTGCCTGAATTCGTATTTTGTCTCAGAGTCTGCTTCTGATGTCAGAGAGTTTGTTTGGTCTACTCCTGTACCTCTGATACCCGTAACAATGCCCAACAAACAGTAGCTGTTCTATCAATCTTAATTAATTAGTTAATGTTTTTTATTACAGGTTGGGTAACCTTGGACAAATCGGTCTACTTCCCTGTTGCTCAAATTCTTCATGTACATATCAATAGTTCAGAATGGATAACCCCAAAGTACCTTCTGGCTTCCAGCTCTATGGTTATATAATTTGTTTTGTGAAGGACTGTGGGTAGACAATGCCCCAAATCCAAAGAAGAGGCAGATTTCAGTGAACTCAGGTAGGTGGAAGTGATATTGATGAGAATTAGGAAATATGGAGGATGCTTAGGATTGGGGTAGGCAGAGAGGAAGGAAGAATCCATTTGGAGACAAGTTGATGTTTAAGGGATGAGAAATCACAGACATGTTGAAAAGCCAGTGTGTAAACCAGGATTGACCTATAAAGCAAATGTGTTTAGGACAGTGGGAAATTATCCTGGAAAAGCATTTAAGGACAGGATTAATGGCTTCCTCTGCCTGACAAAAACTGGCAATATAAAAGTATGTGTGTACAGAAAACATTATGAGTCTATAACTAATACTAAGGGAGGGCAGCAAAAAAAATTAAATCTACCTCCAGGTGCAATTCATTTCAGTAGAACATTCTAAGCACTAAGAATCCATAGAGTTAAGGACATGAGTTAACTACAACATTTGAGTGTTGCCTATGCTCCAGGCACTACACTAAGTGCTTTATACACAGAGTCTCATTGAACCCTCAAGACAACATATGAGGTAGTAAAGTTCTATCCTCGTTCTGCTATGAGGAACTGAGGCATACCACAACCAACCTCATAGAATTTGAATTAAGTAATGTTTACTCCAGGCCTAGGGGGGTTCATGATCTTTAAACGAGAGCTGTCACATGCAACATGCATCCAGCACCTAAGAAGTCGCATCTATCTTGAGGACTGAGGTTGACTTGTTCAATGGAGAGTAGAAGGCACATTATGGGTTACACAAGAGTGGAAGCACCTGAGAGATGTTAGACATGCTTAGGCGAGAATGAGGAGCTCCCCAGATAATCTATATGAGAACGCATATCAGGGAATAATAGAAAGGAGGATCCAGCATAAGGGCAATTTAACTATACACCTAAACTGGCTTACCTTTCAGAAAAGGTGAGTATTGGTCTAAATGCTATTTTTAAATTTTTTTTTTAAACTGAAGTATAGTTGATTTACAATATCAGTTTCAGGTGTACAACATAGTGCTTCAACATTTTTATAGATTATACTCCATTTAAAGTTATTATTTTTAAAAAATGGCTATATTCCCTGTGCTGTGCATTACATCCTTGTGGCTATATATTTTATACAGAGTAGTTTGTACCTCTTAATCCCTCCCCTCTCTTGCCCTTTCCCCCTTCCCTCTCCCTACAGGTACTCACTAGTTTGTTCCCTATATCTGTGAGTTTGTTTCTGTTTTGTTATATTCATTCGTTTTGTTTTTTAGACTCTACATATAAATGATAACATACAGTACTCGTCTTTGTCTTTGACTTATTGCACTAAGCATAACAAATGCTAGTATTAAAAACACTTTGGTAAAGTCATTAGTATTTTTGGAGCCCATTCTTCATTTTCTATATCCATCACTGTATGAGATGCTTTCATCTTCATTTTATTTAATCTTAAATCCCTCTAATGAGTTGGCATTTTTATTCTCACTTCTAGATAAAGCACATGAATAACTTGAGACAAATTGTTAGTATTGATTAACAGTTTCAACCCTTCACTGACTCATTACTAGTTTATATCATACTGTCTTGCACTTGTGAAAATGTATTTGTTTCCCCCAAATGGAGGGATGGCATATTGAGAGGAGGGAACCTGCGTTATCCATCTTTTTGTCTCCAAGGATGTAGTATATATTTAAAACATTAAATATATATTCAATATTATATGTATCAAATATTAAATACTTAAATATTTTAAAGTGATATCCAGGGTTTCTTTTTTTAATACCCTTCTCCAAAACTGAAAGTCCTTTTAAAGAATATCAGCGAGGGAATCAAGGTTCTTCATACACTAAAGTAAGTCCTTGAATCACAAAGACTTCCTTCTTTAAAATGTAAAGCAAAACAAAACTTTTGCCAAGAAAAGTCTTCTTTAAACAAAGAAAACTAAAAAGCAAACCAGTGTTAGTCTCCATCTCATTTGCAAGTTTCTTCTCATCTCCTCAACCTGTGAAAGTTGGGGTGCCCCCGGTTCCATCCTCAGATATTATTCAGGCTCATGGCTGGATCATGGACCAAAAATATGCTGAACATTCCTAAATTTCTATTGCTAATCTCAACTTCTCTCCTAAACTCAAGATGCAAATATACAGCTTCATACTCAACATCTCCAACTGGATTGATAGCAAAGCCCTGAAAATCAGTGTGGCCAGAGGTCCTGACCAAGCACCTGCATGCAAACATGCTCTTCCTACAGTCTTTCTCATTTCAGCTTTGTGACCATTCCACCCTTTCAGTTGCTCAGACCAAAAACTTTCTACTGTAATCAACTAAATTCTTTTCTTTCAATCTCAATTTAAATCCACTTACAAATCCTGTTGGATCTAATTTTAAAATGTATTTGGAATGTGAACCTCCACCTCCAACAGTACTACTCTGATGTAAAGGATCACTATCTTGGACTTGGTTTCTACAGTAGCCTCATAATTTGTCTCTCACCTACTATTCTTCTTGCCCAGCTCGTGTCTTCTCTAATAAGTAGCCAGAGTGACCCTCTTAAAAATCTATCATATCATATCATTCTTCTCTCCCAAGCTATCTAATAATTTCCCTATTCATTCAAAGTTAAAGCCTGAGCCCTTAAAATGCCTCTATTATTTGTCCTTCTCGTTTTCACCCCCTTAACTTCATCACCTTCATGCTCTTGCAACACCAGTCACTCAGACCGCCTCACCATTCTTTAAACACAGGTATGCTCCCAGTTCAGGGTACTGCTTGACACAGACCATGGTTATGATTCAGTCTATGTTCAAAACTCGCCTATCAGAAGAGACTTCACATACCATCTTATATGAAAAATTATCCCACACCTTTTCCTCACTACCTGATCCATCCCAAAATGTCTGCTTGATTTTATTCATAACTTAAAAAAAATAATTTTGCACCATCTGGCATATATTTACTCATGTATTTATTTATTGCCTATATTCTCCACTAGAATGTAAATACTATAAAATCGGGAAATTATTTTATTCACTGCCCCTCTCCCCACCAGCAACTAGAACAGTGCCTGGAACACAATAAGTTCTTCAAAATACATTTTAAATGAATAAATAAATAAATAAATGAAGGGGAGATATTATATGACTCACTGTCTCCTGCAGGTATTATCCAAATAAAGTACTATTAGTGGTATAAATCAGTTTTCCATGCAGCATTAACCTGATTGCACACATATTGTGATTTTATAATAAAGGAGAAGAAATTTTAAAAGAATAGTGCATGATCATCTATGCTGGGGAATTACACAGTCTTAGAGAGAGAGAATGACAGAGAGAATTAGAAATGAAAGTTTCACTTAGTTTAAGCTTTAAGGGAATAATCCTACATTGTTTAAATGGTGACTCCAGCTAAACTTTATTCTTGTACAATAATAGCAGCTTCCTAAATTTTAAGCCTGTTACCCATATTAACATGATTGAGGGAAAAATTTCATTATTAAATCAGTTGATGCTTTTAATATTATGACTATTTCAGAGTTACAAGGATGTGATCCCTTAAATAGAAAAATATCTTAACAAACTAAGCAAAATTTCTGAATGCATATGCAGTAACAATATTGTGAATACTCACTGACTGAATAATTATTAATGCTCTGGCTTTTAAAAAACTCATCTAATCTGCATAATAAATGCTTGATTAATGATGAGCCCACCTCTGTAAAAGTTAACCCGATTACAACGCAATATTTATAAGGACAAATGTGTCTTAAATGTGTCTTAAAATATTCAAAGAGAGATTTCTACTTGGATATTTTTCTTGCCACATCGTTTCTAAGTTGCTGTAGCCTACCTTTCATTACAAGTTGATGTGACAGATTGCTGTAATTTTCGGATTGATAAATACTTCTGTCAAGCCCCTTAAGGCATTTTCAGAATTTCGTTCTTGGATTTTTGGGGATAATTTCCAGGCTCTTCTTTTTGGTGGAGATGAGGTAAGCAACAGCTTGAAACTATGATTCATTTCTGTTGGAGTTTCTGTCAGATACTTGCAGGAAAAAGAAAATGACTAATCACCTACTAAAAATGGCAGCAGATGTCATAAGCAAAATTTCATTCAACCTGTTAACTTTGGTTTCAATGTAAGAATTATTTAATTAAAAGTCTTAGTTTTTAAATATCATTTTTTTAAATAACATCTGCTTCTAAAATATGAGGTAATGAAATTTACTTTCAATATTTTAACAAAGTTCTTTACAACGACCTTTCTCTGTACTTCAGTTTACACACACCAATATGCATGTATGTATAGAATATATTTTACAGTATCATGAGGACATACATACATGTGCTCCAGGACAGGGCTATTAGCATTTAATATTTCTATCTTTTAAAAAGTCCTAATGGTATAATGTTTACCACATTTGGTTTATATGAAATAGTGATTAATGTTTCATAAAATATTTTTCTATCTTTTGTATTCTAAATACATTTTTGTTCAATGTTCCTGTGACTTTATATCTGTAAAAATCAGGTCTAAGAAATAGCAGATCAATTTTATGATTCAAAGCAGCATACTGATAAAATAGAAGAATTCAAAACTTTTTCTAAACCAAACAGTGACCTATGGAGGGTTGTTGTTGTTGTTGTTGTTGTTGTTTTCATGAAGTACTTTTGGAAATTTTGACCCCAGTTCTTGAAGTACGTAGTGTAGTGTGGAATGTGGTAAGGATGGAAGAGAGCTATATCCTGAAGGAGAAGAGAGGAGGGAGATAATGTCGAGATTGTTTCTTAACTACTCCCTGTGCCAGAGGAAGGAGACCACAACAGTACATGAGGAGTTGATGTCTATGTAGGATATTCATAAAGACCATAATTGGTTTGGGTCTAAAAGCAGGGCTAATGCTAGAGTGTCTATTCCCCCGCTTCTGATCATTACACAAGCAAAAGGGCCCATATAAAGGAAGAACTCTCTTGTCATTGAGAAAAATCCTCCAGAGGTAATATTTTCACACCTACCATTACATCTGCTATTTAAAACAGTTCTGTGAGCTTACAGTCTCCATTTCACAGAAATGAAACCAAGCCTCAGAAAGGATAAATTGACAAGGGACACATAACTAATAAGAGGCAGAGCCAGAATCTACTCAGGGCTACTGACATTTAATTCAATTGTTGTTCTACTACACATGCTTAAACATGCATCCCTGACATTTTGTAGTTGGAAAATATCAAGTTCACAAAAGTCAGGTGACTTTCCAAACATCAAAAATCTAAGCAGGATAGTATTCTCACATGACTTGCAATCTAGTGATATACACATGACTTCCAAAAGTCTCTGGGTCTTTTTGAGTCACGTTGTATTTGGAAAGTAAGAGATATAGACCAAATGATTTCCGAGGTCTCTTCCAGCTCTAAAATGTATAGGTTTTTTATTCTATTATATATTGGCTATAACTGAAATCATAAACTGATTGATATCTTCAGAAACAATTCCAAATTGACTTGGACAATATTAAATATCACAGATATGTTGATAAAAGCATTATTTCAGTGAAACAAACAAAAAACTATTGATTTGGGGAATATATACTGGATAGGAGCAAACAGAAATGGTGCCAAGAACAGCTAATATAAATGTTAGCCACGATTCAGAAAAAAATACACAAGTAATGACTTTTGTCATAATTAAAATGCATGTGGTGATTTTTTTTTTTTGCTTGGAACAGTAATTAATAATTCTTTTTCTTCTGTCTTTGATGACCAATTCACTTAAAACTCAGAAGGCAAATTAGTGAACATTCTACACTTATTATGAACCAAATTTTAGCTGCAAATCTCCTAGGAAGTGATGAAAAAATTCATTAAACAGACCTATATTAAGTTATTCAAATATGACAAGGTAAAAAACCAACTTTCTGTTCAACTGATATAACAAAATGAATTTACAAATGAAATGATAGAGCATATAATTCCATTCAGAGCACAGAAATCAAATTTTTAAAAAATCACCACTCTGAATCTTGAAAACATAAAACTTAACATTCTGATGGTAAAGCTCTAGTTTTGTTAATTGAACCACTATTTTGGAAACTAGCTTTATATTTATTTATAAACACACATATATTAATTCTGAGGTTTTTTCCTTTGAAATACATCTTGCCACAAAATGGAGTACACCCTTTTCAACAATTTCCAGAACACTATGGTAAAACCTGATGCATTAACAATATTTGTTTTACCTATTTTATGGCTAATATAAGACAATTAACACATGAAAAAGCTAAATGAGATTTATTACCAAATATATTAATCAATTACATAACTAATTGATACTTTCAGTCTTTATTTTTAATATGTATTTTTAAATTATTTTATTTTGGTTGAAACGAATGTGTTTATTTGGGAGACCACTGATGACACAACATCTCAATGACCCTGTTGGAGATGAAGATTTTCATCAGGGTGCTCTGACTCCCATCCCTTCCTTAGAAATAGATAAGAACCATCTTATTTCAAGCAGATTCTAAAAAGTGGGGATCATAATAGCCTTGCGTTTTCCATCCACTTTTTCAACAAATCAAAAAGAATACTTGTTACATAAAAGGTTTAACTTTAGACAGCATCTCCTCAAAATTGCTTACTATAAAGTAAAATCAAAACACACAGACTATAACTACCTTTTGGGACTCATCCAGAACTTACTGCTTAGTGAAGCCTTTCTGACTCCCCTACTGGAATTAGATCTCTCTTCTCTCTGCACCCAGAGAGCATTTCATCCATATACACATATATAGTTTGATTCAGGGCATGCCCTCTGGGGTTATTATTGTAGAGAGGAATCCCTGACATCATGTTTGACAACAGTCCCTCTCTTCCTTCAAAACTTCCCCTAATCAGAGCATCCCCCTGGCCAAAATGTCTTAGGTCACCACTCATATATTTACTGATTGAACTCTGAGCTGCAATGATTTATGATGACTTCCATAAAAGCAAGACTCCTACCGTTCCCTAATTACTTGATTATATTCATTTGTTGTTGTCTCAACTACATGAACATTCTTGGAACTGCTATACAATTTACATTTTAAGATCATGCCTAATATTTTTCCTTTGTTTCTTTCATCAGTTGCATTATGGCAATCAGGTATAGGTCAAAATTGTCTACGAGAATATGAAATTAATGACAGAAAGAGAGCTCATAATGAGTCAACAACATGTATTGCAGAATAAAGAGAGCTTTTGATGTGTGGAGCATTTTTCCTTGCTGACCTAGAATCGGAGTTCAGTTTGATGCATTAACCCATGGTAGGTAAGAAGAGCATATGAATACTGTACACTCAGATCACAGGCAAAAAAAATATTAACTAAGCAGAATATTTAAAACAAAATGGAGAAGCAATGAGTTAGTCCTGTAAGTGACCATACGCAATTAAAGCACTTACACTTCTCAATAATAATGTGTTTATGTATTTATCTACTACTTGAGGGCAAGGACTATGTTCACTCATCTATATAGTCTCAGTTCTACTCAGGCCCCAGGACTGTACTTGGCGCATAATATGGAAGGCATTCAATGCCTACTGAGTGGGTACATATCCTACTGATCAGATCATTCTCATGCATCCTCAAGGGATAATTCATACTAGAATTAATAACTCACAGTTGCCTTACATACTGAAAATTTTTTAAATTGAACTAGAATAAATGTTTAGTCTTTATATAATTAAGGTGATATAAACATACATAATAACATAATAATTTGCAAGAATTTTATTCTACAGTATTCTGGACCTAATCAAAGATTTGTGAGGGAAAAATTAAAATAGAAGAAAACAGATTCAAATCTAAAGCTTATAATAGTTGCGGGAGTTAAAGAAAAGTTAGAAAACATCATAACATTCAAAGTGAACAAAAAATGTAAATGCTAGGATCCATAATCAAATGTAGGCAATAATCAACCTTGAGTTTTTACACCATTGTATCAGTGCTTCTGTTACAGCACTTGCTACTGTTATGAAATTGTTTATGTCCATGTCATTCCAATCCCTGCTACTTTCTGCAGGACAACAATTACAAGACACACAATTGGTGTTTACAAATGTTTATGAAATGAATGACAGACTGCATGCATGCATGCATGAATGAACGGCTGTCAGCAAAATGTAGAAAGACCTCTCCTAGATGAAGGGTAATTCAGTCATCAAGGCCTTGCCAACTGCAGCAGCTAGGGTGACATACCAGAAACACCAGCTTTCAGATGTTACCAAGCAGTGTGAATTTAAATTTTATTTATTATAAAATGAAAAGTCAGAAAATAAAATAATGGATGAAAGGGCTGTTAAGATGATCTTTGTTTTGTTATTGTATTATTTTTATTTGGGGAATTTTCTCTTACTGTTCTTCTATTGCATGAAGTAATAACTAGTAGGGCTCTGACTCCTAGAAAAAGGCAGTCAGGACAGCCTTTTAATTAGTTGGAAACTACTTGTGCTGGTAGAGAGATGGAAAGACTACCAGATCTTCAGAAATAAAGAGTTCAAGGCATTTGACCTTGAGGTAACCAAAGCATCCACTATTTGGCCAGAAAGCATTCTGTACTTGATGCTAAAACTTAGAGGCAATAAAAGAAAAGCAAGTTATGGTTAATAAAGAAACAGCTTAATACTTTAGGTATTAATTTCTTTACCTCTTTCTTTAAGGTAAATTTTTAAAATAATGGACCATCAATGTTTTAAAATCTTGGTTGCTTTCTTAAAGACATAAACAAAGGAGGCACTTGGATGTTTTTATTTTTAAATTAGCCAAATAATTATTTTTAAGTCAAAGGAAAAGCAGGAGACAATTAGAAGGAAAAGGTAGGGACATATGACAAAGGTCTTACAGTTAGTTCTTGACTGGTGTCTGGGAGCCCTGCGGGACAATGAGAAGGTCAAGGTTGCAGCTGGAATGCCACAACAGGGAGATAATTTTCTGGGAATACAGAATGGTCATATGAAAGATTACTGAATAATGAAGGCTGACACTAAAATTAAAGTAATTTTCATCATTTTAGTTATCTAAGTTCATCTCTTCAGCATTTACAATATGTCAGACATCACTCAAATGGTCAAATATTTAAGTTATGTCATTAAATATCACAGGCTGACACCTCCAGCTGTTCAATAATCAGGTTGAAAGAAGTACAGAGATAATTTACTAGGAGTGAAAATTAGATGACTTCTAAAATTTCATACTGAAATCTCACCCCATAAGTACCAAATAGAATATTTAAAGTTTCAAAATAAAAATAATACATTTTTGAATGTATAATTTTTAAGAAAATGATGACATAGTAAAAAAAAAAAAAGGAAAATAATTAGTAAGTTACAAGGGCTTATTTTTGGCTGTATATTTATAATTGACATATTGCACTACATTATTTTACTAAATATTTTACTTATACTAAAGGCTTAAAAGAATTATATAATAAATACTAACTTAAGAAATGTCATTTCCAGTTGCATGATCACACTCCTCTCTCCCCAAAGAAAACTATCTTGAATTTGATATTATTCCCATGCATGAATTTATGCTTTTACACATATATAGCATATATCTATGCAATAGTGCTTTGATATAGTAAAACATTATATAAATATATCATGCTGCATGTATCCTTCTGCATAGTTTTTTTTTCTTTCAATCTTATGTTTGTAAGATTCGTCCATGCTAACACCAAAACATTTACCTCATACATTTTCTTTGCTGCTCTATGAGTATACTACAATTTACCTACATAGCTAGAAGGGGACACCTATGTTTTCCTTTTTTTTTCCCATTATAAACTACACTGTCAAGAATATTCTTGCACACATCTCCTTGTTCATATGTGGATAAGTCTCTCTGGGGTGTACAACTAGGAATAGCATTGGTGGATTATAGGTCATCTGTATCTTCAGCTTTGTAGATAACATCACATGGGTGTCCCAATTTACCAAAATGGATACGATTTTCTGTGGTCTCCCCAGTACTCCATTTAGTAGGTCTTCAATGTATTTCAATTGTTTGCTACCTTCTCATTCTCTGCATCAGAGTCTTTCTCAGAGTGACACATGACAGGTAATAACTATGCTTCAAAAACTGAACATCACTCCTCAGATTCAAGAAAAAAACAAGGAATTTTCCTATCCCTCATCCTTAAAATGCTCAGAGGCAAAAGGAGTAAGAGTCCCAAACAGCAACCGAAATATATAAGCTATCATACGGTACTTAAAATGATAATAATTGTGGCACCACAGCTAGCCCAGAGGGAGTCCGGGGAAAAAGTCTGGAGCTGCCGAAGAGGTAAGAGACTTTTTGTTTCCTGGTGCGTGAGGAGAGGGCATTAAGAGCGCTGCTTAAAGAAGCTCCAGAGACGGGAGCAAGCCGCGGCTAAAGGCGCGGACCCCGGAGAAGGGCGTGGGACGCTGGGGCTGCTGCTGCTGCCGCCACGAGGCCTGTGTGCGAGCACAGGTCACTGTCCACCTTCCCTTCCGGGGAGCCTGTGCAGCCCGCCACTGCCGGGGTCCCGGGACCCAGAGACGGCTTCCCTGGGAAAGCGCAAGGAGCGTCTCGGGCTGGTGCAACATCACGCCGCCCTCTGCCGCCGCAGGCTCGCCCCACACTGAGTGCCCCTCCCTCCCCTCGGCCTGAGTGAGCCAGAGCCCCCGAACCAGCGGCTCCTTTAAACCCGTCCTGTCTGAGTGAAGAACGGACGCCCTCCAGTGACCTACGTGCAGAGGCGGGGCCAGGTCCAAGGCTGAGACCTGGGAGATGTGAGAGCAGAGAAGAGACAGGGAAATCTCTCTGTGCAGCCTCGGAGGCAGTGGATTAAAGCTCCACGGTCCGCTTGATGTGCCCTGCGTCTGTGGAGTGCATGAATGGACAGCGAATCATCCCAAATTGAGAAGGTGGACTTTGAGGACAAGATTTAAGACTTTTGCCCCTTTTCCTCTTTTTACAGCGAATTATCCCAAATTAAGGAGGTGGATTTGGAGAGCAAGATTTCAGACTTCTCCCCCTTTTCCTCTTTTTACAACGAATTATCCCAAACTGAGGAGGTGGACATAGAGAGCAAGATTTTCGATTTTTCTCCCTGCTCACTTTTTGTGAATGTCTATGTGTATGCTTCTGTGTGAGATTTTCTCTGTATAGCTTTGCTTCCACCATATGTCTCAGGGTTCTATCTGTCCGTTTTTTTTTTTTTCAATAATTACTTTTTATTTTAATAACGGTACTATATTTTATACTTTATTCTATTTTACTTTACCTGCTCCTTCTTTTTTCCTACCTTCCGTTCCTCTCTCCCTCCCTCCACCCCTCCTTTCCTTCTTTCTCTCTTTCTTTTCTTCCTCCCTCCCTCCCTCCCTTCTTCCTTTCACCCTTTCTTTTTCTTTCCTTCCTCCCTCCCTCCTGTCTGTCTTTTTTCCTCCCTCCCTCCCTCTCTCCCTTCTTCCTTTCACCCTTTCTTTTTCTTTCCTTCCTCCCTCCCTCCCTCCTTTCTTTCTTTCCATCCTTCCTCTCCCTCCCTCCTTTCTTTCTTCCTTCCTTCCTTCCTTTCTTTCCTTCTTCCTTTCTCTCTCTCTCTCTTTCTTCTACTAATTCTTTCTTTCTACTTTTTCTCCCTTTTATTCTGAGCCGGGTAGATGAAAGGCTCTTGGTGCTGCAGCCAGGAGTCAGTGCTGTGCCTCTGAAGTGGGAGAGCCAACTTCAGGACACGGGTCCACAAGAGGCCTCCGAGCTCCACATAATATCAAGCGGCGAAAATCTCCCAGAGATCTCCATCTCAACACCAGCATCCAGCTTCAGTCAATGACCAGCAAGGTACAGTGCTGGTTACCCTATGCGAAGCAACTAGCAAGACAGGAACACAAACCCACCCATTAGCAGAGAGGCTGCCTAAAAACATAATAAGGCCACAGGCACCCCAAAACACACTACCAGACATGGACCTGTCCACCAGAAAGACAAGATCGAGCCTCAACCACCAGAACACAGGCACTAGTCCCCCCCACCAGGAAGCCTACACAACCTACTGAAACAAACTTAGCCACTGGGGACGGACACCAAAAACAACGGGAACTACGAATCTGCAGCCTGCAAAAAGGAGACCCAAAACACAGTAACAGAAGCAAAATGAGAAGACAGAAAAACACACAGCGGGTGAAGGAACAAGACAAAAACCTACCAGACCTAACAAATGAAGAGGTAATAGGCAGTCTACCTGAAAAAGAATTCAGAATAATGATAGTAAAGCTAACCCAAGATTCTATTTCCAAGATCCAAAATCTTGGAAATAGAATAGACAAAATGCAAGAAACAGTTAACAAGGACCTAGAAGAACTAAAGATGAATCAAGCATCGATTAAAAACACAATACATGAAATGAAAAATACTCTAGATGGGATCAATAGCAGAATAACTGAGGCAGAAGAACGGATAAGTCAGGTGGAAGATAAAAGAGTAGAAATAACTGATGCAGAGCAAAATAAAGAAAAAAGAATGAAAACAACAGAGGACAGTCTCAGAGACCTCTGGAACAACATTAAACGCACCAACATTCCAATTATAGGGGTTCCAGAAGAAGAAGAGGAAATGAAAGGGACTGAGAAAATATTTGAAGAGATTATAGTTGAAAACTTCCCTAATATGGGAAAGGAAATAGTTAATCAAGTCCAGGAGGCACAGAGAGTCCCATACAGAATAAATCCAAGGAGAAATACGCCAAGACACATATTAATCAAACTGTCAAAAATTAAACACAAAGAAATCATACTAAAAGCAGCAAGGCAAAAACAACAAATAACACACAAGGGAATCCCCATCAGGATAACAGCTGATCTCTCAGCAGAAACTCTACAAGCTAGAAGGGAGTGGCAGGACATAATTAAAGTGATGAAGGAGAGAAACCTGCAACCAAGATAATCTACCCACAAGGATCTCATTCAGATTTGATGGAGAAATTAAAACGTTTACAGACAAGCAAAAGCTGAGAGAGTTCAGCACCACCAAACCAGCTTTACAACAAATGCTAAAGGAACTTCTCTAGGCAAGAAACACAACAGAAGGAATATACCTACAATAACGAACCCAAAGCAATTAAGGAAATGGGAATAGGAACATACATATCGATAATTACCTTAAATGTAAATGGACTAAATGCTCCCACCAAAAGACACAGATTGGCTGAATGGATACAAAAAACAAGACCCATATATATGCTGTCTACAAGAGACCCACTTCAGACCTAGAGACACATACAGATTGAAAGTAAGGGGATGGAAAAAGATATTCCATGCAAATGGAAATCAAAAGAAAGCTGGAGTAGCAATTCTTATATCAGACAAAATAGACTTTAAAATAAAGACTATTAGAAGAGACAAAGAAGGACACTACATAATGATAAAGGGATTGATCCAAGAAGAAGATATAACAATTGTAAATATTTATGCACCAAACATAGGAGCACCTCAATACATAAGGCAAATACTAACAGCCATAAAAGGAGAAATCGACAGTAACACACTCATAGTAGGGGACTTTAACACCCCACTTTCACCAATGGACAGATCATCCAAAATGAAAATAAATAAGGAAACACAAGCTTTAAATGATACATTAAACAAGATGGACTTAATTGATATTTATAGGACATTCCATCCAAAAACAACAGAATACACATTTTTCTCAAGTGCTCATGGAACATCCTCCAGGATAGATCATATCTTGGGTCACAAATCAAGCCTTGGTAAATTTAAGAAAATTGAAATTGTATCAAGTATCTTTTCGAACACAATGCTGTGAGACTACACATCAATTACAGGAAAAGATCTGTAAAAAAAATACAAACACATGGAGGCCAAACAATACCCTACTGAATAACGAAGTGATCACTGAAGAAATCAAAGAGGAAATTAAAAAATGCCTAGAAACAAATGACAATGAAGACACGACAACCCAAAACCTATGGGATGCAGCAAAAGCAGTTGTAAGGGGGAAGTTTATAGCAACACAATCCCACCTGAAGAAACAGGAAACATCTCGAGTACACAACCTGACCCTGCACCTAAAGCAAATAGAGAAAGAAGAACAAAAAAACCCCAAAGTTAGCAGAAGGAAATAAATCATAAAGATCATATCAGAAATAAATGAAAAAGAAATGAAGGAAATGATAGCAAAGATCAATAAAACTAACAGCTGGTTCTTTGAGAAGATAAACAAACTTGACAAACCTTTAGCCAGACTCATCAAGAAAAAAAGGGAGAAGACTCAAATCAATAGAATTAGAAATGAAAAAGGAGAAGTAACAACTGACACTGTAGAAATACAAAAGATCATGAGAGATTACTACAAGCAACTCTATGCCAATAAAATGGACAACCTGGAAGAAATGGACAAATTCTTAGAAATGCACAACCTGCCAAGACTGAGGCAGGAAGAAATACAAAATATGAATAAACCAATCACAGGCACTGAAATTGAAATTGTGGTTAAAAATCTTCCAACAAACAAAAGCCCAGGACCAGATGGCTTCACAGGTGAACTCTATCAAACATTTAGAGAAGACCTAACACCTATCCTTCTCAAACTCTTCCAAAATATAGCAGAGGGAGGAGCACTCCCAAACTCATTCTACAAGGCCACCATCACCTTGATACCAAAACCAGGCAAGGATGTCACAAAGAAAGAAAACTACAGGCCAATATCACTGATGAACATAGATGTAAAAATCCTCAACAAATTACTAGCAAACAGAATCCAACAGCACATTAAAAGGATCATACACCATGATCAAGTGGGATTTATTCCAGGAATGCAAGGATTCTTCAATATATGCAAATCAATCAATGTGATATACCATATTATCAAATTGAAGAAGAAAAACCATATGATTATCTCAATAGATGCAGAGAAAGCTTTCGACTTTTTTTGTTTCGACTTTATTTGTTTGGTAAAACAAAAACCCCGAATAACCAAAGCAATCTTGAAAACGAAAAACGGAGCTGGAGGAATCAGGCTCCCTGACTTCAGACTATACTACAAAGCTACAGTAATCAAGACAGTGTGGTACTGGCACAAAAACAGAGAGATAGATCAATAGAACAGGATAGAGACCCCAGAGATAAACCCACGCACATATGGTCACCTTATCTTTGATAAAGGAGGAAGGAATGTACAGTGGAGAAAGGACAGCCTCTTCAATAAGTGGTGCTGGAAAAACTGGACAGGGACATGTAAAAGTATGAGATTAGATCATTCCCTAACACCATACACAATAATAAGCTCAAAATGGATTAAAGACCTAAATGTAGGGCCAGAAACTATCAAACTCTTAGAGGAAAACATAGGCAGAACACTCTATGACATAAATCACAGCAAGATCCTTTTGGACTCACCTCCTAGAGAAATGGAAATAAAAACAAAGATAAACAAATGGGACCTAATGAAACTTCAAAGCTTTTGCACAGCAAAGGATACCAAAAACAAGACCAAAAGACAACCCTCAGAATGGGAGAAAATATTTGCAAATGAAGCAACTGACAAAGGATTAATCTCTGAAATTTATAAGCAGCTCATGCAGCTCAATAGCAAAAAAACAAACAACCCAATCCAAAAATGGGCAGAAGACTTAAATAGGCATTTCTCCAAAGAAGATATACAGACTGCCAACAAACACATGAAAGAATGCTCAACATCATTAATCATTAGAGAAATGCAAATCAAAACTACAACGAGATATCTGTCATCTCACACCAGTCAGAATGGCCATCATCAAAAAATCTAGAAACAATAAATGCTGGAGAGGGTGTGGAGAAAAGGGAACACTCTTGCACTGCTGGTGGGAATGTGAATGGGTACAGCCACTATGGAGAACAGTATGGAGGTTCCTTAAAAAACTACAAATAGAACTACCATATGACCCAGCAATCCCACTACTAGGCATATACCCTGAGAAAACCAAAATTCAAAAAGAGACATGTACCAAAATATTCATTGCAGCTCTATTCACAATAGCCCAGAGATGGAAACTACCTAAGTGTCCATCATCGGATGAATGGATAAAGAAGATGTGCCACATATATACAATGCAATATTACTCAGCCATAAAAAGAAACGAAACTGACCTATTTGTAATGAGGTGGATCGACCTAGAGTCTGTCATACAGAGTGAAGTTAGTCAGAAGGAGAAAGACAAATACCGTATGCTAACACATATATATGGAATTTAAGAAAAAAAAATGTGGAGACTTCCGGGTTAGATGGCGGAAGAGTAAGACGCGGAGATCACCTTCCTCCCCACGTGTACACCAGAAATACAGCTACACGTGGAACAACCCCTACAGAACACCTACTGAACGCTGGCAGAAGACCCCAGACCTCCCAAAAGGCAAGAAACTCCCCACATACCTGCGTAGGGCAAAGCGGAGAGATCCCCACACAGAGGATCGGTGCCGAGCAGCACTCACCAGCCCGAGAGGCTTGTCTGCTCGCCCGCCGGGGCGCGCAGCGCTGGAAGCTGAGGCTCGGGCTTCGGTCAGAGCGCAGGGAGAGGACTGGGGCTGGCGGCAAGAACTCAGCCTGAAGGGGGCTAGTGTGCTACAGCTAGCCGGGAGGGAGTCCAGGAAAACTCTGGAGCTGCCGAAGAGGCAAGAGACTTTTTCTTCCCTCTTGGTTTCCTGGTGCGCGAGAAGAGGGGATTAAGAGCGCTGCTTAAAGGGGCTCCACAGACGGGCGCGAGTCGCGACTGAAAGCGTGGAGCCCAGTGACGGGCGTGAGACGCTGGGGCTGCTGCTGCCGCCGCCAAGAAGCCTGTGTGCGAGCGCAGGTCACTGCCCACACCGCCCTTCCGGGAACCTGTGCAGCCCGACACTGCCGGGGTCCCGGGATACAGGGACGGCTTCCCTGGGAGAATGCACGGTGCGCCTCGTGCTGGTGCAACGTCACGCCGACCTCTGCCGCTGCAGGCTCGCCCGCACTCCGTGCCCCTCCCTCCCGCCCGGCCTGAGTGAGCCAGAGTCCCCGAAGCGGCTGCTCCTTTAACCCTGTCCTGTCTGAGCGAAGAACAGACGCCCTCCGGCGACCTACACGCAGAGGCGGGGCCAAATCCAAAGCTGAGACCCAGGAGCTGTGAGAACAAAGAAGAGAAAGGGAAACCTCTCCCAGCAGCCTCAGAAGCAGCGGATTAAAGCTCCACAGTCAACTTGATGTACCCTGCATCTGTGGAATACATGAATAGACAACACATCATCCCAAATTGAGGAGCCCGGAGTCAGTGCTGTGCCTCTGAGGTGGGAGAGCCAACTTCAGGACACTGGTCCACAAGAGACCTCCCAGCTCCACATAATATCAAACGGCGAAAATCTTCCAGAGATCTCCATCTCAACACCAGCACCCAACTTCACTCAACGACCAGCAAGCTACAGTGCTGGACACCCTAAGCCAAACAACTAGCAAGACAGGAACACAACGCCACCCATTAGCAGAGAGGTGGCCTAAAATCATAAAAAGTCCACAGACACCCCAAAACACACCACCAGACGTGGACCTGCCCACCAGAAAGACAAGATCCAGCCTCATCCACCAGAACACAGGCACTAGTCCCCTCCACCAGGAAGCCTACACAACCCACTAAACCAACCTTAGCCACTGGGGACAGACACCAAAAACAATAGGAACTACGAACCTGCAGCCTGCAAAAAGGAGACCCCAAACACAGTAACATAAGCAAAATGAGAAGACAGAAAAACACACAGCAGGAGAAGGAGCAAGATAAAAACCCACCAGACCTAACAAATGAAGAGGTAATAGGCACTCTACCTGAAAAAGAATTCAGAATAATGATGGTAAAGATGATCCAAGATTCTATTTCCCAGATCCAAAATCTTGGAAATAGAATAGACAAAATGCAAGAAACAGTTAACAAGGACCTAGAAGAACTAAAGATGAATCAAGCATCAATTAAAAACACAATACATGAAATAAAAAATACTCTAGATGGGATCAATAGCAGAATAACTGAGGCAGAAGAACGGATAAGTGAGGTGGAAGATAAAATAGTGGAAATAACTGCTGCAGAGCAAAATAAAGAAAAAAGAATGAAAAGAACAGAGGACAGTCTCAGAGACCTCTGGGACAACATTAAACGCACCAACATTCGAATTATAGGGGTTCCAGAAGAAGAAGAGGAAAAGAAAGGGACTGAGAAAATATTTGAAGAGATTATAGTTGAAAACTTCCCTAATATGGGAAAGGAAATAGTTAATCAAGTCCAGGAGGCACAGAGAGTCCCATACAGAATAAATCCAAGGAGAAATACGCCAAGACACATATTAATCAAACTGTCAAAAATTAAACACAAAGAAATCATATTAAAAGCAGCAAGGCAAAAACAACAAATAACACACAAGGGAATCCCCATCAGGATAACAGCTGATCTCTCAGCAGAAACTCTACAAGCCAGAAGGGAGTGGCAGGACATAATTAAAGTGATGAAGGAGAAAAACCTGCAACCAAGATTACTCTACCCAGCAAGGATCTCATTCAGATTTGATGGAGAAATTAAAACATTTACAGACAAGCAAAAGCTGAGAGAGTTCAGCACCACCAAACCAGCTTTACAACAAATGCTAAAGGAACTTCTCTAGGCAAGAAACACAACAGAAGTAAAAGACCTACAATAACGAACCCAAAACAATTAAGAAAATGGGAATAGGAACATACATATCGATAATTACCTTAAATGTAAATGGACTAAATGCTCCCACCAAAAGACACAGAGTGGCTGAATGGATACAAAAACAAGACCCATGTATATGCTGTCTACAAGAGACCCACTTCAGACCTAGAGACACATACAGATTGAAAGTAAGGGGATGGAAAAAGATATTCCATGCAACTGGAAACCAAAAGAAAGCTGGAGTAGCAATTCTCGTATCAGACAAAATAGACTTTAAAATAAAGACTACTAGAAGAGACAAAGAAGGACACTACATAATGATCAAGGGATCGATCCAAGAAGAAGATATAACAATTGTAAATATTTATGCACCAAACATAGGAGCACCTCAGTACATAAGGCAAATACTAACAGCCATAAAAGGAGAAATCGACAGTAACATACTCATAGTAGGGGACTTTAACACCCCACTTTCACCAATGGACAGATCATCCAAAATGAAAATAAATAAGGAAACACAAGCTTTAAATGATACATTAAACAAGATGGACTTAATTGATATTTATAGGACAGTCCATCCAAAAACAACAGAATACACATTTTTCTCAAGTGCACATGGCACATTCTCCAGGATAGATCATATCTTGGGTCACAAATCAAGCCTTGGTAAATTTAAGAAAATTGAAATTGTATCAAGTATCTTTTCTGACCACAATGCTATGAGACTAGATATCAATTACAGGAAAAGAGCTGTAAAAAATACAAACACATGGAGGCTAAACAATACACTACTTAATAACGAAGTGATCACTGAAGAAATCAAAGAGGAAATTAAAAAATACCTAGAAACAAATGACAATGGAGACACGACCACCCAAAACCTATGGGATGCAGCAAAAGCAGTTCTAAGAGGGAAGTTTATAGCAATACAATCCCACCTTAAGAAACAGGAAACATCTCGAATAAACAACCTAACCCTGCACCTAAAGCAATTAGAGAAAGAAGAACAAAAACATCCCAAAGTTAGCAGAAGGAAAGAAATCATAAAAATCAGATCAGAAATAAATGAAAAAGAAATGAAGGAAACGATAGCAAAGATCAATAAACCTAAAAGCTGGTTCTTTGAGAAGATAAACAAAATTGATAACCCATTAGCCAGACTCATCAAGAAAAAAAGGGAGAAGACTCAAATCAATAGAATTAGAAATGAAAAAGGAGAAGTAACAACTGACACTGCAGAAATACAAAAGATCATGAGAGATTACTATAAGCAACTCTATGCCAATAAAATGGACAACCTGGAAGAAATGGACAAATTCTTAGAAATGCACAACCTGCCAAGACTGAATCAGGAAGAAATAGAAAATATGAACAGACCAATTACAAGCACTGAAATTGAAACTGTGATAAAAAATCTTCCAACAAACAAAAGCCCAGGACCAGATGGCTTCACAGGTGAATTCTATCAAGCATTTAGAGAAGAGCTAACACCTATCCTTCTGAAACTCTTCGAAAATATAGCAGAGGGAGGAACACTCCCAAACTCATTCTACGAGGCCACCATCACCTTGATACCAAAACCAGACAAGGATGTCACAAAGAAAGAAAACTACAGGCCAATATCACTGATGAACATAGATGCAAAAATCCTCAACAAAATACTAGCAAACAGAATCCAACAGCACATTAAAAGGATCATACACCATGATCAAGTGGGGTTTATTCCAGGAATGCAAGGATTCTTCAATATACGCAAATCAATCAACGTGATACACCATATTAACAAATTGAAGGAGAAAACCCATATGATCATCTCAATAGATGCAGAGAAAGCTTTCGACAAAATTCAACACCCATTTATGATAAAAACCCTGCAGAAAGTAGGCATAGAGGGAACTTTCCTCAACATAATAAGGCCATATATGACAAACCCACAGCCAGCATCATCCTCAATGGTGAAAAACTGAAACCATTTCCACTAAGATCAGGAAAAAGACAAGGTTGCCCACTTTCACCACTCTTATTCAACCTAGTTTTGGAAGTTTTAGCCACAGCAATCAGAGAAGAAATGGAAATAAAAGGAATCCAAATTGGAAAAGAAGAAGTAAAGCTGTCACTGTTTGCAGATGACATGATACTATACATAGAGAATCCTAAAGATGCTACCAGAAAACTACTAGAGTTAATCAATGAATTTGGTAAAGTTGCAGGATACAAAATTAATGCACAGAAATCTCTGGCATTCCTATATACTGATGATGAAAAATCTGAAAGTGAAATCAAAGAAACACTCCCATTTACCATTGCAACAAAAAGAATAAAATATCTAGGAATAAACCTACCTAAGGAGACAAAAGACCTGTATGCAGAAAATTATAAGACACTGATGAAAGAAATTAAAGATGATACAAATAGATGGAGAGATGTACCATGTTCTTGGATTGGAAGAATCAACATTGTGAAAATGACTCTACTACCCAAAGCAATCTACAGGTTCAATGCAATCCCTATCAAACTACCACTGGCATTTTTCACAGAACTAGAACAAAAAATTTCACAATTTGTATGGAAACACAAAAGACCCCGAATAGCCAAAGCAATCTTGAGAACGAAAAATGGAGCTGGAGGAATCAGGCTCCCTGACTTCAGACTATACTACAAAGCTACAGTAATCAAGACAGTATGGTACTGGCACAAAAACAGAAAGATAGAGCAATGGAACAGGATAGAAAGCCCAGAGTTAAACCCACGGACATATGGTCACCTTATCTTTGATAAAGGAGGCAGGAATGTACAGTGGAGAAAGGACAGTCTCTTCAATAAGTGGTGCTGGGAAAACTGGATAGGGACATGTAAAAGTATGAGATTAGATCACTCCCTAACACTATACACAAAAATAAGCTCAAAATGGATTAAAGACCTAAATGTAAGGCCAGACACTATCAAACTCTTAGAGGAAAACATAGGCAGAACACTCTATGACATAAATCACAGCAAGATCCTTTTTGACCCACCTCCTAGAGAAATGGAAATAATGACAAAAATAAACACATGGGACCTAATGAAACTTAAAAGCTTTTGCACAGGAAAGGAAACCATAAACAAGACCAAAAGACAACCCTCAGAATGGGAGAAAATATTTGCAAATGAAGCAACTGACAAAGGATTAATCTCCAAAATTTATAAGCAGCTCATGCAGCTCAATAGCAAAAAAACAAACAACCCAATCCAAAAATGGGCAGAAGACCTAAATAGACATTTCTCCACAGAAGATATACAGACTGCCAACAAACACATGAAAGGATGCTCAACATCTTTACTCATTAGAGAAATGCAAATCAAAACTACAATGAGATATCATCTCACACTAGTCAGAATGGCCATCATCAAAAAATCTAGAAACAATAAATGCTGGAGAGGGTGTGGAAAAAAGGGAACACTCTTGCACTGCTGGTGGGAGTGTGAATTGGTACAGCCGCTATGGAGAACGGTATGGAGGTTCCTCAAAAAACTACAAATAGAACTACCATATGACCCAGCAATCCCTCTACTGGGCATATACCCTGAGAAAACCATAATTCAAAAAGAGACATGTACCAAAATGTTCATAGCAGCCTTATTTACAATAGCCCGGAGATGGAAACGACCTAAGTGTCCATCATCGGATGAATGGATAAAGAAGATGTGGCACATATATACAATGGAATATTACTCAGCCATAAAAAGAAATGAAATTGAGTTATTTGTAATGAGGTGGATAGACCTAGAGTCTGTCATACAGAGTGAAGTAAGTCAGAAAGAGAAAGACAAATACTGTATGCTAACACATATATATGGAATTTAAGAAAAAAAATTGTCATGAAGAACATAGGGGTAAGACAGGAATAAAGACACAGACCTACTAGAGAATGGACTTGAGGATATGGGGAGGGGGAAGGGTAAGCTGTGACAAAGTGAAAGAGCGGCATGGACATATATACACTACCAAACGTGAGGTAGATAGATAGTGGGAAGCAGCCGCATAGCACAGGGAGATCAGCTCGGTACTTTGTGACCGCCTGGAGAGGTGGGATAGGGAGGGTGGGAGGGAGACGCAAAAGGGAGGGGATATGGAAACATATGTATATGTATAACTGATTAAATTTGCTATAAAGCAAAAAAATAAAATAAAATTAAATTAAAAAAAAAAAGAAAAAAAATGTCATGAAGCACCTTGGGGTAAAACAGGAATAAAAACACAGACCTACTTGAGAATGGACTTGAGGATATGGGGAGGGGGAAGGGTAAGCTGTGACAAAGCGAAAGAGAGGTATGGACATATATACACTACCAAACGTAAGGTAGATAGATATTGGGAAGCAGCCACATAGCACAGGGAGATCACCTCCGTGCTTTGTGACCACCTGGAGGGGTGGGATAGGGAGGGTGGGAGGGAGCGAGACGCAAGAGGGAAGGAATGTGGGAACAGATGTATATGTATGACTGATTCACTTTGTTATAAAGCAGAAACTAATAAAAAATGGTAATAATTGCTATTATTTACTCAGAAGCAATTATTTGCCAAGCACAGTAGTAGGTACCTAATGTGCATTATCTTACCGTATCCTTTAAATAAGTTTGGTGATGCAGTTGTTGTTATCCTTGCTTTTTATAAGAAAAAAATCAGAAGATGAATCACAACTTCAGTTACTTACCCAACACAGCATAGCTAGAGTAAATGACAATCAGCATTCAGCTGACTTGGTCACACTCCATACCCAGTTTTCTCTATTCTACCCTGCAGTAGGCTTCAAGTTAGAACTCAAAGCATTCATTCACCACAACAACCTATAAAGCACTACACAGAGCAAGTAGTTATAATTAACTTCACTTAAAATTTAGGAACCTGTACACACACATGAGATTCTCCAACTGCCTGTTGCTTTATTTTGGTGGTAAAATTTCACTACTCAAAACTTCCAGAAGAAAATAAGGGGTCATTAAATAAAATAAGAATTCAAATATGCTTAGTCAATTGTACTAAAAAGTCACAATACTGCTAAAAGATGCAAGAGAAAGTAAATGATTACTTAAAATGAATTTGGGTCATTATCTGTGGATTTAACCTATTTATAACATCCCTCTACCACAATTACTTAGATGACTCAACTGCTCAGTCGGCACCTTAATCCTTGCTTAACTTTAAACGGAAAAGGAATTCTGAGCCTCTAAAGGAGAATGAATCTAACAGAATTAAAATCATTCCAATTCAAACTCTATTCTGCCAGATGGCATCAGCCCTACAAAGAATTTTAAGAAATGGGGCACACATGCAAAGAGGGTCAAGGGAACTTCCTACAAACACAGAGAGACGTCAACAATCACAGCACAGGAGAGTCTGCCTTCTTAGGAATGACAATGGGAGAGAATCGGGGCAATCAGAAGAATGATACCAACACAGAATAAAGGCAAAAATCTGAAGAGCTTGAAAAAGGATGGAAAACATATATTTTCATTTTGAGGGTGGGGAAAATATGTTCACCTGATGACCAAAAGTAGCACTCTCAAACTGAGCTTTTTTCAATATATTAGTTAAAATGTAATGGTTTGTCATATGCTGGGCCTCATAGTCTATAACAAGGTAAGAAATAACAGGACACTGAAGTCTATCAAAGTAAAAAGCCTGGAAAATAGAAAATTCAAGGAGTGTGAAATGAGCTGTTTTCAAATATAAAAGTTTTTTTTTTCACTTTTCTCCTTTTTTTTTTTTTTACTTATTATTATTATTATTATTATTTTTACTATACCATGTGAGAAAGCTAGGATCAATGGATCTACCTTTCAGGGGGACATATTTTGGTCCAGTGTCATATCCCCCACCCACCCACCAAAATGCTAATAGACAAAGGTCTTAAAGAACACAGCTGCATCCAAATGTCATGGAAGGTGTGAAACACAGCAGAAATTTTCACTTTGTCAAGGATTTCACTCACAGACATCTATATAACATGGTGATTCACAGAGCTTTAGAGTTCAGTGAGCTCAGATTCAGTTCAATCTCTTACCATCTATGAGACTTTGGGCAAACTATTTAGACTCTTTACACCTTACATTCCTTATCTCTAGAATGAGGATAATAAAAGCATCTACCTGAGAGACCCAATATAAGGATTAAAGGATTTAAAGAAGAGCCAGCCAAATAATACATTTTAGAAACAATAATAATATAGTTAATTTTACTTTATAAATCATAATTAAAATAACAACATTCATAATGATGATGATAACTAAATGGTAATTGGAGAAAATGGCCTAAGTCCTCTTTCTCATTCCATGAATTAGTAGTATACATTTAAATTTGCTATCTCCTTCCTACTTATTACCAAGAATATAACAACAGATATACTGCATGGGAGCTGAACTAGGACGTTACCCAGAGGGATCACTTGTGGGCTTGATTTCACTCCTTTGTTATCAATTTTTAAGCCAGGAAATTATAACTTTTTGACCATTTTTACTGAGTTTCTGTAATGGCAACAGATTTCCAAATAATGATAAAACAATGAAAAGGTGGTGTTGGATGTATAGCTATAATAAAGTTATCTCTTACACACTGACTATTTCAATAACTTGTATTAGACATTTTCATACATCAAGTAAAAAGGCATTTTATATTCCTTTTACTCTTTTTATTTCAATAATTCTAAATAAATCAATTCACAATAGACACTGTTATGGACTGAATGTTTATGCCTCCCCCACCAGATTAATATGTTGAAGCCTTAACCTTCAGTGTGATGTATTAGGAGGTGGGGGCTTAGGGAAATAATCAGTTTTAGATAAGGTCATAAGTGTGAAACCCCATGATGGAATTAGTGTTCATATGAGAGGAGGAAGAGACACCAAACTTCCTCTCTCTGCCATGAGAAGGTACAGTGAGAAGGCAGCTGTTTGCCAGCCAGGAAGAGGACCCTACCTCCTAGGACCCTTCTACCTTTTCCTAGTTTCCCCACCAGCACCTATAAACAAACACCTTATGGCCTGCTAAAATGAGCCTCCAAAAGCTGATCTGAGCAATCAATGTAATTGTAGGAATTGAAATGTGTTTAAATCTGAGTTAGTTCTGTCAGTGAATATGCTTGAATGCAAACAAAAACCTATGCATACCAATACTGTTTCATTATTCTGATCGTCAGAAATCATTTTTCTCAAGGCTCAGCCTAATCTAAAATGTGTTGCTTGACATTCTGAACCAGTATAAATCATGCTAAAGTAGATAATAAAGTAGACTAAATTCAACAAACTATGATAAATATAAAAATAAAAATGTAATGCTATACTTTAATTTGCCAGCAATTCAGTCAAAATCTTTCTAACAATGATAGTGGCTATGACTTAGTTCTCTCTAGGAGTAACACATGTCTGGAGAACCTACAAATAGCTATGAAGTTTTACGAGTATCTAAAGGTTTCCAGGCAAGCTGGAGGACTCCATAGATATTCATATTACAAAAGAAGGAAATATGCATGTATTTCGAATTTCTAAGAAGAACCAGTGAATTACTTTAGACTACTTATTCTTTCATGAGGATCCCATTAATGTGAGATGATGTTTCCTGAGTAAATAGTATTGAATAGTGATCTTGGTTTTGATAAGGAGAACTCTGATAACCATCATACCCCACAACTCGCTGTATGTATACATGTGGGGGGGAGGGGGGAGGGAGGAAGGGAGGGAGGGAGGGAGTGGGGGAGAAGGGGAGAGGGCAAGAGGGTGAGAGGGTGAGAAACCGAGAGAGAGAGAGAGAGAGAGAGAGAGAGAGAGAGAGAGAGAGAGAAAGTTTTTATCTATCTATATTTAACAGAGGTCAGAAGTTATCACAACTCACTAAGTATGATTTATTTACTTACATAGCTATTCACTTAACATTTATTTAGGACCTGTCTTATTCCTGGCACTGAGCTAGTTGCTAGAATTGTAAGACAAATAAGAGATCACAATTTATAAAGGGTAATAAATGTACAAATTAACGAATAAAACTACAACTTGGTCAGTGCATAAATGGTAGCATATTTTATGTGATACACATCATAAAAGTAAAATAATGTCTGGTGTACCAGAGAAGGCACCCCAGAAAAAATTAATATTAAAAATAATTGTAAAAGAGTAAACTTGTCCAGCAGATCACAGAGGGTAGTCATATCTAGACAAAGGAAGAACATGGTAAATATTGGTGAAAAATGCCTATGAAAATAAAGTTATATATTTTAAATCATTCACTTAACCACGTGGCATTTAAAAGTAGCCCTTTAGGAGAAAACTTAAACAAGAATCTTAGATAGCCTCATCCACCAGAGGGCAGACAGCAGAAGCAAGAAGAACTACAATCCTACAGCCTGTGGAACAAAAATGACATTCACAGAAATACAGACAAGATGAAAAGGAAGAGGGCTATGTACCAGATGAATGAACAAGATAAAACCCAGAAAAACAACTAAATAAAGTGGAGGTAGGCAACAGTCCAGAAAAAGAATTCAGAATAATGATAGTGAAGATTATCCAGGATCTCAGAAAAAGAATGGAGGCAAAGATCAAGAAGATGCAAGAAATGTTTAACAAAGACCTAGAAGAATTAAAGAACAAACAAACAGAGAAGAACAATAGAATAACTGATATGAAATCTACACTAGAAGGCACCAATAACAGAATAACTGAGGCAGAAGAATGGATAAGTGACCTGGAAGACAGAATGGTGGAATTCACTGCTATGGAACAGAATAAAGAAAAAAGAATGAAAAGAAGTGAAGACAGCCTAAGAGACCTCTGGGACAACATTAAATGCACCAACATTTGAATTACAGGGGATCCAGAAGGAGGAGAGAGAGAGAAAGGGCCAGAGAAAATATTTGAAGAGATTATAATCAAAAACTTGCCTAACATGGGAAAGGAAAGAGCCACCCAAGTCCAGGAAGCACAGCGAGTCCCATACATGATAAATCCAAGGAGAAACACAATGAGACACATAGTAATCAAATTGGCAAAAATTAAAGACAAAGAAAAATTATTGAAAGCAACAAGGGAAAAATGACAAATAACATACAAGGGAACTCCCATAAGGTTAACAGCTGATTTCTCAGCAGAAACTCTACAAGCCAGAAGGGAGAGGCATGATATACTCAAAGTGATGAAAGGGAAGAAACTACAACCAAGATTACTCCACCCAGCAGGGATCTCATTCACATTCGATGGAGAAATCAAAAGCTTTACAGACAAGCAAAAGCTAAGAGAATTCAGCACCACAAAACCAGCACTATAGCAAATGCTAAAGGAACTTCTCTAAGTGGGAAACACAAGAGAAGAAAAGGACCTACAAAAACAAGCCAAAACAATTAAGAAACTGGTCAAAGGAACATACATATTGATAATAACCTTCAATGTGAAAGGATTAAACATTCCAACCAAAAGACACAGGTTTGCTGAATGGATACAAAAACAAGACCCATACATATGCTGTTTACAAGAGACCCACTGCAGACCTAGGGACACATACAGAATGAAAGTGAGCGGATGGAAAAAGATATTCCATGCAAATGGAAATCAAAAGAAAGCTGGGGTAGCAATACTCAATCAGAAAAAAGACTTTAAAATAAAGAATGTTACAAGAGACAACGAAGGACACTACATAATGATCAAGGGATCAATCCAAGAAGAAAATATAACAATTATAATTATATATGCACCCAACATAGGAGCACTTCAATACATAAGGCAACTGCTAACAGCTATAAAAGAGGAACTCGACAGTAACAAAGTAATACTGGGGGACTTTAACACCTCACTTACACCAATGGACAGACCATCCAAAATGAAAATAAATAAGGAAACAGAAGCTTTAAATGACACAATAGACCAGATAGATTTAATTGATATTTACAGGGCATTTCATCCAAAAACAGCAGATTACACTTCCTTCTCAAGTGCACACGGAACATTCTCCAGGACAGATCACATCTTAGGTCACAAATCAAGCCTCAGTAGTGTTAAGAAAATTGAAATCATATCACACATCTTTTCTGACCACAACACTATGAGGTTAGAAATGAATTACAGGGAAAACAACATAAAAAACACAAACAATATGTTACTAAATAACTAAGAGATCACTGAAGAAATCAAAGAGGAAATCAAAAAATATATAGAGACAAATGACAAGGAAAACACGATGAACCAAAACCTATGGGATGCAGCAAAAGCAGTTCTAAGAGGGAAGTTTATAGCTATACAAGCCTACCTCAAGAAAAAAAAAATCTCAAATAAACAATCTAACCTTACACCTAAAGGAACTAGAGAAAGAAGAACAAATAAAACCGAAAGTTAACAGAAGGAAAGAAATCATAAAGATCAGAGCAGAAATAAATGAACTAGAAACAAAGAAAACAATAGGAAAGATCAATAAAACTAAAAGCTGGTTCTTTGAGAAGATAAACAAAATTGATAAACCATTAGCCAGACTCACCAAGTAAAAGAGGGAGGGGAGTCAAATCAATAAAATTAGAAATGAAAAAGGAGAAGTTACAACAGACACCGCAGAAATACAAAAAATCCTAAAAGACTACTTCAAGCAACTGTATGCCAATAAAATGGACAACCTGGAAGAAATGAACAAATTCTTAGAAAGTTATAACCTTCCAAGACTGAACCAGGAAGAAATAGAAAATATGAACAGAACAATCACAATGAAATTGAAACTGTGATTAAAAATCTTCCAACAAACAAATGTCCAGGACCAGACAGCTTCCCAGGTGAATACTATCAAACATTTAGAGAAGAGCTAAAACCCATCCTTCTCAAACTCTTCCAGAAAAATTGCAGAGGAAGTAACACTCCCATACTCTTTCTATGAGGCCACTGTCACCCTGATACCAAAAACAGAAAAAAGATACTACAAAAAGAGAAAATTGCAGACCAATATCACTGATGAATATAGATGCAAAAATCCTCAGCAAGATACTAGCAAACAGAACACAACAACACATTAAAAGGATCATACACCATGATCAAGTGGGATTTATCTCAGGGATTCAAGGATCCTTTGATATACGCCAGTCAATCAATGTGATACACCATATTAACGAACTGAAAAATAAAAACCGTATCATTATCTCAATAGATGCATAAAAAGCTTTTGACAAAATTCAAGACCGATTTAAGACAAAAACTCACCAGAAAGTGGGCATAGAGGGAACCTACATCAACATAAGAAAGGACATATACAACAAACCCACAGCAAACATCATTTTTAATGGTGAGAAACTCAAAGCATTTTTTCTAAGATCTGGAACAAGACAAGTATGTCCACTCTCACCACTATTATTCAACATAGTTTTGGAAGCCCTATCCATGGCAATCAGAGAAGAAAAAGAAATAAAAGGAATATAAATTGGAAAAGAAGAAGTAAAGTTGTCACTGTTTGCAGATGACATGATACTATAAATAGAGAATCCTAAAGATGCCACCAGAAAACTACTAGAGCTAATCAATGAATTTGGTAAAGTTGCAGGATACAAAATTCATGCACAGAAATCTCTTGCATTCCTATAGACCAATGATGAAAAATCTGAAAGAGAAATTCAGGAAACACCCCATTTACAATTGCAACAAAAAGAATAAAAGACCTAGGAATAAACCTACCTAGGAAAACAAAACACCTGTATGCAGAAAACTATAAACACTGATGAAAGAAATTAAACATGATAACAACAGATGAAAAGATATATCATGTTCTTGGATTGGAAGAATCAATATTGTGAAAATGACTATACTAGCCAAAGCAATCTACAGATTCAATGCAATCCCAATCAAATTCCCAATGTCATTATTTACAGAACTAGAACAAAAACTCTTAAAATTTGTATGGAGACACAAAAGACCCCGAATAGCCAAAGCAGTCTTGAGGGAAAAAAACAGAGCTGGAGGAATCAGATTCCCTGACTCCAGACTATACTACAAAGCTACAGTAATCAAGACAATGTGGTGCTGGCACAAAAACAGAAACACAGATCAATGGAACAAGAGAGAAAGCCCAGAGATAAACCCACGCACCTAAGGTCAACTAATCTATGACTAAGGAGGCAAGGATATACATGGAGAAAAGACAGTCTCTTCAATAAGTGGTTCTGGGAAGATGTGGCACATATATACAATGGAATATTCCTCAACCATAAAAAGAAATGAAATTGAGCTATTTGTAATGAGGTGGATAGACCCAGAGTCTGTCATACAGAGGGAAGTAAGTCAGAAAGAGAAAGAAAAATACCGTATGCTAACACATATATATGGAATTTAGAAAAAAAAAATGTCATGAAGAACTTAGGGGTAAAACAGCAACAAAGACACAGACCTACTTGAGAATGGACTTGAGGATATGGGGAGGGGGAAGGGTAAGCTGTGACAAAGCGAAGGAGCGGCATGGACATATATACACTACCAAACGTAAGGTAGATAGCTAGTGGGAAGTAGCCACATAGCAGAGGGAGATCAGCTCGGTGCTTTGTGACCGACTGGAGGGGTGGGATAGTGAGGGTGGGAGGAAGGGAGATGCAAGAGGGAAGGGATAGGGGAACAGATGTATATGTATAACTAATTCACTTTGTTATAAAGCAGAAACTAATACACCATTGTGAAGCAATTATACTCCAATAAAGTGGTAAAAAAAAAAAAAGTGGTGCTGGGAAAACCAGACAGCTACATGTAAAAGAATGAAATTAGAACACTCCCTACTGCCATAGACAAAAATAAAACCAAAATGGATTCAAGACCTAAATATAAGACCGGACACTATAAAACTCTTAGAGGAAAACATAGCAAGAATGCTCTTTGACATAAATCACAACAAGATATTTTTTGATCCACCTCCTAGAGTAATGGAAATAAAAACAAAGTAAACTAATGGGACCTAATGAAAATTTAAAGCTTTTGCACAACAAAGTTAACCATAAACAAGACAAAAAGACAACACTCACAATGGGAGAAAATATTTACAAATGAATCAATGGACAAAGGGTTAATCTCCAAAATATATAAACAGCTCTTGCAGCTCAATATTAAAGAAACAAACAACCCAATCCAAAAATGAGCAGAAGACCTAAATAGACATTTCTCCAAAGAAGACATACAGATGGTCAAGAAGCACATGAAAAACTGCTCAACATCACTAATTATTAGAAAAATGCAAATCAAAACTCCAATGAGGTATCACTTCACACCAGTTAGAATGGGCATCATCAGAAAATCTAGAAACAACAAATGCTGGAGAGGGTGTGGAGAAAAGAGAACCCTCTTGCACTTTTGGTGGGAATGTGGATTGATACAGCCATTATGGAGAACAGTATGGAGGTTCCTTAAAAAACTAAAAGTAGAATTACCATATAACCCTGCTATCCCACTACTGGGCATATACCTAGAGAAAACCATAATTCAAAAAGACACATGCACCCCAATGTTCATTGCAGCACTATTTACAATAGCCAGGTCATGGCAGCAACCTAAATGCCCATCGACAGACAAATGGATAAAGAATTTATGGTACATATATAGAATGGAATACTACTCTGCTACAAAAAGGAACGAAATTTGGTCATTTGTTGAGACATGGATGGATCTAGAGACTGTCATACATAGTGAAGTAAGTCAGAAAGAGAAGAACGAATATCGTATATTAATGCATGTGTGTGGAACCTAGGAAAATGGTACAGATGAACCGGTTTGCAGGGCAGAAGTTGAGACCAAGATGTAGAGAACAAACGTATGGACACCAAGGGTGGAAAGCCACGGGGGGATGGGGATGGTGGTGTGATGAATTGGGCGACTGGGATTTACATGTATACAATGATGTGTATAAAATTGATGACTTATAAGAACCTGTTGTATAAAAATATAAATAAAATTAAATTAAAAAAATTTTTTTTTAAAAGTAGCCCTTTAGAGATCAGCTCAGTGCTTTGTGTCCACCTAGAGGGGTGGGATAGGGAGGGTGGGAGGGAGAAGCAAGAGGGAGGAGATACGGGGATATATGTTTATGTATTGCTGATTCTCTTTCTTATACAGCAGAAACTAACAGACCATTGTAAAGCACTTATACCCCAATAAAGATGTTAAAAAAATTAAAAATAGAACTACCAAATGAAAAAATAAAAAGTAGCCCTTTATCTCTCACAATAGGAAACCTCCTATTGAATCTATAATGTTGATATTCCTATAGATATTCTGATGGATATAATGTGTCCAAAATTTCTAACCTAACACAGGGTCAACTTATATAACTTAGAGTTATTTAAAATGGAAGCCAAGAAAAAAAATTATTTAAAAATATTTATGTTTGTCACAGAATTGGTTCTGCTATAGCTTAAAGATTTAAAGCAGTGGTTCTCATAGTATGACCACTGGATAAGCAGTATCACTGGCTGGAACTTTTAGAAATTCAGATTCTCAGGCCTCTCTCTAGACCTACTGAATTCGATGCTATGGAGATGAGGACCAGCACTCTGTGTTTTAAGAGGCCTTCTAGATCATTCTGATGTAGAGTTTGAGAATCACTAACATAAAAGCATTGCTTATTCTGGCAGTAACACGTTCATTTTCTGTATGAGTCTCCTCACTATCTTAAGAGAGAAGGAAAACTCAACTCTACAATAGCCTTACTTGACCACTTCTACTTTGGTCCAATCTCAATTTTGTTGCACATAAATATATAATTGACCAGATTAGTTTATCTAAGATTATTTGATTTGACAGTGATTAAAGATAACGGAGACCAAAATGTACATTTGGGACAAATGAAAGAAGTATTTTTAGAAGTATGTGTATAAGTATTTTCTCCTATTAAAATGCACATGTATATTAGATAACTTTACTTCAATTAAAATCATCATTATAATAGCTAACAATGACACAGCACTTAACTTGTGTCAAACAATGTTCCAGAATATTTTACATAGATTAACTCCCTTAACCCTCCTGAGTTCTTTGCAACACACAGCTGTAATATCCCAAGCGACTAAGGCACAGTACAGTTAAATGACTTGTCTGGGAAACAGTGCTTTGAATCTGAGCAGTGAAAGCTGGGCAGTGTATACAGACAATATGGTTTCAGTCTCCATGCTTGTTATACCGCAACCAGTGCAAGAGGTATTTTTAATATTATTTTTAATTAAACTAAGAGTCTAATAGCAGAGGATACCTTATAGCATTAGTAAATAATGTTATTGCTTGTTGGTTACTTTGTGAGTACCTAGGATGCATGCACACACAAATACACACACAAATACACACACTCACACTTTTCCAACCCTGCCACTTGCATGACCTTGGGCAAATCAACTCACTTGTTTCTGCTTCAGTTTCCTCTTGTATTACATGAGGACAGAGTTCTAAGCGTTCATTAAATGCATATGTAAATTATTTAGAACAGTGGTCAGATAGGTCTTATCACTATCTTTGTTGCTATCTGAAATAAAAAGTCAGAGTACATTATACAACAGAGGCTCCTTCAATATTTTGTATTTTTATGGCCTGCACCAATAAAATTTTACATTTATTTTAATTGTTCCTTCCTTAAAAATTTTTCATCAGTTGCTTTGAATAGTCAACTACTGCTATTCTTCCCAACCCTTTCTTTAATTAGTTCTAGTAGTTTTAAATGAGTGATAGAAATAGGGCTAAAAAAGCCTGCTTACCCTAAACTCCCTTTCTGTGAGTAGGTTTTGAATTAGAATCCTCTCTATATGTAGATTTGAATAAAAATTTCTCTATGAATAGTTTTGAAATAGATTACTATTAGTTTAGAGAATAGGTATGAAGAGACTATCAGCAACAGGGAAGTTCTCATGAAAACACAGCACACAGATAGCTTATTTATGGGTTGCAGGCATAGAGATCAAACACAAAGTTATAGTGATGGGGGTGAGAGACAGGTATAATGGAGGTGGCTGGAAAACAGAAAGGTAGTAAACCAAAACAGACAAAGGAAGCTGCGGCAGAAAAGGAATAGTGATTTAGATAAGATGTCTGTGCTAGGGCATGGAGGAAAAGTCCAGAGAAATGGTTCATTTCTATTAGAGAACATCCAAGAGAAGGAGAAAGATACCCAGGGACTAATTTTATCTGCTTTATAATTATACTTTGGTTGGCTTTTCTACAAATCATCCTCCTATTTATGATTAATTGTATTAGTTTCCTATTGCTGCTGTAACAAGTCACCACAAACTTAGTAATTTAAAATGGCACAACTTTATTGTCTTTCAGTTCTGAAGGTCAAAGCCCGAAACATGTTTTACTGGGCTAAAACCAAAGTCAAGTTTTGACAGGGCTGTGTTTCTTCTGGTGTCTCTATGGGAAAAAATCAATTTCCTTGACTTTTCCAGCTTCTAGAAGTTGCTACATTCCTCTGCTCATGATCTCTTACCTGATTTTCAAAGTCAGCAGTGTAGTATCTTCAAATTCATTCAGTCATTCATATTCTCTCTTTCTTCTTCTCTCTTTCTTTCTCACTGCTGCTTCCAACATCACATTTCCTTCTCTGACTCATTGCCTTCTTATTTCTAAGAACCCTGTGATTATATTGGGCCCATCCAACTACCAGTATAATCTCATCTCTAAATCCTTAACTTAATCACATTTACAAAGTTCCACTTGTCATGTCAAGTAACATATTCAGAGGTTGCAGGGATTAGAACGGAGCCATCTTTGGTGGTGGTGGCGAGGGGAGCATTATTTGTTTACTGGAATCTAGTTCCAATATCCCTTCTGACAATGCCTGATTTAAGTGCAAACCTACCTAAGGGCTAGGGCCTTAAATATGTCATCCTGTAAGACTGCTCCAAGATTCACAGAACTATTCGTCAAGCTTATGCAAAGTATTTCTCTTCTATTTAGTAAACTCACATGTTGCTATTATAACATAATAACTGATATAATGACAAATAACTATACATTTGTCTGACAAGAAATGATTCATTAAAATGCAGAGAAATCTAAATTCTTTTCTTAAAAAGGTGTTTTCCAAGGGAGCAGGGAAGAGTTACAGCTCTATGACCACAGAAGATATATTTATAATTATTTTACCCATGGAACATAAAAATCATTCAGTATGAAATGCACAGATTCAAATAAACCAGTTCTTGATGAAAATGGGCTTTGTAAAAATTGTCTTTTATACCATCAAAATAGAATGTTGTCTTTTCAAAACAATTTCCAGATGAATAGCATATCATAATGTATATTTGCCAGCACATAAATGTCTGAATAAAAAAGATGGCAAGCATAGTTATAATTTGAAGATATGTGTTACAAATAAAACAGATATTTTATGATTCACTGCTACATCTAATTTTGTGCCTGTATGTTTCTCTTCCCAGCATGACATCTGAATATTTAGATGATAATTTCTATATGTTTGGAACCTAATGTTAAATCCACTAGTACAGATTGAGTAAGCATATGAAAGAAATATATCACCAGCTAAAAATCAGGTAAGATAATTAAACTATTGAAAGTGAATGAGAAAAACAAAGTCCAGCTCAATAATTCCCTATCACTTGATTAATTATTGAAACAGAAAGAAAGCAGTGGGTACTCTGAATAAAAACTAAACACATTTTAAAAATCCATGTACATATACCTACAATACGGTGTGATGTGAAAAACATAAAACTACATGAAATTAACAGAAGGAGATTACAAAAATAGATAGTTAAGATGTTGTAAAACTAATTTAAAGAACAGAGCAGTTAAAATGTCAAGTAAGAAAGGACACTTACAAACATATAAGCTAATAGAAAGAACAAAATATAAGCTAATAGAACTAAACTATTTATAAAAGGGCTATCTTCAAAAGTGGAAAGAGTAGGATGTAGTGAATAACTAGACTGGATGAGACAATGAGAAAGCTGCTTGCATATTCAAAATATGTATTCAGTTGTCAATGACCTGAAATTTAAGTTGAAAAACTAAAAACAACAACAACAACAACAATAAAAAAAATCTCTGTTCGAAAAAACAGCTCAAAATGAAGGGCAAAATGATGCAGACAGGTTTTCTGTTCCAGACACTAAATCCTATCAAAGTACTAAATAAGCATGCTCATTTCTAGAAGAAAAGGTAATTATTTTAGATCTGCACATTTATATGACAATGTATCCTATTTACTAATTAATCAAAAGCCAAGAGTTTTCTTAGAATTCGTACAAATGTCATAAAACTGATTTCTAAAATATCTGGTCACGAAATTTGCAACGACATAATGAAAAGCAGAAAACTAAGAAATAATTGTACATTTAAAAAAATAATTAAGTACTGCTTTTAAGATTACCTTCATTGAGTTTTCAGGGGCTAACTACCACAGTATGTATCTTCCTAATATTGTGCAAGAAATTTAATGGGCAAAATTTGAACAGTAGATTTATCTTTGTTTGGGTTTCTACCTGAAAATTTTTGAAAGAAAAAAGTATATTCAAGCTCTATTGATATGTTACCAGAATTTTATGTATGGTCTTTAATTTTTCTAATTTTCCATCATAGTTAAAAATACCTGTCATTTGTATAAGTCCAATGGGTATCAAATTGAGCCTAAAAATATGTCATCATTGCCATACTTAATTATTCTCTTATTTGTTCTATTTTAGCAAGTACAAGATAATTGCTTTTTTTTTTTTTTTGCGGTACGCGGGCCTCTCACTGTTGTGGACCCTCCCACCGCGGAGCACAGGCTCCGGACGCACAGGGTCAGTGGCCACGGCCCACGGGCCCAGCCGCTCCGCGGCACGCGGGATCCTCCCGGACCGGGGCACGAACCTGTGTCCCCTGCATAGGCAGGCGGACTCTCAACCACTGCACCACCAGGGAAGCCCAAGATAATTGCTTTTTATTACTTGTGTCAGCAATATAATTTTTCCATTCTCATGTTCTTCTATAAAATATTGAGGACAATATGAAAAATGCAATTAAATATTCAAATATTAGCACATTACTTTTTAAATAAGATGGAAATGCTGCAAAAATGTGACCATCATCCATCAAGATGTGCTAACATGTGGTAGCCAAAAATGTTTGTTTAGATGGTAATGTATATGGTTACTTAATCATGGTAACTCGTACTAGTACTGGCTGATTGATGGGGAGGCCTATTAAACACTGGTTAACTTGTAATAATAAGAAAGATTTTTAAAACATTGGTTATATGGATTGGTCAATAATTTGAAGCACAAAATAAATTAGTGTAAGCAAATGTGCTCACATTTTATAGTACATTTTTTTGTGTAATATGTGGGATTAGGGGTATATTACTACAATTCATCATCCTTCTAAAATTTATGTTCTAAATAGTGTTTTAAAGATGACCAAGAGTACTATAATAATTTCCCTTAGAAAATCATAAGTATATGCAACTGGAGGACCAGTAGTACAAACATCAAAGTGAGGAATTATACTCAAAAGTATAATACATTTGACATCTGTTATTAAGGTATTAATTATTCTTAGATGAGTCAAAATCAAAGAAGATAATTCCACAGACTAAAGTTGCAGAAGTCCAATTCAATACATCTGCTGATACTATATCCTGTGTGCTGCTATATACAAAACTATGCTGAGAACACTGAAGACATTGGATACAACTTTCATTGATCAAGGTGTTTGCAGCTAGGAAGCCTGAATACACTGAAGAAGAGGAATGCTAAACAGAACAACAGGGAACAGAACAATAAAGCAGTGTTATTAATCATGTTTTTAGTTAATGTAGGAGATCAGCTAATGACTCAGAAAGTTAGAAAATGTGTACCAAATATAATATGGTGAATAAATAAAGGTTAAGATAAAGTCACTCTCGTTTCTCTCAAACTATTTGAAAAATCACATTGAAATACTTTTAAAAGATGCCAGGGTGGAATGGCTCTATCTGATAGAGCACCAAAAAACTGTACTTCGGCTCCTTTGCTGGAAAATTTCTAATTGGCACCACGGAGTAGTTATCAAAATAATGTAATTAGCATTCCTGCTAAGATGCTAACTGGATGTGCTCTTCCCCCACCAAGTACAAAGAATCTTCATTGGGCAATGTTTAGTGGTACTTCCCAACATCTTCATGTAAGACATAGATGCTATTTTTGACCCAGAATATTCACTATAGTGGGGATTATGGCTTCTTTGATAATATTTTGTTTTGTGTTTAAGTGATAAATTTCATGTATCTATTTACTCAGGACCCAAATATTGAACTTTCATATTTCAGTCAGCATATAATGGCTTGAAATATAGCAGTCTTTCACAAGACAAATCTGGGTCATAAGAATTCTTTTTGAGATGTGTAGAATCATTTTATTTTTTCTTTTGGCCCAGAAAATAAAAATTTTTCTCTAAAGCAGATATAAAACCTGTTTAAAGGTTATTACTCAAAGGGAAACAAATATAGCATAAATTGCATTAATAGATAAATCTCCATTCCATTATCCGATTAAACTATAAAGTCCCTTGAGAAGTGAAATAACTTTTATTTTGCACACAATTCAGCATCTGTGACAGTGCCAGACACGTAACATACCCTCAATAAATTTTAATAAATGAGTGAAATTTGGTTAAAAAAATAGTGGTTTGTCTCTAAAGATTATATTTCCCAAGTCACATGGAGCCTGTTTTTAAAACACCTTTAATAAGAAATTTAACTACAAAAAAATCCATCATCTTTAAAGTAAAGTGGCTATCCATTTTATCTTATATGTTTTAAAAGTGCAACTATGACATTAACATCTACTCTATAAATTACATATGGACTAGGAGGAAAATAGAGCAAGGAGGAGTAGTTTGATAGATTAGAAAAAACTAAGATCCAGTGTAGTCAGAAGAAATAAGAACTCTGCTCTTCCAGCTAACAACACAATACCTAGAACTGAGGATTTTCAACACGTTTCATAGAAGAATGAATGACTAAATGAGCAAATATGTAACTTTCCATTCTCCCAATGCCAGCTACTATTGGTACTGTAGTATTTCTAAGTGTAGGTTTTGTTTAAGATGACTAAAGCACAATCCATGTACTATATACACAACTATATTTGGAAGGCAACACAAAAACATTTCAGTCACTATGTGTGACTCTATAAGGAGAAACATGGTGACTTGCTTAGTCACTTACTACTCTATACTATAGTTCCAAATTGCCAATTCTTTTGGTTTCAGTATGCACTGCTTCTCTATGATGTACGTTTATGACATAATAAGACAGTATAATAGAAAAAAAACCAATAGCTCCTTTTATACCTAATTATAACCCTGAGATGTAAGAATTTTTAAATCTTTGAAAAGGTAAAAGTATTATAACATACAAAAGAAAAAATAAAACTATTCTGAATATATATTGCATTTTACTTAATGATAATTGTCCTATTTTACACTCTTACATATTCATTATAGAAACTGAGAAAGCAGGGGAAAATATAGTAAAAAATGTAAAATCATCTGTATTACTTTCTGATGGTAGCCATTACTAGCATTTTGTTTTATTTCCGTCCAGTTTCTCATATACATTTTATTTTTCCATACTTGAATCGTCCTGAATATAAAATTTTAATATTCTTATAGGTTTTATACTATATTCTAAACATGTGCAACTATGACATGAATACATGTCAATGAATACATGTTTTAATGGCAATATCACATTAAGGTATACAGCTGTTCCATAATTTAATCATTCCCCCATATGGCTTATTAATTTTTGTTTCCAGTTTATCTCTATTGTTAATAATATTCCAATGAACATCTTTATATATGAATTTCCGTGTGAATCCTTGCTAACTTTCTTGGAATTTATGGAATAGTAATAGTTATACAGTCACAGAGTATAGGTTATTTACTATTAAAGTCACATAAGAAAATGATAAAGGCACCTTTTATCTCTCTTCTAAGCAAATGGTATATATACATACATATATATATATATATATATATATATACACAAATTGTGTGTATATATATTTTTTATTTTATCTTTAAAGATTTTAAGAGAAAATCCTCTTTCAACTCACCAATTTAGTTTCATGTGCTGATTTAGAAATACAGAAAATTAGCAAGAAAATAGTATAATTTTTCAATTTTTATCCTATGATTTTTTTTTAAAAGAAGAAAAGAGAAATATATAGTTTGGGAATTAGGAATTCATTTCAGTACTTTAAATAACAGAAATTGCCTATTAGTCACTTAATAAAAACAAAGCAATGCAGTATGAAATCTAAATGGAGTTAAAAGTTGTCAACAAAGTAGGCTTATCAGAACACTTCTATTAAGTGAAATCCAACCAGGTTGTAAAAAGTTAAACATAAGGGAATAAACTGTGTAGACCTCACTCATATCAAGGAAATGCTTTAAAATATTCTCAACCAGAGAGTTGAAAATGATGTTAAATTGTGTAAACCACCACCTGCAACTGCAAGCTCTATCAGTAAGTTAACAAATGTGTGTCTCCAGGTTATCTCTTCCTATGCAATATGTAACAAATCACTGGAATAGCCCCATCCAACAAAATAGCTATCATCGAAGTCTGGATGAACCAATATAATGATAAACTGAGATATTTCCAAACTGGCAGTACAGAATATGACAAGGGGTATATCATGGACAGAATGCAAAAAGCAATAAAGAAAAAATAAAAAGGAATAAAACCCCATAATTAGAAAAAATACCTACAAAATTAAAATGTCACATTGAACCAAAAGGAGTGAAACTTTTCAACCATATTTCTGGAGTCTTACAAAATCATTAGACATGATGCCATCATCAACAATAGCAATATCATTTATACATGTCAAGAGATTATATGTATAGGATTTCCAGGGCTGTTCCACATGGAAAACTGAAATTCCCAGAAGCTAAATTACCTGGCCATGGTGACTGTTAGTAGGTAGCAGAACCAGAATTCAAATCCAGCTGTCCTAAACCCAGAAATAGCTCTCTCTTATATACTAATTTCCAAAAATAAGAAAAATGTAGTTATAAATACTTTAAAAGCAGTAAGTAGATTGATCGAAAAAATCAATTAGAGACATATGTCTGAAGAAATCTTTCAGAGAAAGCATATCCTTCAAGTTTACTTAAATAATTTTTTTTTATTTAAGATTACATCATTCTTATAGTAGCATTTAGTAGCAGATCCAAACTAACAATTAAGATCAGCCAAAATGCCAACTCAATGCTTCATTGGGGTTTAATGGGGATGGTTTTGATGGTAATAAATTTAAATTTTAGAATTAATCTGGATGATTCATACTTTAAAAAAACCCATAGAGCTACAAAATATCCTATTGTGCTTTCCTCTACTAATTTGTTTTTCCTGGGTAACCCAAAAGTCTCAATCTTATGTTAGAACAATAAAATTCCAGTGAATAAATGTTTGATAGCAAAATACCAAAGATTATTCATGGGTCTGGCACCCATAGCATATATTCTCACTCAGTAAGTAGTATAAAATATCTACAAGCTCATGTTGGAGAGAAGAAATCTAATGGACCTGAATCCACTTTCCAGAGCTCCATTTTTTAATCTTAATTTTTGAATGAGGGACCTGCATTTTAGTTCTTCACTAGGCCTTGACAATTACAAAGCTGATCCTGAACACTGTTCATGCTTAAGAAGCCTAAAAAAAAATGGTGATTTTGGACGATGTGATCTCAGATAAAATAGGAATGGTAAGAAAGGGCCAAGCCATGCAGTGCCTTGACAGCTGCATAAAAAGTTTGGATTTTATTTTAAATGTATTAAGAAGTCGTTGAAGGCAGGTGTTCCACAGGGGAGTGGAATAACATTTGCATTTAGAATATTTCCTCTAGCTGCAGCAAGGCAGATGCTCACCATTTCTTTTATAAATAAAGTTTTATTAGAACACAACAATATCCATTCTTTTATATATTGTCTATGTCCTCTTTCACACTACAATGGCACAGCTGAGTAGTGGCAACAGACAGGCTGTTTGGCTGACACAGCCTAAAATATTGATTTTCTCTTCTTTTATAAGAAAGGTTTGCTGACCCCTGGATTAGAAGGGTGCAAGAATGTAGGCAGGAAGATCTGATGGGAAGCTTTAATACTAATAGAGCTTACGTGTCACCGATCAAGTAGTGGAAAAACATATCAATATAAGGCAGCAGATTCAGACATATTTAGAAGACTTAATGAAATGATTAAGTGATTGATTGGATGTGAGTTGGAGGTTGAGCAGCTAGGTAAAAGGTGATGTCATTCATTAAAACAGGTAAGACTGGGTAAGCATTATGGCACTGTGAGGAGGAAATCAAAAGTTCTATTTCCTACATACATACATGAGATACTGTGAGAGAGTTAGAGAGGTCAAAGGGTAGCAATATCTATGACAATAGAACTTGGATTTTGAAGAGAACAAGGACAGGCATGTAAATATTAGAATCACTGTCAGAGAAATGCAACTAAATTCATGGAAATGGGTGAGATCATCTAAAAAGAGAAGACCAACAGTAGTGGAAAAATGAAGAATATACGGTGTCTTGGAAGTCAACAAGAACAGTTTCTTAATAAGAAGGAGTTTTAAATGCTACTGAGAGACTGAGTAGGATAAAGCCAGAAAGATGTCCACTGGATTTTCAAATCAAAAGGCATTAGCGATATTTATTATTGTTCTACCACTGGCATAGACGTAGAAGACATATTGAAGAGAGTAAAGAATAAATGGGAGGAAATGGAAGCAGGGTGAGAAGACAGATCGTTGCAAAACTTTCAGAAGTAGGAAAATGGGAGGAGAACCAGAAGCACAAGGGAAAGTAAAAGTAGATTGTGTGTGTGTGTGTGTGTGTGTGTGTGTGTGTGTAGAACTGGTTTATGTGAATGGGGAAAGGGAGGGGAGTAACACTGAGCAAGTTGTGTTTGAGAAGTAAGATGTTCTAGGTCATGACTCCGAAGGCAATGGCAGTTGAAAATCCCAGTATAAGACCATTTGAGTGTGTATCTAAACTAGATAAGTTAAAAAACTCGAAACTTTAGAAGATTAAGAAATGAAAAAGAAAAGTCCATTGAATGTTGAAGATGGTGATATTAAAAGAACCAGAAAATGGTAACAGGAGAAAGACTGTGAGGCTAGTGCTCAGTCCACATGTTGTTGAATGAAGGAGAGTTGAACGGAAAGATAGCAGCAAACAGCAATGAGGGGAGGGAGATGGTGGCTTCAACAGAGTAAAGAGCTTTACCAGGCAAGAAGACACTGAGCACACTCTGAGGTTCCTCTGTGTGTATCCACCAGAGAGAGGGATGCAGGAAAGCTAAGTCAGCATGGGGTGTGCATCCCACAGCAGTGGATGTGTAGGACCTTACGTGATGAACACTGTAAAATGTAAACATGATTATAGGCACATCGTTAGCATCACATCCCAAGTTCATTAATTTCAAGGAACACTTTTTTGAGAGGTGAGTCAAAACCATTTCTTACACATTTAACATAAATTGCTGTGTTACCGTCATACACCAATATATTTTTTCCAAATTCTGGGATTTGGTACACAAATAAGTACACCTTCACCTTTTTCTACAGTTTATCTGCTTCTAACATTTTGTTTTCTGTTACACTTGATTGGAGTTCAGGGCGTTAGTTATACAGGATGGACCTGCAGACCTGGGACACACATTAGACAATGCTCATTGTGCTTTTCAAAGTCCTTCTTGGGGGATGCCCCCAAACTCTGTTAGCTCTTATGGCTATCATAGAAAAAATATGTTGGGATGACTTTTCTTTTAATCCATCAACACATTTTAACTTGTTACAATATACTCTCACTTCCACACCATGTCGAAAGCTCTTGCCAATTAACATCTCTCCATTCAGAGTAACAGATATTATTGAATCATTTTATACAAGCCAGTTTTTAATATATACTTGTCTCTTATGCACTCTTTTTTTTAACCCCTTAGAAAACTTTTGAAATGCTGTAAATAGTAAAATCAATACTTTTCTTCTTTATAAATTAAATTATTCTAAATAAATTAAATTATTATGGCAATCCAGTTTCCCAGAGTCTTCTGTTTATCATTATGTGAGGGAAAGAAGAAGAACAGAATGTTGATGAAACAAGAGCCATTCCTGATGGAAAGGTGTCTACCCTATATGGTTGACTAAAAAGTTTACATTTTACATGTTTATTATGTATAAATAGTTATATATATATATATATGTCTTTTTAAGAGGGAATGAGAAATTGGACTCTTGGTTCTTTTCCTTTTCTTCTTGCATGGCTATATTGATGCACATGCACTTATTTTGTTAATTAAAAAACAATAAAAGGCTGTTTTAAAAATAATGTTTTGGGGCTTCCCTGTTGGTGCAGTGGTTGAGAGTCCACCTGCCGATGCAGGGGACACGGGTTTGTGCCCCGGTCCGGGAGGATCCCACATGCCGTGGAGCAGCTGGGCTCGTGAGCCATGGCTGCTGAGCCCGCGTGTCCAGAGCCTGTGCTCCTCAACGGGAGAGGCCACAACAGCGAGAGGCCCGTGTACTGCAAAAAAAAAAAAAAAAAAAAAAGTTTTGGCAATGGACCTAAGATTGGTTCTCATGTTGATTAGATTTAAAAAGAAAACGCCACCACACATAGTACGATACGCCATCACTTTAACTTCCCATATAAACCGTGTGAATCTGTATAGTGTTTTCCTTATGGTCTCCAACAAAACTAGACGTTTCTGGCAAAATGCCAAGAGGAGAACCTGTTTCACATTCAAATTTCTGCATCATTGAGAGTGGAAGCTTGTGCACTGTCTTTGAGAGCAAACACTGTCTTCACTCTTTCCTGTGTATGTTCATGAATCATTGAATTTCCTTCCTCACCATATGAGCAGCTGCCCCTCTGGTTCTCACCCAAGGCTTGTACAAACCAAAAGGTGCAATGAAGCACAGAAAAAGAACTGTGTAACCTACCACATGAACTCAAATAGATGGACTAAAAAATAAATTAATTTACAATACAATAGGAAGTGAAAAAATATCAGTGCTAAGAATCCATGGGTCTCTCTATACTAGTCAAGTATGGATAGTTGCTATGGTAATAAGCAAATGCAGAAAGGCAGAGTCATGCATCTCCCCTACTCTCACTAGATGGGTAGAATATTATGGTATGCACTCTTAGCCTTATTCCTGGCTCTCCTACATCCTCACATTTGTTTTTATTTGTTTATACCAATTTCAGTTTGAAGCTAAATTTTCATATTTTGCCTATCCATGTTAGCTACCTTAAAATCTTAATATATCTAATCCCTTCCCATTTAAAAGACAATACTGCACAAAAGGAAACCTCTTGGAGGGGAGAAAAAAAATCAGTTACTCCATTTGAAAACAACTGCTGTATAACTTTTCACCTAATTGTCTCAGAGTGATGTGCCATTCATCATTTGAAAGTAGTATGGATTTTTTTTCTCAATAAGTTTATATCATCAGCAGGTAGAAAGAGCTCCCACAGACATCCTGAACTTTCCCTCTGTGTCATGGATAAACTTTTTAAAGTAGAAAACTAGCCACTTTTTTCTCCAGTCATTCCACTTTACTCTGCTATATCTTCCAGTTGTAATATGAGTTTCATTTCATATATACCTGAAGCATAACATAAAGATTTGCCTGCCTCTATGAACGAAGTATAGACTAGTCCACTTCAGATACTTTTCAGAAACCATATAGGTTGTAATGGTCAAACCACAGAGATTATTTGTGATATCCTTTCTCAAGCCTGGAGAAAAGAAATAAGTGGTCAGTTCCAGGCAATATAATTTCATCTAGGCTTTATTCCTATGTAAACATCATTGCATGCTCGGAGACTAAGATGTTATACATGTATATGGTCAGAAAATGTTCTAAAAAATGCAACAGAGCTTTTTCTTTTTATTTAAAATATTTAAAAATTATACTGGTATCTCAGTTTGCCTAAACAGAGGAAAGACAACAAAGAATCAAACATACAAATTAATATGAACAAAAATTTTGAGATACGCCTCTCTTATGCCTTTAATTTGACAAAGCTTCCTTTGAAAATGAAATCAAATTGAGCTATTTGAATATCCTAGAATATTAACTTTACTCTTGAGTGCTGGCTTCTGGCAAGAATCACTTAGAGAGTTTGCAAACAGTATAAGGATGTAGTTCAACATTTGGGCTCATATTATATACTGAAAAGGCAAAAATAATTTGAATTAACTATGTATGAGAAAGAGATATAATCAGTCAAAGCTGAAGAAAATAGAAACCTCTGGTATTCCTTCATAAACATGGCAAAAGTCATCCTCTCCTACAGCCCGTTAAACATTAAGATGGGATTTCAATCTGCAGTCTGTATCCTTTTAAGCATCTATGCAGACACCACAACGTAGTGCAATATAAATTTTCAATATGCTGGCAGCGGGTGGGCCCACAAAATATTTTGGATAAATAGAATGTGGTCTCTCATAGGAAAAAAGAAATATTGAAGCATTTAATCTAGGGGTACAGGTGATATGATGCTAATTCTTGGTTAAGAAACAGAATAAAAGGAAAATTTAACAGCCTTTTCCCTAAAACTCAGTTTATACTTTACAACAAATGTGTTTAAACATTAGGACTTTACAATTAATATTAAAATTAAATGATCATAGATAACATTAACCTTTTGGTGGCTCGGGTACAATTGAAGTCCCGTGCTTTCATTTGCATTTTTTGTAAAATCCTTGCACTTATTTGACTCGATTAAGTTAACGAATGACAAAGATTGTCTCCATGACCAAACTCTACTCAGGCACCTTTGAGCTCTTTTTCAACTAGGCTTTCACTTTTTAGCTTCTGCGTTCCTCTCTGTACTGGTCAATTTTAGCAAGAATCCTATGAAGCCAGTTTAACCAGAATCGTCCATCCTCAATAAATCATCACCCTCAATATCTAATCAGGTTCCTCATCCTCTAATCAGGTTCCTGATCACCTTGGCCTACCTTCAGAAAGAATCTTGTCGGGTCAGTTTAGCCAGAATTTCCCCTTATCACTGATATGGCCTCTTAATATTCCATCCACTGTCCCAAACCCTGTTCCTTGGCTATAAACTCCCACTTTTTCTGGTATTCGGAGTTAAGTCTAACCGCTCTGTCTTTCACTGCAAAACCCCACTGCAGTGGTCCCTGTACCTACTAAGATAGTGAGACAATAAGCCTGAATAAAGTCCGCCTTACCTTCCTTACCAAGTGGCATGAATAATGTTTTCTTTAAATAAGTAGCCCACCAAAATGGCAATTCCAAAATGTGTTTTGTTTTCTCCCAAAAGGCAAATATGAACTTACTGATAGAAAGCTAATCCTCAGAGAAAAATATTAATTTTATGGACACCCTCTGGTAAAATATAGAAAAAAATAATTTCCAAATTGTCATGAATTATTTTTCAAAAATGTACCTCTCCTGAAAGGGTAAAATGTTTTCAACTTTGTTTAGAGATTATTCAGGATCATAATTTTTCTGTTTCTAAATTAACCTTTACTTCTTTCAGATGATAAACAATTGAATATTGCTTATACTTTTTTAAACAGAAAGAGTATATATACATATATAACCATATAACTTTATATATATATATATATAACTTTATATACATATATACAACTTATACATCTTTCATAAAGAATTACTATAATATTTAGCATCTGGTAAAGCAAATCTAAAAAACGTAAATTCAAAATTGATAGCTAATGTTATTAACCATTAATATTATTCACTCAATTAAAAAAAAATTAATTTGCTACATCCTCCACTATTTCAGTAATATCCAGAAACTACTTAGGTACCGCTAGTAAGTCCAATGTAGTTCCATGTAGTCAAGACCAATGAATTTCCTTCATGTCACAGTTTTACACTACCTATAAAAGTTCTGAAAAATTGTCAGTGTTATCCCAGGTGCACTGTGTGAATCTGGCCCTACAAAGGATGGACATATTAGAGAGATTTTAAATTCTTTCACTTCCTGTCAAAAATCTTATCAAGGCTAAAATCAAAGATGTGTATTACAGAGAGAGAAAGAGAGAGAGAGAGTAAAACAGAACTCTAGATGCTTCTTTCCTAAACTTTGCTACAATTCTGATAAAATTTCAAATTCTGTTCATGGCATCTTTATAGGCCTAGACATAGTCAGTACCCAAGTCAGCTACTTTTGGCTGCAGGTATGCTTCTGTAACCCTGGCTAAGTTAAACCTTGTTATATTCTCAATATCAGTGAAACCCAAGACTTCCTTTTAATTAAGGTTCCTTTTTACATGTTAGTGAGAATCTTACAGTTATAGACGACTGACTTTTCATTGCACTTGCAGCTAATTGCATATCTGCAAATAAAATTGAGAATTAATTAATCTAAAAATTTTAGGTTATCCATACTTATTAAGCTGACAAAATTGATTAGAATTTATATGTTTTTGCTGGCATCCAAATTGAACCCTTAAATTAATATAATTTTTTCTTTTACCTCTCAATTTGATTTCAAAAACAAATTTTTTTAAAAATTCAGATGAAATAAATCTATCATATGTTCATTAATTAACATATTTCAGAATACACTAAGTGAAATTCCAATAAATTTTCTTTTTGAAAATATGTTTTGAATAAGCATATCATCATTTTTAAGGGTAGTATCTTTACAAGATGGCTGTTCACTATGAAATTGGAATCATTTCAAACACACTTAACTTTATTCACATTTTCTGGCCATTTCAAGAAGTTTGTTTTTCCTGATTAGAAACTCCATTTGTTCCCTTTTCTTGATAGAAAAATCTTCACTGCCAAACCTATTGCTATTTATACTTTAAACACTAGAGTTCCAGAAAGAAAGGTTTTCTGTGATTTACTTTATTTTTTTTAACCATTAAGGTACATTTCCATCGTTCTTACAAATTTCAAACAGTGATCAGAATTCATTCTATATTGATGGATGAATATAGTACTGGCAATATTGGGAATACTGTGTTGTTCCAAGATATTACTACTATTGAAAACATGATTTGCCGTGTGTGTGTGTGTGTGTGTGTGTGTATTTTTTGGAGAAAAAAATAGTAACATAAATTTTATATTCTTTTTTCAGTTACTACAAAAGAAGTCAAAATAGCACATAACATAAAGAGGGCAAACAATCTGTGAGCTGAGTAATGCAAAACCAAATAGGATGTAACCATAAAATTTCATGTATGCCAAGAATTTGAGTACTAGACAAATACAAATAACGAAACAGTAAAGTCATTGTTAATAATAAAATGCATGTTTTTTCTTTTAGATTAAAAATATACAGATTTTACATTGCCACAGAAAAATTAGAATCATGACTTGTTTTTAAAAGTTTCCAAAGAAAATAAGCATTTAACAATTTAAAAATATTATCTGAATTGAGTTCAGTGTATGCTAATCCTCTTCCAGCACTAGTTTCACGTCAGTACTAACTCTGTTCATACATAAAGAACCTTAGGATTTAGTCCAGCAGTGCTGAAGCCCAGCTGCAGAGTACAATCACTTAAAGATCAAGTTAAATGCTGGTGCTTAGCCTCCACACCAGCCTAATTAAATCAGAACCTCTGATAATGGGCTCAGACATCAGTATTTTTAAAGAGTTCCCCAGGTGATACTAATGGGTTGAGAATCAGCAATAGTCCCAAATATTCATTTTATAGATGAGAAAACAAACCTAAAGAAACAAACTTCCCTGAAATCAAAGTTACTAAGAGGCAATGTCAGGGAGCTTACTCAGGATCTTCTGATTCAAAACACAGTGTTAAACATGGAAACAGCTTTTAATTTTTCTCACTGTTCACTGGTGACTTGACCCTCTCCTTCAATTCTAATTATTTGCTTTGATAGAGCCAACTATATCATCTCTCTATTTTAATTATTTTTTTTTCTGATATGTTCTGAAAATAAAACAACTCTCTTAAGATTCTGGGGTAAACCTGGTATATTAGAGTTCTCCAGAGAAACAGAAGCAATAGGGTGTGTGTGTGTGTGTGTGTGTGTATAAATGTTTACATAAAAGTAGATTATGAATAATTGGCTCATGCAATTATGGAGGCTCAGAAGTCCCAAGATCTGCAGTCAGTGAGCTGGAGACCCAGCAGAGTCATTAAATAGTTCCAGTCTGACTCCAAAAGTCTGAGAACCATGAGAGCTGATGCTGCAAATTCCAGTCCAAAAGCCAGAAGGCTCAAGAACCAAGAAGAATCAATGTTTTAGTCCCAGTTTGAAGATCAGAAAAGCCTGATATCAGAGCTCAATCAGTCACGCAGGAGGAATTCCCTCTCATTCAGCCTACTGAGGTGTTTGACTGGGGGATTCCCACCCACACAGGGGAAGGCAATCTGCTTTATTCAGTCTATTGGTTCAACTGCTAATCTCATTCAGAAACACCCTCACAGACACACCCAGAATAATGTTTGCCAAGTGTCTGGGCACCCTGTGGCCAAATCAAGTTGACACATAAAATAAACCATTTTACTTGGAATCCAGAAATTCTATCCCCCAGTTCTCAGACAGGTCCAATCCATTTCCTTGTCTCACCAATACACTGTGCCATCAAGCTCCGGGCTCCTAGTGATTGCTTCACCTGTTGATCTACCAGTTCAGGATCGTGTAATATTTGTGCTGAATGGAATATGATAAACCACAATGAAGAGTCACTGGAGTTTGTGTTCTTGCTTCTTCTGCTTGATGTGAAAACGACCCTTATCTTGAGAAAGACTTAGAACTGACTTTCCTTCCCATCAGATGAGGCCACAAAATCAGTAACCCTACTGACATGTACCTGAAGCACATGTTAAAGATGATGATTCAGCTACAAGCTGAATGTGCCTTGCACAAACAAATGCTTGATGATTGATGAAATAAATGATCCCACCTGACTTCTAGTTCCACATCTAAAGAAAACTCCAAAACTAAGATATTTAGGTAAAAGATCATTATCATTTTCTTTCATAAAATATATATATATATAATTTTTTTTAAAAAGGGGAAATATAAGCCACTTCTATAACTTTTTGGCTGTTGTGAGTGAGGTATTAAGCTGAACTGTCAATTTTCATTTCTCAAGAAAACTTGCTTTTGACTAAATGAACAGCACTTTCAGAACGTGGGAAAGACTGTGCTCTCTATGTCGATCAACAGCAGTTCTGTGGGTTTTTCAGGAAATTGTTAAGCATCACCTGGAATTACATTAAGTTATTTTTGCCCCAAAGGATAGAAACTAAGATATAAGATAACCTTCCATTTAAACATGGAGAGACTGCAGTCAACTTGAGAATCCTAGTTAAGGTGTGATTCTCTGTTCCTCTTCATTTTCAGGTAGCTTTTTGTGGATAGAAAAATGCCATGTGACAGCAAGCTGACCCTATAACATACTATACAAATATGGTTGGGATAATAGACGTCCAGATCAAGCTTAGAGCCTTCTACCTCTCCCAATAATGAGACTAATTCCAAACTGTTTGTTTTCCAAAATCACACAGAATCAAAATATTAATAGAACCCATTACTCAATACCTTCTCTGTGTCGATGTATTTACAAGTATTATATCATTTAATTATAACTCTAATAACTAATTAATTTAGAATACCTTTTTTTTTTTTTTAAGTTGAACACAGTAGTCACAGAGGTATATCTCCCCTGCTTTTCTGGAAGTCAGCTGTACCAAACTAGGTATGTGATTGCATGAGAAGTTCTAAATTGTTAAAATTAGGTAAGAGCTAGTTCCAGAAGTCCTCCAGCCACTATTTTGGAAACACAGAGAATCTACTACTTTTTCTACTACAAACTTTTAGAATCTAAAGAATGAAAATATTTAGTAATCCAATCACTATCTCATCATTGAACATTTTAAAATAACACAAAATCACAGGATACACCAAACAATTTATTACATCATATTCTAGAGTCTCTTTAATACTTTTCAAAGCCAGTGATGAGTGTGATTTCAATATTGTGCTCACATATAAAAGCAATGTAAGAAATAATAAGCATAATCAATCACTGATCACATTATGTGTAATTCAGTATATATTAATCACATATCTCATCTTCAAATAATAAACTTCATCATGCAAGAAATTATTAACATTATCTTTACTGAGGTAGTAGAACTATTTATCTCAAGATTGGCCCAAGAATAAAGAACATGGAGTCTAACATGCCTCCAAATGTTTATGGTCTCATTTTAAATCTATGATTCACTCCAGTATTTCACTCTGATATTGGGATAGCATCAAAATGCTGAAAATACTCCTGACAATCACTTTAAACTAGAAATATGAACCCTTAGTCTAACAACCTCTAAAGGTTTTTTACTCCACCTCCCTGAACAAGACTAAATTCAACCCATTACTTCATTAATAATCACCTAAAAAGAGAGTCTAGGATTTTTCTGTAAAAATATATTCTCTTTTTTTTCCCTCAAATATTGTCAAACTTTAAACTGCATTATTTTCTTTTTCACTTAACATATATTTCTTTGCTTTTTCTCAATTATTGTTTTATCTACACCTCTTAAATAAATTATTCTCAAGCTTGAGGGTACACTGTTATTTAATTTTAAAACAAAATTTCAATGTCTGTTTCTCCTGCCACCAAAAATTCTGATTCAAGTGGTCTAGTCTGAGGCCCAAGGATTTGTATCTCTTAAAGCCTTCTTGATTCTAATACACACTCACTGGGACACACCATCTAGAAGCTCTAAGTGCAATACATATAAATATCAAGATAAATATAAACTATTTATTAAGACATCAGCATGAATAATAATCACACATGATATAGCTCTATTCAAGACCAAGCCTAAAACAAATAGAAAGGGACTCTTAAACAAGAAAAAAACAGCAGTCCCTCCCATCAGGAAACTTACACAAGCCTCTGAGATAGGCTCATCCACCAGAGGGCAGACAGCAGAAGCAAGAAGAACTACAAACCTACAGCCTGTGGACCAAAATCCACATTCACAGAAAGATAGACAAAGTGAAAAAGGCAGAGGGCTATGTACCACATGAAGGAACAAGATAAAACCCCAGAAAAAAAATTAAATGAAGTGGAGATAGGCAACCTTCCAGAAAAAGAATTCAGAATAATGATAGTGAAGATGATCCAGGACCTAGGAAAAAGAATGGAGGCAACGATCGAGAAGATGCAAGAAATGTTTAACAAAGACCTAGAGGAATTAAAGAACAAACAAAAAGAGATGAACAATACAATAACTGAAAGGAAAACTACACTAGAAGGCATCAATAGCAGAATAACTGAGGCAGAAGAACGGATAAGTGACCTGGAAGACAGAATGGTGGGATTCACTGCTGCAGAACAGAAGAAAAAAGAATGAAAAGAAGTGAAGACTAAACACAAGAACACTCGCATTACAGGGGTCTCAGAAGGAGAAGAGAGAGAGAAAGGACCTGAGAAAATATTTGAAGAGATTATAGTGGAAAACTTCTCTAATATGCGAAAGGAAATAGCCACGCAAGTACAGGAAGCACAGCAAGTCCCATACAGGATAAACCCAAGGAGAAACATGCCAAGACACATAGTAAACAAATTGGCAAAAAATAAAGACAAAGAAAAATTATTGAAAGCAGCAAGGGAAAAAGGACAAATAACATACAAGGGAACTCCCATAAAGTTAACAGCTGATTTCTCAGCAGAAGCTGTACAAGCCAGAGGGAGTGGCATGATATACTTAAAATGATGAAAGGGAAGAAACTACAACCAAGATTACTCTACCCGGCAAGGATCTCATTCATATTCAATGGAGAAATCAAAAGCTTTACAGACAAGCAAAAGCTAAGAGAATTCAGCACCACAAAACCAGCTCTACAACAATTCCTAAAGGATCTTCTCTAAGTGGGAAACACAAGAGAAGAAAAGGACCTACAAAAACAAGCCCAAAACAATTAAGAAACTAGTCAAAGGAACATACATATTGATATAACCTTCACTGTGAAAGGATTAAATGCTCCAACCAAAAGACACAGGCTTGCTGAATGGTTACAAAGACAAGACACATATATAGGCTGTCTACAAGAGACCCACTTCAGACCTAGGGACACATACAGACTGAAAGTGAGGGGATGGAAAAAGATACTGCATGTAAATGTACATCAAAAGAAAGCTGGAGTAGCAATACTCATATCAGATAAAATAGACTTTAAAATAAAGAATGTTACAAGAGACAGAAGGACACTACATAATGATAAAGGGATCAATCCAAGAAGAAGATATAACAATTATAAATATACATGCAACCAACATAGGAGCACCTCAATACATAAGGCAACTGCTAACAGCTATAAAAGGGAAAATCGACAGTAACACAATAATAGTGGGGGACTTTAACACCTCACTTACAACAATGGACAGATCATCTAAAATGAAAATAAATAAGGAAACAGAAGCTTTAAATGACACAATAAACCAGATAGATTTAGTTGATATTTATAGGACATTCCATCCAAAAACAGCAGATTACACATTCTTCTCAAGTGCACACGGAACATTCTCCAGGATAGATCACATCTTAGGTCACTAATCAAGCCTCAGTAGAGTTAAGAAAATTGGAAACATTTCAAGCATCTTTACTGACCACAAAACTATGAGATTAGAAATGAATCACAGGGAAAAAAGCACAAACAATACATTACTAAATAACCAAGAGATCACTGAAGAAATCAAAGAGGAAATCAAAAAATACATAGAGACAAATGACAAGGAAAACACGATGAACCAAAACCTATGGGATGCAGCAAAAGCAGTTCTAAGAGGGAAGTTTATAGCTATACAAGTCTACTTCAAGAAACAAGAAAAATCTCAAGTAAACAATCTAACCTTACACGTAAAGGAACTAGAGAAAGAAAAACAAACAAAACCTAAAGTTAGCAGAAGGAAAGAAATCATGAAGATCAGAGTACAAATAAATGAAATAGAAAGAAAGAAACAATAGCAAAGATCAATAAAATTAAAAGCTGATTCTTTGAGAAGATAAACAAAATTGATAAGCCATTAGCCAGGCTCATCAAGAAGAAGAGGGAGGGGAGTCAAATCAATAAATTTAGAAATGAAAAAGGAGAAGTTACAACAGACACCACAGAAGTACAAAGCATCCTAAAAGACTACTACAAGCAACTGTATTCCAATAAAATGGACAACCTGGAAGAAATGGACAAATTCTTAGAAAGGTATAACCTTCCAAGACTGAACCAGGAAGAAATGGAAAATATGAACAGACCAATCACAAGTAATGAAATTGAAACTGTGATTAAAAATCTTCAAACAAATAAAAGTCCAGGACCAGATGGCTTCACAGGTGAATTCTATCAAACATTTAGAGGAGAGCTAACACCCATTCTTCTATAATTCTTCCATGAAATTGCAGTGGAAGGAACACCCCAAAACTCTTTTTTATGATGCCACCATCACCCTGATACCAAAACCAGACAAATATACTATAAAAAAGAAAATTACACACCAGTATCACTGATGAATATAGATGAAAAAATACTCAACAAAATACTAGCACACAGAATCCAACAACACATTAAAAGGACCATATACCATGATCAAGTGGGATTTATCCCAGGGATCTAAGGATTCTTCAGTATATGCAAATCAATCAATGTGATACATCATATTAACAAACTGAAGAATAAAAACCATATGATCATCTCAATAGATGCAGAAAAAAGCTTTTGACAACATTCAACACCCATTTATGATAAAAACTGTCCAGAAAGTGGGCATAGAGGGAAATTACCTCAACATGATAAAGGCCATATATGACAAACCCACAGCAAACATCATTCTCAATGGTGAAAAACTGCAACATTTTCTGTAGGATCAGGAAAAAGGCAAGTATGTCCACTCTCACCACTATTATTCAACATAGTTTTGGAAGTCCTAGCCACAGCAATCAGAGAAGAAAAAGAAATAAAAGGAATACAAATTGGAAAAGAAGAAGTAAAGCCCTGACTGTTTGCAGATGACATGAGACTATACATGCAGAATCTAAAGATGCTGTCAGAAAACTACTAGATCTAATCAGTGAATTTGGTAAAGTTGCAGGATATAAAATTCATGCACAGAAATCTCTTGAATTCCTATACACTAATGATGAAAAATCTGAAAGAGAAATTAAGGAAACACTCTCATTTACAAATGCAACAAAAAGAATAAAATACCTAGGAATACACCTACCTAGAGAGACAAAAGACCTGTATGCAGAAACCTATAAGACACTGATGAAAGAAATTAAAGATGATACCAACAGATAGAGAGATATACCATGTTCTTGGATTGGAAGAATCAATACTGTGGAAATGACTATACTACCCAAAGCAATCTACAGATTCAATGCAATCCCTATCAAATTACCAATGCCATTTTTTACAGAACTAGAACAAAAACTCTTAAAATTTGTATGGAGACACAAAAGACCCCAAATAGACAAAGCAGTCTTGAGGGAATAAAACAGAGCTGGAGGAATCAGACTCCCTGACTTCAGGCTATACTACAAAGCTACAGTAATCAAGACAATACAGTACTGGCACAAAAACAGAAACATAGATCAATGGAACAAGGTAGAAAGCCCAGGGATAAACCCACACACCTATGGTCAACTAATCTATAACAAACGAGGCAAGGATATACAATGGAGAAAAGATAGTCTCTTCAATAAGTGATGCTGGGAAAACTGGACAGCTACATGTAAAAGAATGAAGTTAGAACACTCCCTACCACCATACACAAAAATAAACTCAAAATGGATTTAAGAGCTAAATGTAAGACCAGACACTATAAAACTCTTAGAGGAACACATAGGAAGAACCCTCTTTGACATAAATCACAGCAAGGTCTTTTTTGATCCACCTCCTAGAGTAATGGAAATAAAAACTGATTCACTTTGTTATAAAACAGAAACTAACACACCATTGTAAAGCAATTATACTCCAATAAAGATGTTAAAAAAACAAAAACAAAACAAACAAAAAAAACCTTAGTACAAGACTTGGTTCACAGTAGGCAGAGAATGCAGTCTAGTCCCTTTCTCTACCCAATATTTTCCATGTGTCTTTAAGTACAAAGACACATTAACAGAATAACTCATTAAATGGTTCACACTAATATAAAAAATAAATAAATAAACAAGTGGGACCTAATGAAACTTCAAAGCTTTTGCACAGCAAAGGAAACAATAAACAAGACAAAAAGGCAACCCTCAGAATGGGCGAAAATATTTGCAACTGAATCAATGGACAAAGGATTAATCTCCAAAATATATAAATAGCTCATGCAGCTCAATATTAAAGAAACAAACAACCCAATCCAAAAATTGGCAGAAGACCTAAATAGACATTTCTCCAAAGAATGCATACAGGTGGCCAAAAAGTACATGAAAAACTGCTCAACATCACTAATTATTAGAGAAATGCCAATCAAAACTACAATGAGGTATCACCTCACACAAGTTAGAATGGGCATCATCAGAAAATCTACAAACAGCAAATGCTGGAGAGGGTGTGGAGAAAAGGGAACTCTCTTGCACTGTTGGTGGGAATGTGGATTGATACAGCCACTATGGAGAACAGTATGGAGGTTCCTTAAAAAACTAAAAGTAGAATTACCATATGACCTAGTAATCCCACTACTGGGCATATACCTAGAGAAAACCATAATTCAAAAAGACACATGCACCCCAATGTTCATTGCAGCACTATTTACAATAACCACGCCATGGAAGCATCCTAAATGCCCATTGACAGATGAATGGATGAAGAAGAGGTGGTACATATATACAATGGAATATTACTCTGCCATAAAAAGGAATGAAATTGAGTCATTTGTTGAGACGTGGATTGATCTAGAGACTGTCATACAGAGTGAAGTAAGTCAGAAAGAGAAAAACAAATATCGTATATTAACGCATCTATGTGGAATATAGAAAAATGGTACAGATGAACCAGTTTGAAGGGCAGAAGTTGAGACACAGATGTAGAAAACAAACATATGGAAACCAAGGGGGGGAAACCGCAGAGGGGTTGGGATGGTGGTGTGATGAATTGGGCAATTGGGTTTGACATGTATACACTGATGTGTATAAAATTGGTGACTAATAAGAACCTGCTATATAAAAAACAAAAGAAAAAACAAAAACAACATGCTACACACTTAAAGTACCAGGAACTAATTCCCAATATAAAGACTGTCATTAATCACCCCTTCCTTTATTACCAGAAGCTGTTGAACTACTTTTTCAGTGGTCAAGACTCTGTAGCTTGTGTGTAGCTAGCTGGGTTTGTTTCTTTCACTTTGAGCTTTAAAGAATCAAAGATACTAAAGTTCAGAGAAGGAGGTGGAGATCTGGTAAAGCAGGTGTCAAAGGGGCAATAGCTGCAGCTACTGCAAATGTAGGCACCTACTAGTCAAGGCACACCTGGAATAATTCAGTGATTTTCTGCTTTGGTTGCATTCTCTGGGGAACTTTGAAAAATTCCTGATACCCAGATCCCACTGCCCCAGAGATGTGAGGTGGGGCTAGAGCATCTTATGTTTGGAAACCTCTCCAAGGTTTTGTTATGTGCAGCCAGTATAGAGAACCACTGACTCAGATGGGTTTGAAAAATCCTGCAGGTCATGAGAATGTAGGCAATTTGTAATATCCCCATGGTGACAAAATCTGAGGGACTCCTCCTAACTCATACACCATTGACTTCCCTTTCTGACATGCCCTCCCTTTACTGTTACTCAAACATTGCTCTTTTTTTTCATTTTGAACTTATATTAACTCTAAAATAACAGGGATTTTAAGTAGGGAAAGTACTGTGAGTTGCTATGAATTCTCTAACTCACAGAGTGGCTTTCATCAGATGTAAATAGATATCTGGGACTTTGATCCTTCTATTATACTTTGATTATCTTCACTCTCAATTCTTCACAGTTTAAGCATCAAAGGTGTCCTACATTGTTCCTCAGAAGTAAGAAATATATAATAAATGTAATGACAAATTGCAAAGCTTCTTTCCTTTCTTCTCAACTACCCAGATGCAAAAATGACTTTTAAAGCCTTTGATATTAATAGTGAAATTAAACACATACATGCTATTATTAGTGCACAATATACCAGGACTGCTCTAAACACTTTGCATATATTAATTCATTTAATCCTAATAACAACTCAATAACAAAGTAATATTTTACATCCATTTCACAGACGAGAAAAGAGAGGCATGGAGAGGTTAAATTTCTCAAGGTCACCAACAAGTAGGTAGCAGACAATTACTCTTAAAATCTCAGTTTTTAACTATAGTACTATGATGCCTCTATGAAAATTAAGATTTACCTTCCTAGAGTACACAGATGATTTACCATATTATGCTTAAAATTAATAGATTCAGTTTTCATAGCCTAGTGGGATAATGCAACAGAAATAAAATTTATGTTGTATAGTATTTTTTGAGTCCTAAAGATTCCAGAAAAATCACCTTGAAAGCATTAAACGCATCCTCCAGTCCTCAGAAAAACAAGTATGTGATATTGGAATCACCTAGGAACTATCTGTTAGAAAGATAAGTCACTTCGGAGGCTCCGTTAAATAAGGAGTCACTTTGAGTAAACTCAGGCAAATCCCCTCAGAAGAGTTGGTAAAAATAGCATGGAAAGTTCAATGAGTTGGGGAAAGAGAAGAAAAAAGTTCCCACAATCCTAGGAAACATCTAATTGTTCTAAGCTTCAGAACTGGTTTTAACATTTTAATCAATGACAATTCACTTCAATGAACAGTCTCTGAAAGCCAACCAATCAATGACAGCCATATCCTCTGAAAGTCAGCCAATGAGCAGTAGACTCACTCCAGTGGAAAGCTTCTAAGGCCTCAGTTAACCTGATCCCAAGTCTGTAAATCATGTGTCAGTGATCTAAATGAGATCATAAGTTTGCTTTGCTCAGCAAGACTGCCTGACCAGCATAGCACTCCTTTACTTTACTTTTTTGGTTTCAGATACTGAGTGGTGATCTCTTCTCTCAATAGAGGATTCATTTAAGTGTTTTTGTTTTAAAAGCTTAAAGCGTAATGCTATTCCAACCCTAGACTGCACCCAGTTAACAGTAGTTCTAAGTGTATGATGTAGAGCAAGTGACGTCTAGTGCTGACAGAGTGACCTTTTGGTAGACTGGCACCCATCGACAAAGCTACATAGGTGAACCAAAAAAAACTACATATGAAGATGGGTCCTCCATGAGGACCTGAGCACAGGGCAACCTCTGCTGTTAGACTGAGAAGATGCAATTGTCCTTTCATGGAATTAAGGCAGCCTTGAAATGGTTCTAGGTGAGGGAAACCTCACTGCATCAGGGAACACCATGTTAGAAGGGCAATCTAGTCTTCAACACCGATGAGACCTGGTACAGAAAAGCAACTTCACTGCCCATTTTGGCAGAAAAGCTGGACATCTTTTGAATTGTATAAACCTTTAAGGTTTAGGGCAGTTCAGCAGGAAGATCTTTAAAAGTTAAGTGGAGGCTGTCCTAGTGGCGCAGTGTTTGAGAGTCCGCCTGCCAATGCAGGGGACACGGGTTCGTGCCCCGGTCCGGGAAGATCCCACATGCCGTGGAGCGGCTGGGCCCGTGAGCCATGGCCGCTGAGCCTGCGCATCCAGAGCCTGTGCTCCACAACGGGAGAGGCCACAGCAGTGAGAGGCCCGTGTACCGCTAAAAAAAAGTTAAGTGGTATATTCCCTATTAATAAGGCATGTGGGTTCTCAAACAATAAACTGGAAAAGTAAGAGATATATGTGTATTTGCACCTCAAGCTTGGAAGAAGTTGATACTTGTGAATGTGTAATTTCTATTTAATAATGAAATCTCATGGCCCTTTTGAGTACTTTCTAAAATCTCTTCTCGAAGAGACACCTTACCTGAGATCTTATTTAGATATGTTAGAATTTTATATAACATAGAAATTCTTGAATATCTGTATTATGTTCCCTATCACTACCAAATCCTCATTTTACTTCTATACAATATTTTTGATGTATCAGTTTTAGTTCTCTTTAATCTTCCTTAGGAATTAAGTACCCACATATTACGAGCATTATAGTCCTAATTTCTCAGGTACCATTGTGGAAGGAAACCATCAAAGACATCCTAGTATTTTAGTCACGATATTTTGATGGTTCAAATCATGCAACAAATTTGTATAAGGTTTAGTTTATCTGTTAGAGACAAGAACAAAAACTAGCTCCATGAGCTTAGAAACATGGGTAAAGGTTTCTATGTATATTATAGAAATCTAGATATCTTTACTGTGGTATTTATATGCCAATTTTTCTGTTCGAAGTTTTGGAAATTACTGCTGATAACTTTCTATAATATAGCCATACTTATATAAACTCTTAATCAAAGAAAATCCAGCTTATACCAGAAGACAAATAAGGCATTACTCAACTGACACCAGCTATTAAAAACAAGTACAAACTGTAAGGAGAACATTACTTTTTATCTGTTGAATGATGAAAAAGAATGGTGGTAATAGACATTAGCAATTTTATTTTATACTAAAGTTAAAAAATATACTTGATAATTACTTTGCCCAATTTATTGGATGTTAACTGTGTCTAGAAGGTAATAAGCACTCAATAAATGTTAGTATTATTGTTGCTGTTAATTTTTAGCCTTTGATGAGAGGCAAATGGATGATAATCTTTTAAAATGTGCAAATAAAATATTAAGACATTTCACCCTTTTAAAAACTTCTATTCTTTGGCATAAGTTTTGTAATTCACACAATATTTGGAAGAGTGGTATAATGTATACATAAGGTGTGTAGTCAAATCATTACTATGTCATCAATTATCTTTAGCTTTTTTATTTTGCTGTGATGCTCAGTCAAAAAAGTATGGCAATTTCTGACCTAGAGGTAATCAGATCTACATCTACATTAAAGTAATCTCAGGATAGTTCATCCTTTAGAAAACAAACTATTTGCTATGAATTAGAAGACAATTCCCAGTCTAGGAGGATAAATAGGATGTTAATGGCAGAAAAGAAAGCCAGTCTATAGGCCAGAACTGCTGAATTTGACCAGAGCAGACAGCAAGCCCAGCCTGCCCGACATGGGCACCAAGCAGTGGTTGACCTGCAGTGCCTAAGGTGTCTGCCTGTTCAGCTAGGCATAATATATTTACTCAGTGATTAGGGACTTGAAAATTCATCCTGGCCCCTCCAGGCCCCTGACTGCACATGGCTGATGACATGATAAATGGTAAATGGGAGAAGCAGCTCACTAATGCAGACAAAGTTCTCACAGTCACTGGGACATCCCTACTCTAATACACTACCATAAGTTCAACCTCAGGAGCAGAGAGCCGTGTAAATTACTCAGACCCCAGGTTTGTCTCTTTTTTTAAGGGATGCTTCAATGTTTAAATAAATTTTGAATTTGAATTCTGTCCAGTAGAATATTCACTCTCCTGTAGCCACTGCCTCTACCACTAATTATAAGCTTTTATTCACAGCTTCCCTCATTTTCTTTTTTTATTTGGCCCTGAAGGCATTTGAATTTATAACTCCTATGACTAACCTGTCAACTACAGGAGGGCAGGGATTATGTGAGTTTCATTCACTGATGTATATTTGGCACCTACCAGAACACCTTATACAGTCTAGGTTATCATTAATATTTGATGAAGCAAAGAATTTATACATGGATGAATGGCAGCCTTGTATTCAGATTTCCTGAGTGAGCAGCAGAGAAGTAAAATCTGTATGTGCCCACTCTGTTCATCTTTAGAGTCCTTAAAAATGACCATTACTGTTCCCTTTAACCCTGGCAAACAGATGCAAATTAAGGCAGGCTATCTAAACTGGTTACTATGATACCAAATGACAAATCTCACTTTCTGAGTCCTGGAGGTGAAGGTTACCAAGTGAATCCAGATCACTATATTTGTGGGCACACTCAGTATATAACATATTGCTTGTAAAAGACAAACAACATATAGCTGCACTGGCATCTGTCATATCCTTTTAAATAATAATCTGTCTCAGAGAAAGAGAAAAATGGGGAAAGGGGATTCTTAACAGCCGAGATAAACAAAGCTAGGACAAACTCCTTTCATTGGTACAAAATCTGACAGTCTCATTTACGAGTGGCTCCAGGATAGAGTGTGAAACCAAGAGAGGTTACTGTCATCAACTTCTCTTTGAAAAGGCTAGCCTTGGACTTTTTGTCACCTTGCTCAATGGCTTGGGAACAGGCTCTTGGAGACAACAAAACACTTCAATCACATCTTTATGTTCTTTTGAAAACTTTCTATTACTTAAAAACACATAATGGTTCTTAATCTCATTGTTGTATATGATCTAGAAATTTCATCTCCAAAACTGAGAAAACATATGCTGGCAGGGAAGTACAAAATGATTGCCTCTTCCTAATACCTGCAGTCAGAGCATGATAATAACTGTGTAAGACAACTTTTCCCTTCTCTCAAAATAATTATGGCTCTCTAGAATTAAGCATCTGTGCTACCAGATGTTCCTCTCAAACACGTAAGCAATAGGTTTGAGCACTGCACAAGCCTGGCTAGCTTCCAAGAATCTTTTTCTGAATACCTCAGCAAAAGCAGGTGGCTTTCTGAAGTCCAAGATTTTAAGTACCAGACCACACTAATCCAGTTTCATAAGGAAGGCATGGTTTTCTCTAGTGATGGATTGAATCTGTTCAGGTTCAAGCTACTACTTTGGGGCTACGGATAAACACTTTTATAGCTATGTTTTAAACGGACGGAATATAAACTCAAACATTTAACCTCACTAATAAAAAAAGATAAATAATTATAAACCAAAATTATTTCACTATTTTCCCTCAAATAAATGACATCCTGCCGTCATGGCAACTAACCAAATGACTCTGTAAGAATAGGAAGAAAAATTTCTTTCTTTCTTTCTTTTCTTTTTTTTTTTTTAGAAAAAGATGCAACGATAACGTTTTAGGTAGCCTGTGAAATGTTTGTTACATAATACAGTCGGTGTTAGGCAGCCATTAAAATGTTGATTTTGAGATGCAGTAAGTTTTAATAAAGCACATCATAAATATAGATGCAATTCTTAAAACTGGAGATTCTCCTTCCCTTTTGATATTAAAATAGGCTTCAATTTATGAAATAATGATAGTAGACCATAGTTCCATTTTTTGTCTTTATTTGATTAAATTAAAAATTGATAACCATAAAAATATTTGAAGAAATTAAATGTAAAATACTGATGTTTCACTAACATTTAAAGACATATCTGCTTTTCTTAACTCTAAATTTACTTCAGAAGGTATTTGTTAACCTTTTCCTAAAAGAATATCTCAGTCAAAATCAGTGCTTCGCTTCTCTCTAGCAAGAACTGCTTAAATGCAAATAATTTGGAAACTATATTAAAACGAAGCTATTTTATGCATTTTTATGATTAAATGAGTGATACATTTCAGACCTTAGAAGACTATGTATCTACATAATGCCAGTAAATCAGAATTTATTTAAATTTAGTAAAAAAAAAACAAAAACAAAAAAACAAGTTGTTTTTTTTTTTCCGAAAAGGTAACTGATTGATTTTCCTACTACTATTTTGTCATCATGTGGCTACAGGGAAAACATACACACACACACAATGAAGGAAAATAGTAACTTTAGGTCTTTTAAAAATATCTTTTCTACTCATTCATATGATTGAAGCCATCCATTCTTCAAAATCTATTTCTTCCAGTATAGCTAGTAATACATGTGATATGCCCAACAGTATAAAGTAAGATAAGTCAAACTCTGAGTTTAATTTCACCTCTGATTTATCTATATTTTTCTTCTGCATCCTCTCATTACAAGCTAAATTATTTTAGCTTGCCAGTTAATTATTAGTAGTCCCACCAGAGGGCAGACAGGGGAAAGCTCAGACTAAAATCTCAAATAAGCACAATACTGTTATTTACTCATTTTCCTACCAAAGTCGGGGAGATATTGGATGCTTATTTCAGAGTTTTGCATAATTTTCCATAGTCATCTCATCTCTGGGTAGACCAGAAACTCTCTTCATGATCTAATAATTATCTAGAATAAATGTTAGTGGAACTGAGTTTATTTTGTTTAATCTGTATACAGATTAGTTAAGAGTCAACAGACACACATCAACCAAATTTAAAATTTAAAACAGTTCATAATAATAAATCAATAAGAAGATTTCAACTGCTGAGATTTTTCAATATCTTGTGGGAACCATGAATCATACTTATTACCAGATATAGTATGTGTCACATTTTCAACAATGAGAGTTCTGACACAGGTGAAAACAGATACTATATTAATCCAATCTGTATGCTACAAAAACATATAAAACAATTTCCACATCCACAGGCGCCAGTCAGTACTTGATTCCAACTGTAGGTCTGAAATAATATAAAGGAGGTTTAATAGCAACTTTATTATATTTGTCAAAAGAGAGGATTCCCTTCAAATTCAAAATTCTTTGAAATGGTAGGGAGGATTGTTCTAGAATATATTTTTAAAGAAATTTTAAATACTATAATTATAAGGAACAGTAAATCATTACTTCCAAAATAATTTTATACATTTTTGCAATAGCAATAATAATCCAGGTGAACAACTACTGAGGAGCTTCACAGAGTAATATAAAATTTAATGCTTTAGTTATCAGTAAATTAACCAAGAACTAATGTACTTCACTACTATGTCTAAAGAGCTTTATCTTTGAGGCAAGATTTATAAATACAGGCTCAAGAAGGTCAAAAGAAAGAAAAAAATCATTTTGTTTATGGTAAGTTTTATCTGCTGCTCTCCAAACCCATAGAAACTAACTATGTTAATTCTAAAGGTAACCTGTTCAAAGTCCTTAATACTTAGATCTGTTAGTGGGTTTATATTTGTTGAATGCCACCAATAAGTAGGTATACTGGGAAATAGAAGTGTATTTATTCTAACTGAAGAGATATGAGCAATTTACTAAATGAAAAATCCAGGTAGCTAAAGGGAGTGTTGGCATGTCAATGGGCACAGCAGATATTGTTATAGAGGAGGTAAATGGACACTGATTTACAACAGTCATCCAAACATGGGATATACTGGCTACAGAAACTTTGCCACCACTAAATGAACAGTAAGAGATCCAAGGCAAATATCCTGCCTACTGGCAAATACTAGATCCTCCAAAATTTCTCTCTATCCAAGATGAATTCAAAGATTTAAAATTTAATATGTATGAAAAAATGCAACAACTTAAGGAGAGAATGGTGGTGAATAACAAAAAAATAAATAAATAAATAAAAGGGAATTTTTTTAAGAAAAAAGATTTAATACCAGTAAGTGAAGAAGAATATTGAAACTATTGTTCTGAAAATATATAAGGTTACAAGGTCTCTCTGAATTCCTGTAATTTTGTATGAAGTCAGACATAGGCTGAGATTCAAAGAGTGCTTCTCAAAATGAGTAAAAATGTCAAGATATCAAAAAACACAACAGTGAAGTTAGAATCAGCATTGGAGACGTTAAATACCATAACTGGTGCTGGAGAATGTTAAATCAGGGATTTAGAGAGTAAATCTGAGAGTGAAAAATACAGAGGAAAAAAAATCAAGTAGAGTAAGCAGCATGCTCAATTCTGTGTACAGCATGATTCTGCATGTGGGGATTACATTAATTAAGAATAAACAGAGGAAATAGTCAAATGTGCTAATAGTGGCTATCTCTGAATTGTGCAATCATGAGAGGATTTTGCTCTTATTCTTTATATTTTCTCTATATAAATAGTTTTTACAGCTAGTATGTACTATTTTTATAATCAGAAGGAAAAGTAAACACACACAGGCTCAAATCAACTTATACATATCTTTGATGTATCCATTGATGGACTGACTTTGTCTACAATAACCAATGTAGATTGGAGGCTTTGTAAAGCTGCTAACTTTAAATTACAAGAATGAAGCTTAATTAACCTAGGCTTTATTTCTCCCTTTCAATTCTGCATACTTTAAAGTTCCATGAAGCTGCTACTTAGAATTAATTCTAACTTGTAAAAGCATGCCATGCTGGATGATTGTTGGTTACACCATTCAAGAAAGATGCTCTTTTATAAGTCTTCTTTAATAACCCAAGAAGAAATTAAATAAAATAATTTGAAAAATATCATCTCAAAGATCTAATGTTTTGTTATTCTTTTAAATTATCTTGGGGGTGTTGGTGGGATGAACTGGGAGATTGGGATTGACATATATACACTAATATGTATAAAATAGATAAGTAATAAGAACCTACTGTATAGCACAGGGAACTCTACTTCACTTTGCTGTACAGTAGAAATTAACACAACATTGTAAAATAACTATACCCCAATTAAAAAAAAATATCTTAAGCTCTATTTTAAAGTTCTCCTTTATGAATTTGCTTAGTTTGTCCTAATGAAAATTTAGGAAAACTTCCTTTAATTCAATTATTCATGAAGACAGAAGAAAAAAGCACTACTTTTTCTACAATAATGTCTATTGTTCAGAGCAAGCTAGCATGGTATGGTAGAGGGAACACCAGCTTTGAGGTTAATACATTTATTCCCCAAACTCTGCCAGACACTATTCTATTTACAGGTACTTTGGGATTTAACAAATTATTTTCTGTAACATCTATATGCCAATTTTTAAAGGACCTCCCTTATTCAATATTAGCTTTTCTACAAAAGAGAACTTTAAAGTGAATGCTAGATTATCAGTTTCTCTTTATTTTTTCTAACATTAACAATTAAATGACTGGAACTTTCAATATTAAATCTATATTGAAATGTCAAACAAAATCATGCCATTTCTGTTGACTGTTTATGACTGGTACAGGACAGAGTTAGCAGTTCTGCAACTACCCTGTTTTCAGAAATGGCAAAAAGCATACCGTGATTAAATACTTTAAATGCAAAGAATTAAGAATTAGGGTCAAGTAGAATAACAACTGCTACTGTCTAATATATATAATGCAATTTATCTTTGCATGAATTAACAAAGGGGGATAGTTATGTGCATTAAGACATGGAGAACGAAAGGCTCATCCACCAGAGGGCAGACAGAAGCAAAAAGAACTACAACCCTGCATCCTGTGGAAGGAAAACCACATTCACAGAAAGACAGACAAAATGAAAAGGCAGAGGGCTAAGTACCACATGAAGGAACAAGATAAAACTTCAGAAAAAATGATTAAATGAAGTGGAGGTAGGCAAGCTTCCAGAAAAAGAAATCAGAATAATGACAGTGAAGATGATCCACGACCTTGGAAAAAGAATGGAGGCAAAGATCGATAAGATGCAAAAGACCTACAAGAATTAAAGAACAAACAAACAGAGATGAACGATACAATAACTGAAATGAAATATACACTAGAAGGAATCAATTGCAGAATAACTAAGGCAGAAAAACGGATAAGACAGACCTGGAAGACAGAATGGGGGAATTCACTGCCATGGAACAGAATAAAGAAAAAGAAGGAAAAGAAATGAAAACAGCCTAAGAGACTCCTGGGACAACATAAAACACACCAACATTAGCATTATAGGGGTCCCAGAAGGAAAAGAGAGAGAGAAAGGACCTGAGAAAATATTTGAAGAGATTACAGTTGAAAACTTCCCTAACATGGGACAGCAAATAGCCACCACCCAAGTTCAGGAAGCACAGAGAGTCCCAGGTAGGAAAAAGCCAAGGAGAAACATGCCCAGACACACAGTAATCAAATTGAAAAAAAAATGAAAAACAAGGAAAAGGTATTAAAGGCAACAAGGGAAAAATGACAAATAACATACAAGGGATCTTCCATAAGGTTACCAGCTGATTTCTCAGCAGAAAGTCTACAAGCCAGAAGGGAGTGGCATGATATATTTAAAGTGAAGAAAGGGAAGGACCTACAACAGAGATTAGTCTCCCAATAAGGATTGCATTCAGATTCAACCAAGGAATCAAAAGCTTTAGAGACAAGCAAAAGCTAAGAGCTTTCATCACCACCAAACCAGCTGTGCAAAAAATGCTAAAGGAACTTCTCTAAGTGGGAAACACAGAGAAGAAAAGGACCTACAAAAACAAACCCAAAACAATTAAGAAAATGGTAATAGGAACATACATATTGATAACTACCTTAAATGTGAATGGATTAAATGCTGCAACCAAAAGACACAGGCTCACTGAATGGATACAAAAACATATATGTTTTTGTATATATGCCCGTATATATGCTGTCTATAAGAGACCCACTTCAGGCCTAGGGAAACATACAGACCAAAAGTGAGGGGATGGAAAAAGAAATTCCATGAAAATGGAAATCAAAAAAAGCTGGAATAGCAATACTTATATCAGATAAAATAGACTTTAAAATAAAGAATGTTACAAGAGACAAGGAAGGACACTACATAATCATCAAGGGATCAATCCAAGAAGAAGATATAATATTTATAAATATATATGCACCCAACATAGGAGCACATCAAGACATAAGACTGCTGCTAACAACTATAAAAGAGGAAATCAACAGTAACACAATAATAGTGGGGGGCTTTAACATCTCACTTACACCAATGGACAGATCATCCAGACAGAAAATTAATAAGGAAAAACAAGCTTTAAATGACACAACAGACTAGATAGAATTAATTGATATTTACAGGGCATTCCATCCAAAAACAGCAGATTACACTTTCTTCTCAAGGGCACATGGAACATTCTTCAGGACAGATCACATCTTAGGTCACAAATCAAGCATTGGTAAATTTAAGAAAATTGAAATCATATCAAGCATCTTTTCCTACCACAACGCTGTGAGATTACCAATAAATTACAGGGGAAAAAAAAGTAAAAAACACAAACACATTGAAGCTAAACAATACGTTACTAAATAACCAAGAGATCACTGAAGAAATCAAAGAGGAAATCAAAAAATACCTACAGACAAATGACAACGAAAACACAGTGATCCTAAACCTATGGGATGCAGCAAAAGCAGTTCTAAGAGGGAAGTTTACAGCAATACAATCCTACTTCAAGAAACAAAAAACATCTCAAATAAACACCTCTGTGTTCTGATGTTGCCTTAACATTCTGCTGTTGCAGCAGTTAAACACTGTGCCCACACATACCTTGAACTAATATTTCATATGATGTATTTCTGAGCTATGAAACTTTTTACCTAATAGCCAGGTAGACTGGTAGTCTGGGAGTGTAAAGTCACTCAGCTGAGTTAATTCTAAACACCCTGGCTAGTGATGTTCTGAGAGTAGAATGCTGTGCTTTGTCTGCAAGTAAGAGAAAACCTTGAATTTAAAAAAAAATGAAAAAAAAATAAACAAACACAAAACCTTACACCTAAAGGAACGAGAGAATGAAAAACAAACAGAAGCCAAAGTAGGTAGAGGGAAAGAAATCATAAAGATCAAAACAGAAATAAATGAAACAGAAACAAAGAAAATAATAGTAAAGATCAATAAAACAAAAAGCTGATTCTTTGAGAAGATAAACAAAATTGATAAGTCTTTAGCCAGTCTCATCAAGAAAAAGAGGGAGAGGACTCAAATAAATCAAATTAGAAATGAAAAAGGAGAAGTTGCAACAGACACCACAGAAATACAAAGCATCCTAAGAGACTACTACAAGAAACTCTATGCCAATAAAATGGACAACCTGGAAGAAATGGACAAAATCTAAGAAAGGTATAACCTTCCAAGACTGAACCGGGAAGAAATAGAAAATATGAACAGACCAATCACAAGTAATGAACTTGAAACTGTGGTTTCAAATCTTCCAGCAAACAAAAGTCTAGAACCAGATGGCATCACAGGTGAATGCTGTCAAACATTTAGACAAGAGCTAACACCCATCCTTCTAAAACTCTTCCAAAAAGTTACAGAGAAAGGAACACTCCCAAACTCATTCTACAAGGCTACAATCACCCTGATACCAAAACCAGACAGGGATACTACAAAAAAAAAAAACTACAGACCAACATCACTGATGGATATAGATGCAAATATCCTCAACAAAATACTAGCAAACAGAATCCAACAGCACATTAAAAGGATCATACACCATGATCAAGTGTGGTTTATCCCAGGAATGCAAGGATTCTTCAATATACAAAAATCAATGTGATACACCATATTAACAAATTGAAGGAGAAAAACCATATGATCATCTCAATAGATGCAGAGAAAGCTTTCGACAAAATTCAACACCCATTTATGATAAAGACCCTCGAGAAAGTAGGCATAAAGGGAACTTTCCTCAACATAATAAAGGCCATATATGACAAACCCACAGCCAGCATCATCCTCAATGGAGAAAAACTGAAACCATTTCCACTAAGATCAGGAACAAGACAAGGTTGCCCACTCTCACCACTCTTATTCAACAGAGTTTTGGAAGTTTTAGCCACAGCATTCAGAGAAGAAAAGGAAATAAAAGGAATCCAAATCGGAAAAGAAGAAGTAAAGCTGTCACTGTTTGCAGATGACATAATACTATACAGAGAGAATCTTAAAGATGCTACCAGAAAACTACAAGAGCTAATCAATGAATTTGGTAAAGTAGCAGGATACAAAATTAATGCACAGAAATCTCTGGCATTCCTGTACACTAATGATGAAAAATCTGAAAGTGAAATCCAGAAAACACTCCCATTTACCATTGCAACAAAAAGAATACAATATCTAGGAATAAACCTACCTAAGGAGACAAAAGACCTGTATGCAGAAAATTATAAGACACTGATGAAAGAAATTAAAGATGATACAAATAGATGGAGAGATATACCATGCTCCTGGATTGGAAGAATCAATATTGTGAAAATGACTCTACTACCCAAAGCAATCTACAGACTCAATGCAATCCCTATCAAACTACCAATGGCATTTTTCACAGAACTAGAACAAAAAACTTCACAATTTGTATGGAAACACAAAAGACCCTGAATAGCCAAAGCAATCTTGAGAACGAAAAACGGAGCTGGAGGAATCAGGCTCCCTGACTTCAGACTATACTACAAAGCTACAGTAATCAAGACAGTTTGGTACTGGCACAAAAACAGAAAGATAGATCAATGGAACAGGATAGAAAGCCCAGAGATAAACCCGTGGACATATGGTCAACTTATCTTTGATAAAGGAGGCAGGAATGTACAGTGGAGAAAGGACAGCCTCTTCAATAAGTGGTGCTGGGAAAACTGGACAGGGACATGTAAAAGTATGAGATTAGATCACTCCCTAACGCCATACACAAAAATAAGCTCAAAATGGATTAAAGACCTAAATGTAAGACCAGAAACTATCAAACTCTTAGAGGAAAACATAGGCAGAGCACTGTATGTCATAAACTACTTCAAGATCCTTTTTGACCCACCTCCTAGAGAAATGGAAATAAAAACAAAGATAAACACATGGGACCTAATGAAACTTCAATGCTTTTGCACAGCAAAGGAAACCATAAACAAGACCAAAAGACAACCCTCAGAATGGGAGAAAATATTTGCAAATGAAGCAACTGACAAAGGATTAATCTCCAAAATTTATAAGCAGCTCATGCAGCTCAATAGCAAAAAAATAAACAACCCAATCCAAAAATGGGCAGAAGACCTAAATAGACATTTCTCCAAAGAAGATATACAGACTGCCAACAAACACATGAAAGGATGCTCAACATCTTTACTCATTAGAGAAATGCAAATCAAAACTACAATGAGATATCATCGCACACCAGTCAGAATGGCCATCATCAAGAAATCTAGAAACAATAAATGCTGGAGAGGGTGTGGAAAAAAGGGAACACTCTTGCACTGCTGGTGGGAATGTGAATTGGTACAGCCACTATGGAGAACAGTATGGAGGTTCCTTTAAAAACTACAAATAGAACTACCATATGACCCAGCAATGCCACTACTGGGCATATACCCTGAGAAAACCATAATTCAAAAAGTGTCATGTACCAAAATGTTCATTGCAGCCTTATTTACAATAGCCTGGAGATGGAAACAACCTAAGTGTCCATCATCGGATGAATGGATAAAGAAGATGTGGCACATATATACAATGGAATATTACTCAGCCATAAGCAGAAACGGAATTGAGCTATTTGTAATGAGGTGGATGGACCTAGAGTCTGTCATACAGAGTGAAGTAAGTCAAAAAGAGAAAGACAAATACTGTATGCTGACACATATATATGGAATTTAAGAAAAAAAATGTCATGAAGAACATAGGGGTAAGACAGAAATTAAGAAACAGACCTCCTAGAGAATGGACTTGAGGATATGGGGAGGGAGAAGGGTAAGTTGTGACAAAGCGAAAGAGCACCATGGACTTATATACACTACCAAACGTAAGGTAGATAGCTAGTGGGAAGCAGCCGCATAGCACAGGGAGATCAGCTCAGTGCTTTGTGACCGACTGGAGGGGTGGGATAGGGAGGGTGGGAGGGAGACGCAAAAGGGAAGGGATATGGGAACATATGTATATGTATAACTCATTAGATTTGTTATAAAGCAGAAAAAAAAATCTTAAAATTTGTATAGAGACACAAAAGACTCCAAATAACCAAAGCTGTCCTGAGGGGAAAAAACGGAGCTAGAGGAATCAGACTCCCTGATTTCAGACTACTACAAACCTACAGTAATCAAGACAATATGGTACTGTCACAAAAACAGAAATATAGATCAATGGAACAGGATAGAAAGCCCAGAGATAAACCCATGCACCGATGGTCAACTAATCTATGACAAAGGAGGCAAGGATATACCATGGAGAAAAGACAGTTTCTTCAATAAGTGGTGTTGGGAAAACTGGACAGCTACACATAAAAGAATGAAATTAGAACACTCCCTAACACCATACACAAAAATAAACTCAAAATGGATTAAAGATCTAAATGTAAGGCCAGACAGTATAAAACGCTTAGAGGAAAACAGGAAGTACACTCTTTGATATAAATCACAGCAGGATCTTTTTTGATCCACCTCCTAGAGTAATGGAAATAAAAACAAAAATAAACAAATGGGACCTAATGAAACTTAAAAGCTTTTGCACAGCAAAGGAAACTACAACGAAGACTAAAAGACAACCCTCAGAATGGGAGAAAATATTTGCAAATGAATCAATGGACAAAGGATTAATCTCCAAAATATATAAACAGCTCAGGCAGCTCAATATTCAAAAAAACATATAACCCAATCAAAAAATGAGCAGAAGACCTAAATAGACATTTCTCCAAGAAGATGTACAGATGGCCAAGTGGCCCATGAAAAGCTGCTCAAAATCACTAATTATTAGAGAAATGCAGATCAAAACCTCAATGAGGTATCACCTTACACCAGTTAGAATGGGCATCATCAGAATATCTACAAACAATAAATGCTGGAGAGGGTGAGGAGAAAAGGGAACCCTCTTGCACTGTTGGTGGGAATGTAAATTGATACGGCCACTATGGAGAACAGTATGGAGGTCCCTTAAAAAACTAAAAATAGAATTACCATATGACCCAGCAATCCCACTACTGGGCATATACGTAGAGAAAACCATAATTCAAAAAGACACATGCACCCCGATGTTCATTGCAGCACTATTTACAATAGCCAGGTCATGGATGCAACCTAAATGCCCATCTACAGATGAATGGATAAAGAAGAAGTAGTGCATATATACAATGGAATATTACTCAGCCACAAAAAGGAGTGAAGCTGGGTCATTTGCAGAAACGTGGATGGACCTAGAGACTGTCATACAGAGTGAAGTAAGTCAGAAAGAGAAAAATAAATATTGTATATTAATGCATATATGTGGAATCTAGAAGAATGGTACAGATGAACCAGTTTGCAAGGCAGAAATAGAGACACAGATGTAGAGAACAAACTTATGGACACCACAGAGGGTAGCTCAGGGGCAGAGGGTGGTGGTGGTGGGATGAATTGCGAGATTGGGATTGACATATATACACTAATATGTATAAAATAGATAACTAAGAACCTGCTGTATAAAAAAATAATACAAATTAAACCAAAAAAAAGACATGAAAGCATTTATGGACTCTTGATTAGATATTAAATATACAAGAGAGATAGAAAATGAGAGTCTGCATTTGTGTAAAATTATTCAATTTTTGCTTTGATACTTTAAGGTAAATATAATACTTTTGTGGTAAGAAATTGAGGCAGGTGCCTTGCCCAAAATTATATACTATATCATGGTAGTGTCCACTGTCAGACTTTTGTAGGCAAATCTTCCAGACTATATGGCCTGTATTATTGCCTCTATAAAGAATAATTATCCAACTTAAAAGTATTTTAAGACAAAGTCTTCTCAATATATACATGATCATGCATTATTAAAAGTTAAAATATGACAATGTACAAAAAATATTCTATAGCACAGATGAAAAGATGTACTAATGACAGGTATTCATATCTCTCTTCAAATAGAATTTGACAAGTTAAAATACCTTTCAAGTAGCCAAAATCATGTGAGAATCAAATATTAACAGAAGATTTATCACCCTCAGAGAATCTAGTGAAGACCTATCCATAGAACCAACTAGTTTCTATAAAATACTGAATGAGACAGACTGCAAATGTTACTTGACATAGGTTGCAGTTCAATGAATCTATGAGAAAGTATTCAGACTGTATTTTGAACAAAGTATTGAGGCTATAGAGCATAGTGGAAAAGGGCACTGGCTCTGGATGCAGACTCCTGCATTTAAATCCAGGTTCTGTTTCTTACTAGAAGTCTCAAGCAAATTACTGAGCAGCTCCATACCTCAACTTCCCCATTTGTAAAAGAGGACAATAATAGTACTTTTCATAAGGTTGTTTAAAGGATTAAAAGTAAAATATTTAGTAAGGTAAGTAGTAAGATCTCAGTTTATATTAAAAGGGCAATATTTCTATATATAAGCAAACACATGATATTTTAAAAGTAAAACATGGCTGACAAAGTTATACATCATCATCAACAACATGTTAATCTAAAGCACTTTGGGTTTAACAATGGCAACTGCCACTTCTCTTAATTCATTTCAGGAAATTTTTTTGAACTTAGATGCACAAATGAGAAAGGTTTAAATTTATTCAGGTAGGACAAGTATAGTACTAGGCTAAACACTTTGCTACAGCTACAAAAACATTGATTTTTCAATCACAGATGGAGAACTTCATATGTGCTGTGGCCTTGTGCTGGGCACTGGGGCAGGGGTGAGGGGTGTCAAAGAATAAACAAGACTGTACGAACTCATCAACTAATACTGAAGACAAGAAGGCAAACACCCATGGTGTTTTTCATGGATGCTGTATTTTTAAGTCTTCAGAGAAAACAGTAATATATGAAATGTTCTCTGAGGGATGGTGAAGGTTCTCCTAACCTGTTAAATTACATCCTCATCTGCTTCTGTCAGTGCCTAAAATACCTTAATCCTTTACATAAAAAGGTGGAGTCCCTTGTTATACAATAAACACTCTCTGGAAGCAGAGCACATTAAACACATATGTCAAAGTTTCTTCATTTAATTGCTTGGTTAGACTGAGAATTCTGGGGAGAGAAAACAGGATGAATATTCCTAATATTGTGGTATCAGATCAACTTTGTCAGCACATTTGTTACCCAATCTGAGCACGCATTTCTCTAAACACCACAGCAGATTTATCTGTACTTTCTTATGACATGTATAGATTTCTGCACTGAAATAAATGTATAATATTTCTTAGAACAGTTCATGTTCAATATCTCAATCAGGCTTTGTTATGTCCACTGTTACTTTTAGTCTAAGGAATCATCTGGACTGCCTCTCTCTCTCTCCCTGCCTCTCTCTCTCTCTCTCTCTCTCTCTCTCTCTCTCTCTCTCAGACAACTCCTGTCTTCACATTCTCCTCTATGATCAAGTAGGCTACATATCCAACACTTGAAATTACATCTTGCCTATATTCTCAGTTGTTTCTCTGCTTCACCTGCTTAATAAGACCCCTGAACCCCAAACTGCAGCAGTGGTCTGCCTAATATATCTGAACTTGGCCTATTGAGAGCTGCTGAAAAACTTATCTGGTTGATATAACCATATTTTGCATCATGGCTTCTCCAGAAGCAAGGACACTCAAGATGGTTATAAGGGAGGTAGCCCTCTGCGGCTGAAGCGGACTCTGACAGAGCGGACAACTGGAGGCCAAGTGCTGAACACACTCTCTAAAGCTGGGTAGTGGTCCTTCCTTGACAGAGAGTCTGGGTAAGTATACCTCTGTATCCAGACCACATATTTATGGACTCTAATTTCAACTTTATTCTCCATGACAACCTGAAATCCTTTTATGATTCCACTTTAACTTTGCTTTTAACCCAAGTACAAAGAGCATAGAAATAATTTGAAATGCATACTTTTTTTTAAAGAAATGTTTTTCACTGTGGAGAAATGAGAGTTGAAGACCCACACAATCTTCAAACATGAGAACATATATAATTTGGTGAGAAGTATCTACTCTTTGTTTCAAATAAAGATAGGGTTAGTGGTAATGAATATGAATTATAGAAAGAATGAGTTAGGGTAGAAAAAATTATCTGAATATAAAAAATGAAATATAAGATGATGCCAAAGGAAGATCTATGATTCACTATCTATGCAGTATTTGCAAATAATGTAGATGGAAAAGTCTCTATTAGAACAGCAGAGACATAGGAAAGAAATTACCTCTTCTGGGCTTATGATTACATATTCGTATCCTTCTTATCTGATAATGGTTACTTTTGTATTCCTAAGAAAGATCAAGTTGTATTATGTATAAAGAGGGAAAAAAGAACATTTCCACAACACAAATTACAAAGTAGAAAGGAATCCAAACGTCTTTTTCTCACTGAGTCACTTTTTCAGGTATTACACAAATATCCAACACCAATATTTTGTTTTATGATTATCAGAACAAGGATATATTTTAAACAGAAGCAGTAATTACCAAAGAAATGAATAAATCTGAGGGTAAATCTACCTTCTTCCTAAATATGATAGATTATATCTCCTAAATATTTAATCAAAGTATTTGCTTGGAAAATCTAATTTCCACAAGGAGGCTTTTCAGACAAAATATCCCTGACTCTCAGAGAGTAAAATTTGTATAGTTTTTTAATATCTTATTGGGTTAAAAAATTCAGAGAGAAAAATGTTCCAGTTCTTACAACAAAGTATATGTAAAATACTTAATTTATATGACCTTTGAAAAAGTATTTATAAAAAACAAAGGGAAAGAGAAATAAAACCCCCATTATTTCTTTTAGAAAAAAAGCTTAAAAATCTTAGGCCCTGTGAGTTTCCTATTTATGTGTCACAGCTCTAAACCCAGACTTCCAATAGCCATACATATTCATGATCATTTATCTATATTTCCTAGATCCAAAAGACTGAAAACCAAAATCATTTTTTTGATAACTTTGCAGCAAATTCATCTGATGGCAAAACCGCATCTCTACTAACATTAGACTACTTAGAATCTTAAGGTATCTTACACCAAGAGTTACATGTTTGGCAGCAAAAACTATTTATGTTTTATTACCTGTGCTTCCCAAAACTCTATTGGGGTGTTATATACTATATTACCATAATATGTAAATCTGAAAAAAAAAACCTAAAAATCTCAAAACATCTGGATTTAAAACATACCTGGCCCCAAAGGTTTTGGACAAGAAATTGTGACTCTATCTCTGGGTGACTGCCTATGACCCATGTTAGTTTTTCTCAGCATCGACTGAGTCACTGTCCGGTACTTATCTTAGTCTGTGTATCTCTGTATCCAGTCTTCTAGAACAGGCACCGTGACAATCTGCCTCATCCTCCTTTTGGCTTCTTGAATCCCAGTCTTCTCTCAGACTTCCTTTCCCTTCTGACATTTGTTTCTCACTCTACCCTCTGCCTTGAGACTCCCTTTACTATCTCCAGCCAACTTAATCTCCCAGGCATGGCCTCTTACACCATGAGCAGACTTTTGGAGAAAGAAGAAAAAAATATCTTCTAACTGGGCAAAATTTAAAAAGTGGTAAATTACTCTTTTGGAAAGATGATATTTGACATTTTTATTAAGATATTTAAAAACTGAGTCAAGCTTTTATCATGTTAATCCCACTTGTGGGAATCTAATCTAAAGAAACAATTCTACACACTACTATATATAAAATAGATAACCAACAAGGACCTACTGTATAGCATAGGGAAATACACTCAATATCTTGTAATAACATATAATGGAAAAGAATACAAAAAAGCATAGATATATATGTATAACTGAATCATTTTGCTGTACACCTGAAACTAACACAACATTGTAAATCAACTATATTTCAATAAAAATTAAAAAAAGAAACAATTCTAAATATGAAATATATTTTATGCACAAGGTTCTTTATAGAAGTATTACTTATAAGGTTGGAAAAAATGGAGTTAATTTGCACATACAGTAAGAAGGAGTTAAATAAATTACATCATGTCACTTTATAGTATGTTATGCAATCATTATATATAATAATTACCAAGAATAAGTAAAACCATAATTAGGAAGAATGTGTTACAAAAACCTAATGACATAAAGTTAGGTTAAATAAACTGGGTAAATAATACATAATATAAATGCAACTTTTTTCCTTGAAGTACACATGCTTGTGCAAAAGAAAAACTGATAGGCAAATTGTGATGGGACTGATGAAGATATCTTTTGTTTTCCATACTTAGGCATTCTCAATTTTTCCGTAATGGGAGAATATTACTGTGTATGAGAAATATTTTTCTTGAATATGAAAGAAAGAGACATGCTTAAGACTACTAAATGCCAATCTTTCATACTGTTGACCATCTTACAAGGTTTAATTTTGGTGAATTCTATAGTTCCCAGAACAAAAACTTAACTAGTCATTTAGGGAGAGAAATCCATTACATGGACAATCATCTTTGCCCACCAATGAAGTATTTACCTCTTTTCCAAAAATAATATTAACTTTCCTGGAGTTATTTTTAAATCCAAATCCTTATGTGATGAATCATTTCAAACAAACTTCATCATTTTTATTGACTTATGCAAACACAAGTTCACTCTGACCTTCTCAGAAAGTAGAAATCTGCTAAATAGTGTTGCCCTACATCAATCAAGCCTTTAATTGGTAGCAAATTTTAAGGTATGAGGTCATTTTTGAAGAACAGTCTCATTACTGTGAAAATCCCATTTAGCACCTCCAGACCAAAAAAAAAGAAAAGAGCTGGATTTAAAAGTTTTCTCTTCAGGCAGTGCTTAAAAAATGTGCATCACGATGTCTTCAATAATAAATGGCTTCAATAAGAAGAACAAAGAGAGAAAATTGTCTCTGCCCCTCTCTCACCAGGCTGCCTGGCTCTAGGTCCCCTAATCAGTCCTCTAATCTACACCTAGGACCACTCATCTGCCACGTGCAGCCTCAGTGCCACCCTAACTCATGTCCTTTTGGGGAGAAGTTTAAGGGACTGGAACAGTTAAGCTTATCCAGCTCATTGTGGATGCCCAATGACGATTTAAGCTGACACACTCACACACCACATACCTATAAGATTCTAAACACTGCCTCTGAGCTGCCTGCCTCCCCACTCAGGTCAACTCAAAGCTCTTGGCCCAACACCCTGACTCTATCCTGCCTTGGCTTTGTGTTTTTTCAGTCTTCCTTTCCTATTGAAGTAAAATGACCTTACTTTGGCTCCTTCAGCACACAAGAGCTCTGACCCCTCAGACACTCTGGCTCGGTCCACTTCACCTGATCTTCCCTCTCCTCATCCTAAGGAGCTGGTTCATGTTGGTTCCCAACCTACAAGATGTGCTTTCCAGAGCGTTGCTTTTGCTAGGTACTCCCGTTCCTTCTCCCCACGATACTTGAATGTTGGGTCTACAAATAGTTTTCAGCGTCTGCTAGGATGAGCTTCTCAGAGCTGATTCTTAACATTTTTCTCCAGGATTGAACTTGTTTCCTAAAATTGTACTCTTAGACCAACTGCCAATTTTTTCTGGTAGTTATTATATAAATACCTACTTACTCTCTTGACCCCAAATTTCTTATTAAGACATATACCCTCCCCTGATGTTAACACCCTCCATCCTCCAGGTACTGTTCATAGGACCTTCCAAGGGTTTCCTGCTCTGAGAGATATTATCATCTCCACGTTTTGGACTTTATTGCTATGGGTCTCCCATTATCAGTTGAATTTGGGCTTTGAGATTTATACCTTTTTTTATTACTAACATTTTTCCCCAGCAATTAGCTAAAATGGTGGCTGTTTATTAAAAGTCATCATATGCCTGTAAAAATCCTACTATAAGGTTTATAGCATTGGTTATTTACTTGTGCTTACTATACAAATCTGTGTTTATGTGTGTAGTGTGCCTATCATTTTTTGAGAGGAGCCTAGGGATATTAGCAAAGGAAATTCAACAATTTTCCCATTACTGTAAAAAGAAATATATGCCCTCATTCATCTTTCCAGTACAATGAATTATCAATTTTCTTGGCAAGTGTGTTAAGTGTGTTAAATGATTTTGAAACAAATCTCTCACAGGTAATGATGATGCTCTATTAGAATTCTTCTCATTAACTGAGAATTAACTCATTCCTCCCAATGGGGAAATCGGCTCTCCAGAACATTTATGGGGATTGTAATGATAGGAGTTTAAACTGTTGAGGATAGTATTTGTTGAACAAAACTGATTATTTGCATTAGTAGTAGGACAGGAGCCATCTATTTGTTAAATGAAGAGCTACAGACAAGATAAGGAAATAATTATATCTCAATTATGTGAAAACAAAAAGGGCAAAACTTAATCATCAGTTAATGTAGAATATCAGCATTTTACTCTATGAGGTTATATTTGATGTCTTCAGATTTGAACTATAATACATTCAAACCTATATAACCATTACTTATGTTAAATTGATTTCTGCTTTATTATGATGACGACCTTTATAGGCATTTTTTTTGTGTGTTAATTACCTTGGAATCAGTCTAGCAGGAAGAAAGCAAAGTAAGCATAGCAGACTAGAACAGAGATAAGGGTCAGTGACAAAAAGCATATTTAAAGACTTAATGAGTTCAGTTTTTGCCCCTTTTGAAGGTCATTCTGACTGGAATTTCTTAGGGTAGGCCACCTTTAGGACTTGGCACTTAGTTGAACTGCTTTTTCTGTACACGTGATGTTGAACTTAAATTTAACCAGTATTCAAAAAAGCCACAAATATGGCAATAGACTAAGACCAATAAGATAGGCAGATATTCAGGCCTCACTTAGGGTGGAGGTAGCAAGATGGTTAAGAACAGTGATATATATTCAATACTATCAAATTTAAGTTCTTCTATGCTCAGTATTTCAGTATGTACTTACCTCCCATATTTAACACTCCACCCACCAAGTCCTCAAGACACCTGTATTAATTCCTGAAATGGATGCTACACTTGTATTCCACTATATTTTTTACTCAGCACATCTTCTAATGCTATAAATTGGGAAAAATAATATTTAGGTGTCAGAGTTGTTTGAGGATTAAAAATAATGTACTCAAAGTACCAGATACATGGGATCAACACATGACAACTGTTGCACAATTTTGAGCTACAAAAGAGGCATGAAAGAGAACAAAAAAGAAGCTGGGAAGTTGATGGCACTCATAGTGAATTAAACATATGTCTTATGTGGACAAGTATCATTGCTTCCAGGAGACACAACAGAAACATGCATGCACAAATAAACTTTGCAGCTGGAAAAGAAAAATGGCAAGTACAGGTTAAACTTTGGCTACAAGTAACCCTGAAGCTATTTGTCCAAGATAATTCTCCAAGGAATCCCAGTTTCTTTATTGATATGTCAAATAACACTTGAGCATATATTACAAGATATGAGAGGAAAAGAAACTAAATCAAAACAGAAGTAAACTGTGATTGTAGACAAACCATGAACACACACACAAGACATACTCACTGCCAACACGTGTGTGTGTGCACATTCAAACTTCACTGCATTGAACTCTACAGAATCACCCAGAAAACCACTAGCCAGATGACAGATAGGTCATTATCTGAGGAATTAACAACTTGCATTATATTCCTAAAGATGATGTCAACTAGTTGTTTGAACATGAGCAAATTATTTAATCTGTCTGAATTTTGGTTCTATCATCTAAAAATAATGCACTAGATTTGATGACATTTAAGGTCTCTTCTAGTTCTAACATTCTATGAATCTGTAGAAATTAATAAGAAACCAAAGTGCAAAGAACTCACTGGAGCTTTATAGCTAGGGGGTCTACTGAAAATAAAAAACACTCTCAGAATGACATCAATGGCATGTCATAAAACTAATTGTACAAGTGAAAAACTCCTCACCAGTATCAAAAAAAGAAATGAACAGGTCAGAGTAATAAGCAAGGAAAAGAATGTCAGTCCTCTCACACTTCTTTCTGTAAAATTCATTCATATCTAAATCTTGATATTGAACTGCATTTCTCCTTGTAGTCCCCTATACCTGTTAAATTTCCAAATGAACAATATAATAGGACATTTTCCCAATCTTCTGTGCAATGATGAGAATACAGAATAAAATCTAACAGATAAAATATCGGCAGGCTTTAGAACTGCCTACTATCAACACAAAAGGTGGGTGGGGGAGCATAAATTGGGGAAATGATACTAATTAAATGATCCTATGATTCTTTAAATTAGCCAGTCTTTTACTATTGACCATTATTTTATTCATTCTAAAGGTTGAAAAATTAGACAGCTGTACTATTAATATATCTAAGAATTTGGAAACATTTAAGTTAACCCTATATTTTTCCTTCTAAAAGATGACTGTAATTAATTTTACTAGCAAGCACTTCCTTTCCAATTGAAATATCTTGAATATAATATAGTTAATATATTAATTTTCTAAATTATTTTCCAAAATATACCCGTGTTGATGTTTTGTTCTCTAATAAAAATGTAAGGTTATCATTCAGTAGAGTAATCCTGACAACCTTCTATATTACCTATCAGAGGGATGATTACAGTCATAGATACATGCACCCACACAAAATTTATTTCTATTCATATATTTTATGATTATAAACTTACTGCATAAAAAAACACATAAAAGTATAAAAAATTAAATTGATGACCCATAATTATACAACTTTTATTATTAATGTTTTCTTTTTATTTCCATCTTTTTATATTGCATATCTTTCATAATATTTATTTTATAGTGTAAACATAGTATAAAAAGTTTTACATGATAACTCAAATTACTGAACTTAAGTGAGTGTAATTGGCATAAATGTAACAATGTAAACAGTATTTAATATTATTTCCAGATAAGAGTCACTAAAAAGTCCAATTAAGAATACAGTCCAGGGCTTCCCTGGTGGCGCAGTGGTTGAGAGTCCGCCTGCCGATGCAGGGGACACGGGTTCGTGCCCCGGTCTGGGAGGATCCCACATGCCGCGGAGCGGCTGGGCCCGTGAGCCATGGCCGCTGGGCCTGCGCGTCCGGAGCCTGTGCTCCGCAGGGGGAGAGGCCACAGCAGTGAGAGGCCCGCCTACCGCAAAAAAAAAAAAAAAAAAAAAAGAATACAGTCCAGGGACTTTCCTGGTGGTCCAGTGGTTAAGAATCTGCCTTCCAATGCAGGGGATGCGGGTTCAATCCCTGGTCTGGGAACTAAGATCCCACGTGCCGTGGGGCAACTAAGTCCACATGCCCCTGCGTGCCACAATTAGAAAGCCCACATGCCGCAACTACTGAACCTCTGTGCTCTGGAGCCTGTGCACTACAATTAGAGGGAAGCTCTTGTGCCACAACACAGAGCCTGTGAGCCACAACAAAAGATCCCGCATGCCTCAGTGAAGAGCCGATGTGCCGCAACTAAGACCCGACGCAGCCAAATACATAAATAAATATTTTTTAAAAAAAGAATACAGTCCACCTAAAAGAAATTCAAAAAAGATTCCTTCGCCTGCACATTCAATTAATACTGTGGTCAACAACATAATAGAAACAGGCCTATCTTTGGCACATCTGCAGGAGTTCTCCTATGGACCAAACAAACATAGCTGATAATGTCCAAAGGTGTCCCATGTTAGTCCTGAAAGCAAATCTTTCTATTATTCATGAATTTACTATGTAAACTTCAGGAATATTTGGAAATTACCGATTTATACTTTACAGGAAAAGGATATCTCACTCATTTGAGATACCACTTAGATTGCCTGGGATGCAATCTATGACCACAACCAAAGTGATTTTTTGTTTGGGTGGAGGGTGATGAAGTGGAAGAAAATTTATTTATCATATTTACCTTTCCTGGATGACATACTATGATGTCCAGCAATGTGTTCATTTGTGAACATATCTATGAATACAATGTGGGTAAGACAGTGTCCCCTAGCAGTGGTCAACAGACCAACATTTCTGGAGATTTCCTTCAAGAAAGGCCAAGCTCCAAGCTTGGCCCTAGGCTTCCTCAGGCTTCTTTCAGCAGTCTCAATTAAGTATACTCTTTGTTCTTTCCTAAGACACATGTTAAGTGAAGACTTTTCTTCCTTAGATGTTCACAGCATTGAGCCATGATATTGCAACAAGACCAACAACTCACATTCAATTTTCAAGATGCTCAGTAAGAAAAAAAAAAAAATGTGTTCCCTAAACAAGTTAAATGTCCTTGGGAAAATTATTTAATCTCTTTGAGTTTTGATAAGTCTAGACTATCTATGAGATTTCAGTTGCAAACATTCATGTTTTCATCTCTAAAATTTAGGAAACTTCATAAATTTACACATTAAATACATTTTCTTTGATGAAGTGCTCTGCTTAACAGCTGAGAGAAAAGTAGTTTTCATTTAATTGCAATAAAGCTCCCCATTATGATATATAATTATTTATTTTTTTCTCAGAAAATAAGCTAAAAATCTTCATTTGAAATGAAAATATTTTCCTTTCTCATGTCTTTGAATTAAGACTGAATTTAAAAAATGGAATTATCCAGTTACTTTTGAAATGCCAGTTTGATAGGCTGATAAACTTAATAAGACAGTTCTAAATCAGTGAAACTGCCAATACTGTGTGCAGTGAGTCAGACAGCTCAGTCGATACAAGAACCAATAAAAAGAATTATGTCTGCTTTAAAGTGTACTTTTCTTCCTTTACCTCTATCAAATTAAGCCTATATTCTGCACAATCAGAATTTATTAGAGCGTATTGTTTTTTCCCTAAATCAATCACCTTTTTTTTTAAATCTATCCTATCTCCAACTCTTCTTTTCTAGTCTCTCTTTAATCTACTCTGATCAGGCTTTTGTCACCCTTATTTCCCAGAAATTATGCTTGTTGCCATCACCAATAACTCTCATACCCGATACACACACACCCCACATTGCTAAATCCAATGCTCAGTCACAGACCTCATTCCCTTATGCATAGCAAAGACATTTTGACAGACTTGAACATTTCACCCTTCTTGACTATCTTGGTTTTCCTCCTACATCACTAGCATTTCCCTCTGAGTCTCTTTGGTAGGGGTGCGTTGTGCCTCAGCCAATGCTGCTGGATGGAATGCCTCAAGATTCAGTCCACACACATCATGTCTCTCAAGCTACACTCACGCTTTTAGTGTCCTCAGCGAGTCTCATGATTTTAAATACCACTAACATGTGAACAACTCTAAAAATTTTACCTCTAAACTAGACCTTGCTAAATTATACATTCACCATATGTTCTCGGATGTCTAGTAGGCATCTCAAACTCGCCAGTCTCCAGATCCAAGCTTCTGCTCTTCTACAACGTCTGTGCCTCCTTTGGGCGTCCTCAATCCAGTTAAGAAATTTTCCATTCTTCTAGCTAATTAGGCTAACAAATATACAGTTATTCTCTATTCCATCTTGTCTCTCACATCCCACATCTAATCCATCAGGGAATTCTGTTGATTTGACTTTCAAAATATACACAGAATCCAGCCTCTTCAAACCACTAGCACTTATGCTATACTAACTAGTACAAGCCACTACCACCCACCACCTGGATTAGAGCAATAGCCTCCATCCCCTACTTTGCACTATTTTTAACAAAGTAGTAGAGTGGTCCTGTCAAAACATAGTTTGAATTACGTCACTCCTTTACTCAATACCCTCCAATGGTTTCTCCAACTTTCTCAGAGGAAAAAATCAAATTCAACTTACAATAGCCCACAATGCTCTAACCTGTAAGGTTGAGTATGGTAACCACCAGCCCCATGTGGCTAAAGTGAAACTGAAGATATTTAAAATTAAGTTCTTTGGTCACAATAGTATATTTCAATGTGCAAGAGCCACGTGTGTCTAGTGGATAGCCCACTGAACAGCACACACAGGACATTTCCCTCACCACAGAGAGCTATATTGGACAGCACTGCCCTATACAATCTACTTCTTCCCATTATCTCATTCACCCACTAAACCCACTTCTGCAAGCTGAAGATTGATCTCCACACTGACTGGTTTCTAAATACAGTTTTACTGCTCCTCCCTTTACTTCAATATATTGCCTGTTATACTTTATTCCTGTGGAAATTGTTTCCACCTTTAAGTTCTGTATCAGACAACACATTTCATAAAGTTTATCCTGGACACAACCCTCTCCTTAATCAGTTATAATCTCATCATACTTAGAACATCCATATTATCCTGTTGGGATGTGTCATATGACCCACATTCTTATTCTACTATGTAGGATAATCATTTAAACACCTGTCTTAACATCCTGCTAATATGTGGCCCACACTCTTGGTTAACGAACATCTCACCCTTTACCCCTATTTTCTTTCTTGCTCCTTTCCCTAAAAAGGCTGGAAAAGCCTCTCTTGCAGCTAGGGAAAGCCATGTGCCAGAAATCTGGCCAGTGTGAAGACTTGCTGAGGGACCCTGGGAAAACATTCCTCTCCCTGGTCAAAGTGATTGGTGTGGTTAGTGCTGCCTTTCCTCCTTTTTCCTTCATATATGCCTAGATATGCAGTGACTTTCCTGTGACCACGAGGGAAAAGCTTGAGGGTGAAGAAAGCCAAGGTGTTGAGGTTGGCAAACAGAATGTTACGATGTGCTTAGGCCTCTGATGTCACCACTGAGTAGCTGCACCAACACCAGCCACCATCTAGTTCCAAGTATCTTTTTTGGTTTGCTTGAGCCACTGTTAACTGAATTTTCTGTTCCTTAAAGCTAAAAACAGAATATATAGACTGTAAGATTTAACTATGCCCTAATCATTTCTGTACGTTTATTGAATGTGGCGGAGACCCCTGCACAGAGAAGGAAGTCCAATATGTATTTTAATTGAGTGGAACCAAGTTGGACTGTCCACTTAAACACACAGACATCAACACACTAAAGCAAGAGATGGGCAAGAACAGTACAGACACCTACGATCTGAATTAGAGAGTACCTTAGGAGGTTAGTCTCAGGTTCTTCTTACTTTCCTTCAGAGGAAAAAATGTCTTATGACAAAAAAGATCACAATGTTAGACAAAAAGCAAGCAAACAAACAAAAAATGTATACTACATAGCTCTTACTCTTAAGAAACACAATCTGATAGAAGAAAACAAAACCAATAATGAAGAATGTTAAAGTGCTCAATACTACTATACTGTCAGAGCACAGAATTCAATATGTTCAGTGCCATTTGACAGAAAACTGGTAAGGGTTGGAAAGTACTCAGGGGAGGAAATGCTTGAGCAGACCCTTGAAAGATACAAGGGCGCTTGAAGCAGAGGCAGCAGCTTGAGCCAAGGACACAGGGACAGTAACAAGGAGGGGGCGTCTGGACAATGGCTGGTAGCCCAGCTGAAAGCCACGGTAGAGAGAGAAAGTCAGAAATAGAAAAAGGAGCAGGTCATGCTGTGAAGCTGTGCTCAGGAATTTGGGCATTTTTCTATCAGCAACAAGGAACAACGATATTATCAAGATCATTGTCAAGAACACATCATTAACTGGGCAGATCACCCAAACACTAGTGTCGGGAGGCACTGTGTCAAGCACGGAGCATCTAAAAAGGTTTCATGACAGAAATCATGACTTGGCACCATTGCCCTAATATCTATTAGTACCACCATCCATAAGCTTGAACACAAGTCCTGGACTGCATTAGTCACTGGCACAGTTCAAAAGTCTGAGCATCTTATAATCAACAAGTATTTCCATATTCTGGATCCTTCTCTTAGTTTAAGGGCTTTTCCAAATGATTTTTGTCTTTCCTATTTTAAACACTGAAAAAATAATTTTAAAATATGTCCATAGACATTTTTCTCTACCTGGAGGTTGCAAAAAGTGTGCGTGGTATGTGGGGGGCAATGTCATGGGGGAGGAGATAATAAAGAGAAAGCTGCTCTGTGCCAAACCCAGACCCCAGAGGGAAGCAAGCCAAACTGAATAGGAGACTCCCAATTTATAACCTAAGTTATTACTAGATTACAATTTCTAACTGTTCTCAGGTAGTGCTGCTCAAAGATTTTTTTTTTTTTTTGGTCTAATGAGATGCCAGCTAGCTTTCTTCTTGAAGCCCTCTAGCCAGCCTTTACTGGGATATAAAACTTGATGGTCTTACCATACCTATTCAAAAGCATTTAGAAGAATCTACTTAATACTTTGATGTCTTACCACACCTTTCAGGAGCATGTAAAAGAAAATAAGCCCTAAGCGAAGAAAGCAATGCTTGGTTCACAGCCAAGTGAAATCCAGGAATCTCATCCATACAATCAAATTTTTCCACTGCATAAATCAACCCATCACATATCTTTGTCACTTTTGATTGCAGTGGCCAAGTGGCAATCAACTAGGGTGCAGAATGGGCACATCTTTCTGTCCTGAGGCAATCATGAACACAAGTTTCTATCAGTATAGATGGTCATATTACAAAAAAATCCTTTGTAAGAGTTGATTCATGAGGTGTGTTTGTTCCACCTTTTCACTGCCTAACTCCTCTAACGATACAAAGCTGAGTTTAATCAACTACCAATTCAGGACAACATAATTCTTTTTTTTTTTTTTTGCGGTACGTGGGCCTCTTACTGTTGTGGCCTCCATTATTCTTTTTTATTCTTATTTCCTTTCAACTACTGCAATATTCCTCCACTGTGATAGTAAAGAAATAATTGGAAAGAAACACAGGGATCATAGACAACAAAATGAAATGAGTGAAAAGTAGCAGGGTCTTGTCCTGTCTTTCAGGCTGAGAGTCTCTCCTAAATACTGGCCTCTATTCTAAAAAAGAGTAAGGAGAAGAGTATATTCCAGTTAAGTGGAAGAGGCCAACAAAACTGAGGCCAGAGGGAAAGCTCAGAAAAGCCTGCCTTGAGTCCTGCCTCAAAGCTCTGTGGTACAAGGCCCAACATAGGGAAGGGTGCCCAAGTTGCTAAATAAAAGAGTAAAAGCCTTTCAGCTCCAAACCATAAACAAAATTGTAATGATAATGGAAATGTAGGTTTGAACTTTATTTGAATGTTGGAACCACATGGACCCTGCCCACAGGACAACTATTTCCATATAGTCCCATAGAATAGGGTGCCCCTCAGCTTTCTGAATCAGGAGGGACATTCTGTAGGTACAGGTGTAACGACTGGAGTCCACTAATCAAAGTGTGCTTCCTTTCCTGTCCGCAAGAGGTCACCAAGATAAGTTCCTGTTTTTCTCCCTATCCATCAGCTTGCCCAAAGCTCTGGTTATGAAGCTTCCTACCCCTTACTTTGTAGGCCAAGAGGTAACCAAGGACAGCAGTGAAATAAGCATGAACGTATCATCAGAAAGTTGCCTACATGTCCATTCTTTGTTCAAATGCAAGGTTTAAAGAACCTCAGACCAATTAGTATATATAAGCAGAGTGATGACCAGGCCTCACTAACACACCTGCATATTTGTATGAGCATTTAGCTAGATCCTCAAGATCGGTCTTAGGCAAATCTCTCTTCCTTGTGCTATATGAACAGGTTCAACCTTATTACTAGTCTTAAGTCAGAATCAGAGAACATATTAACTTAAACCAGAAAGAATTAATTCTTAATATCCATTTGAGAATGCTGGATAACACCCAAAGAGCTGAGCCAAAAAGGGGACTATCAGAAAATCAAGGACTGTCCCCACCTCTGTCGATAATTCTTTTAGTGAATTAATTTATAGCTTTCTGAAAGACTTATGAATCAAGGCACCTTTGTTAGATGATTGATTTTTTATTAGCCCAGACTAGCCTTGCTCTTTGAAGATTAACTTTTTAAGGTTATATCTATATGAGAGCAAAATAAGAGTTGGTGTGAAGAGTTTGATCAACCAATTAGCTAAATTAGTTTTTGTTTGGAGTTTGCAAAGAAAAGCATCAACAATCAAACAGATTATTGCACAGGTGTTGAAAACAGCTACACTTTTCAACCAGTTGTGTTACAATCATGTAGACATAGCTTAAGTGAACTGAATTGAAAATAACATCTTTTTTATTGCAAGACCATTATAACACACAATTATTAAAATTGATTAATACTTGGGCCAAAGCAATTTCATTATCTCTGATCGATTTCAAGCATTACTTTATAATGGCCTTCACTCTTGTCATTTTGGTTAGAACTACATGAACACTAGCTTAGTGGAACAACCCACAGCCCTTTTATATAAGATTAAGCTCTCTGCTTAAACGAGTCCCAAATGAATAAATTGTGAAAGACAGAAGACCAGATGCTTCTACAAACACTGTTTAGAAATCCATACCTTTTAGAGGATTTATTTTGATGGATTTTTATGTTTTTAACGCCAGAAAAAATTGCATCGAATAAGGGTTGTAATTACATTATAGTCCATAGCATTGGGCTTTATTTAAAATAGGCTCCCAGGAAGTGGTTGTTATGTGACTGCATGAAAAAGATAGAAAACAAATACTATCTGACCTAAAATCATCTTTTCCTCAGATTCAGGAAAGTACAATCTGGAAGGATTGTCAACTACTTCTTTGTCAACTGCTAAAGCAGCAAATCCTCTGGGTGCTACCTCTAAAATATCAGAGAAGTCCATTCTGTGCCTCAGTTACCATGAACTTTGCTTTGATTCAACCTTCAACAGCAAAGCAAGCAATAAATGTAATTCTTGGGCTTCCCTGGTGGCGCAGTGGTTGAGAGTCTGCCTGCCGATGCAGGGGACACGGGTTCGTGCCCCGGTCCGGGAAGATCCCACATGCCATGGAGTGGCTGGGCCCGTGAGCCATGGCCACTGAGCCTGCGTGTCCGGAGCCTGTGCTCCGCAACAGGAGAGGCCACAACAGTGAGAGGCCCGCGTACCGCAAAACAAACAAACAAACAAACAAACAATTTAATTCTTGCAACAGCTTCCTATGTTCTTAATCTCGCTGAACATTTTCCTCATATAATGCATCCTCAATATTATTTCCTGTTCTTGTTTTTAAATACATATCTCATAAAGTGACTCCTCAAGCGTCATGTTAGAAATAAAGCAAAACAAACCAAAACATTTTAAGATGGCATAAAACGTTCTTTATAATCTGACTGTGACCTGTATCTGTCTCTCTCTCTGCTCCTCCTCTCCCTTCTTCTCCCCTTTCGAATTCCATCTCTCCTCCTCTTTCTCAAATCACCTTACCTCCACATACCTTACACTTCAGCCACATAGAACTAAAGGCCATTTCCAAATACTCCATATAATTCTGCACCTTCCTATCTTACACCTTGAACCCTCTTTGTCCCTTTCTCTACCTGGAAAACTCCTTTAAAACTCAATGCCCTTCGTGAATCTATCCCTGTTCTTTAAAATCTTGTTATTAGTTATTACACAGATATTTCCATAATTCTTTGTTATACCACACTTTATTTCAAAGATATCATTTCACCAAACGTTCGCACCTCCTACCTCCTAGTAGTCTCTGGGCTTTCTGAAACCAGGAAGCCCAGCTTATGTATTTTAAAATTGTCTATACCCTGATATCTCCTGCGATGTAAACATATGCTTAACAATGTCCACCATATAAATGTGTGAATACAATTTAGGAATTTGGATTTAGTATTCAACTGATACAAAATAAATATATTTTAAATTATGGATATCCTTAAGTGTTATAATATGCAATACTTTATTTTCTTGATAGCTATTGACCAGCATGTCTTACCCAGGGAAGTAAAAATTAGACTGTATTAAAAGCATAATTTACAAAACTGATTATATCTCTGTACATGGGCTATAATCTTGAGTCTAAGAATCCACAGGAAGAATCAATATCATCAAGACAGTAATCTTAGGAGATAAATGGGCAGCTGGTGTCATTCTCCATTCATCATGATATTGTTATAGAAGAGACTGTGCACAACTATAATCTAGCCTGACAGTGCTCACTGATCCAGAACCCTATTGCAGATTTTTATAACTTGCATCTTTTAAAATGCATTAGAAACTTTGATTTAGACATTATAGAGTATTGAATAAAAGAGACAACCGAGTAAGTCATGGTTCTCTTGTGCGTGGCACCACTGTACCATATGCTGACTAGTCTACTCACAGCTTGAGGGTCTATTTACCACTTCTGGCAGCCTGTTGTCATTAAAACACATCATCTGGTGATTACAAAGTGTTAATTCATTGTTGTTCCCAAGGTTAATTTTATTTTATGATTTTTTTATGCTTTATGTATTTACTTTTTTGATGATCCAAGCCTCACTAGCATAACTCACTATTGATACACAATACAGTGAGGCAATTAATTCCAGTTCTGTGATCTCTCCATAGTCACTGTTAAAATTTGAGAGGACATTTTGAGCTATTCAGAATGTTGAAATTCTTAAATCTGATTTGGGAGAAGCAAAGTAAGCAAGTATTTTATCAAAGCGTAATATCCATTATTGCTCCCTCACTGAAAGACCCTGAGATTCTCACAACACATATTTCTAGCAAATACTTTCTAAGTGGATCATCTTAAAAATCAAACATAGAAGAATTATTTTATTTGCTGCCTAAAAGTACATATTCACTTTTATGCTAAAACTATACTTGTAGACTTGGTATGAAATTATTAAGCATGTTTTCTGTTATTTGCAAATGTTCAGAGTTTTACATAGAACTTGCAAAAATGTTTTATTTAAACAAAAATAAAGCCAAGTTTATATGTTAATTACCATGTGTCTTGAATAGATTTTGGTACCCATATGTCAAGAAACTATACCTAACTTTTGTGACATCTATAATAAGGTTTGATTGGAAACACACACACACACACACACACACACACAACAAATGGGATGCAAATACTAACTCAACAAACTTTTGTTTGTTGGTTTGCTCAGGCTATCAGTGACCAGGCAAACTCTCCTGTTAACAACTTAAACTCTCTACATGGGAATCAGAGTTCATTTCAAGAACTAATAGAGAAATAGGTATTTCCTTCTGCAAATATAATTCTAATATGCAATAGATATGATGACACTCTAAATAAATGGACAGAAATAGAAGTCATTTTATTACTTAGTCAATGAAATTTTAACAACTTTATTTTCCATTTAAAATCAAGTTTATAGATGTTTTAGCTTCAAAAATCCATTTTAGTTCACTATAAAAATTTGGGAAGGGACACAGATTGGTTAAACCTATAAACTAATTGTTAAAAAGAAGGCACAACTATGAAAAGTTTTCTCTTCTGATTTGAATGAGCTGAAATGCATTACTATGGCCAATACACATCTGTTTAGAAATTTACTCATTGCTTTTATATCATAATTAGTCTAAGCCTTCTGCCTCACCAAACAAACACTACATGACGAATAACATCAAGATCTTCTCAAAATTTAGGCATACATTTTCATCCTAAGAACTTCTAAATCCCAACGCATTATTGTGACATTACAACCATAGCTGAAGGGTTTGGGGTTTAGAGCATATCCTAGAGTGTCTACTTAGTTCTAACATTCTGCTTTCCTGTGTTTAATTGCCACATGATTAGTAATGCCTCACCAGAGTATCATAAAGCATAGTTAGTTTTTCAAGGCCTGAAGTAACTCTAAGAAGAGAGTATAACACTTACATGTTTAGTATACATTTATAAAATAAATATCCATTGAGAACAATGAAAGATAAATTAGTTAGATTCACTTTGTGCCAATAAAACCACGAAGCCAATAGCCTAAAGAGGGTAATCTGTCAAAATCCTATTTCCATCTATTGTTATCCCTATCCCCTCCAGACTGCCCAGGTTTTCTCTCAGGTTTGATTTGATTTATCAGAGTTTATTTTTGCTGTGAAGCTAAATTCAACTGTTGAAAAGCACTACTGCCATACCCATGTGATTTAATATTCCTCTAATGAGAATGCTCTTTCTCCTGATGACACTTTGTCTATGTCTGTTTTACCACAATTATGACAGTCGACTTCTACTATTGGGACGTATTTTTCTCTTTATCCTTCACCAAGACTTCAAGCTGCTTGAAATCAGAAACTACATTATATTCCTCTGAGATTTCCACTCCTACTACCTATTGCATGAAGCAAATGTTTAACACATCTAGGTAACTTACTAAGGCCTGCCAAATCTGAGCCAAAGATGAAACGTGATTCTTCCTTAAACTCTCACATTTTGGTACATCTTATGAGCAGAGGCACAGACTGCCTTTGTTCAGAAATATCTTTCCAAGGGCATGTATACAGCAAACAGCCCTGGAAGATTAAGATAGTGTTGCCCCCAGAGAAAAAGTTAGGTCTGTTTACTGCTTTGTAAAAATAAATATAGTGTCTCCCTTGAAGGCATGCTTACTGTCCAGTATAAAAGATTTGGGATCCCTAAATCGAAGGTTCCCCTTCTGCGATGCAACCACTGCATGTTCAGGTGTCAACTAGCCCTCTTTTCATCACCCTGTGGGAAGTTGGTCTCAATGAACTCATGCAAGCATAATGCTTAGGCTGCTTGCTGTGCTGTAATAAACAATCTTTCATCTTTGACCCAGGGATCTCATGTCTTCTGCAAGTATCCATGTGACAATGACAGACTGATGTGTTAGCTTGGTAGCTCAGTAAATCTCAAATCTTTCACAGATTCTTGGCAAGGAGAAGTGATATAGATGCTTTAGTCTCAAAACCTGAGAATTTTAGTTTGTATCAAAATTTGGCCATAGGTATAAAATCAAATTTGTATATTATGCCTCTCATTTTAGCATTTTAGCACTTGTACACTTCTTCACTGATGTTCCACCAACACATAACTCACTGATCATGCATCTGATAAACATTAAGTGTCTACTGTGAAAGTGACATCTGCAACCATCTCTGCACAGCCTTTCCTGTTTCCAGCCTCTCCCTGTCTCTAACCCATTCTTCAGGGAATGATCTTCTGAAAAGGCACTTCTGGTCTTGTATTCTCATGCTCAGAACTCTTTGATGATTTATCATTATATCAGAACCAACTTCTAACTATCAACTTTACTTCAAAACTCATCATGAAATTATCCTAACTTACTTCTCCAGCCTTTACAGTATGATTTAAAAACAATGAGCTGTTGCAGCTTACCTGCCTACTGCTGTCATCATAGAGGAGTGTGGTTTTTCAGTAGGGATGTTGGATTTTTTCCTCCGTATGTGTTGAGAATTAAGATAATTTATTTATAAAGTAGAATAAAAGTTTTCTTTGCAAATATGATCAAGCACTTTGTACAAGTATTATTTGGGCTGATATTGAAATTATTAGATGACTCTGGGAAAATATTTGGAATATGAAAGGTGAGATTCTAATGGGCATGACTTGGAAGGAGAAAAAAATTAATATGAACATCAAGTTGAGGAGAGAGGTAGAGAAGAGACATAGGTTGGGCCACATTCCAAGAAGCCAGCTTATGGAGGATGGTGATCAATGAGAAATTATCACTGGGACACAACTGAAGACCTCTTACTAACAAAAATAACAACAATGATAAATAGGTAATATTGGGTTTTTTACATGCTAAGCCCTAAGTACTTTTTATTTTTCTATCCATTTATGTGAAAGTGGGACGATTATTACCTACATTTTCTAAATGAGGGAAACTGTGTTATCACAAGTTTAAGAAATTCCTCAAGATCATACAGCTGGATAGAGTAGAGCTGGGATTTAATCCCACGCAGACTGATTTGTTTGTATTGCTGTGATATAAATTCCCTTGACTTCAAGTCTTCAGTGATATGGACATTACAGAAATATAGTACATGTACTACAGGGAACAATGATATGTGTGGAATGACCCTAAATTTACCTTTTCCCAACTGGCTGACTGGAGAAGTCGGCGGCACTGAATCATGAGAAACACGAGTCTACATGTTCCAAGAAGTGACCTGTGCTTAAGTTATCTGTGGACAACAGCTGAGTTATGAGCAATAGCTTCAAGATAAACTAACTCAGGAACAAAGGAAACCCAAGTCTTTATTATTTTCCCAAATAGACTATTACTACCTGACTGCAAAGGATCACAGGTTGATACTGTAGTATCTGAGTTGGTATTTAATTTCAACAGTAGCTCTAGGTGCATAGTCCTATTTCCCATCACTCTGGAGGATTTCAGAAACACTAGGCATAAATAATCCTATGACAGGGTTATATTAGTTTCATCTGCAGAAAAATACTGCATGACCTCTATCAACATTGAGTGTGTGGTTTAGATATAGATCCTGGAAAGTCCTGGGCAACGTTCCAAGGTCAAGTGAGACCTAGAAGTATGTTTGGTTTTCTGCTAAGTTTTGCAGCTTTGTCTAGGTTCCTCTTCAGATGTTTACTTCACTTCCAAGACTCAGACTGGATAAATTTTCCCTGGATAAATCTTCACCTTCTTCCCAGGACTTGTACACAGCCCACACAGAATATGGGAGCAGGGCCTCTCAGATCTGAACAGCTGAGTTGCCGTTTCTCCACGGCCCTATTGTTGACTCTCCAATTAGCTTCTACTGTAGCCTCTTTTCTTCCCTTCTAACAATTTCCTAGACTAGATTCTCATGGTAGCCTTTCCTTCCTGGGTTATTTTCTAAGCCAGGTTTCTAAGCTAGAAACCCTCTCTTAAATCACCTGGCAGAAAGAAAACTTAACTTGTTCTGCTGGTGACTGTCATCTCATTTCTCTCACTTCAAATTGTTCTCTAGTTTTCTGATTTTTTTTCATCCTGTGTCATTTTCACAGCTTTTTCCCCCAACCAATCAGCAAATTATCTTCCAAGTGACATTTCCCCCAATACCCAAATTTATTTTTCCTGCTTACAGACTATTGTAGCAATGCTTAATACCAGTACTGTCTGTCATTTAGTTTGCCCCTATTCCCAGAACAGGAAAATATTTTTATTTCTGGATTGAAAATCGCTAGCAGTAATCACTATCTTCTCTACCTGCATGACTACCACAAAGCTGCTACTTTCCCAATTCTGAGAACCCATACCTGGAGACTTCTTAAATCCTCTGGTCCCAATTCCTTCTGGACATTTCCTGCCAAAATGGTAACATTTTCCACCAAAAAGGCTAGAGTAGAACAACTGTCAATACCCTGTCCCTACCCATTTGAAGGACTCAGTTGCAATATATGTAGATGTTAAGAAAATTAAACAAAAAATATTCAAGTGAATTTTCTTATCTGTAAAGCAACTCCTTCATGGATACTGCCTGCAGCCTTAAAAAGCTAATATGTACCACTGGGTCAGATCATAATCACATATAATTAACAAACTGCAACTCTTTCAAAAGACTGCAACTGATTAAACAAGAACTAAGAACTGAAGAATCCAGGGTTAACAAAGCATCCTTAGAATGGTTATTTCCGAATAAGACTGAGCTATAAGAAAGATTTTACTTATTATGTAATGTGGAATTTACAGGGAAAAAAACTAAACAAAAACAACAGGCAGTGATGAAGCAATCCTTAGAAATGAGGCTATTTGGGGAAGAAAAACAGAACTTTAAGTAAGTGACCCTATCTTTAGTAATTTTAAAGAGAGACAGCAATGGAGCACAGTGTTTCTTATTTGGAACAGTTAAATTCCATGTTGGATATTACAAATAAATAGAAATTCAAGGTTGGTCAGAGGTCACCATCTCCTCCCACCTGCTTGCTTCCTACTAAACTCACTCTTCACAAGTGGGTTAGTTTTGTATTTTTTGTTGTCATTTATTTGCAAAAGTAGTGGCAAAAAGCAAATAAATTGCAGGAGAAGAGTTCTGTGAAAGTCCACCGAGCAGGGAGGAGCGACAGTAAGTGTCCATTTGAAACTGAATTTGACCACTTCATCCAAAATTAACCGGTAGAGACCTCTGCAAATTAGTCAATCTCTCCCTCCCTCCCTCCCTTCCTTTTATCATTTTGTTTCATTATGCTTAGTTTACAGAACAAGTATGTTCCCATTGATTCCCTCTGGCCAGTGGGAACATAAACACCACAAATGCAGGTACTTTGTATGTCTTGTTCATTGTTTTGTCGCTAGCCCAGCACACAGCAGGCTCACAAGAAATAGTCATTAAATAAATACATGCATAAGGAAATGCACTGATGTTAAAGGGCACTGAATAAGTCTTTGATGGTAGGCCAGCAGGTGTTAATTTTTTTAATGGAACATAAATTTGATTAAGAATACAAACCCTTAAATTAGAAAGTTAAGGTGTCTCCTTTCCCTGTAACAGTGTATAGCTTTGATTTTGCCTCTAATTCCCTAGTACTTTTCTATATAAATAGATAATGTGCTTACTTTTGTGTATTATTTAAAGTCTTTGATTGAAATTTAATTTAAAAATTTGAACCAGGAGAAACAGATCATATGGGAATTTAGGTTTTCTACTTTAAATAAGAATGGCAGAATGAAGGCTTAGATCTCTATCATGTGGCATGCCAGCAGCAACTGATTCAGATCCAGCTATGGTTCACAAGAGCAAGATGCAGAAAAATATCTTCAAGGGTCAGGCCAAGAGAAAAACCCATAGGAAGCCACAAGAAGTAAAAGCCTATGAAAATCTGATACAATTTATCTTGGCTGCACCCTCTGGGCTAAAATAAACATTTTTCTCCCTTTGCTCTTTGCCCATATGAATAGCAAGACATATTCTGAAATACCCAGCTAAATTCCGATATGCCACTCAGACACATCGAAGGCAGCTATAATAAGAGAATATCTGATGTGTTTCATCAAATTACAAAAATTATCAGGCTAATAAATGAGAACTTTTAAATCTCTGTAGCAGCTTGAACTACAATATTGGCACAAGCTGATTTTACAAGTTGTTCCCTACAGAATAGAGTTAATATGATGAAAGCAAGTGAAGAAATAGTGAGAAAACGCCCACACTTATTTTATTTTTATTGAAGGTAAAAACCACCTGCACACATTTCTGTTCAGTTCAGAAACAAAGCAAAATGTTCAGTTTCATTTTTCTATCACAGAGAAATGTACTCCACAGAACTGGAACAACTTCTTTTGTTCCTTGTTCTATCAGAATTTGATTTGCATATTTTGGGACATGATAAGGCCCTCTCTGATTTAAAGAGTTTATAAAAAGGTAATTTGATCTCAAATTGTAGTTTTCTTCTTTTATTTCTAATACTGAAACCTGCATACCCTTCTGAGAAGTGAGTCATGAGAGGAAGACATTAGCTTACCTTGTATGAGATAATAAAAAATTCCACAGGGGACGAGTTACATATTATGACATTGTGAATATAAGGCTCATTTGGATTTAATTCATTACTACATCATGTTGCACAGGAAAGCAATTTTTAAGCAATAGAAGTGCACTTCATTTGTAAAGGGCCCAGCTATAACACACAATCAGTTACTGAAGACAGAAACTGATTTCCCAAATCAGGCATATAAAATTTAATACATTTGCTCCAGTTATAATGAAAGGGAAGGGAACTTCAATGCCATTTTTTTTCCAGATAAGAATGACTCTTGTAAAATTTGGAAAAAGCATTTTTGCTTGGGAAGTTGATTACATTTTGATGCCACCAAACTAAGTTGAGAAGATTAAGCATTTTTAAAATATTTGAAATAGTTTGTAGACACTTTGAATGTGATATCAAATTCTATCCTATAAGTGTATTTTGCATTAAAAATAAGATCTGAGATTAATGAAATAAGGGTAATGATGAGCATTGGCTTAAAAAAAATCAATATCAATTTTCCATATTATTCAGTTTAACCCTAAAAATTGACTATGTTATTTTAGAGTTAAAAAAAAAACCCAGCCAAATTGTATTGGTTTATTTAAGTTTCCTAAATCTACATGTATTATTAGCTAGGGTTCTCCAGAGAAAGAGAACAGGATGTATATATATAGAGAGGAAGATATCTATTTTAAGCAGTCAGCTTATGCAACTGTGGAAGCTTGGCAAGTCCAAAATCTGTAAGATAGACCAGTAGGCTGCAGACTCAGGGAAGAGTTACAGTTAAAGTCCAAAGACATTCAGTATGCTGGTAGAATTTCTTTTTCTTCCTGAGAGGTCAGTGTTTTTTTAGTAAGGCCTTCAACTGATTGGATAAAACCCATCCACATTATTAAAGATAATCTGCTTTACACAAAGTCTACTGATTTAAATGTTAATCTCATTTTTTAAAAAATACCTTCACAGAAATATCTACAATAATGTTTGACCAAACATCTGTGCACTGTGGCCTAGCCAAGTTGATACATAAAAATAAGCATCACAGTGTATTTATATAAGCATCTAACATTTGGGAAATAATATCACCTATATTTTGTTATAGTTTCCCAAGATGGGGGCAGTGGAGAGGAAGTTTTCATCATCCATTTTTAAATATCTGAATTACCAGCCAAATCTACTTTTTCTTCCATCAGCTAGAAACATCCATTTAATTTTTTTAGGTAACTATAATAAAATACTTTATGCAATGTTTACAAAATCAAATTATCTCTTTTCATATATATTTTAATTTTCCTCTTGTAAACTAGCCTGATGAGATTATGGGATTAATGCTTTTAGCTGCAATTGTCAAATACTTTGCTTAAGTTCTAAAGCATGGATTGAGATTTTCAAATTGCAAATCTCAAAGGGCCATGTCTGCTCTTTGAATCTTGATTTCACTGACATTAAAAAGGAACATGAAAGAGAGATGTAATCAGTTCCCAACCTTTCCATGTTTAACTATACTTCACTCTACTGAATGTGATCATTACCAACTTTTCTATCGCAAGAGTGTTGGGAAGGCAAGTGAATCCACAGGAAAGTGACATACTTGATCCTCAAAGGAAATGGTTTATTTATTCCCTTGTACTACATCTGACTGATCTTGTTCCTTTTTTGGAACGAATAAGATCAAGAAGTGAATGGCTGAAAACGACTATTACAGTCAATGCAGGAAAGATACAAGAAAAATGTGATGAGCCTTAAGGTTGAGCAGTTTCAGGATAGGCAGCCAGTAAGGGCAGATGACCTTGATATAACTAACAAAAATATTTCACTGAACATCACTGCAAAAGAGTCCTTTCATTATGTAAAATATATTCCTCCCATTAAGACAAAACCAAATTTGAAAACTAAGAGTTCCTGCATTTTGATCCTTAACAATCTAACTTACTCCTTGTGTTTCACAAGAGAGATTTGTTGAAAAAGATAAAGAAAATTTGCTTATTAGGAAAGTAAGTAACCTAATTGTAGTATATAACCTCGAGGATAAAATAATGTGTGTGTGTGTAGGGAGCAGGGAGAGGGCAAGAGATGAGGGATAGGGTGGGGGGAAAGGGAGAAGGTGCGGGGAGAACCCTTTGATTCTACTTGACCACTGAGAAGCAATAAAGCAAGCCTTCAGGCTGAACTGGACCTTATCTGAGACAACCCTTTCCTGACACTGGCAGGGCATGAAAAGATCTGTGAGGGGATCTACTTTGCACCTCCATCAAACCTGTGATCATAGAAGTACCTTTCTGTGCAATTTTTACTTTCATTTCTTCTTTATAGAAAGGAAATGCTCTCTAGATTAAACAGAATATCATTAAAACCTGTTGAGTGACTGGCAGAGTGCCTGGAATACAGCAGATACACATGTTTTCATTAGAGAAAAGAAAATCCTCTACCTTCAAAATCAACTTTTTAGCACATGCTATGAGAATGTATATAAAATATGTTAAAAAGGCAAAGGTCTGATACATATATATATATATATATATATATATATATATGTATATATAATTTTGAATTTCAGTAATGTACATGAATAGCCAGAAGTATATGTTCTTTTAAAAAAATGACAGTAGGTCTATATTTTGGGTGTACTGTCTCCCGCAATAAATATTTACTGAGTGTCCACATACTATGACTCAAGGACAGGGCCAGATTCATAGTTCTTTCTCCACTGCAAGGTAGAAGGTAGTTTATGTCAACAAAGAGAGAGAAAATGAAGTACTGCGAGTTTCAAGGAAAGAGAGAACTCAATTGGTGGGAGATCAAAAAAGAGAATCATGGGAATTCCCTGGGGTCCAGTGGTTAGAACTCAGGCTTTCACTGAAGCACCTGAGCCACCCTCAAAGAATGCCTTGGATTGAGAAGGTGGCCATTGCACTCAAAGACCCTCTGTCAATGATCCTCATTCATCTTATTGTTGGGTGCTGCTCTTGTTCCAGAAAAATGCCTAAGAATTGTGAAAGGCATAAGCTTTTATCTGAGTTGAGCCAGACATTTAAGAGAATTCATGTCACTCTACATGACACTGAGAAACTGAGTGAAGCAGTTGTGTTATTTCAAGTCCAGAGCAATAAAATACTATGGATAATTAAATAAATCTAATCCTTTGTATTCCTTTTGTGATTAAATTTAAGACAATGTGCATTTGTTATCTGGAGAAATCAATGATAGAATAGCTAATTACTTCCTTTAGGAACCATCACTCTATTACTGTTAAGTTCATTCTGCTGTCATTTGCATAAATTGAATTATGTGCACTTCTTAAATAAATTTACATGTTTTCCTCCAATTCAAATGCCAGTTACTTTATTGCCTTCTTCGTATCTCCCAACATTCCTGCTCTCATACCTCTAAATACTGAAATTGGAAAGGAACAAAAAAACACAAACAGTAGAAAAGACAGAAGCCAAAATATAATTCAAGACAGTGGAGGGGCAGAAAGATGGCTGGAAAGTACAGCTGGAAACCAGAGAACAGTTGCTGATGGTATCACCATCATCAAGCCTTACATTTTTAAAGTTTAACAGCAAAAAATATAGCCCTGTGGGATCAGAGGAGAGAAAAATCACTGAAGATAATTTATAACATTTCCTAAACTTTTGAAGAGTTAATCAACAACTAAGAAAATGTGGTGTTTTACTTAATGTTTGTAAAGATCATTTCACAGTATAACTTAACTCATGGTTAATTACTTGTACCAAGCCAGAGAATGATGAAAAATATTGCCCCTATCCAAATAATGCAGATATTTTTAAAAATCTAGGGATTTTATTTTATTGTTCATTTGTTAACAAATAAAATGCATCAACTAAATAGAGTCCAGAAAGATTACATAAAGTAATAGACTATTTTTCTACTACAATATTCAGTAAACATGTTTTTAAATTATAAAAGTTTCATACACATAAAAAGAAATATGAACAGTCAATTAAGATATAAAAGTTTGTCAACACTAGTTTTGGCCTATCAAAACAAAAAAATAATGAGGACCTAGAAGGCTGGCAGCCCTACAAGGCAATTTGGTAACTAACACAAAGCAAACAACTAAACAAATTTCAACTCCCTGAATCTGCTTCCAGGAATTTATCAGAAGGGAATAATTAAATAAGCACACAGACTTATGTATGAAAATGTTTGTAGAGACAAACTGAATGTACATTTATAAAGAACAGGCTCAATAAATTCACGTCTTCTACATAAGGGAATACCAGCAGCATTTTAATGTAATGATTCAATTCTGTATTTACTTGTTTAAAAAATGGTTCTCAATATATTGTAAGTGGAAAAAAAATTCAAAAGCAGATATCAAAAAATATATACATGGTACAATACAATTTTTCTTCTTGTTAGGTAAAGATAGAAAGAAAGAATAAAATTATGGGGGAAAAGGTGGTAGGGTTATGGGTGGTTTTTACTTTACTTTTTTCCAACTTTCTGTATACATTTTACTTATAAGAAGAAAAAATAATGCCCCTTCCATAAATAAAAGATATCATATTAACCATAATTAGAATACCACATTTTCTCCTTTTCTTCTCACCATTTCACAGCATCTACAGCTGTTAACAGGCAACATTCCTGCATTCAAAAATATACTTAACCTCATTGGTTTATTCACTTATTATTATAATATTATATTAGGTAACTAAATTTTGACGCTTTCAACCATGCTTTGCTCTGTTCAGCAATGTGTGCATATACATATGCACACACATATAGGTCATTCATTCAACAATATATATGATAAAGGCTCTGTGACTTTATTATATAGTAGAAATAAAACATGTACCAGTCACATTTAAGCTTCTTCTAAGTTAAAGAGCTCTCCTAACAGCCCTAAGTAGACGTTTTATACAAGATGACCAGCATCCCAATTGGCCAAATCTGATTAGACTAGAGATAAGCACTTGACAGTCACAAACATTGCTGACTCCCAAAGGGAAAACAATCACATTTCATTCTAGCCCCATAGGCTAGAAGAGGAATGGAGGAATAATGTACTGGAGAACATAGCAGTGGGTACTGGGAGAAGAATAAGGCAAACAAAAAGTAGTACAGATGGAAAGGGAGATAAATCACTTTGGTGGTTCAACCCTTTAGTAAAAATTAGAGGACTGTGGCTACTAGGGTCCCTGGAGTTGACTGGATCCAAATTCCTTATCAACAAGGCTCAGTCAAATGAATTCCTATTCACAGATTATTGTGTGAGCCCAGGGTCCTGTTTTGATACTTACAATAAACTTGCATTATCTAGTTACTGTTCCAAGTCACCAAAAGCATACATGAATGCAACTTTTAATGGCCTATTTTAAATCTCACGCATCTGAATATATCCAATATACATCTGAATATACCTCATCTGTTTACATGAAGATACATGAAAGAAATCAACCACCACTGTAAAGAGTGAATGCTTTTCAAATAGCAACAAGTATTTGCAGAAGTGACAAGGAGAATCTTATTAAAAGACTGATTAATACACACATACACACACACACGGTGTTCATATTCCTGTGCTAATGTTGAAAATGATTTTCTTTTATTTGATCAACATGATATCAAGTAGCTGGCTTATGTGGGCTTTATTATGGGATAACTAGGTCCATAAACTGGAATATGCTGTCAATATGTCTATCAATGATTCTCTGAATCAACACATTATTCAAATGTGTTTTTTTCTAAAACATTACACATAAAAATTGCACATGTGTAATCTCTACACTGAGCAAGGATGATTCAGGGAATGCAATCATAAAGCACTTTTTTTCTCCCATTTATATTAATTGGGGTTAGTTAGTTAGTTTGTTTGTTTTCCTGTTTCTGGATTAAAAACCCAGTAATTCTGGTCACTGTTAAGTGACCTGAGTCCCTCCAGTGAGTAATTAAAAGGTTCAGTGTTATTTAATAGTCAGAACTTTGAACTTTTCTCCACTTTTTGACCATCTCTAGATTGGGAAACTTACAGCCAAGGAAAGGAGAATAGTCAGTTTCTTCTCTTTGTGTTTTTACACCTCCTTTCTCAGAGATTCTGACACCTCCAGGGTTGCAACAGAGCAAGTGAGAATAGCTAAAGCAGGAGCAAAAGGTTCTCACTGGACAGGACCTCTCAAGAAGTGGCATGGTACTCTGACTGTAGCAGGAGTAGTCAGCTGAACTTTCCACTTGTCCAGCTTCATCAGTTCTTTGGAGGCCTACCCACCCATTCCATGACTGGGGATTTTTCACCTTCCTTTAACATGAGTAATGCACTCTCCTCTACCTCCTTCTTCCTTCTTCCAGGCATCTGACCAGACCTCTAGCTCTGTCTCTGGTAAGTTCTTTTCAGCCATGCAGGAAGCTTGCTTGCTCCTCCCCCACAATCTCTCTCTTTCTGTTAGTCCTTTCGGGCTGCTATAGCAAAGTACCACGGACTGGTTGGCTTATCAATATTATGTCATAGCTCTCGAGTCTGGGAATTCTAAGATCATGGCACTGGCAGATTTGGTGTGGTGGCTGATAAGGGCCCTCTCCCTGGTTCACAATGGATACCTTCTCTTCTGTGTCCTCACATGATAGAAGGACTAGAAGCCCTGTGAGGTCTCTTGTGTAAAATCTCAGCCCATTCACAAGGGCTCCAGCTTCATGACCTGAGCATCTCTCTCCCAGCAGCCCCACCTCCAAATACCATTACATTGGGCATTAGGATTTCAACAACATATGAATTCTGGGGCGGGGGGGGGGGACACAAACATTTAGACCATAGTGATTTCTCTCCCTCTTCCCCTCTCCCTCTCTCCCTGCTTGGATAGAGTCCCTAGAAGGAAACTTTGCCATAGGCTACCCCAAACCACCACCTATTCTTTGGCAATTTTATCCACAACTAACCAGTCTGTGACTTGTCATTTCGATTTCTTAGGTAGAAAGGCAGACAGCCAGTTCTTCCAAGTAGTTCTATTAAACCCCTTTTTCATTGGACTTGAGGCTTCTTCCTTGAGAAAAGGTTGGGGTTTACAACAGCATTAGGAGCTTTCTCCCAAAATTCTCTTTTTCCACTCTCCTAGTTCTCAGCTTCTCTAACCTCCCCTAGGCTACAACAGCATCATCATCTCAAGGTTTTATACAATCCTTTCCTTTTTTCCTCCGAAGTTCTACATACTGGTCCTAGTAGTAGCAATTGTATTTAAGCCTCAGCTGAAAATGAGACATCAATAGTGATACTTAAGCATTTTTACAGTATCTGGTTTTGATTTGTCACTTATCTAAAATCAGAACATAGCATAGCCTCTGAGTAACTATAGCTATATAATTTAGTGTTTTATAATTATGTTATAAATCAGAATTTTATTTATAATACTTTGAAAATAATCATAATATGAAAAACCTAAATGGTAAGTAAAATGATTTTCAGAATACATAATAAAATTGATGAATTAAACACAGATCTGTTCCTCACCTATTCATGCATTCATTTCCTCCCTTAGAAAAATAATTATTCAATGTCTGCTGGACAATAGTCTAATGATGGGCAAAGCAAGTTGGTCCATTCCTTCATGGAGTCTGAAAACTAATCTATTATAAAAAGAGTATCTTTTATATTGCATAACTGTTAGGATGTTTGGCAAGAACTGACATAGTCTTACAGCACGGGCAGGAATGGAGAACAAACAGAGAAGAAATACAGCAACTGATGAACAAGACAGTAGATCAGTGAGAGCCCAAAACCGATCATAAATTGATGAAAAGAAACAGGAGGAACCCATGATGTACAGAGCCAATGTCAAGATGACTTAGTAAACACAGGAAATCATAATAAGGCATGTGGTTAGCACGACTACTAGGGGAACGGTTGTCTTTGGATGAAAAGTTGTAATTCGAAGAAAGTTAATAAACATATTTGTACCAAAATATTATTTTTAGATGAAAAAGACATATTATCTCAGCAAGGAAAAACCTGTGGCTATCTGACAGGACATAATTGTGAATTTGTGCCCAACCACTGAATATTACTTAGAAGTAAAATTGCCAGTGGTTATATTTTTTAAATATATAGTTTGTTGATTTTTGAATTTAAGAGAATATAAGCCTTATTGTAATACAACTCCTATTCTGAGGGAAATGATGAATATGTTTACTTAATTATACAGTTTCAACATTTTAGAACCAGCTGCCTATTCACAAAAAGAACATGTCAGTTTTTAAAAATGTCTACAATGCTAGAAAAAAAAAATAAGGCAAAGAAAGCCAAAGGAAGATAAGGAGAGAAAATATGCAGGCTAGTTAGTATACAGAAGGCATGCCTGTAAGTTCTTTATGATTTTAATACATGTTTGACCCTGAACTTACTAAAAGTCAAAGTAAAGAGGGAAGCAGGCTAGGTTATGAGATTCATTGTGTCCATCATTAAAAACTAAACAGTTGCTCAGGAAAAATGAGTTAAATCCATGGATCCTTTTCCAGAAGACACTTCCATAATGAAATGAATGTCCACCATGAAGTTAGAGTAGACAGAGTTTTATGGAATTCTTCCATTTTCTTTCTTCCTTTCTCCCTCTCTCCCTCTCTCCCTCTCTCTGTCTCTCTGTCTCTCTCTCTCTTTAAATAACATCCCTGTGCTGGTAAGATCTAATTTTTGGACAGACCCCTTGCCTTTCCCCTGCTGCAGGGATCTGAACACTTTGGGATAAGTTTTCCCAGGCTCTGAGTCAGCAGCCTGCGTGCTGGGTTCAGACGACCAACGGAACAACTGGTAGGAGGGCAGTAGGAAGGGAGAAGCCATGGTACTTCTTACTCTGTCTTCAGTAGTGCCCCTGGCTGAGGTTACATCCCCACTGTCAGCCCAACCCCTGCATTTGTGTATGCAGAAATTTCCAGCTTCCATCAAGTTACCCCAACTCCCTTTCTCTAGCGTAGGTTTAGTAATGGCTCCATTTTGTTGTTCATCTCTTGGCTATCTCAGTGTCCCCTGACTGGCCTCTCGGTTTTTCATCACTGATGGAATTATTTCCCTACTTTAAATGGCCTCTGCTTTAAATATTTAGGGAGTTTTCTTTTATGGTTGGATCCTGACTGATACAATCACTCATTATAAGACAATGCTATATCTTTCACTCAATTCACTATAAGTAATTTTACATTGAGAAATACCATGGAAATTGTTAGTATCTGCATATGACACATCCAGAGACTCTTATGCAACAGTAAATAGCAGACATAGAAGGGTGTAGAAAACAAATTCCCATGAGTCATTCAGATGTGATATTCAGAAAGAGAATTATAATTTGCCAACGTCAATACATGTGATATTTCAGCACACAGATTAAATGATGCATCTTCAGTGGGCATGCTCCCTAGAAGATCCCTAGAAATGCACATGTGCCAACATCTTGATGGTAATAAGTCAGTGTAACCCAGAAGGAATATTCTTGTGACCTGGTATCCTTCTCTCTCATCTACCTACAATCAACAAACATAATTCACCTAGGATTATTCTTTATTGGCCAGTATGGAAGACATATGTGGAGGCTAATATCTAATCTTCCTCTTCCAGTTCCTCACTTCTCTAAATATGTTAACTAAGGAACACTTTACAATTAAACATATATGCTAATGATATATCAAGCAACAAAATTTAATTTACCCAATAGCTATATGACATGAGTGGAGCTTTTCCCAAGAATTCAGAATTATTAAGGCCCTATAAAAAATATTTTCTTATCATTTAACTTATTAACAACACATTCTGGCTAGAGAGGTCATATGCAAACTTACCTTAAAGAGAGAGGTGACCTTTTAGAATTGCCTGATATATGGAATGCAATGTATTTCAATAAAAATATTCAACTGGGAAACTCAGTGATGCAGGAGATCAAATACAAGCAGTGCTTGTCTTACTTCCTGTCAGTTATTTCAGTCCATAAACCAAGTTTATTTTATTCTTATGTCATTAAAAATTTCAGTCTTATGGTTAATGCCCTAGTTTTTATTACACACACATCCAGCAATCTTTGCATCCCAATTTGGCTTACCTGGGCCTTCCCAAGAGGGAGAAAATACACTGGCTGGAGTCTTTTAGCCTCCACAGTAGTTACAGTTCTTATTATCAATTATTAAAGCAGCACCATAAGTTTGCATTACAGTATCGTAAATCTGAAAATGTGCACCCCCTCTGTGAAGGGTTTGCTGGTAAGTTATGTTTCTCAGCTTGTAAGACTAACTTTAAACGATAGAAAAATCACAGTATGATATTCCCTGTAAGACATTTTTCCCAGAAGATGCATCCCACCAACATCCATTTCTTGCATACTTACCTGAAAGACTTCCTAATATCTTCTGCTTGGATTGTCTTGAGAATCTCTTGATGTAACTGAAGATCAAGTGTTCCTGAAGATGTAGCATTTGAAGAGCAATTTTTATGTGTGTAATAGCCTATCAAAATTCCAGAAATAAATAAAATGATTGCTGTGCAAAATATTTTTAAAAGGCAGCAAAAATTGCAGGGGTTGCTCTTTGGTGCAGATCTTGTATAATGGGTCACATAGTCAGACTCTTCTTGAAGTCGCTGAAACCTTCCTTTGGGTGAAGTTGCTGGTTGAATGGGATCAAGATTGAGGTCCGCAGTCTCTGAATTCTCCAGGTTTTGATTCTCAGCACTATCTAGCTGGAACTGGTCAAAACCAGGCTCCTCCAGTTCCTTTTCCATATCCCACTCTAAGTCAAGGGCAGTGGCTTGGAGGTCATCATTGTCTAGGTACTGTGAATGTCCTGGAGCTCTTCGATCTGCATTGACCTTCTGATAGGCCATCTTTTTACCTGTGAAAATAAGAGCAGTATATTTTCTGAAAATAAATCAACAAAGAAAACCTCCAAGGTGAAAACAAACCGTAATCTATATTAGCTGTTCATAAAATTTTAGTGATTATAATCAGGGGAAATACTTCATTCCTATAGAAAATCATATATTAATTATTTAATCTTATGTTTTGCTGTTGATGTTTACTATAGAAAAAAGACAAACAATAAATAAAAGTAGAAGGCACCTGATGCAAAATCTATGAGAAGACATAAAATACACACACATAAACACACACTGTTCTTTTGAAGCTCAGGAAAATTAAAGTCACAAATGCACACCTGCATTAAAGACAATGCATTACAATGAAAGCCAAGTTTAAGCTTATACATTTTCAAAATCACTTTTAAGAAAAACTGAGGACAGAAGCAATAAAGTGTGATGTGTTAAGTTAAGGGGGGAAAAAAAGACCCTGGGATCAGTTACATTACCAGAGCTAATTTTAAAAACACAAATTCAGGGTAAGAATGAGAACAACAAAATGAAGTAGCACCTCTATAGAAATCCAAGAAACAAAATATGGTGTATTGCCTAGTCATGAGTTATCAGAATGACTGGAAAACTTTAAGGCTACCATAGAAAGCCAACATGTTTCATGGAATTAGTGACATGAATTGGCCTGGCTCGCTGAACTTTAAATAAAAGTCTGGGATGGCATCCATCCAAAGAGGGAAGTCTTTTGCCAGGATAGGAGAGTTTAGCTTCATAACCTTGCTACTGAGTGGCAGATGGAGGCTTTTCTCCCCTACACAGTTTTGGATGACAGTTTGTTGTATCCTGCAGAGCAGTATTAGGAAAACTGGACTAATTAACTACAAGTGGTCTTCAGTCTGGATTCAGTAACACACTGGTGTATTGTAGTTGCACATTAGGAGTATTTATACTTAAATTTTCTGTGTATTAGATTTGTCATCCCAGCTGGATTCTAAGGTCCCTCACTACGTTTTACGATTTTTCTATGGACCCCACTGTGGTGAGTGAAAAACAGAGCTCAGCTGACAAGTGATTTGCTAAGTGTCTTAGGGCGGGTTGTTAACAAGTGAACTCTAATGAAAAAGATACAAACAAAGACTTCATGAAAGGGAGTGGCATTATGTACAGAATTATGGGTATATACAATTCCAATCCTGTCTGACAGAGGTCCATATAAATTAAAATATCCTGAATGTTTAAGAGAGTTCAAGTACAATTAAATATTAAACTTTACAAAATAAAAATTCTAATTCTGACTAGATTTCTCATCTGCTACGATACCATTTTTGATTTACTCTTGTCCAGAGCTGATTCAATAAAGATGAATACCTAATACATATCAGGTATGGGGATAGGCAATGAAAACGAAGATGAACGTGTCCCTATTCCTCAAGTAGGGAATGATTCAATAAGAGAGACAGACATTTGAACAAACAAGTATGTCACATAAAATATGCAAAGCACAAGGGAGACTCAGGGGTGACAGATTCTAGCAGAGAATATGGGAAATAATTCCCCACCCAAAGTTATTTCTGAGGTACCTCTGGAGAGAGAGGAGGAGTTAACCTAGGACACACCAGGGGTGTGAGAGGAGAACAGCCAGGCAGGGGAAAATGTATAAACACACGGAGGAATACAAGTGCACGGTGCATGGTACCTGGACCATTTAAAAAACTCAGACTGGTGTGCGAACCAGAGTTGGAGGAAAAGCTATGAAAGGGTGACCGTAGGCAAAAGGCTTAACTTCTTTGCAACACGGGGTCTTCATTTGTGATATGGGCATGGTGATAATATAAACATCATAGTGCTGTTACTAGGAATAATTGAGACAGTGAACCTAAAACATCCATTGAGTGTCACGTAGGCTATATAGGTTTGAAGGGATATTTCTGGTATCAGAGGAGAGAGGATTGTCAAGGATTGTGGGAAGAAATAAAATAAATTAAATAATGCAGAAGAAATTATATAATTCTGCAGAACATGGTGGAGAAGGGGAGCAGGTTGCATAATGCACACACACGTACACTCACACACACATATATGATAGGTTTTTGCTTGTTTTTTTGTTTTATTTTGGTTTTTTTTTTACAATTATATGTAGAGACTAAAATATTTTTTAAAAGTACCACATGACATAGCAACTCTTACTATGCAGATATTAGTTGGTACTACGTATTAGAACAGCCTCAGGAGTGATTCTGCAGACCCTTTTCGTCCCTCCCTCTTTTCCTTCCTCTTTTCCTCTCCCTTTTTTCTGCTTGGACTGGTTTCCATGATGATTCAAGAATGTGCATTATTTGAATTCTGTCTTTGGTCACATCAAGACTAGCAGAGAAAAGGAGTGATATATGGAGTTAGTGATAATTATTCAGACAAGTTAGGAGATGGTTGATTAACGGATAGAAGAAGAATTTAAATCATACTTGGTTAAAACAACAACAACAAAAATAATAAAAGACAATACTAGAGAACGGGAAAAACCTGAAGGCAGTAGAAATAAAGTAACTTTTAAAATCCATGATTCTAACCTCTCTCATATTACAGAAGAGGAAGCTGAGGTCCAAAGTTGAGTCATTCTTTAGGCTGAGAAAATTGATGTTTGGGGACACACAAGGTGATTTGTGGTTTTATAAAAATATGGGATTAATAAGTTAGTGGTAAATTAATAAGTTGTGGGGTTAAATACCCCCCACAATCCATTTTTTTCATGTACATTGCAAAATACTACAATATCTTGGCAGTAGTCAATTTTTTTTTCGTTTGGCTTAAATATCAATCAATTCCTATGTTGACATGATATTATGATATTCACTTCTCTAACTGTTCAGTTTATGCATTATTGATTTACTTAGACACTATCTCAATATAGTTTTCTAGACTTTTTCCTCCCATTTTAATGACTCGGAGTCTCTCTAAAGGTTTTGGGTTTTTTCTGTTTTTTGTTTTAAATTGAATTGTAGAGTGTGTTTTATGCTCAAGGAAGACTTGGCACACAGGAGTTACTACAGAAATGTGAAATCTCTAATTCTGACCTCTAATACAAACATTCAAAGTCATTTCTCTACAAATCATTTACAAACCAACTGCAGTGATGAGGAAGAGTTTTCATTTCTAGCCTGACAATAGGTATTCCATCATCTGTACATCAGCAATTTAACGCTTTTCAAACATCAGACAGAGCCATCAATTAGAATGTAATGTAGATACAGATATTAACTCCTCACCATGATGGATGTCTGCCTGACACCCTTACTACCAATTTTGGACTCATTACACATTTATAAATTTACACTAAATTCTATCTTCTAGGAGAGCAGTATCTGGGAAGATCAAGCCACTTGATGTAAAAAAAAAAAAAAAAAAAAAAAACCCAAAGGATTTTAGGAAAATTTCCAAGAAAATAAGTATGTGATGACATCTATAATGAAGCATTTAACCACTTATTTGATAAATTTATATTATAAATCCATTAGAAATTCATTTCTTTAAAATTATCTTGCCTTAAGGAAAATAGTATAGGTTTTTACAAAAATATAGACCTCTGCCTTGACAGTTTTGTTTCACTTAAGGTATTTAAAATGAGCTCCTCAAAAATTAAACTGAGTAACAAACTATTAAATAAAACTAATAACATATTTAAAGTAAGCACCAATTATTTCATTTGTCCCACAAAGAATGTAGCTTTCTTTAAAAACCTACTCCCCATGAGGTCAAGTAAAGGAAATATCGCACTTTTTTCAACAGAACTTTCAAATTCCCACAACGGAAATTTCATATTATAAAAAGAAATCTTCAGCAAAATCAGCATGTCTTAGGGATGATTGCATAATTATGCCACACTTCATATATTTTCTGTAACTGATGTACATGATTCATTTAATTTATATTGTCATATTATTTATAGCTACCCTATATGAGTAATTTAAAAAATACATGTAGTAGATTTTGGAATCTACCACGAATGTTTCCCTCAAAAATATGTAATTAGGTGTAGACCAGTCATAGAAACTTGCTACATTTCTTAAAACAGAAATATTTGTAGCATCCGTACATTCTATATTATACTTATTTTTATAAAATGCAATTTTTATGAAAAGTACAATACATTCCCCATGTTTTCAACATATCTTATTTGTTTAGGTGAGATCCTTTCCCACCCAGGCCCACAATGAAGGCTAAACTGTTATTAAAATTCAATACACTCAAACATTTATCATTTGTATACACTTATTCTTTTCTAAGGAAAAGAAAGCAAATACAAGATGAACTAAAAGATATTTCTTCTACACTATAACAAGCTTAGATCAATAAAAAAAATGAAGTATTTTTACTAAGCATATGGGTAATTTAAAATAAATTGATGCTTCCGAATGCTTTGTTTCACACATCTTTACTGGCTGAAACTAAGTAAATTATGTAGAAATAAAAGATGAATACAGAAATAGGCTGAAATTCCAATATATAAAATACAGTCTCTTGATGCTGCAAATCTAACTTAACACAACAACTGGCAAATATTTTAGATGGTAAATACATGTTAAACAAAATTTCATTTTAATAAGTTATATATTACAAATGTCACTTAGAAATATGATTATGACACGTTATCTTGCTCAGCAATCACAATGAGGGAATTTATTACATGAATGCCCTGACCTTATCGATCTCTAAATTAGCAGACTCTATAGTCAGACTACCTGGTTCAAGTCCTAGCTCTGCTACATAATTTAGACCAGTCATTTAATCTTTTTATGCTTAAATCCCTTATTTGTACAGTGGATATAATAAGAGCACTGTATTTGCAGCATTACAAGTAAATGATATAAATTATTAAAGATGCATATAACAAGGTCTAACATGGTGTAAGTGATCCACTAACAAAGCACCACCCCAGAAATTCTATAGAGTTTAGGAAAATAGAATGATGTGGAGCTTAGACTTTTAAAATACAGACTTAATGAAATTAAATTATGACCAGAGGGCTTAAGTTTCAATAACAAGAACATGGAGATAATGAGAGATGGAGCAGCGCGCTCAAGCACTTTTGAAGGGGAAGAATCTGTTCATCATTAGCTGTGGTTCAGATAGATAGAAGTGTGGCTAATATGTACATAAAAGTCATTATTACATTTTACTTGCAACCACCAATTCTATATCTTGTTATGATAGAGTTGAGTTTCTTTTCAGTCAATTTACAAAAACAACAGAGCTTTTCCATAATTCTCAAGAATTCAGTTTAACAGTTCCCAGAATTAGTGATAATTAATCATGAACATGGGTTATGTATGTTTTTGGTAGAACACCATGTTTGTTGTAGGTGGTTGACTTGATCCACTGACTATGATGATACTGATAGTATTTTAACTTAACCAGTATAAAAGACTGTATAGATATTATTAGAACTACGAACACATCTAAAGACTTTTCTACTTGTAAAAGTTATTTTACAAGTAAAATAAATAAATGAGTCTGGCAGATTAACTTGAAAACATAAGGCAGAATCTCAATTTCCGATGACAGCTCTATGACTGAATCTTTATTGTACAATGGGGAAAAATATATTCATATAGTGTTTCCTGAAGCTTTGAATATCAAATCATTTGCTGGTTGGAGCAGATTGATTTGAGGCAAAGGCATTTCTTAGAAATGTCGGTGCATCATCAAAAGGTATTCATTATGCACCTTCGTGCAGCATTACTTTAGATACTGTACCAGTGAACTAGGAGTACCCAGAGGGATTTTTAAATTTAAGTTTAAGGATATTCCTTATAGGCTGAAAACACTTGACATAAATTTTCCAGTATGAACCTAGTTTGTACAAATAAAGCCCATATTTGTGGAATAAATTTTTGTTGTTGAAAGCTTTAATGGTCTCAGCTTGAGAGCAGGGCCAAAGATAAAACTATAAAAAGAGTAATTCAGAAGACTCTGTTCTCTGACTTAATTTTTCAGTATAATGAGATTATTTTTCCCATTTAGTTTTGTGAAATGACCTCAGGAATTGTTACAGTGTCTGGAAAGGTGGTTAAGAATGCCTTATTGCAAATTTGTATATTAACTGAATAAAAGAAATGACAATAATTATTTGTTGTTCATGATTCACTAACTGAATAAAGAGTCTATAAAGTAAGGGGAAATTATTATCTGTGCTTTATTTTTAGAAAAAAATATTAGGCCAAGCCTACCCTGAAACAGGTAATAGCACACTGAATTTAGGCAGAGCAGATCATCGAGCTGGAGAGTATAAAATTAAAACCTAACTCTGAGGCCTGAGTTACCTTGATCTCTAAATGACATGTAAAATGTGTGCTTCTAAGATGCCAAATTAATGAGCTTTAAATTGCAAAATGCAGTCAGAACCATCTGAGGGAAAATTACTTGATGAAATCCAGCAGGTTTGTGTAAATGTGTTTTATATCACTTGCATATGTATGACCACCTGCCAGTTCCCTGAGTGGGCCTGCCTTTCTTTGGGTACCTGTATGTAACAGCAATTTGTGTAATACACTATAACTGAATGGTTAGTTGGGCCCACCTGAGAGCTCCTATATTTACAGTAGGGTTTTCCAATATTAGAATGATATAATTCAATATAGAACTTGGCAAAGAGAAGAATTAATTTAAATGACCTGAAATAATAGAGTACACTCTATGGGTTACTTGAACAGGTAGATACTCTATATAATACTAAGTGTTCGAACTATCAAGGGTGTTTCAATTTCCACTAACACCACAAAACTCTATTTAGGGATGTGTAAACAGTTCCATGACTCCTTTCCTGGTCCTTTTAGTGTCTGATTTCCCCCTAGATTCTAAAGTATCTTCTTTTTTTTCTTCCTTGTCATCATTTCCATTTATAGTAAAGTATTTAAAGTATTTATTTACTTCTACAGAATTTACATTCTTTTACCCTTCAGAGTATGGATGTGGCTTATATTAGAGATGCACATACATGAGATAAATGACACCACAAACCATAAAATAAAGAAAAGTAGATCTCTTCAATAAGTGGTGCTGGGAAAACTGGACAGGGACATGTAAAAGTATGAGATTAGATCACTCCCTAACACCATACACAAAAATAAGCTCAAAATAGATTAAAGACCTAAATGTAAGGCCAGACACTATCAAACTCTTAGAGGAAAACATAGGCAGAACACTCTATGACATAAATCACAGCAAGATCCTTTTTGACCCACCTCCTAGAGAAATGGAAATAAAGACAAAAATAAACACATGGGACCTAATGAAACTTAAAAGCTTTTGCACAGGAAAGGAAACCATAAACAAGACCAAAAGACAACCCTCAGAATGGGAGAAAATATTTGCAAATGAAGCAACTGACAAAGGATTAATCTCCAAAATTTATAAGTAGCTCATGCAGCTCAATAACAAAAAAATAAACAACCCAATCCAAAAATGGGCAGAAGACCTAAATAGACATTTCTCCACAGAAGATATACAGACTGCCAACAAACACATGAAAGGATGCTCAACATCTTTACTCATTAGAGAAATGCAAATCAAAACTACAATGAGATATCATCTCACACCAGTCAGAATGGCCATCATCAAGAAATCTAGAAACAATAAATGCTGGAGAGGGTGTGGAAAAAAGGGAACACTCTTGCACTGCTGGTGGGAATGTGAATTGGTACAGCCACTATGGAGAATGGTATGGAGGTTCCTTAAAAACTACAAATAGAACTACCATATGACCCAGCAATGCCACTACTGGGCATATACCCTGAGAAAACCATAATTCAAAAAGAGTCATGCACCAAAATGTTCATTGATGCCTTATTTACAATAGCCTGGAGATGGAAACAACCTAAGTGTCCATCATCGGATGAATGGATAAAGAAGATGTGGCACATATATACAATGGAATATTACTCAGCCATAAAAAGAAACAAAATTGAGCTATTTGTAATGAGGTGGATGGACCTAGAGTCTGTCATACAGAGTGAAGTAAGTCAAAAAGAGAAAGACAAATACTGTATGCTGACACATATATATGGAATTTAAGGGAAAAAAATGTCATGAAGAACATAGGGGTAAGACAGGAATAAAGACACAGACCTACTAGAGAATGGACTTGAGGATATGGGGAGGGGGAAGGGTAAGCTGTGACAAAGCGAAGGAGCGGCATGGACATATATACACTACCAAACGTAAGGTAGATAGCTAGTGGGAAGCAGCCGCATAGCACAGGGAGATCAGCTCGGTGCTTTGTGACCGCCTGGAGGGGTGGGATAAGGAGGGCGGGAGGGAGACGCAAAAGGGAGGGGATACGGGAACATATGTATATGTATAACTGATTAAACTTGTTATAAAGCAGAAAAAATAAATAAAGAAAGAAAGAAAGAAAGAAAGAAAGAAAGAAAGAAAGAAAGAAAGAAAAAGCCAGGTAAACAAGATTGTATAGCCTGATCCATTTTCCCCCAACCTTTCATCTATATATGTATATACATATATAAAGACACAGGGAAAACTCCAAGAGGATAGAGAGTGAAATTTTCATAGATGTTTCCTCTCATTGGTAGGATTTCAAGGAATTTTCACTTTCTTCTTTGGTTTTCTGTTATTATTATTATTTTTTTTTACAATAAACTTTTTTTTTTTTTTTTTTTTTTACTTTAGAGATCAGAAAACTCATAAGGTAATTCATACTGAGGAGAATAACAAGAAGAAAGCCATAGTTTAATGAGGCAAAGAAATTCTAGTTTTGGAAACTTCCAGTTTTGCTACAGAATTTAAACAAATCATGAATTTTGTTTAACATCTCTTTGGGTGTCTCATGGTAGCTCAAGAACTTTTTTCTCTTTTTCTTTAAAAAAAAAGAAGAGTAGAGGGAAAAAATACTCTGATAGTCTGACTAAGGAAAGCCACTGAAATTGAGTTTTACTGTAGTTGAGCTTCACTGCAGTCAGGGTGCAGAAGGGCATCTGGGGGTCTTCTGAGGCTCAGTCAGCCTTCCCCTAATCTCACTTGGTAATCATAAGGCTGTCAGTCTTAGCTGAAGAGTTTATTTTTATTTTTTCTGAGTTATCTCTTTTTGTAGTTGCTAATTTCCATGTTGGTAAGCTATCAGTATTTTTCCCTATCTAGTCAGAGAAATTTGTGTGTCTCCTTTTTCTCTTTTACTCCTAGATTTGGATATACAACCATGCCCATGTTATGGTATCCAAAATCATATGCTAATAGATGATTCATTGGGCCCTTAAAATGATCCAAGACTTACTATAATGTTGGCACTTTACATACATATTGTCTTTTAATTAAACAATCTTATATGATAAGTACTATTACTATCCCCATTTTATAGATGAGGTATCTGAAACTGAGGGATTAAGTCATTTCCCCAAGTTCTCACAGCTATTAAAGTACAAGCAGCTGGAGTATCACACTCGACCTGTCAAATTCCAAAACCTACTCTTTTTAAATATTACATCATTCAGGCTCTCTGAAAGTTCCCAAAGTTGGTATGATGTTAACAAATTCAGAGATATGAGGGGTTTATTTATCCCTAGTTTGTCACTAACATGACTACAAGCACCAGGAGTCTCGATGTACATTAAATCTGACTGATCCTGCCTTGATCTTTAGATCCCCGGGGGCTGCTCAGACTCCAGGACCTAAAAGATCTCTGTGGTTTGCTCTCGACAGTGCCCTAGCAGACATTGATGTTTCCTGGTCCTGTAGTTTTTAAATAAGGGAGAACTCCTTCCAAGTCCATTGCTCTGAGGAAAACACCACAACCTCCACTTAATGGTGTCTACTTAGCAACATTTTCAAAATTTCTCTTTTCTCCTGCTGCTGGGCGATAAAGAGCAAAACAACTGTGCTTAGAACTTGAAAGCTACAGTTCACATTCAACGTGCCACTGTCCTGTTTTCAGACATTCAAAACCTTTGGTCCACCCCTACTACGTGTGGTTTACATCGGCCTAAGAGGGCTTCGAGAGTGTCAAGAGTTAAAATGTCAATACAGTCACTGCTCTACTCTGAGAGCTGTCTGCCAGGAGGAGCCTCTTAGCTTGATAGATACATGGCAATTTTCCATCCCTTCAGTCAACGTGAATAATATTAAACTGCTGCTTTTTGACTATGGCTCTTGGATTTCTGGGAACAGACAGATGAAGCTTTTACCTACATAATACCACTACGCACTCTATTTCTCACTTTTTTCAAAGGTACTTTATTGGCTTACTTTTTAAATATCTTTATTCTTCAAAACGTATCAACAGGTTTCTACAAACTGTAAGTGCTTTATTTTAAAACTCATATGCCTATGTTTCCTAAAATCATAACAGAGAAAGCCTATTTGATGCCCAGGTTGGTAATTCAATGCACCCAGAATCTGTGCTTTTCATTTTCTGAAATGGTTCTTTTCATACTTGTTCCTTTAGGGTGTTATTAGGAAAAAGTGTTAATATATCATGATACTGTGGTTAACTGGTGGGAAAGGAAACATCCCAGAAAAACACATGGGTAGAGAATGTTTATGTTCACTTAAAATTCAGTGACTAAGAAAATATGTATCATATGAACCATCCCAAATCTTTATTGGGTAAATTCTGAAAAACTATTCTTCAAATAAAGATCCAAGATAAATACCCCAATGTAAAAATTTTAATATTCAGCTTATATAAACTGTTAGACTATGGAGTTAAGAAAATTAAAGTTGGGGATTTAACCCAAAATACAATGATAGGAATAGAGCATAGTTAACAGCATGGTATGCTCATTATAAGACCAAGCTCTTATATATTAATTCACTTTATCTTAGGACTAAAAATGAATCTAAGTGAATTATTATGTCTGCACAAGTAGTAGGAATACATTAATGGTAAGAAAACTAAGAATTATGAAGTTTTCAATTGACAACTGATGGCAGAATCAGAATTGAAATGCTTTTTAAGAATTATCTCTAAAAGCTTTTGGACAGCAAAGGAAACTATAAACAAGATGAAAAAACAACCCTCAGAATGGGAGAAAATATTTGCAAATGAATCAACAGACAAAGGATTAATCTCCAAAACATATAAACAACTCATCTAGCTCAATATTTAAAAAAAAAATCAAAAAATGGGCAGAAGACCTAAATAGACATTTCTCCAAAGAAGACATACAGATGGCCAAGAGGCACTTGAAAAGCTGCTCACCATCACTAATTAGAGAAATGCAAATCAAAACTACAATGAGGTATCACCTCACACCATTTAGAATGGGAATCATCAGAAAATGTACAAACAACAAATACTGGAGAGGGTATGGAAAAAAGGGAACCCTCTTGCACTGTTGGTGGGAATGTAAACTGATACAGCCACTATGGAGAACAGTATGGAGTTTCCTCAGAACACTAAAAGTAGAATTACCATATGACCCAGCAATCTCATTACTGGGCATATACCCTGAAAAAACCATAATTCAAAAAGACACATGCACCCCAGTGTTCACTGCAGCACTATTTACAATAGCCAAGACATGGAAGCAACCTAAATGCCCAATGACAGACGAATGGATAAAGAAGATGTGGTACATATACACAATGGAATATTACTCAGCCATAAAAAGGAACGAAATTGGGTCACTTGTAGAGACGTGGATGGATCTAGAGACTGTCATAGAGAGTGAAGTAAGTCAGAAAGAGAAAAACAAGTATTGTATATTAATGCATATATGTGGAACCTAGAAAAATGGTACAGATGAACTGGTTTGCAGGGCAGAAAGAGAGACACAGATGTAGAGAACAAACGTATGGACACCAAGGGGGTAAAGTGGGGGGTGGGGGTGGTGCTGATGGGATGAATTGAGAGATTGGGATTGACATGTATACACTAATGTGTATAAAATAGATAACTAATAAGAACCTGCTGTATAAAAAAATCAAAATAAAAAAATTATCTCAAACAGCATAAGAGAGCACCAATTTGCCTAATATTTTGCTATTCTTTCTTACTTCTAAAATGCCGGGAGGACGCGGGGGCAGAGCCGCTGGAGCCGGAGCTCCTGGAGCCAGAGTCGCCGAAGCCAGTTTGGGGTCACTCATTCTGGGGAAGGCAGATGCCACATCATTGAAGACATCCAAGCAGCTTCACAGAGAGGTCCACAAGGGAACAGTGACAACTTCTACTTGAATGACAGATACATTTGAGAACTGCTGCTAACTTCTTAAATCCCTTCCTACTCACAGATAAGGTGTCAGAAAAGGATGCTCATGATGAAGGATGTGAGCAACAATACAGAATTGTGAACTGAAATATTTGGGAACAGATACTGGATAAGGAAGCTGTTTGGCATCCAAAAACAGAAGTTTCTCCCACAAAAGATATTGGAAAAGGAAGGACTTCCCGGAAGGTGAAGTCAAGAGTCATGAACAACAATAGACTATGAAGCTACCTCCAGGAAACAAAATTGAAGATGAAAGGCTCTTGGTGCTTCAGCCAGTAGTCAGTGTTGTGCCTCTGAAGTGGGAGAGCCAACTTCAGGACACGGGTCCACAAGAGACCTCCCAGCTCCACATAATATCAAGCAGTGAAAATCTCCCAGAGATCTCCATCTCAACACCAGCACCCAGCTTCAGTCAATGAACAGCAAGCTACAGTGCTGGTCACCCTATGCCAAGCAACTAGCAAGACAGGAACACAACCCCACCCAGTAGCAGAGAGGCTGCCTAAAAATATAATAAGGCCACAGGCACCCCAAAACACACCACCAGACATGGACCTGTCCACCAGAAAGACAAGATCGAGCCTCAACCACAAGAACACAGGCACGAGTCCCCCCCCAACAGGAAGCCTACACACCCTACTGAAACAACCTTAGCCACTGGGGGCAGACACCAAAAACAATGGGAACTACAAATCTGCAGCCTGCAAAAAGGAGAACCCAAACACAGTAAGATAAACAAAATGAGAAAACAGAAAACACACAGCAGGTGAAGGAGCAAGATAAAAACCTACCAGACCTAACAAATGAAGAGGTAATAGGCAGTCTACCTGAAAAAGAATTCAGAATAATGATAGTAAAGATGATCCAAGATTCTATTTCCATGATCCAAAATCTTGGAAATAGAATAGACAAAATGCAAGAAACAGTTAACAAGGACCTAGAAGAACTAAAGATGAATCAAGCATTGATTAAAAACACAATAAATGAAATGAAAAATACTCTAGATGGGATCAATAGCAGAATAACTGAGGCAGAAGAACAGATAAGTGAGGTGAAAGATAAAATAGTGGAAATAACTGATGCAGAGCAAAATAAAGAAAAAAGAATGAAAAGAACAGGGGACAGTCTCAGAGACCACTGGGACAACATTAAATGCACCAACATTTGAATTATAGGGGTTCCAGAAGAAGAAGAGAAAAAGAAAGGGACTGAGAAAATATTTGAAGAGATTATAGTTGAAAACTTCCCTAATATGGGAAAGGAAATAGTTAATCAAGTCCAGGAGGCACAGAGAGTTCCATACAGAATAAATCCAAGGAGAAATACGCCAAGACACATTAATCAAACTGTCAAAAATTAAACACAAAGAAATCATATTAAAAGCAGCAATGGAAAAAAACCAAATAACACACAAGGGAATCCCCATCAGGTTAACAGCTGATCTTTCAGCAGAAACTCTACAAGCCAGAAGGGAGTGGCAGGACATAATTAAGTGATGAAGGAGAGAAACCTGCAACCAAGATTACTCTACCCAGCAAGGATCTCATTCAGATTTGATGGAGAAATTAAAACGTTTACAGACAAGCAAAAGCTGAAAGAGTTCAGCATCACCAAACCAGCTTTACAACAAATGCTAAAGGAACTTCTCTAGGCAAGAAACACAACAGAAGGAAAATACCTACAATAAGGAGCCCAAAACAATTAAGGAAATGGGAATAGGAACATACATATCAATAATTACCTTAAATGTAAATGGACGAAATGCTCCCACCAAAAGACACAGATTGGCTGAATGGATACAAAAACAAGACCCATATATATCCTGTCTACAAGAGACCTACTTCAGACCTAGAGACACATACAGATTGAAAGTAAGGGGATGGAAAAAGATTTTCCATGAAAATGGAAATCAAAAGAAAGCTGGAGTAGCAATTCTTATATCAGACAAAATAGACTTTACAATAAAGACTATTAGAAGAGACAAAGAAGGACACTACATAATGATAAAGGGATTGATCCAAGAAGAAGATATAACAATTGTAAATACTTATGCACCCAACATAGGAGCACCTCAATACATAAGGCAAATACTAACAGCCATAAAAGGGGAAATCGACAGTAACACACTCATAGTAGGGGATTTTAACATCCCACTTTCTCCAATGGACAGATCATCCAAAATGAAAATAAATAGGGAAACACAAGCTTTAAATGATACATTAAACAAGATGGACTTAATTGATATTTATAGGACATTCCATCCAAAAACAACAGAATACACATTTTTCTCAAGTGCTCATGGAACATTCTCCAGGATAGATCATATCTTGGGTCACAAATCAAGCCTTGGTAAATTTAAGAAAATTGAAATTGTATCAAGTATCTTTTCCGACCACAATGCTATGAGACTAGACATCAGTGACAGGAAAAGATCTGTAAAACAAATACAAACATATGGAGGCTAAACAATACACTATTCAATAACGAAGTGATCACTGAAGAAATCAAAGAGGAAATTAAAAAATACCTAGAAACAAATGACAATGGAGACACGACAACCCAAAACTTATGGGACGCAGCAAAAGCAGTTGTAAGGGGGAAGTTTATAGCAACACAATCCCACCTTAAGAAACAGGAAATATCTCGAGCAAACAACCTGACCCTGCACCTAAAGCAATTAGAGAAAGAAGAACAAAAAACCCCCAAAGTTAGCAGAAGGAAAGAAATCATAAAGATCAGATCAGAAATAAATGAAAAAGAAATGAAGGAAACGATAGCAAAGATCAATAAAACTAAAAGCTGGTTCTTTGAGAAGATAAACAAAATTGATAAACTATTAGCCAGACTCATCAAGAAAAAGAGGGAGAAGACTCAAATCAATAGAATTAGAAATGAAGAAGGAGAAGTAACAACTGACACTGCAGAAATACAAAAGATCATGAGAGATTACTGCAAGCAACTCTATGCCAATAAAATGGACAACCTGGAAGAAATGGACAAATTCTTAGAAATGCACAACCTGCCAAGACTGAATCAGGAAGAAATAGAAAATATGAATAAACCAATCACAGGCACTGAAATTGAAATTGTGGTTAAAAATCTTCCAACAAACAAAAGCCCAGGACCAGATGGCTTCACAGGCGAACTCTATCAAACATTTAGAGAAGACCTAACACCTATCCTTCTCAAACTCTTCCAAAATATAGCAGAGGGAGGAGCACTCCCAAACTCATTCTACAAGGCCACCATCACCTTGATACCAAAACCAGGCAAGGATGTCACAAAGAAAGAAAACTACAGGCCAATATCACTGATGAACATAGATGTAAAAATCCTCAACAAATTACTAGCAAACAGAATCCAACAGCACATTAAAAGGATCATACACCATGATCAAGTGGGATTTATTCCAGGAATGCAAGGATTCTTCAATATATGCAAATCAATCAATGTGATACACCATATTATCAAATTGAAGAAGAAAAACCATATGATCATCTCAATAGATGCAGAGAAAGCTTTTGACAAAATTCAACACCCATTTATGATAAAAAGCCTGCAGAAAGTAGGCATAGAGGGAACTTTCCTCAACATAATAAAAGCCATATATGACAAAACCACAGCCAACATGGTCCTCAATGGTGAAAAACTGAAACCATTTCCACTAAGATCAGGAACAAGACAAGTTTGCCCACTCTCACCACTCTTATTCAACATAGTTTTGGAAGTTTTAGCCACAGCAGTCAGAGAAGAAAAGGAAATAAAAGGAATCCAAATTGGAAAAGAAGAAGTAAAGTTGCCACTGTTTGCAGATGACATGATACTATACATAGAGAATCCTAAAGATGCTACCAGAAAACTACTAGAGATAATCAATGAATTTGGTAAAGTAGCAGGATACAAAATTAATGCACAGAAATCTCTGGCATTCCTGTACACTAATGATGAAAAATCTGAAAGTGAAATCCAGAAAACACTCCCATTTACCATTGCAACACAAAGAATACAATATCTAGGAATAAACCTATCTAAGGAGACAAAAGACCTGTATGCAGAAAATTATAAGACACTGATGAAAGAAATTAAAGATGATACAAATAGATGGAGAGATATACCATGCTCCTGGATTGGAAGAATCAATATTGTGAAAATGACTCTACTACCCAAAGCAATCTACAGACTCAATGCAATCCCTATCAAACTACCAATGGCATTTTTCACAGAACTAGAACAAAAAATTTCACAATTTGTATGGAAACACAAAAGACCCCGAATAGCCAAAGCAATCTTGAGAACGAAAAACGGAGCTGGAGGAATCAGGCTCCCTGACTTCAGACTATACTACAAAGCTACAGTAATCAAGACAGTTTGGTACTGGCACAAAAACAGAAAGATAGATCAATGGAACAGGATAGAAAGCCCAGAGATAAACCCGTGCACATATGGTCAACTTATCTTTGATAAAGGAGGCAGGAATGTACAGTGGAGAAAGGACAGCCTCTTCAATAAGTGGTGCTGGGAAAACTGGACAGGGACATGTAAAAGTATGAGATTAGATCACTCCCTAATGCCATACACAAAAATAAGCTCAAAATGGATTAAAGACCTAAATGTAAGACCAGAAACTATCAAACTCTTAGAGGAAAACATAGGCAGAGCACTGTATGTCATAAACTACTTCAAGATCCTTTTTGACCCACCTCCTAGAGAAATGGAAATAAAAACAAAGATAAACACATGGGACCTAATGAAACTTCAATGCTTTTGCACAGCAAAGGAAACCATAAACAAGACCAAAAGACAACCCTCAGAATGGGAGAAAATATTTGCAAATGAAGCAACTGACAAAGGATTAATCTCCAAAATTTATAAGCAGCTCATGCAGCTCAATAGCAAAAAACCAAACAACCCAATCCAAAAAATGGGCAGAAGACCTAAATAGGTATTTCTCCAAAGAAGATATACAGACTGCCAACAAACACATGAAAGAATGCTCAACATCATTAATCATTAGAGAAATGCAAATCAAAACTACAATGAGATATCATCTCACACCAGTCAGAATGGCCATCATCAAGAAATCTAGAAATAATAAATGCTGGAGAGGGTGTGGATAAATGGGAACACTCTTGCACTGCTGGTGGGAATGTGAATTGGTACAGCCGCTATGGAGAACAGTATGGAGGTTCCTTAAAAAACTAAAAATAGAACTACCCTATGACCCAGCAATCCCACTACTGGGCATATACCCTGAGAAAACCATAATTCAAAAAGAGACATGTACCAAAATGTTCATTGCAGCTCTAGTCACAATAGCCTGGAGATGGAAACAACCGAAGTGTCCATCATCGGATGAATGGATAAAGAAGATGTGTCACATATATACAATGGAATATTACTGAGCCATAAAAAGAAATGAAACTGAGCTATTTGTAATGAGGTGGATAGACCTAGAGTCTGTCATACAGAGTGAAGTAAGTCAGAAAGTTAAAAACAAATACCGTATGGTAACACATATATATGGAATTTAAGAAAAAAATATGTCATGAAGAACCTAGGGGTAGAACAGGAATAAAGACACAGACCTACTGAGAATGGACTTGAGGATATGGGGAGGGGGAAGGGTAAGCTGTGACAAAGCGAAAGAGAGGCATGGACATATATACACTACCAAACGTAAGGTAGACAGATAGTGGGAAGCAGCCGTATAGAACAGGGAAATCAGCTCGGTGCTTTGTGACCGCCTGGAGGGGTCAGATAGGGAGGGTGGGAGGGAGGGAGACGCAAGAGGGAAGGGATGTGGGAACAGATGTATATGTATGACTGATTCACTTTGTTATAAAGCAGAAACTAAAATATATATATATATATATATAAAAAGCCGTATCTATAATTTTATATATATATATATATATATATTTATATATATATATATATATATGAAGCTAAATAAGAATATAGTTTTGCAATATTTTCTTCTAGGCCTCCCACTCATGGAAAAAATAAAATGGTATCTGGAAAAACGGTGACAAAATTATTATTTTAATGTACAAAATTCAAGTTCTTTCTATAAAAGACCTTTAAGTATGATAATACTAGTGACTGTCATCCTTTTCAGAAAATAGTATTTATTGAAAAAGAAACAGGATGAGAAATACTACAACAACATATTACATCTGTGTGACAGTTTGACATTGAGAAGTTAATTTTTATTACTAATTTACATATATGCATAGTAATAGTTTTGGGTAAATTAAAGCAACTAAATAATTTACTAAAAAGTATATTGGGCATTTCTTATGTCATTTATATTTTATTTATGAACAGGATTATAAAAATGGAAGATCTCCAATGGCACATAAAAGTAATGCTGATAAGAAATTAAATGTCAGGCAAAAGGCATGAAAATGCAATATTCACAAAGCATTAAATGTAAAATGTTTAACAGAACTTTTATATAATTGGCACTATTGAAAAGTAGTTTATTATAATACATGCAAAATTTTAAAATTCACCTAGCTCTTCAATTTTAAAATGTCAAATATTATTACTTTACCAACATGAATTTTAGCTTCTTTTCTCTTTTCTTTCTTCCCATAAGTCCTTTATCTTTTTTCTTTATATTATTTGTCTCCCTTCAGCCATTCCCATTATTTCATTTTCACTTTTCCATTCTTACTTATTTCACTATTGATGTCTCAGGAAATTGTTGAAAATAAAATAACTGACCATAAAGAGTTCATTTCATTCTTTTCTATATATTGGGAGTTATATATCTGGAGTAAAAAATCAGTGGATGTATTTGAAATGATGACCTCATGGCCAAATCAAAGATTATGTTTGGCCCTACCATTCCAAACATACCAAATCTTGAGTCTTCAAAATAATAGTAAAACTCAACTTGCCCTTAACCTGCTGCTTGCTGCTTGGGAGTTTCATTCTCTGACACTCTAGGAAAAATGAAAGGCCTTCTCTCTAACACTTCTATATAAGTTTCCTTCAGCTATTGCGACTGGTGGCCCTTCTCGTTCCATTCATCCTCCATAACTATGGCCCTCAAACAAAACCTCTCTCTCTAATAGATTTTAAGAACCAAAGATTTCTTTTTCTTTTCTTTATCCTTTTCTTTTTTTCAACCCTGTAAAGGATTGAGGTATTTAATCATTCCTGATAAATTTAAAAATATTTCAGAGCCCCAAATAATGGAAATATTATGGTTTCTGCCTAAAAAGAAATGTAATCATTAAGGTTGTGGAAAGTCAAAGTTAAGTTCAAAATTAAAATGGGAATGAGCATTGCAACACAAGTTGTAAATGGATGACCTTGACTAGTTTAATTGTACTAAAGAGTATAGTACTAGAGGAAAAAAAAGCACACATTTATGTATCACTATGTACCCTCTACTTATATCAATTCATTTAACCATCAAAACCATACCAGGAAGTTACCATTGTTATCATCCCCATTTTACAAATAAGGACACTACAGAGAGAGAGAGTTTAAGTCACTTGCTCTAGATAACACAGGACTTGAACTCAGGCAGTATGGTTCCAGTGCCTTTGTTCTTAACCACTCTGCAATCATGACCAAAAACAATCACATGAGAGCATATTTTTAATTTCTCCAAAAATTAAGAAAAATACATAGAAGAACATCATTCAATTTTCCCACAATCAAGCCCTAATAACATTGTGTAATATGACCTTTTCATATAATCTCCATCCCTAAGTACCTTCCTTAGAGTCTTTCAGAAAAAAGTGAAGACAGGAAATGAATAAACTCACCCATTCACATATCCATGGAAGCCTCTACTCTCTAGCCTCACTAAGCTGGCTTGTGGCTTTCCCCAATAAACTTCACATCCATCCTCATGGCTACTGGTGCTAAGCTCATAATTTTATTTTAATTAATTTAAATTTTTTTCTTTTTAATAGACTTTTCCTCTCTGGTTCTGCCTTCAATAATTAGATATTATTAATATTTTTATTGCCCATAGTTTTTATAATAATTCTTTGACTATGTAAACATTTGTTGGACTAAACCCAGAATTTTGACAACCCCTGAATAATTCACAATCCCCTCATATTTAAATCTATGGTCTTTCGGAAATACATACATCTTAAGAGCAATCATTTAACTTAAATATGACAGCTCTTAATGAAACAAATTAAATCATAGTGCAATGTTTATTTGCTAAAGTGTCTTATAAGAACTGTAATTAAGGCATGAATAACTTTTATGGAGAATAAATTCTTGAAGCCCTGAGCACAAGAAGTCCAACTACCCTGTTGGAGAGGCCATGTGGAGAAGCACTGAGACCATATGGAAAGGAAGCTGAGTCCAGGCATCCAAATCAATGTGCCACACATGTGAGAAAAGACCAGCCACCAGCTGATTTCTGAGTGACAAGCATGTGGGGCCAAATAATTGACCAGCAGAGACCTGACCATACTCCTGATCAAAGAAGACATAATAAAATGGTGGTTGTTCAAAGCTCCACCATATGGGGGTGGTTTGGAACTCAGCAATAAACAACCAGAATACTACTAAAGCTCTTTTTCCAAAGCAGAAATCTGACCACATCGCTTGACCATTTAAGATCCCATGAGGGATTTTATTCTGCACTACCAGGACATTTCACAGACTCCTTTCCAAAGCACAGAACACCTTTCTGTTCTGGCCTCAACTTCCGTTCTGATCCTTTTCCCTACTTCCTGCTTTCAGGAACACATCACACACCTTGCATGTGCTCTTCCTCTGCCTGATCTGCCCTCAGGTTCAGATTCATGGAGGTAGTTAATTTGTCTAGTTTTTTATCTTTAGAGCCTAGCACAGTATTTGGAAACTTGTAGCTGCGTAATAAATGATAGGTGCCCAATAGGTATGATGTCTTGAAGAAAGTAGAGAATTTAGGGTAAGATAATTGCCATTTTATCAGCAATGCATCTTATTGCAATTACTTCAGCTCATTTAGGTTTTAAAAGAGGATGTAGTATCTATTCTATATATCTCTAAGTGTTAATTGATGAATAAAATTAAATATTTAAAAGGCAGTTGATAAACTGTAAAACCCAATATAACTGCTATTGTTTTAAAATTCTAAACTATTAGGCATCAAGAGAGCTAGGTTTATTTTTTGTTTGTTTCACTTATTTTTAATTGAGGTAACATTGGTTTATAACATTTTATAAATTTCATGTGTATTACACTGTAATTCAACTTCTGTATACACACGACCAAAAGTCTCCTTTCCATCTGTCCCCATACAATTGACTCACTTTACCCATTTTACCCTACCCCCCACCAGACTTAGGTTTAGATTTTGGATCCACTGTTCCTAGCTATGAACCCCAGAGCAAATCACTTTTCTCCATAGGTAAAATTAGATTTATGTGTGTGAAAAACCAAATGAGATAACTGATAAAATATTTTAAGAACTATTTATCATTATTATATAATTAATCAAAGATTATTAATGATGAATAAAAATTGCTTAATATGAATTAAGTTAATTACTCTCATGTCTATATCACAGGCAGCCATCCCAATTTCTGAATATTGCTGCTGGGAGGAAAAACCACAAGTGAATTTGTACAAGTGCTTAAATTTCTCTTATCACTGAGCAGGACATAAGGGCCTGGAATGAGAGAATAAAACAGGAGACTTCTGGGGTGTGTGTCAGATGTGAAAATTGTATCAGGGGGATGGGTACACAGAAGCAAAAGGAGGAAGGAAGTAACTTCTGGAGAGACAGCTTCTGGAAAATCCATCCTAGAACTTACCAACTTTGAGTCCCTAAGATACATTATAAAGTTACTTACATCTTTCAGAACTGATGTCTGTAATGTGGGCATACACAGAGTTAAAAACAAAATCAGTTCCTATCTCTTGAGGAGAAAAATGTGAAGAGATCTATGGGAGAAGATTAATCAACTTCCCTTCTGTACATAATGCAGTTTGAAAGGAATCTGTCCAAAAAAATCCATTTAGCTATGCCCAGAACAATCAAGACTGTGTAGAGATTGAAGTGCCTCAGTCCATCTGCTGATGATATTTATTACTTTTTGGCACCTTCTACATATTTACCAGTCCTATGTAAAACAAAGTTATGCTTCTTATTTCTAGGACAAAAACAGATGGTGCTTCCAGCAGGTAATAATTTAATTAAATGACTCATAAAGCATGAACAAATTGTTCCAAAGAAAAGAAAATATTTTTATTTATTCTTTAAAAATAGGGAGGGGGGAGAAAAAAACTAAATCAAGTTTGACTTTATTTTTTTCCTCTCCCATTGTGGAGCACAGGTTCCAGATGCGCAGGCTCAGTGGCCATGGCTCACGGGCCTAGTCGCTCTGCGGCATGTGGGATTTTCCCGGACCGGGGCACGAACCCATGTCACCTGCATTGGCAGGTGGACTCTCAACCACTGCGCCACCAGGGAAGCCCTCAAGTTTGACTTTTAATGCAACAAAACTAGAGTTTACTAAATCTCCTGCTCTTAAAAACAAAGGGCATCCCCCTCTCTGCCTTCCTCCTCAACTGGAATCAAAATTGTAACAAATGATATTAATGTTGCTCATCAAGTTTCATTTTTCATCTCTAAGAAATAAGTTCAAACTAAAATGAAACACTTTTTGATAATGCTGTAATCAGATATTCTTGCAATCGGATTAATTTTTATGATATTTAAATGAAGTTTCATAATGCACTTGGTGGACTCAGGATAGAAATAGATTATGTATCTAAAATGCAGATTCTAATAATCAAAAACAAAGTCTTTCATTCCACTTAAAGCAAGGAGGCCCTTTTAAATCTCCTGTGACACATGTATTAAAGATGCTATAAGAGTGGAAAACAGTAACAATGTTGCAGCAAAACATAGTAAAGAGCATTCACTTGGGTTTAAGACAGAAATGCATATGAATCCCACTACTGCCACTTACCAACTTTGTGACTTTAGGACAGGAAATTAGTTTTTCTAAGATTCTGCTTCCTAACCTGTATGTACATACATGCACACACACACACACACACACACACACACAGAATGACTGTAGTTATGGGGTCACTGTAAGACTTTAATGGATAAATTTCAAGCACTTAGCACTTTCTAAAGACAGAGTAAGCATTCTATAAATGGCTGCCAATCATCATCACTGGTAAGATTAAACAACAAGAATATGTGTACAGTATTGGAGCTATGAAAATAGAAACAAAAATATATAAGGATATGCTTCAAGTAAATTACATCAGCAAAGACGAACTTCTATATACACACTTAAAGCCTAATCAAGAAGTAAACCATGGGGTCTAAAGAATTCAAGAATGGTGAAACTGGGCTTCCCTGGTGGTGCAGTGGTTGAGAGTCCGCCTGCCAATGCAGGGGACACAGGTTCGTACCACGGTCCGGGAAGATCCCACATACCGTGGAGCAGCTGTGCCTGTGAGCCATGGCCTCTGAGCCTGCGCTCCTGGAGCCTGTGCTCCTCAACGGGAGAGGCCACAACAGTGAGAGGTCCGCATACAGCCTAAATAAATAAAGTAAGTAAGTAAGTAAGTAAGTAAGTAAGTAAGTAAGTAAGTAAGTAAGTAAGTAAATAAATAAAAAGAATGGTGAAACTAAGAAGGGTTTTGATGGAAATGAAAGCTGTGCCTTGAAAAATGACTAGGGCTTAAGAATTAAGTCACTAAAGAAATAAAGAAGATAAGCTCAAGCAGGAAGCTGGGAATAAGTATCTGCATATAGGAGTCAATGAAGGGACTCTCTTGAGAAAAAAGTACATATCAGAGGCTGGTAGAAAATAAGTTTTAATTGAGGGGACAGGAAACGTCTACCTGTGTAAAAGGTGATCATTGTAGGTTCTTTGAGGATAAAGATTCATGACAGTTATGTTTCACAAAAATGATATGGAGCAAGGAAAGAACATATTAAGAACATCAAGAACATATTACAGTGAAGCAGAATAACTAGGTAACCCAGAGAGGTATGCAGATAGGTAACAGTGAAGATCAAAGCAATTACACTAAAATATGATGTTCTTTACCAAAGTTGGGTTATTTAGAACTCAAAGTGTGTACATTTGGATTAATTTTATGATCATTTGCAATTATACTATGTTATATATATGTTTTATTTAATACATATTATACTAAATATATATATCAATTTTATACAATAATTATTTAAAATATAATCATTTAAAATTTATATTATATGTGTATGCGAATGTTGCCTTGTGTTAAGTGATAATGATGACAGTGATGTGTTTTACACATTCATATCCTCAATCATCCATCTGTTCCCAAACTTTTCACTGGCAAAATGGTTAGAAAGAAAGGAGGCTGTGCACTGGCATTGCTCTGATAGCTGTGGAAAGCATTTGTTGATGGCTGGTGTCCCACTTCCAACCTCTAACAGTGGACCCTGGGGGAAGAGCTAAGGAATAAAAACTACATTCAAGACACTTCCATTGTCTTTCTACATTTCATCTCATGTCCTGAATGTCAAAGAACTGCTGATATGAACTCCAAACAAGAGATCATTTTGAAGGCAAAATTCAATCTTATATTTTCTTCTGAAAATTTCACAACAGGGTTAAGTGAGACTCTGTTTTTTTTTTGTTTGTTTATTTGTTTGTTTGTTTTTAAGTTCTAGTGACAAAGTTCGCAGACTTTAATGTACATAAGAGATTTATTAAGCATTGGACCAAGTCAAATCTTGGTTGAAAAATATGTAAACAGGATCTTTGAGGTGTTGAATTCTATTTTAATTTGTTCTTTAACCCCGATGAGCAGTGATCCAAATGTTTCAGCATGTAAAATGAACTCCTAATTAAGAAAACATTCTTTTTCTTATAACCAATAATATCTTAGATTTCAATGCTTTGCCTACAAAGTATCAGGCAGCTGTAATTCTGCCTGGATAGGTTTATATTATGACATACAAGCAAATGCTGCTAACTTTGGGAGAATAGATACTTTATGAAGACACATACTCTTGTTATCCTGCTGATGTAGTTGACCCTCACCAACTTGGAGAACTAGGGTTAGAATTAAGGTAAATACAGCAAACTACTTTGATAGCATAATTTCCAGCTTAAGAATTTACTAACTTAAGGAAATATTGGGGTTAGATTAACTAAAAATCCCACAGAAATAACCTTTTAATGGTATATTCCTGAAATATGTGAAACAATGTCTTCAGAGTTTAACAATTCTTATATTCATTAAAAATGAAATGTTAAAGACAGCAAGCCAAATTAAGAAAATACCAAGGGTATCCTACACAATTTAAGTAAATAATAATAGTTATTCTGAAGTTGGCTCTTTTGCATCCTTTGCTTCTTCAGGGATCCCTCCTCTAGAGTTTCAGAAAGAAGCTTGCATGTTCATTTTACTTCATCCCAGAAAACATGCATGTAAAGAGTTACTTTCCATGGCCTGTTCTTGTTCCAAAGGTTGCAAACCATTTTTTTGTTTGACTTGGAGTTAACTTCCACATCCCACCTCTCACATTAGTCTCAGACATTAAGTGTAATCTGGACATGTATATCCAAAAACATTTTAGAAAACTTGTAGCATACTTAAGGACCAGTGTGTTTCTCCATATTTCTGTCTCTCAAAACTTTATTGCAAAAAAAAAAAAGCAACAAAAGAAAGTGGCACTTCATCAAAAGCACATTTATACTTCAAAGGACACTATCAAGAAAGTGATAAGGCAATCCACAGAACAAGAGGAAATATTTACAAATCATATCTGATAAGGGATTCTATCCAGCATAAATGAAGAACATACACAGCTCAATAACCAGAAGAAAAAATTTTTAAATGGACAGAGGATCTGAACAGACATTTCTCAAAAGAAGATATACAAATGGATAATACGTACATGAAAAGACACTGAGTGTCATTAAGGAAATGCACATCAACATCACAATGAAAGACCGCTTCACACTCTTTAGGGTGATTATAATCAAAAAGCAGTAATAAGAAGTGTTAAGAATGTGGAGAAATGGGAACTCTGATGAATTGCTAGTGGGAATGTAAAATAGTGCAGCTACTTTGGAAAGTAGTCTGGCATGTCCTCATAAGGCTGAACATTAAGTTACTGTATGATCTAGCAATTCCATTTCTAGGAATATACCTAAGAGAAATGAAAACACATTGCACAAAAAATGTACACAAATGTTTCAAAGCAGCATTATTCGTAATAATCACAAAGGGAAAATACCCCAAATATCTACTAAATAATGAAAAGACAAATAAAATATAGTATATCTATACAAAGGAATATTATTTAACAATGAAAATGAATTAAGTACTGATATATATTACAACATGGATGAATCCCATTACTTTAAGTGAAGGTTAAGTTTTTCACAAAAGACCACATATTGTAAGATTCTATTTGTACTAAAAGTCCAGAATTGGCAAGTTTATAGAGATAGGAAGTAGATTAATGATTGCATGGTGCTGAGGCAGGTGCAGAGGAAGGAACTGGTTTGGAGGAAATGAGGAAATAACCATGTGACTGTTAATGAATGGGAGACTTTTGAAGTAATAAGAAGTTTCCAAAATTGATTTGATTATGGTGATAGTTGTACAACTCTGAATACATTAAAACCATTAAATTGTATACATCATACAGGATTTTATGGTATGTGATTTATATCTCAATAAAACTTTTTAAAGTTTATTGCAAACTCCTATTACTCTTGCTCTGCCTTTTGCTATAACTTCCTTTCCTAAACTCCAGTCAAAATTTCTCCATTTTATAATTGTTCCCAGTAAAAATGCAGGTAATTTATATGGGCTAGAGGCAAAAAGTTTCGAAAAAGGTATACAGAAGTGAACCTAAATATTCCAAACTTACACCAGGGAAACTTTCAGGTAGGAGAATGTTTTGCCTTCAGGATCTGTTGTGCATTGATAAGATTAATGATTCCTCCTCTTCCTATCCACAGACTTGTGTTTGCTTGTAAATGAAATGTGGAGAACAGTATGGAGGTTCCGTAAAAAATTAAAAATAGAGCTACCATATGATCCATCAATCCCACTCTTGGACACATATCCAGAGAAAAAGTTGGCTCGAAAGTATACATGCACCCCAATATTCATCACAGCACTGTTTACAATAACCAAGACATGGAAGCAACCTAAGTATCCATCAACAGATGAATGAATAAAGAAGATGTGGTACATCGTCTTTATATATACATCTATATATAAAGGTATATAGATGTATAAATGTGTAATATATACAATGGGATACCACTCAGACATAAAAAGGAATGAAATAACCCCATTTGCAGCAACATGGATGGACCTGGAGATTATCATACTAAGTGAAGTAAGTCAGACAGAGAAAGGCAAATATCATATGATATCACTTATACGTGGAATCTAAAAAAAAAAAAGATACAAATGAGCTTATCTACAAATCAGAAACAGATTCACGACTTAAAGAATGAAATTATGGTTACCATGGGGGAAGGGGGAGGGGGGAGGGATAGACTGGGAGCTTGGGATTGACATTTACACACTGCTCTATATAAAATTGAAAACCAACAAGGACCTACTGTATAGCACAGGGAACTCTGCTTAATAGTCTGTAATAATCTAAATGGGAAAATAATTTGAAATAGAAAAAATCAATGACAAAAAATAAACACAATAAGAGCTATAAAAATTTTTTAAAAGATCATGTTATGCAAAAAAAAAACCAACAAAATGTGGACACATACAAGGTTTTTGTTTTAGAAAAATAAAGGCTCTTTTTATATGGATACATAGGATGTTGGAATTAGAAACAATTTTTTTAAAAGAGCAGATGCCTCTATTAATAAATATTCATGTGCCAGAAAATTAGAAAGCTGAAAGTACCTTTATAACATTACTAAATAAATAGCACTGTCCTTATTGCATGCTTAATAATGCTATTAGTATGGTAAATATACAGAAAGCTCAAATTCATTACATTTTTAGTATTTTTAAATGCCTTCTTAACAGCTTTAGAAATAAGGATCCAAGTTAGAAATGTTCCCCTGTATGTTATTTTCTTTGAATTCCCATTCAAACTTTAAAGCATAACTTTTTTTTTTTTTAATAAGTTTAAATGCCGGATAATCCGATGGAAAAACTGTTGGGTGCTGCAGATGCTTTGTCTATGTACACTGCATACACTTTTGTTGTTTTCCTTTCTGCTCTGCTTTTCCTTTCAGACATCAGAACATTAAACAGAACCACACTAAAGGTCACTTTGATGTAGAAATAGCCGAATTTCCAACGTTCTCCCCAGTTGTTTTATACATTTAAAACTCAAAATGTTAAATAAACTGTGAAAATAAATGTTCTTATTTAATTTCTTAAAACACTTCAAATTGTTTAGGCTAGAGTTGTCACTTGAAAAAAACACCAAAGAGCTGATCTTAATAAAATTCATTTAACTTTATGGTACATCTGCCATTTGGAAACATTTTTTTTTTCCCCTCTAAACACAGCTTAATGAACCTTTAATTTACCTTTCATTCAGTATCCACTGAGGATCATTAAAAGACAAAGTCTTAAGTCAAAGTACTTAATTACAGTCATCACATGTTATTATGTTTTGTTATATAACACCATACACCAATTATCAGGGGACTTCAACAGATACTGAATGAACACACATCTGCACAGACATATCACTTGTACTATAGACCTAGATTTGAACAGTACCTTTGAAAATAAACAGTACTTTTAAAGTATTTGCATTTAAGACATTGACTAAACACATCATAGATTTTATTTTATTTATTTTTTAACATCATTATTGAAGTATAATTGCTTTACAGTGGTGTGTTAGTTTCTGCTGTACAACAAATTGAATCAGCTATACATATACATACATCCCCATATCTCCTCCCTCTTGTGCCTCCCTCCCACCCTCCCTATCTCAACCCTCTAGGTTGACCCAAAGCACAGAGCTGATCTCCCTGTGCTATGTGGCTGCTTCCCACTAGCTATCTATTTTACATTTGGTAGTGTATATATGTCAATGCCACTCCCTCACTTCATCCCAGCTTCCCCTTCCCCTTCCCCATGTCCTCAAGTCCATTCTCTATGTCTGTATCTTTATTCCTGTCCTGCCCCTAGGTTCTTCAGAACCTTTTTTTTTTTTTTTAGATTCCATATATATATATGCGTTAGCATATGGTATTTCTTTTTCTCTGACTTACTGCACTCTGTATGATAGACTCCAGGTCCATCCACCTCACTACAAATAACTCAGTTTCATTTATTTTTATGGCTGAGTAATATTCCATTGTATATATGTGCCACATCTTCTTTATCCATTCATCTGTTGGTGGGCACTTAGGTTGCTTCCATGTCTTATCTATTGTAAATAGAGCTGCAATGAACATTGTGGTACGTGACTCTTTTTGAATTATGGTTTTCTCAGGGTATAGGCCCAGTAGTGGGATTGCTGGGTCATATGGTAGTTCTATTTTTAGTTTTTAAGGAACCTCCATACTGTTCTCCATAGTGGCTGTACCAATTTACATTCTCACCAACAGTGCAAGAGGGTTCCCTTTTCTCCACACCCTCTCCAGCATTTATTGTTTGTAGATCTTTTACATAATATATTTAAAAACAATATTAAGTAACGGTGTCAACTGTTCCCTACTTATGTCTTGATATTAGACTATATTTCAATATATCAAGCAGAACCTCTAAAAGAAAACAGACTGATCATTGCATTTAGACATCAAAACGCATTCAGTCCAAAGTAATTTAATGTTTGACTTTCTGAAAGATGAGGTAAATAACAAGCCAAGATATGCTTGATATTTATTCATGAAGTATTAGTGGGTATGTCATTCATCCAGTGTCCTGTCCCACTTGACAGTCACCCAAATTTACCCTGTGCGCTGTCCCCTTTGTTCTTCTCAGTCCTTAATGCTGCTTCTAGCCATAATTAGTCTCTATTACACACTGTTAACAGAGTTATCTTTTAAAATTAAGCACTTTTGGTTTTGTTTCTGTCCTTCTTAAGAACCTCCTCTAAATACCCATTCTCTATAATAAAGGAAAAAAATATTTTTAGCATGAAATACAAGGTTTGGCATAAGCATCTCAATCTACCTTTCATGTCTCATCTAATTTTTTGTTATGATGTTGTTGGTTTGTAAATTGGCCCCTGTACATGGAGGGCAAGGAGAGGTTGCAGAAAGAGGGAGACGGCTCTAGATTGTTAGGTTGCAGGTTTAATAAGCAAGGCTTATTATGAGGCTTGTCTTGGGTGGGAACAAGATGAATAGAGCTCCATACCACCACCACCACCCTCCAGAATCTTAAACATTTTGTAATAGAGGCCTTAACTCGGCTCAGTCACATATACTATGCCGATGGTCTCAACAGCATATTTTCTCAAGGCTGCATCCTTGAAAATGGTCTTCACTGTAAGAACACTGGGCAGAATGTACATTCCATGGACAAGGAAGGGGATGAGGAACCTCCCATTGCTAGAGTCCAGCTCATGGGTCAACTAGCAGTCATATCCTCTCAAAGGTCTCCTCCAACAAACATTTTATATACACATAATGAATATCTGTGTACTCATTACCCAGCTAAGGAATCTACTTTATATATTCTGAGATGTTTACTTTTTTCCCCACATATTCTAGTATCTCCAAATTCATATCAAGTCTTTACGATTGCCCTACCCCCAGTGGCAGCTGTGACATACTTTCACTAATTTGTTCATGTGCTAAATTCTTTATTATTCTGGACCTATTAGACAACTGTAGTCCCTTCTAGGTTTCAAGTTATTGAGCCACTGAAGGATGATTTTAGAAAAAACTAGGATCGTGGTTGTTGTTAAAAAAACCTTCCATTGATAAGTTTTGATAAATTCAGGAAATTATCAGCATCAAAACTTACAGAATGGGTATCACAGGCTTGGAAGAAAGTCCCAGAGACAACCATGGAGGACTTTTAATGAATTCTGCATCACTACCTCTCTTCATGGTAGAGAGAGGGTTACTGCATGAAGAAATGCAGGCATTAACCACTCTGAGTCAAAAAGAGATTTGAATGAGTCATTGTCTGAATATAAAATGGTTTAGAAAAGGCTTATTATTTTGCTTATGTTTTCTTTTTTATGAATGATATAAAATGTATAAAGAATGATTAAAAAAACGTTTGTGTCAAGAACACTAAAAGGGTTCTTTCAGTAAGTATAAAAATTCTCCATTTTTCCTTCGTAGAGATACACAAATTAATAGTGTTCCTTACAATGATTCAGTGACATGAAGCATTTGACAGCTTCACCACTCATGTTTTGGACAAGTTGCTTAACCACTCTGAACTTCAATTTCCTCATCTGAAAATTGATGATAATACTAGAACCCAGCTCATATGGTTTTTGTGAAGATTAAAGGATTTAAAACAGCCTTGACATGAAATAAGGTTTTATACAGTGTTGCTTATATGTCTAACACCTACTCTATTCCTCCATAAATACTTTTGTCTTCTCATACTTCCTTTCTTCCTTCTTCTCCCCCTTTCCATCCTCCTGCTCCTATTTCTCCTTATTTTTCTTCTATTATGGAGAATATTTAACACACATCGAAGTAGAGAAAAATATATCAACCATCAACCTCTGGTAATCATCACCCAGCTGACCATCAACCTAACCATATCCACATTCCCATCAACTCTCACTCATATTATTTTGGAAAAAATAAAGAACCTCAAACCAAAAAAGTCAGACATAGTTTACATGTAATTATTTTAGTATATAGTTCTAAATAATAAGGACTAATTTTTAACATAACTACAATTATTTACCTAAAGTAACATTAGTTCTCTTATATTATCTAGGGAATATCTAGGGAGTGTTCAAATCACAAATAGTTTTGAAGAATTATAATTATACATGATATACTCCAGTTGAAAACCTGTAGAGTCAATGTATTTATTTCACACACAAAAATTTTTCAATAACAAGATTAAGATTATGGAGTAGAATGAGGAAATAATAACAGCATTACCCAGAATATCAGATTTCCCTAACTTTAATGGATAGTAATGGCTGGTATGTAATAGATACTGAAAATCTGGCTTTGGGAATATTTTTCATAAATAAAGAAAATCTGGCTTAAAATACCTTATATGTCACCAGATATGTTCTTGTATTTTAATAGCTTTGATTAGCATTATGTTAGATCATTATAACTTTGAGAGATGTTAGTCAAAAGTTATTAGCAGGCTTCCCTGGTGGCACAGTGGTTAGGAATCTGCCTGCCAATGCAGAGGACATGGGTTCGAGCCCTGGTCTGGTAAGCTCCCACATGCCGTGGAGCAGCTAAGCCCATGCGCCACAACTACTGAGCCTGAACTCTGCAGCCTGTGAGCCACAACCGCTGAGCCCGCGTGCCACAGCTACTGAAGCCTGCGCACCTAGAGCCCGTGTTCCACAATGGGAGAGGCCACCAAAGTGAGAAGCCCGCACACCGCAGCGAGGAGTGACCCCCACTCACCACAACTGGAGAAAGCCCGCGCACAGCAACGAGGACCCAACATAGTCAAAAATAAATTTTAAAAAAAAGTTATTAGCATTTATTCTAAAAAATAAAATAAAAATAGATGTGACTAGTATTTTTTAGAAACTTTCCAAGCATATTTTATAAAGCTGGCAGTACTCTAATACAAAAACCAGACAAGGACACCATACACAAAAAGAAAATTATAAATAAATATCTTTGATGAACATAGGATGTAAAAAAGCAAAAGTCCTCAACAAAATATCAGCAAACTGAATCTAACAATACATTAAGAGGATCATATACCATGATCAAGTGGGATTTGTTCCAAGTATGCAAGAATAGTTCAACATCCACAAAAACCAAGCAACACGATACGCCACATTAACAAAATATAGGATAAAAATCATATGATCATCTAAACAGATGCTGAAAAAGCATTTGACAAAATTCAACATCCATTTAAGATAAAAACTCTCAACAAAGTGGGTATAAATGGAACATACCTCAACATAATAAAGGCCATATATGACAAATCCACAGGTAACATCATACTCAACAGTGAAAAGTTGAAAGCTTTTTATCAAAGATCAGGAACAAGACAAGGAAGCCTACTCTCACTACTTTTATTCAACATAGTATTGGAAGTCCTAGTAATCAGACTAGAAAAATAAAAGCATCCAAATTGGAAAGGAAGAAGGAAATCTCATTATTTCCAAATTACATGATACTATATAGAGACAACCCTAAAGACTCCACCAAAAACAGCTATTAGAACTGATAAATGACTTTAGTAAAGTTGCAGGGTATTGAATCAATATACAGGAATCTGTGGCATTTCTATACCTAATAAACTATCAGAAAGGGAAATTAAGAAAATAATTCTATTTATAACTGCATCAGAAATAATAAGATAACTAGGAATAAATTTAACCAAGGAGGTGAAAGACCTGTACACTGAACACTAATAAGATACTGATGAAAACAACTGAAGAAAGCACAAATAAATGGAAAGATATCCCATGCTCATGAATTGGAAAAATATTGTTAAAGTGTCCATATTACCTAAGCAATCTACAGATTCAATGGAATCCCTATCAAAATTCCAATAGTATATTGCACAGACCTATAACTAATAATTCTGAAATTTGTATGGAACCACAAAAGGTCCTGAATAACCAAAACTACATTTAAAAAGAACAAAGCTGGAGGTATCATGTTCCCTGATTTCAAACTATACTACAAAGCTATATTAATTAAATCAATAATGTACTGGCACAAAAACAGATACATAGATCAATGGAACAGAAATAAATCCACACATATATGGACAATTAATTTACAACAAAGGAGTAAAGAACATACAATGGAGAAAGGACAGTCCTCAATAAAAGGCGATGAGAAAATTGGATAGCCACATACAGAAGAATGAAACTAGCCCACTATCTTACACAACATACAAAAATTAACTCAAAATCAATTAAAGATCTGAATATAAGAAAGACCAGAAATCATAAAACTCCTAGGAGAAAACATAGGCCATAACTTCATGGACATCAGTCAGTGATATTTTGTGATCTTACTCAAACGCAGGGGAAAAAACAAAAATAAAATAAATAAATGGGATTTCAAATGAAAAATCCTCGACACAGGGAAGGAAACTATCACCAAAATGAAAAGGCCTACTGAATGGGGGAAGATATTTCAAAATCATCTATCTGATAAGGGGTTAATATCCAAAATAAATAATGAACTCACACAACTCAGCAACAACCAGAAAACAAATAAACAAAAACCTGATCAAAAAATGGGCAGAAGATCTCAATAGACTTTTTTTTTTCCAAAGAAGACATACAGATGGCCAGGAGGTACATGGAAACATGTTCAGCATTGTTAATAATTAGGAAAATGCAAACCAAAACCACAATGAGATATCACCTCGCACCTGTTAGAATGGCTATTATCAAAAAGCCATTCTATTATCATAATGGCTATTATCACCTCACACCTGTTAGAATGGCTATTATCAAACATCAAAAACAGATGTTGGAGAGGATATGGAGAACAGTCCTGTTGGTGAGACTAAATTGGTACAGCTACTATGAAAAACAGCATGGAGACTGCTCAAAAAAGTTAAGAACAGAAGTACCATATGATCCAGTTATTCCATTTCTGGGTATTTATCTGAAGAACACTAATTTTGAAAGATATATGCCCCACTATGTTCATTGCAGTATTATTTACAGTAGCCAACTTAAGTGTCCACTGATGGATGGAGAAAGAAAATGTGGTACACACATGCACAAACACACACACACACACACACACACACAGAGAATGGAATACTACTCAGCCATAAAAACAAATGACATCTGCCATTAACCACAATACAGATGGACCTTGAAGTATTATACTAAGTGAAATAAGTCAGAAAAAGAAAAAAAACCTATGATTTCATTCATATAGGGAATCTAAAAGAACAAACCTAAATAAAACAAAAATTCACCCATATATACACCGATCAGTATTTACCATAGGGGAAGGGGTTGGGGATTAGATGAAATGGATGAAGGGGGTCAATTGTATTGTGATGGATGGCAACTAAACTTGTGGTGGTGACCACTCTGTAGTGTATATAGATGTCAAGTTATAATGCTGTACCCCTAATACTTATAGAATAAAAAATAAAAAAGAATCAATATATTAGATGGGCCTCAATATTCACAAAAATTTATAGAATCCTAGTAAAGTTTAAGAATAAGCTAGAGTGAATACACTGATGTCAGAATAAACTCTAAACTCAAGGATCCATTCTCCAAACAAGCATTTATTAACAATATCTTCCAGGAAGAGTGTTCAAACTAATCAAGGAACAATCCAACCTTACCAAAAATCCATCAGGGTAAAAAAGGCAGTCTTATATCAGCCTAAAATTCTGTCCATCAATTCCAGGTGGAGGTGGGTTTCCTTACTACCAAGCAATTTTTAGATACAAGCTGGGGTCTTACAATTCAACTCAACTGTGACAACACCTGGGGATATTGCAAGATCCCACAGGGTAAGGGCTCATTCCTTCAAGACTGCCGCCTCCCCACTACCACTTTAAATTCCAATCATCGGTCCAGCTTGTTACCTGTGCTTCTGATCATCTGGCTATAGATTGGAGGTTCCAAAACCCTCTCCTTGGGTTTAAGTTGCTAAAGCAGCTCAAAGAACTCAGAAGAATAATTTACCTACTAGATTACCTGTTTATTATAAAAGGATGTGAGGGACAGCCAGATGAAAGAGACATTTAAAGCAAGGTATGGGGAAAAGATGATGAGTTTCCATATCTTCTTCAGAAGGTACCATTCTTCCCAGATATCCAGATGTTCACCCACCTGGAAGCTCTCGAAACCCCATCCTTTTCTGATTTTATGGAGGCTTCATTACACAGGCACAATTGATTCAACCATTGGCCATTGGTGATTGAACTCAATCCAGGGGTCAGGGAGATGGACTGAAAGTTCCAACCTGCTAATCACATGGTTGGTACTCCTGGCAAACAGCCCCAATCCTTAGGTGTGGTCCAAAGCCACCTCATTAACAAAACTAAAGACACCTTTATCTTAGGAAACTCCAAGAGTTTTAGAAGCTCTGTGCCCAGAACAGTGGATGAAGTACATGTAGTTATTATTATGAATCACAGTGTCACAGAGCCCCAATTGGTCCTATCCGTTTTCTAGTTACAAGCCCTTTTGGTTGTTCCTACTGCTCAAACATGTGCTGAACATCCACTTTGTTCAGTACAAGGCACCTGATAGTACATGGAGTGGACAATCCCTGCCCTCATGGAACTTCCAGTCTAGTGCAAAACTCAGATAAATAACTACACACAGCACAGCATGATGTTAAAGTGTGAGAGTACTCAAGAGAGCAGACTAACCCAAGTTTCGAGGGTCAGAAAAGAATCCTAATTAAACTTCTCTCTTCATGCTGGCTACAATGTCACTCTTTGTGAAAACTGTGACGGTGTCTTTGCCTGTAATGTGGCTATCCTCTAGTCAAGCTCTCCTCCCATACACCCAGTCCTGGAGAGTGGAAGAATAGCCATCTTGTTTCAGCCATTCCAGGATGGCTACATTTCAGAATTTCCACTTGTTCTCTGGAGTGCAGTGAATATAGAAGCTCCAGGGACTAACTGAGGTTGAATCTCAAAGTACATTCTGTTACACTGTTCACTGCTATATATGCCTTCCTGACTTTCTTGATTCATCTCTGTTTCTCTGCTGTTCTCTGATACATGGAAACTTATATAACCAAGTTTAGATTCATCTTTCCAGTCACTCTGCATTATGGATAAAGGGGTAATTTTTCTCTGTTTCAGGGAATATGTTTTATAACAGTGTTATTTCCTGAATGTGCTTTTGAAGAACGTAGCCACTTCTGCACGTGTCTTTTTTGTCTCTATGACCTTTGACAAGGATTGCAGCCAGCTGCATTGAAAGAGCTTACCATATGTTGAAAACTGTCTTCCGCTCTTACATTCCTTGTTTCAAACATGAACGTGTGTCTAAAATGACTTGAATTATACAGCCTTCGGTTTTTATCACTGGTAACAGGGATAGGTCTGGTAGGGAGTCATCCATTTAAACTAGGATTACCCAGACCTTATGTGTCATTTTGGAATGTTTTAATGAATATCAGTGAATCTGATCATCAATAGTTAACAAAAGTATATTCCTTTATAAACTCCATATAGATTCGTTCATTTTTTTTTACTCTAAAAGGAGTCTAATAGCAGGCATTAACATTTTTAAAGATTACAAGGCTCAGTGGTATACTAAAATTGATATTTGCATTTTCTGTGATTTATATTAAGACTTCAGCAAAGGAGTCCTAATAACAAAAAATAGCACTAGATAATTCAAGCAGCACAGTGCCAAGTGGTTAAGTAAAACACCTAAGTTCTCAGTAGTAATGCCCCAGTCAGGATTTAAACTCAGTTCTGACACAATAGTCACTTGATTTTCCAAGTCTCCTAGCTGCCTTATAATAACTCTCCCTTCTTGTTAAATACTGGTTAGATGACCTGTAAGTTTATCCTCACTTCTTACTCCAATATGTACTATAAATATGTATTATCACTGTTGAACAAGAATCTTTAATCAATAAATGATTATCTGAAGTAGTTTTTCATGCTATGTATTATTAAATCGTATTCTTAAAGTAACAAAAGTCTTCCTTACACTTAAAGCTGAGCCAATTTAGTTTAAATTTTACACACACAGCTCCACCAGGAAAGGTTTATATGCAGAATTTTCATTGGCCCTCCAGCCTTCTCTGCCCCACTCTGCCCAGAGAAGCTGACCTGTGAGGCCTCCATCAATAAGCTCCCTAGCCCTCCAGCTTTTAGTTGGATTGGTCCAATGAAAGGCAACAGTAGGAGATCATGGGCAGAAAGAGAGTAAGACCAGAGTGTTTATCCCTCAGCTTCCTCCCTGCCAGGTCACAGCAAGTTGGGCCTGTTCTTTGACTGAAAGCCACAGCTCCTCCGGTAATGTCCTCTACACAACTCTCTTTTGAACTATGATCCATTTTCCCCTTGCCCACTAAGCAAAGGACAATGAAGGTTTCCTTGTTGCTAGCCCTGAGACACTTTCCTTAGACCTGCCTACATCTTTTCCCCATCTGAGTATGCCCAGTTTCCTGATTGATACAATTGAAAATAAACAACATGTTCTAGACTTGGGCCTTAGACAAATGAATGTGACTAATATCATCATTTGATTTCTTAGTATGTTTGTGGACTAGAAACTTCATTGTTTAAACGTATTTTCTTTTTCCTTTTCCCCAGGTTTGACTCTTTCCCTAGGGTAGGTAACAAATACCTACCATAACCCCAACAATAATGCCATCTTTACAACACAACTCCATAACCTGGCTTGTTGATTCCTGTCTCCAAAAAAGTCCATCCACCTAAGATTTAGACAACTTCAGGGTGAAGAGACCTGACATGAATTCCTGGGGTGATGCTTGTTCCTGGGTATACAGGATTTCTGACCTTCATGCTGCTTTAATGGTTAAAGAATGTTGACTATTGACTGACAGCTGAGCTGCAGAGATAGCAGCACAGAGTAACTCAGCAGCACCAAGGATTATGAAAACATTTGGATCACTCTGTTAAAAAGGGTTGTTTAAAAATGGTGTCATTATTAAACTTACTGATTTGGATAAATTTGTAGTTGTTTAATATAAAAGATCTTATTCTAGAGTTGTTTGCTTTAAACTGAAAAGGTGGAAGAACAAACTTCAGAAACAAACTGCTTACTTTTACTTTACTATTCTGTTATGTCTTCCCTGAACTCTCTCACCTACTAGCTTGAGTTTCTCAGTACTGTGCATTTCCACTGGTTCAGCATAAGACCTTATCCTGCTCCATTTCACAAAAATATAGGTAGAACAAAATCATTTTATAGAAATATATTTTTAATCCCAAAGTAAAAAAAAGTTGTTTAGTAAATAAAATGAGTTTCCTAGATTAAAAAAACATTGACAGGTAAATTTTTTTTTTATGTTTTGCTTTATAACAAATTTAATCAGTTATACATATACATATGTTCCCATATCCCCTCCCTTTTTCGTCTCCCTCCCACCCTCCCTATCCCACCCCTCCAGGCGGTCACAAAGCACCGAGCTGATCTCCCTGTGCTTTGCGGCTGCTTCCCACTAGCTATCTACCTTACGTTTGGTAGTGTATATATGTCCATGACGCTCTTTCACTTTGTCACAGCTTACCCTTCCCCCTCCCCATATCCTCAAGTCCATTCTCTAGTAGGTCTGTGTCTTTGCCAGTGGATTGGTTAGGATTAGGCCTACGGAATCAAAAAAAAAAAACCAAAAAACTAACCACATTACAGCTAGAGAAAAATGTTTCAATATCATTCCTTTGCCCTAAATAATAAAAATGCATTTATAGTTCTATAATAGTAGTAATTCCTAGCCACCACTTTGGGAGAAATAGCTGGGCAAATCAAATGTCATTCACAGTTGGGAAAAAATACACACACACATAGCCAAAATTCCTGCCCTCCAAACAGGATGGAGAGACACTGATAACAATCATTATTACAAGTTAAGTGGTGTCACAAGCCCAAGTTCAAATTTGTCTTCCCAGCATCTAGCTAAGAACTAGCTGAGCCAACAATCTCCAGAAACAAGATTACCATAGAAGGAGCAAAACATCAAGGCCTATGACCTTGAGTTTCTTTATCTATCAATAATACTGTCAGGATGGCAAGAGTACATTTTGTAACCAAAACAAGTTCCTCTGGTTTTGCTTCAAAATGAGGTTGCTATTTCTATTACCCCACCCAATAGTCAGGCTAAAATGAGAAAAGATTCAAAGCACTGGATGTCAATTCTCTCTTCATTCAAAGTTAATGCCATACCATCTCTTTCTACTGTTCTGAGTTACTTTTTTTTTTTTTTTAAGTGTTAAACAAAATAAAGATTCCTTTTCTGTTTTTCTTTCTTAAACTTACCAAGAAATGTCTGTGTCTCTCTCACACCTGTGCTTAAGCTCTTCTGTTGCCTGTGATGTATGGGCACAAGTCATGGTTAAATCTCATCTGTTTGAATGCAGTTGGAGACTTCTATATTTACCAAAGCACGTCTATCTCTTTAATGCAAGGCTTTCGTTAGAACTTAAGAATGGCCAAAACGCAGAAATACATGAGCATTAGCTCATGGGTTAGCTACCACATATCATTTTGTGGCTTAAAAAAATATTTTTGCACAATTGGCCAGATTAAAATGAATTATTGATTTTATTACATACCTATGGGAAATAAACAGAAGACAAAAGAAATTATCTGAATTTCCTGAGGTTGAAAAAAGGTCTAAAATTTAGAAGTCTCTTGACTCAAATGTAGGCACTGCTAGCGTCTTTTTCCTCACATTCTCTTTCCTCCTACATGGAAGTATAAAGTACTAATTCCTTTTGCCACCACTGTAGGCAGCCTTAGAGGAAGAACACAAGGCTGTGTATTTGTGGTGTTTATGAATGAGGACTGTAGACAGGAAAACATATGTAACAGCAATGGACATCTGTAATTGAATATTTCTCTATTTAAAATTCCAGTTTAGATTTATTTTCTCAGTTTATTTTCACTGAATAATAAAACGAACTGATGACAATCCTGGTCACAAAACACCTTCCTTACTGCTTAAATTACTGACTTATGAAAAGACCATTAGCTTTTTCATTGGCACATGAACTAATTCCAATTCATGTAGGTCTGTCCGATTGGTAATATTTCCTGGCATTTTAATGAGTGCTATTGTCCTGCTCTGCTCTTTTCTTAAATGCATCATATTCACAAATTTAAAAGTAAAAGAAGAAAAAATGGATGATGCCTGCATGACTATAAAATTTCTGAAATATGCCTTTTTAAAGAATTCCTTTAAAAATTCACATACAGCTTGTGGTCCACTTTGCATTTTTCTTTCATTTTGTTTTGAATTTTATTTATTTTTTATACAGCAGGTTGTTATTAGTTATCTATTTTATAGATATTAGGGTATACATGTTACTCCCAATCTCCCATTTCAGCCCACCACCACCACCTTCTGCCAATTTCTGCCCTTGTTGTCCATATATTTGTTCTCTACATCTGTGTCTCTATTTCTGCCCTGCAAACCGGTTCATCTGTACCATTTTTCTAGGTTCCACATAGATGCGTTAATAAATGATATTTGTTTTTCTCTTTCTGACTTACTTCACTCTGTATGACAGTCTCTAGATCCATCCACGTCTCTACAAATGACCCAGTTTCATTCCTTTCTATGGCTGAGTAATATTCTTTGTATATATGTACTACCTCTTCATTATCCATTCGTCTGTTGATGGGCATTAAGATTGCTTCCATGTCCTGGCGATTGTGAATAGTGCTGCAGTGAAAACTGGGGTGCATGTGTCTTTTTGAATTATGGTTTTCTCTGGGTATATGCCCAATAGTGGGATTACTGGGTTATATGGTAATTCTATTTTTAGTTTCTTAAGGAACCTCCATACTGCTCTCCATAGTGGCTGTATCAATTTACATTCCCACCAACAGTTCAGGAGGGTACCCTTTTCTCCACACCCTCTCCAGCATTTGTTGTTTGTAGATTTTCTGATGATGCCCATTCTAACTGGTGTGAGGTAATACCTCATTGTAGTTTTGATTTGCATTTCGTTAATAATTAGTGATGTTGAGCAGCTTTTCATATGCTTCTTGGCCATCTGTATGTTCTTTGGAGAACTGTCTATTTAGATCTTCTGCTCAATTTTTGATTGGATTGTTTGTTTTTTTAATATTGAGCTGCATGAGCTGTTTATATATTTTGGAGATTAATCCGTTGTCTGCTGATTCATTTACAAATATTTTCTCCCATTCTGAGGGTTTTCTTTTTCTGTTGTTTGTAGTTTCCTTTGCTGTGCAAAAGCTTTGAAGTTTCATTAGGTCCCATTTGTTTATTTTTGCTTTTATTTCCATTACTCTAGGAGGTGGATCAAAAAAGATGTTGCTGTGATTTGTGTCAAAGAGGGTTCTTCCTATGTTTTCTTCTAAGAGTTTTACAGTGTCCAGTCTTACATTTAGGTTTCTAATCCATTTTGAGTTTATTTTTGTGTATGGTGTTAGGGAGTGTTCTAATTTCATTTTTTTACATGTAGCTGCCCAGTTTTCCAAGCACCACTTACTGAAGAGACTGTCTTTGCTCCATTGTATATCCTTGCCTCCTTTGCCATAGATTAGTTGACCATAGGTGTGTGGGTTTATCTCTGGGCTTTCTATCCTGTTCCATTGATCTATATTTCTGTTTTTGTGCCAGTACCATATTGTCTTGATTACTGTAGCTTTGTAGTATAGTCTGAAGGCAGGGAGTCTGATTCCTCCAGCTCCGTTTTTTCCCCTCAAGTCAGCTTTGGCTATTCAGGGTCTTTTGTGTCTCCATACAAATTTAAGATTTTTTGTTCTAGTTCTGAAAAAAATACCACTGGTAATTTGATAGGGATTGCATTGAATCTGTTGATTGCTTTGGGTAGTATAGTCATGTTCGAAATATTGATTCTTCCAATCCAAGAACATGGTATATCTCTCAATCTGTTTGTATCATCTTTGATTTCTTTCATCAGTGTCTTATACTTTTTGGAGTACAGGTCTTTTACCTCCTTAGGTATGTTTATCCCTAGGTGTTTTATTCTTTTTGTTGCAAAGGTGAATGGGATTGTTTCCTTAATTTTTCTTTCTGATCTTTCATTGTTAGTGTATAGGAATGCAAGAGATTTCTGTGCATTGATTTTGTATACTGCAACTTCACCAGATTCATTGATTAGCTCTAGTAGTTTTCTGGCGGCATCTTTAGTATTCTCTATGTATAGTATCATGTCATCTGCAAACAGTGACAGTTTTAATTCTTTTCCAATTTGTATTCCTTCTATTTCTTTTTCTTCTCTGATTGCTATGGCTAGGAATTCCAAAACTATGTTGAATAACAGCAGTGAGAGTGGACATCCTTGTCTTGTTCCTAATCTTAAAGGAAATGTTTTCAGTCCTTCACCATTGAGAATGATGTTTGCTGTGGGACTGTCATATGGCCTTTATTATGTTGAGGTAGATTCCCCCTATGCCCACTTTTGGAGAGTTTTTATCATAAATTGGTGTTGAATTTTGTCAACAGCTTTTTCTGCATCTATTGAGATGATCATATGGTTTTTATTCTTCAATTTGTTAATATGGTGTATCACATTGATTGATTTGCGTATATTGAAGAATCCTTGCATCCCTGGGATAAATCCCACTTAATCATGGTATATGACCCTTCTAATCTGTTGTTGGATTCTGTTTAATAGTCTTGTGTTGAGGATTTTTGCGTCTCCATTCATCACTGATATTGGTCTGTAATTTTCTTTTTTTGTAGTAACTTTGTCTGGTTTTGGTATCAGGGTGATGGTGGCCTCATAGAATGAGTTTGGGAGTGTTCCTTCCTCTTCAACTTTTTGGAAGAGTTTGAGAAGGATGGGTGTTAGCTCTTCTCTAAATGTTAGATAGAACTCACCTGTGAAGCCATCTGGTCCTGGACTTTTGTTTGTTGGAAGATTTTTAATCACAGTTTCAATTTCATTACTTGTGATTGGTCTGTTCATATTTTCTATTTCTTCCTGGTTCAGTTTTGGAAGGTTATACCTTTTTAAGTATTTGTCCATTTCCTCCAGGTTGTGCATTTTATTGGCATAGAGTTGCTTGTAGTAGTCTCTTAGGATGCTTTGTATTTCTGCAGTGTCCATTATAACTACTTCTTTTTCATTTCTAACTTTATTGATTTGAATCCTCTCCCTCTTTTTCTTGATGAGTCTGGCTAAAAGTTTATCAATTTTGTTTATCTTCTCAAAGAACCAGATTTTAGTTTTATTGATCTTTACTATTGTTTCCTTAGTTTTTCTTTCATTTATTTCTGCTCTGATCTTTATGATTTATTTCCTTCTACTAACTTTGGGTTTTGTTTGTTCTTCTTTCTCTAGCTCCTTTAGGTGTAAGGTTCAATTGTTTATTTGAGATGTGTCTTGTTTCTTGGGGCAGGCTTGTATTGCTATAAACTTCCCTCTTAGGACTGTGTTGCTGCATCCCTTAGGTTTTGGTTCACCATGTTTTTGTTGTAATTGTTCTCTAGGTATTTTTTGATTCCCTCTTTGATTTCTTCAGTGATCACTTGGTTATTTAGTAACATACTGTTTAGGCTCCATGTGTTTGTGTCATTTACATTTTTTCCCCTGTAATTGATTTCTAATCTCATAGCACTGTGTTCAGAAAAGATGCTTGATATGATTTCAATTTTCTTAAATTTACTGAGGCTTGATTTGTGACCCAAGATGTGATCTATCCTGGAGAATGTTCTGTGTGCACTTGAGAAGAAAGTGTAATCTGCTGTTTTTGAGCAGAATGTCCTATAAATATCAACTAAATCTATCTGGTCTATTGTGTCATTTAAACCTTGTGTTTCCTTATTCAATTTCTGTCTGGAGGATCTGTCCACTGGTGAAAGTGAGGTGTTAAAATCCCTCACTATTATTGTGTTACTGTCTATTTCCTCATTTATAGCTGTTAGCAGTTGCCTTATGTATTGAGGTGCTCCTATGTTGGGTGCATATATATTTATAATTGTTATATCTTCTTCTTGGATTGATCCCTTGATCATTATGTAGTGTCCTCCATTGTCTCTTGTAACATTCCATTATTTAAAGTCTGTTTTATCTGATATGAGTATTGCTACTCCAGCTCTTTTAATTTCCATTTGCATTGAATTTCTTTTTCCATCCCCTCCCTTTCAGTTTGTATGTGTCCCTAGGTCTGAAATGGATCTCTTGTAGACAGCATATATATGGGTGTTTTTCTTGCATCCATTCAGCGAGCCTGTGTCTTTCGGTTGGAGCATTTAATCATTCACATTTAAAGTAATTATCGTTAGGTATATTCATATTACCATTTTCTTTATTTTTATGGTTTTTTTTTTTTTTTTTTTTTTTTTTTTTGTGGTACACAGGCTTCTCACTGCTATGGCCTCTCCCGTTGCGGAGCACAGGCTCTGGATGCGCAGGCTCAGCGGCCATGGCGCATGGACCCAGCCACTCCGCGGCATGTGGGATCTTCCCAAACTGGGGCATGAACCCGTGTCCCCTGCACTGGCACGCGGACTCTCAACCACTGCGCCACCAGGGAAGCCCTGTTTTGTTTTTTAGGTCCTTTTCTTCTCTTGTGTTTCCCACTTAGAGGAGTTCCTTTAGCTTTTGTTGTAGAGCTGGTTGGGTGGTGCTGAAATCTCTTAGGTTTTGCTTATCTGTAAAGCTTTTGATTTCTCCATTGAATCTGAATGAGATCCTTGCCGAGTAGAGTAATCTTGGTTGTAGGTTCTTCCCTTTCATCACTTTAAATTTCTCGTGCCACTCCCTTCTGACTCTAGCATTTCTGCTGAGAAATGAGCTGTTAACCTTATGGGAGTTCCCTTGTCTGTTATCTGTCATTTTTCCCTTGTTGCTTTCAGTAATTTTTCATTGTCTTTAATTTTTGTCAATTTGATTACTATCTGTCTCAGCATGTGTCTCCTTGGGTTTATCCTGCTTAGGACTCTCTCCACTTTCTGGACTTGGGTTGCTATTTCCTTTCCCATGTTAAGGAAGTTTTTGACTCTAATCTCTTCAAATATTTTCTCAAATTCTTTCTCTCTTCTCCTTCTGGGAACCTTATAATGCTAATGTTGTTGCATTTAATGTTGTTCCAGAGGTCTCTTAGGCTATCTTCATTTCTTTTCATTCTTTTTTCTTTATTCTGTTCCACAGCAGTGAATTCCACCATTCTGTCTTCCAGGTCACTTATCCGTTCTTCTGCCTCAGTTATTCTGCTATTGATTCCTTCTACTGTATTTTTTATTTCAGCTATTGTATTGTTCATCTCTGTTTGTTCTTTAATTCTTCTAGGTGTTTGTTCTTTAATTCTTCTAGGTGTTTTTTAAATATTTCTTGCATCTCCTCGATCTTTGTCTCCATTCTTTTTCTGAAGTCCTGGATCATCTTCACTATCATTATTCTGAATTCTTTTTCTGGAATGTTGCCTATCTCCACTTCATTTAGTTGCTTTTCTGGGGTTTTATCTTGTTCCTTCATCTGGTACAAAATCCTCTGCCTTTTCATTTTGTCTGTCTTTCCATGAATGTGGTTTTCCTTCTACAGGCTGCAGAATTGTAGTTCTTCTTGCTTCTGCTCTCTGCCCTCTGGTGGATGAGGCTATCTAAGAAGCTTATGCAAGCTTTCTGATGGGAGGTACTGGTGGTGTGTAGAGCTGGGTGTTGCTCTGGTGGGCAGAGCTCAGTAAAACTTTAATCCACTTGTCTGCTGATGGGTGGGGCTGGGTTCCCTCCCTGTTGGTTGTTTGGCCTGAGGCGACCCAGATCTGGAGCCTACCCAGCTCTTTGGTGAGGTTAATGGTGGACTGTGGGTGGGCTCATGCCAAGGAGTACTTCCCAGAACTCCTGCTGCCAGTGTCCTTGTCCCCATGGTGAGCCACAACCACTCCCCACCTCTGCAGGAGACCCCCCAGCACTAGCAGGTATGTCTGGTTCTGTGTCTTATGGAGTCACTGCTTCTTTCCCTGGGTCCAGATGCACACACTGCTTTGTGTGTCCCCTCCAAGAGTAGAGTTTCTGTTTCCCCCAGTCCTGTCTAAATCCTTCAATCAAGTCCCACTAGCCTTCAAAGTCTGATTCTCTAGTATTTCCTCCTCCTGTTGCTGGATCTCCAACTTGGGAAGCCTGACGTGGGGCTGAGAACCTTCACTCCAGTGGGTGGACTTTTGTGGTATAAGTGTTCTCCAGTTTGTGAGTCACCCACCCAACTGTTATGGGATTTGATTTTATTGTGATTGTGCCCCTCCTACCATATCATTGCAGCTTCTCCTTTGTCTTTGGATGTTGGGTATCTTTTTTTGTGAGTTCCAGTATCTTCCTGTTGATGATTGTTCAGCAGTTAGCTGTGATTCCAGTGCTCTCTCAAAGTAGAGTGAGTGCACATCCTTCTACTCTGCCATCTTGAACCAATCTTTTTGTCCACATTGGCTCCTAGATCTTCTTCTACTCTACACCTTGTAGCTAATGTAAGTTAATAGCTAGTATAATACAACTGATAACTATGATGCCCAGATTTTAAAGACATTTTGTGTTATATTTGCATTATTTTCAGTTATATTACCTATATGAATATTAATATTAAATATTAATTTTTAAAAGAGAACATTATAAATAAAATTAAGGCAAAATTTGAAGAAATATCCAGAGCAAAAGTATGAATTGAAAGTCTTTAAAACAATGCCGTATGTCAGATCTAGCATCTGCCCATTGTTCGGTACTTGACAGATCACTCACAGTTTGTAACTTTTTTTTGGTAAGGGAAGCCTACAAAATAGAGATCGTATCACAGCATTCCTGGAACAAGTAGATGAAATTCTATTTGTGCTTTAAAAGTTTTTTTTTCTCCATATATCTTTATAACTTAAATCATTGGAGGAAATGGGAGTTTAATACATTGATCCCCAACTATCTCTCTTGCCACCAATGAAATTCCATCTCTCTCTTGAAAAAAGGAGCATATGAGTGTTTGATTAACGCAGTTGTTGGGGGGGGATCTTTTTTTTTTTAAACAAACTGGAATTAAACACAGCTCAACATCCACTATTGACATATGTAATCACCAAGAAAAACTAATTATATAACAGAATATTTCATTTCCTAAGCAGAATTGGGGAAAAGGGCTTATTAAAAATTATCTGAAGACATAGTAAGTAAATACAGAAATAGGCATAAAAGCTCTGAAAAGCTTTGTCTTCACACAAAGTATTGTGATTTTATTTAAAGGATAATACCAATAATTATTCCCTGGCCCAAAGATTGTGATGTACTACAAGAAAAGATCCATTTTAGTGCAAGGCCACTGGTAACTCCCTCTACATTCACTAGGAGGATTATGAAGATTATTAGTCAAGATTGATAGGTGGGGGAAAATGCAAAACTGAGCCCACTGATCTATTCACTAATTTTTCTCTTAGTCAGAGGCAGGGTTGAGTTTAGACAGCCTGAAGAAAAGAGAACATGGCTTAATGTTAAAGATACTCCTGGAAGGTGATTCTCTAGCTTCAATAGATAAAATAGTTTAATATTTTAGGTCAATTTAGGAAGGCTTTCCTTAGCCCTCACATGTTGTAATTCCCCATTCTCTCTGAAAACCAGCTTTACCGGCCTTCTTTCAGACGTACCTGCTCCTCCAAAACAGGGCATCTACATGTGTTTTTCTCTTTACAGAAGGCTCTGTTTCCCTCCCTTGCATGTTGCCTCAGTATCCCAAATTTATCATTCCCATCTCATCAGTTCAAATAGCTTCCTCAGGGAATATATCCCTGTTTACCAGATTAGTTCCACACTTCGAATTGAGATCTTATGGAAGCAGGTATGTCTCCTTATCACTGTAATCATATTTTGTCTTCATGGTTATTTGATGAATGAATTAATCAACAGATGAATGAGGGACTTCTCTGGCAGTCCAATGGTTAAGACTTCACCTTCCAACACAGAGGGTGCAGGTTCGATCCCTGGTAGGGGAGCTAAGATCCCACATGCCTCTCAGCCAAAAAACCAAAACAGAAAACACAAGCAGTATTGTAACAAATTCAATGAAGGCTGTAAAAATGGTCCACATTAAAAAAAAAATAAACAGATGAATACTTAACTCATCCAAGAATTATTAGAGTCAGTTGATGAATACTTATGATGGCTCTGTCCCTAAACTTGGAAAACCCTGAGCTGATATATTTTTCATTATGACCATTTTCCTTTTTCTTTTAACTATTGATGGTTAGAAAATGCTTATTCAAGTTAACCAAACCACTCATTTGAGAGGTATTTTTCTTACAGTAGAACTTCATCAATTTGGCATTTGAAAAGGAGACCATTTGTTCTACTTAAATATGTCTGGAATGCTAACACTTTGAACAATCTGTCCTCAGAGAATGTAATTAACTGGATGCATTTAATTATGGCACATATAGTAATCTCAGTATTGGGTTTAGATAGTATTCTACAAACATCATTGACTAGTTCTGACAAGAAGGTTTGCCTGAAGGCAGATCTAGCAGCCTAAGGGTTAGAATGTTCTCAAATGACACAGTAGAGACAGCTGTGAATTCAGTGGGGGATAACTTAGTGTCTCAATTGAGTAGAGAAAGTCTCCTTTAAGGTGAAGTCATTGATGATTTGGGTTTAGCAGCCAATGATCTGGATCTGGATTCCCTTTCTTGTCTTGAGTATAAAACAGGAATTTTAGTGACCTTGACATCTGAATGCATGGAGTCATGGATTTGTTACACAGACACCCAAGGCTCTCAGTGCCTGAATACAGCAGACAGCCTAATTAAACAGCAAGAGTTCCTGGAGAGGAATGTTAATGGGTCTACTTGGCAGCCAACAGTTTGTTCCCCAGACGGTGCAGAGGTTATAAATTGTCAATAGGGTAAGAGTAGTGAAGGAAGTCAGGGAAAACACAGACTCCTACATTACTGGAATTTTCTGAGATATTAGCCCCACCATGAAAATATTTGGAGATTCAGTGGCAGGGGCTCGGGTAGAAGAAGGACTAGCATATTCTGTTTACTTTGAGCTGTAGGAGTACATCTTGAGTTGTTTTGGCTTTTCAAATAGACATCACTCCATTAAATTGAATATTGGGATGGTTATTGCAAGCAATTTTATTAGGTTGATAATGACTGTAAAAGAATGACAAGATCATTAAAGCCTGACCAGCTTTGTAGTTTGTATTTATTATTTTCTGCCTTTTTACTTTTCCTAATGGATGGAACCTGGAACATGAGAGCCCTTGCCTAATTAGGTCATTTTTGAATGAGTAATATCTTAGGAAGAAAAAATCACCCATGACCTTAAAGTCATGTCCTCACTATTCCAAAATAGCCAGTGTCAAAGCAACTTCTATTAACTAAAATTAGGAATGAAAACATCTCTTTTCCTTTTGTCAAGCTTTCTCTTTAATTGTTCAATTTGTATTTAATTGAGCTTTGGAGCCAACTGGATATATGAAAGCTACAGTTAAGTTTAACTTTCACTGCATTTCAAAAGCCAATTCCAAGAACCATCTGTGGTGGACTCTAGGGTGACCCCAATAATTTTTGACTCTTAGTCCATATCTATGTGAAATATTGTTTCCATTAGTGTGTCTAGTTTCTAAATAATAGAATATAACAAAGAATGTCACCTCGATGATTAGATGATGTTATGTAAGACTGTCTTAGCTGACCAAAGTGAGAGTCTCTTCTAGTGAGCTTGGAGAAGCAAGCTGCTATATTAACTGCCCTTGGAGAGCACCACAGGGCAGAGAACTGCAGGTGAACTCTAGGAGCTGAGGGCCTTATTTCTATAGCTACAAGGAACTGGATTCTTCCAACCACCTCTAGAGGACCACAAGCTCCAGAAAGAAATACAGCCTGGCTAATCTTGACAGTAGTCTTATGAAACCCGGAGCCATAGACTCTGATAAGCTAAGCCTGAACTCCTGACCCGTGGAAGCCGAGATAATAAATTTGTATTGTTTTAAGGCAATAAGTTGTGGTAATTTGCTATGTAGCAATATAAAATGAATATACCATTGAAGGATTATCCATTATGGGCTATGTGATGGTTACTTTTATGTGTTGACTTGACTGAACCTCAGGGTGCTCAGATATTTGATCAAATATTATTCTGGGTGTTTCTGTAAGGATGCTTTTGGATAAGATGAACATTTAAGTAGGTAGACGGGGTAAAGCAGATTGCCCTCTCTAAAGTCAGTGGGACTCATCCAATCAGCTGAAGGCCTGAAAAGAACAAAAAGGCCAACCTTCCACCAAGTAAGAGAGAATTCTTCCTGCCTGATAGCCTTTGAAATTGGACATCAGCTTTCTTCTGCCTTTAGACTTGAACTAAAATAGCAGCTCTTCTTGGGTCCTTGAGCCCACCAGCCTTTGAACTGGACCTGCATTCTTGGCTTTCTTGGGTCTCCAGTTTGCCCCCTCACCCTGAAGACCCTGGGACTCACCAACCTCCATGCTCATATGAACCAATCCCTTCTTATACACACACGACACACACTGTTGTTTCCGTTTCTCTGGAGAACCTTGACTAATACAGGCCATAATCATAAATGGAAAGAACTGTCAAATCTTAGAGTCAGAGGGGACTGTAAACATCATTATGAGAAGTTTCCATCCTCAATCTACAGAGTCAATAGATTGTTATGTCATTTCTAATTTAATACAAGCAGAAGTTTACAGCCCTGATTCTTAGCAAGTTCTTTCAAACTGACCTAAAATCTGTCTTCCACACTGGTGCTAGTTTTATTAACCCATAGTAAGTATATTCCCTCTTTCAAATATTTGGATAACTTAGGCCTCTATTCTATCGTATCCTCTCAGGAATTCCCTGGCAGTCCAGTGGTTAGGATTCTGTGCTTCCACTGCAGGGAACACATGTTCAATTCCTGGTCGGGGAATTAAGTTCCTGCATGCTGTGCGGCACAGCAAAAAATAAATAAAGCCCCCTTTTACTTAAAAAATAAATAAAAATCAATCAATCTTCTCTTCTCCAAGTAAAACAACCCTACTTCCTTCAGTTCTTTCTTACATGATGTTATGTTAGCACAACTTACATCAACACCACATTTTTGAAGGTACATTAACTCTTCTATGTAGTAAGGACTAAAGATAACATTCTCAATTAGATGGGGCTATAATAAAATATAATGGTCATATTAACTCCTTTCCACTGAATTGATACTGTTTCTAGAACCTCAGTTTGTTAAAGAGATTTGGCTTACATAGTATTTGTGGCCCATATTATAGATTAGTTTAATCAATACCTGTTCTCAACAGCTTTCTCCCTTGTCTTCCTCCAATGTAGAGTCCAGAAAGCTAAATGCTTTATATTCTCAGCTTTTCTTGCAGTAAGGAGACATTAAGTGACATCATGCTGGCTAATGAAGTATATAGAGAGAAGTCTACTAGGAATGAATCATCTTTTTTCTCAATAAAAAGGTGAAACGTCATCAGGAAAAAAAATGTTGCCTTTCCTTTCTTCCTGCCTGGAAGGCAGACATGATACATGAAAGTTTAGCAATTATCTTGTGACAATGGGGCCACAGCTACAAACAGGAAAGACAAATAATGGAGTCCCTGACGATGGCATTAAGCATCTCCATCAGCCCTGGACTACCCACTTACTGTCTTCTGGTTATATGAGAAAAATCAGCCTCCATTTTTAAAACCGCTCTAACTGGGTTTTCTGTTACTTGTAACTGAATGCATTCCAAACTTGCACTGTTATTTTTCTGACAGAAACTAGAGCTTAGGAAGCTAAAGAGTTTGTCAAAGGCCACATATCCAGTAGAAGAACCATAAACTCCCTAACTCACAGCTTTCTTGCCACCATATGGTTTTTCCATTGCACATAATGTTGTCACTCTAAGGGTATAATATGAATGTTCCATTTTACATATATCACAAAGACAATTTCAATGTTAAAATTGTCAAAGATGTGATTAAGAAATATATATGCTCTGTCTACGGCTTAAAAAGCAACAATACTTGGCCATAGATATATTCAAGATACTCAAGAGAAGATTCAGTAATGATCATAAAATTCAATCCTATAAATAAACCAAAGTAACCCAGAAACTGTTCCTGGGAAATGCCACTCTGCCCTAACCAGAACAGTCGTCTTTTCCTCTTTCCATTAATTTGCTTACTTTGGCTCCTCCATAAAAGGATGTTTTCCATTTGGTTTTGGAAGTCAAATTTCCACTTTCAGTGATGGCTCTGAATGAACACTTTTAAGTTACCACAGCAAACACTCTGAAAAAATATTTTCTCATTGTGTTCACAAAACAAGAAAAATTTTTGTGGACCCTTCTCAACTTTTTAGAAAATGCAGTAAAGACAATTTTTGCTTTCTTCTACATAGCCATTTTCTCCCTTTGTTCCTTTCTACAGTAGGCATAAACTTACCAATTTGATTTTAACTCTAAAAGACATTTTCCTGGCAGATAATCTTTAGTTTGAACAAAAATCCTTCACCCTTTTCGCCATTTTTCACCATTTTAGCAGAAGGAAAAAAACAAAACCTATGCACAATGTACAGCTGAAGGGAAATAAAGAGTATAGCCTCCAGTTACATTTTATTTCCAACTTATCAAAAAGCCACAGAAATTAAAGTACAAATCCCACTACCACAGACATAGTAAAAGGTTGGAAGAATATTCTAAAGGTCACATTATCTTAATGAAGTGCCACTTCCTGACAACATGGCCATGATACTGGAGTAATATATTCCATTTAGTGGGAAATGCTCTGTGAAATCCATGCCCTCTGCACTCTAAACAAAGATGTTGGTAATTTTCTTAAAAGGTCACACACAAATGCGTTACTTAAAACTAGGCATTTGCCAGTTGTGAATATATGAAAGGTGAATATCAGATATAGGAATTGGGATAAACTGTTTGTAAAATGCCAGGGCTTTTCGCCTATGCTTTAATCATATAAAACGGTGTCAGGTCATGTCATTCTTTGATCTCTATCATTTTATCAAAATATTAAAGGGAAAATTATGCTGAAGATTTTAATAAGATTTTATTTAAAGCCTCTGACTCACTCAAATTCGAAAGTGAGTTTGAGTAAATTGACAAAGATTATTTAGTGTTTTTGTTATTTTAAATTTTTCAGGGAAAAAGCTGCATGTTTACATATGTGCCACAACTTTAAGTACACTTTCAACAAATAATATTTAAGAATGAAATTATAACAGACCTTTCAACCAGAGAAGAAAAAAACAGAGACTTTACTTATCAAAGTCCCTGACTGAACAACAACCATTGTCACACTGCTAAAGGAAATACATATTCTATTTCATTTTCATAAAGTTTATTTAGCATGGGTGGATAAAGAGGTTAAAACAATAGTGGTTTTTAAATTTCGTAGAACTATAGCAACGTCATGGTCAAATAAATTTGGATAATAACATGAAAAAGGTTGTATTTTAAAACTTGAAAGATAAGATATTTAATAAGTAAAAGCTGGAAAACTGGTTAGTAACATCGGAAAAAAAGAACAGTCATCTTAAGCACTTAAAATAATCATGAACGTAAATCTCAGCTAGATTTGAAAAGTTTTGCATATAATACAGAAATTTTAAATTAATAATTACACAGAAGAAAAACAATATACATATATATATAGTATGTATATATATATACATAAAAACAGAAGACAAAAATACACATTAAAATGCAGTTTGATAAATCAATATTTAAAATTTCTGCATGCATATAAAAGTAACAAAAATTAAAAGCTGAAAATAATAATATATGCTTCTATAATCCCTTGCTTCTTAAAAATCCCAGTGAAATTACAGAATAAATAAAATAACCAAAACAGTAATATAAAAGAACTGTGATAGCAATGATAAGTAAGAAATAATAGCACTTATGGATCTAAAAATCTTGCAAAAACTCAGATACAACTGGATGGACAGAGGAAGAATAGTTAGGTAGTTAGGTTGCCAAACCCAGAGGTAAGCAAATATGGGCCTGCCAAAGAGAGGTGAGAAAAGCATCTCCAAGCTTAGAAGCAAGGAAAACTAAGAGTCAGTATGAATATTGCCTTGCTCTATTTAAAAATTTCACTTGAAACAACAGAGGTAGTTGGGGGCTCTCCTTTTCCCATGGGAGGAAACAGATCAACTGGTAATCTGGCTTTATGTTGAAGTCAGGAATGCGCTATCAAAGAAAGTATAGTTTCTATCTCTGTAGGCTCTTCGTGGGGATTATTGGAGCCTGAGAGGCAAAACTGATTTTAAGGTAACTCCATATTCCCAGAGGAGATACAGAAGAAAAGAGAAACCAAGGTAGGTGGCTAAACCACGAAGGAGTCAAAGGTATTATGTCTTGCTTCTCAAACTTCAATGCACCTATGGATTGAATCTGGGCAGCTTTTTAAAATATAGAATCTGATTTAGTAGGTCCAGGGTAGGGCCAGAGATTCTGCATTTCTAATGGGCTCTCAGGGGATCCCCCCCCACACACCAAAGCTGCCGATCCTAAGATTTCCTTTGAGTAGCAAAAGGTTTTTATTCCCAGCATAAAACTCTCCATACCCTAGAAATTACAGAGATTCAGTTCAATTTCCCACCACTGGGAAGCTTGGGAAGCTTTTTTTTTTTTTCCCTTTTGCACATTTTAAATTTAGCATAGTTTTTATCACAAGTTTCAATAATAACAGAGATATAATTTTCAATCCATTGTATATATTGGCATAAAACTCACAGCCATTTCTACTTTAAATGGAATCTAAATACCATAGTGATTTGATAGCCATGATCATCTATTTAAAAATTAAAGGACATGCTCTTCTTTAACAGCCAGAAATTATTTTTTCTTTAAAAACATTAATCTTCCAATTACACTTCTCCTATAGAATTTTTGTGAGATATAATTTATACACCATAAAGTTCACCTGTTTAAGTGAACAATTTAGACGGTTTTTACCATATTCAAAGTTGTGCAATCATCACAGAGCAATTTTATCACCCCAAAAAGACCACCCCTCACCCAATATTTTTTTCACTCTGTTTTATAAAAATGATGTCATCTATGACTAGAGATACCTTTACTGTTTTCTTACCGATTGGGATTTCATTTCTTTTTCCTGCCTAATTGTTCTGGCTAGAACCTCCAGTACGATGCTAAATAGAAGTCATGATAGTGGACATTCTGGTCTCTATCTGGATCTCAGGGGAATAGCATTTAGTCTGTCACCATTAAGTATGACATTAGGTATGGGTTTTTAATAGATGCTCTTCACCAAGTAGAGGAAATTACCTTTTATTCCTAGTTTATTGAATGTAGTTATCATGAAGGGTGTTGGATTTTGTGAAATGATTTTTCTGAGATGATTTCTATTGAGATAATCATGTAGTTTCTTTCTTTTATTCTATTAATGTGGTATAATACATTTATGAATTTTCAAATGTTAAGCAAACCTTATATTCCTTAGATAAATTCCACTTGGTCATGGTGTATAATCCTTTTTTCATGTTACTGAGTTTGGTTTGTTACCCTTTTGTTGAGGAGTTTTACATTTATGTTCATAAAGAATACTGATTTTCTTCTCTTTTGATGTCTTGGACTGGTTTTAGAAACAAGTGATAAGGGCTTCATAAAATGAGTTCGGAATTATTTCTTCCCTTTGTAAATTTTGAAAGAGTTTATGAAGGAATGGTATTAATTTTTCTTTAAAGGTTTCATAGAATTCACCAGCGAAGTCATCTGGGCTTGGGCTTCTCTTTGTGGGAAGCTTTTTGATTACTAATTCAATCTTTTCATAAACATCTGTTCCAATTTTCACTTTCTTCTTCAGTCAGTTCTAGTAGCTCATGTCTAAGAATTTATTTTTAGGGATACAGTTATAATAGTATTACCAAATAATTATTTTCATTTTTGTAATGTCCCCTCTTTCATTCCTGATTTCCTAATTTGAGTTTTTCCTCTTTTCTTGGTGTAGCTAAAGATTTATAAATTTTGCTGATTTTTTTTTTTGCATCTTTATTGGAGTATAATTGCTTTACAATGGTGTGTTAGTTTCTGCTTTATAACAAAGTGAATCAGTTATACATACACGTGTTCCCATATCTCTTCCCTCTTGCATCTCCCTCCCTCCCACCCTCCTTATCCCACACCTCTAGGTGGTCAAAAAGCACTGAGCTGATCTCCCTGTGCTATGCGGCTGCTTCCCACTAGTTATCTATTTTACGTTTGGTAGTGTATATATGTCCATGCCACTCTCTCACTTTATCACAGCTTACCCTTCCCCCTCCCCATATCCTCAAGTCCATTCTCTAGTAGGTCTGTGTCTTTATTCCCATCTTACCCCTAGGTTCTTTGTGACATTTTTTTTGTTGTTGTTAGATTCCATATATATGTGTTAGCATACGGTATTTGTCTTTCTCTTTGTGACTTACTTCACTCTGTATGACAGACTCTAAGTCCATCCATCTCACTACAAATAACTCAATATTACTCAGCCATAAAATAAAAATGAAATTGCTGATCTTTTCAAAGAATCAATGTTTTGTTTGATTTTTGTCTATTGTTTTTCTACGTCTCATTTATTTTCACTCTAATATTTATTGTTTACATCCTTCTGCTTGCTTGAGATTTAGTTTCCTATTTTTCTATTTTCTTAAAGTGGAAAGTCAGGCTTTTGATCTGAGATCTTTCTTCTCTTTTTTTATTAATTGACTGATTGATTGATTTGGCTGTGTTGGGTCTTCATTGCTGTGCACAGGCTTTCTCTAGTTGTGGTGAGCGGGGGCTACTCTTCATTGTGGTGCATGAGCTTCTCATTGCAGTGGCTTCTCTTGTTGTGGAACATGGGCTCTAAGTGCATGGGTTTCAGTAGTTGTGGCACATGGGCTCAGTAGTTGTGGCTCACGGGCTCAGTAGTTGTGGCTCGTGGGCTCAGTACTTGTGGCTCACGGGCTCCAGAGTGCAGGCTCAGTAGCTGTGGTGCACAGGCTCAGTTGCTCCATGGCATGCAGGATCTTCCAGGACCAGGGCTTGAACCCATGTCCCCTGCACTGGCAGATGGATTCTTAACCACCGTGCCACCAGGGAAACCCCTTTCTTCTCTTTACAAGTAGTCATTTACAGCTATAAATTTCCCTCTGAGCACTAATTTTACTGTATCTCATACATTTTAGTATGTTGTGTTTTCACTTTCATTCATCTCAATGTATTTTCTAATTTCCCTTGTGATTACTTCATTGACACATATCCAGGAGGGTGTTATTTAATTTCCACATATTTGTGTATCTTCCAAATCATCATTTGTTACTGAGTTATAATTTCATCCTGTTACAAAGAGCCTATTTTCTATGATTTCAATCCTTTTAAATTTATTGAGGTTTTTAATTTTTATTATTTTTATTTTTATTTTTTTTTTTGCTGTACGCGGGCCTCTCACTGTTGTGGCCTCTCCCGTTGCAGAGCACAGGCTCTGGACGTGCAGGCTCAGCAGCCATGGCTCACGGGCCTAGCGCTCCACGGCATGTGGGATCCTCCCGGACTAGGGCACGAACCTGCGTCCCCTGCATCAGCAGGTGGACTCTCAACCACTGCACCACCAGGGAAGCCCTATTGAGGTTTTTTAAATGGAAAAACCCATGGTCTATTTTAGGGACTGTTTCAAGTGCACTTAAGAATGTATATCCTGCTGGTGTTTGGTAGAGTGTTCTACAGATGTTCATTAGGTCTAATTGACTAATAATGTTCAGGTGTTCTTTTCCCTGTTGATCTTCTAGCTAGTTTTTCTATGCATTTTTTAAAGTGGGATATTGAAATCACCAACTACTATTGTTGAGTAGATTTTTAAAATAGATTTAAGAACCTATTTTGCCTTCCTGGACATATATCCAGAGAAAACTCTAATTGGAAAAGATACATGCACCCCAGTGTTCATTGCAGCACTATTTACAATGGCTAAGGCATGGAATCAACCTAAGTGACCACAGTCAGATGGATAAAGAAGACATGGTATGCATATATATATATATATATATATATATATATATATATATATATATATATATACATTTATACACAGAATGGAGTATTACTCAGCCACAAAAAAATTAAATAATGCCATTTGCAGCAACATGGATGGACCTAGAAATTATCATGCTAAATGAAGTCAGAAAGACAAATATCATGTGATATTACTTATATGTGGAACCTAAAAAAAAATAGTACAAATGAACTTATTTATGAAATGGAAACAGACTCACAGACATAGAAAACAAACTTATGGATAACAAAGGGGAAAGGTGGGAGAAGGATAAATTAAGAGTGATTAACAGATACACGGTACTATATATAAAATAGATAAACAACAAGGACCTACTGTATAGCACAGGGAACTATATTAAATATCTTGTAATAGCCTATAATGGAAAAGAATCTGAAAAAGGATATCTATATGTATATATATATATAACTGAATCACTTTCCTATACACCTGAAACACTAAATCAATGATACTTCAATTAAAAAAATAATCTAAAAAAGACAAAAAATAGCAAAAAAATCTATTTAGCCATTCTCTACCTTTTGATTCGAGTGTTCCAACAATTTACATATAATGGAATCTCTGAATTACTGAAAAGGTATGGTTTAAGTCTGCCATTTTGCTATTTGTTTTCTATGTATCTTATGTCTTATTGTTCCTCTATTCTTCAATTACAATATAAGAGGAAAGAAATAAATTGTTAAACAAAAAGGAAACAGGCCTTGATGATTTAGAAAATCCTCAACATATTCAGGTTGCAAAAAAATCTAAAATTAAGGGATTCACTGTTAGCAAAGCATGCTCTAGAGAAAAAGCCAAGTGTATGGCTGTATGATTTTTTAATACCTTATACTTTAGAATAATCTAAACCTTTCTTTTCTCTGCATATCTTTTGATCTTTTGTTGACAACAGAATATGTTAAATCATATACAATAATATGGTAACTTTGGAAAACTGGGTTTGTTATTGTTGTTTTTTGTTTAGTGACTTTGCTGAATTTATAAAGTCTGTATTCTGCATCATGTGTGGCCACAGAAGTTTCTTCTTTGTTAGCTTACTGGCCATCTAATAATTATACAGAGATTTCCTCAAATTCTTGGAACCAAGAAGTTCTCCAAACTTAGCCAAGGTGCCATGTGTACATGCTGGGTCATGCCTGTATCACTCAGGCAGTCAGTTTAAAACACTGCCTTAACATTCACTTCCTGTTTGTCCAGAAATTCAAAATCAGCCAGAGGTGAGATTTTGGTACTTCTCAGGTCTTTCCTTGACATGTACACAGTTCTTTATATGTGAATGGACTTCAATATTCTCAGAAGTATGTTAGAGCTTCCCAAAGCCCCCAGTCAATGGACATCTCATTCCCCAGATTTTCCTTTTAATTCTTTTGGTCAGCTTCTTGTTTCCCCAACCGTTATGGCCTTCTTAGGCAGCTTTTATATTAAACAATTGCCACTGATGATTTCTGAACAATCAGTACTCCCAAAGAAAAGGTTGTTTGCACTGAGCAGGCTCTAAATGCAATTAAATAATGGCACATCCTGGAAATGCAAGTTTTCAGGGATGGTCAGAAAAGTCAAATAATGACAATTCTGAAAATGTTGCTTTCGGGGGCTTCAAAACAAATTATTCCCCTCTAGTGACTGCTAGGCTGCTGGCTTTCACTGTGTTTGCAGGACTGATGGTTTTCAAGGCTACTACTGATACAACGCTGGGAACAGGGGAAATGGGGGTATAAACTGGTCAGGTCAAAATGCCACAAGACTCACTGTTGTTACTAAAATTCAGCCGTTTTTCTTGAATAAATATTCCTTGAATTGTTGCAAGCCTTTAGATATTTCCAGAGTTCTGTAAAAGTTGACACTTTTTGGCCCTGCCCTTATTTTATCATGAGAAATAACTTTTTTTTTTTGCAGGTATTTACTCCATTGTTACCTTCTAGTAAGTTTTCTTTTTCTGAGAAGGAATCTAGAGTCAGTTCTCCCACTGATAGGGCTTTGGGGGAAATATCTTCACTATATAGTTCAATCACTATTCATCTGAGACTTCTACTCATAAATATGGACATTAGATTAATGAAGAAAATTAAACATATGAAAAGCTAATCTAAGATAAACAAACAGAACTGGCTCCTGAAGAAACAAAGATAATAGACACTGCTAGTCAATTTGCTGCCCATGGCATCACCAAGATTTTATTAGCAATTTACAATCTCAAGCCCTACCCCAAACTTACTGAATCAGAATCTGCATTTAAACATATTCCCCAGGTGATATATGCACACTGAAGTTCAAGAAGCACTGACCTACAGAACAGAAGACAATTTTTAAAAATCACTTTAAAGTGTCCTGAGATACTATTGTACTTCCTCACCCCATAAAAGAACATAATTGTAAAAATGAATCAGGCAGAGAACAAACATTAGATTCAGAAAACTAAAAAATTTCCAAAGTTGAAAAAATTTAAAGGATAGATAAAATAATGAATGGAAGATACTTGAGTTTCTCTTATTTCAGTACACCTCGTGAAACAAAACACTGATTGCCTTTTGTTTGGGACTGTTTTTTCAAGGATATTTGAATAGTAAGAAGACTTAGAAAATAGTGGTAGTGTTTCCCTTCAGAGCAAAGGGCTGGTTTATTTATAGCCTTGGATGATAGAGATGGTATTCACCCCTGGAGCAGAGGGCAGGCATGCTTCATGCTCACTTTAAAATATTTCAGCTCTTTAAGCTCAGAATTTCTCTCATGTTTGAGCAGTCACTCCATGGGACTTAGGAGCAAGGGAACTGACACAAATATATTGCTGCTCATGCTACCTGCAATGCCATGAGTAATATATTTCTTAGTCTCTAACTCAAGAGTCTTGGGTTTCTATGAAACTTTGAGAGTCTAACTTGTGAGACACAAGTAGGCTGAAATCTCAAACCATTCACAGTTTTTGGCAAAAATAAAATGGATACTGGTGAAGACCAAACTAGTAACCTAAAAGACAAATAATCAAGGAGATCTCCTCATATGTTAGGAAAAATGAGAGAAGAAAATATATATATATAATAATGTTAAAAGACCTGGAGATCCCAAAGATATGATAGGAATACTAGGAGATGACAAGGATAATGAAGGAGAACAGAAAACAAATGAACTAATAGAAATTTTCTTGAAAAAGGCATTTATAGCATGAGATGGAGTAAACATGGAGAGTGCTACTAGTATGAAACTAAGACACCATCTTAGTTACATAACCAACATTTCAGAAATTCAGAGAAAATTCTAAAAGTTTTTATAGAAAAAACAGATTTTCTACAAAGGAACAAGATCCAAACAACTATTAGAGGTCTTATCAGCCAAGTTTTGTGTTAGAAGATAATGTCTTCAGAGCTGGAACTGTATCAGAGAAATAAAATATAAACTGAGTAATCTATAAATATCCAAAACATCAGCCTATTATGAAAGGAAAATAAAATCATCTTCAAACATTTTTTTAAAAATTAGAAAGTTTACCCCATGACTTTGTGACTAGAATCACTAGAGAAACTCCACCAAAATAAAAATGAACTGAAACAAAAAGAACAATCTACATTATAAGAAGCAATAACAACTGAGTAAGATCCAGGAGCAAAAGAAGCTAGGGAAAAATATATTCAAAACCTTTAGACTTTGATATGTTTAAGATTCTCTATCAACATTTTTTATGGATCCAATCAACCTACACGGTGCAACAGAAAATAGTAATTACATGAACATAGAATTGTAAAGTTTCCTTATTAGCTTTCAGTAGTTGAATACACAGCCTACCGATTGCACTTATAAAAAAATATCAAATGATAGAAGCATGGCCTTCTAATTTTACCCTGGGGCATTCTTAGAGACTAAAGATATCATAAAATGAGTAAGTTCCTTTACAACTGTCAACAATCTGTCACTTGGAATACCATCAGCAACTGAAACTAGAATTTTGTCCCTTCATAAATGCTCAAAGATGTCAGATTTTATGTTCTGAAAGTCACTAGTGACAAACACATGCAACTCATTTTCTAGGCTTAAGATTATATGGATATCCATGAAGGGTTTAACCAAGTTTTTTGTGGCAGCTCAAAACTCTCATGAACAATTACCACAAAGATAACATTTGCAGTGTTTCCTTGCAAAACAAGAGTTAGATAATAAGAGAGATAAGAAGTGCATCTATGGTAGGAATATTTGAACAAATGAGGTAACAGAGGCAACACGAACGTCCTAACAGCAGGATGGTTTGAGACTGAAGAGGAAGTAGAAAGACTGCATTCTACTCATTATTTTCACCTCTGATACACTTGATTCCTGTTCAAGATCTGATATTGGGCTTAAAATAGAATAGAAAAGTCCCTTTTTGAAGCAACTATATAGTTCATTTTTTACTGGCAATTAAAATGTACCTCTAAAGCCTACGTGTGTACATAAAGCTCAGAAGGAATGAATGGAGGATCTAACAAAGTGTCATTGGGTAAACATATTGAGGAAACGCATGGAAACCACATTTCTAAGGATGCTCATCTCTTTGTATTTTAGAAGTATTCTTGCCTGATCATCATCAATGAGAAAGGGGTTACTAAGACTCACTAAACAAATGAGTTACAATTCTGACCCTGAACAATATGTCAAAAACCTCAAAGCTTTGTGTAGTTGATGACTATTTAGAGAGTGTTAAAAGAAGAGAAAAGCTCTGAGGAAAACTTCAAGTCATTCTGCAAACATATATTTCCCAAAACAGCAAACTTTGAACACAGTTTCTTCTACCTCTGGATATCAAATGTAGATTTTCTTATACACCAACATCTGAGAGGATGCTGAAAGCATTAATTATACTGGATATATTTTGAACAATCCTGAGGATAAGAATTGCCAAATGAAAAATGGCAGACTCCAAGATGTTGTTAATAATAACGTATTCTAGACAGCAGACCTAGAAAACATAGCATCAGCATGAAAAGTGAATTTTCATACTGAAAAGTGCTATATCCACAATATGCAAAATATCAATAATAATGTATTCTAAGAAGCAGTTGCAGAAAATAAGACCATGGCATGAATAAAAAGCAACTTTTCAGGCTGACAGAAAAATTAAGGCAGGAAAGAGCGAATGAATAAAAATGTATTGTAAATATGCAGTGGCATGCAGACACTGTATCTACAGTTACTTGGTGTGTGCCAAGGCATGAACATTTTCTGGGCCCTGAGTTGATGCATGTTTTTTAATATGGGGTTCTGCATATCTTAGTGCAGGATTAATACTGTGTATCTTGAAAAAACAGAAGAATGAACATCCTTCACGGAGAATGAATATTATGTTGTGGACTTGCCTATAAATGTATGATCCAGAATACTGTAAATAAATGGCTTTATTTTCTATATATAACTTCACAGTTTACAAAGCCATTTCAAATTTATTATCTAAATTGATTCTTGAAATAATATACTTACAGTAGATGGAAAAAACATTATTATTGTTACAAGGGTATAAAATGATATTCAGAAAATGCTACCAAGTTAAGAAGTGGGGTTTGAGATGGGGCAGAGAAGAACAAAGTAGATCTTCTGACTTTTACTCTGGAATATTTATGTCTTCATCACACTGACACTCTTGAGGAAGTGGCACCTCTAAGTATACTGCCATTAGGCTAGAAGATATAATTACATGTCTAGTCCTTGATTACACAAGTATTGAGTGCCTTTTTTTATACCAAGTGTACTGCTAAATGCTGAAATATAATGATGAGAAAACACAAAACAAGACATGGTCTTGTTCTCATAAAGGTTACAGACTAGTTGGTAGAGAAACAGCAATGGCATTATTCCACTAGTTAATGGGTTTCTGAGGTTTGGGTATTTGGATGGACAATGGGGACATTTTATTCAAAAATAGTACACTGGGAGAGGAGCAGTTTGGAAAGAAATGATTATAAATTTAGGCTTGGACATGTGGATTCAGGAGTCTTTGAAACATCCAAAGAGAGATGTTAAATAGGCAGACTGACATAGGCTGGGGTTGAGTGTGTGTGTGTGTGTGTGTGTGTGTGCATGTGTGTGCATGTGATCAGGCACATGTGTACATCCTTTTACAAGTGTAAGATCTATATAGCTTTGTAAAGTATGAAGTCTCTACTATTAGTACAGAGTGTTGGTATAAGTCTGCACAAATTTATTCAACTGTAAAACTAAAGGAATAAAAATGTATGAATAAATGAAAGAAGATAGGTGTGTGTGTGTATGTATGTATGCGTGTGTATGTATATATATCTGAAAGCCAGGTCTATGTAAATTAAAGAGGCATGGGAAAATGGAATATAGCTTTCTTGCTCTATACTAAACTCTTGGTATTCAGTAAATATTTCTCAAATAGAACTTCCTATAGTTAGAGCACCATGAACTGTTTTCTTCTGCTCACCTCTTCAGTAAGTTTAAAACTAGCAAAATAATGGTAAATGATCAAAATACTCCAGCACAAAGAATACAAAGTAGAAGAGCAAGTTACTTTTTTTATGATTCATGATATTCAACTATGAAAACATCTACAAAAAATATATACCACATTTAAAACTAAAAACCCAAGAGCTCTGTGATTCCTTTCAAAATTTTGTAAATAATGTACTAGAAGATATCTGTGTGAAGAAAAGTGATTTTTTTTCTTTAAAAAGAATTGATCAGTGTTTTAATTGGCCAAAAAAAGGACTCTTCCTAGCACACAACTGCACGTGATCTCACAACATGACCAATTCAACTAACAGAGTTGTTTGTTTTGACTAGGTAGTGTATTGCAATCACCCATGGATAGAATTGCCCTGTGTTCTGGTTTGGACAGTCCCAATTTATACTTCTTGCCCCAATTATTAATAGCTCCTTTTTTCACTTTCAGTAGTGTCATCCAAGTTTGCATGATAAATTATTTGGTTACCACATATGTGAAACTCTAAAAAAATGAAATGTCCTCAGCTGTTAAATCCAGATGTTCAAAGTCAATGGGTCATTCAATTTGGAAACAATGATCTGTTTATTCTAAAAGGTCTGCAAGTATCTCCGGTAGGTACCCCTACTTAAGAACTGCTCATCTAAAGTTCATCAAAAATTACAGAAATAAAGAAGCATTTGGTGGCAGATATTCATATGCTGAATTCACAGCAAGGACAACTGGATGGCTACTTTACAAGTATTTCTGTGATATCTTTATGGATGTTTAGCTTTGAGAGAAAACAGGGGATTTTACTTTATCAAATGTCTAAAACTAAAGTTTTGAAAACTACTCCAATTGTGACCAGATAGGTGCTGCATTGCTCATAATAATGTGGTCCAAACAATAAATTTATGCCTTAGGCGAGTCTTACCTAAAATGTCAATAAACTCTCTTTTCATTGCTTTATTTATTTACTTAAAATAGAGCTGATTATTAAAACAATTCTATGTACACATTATTAATCCTTTTTCCTCTTTAAAGTATTGTTTTATAAGTTTTCCAATAATATAAATACACAATTTTGACTTAGCATCCTTCTCACTAACCTGAAAAGAAATAAGTACTCCACTTCAAGATTTTAAATAAAGATGTTACAGCATTTATTGACTTTTGCTCGAACAAAAATCTCAGTTCAAGATTTTGGACTGTCAGTGACAACTGAAACCTCTTGTCTGCTTTCTTCTCATCTGAGAACAGCTTCTTGCAAATAATGAGAATCCACACTTTCAGTTAATTAGTGGGTCCCCCAAGGGGGAACCCTTGGCTTCCCCTGTAGGAGGGGGAGCCAAGAAACATGTAAATTTTCATCCTCCCTGTCTTCCCTTAGGTTTCTCCTCCCAGGCAGCAGAAGCTTCATTCAATCATACAATCTGATTCTGATTTGGCAACTCTATCCAGCTCACAGAGGCCTGCTTAACCAAGCTCTTCACAGACCCCCACAAACAGCCCTGCTTGCTCATTCCTTAGGATTAGGGTACACATACCAGCATACAGTCCATCTTGGTATAGTAGACCTAAGAAAGAGGTTCCAACAAGTTGTAGAAGCAAGCATGAAGCCACTTGGGCAGGGAATTTTGAGTTCAGGTACACATAGAACTCAGTCTTGGGGTGGGGGAACTGTGGGATCCACTTGGGCCCACTTACAGGGGAATTACTTGCCCATGGAGCTCTGGTAATCTTGCACATCTTTACACAGGCCATGTGAGCAAGGCTTAACCACTAGCTTATCTAAGTCCTGGTCAAACACCCTGTTATTCTCTGAAAACACAGGAGGCATCAGAGGAGGTGCTACCAAGGCCATTTCCTTCCCACCTCCCTGTCTTCCAGGGATATCTTCATGAGACAATTTCTCATTTTCTGGGTTCTGCTGAGGTATTAAGCTTTCTCTCTCCTCATGCCCTTCCACTTAGGGTACAGCTGCAGACTATAAACTGCTTAGTTGCAGCACATAAGCATCCCAGCAGCACTCATGCCATTTCATCACATCATCCAGCCCCTTTGGTTACAATGTCGTACAGGGGGCCAAGGCATGTGGGGAGCTGGCACATTGGTTCATCTTGCTTTTGCTCTCTATGTAAGTAATAAACTGTCTGAATTTAAAAGAGTTTGTTGTTTCTTTACAGGCTGAGTCTTCTAACCTTGTTGATGCCATGGGTGAGAAGCGTGGCTACAAGAAGCCAGAGTAGGGTCCTAGGTCAGGGGTCCTGTTGTCAGGTCTCAAGAAGGACTGCCTGCCACGTATACTTAGATGTAGTAGCTCTCAACAAATCAGAGAGAGCTGAGTATAGAGAATTGACTGTGTGTGGATCAGTTTCAGAAAGAATAGATGACACCACAACTTAAGGCCAGGAGAAAAGAGAAATTATTTGAGGGTATTTATGTCATTGTGGTTATTGAATAGCTAGTAAAGGAAAATTGAAAAAGAACAGACTGCAAAACATGATATTGGCCAGCAGGAAAATTAGGAAAGTATTTACTGTAACATGAGAATATTTTTTAAAAGTAGTAAATGAAAACAAAAAACACCATAGGTTACAACACAGTATATCCTGTGTGAGCCTGATTTTGTAAAACAAAAGCACAGATTGAAAGCCAGTATTTTTCCTTAAAAATATATATATATTCTAGGACTTCTCTGATGGCACAGTGGTTAAGAATCTGCCTGCCAGTGCAGGGGATGTGGGTTCGAGCCCTGGTCCAGGAAGATCTCACATGCCACTGAGCAACTAAGCCCGTGCACCACAACTACTGAGCCTGCGCTCCAGAGTCCACAAGCCACAACTACTGAGCCTGCATGCCACAACTACTGAAGCCTGCATGCCTAGAGCTCATGCTCTGCAACAAGAGAAGCCACCACTATGAGAAGCCCACACACTGCAACGAAGAGTAGCCCCTCTCACCACAACTAGAGAAAGCCCGTGTGCCACCACAAAGACCCAATGCAGCAATAAATAAATAAATTTATTTAAAAAAAAGTATTCTATACTGTTGAAAATGACCATAATTACCTTTGTAATTAGAAATAGAATAAACACCAAATGGGTAAAAGGGATAAATAAACATAAAATAGAAAAAAGGCCAGAAGACACATTAAAGTAAGAGAAAGATAAATAAGGTAATATTTAGATAAACAAAGCATTGAAAACTAATTTAGTGGCATGTTGCTTCTAATTAAGATTTTAAACATTTACTTACACTGGTGCATTTTACCATAAATGAAGTGAAAAATAAAAGAATTTACATGCTTTCCAAATTACTGACCTAGTGAAATTGTTGAGTATCCCTTCATCTTTTAATTAGCTCCTTTTTTGTAGGACTACCTGCTTTACCTTCCTTCTCTAAACAAGTTGAAGGCATGTATTCTTGAATTTTCATAAGCAAAGTATATGCTGGCAGAGACAAAGGGCTTCTTAAAATGTAGATACTTGAGCTGTACCTTAAAAATTCAGATTCAAACAGTCTGCACCAGAACCCAGGGCTCTGCATTTTCAATAAGCTTCTGAAATGATCCATATGCTGGAGATCTGGGAAACACACTTTGAAAGATCTTGAATGAAGTAAAGAACCCCAATTAAACATAAATATACATAATTCTACACCTTTTGTTTAACCAAATGGTTGAATTTCTTGAAGTCACATACTCCTAACCAGTGCCTTTTCTAACCAGAGCCTTTTCCGGTTTCTTCACACTGAGATAATAATTGTCATATCCATCTAAGAACACCCCCTTTCTAATTTTCTTCCTCTTGCCAAAGAGAAGTCACAGTCTGAGGGAATTTATAAGCCACACATACCCTTCTTCTTAATGAGTCTTGAAGCTTATTGAGCGACTTTTAGGAACAGGAGAGTATTGTACCCTTCTGCAATGCTGGGGCAAAAAAAAAAGGCCCATAGCATAAAGTCAGATGCCCTTGTCCCCTGTCCCAGGCCCTCCACATCTGGTCTTATCCTAAATTGCCTGTGCCGTGACCAGCTGAATGACTGACCTTGGAGTAGCCTTCCTTGTGACCACTTTCTCCACTTTCAATTTTCTTCACCTTCTGTTTCCCACACTTATTAAAGTCTACTCCCACTTAAAGCTGTTTTGAGATCCACTTTCTTCTTAAAACTTGCCTATTTACCAACTCAAACTGATTCATCCTACATCTGAACCCAGTTGTGTTTATTAGCAACTTGACATATATATAGGTCATGTAGAATTTATGTGCTCAAGGAGACACCTGGGGTCCAGTTGTACGTGGAGAGTGGTGGGGAGAGGTTAGTCACAGTGCAAGTTAAGACACCCTTCATTCATTTACTGTGACTTCATTTATTCAGTCACTCAATTTTTCCACAATTCTCTCTTAATCACCTACAATATGCCAGGAATACTTCTGGGTACTGGGAACACATCAGTAAACAAAACACCCAAGGTGCTTATATTCTAATGAGAGTAAGCAGACATTAAAGAAATATATAAAAGATACCACAAAAAAAGAAAATTACAGACCAACATCACTGATGAACAGAGACACAAATATCCTCAACAAAATACTAGCAAACTGAATTCAACAATACATTAAAAGGATCATACACCATGATAAAGTGGAATTCATCCCAGGGATGCAAGGATTTTTTTAACATCCACATATCAATCAGTGTGATACACCACATTAACAAGTTGAAGAATAAAATCCATATGATCATCTCAACAGATGCAGAAAAAGCTTTTGATAAAATTCAACATCCATTTATGATAAAACCTCCAGAAAGTGGGCAGAGAGGGAACCTACCTCAATATAATAAAGGCCATATATCACAAACTCACAGCTAACATCATACTCAACAGTGAAAAGCTGAAAGCATTTCCTCTAAGATCAAGAACCAGACAAGCATGTCCACTCTTGCCACTTTTATTCAACATAGTTCTGCAAGTCCTAGCTATGGCAATCAGAGAAGAAAAATAAAAGGAACCTAAATTGGAAAAGAAGAGGTAAAACTGTCACTGTTTGCAGATGACATGATACTATACATAGAGATTCCTAAAGATACTACCAGAAACTACTAGAGCTCATCAATGAATTCAGTAAAGCTTCAGGATACAAAATTAATACACAGAAATCGGTTGCATTTCTGTACACTAACAATGAAAGATCAGAAAGAGAAATTAAGAAAACAATCCCATTTAACAGCCCATCAAAAAGAATAAAATACTTAGGAATAAGCCTACCTAAGGAGGCAAAAGACCTGTAGTCTGAAAACTATAAAATGCTGATGAAAGAAATCAAAGATGACACAAACAGATGGAAAGATATACTGTGTTCTTGGATTGGAAGAATCAATAATTTCAAAATACTACCCAAGGCAGTCTAAAGATTCAATGCAATTCCTATCAAATTACCAATGGCATTTTTCACAGAACTAGCACAAAAAAATTTTAAATTTGGATGGAAGCACTAAAAACCTGGAATAGCCAAAGCAATCCTAAAAGAGAAAAATGGAGCTGGAGGAATATTGCTCCCTGTCTTCATATTATACTACAAAGCTACAGTCATCAAAACAGTATGGTACTGGCACAAAAAACAGAAATATAGATCAATGGAACAAGATAGAACGACCAAAAATAAACCCATGCACATATGGTCAATTAATTTATGACAAAGGAGGAAAGAATATACAATGGAGAAAAGATAGTCTCTTCAATAAATGGTGCTGGGAAAACTGGACAGCTACATGTAAAAGAATGAAATTAGAACATTATCTAACACCATACACAAAAATAAACTCAAAATGGATCAAAGACCTAAATGTAAGGCTGATTACTATAGAGGAAAACATAAGCAGAACACTCTCTGATATAAATCACAGCAATATCTTTTTGGATCTACCTCCTAGAGTAATGAAAATAAAAACAAAAATAAACAAATGGGACCTAATGAAACTTAAAAGTTTCTGCACAGTAAAAGAAACCATAAACAAAATGAAAAGACAACTCACAGAATGGGAGACAATATTTGTTAATGCTGTGACCAACAGGGATTAATCTCCAAAATATCTAAACAGCTCAATATGAAAAAAACAACCCAATCAAAAAATGGGTGGAAGATCTAAATAGACATTTCTCCAAAGAAGACATACAGATGGCCAAAAAGCACATGGAAAGATGCTCAACATCACTAATTATTAGAGAAATGCAAGTCAAAACTACAATGAGGTATCACCTCATACTGGTCTGAATGGCCATTATAAAAAAGTCTACAAACAATAAATGCTGGAAAGGGTGTGGAGGAAAAGAAACCTTCCTACTCTGTTGGTGGGAATGTAAATTGGTACAGCAAGTATGGAGAATAGTATGGCGGCTCCTTAAAAACTAAAAATAACACTACTGTATGATCCAACAATCCCACTCCTGGGCATACATCTGGAGCAAACCATAATTTGGAAAGACACACGCACCCCAGTGTTCACTGGAGCACTATTTACAATAGCCAAGACATGGCAGCAACCTAAATGTCCATTGACAGGAATGGATAAAGAAGATATGATACATATAGACAATGGAATATTACTCAGCCATTAAAAAGAATGAAATAATTTGCAGCAACATGGATAAACCTGGAGATTATCATACTAAGTGAAGTCAGACAGAGAAAGACAAATATCATGTGCTTTAACATTACATGGAATCTAAAAAAAATGATACAAATAAACTTATTTACAAAACAGAAACAAACTCAGACATAGAAAACAAGTTTATAATTAACAAAGGGGAATGGGGGAGGGATAAGTTAGGAGTTAGGGATTATCATACACACTTCTATATATAAAATAAATAACTAATAAGGACCTACTGTCTAGCACAGGGAACTCTACTCAGTACTCTGCAATGACCTATATGGGAAAAGATTCTGAAAAAGAGTGGATATATGTGTATGTATACCTGATTCATTTTGCCATACACTTGAAACTAACAACATTGTGAATGAACTATAGTCCAAAATAAAAATTAAATTTAAAAAAAGACAGTAAAAATAATGCATATTATTATAACCAACACTTATTGAATGTTTACTGATGCCAGGTACTATTCTATGTGCTTTGTGTTAACTCACAAGTTATGAGATAAGAATTATTATTTTCCATTTTACAGATAAGGAACCCAGGCACAGAATGTTTCAAGAACTTGCCCAAAGTCAGAAAGCAAGCAGTGGGAGGCAAAGATTTAAACCTAGGCATTCTGGCTCTAGCATTCACCCTCTTAAGTTCTCACCAAACCTCCCCATCGATAATAAAAGTACGTGCTCTGAAGAAAAATAAAGCACAGTACGTGGGACAGGGAGTAATGAAAAAAGGGTGGTCAGAGAAGGCTTCTTTAATACCCATTTTTATAGGCAGATGCAAGTTCCTTCAGTTGTCGTGTTCAACTCAGTTAGTTTCTATTAAAGTTGAAGTAAGACATACTTCAGTTAAGTGGTCATGATGCCAAACACAGCCCCACTTCAGAAAGTTTGCACTTGAAGGGTCCCAGGTCAAGAGTGGCCCCATCCTACTTCTGTGGTCTTCTAAGGGTATAGATGTTTTTACCGTGGCTCCACATGAGGGAGCATGGGGTTAGAAAAGGGGCAGCTGTTAGGTCAAGTAAAGGGACAACCAACCAACTTAAAGGGTAGAGATCAATACCACAGCTGAGGTTAAAGATCTTTTAAGAAATAGTGGTATTTTCCTCTGGATATGAGGGAGCAAAGATGAAACTAACACACATTCATGGCAATGATCATATCATTAGAGCCATTACCATGCAATGGAGCCAGAACCAGGGACCCCTCCCCATCACCACTTTATTTCCTCATTTATCCCTCCTCCCTGCCTCCAATCTTAGAGGAAGGGAGGTGTCACATGGCATGATCACATCACCACCTTTTCCTCTAAAGAAACTGTGAGCCACAGTCTTAAGCCTGTGATGATTGGGAAAGAACAGGCAAGTCTTAAATACTGAGAACGCATTAATAAACTGAAGTGACAGAGTTATGGAATCTCTTTTAAGGGTCTATTAGAGGAAATAGAGTTAAAAGCAGTGATAAGAAAAACAAAACTTCATCCAATTTACTTCTGAATGCATTTAGACTCCTAAACAACTTGGTGACACAATTAAGACACACCTATAGTAAAATTTCTGGTAGTGAAAATGCTATAGTGAAAACCTGGAGGCAGTTATTTTTTAATTTCATAGTCAGGAAAGCCTCGAAGGAGGAAAACTGTGAACCAAGACATTTGAACATAGTGAGGAAGTAAAACATGCAAACATCTGGGAAAAGAACATTCCTGGGGCTTCCCTGGTGGCTCAGTGGTTGAGAGTCCGTCTGCCGATGCAGGGGACACAGGTTCATGCCCTGGTCTGGGAAGATCCCACATGCCACGAAGCAGCTGGGCCCGTGAGCCATGGCCACTGAGCCTGTGCGTCCGGAGCCTGTGCTCCACAACGGGAGAGGCCACAATAGTGAGAGGCCCGCGTACCACAAAAAAAATAAAAATAATAACAATAAAAAAGAACATTCCTGGTAAAAGAATTGAAAAAAAAAATTTCTGGCTCTTGGTTGACTGGTTGATTAAATATTATCATATTTGTACCTGTGATGGAAGTTCCATATGGGTGATGCCTGTGTCTTGACACTGTAATGTGGAAATGAGGTTTTGTGAACACTTGGTACATTGTAGACATTCATAAACAATGAGCAGTAAAAGTTTTGATAAAAATCAGAAACCAAATTTACTCAAAATTTAATAGAATATTCACCATATGAATACTGCTGGCATGTATATTTGTGAGAAATTAGTTTTTACAGAATATAGCAAAGAATTAGAGATATATTAATATTCTCAATATAAAATGACATTTCATTTAAAGTTTCATATGATTAATTTTGTTCTAATGCATTTAATAGTCATAGCATATGTGATTTTTAACTATTTAAAATTATAATATTAATTTAATGGAATATTTTGCAGTTATTAAAATCATGTATTTGAAGAACATGGATTAGGTAATATATTTATTGGAAAATTAAGACAGAAAAATAAATGAAGAAAGGAGAATGAAAAAAATATTATCATTACTTCTAGAGTCTGAGAACTTGGAAATTTTATATTTTTTTAAATTTCAATATTTTTCAAGTTTACTACAATGAATTTGTGTTACTTTTATAATTGGGGAGAAGCACAATATGTGTGTGTGTGTATATATACACACACACACACTCCCAATTCCATTTATTATTCACACACAATCTTTTAATTCTTTGGCAAAACTAAGTATGGTCAAGAAATACAGCAGCTAGCTAATAGTAAACTGTAATTTTATGTTTCCTTATGTTAAAGATTTGTATTACCACACTTAAGATTTCCCTTTAAGTTTCTTAAACTTGATTTACAAGGAGTTATTCAGAATTTACAAACTAATTTTGTAAATTCTATGCAGTGCTAATTGTAAATCAATAATTCTAATCCTTGGCTGAATGGATACAAAAACAAGACCCACATATATGCTGTCTACAAGAGACCCACTTCAGACCTAGAGACACATACAGACTGAAAGTAAGGGGATGGAAAAAGATATTCCATGCAAATGGAAACCAAAAGAAAGCTGGAGTAGCAATTCTCATATCAGACAAAATAGACTTTAAAATAAAGACTACTAGAAGAGACAAAGAAGGACACTACATAATGATCAAGGGATCGATCCAAGAAGAAGATATAACAATTGTAAATATTTATGCACCCAACATAGGAGCACCTCAATACATAAGGCAAATACTAACAGCCATAAAAGGAGAAATCGACAGTAACACAATCATAGTAGGTGACTTTAACACCCCACTTTCACCAATGGACAAACCATCCAAAATGAAAATAAATAAGGAAACACAAGCTTTAAATGATACATTAAACAAGATGGACTTAATTGATATTTATAGGACCTTCCATCCAAAAACAACAGAATACACATTTTTCTCAAGTGCTCATGGAACATTCTCCAGGATAGATCATATCTTGGGTCACAAATCAAGCCTTGGTAAATTTAAGAAAATTGAAATTGTATCAAGTATCTTTTCCGACCACAATGCTATGAGACTAGATATCAATTACAGGAAAAGAGCTGTAAAAAATACAAACACATGGAGGCTAAACAATACACTACTTAATAACGAAGTGATCACTGAAGAAATCAAAGAGGAAATTAAAAAATACCTAGAAACAAATGACAATGGAGACACGACGACCCAAAACCTATCGGACACAGCAAAAGCAGTTCTAAGAGAGAAGTTTATAGCCATACAATCCCACCTTAAGAAACAGGAAACATCTCGAATAAACAACCTACCCTTGCACCTAAAGCAATTAGAGGAAGAAGAACAAAAACATCCCAAAGTTAGCAGAAGGAAAGAAATCATAAAAATCAGATCAGAAATAAATGAAAAAGAAATGAAGGAAACGATAGCAAAGATCAATAAAACTAAAAGCTGGTTCTTTGAGAAGATAAACAAAATTGATAAACCATTAGCCAGAGTCATCAAGAAAAGAAGGGAGAAGACTGAAATCAATAGAATTAGAAATGAAAAAGGAGAAGTAACAACTGACACTGCAGAAATACAAAAGATCATGAGAGATTACTACAAGCAACTCTATGCCAATAAAATGGAAAACCTGGAGGAAATGGACAAATTCTTAGAAATGCACAACCTTCCAAGACTGAAGCAGGAAGAAATAGAAAATATGAACAGACCAATCACAAGCACTGAAATTGAAACTGTGATAAAAAATCTTCCAACAAACAAAAGCCCAGGACCAGATGGCTTCACAGGTGAATTCTATCAAGCATTTAGAGAAGAGCTAACACCTATCCTTCTCAAACTCTTCCAAAATATAGCAGAGGGAGGAACACTCCCAAACTCATTCTACGAGGCCGCCATCACCTTGATACCAAAACCCGACAAGGATGTCACAAAGAAAGAAAACTACAGGCCAATATCACTGATGAACATAGATGCAAAAATCCTCAACAAAATCCTAGCAAACAGAATCCAACAGCACATTAAAAGGATCATACACCATGATCAAGTGGGATTTATTCCAGGAATGCAAGGATTCTTCAATATACGCAAATCAATCAATGTGATACGCCACATTAACAAATTGAAGGAGAAAAACCATATGATCATCTCAATAGATGCAGCGAAAGCTTTCGACAAAATTCAACACCCATTTATGATAAAAACCCTGCAGAAAGTAGGCATAGAGGGAACTTTCCTCAACATAATAAAGGCCATATATGACAAACCCACAGCCAGCATCATCCTCAATGGTGAAAAACTGAAATGATTTCCACTAAGATCAGGAACAAGACAAGGTTGCCCACTCTCACCACTCTTATTCAACATAGTTTTGGAAGTTTTAGCCACAGCAATCAGAGAAGAAAAGGAAATAAAAGGAATCCAAATTGGAAAAGAAGAAGTAAAGCTGTCACTGTTTGCAGATGACATGATACTATACACAGAGAATCCTAAAGATGCTACCAGAAAACTAATAGAGTTAATCAATGAATTTGGTAAAGTTGCAGGATACAAAATTAATGCACAGAAATCTCTGGCATTCCTATATACTAATGATGAAAAATCTGAAAGTGAAATCAAGGAAACACTCCCATTTACCATTGCAACAAAAAGAATAAAATATCTAGGAATAAACTTACCTAAGGAGACAAAAGACCTGTATGCAGAAAATTATAAGACACTGATGAAAGAAATTAAAGATGATACAAATAGATGGAGAGATGTACCATGTCCTTGGATTGGAAGAATCAACATTGTGAAAATGACTCTACTACCCAAAGCAACCTACAGATTCAATGCAACCCCTACCAAACTACCACTGGCATTTTTCACAGAACTAGAGCAAAAAATTTCACAATTTGTATGGAAACACAAAAGGTCCCGAATAGCCAAAGCAATCTTGAGAATGAAAAATGGAGCTGGAGGAATCAGGCTCCTTGACTTCAGACTATACTACAAAGCTACAGTAATCAAGACAGTATGGTACTGGCACAAAAACAGAAAGATAGATCAATGGAACAGGATAGAAAGCCCAGAGATAAACCCACGGACATATGGTCACCTTATCTTTGATAAAGGAGGCAGGAATGTACAGTGGAGAAAGGACAGTCTCTTCAATAAGTGGTGTTGGGAAAACTGGACAGGTACATGTAAAAGTATGAGATTCGATCACTCCCTAACACCATACACAAAAATAAGCTCAAAATGGATTAAAGACCTAAATGTAAGGCCAGACACTATCAAACTCTTAGAGGAAAACATAGGCAGAACACTCTATGACATAAATCACAGCAAGATCCTTTTTGACCCACCTCCTAGAGAAATGGAAATAAAGACAAAAATAAACACATGGGACCTAATGAAACTTAAAAGCTTTTGCACAGCAAAGGAAACCATAAACAAGACCAAAAGACAACCCTCAGAATGGGAGAAAATATTTGCAAATGAAGCAACTGACAAAGGATTAATCTCCAAAATTTATAAGCAGCTCATGCAGCTCAATAACAAAAGAACAAACAACCCAATCCAAAAATGGGCAGAAGACCTAAATAGACATTTCTCCACAGAAGATATACAGACTGCCAACAAACACATGAAAGGATGCTCAACATCTTTACTCATTAGAGAAATGCAAGTCAAAACTACAATGAGATATCATCTCACACCAGTCAGAATGGCCATCATCAAAAAATCTAGAAACAATAAATGCTGGAGAGGGTGTGGAAAAAAGGGAACACTCTTGCACTGCTGGTGGGAATGTGAATTGGTACAGCCACTATGGAGAACGGTATGGAGGTTCCTTAAAAAACTACAAATAGAACTACCATATGACCCAGCAATCCCACTACTGTGCATATACCCTGAGAAAACCATAATTCAAAAAGAGACATGTACCAAAATGTTCATAGCAGCCCTATTTACAATAGCCTGGAGATGGAAACAACGTAAGTGTCCATCATCGGATGAATGGGTAAAGAAGATGTGGCACATATATACAATGGAATATTACTCAGCCATAAAAAGAAATGAAATTGAGCTATTTGTAATGAGGTGGATAGACCTAGAGTCTGTCATACAGAGTGAAGTAAGTCAGAAAGAGAAAGACAAATACTGTATGCTGACACATATATATTGAATTTAAGAAAAAAAAATGTTATGAAGAACATAGGGGTAAGACAGGAATAAAGACAGAGACCTACTAGAGAATGGAGTTGAGGATATGGGGAGGGGGAATGGTAAGCTGTGACAAAGTGAAAGAGTGGCATGGACATATATACACTACCAAACGTAAGGTAGATAGCCAGTGGGAAGCAGCCGCATAGCACAGGGAGATCAGCTCAGTGCTTTGTGACCGCCTGGAGGGGTGGGATAGGGAGGGTGGGAGGGGGACGCAAAAGGGACGGGATATGGGAACATATGTATATGTATAACTGATTAAATTTGTTATAAAGCAAAAATAAATAAATAAATAAATAAATAAATAAATAAATATATAAAAAAAATAATTCTAATCTTAAACGAAGTAGAAACAGGTTCTTTTAACTCCCTGCTTTGTCCATGGGAATGCAGAAACTAAAAATCCCATCAAATCTGCCCTGAAGCCTTTTAAACTTGCTTTTATTTTTGGCTCCTATTTTATCATTTGCTAGTCTCCGTGGTATAGAACACAACTGTCAAAGTAATAGCTTATATTTCAGATCAGTCATTTGCCTCATCATAAAATGCATCTACAGGAATCAAATGCAAGATGAAAAAAACATTAGGACATATCTTAATTTTCTGGAAAGCAACAAAATTCATTTATAAGCTACTTGTACACTAAGATAATACCTATAACAAAACTTAATGGACTGAAGTACTATTCTCCTTAAAGGTCCATTTTTAAATCAGAGGAAAGCATAGCTAGCAGCAAATATCTTATTAAACAACAAGTGTGCAAATGCAAAAGGCAGAAGCCTCTAGGGCTATGTTAATTATCTCAGGGTCGCAGGCATTAAGATCACTGTCTGGCAGTTTCTAAGGCAGTCATATGGCAGTGCCAGCACACAAGCATCCCCAAGGTCTTGCAGTTACAGCACTGTCATATTTCAAATGACAGGTAATACTTATGAACACTCCAACACTAACCTCCTCAATTATAGTCAATGTCAAGGTTTTACAACTGGAGGAACTACTAATTTCTAACATATATATTGCCTGACAAAAAGTACTTTATAAAAATAAGTGTTTAAAACCTATTGCAAGATGCTAAAGAAATCTTTGGAATGTTCACACCAAGATTCTTTGGGTGTTTTTCTTCTTGGGGGGAAAACTCATACATTTTCTTTCCTAAGGAAGATAATCTTTGTAACATTTATATCACAAGAAAGCCTCAAAGCAGTTTAATGGGTCTGGATTCCATTATCCTTGCCTATAGTGACATTTTACCACAAGATATTTCAAGTTAGATTTAATTCATTTCCAATATACTCATATTAATCATATTACATTAGAAATGTGTATTTATATAGACATGGTGTTATTTCATCAAATTACATTTCTTCCAACTTTTTACTAAGATGACATTTTTCTATCTTTCAGCTTGCCTGTGAATATTTGCAACTGATGGGCTGGCTCTGTTAACACCTCCTCTTTCTAGTTTTTCTTTTACTTGTAAGCCTCCTAATAAGACCACAGAGAGCCACTCAGATGTCAGTTTGTGTTCCTAGTAATCCTCACATGGTGCAACCTTTGACAAGAAACCCGAAATCTCACTTAGGATCAAGCTTAAACCTCCAAGTTGTTAAACTTAATCTAAGAGATTAAGTTCTAGGGGAAACTTTAGCTTTACCTGAATGGAGATTGTTAAGGGAAGCAGCTGGGCTTCTATGGGGCAGGAAGGCTGAACTATGAAAAACCTTTTCAAGCTTTGGATGAGCAGCTTTTCCATTAGACATCTTTCATCTTCCATAGAAAGTTCTCAACTAGGGGTTCATAGACCATTGGTAGTCTCCAAATGGGGGCAGTGTGAAATTGCATGCAAATTTTGTTTTTATATACACATGCATATTTTTCTGGGGAGAGTATATAATATTCGTCTACTTCTTAAAAGAATCTATAACCCTAAACTTAAATTATTAGACCATGTAATCTATGGGAATTTATTCCCCAAGAATACCCATTTATAAATGGAAAACATAGAAACAGACAGAAGTGAGAGACTCATTTAAGACTCAACTAAGTTTTAATTTAATTTTCAAATAAGAGAATCTTTTTTTCCAAACTTCTTCTAACAAAAAAAGACATTGAGAGTTGAAGTAGTTAAGTATTATACTCATTTAGATTCTGAATATGTGCTTATGTTTTTGGATGATTTATTTTATGAATTTAATACTACTAGGAAATAAACATTCCTTTAGTAATTTAGAAGACATTCAAATTGTTTCAAATGTATAAAAAATGTTTAGATTATAGGGAAAATGAACTTCTGAGGTAAAATTTTCATGAAAATCTTTAATATTTACTTGTAAATTCATTTAAAATTTCTGAAACCTGGGTTTAAATTAACGTACCTCATACAATTACCTCTGGTCATGAGAATAATACAAAATTAGCTTCCAATTCCAGTTCTGTCATGGACATGTTAGAAATCTTAATCCTTACTTTGTCAAATGTGTAAGAATTATTCTTAGGAATGGATTTAAAATTTTTCATATTTTAAAGTGAGTAAAAATATAGAATAGGGAAGTGATTAAATCATAACAGTATCTGCTATTTTGGGTGTAAGTATTTCTAATTTGTGATAGATGTTTCAGACCAACTTCCCTCAGAGTAAAAGATGCTTTTGAAATTGTTTTGTTTTGTTGAAGCAGAAGAAATCAGTGACTCAAACACATCAAGAAAGAGGATGAGGATCACCTCGCCTTGTTTACTTTTGATTGGCATAGGAAACCTTTTACTCTGTTAAGTGATAGCTGCTCTCCTTGCCGCTCTGGAGCAGCTCACATCTAGATTGCAAAGTTTCTGAAGGTTAATTTCAGCTTCTGGTTAAAATGTCCTTGTTTGAATTGACTTGCATTGCCTTCTTACAGGTAAATAATTCCAGATACAGCTTTAGGTCAGTTCCATCTAGATACAAGATAAAGGGTTTAAAAACTAAAGAATAGAAGCCACTTTACTTTAGCTAAGTGTTCAAAATAAATGCCTGCTCTGACCTGAAAACTTAAAAAAACAACCATTTTCCATTTCAAGGTATTGCACATGAGCCTTGGTCACTGCCAAAAATATGAAATTCTAAGTAAGGAAAGCCAAGTACTCCCTACAAGTGTTTTGTCTGTCCCATACTCCTTTTTTATTTTAAAGTAGAAAATACACTATATTAAGAATAACTTTCAGCAGCATATATCTTCTATTTATGGGATAAAGAGAGAAATTGTGATGCCAAAGAATTTGGGGAAGAGCGTATTAAATATTCAAATTATCTTAATTTGGAATTAAAATTGTCTCATCAGGGTTATCAGAGCTAAATTTTTATTGTCATTTAAGCATCTGGTCACACAGCCTTTTCAACTGAACTGATTATATTATTTAATAAAACCACACATTGTTTTTTCCTTAACCATCCTGACTTAGTAGAGAGTTCATGGGGACATGTGTTTGCAGTTGAAACTGGGATGCAATTTTGGATTTCATACAGTATTTTCCACCTGTTCTACTTCAGATCTGGAAACATACAAAAAGTTACTGATGTGTAACTTCACTTTTCATCCATTGGCACTAATTTTATTTATTTTATTAGATATATTTGCACCTGCTGTAATCAAAAGCAACAGATATTAAATGAACAAATGAAGATTTGTTTCACAGAGGAATGGAGTGTGTGTGTGTGAGCATGTGTGTGTTTGTGTGTAGGGCAAAATGTTAACATTTTTTCCAAGGGTGGCACTGGAAGAAATACATACACAAACGCAAACCCTCCAAATCCATCCACTCATCCTTCACTAAAACAAATGGCAGAGATAATGCTGATGTGTCGAGGTTCCTATTGAGATCGTTGCCATATGAGGAGGATCCTGTAAGCTACGGATGGGATCCCTAGCTGAAGGGAAGGCTGAAGGCTGAATTCAGCCTGCAGACACTGTCAGGCAGGCTCAGGAGTTTTCAAAATAACCCACTGGAATCTCTTTAGATGTGCTACCCAGTGCACCACAGTTGACTCCACTCCTTATTGCCATACATCCAGCCTCACCCGTTGCTTGAGTTGCCTTGTACCTGAAGATATTGGAGTTTGGTACCTCTGTTAGGCAGTATTTTCCCCTTACTTTAAACCAGAAGATGGTTTTTTTATCTTAAACAGGAAGACAGTGTTTTCCCAGTGGGTCAGCAATTTGAACTTTCTGGGTAAACTTCCTAGTCTCCTGCCCACTTGTAGCCAAATATTTATTTATTGTCCATTATTCAAAAATGTCACTGACCTCCAAATTACATGAGACTATGACTAGAGGTGTGTATTTTCTCATCAACAGTGCCTGGAAGTTTACGAGTCCATTCAATCTGCAGAATCAAATTTTTTGTCAGTAAAGAAAATTTTTCTTCCATTGTTAATTTAATAATTCATTTGTTAGAATGGTGAAAGGGAGATAGAATCAAGATAGAGAGATGGTAAACACAGACCTGAATTTTCCCCTAATAAGCTTTTCTGATTCTCTATTTTCTCCATTAAAAGAAATACTTTGTGTTTTCTATTAAAATATTTTTTTTGAAATCTTACACACAACATTTATGACTCCTTCCTTTATGCATTTGAAGATGCCTCATGACTGAGTTTGGAAATCTATAGTTACAAAGCATTTAGAAGGTTTCTACTATAACAGCATCAGTTGCCAAAACTGTGCACTTTAAATGCTTCTTTTCATTCCATACACACTGTGACCCTGTGGGGGACATGTTACTATCTCTTTCTGACTGATGAAGAAATAAAATCAGAGGGATCATGTAACTTGGTGAAGATCACATCATAAGAATATGGTAGAGCTGGAGTTGGTGCATTTAAAGGTGGCTCTCTCCACCACCCAGCATCCTGTCTCAGCATTCAACAGCTTTTCAGTGGGTAGTGCTGGCCAAGTACCCATCACTGACACAAAATACATGCACATAAGGACCTTTTTCATATGCCTGCTGCTCAGCTTGACCTTAAAACCCTCATAACAACCCGGAGTTGAGTGCTACCCTCTGCTGGAAATACCCTAACACCATTTTAAAAGCAAACCACTAGATTATAGTGTGAATATGTGGAATCAAAAGTAATCATTCTTACCAACTGAAGTGAAAAAGAAAAGGAATTCAATTCAAATTCAGTTTTTGAAATGCAGCGTTTTAGTTATTTAACTTAAATCGTCTCAAAAGGTAACAGATGCTTTTAGACACTCATTTTCTCTCGTTCTCTTACCTAATAAACATTTTTATACATGAAATGCTATTTGCATGCCTGCGTGGGTGGCAGTGCCACCCTCAGATTCATCTCCCTTATTTATTGCTGTGTATCACTCAGAATCGCAGCAACTGGATTAGATCTCGATTCTCTGAAATGTATATGTCACTCTGACAACGGAACGCTGCTACCCTCGGTAGAGTGTACGTCGTTCTATCAACTTGTCTTCAACATATTAAAAAGAAAAAACACACAAAAAATATTATTACTGCTCTTTTTCACTCATATCTTGTTCTCCTATACTATGAAAGAAAATGGCTTCGATTTTTAAAATGTTTATGCCTTTTTCACTATAATACACACAATATTTTGAGAAAAAGTGAAAAATTTTACCTATAAGCCATTTAGTTCTTCTTATCCCCTCTTACCTGTTACTCTTAATGAAATTTACAATCAGGAAATACAATGATTTCACATTTTCTTTTTAAGAGGTCACTCATCTATTGGTAGCTTCTGTTTCAGGTTACTATACAAAAGTAACAACTTTGGCCTTTTTGCATTTGAGTAGTCCACTCCGTGGTGCTGTTTAGTTAATTTAGTTATTGTCTTTTTTTTTTTTTTTGCTACTTTTCTATTACTTGAACTTTTGTCTTTCTACAAAGCAGATTTTTATACCATACATAGACAGTCATCATAGAGTACTTGATGAGTCAGAATTTTAATACAGATTGATCCAGTTTAACAGTATTTCATTATATAAATATATGTATACACTTATTATTTAAAAATATACTTATAAAAATTAAATTTATGTATCTTATAAAGAAGTGTGTGGTTTACAAAAATCTTAAACTTCATTAGGCTATGTGACAGAGAGAGCTGGTATTATTATCCTCATGTTTGTATAGGGAAAGAAAGAGAAGACTGTAGTAGTTTATGAGTATCACCCAAAGTGGTGGAAGCAAGTATTTTCTGACATTAAACAATCTTTCCACTGCTGTCTCATAGTCCCACAGAATTTTATAGTCTCTAAGCTTTATGTTACCTTTACAACATAAACCTCACATACCTAACATTTTATTACCAACCCCATCAATGAACTGGCTAAAAGAAATTATATTTATGAGAAATTGAAAGGGATATGGAACCCAAACAAACATCTAAGAAACCTGAGTTATGTTCCTCAATAAAGCTGTAATATCAGAAACTGCCATATTCTGTCCAGAGTAGCTTCATCTCCTGTTGGATCACATTCCTTATCTTGCATTCTAACAAGAAACTTTTCATTTTTATCACTGATATCAAGAAACAGACACATTTGTTATAAACTTATTTTAGCGTATGATGACTAGTATGTCATTCAGCATCTCCGCATGATAAGGTCTAAAGTATTTCTAGAATCTCATGCCAGGAAAAACTAAGAAATTGGTGAGCTTTTTGCTCTCTGACAAAAAAAAAAAAGCTCTATAGCCAATGTTGTTTCTTCTTTTCCTGTCAGGGTCCACAGGAAGCTCCAAATCAGATTGGTTTCTCCATCACAAAAATGATATTAAGTTTATGATAGACATACTTTCTTCTTTTTCCATTAGTTGCTTATCTCTTATTGGATGAATGCTATTTATAAGACACCCCAAATAATTTTCAGGAACAATGAGGTATGCATTTAAATCTGAGTAGTTATAATCAAGGGAAGTCTAATATACTTGAAAATTTTATTTCTTATCTTTTGTATACACATTATTTACTCAATACATACAACTTCATGAGTTGAACGCTGATTTGGAATGCTTCTTAAAGTTGGTAAACTTTAACATTTTCATTTAATAATACAAATTGTAATAATTAATTTGTAATTAATGATTTACAAAAAATAAAAATATTTAATACAGATATTCAGTATTTGTATTCTATATCTCCTTAGTGTTCAGATTGGTATCTTGTACGTGGAAAGAATTCAAAACAATAGGCTGCTGATTATTTTATTGTTCTCTTTACAAGATCCATTTATGAACTTGTAGTAAAATATTCTATACTTGTTTCTAAACAGGAGCAAGTTTATCATATTACTGTCAGCCTTCTTAAATGCTTCAACTTACAAAGATCATATGGGTTTTTTCTTCTAAAGAGTTAAATGTTACTTATTTAGGTCTGAAAAATATTGACAGGACAAAACATCATATTGGAAAATCTTCAGATAAAAAAGTGCCTTAAGTCCAAAGATCTAACCATCAACCAACCAACAAAAACAAAAGAAAAATGTCTCACAAACCTCCTATCAGTCCAAACAACCAACTCTAAGTAATTTGAGGTCTGCTATGGTCTGAATGCTTGTGAACCCCCCAAAATTCGGATGTTGAAATCCTAGTGACCAATGTGATAGCGTGACCTTTGGGAGGTGATTAGATCATAAAGTGGAGCCCTCATCAATGGGATTAATGCTCTCATAAAAGAGATCCCATAGAGCTCACTAGTCCCTTCCACCATGTGAGTATACCAGAAGTCTGCAGACTGGAAGAGGGCTCTCTATTGACCATGCTGGCACCCCGATTTCAGACTTCCAGCCTCCAGAATTGTGAGAAATAAATTCTGCTGTTTCTAAGCTCCCTACACTGTGGTAGTCTGTTACAGCAGTCTGAAGGGACTAAGACAAGATCAAGGTCCTTAAAAGATGTAAATCTGAGAGCTCTCCTAGAGCAGATATAGAGTCACACTCATCTTTTTATCCCCAGGGTCTAGTAGAGTTGGACCCAAGGTAGGCACCCCACAAATTTTGAATGGATCATTTAAGATGATGCTAGTGGAATATGTGCTTTGAGCTGCTTTTGCCTAGTAAGACTGATTTCTGCTGATCCATCAATATATTCCCAGGCAATCTCCCTTGGCCAAAGCATGCCTTTGAGAGTTGGCAGGCCAGGACTTGGTGTTTAATCTCTGGCCAGAAACAGAATGAAATGTAACTGAACGACAAAGGGTATTAATCTCTTGACCCTGGACTTATTAACTTTATGCTTTAACTGAGTTAACCAGACATGGTTAGAGGGAGCAGCAATGTTCGTAACCTCTAATTACACCATCCTTTCTGTCTAAATATTATGGACTTGGATGAGAGGCACATTTGAAAAGACATTAATGACATAGCATATGTTACATTGTAGTTTTGTTATCTGAGCCAAAATTGGAACCCATTTTTCAGATAATTATCCAATGCTCTATTCTCTGAAATCAGGTAGTCTATTAAGGTCCTTAAATTTTCTCTATTAGAACCTATAGCCCCCCAAATCCAGGAGCATTCTATTAATAGTTACAAGGTATTTATTAGTATCCTTATAATATCCAAGTTCTTCAAATGCAACACATATTTTGCAGTCTATGGATTTTACTGCATTGAATCTATCCATTAGAAAACAATGATCAAATACCTATGAGCAAGTTTATCTTCCACATATCGCCTGAGACACAAATTATGACAAATATCAATAGTTGTGGCTTTCAAGAAATGTACAACCTAATCTAAAAAATGAGGTGTACATACAGAAATATAAGTAATTCCCCCTCCCCCAAACACACCTATTAAAGAGCAATGCAACATGCAAGAAGGCACAGAAGGCCGTTTTGCAGGCAAGAAGGGCTGAATTCTGAGGACTGCAAATGAAAATAAGATTATATGGAAAAGACTTGGCAGTTTTATTTGTCTACAAGTTCAATATGAAACACTTGAGGGGCAAGACTGAGACCACTGAATTCTTTATTATAGCACTCACATTGATTTTTAATTATTCCTACTATAGTGTTGTCCCTAATACCTTGTGAGCTATTTGAGGGTTATAGCTGGATACTTTGTTATCTTTGGGTACTCAAGACATAGCATAGTACTGTGTATTTTGTTAGTTCAACAAAATTTGTTCATTTGAGTATTTATTGAACATGAATACTTTGCACCAGGCACTGGGAACACAGGGTTTAACTAAAGAGACATGGTCCCTGCTTAATGAGTTTACAGTCCTGTGAAGGAAAAAAAGAATGGATGAAGGAATAAATGAATGTATTGGGCATGTCCAATGAACAGCAACTGCTTCCCAACTTTTTCTTTTGATCATAAATTTCTTTCACTTGCTGGAGATTCTGATACATCATCTTCCCACTGATTTTTAAGAAAATGTAGGAAGGTTTGTCTCCTGCTCTTCTGTTTTATCCTACCAACCAAGAAAATTCTGTCAAGTTTTATGTTCTATAGTCAGTATTTTGAAAATGATAGTGTTTCCCCCCCCAAAGACAAAATGTATTATAATACTGAATATGTTTTTGCAAACCACATTGCCCACAGGTGCTAATGTCTTTGCTGGGGTTAGGCAGCCCTGGCCAGGAACCCCAGAGGCAGAGGCCATGTGGAGAGAGTGAGAATGAGAAACAAGGGAAGAGAAACCAGGGCCCACTGTAATGGATTATAAATGCAGGTAGTTTGGTTATTCACCCTAAGGGCTGAAAAGTCTTTGGAGGTCTGAACTGGGAAGTGGCAGCATGAGAATGATATTTTTGAGATAATAATCCAGCAGTTACACATACAGTCTATGTTGTTACAGATAAACTGAAAACAAGGAAGGCCCGTTAGGACACTACTGCAATAGTTCAGGAACAAACTTTCAATTGCCTAAACAATGATGGTTCCAGAGGTACTAGAAATATACTGAGGGCTTTAGCCTGGGGCTGAGTAGAATGGTAGTGCCACAAAGGAAATCAGGTCCATCAGGAAAAGGAACCAATTTGGAATTAGGAGGGAATAAGTGAATCTAGAGAATGACTTATTTTTAAATATGATTAAATGCAATTACATGGAGTTCTATGATTAAAACACTGAAGATAGATCAGCTTGAAATTCACAGACATAAAGATTAAGCATTCCTTTCGTGTTAAGAAAATTCTTCACAAATCTTATTATAAACAGTAACGTTAGTGTTGAACAACTGAGAAGTAACTTCTGGCTTTTCCTTGAAATTAGCAAGAGCCAAGACCTACCAATCCTTCATATATTATACAGTAATGTAAATCATAACTTTGGAAATTTGGTAAGATTAATGCCGGGCCCTATGGAAGAACAAGGTCCCTGAATGTTAAGTACTGTGCATGCCCCAATAGAGTATATGAATTTCCAACATTCATTCATTCATCCATTCACTCATCTATGTGAACTGACTGCTTATTATGTATAATATACTGTGATGGACTCTGTGATTCAGTCAAGAAACAGGAGAGATCTGGTCCCTGGTCTCGTGGAGGTCACATATTTTCTGGACTGAAAAACAAGCTCCTTTGTTTTTCCCTATGGTGTACCCTTAAAGGTTCTCCCTACAGATGTCTCAGGATGACACTGAGGAAGTTATCAGGCATGTAAATTTTGGAGATAACTAATAAAAGCCACATAACAAACAAACATTATAAATAAACTGAGTAATATTTGATGCTGCAGAATGGACTCTACCTCCTTCCATCTATAGATTCAAGGAGTCCAGATTAATGTCATTTTTAAGTAGGATATAGTTATGCTCTGCAACTTCTTCCATAGTTCCACAGGGGAAATAGAAGGGGAGAAGGAGCTGAAAATAAGTGAAATGAAATTAGATCACTGATAAGCTCATAACTTAAGTTCATACCATTTGGCCAGTTTTCTAATGGCTCTAACTTAATGATTCAATTAGTTTCCTGGGAACAAGAATGAGTGCATGTTCAATGTTCTGTATTATATTACTGATGAGAATCTGCCAAAGTCATGTCTAGCTGAAGCTTATGAGCAATGAAACAAAAAAATACTTTGTATTGTTGTAGTTCCACTATGAGTAGATAGATGAATACACAGTGGTTGATGATAAGTAAAAATGAGTACACAGAATTGTTTTCTCAATTATTTTCCTAGTGGATCATAATTGTCTTAGTCATTCGATACATTGAACATCTACCACATGCAAGGCAAATGCTGTGCTCAGTACTATAAATGGAAAAAAGATGGCCTGTGGGAAGTTTTACATCAACACCCTGAGAGGCAACCTGATGCAGTTCAATAAACAGTAGTGTAGGCCACATAATTTATGTGAATATTAAATATATAAATCACGATAGCAGAAATGATGTAATATTATGCTATACAGTAATCATCAGCAATGATGGAGATTATGTTGGTTCCTTAGTTAAACTATGATATTTCACAAAATATAAAAGGAACTCAGGAGATTGCCTCCTTCCAGAAGATGAATAGGCAGAAAAATGTTAAATGCTTTGGTGTGAACGCTTGTCAAAAGAGATGAACCTCCATGAAGATTCCTAAGTTTCAGTGGCCCACCTTTATGCAGGCATTTTCCTATGTAACGCTAACTATACCAATGGGTATAAAACACTGGTACATTGTCTGTAAAGCTCTGTAAATTTGTCATGTTCTTTTGGAGTGTTCTGGCTCTTAAATGTGAGGAATTAGTTCTCTCATATACAGAGAAGGCCACACAGAAGTGTGACACCTTTCACTTTTTATAAGTTGAATGCTACGAAATATATAGTAGTAAAAATATACCCCAGTTGATAAATTACTTTCATAGTTATTAAGGTATGTGTGTACTTAATAGTTTACTTAATTCTCCATTTTCAATAGGTCATCAACCAATAAGTAATTTACATCTGTTTATGAACATCCTGTTATATTTCCCATGTCTGAAAACAAGAAGAAAGTACTTCAGCCATTTATAAACATTTCTAGTGTAATTCAAAAATTAAGAACTTAAACCTCTGGACAGACACAGTAACAAAATTCCTAGCTACATCCTATTACTTTTTGTATTTCACTCATGAAAAGTGGCCTGGCACCTGTCAGTGTGCTTGCTTCTAGAGGTATCTGAAAAAGCCTAGTAAAATTACAAATATACAAAACTTTGTAAAGGCATGCCCAGTTCACCTTGTGTGTGTATTTGATAGATGCTTTATATACTAATTTTGACAGTGATGTAGAGCTGTGAACATGGAGGAGTCCTCCCTGTACATCTTTACTGCAAATGGAAATACTGGTACTAAAAGACAAGCTTTAGTCAGTATTTAGAATGATTGCTAATTTTGAATATAAACATAGAGACCTCTTACCAGAAGGTGGCATGACTGCGCTGGATGCTGATATCATTTTTGACAGGTTTTACAAGACCTGAAACAAGTGAGGGATGGTGTTGCAAGACCACCTTTCATATACTTGCCACTCTGATTTCCTACAGTAATGAACTTCAGCAGCTCTGCTTGGTAGCCAAAGCCATGAAACCTAAGGAATGCACATGTGTCTCAAAAACCACCCAGGGAAGACGGAAGGGGCTGGCTAATATGCTAACCTGACTTTTCTTTTCTTTATTCTGAAGCAGAGAATATAAAACTGCTTTAGTGCCAAAAAATAGCAGTTGGAAATATTATTTAGTGATAATTGGACATTACCCAAGGTGGGAAAAAAAGAACGTTAAAAGATAAAATTATTCTGGGAAGAGACTGTTGTATTTCTGTTCTTAGTTTGAGTCTTGTTTCAGGGCTTGTAAATCATCTTATTTAGGTGAGAGTATTTTCAGGAAAACATATAATACCAATCATATAAAAATAGGCCTGCTAACTCCTGAGAACTTTGGGGGATAAACTAGGACACACTGCCAACAAAATAAGGTTCCAGGAAGGAGGATTCCTTGTATGCAGACAAGTGCATGACCTTTCCCTCTTCCTGCTGACATCCACGCTGTGCCAGAATTGGTCGGACAGATTCAAATCCCTGGTCTGTCACTTAGTGAGTAACCTTGGGCAAGTTACCTGCATCCACCTTGCAGGATGGTTTTGAGGATTAGCAACAGAATACATTAACTATTTAGTGTGATGCTCACAACGAAACAGTTACTAAGTGGCTGGCTATTTTACTTAGTTTAGTCCCACCAAGTCACAGATCAGTTCCATAGGATATAGGGTGTAAGTTTTATTGCTGTGTAAATTAAGGTAAGTTATTCAAAATCATGAAGTTTTTATTCCTGTCATATCCATTCTATGGGGTAAATGGTTATGGTTCTCCAACTAGAAGACTCTGTGCAAGAAACATAACTGCCTTATGATTCATATGACCATTCATACAAAATAGCTATTTGACTTTTTCATATCAAAGGTAGCATTTAATTGTTGAAAAACAAAAGTCTAATGACACTAAAAAAAATCTACTTTAATGAAATTTCTATATATTTAAAAAAAAATAAGCACAGGGCTTCCCTGGTGGTGCAGTGGTTGGGAGTCTGCCTGCCTATGCAGGGGACACAGGTTCGTGCCCCAGTCCGGGAAGATTCCACATGCCGCAGAGTGGCTGGGCCTGTGAGCCATGGCCACTGACTGAGCCTGTGCGTCCGGAGTCTGTGCTCCACAATGGGAGAGGCCGCAACAGTGAGAGGCCCACGTACCACAAAAAAAAAAAAAAAAGGCACATTTCAGGAAGACAAAAGGAAACCTCAGCAATAACCACTTTTAATGATATCTTGGAAACCACTGTTAGTATTGTGGGCTTAATCCAGATAGACTCTCATACAAAACTAGAATCTTAGTGCATGTAGTTTTGTAACTAGAATTTTGTTCCACTTAGCAATATACCTTTCCTGGCCCAAAGATATCTTTCTGTCACATTGTTTTAATAGGGCACAGAATATTCTACTATACAGATACATCATGTTCTATTACTAAAGTCCTTATATTGTTAGATATATAAATAATTTATCCAAGAATGAATGTTCTATGAAGATGAGATCAATGCTTGTTTTATTCAGTAGTGTATGTCTAGCTTTCTAGCACCATGCCTACCATACAGAAGAAGCAGCTATTTTTGGTTAATGTTTTTAAAAAGCTTTGCAATTCTATTCATTCAGAAAGTAGTCATATAATACTACTACAGGCCTAAAATCATGCTAGAGTCTGGAAGAGCAATGAACAATAATAAGTATACAGAATATTTACTAAAATGTTATAGATATTTATGATCTGCTCTTATAAAATTGAATATTTTTACCCTAATAGACAATTAGCAAGCTCTTACTATTAATATACCCCAGACCCTATATTAGGCATTGGGGATAAAGGAGTCAACAAAAGCTGTCCTTCTCTAGGGGGGAGACAGGTATTAAACAAAGAATTCTAAATGAGATTGGTAATTTTTAAAAAAAGAGCAAGGAGTACATATATACAGGGAGATTACTGAGCCGAAAAAAAGCAAGCTCAGGAAGCGTACCCTAAGAACGCAAATTTTAGGCTGAGGTTTCAAGAATGAGTCGAAGTTGTCTAGGTAAAGATGGTAGATATGAATAATCCAGGCAGTGGGAAAAATGGGTACAGTGATGAAGACTTAAGAGACTAGTCAACAATGAAGGAACAGAAGACAACCTAGGATGACTGAAGCATAGGGAACACAACGAAGAGTGGTAGAACATGAAAATGGGAGGTAAGAAGCTCCCACAGGACTTTGTAAGACACGTCTAATATCTCAGACATCATCTTTATGATATTAAAAATCAATAAAGGGTGAAAATACATTGCAAGGTGCAAGAGTAGAGAAGCAGGCAACTAATTACGAGGATGTTATTACAGTGGCCTAAGTGAAAAATGTCATCAATAGAGACAGAAAGAAGTAGAAAGACCCCCGAGATACTTATATGGTAGAATTGAGAGGTCTGGTTGTGGGTGGTCCATTTCACTTTGTGGCTTGCTTTAATTTCAACTGCTATCTCATATGAAAATTGATTTTTTATTAAAGTTGTGCTATAAGAGGGTTTGTTTCATTTTTGTATACTTGGATGTGGTGGAAACTGATTTCCCCATATCCGTTTTCCTCTCCTTTATTAGTATTAGGACCCCTGATTTTCAGCTAGGCACATAGCCACTGGGAAAAAAGGCTACCAGCCTACCTAGCAGCAAACTGTGGCCATGTGACTAACATCTGTCTTACAGGATAGGAACAGAAGTGTAATGTGTGGCTTCTGAGAAGTATTAGTAAAGGGAGGGGGTGTGACTGGTGTGACCCACACCTGCTTTCTTCCAATGACAAATGTGCGTGTAATGGCTGAAGCTCAATCAATGATCTTGACCCAGAATCAAATCCATGTGAGACATGCCACAGCACAAGACAGAGCATCACACCAACGCCTGTCTTCCTGCCTACCTCTGGACTTCAGTAAGTAAAATTTCTATTCTGGTGAATTTGTTATTTGGTTTCCTGTCCTATGCAGCAGTACCTAGTCCTAAGTGTTATTGACATTGGGCAGGGGGTGGGAGAGAGCTATTAATTTTATAATCATCATTTATGGCTAAATTTCCTGAAATGGGAGCTATATGTTTATGTCTTTTGTGGTTTCCAATATAAATTCAATGAGCTTCTTTAATTGATTATAAGGGGATTTTGTGGACAAATTAGAGTCACTGTTTTAACTTCTAGGGACTGTCATAACAAATGACCACAAATTGGGTGTCTTAAAATTTATTCTCTCATACTTCTGGAGGCAAGAAATCTGAATATCAAGGAGTTAGCGGGGTTGTTTCTTCCTGGGAGATCTGAGGGAGGACTTGTTCCATGACTCTCTCCTAGCTTCTGTTGGTGGCCAGAAATCCCTGACTTTTCTTGGCCTTAAGAACCACCCTTCTATGTCTGTTTCCATTTTCACATGGTCTTCTCCCACATATCACATGTGATGTGACATCACATGTCTGTGTCTTCACATGGCTTCTTATAAGGACATGAGTCACTGGACTTTGGGTCCACCCTAATCTAGTCTGACCTCATTTTAACTTGATTACATCTGCAAAGGGTCTCTCTCCAAGTAAGGTCACATTGACAAGTACTGGATGTTAGGATTTCAATGTGTCTTTTGTGGGGGACACAACCCATAACACTTGCTATATTAAAAAAAAAATATATATATATATATATATATACACACATACACATATATATATATAGTATAAACTCCTAATACTTTGCATTCTTTAATTTTTTTTTAAATTTCCAAATGCATGTGATATATAGCCAAAGTTGGATTTTGTGGAAAAGGTCTAACTAAACCAATGTACTTGTTATATTTTCTATGAAAAAATTAAAAACTTAATATTTTAAAGTTTCTGGCATCTATTAATTATTTCAATTGATTTTAACTGAAATTATACTTTTATCAAGTCCTCTTGATAAAACTTTGGAAAAAAATTTGAACGTATAAGCAAGTTTTAATTTTTTTCCTAAAAATTCCTGAAATGCCACACAAATATTTCTAAATTAAACTTGCATTTAATAAGTACTAAATGTATATTTAGTGAATGATAGAATGAGTGACAAATAGTATAATTTGTTCTTATTAAAATGTATAATACATGTTATAATCTTTGCTTCTGCTTAACTGAAAATGTTAAAGGAATTTTTCAGGTGAATATTATACTATTCAGAATATCAGTTTTTTTTTCCCCAAAGTAGATGAGTTCCACCAAAATTAATCAACAAAAACTACTGTCAACAAAATTAAAAACTAAACTTAACTGTATGATTTATGATAGGTCTTTTAAAAGTTATCATTTGACATACGGTATTGGGATAATTTTTTAAAAGCTTTTAACCCTTATAAAACTTTTAATAAATTTTTACCAAATATCTGACAAAATGAATACCTTAAATAGTAATGTAAATAAGCTTTTCTTCAAAAGAAGTTGACAATACTATTTAACTAGCCAAATTAGAGTTTAACATATGTCAACCAAAAAAAGTGGAAATTTATATCTAAGTTGACTTTTAACTGCCACCATAAAACTAATTGACTTATCATTCTTCTGTTTTCTGAAAACACATACTTCTTAATATGATTTCAGTAAGGCAGGAAAAGGCACGTTTCTTAGTACCTAAGCTGTGATGACTAGATATACCATAAGTGCTTCCTAAAATTAAACATCTGTATGCTTTATCAGGTCTCAGACAAAGAAGCTAACAAAAATCAATGCTAACGTGTGATGTGAGAATCACCATTTGAGCAGCAACAGTTTAATGCACTGCTCTAATGGCAAGAGAAGCTTTCCTCTAAAGTTTAAATACTTTTATTTGGAATAGGCTTCTTGTGTTCTTTTATGAGCTTTAAAATGCATTCACACACATACATTGATTAATAGAAAAATTCTGAAAAACTCCCTCAAATATTGTTGTCATGGTTTCATTTCACATAGTAAACAGTGAAGTTGAACACAATACCAAAGTGTTAAGTTCACCAAATGGTGTGTTTTAAAGCCTAGTCTCAAAATGTAATAGGATTTTTAAATTGTTTTCTTTGTGCCAAATTATGACCTTTATAAGTCTGTGCTTCCGTGAGATGATATGCAATTGGTTTATTTTGTAATTAGAGTGTTCGCTTATTCGACATACTTTTTATTGAAAAAATCTAATGTACATGATTAATAATGTATAAATAAAAACAAAAATCAGTCTTTGAAATCTGAAGGTAGAATTCCTAAGCTCTATAGAATATAAGAGATCCAGGCCCCTAATGGAAGCAAAAAGGCTGAGAAAGAGGAACAGAGGGAGGGAGAATAAATGTGCAAAATGACTTGTATATTTCCTTACTGTAGGTATTATGGATTTTAAGTTTAAGTGGAGGAGATTTCAGTGCTCTAAGAACATAAATGGTTAGAACCAGTATTTGACCCTAATACTGAAGAATAGAGTTGTTGGCTATTTTTATTCTGGCGAGCTACTCTAGTAGTACAGAAATGTTTACTAATCCTGGAAAAAGCAAGTAACTTTAAAATGTGTGCAATACACTGCAACAGAAATCTGCTCTTTTATAACTTACATACATTTAACTTATATCATCTGCATCGTTTCCAAATCATGTGTCATTCATTCACTTCCAAATAGTTTATATCATTTATTCATTTGTTCAACCTATATTTTAAAAAACCTTCCATTCTAAGTACTAGGAATACAGGAAACAGTCAAAAATTTCTGAAACGCAAAAGGGCTAATTTCTAGTAGACAAAATGGAGCAGTAAAATATATTTAACATCGATGCTAAGTGCTAAAGAAAAGAAATAGCAACATTGGATATGGAATGTGTGTATTGCAAGGCGTTGCACAATTCTCAATATAGTTTCAAGGGAAGGCATCATGGATATGAGAGAATAAACCACCCAGGTTTCTAGGAGAATGCATTCCAGAGAGAAAGAGTATAATGGGCAAAAATTGAGAGCAAACTGGACCTGTGAGGAATGGCAAGAAGGGAGAGAATCATAGATGAGGTGAGAAGGCATAGTATGGACTCCTGCCATTGCACACATATTCATGTATGTTTCTATGTAGAGCCTTGTGGATTACTGTAAAAATGAAATAACTTTACCTAGTAGCACTCTGGTAAATGTCAGAGGTGAGATTTTAACTTATATGTCAGTTTCTTATCCAATTTTCTTAGTATGTGCCACCCAGAGCTGATACAATGCATGAACCTTCAGTATCATGGGATTAAGTCCTCAACCCCGCTATGTCTCAAACTTGTGAAAAGGCTTAATCTTAGGGTAGTTCTCAAGACTGATCAAAACCTAAGGAGTGGAAATCCACATAGATGAGAGGAAGAGATTTAGGAAAACCTCTGCTGCTCCTGAAGAGCTATATACAACCAGGAGAATTGTATATAAGAAGGACCCTTTCTGAAGGGACTAGAAAGTTAGAAAACATTCAGGAATGTGGTTCAAATTCTGAGAACTTTTTCCAAATGGAAGACTCAATCAGCAGAGCTATCATAAGTACTGAGCCATCAAACAAGTTGGTACACACAGGATGTACTGGACAAAAGAGATACAAAATGCATCTGTTTTTAAATTTATACAGTGGTTTTATTCCTGAAACATTAAATATATTTCAAAACAATGGAAATTAAAACCAATTTTCTTACACGAAACAGGAAAATAATTTTTAAAACAGGGATCAACAGAATTTCTCTATATGTAGCCAGATAGTATACTTGAGGCTTTGCAGGGCATATGTGATATGTTCTTTCACAATTGCTCAATTCTGCTGTTACAGTGTGAAAGCAGCCATGGACAATACTAAATGAATGGGTATGGCTTTGTTCCAAAAAACATTTACAAAAAAAGGTTATGGGCCAGATTTGGCTTTCAATCTTCTAGAAGGATAGAAAGATAATGTCATAACACATTAATTATGAAGAAAAAAATAGTTTACTAAAATAGTGACTATACAAAATGTTTATTCAGGAATAAATATTTCTGAATTAACTCACAATGCCTCAAAATATATTAGCCACAGTCTGTCCACTGTTTCCTATATAAGGATCTTTGCTTGAGTACACTCAGTATGTTCTAGACAAAGTATGTTCATTAATCTTACTGACATTGCTGTACATTCTTGTTCCTGTTCTTTTTCTAAGGAATAGTCTTTTACGATGTATCTGATAACCTTCATATTGACCGTAAGGATAGATTTTTCTGTTTTTCCGTGCTTTTATTTTCCAGGTATGTTACTTTGTTTTAAGAAAATAATAATCTTTAATAAACACATTGGTCCACAAAGCATAGTCTTACAGTATCTAAACAGTGTAGTCTTCTGAGAGAATGCTAGGAAGGACAAATATCCGCACTGTATCCTAAGCCTGTTAGACCACATTCTCTTAGCACCCACTGTACCTCAGGACCTCTGCTGTACCCATCTTGTGGCCAATTCAGACTTGAAAAAGCAAAATGGAAAAACTTGTAGAATGATACTGGGTTATGTCAAACCATCAAGCTGAACCATAGGCCAGAGTGCACTAAGGTTTCAAGCACTGCTTGAGCTACAAACTTGAATAGCATCAAGATTCTTCAGCTCTCTTCTCTGCTTATCTACAGGTTGGTTTTGTTCTCCTCTCTTTCTACACATTAGATATGTATAAAATCAATGGAAAACAGACCTGCTGAGAGTGAGTTTTTACATGGGAAGTAGTCCATTGACAAATAACTGAGCCAATGAGAAAATCCCTCAGGCTGTAAAATCTGGGATAATCAGAATTGTTCTCTCTTGACGTGGATGGATATAGAGAGTGTCATACAGAGTGAAGTAAGTCAGAAAGAGAAAAACATATATCGTATATTAACACATATATGTGGAACCTAGAAAAATGGTACTGATGAACTGGTTTGCAGGGTAGAAATTGAGACACAGATGTAGAGAAAAAACGTATGGACACCAAGGGGTAAAGCGGCAGGGGTGGGGGGTGATGGTGTCATGAATTGGGAGATTGGGATTGACATGTATACACTGATGTGTATAAAATGGATAACTAATAAGAACCTGCTGTATAAAAAATAAATTTCAAAAAGAAAAGGAAAAGGTCTTTATGTTTAACTGAAAATAGGAAGATATTTTTAACCCGTACAAAATTAAAGGTTAAAGGCAACTGAAAAAAACAAACAAAAAAAAGAATTGGTCTCTCTTTACTGCCTCAGACTGTAAGATTATATTAGAAGCCCACGTTTGGGCCCATAAACTATGGCCAAGGGAAGAGGGTAATATACAATTATGGAACCCCCCCTCCATGGGCACCCTATGAATAAAAGAAAAATAAGCCAGTACCTGAAAGAATGAGACGTATGTTATACAGTAAAATCAAGAAATAGTGCAAATCTCAAGAGCTAAGACATTTCAGTAGGAAGTTAAAATCTGGTAGTTCTGAAGTTACAGTACCTATATATTTTTAAAAGGAGGTAATCTCTATCACTCTACACCAAACATATAATGTACTTGTTTATAATTTTTAAAGTTGGTAAACAAGTAGGTCATTTGTGGGAACCCAGTGGGAGATGCACAATTTAGTGCCATCTGAGAGCCTTGAACTATCCTGTGCTGAAAGAACATTCTTATTTTATGACACCAGATTTTATTATTCTAGACAAGGTATTGCTAAGCATAGAATAGACAGCTTGGGTAAAGTCTGCTAAGGGACACACCAAATCATTCCATTAAAATCCACTAGGCAGCAAGATCTCATTGGCAAAACTGGTTTCCCTTTTCTTCAGCTGGCTAAGAACTATTTGATGAAAGCTGGTGAATCAATTACTTCAAACAAAGCCATTGTGTTTCTCCATTTCTATCCTTTGAGATAAGCATTCCTTAAGTTCAGACAGACAATGGCACGACTTAAAGCTACATTAAGAGAATTCTGCTGCTAAAACAAATGTTTTGAAGCAATAACACAGAAGCAAGATGGTGATTCCAGAGCAAGTTACAGAACAGACTGTAGATGCCAAATGAAGATCAAGTGCTTTAAGGCTCTTAGATAGTAATGTTCTCTCTGCAAAATATTCCCCACTGTGCACTTATCCCTTTGGAAGATGTGGCATAATTGACTTTGAGTAAATAAAAATAAAGCTAAATAGTTTTAGACGATATGGCTGTTGTCTAACATTTTACTTATTTGGACTACAGATAGCCAACGGTATCCCTCCATCACTTCCCTTAGTTTTTCTGAAGGGATTAAAAATTAAAAGCAACACTGTTGGCCAGGTTAAAACCATGTGTTACATAAGACTGAACTAAAATTCTCTATGGGGTTAGTCAAGATCCATTCCTCAACTGTAAATGTGCCGATTCTAATCTCTGCCCTTTACCTTTGGAGGGGTTTAAACTCTCATCCACTAAACATACTCACTGTGTGTGATTAAACTCAAAGGCAGTCAAGAAACATTTTAGCAAATAAAATCAATTTCTTAAGCATTATTTTATCAACATTTTGTTTTCCTTCTTTCTGTTATACAATATTTGGTAAATACATCATTTGGATATGAAACCAATAAGTAAATTTTGCATAAAAATAAAAATCAAGAAATATTATTTATGTTGTTAACAAGATCCAGATTTTGCATTTAGAAGATTAGTTAATCGATACTGCTGTTGAATTCTCGCATCAATGAATAAATAAATAAGAAAGTATTTTGAGACTACCAGGTGATAATCTATCTCTTTCATTTATCATTTAAGAAAATTAAAGTATAATAATATAAACACATGTTACTCAACATCAGTGCAGATGCTGTTAATCTTTTCATGGCTGTACTAGTAAATAGCCCTTTATCCTTTAATTAACTCTATCATTCTTTGTATTTAAAAAATATATAACTTCTAAATATGTATATTTTAAGTTGCATGAGTCTATCACAAACTGCTAAGACATTAGGAGTACTAAATGTCCTGACAGTGTAAAGATACGATATTTAATAAGTTTGACCATAGTCAACAATTAAAGAATTATAATTTCATCTTTATAGCCTGCACAAGTTATTCATCCCAGATTGAGAAAAATAGAATTTAAAAAGTACTCTTTATCTAAAATTTTTGTGGAAGACCAAAGCTACTTTCAGACAATCTCAAATTACATCTGTGATGTGGAGAAAAAGGAACCTGCCTACACTGTTGGTGGGAATGTAAATTGGTACAACCATTGTGGAGAACAGTATGGAGGTTCCTTAAAAAACTAAAAATAGAGCTAACACATAATCCTGCATCCCCACTCCTAGGCATATATCTGGAGAAAACCATAATTCGAAAAGATACATGCACCCCAGTGTTCATTGCAGCACTATTTACAATAGTCAGGACATGGAAGCCACCTAAATGTCCATCGACAGATGAATAAAGAAGATATGGTACATATATACAATGGAATATTACTCAGCCATAAAAAAGAATGAAATAATGTCATTTGCAGCAACATGGATGGACCTAGGGGTTATCAAACTAAGTGAAGCAAGTCAGATAAAGACAAATATCATATGATATTGCTTATATGTGGAATCTTAAAAAAGGGTACAAATGAACTCATCTACAAAAGAGAAATAGAATTACGTATGTAGAAATCAAACTTATGGTTACTGAGGGTAAGCAGGGGACAGGGGAGGGGGTAAATTGGATGACTGGGATCGAGATAAACACACTATTATATATAAAATAGGTAACTAATAAGGACATACTGTATAGCACAGGGAACTCTACTCAATTCTCTGTAATGACCTATATGGGAAAATAATCTAAAAAACAGTGGCTATATGTGTATGTATAACTGATTCTCTTTGCTGTACAGCAGAAACTAATACAACATTGTAATCAAATACACTCCAATAATTTTTTTTTAAATTATCTGTAAATGCAATCATTTAAAAGAAAAGCACAACTTTTCAACATTAAGCTTTTTAAAACTAATTTTGATGGCAAAAATAGGGTTTTAGAAAAATTATTATACAAACTCCTAGATTTGTTAAAAAATTATTTCTCTCAATTAAAAAAAAACTTTTAAATACATGTATATAGATTCTTGCATTGATAACAAAAATACAGTCTGTAGATAACACTAACTTCTTCTAAAGAACACAGAGTAAAATGTTTTTCTTTAGAAAAGCCAAAATAGTTACATTGTACCTAATATTTATGTTAAATCAGCATATACTCTTACTGCCTAATGACTATACTACTTGGTCCCTGTTTTTACTTTACTAGGATTAAAAAACATGGTTCTCTTTTATAGTGATATATTACCAAATTAGCATTTTAATATACATGATAGTATGTGAAGTTTTCTTCCGTTGGGTAACACTCTTACAAAAATTAAGTACTAAATGTACTAAGTTTGAAAAACACTAATGAAAATTATTACCTCCTCAGTTCTCACTCTACCCTCTAGGACAGTGGTTCTCTAAGTATGATCTTAGGACCAGTGACATCAGCAACACCTGAGAATTACCAGAAATGAAAGTTCTATGCCCGCCCCATCCTCAGTCAGAAACTTTGGGACTGAGGCCCAACAAGATGTGCTTTAATATGCTCTCCAGGTGGTTCTGAGGCAGCTAAAGTTTGAACTGCTGCTCCAGACAAAATTTAGCATAAGCATTTGGTCATCATTAGATTGATTTTTTTTTATATTAGAAAAATACCATAAAAATGTTGTGTTTGGGCTTACCTTTTTTAACAAAATAAGTACATTTAAGGATAAAATAAAGCATTTATTTTCAAAAAATAACAACAAGGGACTTATCTGGTGGCACAGTGGTTAAGAACCCCCCTGTCGGGCCTCCCTGGTGGCGCAGTGGTTGAGAGTCCGCCTGCCGATGCAGGGGATACGGGTTCGTGCCCCGGTCTGGGAGGATCCCATATGCCGCGGAGCGGCTGGGCCCGTGAGCCATGGCCGCTGGGCCTGCGCATCCGGAGCCTGTGCTCCGCAACGGGAGAGGCCACAACAGTGAGAGGCCCGCATACCGCAAAAAAAAAAAAAAAAAAAAAAAAAAAAAAAAGAACCCCCCTGTCAATGCGGGGGACACGGGTCCAAGTCCTGGTCTGGGAAGATCCCACATGCCACAGAGCAACTAAGCTCGTGTGCCACAACTACTGAGCCTGTGCTCTAGAACCTGTGAGCCACAACTACTGAGCCCTCATGCCACAACTATTGAAGCCCACACCCTAGAGCCCATGCTCCGGAACAAGAGAAGCCACCACAATAAGAAGCACATGCAGGGCTTCCCTGGTGGTGCAGTGGTTGAGAATCTTCCTGCTAATGCAGGGGAAACGGGTTCAAGTCCTGGTCTGGGAAGATCCCACATGCCACGGAGCAACTAGGCTCATGAGCCACAACTACTGAGACTGCGTGTCTGGAGCCTGTGCTCTGCGACAAGAGAGGCCACGATAGTGAGAACCCCACGCACAATGATGAAGAGTGACCCCTGCTTGCTACAACTAGAGAAGGCCCTCGCACAGAAATGAAGACCAAACACAGCCAAAAATAAATTAATTAATTAATTTTTTAAAAAGTAACATGTTCAAGTACAATTGGTGTCTTTAAAAAAAAAAAAGCACATGCACCGCCATGAAGAGTGGCCTCCACTCACAACTAGAGAAAGCCCACACAGCAACGAAGACCCAATGCAACCAAAAATAAATAAATAAATAAAATTATTTTTAAAAATAAATAACGAAGAAAATCATTTTCCTGGGGCTTCCCTGGTGGCGCAGTGGTTGGGAGTCTGCCTGCTGATGCAGGGCACACAGGTTCGTGCCCTGGTCCGGGAAGATCCCACAGGATGCGGAGCGGCTAGGCCTGTGAGCCGTGGCCACTGGGCCTGCGCGTCTGGAGCCTGTGCTCCACAACGGGAGAGGCCACAGCAGTGAGAGGCCCTCGTAACGCAAAAAAAAAAAAAAAAAATAAAAGAAAAACAACTCCTTTCCCTTTATACCAGTTTTTACTAAGCTGAGAGTACTTAGTTTGCCCAATGTAAGAATATAATTTTCTAGTGACTCTGTAAGTAATGATGGCTTGACCAGCATGGCACTAGAAGGAACCCTAGGAGGTTGAGTGGCTTCCTTTCTCCTACAGCATAAAACATAAACTCCTCCAAATGGCACACAAAGCTCCCACCACTACCAGAATCCAGTTTTGACTGGGCCACTGGTAGATCGTTAGCCCACATGATTTTTAGTCGGTCTAAGAAACTGCCTGAATTCCTGGTTCCAAAATTGGCCTAGAACCAAGCCTCCTGTAGTCTGGGAAATCAGTAATTCTCAAGCTTAGCTGATAATCTGAATCTCTTGGGGGGACTGTTTCTAAAACAAAGTTTCCCAAATCTCATCCCAGACCTAAACTCTGTAGCCCCAGGAATTTTCTTTATGATGACCAGCTGGATACTGCTTCTTGGCCTCACCCAGGAATGGATTAGTATATTCACCTGACTTCCCTAACTCTAATCAGCTGAAGGGTGAAGACAGCTTGTGTGCCTGTTCTTCTTCCAGATTTTTCTGAAACTGGGTTAGCGTCATATGTTCTCTGCAAACCTAGTAGGTAAATGTATTTTTAGCACCTCATTTCTCCCAACTAGTCTGGTCTAAAGCAACCTACTTACTTCAACCTACTTACTCTCAGTCTGATACTTGTTAACTTGTAAACTGGCCCAAATTTACTAGCAGTGCCATTGGTTACATACATATCACTATCTTTTTTCTGGCCCCTAGGGTAACATTTCTTACACTATAAAATAAATTAACTAGGCACCTGTAAGACTTGGGAGAGGGGAGAGGCATCACTGAATGCTTAATTTGTATCCAAGACTATTTACCTTTAAAATCTAATATCTAAGATAATGGGTTATATATAAAATTAATCATCTTTCTAATAATTGTGACTAAATTGAAATAGAAATTGTACAGTGATGAGATTAACTGTGCCAAAAATAAAATTTAAAAAACCTGTAAGGAACTAATTTACTCATCCACAGAAAGCTATACACACATAAGAATATATAAGTCATATGCTCACAGCATCCAAAAAGAAAAGACTTAATTAAAATATATACATATATGTTTTGGGTTTTGTTGACTGTAAAATGCAAACAGTAATAACAATTTGACAAAGGAACTTTTCAATATTTCAGAAACTACATCCCATCTTTTAGTAAAAGTATCTGTTCAACTGATTTAGAGGTGGCTGTAAAAAGCCCCAAGGATCCTGTACACTTAGCAGGAAGATGAAATGATTTTTCTCTCTGCTTTCCTTCTACCTCAGACTCCCAATCACAAAGACTATGTTCTATGAAGAAACAAAACAAAAAAGCCTTCCACCAGCTGTATTTGGGTTTAGAAGCAGGTTTAAATAATTTGGGAAAGCCCTGGGGTAAACAACATTCCACATAACGCCAAGAGAAATGACACATACATGCACAACTTTAGACAATGTTCAAATCAAGTGAATCATTCAAGGAGTATTTCCTGAATATCTGATATATGTCTAGTTCTAGGTTTGGTTAAAATTCTGGGATGTATAAGATACAGCCCCTGCATTCAGGAAAGTATGATCTAGTTATGGAGACAAGAATTACTCATAACGAACAACAAAAGAATAAGGAAAGACCACTCACCCCATAAAACGAATCACGAGAGGTGGTGGCAGAGATGAAAGTACCAGAGGGCAGAGGAGGCAGTGATCAGCGTGGCTGGCGTCCTCTCGGACTGCTCCACAGTGCTGGGGGATTGTGGGTAGGCCCTAAAGAGCTTCAGATCTCAAACAGGCCTAATCAAAGGGAGAGGCATTCCAGGTGGGAACAGTAATGAACAAAGACAAAGAGGCGATAATGAGCAGGGAACCTGGCAAGCTGGAAACACAGGATTTAATTTCAGAGCAGTAATAAGTATTTAAGGCTATTACACAGCTCATCTTAACCACAATAGATGTTTCAAGGTGTACTGCAAACTCAGGTTACTGCTTTAAGCCAAATGCTGTTGCAACATCTTCCAAATTAACTTAGGAAGCATGATTTTTAAATGTTCTGAAGATGCCTTATGGCAGCAGCATTATTTCCAAATAAACCCAAAGATGTCATTTAAAGCAAAGCAAAAATTAACTACAGTTGACCCTCAGTAGTTCCAGGGTCTGCATCTATGGTTTCAGCCAACCTTGAGTGCAGAACCTGCAGATACCTAGGGCCAACTGTACTTTGCTATTTTATAGAAGGGACTTGAGCATCTGCAGATTTTGGTTTCCACAGGGGTCCTGGAAACAATCCCTAGCTAATATGAGAGAAGACTGTATTTTGACTTCTTAAACCTAAAATAAAATGAAACATATATACACCAAATTTTATGCATATGTATGTATATAACTTATTGAAAAGCCTTTTCCAGCTTCCTATTAACATGGAGACTTGTAATTGTCTCAGATGGAAGTTTGACCAGTAGATACTGTGAAAGCATCATCCCAGCCTCCAAAGTCACACCATTTCTCAGATTGGAGTGTTTTAGGAGATGCCAATTCCTCCAGGCTGACAATCTTTCTCTCTTCTTTATACTTTGTATATGTATGTAGAATACTGATCTTACATTACTTTGTCATTTATTCACTCATTTAACAAATATTTACTGAACACCTACTATGTGTCAGGCACTTGAAATATAATAGGGAGCCAAACAAACATGATCTCTTTTCAGAAGGAGGTTAAATCTTGAGAAGAAGGCAGATTGAAAGTGAAAATTAAAATAGATAATTATAAATTGTGGTCAGTGCTATGGAAGAAACAATCATGGAGCTGAAATACAGTCAGCATGTAGTGTAGTGTCAAGAGCATTTTCACTGGGCCTGCTCCCTAATCCTTACTTGACCACTTACTAGCTCTTTGATCTTGGACAAGTTATCAGTGTTTTTCTGCTCAGTAGCTTCAACTGAGAATTGGGGATAATAGGAGCATCTTACCTCATAGAGTCATTATGAATATTAAATGATAAAATGTAAATTACCTAGAAGATTGCCTAACATGTAGTAAAAACATAGAAATAACCTTCAGTATTAATTTTACAACCTTCCATTACACTCAAACGATGGCAGGAGGAAACACCTACTGCAAATAAATTTCATTTTATTCCATTTTTTTTTTCTGGTGACACAGGGGAGTATTTTGAGACAGTAATTTACTATTTTCACAGTCATACATACTATATTCTGATGGGCAGTTTTATAGTTGAGAGTAAACAACTTTAATGCCCCCTTTGATGCTGAACATCTGATTTTTTTCAAGAGGAATAATGGTCATTTTGTGGAATAATAGCCACAGAAACAAACATCCAACATTGAGCTTAAATAATTGGGTTCAAGAACATTACAGGGTATTAGGAAAAATAAGGAATGAGCCAATAGGTAAATGTACAAGAAAAAAGGTGGCTGGACTCCCAGAAAGGTGAACTAAGGCAGATTAGTGAAAGGAGTTTTGTTGTATTCAGGAAGGCTTACTTAAATCAGGAAAAAAAATAACAACAGCAACAACACAGGTAAAGATTATCTTACTCTAATCAGAGGTGGACTAGAACTGAGCTCTTGAAACCTGAATGTGTGAATCACCTGGGGAATCTTGTTAAAAGGCAGATTCTGATTGATAAGGTTTGGGTGAGCCTTGAGATTGGACAAGGATACTTCATTATTCAGCATAGAAAGAGATAAACAGCATCAGCATCACCTGGGAGCTGGGTCAAAATGAAGATTCCAAGGCCCTGTCCCTGTCTACTCAACAAGAATCTGATAACCAGATTTCCAAGTGATTCATAGGCACATTCAAGTTTAAGAGGCACTGCAATCAAAGCTGGGGCTATTTATTGAGAGTGATCAAATTGTCCTGGTTGGCCTGGAACCTTCCCAGTTTGGGCACTGAAAGTCTCCCATCTGGGGAAATCCCTGAGCCTCAGCCAAACTGGGACAAAGATGTTGGTCACCCTAGCTATTGGTTCCATAAATGGGACTAGAGTTTTCTATGCATGCTGTAGTGTGTTAAAAGTCATGGCTGTGATGCAGTGCAATTAGCATATTGTTTCCCATCTTCTGCCAGCTGCATAGTCTTGAGCAAATCACTTCGCCTCTCCATGGCTTACTTTCCTTATATATAAAATTTAAATGATACCTACCTCACAGGGTAGTTTTAAGGATTAAACAAGTTATAACATAATTGAGCATGGTCTGCATACAAAGAAGTTTTAAAATGTTAGGTATTATTATTGAGAGTTCTTATCATGAAATAAGGGGCTGAAATCTCCTTGTTTTCCAGACTATAAGAATAACTGATTATGATTATGGAGTCAGGCTTCAACTCAGGATAGGAAAGAAAAAAAGAATGAGAAGAAAACAGAAAAAAAAAAAGGAAAGAGAAAGAATAAAGGAAGTGAGTGTGGTGGGAAGGATACACAGGTTAAAATTACTACTCCAGCAGCAGGTACTAATCTAGCAAGATTATTTCCACTAGAGGTTTGGAAGTGGCTCATGCTCTTTCCCTGAAATACTGTATATGTCTGTTCTCGTTCTTGAGCTACAATGGGAGAGTGGAGTGGGTGTGATGGAGTTTGCATATCTGGCAAAGCTGAAAATATTTACTCTCTGGCCCTTCATAGAAAATGGTGGCCAACTCTTGATCTATAGAATCTTAGCAAGAGTTCCAAAAAGATCCTACGGCCTAGTCAGGCTGAGCATAGGCTTGCCAATACTTCTATTGTAGTACCACGCTATGTTTACTGATCTGTCTTCCCCTAATGAGCTGAATGCTTCTCAAGGGAAGGGATCATGTCTTCTCTCTCCTCCTGTCTCCAGAGTCTAACAAAGAACCTGGTTCATAAGAGCTGGTCAATAAATGCATGTTGAACTGAACTGAGCTACAAGTTGAAGTTTATGTATATTACATATTTTAGATGTAGGGCAGGGCAGTGAACTGAAAAAGTAATTTATATTTCTTTTAATAGGTACTAGATCCTCTGGTGAAAGCTGACTTCTGAGCTAACAGCTAATTTGCTATTTTTTATGTTTCTCAAATCTACCTATCTGGCACACCAATGAAAGGTAGTTAAAACTGAGAAGTTCTCCATCTGAAGTGAGAAAGTATTGTTGCGTCCTCCTGCAAAATCTAATAAAACCTACAAAGTAAAAGGTTATATATATAAATAACAATTTGCTAATAATTTTAATATTGAAAAATGCTTGTGTCAAATGCCTGCCTTAGTTAACATGACATGCACTTCCAGGACATAATTAGTTAACGGTACTCTAAGTACTTATCAGGAACAATTCAGAAGCCTGACTTCCATATGTATTTATTATTCCATAAATAAGTCTTAGCCACAGTTAAATTCCTTGCTATTTTGATAAAGTTACCATACTGTTTTAATATCAGGGAATAATATGACCAGTCGTACTAATTAGGGGGCTATTCTACGAATAACTGATGCATTTAAGAGTAAGCATTGCAAGAAATATGCTTTCTTCAGTAAATTGGAGTACACAAAATTTAATACATTTCAAATAAATCTAATAATTGTCAAGGCCAAGAATCCTTAAGAAAAGCAAGTGCAGTATAAAAAGACAATTCTACAAATAAATCTTTGGAGAGAAAATTTAAAATATTTATCTTTTAAACATATAATTTTCTCCTTACTAGCTACTGTTGTTAGCCTGCTTTTTAACGTTAATAAGGTAAACTTAATTTTGGAAAACTTTTATAATGCCAGACCTGTAGATGGGAGAAAAATATATTAAATTTATGTTGAAATCCTTGATACAAAATAGAGTAGATACCTTCTTAGCTATATTATTTTGCTTCAATTCCAAAGTAAGGGAAATAGGGAATGTGCTCCCTAAATGCTGAAAAACGAGTAGTAAATTTTTCAACAATTGTGTTTACACTTTTATGTTTAAAAATTTAATTGAATGTTTTGGCCTTTTACAATCCTCATAAAGTTACAATCTTTAAATTGGTATTTCTCAGGCAGGATCAACTCTACAGATATTAGATTTTCTTCTAAAAGTTCAGTATTTCTACAGGTTGATAAATTGTTTTCCTTCTAATAGATGATTCGTCTTCATTGCTGCTAGCATAAACAGATACAATTTGACAATAGTATTGCAGGCAGGGGTTTAGCTCTGAAGTGCATATACAAATAGATGAACATATAAGTTTTGCCTGGAGTGGGAGGTGATTCTTAATTTAAAAAAAAAATTTGTGCTTTCTCAGACATAGAAAAAAATCTAGCCAAAAACTGAATCTCCCATGTGTTGAAATGTTGGTTTACCTCTAAGTATTTCAGCAGACCCGGATCCAACATGCAGATTATTCCCAGGATTCATATGAAAATTTATAAGCTGAAAATGTATAATAGTTATGCTGATTTGAATACGAAAGTCAAGATGTATCAAAGTTTTGTTTAAAATTCTGTTGACTTGCCCCAAAATTCAGTGATGGAGGGCAACTGGATTACACATCAGGAAATCTAAGTGGAGTCCCAAGATTCACTCTTTGCAAGCCTACCTATTGCAGGCCCTTGAGGAAGTCCCTTTCCTTCTTTGAACCTGAGTTTCCTCAGGCGTAAAATGAGGTGTTTTGCTTAGAAGACAAATAACATCTAACTAGATCATATCTGCAATTTGAATCCTACAAAATGACTTTTATGTGTTTGGCGGGATAGGGATATGTTTCCAGCAAATACGTCCCAGCGTTTGGCTCCCTTCATTTCCTTATCTGTAAAATGGGGTGATAATAGAGCACCTTGTTGATGGTTGTAAGCATCAAATGAATATATGTGTCATGTACAAAGCATAATGCCTGCCATATAGTTAGTGCTACATATATGTTTGCTATTATTATTATTATAGAAAACAAATGATGTAATTTTCAACACCAGGTGCTATTTACTTTTGGAATAGATTAGAAATAAGAATAAAGGGAATTTTCAGGCAATGTCACTCACATTGACTAGAACTTTAATGATGCCAAAGTATAAAGCATGAAAATAACCTTAATCCAAGGAAACATGATTAAACATACCAGTTCTGTTATCTACACTAATCGTCACCATCTTTTTTGTTTTATCCCTTCTTTTCCCCTTTGATTTTTGGTTAATCTTCCTCTCTTTTGTCTTTTTACCCTTTTCTCAATTTAGCATTTTCTCTTTTTGCTATTTTTATAATCATTTACTCTCTTCTTTAAGCATTAGTGGTCTTTACCTGTCTGACATTATTGCAGATAATTGCTTGAGGGTACAAATGAAAACCAACAAATAAAACAGGCTTTAGAATGAGCTCTCAATTATCAAAGCTCTACTAGTTTTCAGCAAGCTAGGCATACAACTCAAGAGGAGGGAGCAGAAGTAGCCAGGTAGCCAACTCCAAAAGCATTCAATGTGTCCCAACCTTAACTCAGTATGTTTTAAAAGATTACAGGGAATATAGGTAAATCAAGCTATTTGATTAAAGAAAGGTTGGTCAACAGAATTTACATTGTATAAAAACAGTAATATACATCTGATTTTCTTAAAATTCAGTAGTCTTTAATACAAAGAAAATTGTTTGGTGTATACTCTAGTGCAATGGGCAACTGCATCTTTGGTGAACCTGTCCCCCCCTTTCTAATTCTCCTCTCTTTGTCCCAGGACACATAGTCAGCTGAAAGTGGCTCTATTTGAATATTTTTTTAATATATTACTGTTAATCATATAACACTGCCTCTTGTCTGGATTACTCAACCAATCCACAATGGGTTTATTATTAGATTTTGAAGTAAATCACTTCATCTCTATATTTTCACAAATTTTTTAAGTCATAGCATATGAGCAATTTAAAGGTTAAGATTTTTAAAATTCCAGTTGATCTGCAACCTAGCTGAATACAAGATATTCTAGTAGAAAATTCTATAATATGTTTTTATCTCATTTCTTAAGTGTAACTTTTAAAAGCCCTGTGAACAATTCCATTACTCATTACCTGTTGTATTCTGAGAAGTGTAATTGAAGTCAGAAAATTATGTGATGAAAGTATGAGGTCTGAAAAACCTGCAATTCATCAACACAATAGAACAGAAAAGCTAACACAAACAACTTTCCCTAAGCAAATGATGTGCATGTTCATTAGGAAAAAAATGCTTAACAGAAGTTTTCCTTTTTTGAGAGATAAAAACTAACTAACAAGAACATTATACAGTTTCAGATATATTTTCTCATCACATTTTTTTGCCATTCTTTTTCTAGTTTGTTTTTCTCTCCTCTGCCTTTTCACTTTGTCCCTAAACTGCCAGAATCAGTAAATATTATAGGATAATGTAAACATAGCTTTCTAAACCCTGAAGCATACATAGGCAAAGAGTCACCCTTCAGTTCGGTCTGTCCACCTCTGATGAGGTTAGTGCAAAAGCAATTTTTTAAGTAGTACTTAACACTGACAAGTGATAAATATTATGAAGGAACTACAAAAAGAATAGTTGACAGCTTAAGCAGATAATAAACATGTTGTAAGCTCTATAAACTGTGAACATATTTCTTAGAAAAATGATATATTAAAAATCTGTCTTTAAACCTAATTAAAACTTTGACAATTTCTAAACGAAATTGACTCAGGTTAATGAAATCACAGTCTGGTTAAGGAAATTCACATTGTTTTCTTTTGTATTAATCGTAGAACAGCTAGATAATCTCTCTGCAGATGAAATCCTGTAATTTTATATCAGCAGATCCACATCTTGGGATATTTCCAACCGCTTTATAGAAGAAATTTTGGTTAACTAGACTCTATTACCATTCATTTTTTTGCTGTACTCTTACATATTGGTCTTCGTCATTTGAATTTTAATATACTAAAGTGTGTTAATACCTAAAAGAATGGAAGAGTTTAATTTGTAGAATAAGTAAAATATACAATGTTAATAAAATTCAGAAATTTAAGTGTCAAGCAAAACGTAATATTGGTGTACCTGTATTTGAGGTAATTATTCCAAAAAAATTATTATTGTTACCTACTAAAAATAGTTTATTTTGTTTTTTGGTTGTAATATTTCAAAGGGTCAAGAATGTTTAGAAATATGGAATGGCATGGAGAGATGAATACTAAATGAATTACTGCTTCCGATTTTATGCCCAGGACATCTTTTCCCCTCCTCTTCTGCGGACCTTCACATCATTCTGCCAGCCTTTAATATATACATGGTTAGAATCAAGTATTCACAAACACCAAACCAAAGATTATTTTCAGTTACAATGCCACCCAGATAAAAGATTTGGACATAGACCTGCTATTTTTTTTTGCAATTTTGTGTGTTATGTGTTGTACTGAATAGTCTCTCTCTCTCTCTCTCTCTCTCTCTCTCTCACACACACACACACACACACACACACACACACCAATTCATATCCACCCGGAGCCTGTGCATGTGACCTTATTGGAAATAGAGTCTTTGCAAATGTAATCAAGTTACGATGAGGTCATACTGAAGTAGGGTGAGCCCATAATCTAAAAGTCTGATGTCCTATAAAATGAAGGAAAGCTGGACACAAAAACAGAGACAAACAGGGAGAATGCCATGCGATGATGGAGGCAGAGACTAGAATGACGTGTCATGTCACGTGTCATGAATGTCAAGGATTGCCAGCAGCACCAAACGCCAATGGAAAGGCATGAAACCCGCTCCCTGCTGACATCTTGATTTCAGATTACTAGTCTCCAGAACTGCAGTAGAATAAGTTTCTGTTGTTTTAAGCCACAAAGTTTATGGTGCTTTTTCTCAATAGCCCTGGAAAACTAATACACATAATATTTTTTTAATTTCTTATTTTTCTTGTCTCTTAATAGCAATGCCTTACACATCTTTCTATGCAGGCTGTATCCTCATACTTATCTATACAGACAAAAATCTTCAGCAGGAATGGAGGTTTCTCCATGAATGCCACTGTGTCACCTCCTTTAAGAAGTCTCGCCTGATCTCTGTGACTTGGGCAATTCCCTTATCTTAGTGTCCCATGTCATTTGATACAATTGCCATTTTATACTTGTTGAAGTTTTTCTCACTCACTTGAAGAGACACCTCATCAGAACAGATACTTGATTTGCTTCTGCTCGCTCCCGTATCCCCTGCATCTAGCACAATTCTTGGCTCATAATAGGGAGAAAAATGGTAAACAAATGAATGCATGTTAACATTTTCTAATGTCTCCAATTATAAATCCTCATTTTTCCTTTTGAATTGCATAATTTTTTTAGAACTTCTCTTAATATACTTATCTCTTTCTTCAGCCCCTATTATTCTACATCACAGGGATTCTTAACAAGAAATGTTTGGTTTTTTCCAAAATAAATATGCCTGACTTCCTTCCCTCCCACCCCAGTTATATTCTCCTGAGAGAAAATAACATAGATGTAAGTGGGGAGGTTTTGTTGTTTTTGTTTTTAAAACCTCCTTTGTGTTCTTTATATGCCTCATTTTCTTCCTCTCTGGTAGAGGGGACTAGAAGAAAACAGTAGACCTGGTATCGAGCCCTAGAGTTCCAACACTTTTTAGTAAAATAAGCAGAATGGTTCATTTACTGCCTCTCTACACATCCATCAAAAAATATCCTGATTCATACAATTCTATGTTTAAAAAGATATATCTCTGTACTGAAATATTTAGAGACATGCATGGCTATATTTGATATATTTCTTTTAATTTTCATTCCAAAGCAGACTAATATACTCTTCAATCAGTGCATCTTAGTCAGTTTCTATATAGTATATTATCATAAATTTCCATGCTTTGAATATCATTTTTCCTAAGAAAACTTTTAAGAAGTTGATTGTTATTTTAGGTCCATTAGAAAATTGAAGAACATATTTATAAACTTAAGAAATAATCTGAAAGAAATGAAGGAGAAATGATGATAAAATCAAGTCTCCAAAATGAATTTCTATTTTTGTTAAAATAAGTGTAAAAATGCACTGAGTTAGTATGAATGGAAGTGCAGGAAATACAAACGCACAAGAACATCTTACCCAATAATAGATATTATCTGTAACAAAAAAAAATACATTACCTTGTGAGTTTAAAATATTTATTGGACTTGGAAACAAGAAAACTTTCTTGAGTGTTTCATTATTAGTAAACGTAAGAAATTATATTGCTTCAAATCAACAATGATCTTATCACAACTGATCCTCACTTTTTTCCAGCTCTTATCCCACAATAACAGAAAATCAATCTTCAAGTCTGTCTATGAAGAGTTGTAGGTCAAGCTCAACAAGTTTAAAGGTGGTTCTCAAAACACTAAATACAAAAATGATAAAACCCTACATGCTGGACTTCCCTAGTGGCGCAGTGGTTGGGAGTCCGCCTGCCGATGCAGGGGACACGGGTTCGTGCCCCGGACCGAGAGGGTCCCACAAGCCGTGGAGCGGCTGGGTCCATGAGCCATGGCTGCTGGGCCTGTGCGTCTGGAGCCTGTGCTCCACAATGGGAGAGGCCACAACAGTGAGAGGCCCGCGTACAGCAAAAAACAAAAACAAACAAACAAAAAGCAAGTGGTATGTCAGACCTGCAGAGTAAAATCTTAAAAAAAAAAAAAAACCCTACATGCTAATTGTTCTTAAATCAATTTGCATCATATCTATTGCCATATCCTCAGAGTCACAGGTGTATTTTGTTAAGGCTTGAACTAAATTTTTTAAATTAATTTATTTTATTTTATTTATTTTATTTTTGGCTGTGTTGGGTCTTCGTTGCTGCATGCGGGTTTTTCTCTAGTTGCGGCAAGTGGGAGCTACTCTTTGTTGCAGTGCATGGGCTTCTCATTGCAGTGGCTTCTCTTGTTGCAGAGCATGGGCTCTAAGCGCACAGGCTTCAGTAGTTGTGGCACGCGAGCTCAGTAGTTGTGGTGCACGAGCTTAGTTGCTCCACGGCATGTGGGATCTTCCCGGACCAGGGCTCGAATCTGTAGCCACTGCATTGGCAGGCAGATACTCAGCTACTGCACCACCAGGGAAGCCCTGAACTAAATTTTAATAGGTCACTAGATATCAAAATTAACTGTTCTAATGGATCATTCTAGGATACTAACTATGCCATGTAAGCCATGTACTGCTTAGTAAAATAAAATAGTAAACTATGATTTATTTTATAATTTAAATGTATTCACGTCAATTTTAATATGATGTTTTCAATGACTATGAGGATTTTCAATGACTCAGGTCTACTACCAGGGAAGCTTACAGAAAAATAAGGCTAGAAGCACTGCATTCATACACACATTGCCTTTCCTGGAGGTTTTACTTAGTCATGCGCAAACATGCACAGTAATCTTATGCATGGTACTTAATTTGAATGCTAATGTTTCCAAACATAATACTAACTTATCGTAAAGATCATTATGTGTCTGTTCTCTCAAGTGAACAATAAGGCTTGTGCTCCACTGTTTCAAATCAATATATTCTCAAGGACAGCATTTATCACTTCTATCTCCATTCAGAAGCATATTTTAATTGCTTAGTCTCTTCTGACTTCTTTCTCCTTCATCTGTCTTCCAGCTTTTTGTTCTTTTGCATATAGATTGATGAGTGTCAGAAAAGAAGGCAAGACATATCTGATGGTACTGAATGGCAGCTAATATTCTTATACAAAGTTTAAATAAAACATATGCTGAATGAAGAAAACTAAAAATGGCTCTAAAGAATATACTTCCATAAATATAAGTAAAGCTTCCAGCTCTATTTTCTCCTGTGTCTTTGGGCAACTAAGCTATTTCAGAGTCCACATATGGATGCCAAGAATGTGGCCAAGTATCTGTCATTCAGGTAATATTTTCATGATTTTGACACATCAAGGTATTACCTGGATTATTAGTAATTTTACATATTTTATTAGACCTCAATTTTAAATTTAAATGTTCATTTTAAAAAGTAATTTTATATCATTACAGAAAATGTAAATCCATAGGTAACCCAAAAAGAAATACAAAGAAAATAAACCAATAATAAATTTGAAACGAATTTTAAATCCTTATAACTAGAATATAAGCTCCATGAAGGCAAGGATTTTGTCTCTTTTATTCACTGTTCTACACCAAGCACTTATAGTAGTACTTGGTACATAGTTATTACTCAGTAAAATTGTATTGAATGAATAAAGAATAAATATACTGGAAGGTAAATTGAAAATATTAATCTGTTTTGTGCTTCCGTGCTCCACAAAGATAATTTCCTAAGTATCAAGGGTTTTTCTCCCCATAAATTCTTCTTCATCTCAAGGCAAAGGAAGTTCTTGTAAAATGTTATAGAAACTGGTACTTGTGTTCAGTATATACATAAATGTTTATATGTTTATTCACTGAAATTTGTTAATATCTGATAGTAAGCAGGATTTTATAATGTTATTGTTTAATGTTATACTGTCCTAATGTTATTATTGTATAAAGTTCAACAATGCAATTTCCAAGTTGACAAAAGCTATAAGGCGTGCTTTTCTCTTTTGACTGCAAATAGAATCACTGGCAGAAACTTAAATAATACTAATGCCTGGGTCAACATACTCTGGGCCAATCAAATCAGAATCTACTGGAAATAGGCTACACAACAACATTGTTTTTAAAAGCTCCCAAATGATTCGAATTGTGCAGACAGTGCCGAGAGCCACCAATCTAGGAGGACAACAGTGAAAAGACATTTGTCCATGTAGAATATGACCATATATCAGTCTTGAGCTTTTAAAATTTATCTTATCTTTATACCACCCAGCTTTTTCCTCGTTTTATCAACTTTGAAAAGTTCCTCACAGGTTTCCATATATACAACTTTAAAAAGCTATACTTATTTAAAACTATCTTCAAAAAAAAAGCAATCCTTCACTTTAATTTTTTATATAGAACTTCTATAAAAACCCTCCAACTATCTCTCATATTGTTGGAACTAAAATCTTTTGAATTGGTTTAGAAAATAATATTTATCTCCTATGAGGCACAAAGCTTCATTTCCTCACTCCTTCTCTTTGGCTCAGGATTGGTAATGGGTACCGTGTAAATAGCACACTGCATAAAATATATTTCAGACATGACAATGTAACAGCAGAGTAGCCCACAGTTGTGCCAACATGATCAGATAAGACAGAAAAATATCCTAGGTTGCCAATAACTTAAGAAACATTAAATCAATAGTTTCAATTTAGGACCAAAGTGGGGATGGGTGTCTGACGGAGGTGTTTTTCAAAGGGATGCAGGGCTGCATTCACAGAAATTCAGGTCTCCTACATGAACTCCAAGATCCATCATTTGGATAATGCTCTGTTCTATCCTCATGCATATTGATTTATCTACATATTACACCATATATTTTCAACAGGAAACTGCTTTTGTGGTTCCCATAAGGAATTTATGACCATTGTTATTTAAGGACACCAACTGAATCAGCAAAGACTTAGTACATTAGGATAATGGGGGAAAATCCAGGTATATAATTAAAATAAAAAAAATTAAAACAGAAAATAAAATGTCCTTACTATATATGAAGTTTACCATTTTCCTTGGCGTCAAGGCATGAAACCCTATTACACCTATTCCTCTATTTCTACATGTAATTAACAACCAAGTCTTATGAAATATACCTTTCCAAAATGTTTTTACCTAACCCAGGTTTACATTCTCACTGCATCACCTCTTATGGGCCTTGGATTTTCAAGCTTGAATTTCAGTTACAGCCTATGAACTTGTCTTGTTCTTTTCTTTCTTACTATCCATCTTTCACATTATTGGCAGATTAATATTTTAAAAACCCCACCACTGTCATCTTGTAAATTGTACACTGCATAACATAACAATGGTAGGAAAAGGTAAAACCTTTTCCTACCTATCAACAACATAAAAGACAAAATCTATCATCAGATATTTCAAACCTTACATGATTTTATTCTCAACAAATAGTTCATCACAACATTTTCTTCCTTCTCTTTTCTAATTCATTAAACATAGAAATGTTAGATTAAATTGCCTTTTATGGGAACAAACTGTAACTTTATTTCTGCCATCATATAGTGTAAAATGTGAAGCCAGAAAATTTTTCAATTAAATACTAACTGCACTACCAGCCTACTGATTGTGTCGTCCCAAAATTCACGTTATAATCCTAACTCCTTGTACCTCAGAATGTGACTTTATTTGGAAATAGGATCGTTGCAGATGTAATTAGTTAAGATGAGTCATACTGACTTACTGTCCTTATAAAAAAGGGAAATTTGGACATAGACACAAACACACACAGGGAGAATGCCATGTGGAGATTGGAGATATGCTAAGGAACTAACAGAAGCTAAGAGAGAGAGTTCTGGAATAGATCCTTCCCTAGTGCCTTCAGAAGGAGGATGGTCCCACCTACAGCTTGATCCTGGACTTCTGGTCTCCAAAATTGTGACAATAAATTTGTGTTCTTTAAGCTACTTAGCTTGTAGCACTTTGTTGCAGCAGCCCTAGGAAACTAATACATTGAGAGAATGATTATTTTACATGTTTTACTTGAATTATTTTCATTAAAAAATGGGGATTATAACATTTGTATCACATGATTGTTATGAAGGCTATGAGACACTATTTGTAAAGTAATACAGGGTCTGAATATAGGAGTTATTTTCCTTCCTCTTTGTTTCCACTGTTTCTAATTTATGTGAACTATAGGTACCTTGGAAAATTAAAACTTCTCTGGGTCTTAGTTGCTGTGGCTGTACAATGGTAAAACTATTTTACCTGACAGCAAGCTGTCAGAGGAACCCTGTGGTTCCTTTGAACTCAAAATTCTACAGCTCTTGATCAGAACTCATATCCTTGAGCTTGTCTTAACTACTTATCCCCTCAGATAGTTTATTCTTCAGGTGATGATATAACTTGAACCATGCCTGACACTAACAGTTTTTGTTCTTCACATTCTGAGAATTAACTTACCTTATAGTATACCAAAAGTGGTTTTATAATCTAAAATATTCTAATAGCCCTCACTCATGATTATTGATCTTTATGGTAAAAGAAAACAAATATTTTATTACATTAATTCTAAAAGGCCCGATTTGCATTCTTTTTTTTAAATTGAGAATGAATATTTTTATTATTGTGTTTATTTTATCATGGTTGGAAAAGATCCTTTAAACTCTAAATTTCTGCACTTGCATTGTTGGAATAAAGGACCATTCATGAATGCGTTTGTATTAGTCTTAATACTCTAACAACTAATGGTCAGTGGCTACAGCGGTCATGGGCGGTGCATTAATTTTGCAAAACTTTAATCAGATGATCAAGTGTTCAGTCTGAAAGAGCAGAGGAAGCTCTTCATTTCCACTTGGAGGAGTGCAAACTCCTGTAGTTGAAAATGGATAGAGTCATCTTCATTTTCTTAAAAGTCTAACTTTAGTTCCATGTGTGCCTAGAGTACAGAATTTGCCCATGGAGTGATAAATGCCCCCTACTGATCTTTGTTCACCGTTACTCAAAAATTTAGAATTTAGAATCCATTTAATTAGGAATTAATTTGTTACCCAATATTTATGAAGTTAAAATTCCAAGTCATTTTGAAACACTGTAAAAGGAGCAGTTTTAGGAATTAATCACCAATTAGAAAATATCCCTAGCTCAATAAACTTTAGAGAACCATATATAATGTCCAAATGTTAAATTTCATATTAATTAAGTTATGCTACCTAGTGTCAGCAAATAACTATTATCTCAATTTGAGTACAGGATTATTCACCTTCTAACTAAGGGCTAAATTCCATCATTTAACAGTAAAGATGGGGACCCTGGGAAGATGGCAGAAGAGTAAGACGCGGAGATCACCTTCCTCCCCACAGATACATCAGAAATTCATCTACACGTGGAACAACTCCTACAGAACACCTACTGAACGCTGACAGAAGACCTCAGACCCCCCAAAAGGCAAGAAACTCCCCACATACCTGGGTAGGGCAAAAGGAAAAAGAATAAACAGAGACAAAAGGATAGGGACAGGACCTGCACCAGTGGGAGGGAGCCGTGAAGGAGGAAAGGTTTCCACACACTACAAGCCCCTTCGCGGGCGGAGACTGCAGGTGGCAGAGGGGGAAAGCTTCGGAGTAGCGGAGGAGAGCACAGCAACAGGGGTGTGGAGGGCAAAGCGGAGAGATTCCGGCACAGAGGATCGGTGCCCTCAGGCACACACCAGCCCGAGAGGCTTGTCTGCTCGGCCGCTGGGGCGGGCGGGGCTGGGAGCTGAGGCTCGGGTATCGGGTTTCAGTCGGAGCGCAGGGAGAGGACTGGGGCTGGCGGCAGGAAGAGAGCCTGAAGGGGTTAGTGCACCACGGCTAGCCCGGAGGGAGTCCGGGGAAAGGGTCTGGAGCTGCCGAAGAGGCAAGAGGCTTTTTCTTCCCTTTTGTTTCCTGGTGCGGCGCGAAGAGAGGGCATTAAGAGGGCTGCTTGGGGAAGCGACGGAGACAGGCGCGAGCCGCGGCTAAAGGCGTGGACCCCGGAGACGGGCGTGGGACGCTGGGGCTGCTGCTGCTGCCGCTGTCGCGGGGCCTGTGTGTGAGCGCGGGTCACTGTCCGCCCCGCCTTCCGGGGGCCTGTGCACCCCGCCACTGCCGGGGTCCTGGAACCCGGGGACGGCTTTCGCGGGAAAGATCACGGAGCACCTCGGTCTGGTGCAACGTCACGCTGGCCTCTGCCGCCGCAGGCCCGCCCCACACTCCGTGCCCCTCCTTCCCCTCTGCCTGAGTGAGCCAGAGCCCCCGAATCAGCGGCTCCTTTAAACCCGTCCTGTCTGAGCGAAGAACCGACGCCCTCTGGCGACCTATGCGCAGAGGCGGGGCCAGGTCCAAGGCTGAGACCCGGGACCTGTGAGAGCAGAGACAGGGAAATCTCGCTGTGCAGCCTTGGAGGCAGCGGATTAAAGCTCCACGGTCCACTTGATGTGCCCTGCGTCTGTGGAGTGCAAGAATGGACAGCGAATCATCGCAAATTGAGGAAGTGGACTTAGAGGACAAGATTTCAGACTTGCCCCCTTTTCATCTTTTTACAACAAATTATCCCAAATTAAGGAGGTGGACTTAGAGAGCAAAATTTCAGACTTCTCGCCCTTTTCCTCTTTTTACAACGAAGTATCCCAAATTGAGGAGGTGGACTTGGAGAGCAAGATTTTTGATTTTTCCCCCTGCTCTCTTTTTGTGAATGTGTATGTGTATTCTTCTGTGTAAGATTCTCTCTGTATAGCTTTGCTTCCACCATATGTCCCAGGGTTCTATCTGTCCGTTTTTTTTCAATAATTACTTTTTAATTTTAATAACGCTACTATATTTCATACTTTATTCTATTTTACTTTACCTGCTCTTTCTTTTTTCCTACCTTCCCTTCCTCCCTCCCTCCCTCCACCCCTCCTTTCCTTCTTTCTCTCTTTCTTTCCTTCCTCCCTCCCTCCCTTTTAACTTTCACTCTTTCTTTTTCTTTCCTTCCCCCCTCCCTCCCTCCTGTCTTTCTTTCTTTCTTTCATTCCTCCCTCCCTCCCTTCTTCCATTCACTCTATCTTTTTCTTTCCTTCACCCCTCCCTCCCTCCTTTCTTTCTTTCTTTCTTTATTTCCACCCTTCCTCCCTCCCTCCCTCCTTTCTTTCTTCCTTCCTTCCTTCCTTCCTTTCTTTCCTTCTTCCTTTCTTTCTCTCTCTCTTTCTTTCTTCTACTAATTATTTCTTTCTACTTTTTCTCCCTTTTATTCTGAGCCGGGTACATGAAAGTCTCTTGGTGCTGCAGCTAGGGGTCAGTGCTGTGCCTCTGAAGTGGGAGAGCCAACTTCAGGACACGGGTCCACAAGAGACCTCCCAGCTCCACATAATATCAAGCAGCGAAAATCTCCCAGAGATCTCCATCTCAACACCAGCACCCAGCTTCAGTCAACGACCAGCAAGCTACAGTGCTGGTCACCCTATGCCAAGCAACTAGCAAGGCAGGAACACAACCCCACCCATTAGCAGAGAGGCTGCCTAAAAACAAAATAAGGCCACAGGCACCCCAAAACACACCACCAGACGTGGACATGTCCACCAGAAAGACAAGATCGAGCCTCAACCCCCAGAACACAGGCTCTAGTCCCCCCCCCCACCAGAAAGCCTACACAACCTACTGAAACAACCTTAGCCACTTGGGACAGACACCAAAAACAACGGGAACTACGAATCTGCAGCCTGCAAAAAGGAGACCCCAAACACAGTAACATAAGCAAAATGAGAAGACAGAAAAACACACAGCAGGTGAAGGAGCAAGATAAAAACCTACCAGACCTAACAAATGAAGAGGTAATAGGCCGTCTACCTGAAAAAGAATTCAGAATAATGATGGTAAAGATGATCCAAGATTCTATTTCCCAGATCCAAAATCTTGGAAATAGAATAGACAAAATGCAAGAAACAGTTAACAAGGACCTAGAAGAACTAAAGATGAATCAAGCATCGATTAAAAACCCAATAACTGAAATGAAAAATACTCTAGATGGGATCAATAGCAGAATAACTGAGGCAGAAGAACGGACAAGTGAGGTGGAAGATAAAATAGTGGAAATAACTGCTGCAGAGCAAAATAAAGAAAAAAGAATGAAAAGAACAGAGGACAGTCTCAGAGACCTCTGGGACAACATTAAACACACCAACATTTGAATTATAGGGGTTCCAGAAGAAGAAGAGAAAAAGAAAGGGACTGAGAAAATATTTGAAGTGATTATAGTTGAAAACTTCCCCAATATGGGAAAGGAAATAGTTAATCAAGTCCAGGAGGCACAGAGAGTCCCATACAGAATAAATCCAAAGAGAAATACGCCAAGACACATATTAATCAAACTGTCAAAAATTAAACACAAAGAAATCATATTAAAAGCAGCAAGGAAAAACAACAAATAACACACAAGGGAATCCCCATCAGGTTAACAGCTGATCTCTCAGCAGAAACTCTACAAGCCAGAAGGGAGTGGCAGGACATAATTAAAGTGATGAAGGAGAGAAACCTGCCACCAAGATTACTCTACCCAGCAAGGATCTCATTCAGATTTGATGGAGAAATTAAAATCTTTACAGACAAGCAAAAGCAGAGAGAGTTCAGCACCACCAAACCAGCTTTACAACAAATGCTAAAGGAACTTCTCTAGGCAAGAAACACAACAGAAGGAATATACCTACAATAACGAACCCAAAGCAGTTAAGGAAAAGGGAATAGGAACATACATATCAATAATTACCTTAAATGTAAATGGACGAAATGCTCCCACCAAAAGACACAGATTGGCTGAATGGATACAAAAACAAGACCCATATATATGCTGTCTACAAGAGACCCACTTCAGACCTAGAGACACATACAGACTGAAAGTAAGGGGATGGAAAAAGATATTCCATGAAAATGGAAATCAAAAGACAGCTGGAGTAGCAATTCTTATATCAGACAAAATAGACTTTAAAATAAAGACTATTAGAAGAAACAAAGAAGGACACTACATAATGATCAAGGGATCAATCCAAGAAGAAGATATAACAATTATAAATATTTATGCACCCAATATAGGAGCACCTCAATACATAAGGCAAATACTAACAGCCATAAAAGGGAAATCGACAGTAACACACTCATAGTAGGGGACATTAACACCCCACTTTCACCAATGGATAGATCATCCAAAATGAAAATAAATAAGGAAACACAAGCTTTAAATGATACATTAAACAAGATAGACTTAATTGATATTTCTAGGACATTCCATCCAAAAACAACAGAATACACATTTTTTCTCAAGTGCTCATGGAACATTCTCCAGGATAGATCATATCTTGGGTCACAAATCAAGCCTTGGTAAATTTAAGAAAATTGAAATTGTATCAAGTATCTTTTCCGACCACAATGCTCTGAGACTAGACATCAATTACAGGAAAAGATCTGTAAAAAATACAAACACATGGAGGCTAAACAATACACTACTCAATAACGAAGTGATCACTGAAGAAATCAAAGAGGAAATTTAAAAATACCTAAAAACAAATGACAATGGAGACACAACGACCCAAAACCTATGGGATGCAGCAAAAGCAGTTCTAAGGGGGAAGTTTATAGCAATACAATCCCACCTTAAGAAACAGGAAACACCTCGAGCAAACAACCTGACCCTGCACCTAAAGCAATTAGAGAAAGAAGAACAGAAAACCGCCAAAGCTAGCAGAAGGAAAGAAATCATAAAGATCAGATCAGAAATAAATGAAAAAGAAATGAAGGAAATGATAGCAAAGTTCAATAAAACTAAAAGCTGGTTCTTTGAGAAGATAATCAAAATAGACAAAACTTTAGCCACACTCATCAAGAAAAAAAGGGAGAAGACTCAAATCAATAGAATTAGAAATGAAGAAGGAGAAGTAACAACTGACACTGCAGAAATACAAAAGATCATGAGAGATTACTACAAGCAACTCTATGCCAATAAAATGGACAACCTGGAAGAAATGGACAAATTCTTAGAAATGTACAACCTGCCAAGACTGAATCAGGAAGAAATAGAAAATATGAATAGACCAATCACAAGCACTGAAATTGAAACTGTGATTAAAAATCTTACAACAAACAAAAGCCCAGGACCAGATGGCTTCACAGGCGAATTCTATCAAACATTTAGAGAAGAGCTAACACCCATCCTTCTCAAATTCTTCCAAACAATTTCAGAGGAAGGAACACTCCCAAATTCATTCTATGAGGCCACCATCACCTTGATACCAAAACCAGGCAAGGATGTCACAAAGAAAGAAAACTACAGGCCAATATCACTGATGAACATAGATGCAAAAATCCTCAACAAAATACTAGCAAACAGAATCCAACAGCACATTAAAAGGATCATACACCATGATCAAGTGGGGTTTATTCCAGGAATGCAAGGATTCTTCAATATATGCAAATCAATCAATGTGATACACCATATTAACAAGTTGAAGGAGAAAAATCATATGATCTTCTCAAAAGATGCAGAGAAAGCTTTCGACAAAGTTCAACACCAATTTATGATAAAAACCCTGCAGAAAGTAGGCATAGAAGGAACTTTCCTCAACATAATAAAGGCCATATATGACAAATCCACAGCCAACACTGTCCTCAATGGTGAAAAACTGAAACCATTTCCACTAAGATCAGGAACAAGACAAGGCTGCCACTCTCACCACTCTTATTCAACTTAGTTTTGGAAGTTTTAGCCACAGCAATCAGAGAAGAAAAAGAAATAAAAGGAATCCAAATTGGAAAGGAAGAAGTAAAACTCTCATTGTTTGCACATGACATGATACTATACATAGAGAATCCTAAAGATGCTACCAGAAAACTGCTAGAGCTAATCAACGAATTTGGTAAAGTTGCAGGATACAAAATTAATGCACAGAAATCTCTGGCATTCCTATACACTAATGATGAAAAATCTGAAAATGAAATCAAGAAAACACTCCCATTTACCATTGCAACAAAAAGAATAAAATATCTAGGAATAAACCTACCTAAGGAGACAAAAGACCTGTATGCAGAAAATTATAAGACACTGATGAAAGAAATTAAAGATGATACAAATAGATGGAGAGATATACCATGCTCCTGGATTGGAAGAATCAATGTTTTGAAAATGACTCTACTACCCAAAGCAATCTACAGATTCAATGCAATCCCTATCAAACTACCACTGGCATTTTTCACAGAACTAGAACAAAAAATTTCAAAATTTGTTTGGAAAAACAAAAGACCCCGAATAGGCAAAGCAATCTTGAGAACGAGAAACGCAGCTGGAGGAATCAGGCTCCCTGACTTCAGACTATACTACAAAGCTACAGTAATCAAGACAGTGTGGTACTGGCACAAAAACAGAAAGATAGATCAATGGAACAGGATAGAAAGCCCAGAGATAAACCCGTGCACATATGGTCAACTTCTCTTTGATAAAGGCGGCAGGAATGTACAGTGGAGAAAGGACAGCCTCTTCAATAAGTGGTGCTGGGAAAACTGGACAGGGACATGTAAAAGTATGAGATTAGATCCTTCCCTAATACCATACACAAAAATAAGCTCAAAATGGATTAAGGACGTAAATGTAAGGCCAGAAATTATCAAACTCTTAGAGGAAAACATAGGTAGAACACTCTATGATATAAATCACAGGAAGATCCTTTTGGACCCACCTCCTAGAGAAATGGAAATAAAAACAAAGATAAACAAATGGGACCTAATGAAACTTCAAAGCTTTTGCACAGCAAAGGAAACCATAAACAAGACCAAAAGACAACCCTCAGAATGGGAGAAAATATTTGCAAATGAAGCAACTGACAAAGGATTAATCTCCAAAATTTATAAACAGCTCATGCAGCTCAATAGCAAAAAAAACAAACAACCTAATCCAAAAATGGGCAGAAGACTTAAATAGGCATTTCTCCCAAGAAGATATACAGACTGCCAACAAACACATGAAAGAATGCTCAACATCATTAATCATTAGAGAAATGCAAGTCAAAACTACAATGAGATATCATCTCACACCAGTCAGAATGGCCATCATCAAGAAATCTAGAAATAATAAATGCTGGAGAGGGTGTGGAGAAAAGGGAACACTCTTGCACTGCTGGTGGGAATGTGAATTGGTACAGCCACTATGGAGAACAGTATGGAGGTTTCTTAAAAAACTAAAAATAGAACTACCATATGATCCAGCAATCCCACTACTAGGCATATATCCTGAGAAAACCATAATTCAAAAAGAGACATGTACCACAATATTCATTGCAGCTCTATTCACAGTAGCCCGGAGATGGAAACAACCTAAGTGTCCATCATCGGATGAATGGATAAAGAAGATGTGGCACATATATACAATGGAATATTACTCAGCCATAAAAATAAATGAAACTGAGCTATTTGTAATGAGGTGGATAGACCTAGAGTCTGTCATACAGAGTGAAGTAAGTTAGAAAAAGAAAGACAAATACCGTATGCTAACACATATATATACTGAATTAAAAAAAAATGTCATGAAGGGTAAAACGGGAATAAAGACACAGACCTACTTGAGAATGGACTTGAGGATATGGGGAGGGGGAAGGGTAAGCTGTGACAAAACGAAAGAGAGGCATGGATATATTTACACTACCAAACGTAAGGTAGATAGATAGTGGGAAACAGCCGCACAGCACAGGGAGATCAGCTTGGTGCTTTGTGACTGCCTGGAGGGGTGGGATGGGGCAGGTGGGAGGGAGGGAGATGCATGAGGGAAGGGATGTGGGAACAGATGTATATGTATGACTGATTCACTTTGTTATAAAGCAGAAACTAATAAAAGAAAAGTAAAGATAATATGCTAACAATATACATACTATTAGAAATAAATGAAAAAATTGAAGTTTTGTTAACTTTATAGTGATGAACAAGTAAAAAAATAATAATTGTTATTAGATAAATATCATGAGAATATGTACATATTATATAGATAGATAGATAGATAGATACACACACATATCTACATGTTGAACAAGGGATGCCAGCTATTTTCTAATAGTAATCTATATAATCAGAAATTCGTATACATACAGAAAGGTGCAGTTTTTATTACTTTTTATATAGTACATATTTTAATTACTTAATATCATATTGATATATACCTGCTAAGTAACCAAATGTGAATTTTTATTATCTAAAAAGGACTTCATTTCATATAGACAAAAAGTAAATTTATAGTTGTCGTAGTCACTTATCAATTATCAGCAGTTCAATAAGAATTCTGATGTTTAACATGCTACACTTTCTCAAGACCTCTCATTTCAAATCTGATCCTGGATAATACCAATAATGGTAGCCTTCTGCTTTCACTGTAGCAGCATAAAAAAAAAAAAAAAAGAAAGCCTACTTTCATAGAGCTATGTTATCCAAAGTTTAACCATAAAGCTAGAAATTTTAAGTTCACATTTTGTGTCCAAGATTCCAGAGAGACTGTGCTCACTTGATGGTCACCATTCACATTTACCTCAAAAGACTTTTCTTGAAACTGAGCCACATTTATAGAGACAAGGACAATTGTGATACATCCTTATATTTGCACTCTGAGGGGATTCAGAATGATCTTCCCCCAAATGCATTACTTTAGCATGCAACCTATTTTGAGCTGAAGACAATGGAAGCCCAAAAGACTCAGGGATAGCTTTTTACCTCCCCCTCAACTGCCTTAAAGAATTTAGATAGAGGGTCTGGTCTAGGAAGAGAGTTATCACCACAGATAACTACAGTGAGTATGGGCTAGGTGTGGTAAAATGGTGGGTAAAAACAGGCTCAGCAGAGCCTGTTTGTTCAAAGTCCTCTCTGTGTGCTACTTTCTCTGCATGACATGACAAACACTTGTTTACCTAACATTTGCTTTTCCCATCTCCTGTAAATTGTTTTTCTTCCCTTTGAAGTCCAAGACCCCTATTCCTTCTTCTTAGCTCAGAATGGCAATAAGCCTCAATTGCCTGAATATCAGGGAGCTTCTCATTGTCTTTGTGGGGCTCCTGTATGCACACAATTAAATCAATTTTTCTTCTGTTAATCTGTCAGTGTCAATGTCAATTTAATTAATAGAACAGCCAAAAGAACCTAGAAGGGTAGAGGAAAAATTTTCCTTCCCTACAATTCAAAGATGGCCAGAGACACTTAAAGAATGATTCATAATCACCAACATCTGTGAATCACTTCTAAAATCATTAGCTCATCAAATCATTTTTACCACATAGCTCTATAATTTTTCAAAATCTATGATTCTGTTCAATTCAAATTGGATCAGTAACTAACATGGCTTTTAATCCTCATCAGATTAATTAGCATTTTCAGTTTGAGTCTGAATACCAAACAATGTCCTTGGTTTTTTTTGTTTGTTTTTTTCCCTGAAGTTCCAAGTTCAATGTGCTCAGATATCATGACACATCTGTATGGAAGATGAACCAGCTAAAGAATAAGGATTTTACATGACTTTCCTCATGTTCTGTTTTCTAGATTGATGTTTCCCAAAGCATATTTAGCTGCACAATCAACCTAAGTGATGCTCAGAAGGAAAAAAGGGTTCTGTGGGCAATTTTGTACTTCTCCTTAGAGATCCATAATGCCTATTATAATTTTAATAGTTCCAAGAAGGCCTGTAGTTAAAAAAAAGAAAAAGCCTTTGCTTTTAACTTTGCTTAATCCAGTCTTACCCAAACTTACATAACCATAAAACTCTATATGAAACTTTTAAAAACACTGATCTGAACCTACAATTTTTTTTTAAGATGTTCTCCATAGACCTAAAGATTTCCAGAAGATTATGGTATTGGGACAGAACAGCTTTACTTTTGTATCTATTCTATACTAAAGGATGTGATTATCCAAGTTGAGTGAAAACTCACTACAAGAATCATCAAAATTTAAACTAAACACCCAGGAAAATGGTTTGAATAGGACTTTATCTTGAAAGATAACTAAAGCTTATTTTACATTCAAAAAAATTTAAGCTATAATGTGTTATTTTTTATGATGAACAAATAACAGATCAAGTTGTTATAGAGTTTAAAATTTTTTTGAAAAAATTTTCATAACAAGACACATGAGTTTCTTAACTTAATGCTTGACTTTTACATAATTAACATTAAAAAGCCTCTTCAATAATATTCAAAATCCTCATCAATTTTTTCAAAAGCCTCTCTTAATTCTTTGACAAACGTACCTAGCAGTCTTTCTGAAACAACTATCCTACTATTATCTTGAATCCCTTTTGTGGATGGATTTTATGATCACCACATAGGAAACAAAACTTAAAAAACATAGAGATAAAGACATGCATTAGAATTAGGAAACTAAATGTTGGGAGTGAAGTGGGAAGGGAAACAGAGGAGATTGTGTGATGTGGCAGTGTGTATTAATCACGCTTTTACTTTCTGTATTTTATGATGCTTTGACATCCTAGTGCCTTGTTAATCCTGGAGAGACTGCCCCCTCCCACCAGAGCCAGTTAATTCCTAGAAAGCATAAACATCTTGTCTGCCAGCATGCCCTTGATAGGTAAGCCAACCAATTCAATTCGCCCCAGGTTCAGGTACCAGACAACTAGAAACCAGTCCTATAGCCCAGAGCCCCCCAAATTATTCAAACCAAACAATCCTAAATTGTTTACCCTGCCCCACCTTGCCTTTCTCCTGAAACTACAGTAAAGGATCTGGGTCATGCTGTCCACTCACTCTGCCTCCTGACTGAAGGGGTTCAGAATGAGCCTCCCCAAAATATTCTACTTTAGCACGTGGATTACTTTTGGCTGGAGACAATCAAGGCCCCCAAAACTCAGGAAGAGCTTTTTATCTATCCTTTAAATACTTAAAAGGATTTAGATAGGGAGCCTGCCTTAGAGAGAGACTTATTACCAGAGATAACTTTCTACCGTGAATGACCTGTCTATATGGCAGGGCAAACATCTAATTACCAAATATCTGCTCTTCTTATTGTCCTGTGAATTACCCTCATCCGCTTTGAAGCCCCTGGCCCTTAACCCATTTCTTAGCTTAGGATGGCATATAAGCCTCAACTGCCCGACTTGCCTTTGGGTCTTAATGTTTTTATGGGCTTCCTGTATGTTCCTAATTAAATTTGTTTTTCTCCTGTTAATCTGTCTTATGCCAATTTAATTAATAGAGCAGCCAAAAGAACCTAGAAGGGTAAAAGAAAAACTTTCCTCCCCTATCTGACCCAACCTGGTACTTCCCCATATGGTCCTGCAGGACATGGCATGCCTTCTTCTCTTGGAAACTGTTAGCAATAAAATTTCTTTACTTGAATTGACCTCCCCACGTTGTCATTCACCTCTAAAAAGGAAATCCCAGGTACAATCAAACATAGTGGACGTGCTCTCTGCCAGGTCACCATTTACCGATGGCTTTGTATGTAATTTGATCACTTTGCCAATAGTACCTACATAAAATTCACAAAATCTTGCACTTATTGCAAGGTTCAGATTTTACACTTTCAATTTAATTATGTAATGCAGTGGAGACTGTCTAAGTCTTGACCTTGTTAGATGACTTTATTAGATGAACTTAGATGCTCTAACAAGAATGACTCTTTTAGATGGGGAAATACAGATTTGTATTAAACTGGGAGGGATATTTGAGTAGGGATTAAATATGTAATCAGTTCATTGAAGAATATTTTTATTGTATAAGTTGTTTCCCTATCTAACTCATAGTGGCAAAATCTTATATAATGAAATCTCAAATAACTAGGAGCCCCTGTCTACACTCTACATATTAAGGAAATTTACACTTGTCAAGGAAACTTCCATTTGTAAAAGTATGTCCAAGCCAGGAAGAGAACTACACCTAGAGACAACTTATCACCTGAGAGACTCTTACTTGCATAACCAGACAACCCTAGGTACCATACATTTTCTCTCCTTCCTGTAAACCCCTCTCTCCCCAAGAAGCCTAAACCCTCCTTTCCTTTGTTTAGACTAAGATAATGTATAAGCCTCAATCATCTGACAACTTCCTAGGGTCACATTTCATTATAAAACTCCCACATATACATAATTAAACAGCTTTTTTCCCTCTTGTTAATCCGTCTTGTATCAGTTTGATTTGCAGGCCCCAGCCATTGAACCTAGGATAGTAGAGGAACAAAAATTTTCCTCCCCTACAGTAGTCCCAATGAGTGTGAGGAAAACCAAGAAAACATTCTGTTACTACTTTACCATGTTGAATTTTTAAAGAGAAAAAGTAAGTTTCTTTGTCATACCTTAAGGCTTGTTTAATCTAGAATTTTCCCCAGGGCTTTATTTTTATCTTTTATGTACTAGTAAATACAAATTTCAAATAAATCTTCAGTTTTAAATACAATTTAATATCACTATTTTACACTAAGTCTTGAGGGCTGCAGCTTTTTAAAATCGCAATTTTGAAGATATAATGGATGTGATTAAAACTTTGCAAATAATTAATTGAAAATATAAGACATATAACATATATGAAACCCATAATCAAGTGAGGAAGAATTATTTATATCATAAAAATAAGCCTAATATGCATTAAAATGTGTCCCTATAAATATAGAAGGTTTGATAACCCTAAGTGGCATAATTAGAAAACTTTTTCTTTCATTAATCAAATATTCTAATTAACAAAAGTCACATTTATCCTAAATATTAGTTACTATATTTATACATAGACTAAAGAATCACATCCATAATAAAACTACACTTAATAATTTTATCTTTCCTTTCTGATTTGGAAAATATTTCATGAACTCTCAATGCTTTGGGTCACCATTATAATCATAATTTTTAATTTAGGCATCCAATAAACAAATGCCTCCAACATGGCATATATTACACTAGGTTCTGGAAATACAATCACATATAAAACAAAAGTCTCTGCTCTTGAGAATTTTACAGATCTGCTGAAGGGGCAGATAACTAAATAGGAATTAAAATACACAGTGATATGTGCTATAGTAAGGGTATGCTAAACAGCCTGGGGAGATCAGAGGAGGCTTCCAAAAGAAGGAAACAACTAAAATGAGTAGGATTTGAAAAGCCATTCTGGTCTGTAGACTCAGAGGTAAGAGAGAGTAAAGCTGGCCCCAGGAAGTGGGATAGTGGCAACACATAAAGCCAAATTGGTCACAAGAAGTCAAATCATAAAGGGTTTCTTGGGCTGTGAAGAGTTTAGTAATTATCCTGAAGGTAACAGGGAGCCATTGAAAGATTTTTATCAGAGATATAAAATTATGGATACTGCTAAATATTAGAGGCAGATCATTGCTTAATTAAAATTTATAGAATCCCAAAGGCTCGTAAGTGTGTCAATTCAAGAGTAATATAAATATTTTTTTTTTCATGGCATGATTTATTCTATCTCATTCCTATTCATTAAGTATATAATATTTTTCTTTGTTTTTTAGGTAACAAATATATTTAAATTGGCTAAAATAGACTGCTGTATTATTATGTATCTTATACATTTATATTATTGACAATATGCTTGTATAATATGAAAAAACAAGATTTCCATCACAGAAGGTACCAGTAAGTCTTTTTTTACAATACTGTGATCAGTTGAAGAATACACAGATTTGAACAAATAAGAAAAACTTGGAGTACTCAAGAGAAGACCATAAAAATTCCTTGAAGAAAGTAAGAGTTACAAGAAAAGGTCAAGAGAGCCAAAACCAATTCACTAAGAAATTCTGAAGAATGTCTTAGAAACTGTCTTAAAACATACTTTTTCTGTTATGGATTAAATAGGCAACATCTCTTCTGAGTGCTCATAATCCCCCTTTCTGTCTTCTTTCACTCAAAAAGAAATAAAAGAAAAAAATCCCGATCATCCATGTGAATTATTTCCTGACTTGCAGAGATAGAGAGAAAATGAAATTATTTGTCATCAGACATTTTCTGGTTAATATTTATTTTTAAGATAAATTAATGATTTGCCTACACTAAATATATCAAATACACATACCGTAAGGGAAACTACTGTATCATTTTCTCGAGTCTTCTTAAGTCTCTTTGATTCTAAAATGTAATTGGTTCTTTTTCTGAATTATTGGTATAATGGGGTTTCATAATATTATAATTTACAATTAAATGTTCAATTATATTTAAATACTAATGATAATCTTTAAGGCTTTTATCTTGGCCATATTAGGAAAAATAAATTCACCTTCCAAAGTTTATTCATAACAATGAATTTTTACTATTATTGGGAAAAATATATGTTTTATAATAAGTATTAACAAGGCAAGATTAATCAAATTTAGCAGATTTTCCCTGTCCATTGCCATGTATACCAATAAAGTAGCAATTATTAAATGACTTCTTATACTTCACAATAGACATTCTGTTAGCTATGAATCTCTAACAACAAACAAACATTCCCTTAAAAAAAAAACTGTATTATAGAAAAGAGGGAGCAAGCTCTGAACAAATAGGTTTGCTTCTGCTAAGATTTTCATCAACTAGCGTGTAGGCCTCTCTTCAAGTCCTTCAACCAAGACTAAATAACTAAAAACTGACATTAAAATTGACTAAATAATTTGAAATGATATGTAAGCAAAAGACATAGGCAAGAAAATTTCAAATTAAAAATGTTCAACTCCACCATATTTTCTAAAGAGACTGGCATGTTTGATGCTGAAACATAGCATAGGATAGTGTTAAGAAACCGAATTCTAATGCAAATTTCTCGGTTTAAATTCTGATGCTTCCACTTACTTGTATGTCCTTGTGTACGTTTATTAACCTCTCTGTATTTCAGCTTTCTCTATGCCAAAGTTTCCTTGTCTGTAAAATGAGCATAATAATCACCTACCTCACAAGATGGTTGTGAAGATTATGTGAATTAATACATGTAAAACATTTCTTTACAATACCTCCATTGCCCTTCTGTTCTGATAAAAACAAATTCTTGTTCCTTGACTTCAGATCTCAGATTTTTCTACCATAAGCCTACCACTATACATTTATATGAAACTTTGCATTAAAGATAACTTCAAATGTATAGGAAAAAAGAAAAAAAAAAAGGAAAAAACCACTGTCAGCTGAACAGTCATTCAGAGAAGAACTCATGTTTAGGATGCCTAGCAAGTTAGTCATTAAGTGCTCCAAAACTGACAACTATGTTATTTTTACTACATTATTTCATTTACCTTTCCTAAAGAACTTTTAGGGTATTGTTGGTTCTACAGAGGAAGCTGAGGCTTTAGCTAATAAGTTGAATAAGTATCCCAAGGTCATACCACTAGGATTTGAGGCCAGCAATCTTCTCCCTATGATTTTACTGGGCTACTCTGCCCTCCATGAAGAGGAATGGAGAAGACTCCCAAAGATATTTACCAGTCAGAATGGAAAACCTATAGAGATCACTTAAATGGGATACCCAAGTCTTCGTGGGCTGTGGATTCATAACTTATCTCTCCTCCATTGAGGAAAGATTTGCTAAGGCTCAAAACTTGAATCTTGAAAAAAAGTAACTGTTTTTTTAATATTTTATAAATTATTTTCTCTTTTCATAGGCAAGCCAGCATATTTACAAAAGAAGTTCCTGTTAAATAATCTCATTTAAATTTGTCTTTAATGCAAAGTTTTGCATCCTGTTTCTTCTTAAAAGAGAATGATTTGACTGTAACAATATAGCTTTAAATGATTACATAAGATGTGCCTGCCACGGAGCTGCATCTTTTAAATTTACCATTTCATTTAATCTCTACAACCACAGTAATTTACAAATGAAGAAACTGAAGCAGAAAAAGGTTAAGTAACTTGATGAAGGTCACAAAACTAGTAAGGGCTCACCTGTGATCCAAGCCCTATTGAGCTCTTACTTGCTGTGTGTTTTTCATACTTGTACCTGCTCCCAACTCCTTCCCTAAAATAAACTACACTAAAAAGTATGCATAGACACACACAAATCTAGTGTGAATGGCATGATAAGCAATATACATGAATATAAAAATAAGTGAATATAAATAAATTAAAGAGAAAGTTGGACAACTATACCAAGAAAGATTAAGAATATGCAGAATATGTTTTTATGTATATATGAAAATATGCAAATGTTAATACTGGTTAAAACTAGGTGATAGGATAATTTATTTCTTATATGTTTATTTTTAATTTCCTTTAATGAACATATGCTACTTTTATAATTAGAGACAAGGTTATTTTTTAGAAATTCTATTTTTGTTACAAATATGTGTGATTAATTTTTATTCTACTTTTTTTTCTTTCTTGAATTTTCTCCAATACTATATATTATAATTTTTTATGGACTCTAAATCTTATATTAAAAAAGATTGCATTCTCTCTACATATTGATGTTATTAACTCATCTCTATTACAGCATAAAGAATGGATTTATTTATTCAGACTTGTTAAGTGTATAAATATTCACATATTTTAAGATTTCATACTAGAGGTGTATATAAAATTGGAAGGGATTTAAACTTTGATAATATAAAACTACAACCAAAATATGCTCTAAGATGATAGAAAAAAAAATATATGTATATATATATGCATATGTGTGTGTGTGTGTATATATATATATATATACATACATACATACATATGCATATATATATATATATGCTCTCAGTTCCTGTCACAGACCTCCTAAAATTATTTGTAATTTCCTAAGTGCTAAGAACACTAGGTGCATCTTTTTTTCTAATATTTGGTCTTTGGTCCCGGTTCCTGACAGAGTTCTTCAATTTCTCGGAATTTCCTGATTAATAGCAGTCATTTTTCTTCTATAAGGGAACTCTTGGTGGGCTCCTGAATAGTTCCTGGGTGGGGGTTTGTCATCAGAAAGACCAAGCCCTGAGTAGAAGCTTGGAATTTTCAGCTCTCTCCCATTCAATAGGGAACTGGATATGTGGGGCTGGATATGGAGTTGATAACTGACAACGTCCGTGTGATGAAGCCTCCGTAAAAATCCCAAGAGTCTGTGGTTTGGAGAGCTCTGGGGCTGGCAAACACAGGGAGGTGCTGGTAAAGTGGTGCCCCAAGGAGGGCAGGGAAGCTCCAGGCCCTTCCCCACATAACTTCCCCACATCTTTTCCATCTGATGTTCAGCTGTGGCCTTTATCATAACCCTTTATAATAAACTGGTAAACAGTAAGTAAACTCTTTTCCTGAGTTCTATGAGGTACTCTAGCAAATTAATCAAACCTGAGAAGGGGGTCATGGGAAGCTCTGATTTATAGCCAATTGATTAGAGACATAGGTGGTAACCCCTTGACTTAGGATTGGCATCTGAAGTGGGGGAGTAAGGGACAGTCTCATGGGACTGAGCCCTTAACCTGTGGATCTGAAGCTATCTCCAGATAAACAGTGTCAGAACGGAGTGACACTGTAGGACACCCAGCTGGTGTCACAGAGATTTGCTGGTCGGGGGGAAAAATCCCCTACCTCTGGTGTCAGAAGTGCTACAATGGGGGTAGTAGTGTGCAAGCAAAGAGAAAAGAAAGAGGAAGATTTGGGTTTTTTCTTACACATAAGCCTAAGGAAAATGATCTACCTGTAAACATATTTAGGTTTTAGAATTTTTAGAGCTAATTGTTAAATTCATTATGACCCACCATCAAGGCTACAGGTTTCGTTCTCTCTCGCATACGCACTTTGAACCCTGGCCACACTGCCTCAGGGAAGACTTCCCACTTTCCCTTCCTATAGCTGTCCTCCCATCTTTCTCATTCTCTTCCCTTTTCACTCCTTGTTCACCAACCTTCCAGCCTACCCACACCCCAATTTGTTACACACAGAACAGAAAGAGAAATCATGAGAGTAGATAGAAGAAAGAAGAAATTATTTTGTTCACCTCAATCTTACATATTAATGTTAATACTTCCCCCAATCCATACTATTACAGAGAAGAAACAAAATGGGGTAGACAGAGGAGCAGGAGGGAAAGGAAGGAAAAAAAGAGGAGGAGGAAGAGAAAGTTACTTGTGCCTTCCTCTTCCTTCATAACAGCTTAGTATTTCCAACTTTGAAACAAAAAGGGAAAAGGATGAAAGTGTCATGTTTAAACTCAGAAGCCTTTCAAATCTTTCTCACTCTCCCTAACACTCTTATCCATTCACACCCAACAATAATGCAATTATAGTCATGACACATTTATTTAAATAGGATTCAGAGTTGTTATTGAGGCAGTTGATGTTAATGGAGAAGTTGACGTCATAGATCACAGCTGTTTCTCTATTAAAACCACAGGGCAGGGCTTCCCTGGTGGCTCAGTGGTTGAGAGTCCGCCTGCCGATGCAGGGGACACGGGTTCGTGCCCCAGTCCGGGAAGATCCCACATGCCATGGAGCGGCTGGGCCCGTGAGCCATGGCCGCTGAGCCGGCGCGTCCAGAGCCTGTGCTCCGCAACGGGAGAGACCACAACAGTGAGAGGCCCGCGTACCGCAAAAAACAACAACAACAACAAGAAAAACACACAGGGCAAAGCAACACTGGAAAACAGAGAGGAGTGTAGATTAAACAATGGTGGGGGGAAGGGGGAGGGAAATGGGGTGTGAAAACTTATGGGCAAAAATTGTTATGAGCAAATCACTATATGAATCGGGCTTTATACCTTAATCACATATTTTTTTTAGGCAGCAACTATAGTCACACACAGGGTTCTTTCCTCCCTAGGTTTTAATGTAACCAAGAATTATCAATGAATATGGTTAAAGAATTTAAAAATTCCAGTTGGATTTCAAAGAAACTGAATCTGTTGGTTAACTGTGTCTGTATATAGATTTATACTACATGTGTTTCTGGAAGAATCATTCATCTACATATCTACCAGTGCCAAATAAGAATAATTAAAATCATGCAGCATTCTCTCAAGATTCTTCAAACAGCCACTGGAAAAGTGTCATTATGTGTGTTAACACAGGCTGTTTTGTTCTAGTTAGAATTTGTCTAGTTGCTTGTTTATGTTGGCAAATGACAGGATTAACTAAATGCCAGAGAAAAATCAATCTTCTAAAAATAGTCATTTATAATTTATTCTTTTAATATAAATTTCTTTTTCATTTAGTATTTTAAAAGTAACATTTTTTTTTAATGATTGATGTCTTAGGCAGGAAAAACAGACATACCCTAGCACATATACAAATCTTTCTTAAGAGTCTAGAACTGCTATAGGCAAAGCATGAATTAATTACTGCTCAACATAATTCTATATGCTTCACAATACAGTACAAACAAAGCAGCAGACAGGGTTCAGCAGATAATAAACATCCAGTTGGGGTGTGATAGCCTGAAGAAATAGGAAGGATAAACCGGTAGCAGTATGGAAGTTTGGCTTTGTAGGGAAAAGGATAATATCTGTTTTATTTACATAATCTTTCAACCCTCTTCAAATCTACCAGAATCCTTTTAGTAGGGCAGATGTAAACATACTTCTTAGATAAAATTAAGCCACAATACAGAAGTAGAGTCACAATCCAACCATTAGGCCAGCACCTTTACACTGTGCTCTATCAGCTATCTCATTTGAAGATGAGCCAATATTTTAAATCAGTTCTTTAGTTTAACAAATATGTATTGACCACCTATATATTCCGGAACTGTCCTGAGCCCTTGGAATAAAAAAATGAAAACAATTGGCATGGTCTCTGCCCACTTGGAACTCACAGTCTCTGTGTTTGTCTTTTGGTCACAACTTTGTAAAATTGATAAAAGCATAGAAATTCTGGAAGAGCAATAAAACTGTCTATTCAGAGGCTTGCCCTAGGGCTGATTAAAGCTTCAGTTTGTTTACATCCTATTTAGTCCGATAGTCCACTGTGCTCTCTACAAAATTGCCTACAGTCTCCTGCATGCGTGCTTGACCTCCAGAAGAGAATTATCAATGCAGACATTTTCTGTATGGCTGCCTCAAGATTTTGGTAATTTTAACAGCTGGGAACGGGAATAAATCTCCAAAACAAATGAAAGCAATGTCTGATAGGCCCTCTGAGAACCCTTGCCACATCCTGGAGTTCAAGTGAAGTGAGAAACTTAAAACCTGGGTTATTAATATTTACTTGTTTTCACATCTTCACTGGGACTGGGAAAGGAATTAAAACATTTCAGTGTCACACAATGAATATCTGTGGGCCTTTAGCCATCATTTGCTGCACTTCATTTAAGACTATGCCACTGAATCAACTATACTTCAATAAAAAAAAAAGGGAAAAGATTAAAGACCATGCCACTGATGTGCCCTTTGATGAAGACACAATGTTGGTGATTCCCCTAAGCCAGAGAGTGAACTTTGAGAGCAGTTATCCACACACTTGCATCCTATAGAGTACAGCAAACCTAACTGGCACATACGTAAGGGCTTGGTCTTACTAATATTACATTCTAATAAATTAGGATGAACACTCATTTTTAGCTTAAGTGGCTGCTTTATAATCAGCAGTTCAGTCACTGAATGAAGGCAAACCCAGAGGAAATGCTACTTCCTCGCAGCTCTCTTCCAGAAACACAAGATACACTAAACAAACTGAACTTGCACTAAGCTAAATAATTGTGAATATACTAAAATGCAATGTGTAAGCTCAATTGCTTCTAGTACTTCATAAAGCTACCTGCCTTTCCTTACCACGTGCCCCCGATACGCAGCTCACAACAGAGACATTTGCTTTCTTCCAGGATAGCAAGAAAGCCTCTTTCTGATTCCAGTTCCCTCTCCAGATAGCACAGTAGTGACTGTCTCATCACCATTTGTTATATTATAAGGTAACCTAATCAAAGGAGTAAATATCCCATCGTATTCAAAGGCTCTGCCCACACTCAAGGGGAGAGAATCATCCGAGGTACTTATATCTGAAGGCAAGAATCTTGGGAACTATCTTAGAATTCTGCCAACTACAACAGTGCTGTCTTATTTGCAATATGATTAGAAATAGTGTAGCCCACATTGATTGATGCCTTTTAGGACTTCTTCCAATGAATGCTTTATACAAATTATTAGTTATCTTAACAACATTATTACTATCATCATCAATAATCACTATTAACCTTAACTATGAGGAAATGACAAAGGCAGAAAGATGTCACACCAGCTTCAGAGAGCTTTTAAGTCACTCTGGGAAGGCAGTGGGAACAGAATCTAGTATGCCTGTACTCGGGCTGTTTCCCTAGCTCTGTACTGTGGCAGGATTCCTATATTAAGTAAATGCAGATGGCAACCTGATGCTAGTGTACCAGTTCTGAAGGAAACTGGCAAATACTTTTCTCTTAAAGGGCAATTAATTCATTAAAACCAAATTGACTATAGAGCAAGTTTTCATATTTCTCAAATTAGCAAAATTTCAAAAATAATCTTTTTTGAAAGTTAAAGAATTTTTGGGTTTGGTTTTGGTTTTTAACTAAAAGAAAGGGAAAAGAAAAATCTGAAACCTAAATACTCAGACATCTGGCCACACTGCAAAAGTCACAGAAGAAGCCAATATACCTTAAACTTTTGGCCTCTCTCTCTTTCTCCTCTCTCTCTTTGCCTCTCTTTCTCTCCTTCCACCCTACCAATTGCTATATGATTAAGAAAAACACATGGATAAAATTAATGTTCTCCAGTTGAACAACTGTATCTCCTGAATAGGTCAGCTCTATTTTCCGTTTCTCTAAAAGGAGGAAGAGGAATGATATTATTGCTAAAATATCCTCTAACTTTAAGTTCTAAAATTCTATTGCAGTACAGTAATGTAAATTCTACACAATCATAGATAAAACAGATTCTGGGAGTCAGATTGGGTGGAAGGAAAAATAACAATTGGGATGATTCTTACTATGTGCCCAGCCACGTTCCAGGAGCTGTCACAACACTAACTCATTTAATATCGTCAGCAGCTATAGGAAGTGTTAACAACCCTGTCTAACAAGTGAAAAACCAAGGCAGATTAAGGGTTCAGTGATTTACCCAGCTTATTACACTGCTAATAAGGCCATTGCTTACACCTGAGAGGCCCTTGATAAAGGTTTGTTGAACAGGCGACTCAATTAACAAATGAATAAACAAATAAATAATTCAGGGCCAAAGGCTAAAAGACTCAAGAGAACATTTATCCTTCAAATGCTGTAAGTTTAACTGTACAGTAAAAAGCAGATATTTTCAGCTATTTCAGTGAAGTTATTTTATAAATAACCTTGCAAAATATCAATAAGGGAATGGGTTGACATCCGTTGGTTTGACATGGCGTTCAACAGTCATTGCCATGGTCTTAAACCAATGGTTCAGAAAATATACAATTAAAAAAAAAAGCTACATTTCAACATTTTTTGCTATCTTTTTTGTGATTCAATCAGCTAGACAAAATCTGTGAAAAACCTCTATGACAAAGTTAGGTCAATGGCAAATTAAAATTTTTTTTCGTTTTTGTTTTTGTTTTTGCGGTACGTGGGCCTGTCACTGTTGTGGCCTCTCCCGTTGTGGAGCACAGGCTCAGCATCCATGGCTCACAGGCCTAGCCGCTCCGCGGCATGTGGGATCTTCCCAGACCAGGGCACGAACCCGTGTCCCCTGCATCGGCAGGCGGACTCTCAACCGCTGCGCCACCAGGGAAGCCCTAAATGTATTTTAATACATACATATTTTTAATAGAGAAATCTGCTGAGTGGTCCAACTTACTTACAGGTTATATCACTCTTATTTAGATTTTGGAAATGCAAAATTAAACCTGAAATAAGTTCTTTAACTAGGCAAAAAAAAGTATGTTCACTTAGTAATGTTTTTTCCTACAAACATAATTATATGAAATAAACTTTTAAAATTCAGATATCTTAATAAGAAATATCCATTAGAACTACAACATTAATCTTACATAAAAATAACAATCTAAAAAATAAGCTTGATGTAAACACATGCAACTCATTGAAATCAGATATTACCTTCATTTTTAACGACGGACTAAACCATATAGTTAATTTTATTTCAATATTTTAAAATAACCTTAACTCTTCCTTCTAAAACAGTTGTTTAATTTACTCTTCTTTCATGCTGAAGAACAAGTAAAATTGGCCAGGGAGTGTTAACTTGAGATTGAAAGTGTTCCTTTTATTTTTTAATCAAATAATTACTTCTTGAAGATGTACTCTGTAATCGACATAGAGCTATAATTTTTGCCCTCAAGATATTTGCAACCTTGTAATGAAGATAATACAAGTATGTAAATTACAGTAATATTAAACAGTGTATAATGAAGGTTAAAAAATAGTGCAATGGGCTGTCTAGGGAAGATGCAGTCTCAACCATTTTATAATAACATTCCCTCATTCATTCAACAAAAACTCTTTGTTATAGGTGGCATTGTGTTTCCCTCCAAATTCATATGTTGAAGTCCTAACTCCCAGTAACTTTGAGTACAACTGTATTTGGAAATAGGGCCTTTAAAGAGGTAATTAAGCTCAAATGAGTTCGTATGAGTGGAACCTAATCCAATGACTGTAGTTCTTACAGGAGGAAGAGACATTGGTGATACACACATAGAGAAAAGCTGAAGACACAGTGGGAAGGCAACCACCTGCAGCTAAGGAGAGAGGCCTGAGAAGAAACCAACCCTATTGGACCCTTGATCTTAGACTTCCAGTCTCCAGATGTAAGAAAACAAGTGCATGTTGTTTAAGTCACCCAGTCTGTGTTACTTTGTCATGGCAATTCTAGCAGGCTAATAGATTCTTCCTCACAGGAAAAGCATAGTGGTAAGTTTAATACCACAAAAGACAATAAATCTTGAACCATAGCTTCCATTTTTCCCTTTAGAATTAACTAATTTACAGTACTGAACAAATCTCTAAATAAGGTGTCACAAACATAAGCACTATGGGGCTAGGGAGATGAATGAGTGAAAAGTGTCTGGGATGAATAAAATAGGGAGTGGTGGGGACTGCAGCTAACTGTGGAGTTCATGTCAGAACCAAGATGCTGGTGCTGCTCACCTTTAATCTATTATGTAGGTGAGAGCAAAACATATCTCTCTGGATACAGCTTAAGGATTGTCAGTTGCAACTTCAGCCTAGATCTCAGTTTTTTTTTTTTTTCATACAAACCCTTTTATTAAATATCTCTAAAGTTCTTTCTGGCTTCATCTTTTTAAAGTCTGTCACATCAATCCTTTCTCTATTGGAGACATTACATAGAGGATAAATTAAGCATTCCCAAAATATTTGCCCGGTATTGCAAAACCACTTAGTAATCCACAGTTTAATCAAATTATTTTCTAGAAATTAATTAGTATTGAACAGCACAAAAAATTAGGATCTTTTCAATAATAATATTCCACACTTTGTAGCATACCTCAGTTTCACATTTTCAGATGCTTTAAGCCACTTGTTATTACCCACACTACACAAATTAACAAACCCAGATATCCTACAGGTACTTCAAACACAAATAGTTTGAAATGGATTAGATGGAAGCTACTGGAAGGAGCATCTTCATTGGAGCCAGGTTGAACCTCCACTCTGACATTCATTAATTTTGTGACATTCAGCAATGCTTAATTAATAGGTTACTCAGTCTAAAATAAAGATGAACATTTACCTCAGAGGTTTGTTGTGAGGACTTCGAGAAAATATACGCTGAAAGACCTATTTCAGTGTATAGCTGAGAAAAAATATCCAAAAGGAGGAGGACCAGTAGCAGCATCAGTAGCAATGGCAGTGGTAGCAAACAACAGCAACAACAATAACAGCAGAAACCTGCCCATCACATCTCAGGAAGTTCTCAGGACCTCTTTCAATCTGTCCCTACACTATTCAAAAAGAGATAAAACCTGAATTATTTTCTTTCTTTAGCCTGCTTCTCAGCGCACACCCTTTACTTCAGTGAACAGCAACCTCATCCACCCGACTAACGACAAATGGGAGATCTTATTTAACCTTACCCTACCCTTTCTTTCACCCGCATCTCTTCTTACCCCTACATTTGTCCATCACTAAAACCTAGAGTCTCTCCCGTTCACTGGAAATCCATTCTTTTCCTTTCCCCTTCATTTTCACTGTTATTGCCTTATTACCTTTTGCCAGAGTAAGCAATGTTTTTTTTTATTTATTCATTTTTTCATTGAAGTATAGTTGATTTACAGAGAAAGACAAATATCACATGATATCACCTATATGTGGAATCTAAAAACATGATACAAGCCATCTTACTTACAAAACAGAAACAGACTTACAGACTTAGAAAATAAACCTATGGTTACCAAAGGGGAAAGGTCAGAGTGGGGGGGGATAAATTAGGAATTTGGGAGTAACATATACACACTACTGTATATAAAGTAGATAAACAACAAGGACCTACTGTATAGCACAGGGAACTATACCCAATATTTTGTATAAACTATACAGAAAAGGAATCTGAAAAAGAATATAAGTGTGTGTGTGTGTGTGTGTGTATACACACACACACACACATATATATGTATAACTGAATCACTATGCTGTACCCTTGAAACTAATGTAACATTATAAAGCAACGTTTTCTTAATTGGTCTCCTGGTATTCATTCTATCTCTCTATCCCCTCAAATTCTCTTGTTACTTTAAACAAAGAAATATGCTGAATATATGCCACCTATACTTAAACTGTGCTAGAACCTTAAGGTTGCTGCTGCTGTTTTCAGTGAAGTCCAAACTCCTTTGAAATGGCTGTGTGTTTCACAGACTTTAGTCCTTTGCAATAAGTTCAAACCCCAGTTCTGCCATTTACTACTTGCTTGAGCACCTCATATTACTGTTTCTCCAACCAGATTAAGTTCTTTGTTAAAAAAGGATCTTGCCATGTATGACATCCCCAGAGTCTTCTTAGGGCCCAAAACAAAGAAGGCAGTAAAAGTATGCTCAATAAGTGAAAGAGATCAGCCACTGCAAGTCCAAATAACCAATAAAGTTGGAGTCAAACAGTCCCCGGTCCAGAGATTTTTTTCCCAATTTGGTGAGGTTTCCTCTCCAATAAACAGATTTTAAAAAATAAATCTCCCAATGAAGATGACTATATTGTTCAACCAAATGTAATAAACTTCTAAGGCCCAATGCAAGACTTTCTTTTATGCAAAAGGACAACATGGTCATATTTTAGATTCTAAGACCAAGCAAGTGTTTTTATGATTAACTATCTGAATAAGCACCACAAATACATTGGATCATTCATTTATTCACCAATAAATGTTGGGCATCACACTGTACCAGACAATGTGGTAGAGTCTGAGGATACACTTATGCTTCCTGCCCTCAATTTGCTTACAACCTAGAGGAAGAAAAAGTAAATAAATAATCACACAATACACCCAAATCTTCTGTAAAATTTAAGTGCTATGAGGAAAAATATAAAAGCTGAGATAAGGACCATCAAATGGGGACCCAATTTAAGCAGTGTTTCATGAAAGACCTCTCTGGAGCTGTCTAAACAAAAATGAGAGATGAAGGACAGAATTCATTTAGACATCTTTTGGATATAAATAAATGGTTTAAGGATACCATAAAGAGAGAAATTTTTACTCTGGAATTGCTATTATATTTTTAATGATATCGATCCAATCCACAATGTCTTCTACACTGTGATCTACTGAATGATGGGATGCCTCGTATTTCTTTTGTATTACACTGATATATCTTATTCCAAATTGCATGAGTGACTACTCTATAAATGCTTGTTGACTGAACATGTGAGAAAGGGTTAAAGGTAATGAGACAAGATAAGTATGTATGATTTAGACCACAACATAGCAGTCACTTCAATTAAGAGGTTAGTATGCTCATTAACCAATCTGAAGAACCATTAGCAACGGAAAATAAAGAGAGTGGAAATAAGTATTGAGGAACAACATATTACAATTAAATTAATGGGGTTTAGGGAGGATCCATGAAAGTCCCCGCAGCTTCTGCCTCTTCTTTATAATGTCATGGTTCTAATTTACCTCATTTATATTAATGAACGGAGGATTGCACAACTATTAGCATGATTGAAAATTACATTAATGCTCAGTAAATCTACCCCTAATTATTATGATTAATGAGAAGTTGATCATCTTGGACCAGAGTAACAACCTAAAGCAACTGAAATAGAGCAAAAAAGCTTTTTTCTTGCTAACCTAAGTCTTTAGTCTTTTTATTTAGTGAAACCGTGAGCAATCCACTTAGTAATGTTATATATTAATTTACTATAACTATGCATTTACATAGATTTATGTAGATTATATTTTTCACATTTATGTATCTATTTGAAATAATTATTTCTACGTGTATTAAAATGTGGTCTTATGATTGGCTTTATGCTGTGTTAGTGTTCCAGTATGAAACTGAATAATAAAATCAACCATATTTTTTCTCTACCTGGTTTCAAGTCATCTGTTTGAGGGTTATCTCCTTCAAAAGAGAAATTATTCATCTTTGTAGTCATCAGAATTAATAATTAGGGGCTTCCCTGGTGGCGCAGTGGTTGAGAGTCCACCTGCCAATGCAGGGGACGCGGGTTCGTGCCCCGGTCCGGGAAGATCCCACATGCCGCGGAGCGGCTGGGCCCATGAGCCATGGCTGCTGAGCCTGGGCGTCCAGAGCTTGTGCTCCGCAACAGGAGAGGCCACAACAGTGAGAGGCCTGCGTACCACAAAAAAAATAAAACAAAACAAAACAAAACAAAACCAAGAATTAATAATTAGGACATTAAGAGGCATAAAGCTCGCCTTTATTTAAATATTTAAATTATTTAAATATTGCTACTTTACAAAAAGAGTTTAAAATGATAAAAAGAAAGGATAGAAGAACTAAGCAGCGAAATATCTGACTTCCTTTTTTGATCTGGAAAGGTGAGCTATTTTTATGAAAATTTTCTTTACTTCTCCCTTTATTAAAACTGCTATATGATATTGCCTAATGTTTTGATCTAGTTTATTTTCTATCTTCTGCTACTGATAGGTGTCCATGGAAACAAACCTGTAGTCAATGCTAGACTCCTTAGCACAGTGGCCTGAGACATATGCTTTGACAGCACAGCAAGCAAAAATAGCCATCAAGGCTATTTCTCAGAGCTCCATGACAGGCTTTTAATGAAACAGAAAGAATTTCACATTAATGTGGCCTTTACGTCCTGACAGTGTTGTCCCATCTCAAAACTGTATTTATTCTGCTCTTATTATCAAGAATATTTTCTTACTGTACTATGGGATCTTAAGTTATAATCAATTTAAACACACAAATGTCATTTCTTGAGGCCTGCCCATAGTCTAAAAGTTCAAAAATTAATTCACAAATTATTTATTGAAGGACTGCTCTGCACCAGGCTCTGTGCTAGGGCTGGGTTTTAATAGTACATGAGGCAAATGTCCCCATCTTCAGAGAGATTCTTGTTTAGTGGAAGAGACAGAAATGGAAACAGTTTTAAATATTGTGTTGGCCAAAAAGTTTGTTTGGGTTTTTCTGTAAGACATTACGGAGAAACCTGAATGAACTTTATGGCCAGCCCAATATAACAAGTCCTGCATAAAGCATAAAAAAAAATAGACAAGTGCTTTGGTAGTATGGAACAGGGGAAACTCAGCTAATACAAAAGATCAGGAAAGGCCTCCCTGAGAAAATGACATTTAGGAGGAGAGACTAAAGATGCAATAGTTCTTAACAATTTATCTTGTGGTGAAGAACTAGGACTCTGGGAATAAAATGGAGTGTATAACTAGATATAAACTCAAAGAAAAAGTCCAAGTAGCAAAACAGACTTGTGTTAGGGTCTAGCCTTACCAGTTCCTTGGTTGTATGACCTTCCGGAAATTATCTGTCTCTCTGTTTTATGTGTAATAAAAGTAGAGATGATATGTACCATGTAGGATGGCTGTGAGGATTATATGAGATATACATATGAAAGTGTCTGACACAACAGCAAGTCTTCAAAGACTATTAATTTTCTTTTCCTATATAAAAAAAATGGCCCAAAATTCTGTCTTTCTGCAAATTCACAAAAGGAAATTTGGGGAGCATGTCATGAAAGTGCTTTGGATGTAGAACTAAGTGACTACCACTAGTTAGGAAAATAGGCTGTGCATCAGTCAAAACTGTGTCTAGTCACTTTCCAGACCTCACTAGTTGTGTGGCCTCAAGGAAGTAACTTTATCCACTCTGAGCTTCAGTTTCATCATCTGTAAGACAGGATATAATAGGGCCCAGGTAACAGAATGTTAGAATAAAATGAGAGACTGAAGGCCAAGCTCATGGGAGGACTCCTGACAAATAGTAACATTTTGATAAAGTTAGTTATTTATATTACTGTAGTGATCATGGCAATAATAGAAGAAGCAGGAGTAACCATCTTGGGCCACCTTCTTTTATTTACATATACACAGTGAAAGGTGAGAAATAAATTTGGGAGAATAAATCATGAGACAAAATGCATCAAAATGAAAGAATTAAAAGAGTTCTAAACAGTAGTCTAAAAATACTCCAATGTTTCAGATATAGTACTGATATAAGGTTTGGGTGTTCAGGGGAGATTTTAAAGTAGGTTGTTCAGGAAACATCAAAAGTATCTATTCATGAAAGGATTTACAACCAATTGGTTTATCAGTTACATCTAAGGATTAACAATTGTTTCTTATATAGTGTATGTATTATCTATGCTGCATAACAACCACCTCGAAACTTGGTGGCTTGCACAACTATTTTATTCATGATTTTGTGGGTAGGCGATTTGGTCTGTGCTAAGAAGGGAGGTTCCTCTGCTGGTCTTGGCTGCGGTTATTGATGTGCTTGTAGTCATCAGGTAGTTCAACTGGGGCCAGATTGCCACAAATGGCTCCACACCCATGTCTGGAGGATGGTACTGGCTATCAGCAGGGTCTCTCTCTCTCCACATGGCCTCTCTCCCTTAGGAGAGTAGCCTGGCTTCTTCACAGTGTGGTCTCAGAAAGACAAGAAAATGAGAACCAAAGCTACACGTCCTCTTGTGGCCTGGGCCCAGAACTTCTAAAATATTACTACCATATTCTATTAGGCAAAGCAAATCACAAGGCCAGCTCATATTATGGAGGTAGAGAAATAAACTGTACCTCTTGAGAGAAGAGCAGCAAAGACAGATTGCAAAGAAGGGTACATACAGAATTAAAAGAAATTTCTAAAAGGAATTATTTTTTTCCCAATGTACCACATAAAGCTAGCTCATATTCCCTACCCTCTCATAGTAATAGTATTATCTAAGTTTTATTGCCACATGAAACTTAATCTTACTCCACTTATGCTTGTTCTACTGCATATAATGTGTGACACATACAGACAACCAAATCACTCTACCTCTGTAGATCTCTTCAGTTGATGTGCATGAGACCTGTCAAGGAGCTTTAAAAAGAAATCTCTACCTCCGACTGCTTAGGTATTCTGATATAATGGATCAGGCATATGACCTGGATATTGCTTTTTTTTAAAGAAGGTTCCCAGATGATACTAACAAATGGTCATGATTGAGAACCAATGTGTCTAACTTGTTCCAGTTCTTTTTAAATATAGATATGAGTGGACTTAAAAAGCTCTTTCTTTTCCCTTTGAAATACTACTAATTATTTTATTTCTCCTCCCCCTATAGCTTTTACTTTTTATTCTTCTTCCTGGAAATCCTTCCTCTATCTTTAAATCTTCATTGCTAATGATCCCCAAGTTATGATCTCCATTCTTGAACTCACTCTGAAATTTTAGACTCATTTCTCCTTGGTGCCTATAGGACATCTGCATGTACATGCAAATTAAGTATCTCAAATTTTATATGTATTAAACTCAACTAATCTTTCTCTTCATCCTGTTTCTCCCTTTTCTATCCAGTTTCTCACTGAATATTACCACCATCTATATAATCATGTAAGTAAAAAAATCTATTTGTGATCCCAGATACCTCCCTGTCACTTTATCCCTTTATCCCGAGTCAAGATATCTTACTTTCTAATATCTCTCATCCTCACTGACTCATCTTTCTTCCCACTGTTAATGCTTTAACTGAGACCATCATCAGTTACTGTGATGGTCTCATTGCTGGTCTGCTTGAATCTGGTAATGTCCTATTCCAAAAGATCTCCATACAACTGCCAGAATAACCATTCTAAAATACAAAACATATCATTAAAATGCAAAATGGTCATTGTCTAATGGAAAATATTTCATGGTTTGCTGTGGTTGGAGACACAGTCTTAGGCTGTATTATGACAGACCTAGGGATCAAAATTTAAGCATTTGACCTACAAGATCAAGAGGAATTAATGATGTTGTTGGCCTAGAGTTTAATTTATGCAGAAAATTATTTTGAGACAGTTGATGTGACAGTAGCAGGGGAAAGAAACCTGGGGGAAGGAAGACCACTTGGGTAACTATGATAATTATTCAGGCATGTGATAATAATGATCTGGCCTAAGACAGTCATAATCCCACAAATGTGCTGACTGAACTCACTTATATTTATGATCATGAATCTCAAATGGGCACTCACAGAAGCCAGACAGTCCTACTATACCTTCCATAGTAAATTCATTTTCCTTCTCTCCAATCTAACTCACATCTCATTCCCTTTCTTAAATCCCCAGTACCCTCCTCTTTACCTTTCCTTCTCCACTGCTATACTTACCTACTACTTCCCAGGAAAAATACATTATATCAAAAAGAATTACCCCATCATCCCCCCCTAAAATTCCCCAGTCTACCTGTCTCTGTACCCACCATGCTCTGCCTTCCCTCTGATTTCTGTGAAAGCAACATCCCTGTTCATTCCTTTTTGTATGGAGCCCTCCCCGCACCAAACCTACCTAAGCCCTCCAGGGAGTATCCTCTTTCCAGCCCTTATGTTGATTTCCCACTCCTGTGAACACAAAATATGCCTTAATAGTGTCCTTAAAAAGAAGACAAATACTTTTCATTCACCTCTCATTGCAGTTAATATCTCATCTCTCTGCTACCTTTCTCAAAAGAAAATTCTCAAAGTAGTTGCATACGTCTGGGATCCACATTCCTTTACCACTAAAGTAATGGTTTAAAATATGTCCACACATTCCTTGACATTTGCTTCAAAAGGTGGAGCAGAAATTTCCTTAGGAATTCCCTTTTTGACACAGAAACAACAGAAGTGATATGATATAACTTCCGAGAATAAGGCATGAAAAGTGTCACAGCTTTCTCATCATTTGATCTCTTGCTCTGTGGGAAAACCTGCTGCCATGTTGGGACCTTCCCTGTGGAAAGGCTTGAGTGCAAGGAACTGTGCCTCTGAGAACAGGCTGTGGGGACCTGAGCCCTCCAACCAACGGCTTTGTGACTGAATTATCTTACAGCAGGATCCTTCAGGCCATTGAAGCCCCTGCGACATCTAACGGCTACTTCATGAGACTCGGAGGCCGACCCAACCAACTGAATTCTTCTGAATTTCTAATCTACAAGAATGATGAGATAGTAAATATTTGCTGTAAGACACTAAGTTTGGGATATTTTTTTAATGTCACAACAGATAACTAATACAACCGCCTCTCATTTTCGTTTCAGCCCAATCCAATTAGATATTTTCTATCATTACTCCAATAAGATGGTTCTTATATTAATTTATACATTAAATTTCTTAATACCTATTGAGCACTTAGAACAGTGTCTAGGCCTAAGAACTGTGGGGAGGGTTGTTATTAAGAGTGATATTACTACTATTATCACAAGGAGCAGTCGGAATACATGAGTCTCTGAGGACCATCCTGTAAAAGCCAACAGTCAGTTCTCTGTCGTCCTCTCTACCTCTCACAGCACAAGCTAATCTCCTGTTATTGAAATACTTTTGTCCCCCCCCTTTGGTTTTTTGGTATCATCTATCTCATGGTATTTTTAATGGATTATCCTGTTTTGCCAGACCTCTAAATACTGAAGTATCCATAGTCTATTCTGATTTCTTTCTTTCCTTCCTTCTTTCTTTACTTCCTTCCTTCCTTCCTTTCTCTTTCTCTCCTTCTTTCCTTCCTTCATTCCTTCCTCCCTCTCTTTCTCTCTTTCTTTCTTGTTAATTGACACAGTCTCCCTAGGTGATTTTACCTAATACCAAAGCTTTATATACCATGATTTTTCTATATACCAATTCTTTATTTCCAGCCCTGATCCCTCCTCTAGGTCCTAGATATACATATTTCCTTCTCAACATTTCCATGTGAATCTATTAGGCTTCTTATATTTAGCATGTCTAAACAAGGACTTTTGATATCTTGCATAATTTCATTTTATATCTCCCACCACTGAAATGTAAGCTCTATGAATACAGGAAGTTTTTCATACCAGGCACTGGGTTCTGAAGATTCTGTGCTTAGAATAGTGCCAGGCACATAATAGGCACACTAGAAATTTGTATAAGTGAAGAAAGAATGGGTTGAATCATTTAAAACATCCTGAAAAGTGTAAATAAATATCTATTTTAGATTCTACTTAAATCTAATAAAGGTAGGTCTTTTTAATAACACACAAAATAGTATGCAGAATCAAATTATCATGGCAAATTCCATTATTAAGTTTCTTATAATAATTTTGACCATTAAAATTATTGGTATTGTCAGAAAATGCAATACATCTTCATTTGAAAATTTTTTTTAAATTATCAAATATTTGCTTCCCTGCCATTGTAGCATTCTATCAAACTTAGCAGCTTCTAATAGCAGCCATGTATACTTGTAATAAAAATGTATGAATCACTACCTTCTCTGAATTCTTTTTAATTTTCTTCCATTCTCTATCATTTTGTTATGCTCCTAATACATGCCAAGCAATGCACACATAGTGTGACAATACCATGACAGGTATGGTCAGAGACAGACATTAAACCAAAGATCACAATGCCACAAGAAAGTCTACAGGCAGGTACTTGAAGATAAAAGTAACTGGTCAACTAACTGCCAAGGGAGTCTGGGAAGACTTCCCAGAGGTATAATGCATCACACAAGTTATAAAACTATAAGGTCTGTCCCACCAGAATTAAAAATATATCCAATCTGTAATAATTTTTCAATGTTTTTCTATTTTCTCCCTTTTTTCTATTTAGACACAACATTCAGCCCAGCTATAAAGTTCTCATTTTTTTCATGCCAATATCCTTGATACAAATTCTTAAATATCTTTTTGAAACCATCGTAGGTATAACGTGACTGAAGTATTTATATTAATCCTATAAATGTTCCCATGAACTGTTTCTCAAAGTCATTCATTCTGAATCTTTTTTTTAATATCTAGGTCACATGAAATACACCATGTTTTCCAATATCTTCAGTTATTGAGTATCAGTGATTCAAGCCAGAAAATGTGCTAACCTTGACATCACCAGGGTCATACAGTATATTAGGACAAGGAAAGCTGATACTTTCTCTTAGTCCACTCAGCTGTGAAACAAACACTCTTGAAATCATTTTACTTTTGACTACTGAGCATCAAGTCCCCTGTAACCAAGGAAACAGCTTTCAGATCCCAGTTTTAACACACAGAAGGCAATTATCAGTCTGAGATAAGGGTCCACTCTCAGCAGCCTTCTTTTCAGTTAATGCATCCCACTCCTTCACCTTTCCTTAACCTGTGGGCATCAGTGACTTATAGCACAACTCTCTTCTGCCTCATATTATCTCTGGTCTACTTGTGAGACTTTCCTATTTTAAAATTACCAGGTAATAGCAAACCTTCTTCCACAGTTGAGGCAAATTCTAAACTGCAGCCTTTAAAAACCATATGTCATAGAAACTAGAAAAAAAATGAATGTCATTAACAACAACACAACAACAATTTGGTGTTAATACAGCTGGGAATAGTACCCTAAATACAATGCAGGAATCTCTGAGCAGCTTAGCTAGGTGGTTCTGGCTCATGATATCTCGTGAAGTTTCAGTCAAGCTATTGATGGAGGCTGCAGTAACCTGAGAGGTCGACTGGGGTCCTGGGATCTTCTAAACTCACTCGAGTAGCTGTGGGCAAGAGGCTTCACTTCCTCACCACTTGGCCCTCCCCATAGAGCTGCTTATGACATGGCAGCTGGCTTCCCCCAGGGTGAATGATCCAAGGGAGACAGAGACAGAAAGTGAGAGTATGCACCTAAGACAGAAGCCTCAGTGTCTTCCAAAACCCAATCTCAGAAGTGATATACCATCATATATCACACAGACCAAGACTACGCAGGGATCTGAATTCTGGAAGGAAAGATCTGTGAGTCCTGGGTTGTAAGAATAAGATGAGTTAATACTTCTAAAACATAAAAATTGTGTCTGGCTCATTATGAATGTTATGTAAGTTTTACATTTGTATCATCATCATCATGATCAGAGGTAAAATTAGGGTAGAAATCTCTAACTGTGTGATGAGGGACAAGCCTGCAAGATATCACCTCATCCCCTCAAATGGTCAACAGTACACAGGACTATAATCCTAGTACTGCCACTAATTATGGGATGTGAGGATGTTATTTAATCTTTATTGCAGTTTCCTCATTTTGAAGATAGAGTACTAGAATTAAAACAAAATCTTCACGATCCCTTCCAGTCCAGGAAACCAATGATTCCACCATTTATCCTTCCCCTGTTTAATGTTTCAGGAATGAATTAAAATAGGAAAAATACTTTTTCTCCCCATCTCACTCAACATCTTTAATCAAATTGTTATTATTTCCAGGGCATTAGATTTTATTTTCCTAAATGGCAAGTCTAACATCTAGGTTAGCTAGAGGTACTTCTAACACCCTGGAGAGTTTTCAGGGAATCTGTTAAATAAAAATAGAATTTGTTTCCTTAATACCATCAAAGATTATGTTTCCAAAACTCCTATCTGTTCACTAGCTGTAATGTTTTCCCATAAAGGCTATTAATATCTAGATGGTTTTCTTTATTTCTTTCAGATGTTTTATTGTTATGATTGCATATAGAGACAAAACTATTTTCCATATATTGATTCTGTATCCTGCAACTATATTCAATTCTTCTTATTAGTCCTACTACTTTTTTGGTGGAGTCTTTAGGATTTTCTATTTGGATAGGTAAAACAGAAAAGACTCCCAACTGGCACATTTTCTTATAATTATATACTCCCAAACTATTAGTTAGGGTAATGACATAGAGAAACATTAAAATTTCAGTTGCTTCTTATTCATATTAATTTCAAGATGGGTATTCTTTTTTTTTAACATCTTTATTGAAGTATAATAGCTTTACAATGGTGTGTTAGTTTCTGCTGAATAACAAAGTGAATCAGCTATTCATATACATACAGCCCCATATCTCCTCCCTCTTGCGTCTCCCTCCCACCCTCCCTATCCTAACCCTTTAGTTGGTCACAAAGCACGGAGCTGATCTCCCTGTGCTATGTGGCTGCTTCCCACTAGCTATCTATTTTACACAAAATGGGTATTCTTGGTCAAAGGGTAACTCTTCCTCCAAATGGTGATTAAGAGACCCAAGTTACCTCCATCTTGTGATTTGCCATTTCTTGTTCTTACAGTCACCAGCAGAAGTAGAAAGAGGGGCCAAAAGGTTTACCTGCTTCTTAACCACCCTGGCCTGGAAGTGACATTCAGTCATATGTGACTTAATATAAGACAAACTGCAAACTATAACCTAGCAGTGTTCCCAGAAAAAAGGAAGTATCAGAGTTGTATGTCAACTATGTAGTATCTATGCTAATTCCTAATCACAGAAGAATAGAGCTAAAAGGAACTTTACCATCTTTCAACCACCTAATTTTATGGGTGAAGACCCTGAGGACTGTAATAATGAAGTAGCTTACCAAAAATAAACAATAGGGTTAATGTAGAATAGAGACTTTACCACTTATTGCCTGCTAGTGTATCCAGTTCACTCCATCTTAAACAGACCTTGTGGAGGTAGCCCCAGTCATTCCCAATCATCCACTAGAGTTTGCATCACTTTAGCAGCTACCCGACTTCCCCCAAGATTTCCATCGTTATATCAGCAGACCTAAAACCCATCATGGACTGGTCAGGCAACTCAGAATGAGCAGACCATTTGAGGGACAATTAACCTTAAGCATTTGATGCAAAAATGAGGACAAATCTTGTCAAAAGCAATGAATATCAACTCATAAACAAAGTAGCACAATATACCTCCAACAAATCTAAGTGATGGGTTTGCCTTTTTTTTTTTTTTTTTGCGGTACGAGGGCCACTCACTGTTGTGGCCTCTCCCATTGCGGAACACAGGCTGAGGACGTGCAGGCTCAGTGGCCACGGCTCACGGGCCCAGCCGCTCCGCGGCATGTGGGATCTTCCCAGACCGGGGCACGAACCCGTGTCCCCTGCATCGGCAGGCGGATTCTCAACCACTGTGCCACAAGGGAAGCCCCTGGTTTGCCTTTTTTTAATGACATAATCAAACTAGAGGATGAATGCTTAAGCCCTATATTCAATTTAGTCATTTGGAATAAAGGCATAACTTTGGACATTTGATCATTGAATTTCAGAACCCTCATTCTCAATGCTTATTCAACTTCACTTTGCCTAGGATAACAAATCACCATTTATCATGCAACAGATATGCTTCCAGAACAAAATGCTACACTTTTTCAATTTATTTGCGTTCCCCAGATCATCATTTAATGATCATAGTCACACTGCATACTTTGGTATCTTTGCCAGGAATTACAATGAATCATCCAGCAGAGGGATTCTTCAGTGTATCATGCCCAGCAATCTTGTTAAAGTTTGGGGAATTCCCACACCAATGCCCCTCTCTGATGTTAATTCCTTAGAATAACTGCCAATTGTACATTTCTAGGACCTATGTGTAGCAAGCAGAAAAATGCACAAACAGAATCTGCTTTACATACAAAATAATAAGTTCTAAGATTAAGATCTATTTTTACTAGATTTCAAGGCATTTACAATGTCTATTTTCAGGTGGTCTATGTTCCTACATAGCCCAGTGAATAGTTCTCAAACAGTTTACCAGTAACATCATGCCAGCTGAGTCTCTAAGAGTCCCAAACAAACAAACATGCTGCTGCAAAGGCAGCTGAAAATTGGCCTGATTGCCACAAACTAAAACTTGCTGTATTCCAATGTCACTAAGTATAATATCATGAAACAATTTTTAAGGAACTGTTGCCACAGTTACTCTCAAAGCAGATGTCCATCAAATTCATTTCACAATTTCTGAGTTAGACTTTTTTTTTTCAGCATTAAAACACAAATAGAAGTAGACTATATGTTATATTTCAAGAGAATACACCCATACTTTGAAAATAATTACTTTTTGAAAAATAATTATTGCATAAACAATTCATTGCACTGCTAAGTGCTTACAAATGTCTCATAACAAACTGAATATAAGCAATCATACCATCTACAAGCAACAGCTGATAATAATTAAATTTACTATGACTGTACAAGATAGTCTTTACCAACTTCACACTGATTGAACATAAGTAGTCTAAATATTGAAAGTACTCATCAAGAATTAAAATTTATTCCGGTTTCAAAAAAACACATTACCCTTTTTCTAATACAAGGAGAAAAAAAGAAAACAATGAACAAAAGAAATATACAAATGCAGCAGTTTTGTATTTTCAACTACAGAATTCTACTTGCATTAGGATTTGTTTCACATCAAAGGTTCTCTGATGAAAAACAAACTAAAGATAAATAGATTTGCATCCACATGCAATTAGTAACTGAATCACTCCATTTAAATTTAAATTTCAATAATTAATGAAGTAATAGAATCTTTAACTCTGGGGGACTAAAGAAGATAATTATGTAACAAATGTTGGAGTCTCTGGGTAATAATACCTGAATCTTATCCTTCCTTGGTATTTCTGACACTTTGGACCACCTACCTGGTCTCCTGTCAATTTGAAAACAATACCATTCTTTGAATATATTCCTTCATTTATTCAATAAATAGTTGTTGAGCATCTAGTATATCCTAAGCATGATATTAAGTTTTAGGACTACAAATAGAAATATGGCAAGGCCCCTGCCCTCAAGGAGCTCACACATTAATTAGACAAAAGCAGAATTCTAAATAAACAGTTACTATAAAGCAATAAAGGGACTCTGAGAGAAGTCTGGATAATGTTCAATGTTGAAACTAAAAGCAAGCAGCCAGTTCTATCTGGGAGAGACTGCGGACTGTGATATGGTGAAAGGTTACATAGAAGATGTGATGCACAAGATGAATAGGTGTTTTTCACAAGTCAGGGAAGTAAAAGGTATCCCAGAGAAAGGAAACTACATTAACAAACTATATCAGCAATGGGGAAAAAAAATTAGTTTGTCAAGGCTGATGCAGACTTTACAAGTTGGGGCACGAATTAATTAGACAGAGACAAAATCCTGACCTTCCTACCTTTTTTATTCTCCCTCATTGATCTAATTTAGACACACTGATCCTCAAAGCCATCTTTATTCAATTCATTGAACTTTCTTATTCATCTTTTCACCTTGAAAACAGCCAGTATAATGAAACTATTCATCTGTCACCTCTTAAAGTTAATAAGCTATTCATTTAAAGATTCCAAAGCAACCCTAAAAATAAACCAAAGAACAAAATATTACACTGGCCAATGGCATATATCTTGGTATGAACTCAAAAGGATACAATCAAGTAATGACTTTATTTTGTTTCACCAGTTTAAAACTTCCTGTAGGATCTTCCTTCCCAGCGTCTAGATGCTATTTTGGGCAAAACTCATAGCTTAGGTTGCTTTAGAATTGTATAAGCATCATACTAAGTGAAGTAAGTCAGACAAAGACAGATATCATATGATATCACTTATATGTGGAATCTAAAAAGATGATACAAATGAACTTATTTACAAAAGAGAAACAGATTCACAGACATAGAAAACAAACTTATGGTTACCAAATGGGGAAGGTGGCAGGGAGGGATAAATTAAGAGTTTGGGATTAACATATATGCACTACTATATATAAAATAGATCATCAGCAGGACCTACTGTATAGCACAGGGAACTCTACTCAATATTCTGTAATAACCTATATGGGAAAAGAATCTGAAAAATAAAATGGATATATGTGTATGTATAACTGAATCACTTTGCTGTATACCTGAAACTAACACAGCATTGTAAATCAACTATACCCTAATATAAAATAAAAATTAAATTTAAAATATAAGAATAAAAAAATAATAAAATAAAATAAAAAATAAAAGTCATTGCCATTACCCATCCCCCCCAAAAAAGAATTGTATAAGCAAATCTTTTTAACCTTTAAAAGGTCCAGTCTAATCAAAACCAAAACATGTATCTCACAAACCATGACAAGCTTCTTGCCTTTCCCTAGCTGAGGCTTGACCTCATCTTTGTTGCCAGCAGGGAGAAAGAGGGGTTGATTTGATTTTTTACTCTCCAGCTCCTCTCTCCTCTTCTCCTTCAGACTCATGCTGTTTCCTGCCCTCGCAGCATGGAGGTGAGAAAGTAACAATGAGAAAAGGCTGATGTCCTTCTCTCCTGGCTGTCAAGTCTCAGGGCTGCCTAAGCCCTCTCTTCATAGGCCCAGCTGCTGCACTAACACCATTCTTTAGAATGAGGAAAGGACACTTGTCACTTCTATTCTGTGGCCTAAGCTGATGCTATCAGAAAAACAACAAGAACAACAAAAACATCACCTCGGTGCTTTGTGACCACCTAGAGGGGTGGGATAGGGAGGGTGGGAGGGAGGGAGACGCAAGAGGAAAGAGATATGGGAACATATGTATATGTATAACTGATTCACTTTGTTATGAAGCAGAAACTAACACACCATTGTAAAGCAATTATACTCCAATAAAGATTAAAAAAAAACCTATTAGACATCTTTTACATGTAAAATAACAGAGCAGAGAGAGATGCAACAGAGAGTGAAGCTGCAGAAAGAAGGAAGGAGCAAAACTAGTGAGAACTGATAGAGCTCAAACCTCAAAAAGGAGGAGAAATGGCTTGTGCTGAGAAAAGGTGTAAATTCCCCTTCAACATTTCCTTTGACTCCAGAGAATTGCTACCAAATATTACCCTGCTTCACCTCAGTAACCCCCATATGAATCCTTATTTCCTTTTTCCACTGTGAACCTGTGTCCTGAGATGCTCCTTGCATCCCACATACACTCTGTCAGAACCTCCAGTGGAAAAGGACCTCAGTTCAATGAGGATCCACAATGAAGATGGAAAAACACTGGACAAAACAAATTGGCTTTATCCTCTAGGGCAACCTGCCTCAGAAGCCCGTTGCCTCAGGCTCTGGTATCTCTATTTTTCTCTATTTGACTTTGCCACTTTTGTCCACATACCACCCTCTCTGGCAAAGGTATGTATGAGTCAACCAGGCAAGGTTTGTTCAGCCAGTGTCTCTGTTTAAGGGCTATCCTCATTTGTTTTCTGCAGGAAATGAAGACAAAGAATCAGACTTGGTGGCTTATCTCTAAGTGAATTCCTTATTAGATCTTCAAACCCTTCACTGCTTTCCAAAATTTAAAGGCAAACTTGAAGAGAATATCCAAACAGGTATCTGTTGTTTTAGAACGATGAGAAACCATAAGGAACCTCAGGGTCTTCAATGAGAAAATCAGCCTGGAAACCATCTTGGAACTTATTTTATTTGGCACTAAATGTGAAAATGATTGCTTTTAAAATAACGAAATTGGTAGAATCTCCTGATACGGTACACTTGCCAACTTGTAAAATCTGTAGTGAAGTATATTTGTAGTTTTATTTCAGGGAAAGGTTATATATAGATAGAAGACAATGGCATAAATGATGGCCTATGGAGGCCATAATTTTTCACGTTACCATTTTCATTACTTGAATAACCATTTCAATCTTATTCTAAGAGTAAGAAAAAATGTTTCCAATTACATTTCGTAAAGACAATGAATTTTACCCTTTGAATTACATTTAGATTCATTAAGCATTTTTATAAGGAGCCTTTAAAAAAAGATAAATAGTATGTTATAGTTAATGGACGTAGAAATTTCAGAAATCGACACTACCCACAACTCAATCTGCAAATTCAATGAATTATCCAGAAGACATATACCCCAGCTCTTAAGTTAGAGAAAATTCAATTACATATATAAATGTTTTATGAACTGCTCATACAATGTCTTTTAAGTCAGTAGATTCCAGTGACAGAAGAGTGATAACAGACTATTCAGGTCATCGAGTTTTCCCATTCACGTTGTACTAAGCAACTCTCCATGTTCATATCATTTTAACTTCTCTATTGTGTTCTTGGATCTTCATTTTCATGGTCCTTAAGTTCCATTCAGATGACTATTTACTGAATATATTAAATTATATCCTATTATAATAAAAGAAAAAATACACCAAAAAATATGTTTCACTATAGAAACATACAATATAGTATCTTAGCCAAACTTAACCAAAAAAATTATCCAGATGGTATGACCTCCTCCAATTTTTGATTCTTTTTAATAGGGTCTCCTGATATCTATTTATCAGTATTATCTAAGTGTGACTAAGTCTCACTGTTAATTAACAAAATGAAGTTTTAGTCAATCACAATGTAATGCATCCTTAATGTAGTAGCTTTCATTTAATGAATTTTTATGCAAATTTAACCTTTAATGGAGCTACTAACAGTTGCGTTCAAGTTACATCTGCATAATATTTCCCAAATGGTTTAAAAGTAGTGGGAGTGGAAAACAACTAATTTTTTTGGCAATTAAAATGCCCCAAACATTGCATGTCAGGCTTAGTATAATTCTCCAGGGTCTTATTTATTTGTTTTACCAGTACACACTCAAACTGCATGAGTATGACAGAGAGCTTGATCCCCTTCAGTGCATGTGCTGGAAGGAACATTGCAAATAGGACTGTTGATAAATGGACCATATCTAATGGGGTCAAAGCCCCTGGTGGGATATGCCAAGGCCATATCTAAATAGACTCCAAGGAATGGTGACATTAAAATCTACCTGAGAGCTTTTCTCTAAACATGATTGTGTAAGGGAGTAAAAGCCTTGTTAATAATTTAGCTTTAAGCTCTTTAATTTCCCTGAAACCTAGCCACTGGGGACAAAGTGTGTGTGTCTGTGTGTGTGTGGTGTCTATCAAGAAAAAAAAGTAATTAGAAAGTGATTAATTCCTCTTACAAGTAATAGGATTAATTCTACTTACAAATAATAGAAATATAGAGACACCCCTCTCTTTTTGCTGTTCTGAGAGTGATGTGGTAGCCTGCTCTAGAAGAAAGCTCACCACAGAGCCTGACACACGATGGGTACTCCATAAATGTTTCCTGAATTAAAAGACTGCCCAATGCCAAGGCCCAGGGAAATGGATACTGTTCATCTGCTATGTGTAGTACGCTCATGGCTGCCTCCTCTCATCCTACTCACCAACCAAACTTGCCTCTGTTGTTGTCTCGCATTATACACAGGAAGCAACATTGACTTACATTGAAATATCTTCAAGATGGCACCATGAAAACACAGTATAAATATCCAATTCCTGAAATGCAAACTAAGAGTGGGGATTTTGTTTTGTTTTCTGATGTGTTTTTAGTACCCAGGACAGTGCCTGACACATAACAGATATTCAATAAATATTTATGGGAGGAAGGAAGGAAGGAAGGAAGGAAGGAAGGAAGGAAGAGAAAGAGAGAGGGAAGGAAGAGGCTGGGAGAGAGGAAGAATGATCTGAATGATCTGTGTCCTAATGATCTGTTTCTCCACATACCTTTTTTTTTTTTTTTTTTTTTTAACCAGGAGTCAGAGTGGTGTAACAGTTGAGGCTGTAAGTTCTGAAACCAGATCTCATTTGAATCTTACCTCTTCTGCTTATTAGCCATTTGACTTGGGTCATATTTCTAAACTTTTTTATGCCTCACTTTCCTCTTCTGTAAAAATGTAATCATTATAAAAAGAGTAACTCCCCACAATGATTACATTATAAAATGAGTAACTCCCCACAATGATTACATTATAAAAGAGTAACTCATTATAAAAAGAGTAACTTTCCTCTTCTGTAAAAATGTAATCACTATAAAAAGAGTAACTCAATGTAAGGATTAAATGTGAAAATATATTTAGCAGCCATGAATGAATATTACCTCCTACTATTATGATCTATTATTAATCTCCCTTTAGGAGATGGCTCATCTGTAATGTGATGTATTATTTATCATCCTCACTAAGACACTTCTGAGAGTGAAAGGGGAAGGCACTAAAATGATTAAAAATCATCAGTTGACCTACTTCAAGTGTAAACTTGGACAGTACCAACCAATCAGTGATATATGGTTCTGCTACTTACTGGCTACACCTGATATTAGGTAGGCTTTCCTATTCCCAGACCTAGACAGAAATATTTAGCAGAGACTATATTATTATCACTTCTACAAGCAACACTGTAGGCTCCAATTTAGAAAGTTAAATTCAGTGGGTTACAAATACAACCGCCCCAGCAACCTTCTTAACATCCCCCCATTACTGTGTTTCAATCAAATACTCCTCTCTACTACCCATGTGCATCCACCTTTCCCACTAGTTTGATGACAAGGCTCAACACTTCTAGAAAGGTGTGGCTCAGCTGCAATAGATGAGCCTATCAAATTCAATATTTAAGTCCAAATACCCCTGGCTTTATTCTTCAATCAATTATCTCTGAGATGATGGGGAAATTGCTGTCACATGTAATTTCTGTGTAAAATGTGGGGATAAAACAACTGACTTAAACTATAGTCTGAGAATTGTATATACGGTAAGAATGGTTAATGTAAAAAGAGCTATGAAGGGGAATATTGATTCACTGGTGAGATAAACATTTATTGGGTTCACACTAGGTGCTCAGTGCTGGAGATTCAAATGTAAAGACAAGGAACTTCTTGAGATGTTAAAGAGAAAATGAATGCAATGTAATGTGGTAAGTACCAGGTTAGAGAGGAACAGATTATAATAGTGGTACCACAAAGTAGGATCTGGAGGATCAGTGATACCAAATAAGTAGTATTTGGAGATTCTAAACAAGAAAATTTCACAAAGAATATGTTTGATTTTTGGCCATGGGTATGACTATGAGTTTGCTAAATGAATAAGGTAGGGGAAGGGCATTCCAGATAAGAGAAAAAGCCTGATGAAAGACATAGGATTATGAAAAATGATCTTAAATTCAAAAAACTAAAAATAGTTTATATGCCTGCAACAAAAAGTTTGAAGCAGAGAATGAGATAAGGCTGTGAATCTATATTGATTCTGACTGGATATCACCAGTAGTTTTAAGGAAGAAGAAACTGAGCAGTAAGAATAAAAATGTGATAATAGAAAGATAACAACTAGCAAACATTATAAAAATATTTGGCAGCATTTTTGCTAGATACTGTGAGGTAAGAATGATGTAACACAAGTTTATTCTGATTACAGAACTTAAAGATATTTTTGTACCAATAAGTAAAAAGAAAAAGAAAAGCTATTTAAGTGCAATTTTGTTTTATTACCTTAACTCTTTGTATTAACTTTATCTAAAGATATGTAGCCTCACATTCCACTATCAATTAAAAAAAAAAGGTTTGTAAGAAGGGAAGGAAAACACATACACTTACTAATATCAGCATGAAATATCCTTTCAAGCATAACCTCCTTCCACACACTTAGAGGCAATGAATCCAATCAGCCTTTTATTTTTTCCTTTTTATGGCCAGCTCAGTTGGGTCATACCTTTTAGCATATTGATTCATAATTTGAGCTTGGAAGTTGATACTTACCATATCATTTAGAAGGCTGTCCCTAGTTTGCTGTTCTAATTGGAAAAGATAATCATTACTACATTAGGCATTTTAGCCTTACCTCCTGTAAATCACATTCACACCTCAACTGAAAGTGACTCACGAAGATATTTTTTACCCGTTTTGAAGACTTTCTACATAAAGTAGAGGCTTACAGGTCTTCAGTTCAGGAAATTATAAAATTTGGGATTTTAAACATTATTTTCTTTTTTATATAACATTATTTTTCTTTATTACAGTAGAAAAAATGAAAAGTACAAATTGGTAAATTCATTATTTACACTTTGGTATATCCTTCTACTCTTTCTCTTAATATTATTTTCTCTATCCTTCTATCTTTTATCTAAATAGAGAGGAATGAAGATACATAGGTAGATGGATAGACATTATACATAGATGGATAAAGAGCTATTGACAAATAAATGAACATAGCTATTTGACACAAATGGAATTATGATATACATTGTTTTATAACCTACTTAAATTTTACTTTCATTGTACCCATCTTTTTGTCTTATTAATTATTTTTCTACAACACCACTTAATGACGGCTAAGTATGCCACATTGGGAATATAATATAGATTACTCCTTTATAGGGGCATAATAAAATTGCTTCAAGTGGTTGACAATAAAAACAAAGTTGTGCACAACCTTGATATTTAGGGAACTACTTTCTAGAATTTACTATTAACTTAAAAAGGGATTTACAATCTTCAAGAACACTACAAATAACTCTAGAAAAATGTCAAAAATGTCAAAGACCAAATTTTTAAAGGATCTTTGCTCTCAAGAAAAGAATGTTCAATTTTCAACTCAATGTTTCTTGACTATGATGTAACATAGCCATATGATTCTACTCACTGTGATGAATAGAATCATGTCTATGTTTTATATAGCAACACATAATAACAAAAATCAGTTAACTGGTCAAATTAGCCAAATCAAGCATGTTTCCAAGTATTTGTAGACAACCAAAATTAGTGGTTCTTAAAATTTCGCAGACATAAAAAATCTTTTGGGGAACTTTCCAAAGATACAGTTTCCGAAAATATACTCCTTTCCCCCAAAATTCAACTCAGTAAGTCTGTGGTGAAACTGAGGAATCTGCATTTTTATCAAGTATGCTAGATCAGAGAGCCAACAAACTGTCCCTTTAAAGGGACAGATAATAAATAAATATTTTAAGATAATAAAAATTTTAAGCTTTGGTGGTCTCTGTCACATTTGTTTTGTATTGTTTTGTTATTGTTTGTTTTGTTTTGATTTTCACAAGTCTTAAAAAAATGTAAAAACCATTCTTAGTAAATTGGGGCATACAGACTCTGGGCCAGATTTAGCCTATTGGCTGTAGATTGCTGACCCCTGCCCTCAATGATTCTGAAGTAAGAGGTCAATGGATAATAATTTGAGAATTGCTGCCCAAGATCAGTGTACAATGAGGATCCCAGGAAATGTGTGATTGGGGTAGCTATATCAATATGCTATTATTTGGTGCAAATTAGTATTACTGTTGCTCCATATTTCTTCTGGATAGCAATGGAGGTATTTTTCTGTTGGATGCTTAGCTACCATAGCTAAGTGTTGCTTTGTTTGCTTTTTTTGGTCAAGTCCTAAAGGACAGAACAATGATCACTGTCTACAATAAATTATAAGGTCATCCTAGCATCCACTGTAAAAGGTATAATGCAATGGCACTGTATGTTGATGCCATGGTTCATTTGAGATGTTGGTTCTGGTCCAAATTCCAAGATTATTGATGTAATTAAAGTTAGTGCAGTGCAAAATACATTAAGAAGAGCCAAAATGGCTGATTATGAACTTTGTTTTTTACATATCAACATAGAAGACTTTATTTTCCAATGATGCCTAAAAATATCTTCCATTACCCATGCTCTTCTTACAATGTGATTTCAACACTCCTCTTATTGACAGGTGATGTCAGTGACAACCCATCCCACTCCTTGAAACTGGGCAGGACTGTATCAATGGCAGAAGTGGCATTACGTGACTTCTGAGGCTAGGTCATAAAAGGCAATAAAGCTTCAGCTGGCTTTCTGAGGACATTTACTTCTGGAATCTTGCTGCCATGCTGTGAGGAAGCCCACAGGAAGAGGCCATGAGTAAATACTCCAATTGACAGCCCAGGTCAGGACTCCCAGCACCAACTGCCAAACATATCAGTGAAAACACCTCTAGATGATTCCAGCCTCCAGCTGTTGAGTCACCCTAGCCATCAAATTTTCCCAGCTGAAGTCTCTGACCTCATGAAGAGAAGAAAAGCCATTTCCACTATACCCTGTCCAAATTGCTGACCCACAGAAACCATGAGAGATAATAAAACTTTTTTGTTGTTTTAAGGCACTCAGTTTGGGGATGATTTGTTAAGAAGTAATAATAATTGAAACAGCGAAGGAGACAAATGTTATTCAATGTTATTCCCAGGGACTTTGATAAATTTAAGTCATTAAAAAATTAGAAATCTACATGGAAATCCATTAATATGTAGTGCATGTATACTCCAATGACATTTTAGGAAACCCCAAAATAATCTATATATTATTTTAAAGAATTAAAGTTAGTTGAGCATTTAGTTGGAAAAAACTAATAATATGTAAGGTCCCATATGTCAAAGGTGTCAGATGTCTAATTAAATATAAATATATCAAACATTAAAAAAAAGCATTTCATAGCTATATTTACATTTATATAGATATATAAAAATTGATAATAGTCACTAAAATGGCAGTTTACCAAAATAAAATATATTCATTATTAGTAAATAAAGATCAGCACAAATCTTATAATACAGGCATACCTCCTTTCATTGTGCTTTGCAGATATTGCATTTTTTACAAACTGAAGGTTTGTGGCAACACTGCAATGAGTAAATCTATTGGTTACATCTTTCCAACAGTGTTTATTCACTAGTAACTTTGTGACACATTTTGGTAACTCTCATAATATTTAAAAATTATTAATTATTATTATATTTGTTATGGAGGTCTGTGATCAGTCATCTTTGATGTTACTACTATAATTGTTTCAAGGTGCCATGACTGCTCCCATATAAGACACCATCTTAATCTATAAATGTTGTGTGTATTCTGACCTGCCATTTCCTCATCTCCCTTCCTCTCCTTAAGCCTCCCTACTGCTTAAGATAAAACAATCTTGAAATTAGGCCAATTAATAACCCTACAATGGCCTCTAAGTGTTCAAATGAAAGAAGGAGTCCCATGTCTCTCAATTTAAATCAAAAGCTAGACATGTTTAAGCTTAGTGAGAAAGGAAGCTAGGACTCTTACACCAAACTAGCAAGTTGTGAATGAAAAAGAAATGTTTTTGAAGGAAATTAAAAGTGATACTCCAGTGAACACACAAATGACAGGAGAGCAAAATAATGATATCAGCAATGATATTAGCATTATGGCTTATATGGAGAAAGTTTTAGTGGCTGGATTAGATCAAACCAGCCCCAACATTCCCTTAAGTCAAAGCCTAATCCAGAGTAAGCCCCTAACTCTCTTCAATTCTACGAAGGCTGAGAGAGGTGAGAAACCTGCAGAAGAAAAGTCTGAAGCTAGCAGAGGTTGGTTTATAAGGGTTAAGGAAAAAAGCCATCTCTATAACAAAAGTGTAAGGTGAAGCAGCAAGTGCTAATGTAGAAGCTGTAGCAAGGTTTCCAGAAAATCCAGCTAAGATAATTAATGAAGGTGACTCCACTAAATAACAGGTTTTCAAAGTAGATAAAACAACCTCATAATGGAAAATGATGCCATCTAGGGTTTTCATAGCTAGAGAGAAGTCAATGCCTATCTTCAGAGCTTCAAAGGACAGGCTGACTCTCCTGCTAGGGCCTAATGCAGCTAACATGTAGCTAAAAGTGACTTTAAGTTGAAGCCAATGTTCATTAACCATTTCCAAAATCGTAGGGCCCTTAAGAATTATACTAAATCGACTCTGACTGTGTTCTGTAAATGGAGCAACAAAGCCTTGATGACAGTCATGTTTACAACATGGTTTACTGAAAATTTTAAGCCTTTTTTTTTTTTTGTGGTACGTGGGCCTCTCACTGTCGTGGCCTCTCCCATTGCAGAGCACAGGCTCCGGACACACAGGCTCAGCGGCCATGGCTCACAGGCCCAGCCACTCCGCATGTGGGATCTTCCCGGACCGGAGCATGAACCCATGTCCCCTGCATCAGCAGGCGGACTCTCAACCACTGCGCCAACAGGGAAGCCCTAAGCCCACTTCTGAAATCTACTACTCAGATAAAAAGATTCCCTTCAAAACATCACTGCTCAATGACAATGCACCTGGTCACCCAAGAGCTCTGATGGAGATGTACAATGAGATTAATGCTGTTTCCATGTTTGCTAACACAACATATTCTGCAGCCCATGGATCAAGGAGTAATTTTGACCTTTAAGTCTTATTATTTAAGAAATACATTTTGTAAGGTTATAGCTGCCATAAATTTCTCTGATGGATCTGGGCAAAGAAAACTGAAAACCTTTTGGAAAGCATTCACTATTCTAGACATCATTAAGAACATTCATAATTCTTGGGAAGAGGTCAAAATATCAACATTAACAGGAGTCTGGAAGAAGTTGATTCCAACCCTCATGGATGAGGGTTCAAGACTTCAGTGGAGAAAATAACTGCAGATGTGGTAAAAATAGCAAAAGAAAGAAAAAAAAAGCTAGAATTAGAAAAGCAGAGCCTGAAAGTGTGACTGAATTGCTGAGATCTCATGAATGATAAAACATTAATAAACGAGGAGTTACTTCTTATGGATCAGCAAAGAAAATGGTTTCCTGAAATGGAATCTACTCCTGGTGAAGATGCTGTGAATATTGTTGAAATAAAAACAAATAATTTAGAATATTACATAAGGTTAGTTGTTTGATAAAGCAGTGGCAGGGTTTGAGAAAATTGATTCCAATTTTGGAAGAAGTTCTACTGTGTGTAAAACACTATCAACACTACTGTGTACTACAGAGAAACTGTGAAAGAAGAGTCAATAGATGCAGCAAACTTCATTGTTGTCTTATTTTAAGAAATTGACACGGCCACCCAGCCTTCAGCAACCACCACCTGATCAGTCGGCAGCCACTAACATCAAGCTAAGACTCTCCACCAGAATAAAAATTAAAGCTCGCTGAAGGTTCAGATGATGGTTAGTAATTTTTAATTAAGGCATTACTTTCTTTTTTCAGGCATAATGTTACTGCACAATTAACAGACTACAGCATAGCATAGACTTTTATATGAACTGTGAAACAAAAAATTCATGTGACTTGCTTTATTGAGATATTTTCTTTATTGTGGTGGTCTGGAACTGAACCCATAATATCTCCAAGGTATGCCCATAATGACTTAGAGACAACTGACAGCAGAATATATATACATACATAGTAGTATATATATGTTTATCATATATATCAGATATTACTATTCATCTGCAATGATAATACCAAAAAAATCTGGAAACTAGAAGACCAAACAAAATATGAGATTTAAAAGTTCTAAGACTTTTTCTAAGAACAGTAAAATTGTAAAGAAGAGTCATTAGCATCATTCCTAAATTCCATTTTCATTCCATTCTATTCCACATTCTGCTTATATCTGTTCTTGAGAAGAACAGTATCTCCCAGGGAATTTTTAAAAATTCAAATTACAACACCACCATTCCTTACCATGGTCAGCATTTAAGAAAGGAATTGTTAATATTAGAAAAAGGTCATATTCAGATTTGCCTATAAATTTGATCAAAGTGAAACCATTAAATAGTAATCTTCAACTCTGCTTTTCTGGGAAGCCTTATAAATTTTCCCTTGCAAGGGTTGGGCTAACTTAACATGCAGTCATGTGCAAAGGAAGCATTCATGTTGCATTTGAAAGAAGAAAATGTTCAGATTTGCTTTTAATCTACAACCTGGCCAAAATAAGTATAATACAGAAAAATCCGCATCATGTGGTAGAGAAATTATACATTTGACCCTTCTGGAGATAAATGTACTGCAGATAAGTTAAGATGCTTTATCTGTGCACAAGGCAATTAATTTATTTAAGCACAGTTACATATCAAGGATTTTATTTCATTGTGAGCTGAGGTGAAGGGTTAGGTAAGTGACAGTTCCACCTTCACAACTTTTGAATGTTTATTTTTATTAAGTCCATATACTTCAGTAGCAAATCAACTTGCCTAAGAAATATCTACATATTCAATATGAATGAATATAAAATTGCAAGAATGTACAGAGTTTTCATTGCATGTCAAAACATGTTAGAACTATAAGAGACTTAAGTGTTCGCCTAGTTGACCTTCTTATTTCACATATATCTCCTTTCCATCTTCTTTCTTCCTTCCTCCCTCCCTCGTTTTTTCCCTCCCTCCTTTCCTGATACACTTCCTTCTTCCCTCACTGTTTATACTCTTGTTCAACAAATGTGAAAAAAAAAATCAAAATGACAGAAAAGGTTCAAATCCCTACAAATGAAACTGTTTAATAAAAGTAAATACATCCGAAAGTTACTATATACTATATCATGCACTGTCCTAAGTGTTTTTAAAAATATTGCCTCAATTAATACTAAACCCTATAAGACAGGTACCATTATTATCCCTTTTTAATAGTTTAAAAAAGTGAGGCATACAAAAGTTAGTTTTCCCAAATGACACAGCTAGGAATCAGGAAAACAGGACTCAAATCTAAGCAGTTGTGCCTCCAAAATCTGCCCTCTTTACCAGAGGTTCTATTAATGAAATTTCTGAAAAGATTTTTTTAGGCCAAACACACAGTAATTAACTAATTCTAAAAAAATGGCATTCACTGGATAAACATTAAAGTAAAAAAGGAAGTACCCAAGGCCTCAAATTCTTGTAAGACTTTGGAAACCTGGAAAAGAATCCAAGGAAATGTAGGCAGAACTGCCAGAGAGAGTTTGTGAGATTGCTACTTATGTTTTCTATTTCATCCTGAAGAATATTTAGAGAATAAGGAGGAAGTCCTCAAGAGACCTCCAACTTCATTCCTCTAACTAATAAAAATGAAAATCCTCACTGGCCATAAATTTCAGGCATTTTAAGGCTAGATCTCCCAATCACAGAACCAAGCCATGATCAATACCCATTAGTCAGTCTTGAATGTCTAGGGGCACAAGTGCTCCAAAGGTTTGAGAACTCTATTAAAGAATAAAGAAAGAAAGAAAAAGAAAGAAAGAAAGAAAAAGAAAGAAAGAAAGAAGGAAAGAAAGAAAGGGAGGGAGGGAGGGAGGGAGGAAGGAAGGAAGAAAGAAAGAAAGGAAAAAAGAAAGAAAAGAGTATCTTTGGAAAACCTCAGTGAATCCAGGGAATTTGGGCAGCTCTGACTTTTGCTTTACAAATGTGTTGTAACTCATCCTGCTGTCAAATTTCAGAGATTAATGATTAGAATGTTGAATCTGGAAGAACCTCAGATAATAGGCAGTGCAGGAGACAGAAAATGTGGCATCAAAAAGATCTGAATGAGAATCTCTGCTTCTGCGTTTACCATCCTTTGTGGAAGATAGCTTCTATAAGACACCTTTTCTGTAAAGTAGTAATACCTGTACTAACCTTGTAAGTTAGTTATGAGGATTAAATAAAATTATGTTGTAAAATGTGGTTGGCCCAGGGCCCAGTACACGTAAGATTTTCATTAATGCTAGTTTATAAATAAAGAAATTGAGACATCTATACCTAGTGTTAGTAAGTGATGCGTGATTTTTTCAGATCTCTGTTTTATGGAAATACAAAACCCTCAAAACACAGGATATGTTTTTACTTTAAACAATATATTACCATGAAATTTACATTTAATACATACTCAGTGAACTTAACATAGCAATTAATTTCTAAAGAAATATGTATATACACTTTTTAGAAATATCTATTCCACAAAAAGTAGGATACATCTATGGAACAAATATTTGTCTGTGGCATACAGATAACTTAAAAATTAAAATACTCATATAAAGAGAAATTACCTCTGAATTTTGCAAATATTGGCCTATAATACTACTTCAGCTTTTCTTAATTAACTGGCTCACATATAGGAAAATGTTTTAAAGCCAGCCTTCAGACAGAAATCATAAACCAGCAGGAGATCAGCAATAGTTAGTAACTATTATACTCTGGCAAGTTGCTTAGCAACTCTGGAACTGCAATTTTTCAGGCTTTTTATTCAGCTAAGAAACATTTATTGAATATCTACTACATGCATGTTGCCAAAGAGAGACACAAACAACAAAATTAAGGGAATTATTTTTATCATTTCCTCCTATGACAAACTGACTATAAGCAGTTTCATAACTTGACTATAAGCTAAGAGGAGGAAAATGAAAGAAACTGAGTTTAAATTCCAGCCTGATGGCCTCCAAACACCTTACTGTTTTTCATCCTATTATCTGCTGATAAGCCCTAAATCACTGCCTTTGGAATCACACCATAGTCTGACCTACAGATACGTAACTGTTTCATTTTTATACAAATTGTAATATCCATGAGAAATAGGGACCCTACTTCAGCTGTCTTTTGAATTTATTTCCTAGAGCAGCGGTACTCAAAGAGATCTTTCTGGGATGCTAATCGTTGGTAAAAGACTTGTTACTACTCCCTAGTGAAATAGGTACAGACATTGAGACTGCTAAAATTTTTATGACAATTTAAATACTGTTATGTCTCTTGAACTTAAAGTGTTTAGGTGTGCATTCTATAAGTTTCATTTTTTAAACCAGATTCCTACCTCTATACCTCTCTTTAAAAATTTTTGGGTTTGTGCAGATGCATAAGAGCACTGGCGCAGGTGGCTCCCTGTGGAGGTGCAGGTTTGAGGAGGTGGCTCACGGGGGTGAGGCATTTAGGTTCACGGCCTCCCCACTCTCGTTGGGTGATGAAACACAGACTTTGGAGCCAGATGTGCTGGGTTTCTACCCCAGCCCCAACATTTAAGCGCTCTATGGCTTTGGGCAACTCAGGTAGCATGAATCTCATCAGCACAGAGAGAAAGCTTCACTGAAAACTCACTGCAGAGTGGTGGGGGAACTGGGATTCCATGGTGGCAACAGCAGGTTTTGTGGCAAGAATCACAGCGTGCAGGCAACCTGGGGCAGTTTCAACTCCCTGCAGCTTGTAGACCCTCAGGCTTCTGAGCTGTTTCAAGGACACAACCTTGAGAGAGTAAGGTGTTCTTGAGATCATCTGTACCGAATCCATGACTGAACCCAGTGAAGAAATCTATATAAACGTTTAAGAGTCTGGCAGCACATGCCGAGACCTGCTATTTTAGCCACTGGCTGCTGGAGACAGCCTCATAGACAAAGTGCTCCCAAGTCAGCCTGTTCTAGCTGAAGAGCCATTGTAGACCCTCATAATCTGACTTCATAATGCAGACTGCCAAATTCACTGCCATGGGGCTACAGGGCCTTGGTGCTTCGGCCAGGTGTCAGGTCTGATCCTCTGAGGAGGGAGAGCTGAGTTCAGAACATTGGACAACCAGAGATCTCCCGGCCCTACATAATATCAATCGGCGACAGCTCTCCCAGAGATGTCCATCTCAATGCTAAGACCCAGGTCCATCAAACGACCAGCAAGCTCCAGTGCTGGACACCCTATGCTAAACAACTAGCAAGACAGGAACACAACTTCACCCATTAGCAGAGAGGCTGCCTAAAATCATACTAAGTTCACAGGCACCCCAAAACATACCACCGGACATGGACCTGCGAGCCAGAAAGATAAGATCTAACCTCATCCACCAGAAAACAGTCACCAGTCCCCTCCACCAGGAAGCCTACACAACCCACTGAACAAAACTAACCCACTGGGGGCAGACACCAAAACCAACAAGAACTACAAACTTGCACCCTGCGAAAAGGAGACCCCCAAAACAGTAAGTTAGGCAAAATGACAATACAGAGAAACAAACAGCAGCTAAAAGAGCAAAGTAAAAACCCACCAGATCAAAGAAATGAAGAGGAAATAGGCAGTCTACCTGATAAAGAATTCAGATTAATGATAGTAAAGATGATCCAAAATCTTGGAAAAAGAATGGAGAAAATATAAGAAACGTTTAACAAGGACTTAGAAGACCAAAAGAGCAAACAAATGATGATAAACAACACAATAAATGAAATAGAAAATTCTCTAGAAGGAATCAATAGCAGAATAACTGAGGCAGAGGAAGAGATAGGTGACCTGGAAGACAAAACAGTTGAAATAAGTAGTGCAGAGCAGAATAAACAAAAAAAGAATAAAATAATTGAGGACAGTCTCAGAAACCACTGGGACAACATTAAATGCACCCACATTCGAACTACAGGCATCCCAGAAGAAGAAGAGAAAAAGAAAGGGACTGAGAAAATATTTGAAGAGATTATACTTGAAAACTTCCCTAATATGGGAAAGGAAATAGTCAGTCAAGTCCAGGAAGCACAGAGAATCCCATACAGGATAAATCCAAGGAGAAACATACAAAGACAATATATTAATCAAAGTATCAAAAATTAAATACAAAGAAAATATATTAAAATCAGGAAGGGAAAAGAAACAAATAACATACAAGGGAATCCCCATACAGTTAATAGCTGATCTTTCAGCAGAAACTCTGCAAGCCAGAAGGGAGTGGCAGGACATATGCAAAGTAATAAAAGGGAAAAAGCTACAACCAAGATTACTCAACTCAGCAAGGATCTCATTCAGATTAGATAGAGAAATTAAAACTTTTACAGACAAGCAAAAGCTAAGAGAATTCAACACCACCAAACCAGCTTTACAACAAAAGCTAAAGGAACTTCTGTAAGTGGGAAACACAAGAGAAGGAAAAGACCTACAATAAGAATCCAAAAACAATTAAGGAAATGAGAATAGGAACATACATATTGATAATTACCTTAAATGTAAATGGACTAAATGCTCCAACCAAAAGACATAGACTGGCTGAATATGTACAAAAACAAGACCTGTATATATGTGGTCTACAAGATGCTCACTTCAGACCTAGGGACATATACAGACTGAAAGTGAGGGGATGGAAAAAGATATTCCATACAAATGCAAATGAAAAGAAAGCTAGAGTAGCAATTCTCATATCAGACAAAATAGACTTTAAAACAAAGACTATTACAAGAGACAAAAAAGGACACTACATAAAGATCATGGGATCAATCCAAGAAGAAGACATAACAATTGTGAATATTTATGCACCCAACATAGGAGTACCTAATACATAAGGCAAATGCTAACAGCCATAAAAGGGGAAATTGACAGTAACACAATTATAGTAGGGGAGTTTAACACCCCACTTTCACCAAAGGACAGATCTTCCAAAATGAAAATATATAAGGAAACACAAGCTTTAAATGATACATTAAACAAGATGGACTTAATTTATATTTATAGGACATTACATCCGAAAACAACAGAATACACTTTCTTATCAACTGCTCATGGAACATTCTCCAGCATAGATCATACGTTGGGTCACAAATCAAGCCTTGGTAAATATAAGAAAATTGAAATCATATCAAGTATCTTTTCCGACCACAATGCTATGAGACTACATATCAATTAGAGGAAGAAAAGCTGTAAAAAATACAAACACATAGATGTTAAACAATATGCTACTAAATAACCAAGGGATAACTGAAGACATTAAAGAGGATATCAAAAAAATACCTAGAAACAAATGACAATGAAAACACAATGGCCCAAAAACTATGGGGTGGAGCAAAAGCAGTTCTAAGAGGGAAGCTTATAGCAATACAATCCTACCTCAGGAAATAAGAAACAGCTCAAATAAAGCTTGTTACCTAATCTGACACCTAAAGCAATAAGAGAAAGATGAACAAAAATATCCCAAAGTTAGCAGAAGGAAAGAAATCAGAAAGATCAGATCAGAAATAAAGGAAAAAGAAATGAAGAAAATGATAGCAAAGATCAATAAAACTAAAAGCTGGTTCTTTGAGAAGATAAACAAAATTGATAAACCATTAACCACACTCACCAAGAAAATAAGTGAAAAGATGCAAATCGACATAATTAGAAGTGAAAAAGGAGAAGTTACAACTAACACTGTAGAAATACAAGGGATCACGAGATTACTACAAGCAAGTATATGCCAATAAAATGGACAGCCTGGAAGAAATGGAAAATTTCTTAGAAAAACACAACCTTCTGAGACTGAAACAGGAAGAAATAAAAAATATAAACAAATGAATCACAAGCACTGAAATTGAAACTGTGATTGAAAATCTTCCAACAAACAAAAGCCCAGGACCAGAGGGATTCACAGGCGAATTCTGACAAACATTTAAAGGAGAGCTAACAACCATCCTTCTCAAACTCTTCCAAAATATAGCAGAGGGAGGAACACTCCCAAACTCATTCTATGAGGCCATCATCACCCTGATAACAAAACCAGATAAAGATGTTACTAAAAAAGAAAATGACAGGACAATATCACTGATGAACATAGATGCAAAAATCCTCAACAAAATACTAGCAAACAGAATACAGCAACATATTAAAAGAATCATACACCATGATAAAATGGGGTTCATCCCAGGAATGCAAGGATTCATCAATATATGTAAATCAATCAATATGATACACCATATTAAAAAACTGAAGGGTAAAATCTGTATGATAATCTCAATAGAAGCATAAAAGGCTTTCAACAAAATTCAACACCCATTTATGATAAAACCTCTCCAGAAGTAGGCAGAGAGGGAACTTATAATAAAGGCCATATCTGACAAACCCACAGCCAACATCATTCTCAAGGGTGAAAAACTGAAACCATTTCCAGTAAGATCAGGAACAAAACAAGGTTGTCCCCTCTCACCACTATTATTCAACATAGATTTGGCAATTTTAGCCACAGCAATCAGAGATGAAAAATAAATAAAAGGAATCCAAATTGGGAAAGAAGAAGTAAAACTCTCACTGTTTGAAGATGACATGACACTATACATAGAGAATCCTAAAGATGCTAGCAGAAAACTACTAGAGCTAATCAATCAATTTGGTAAAATAGCAGGATACAAAGTTAATGCACGGAAATCTCTGGCATTCCTATACACTAATGATGAAAAATCTGAAAGTGAAATCAAGAAAACACTCCCATTTACCACTGCAACAAAAAGAATGAAATAAACCTACCTAAGGAGGTAAAAGACCAGTACTCAGAAAAATATAAGACACTGATGAAAGAAATTAGAGATGATACAAACAGATGGAGAGATATACCATGGATTGGAAGAATCAACATTGTGAAAATGACTATACTACCCAAAGCAATCTGCAGATTCAATGCAATCCCTATCAAAATACCACTGGCATTTTTCACAGAACTAGAACAAAAAATTTCACAATTTGTATTGAAACACAATAGACCCCGAATAGCCAAAGCAATCTTGAGAAAGAAAAATGGACCTGGAGGAATCAGGCTCCCTGACTTCACACTATACTACAAAGCTACAGTAATCAAGACAGTATCATACTGGCACAAAAACAGAAATATAGACCTTTTCAATATAGAAAGCCCAGAGATAAACCCACGCACATATGGTCACCTTATCTTTGATAAAGGAGGCAAGAATATACAATGGAAAAAAGACATTCTCTTCAATAAGTGGTGCTGGGCAAACTGGACAGCTACATGGAAAAGAATGAAATTAGAACACTCCCTAACACCATACACAAAAATAAACTCAAAATGGATTAAAGACCTAAATGTAAGGCCAGACACTCTAAAACTTTTAGAGGAAACCATAGGAAGAACACTCTATGACATAAATCACAGAAAGATCCTTTTTGACCCACCTCCTAGAGAAATGGAAAAAAATAAAAAGTAAACAAACAGGACCTAATGAAACTTCAACGCTTTTGCATAGCAAAGGAAACCACAAACAAGATTAAAAGAAAACCCTCAGAATGGGAGAAAATAATAGCAAACGGAGCAACTCACAAAGGATTAATCTCCAAAATATACAAGCAGCTCATGCAGCTCAATATCAAAAAAACAAACAACCCAATCCAAAAATGGGCAGGAGAACTAAATAGACATTTCTACAAAAAAGATAGACAGATTGCCAACAAACACATGAAAGGATGCTCAACGATACTAATCATTAGAGAAATGCAAATCAAAACTACAATGAGGTATCACCTCACACCAGTTAGAATGGGCATCATCAGAAAATCTACAAACAACAAATGCTGGAGAGGGTGTGGAGAAAAGGGAACCCTCTTGCACTGTTGGTGGGAATGTAAATTGATGCAGCCACTATGGAGAACAGTATGGAGGTTCCTTAACAAACTAAAAATAGAATAGCCATATGACCCAGCAATCCCACTACTGGGCATATACCCAGAGAAAACTATAATTCAAAAAGACACATGCATTCCAATATTCATTGCAGCAGTACTTACAATAGTCAGATAATGGAAGCAATGTAAATGCCCATTGACAGACAAATGGATAAAGAAGTTGTGGTACATATATACAGTGGAATATTACTCAGCCATAAAAAGGAACGAACTTGAGTCATTTGTAGACACGTGGATGGATCTTGAGACTGTCATACAGACTGAAGTCAGAAAGAGAAAAACAAATATCGTATATTAACACAATATGTGGAACCTAGAAAAATGGTACAGATGAACTGGTTTGTTATCACATAACACAAGTCAGTATGGCCATCATCAAAAAATCTACAAACAATAAATGCTGGAGAGGGTATGGAGAAAAGGGAACCCTCTTGCACTGTTGGTGGGAATGTAAATTGATACAGCCACTATGGAGAACAGTATGAACTACCATATGACCCAGCAATCCCACTACTGGTCATATACCCTGAGAAAACCATAATTCAAAAAGAGTCATGTACCACAATGTTCATTGAAGCTCTATTTACAACAGCCAGGATATGGAAGCAACCTAAGTGTCCATCAACATATGAATGGATAAAGATGTGGCACATATATACAGTGGAATATTATTCAGCCATAAAAAGAAAGGAAATTGAGTTATTTGTAGTGAGGTGGATGGACCTAGAGAGTGTCATACAGAATGAAGTAAGTCAGAAAGAGAAAAACAAATACTGTATGCTAACACATATATTTGGAATCTTAAAAAAAAAAGTGGTTTTGAAGAACCTTGGGGCAGGACAGGAATAAAGATGCAGATGTAGAGAATGGACTTGAGGACATGGGGAGGGGGAAGGGTAAGTTGGGATGAAGTGAGAGAGTGGCATGGACATATATACACTACCAAATGTAAAATAGATAGCTAGTTGGAAGCAGCTACACAGCACAGGGAGATCAGCTCGATGCTTTGTGTCCACCTAGAGGTGTGGGATAGGGAGGGTGGGAGGGAGACACAAAGGGAGGATATATGGTGATATATATTTATGTATAGTTGATTCACTTTGTTATACAGCAGAAACTAACACACCATTGTAAAGCAGTTATACTCCAGTAAAGATGTTAAAAAAAGTTTTTTTTATCTTTTTTAATAGCAAAATACACAAAAAAACAATATTAATTCTTCCAATCAAAATAATTTTTTTAATTAGGAGGATGGATTAACATATACACAGTCCTGTATATAAAATAGATAACCAACAAGGATCTAATGTATAACACAGGGAACTATACTCAATATTTTGTAATAACCTATAAGGGAAAATAATCTGAAAAAGAATATGTATATATACATGTACATATATATATCTGAGTCGCTATCCTGTACACCTGAAACAAACACAGCACTGTAAATCAACTATTCAATAAATAAATACATAAATGGGGGATTTTATATAGATTAAAAAATAAATAAAAATTTCAACTTTGAGGGGTATAAGTGAAGGACAGTAGACTGCACATGTTTAAAATGAACAACTAGATTAGTTTTGACATATGTATATACCCATGAAATTGTCTTCACAATGAAGATAAACATTTTTTCACTCTCACAAGATTTCTTATGCCCCTTTGCAAGTTATTCCTCTCTCCAGCTCCATAGATAGTAAAAAGCAAATGGATGTGACTATGTTTCAAGAAGAATAATTTGCAAAAACAGGCATCAGGATGGATTTGGCCCGTGGTCTGTAGTTTGCTGACCTCTGCTTTACAGTCATTCCATTGACTTTGAAAAGCACATATAAGTGATTTAAAAACAAAGAGAGTAACAACAAAACTGCTGGATTTTTGGTCCTAAAATTATGTGGAACCTGATTAAAGTATTGCCAAAACAATCCTAATAAAAGCTTATCTTCTGTTTTGAAATGCGCCTTTACGTCAGAACTTGTTTGGGTTTAACTTTATCAAGCAATGTTTACTAATCATAGCAGGTAAGTAGCTCTTATTACTGTTGCTTGATTCTCAAATTCATTTATTTTTGACTTTTCATTTAAAAATTAGCTATATTAAGCATATGACTCTGCATAGAAGGAACAAGTCATGGGAATTTTTTAACAAAATATTCAGTGTCCAGGGGTAGGTATTTTGGATTGTAACTTGATCAAGACCACTACATGAGGAATAATTCTTCTCTGATTTACAGAGTACAAAGTAAACAGTTCCCTTGATTTTCCTGGAATGGAGGAACAGTCGGTTCCAAAACACCATCTCTATGAAATGGGAAACACACATATGAGAATGTTTCTGCCCCTGCGCCCCACAAAATATTCTGAAGTTATGAACAGTGAACAATCACCCTTAGGCTTAAAGAAATCTGAGTTACCAAAGTATTAATTAGCTTTTCAACCATTAGTGCACAGTTTCCCCCAGAATACAGTATATTAATCACAACATCAGGTTATGCAGCAATGCTTTTCTGTATATTGTTTTGCAAAATAAATACACATTGCCCTACCATAATTATAGGAAAAGAAATACAGAAAATGAAGAGCAGCAATAACATGGCAATGATCCAAAATATCCTATCTCTATTTTTTAAGTTTGCTAGGCTTATCATACTTTCTAGATTCCCACTAATTGTACACTTTTGCAAAAAATATTTTAGAAGAAGTGATTATAAAACTTGAGATTCAAGTAGAACACCATTCCTTAACTTACACTGCAGTATTATTTCCCATTAGCTAGTTTGTACATCAGAAGACATATATAGGGTACTCACTGGAGAAGGAGGCTTAAAAGAACACAATAACATATCTAGAAGTATACAATTGAAAACCCTATATTTATTGTTACTCAAAAGTTTACAAGTCACAACTATACATGTGCATGTGTGTGCATGTGTGAGTCTGTGTGTATATATTACAAAAGTTAACATTTCCCCAGGCTATTGGCCCATATTACCTCCACCACTACCAATTAATTGCAAATTTTGAAATAGGGGATCAAACAGGTAAAAGATCAAAGTATTTTATAGAAGGTAATACAAAGTTTTGTTTTATTTTAATTCTTAATTGATAACAGTTTATGTCCAACATGCATAAGCCAGAATATTTATTATGAACCATATTTTCACTCTACATGAATGTGAGAAAGCTTGATGCATCTACTATAGGCACCCAACATCCACAAAGCACCCTTATTAATATTGTTTTAGAGCCACTACACTGGACAAACACTTATTCAGTTAGAATATTATACGTGCAAGTGGGCAGGTTTGCAGTTGATATTCCCAACTCTATCTGAACAATCATATCAAATTAACTTTACAGAAAACCCTTCAGTTTTAGAAATGTCTGAAGTTGAATAAGCTAATACCTTAGAAATGGAAAAGCAAGACCTTAATCTTATGCGAGGCAGGGCAGTGCATTTGCAGTACTCATTTAAAAAAATAAATTAGTCTTCTTGCACAGTTCATAGATTACATGACTTTATATGGGCATGCCTTTTTATGAACCTTATCAATGCTCCACCAAAAAGGATGGCAGGTAAAATACTTAAGATCATAAAACAATATCCTGTACTTTCCTATAATCATATTCTTTAAACTTTTTTTAAATTACTCTTTAGTTATCTTTTCCACTAGACTCTGTGTTCTTTGGAACAAGGATAATGTTTTTTCTTGTCCAGCACTATTTCCTTAGTGCCTAATACAATGTTTGTCACATAGTTAGTATTTAATAAATATTTTGAATGACTAAACATAACACAAAATCAATAGAATAATACCTCAAGCTTTGTTACGTTATTGTTGTTACTAAATAAGAAACTGAAAATATTTCTAAAGTAGTCATTTATAACTCTAGATTGAGCTTCCCGAAGTGAGATTTGAGAACTACCAATATAAAGCCATCTGGATTGTTAAAAATGGATACTTTTTTATCCATTTTACATGTAATCCATCTGAATTACTTGGTTATGGAATCAAACTCTGTGTCTCCATATATATATATATTATATATATATATATATATATAATATATATACATATACATATGTATATGTATATATATAAAGATATATATATATATATATATATATCTTTCAAAAAGAAAACTCCCAAGAGATTCAATTGCACAGTAAAGGCTGAGAAATCTTACTGTTGGTGCTAAAAGTAGATTACAATTGTTGATTTCTATTGTTGTTGTCAGTAGTACTAGTACTAGAAACAGAAGTAGTGGTAGAACTAAATAAATATTTGTTGAATAAATGGAGTGAATGAATCAGTGATTGTTGAAAGCCTATGTGTCAGACAGAATCCTAAGTAGTTTATGATACATTTAGTTAAGATAGCATCTTAATCCTTACTTCATCTGTAACATGTATTTACTACAAATTCAAGGATTGGGAAACATATTCAGAATGGTTGAGAAACTTGCCTAAGGTCACATATCACGGAAGTGTGAAGAGGATTAGTATATGGCTAAGGCTATAAAACATATTCAGTGCTGGCAACCTGTTCTATTTAATTCCCAAGCCCAAATGCTATTCAGCAAAGTACAGATCAGAATATGGGCAATGTGTCAATTCAGTGTATTCAATGCAGCGTTTCAATGCAGTGCCACTGAAAGAAAACCTATTCATAAAATTTGGGAGTTTGTTTTGCTTTAAAAATTAAAGGTACCCTCTTCAATAAGTGGTACTGGGAGAACTGGACAGCTACATGGAAAAGAATGAAATTAGAACACTCCCTAACACCATACACAAAAATAAATTAAAAATGGATTAAAGACCTAAATGTAAGACCAGACACTATAAAACTCTTAGAAGAAAACACAGGAAGACCACTTTGACATAAATTACAGCAAGATCTGTTTTGATTCACCTCCTAGAGTAATGGAAATAAAAACAAAAATGAACAAATGGGACCTAATGAAACGTCAAAGCTTTTGCAAAGCAATGGAAACTACAAGCAAGATGAAAAGACAGCCCTTGGATACACCAGAAATACAGCTACATGTGGAACAACTCCTACAGAACACCTACTGAATGCTGGCAGAAGACCTCAGATCTCCCAAAAGGCAAGAAACTCCTCACGTACCTCGGTAGGGCAAAGTGGAGAGATTCCCGCACAGAGGATCGGTGCCAACCAGTACTCACCAGCCTGAGAGGCTTGTCTGCTCGCCTGCCCGGGCAGGCGGCGCTGGGAGCTGAGGCTCGGGCTTCAGTCGGAGCGCAGGGAGATGACTGGGGCTGGTGGCGTGAACACAGCCTGAAGGGGCTAATGCGCCACAGCTAGCCGGGAGGGAGTCCGGGAAAAGTCTGGACCTGCCGAAGAGGCAAGAAACTTCTTCTTCCCTCTGTTTCCTGGTGCGCGAGGAGAGGGGATTAAGAGCTCTGCTTAAAGGAGCTCCAGAGAGGGGTGCGAGCCGCGGCTGAAAGCGTGGACCCAAGAGATGGGCGTGGGACACTGGGGCTGCTGCCACCGCCAAGAGGCCTGTGTGCGAGCACAGGTCACTGTCCATGACCCCCTTCCAGGGAGCCTGTGAAGCCCGTCACTGCCGGGGTCCTGGGATCCAGGGACGGCTTCCCTGGGAGAACACACGGCATACCTCGGGCTAGTGCAATGTCATGCTGGGCTCTGCTGCTGCAGGCTCGCCCCGCATTCCGTGCCCCTCCCTCCCTCCCAGCCTGAGTGAGCCAGAGTCCCCGAAGTGGCTGTTCCTTTAACCCTGTCCTGTCTGAGCGAACAACAGATGCCCTCCAGCGACCTACATGGACAGGCGGGGCCAAATCCAAAGCTGAGACCCGGGAGCTGTGAGAACAAAGAAGAGAAAGTAAAATCTCTCCCAGCAGCCTCAGAAGCAGCGGATTAAAGATCCACAATCAACTTGATGTACCCTGCATCTGTGGAGTACATGAATAGACAACACATCATCCCAAATTGAGGAGCCAGGAGTCAGTGCTGTGCCTCTGAGGTGGGAGAGCCAACTTTAGGACACTGGTCCACAAGAGACCTCCCAACTCCACATAATATCAAATGACGAAAATCTTCCAGAGATCTCCATCTCAACACCAGCACCCAGCTTCACTCAACAACCAGCAAGCTACAGTGCTGGACACCCTATGCCAAACAACTAGCAAGACAGGAACACAATGCCACCCATTAGCAGAGAGGCTGCTTAAACTCATAAAAAGTCCGCAGACACCCCAAAACACACCACCAGACGTGGACCTGCCCACCAGAAAGACAAGATCCAGCCTCATCCACCAGAACACAGGTACTAGTCCCCTCCACCAGGAAGCCTACACAATCTACTGAACCAAACTTAGCCACTGGGGACAGACACCAAAAACAACAGGAACTACGAACCTGCAGCCTGCAAAAAGGAGACCTCAAACACAATAAGATAAGCAAAATGAGAAGACAGAAAAACACACAGCAGGAGAATGAGCAAGATAAAAACTCACCAGACCTAACAAATGAAGAGGAAATAGGCAGTCTACCTGAAAAAGAATTCAGAATAATGATAGTAAAGATGATCCAAAATCTTGGAAATAGAATAGACAAAATGCAAGAAACAGTTAACAAGGACCTAGAAGAACTAACGATGAATCAAGCAACGATTAAAAACACAATAAATGAAATGAAAAATACTCTAGATGGGATCAGTAGCAGAATAACTGAGGCTGAAGAACGGATAAGTGATGTGGAAGATAAAATAGTGGAAATAACTACTGCAGAGCAGAAGAAAGAAAAGAGAATGAAAAGAACTGAGGACAGTGTCAGAGACCTCTGGGACAACGTTAAATGCACCAACATTCGAGTTATAGGGGTTCCAGAAGTAGAAGAGAAAAAGGAAGGAACTGAGGAAATATTGGAAGAGATTATAGTTGAAAACTTCCCTAATATGGGAAAGGAAATAGTCTGTCAAGTCCAGGAGGCACAGAGAGTCCCATACAGGATAAATCCAAGGAGAAATACGCCAAGACACATATTAATCAAACTCTCAAAAATTAAATACAAAGAAAACATATTAAAAGCAGCAAGGGAAAAACAACAAATAACACACAAGGGAATCCCCATAAGGTTAACCACTGATCTTTCAGCAGAAACTCTGCAAGCCAGAAGAGATTGGCAGTACATATTTAAAGTGATGAAGGAGAAAAACCTGCAACCAAGGATTTCATTCAGATTTGATGGAGAAATTAAAACGTTTACAGACAAGCAAAAGCTGAGAGAGTTCAGCACCAACAAACCAGCTTTACAACAAATGCTAAAGGAACGTCTCTAGGCAAGAAACACGACAGAAGGAAAAGACCTACAATAACGAACCCAAAACAATTAAGAAAATGGGAATAGGAACATACATATCAATAATTACCTTAAATGTAAATGGACTAAATGCTCCCACCAAAAGACACAGATTTGCTGAATGGATAAAAAAAACAAGACCCACATATATGCTATCTACAAGAGACCCACTTCAGACCTAGAGACACATACAGACTGAAAGTAAGGGAATGGAAAAAGATATTCCATGGAAATGGAAACCAAAAGAAAGCTGGAGTAGCAATTCTCATATCAGACAAAATAGACTTTAAAATAAAGACTACTAGAAGAGACAAAGAAGGACACTACATAATGATCAAGGGATTGATCCAAGAAGAAGATACAACAATTGTAAATATTTATGCACCAAACATAGGAGCACCTCAATACATAAGGCAAATACTAACAGCCATAAAAGGAGAAATCGACAGTAACACAATCATAGTAGGGGACTTTAAAACCCCACTTTCACCAATGGACAGATCATCCAAAATGAAAATAAATAAGGAAACATGAGCTTTAAATGATACATTAAACAAGATGGACTTAATTGATATTTATAGGACATTCCATCCAAAAACAACAGAATACACATTTTTCTCAAGTGCTCATGGAACATTCTCCAGGATAGATCATATCTTGGGTCAAAAATCAAGCTTGGTAAATTTAAGAAAATTGAAATTGTATCAAGTCACTTTTCCAACCACAATGCTATGAGACTAGATATCAATTACAGGAAAAGATCTGTAAAAAATACAAACACATGGAGGCTAAAAAATACACTTCTTAATAACGAAGTGATCACTGACCAAATCAAAGCAGAAATTTAAAAATACCTAGAAACAAATGACAATGGAGACACGATGACCCAAAACCTATGGGATGCAGCAAAAGCAGTTCTAAGGGGGAAGTTTATAGCAATACAATCCCAACTTAAGAAAAAGGAAACATCTCGAATAAACAACCTACCCTTGCACCTAAAGCAATTAGAGAAAGAAGAACAAAAACACCCCAAAGTTAGCAGAAGGAAAGAAATCATTAAAATCAGATCAGAAATAAATGAAAAAGAAATGAAGGAAACGATAGCAAAGTTCAATAAAACTAAAAGCTGGTTTTTTGAGAAGATAAACAAAATAGACAAACCTTTAGCCAGACTCATCAAGAAAAAAAGGGAGAAGACTCAAATCAACAGAATTAGAAATGAAGAAGGAGAAGTAACAACTGACACTGCAGAAATACAAAAGATCATGAGAGATTACTACAAGCAACTCTATGCCAATAAAATGGACAACCTGGAAGAAATGGACAAATTCTTAGAAATGTACAACCTGCCAAGACTGAATCAGGAAGAAATAGAAAATATGAATAGACCAATCACAAGCAGTGAAATTGAAACTGTGATAAAAATCTTCCAACAAACAAAAGCCCAGGACCAGATGGCTTCACAGGTGAATTCTATCAAACATTTAGAGAAGAACTAACACCTATCCTTCTCAAACTCTTCCAAAATATAGCAGAGGTAGGAATACTCCCAAACTCATTCTACGAGGCCACCATGACCTTGATACCAAAACCAGACAAGGATGTCACAAAGAAAGAATACTACAGGCCAATATCACTGATGAACATAGATGCAAAAATCCTCAACAAAATACTAGCAAACAGAATCCAACAGCACATTAAAAGGATCATACACCATGATCAAGTGGGGTTTATTCCAGGAATGCAAGGATTCTTCAATATATGCAAATCAATCAACGTGATACACCATATTAACAAATTGAAGGAGAAAAACCATATGATCATCTCAATAGATGCAGAGAAAGCTTTCAACGAAATTCAACACCCATTTATGATAAAAACCCTGCAGAAAGTAGGCATAGAGAGAATTTTCCTCAACATAATAAAGGCCATATATGACACACCCACAGCCAACATTGTCCTCAATGGTGAAAAACTGAAACCATTTCCACTAAGATCAGGAACAAGACAAGGTTGCCCACTCTCACCACTCTTATTCAATATAGTTTTGGAAGTTTTAGCCACAGCAATCAGAGAAGAAAAGGAAATAACAGGAATCCAAATCGGAAAAGAAGAAGTAAAGCTGTCACTGTTTGCAGATGACATGATACTACACATAGAGAATCCTAAAGATGCTACCAGAAAACTACTAGAGCTAATCAATGAATTTGGTAAAGTTGCAGGATACAAAATTAATGAACAGAAAACTCTGGCATTCCTATACACTAATGATGAAAAATCTGAAAGTGAAATCAAGAAAACGCTCCCATATACCATTGCAACAAAAAGAATAATATATCTAGGAATAAACCTACCTAAGGAGACAAAACACCTGTATGCAGAAAATTATGACACTGATGAACGAAATTAAAGATGATACAAATAAATGGAGAGATATATCATGTTCTTGAATTGGAAGAATCAACATTGTGGAAATGACTCTACTACCCAAAGCAATCTACAGATTCAATGCAATCCCTATCAAACTACCACTGGCATTTTTCACAGAACTAGAACAAAAAATTTCACAATTTGTATGGAAAAACAATAGACCCCAAATTGCCAAAGCAATCTTGAGAATGAAAAAGGGAGCTGGAGGAATCAGGTTCCCTGACTTCAGAGTAAACTACAAAGCTACAGTAATCAAGACAGTATGGTACTGGCACAAAAACAGAAAGATAGATCAATGGAACAGGATAGAAAGCCCAGAGATAAACCCACGCACATACGCTCACCTTATCTTTGATAAAGGAGGCAGGAATATATAGTGGAGAAATGACAGCCTCTTCAATAAGTGGTGCTGTGAAAACTGGACAGGTACATGTAAAAGTATGAGATTAGATCCTTCCCTAACACCATAGACAAAAATAAGCTCAAAATGGATTAAGGATGTAAATGTAAGGCCAGAAACTATCAAACTCTTAGAGGAAAACATAGGCAGAACACTCTATGACATAAATCACAGGAAGATCCTTTTGGACTCACCTCCTAGAGAAATGGAAATAAAGACAAAAATAAACATATGGGACCTAATGAAACTTAAAAACTTTTGCACAGCAAAGGAAACCATAAACAAGATCAAAAAACAACCCTTAGAATGGGAGAAAATATTTTCAAATGAAGCAACTGACAAAGGATTAACCTCCAAAATTTATAAGCAGCTTATGCAGCTCAATATCAAAAAGCAAACAACCAAATCCAAAAATGGGCAGAAGACCTAAATAGACATTTCTCCACAGAAGATATACAGACTGCCAACAAACACATGAAAGGATGCTCAACATCTTTACTCATTAGAGAAATGCAAATCAAAACTACAATGAGATATCATCTCACACCAGTCAGAATGGCCATCATCAAAAAATCTAGAAACAATAAATGCTGGAGAGGGTGTGGAAAAAAGGGAACACTCTTGCACTGCTGGTGGGAATGTGAATTGTACAGCCACTATGGAGAAGAGTATGGAGGTTCCTTAAAAAACTACAAATAGAACTACCATATGACCCAGCAATGCCACTACTGGGCATATACCCTGAGAAAACCATAATTCAAAAAGAGTCATGTACCAAAATGTTCATAGCAGCCCTATTTACAATAGCCTGGAGATGGAAACAACCTAAGTGTCCATCATCGGATGAATGGATAAAGAAGATGTGGCACATATATACAATGGAATATTACTCAGCCATAAAAAGAAACGAAATTGAGCTATTTGTAATGAGGTGGATGGACCTAGAGTCTGTCATACAGAGTGAAGTAAGTCAGAAAGAGAAAGACAAATACCATATGCTGACACATATATATGGAATTTAAGAAAAAAATATGTCATGAAGAACATAAGGGTAAGACAGGAATAAAATCACAGACCTACTAGAGAATGGACTTGAGGATATGGGGAGGGTGAAGGGTAAGCTGTGACAAAGCGAAAGAGAGGCATGGACATTTATACACTACCAAACTTATGGTAGATAGCTAGTGGGAAGCAGCCGAACAACACAGGGAGATCAGCTTGGTGCTTTGTGACCGCCTGGAGGGGTGGGGTAGGGAGGGTGGGAGGGAGACACAAGAGGGAGGGGATATGGGAACATATGTATATGTATAACTGATTCATTTTGTTATAAAGCAGAAACTAACACACCATTGTTAAGCAATTATACTCCAATAAAGATGTAAAAAAAAAAAGATTATTCTAGTTATTCACATGATCTCAAAGAATAGAGAAAAAAGATTCTAACATTGATACCAAAACCCAGTCAGAATATTATAAGAAAAGAAAACTATAGGCCAATCTTACTTAGTAAAGTAGATACAAACATCCTATATATAATTATCATGAAAAAGTGCATAGAAAAACACAAATCAAAAATTCAAGCAATATTATAAAAGTGAAAAGATGGTCCACAAAAAAAGAAAAAGAAAGAAAGAAAGAAAAGACAGCCCTCAGAATGGGAGAAAATATTTGCAAATGAATCAACAGACAAAGGATTATTCTCCAAAATATATAAACAGCTCTTGCACCTCCATATTATAAAACACAAACAACCCAGTCAAAAAATGGAAAGAAGGCCTAAATAGACATTTCTCCAAAGAAGACATACAGATGGCCAAGAAACACATGAAAAGCTGCTCAACATCACTAATTTTTAGAGAAATGCATATCAAAACTACAATGAGGTATCACCTCACACCAGTTAGAATGGGCATCATCAGAAAATCTATAAACAACAAATGCTGGAGAGGGTGTGGAGAAAAGGGAACCCTCTTGCACTGTTGTTGGGAATGTAAGTTGATGCAGCCACTATGGAGAACAGTATGGAGGTTCCTTAACAAACTAAAAATAGAATAGCCATATGACCCAGCAATCCCACTACTGGGCATATACCCAGAGAAAACTATAATTCAAAAAGACACATGCATTCCAATATTCATTGCAGCAGTACTTACAATAGTCAGATAATTGAAGCAATGTAAATGCCCATTGACAGACAAATGGATAAAGAAGTTGTGGTACATATATACAGTGGAATATTACTCAGCCATAAAAAGGAATGAACTTGAGTCATTTGTAGACACGTGGATGGATCTTGAGACTGTCATACAGACTGAAGTCAGAAAGAGACAAACAAATATCGTATATTAACGCAATATGTGGAACCTAGAAAAATGGTACAGATGAACTGGTTTGCAGGGCAGAAATAGAGACATACATGTAGCAACAAATGTATGGACACCAAGGGGGGAAAGTGGTGGTGGGATGAATTGGAGATTGGGATTGACATATATACACTAATATGTATAAAATAGATAACTAATAAGAACCTGCTGTATAAAAAATAAATTAATTAAATTAAATTAAAAAAAATTAAAGGTACCATAGAACAAATATCTTTGAATAACATCAGTTTTTCTAACTCATGGGGCCAAATAGTTGTCTATTTAGGGAAGATCCATAGCAAACAACCAAACTTTAACTGAGCTATTTAAATGGCTTTTTGTGATGTTGTTAAGACTTCATTATATAGATGATTTTTTTCTGAAGAAAGAAACTTTGTGATGAAGATTTGAAGAAGAACACCATAGTTGGTCTAAAACCTATAAAAATTAACTAAGTGTCAGTATCTACAATGAGAAGACATGATTCATCTTTTCAAAAACCTGATATAATTTTATAATTGGACACTCCCAAGATCATAAAGAGATTCCCAGAAGAAACTGAAGATCTATTTGTAACAGGAGCTCATGAAAGAAAGAGTAGCTCAATGTAGAGAAAAAAGCATTTCAATTATCCAGGATTTGAAAAAAAAAAAGTATGTCCACACCATGTAAGGAAAGGCTGATTGTAGAAAACTGAAGTTCCAAATAATTCCTTCTTCAAATAGAAGCTACTTTATTATTTAAAAGAAGTACCCTTAATTAGAAGAGCAAAAAGGCACCAAGGTACAGCAGAGTGAACAGGCAGATAATCTTTTAATCTTTTCTATTACAAATTTCAAAGTAATGCTTTCAAGATAACACATTACACTAAAGGTGATCTTGAATTTATTATTGTAAGTCATAGTCACAAAATTAAATGTTGGGAATTTTAAGGAGTACTAAAGTTTATGCAGACTTCAACAAAAATAGAGAACTCTACGGTATTTTTTTGCTTACAAACCATGCCAATGGAGCATCAAAGACACTCCAGTATCCAGTAGGGCTTATTAAGTAAGTGGAAAGCTAAGGAAGCCTAGCAATTCTCCAATCAGTACTGAAGTAATATGCCCAATGACTGTTCATTTTAATACCATTAAATTTCAGTAGACTTAATTTATATTTCAATCACCTCTGCACATATCTTTCTTAGCCAGTGGTTTCCATACCTGAAAAGATACAGAAAAATTAAACCAGGATGATGAAATAAAGTTAATAATCTAATGTTTGGAAATACAGGAAATTAGCCTGGGCTTTCTATGTTGTTGCTACTGTATTGATTTTATAGAGTGTCACTAGACTCATTATTAGACTGAGAACATCTAATTCAGCTTCAGCAGTTTCTTTGTTTTGATGATCTGATGGTGCCTGGTTAATGATATTCTGTTAGATATACCCTAACTGGTAATGCAGCAACTCCTGGGGAGAAAGTAATGAAACGTTATACTCTGCAGCTCTGGTGAAAGAGACACTGTAAGCAGCACTGAATGCCTCCATCAGGGGTCGAAATTACAAAAATAATTTTATGTCTTTAAAGTTTCCAATAAATTGTGAAACTTTGACATTGGTGAATATGTTTAAAATACTACCAGAAGAAAAACCCATCTCAACGCAAAACTCTGCCACCACTGGATTGATTTCACCTATTAAAAACGCATAAAAGTTGTTGAAGTTATTTGAGTTTCCTCAATCATCTCTCCATGCTTAAATAAGTCTAAACTTCTGAATTACACTATTCAAGGTGAAAATAGATAACAAATCATTATGCAGTAGAAGTCACCTTATCTCACAGGCTAGCAATTTACTCAGCCTTAATTCCTCACAACATAGAGACAAGTCAACCTGGTTTTCATACCTCTTCCTTCACTACACACTTGCAAAAATCATCCACTCTATTCTAATCAACAAACTCATTGTGTCCCAAACATTTTCTAAATTTCCAACTCCACATCTTTGTTCTTGTAACTCAGCAAATATAAATCTTATCTAAAGAGGCAGTTAACATTTGAATACTGACACATGGATGTCCCATGGTGATTTGTTTCTTTCCCCTGCATTCTGATAATAAACCACTCTTCACATTTTCTACTTGACAGAACCAAATAAGTCTTTAATAATAATAGTAAATGCTACAGGACATTTACCTTAGTACCAGAAACTAATCTAATTGCTTTACACAATTCAGCTCTCTTAATCCTCATAATAACCTTAAGATGTATGCACTGAGAGTACCCTTCCCAGTTTATGTATGGGAAAGTGAGATGTTATGTGACTTCCTCTGGGTCACAAAGCTCCTGAGATGGTAGAAACAGGAATCAAACTCAACTAGTTTAGTACCAGAACCAATGATCTTAATCTTTATCCTATATTGCATTTTATATGAATTATAATTTTATCAACTAAATAATATTTCCCAAAATATGGATTGGTCACTGATTACTAGTGATCATCACATGTTTTTTTTTTTTTCCAGACAATGGGAAGATTTATTAGCTCATGTTACAACCAGTCCACAGGTAGGGCAGCTCCCGGGTTGATTAATTCAGTGACCCATAGATGTCATTAAGGACCAAGGCTTTTTTAATATTTTCTCTCTGCCATCAAAAATATCTTGGCTTTGTCTTAAGTCTCGTTCTTCCCATAGCTGTAGCCATTTCTAGGCAACACGTCTAGACCTGCTGACGTTGAGAAAAAGGTAATACCTTCTTTCCCGAGGGTCTACTTGCAAGAGCAAGTAAATCCCTCCCAGAAGCTCCTCTGCAGGCTTTCCTCACAATTTACTGTCCAGAATTGATGTCTAGTCACCAGTGGTGCAAATAGGAATAACCAAGAATGGTTTAGACTCACCAGGAAGCACCACCAAGGCTGTGTCCGCTCCTCCCAAGGCTCAGGGCAAGATGAGAAAAGTGGATATCCAACAAAATAGGGCTCCACTGGGAAGGGGGGAGGCCTGAGGTGGGACTGGATATTGGGAGTAGGCAACCGCCATGCCTACCACACTTACCAGCTCAAAAGGCAAAGGGGGAGCAGGAATGTTTTGCTTCGAGGCAGAATCACATGGTTTTAGGCAATACACAGCCATAGTGTTATAGTCAACAAATGTATTCTGATTGGCTAAGCCTCCAAAACACCTATTTAACAGAAGTAACATACTTCATTTGCATAAAACTATGTTTCCTTCAAAGTGTGAGGAAAGAACTATCTTTCATTAAGAACCCAAATTCAAGTCATATTTTGTTGGATTAAGAGTGATTCTAGAGACTTCCGGGTAAGATGGCAGAAGAGTAAGATGCGGAGATCACCTTCCTCCCCACGGATACACCAGAAATACAGCTACACGTGGAACAACTCCTACAGAACACCTACTGAACGCTGGCAGAAGACCCCAGACCTCCCAAAAGGCAAGAAACCCCCCACATACCTGGGTAGGGCAAAGCAGAGAGATCCCCACACAGAGGATCAGTGCCGAGCGGCACTCACCAGCCCGAGAGGCTTGTCTGCTCGCCCGCTGGGGCACGCAGCGCTGGAAGCTGAGGCTCAGGTTCGGTCAGAGCGCAGGGAGAGGACTGGGGCTGGCGACGAGAACTCAGCCTGAAGGGGGCTAATGTGCCACAGCTAGCCGGGAGGGAGTCCGGGAAAACACTGGAGCTGCCGAAGAGGCAAGAGACTTTTTCTTCCCTCTTGGTTTCCTGGTGCGCGAGGAGAGGGGATTAAGAGCGCTGCTTAAAGGGGCCCCACAGACGGGCGCGAGTCGCGACTGAAAGCGCGGAGTCCAGTGACGGGCGTGGGACGCTGGGGCTGCTGCTGCCGCCGCCAAGAAGCCTGTGTGCGAGCGCAGGTCACTGCCCACACCGCCCTTCTGGGAGCCTGTGCAGCCCGCCACTGCCGGGGTCCCGGGATCCAGGGGCGGCTTCCCTGGGAGAACGCACAGCGCGCCTCGGGCTGGTGCAACGTCACGCCGACCTTTGCCGCTGCAGGCTCGCCCCGCACTCCGTGCCCCTCCCTCCCGCCCGGCCTGAGTGAGCCAGAGTCCCCGAAGAGGCTGCTCCTTTAACCCTGTCCTGCCTGAGCGAAGAACAGACGCCCTCCGGCGACCTACACGCAGAGGCGGGGCCAAATCCAAAGCTGAGACCCAGGAGCTGTGAGAACAAAGAAGAGAAAGGGAAACCTCTCCCAGCAGCCTCAGAAGCAGCGGATTAAAGCTCCACAATCAACTTGATGTACCCTGCATCTATGGAATACATGAATAGACAACACATCATCCCAAATTGAGGAGCCCGGAGTCAGTGCTGTGCCTCTGAGGTGGGAGAGCCAACTTCAGGACACTGGTCCACAAGAGACCTCCCAGCTCCACATAATATCAAACGGCAAAAATCTTCCAGAGATCTCCATCTCAACAGCAGCACCCAGCTTCACTCAACGACCAGCAAGCTACAGTGCTGGACACCCTAAGCCAAACAACTAGCAAAACAGGAACACAACGCCACCCATTAGCAGAGAGGTGGCCTAAACTCATAAAAAGTCTGTAGACACCCCAAAACACACCACCAGACGTGGACCTGCCCACCAGAAAGACAAGATCCAGACTCATCCACCAGAAGACAGGCACTAGTCCCCTCCACCAGGAAGCCTACACAACCCACTAAACCAACCTTAGCCACTGGGGACAGACACCAAAAACAACGGGAACTACGAACCTGCAGCCTGCAAAAAGGAGACCCCAAACACAGTAACATAAGCAAAATGAGAAGACAGAAAAACACACAGCAGGAGAAGGAGCAAGATAAAAACCCACCAGATCTAACAAATGAAGAGGTAATAGGCACTCTACCTGAAAAAGAATTCAGAATAATGATGGTAAAGATGATCCAAGATTCTATTTCCCAGATCCAAAATCTTGGAAATAGAATAGACAAAATGCAAGAAACAGTTAACAAGGACCTAGAAGAACTAAAGATGAATCAAGCATTGATTAAAAACACAATACATGAAATAAAAAATACTCTAGATGGGATCAATAGCAGAATAACTGAGGCAGAAGAACGGATAAGTGAGGTGGAAGATAAAATAGTGGAAATAACTGCTGCAGAGCAAAATAAAGAAAAAAGAATGAAAAGAACAGAGGACAGTCTCAGAGAACTCTGGGACATTAAACGCACCAACATTCGAATTATAGGGGTTCCAGAAGAAGAAGAGAAAAAGAAAGGGACTGAGAAAATATTTGAAGAGATTATAGTTGAAAACTTCCCTAATATGGGAAAGGAAATAGTTAATCAAGTCCAGGAGGCACAGAGAGTCCCATACAGAATAAATCCAAGGAGAAATACGCCAAGACACATATTAATCAAACTGTCAAAAATTAAACACAAAGAAATCATATTAAAAGCAGCAAGGCAAAAACAACAAATAACACACAAGGGAATCCCCAGGATAACAGCTGATCTCTCAGCAGAAACTCTACAAGCCAGAAGGGAGTGGCAGGACATAATTAAAGTGATGAAGGAGAAAATCCTGCAACCAAGATTACTCTACCCAGCAAGGATCTCATTCAGATTTGATGGAGAAATTAAAACGTTTACAGACAAGCAAAAGCCGAGAGAGTTCAGCACCACCAAACCAGCTTTACAACAAATGCTAAAGGAACTTCTCTAGGAAAGAAACACAACAGAAGTATAAGACCTACAATAACGAACCCAAAACAATTAAGAAAATGGGAATAGAAACATACATATCGATAATTACCTTAAATGTAAATGGACTAAATGCTCCCACCAAAAGACACAGATTGGCTGAATGGATACAAAAACAAGACCCATATATATGCTGTCTACAAGAGACCCACTTCAGACCTAGAGACACATACAGACTGAAAGTAAGGGGATGGAAAAAGATATTCCATGCAAATGGAAACCAAAAGAAAGCTGGAGTAGCAATTCTCATATCAGACAAAATAGACTTTAAAATAAAGACTACTAGAAGAGACAAAGAAGGACACTACCTAATGATCAAGGGATCGATTCAAGAAGAAGATATAACAATTGTAAATATTTATGCACCCAACATAGGAGCACCTCAATACATAAGGCAAATACTAACAGCCATAAAAGGAGAAATCGACAGTAACACACTCATAATAGGGGACTTTAACACCCCACTTTCACCAATGGACAGATCATCCAAAATGAAAATAAATAAGGAAACACAAGCTTTAAATGATACATTAAACAAGATGGACTTAATTGATATTTATAGGACATTCCATCCAAAAACAACAGAATACACATTTTTCTCAAGTGCTCATGGAACATTCTCCAGGATAGATCATATCTTGGGTCACAAATCAAGCCTTGGTAAATTTAAGAAAACTGAAATTGTATCAAGTATCTTTTCCGACCACAATGCTAAGAGACTAGATATCAATTACAGGAAAAGAGCTGTAAAAAATACAAACACATGGAGGCTAAACAATACACTACTTAATAACGAAGTGATCACTGAAGAAATCAAAGAGGAAATTTAAAAATACCTAGAAACAAATGACAATGGAGACACGACGACCCAAAACCTATGGGATGCAGCAAAAGCAGTTCTAAGAGGGAAGTTTATAGCAATACAATCCCACCTTAAGAAACAGGAAACATCTCGAATAAACAACCTAACCTTGCACCTAAAGCAATTAGAGAAAGAAGAACAAAAACATCCCAAAGTTAGCAGAAGGAAAGAAATCATAAAAATCAGATCAGAAATAAATGAAAAAGAAATGAAGGAAACGATAGCAAAGATCAATAAAACTAAAAGCTGGTTCTTTGAGAAGATAAATAAAATTGATAAACCATTAGCCAGACTCATCAAGAAAAAAAGGGAGAAGACTCAAATCAATAGAATTAGAAATGAAAAAGGAGAAGTAACAACTGACACTGCAGAAATACAAAAGATCATGAGAGATTACTACAAGCAACTCTATGCCAATAAAATGGACAACCTGGAAGAAATGGACAAATTCTTAGAAATGCACAACCTGCCGAGTCTGAAGCAGGAAGAAATAGAAAATATGAACAGACCAATCACAAGCACTGAAATTGAAACTGTGATAAAAAATCTTCCAACAAACAAAAGCCCAGGACCAGATGGCTTCACAGGCGAATTCTATCAAGCATTTAGAGAAGAGCTAACACCTATTCTTCTCAAACTCTTCCAAAATATAGCAGAGGGAGGAACACTCCCAAACTCATTCTACGAGGCCACCATCACCTTGATACCAAAACCCGACAAGGATGTCACAAAGAAAGAAAACTACAGGCCAATATCACTGATGAACATAGATGCAAAAATCCTCAACAAAATACTAGCAAACAGAATCCAACAGCACATTAAAAGGATCATACACCATGATCAAGTGGGGTTTATTCCAGGAATGCAAGGATTCTTCAATATACGCAAATCAATCAACATGATACACCATATTAACAAATTGAAGGAGAAAAACCATATGATCATCTCAATAGATGCAGAGAAAGCTTTCGACAAAATTCAACACCCATTTATGATAAAAACCCTGCAGAAAGTAGGCATAGAGGGAACTTTCCTCAACATAATAAAGGCCATATATGACAAACGCACAGCCAACATCGTCCTCAATGGTGAAAAACTGAAACCATTTCCACTAAGATCAGGAACAAGACAAGGTTGCCCACTCTCACCACTCTTATTCAACCTAGTTTTGGAAGTTTTAGCCACAGCAATCAGAGAAGAAAAGGAAATAAAAGGAATCCAAATTGGAAAAGAAGAAGTAAAGCTGTCACTGTTTGCAGATGACATGATACTCTACATAGAGAATCCTAAATATGCTACCAGAGAACTACTAGAGCTAATCAATGAATTTGGTAAAGTTGCAGGATACAAAATTAATGCACAGAAATCTCTGGCATTCCTATATACTAATGATGAAAAATCTGAAAGTGAAATCAAGGAAACACTCCCATTTACCATTGCAACAAAAAGAATAAAATATCTAGGAATAAACCTACCTAAGGAGACAAAAGACCTGTATGCAGAAAATTATAAGACACTGATGAAAGAAATTAAAGATGATACAAATAGATGGAGAGATGTACCATGTTCTTGGATTGGAAGAATCAACATTGTGAAAATGACTCTACTACCCAAAGCAATCTACAGGTTCAATGCAATCCCTATCAAACTACCACTGGCATTTTTCACAGAACTAGAACAAAAAATTTCACAATTTGTATGGAAACACAAAAGACCCCGAATAGCCAAAGCAATCTTGAGAACGAAAAATGGAGCTGGAGGAATCAGGCTCCCAGACTTCAGACTATACTACAAAGCTACAGTAATCAAGACAGTATGGTACTGGCACAAAAACAGAAACATAGATCAATGGAACAGGATAGAAAGCCCAGAGTTAAATGCACGGACATATGCTCACCTTATCTTTGATAAAGGAGGCAGGAATGTACAGTGGAGAAAGGACAGTCTCTTCAATAAGTGGTGCTGGGAAAACTGGATAGGGACATGTAAAAGTATGAGATTAGATCACTCCCTAACACCATACACAAAAATAAGCTCAAAATGGATTAAAGACTTAAATGTAAGGCCAGACACTATCAAACTCTTAGAGGAAAACATAGGCAGAACACTCTATGACATAAATCACAGCAAGATCCTTTTTGACCCACCTCCTAGAGAAATGGAAATAAAGACAAAAATAAACACATGGGACCTAATGAAACTTAAAAGCTTTTGCACAGCAAAGGAAACCATAAACAAGACCAAAAGACAACCCTCAGAATGGGAGAAAATATTTGCCAATGAAGCAACTGACAAAGGATTAATCTCCAAAATTTATAAGCAGCTCATGCAGCTCAATAACAAAAAAACAAACAACCCAATCAAAAAATGGGCAGAAGACCTAAATAGACATTTCTCCACAGAAGATATACAGACTGCCAACAAACACATGAAAGGATGCTCAACATCTTTACTCATTAGAGAAATGCAAATCAAAACTACAATGAGATATCATCTCACACCAGTCAGAATGGCCATCATCAAAAAATCTAGAAACAATAAATGCTGGAGAGGGTGTGGAAAAAAGGGAACCCTATTGCACTGCTGGTGGGAATGTGAATTGGTACAGCCGCTATGGAGAACGGTATGGAGGTTCCTTAAAAAACTACAAATAGAACTACCATATGACCCAGCAATCCCACTACTGGGCATATACCCTGAGAAAACCATAATTCAAAAAGAGACATGTACGAAAATATTCATAGCAGCCCTATTTACAATAGCCCGGAGATGGAAACAACCTAAGTGTCCATCATCGGATGAATGGATAAAGAAGATGTGGCACATATATACAATGGAATATTACTCAGCCATAAAAAGAAATGAAATTGAGCTATTTGTAATGAGGTGGATAGACCTAGAGTCTGTCATACAGAGTGAAGTAAGTCAGAAAGAGAAAGACAAATACTGTATGCTAACACATATATATGGAATTTAAGAAAAAAAAATGTCATGAAGAACATAGGGGTAAGACAGGAATAAAGACACAGACCTACTAGAGAATGGACTTGAGGATATGGGGAGGGGGAAGGGTAAGCTGTGACAAAGTGAGAGAGCGGCATGGACATATATACACTACCAAACGTAAGGTAGATAGCTAGTGGGAAGCAGCCGCATAGCATAGGGAGATCAGCTCGGTGCCTTGTGACCGCCTGGAGGGGTGGGATAGGGAGGGTGGGAGGGAGACGCAAAAGGGAGGGGAGATGGAAACATATGTATATGTATAACTGATTAAATTTGTTATAAGGCAAAAAATTAAATAAAAAAAAAAGAGAGAAAAAAAAAAGTGTGATTCTATTTAACCCAATCATAAGTGTAATATATGCAAAGATTATTGAAAATATTAATTTTTCTTAAAGGAGACACCAGATTATTATTGTTTAGTGTATAAGGTACACTATATTGTGTACTTTTTTAAAGCTGTTCATACCATATCTCAATTTTTCCACTTTGGTTAAAGGTCTATAGAAATCTTTGATTACAGCTATCTCCAAGACACAACAATGAAATTTGCTGAATAGCCAAGTAATGAAAATAACAGAAATAACAATAATAACCACCCCTACTTTTTCTGGAAAGAATTACAATCACTTTAAGCTAGTTACAGTTCATGTAAGTAGCAACGATAAAGCTATACGAGGTATATGTTATACAAACACTTTTTTAAAACTATTATAGGAAGTAAAATCTAAAAAAATAAACCCATCATATCAATTCTTTCCATGGTTTTATAAAATGTTCCAATCGACCTTGCTCTTGAACTTTCACATTCTGTTTATTTTTAAAATTAGGCAATACAGGTAATGTTCTCTAGTCAGTTTCTCTTTACATTCTAAATTGACATGAACCTTCCCTCCTTTGTGTCCTTGCTGGATGCCATATGCAGACTTCTCTCAGTAGGCAAGAAAGATAAGCTTATAAAGGGGATATATGTATATGTATAGTTGATTCACTTTGTTATAAAGCAGAAACTAACACACACACCATTGTAAAGCAATTATACTCCAATAAAGATGTAATATATATATATATATATATATATATATATATATATATATATATATATATTTCCAGAGTAACAAGACTCTAATAAAAGTTCCAAGAAACAAACAACAGCAAAAAAAAAAAGATCTATGCAAAGTGTACTAAGAGAGAAACAAAGATGGCTTTGCTTACAGCAAAGGTCAAAATTAAAAGATTTCATCATATCAATGCATAATAAATTTTAAAATGATATTATAGAGTACATACTATATGCTAGGCATAATATTTATTTACATTTATTATGTCATTTATTCTTTATTGAAGTAGGTACCATTTTATAGAAAAGGCTAAGAAATTTCAAAAAATATTAATTAGGAAACACAAGCTTTAAATGATACATTAAACAAGATGGACTTAGTTGATATTTATAGGACATTCCATCCAAAAACAACAGAATACACATTTTTCTCAAGTGCTCATGGAACATTCTCCAGGATAGATCATATCTTGGGTCACAAATCAAGCCTTGGTAAATTTAAGAAAATTGAAATTGTATCAAGTATCTTTTCCGACCACAATGCTATGAGACAAGACATCAATTACAGGAAAAGATCTGTAAAAAATACAAACACATGGAGGCTAAACAATACACTACTCAATAACGAAGTGATCACTGAAGAAATCAAAGAGGAAATTAAAAAATACCTAGAAACAAATGACAATGGAGACACGACGACCCAAAACCTATGGGACGCAGCAAAAGCAGTTCTAAGGGGGAAGTTTATAGCAATACAATCCCACCTTAAGAAACAGGAAACATTTCGAGTAAACAACCTGACCCTGCACCTAAAGCAATTAGAGAAAGAAGAACAAAAAACCCCCAAAGCTAGCAGAAGGAAAGAAATCATAAAGATCAGATCAGAAATAAATGAAAAAGAAATGAAGGAAACGATAGCAAAGATCAACCAAACTAAAAGCTGGTTCTTTGAGAAGATAAACAAAATTGACAAACCATTAGCCAGACTCATCAAGAAAAGAAGGGAGAAGACTCAAATCAATAGAATTAGAAATGAAAAAGGAGAAGTAACAACTGACACTGCAGAAATACAAAAGATCATGAGAGATTACTATAAGCAACTCTATGCCAATAAAATGGACAACCTGGAAGAAATGGACAAATTCTTAGAAATGCACAACCTGCCAAGACTGACTCAGGAAGAAATAGAAAATATGAATAGACCAATCACAAGCACTGAAATTGAAACTGTGATTAAAAATCTTCCATCAAACAAAAGCCCAGGACCAGATGGCTTCACAGGCGAATTCTATCAAACATTTAGAGAAGAGCTAACACCTATCCTTCTCAAACTCTTCCAAACAATATCAGAGGAAGGAACACTCCCAAACTCATTCTACGAGGCAACCATCACCTTGATACCAAAACCAGGCAAGGATGTCACAAAGAAAGAAAACTACAGGCCAATATCACTGATGAACATAGATGCAAAAATCCTCAATAAAATACTAGCAAACAGAATCCAACAGCATATTAAAAGGATCATCCACCATGATCAAGTGGGGTTTATTCCAGGAATGCAAGGATTCTTCAATATACGCAAATCAATCAATGTGATACACCATATTAACAAGTTGAAGGAGAAAAACCATATGATCATCTCAATAGATGCAGAGAAAGCTTTCGACAAAATTCAACACCCATTTATGATAAAAACCCTGCAGAAAGTAGGCATAGAGGGATCTTTCCTCAACATAATAAAGGCCATATATGACAAACCCACAGCCAACATGGTCCTCAATGGTGAAAAACTGAAACCATTTCCACTAAGATCAGGAACAAGACAAGGTTGCCCACTCTCACCACTCTTATTCAACATAGTTTTGGAAGTTTTAGCCACAGCAATCAGAGAAGAAAAGGAAATAAAAGGAATCCAAATCGGAAAAGAAGAAGTAAAGCTGTCACTGTTTGCAGATGACATGATACTGTACATAGAGAATCCTAAAGATGCTACCGAAAAACTACTAGAGCTAATCAATGAATTTGGTAAAGTAGCAGGATACAAAATTAATGTACAGAAATCTCTGGCATTCCTGTACACTAATGATGAAAAATCTGAAAATGAAATCAAGAAAACACTCCCATTTACCATTGCAACAAAAAGAATAAAATATCTAGGAATAAACCTACCTAAGGAGACAAAAGACCTATATGCAGAAAATTATAAGACACTGATGAAAGAAATTAAAGAAGATACAAATAGATGGAGAGATATACCATGCTCCTGGATTGGAAGAATCAATATTGTGAAAATGACTGTACTACCCAAAGCAATCTACAGATTCAATGCAATCCCTATCAAACTACCACTGGCATTTTTCACAGAACTAGAACAAAAAATTTCAAAATTTGTTTGGAAAAACAAAAGACCCCGAATAGCCAAAGCAATCTTGAGAACGAAAAACGGAGCTGGAGGAATCAGGCTCCCTGACTTCAGACTATACTACAAAGCTACAGTAATTAAGACAGTGTGGTACTGGCATAAAAACAGAAAGATAGATCAGTGGATCAGGATAGAAAGCCCAGAGATAAACCCATGCACATATGGCCAACTTATCTTTGATAAAGGAGGCAGGAATGTACAGTGGAGAAAGGACAGCCTCTTCAATAAGTGGTGCTGGGAAAACTGGACAAGGACATGTAAAAGTTTGAGATTAGATCATTCCCTAACACCATACACAAAAATAAGCTCAAAATGGATTAAAGACTTAAATGTAAGGCCAGAAACTATCAAACTCTTAGAGGAAAACATAGGTAGAACACTCTACGACATAAATCACAGCAAGATCCTTTTGGACCCACCTCCTAGAGAAATGGAAATAAAAACAAAGATAAACAAATGGGACCTAATGAAACTTCAAAGCTTTTGCACAGCAAAGGAAACCATAAACAAGACCAAAAGACAACCCTCAGAATGGGAGAAAATATTTGCAAATGAAGCAACTGACAAAGGATTAATCTCCAAAATTTATAAACAGCTCATGCAGCTCAATAGCAAAAAAACAAACAACCCAATCCAAAAATGGGCAGAAGACTTAAATAGGCATTTCTCCAAAGAAGATATACAGACTGCCAACAAACACATGAAAGAATGCTCAACATCATTAATCATCAGAGAAATGCAAATCAAAACTACAATGAGATATCATCTCACACCAGTCAGAATGGCCATCATCAAGAAATCTAGAAACAATAAATGCTGGAGAGGGTGTGGAGAAAAAGGAACACTCTTGCACTGCTGGTGGGAATGTGAATTGGTACAGCCACTATGGAGAACAGTATGGAGGTTCCTTAAAAAACTAAGAATAGAACTACCATATGACCCAGCAATCCCACTACTAGGCATATACCCTGAGAAAACCATAATTCAAAAAGAGACATGTACCAAAATGTTCATTGCAGCTCTATTCACAATAGCCCGGAGCTGGAAACAACCTAAGTGTCCATCATCGGATGAATGGATAAAGAAGATGTGGCACATATATACAATGGAATATTACTCAGCCATAAAAAGAAACGAAACTGAGCTATTTGTAATGAGGTGGATAGACCTAGAGTCTGTCATACAGAGTGAAGTAAGTCAGAAAGAGAAAGACAAATACCGTATGCTAACACACATATACGGAATTAAAAAAAAAAAAATGGCATGAAGAACCTAGGGGTAAAACGGGAATAAAGACACAGACCTACTTGAGAATGGACTTGAGGATATGGGGAGGGGGAAGGGTAAGCTGTGACAAAGCGAAAGAGAGGCATGGACATATATACACTACCAAACGTGGGGTAGATAGATGGTGGGAAGCGGCCACATGGCACAGGGAGATCAGCTCGGTGCTTTGTGACCGCCTGGAGGGGTGGGATGGGGAGGGTGGGAGGGAGGGAGATGCATGAGGGAAGGGATGTGGGAACAGATGTATGTGTATGACTGATTCACTTTGTTATAAAGCAGAAACTAATAAAAAAAAATTGTGTAAAAAAAAAAATGTTAATTAACTTGATCAAAGACAGTAATTCCACATCCATATACAGTCTGATGGTATTAACTGAAGGAACTATTGAAAGAGATGATGGTGTTTTCTCAATCAAATTGTAGCAAAAATATAATTTCTTTATTTTCAGAATAATATATATGAGGTATATTGCATATTTATGTGATCATAGTATCATATATGTATACATACACACAAACATACTTGCATATATATTAATATATAATACTTAAAAGGATGATTTACAGCCATACAATTCTTTATTTACAATTCTATAAGCATAATTCTACAATTTTTAAAGGAGGAGGATAATAAAGATACACTAAGTATAAAGGTGAAGAACAGATCAGAGCATTATTACTAGCTGTGCCATTCATCATTTCCCCAATATAGAAATGAAAATAATTCTTTAAAAACATAAATAAAAGTCCCCTCACTAAAATCCTTCAATGATTTCCCATGAAACTTTAAATAAAATCCATACTCTTTAAGTTGGACTACCACAAGTCGTCTCTCCTCTGCCCCACCATGTCCCTATCCACCTCCCTCTTTCCAGCCTTGATGCCTCAGTACATGCTGCTGCCTCCTTGGAATGCTCTGACTCTAGCTTACCACGACTCCTTTTTTTCAGTCAGTCTCAGCTTAAATGTCGTCTCCTAAGAGATGCACATCTCCCATATAACAGCTTTTAAAAGTAAAAATTAAATATTTAATTATCTACTTCTTACTACTTTTCCTCCATTTGACTATAAGTTCTACATGGTCAAGGGACCTTATGAGTTTCATTTCTCATTGTACTCGTGAACTAATCATCCACGAATAAAGCAATGTGCAAAAACAATGATATTTAGATTTAAGCATTATTATTTCAAACTATTACTCTCACCAATGGAATATATATACTTTTTCTTTTTTTTTTTTTTGTTAGAATTTCAGCTATATTAGAAAAGTTAGCCATTTTGCAAGACTCAAGAAAAATAAAAACTGTAAGCATTTTAGAAGTTAAAGAATGGAGAAATCCAATACATGAAAAGTATTTGGATTTAACTTCAGACACTTAACTAAGACATTCACACAACATATGCATGTCAGTCTCCTATATGGTCCTAGAGCCTGCAGTATTGTAATTTATTGTGAAACCATGTAACCAAATACTTAAATATATCCACAACATCTATATCACGGTAATGCATAGTACATAATATACCAACATCTCAAAATAAATTTCTATTACAGTTTTATGCAAATTATGGTATGATTATCACCTGCCACATTCTGAAATGGCACCAACTTCATGTAATGGTCCATGTCCTAATCAAAATCGTTACTGGTAATGATGTCTTATGCATTATCATCTGAATATCTGAAGTCAAGCTGTTAATCTAATAACCACAGTATGTTACCAATTAAAATCACTGCATATTTGGATGTTAAAGCAGGTTAAGTAATACAGCAGGAAAAATATTTCTAATTCACAGTTTCAAAAATAAAGGGTGCAGTTGTCAAATATCTGAATGCTTAAAATTGGTCACTCAATTTCACAACTGCCTCCTTCAATACATGTAAACTATGTTTGCACAGCATTAGGAGATGTCTTTTATTTCAGAAATTAGTTCTTACTGTTACAGGAGCACCACAAATTTGCACAAATGTGCAAAAACAATGATATTTAGATTTAAGCATTATTATTTCAAACTATTACTCTCACCAATGGAATATATATACTTTTTCATACAACTACCTATTTCTAACCCTTTTTATTACAATTACAATTTTAGAGTAGGCTATGAGTATTCTAATTTAACTATGCTTTATAACTTGATGAGCTAAATGCTAAAATTGGCTGTTATAAAATTATCATTAGTAGTTTGCTCTTCAGTTTGTTTGCTAATAACTGATACTGCAAATAAAGTTGTGCCTCACTTCTAAACAAGTCAGATTTCCTTAATCATGATTAGATGGCTATGAACTTCAAAAAAGGATGAGACCATAGTAAATCTTGTAAGTTCCTTAACCTCTGTGCTATAACTTTCACATCTATTAAATGAACACGTTGAACTGAATGACTTCTAGCATCCTTCAAGCCCTTACATTTTGTGATTTAAAGTCATTTAAATAAAGGAGAAAAAATACATGGACAATTACCATGATGACTATGGCCATCTGCTTTTAATTTTTAGGATATTTCTACTCCCTCTAGTGAAAAAGTATGTAACAGAGAATAGAATGTTCTAGAACAAGTAAGATATCATTATGCATTTTTCTCCATTTTACATTGCTTTTACAAATCTAGTCCCAAGCTTCAATGCCATGCACAGGTGGTTAGATTTATGAACGTCATTACAGCACGTGTTCCTCTAATAATCAGGACATGGGCCTTTTTGAACTGGTGAACTTCCAAAAGGTAGCAAAAATTGAGGTTTTGTATTTTACAGCTGTGCCAAGATAACAAAACTATAGAAGATGATGTTGAAAGCACCAAAGCACCTGATTTTTTTTTTTTGGTTCTATACCTCTGTGCCTAACCAGAGACTGCAATTAAGCAAAAAGATTGAAGATTTTCTCTAATTATTTAAAAGGGTATTGAAAATTGATGGCATCTGGCTATGTGGTAAGAGAACTGCATAAAAAGGGAAATACTTCTATGTTTTAGAAGATTTTTTTATTAGGTTTTGAAATCAAAGATACTATGCAAATCCTGTTTCTCCTCAAACTTTTGCTCACTAATTTTAAGATCCATCAGTGGACAAAAGTCATTACCATGTTGTTTGCCTAATGGTGAATATTTCCCCCCATTCTTCTACTTTTATTAATTGAATTCTACTGTAAGGAATACCTGTCCCTTCTTTACTGTTACAGATTGCATATTTGGATGCCCCCCAAATTCCTTTGTTAAAATCCTAAGCCCCAATGTGAAGGTATTTGGAGGTGAGGACTTTAGGTTTAGATGAGGTCAGGAGAATGGTGCCCTCATGATAAGATTAGTGCCCTTATTTAGAAGAAGAAGAGACTCGAGAGCTCTCTCTCTGTCCCCCATGTGAGGATATAGCAAGAAGGCAATGGTCTACAAGCCAAGAACAGGGCCTCCATCAGAACTCAACCATGCCGGCACCTTGATCTTAGACTTCCCAATCTCCAGAACTGTGAGAAACAAACGTCTGTTATTTAAGCCACCCAATCTATGCTATTTATTTTGTTACAGTAGCCCAAGCTAAGACATCCACCTTGATTAATCTTTATTTATTCAATTATATATTTTTATCAATATGGACTCATAGATGTCTATTTAATCCTATGGATTAATACCCAAAACTATCATTTATTTTGTTTCAACTTCAGCCATCGGGAGCTTCTTCTGTTTGGCTCCCATGCTTTTCTGACAATCCTCACCTCTTCTGAGCACTTTCTTAAACTCTCTCACCACAAGATATTTCAGGTTCATCTTGTATTTACCTTGCCCCATCTGGAATCAACTATTTTTCCCAGGAGTCTCTGCTCTTTTAGTGAAGGATGATGTTGAGAAACTAGGACCTGAGGGTTGCATCATCTCAAAGTATGTCCCCAAGGTGGAGTTGCCCCTTGGTATCTGAGGGGGCTTAGTTCCAGGGTCCACAGAAACCAAAATCCATAGATGCTCAAATCCCTTATATAAAATGGCTTAGTATATATAGTAGGCCCTCCGTATCTGTCTGTTCCTAGGAATCTGCAGATACAGAGGGGCCCACTATATTTAGTAATTAAAAAGAGAAAGATAATAACTTTATAGTAGCTTTATATGAGAATCTTCACAGGCCTAATGTACCAAGTGATCAGGCTATTATCACCAGCAAGAAGACACAATGACATCATAAACCCTTTAAAATAATGCATGGAGGACACAGCATCATTTCAGTGGTACTACTATGAAAAAATACACCACTTCATTTCAATCATGAGAACAACCAAATAAATCCAAATTGAGCAACTTTCTACAAAATAACTGATCGGCACTCTTCAGAAGAGTCAAGTTCATGAAGGAAACAGAAAAACTGAGGAACTTAAAAACTGGAGAGGTTAAGGAGAAATAATAACTAAATGCAATGTGAGATCATAGGTAGGATCCTGGAACAGAAAAAAAGCATTAGGGGAAAAATTGATGAAATTCAAATAAGATATGCAGTTTATTTAATAGTACTGTACCAAAGTTAATTTCCAAGTTTTGAAAGTTGCACAGTGGCTATGTACACTGTTAATACTAGAGGAAGTGAGAGATATATGGAAATGTGTTTTTTTTTTTGCCACATCTCAGCAAGTCTAAAATTAGTTTAAAATAAAAAGAGTGTTTTTAATTATCAAAGATAATGTAACTTATTCAGATGAAACAATTTATATTTTATGATATACTCTCTCCCACAACAAAGGAAAAGATAAAACAGACACTAATAAATGAATGACACATAAAAGTTTCAATCCATGCCGAAGAATTTTGAATGAAAGTATTTTCCCACCAAACTTATGTTTTCATCTTTAAAATTCTAAGAACATAATTTCTAACAGTAATACTTTCCATGAATTCTTATAATGAAATTTTGCCATATTTGAATTTATCTTACATTTGAGTCATTTTAAGCAGTTTTAGAAGGAGAACTTTCAAAAAAATAAATGATTAATCATACACAGGGGACTTCCCTGGTGGTGCAGTGGTTGGGAATCCGCCTGCCAATGCAGGGGACACGGGTTCAAGCCCTGGTCTGGGGGGATCCCACATGCCGTGGAGCGACTAGGCCTGTGCGCCACAGCTACTGAAGCCCATGTACCTAGAGCCCACACTCTGCAAAAGGAGAGGCCACCACAGTGAGAGGCCTGCCACTGCAATGAAGAGTAGCCCCGGCTTGCTGCAACTAGAGGAAGCCCACGCACAGCAGTGAAGACCCAACACAGCCAAAAATAAATAAATTAATTTAAAAAAAATCATACACAGGCCTTGTAAAAGAAAAACAAGTAACAAAAGAACAAAAGTACTGTAAGAATTTAAGTGGCTTATTTCTAAAAAAAATAATTAAATTGATTAACTTTATTGAGCACATATTTCTGCCAAATACTCTTCTAGAGATAATATTAAATTGCTAGATAGGGACTACGGTATACTGCAAAAATTGACACAATTTTTCTACTCCTTCCTTGATCCATATACTTTGCAATGCAACTCTACTGCTACTTCCATCATGAAGCAGGGTCTGTTACACACTCCTTGAAATCTGGCTTGGTTTTGTGACTTGCTTTGACCGAAAGAACACAGCAGAACTGACAGCACGACAGCTTCAAGACATCTTGTATGCTCCTTCTCTGCCATAAGAAGCCAGGACTGACCTGTTGAAGTGCCATCACATGGAAGAGAGCCCAGTTGTCCCAGCAGAGGCTACCTTAGACCAAACTTCAGCCCCTCAACCACCCTAGATCAGCAGAATTACCTACCTGACCCACACAACTGACTGCAGTTGCACAGGCAAACCTGGCTGAGCTGTAGGGCTAGTGAGCATTAAGAAGCCTTTCCATTTCAAGTCACTAAGTTTTGGGGTGGTTACTTGTGCAGCAATAGTTAACTGATGGAAGGCTGTTTTTTTCCACTGTGCACACAAAAAAATGAGGTACAGAAATGTTAAATAAATTGCTCAAGTTTGCACCAAGATGAAGTGCAAAGGTAGAATCCCACATCGGTCTGACTCCAAAATGTATGTTTTCCATTATGCACTGCTGTCTCTCACATTCTTATAAGGGTGTTCTTATTTTCATTTTTCCTGTAAGCATACTAAATATATTTCTTAGGCTCAATTTATACAATTATTAAATCCAATTACAGGTGAATAATCTATTCTGAATAACCACATACTAAATATTGTTCTGATTAAAGATACATTTATTATACTTGATATGCTTTCATAATCATACTACATTCTTTTTTTAACATGAAATCAAATATGTTACCTAATAACAATTACTATGTATCACAATGGATGCTTTCAAAATATGCCTCTTTATTTATTTGTTAAGTAACATTTTATTTTTATCATGAGTATTTAATATGGATTTTAGAGTATAAATATAATATCATAAACATTCTTAAAGACATTTGACACAGTTTTATTCTCAATTTTAAAATATACAGAGTAAATTATCAGCTAAACTTAGAAAATTATGATGAAAATTTTGTCAGATTTTTATTTCATCAGTCTATTAAATACAAATATCTTTGGAGCCAGGATGCAATTGATGCTTTTCCTTATTTTTAATGCTCTAAAATTGATGGTCCAAAAAAGAAAGTAATAAATAGATCTAAAACAAATAAAAGTGAGACTGAAGTGCAACTTTCTTTTTATTAAACCATAAAGTACAAGCTCCAAATGGTTAATCTTATTTGATTTAGAAAAGACTTTCCAAGTATTTAATAAACAGCTTTCAATGGACAAAATAGTTATATATACTGTCTCTAACCAAGGTTCTGTTGTGCTGGAGGTATTCAAGTAAACTAAATAATAGTATTTTGGAGTGACTGAAATGAAACCCATGGGATATTTCTGCACCATATGTTACCAAAATTAAAGAACATCTTAACCACATCTACAGTTACACTACATTTACCTTCAGTTTCAGGTCTTTGTTCAATGTCATTGAAATAAAGTTATGACCAAGCATTTTTAATATATATTTTGACTTGACATGTATAACGTACTTTAAGACAGTAAGCATAATGTACATATGCTGTCATTGATATTATCTTTATTTTGATCAGCAGGTTCTTGGGTTCCTTCTTAAATTCATTAAGAATTGGGAATGAAGAATTATTTGCAGAATACATAAGTAACATTTTTAATAGACATTGTAAAAATTCAATCTTTTGTCCTCTTATGGATTGATATTAATTTACACTTGTAAAATTGGAAGTAATTGCTGAAACAAAGTCAAATCAAGTTCTTAATTTTAAAAGAGCTTCCAGCATGTAATAAATAAAGTTTCAAATAAGAACTATTTCCTGAAACACTTTGCCACTGCCGGTGTACTAGGGATGGTGAAAAGGCAGAAACAGTGCTAAAAATATCACATATGAAATCTAATGTAGGTAAATACACTAGACACTATGTATTAGACTCTATAGGTATTATTTTGCATTTTCAACCTCTTTAATGTAATGAACTATAATATATAATTATAATATGAACTCTAACCATAAGATCTTGATGTGGATTGGGTGAAAAGTTAGGTCACATTTTTTCCTGAAGTTGTTCATTTTATGATACAATTTAATTTTTAATCAATTAAATAAGTATTGATTTAATTTTGTATTCCTTTCTATTACTCGAATAAAATGATCTGAACACAATCCTCTTAAAAGAAATATACCTTGAACATCTGACATAACAGTCAATAGCATGAGTGATAAAACCAGACTGTTTGGGTTCAAAAACAGACTCTACCACTCACAAGAGCTCTATGAAGTTGTCTCTACTTTAAAGCTGGGGAAACTAATGTTTAGAAAGTTACCTAACATTACGATGTCAAACTCCATTACTGACAGAGGTGAGCTAGCAGAGCCTGATTCCAAAATCTGGCCCTTAATCACTAAGCCCTGATGCTTTAATATGAATAATCTCAAAATTACCTGAGTAAGCCTTAACACCAAGACAACACAGAAGACAATATGACACCTCCTCTGCTGCCTTCTCTTAGAATGCATCACCCCCCAATACATACACTATCTCACATGAAATAATCCATCCAACTTACTGCTTTAAAATTTTGTAAGCTTTACAATTAGACCATTTGAGCTTGACAAATATTTATATTTTAATAAGTAGGCAATCAGACACCATATTTCCAAAATTGCCTTGTTTTCTGGAATGCTTAGAACTTGTCCACAACTGATAGTTTATAGAGTTAAACTATAGCAGAGCTATTTTTACTTCTTATTTATCTATCAAGTAGAAGTTAAGCTTAACTCCCTTTATATTTTCCCATCTCAAACATTCCAAAAAACTAAAATAAGACTCTGCTAAATCCCAGCCTTTTCACCAAAACTCACGCACAAAAATATCCAAAAGTGAAGCATTGCAGGGTTGGAGCAGGTGTGTATGATAGTTTACTTTTATTCCCTTACTGAATTCAAAGTCTTTGACAATCAACTACAAAGATTTGGTCATTTGTTTTGTCTTCAAACTCATGCAGACTGGGATATTGATTCTCCAATAAACTCATCTTTAATAAGACTGCATTTTTTTTGAATGTTATTTTATTTAATTTTTATACAGCAGGTTATTTTTAGTTATCTATTTTATTCATATTAGTGTATATATGTCAATCCCAATCTCCCAGTTCAACCCACCACCACCAAGCACCCCACCACTTTCCCCCCTTGGTGTCCATACGATTGTTCTCTACATCTGAGTCTCTATTTCTGCCCTGCAAACCGGTTCATCTATACCATTTATCTAGGTTCCACATATATGCGTTAATATACGATATTTATTTTTCTTTCTGACTTAATTCACTCTGTATGACAGTCTCAAGATCCATCCACGTGTCTACAAATGACCCAATTCCATTCCTTTTTATGGCTGAGTAATATTCCATTTATATATATATACCACCTCTTCTTCATCCATTTGTCTGTCGATGGGCATTTAGGATGCTTCCATGACCTGGCTATTGTAAATAGTGCTGCAGTGAACATTGGAGCACATGTGTCTTTTTGAATTATGGTTTTCTCTGGGTATATGCCAAGCAGTGGAATTGCTGCATCATATGGCAATTCTAATTTTAGTTTTTTAAGGAACCTCCATACTGTTCTCCACAGTGGCTGTATCAATTTACATTCCCACCAACAGTTCAAGAGGGTTCCCTTTTCTCCACACCCTCTCCAGCATTTGTTGTTTGTAGATTTTCTGATGATGCCCATTCTAACTGGTGTGAGGAGATACCACACTGTAGTTTTGATTTGCATTTCTCTAATAATTAGTGATGTTGAGCAGCTTTTCATGGGCTTCTTGGCCATCTGTATGCCTTCTATGAAGCAATGTCTATTTATGTCTTGTGCTCATTTTTTATTGGGTTGTTTGTTTTTATAATATGGAGCTTCATGAGCTGTTTATATATTTTGGAGATTAATCCTTTGTCCATTGATTCATTTGCAAATATTTTCTCCCATTCTTAGGGATGTCTTTTCATCTTGTTTGTATTTTCCATTGTTTTGCAAAAGCTTTTAAGTTTCATTAGGTCCCATTTGTTCATCTTTGTTTTTATTTCCATTACTCTAGGGGGTGGTTCAAAAAAGATTTTGCTGTGCTTTATGTCAAAGAGTGTTCTTCTTATGTTTCCTCTAAGGGTTTTATAGTGTCTGGTCTTACATTTAGGTCTCGAATCCATTTTGAGTTTATTTTTGTGTATGGTGTTAAGGAGTGTTCTAATTTCATTCTTTTCCATGTAGCTGTCCAGTTTTCCCAGCACCACTTATTGAAGAAACTGTCTTTTCTTCATCATATATCCTTGCATCCTTTCTCATAGATCAGTTGACCATAGGTGCGTGGGTTTATCTCTGGGCTTTCTATCCTGTTCCATTGATCTATATTTCTGATTTTGTGCCAGTACCATATGTCTTGATTACTGTAGCTTTGTAGTATAGTCTGAAGTCAGGGAGTCTGATTCATCCAGCTCCGTTTTTGTCCCTCAAGACTGCTTTGGCTATTCGGGGTCTTCTGTGCCTCCATACAAATTTTAAGATGTTTTTTTCTAGTTCTGTAAAAAATGCCACTGGTAATTTCACAGGGATTGCATTGAATCTGTAGATTGCTTTGGGTAGTATAGTCAATTTCACAATATTGATTCTTCCAATCCAAGAACATGGTATATCTCTCCATCTGTTTGTATCATCTTTAATTTTTTTCATCAGTGTCTTATAGTATTCTGAGTAGAGTTCTCTTACCTCCATAGGTAGGTTTATTCCTAGGTATTTTATTCATTTGCTGCAATGGTGAATGGGAGTGTTTCCTTAACTTCTCTTTCTGATCTTTCATTGTTAATGTATAGGAAAGCAAGATATTTCTGTGCATTAATTTTGTATCCTGCAACTTTACCAAATTCATTGATTAGCTCTAGTAGTTTTCTGGTGGCATTTTTAGGATTCTCTATGTATCTAGTATCATGTCATCTGCAAACATTGATGGCTTTACTTCTTCTTTTCCAATTTGTATTCCTTTAATTTCTTTTTCTTCTCTGATTGCCATGGCTAGGACTTCCAAAATTATGTTGAATAATAGTGGTGAGAGTGGACATCATTGTCTTGTTCCTGATCTTAGAGGAAATGCTTTCAGTTTTTCACCACTGAGAATGATGTTTGCTGTGGGTTTGTCATATATGGCCTTTATTATATTGAGGTAGCTTCCCTCTGTGCCTACTTTCTGGAGAGTTTTTATCATAAATAGGTGTTGAATTTTGTCAAAAGCTTTTCTGCATCTATTGAGATGATCATATGTTTTTTCTTCTTCAATTTGTTAATATGGTGTATCACGTTGGATGATTTGCGTATACTGAAGAATCCTTGCATGCTTGGGGTAAATCTCACTTGATCATTGTGTATGATCCTTTTAATGTGCTGTTGGATTCTGTTTGCTAGTATTTTGCTGAGGATTTTTGCATCTATATTCATCAGTGATATTGGTCTGTAATTTTCTTTTTTTTTTTGTATTATCTTTGTCTGGTTTTATATCAGGGTGATGGTGACCTCTTAGAATGAGTTTGGGAGTGTTCCTTCCTCTGCAATTTTTGGAAGAGTTTATGAAGGATGGGTGTTATCTCTTCTTTAAATGTTTGATAGTATTCACCTGTGAAGCCATCTGGTCCTGGACTTTCATTTGTTTGAAAGATTTCTAATCACAGTTTGAATTTCATTACTTGTGATTGGTCTGTTCATATTTTCTGTTTCTTCCTTGTTCAGTCTTGGAAGGTTATACCTTTCCAAGAATTTGTCCATTTCTTCCCAGTTGTCCATTTTATTGGCATAGAGTTACTTGTAGTAGTCTCCTAGGATGCTTTGTATTTCTGCTGTGTCCATTGTAATTCTTCTTTTTCATTTCTAATTTTATTGATTTGAGTCCTCTCCCTGTTTCCTTTGATGAGTTTGGCTAAAGGTTTATCAATTTTGTTTATCTTCTCAAAGAACCAGCTTTTAGCTTTATTGACCTTTGCTATTGTTTTCTTTGTTTCTATTTCATTTTATCTGCTCTGATCTTTATGATTTCTTTCCTTCTACTAACTTTGAATTTTGTTTGTTCTTCTTTCTCTAGTTCCTTTAGGTTTAAGGTTTGGTTGTTTATTTAAGATTTTTCTTGTTTCTTGAGGTAGGCTGGTATTGCTATAAACTTCCCTCTTATGCTGTTTTTGCTATATCCCATAGGTTTTGGATCATCGTGTTTTTGTTGTGATTTGTCTCTAGGTATTTTTTGATTTCCTCTTTGATTTCTTCAGCGAACTCTTGGTTATTTAGTAATGTCTTGTTTAGTCTCCATGTGTTTGTGCTTTTTACGTTTTTTACCCTGTAATTGATTTCTAATCTCATAGCGTTGTGTTCAGAAGAGATGCCTGATATGATTTCAATTTTCTTAAATTTATTGAGGCTTGATTTGTGACCCAAGATGTGATCTATCCTGGAGAATGTTCCATGTGCACTTGAGAAGAAAGTGTAATCTGCTGTTTTTGGATGGAATGTCCTATAAATATCAATTAAATCTATCTGGTTTATTGTGTCATTTAAAGCTTGTGTTTCCTTATTCAATTTCTGTCTGGATGATCTCTCCACTTGGTGTAAGTGAGGTGTTAATGTCCCCCATTACTATTGTGTTACTGTTGATTTCCTCTTTTATAGCTGTTAGCAGTTGCCTTATATATTGAGGTTCTAATATATAGAGATATAGATATATATGTTATATCTTCTTCTTGGATTGATCCCTTGATCATTATGTAGTGTCCTTCCTTGTCTCTTATAACATTCTTCATTTTAAAGTCTATTTTATCTGATATGAGTATTGCTATCCCAGCTTTCTTTTGATTTGCATTTGCATGAAATATCTTTTTCCATCCCCTCACTTTCCGTCTGTATGTGTCCCTAAGTCTGAAGTGGGTCTCTTGTAGGCAGCATATAGATGGGTCCTCTTTTTGTATCCATTCAATGATCCTGTGTCTTTTGGTTGGAGTATTTAATCCATTCACATTTAAGGTAATTATTGATATGTATGTTCCTATTAACATTTTCTTAATTGTTTTGGGTTTGTTTTTATAGATCCTTTTCTTCTCTTGTGTTTCCCACTTAGCAAAGATCCTTTAGCATTTGTTGTAGAGCTGCTTTGGTGGTGCTGAATTCTCTTAGCTTTTGCCTGTCTGTAAAGCTTTTGATTTCTCTGTTGAATCTGAATGAGATCCTTTCCTGGTAGAGTAATCTTGGTTGTAGGTTCTTCCCTTTCATCACTTTATGTATATCATGCCACTCCCTTCTGGCTTGTAGAGTTTCTGCTGAAAAATCAGCTGTTAACCTTCTGGGAGTTCCTTTGTATGTTATTTGTTGTTTGTCCCTTGCTGCTTTCAATAATTTCTCGGTCTTTAATTTTTGTCAATTTGATTACTATATGTCTTGGCATGTTTCCCCTTGGGTTTATCCTGCCTGGGACTCTCTGTGCTTCCTGGACTTGGGTGTCTATTTCCTTTCCCATGTTTGGGACGTTTTCAACTATAATTTCTTCAAATATTTTCTCGGGTCCTTTCTCTCTCTCTTCTCCTTCTGGGACCCCTATAATGTGAATGTTGGTGCATTTAATCTTGTCCCAAAAGTCTCTTAGGCTGTTTTCATTCTTTTTTCTTTATTGTGTTCCATGGCAGTGAATTCCCCCATTCTGTCTGCCAGGTCATTTATCCATCTTTCTGCCTCAGTTATTCTGCTCTTGATTCCTTCTAGTGTATTTTTCATTTCAGTTATTGCATTGTTCATCTCTGTTTGTTTGTTCTTTAATTCTTCTAGGTGTTTGTTCTTTAATTCTTCTAGGTCTTTGTAACACATTTCTTGCATCTTCTAGATCTTTGCCTCCATTCTTTTTCTGAGGTCCTGGATCATGTTCACTATCATTATTCTGAATTCTTTTTCTGGAAGGTTGCCTATCTCCACTTCATTTAGTTGTGCTTCTGGGGTTTTATCTTGTTCCTTCATCTGGTACAAAGTCCTCTGCCTTTTCATTTTGTCTATGTTTCTGTGAATGTGGTTTTCCTTCCACAGGCTGCAGGATTGTAATTCTTGATTCTGCTCTCTGTCCTCTGGTGGATGAGGCTATCTAAGAAGCTTGTCAATAAGACTGCATTTAAAAAATGTCCTTTGTAGTTTGTTATAACTAAATGTTTCATATAGGAGAAAATTTTCCTTTGTAAAGAAATTTCTGTGATATTGGAGGAACTTATACTTATTTACTTCCTATTCTAATTCATGGCTAATGGTTGACACTTTACATACATTATTACCTTTTATTCTCCCAACAACAATATTATTACTTTAACATTACCTATAGGAAACTGGGGCTCAAGATGGTTACATAACTTACTGAAAGTCTCACACCTAGAGAGATCAAACTGTTATTACAGATTTAGATCTATCTACTAACAAAGTCCATGCCCATTGCACTCTATATGGCACCAAATATCCATTCTCTATTATGATTTTTAATCAATCAAATGTAAAACCAGAAAAAGTGGACCCTGAATATGAAATATGTAATCTTTTGCTTACAGAAATTATAGAATTTTTTGAAGACTATTTCTAGAATTTTACTTTCCTCCATTTGGACTTCATGAGTCAACTGCTTTAGTCTTCCAAACCTCCGAGCTTAGACAAGACTAATATTTCCTCTTTACAACATTTTATCATATTAGAAAATATTAGAATATATGAATAATAGTAGTAATAATTTCAAAATTGTAACACATAAAACTTTGTATTTTTCATTAATTTGTTATAAAAGAAAAATTAACCCAATTGGCAGGTATAGAGAAAAGAAAGATTAAAAAACAAAAAGACCATTTATTGAGTACCAGTTATGGTACAATATATTGTTTTACTTGGTTTAATCTTTGAACATTAGCCCTTTTTCCTGATGGGAATCCAAGTTTGAGAGAGATTGACTGACTTGGCAGGTGACACAGCTAGTGACCTGATTTGGAGGCAACTCCCTCCAAAGCCCACCACAACCCAGAGCTCCTATCCCAAGGCAGGTATTCTATGAATATGTATTATTCATGAATCAGATGCCCTTCCACAGGACCGAGGCAAAGTCAATGAAACACAAGTTACTAGCAAACATAGCTTTCCTCATATACAGAGTGAACCCCTTTTGTTAACTGGTTTCATTTGAAGCAATGTTCTCATAGGAAGATAGTAAGAGATGATCCTATGATACCTCAATAATCCACTGGAACTTACAGATGAAAACATGTATATCAGAAACACTGCTGTGATAGCTGGTTTTATTAAAGATGAGTTTTGAAAATCATAATGTTTTGTTGGTAACAGACTGGTTGGAAAGACAAGTGAAAATATTTTGTGGAGAAAGGTTTACCAAAACTCTTTCAAATCAATGTCATAATACTATATTTCATCCAGTCTATGACATCATTAATTCTCACATGCATTACAAGATACTTAAAAAGTGAAGGGGGGCTTCCCTTGTGGCGCAGTGGTTGAGAGTCCTCCTGCCGATGCAGGGGACACAGGTTCGTGCCCCTGTCCGGGAAGATCCCACATGCCATGGAGTGGCTGGACCCGTGAGCCATGGCAGCTGAGCCTGTGCATCTGGAGCCTGTGCTCCACAACGGGAGAGGCCACAATAGTGAGAGGTCCACGTACCGCAAAAAAAAAAAAAAAAAAAAAATGAAGGGGCCACTGGCAGTTATAAGGTACCATCAACTGGAAGATGCATCCAAATTTCAGGGATATTAAAATATAGAAAAATATGCATCTTAGACACATGAAGTATCATAGATATTCTCAATGCATTTTAATGTCAAAATACATTGACATATTTTGAAAGCAAACACAATGACTGGATTTTCATGTACAAGCCACTAGTCTCTAATTCCAAATATTTTTATAAATAATCCTGCCAGCAGAGTTATGAGAGATTAATGATGCCATACCACATGGAAGCCCCAGGAACAGCAGCAACAGGGAAATATCAATACATAATTCTAAATGTGTTCTGATTATGAAGCAGACCATTGCCAACAATTAACCTTGTCATATTTTATTGTATCCAAATATTTTCTTTCCTGGGTCTCATACTTAGAAACATTGATAGCCATTAAGTTACAAAAAATTAACAAGGGGAAGAAAGGCTGTAAAACTAGAAAAGGAGGGGTGACTATGATTTTATCCATTTGCATTAAATTGCTCAAGAAGCAAATCAGATCAACAGCAAAAATATCTTTTAGGTGACTTGCCCCGCATATTGGTTACCTAGGATTCCAATGAACCATTTAGCTATCGCAGCCTTAGGGCATCCATGTATTGGCAATTTACAGAAGTTTTCTTCACCTAATTTGTTCTGCTATTCCTAAGAAGGAAAAAAAAACTCAGTTACCTTAGCAACTGCAAGGTTACATTTTATCTCGAAGCTGCAGAGCTTTTGGGGGGGAAGAAGAGTGCATCAGTGCTGACATTCCATCCTCACTGGGTGATGGCTTTAGTAGTCAGGGTAAGAATAACATGCAAATACCTTTATCTTCCTTCTTCCCCACCCTCAATGGCAGTACTTTGCTTTGATTGTCTTCATTTTTTTTTCTTTTATGAGAAATGAGGGAATCACTGATATCAAATATGGATAAAATGAAACTCTCAGAGACAGGCTACAGAGGGGATAGTTCATCACAGCTGACCTTCGTTATTTCTGTGAGAAGAGAAATTGGTGGACAATTGGCAATTGTTATAACGGGAAAATAAACATTCTGTCAAGTGTCAGTGGTGGGAAAGTCAATTTCTAGCCCTAATAGAAGATAGCTGTAAGCCTGTCTGCAGAAGAATAGATTTTTTAGAAAGTACTAACTTAAAAACACATTTCAACAATTTAATTCAAAAATCACTCTAAGGGCTACGATTCTTGCAGCTTACATACTTGAGGCTACATAGTAAAGGGCACTTGTCAGATCTTCGCATGTGACTTCATCAATGCCTGAGGTATGATTGACTTTAAAAGTCAACTCAGGAATAAGGGAAATGGATGAGAGAATGAAATATAAGAAAGCATATTAGGTCTCTTTTCCTTAAAATGACTGAAACCCAAAATGAAGCAGCTTGACAATAAAAAGGAATATAAACTCTCATGACCTTGGCTTCCTCAAACTCCCACCTTCATCTCCTCCAGGCTGGGAGCCAGCCCTGCTCTGCCTGGGTTCCTTCTCCTGGCACAGTGGCCTGGAAGCTTTCTGTAGGTGGTGAGCTGAGCAATCTGACCAGTCACCTCTTTTGTTTGCTGTCTCTCGGGACTCACTTCTTTTCATTGCCTAATACCCACGTCTTGAGTGCTGTTGCTTCAAAAGCTGTGTACAGTATGTATCTATTTCAAGCAGGAGGTTATTTCCAGTCTCTGCTATTCTAGCTTAATCAGAAGGGCAAGTCCTTTCTCTCCTCCAGCATTTAATTCCACAAGGATCACTGATTGATTGCCCCTGCTTGTGCTCTATTCTCCTAAATGGACAGTCACTATGTCCAAGCCAAGGGGACAACATGATTAGCCAGAGCTGAGTCATGTATCCAACCAGTGGATGTATTTGTTCTCTTCCTAGTTTCAGGGAAAAGTAAAACTATTTACCAGACGACCAAAACAAATAGCTATTAGACTCCACTTCAGAAAACATATTTTTATCTAAAAAAATGACTTTGGGGGGGATGTCAATTCCATTCTAAACTTATTCATGGTTCATGATCTCAAGCATTCCTGGAACATATGCTCTGTGCCTGGTGATGGCAAGGGGGACACTGAGGTGAACAAGATGCAAGTGTGGCCCTGACAGCTTATATTCTGGAGTTTTTCCTTTGCAAGGCTTTCCAGTTCTGTAGAAACCTTCACAGATTCTACCTCCTCTGCTCTGCACAATGGTTCTAGTATATATTTTGCTTAGAAGGGTACCTTATTGATTTTGGACCCATCATTCAGAAGTCTTATTTTAAACATGAAGAAACAAGGAAAGCGGAGGGTCAGGCCCCGTGTCGAAGGTGAAGTGACTGTTAAGTAGCTAACTTGATGTTGTTGAAGTGTTGAATGTGGTGTGAATGGAGGTCTCTCATACACTCCCCACTGCTCTCTTCACTGTATCAAAGAGTGTCATCCTGCCTGGACTGCAGGGCTGGATATTAACCCTCTCCCTCAAATGTGCAATTTTATCTCTTGCTGTTTTTAAACCAAAAAAATTACCCCATCCTTCAATGAATAAAACTCATCCACTATTTTCTTATCTTCACTGCCTGTCCTTCAGTCCCCACCCCAAAGCCAAGGAACGCCTCTTTATTTTCTTTAGTTCACTCATAAGACCCACATTTAATAAACTGGCAACATTCTTATAATATAATGTTGAGTGGGGAAATTTTTAATAAATCTTGATATAAGAAATGATCAAATATTATTTTAAAATATGTTATATGCACATGCAAAGACCGTAAGATAATATGCCAAAATATTAATAGATTTTTAAAAAATCTGAGTTGCCATCTTACAGGTGATTTTTACTTTTCATTCTTTTTTGTATTTTCTAAATTTTTGACAATTAGCATGCTTTATATATATTCTTAAAACTAACCTCTAAAAATATCTACCTCTTGATGAAAATCTTCCTTGATTAGCCCAATTTAATAAAAGGTATTACTTTATTTGCAATATTACATAATGCATTGCAAACATTATGATATATTCTATGTGTGATTATTTATTATTTCTAACTAAATTATATATATGAAGGCAGAAAACATGTTTTTATCTTTTTAAATCTTCTAATAATTAACTTGTTCAAAGTAATTAATCTAATGACTTCTAAAATTGTACACTTCTTGCTTGTGAATCTTGAAGGAGATTCAAATAATAAAGACAGCTGACATTTTTTGAGTTCATACTATATACTAGGTTCTGTTCTAGGCAGTTTTATATGTTCTATCCCATTTCGTCCTCAGAATTATCCTTTAACAATTTTCATTTTATACATGAGGAAACTCAAATGTAGGGACAGATCAATTATTTAATGTTTCACAGTTAGGAAGTAATAGAAACAGTATTTAAAACCAACTAGGTGACCCCATAGTCTGTGATCTGAACCACCACACAATAGTTTTCATTCTTCAACCACAGTAAAATCTCCATGGGACAGGGATGAAGTGTTGAAGAGGAATTTATACAGGTTGTTTACCACCCATTTCCTCATAGGAATAATATAAGTACCTGCCTCAAAACACTGTTTTAATAATTAAATAAATATGTGATCATGACTTAGCACAAGTGCTTGGTACATACAGTGTGTTCTATAAATGCTAATATTAATATTAGTCCATTTATGTAGTAGCTAGTGTGAACTCAGTTAGCTTGGAATAGCTATAAGATTAAGCAGATTTTTTTTAGGAGTAAGTGTGAACTAAAAACATGACTCCACCCTACGAAAATCTATTTACTATAGGCTTTTTTGGAAGAGTTTTCATGTATAATTAAGGTTGCTGTAGACATTTCTCTTTGAGACTCCTCTTTTTTTGAAAAACCAGAGGCTTTGGTTTACATTTTTATTTTGAAATGAATGGATACTGCCATAGGATTATGGATTGGTTATCATAATCAAACCAGGAACATATCAATCTTTAGTCCCATTTCAAACAAATAAATAAAAACATAAGAAAGCCAGGTTCAAATCTTGCCTGTTTTAGCAAACGGGTCAAATTTCAACATGATAATAAAATAAATACAGGGAATTTTGTTTAACTCCAGACCCTAATATTTTTGAAAACAAGGAGTTACTTTTCTATAAGATCTTACTAGAAATTCCTCCTCCATCTCTCTTTTCTTCAGTTCCTTAGCTGTACCTGCATAAGTATCCTCAAATTCAGCCTACTCTGAAAATAATTTTCTAAGGCTAAGTGAAAAAAAGACTAATTTCTATAGCCACCGGCCTGTTTCTAGAGCTACAGTTGATTGATGGCTTACAAAGCCTTTTTATACAGCACTGACATTTTAAAGATACTGGCCAGTCTGAACTTTCCATCTGGTGTGTCTGACTTCCTTTGTCCCACTTTCCCGCAGTGACTTATTTTGTCCTTGAGCTCTAAAACTAGTTTGATTTAATTTATGCCTGGGGGCATGGGGGAAGTTTATTTAAACAAGAAATGAATGTAATGCCTCCAAAGGTGCATGGTGATGGGGAAGCAAATCCCTGACTCCCTGGCATTTATATGTGTAATAACTCTACCATCAAGTACAATCAGAGAGATATTCCAGAAACTTCCATGCACTTACATAAAACTAACAAGAGAAGTGGGCAATGCTTGCAAAATGAACAGGAAGATGGAGGAAATTAATTTATTTCAGACCAAAACAAATCCACCTTCTGTGTTTTGAAAAGAGATCACTGATATAAATATGATATCTTTTACTTAGTGCTGGGGAAGCAGTTAATACTTATTAAAACACACTTTTATACATTATATCATTAAAATTTCATTCATAGCAACACAAAATAGTTTTCTCAGAGTCTCGCAGGAGGTCAACTACTGCAGATCTGGCTCTTTACTCAGGGAGTTTCTACTAGAATAATGACTCTGTCTCAATTTTCCTTCTGTTTTGTTCACACAAAAATAAATCTAAAGGATCTTCTATACAATAGATCCAAGTGCAATCATATTTATGTTATTAATTAACACAATTAATGTTTTACTTTGAAGACCAGTGGCATAACACCTTTATAGATGCCATCATAGAAAAGACAGACACTGGAGACTTGATTAAAAGTTGTTTAGCAGTGAGAAGTAGGTAATATTATATAAGAATCATGGGAAATTTGAGAACAGTTTTGAAATATTAATACAAATGGGCTATCCATTTTGGAAGCTATACACAACAAGGTTCAAGTCTCAGGCAGGATGTCACTCATCTCCCAAAAGGCTTCTGAGTGTCTCCTTCTACCATTCAGTATTATGGTGAAATAACTAAAGAAGCACTAGAAAAGAGTCAACAGATCTCAGTTCAAGCAGTAGTTTCATCCTGGGTAAGTCACTTCACTTTTTTTTTTAGACCTAAGATTACTCATCCATAAAACAAAAACTCTAATTTCCAGAATATTAAAATCTCTTCTGGGTCTGGTACTATGATTTTGGTCTAAGAACTAGGAATGTAATTCTGCTGAAAAAAAATATGATGGATTCTCCAATAAAAAATAAATGAATTTGCAATTATGATTAAGATTGAGTGATAGAAATTATGTGGATGAAAGTTGTACTTGCTAGGCACAAATAATTATGAGTTATTTGTGCAAAAGTTTCTACTCTTCTCCAAAAAATTAATTTAAAAAAAGGTTTTTTTCTCAATACCACTCTCATTTTTAGAAAAGCACTCAGTGGTGTAAAATAAAAATTCACCTATAATGACTCAAATATTTAAAGAAAAAATACTCAGAAGTCACACAGAAAGCAAAGAAATGATACTAGAATCTGGGATGAGGTGATTAATGAAGCTCTTAGCTTCTACATTGTCTTCTATTAGTGCAAAACAAATTACTCTAAAACTCAGCAACTTGAAACATCAAACAAATATTATCTCATACTTTCTGTGGGTCAAGAATCAGAGCACGGCTTAGCTGGGGGTTTCAGGTTCTAAGTCCCTTATGAGGTTGCAGTCAGTGTAGTGTTCAAGGGCTTTGATCTTATCTGAAGCACTACTGAGGTGAGTTCTATTTCCAAGTCCACTCATATACTGTTGGCAAGATTCAGTACTTTTCAGGCTGTTGAACTGAGGACTGCAGTTCCTCACTAAGCTGTTGGCTAGGGGTCTCCCTCAATTCCTTGCCATGTGGGCTTCTCAACAGTCGGTTGACTTTCCTCAGAACAATTGAGAAGAACACCCAAGATGAAAGCCACTGTTTTTTATAACCTAATACCAGAAATGACATTCCATTACTCAAGCCAGAGGCAAGTCATTAGTTAGAGGCAAGTCAGTAAGTCCAGCCACACTGAAGGGAAGACTATGACAAAAGGGCATGAACATTGAGAGGCAGGGATCATGGGAGACCATCTTAGAGGCTGCCTAACACAGCTTTGTACATTCAAAACAAAAAGATGAAACACACTGATTGTACAGTTCTTATTAGATGATAAAATGATAATTATTTATGCTTTATGGAAATTTATTCATGTCAATAGTTCTAAAAGAATTTTTATATGCATTTGTTTGCAAAGACCATTGACCAATGTAATATATAAAGTCCTCAATACTTGCTTTGCAAAATAGTCAGAAATGTCCTTCATAGTCATATCAAAGTAGTAAACTATGAATGAGGGTATTTAAATGGGGACAAATCTAATGTTACTTGCTAGGAATTTAATATGATAAAGAATCCAGAAAAAATAGAGTATTAATATGTCCGCAGCTTTCAAAACTTTAGTGTGTTTAAGATTAAATTATTCACGCACAAAAGTAAATGTCCAGGTACACATTAGTTGTACTAAATGAAATCTCTGGGAGATGGGCATAGTTTTTTGTTTTTTTTTTTTGTTTTTTTTTTTTTACTTTTTATAAGTGGTCCAGATAATTCTGATGTATCAGATCTGGAAACCACAGAAACATTTATTTATACAGTCCCTCTCAACTGTCAATTGTCTCTTCTACATTCCTGGCAGATACTACAATAAAGACACTTCTGGCTCTGTAGCAGGCATTTCAGCATGCAGTTCTCTGGTCAACTTGGTGAAAATTTCCAAATCAGTATCAAGCAAAACAAAAAATCATAATGTGAAAAGAAACATGGAGATAAAATTCTTTGTTTTTTAAATTGATAGAATTCAAGGAATTAGAGGTATTACAGAATTCCACATTTGAGTTTCATGTTTTTATTTTTAAAGTTTTACTTTTCATTATGCTTATGGTGTTTGTACCTGATGCAAGTTTTATCCACGAATACAATCTTTCATACCTGTTACAATTGCTACCAATTAACCTCAAGAATATGCAGTAGAAAATACAGGAATTCTAAAACTTATTCTCAAGTTTGCCAAAATTCTTATTTAAATATAACTTTTTTAGGTATGAAGATGTCTAGAAAAGTGATCTTATGCAAGATTATATTCCAAGGTAAGTGATATAAAATTGATTGGTTGTGCTGTTGGCCAGAACAATTAGCATTTAAGTACTAAGTTAAATGATATAGCATATGGATAACCATTGAATAGTTTTGGTGTTGTCAGCTATACAAAGCTTTATGGTTTGAAAAACTTAACATGGTTTTCTGGAAGAACTAGAACTAAAGACATTATAGTACATTTAGAACATTGATAATTATTATTGATATTTATTAGATATATAAATTTTTACCATTAGACTAATTATAAATTCTGTTATTACAAAGTAAGAAAACTACTATAGATGACTAGTTTTGACAGCCTTAAAAATATCCATACAGCAATCCCATAAGGAACAGGGACAAAAGTTTTAATGTTATGTATATGACCTACCCTGAATTTAGACTATTTAAAACTAAAACCCCCTTCATCCTACATAATAGAAAAAAAAAGGTTAATAATTAAAACAAGTTCATCAAACCCCATGAATATATACAGAGCAGCAAAAATGGTGATGCTACTATTTCACATAAATTGAGAGAATTATTTCCTCAAGCTATAAAGACTATGGGAACAACAAAATAAAAGTAACAGCAGCTCCAGCTGTTAATATAAACAGAAATAGGAAGCCCTTTCATTTGTAAAGGAAATGACACATGTTTTCTAGTCTCTAACAGAAAACCATGCAACATTTCTCCCAATTACAGTTATTTACTATTATGTATTAGATTATTAGAATGTTCTTGCTATCTTTGACAATAATATGGCTTCTTGCAATTAGCTAAACAATCTAGGAGTTTAGTAATGTGTAAGAAATTTTGATTATACAGGCAGTGGATGACTTTTGTCATTTACTTTAACCTAGTATGCAATACCAAATCCTAGAATGCTAAACCACCAAGGTAGACTTTCCATCTGACAAATGAGAGTGATAACTGCTTTACACAAATGTATAGAGAACTTATAAACATGAAATTGATAAGAAAAAACTCTATTAAATTCTTAATAAGTTGGTTCCATATCACCCAATATAGATTTCTAACATCTTCTTCAACATCATTATTCAATACAAATTTTAGGGAGACCTTTTCGCGTGTTAGATATAGGCTGGCTATTGGAGACACAAGTTGAATAAGACATAGACTATCTCCTTGAAAACTCATGGCTAAATGAGTTTGCATTACTACATATTTTGCATTACTCTAGAAGATTGGATTTAAATTAGGGATTTTTAAATATACATTTTTAAAACTTTTATACATTATATTCCCTATAGACCCAGAAAAGATATCAAGACAGTTACAAAAAAGTTTCTATACTGGAGGAGGAGCTTCAAGATGGCAGAAAAGTAAGATGGAGAGATCACCTTCCTCCCCACAAGTACGTGAGAGATACATCTACATGTGGAACAGCTCCTACAGAACACCTTCTTAACGCTGGCAGAAGACCTCAGACCTCCCAAAAGGCAAGAAACCCCCCACGTACCTGGGTAGGGCAAAAGAAAAAAGAATAAACAGAGATGAAAGAATAGAGACAGGACCCGCACCAGTGGAAGGGAGCTGTGAAGGAGGAAAGGTTTTCACACACTAAGAAGTCCCTTCCTGGGCAGAGACTGCGGGTGGCGGAGGGGGAAAGCTTCAGAGTAGCGGAGGAGAGCACAGCAACAGGGGTGCGGAGGGCAAAGTGGAGAGATTCCCGGAAAGAGGATCGGTGCCGACCAGCACTCACCAGCCCGAGAGGCTTGTCTGCTCACCCGCCGGGGCGCGAGGGGTTGGGAGCTGAGGGTCCGGCTTTGGAGGTCGGATCCCAGCGAGAGGACTGGGGTTCGCCGCGTGAACACAGCCTGAAGGGGTTAGTGCGGCACGGCTAGCCCAGAGGGAGTCTGGGAAAAGGTCTGGAGCTGAGGAAGATGCAAGACACTTTTTCTTGCCTCTTTGTTCTCTGGTGTGCAAGGAGAGGGGATTAAGAGCGCTGCTTAAAGAGCTCCAGATACAGGTGAAAGCTGCAGCTATCAGCACGGACCACAGAGAAGGGCATGAGATGCTAAGGGTGCTGCTGGCACCACCAAGAAGCCTATGTGCAAGCACAGGTCACCATCCACACCTCCCCTCCTGGGAGCCTGTGCAGCCTGCCACTGCCAGGGTCCCAGGATGCAGGGACAACTTCCCCGGGAGAACACACAGTACACCTCAGGCTGTTGCAACATCAGGTTGGTCTCTGCTGCCGCAGGCTCACCCCACATCTGTACCCCTCCATTCCCGTGGCCTGAGTGAGCCAGAGCCCACAAATCAGCTGCTCCTTTAAGCCCGGCCTGTCTGAGTGAAGAACAGATGCCCTCAGGCGACCTACATGCAGAGGCGGGTCCAAATCCAAAGCTGAATACCAGGAGCTGTGCAAACAAAGAAGACAAAGGGAAATCTCTCCCAGCAGCCTCAGGAGCAATGGATTAAATCCTCTAAATCAACTTGATGTACCCTGCATCTGTGGAATAGCTGAATAGCCAACAAATCATCCCAAATTGAGGAGGTGGACTTTGGGAGCAACGATATATATATTTATTTCCCTTTTTCTTTTTGTGAGTGTGTATGTGTATGCTTCTGTGTGTGATTTTGTCTGTATAGCTTTGCTTTGACCATTTATCTTAGGGTTCTGTTTGTCCATTTTATTTATTTTCTTTTTACTTAAATTTTTTTTTACTTATTCATAATTATTTTTTTTAATTTTAATAACTTTATTTTATTTTACTTAATTTTATTTTATTTTCTCTTCTTCTTTCTTTCTTTGTTCTCCCCCTTTTATTCTGAGCCGCATGGATGACAGGTTCTTGGTGCTCCAGCCAGGCGTCAGGGCTGTGCCTCTGAGGTGGGAGAGACAAGTTCAAGACATTGGTCCACAAGAGACCTCCCGGTTCCACATAATATCAAGCAGAGAAAATCTCCCACAGATCTCCACCTCAATGCCAAAACGCAGCTACACTCAACAACCAACAAACTACAGTGCAGGACACCCTATGCCAAACAACTAGCAAGAAAGGAACAGAACCCCATCCATTAGCACAGAGGGTGCCAAAAATCAAAACAAGGCCACAGACACCCCAAAACACACCACCAGGTGTGGACCTGCCCACCAGAAAGACAAGAAACAGCCTCATCCATGAACACACAGGCACTAGTCTCCTCCACCAGGAAGCCTACACTACCTACTGAAACAATATTAGCCACTAAGAACAGACACCCAAAGCAATGGAAACTACGAACTTTCAGCCTGCAAAAAGGACAGCCCAAACACAGTAAGCTAAGCAAAATGAGAAGACACAGAAACACACAGCAGATGAAGGAGCAAGGCAAAAACCCACCAGACCTAACAAATGAAGAGGAAATAGACAGTCTACCTGAAAATGAATTCAGAAAAATGACAGTAAAGATGAACCAAAATCTTAGAAATAGAATGGGGAAAATATAAGAAACGTTTAACAAAGACGTAGAAAAACTAAAGAGCAAACAAACAATGATGAACAACATAATAAATGAAATTAAAATTCTCTAGAAGGGATCAATAGCAGAATAACTGAGGCAGAAGGACGGATAAGTGACCTGGAAGATAAAATAGTGGAAGTAACTACTGCAGAGCAGAATAAAGAAAAAAGAATGAAAACAATAGAGGACAGGCTCAGAGACTTCTGGGACAACATTAAACACACCAGCATTCGAATTACAGGGATCCCAGAAGAAGAAGAGAAAAAGAAAGGGACTAAGAAAATATTTGAAGAGATTATAGTTGAAAACTTGTCTAATATGGGAAAGGAAATAGCTAATCAAGTCCAGGAGGCACAGTGGGTCCCATACAGGATAAACCAAAGGAGAAATATGCCAAGACACATATTAATCAAACTATCAAAAATTAAATACAAAGAACAGATATTAAAAGCAGCAAGGGAAAAACAACAAATAACACATAAGGGAATCCCCATAAGGTTAACAGCTGAGCTTTCAGCAGAAACTCTGCAAGCCAGAACGGAGTGGCAGAACATATTTAAAGTGATGAAATAGGAAAAACTACAACCAAGATTACTCTACCCAGCAAGGATTTCATTCAGATTTGATGGAGAAATTAAAACCTTTACAGACAAGCAAAAGGTAACAGAATTCAGCACCACCAAACCAGCTTTACAACAAATGTTAAAGGAACTTCTCTAGGCAGGAAACACAAGAGAAGGAAAAGACCTACAATAAAAAACCTAAAACAATTAAGAAAATGTTAATAGGAACATATTGATAAATACCTTAAATGTAAATGGATTAAATGTTCCAACCAAAAGACATAGACTGACTGAATGAATACAAAAACAAGACCCATATATATGCTGTCTACAAGAGACCCACTTCAGACCAAGGGACATATACGGACTGAAAGTGAGAGGATGGAACAAGATATTCCATGCAAATGCAAATCAAAAGAAAGCTGGAGTAGCAATTCTCATATCAGACAAAATAGACTTCAAAACAAAGACTATTACAAGAGACAAAGTAGGACACTACATAACGATCAAGGGATCAATCCAGGAAGAAGACATAACAATTGTAAATATTTATGAACCCAACATAGGAGCAACTCAATAAATAAGGCAAACACTAACAGCCATAAAAGGGAAATCAACAGTAACACAATCGTAGTAGGGGACTTTAACACTGCACTTTCACCAATGGACAGATCATCCAAAATGAAAATAAATAAGGAAACATGAGCTTTAAATGACACATTAAACAAGATTACTTAATTGATATTTATAGGACATTCCATCCAAAAACAACAGAAAACACATTCTTCTCAAGTGCTCAGGAATATTCTCCAGGATAGATCATATCTTGGGCCACAAATCAAGCCTTGGTAAATTTAAGAAAATTGATATCATATCAAGTATCTTTTCTGACAACAACACTATGAGACTAGATATCAATTACAGGAAAAACTCTGTCAAAAATACAAACACATGGAGGCTAAACAACACACTACTGAATAACCAAGAGATCGCTGAAGAAATCAATGAAGAAATCAAAAAAACACCTAGAAAAAAATGACAATGAAAACACAATGACCCAAAACATATGGGATGCAGCAAAAGCAGTTCTAAGGCAGAAGACTATAGTTATACAAGCCTATCTTAAGAAACAAGAAACATGTCAAATAAAGAACCTAACCTTACACCTAAAGCAATGAGAGAAAGAAGAAGAACAACAACAAAAAACAAAGTTAGCAGAAGGAAAGAAATCATAAAGGTCAGATCAGAAATAAATGAAAAAGAAATGAAGGAAATGATAACAAAGATCAATAAAACTAAAAGCTGGTTCTTTGAGAAGATAAACAAAATTGATAAATCATTAGCCAGACTCATCAGGAAAAAGAGGGAGAAAATTCCAATCAATAGAACTAGAAATGAAAAAGAAGTAACAACTGACACTGCAGAAGTACAAAGGATCATGAGAGATTACTACAAGCAGCTATATGAAAATAAAATGGACAACCTGGAAGAAATGGACAAATTCTTAGAAATGCACAACCTTCCAAGACTGAAGCAGGAAGAAATAGAAAATATGAACAGACCAATCACAAGCACTGAAATTGAAACTGTGATTAAAAATCTTCCAAAAAACAAAAGCCAAGGACCAGATGGCTTCACAGGAGAATTCTATCAAACATTTAGAGAAGAGCTAACACCTATCCTACTCAAACTTTTCTAAAATATAGCAGAGGGAGGAACACTCCCAAACTCATTCTACCAGGTCACCATCACTCTGATACCAAAACCAGACAAAGATGTCACAAAGAAAGATAACTACAGGCCAATATCAATGATGAACATAGATGCAAAAATCCTCAACAAAATACTAGCAAACAGAATCCAACAGCACATTAAAAGGATCATACACTATGATCAAGTGGGGTTCATCCCAGGAATGCAAGGATTCTTCAATATATGCAAATCAATCAATGTGATACACCATATTAACAAATTGAAGGAGAAAACCATAAGATCATCTCAATAGATGCAGAGAAAGCTTCTGACAAAATTCAACAACCATTTATGATAAAAACCCTTCCAGAAAGTAGGCATAGAGGGAACATTCATCAACATAATAAAGGCCATATATGACAAACCCACAGCCAACATTGTCCTCAATGGTGAAAACCTGAAAGCATTTCCACTAAGAGCAGGAACAAGACAAGGTTGCCCACTCTCACCACTATTATTCAACATAGTTTTGGAATTTTTAGCCACAGCAATCAGAGAAGAAAAAGAAATAAAGGAATCCAAATTGGAATAGAAGAAGTAAAGCTGTCACTGTTTGCAGATGACATGATACTACACATAAAGAATCCTAAAGATGCTACCAGAAAACTAATAGAGCTAATCAATGAATTTGGTAAAGTAGCAGGATACAAAATTAATGCACAGAAATCTCTTGCATTCCTATACACTAATGATGAAAAATTTGAAAGTGAAATTAAGAAAATGCTCCCATTTACCACTGCAACAAAAAGAATAAAATATCTAGGAATAAATCTACCTAAGGAGACAAAAGACCTGTATGCAGAAAATTATAAGACACTGATGAAAGAAATTAAAGATGATACAAATAGATGGAGAGATGTACCATGTTCTTGGATTGGAAGAATCAATATTGAGAAAATGACTCTATTACCCAAAGCAATCTACAGACTCAATGCAATCCCTATCAAACTACCACTGGCATTTTTCACAGAACTAGAACAAAAAATTTCACAATTTGTATGGAAATACAAAAGACCCCGAATAGCCAAAGCAATCTTGAGGGACAAAAACAGCTGGAGGCATCAGACTCCCTGACTTCAGACTATACTGCAAAGCTACAGTAATCAAGACAGCATGGTACTGGCACAAAAACAGAAATATAGGTCAATGGAACAGGATAGAAAGCCCAGGGATAAACCCACACACATATGGTCACCTTATCTTTGATAAAGGTGGCAAGAATATGCAGTGGAGAAAAGACAGCCTCGTCAATAAGTGGTGTTGGGAAAACTGGACAGCTACATGTAAAAGAATGAAATTAGAACACTCCCTAACACCATACACAAAAATAAACTCAAAATGGATTTAAAACCTAAATGTAAGGCCAGACACCATCAAACTCTTAGAGGAAAACATAGGCAGAACCCTCTATGACATAAATCACAGCAAAATCCTTTTTGACCCACCTCCTAGAGAAATGGAAATAAAAACAAAAATAAACAAATGGGACCTAATGAAACTTAACTTTTGCACAGCAAAGAAAACCATAAACAAGACGAAAAGACAACTCTCAGAATGGGAGAAAATATTTGCAAATGAAGCAACTGACAAAGGATTAATCTCCAAAACATACAAGCAACTCATGCAGCTCAATATTAAAAAAACAAACAACCCAATCCAAAACTGGGCAGAAGACCTAAATAGACATTTCTCCAAAGAAGATATACAGATTTCCAAGAAACACATGAAAGAGTGCTCAACATCATTAGAGAAATGCAAATCAAAACTTCAATGAGATACCATCTCACACCAGTCAGAATGGTCATCATCAAAAAATCTACAAACAATAAATGCTGGAGAGGGTGTGGAGAAAAGGGAACCCTCTTGCACTGTTGGTGGGAATGTAAATTGATACAGCCACTATGGAGAACAGTATGGAGGTGCCTAAAAAAACTAAAAATAGAACTACCATATGACCCACAATCCCACTACTGGGCATATACCCTGAGAAAACCATAATTCAAAAAGAGTCATGTGCCAAAATATTCATTGCAGCTCTATTTACAATAGCCAGGACATGGAAGCAGCCTAAGTGTCCAATAACAGATGAATGGATAAAGAAGATGTGGCACATATATACAATGGAATATTACTCATCAATAAAAAGGAATGAAACTGAGTTATTTGTAGTGAGGTGATGGACCTAGAGACTGTCACACAGGGTGAAGTAAGTCAAAAAGAGAAAAACAAATACCGTATGCTAACACATATATATGGAATCTAAAAAAAGAAAAAGAGAACTGGTCAGAAGAACCTAGGGGCAAGACGGGAATAAAGATGCAGACCTGGGCTTCCCTGGTGGCGCAGTGGTTGAGAGTCCACCTGTCAATGCAGGGGACACGGGTTCGTGCCCTGGTTCAGGAAGATCCCACATGCTGCGGAGTGGCTGGGCCCATGAGCCATGGCCGCTGAGCCTGTGCATCTGGAGCCTCTGCTCCACAACAGGAGAGGCCACAACAGTGAGAGGCCCGCGTACGGCAAAAAAATAATAATAATAAAAAATAAAAAGATTCAGACCTACTAGAGAATGGACTTGAGGATACGGGGAGGCAGAAGGGTAAGCTGGGACAAAGTGAGAGAGTGGCATGGACATATATACACTACCAAATGTAAAATAGCTGGTGGGAAGCAGCCGCATAGCACAGGGAGATCAGCTCGGTGCTTTGTGACCACCATAGGGGTGGGATAGGGAAGGTGGGAGGGAGGGAAATGCAAGAGGGAAGTGATATGGGGACATATGTATTGTATAACTGATTCACTTCGTTATAAAGCAGAAACTAACACACCACTGTAAAGCAATTACACTCTAATAAAGAAGTTAAAAAAAGTTTCTATATTTAAAAAATATAAGTGATGTTGATAATGATGAAAAACTACTCTAGTATGATCATTTTTATTTTCTTAATCAGCCACCATTTAATCCGATTCCTGGATTACCTGAAAATTTCCTTCTAAAATATATTTAACTGATGTCCAGGAAATACTCCACTCTCCCAACTCTTAGTGATTCTGGAATATACCCATGCACTTCTTGTCTCATCACTGAGTTGTATGCTTAACAAAATCAGTTGTATTTATTCACAAAACATTCATTGCCAGTTGTAATTAACATTGTAATTATGCAACTCAATTATTACAAATACTAATAAGAGATGTGTACAAAAAAGAGGAGTTTCATCTGTGAAAATTAGGTCAAAACCTTTCGGTCAAAACTCAATAAAGACAAGTTAGTAAAAGAGAGGAGGTGCAGATATTGTTGCTTCACTAAACCAACATCCATTCCTAGACCCTTCTCCATTCTGAGACTTCACAAAAGGATGGGATCAGCTAAAATACTAGCAAGTTGATGTAGTCATCTGGCACAGTTCTGGCAAATGAGATATAAATATTCATTAATTGGTGGCAAGTAGGAAAGTTTTGCTTTCCTCATAAAGAGGGCAGATGTCCTTAGAACATGATCTTACTATTTGAACCTGTGGCAGCCGTTTGTGACTATAAGGAAAAGGCCATGAGAAGTTCAGAGAGAATGCTACTACCCTAATGGCACCAGCCACTTAACTCCAGATTTCTTGTTTAATGAGACAAAGGAAGGAAGAAATGGATGAAGGAAGGTAAGAAGGAAAGACAGGAAAGTTGGAGAGAGGGAAGGAAGAAAGGAAGGAAAGAATTTGCATAAGCCATAGAAAGATTATTTTGGCTATTTGCAGTTGAAAGCATTCCTCACTGATACCCAGTAATGGTTGGGGAAGAGGTGGAGAGGGACTCAGAGCATTTTTCATTCAGATTGCTTCATAATTTTCTTGAATTATGTTCCACTATGAAATTAACAAGATTGCAAATCATATGAATGTGATGGATGCAAGGAAGATGGGATGTATGTAAGTCAAATTAATGGACCCAGAATATTAGTGAATAAATATATATTAATTGATATAGATTGATAGCTACAATAAAAGTTAGGTATATATGCATCATTTTAAAGATTTCTCACTTAAAATTATTCTTTTAATAAATCAACAAATGCGGGCCTCCCTGGTGGCGCAGTGGTTGAGAGTCCGCCTGCCGATGCAGGGGATACGGGTTCGTGCCCCGGTCTGGGAGGATCCCATATGCCGCGGAGCGGCTGGGCCCGTGAGCCATGGCCGCTGGGCCTGTGCGTCCGGAGCCTGTGCTCCGCAACGGGAGAGGCCACAACAGTGAGAGGCCCGCGTACAGCAAAAAAAAAAAAAAAATAAAAAAAAATAAATCAACAAATGCTGTCCCTGAAAGAATTAAATAAAAGAGCTCCCACTATTCTCTAGGAAAAAAAAAACCAAAATCAGTCAAAATGTCAGCAAGATTCAGAAATCAGTGTTTAAAATGTAAACATTGTGTATTTTCATCTCAAACTTTGGAAAAGTTGTAAATAGGTAAATCAAAAGAGGTAAATTAAGAAATTTGAAAATAAAAACTAAAATTAATGAATTTTAAAAGCTATGTTAAATGAGATAATGTGCAAACAAGTATTTCAAAAACACTTTAAAATACTACAGATTATTCGGTCTTCTTATTACTATAAAACTCTTAAAGATGTTTAAGAAAAAATCATTTCTGTTGATGTCTTTCAAACCAGTTAAGGAGTAATTCTTGACTGTTTCTTAACAAATATCTATTGTATTAGAATACTAGACTTTAGAACTGGAATTTAGACTTGAAGGGCCAAGCCCAACTCCCCAGTGTTAGCAGAAGCCTGGTCTAAAACATTCCTACAGAGAGGTCATGAAGGATTTGCTTACACTTTCTAAAATAAGGATTCACCTTATGAGTAAACTGGTCCCTTTTTGGGAAACATAAGCAATGAGAAATAGCTTTTTTATATTAAGCATGAATCTGCCAAACTATAATTTCTGTCAGTCTCAGTTTTGCCACCAGGAGTAAGACAAAGGTAAGACTACTCCTTTATCCATTTGATAGGGTTCTCTGTTCTATTCCACCCACCAGTTCTCCAACTTTCTTATTTCTGGGATAATATCCACTAATTTTTTTTCAAACATTTCTCATGAAATGCCTTTTGGATAAATTTCCACCAATGTTGCCCTCCTCTGGGGATGCTCCCTCTGTCAATGAACCAGACCAGGAATAATAAACTTGGAGTTGACCACAGTATTTCCAAATACAACTTACCAACTAACAGATAAGTATCTTTTGAGTTTACAATATCTCCTTGGAAATTCTAGACATTTCTCTCTAGCATCTTCCTTAATATAGTTACCTAACTCCTATCAATGCAGCCTAAGATTGCATTCACTTTTTTTATTTCCATAAGTCCTGCTACTTTTCTATGTATACCCTTTGTCATGAGATTCTGCTTTTATTTTTGAGTTAGTTTCTGAGTCTGAGTTCAAATGATCAGTCACAACTTATTTTAGGTGAACTCTCATTTTCTTTTATATAATAAGTGCACTGGTAGCTACTATTGGGTGGAGGGCACTTACAAAGGACCAGGATCTGTTCTAGGTATTTTACATATACATTATCTGTCACCTACTCTATAACATAACAACGTAAGAATTATCACTTGTTTTAAAGATGAGTAAATGGAGGCTCAATGAATTAAAGTACGTGGTTCAAAAGACATACACAGATATGACTATTCTGTGTATCTCTTTTGGTATCTTTCATCTTCCTTTTCCAAAAGATATTGAAAAAGGGACCAAAAGATGTTTCAACATTTCTCTTAGAGCCATGCTATACAAAGAGTGCATCAGCATCACCTAGGCAGAATCTCAGGCCCCAAACAAGCCTTGCTGAATCAGAATCAACATTTAAACTGAATCTCCAAGAGAGTCATGTATGTATTGCAGTTTGAGAGGCACTGTCTTAGAGACAACCTGTACCACCATCTGCTCAGATATCCACTTCCTTTCCATAACAGAGGATCATTTAGGTGAATATTACTGGCCTCTTGTTCTTCTGTAAGGGAGCTAATCCTGGGTTATACATGGGTCACAGTGTAAAGTCAATGCTCATGTGTGTTCAAGTGTCTTGTGCCCTTAGATCTGCCTGCACACGTACAGTTGCTTTCAAATCACTGGCCCATTCCTCTAATTATTGTTACAGATCTATACATACCAAATCACCCCACTCGCCACCTACCCCCTCCAGCATACTGTCTTTCTGACTAGCCTGGAAATAAGTGTGCCAGGCAGGCCTTGGACTTTGCAGTTGGCCAGGTAACCACTCAGGGTCTACCTGATAGACTCAGATTTTCTTCTCCAGGAGATCCCAAGGCCTAAAATGGAACTTGGAATAGGTGCTGCTGCTTGGTTTCAGATCAAAGCTATATTCTCCAAGATAGTTTGACTGAAGACAATTTATGTGTATAATTGAGGAACGAGTACTAGGATCCCATCCATTAATAAAACATATCCCACAACCCACTTGTGGCTGGTAACCCCTGTGTCTTTTGGTTAGAGGGTGAATATTAGGCCTCCTAACCACTTTCTCCCAGTACTACTAAGGTACCATAGGAACAGGGCTTATGTACTTCTCAGAAGCTCCATCAAGTACTGTATCTCAGATAATTCATCACACAAGCATTTTAAAAATGGTTGAATAGTTCCCCATATTATCTGAAATGGCATTCCCTGTACATGTTAGATTAATTACTTGCCACATGATTGGTTAAGTCTGAACGCCTTCAATTCTCTCTAAAATGAACTTCAATAATTTACATTTTCATAACTAACACTTTCAACCCCTGTCCACATATCAAGCATGGGATCAGAGGTTTAAGTAAATGAAATTATCAAATTGTCTTGACTTCTGTAAGACAGTTGGATATACTGATTTCAAGTAAAAACATTCAAGTATGCAAGTGTCTTTATGTGTTTAACCCTCTGCCTTCAAAATTACTTGGATTTTATTTTTGTAAAATTATATTTTAAATGATCAATTAAATACTAAATTTAGGTTAAAAAGTCACAACTGCATATTTGGGAAGGTCTGAAATTAGAATTTGGGTCCCAGATATTACATTTACTAACTCTATAACCAGGGAAAATAGACTTATTTTTTTATTTAATAGCTAATGATGAGAATAAAATGAGATAATATGATGTTTTTGCTATTAAAATGTAATGTATTATTTACAATGAAATGCATTATTCTATCTCAAGGACTGCATTAGGCCATTATGTAACAAACTTCCAAAATGTAAGATTTAGTTAAAAATTCAACATATGCTAGCAATCAAAAATAATAATAATGGTAATAATAGGTAACATTTACATAGCCCTTTTATTTGCCAGAAACTCATCTCAGTACTTTATGTGTATTATCTTATTAAATGCCCTTAATGTAATACAGGTAGATACTATTATTATTCCCAATTTACAGATGAGAAAGCTGAGAGACATGGAATTTAAGTAATTTGTCTAAAGTCATAAACTAATAAGTATAAGAAGAGGGTATGATATATATCTGTAACTATAACTAAAACTATATCTATATAGATAGCTAAAGTATATATATATATATCAGCCAAGAATCACCCTAAGTGTTTACTGGACCAATAGTATTAACCTTAAAATGTATTAGTATGCTATTCAAATTGCTTTTTGAAATTTTCTCAAGGTTTTAAAATGCTAACTTTAACTGTGTGTGACATATTTCCCTTCAAATATCACAAAATCTACTCCCCTCCTGTGAGACCCACAAGATAATTTTCAGACACAATCTTGGATTATATCTCTGTGTATAATACAGCCTATAATTTTGATGTGTTAGGAAGCTGAGGGATAGTGGCAAGTGAAAAACCTTATATTAAATTGTGAGTATATAATCTTATTTTACCCCAAAATGATAAACAAGTTTTGGTACTAATTCACATAGGCTCGAGGACCACAGATTTGGGCAACTGTCACAAAAACTTAACTCATGTGGGAGGATATGTTTAGAAATGGAAAGCTAGGATAGATTGTCAGACTAATAATCCAGAACTTGCCAGAAGCTAAAGGAAACAGAATGGTTTGGAATAATAACCAAGTCACCCATTTTATTTCAAATCGTGCTTTGATAACCCCGATGTTTATTGCATTTGCAATAAACTGAAAAGAAACTTCTTTCACAGCTGTTTAACATTAAGAAGATATCCTTTTATGCATGTGACAAAGACTTCTCATATAATCACATGGATGTTAGTCTTAGTTCAATACAGGTATACAAGAGGAAGAGAACTGTAAGAACAGAAAAACAATTAAAAGAAACAATTAAATTCCTAGACGCTTTCTATTCTTCCATAGAAATGCAAGGTAATTCAGTCACGTCTTGTCAATTATTAATGCAATGTTTTTTTAATGCATGGATTATGAAATGAAGTATTCCGTGTCTTCTGGCTCTGAGTGTTGGATCTGATTTTTAGATTTGCCCATTTCATTCACTAGAGGCAGAGAAGCAAGGATGGAGAACGAGAGAGATAAGGGCACATACAGGGCAGACAATGGCAGCCAGCAGGAGAGGAGGCAGGAAACTAAAGGCAGGTGGTGGAATCAGAGGCTAGAGGAAGCTAGATGTAAACCCCACATCCTTTTGTTTGTCTTTATTTAAAACCCTGAAGAAGAAGAAAAGAGAAGCAGTTAAAAGAGATTATAAAATAGCAAGGTTTATAAGCAATTTTATTGCCTAATAGACTAGCAGCAGTTTACAGTATGATTGGGTTACTTAATGAAAACTCAAAGAAACATTATGAGAAATGCTAACTTTTTAACATAAATATCCGACATTTTCTAATGGTATATTTGTGTTTGTGTATGTTGGAAGAGTCAGAGGTTTAGGCAAAGGGAAAAATGCTTTAGAATAACAGAAATTATCTCAACTACAAATAAGACACAAGCCACTATGGGAACTAAAAGGCATGTTTAAATAATTATGTGGGGCCCTTGCACGGTGCTACAGAAAATACCTACTCTTTCTCCAAAAGTTGTGCCTATTATATTGATACTATAGGAAATGAAGTTTTTGAGGTCCAAGTCTGAGCAAAGGGAATCAAATGCTTTTATTGTCACACAACATTTTGAAACTGACCACACTGTAATGACTTTTGGTTTGCAGTTAACCAAGCAAATAATTTGACTCAATTTATGTTTATGTTGATATAGTAAACACAATTCAAACAGCACCATAATAATAGAGTATCTTGAAATCTATTACAACAAAACAAACCATGTAATTACACATTTATGCTAGTTACTGCTAGACAATAGGACATATGCATGGAATACAAATGTTCAGAGCAAGATTGGTAAGCTCGATGAAATAAATGCCCAAAATGATAGGGGTCACTACTTCAGATTCTTCAAACGCAAGGTTCTCTCTTAGGATCACATCCTAAGAGAAGCAAGTCCATCCTTTTGTCTTATGTAAATTGATGATATTGGCTACAATAAAAACGACAGACAAGCAACTTTGGAAGATGCAAAGTAGGAAGATATTTGATTAGCTTGGAGTGAAGTGCAAGTCTGCTATTTGAACTGAAAACTCATGCACTCACTGATAACAGCAGCCTAGGTTTACTATAATAATTGAACAATTTCCTATTTTACCCTTCTACTCTTTTTTGACCCTATCTTTTATTTTTTGGCCCAGCCTCCACTAGACCTTCAAATACAAATCCGATTGGTATTATTCCATACTATCATGCTTTGAATTTAAATCCAGTGAGCTTATTCAACAATAAAATATCAATGACAACAAACTTGGTTCTGTGAAATATGAGCTAAAATATACTTTATAATCCTCATAATCCATAAAAGGAAAAACTCTTATCATAATTTTAATAATTTAGCCAAGAGTATAGAGTCCTGATGGAAAAAGTAAAATCAGCCAAGTTCCTAAGTGTTTCACTTTGGATGCATTACCCTCACCACCAAGCTCTGCAAATGTGTAGCCCTAACTCACTGTGCCTGCAACATCAGTCACTGTTGCCTGGAACCACACCTTGAAGAAGAGGAGGTCACAGATAACCAACACATTCTTAAACATCACCATTTCTTTACATTTGGTATCATTTAAATATTAACATACTGACAATTCAGAAGAGAAAAAAAAAAGCATGATGTAGCTAAGTTTCATGAAACTATTCCTAAACCTTAAGAAACAATAGTTCCTAGACTTTCCCATACTACTTCAGTATCTTGATTGGATTCCATGATCATTTTAATGCAAATATACTACATTGGACTATTGTGGCCCTTGCCAGATTTTTATTTTGAAAATGAGTGTTTATATTGCTAAAATAAATTCAAACTGGGACTTCCAGATGTTGATATATGTGCACAGGTGTTTACTTTTCCCTGCCCCATATGCCCATTAAAAATAAATGCTAGTATATAAGAATAAAAAAAACTTTACAGGGTTTCCCTGTTGGCGCAGTGGTTGAGAGTCCTCCTGCTGATGCAGGGGACACGGGTTCGTGCCCTGGTCCGGGAAGATCCCACATGCCTCACAGCGGCTGGGCCTGTGAGCCATGGCCGCTGAGCCTGTGTGTCTGGAGCCTGTGCTCCACAACGGGAGAGGCCACAACAGTGAGAGGCCCGCGTACCATGAAAAAAAAAAAAAAGCACTTTACATGTGGGCTCAAAACCAAGAAATGCTGTTATTCCCAAGCCGGAAACATCAGTGCTTTTCAACAGTCATGCAACTAGACTGAAGAAGACACTGAGGTCAATGTTTTGAGCCCTGAGTAAAATTCTGCCACAGAAATAAGTGGAGTAGCTTCTAGGCGATTCCCCACAAAAAGCCATTTACTCAAAGAGGTTGGAGGTGAGAAGAGCTACTTGGGAGATAAAATAATGAAACCAAGAAAATTACCATCATGATATAATTATGAACTGCTTGATATTGGAATGACATAGAACAAAATGCAAATAACTATTGTTAGTTATAAGCTCTATGCAAATCTCAAAAATAAGTCTTGAAAGAATAGATGTAAAAATGAAACATAATAATTCAATAAAGTAAAATGGATTTAGCAATCAAGATTACATGAATAATAACTGAAAGTAATACAAGAAGGAAGGGAAAGGATATTAAAATTTTTACTTGTATAGGAAATAATCAATGCATTCAATATAGAAAATGACAATGATTATAGGACATAGAAAAGCTGCAGCTAAGATCATCCTTTAAGTGATTTATAATTCTAAACCTACAAATTGTGTAGAAAAATAACCACAAAGATGTAAAATATAGGAATACAAAAATAAATGTTATCATATTTTGTTACAAAATAAAGGAGATCAAGTAAATTGAGGGAAAGATAGTAGAACTGGTCTGGGTTCTCACTTAGAACTGAACTTGTCAAAGAAGCACCAATGGAAACATGAAACAAAGAAATACCACAGAAACCTGAAATGTCCTATGTCTTCAAATATAATTCAAAGAAAACTTTAGTGATTATCTAACTAGATTGTTAATATTGATAAAAATAAATAACATTTATCACAAAACATGTAGATTTTATTTTGAGCCTTTGAGTTTTAATACAAACTTCTTTAAGGAAATGTTTATATCTGATTTATTTTTGTAATTTGCCAAAAAGTATGTAGCACAAGCTAAGCACACAAGTATTTGAGGGACTGAATGAAAATTCATTATAAAAACGATTTAAATTTGTTTCTGTGCACTTCTTTACACAGGTGAGTTAATAATCTGAGAAACATTTAAATTAATTTAAAAACAATTTGTTCATACATTTATTCGGGGTACATATGCTTAAAAAAATTCAATTCTACATTGTATTTATAGACCATTAGTTCTATTTATTGAATGCTTACCAAGTGATAGGCCAAGTGGTAAAGGCTGAATTCCAATGAGTGGTACAGAGGAAAGCAGGTCATTGTGCTTTCCAACATATTACATTTCCAACTACAAATATGACAAACTTTTCTGGGAGAAAAAAAAAATCTTCCCTTTTTCTTCTATTCTCCACACAAAGTCAGAATGATCTTTTCAAAACATGAATAAGCTCATGTCACTGCCTCACTTTTTAAACCCTCTAATGACTTCCCATTATACTTAGGATCCAATGAAAACTTCTAAGTCTTTTGCAAAGCCCTCTCTTACCAGGACCCTGCCTACTCTTTAACCTCATTGTCTCATAGCTCTTTTGTCCTTGGTTACAACATTCCAGACTCCCTGACATTCTTTTTTTTTTCTTCCTCAAAAGTTTCAGAGTCTTAGTTCTTGTAATTTTTTCTGCTAGGTACACTTTTTCCCATGATCTTCACATTGCTGATTTCTTTCTATCATTTAGGGCTCAGGTCAAATACTAAATCTTCTAAGAGGTCCACCCTGACAATCCTATCTAAAGATGTCAGAGCCCCAGACCCTCCCTCTCTGTGCCATACCCTATTATATTTTCCTCTTAATACTGATCACCAGCCAATATAATCTCATGTTTGTGTAGTTTTGTTTGTAAATTATCTGTCTCCCTTCTGTTACATTCCATTAAAATGTAAGCTCCTTGGGAGGAGAGACATTACATGTATTGCTTACCCTTTTATCCACACCTAGAACAATGAAAGGTGCTCAAACAATATTTGAATGGATGAATGTGGAAGTCATTTTATTTTTTTAACTTAAGCCCAAAAAATAACTGGCCAGGGTAAATTTGAGGAATGCATATAGTAGCCTACTAATAACGATATAATCACTTCAATTTACATAACAATGATCATATATGCTTAAGAAGCAGCCTTTTAGTATTTAGTTAAGTGATGATGACACTAATCACAAGATTAACAAAGACCATCTAAATCACATGTAATTAATTGGACACTGATAGTGCTCAGTGTTGTTGAACAGCCAAACTGTAAGATGTTTGAAGCAAATCTCTAGTCTTACAATTAGTGACCTTTCCCTGGGTCCCATCAAAAGTATCAGTAGCAGAAGAAATCAGGCTTTGGAGGGCTCACGCAAAGAGCACTGTGAAAACAGATCTTTATATAAGCTACAGGATCAGGGTTTTGGAACTAATAGAAGACAGAGGTATAGCCTGATAATTAGAGTGGTGGTCTAGTTCAAAAATGTCTGTGTGTTTGTCTGTTGTTTATTTGGTAGGTGGTTTTATATGTTTGCTTACCTGTGAAAGGAACAGAGGGAGTGGAGTACTTTTTAAAGACATTGACAAAGGACCCAATAGAAATGGAATGGTAATACAAAAGAGGAAGTGAATGAACATCACTCAGTGTCAGCTACAGTCCAACTGGGACTTACATCTGAAATACATGATTAAATTTTCACCTCTCAACTTGATTATCATCAACTTCATCTAGAAACATTTATCCTTTCTAAACAGTCATCCAGATGTATGGAAAAAATTTATATAGCTTTCAAATGTGCATTTATATTTCAAATCCTTAAAGTCTGGCACCAGGAGAATACGGCTATCCGACTAAAGATATTGATAAAATTAGTCATCCTTAATTGGTCCCCTGGTCATTAACAAATATTTACAATATGTAAGAACACCCCATAGCAAGGTAATTATTTTGTGTCATTTTTTATAATTGTTTCATGGACATACTGTTACCAAAAATAAAACAACAATAACAACAACAAAAATCTCGGACCTCCCTATAATCAGTGACCAAAACCTACATTTAAAGTTCTCTACAGTGTTTGTATAGTTTTGCATTTTTATTAAGAACCACCCTCCACAAAGAGATGAGGAAAGAAATTGTGTTGATTATGAAAGTCGGTGGTAAATTATATGGTTGGAAAACTCAGATGTCTTACCTAAATATAGATGGAGTATCATGTATTTGTGTCACCTTAAATCCAAGAAGAAGACGGTTTGTTTTCTTAATTATTCCCAATAAGCTATTAAAGCTTTATGGAAGAAAGAACTAAATATTGTTCTCATGCCTAAAATCTATCACAGTAAAGACATTTTAAATAAGTATAAATTTTTAAAAATATATATTATTTAATTTACACATGCTCATGCACCAAAGGCCTTCCCCCAAATCTGAAATGAGATGCGACAGCAGATCTAAAAGAGATATAAATTTCAATTCTCCTTCTATCTCTTTTTGAAATCTTCTTTTTCTCTCTTGTTTTTATGTATTCTTCTCTGACCCAGATTTCCAGAGGAACATTCCAAAGACAAGCAACATGAGAAGGTGCTCAAATATCTATTGAGCACCTACCATATGCCAATGATTATTCAAAGAGCTTAGGATACATCAGGAATAAAACAAAGACTCTTCCCTCACAGAGAACAAGTTGGATAGACAGGAAACAAATCATAAACAATTGATAAAAAAATAAACAAGTAAATAAAAAATGAACAAAAAGATTAGAAAGTTGTCCTGTAAGTTTGGTACAAACTAATTGAGGAACAAACCCTAACCTGAACAGATGTAGTTATTTATATACGTTATTTATCTCATTACGTGAATATCCATATGTTTCACTGCAGAAAAGTTAACGTGTTTGATAATGCTGTGAGACCCAAAACCCCAATGAAGCTAGTGTATAATATGCGGGGTGCATCATATAATCTTCCTAAAATCCAAAAAGTTCCACATTCCAAAACACATCCAGCCTGTTGTATAAGGGATTGTGGACTTAATGTAAAAAGTAGAGTGGGGAATGGAGATTGCAATTTTAAACAGATGGTAAGGGAACCCAAATGAAGTGGGTTGAATGTTGCCTCCCCTCCTCCAAACATATGTCTTCTAGGAAATTATGATTGTAACCTTATTTGGAAATAGAGTCTTTGCAGGAGTAATTAAGTTAAGGATCTTGAGATGAGATCATCCTGGATTTGGGGTGGGCTCTTAATACAATGATGATGACTTATAAGAGAAAGAGGGAGACTTGAGGCACAGTTACACAGAGAGGAAGGCCATGTGAAGATGGTGGCAGAGATTGGAGTTATACAGCTACAAGCCACAGACAGCCAAGGATTGCCAGCAGCCACCAGAATCTGGGAGAGAGGCATGGAATGGATTCTCCTTCAGAGCCTTCAGAAGGAATAAACCCTATTGCTATAGACTGAATGTTTGTGTCCCTCCCAAAATGCATATGTTGAAACTTAATCCCCACTGTGATGGTATTTGGATAGAGACTTCAGGAAGTGATTAGGTCATGAGGGTGAACCCCTCATGAATAGGATTATTGCCCTTACAAAGGAGACCCCAGAGAGATCCCTCACCCATTCTGCCATGTGAGGACACAGCAAGATGACAGCTATGAACTAGGAAGCAGGCCCTCGCCAGATAAGGAATCCGCCCATGCCCTGAGCTTGAAACTTTCCAACCTCTAGAACTGTGAGAAATAATTTTCTGTTTATAAGCCAGCTAGTCTATGCTATTTTGTTATAGAAGTCCAAACAAACAAAGACACCTATCAACACATTGATTTCAGACTTCCAATCTCCTGAGCTGAGAGAATAAATTTCTGTTGTTTAAAGCCACTTAGTCTATACTAATTTGTATGGCAGCTCTATGAAACTAATATACCTAATTAAGAAAGTAACCATTGAGCAAAGACTTAAAGTAGGTGAGGGAACAAGCCAAGTGGACGCCTGTGAGAACAGCAATCTAGGCAGAGGGGAAAGGTAATAGAAAGCCCTCAAGTAGAGGCATGTGAGGAATATTTTAGGATGACTACAGTGGCTGTGTTGAGAATAAGCTGTAAGCAGGCCAAGGACAGAAACAGAAAATCAGTTATGACACTAGTGAAATACTGCAAACAAGAGATGCTGGTATGGAGACCACAGTGGTGTTAGTGAAAGTAAAGAGACAGTCAAATTCTGGATGTATTATGAAGGCAGAGATAATAGCATTTCTTAATGTATTAAATGTAGGCTGTGATTTAAAAAAAAGAGGATTTTTGTGTTTGTTTTATGCTTTTTTTTTTTTTAGACTGAACAACTGGAAGAATGTAGTTACTTCCTACTGAGATGTGGAATACAAAAGCATGTCTAGGGGAGACTCTCAGAAGTGTAGTATAGCTTGAGACATCTATTAAATATCCAGGTAGAGATGTTGAGTATGTAATCGGCCATATGAATCCAGTTCAGAAGAAAGGTCAGGAGTAGAAATGGAAAGCTGAGAGTTGCTAACATAGAGATGAGATCTCTAAAGAGAAAGGAAAGACAAAGAGGATCAAGGCCTGACCCCTGGGCACTCCGACATTAAGAGAGTAGATACAAATAGATAAATTGGCCAAGGAGATTGACAAGAAGCTGCTAGCAAAGTAGGAGAAAACCAAGAAACTGTGGTACCCTAAGGCCAGGGACAGAAAGAGGGAAGAGTAATCACTGCTCTCATAGATCAAGTAGGGTAAGGATTAATAATTAACAAATCAATTTAGAAACAAATGTAATTAGTGACGTTGATAAGAGTAGCTTTGGTGAATGGTCTGAGCAAATCCCTGATGAGAATAGGCTTTAGACAAAATAAGAAGAAAGAAATAAGAGGCAACAAATGGGGACAATTATTTAAAGGCCTTTGGCTACAATGAAGTAAGAAAAAAAGGGCTATAGCTGTTGTGATGAGAAGTGAGGCCAAGAGAAGTATGATTAATTTCTTATTCACTTGATTTTCTAACTATAGATTTTAAAACGTTTTTGAAGCAAGTTATCATACAGAATGTATTGCTAGATTTATAAAAATTTAATACATAGAAATTTTGAAATCATATAGAAAAGCAAATAATTTATATTTCAAAACTGTTTATGAAGTGTTTACCTCAAGAGGGAAAAAAGAACCCAGACACATTAAAACTAAAAAAAAAAAAAAAAAAAAAAATCACAAATGGGACCTAATGAAACTTCAAAGCTTTTACACAGTAAAGAAAACCATAAACAAGATCAAAAGACAACCCTCAGAATGGGAGAAAATATTTGCAAATGAAGCAACTAACAGAGGAGTAATCTCCAAAATTTATAAGCAGCTCATGCAGCTCAATAACAAAAAAACAAACAACCCAATCCAAAAATGGGCAGAAGACCTAAATAGACATTTCTCCAAAGAAGATATACAGACTGCCAACAAACACATGAAAGAATGCTCAACATCATTAATCATTAGAGAAATGCAAATCAAAACTACAATGAGACATCATCTCACACCAGTCAGAATGGCCGTCATCAAAAATTCTAGAAACAATAAATGCTGGAGAGGGTGTGGAGAAAAGGGAAAACTCTTGCACTGCTGGTGGGGATGTGAATTGGTAGAGTCATTATGGAGAACAGTATGAAGGTTCCTTAAAAAACTACAAATAGAACTACCATATGACCCAGCAATCCCACTACTAGGCATATACCCTGAGAAAACCATCATTCAAAAGTCATGTACCAAATTGTTCATTGCAGCTCTATTTACAATAGCCTGGAAATGGAAACAACGTAAGTGTCCATCATCGGATGAATGGATAAAGGAGATGTGGCACGTATATACAATGGAATATTACTCAGCCATAAAAAGAAATGAAATTGAGCTATTTGTAATGAGGTGGATGGACCTAGAGTCTGTCATACAGAGTGAAGTAAGTCAGAAAGAGAAAGACAAATACCGTATGCTAGCACATATATATGGAATTTAAGAAAAAAAAATGTCATGAAGAACATAGGGGTAAGACAGGAATAAAGACACAGACCTACTAGAAAATGGACTTGAGGATATGGGGAGGGGGAAGGGTAAGCTGTGACAAAGCGAGAGAGAGGCATGGACATATATACACTATCAAATGTAAAATAGATAGCTAGTGGGAAGCAGCTGCATAGCACAGGGAGATCAGCTCGGTGCTTTGTGACCACCTAGAGGGGTGGGATAGGAGGGTGGGAGGGAGACACAAGAGGGAAGAGATATGTGAATATATGTATATGTATAACTGATTCACTTTGTTATAAAGCAGAAACTAACACACCATTGTAAAGCAATTATACTCCAATAAAGATGTAAAATAAATAAATAAACAAATAAAAATCATGTTATGAGATCATAACCAGAAGCCACTTAAAGACAAGATCATTCAAAATCAGAATCTGATTCTTTCTGCTTTTAGATTGGAGACTGTATTGTGCTGATCTACAGTAAAGGGGATTAACTAGGAAATCTGGCTTTGACAAGATTAAGGAGCAAAATTGGTTTTCTTCTTTATCTTTGTAATTAAAACTATCTATAGTCAAGATGTTGTTTAATAAAATAGACTTATTTATTCTGCATACCACATTAACAAAGATGAAAAAAAATACATAGAAGGATATGTATTTAGTAGATATATTCATATTTTAGAGGGATATATATATAAAATAATTGAAAGCTCTACTTAAGTGCTGAAAGCCTATCTATGCTTTTATAAACTCAAAAAACCCAATGCTCTTTTGGCTTGTCCTGTGCTGGAAAAGCTATAAATTCTTTTTCATGCACAGCTATACAAAATAACTTGAGCTAAATATGCTTATTGTGACTGAAGCAAGATAGTAATACAGAATTGTATACAAACATTGAAAGCCACAAAAGGCCTGCAGGAAAGCACGGCATTGGCACATGGAGTTCTCTTTTTACTCATTCTTTTAATAAAAATGACAAATAGACACATGGTTCCTCTTTCATCTAACCGGCCAATATTTTTTTTTTTAACATGTCTTCTGAGACACACTAATGAGAAAGAAAGTCAGACATCAGATTTACTGTCTTTAATGAATAGCAGAAGAAGGTGGTGGGGGGAAGATGAGTAAATATCAGAATTAACCTTTCCTTGCTGTGCTGTGCAGGGGCGGAAAGAAGAGAACAGAACAGATATTGAGCTACTGCCAGAAACATTTCAAGGAGGCTAGAGAGTCATTCCATGCTCATAAATGGATTAAACAATCATCACAGATACTAGATATAGAGTAACATGAGACATGTGATCCCAGGAAGCAAAACCTGTCAATTAAGATGATTTTAAAAATCTAATCCAGAATATGTAGTTTTTTTTGTAATGTTTTTGATTTTTCACAGGGACACGTTCTCTGGTGCAAAGTTAGGCAGTTTTAGCTGGCTAGGCCATAAATTTTCTTACAGGCAATAATTCAGCAGTTTGGTTAAATCCCAGGGACTAGGTCCATTAATGTGCAAAAAAGTTGAAAAAAAAAAGATTTAATTGGACACAAATATTTGCATTAACTAAATATACAGAAATCTTTCATCCAAGTTCTCAACTTGCCAATCAATAATTCACTACATTCTCAGTTCAAGAATTGTGTTTAATCATTTAAATACTATTTTTTTCTCAAAGTACTTTCTGACATTTGTTGATTTTTGAAGATCTTATTAAATTGTGGCTACATATTTATCACTTTATTATATATCCAGAGTTAACTGCAAAGCCATTATAAAATCAGATGCTAAGTAACCAAATGTGAGGGTACAGTATATCACTTTGTGTTCTTCTTTAAGTTCATTTCATGTCACATATTTATGTAAAACTTAACATTTAAATAGACTACTCCTGGTTTTAGAAGAACCCTAAAATATCATCATCTATAACGCTGAGTCTCCTCTATATCACCCCTAACAAGTAGTAATTCAACTTAAGCAGGATGGTATCTGTTTACAAGGAATTCACTGTCTTATGATAGTAAACATCTGTTTCTTTTTTCTTAGGAGAAAATAATACCATCTTTAAACTCTATAAAAGTCCTCCCTTACATTCAGCTAAAATCTCTTGCCTGGTAGCTACTATCTATTGGTGTTTGTACTTCCTCCTTGCAATTCTACTTAATGATTCTAATTAATATTCTACCTTACATATCTTCAAACACTTATTTGGATAGCTATAGACACTAAAAGTTATGGCTCTTTAATCTAAGAAAATGTGTTTATAATGAAATGAATCCTAAAAACTAAAGCTGAAAGGTGATAAAAAGTCCTGGAACTAAATAGTTGTATTCAAAATGATGTTTTTCTTTTGTATGGGGGCTTGATTTTTCTTTTGTGGGGGTGAGGGGACTTTTTCCAGATGCCTAATATTGGCAGGGTTGAGAACTGAGCAGAGACTGAGGAAACCTCTCTTTAGTATACATTCTGATTTATGAAAGGAAACCTCAGCTCGAGATAACTGGAGACCAATTTAATCTAGCTCTAAGCATATATTAATCAACCTCATAAATTTGTTAACTATTGTACTGAATTACCAAGGTACAAAGCTTGGTGAGGAAAGGAGGGAAAGGAATATTTACACAGATGGAAAATATATGGAATAGAGCTGAAAGGTAAGAGTCTAAGTCATTTGTTGGAATGATATACATTATGCACTGAATGTTTGTGTCCCCCAAAATTTATATGTTGAAGTCCAAACCCCCAATATGATGGTATTTGGAGGTGGGTACTACCTTAGCGAGGTAATTAGGTTTAGATAAGTTCAAGAGGGTAGGGCCCACATGATGGGATAAGTGTCCTTATAAGAAGAGAGACATGAGCTTTCCCTCTCCCTGTGCCATTTGAGGTCAGAGCAAGAAGGCAGTCATCTTCTAGCCAAAAAGAAGGCTCTCACTGGGAACTGAATGTGTAGGCACCTTGATCTTGGACTTCCGAACTTCCAGAACTGTGAGAAATAAACATCTGCTATTTAAGGCACCCAGCCCATGGCATTTTGTTATGGTAGCCCAAGCTAAGGCAGGACACAACTAAGACCACAGTCCAAAATACCTCCTCTTCAGGCCATCCTACAAAAGATGGCCATTAAAATGAATAAAATAGAGAAAGATAATAAATCATTAACTTAGTCAATAGCATTTGTTTGGCTATAAGGATTTTCAGGCTGTGGAATTTCACATATGACACAGTGAATGAGGAATAATTAAGTAGGAGGGGAAATGAGACCTCATTAACCTTAAAATACCAACAGATGTCATCAATGTGGTATTTTTTTTTAAGGATGTAGAGCATGTGTTACCATACAAAAATAAATCTCCCACTTATGCCTGAAATTCCATCATTGCAAATATAATAACCATTTACTGTGAAGGATTTTATTGGATCATTCTATGCCAAAGTATCTTAAGAAGGGTATATGATGGGAGGAACAGAGAGGAAAAAAGGCTAGAGGGTGGTTAGCCATGTTAGAAAGAAAATGTGGCAAACAAGTTAAAGAGTAAAATCAAAACCAAAACACACTTCAAGTATTCTGCAATTGTTGTCAATGAGTCTTATATCTCTCACTATATTACTCTGATGGAGTCTTAGAATAAGAACCCAAACCCTTTTCAGTATCCTTTCCTACCTTTGCATATACAATAAAGAAGAAAAATATTCTTACTATATTTTTGTGTAAAATGTATCATTCTGCTAAAATCCAAGATTATTTGTGCTATTAATATCTGATTACATTAAAATGAATATATAGTATATATTATAACATATGTGTTGGGAACAAGTCTGATAGAAATATTAGGTTTTTGTACAAGTCGTAAAATATACCTTTTATTCCTTCCAAAAATGTTCAGGATTTCACTTTAATCCATTTTTAAGTGGATTAGTAAAAGGGAACTTACAAAAATTAACTATTAATATAGCACTAGAGCATTAATATAGCACTATGCTTATTTCTCCTAAGCATTTATTTCTATATTAGAAATATAGATAGCACTTTCATATATAGTTTTAATAGTCCAGTAAAATGAAAAATAGTCAAATAACACTCCATCTTAATCCTCACTGGCAATATATTACTTTACTTTGAGATTGCTTTTAAATGCTGATCAAAAAGTACAGAAAATTCTTTGCTATCGCAGTTTTTTATACTGCAAATTAGAGTTATTTTAGTCATAAATTAGGGGGCACAGAATGATTTTTTCTTAGAATATAAGACATTTTTTTCCTCTGGAGAAAAGTTAGTAAGTCTTAACAGGGATATATTGAGACATAAAGTGAATTAATTTTTCATATTAAAAGGATTTTAGGAATCATTTTAATGCTGTTTGGATTATGCATTCCTTTGAAAATCTGATGAAATCTATTTACCCTGTCTCTTTAAAAATGCACGTGAGGGACTTCCCTGGTGGCGCAGTGGTTGGGAATCCTCCTGCCAATGCAGGGGACAGCCGTTGGAGCCCTGGTCTGGGAGGATCCTGCATGCCATGGAGCTCTAGAGCCCAAAAGCCGCAACTACTGAGCCCGTGTGCCACAACTACTGAAGCCTGCGCGTCTAGAACCTGTGCTCCACAACAAGAGAAACCACCACAATGCAAAGCCCGCGCACCGCAACAAAGAGTAGCCTCCACTCGCCACAACTAGAGAAAGCCCACGCACAGCAACGAACATCCAACGCAGCCAAAAAAATAATAATAATTTAAAAATAAATAAAATAAAATAAAATAAAATAACTTTGGTGTGCTTACAGTTCCTCAGAAAAATAATTTAAAAAAAATGTACGTGAACACAGAAATCCTTAATGGCGGGGGGGTCTGTCAGCTGATCCTCTATGGAAAAGTTTCTGGAAATCCATATTGCTCTTAAATTTCTATGCAAATGTTTGTGGGTATATACATGGTGAACAATTATTTTACTTATCATCTAACATCTACTCTTTTCACTTTTGCTTTTTGATTATTTTTGAAAATTAGTGAGCAAGGCAATGACACTCATATTAAGTTATTTTATTACATGTGAAATAAGTCAGGCATACTACAAGTGGAGAGGTTGATACCAAGGGCTAACTGTGTTCTTAAAGTGAATTGGATGACACTGGACTTTTTTCCAAACATGAATTTTAACAAACCAGATTCTCTGTCCTGCTGGCAGCTGAATGAGTTGTTCAGCTGATGTGAGTCAAAAACTCACATCACCCAAGACAGAAGCTTATTGCATCTACTCATATAAATAGGACATTTGTAAAAGATCTAAGTAGCAAAAAATATACCTTACATTGCAATGTAAGGTATATTTTATATAGACTCCTACTCAAGATTATTTTTCCTGAGTATTCACCTTCTCAGTGATGCTTTTATATGCATATATGTTGCCCTCACACCCCAGACCTCTAGGTATAATCTTGAGGCCAATATTTGCCATGACATGTCATTCATATAAAATGCTTGCAGTCATACAAGACATGCTTTGTCAACCTGTGCATTCTTAATTGCTTTGCTGTACACCTGCTGCAATGCAACCTGTCAATTTGGCAGGAAAGAGAGCCAGGAAATCCCCATGCTGCTCTCTTGTCCACTATGCAAGCATTTTAACTTGGCATATTAAGTACCAGTAGGGGAGACTGAAGTCGAGAGGCAGTGATATTCTGTTCTCATATAAGAGCAAATTTATGAAGAAATCTGATGCTTTCCACAAAAGCAACTCACCTAAACTGTGGTTAACATCTGTGACATGTGTACATGTGTTCACATGCAATCTAGCAAATGGGCACAAAGCCTTCACTATATAGGCCCACATAGGCTGAGATGAAGTAAAATGGCCTAGTACCATCTACTCTGTTGACAGTTTAACTAGCCTTAAAACTCCACTGTAATCAGTGGGCAGAAAACATGTTTTATACTAGCCCAGAAAAACAAAGTCAGCACTCCAGTAGCTACTGTTTTTTGGGCACATACTATAAACCAGTGTTTGAAATTCTACAAACACACAAGTCATGCCAGCATGCCCTGCACAGCTGGTTTTGTATCCCTCCAATAACCTATCCACTTAGTTGAATGGAGAAATCTTCATTGTTTAAGGAGGAATCAAATATCACCCCTCTGCTTAAACTTCCCTCTTTCCATTCATTTGCTTCCAGGCAAGATGACTTGCACACATATAGTAAATTAAAAGCTGATAATAGCTTTAAACATTGTTGTGAGAATGAAATAAGATGACAATAAAATTCCGAGGACCAGTACTTAGCATATAGTAGCCTTCACATATTTCTTTTAAAAACATGAACTATTATAAAATGCCTAAATCCCATGACTAATGTTTGCTCAAAGGCACTAAACTGGCTAAGGCACCTTATCTCACATACTTATTATACTACCTTGGAGAAAGTTATAAAGCGGATGAGAGACTCTGCAACTATCATTAGCTTCTGTCTTCAATGTCTAAGATTAAAACAAAAAATAAATCCAGGGTTGAAAATTTTGCTTATACCTTCCATGGCTAAAAACTGACCGCCTATTACCTATCTCTACCAGATTAAATCCCTAATATGTGCAAAAGTTTCAGTGAAAGCTGGACGACAGCCCCAAAATTAAAGCATAGTTGGAAAAAACAGTACTTTTTTCATAAATACAGATGTGTATATTATCTTTCAAAAGTTATATTTTGAGTTTTAATTTTATATTTTATATAAAACTAAAATAAATAGATTAGTGCTAGCCACTGCATCCAGAAGCAATATTAAAGGCATTAGATACATGGAATACTAACAGATTCTTTAACCAATAGATTTAATTACATTGTGAGTTTGGAAGAAATGGGTAGGGAAGAAATGGATGAAGATTACTGCTCATTAGTTCCTACTGTGAAGAGGTAGGGGGTGCCTCGTGGCAAGAAAAGTCAATACAGATTCCCCGCTGATGCTCTCAAAATAGCATCTTTAATCGCTGGGGTTATAAAGATACTGAGGCTCCCAAACTGACCAAACAAGGCATCATAGCGTCAAAGTTAAATGGCCATACATTTAATTAGATTCTGAAATTCAAGAGGGGGTAATTACAGAATGTTTATCAGAGAACTCTGAAGATCCATAAACAACATATTCATATATATACATGTATGTGTATGTATTTATATAAACATTTTTTTCTGTTTTGTATTATTGTGTAATATCTCCCATAGCAGATCATGAGTTGCTGTAGTCCATGACTCATTGAATTTAGCTTCAGTAGCTCCTAACACTATGTCTGGTACATAATCATACAGCAGTGAATAGTTGTCGAATGAACAAATGCTTAATACTAAATTTGATATGTTTAAATTTAAATATAAATCCATTTTAAATGCTCTAAACGTGAAAGAATTTTCAACTTGTTGAAAATGGCACTGAAGGAGCCTATTTCATTATATGAGTCAGACAGACCTAGGTTTGAAACCCAGCTCTACCTCTTAGTTCCTATATAACCCTGACAGAGTTACTTAACCTGGCTGAGCCTTCCATTCTTATATGATGGATGTAAGGCTTCAATCTGGCTATATAAGTAAAGTTTATAGCAATGCCCATTCCCCAACAAAAGGTCAGCATATAGCAACTATTCTCTCCTCCTCCCCCTCCCTCTTCTATCCTCCTCCTCTTCTTCATTATCATCACCATAGATGTTAGATATCTCTTTAATTTTAGCAGAATGGAGGGTTTTACCCATTTTACTGATTTGATGATAAAAAGTTGTGAAATAATTATTTCTAAAATGATCATCACAATGTTCACCACTCTATAAGCACTGGAGAACCTTAAACGCGTTAAGTTTAAAAAAAAAGTTTTCTGATTAGGCCCTCCTATTTCTGTATTAAAATGTTAGAGATAATCAAGAGTTCCACTAGTGAACAGCTTTTTCTTAAAACAAGGTAATATATTTCTTACCTCAACTGTTCCTAGCTTCCAGCAGAAAGATATTTAGAGATGATCTTTAAGTTTCTTAACTTTTAAGTTACTCAAATGCAACCAAAATATATCCTTTACCATACCTTTGATTTCCCTGAAATTCTTCATTTTTAGTCTGTCTGGCATCCTTTCACTGGCTACAGAACAAGAAACAAACAACTTTCTGATGCCAGATGCTGAAGATCAATAGCTATTTCCCAAAGTTTATAGCATAATTAAAATGTGTAAGAGGAATAATTTTCTCTTCAAACCCTAAGGCTAAGCCTAGAATTATTGACTAAGTCGAAGTTATGTGTTGTAACATTTTTTATTGTGTTTATGGATAATATAAAGGAGTTTATGGTTTTTACATGTAATTTGTTAAGTTAGAAACACTGAAGAGGAAATATTCCCTACATTCAGCAAAGCATCAATTGTTTAAAAACCTCTGTAAGATATATTTTGTAGAGGTAAATCTATATTCCTTTATACTGGTTTGTGGTCACCTAAAACTTCAAACTTAAGGTTAATGGTCAAAACATTCTTGAATTTAGTAGAACCCATTTACCTCAAACTACATCTTCAGAGCTTTATCACCTTCAATAAAAGTGCCAGGAATGTAGATATGATGGAAATATCATAAGGATGTGAGGGTAGGTAAGACAAGAGGAATCATGATGCATCCAAACAGAAAACACTATGTGTATACATCATGTTATGTGAGTTTTTATAAAATACAATATTCATAGAAAAGCAGATATATCAGCTATAGAATGGACTCTTTTCAGTAGTAAAAATTAACAGTCACTAATTTTTGCATATGGATATAAATGGTAAATATTTGAAACACTCTCCTTGGACAGCCTAATTTCTTTTAAAGTAGCTCTTTTAAAATGGTACTTACTCCTGGGAAATGCAGCAGTTAAGAAGCAATAAAGTCATATATGTCCTAGATTTAAATTCTAGCTTTGCCTCTTTCTAGTATTTATTAAATGTCCAATGGTATTACTTATTCTTTTCATTATTAATGATGCTAATAACATTATCATACGAACCCTGACGTGAATCACTGATTATCCAAGAGTCTTGAAACCTTTGAGTGAATAAACATTGATCCCAACGTCATTTTGCTTTCTTCAAACAAAGTCAAATGGAAGTGCATCCCCCTCATCCCAAAGTCCCATACATCTGTCACATTCCTGCTCTACGGCTAGTGGTATATATTGGTGCTTTGCAAATGTCACATAGATGAGAAGATACCACTACAAAAGCTGATTTGCAGTCAAGCCTGGGTGTTCCATTGCTTTTCAAAAACTGGATGGAGCTTCCCTGGTGGCACAGTTGTTGAGAGTCCACCTGCCGATGCAGGGGACACGGGTTCGTGCCCCAGTCCAGGAAGATCCCACATGCCATGGAGCGGCTAGGCCTGTGAGCCATGGCCACTGAGCCTGCACGTCCGGAGCCTGTGCTCCACAATGGGAGAGGCCACAACAGTGATAGGCCCGTGTATCACAAAAAAACAAACAAACAAAAAAAAAAAACTGGATGGATTTGTAATGAAATGTTCTCTCTCTTCTAGTTCTGCTATAGGGCAGTGACATGCAATCTGAAGAACACTAGCTAGAGTAGGCTTATTGAGTGTGCTAAATGAGGAAGCCTAAGTATTCCAAAATAACCATCTCTAGCTAATCTGTAGACAAGCCAATAAAACACACACACTCACTCTCACACAAACTCACTCATGTCTCTGTGAAAACTAGCTTAATAATCAGCCTGCTTTTTTTTCCTCTTGCTTTCCCACATTCACTGACAGTATCTCCTGTCTAACGTGACTGAGGCTGCTTCTGGTCAATCCTTTTATTTATCTTTCATGGATTCAACACCCAGCCCCACCCTAACTCTTGGCTGGTTGAACTCATCCTTTACTGCAAAGATTCAGGCCATTGGCATGAGTTCCATCACCCACTCTTCTCTGTAACCCGGGGAATCTGTCATTATACTCACTCTTATTCTTCCTTATAGAAAGAAAGCTGCCCTCCTGCTCTTTAAAGTGGTTCTAATGATCAAAGTCCTCATCTTCATCGGACACACTCCTTCTATTTTGGCACCTTCATCCTCTCCCTCACTGACAGTGTTTGCTCATTTGCAAAAACTGGAAATTATACTTAACCCACAGAACTGTTGTGATGCAATTGCCTCATTTGTTCACTTTTCTTTCTCCAACTCCCTAACAACAGTCATTTCCCAGGGTACAACTATTGAACTTCTACTATTTTAAGCTCCTTAGATTTTATAATTTTGTCTCCTCCTTTGCCTTCATTCCTGATCATTTTCGAATTGTTTCTTCCTCATGTCTCACTTTTATTCCAGGCTTGAATCACCAAGTCCTAGCTACTCGACTGACTATTCCATCATTTGACATATTTCACCCTTCTTATATAGAAACCACCCCCCCTCACAGTGCATTTCCCCCAAAATTCTGTCATTTGTATCTTCTCTCTCTCCTATGACCCCATCCTATTTTCTTTCATTTCTACTCAGATTTAGACACCAGTGTTTTCTAGACTCTACCATCAGTCTTCTCTTCTTACTTTAACTCCTATCTCTGTACAATCTCATCTATCCAAAACGTCATCTATGACTTAAGGTTTAATAACTTCCAACTCCTTAACTCCATCCTAGTTCTCTTTCTCAAGGTCTAGTCTCGTTTTAACAGTTTAAGTCCTGGACATTTTCAACAATTAAACTTATAGCTTAAAATCATTTTTGTCTAAAGAAGTCTCATATTTCTCTCCCCTAAACTATTCCCCATCCTGCACTCCCTAAATCAGTTAACAATACTACTCTCTCTGTCACCTAAGCCAGAAATCCAGTTTTTACAATCTCTTCCTCCTTCAGCATTTAATACAAGCAAACACCAATTTAACCTCAAGTATCTGTCACATTTATTTTTTGTCAAATCCCATCGTTATCACATGAACTCAGCTCTCCATCACTATGAGATAATGGACAGTGATGAAGATGAATTAGAAATAAAGCAGAAGGAAAGTAGTCACATAATTATTTATATTTGTATTTATTGAACATATGCTCCTCATTAAATGGTTATGAAGATTCATTAAAATAATAAATGTTGAACACTTGAAACAGTCCCTGGCACAGAGTATACACATAATTGTTTCCTTCCATCAGCACCATCATCATCATAGTTTCATACTTGGACTCTTTGAGAGCTCATCAAGTTAACCCCGACCAAAGTCACTGTAACACAGAACCAGAGGAAATGAAAATTAACAAGACGCTGCTCCCTATATCTTAGAATAGAAACTCTATGTCAACTATCATTCTGGAAAAATATCTTTTCAAATTTTAACACGTTTTTATTTGTCAATTTTTATTTGTCTTCTTGTTTTATTCTGCTTTGTCTTTACCATGTTAAGTGACTGCTACTTTATGATCAACTAATTGTCATGTTACAACAAATGTAAATTGGCTAGAAACAAATATTTTGTATTTTATGTTTGTTTTTTCTGAGCATGTTAAACTTATACTTGTTGAAAAATATAGTAGGTGTTAGCTATGGTTCTAGGCTAGAAATACAGCCAGCTTTATCTTTTATCTCAGAGAGAGAACATTTTATCATGGGGAAATAGGCAATAAAAAAATATACACCTCCCCAAAAAAAACAGGGCTCATGGTAAGATATTTAAAATCAGGCATTAAGACAGAGATGGGCTTCTTTAGTTTGAGAGGCTAGAGAAGGAATCACTGGGATGATATTTAATCTGATGATTGAATGACAAGAAGGAACAAACCATAGGAAGTTCAGCAGACATTACCAGTAGGCAGAGCTTTTAGTTGGGAATCACCTTAGTGTATTTGTTAGAGGGAAAGAGAAAAGGTCAAGATTGTTGTGAGATTCAAATAAGCTTAGTAAATTTCCACTTAAATTTAGTACCCAATGAATACTGTTTTTTTTCTTTTTATTTATGTAATTATGAAAACAAATATTTACTAATCAACCTATAAAAATGAAAATTTCATCTGATGACTACCTTTCTAGAGCATTCTATTAACCAATGTTATTATGAATTATGTTGTTATGTAAAAGTATTTTGATAAATATAACAGCAATTACTAATTTCTAAAAATGTAAGCAATATTACTAGTTCTCTAATTTAGAGAAAAGATGATGCCTAAAGGAAATCCATAGAGATCAAATGATAAACTGAAAATAATATAAAATATGAACCTAAAACTGATGAAAACTCAGACTCAAGAATGAAAAACAAGGGGGAGGAGCTTCAAGATGACAGAAGAGTAAGACATGGAGATCACCTTCCTCTGCACAAATACATCAGAAATACATCTACGTGTGGAATAACTCCTACAGAACACCTACTGAACGCTGGCAGAAGACCTCAGACCTCCCAAAAGGCAAGAAACCCCCCATGTACCTGGGTAGGGCAAAAGAAAAAAGAATAAACAGAGACAAAAGAATAGGGACAGGACCTACACCAGTGAGAGGGAGCTGTGAAGGAGGAAATATTTCTACACACTAGAAGCCCCTTCACAGGCGGAGGCTGTGGGTGGTGGAGGGGGGAAGCTTTGGAGCCACGGAGGAGAGTGCAGCAACAGGGGTGTGGAGAGATTCCCGGACAGAGGATCAGTGCCAACCAGCACTCACTAGCCCAAGAGGCTTGTCTGCTCACCCGCCGGGGCGGGTGGGGGCTGGGAACTGATGATCTGTCTTCCGAGGTCGGATCTCAGGGAGAGGACTGGAGTTGGCTGCATGTACACAGCCTGAAAGGGACTAGTGCACCACGGCTAGTGGGTAGGGAGTCCGGGAAAAAGTCTGAACCTGCCTAAGAGGCAAGAGACCATTGTTTCAGGGTGCAAGAGGAGCACCACCTAAATGGTCTCCAGAGATGGGCACGAGACGTAGCTAACAGCGTGGACCCCAGGGAAGGGCATGAGATGCTAAGGCTGTTGCTGCTGCCACCAAGAAGCCTGTGTATGAGCACAGGTCACCATCCACACCTCCCTTCCCGGGAGCCTGTGCAGCCCACCACTGCCAGGGTCCCGGGATCCAGGGACAACTTCCCCGGGAGAAAGCACAGCGTGCCTCAGGCTGGTGCAACCTCATGCCGGCCTCTGCTGCTGCACGCTCACCCTGCATCCGTAACCCTCCCTCCCCACGGCCTCACTGAGCCAGAGCCTCTGAAGCAGCTGCGCCTTTAACCCCTCCCTGTCTGAGCAAAGAACAGACACCCTCAGGCGACCTACATGCAAAAGGCAGGTCCAAATCCAAAGCTGAAACCCAGGAGCTGTGGGAACAAAGAAGAGAAAGGGAAATCTCTCCCAGCAGCCTCAGGAGCAGCGGATAAAATCTCCACAGTCAACTTGACGTACCCTGCATTTGTGGAATATCTGAATAGACAAGGAATCATACCAAATTGAGGAGGTGGACCTTGGGAACAATGATATATACATATTTTTCACTTTTTCTCTTTTTCGGAGTGTGTATGTGTATGATTCTGTGTGTGATTTTGCCTATACAGCTTTGTTTTTATCATTTGTCCTAGGGTTCTGGCTGTCCATGTTTTTTTTTTAAGTATAGTTTTTAGCCCTTGTTATCATTGGTGGATTTGATTTTTGGTTTGGTTGCTCTCTTCTTTCTTCCTTTTTTTTATTATTTAAAAAAAAATTAAATAATTATTTTAATAACTTTATATTATTATATTATACTTTATTTTATTTTATCTTCTTGTTTCTTTATTTCTTTCTGTTCCCCCCCCCTTTTATTCTGAGCCGTGTAGATGACAGGTTCCTGGTGCTCCAGCCAGGCATCAGGGCTGCACCTCTGAAGTGGGAGAGCCAAGTTCAGGACACTGGTCCACAGGAGACCTCTGAGCTCCACGTAATATCAAATGGTGAAAATCTGCCAGAGATCTCCATTTCAATGCACAGACCCAGCTCCACTGAATGACCAGCAAGCGACAGTGCTGGACACCCTATGCCAAAAATCTAGCAAGATAGGAACACAACCCCAATCATTAGCAGAGAGGCTGCCTAAAATCATAAGGCCACAGAAAGCCCAAAACCCACCACCAGAGTTGTACCAGCCCACCAAAAAGACAAGATCCAGTCTCATCCACCAGAATGCAGGCACTAGTCCCCTCCACCAGGAAGACTACACAACCCTCTGAACCAACCTTAGCGACTGGAGACGGGCACCCAAAAAAATGGGAACTACGAACAAGCACCCTGTGAAAGGGAGACCCCACACACAGTAAGTTAAACAAAATAAGAAGGCAGAGAAACACTCAGCAGATGAAAGAGTATGGCAAAAACCCACCAGACATAACAAATGAAGAGGAAATGGTCAGTCTACCTGAAAATGAATTCAGAATAATGATAGTAAAGATGATCCAAAATCTTGGAAATAGAAAGGAGAAAATACAAGCAACATTTAACCTAGAAGAACTAAAGGGCAAACAAACAGTGATGAATAACACACAAAAAAATGAAATTAAAAATTCTCTAGAAGGGATCAATAGCAGAATAACTGAGACAGAAGAACGGATAAGTGACCAGAAAGATAAAATAGTGGAAATAACTACTGCAGAGAAGAATAAAGAAGAAAAAATGAAAAGATTTGAGGACAGTCTCAGAGACCTCTGGGACAACATTAAACACATCAACATTCAAATCATAGGGGCTCCAGAAGAAGAAGAGAAAAAGAAAGGGACTCAGAAAATATTTGAAGAGATTATACTTGAAAACTTCTCCAATATGGGAAAGGAAATAGTTAATCAAGTCCAGGAAGCACAGAGGGTCCCATACCGGATAAATCCAAGAAGAAACATGCCAAGACACATATTAATCAAACTATTAAAAATTAAATACAAAGAACAAATATCAAAAGCAGCAAGGGAAAAACAACAAACAACACACAAGGGAACCCCCATAAGGTTAACAGCTGATCTTTCAGCAGAAACTCTGCAAGCCAGGAGGGAGTGGCAGGACATATTTAAAGTGATAAAGGAGAAAAACCTACAACCAAGATTGCTCTACCAGACAAGGATCTCATTCAGATTTGACGGAGAAAATAAAACCTTTACAGACAAGCAAAAGCTAAGAGAGTTCAGCACCACCAAACCAGCTTTACAACAAATGCTAAAGGAACTTCTCTAGGCAAGAAACACAAGACAAGGAAAAGACCTACAATAGCAAACCCAAAACAATTAAGAAAATGGGAATAGGAACATACATATTGATAATTACCTTAAATGTAAATGTATTAAATGCTCCAACGAAATGACACAGACTGGATGAATGGATACAAAAATAAGACCCGTATATACGCTGTCTACAAGAGACCCACCTCAGACCTAGGGACACATACAGACTGAAAGTGAGGGGATGGAAAAAGTTATTCCATGCAAATGGAAATCAAAAGAAAGCTGGAGTAGCAATTCTCATATCAGAAAAAATGGACTTTAAAACAAAGACTATTACAAGAGACAAAGAAGGACACTACATACTATATAATGATCAAGGGATCAATCCAAGAAGAAGGTATAACAATTGTAAATATTTATGCACCCAACATAGGAGCACCGCAGTACATAAGGCAAAATACCAACAGCCATAAAAGGGGAAATCGACAGTAACACCATCATAGTAGGGGACTTTACCACCCCACTTTCACCAATGGACAGATCATCCAAAATGAAAATAAATAAGGAAACACCAACTTTAAATGGTACCTTAAGCAAGATGGACCTAATTGATATTTATAGGACATTCCATCCAAAAACAACAGAATACATATTCTTCTCAAGTGCTCATGGAACATTCTCCAGCATAGATCATATGTTGCATCACAAATCAAGCCTTCATAAATTAAAAAAAATTATAATCATATCAAGTATCTTTTCTGACCACAACACTATGAGACTAGATATCAGTTACAGGAAAAACTCTGTAAGAAATACAAACACATGGAGGCTAACAACACACTACTTAATAACCTAGAGATCACTGAAGAAATCAAAGAGGAAATCAAAAAATACCTAAAAGCAAATGATAATGAAAACACGATGACTCAAAACCTATGGGATGCAGCAAAAGCAGTTCTAAGAGGGAGGTTTATAGCAATACAATCCTACCTTAAGAAACAAGAATTATCTCAAAGGAATGACCTAACCTTAAACTTAAAGCAATTATAGGAAGAAGAACAAAAAAACCCCAAAGTTAGCAGAAGGAAAGAAAACATAAAGATCAGATCAGAAATAAATGAAAAAGAAATGAAGGAAATGATAGCAAAGATCAATAAAACTAAAACATGGTTCCTTGAGAAGATAAACAAAATAGACAAACCATTAGCCAGACTCATCAGGAAAAAAAGGGAGAAGACTCAAATCAATAGAATTAGAAATGAAAAAGGAGAAGTAACAACTGACACTGCAGAAATACAAAGGATCATGAGAGATTACTACAAGCAACTATATAACAATAAAATGGACAACCTGGAAGAAATGGACAAATTCTTAGAAATGCACAACCTTCTGAGACTGAAGCAGGAAGAAATAAAAAATATGAACAGACCAATCACAAGCACTGAAATTGAAACTGTGATTAAAAATCTTCCACAAACAAAAGCCCAGGACCAGATGGCTTCACAGGAGAATTCTATCAAACATTTAGAGAACAGCTAACACCTATCCTTCTCAAACTCTTCCAAAATATAGCAGAGGGAGGAACACTCCCAAACACTTTCTACGATGCCACCATCACCCTGATACAGAAACAGACAAGGATGTCACAAAGAAAGACAACTACAGGCCAATATTACTGATGAACATAGATGCAAAAATCCTCAACAAAATACTAGCAAAGAGAATCCAACAGCACATTAAAAGGATCATACACCATGATCAAGTGGGGTTTATCCCAGGAATGTAAGGATTCTTCAATATATGCAAATCAATCAATGTGATACACCATATTAACAAATTGAAGGAGAAAAACCATATGATCATCTCAATATATGCAGAGAAAGCTTTTGACAAAATTCAACACCAATTTATGATAAAAACCCTGCAGAAAGTAGGCATAGAGGGAACTTTCCTCAACATATTAAAGGCTATGTATGACAAACCCACAGCCAACATCATCCTTAATTGTGAAAAACTGAAACCATTTCCACTAAGATCGGGAACAAGACAAGGTTGCTCATTCTCACCACTATTATTCAACATAGTTTTGCAAGTTTTAGCCACAGCAATCACAGAAGCAAAAGAAATAAAAGGAATCCAAATTGGAAAAGAAGAAGTAAAGCTGTCACTGTTTGCAGATGACATGATACTAGATATAAAGAATCCTAAAGATGCTACCAGAAAACTACTAGAGCTAATCAATGCATTTGGTAAAGTATCAGGATACAAAATTAATGCACAGAAATCTCTGGCATTCCTATACATTAATGATGCAAAATCTGAAAGTGAAATTAAGAAAACACTCCCATTTACCATTGCAACAAAAAGAATAAAATATCTAGGAATAAACCTACCTAAGGAGACAAAAGACCTGTATGCAGAAAATTATAAGACACTGATGAAAGAAATTAAAGATGATACAAATAGATGGAGAGATATACCACGTTCTTGGATTGGAAGAATCAACATTGTGAAAATGACTCTACTCCCCAAAGCAAGCTAAAGATTCAATGCAATCCCTATCAAACTACCATTGGCATTTTTTACAGAATTAGAACAAAAAATTACACAATTTGTGTGGAAATGCAAAAGAGCCCGAATAGCCAAAGTAATCTTGAGAAAGAAAAAGGGAACTGGAGGAGTCAGGCTCCTTGACTTCTGACTATACTACAAAGCTACAGTAATCAAGGCTGTATGGTACTGGCACAAAAACAGAAATATAGATCAATGGAACAGGACAGAAAGCCCAGAGATAAACCCACACACATATGGTCACCTTATCTTTGATAAAGGAGGCAAGAATATACAGTGGAGAAAAGACAGTCTCTTCAATAAGTGGTGCTGGGAAAACTGGACAGGTACAAGTAAAAGTATGAAATTAGAACACTCCCTAACACCATACACAAAAATAAACTCAAAATGGATTTAAGACCTAAATGTAAGGCCAGACACTCTAAAACTCTTAGAGGAAAACATTGGCAGAAAATCACAGCAAGATCCTTTTTGACCCACCTCCTAGAGAAATGGAAATAAAAACAAAAATAAACAAATGGGACCTAATGAAACTTAAAAGCTTTTACACAGCAAAGGAAACCATAAGCAAGATGAGAAGACAACCCTCAGAATGGGAGAAAATATTTGCAAATGAAGCAACTGACAAAGGATTAATCTCCAAAATTTACAAGCAGCTCATGCAGCTCAGTATCAAAGAAACAAACAACCCAATCCAAAAATGGGGAGAAGACCTAAATAAACATTTTTCCAAAGAAGATATACAGATTGCCAACAAACACATGAAATAATGCTCAACATCATTACTCATTAGAGAAATGCAAATTAAAACTACAAAGAGATATCATCTCACACCAGTCAGAATGGTCATCATCAAAATATCTACAAAGTATAAATGCTGGAGAGGGTGTGGAGAAAAGACACCCTCTTGCACTGCTGGTGGGAATGTAAATTGATGCAGCCACTATGGAGAACAGTATGGAGGTTCCTTAAAAAAATAAAAATAGAACTACCATGTGACCCAGCGATCCCACTACTGGGCATATACCCTGAGAAAACCATAATTCAAAAAGAGTCAGGTACCACAATGTTCATTGCAGCTCTATTTACAATAGCCAGGAGATGGATGCAACCTAAGTGTCCATCAACAGATGAATGGATAAAGAAGATGTGGCACATATATACAATGGAATATTACTCAGCCATAAAAGGAAATGAAATTGAGTTATTTGTAGTGAGGTGGATGTACCTAGAGTCTGTCATAAAGAGTGAAGTAAGTCAGAAAGAGAAAAACAAATACCATATGCTAACACATATATATGGAATCTAAAAAGAAAAAAAAAAAAAAAAAAAAACAATGGTCAGGAAGAGCCCAGGGGCAAGATGGGAATAAAGACACAGACCTACTAGAGCATGTACCTGAGGATATGGGGAGGGGGAAGGGTAAGTTGGGACAAAGTGAGAGAGTGGCATGGACATATATACACTACCAAACGTGAAATAGATAGGTAGCGGGAAGCAGCTGCCTAGGATAGGGAGAGCAGCTCGGTGCTTTGTGACCACCTAGAGGGGTGGGATAGGGATGGTGGGAGGGAGGGAGATGCAAGATCAAGAAATATGGGGACATATGTATATGTATAACTGATTCACTTTGTTATAAAGCAGAAACTAACACACCATTGTAAAGCAATTATACTACAATAAAGATGTTTAAAAATAAAACAAAACAAAAGAATGAAAAACCATTACTATTTTCTCATTAATTTTTCTGCTATTTTTTCCCCCAAATTACTACTTACCTGTATGGAAAATAAAAACTTAATGCGACGTTACTACCTCATTGTACCTGAAGTTTACAGATTAAAGTATTTAAAGTAGATTTACAATGCAACATGAATATTATCAATACCAATGTGCTCTTCTTTATTATTACTCTCTATCCCTGACCCACCTACCACCCACAGCCCCACCACCAAACCTGTCACAGTGACTGTACTAAACCCTTCATTAACCAACATGAACACACAACACCCACATAAAATCCACTCCAGGAGAGATACTTGCATAATACCATATGCTTATAATATATATATAGCAGCCTAACTTTCAAAATGACCTATTTTTTTATATTCTGAAATTTTAAGTGTGAATATTTAAATCATGTAAACTTAGTTTTTATAAAGTCTATATTTCTTAAATATTCTTTTGTTTTCTTTTTCTGTCTTTTTATTTTCAGACTTATTATACGTTTGAATTTTTTTCTGCATTTTTTTTTCTGACAAACATCTGATAGGACAGTGCAGCAGCTTAAGGGGATCAAAGAAAATCATCCATGTCAAGATTCTGAGATGAGTTAAATAATACTATTTTCTTTATCTCTATAATTCTTTTACCTTTATGTTTCAGTGTTGCCTAATAAAAACCTTTCTTCTAATTTGGCCTGTCTCCTGTCATCTATAGAAATTATGTTGACTCTATCACCATGTCTAACCAAGAAATCTATGCCTCTTCTGAATAACTGCCACATTTTTATATGGTTTGAACACCATTAATCTTAAGACCAATTTCTTACTTTCTTTTCACTGCTAGGAAGCTTGAAAGCAAATTTGTGACTTGTTTGGTAGCTGTTTAGAATATTTTGGCATACATTTTACATATAAAATTTAACTTATATTATTTTAACCTTATTTTTTATTAGGTTTATTTATTTGTATCCTATTTCAAAGTACAGTGACCTTTGAACAACTCAGGGGTTAGGAGCATCAACTCCCCCACCCCCCATGAAGTTGAAAATCCACAGACAACCTTACAGGGGGCCCTCCAGCCCTCCAGATTGTGGTTCCACACCCAGTTCCAATTTCGGATTGTGTAGTACTGTAGTATGTATTAAGTGAAAGAAATCCACATATGAGTATACCTGTGCAGTTCAAACCCATGTTGTTCAAGGCTCTACTATAGTAATTTTTGGAAAATCCTTTGTTTTCAATAAGAGTAGAAAATAAAGCAAGTAAATGCATGGGCAGATACAATTTCTACGCTGTGTCTCTGCTGTTCATTTTGCCAGGAAAGACTTTCTTCTTTCTGCCACTTATTCTGTCCAGAGTCAGTTCACATCATACCTCCTCTATGAAACTGTCTATAAATTCCTAGATTTCTCTATAACTTCCTGGATATGTGTCTGTGGTTACAACAATACCAAGAATTGACAAGAATGGAAGCAACTTCCCCCTTTTGTGGCAAAGTGTAGTTCTCCATCTCTGAAAACTGCCACCAAGAAATGTGGATATGATGAAAATTTGTTCAAGCTTTATCAATAGTTTAAAAGAAGATGGGACTTGTCTGTGATTGCATTAAAGGTCCATAAACAAAGAGGAAAATAAAGCACAGTGACGCTTCAATCCTCTATGCTTCTCATGCCGTATTTACAAAGGAACTCATTTTTGAGAAAACAAAAGAATCACTAAGATGGAATGGTTTCAAAGGTTTAATCAATTCTTGAAATGAATCATTCACCAAGAACTGAAGTCACATGGCAAGGATGATTGTGTTGTTTAATAGGTATCCATGCGCATCTTTTTCATGTTTATATGAATTGCATTACATTCAGTAGTTGACTTTTCAAAACAATTCTCTTTGGGGCTCTTTTAGTAGATAAGATTTTACACCTATCCTCTAAGTCACACTCAGTTTTTTAGTACACAATGTACAACTTGCATTACATTGATCAGAGGTTTAAAGAGGACAGGTGAATTGTATTTCAATATAAATTATAATGGCATTTATAAGTTTGCCTTCCAAAGTGTTCAACTGTGGAGATGGTTAAACATATCTATCAATAGAGCAACAAAATAGCCCTGTTAAATAAAACTATGTAGCTATACTTTTCCTGAAGAGAGTTTAGAAGCTCAAAGGATCAACTGAAGCTCAATGCCCTTTTATGTGTTTTCATCCTAATCACATTTTACTTGCAATCTTGTCAGCAGCTCATTTTTCCCTCACCTATGTATCAAGTGGAACACTCTCCAATAATAAGTACATGCTTGGTTAATAATCCTCCCCCCCAAAACGTATGATACAAAGAACGTTTGCTTACTGTCCTACTCGATTAGCTAAATTTTTTTCAACTCTTTCCAAAATCTAGAGAATAGGCATACAATGTAATAATTACATGGTGTTTATACATGTATAGTCATCAGATTATTACTGTACCCTTTGTTTCATTTCTTTAAGAAAAAGGAAGCAGATTCAAAGACAGCTCCAACCTTTTAAATATATGGAACACATTTTAATTGCATTATTAATAATAATGTTTAAACAATCAAGTCAGCCTGTAGATATGCATCACCTTTTCTTCAAGGTTTTATAGTAACTTTAATCAAAACTTAAAATGTTTCCCTTTAAAACAATTTCAGTGCCATAAAATATCATTTAAATCAAGGGGACTAAACTTTGCCCTTCAGATCATTTTGAAGTCTAGGAACAAACTCTAAATTTCAGTGTTTAAGCATTGGTTTTTCCCCCAACAGCAGGTTTTAACAGAGTTCCATGTTATTAAGTGCCTTTACCACATGTTCCATTCAAATATGTTGCTTGCTCTTTTATTTCTAAAAAGGTAAATATCCTATTTCCATTTAGAAAGACAAGATAAAAGGAGCTTCTTGGCACAGTTATGTTGATTTCCTTAACTATTTCTTATATCTGATTTCAGAGTTCATCTCCTAATCTTGTTTGCCTGCTGCAAGGGTTATTTGCCTTGTACTTGGGAAAAGTCCCCAATCTATCTTCTCATGCTCTTTTACCTACACACTTCAGTCAGACTCACTTGGGATTTCATGCCTTGACATTCTCTGCAATTTTACTTGTTCCAATTATGCTTGATTTTGTCCTTAGATTATAAGACCTCTCCAGCAGAACTTCTGGAAATGTCAACTCCAAAATGTCCTGTTACCTCAATATCTAAATTTCATTTCCAAAGTGCCTCAGGTTTTCAAGTATACCAGGCTCTCACTCAGAGCTGGTGAAAGCTTTCTCCTGGAAAACAGATAGGTTACACAAGACCTCTGTGCACTTCTCTTAATTGAAAATACTATTAAAGTTCTATTGGGTGGGAAGGAAGATTCACAAACTGGTGCGTCCTCTTTGGGGTTTTAGAAAGCATTCATAGGCATGGTTTATGATGTTGAATGCAGAGATATTTTTCCCATGATAGAAAGTAAACACGCACACCAAGCCAGTATAACTGGTTGGGGTATGCAGTACTGCTGCCCTTGGGTTGCAACTTAGAAGCACAGACACTAAGGTACGTTCCCACCTGGATTTTTTTTTTTTCGTACACTAGCCAAACAGAATAAGTATAATTTCTTTAAAAAAAAAATGGCTGTATCATGAGAAACATCTGTTGCATGTGCCTATGGAATTTCAAGCCAATCCCTCCTTGTTGTGATGAAAGATAAGTAAATGTCTCAAAAGCCAAAGTAACCTCTTTGGAGTCAAGAGAAAACCCAAGCCTGGATGGAGCAGTCCTATAAAAGCCAGACTGAATACTGGACAATGATTTCCAGGTCATGACTGTAGAAACTAAATATGTCAATATGGAAAGCATTTACAAGCCTGATTTCCCTTCTTGAAATAGGAAAGTAAATACCCCTAGAAAATAATGTGTCAAATTCCTCCATCAAATTATAGGCTTTAGGCAGCTAGGGTGGAGACCTGGGTTCTGGCAACTGCTTCTGAGAAACCAAGGGCAATTTTTGTACCTTCAAAGGATCTCTGTTCGCTTCTCTACAAAGTAAAAATGTTGGACTTGAGGCCCTCTAAGCTCCTCTCTACCTTGAAAATGTTAACATTCTACAGATTTCTTTTCCCTAGCTTTGACAGCCAAATTCTCCTTCAGTGGGTTGGTGAAGAGTTCTCCTCTCTGCGGACGGCTACCTAGAACTGGCCTTGCATTTGAAACGGTCTAGCCAACCTTCTGTACTTGGAAACATCTTTTCCACTTGAGTTCTAGTCTTTTGTAGCCTTTAGAATAGGGGTTTCCTAAATCTAGAGAACTAAGAAGAACTAAGGTTAGAAGGGCTTTAATTAGAAGATGCTGGAAAACATCCGAGCAGCGGATAAGTAGGCAGCCTGAGTGATGAGGTTGTGTTGCGTAGCCCAGGGGAGACCCCACTCAAAGAAACCTCCTCTCACAAGGTTGTTCTGGCACAGAATTCAGATTCCTGTTATTCAAATAATTCTGAGGATAAATTAGTATATCATATTCTTTATAAAGAGGCATGTGGCCTTCGACATGTTTTGACCAAGGAAGAGGAGGAGAGAAAGAAGAGCTCATGGGGCTGAGTTCCTGAGGTAGGAGGGACTCAGTGGATGAGGAACACAGCTGGGTAGTGAAAGATTCTTTCTCTTATTTATTTATTTATTTTAGTTCTGATTAGGGTCTGTCCTGCCGGTTAATGAGAACCCTGGGAGAAGCAGAAAATACCTGTCCTTCCTGAGACAGAATAAGTAAGGGTCCCTTACGTGCCCAAGTGTAGCCTTTTGAGAGCCTTAGCCTAAGGCATTTTCCAGATAACTCCCTGCCTAGAAGGGAGTTTCCACCCTCCTGTCATCCCAGCCATGTCCTTTCACTACTGTCACAAACTCACAATGTGCCACTCAGTGGTACATGTGTTTATAGATATTATGTAAGGAAATTCTGCTTTCTTTCCTCAGCAAATAACAATGCTCAGAAAGCACTTACCCCTATTCCTGATGTCATATGATTTGTACATTTTATTTGTATTTTCAAAAATTAGAAAAAAATTTTTCTAGTATTCTCTCCTACCCAAGATAATTCTATTTTATGAATCCAGAGAATATTATGAACCTTCATGTAAGACATTTTTACATAAATGTCTGTGGAGTTACTGTATCATTGAGACTGAAAGGGAGAGTTTGCTTCTTATATTTGAAAAGATAATTGAGATCTGTTCACATTAAGCTGAAGATAACCTTGGAAAGATTTCACTCTCATTCAGCAAAAGATAGGTTCCCAATACCATTGGAAACATTAAATGTTGATAGCTTAAGGGCTCCACTAATCAGGGCACAATCAACCAGCTCCCTGGGAATAATAATGGGTCAGAGACCTACAGGATGTAGTGCTAAAATGAATAATTTCTGAACATCTATGGCTAGTGCTCCAAGTTGTAATTAGAGATGGTCCAATGAATCTAGACAATCTAGATACATGGCCTTAGGAAACTATTATTCAAGGCACAAGATGGAGTTCTAATGAAAATCCTCTGTTTATTACATACTTATTATCTTCATAGCCAAGACTCTTAAACCTATCACCCATAGGTTGAATGTACAAAACATTTGAATGTAGTCATTTCTATTAGAGAACACTCATTTGTAAGCAGAGCTGACAATAATTAGTATTATTTCAGAGAACTTCAGAATCTTTTATAAATGCTGTTAAGTCAAAGGCAAGATTAAACAACATTTCAAAATGTCTTTTTCATTTACTTTGGTAATTTTTAAACTCAAGCTCAGATATAGGACTGGGTATTGCATAGAAAACAGAATACTGTCAGAGCAATCCATAAATAAAGACTCCAGGATATATCCTGATTTGTCTTATAAGATATTAAGCAAATTTATCCAAAATCTCTTACCTTCACACATACAAATAAAGGTACAAGTTATCTTCACACCGCTTTCCTTTATATATAAAAAAAAAAATCCAGAAATAATTTCAAACCAAGGTGAAGCACCTTTGTTTCTCATTAATTCTCACTGATTAATAGGTTCACTTAATAATCTTAAGGCAAATATGTCTGGAAGGGAAGCATTTCAACACTCCAAGAAGATAGATCTGAACTATTTGTAGACCTACCAAGGATGCATTTCAACTCAGATAAGATCAGAAGAGTACACATTCCTACTGAAAAGTTTTCACAGAGTGAACAAAGGAGAATACCCCAGGATAGAACTGATTTCACAAGTATTCCCCAACTATGAACCAAGGCACATTGTTTTCTAACTCAAACCATGACACTCAAATTATTTGTCATAGCTCTTGTTTTAAATTTTATGCATGTTTTTCTGATATATGCTAATTATTAATTCTGTAAATAATTGGAAAAGTCAATAGATAGGAGGAAGGGAAAGTTATTCTTCCACAGTGGAACATATTACCAGAATCATAACATACATAAAAGGGCCAGAAGAAAAGAAAAGAAAAAAAAAAACCCAAAACAACAGAAGATCTATACACAATATAGGACTCTAAAATAAGAAGCAAATATTACCTCTGATCCTGACACAAATAGGGATGATAAGGGGAGAGGGGAGAGGCCAGGTTACTCCTCAGTTTATTTCAATCCCAAACACAGACTCAGGGGATGAACCCACAAGGCCTAGGATGAGCTATTCAGGGGGCTGCCAAACAGTCATATACATCTGATACAAAATCATTATTATATGAGCAACTTTAACAACCTAGATGCCTCCAATATACTTTTCCACGGAAAAATACTGCAGAGACAGTTAAGGTGTATGTTATAATCACGTACATAATATCATTTTGTCCATAAAACACATACAAATAAATTACTTCATAGAGTTATACTGAATGAGCCTTTTACCTTGTTTTTCAATAGAATGCACTAAATAACTTTTAAAATTAATCTTTAAATTAAAAATGATTTTAACAGCATTTTATGCAGTATTTCAAAAAAAAATTTTTTTAGGAAACCTGCAAAAATAGAAATAAAATTCTGGGATTCTTAAGCAAGATAGTTAGAGAAAGAATTAAAGAAAATAAAGAAAAAAAACAGGTATTCTGGAAGATTATTTAACTCTATAAAAATGGGTGATATACTTTTATGACCAGGCATGTCCATGATCATCTTATTGTTATTCTCAGGTGTGCTGTATTTCACAGATGTACTTACATGTTTGGTTATGTGTACTTAATAGAAAACTGAGCAGTTTGGGGATTTTCTTGTTGGTAGCTTCACAAGAACATAATTAAACAAATAAAAATATCATTATCAAGTAGATTTTTTAAGAATACCTTGTTCAAAATGTCACTTGTAAAGGTGGTAAATAATTCATAAGAGAGGAGACTACTAGAAATCATGGCAACAAATATGCATTCAGCCCATGTTCTATTTCTTTTTTTAAAAGGAACTTTCTTCACTCAAAAAAGTGGAAAGTGTACGAGAACTTGTATTTGTGTCTATCAACAAGCCTAACCATAGAAGCCTAGTCAAGCCAATGTCAACAAAGCCAGTCCCTTCAAAGGACAAAGGTATCTGATGAAGTAAAACCTGTAAAACCAACCGCTCTCCCTAACGATATACTGCCCTCTGAGACTTGTTTTCCACCTTAAAAAAAAATGGTTATATTAATTACAAGGACACTTAGCTGGTAAACCCCAGAGATGGTAAAATTTGATTACAAATTAAAATCCCACAGAGACAAAAATCGATATTCTTCCAATGCTAGGAAAAGTTTAACATGAAAATGCACTGGAAGTAGGTTGTACCATTTCTCCAGCATTACAGTGGGGCGTAAGCATAAGGCTTTCCCTACTCCACCAAATTGGCGTCTCTGTGTAGACTGAGTAGTTGAGCAAAACGGAGACAGCTGCTTCTTCAGAAACAACGATCCTCGCCTCTTTTCCCACCTTCAAAGCACACCTCGAAACTCAGCGGGGGTGCGCGTGCGCGCAAGCACATATACACACACACTTTGTAATCGACACCACTTACACGTCTGATTGCTACCATTTCAGAAGCTGTTGGCACTTACCTTGCAAAGCTGTGTTAGGTAAATTTGCTTCATTCTCTCCCATTTTATTATTTCTTTTTAAAGGGGGCCAAGCAGTTTCAGTTGTGTCAGTTACCCTGTAAGCTTTGTGACCTTCTGACTTTCTCCTGTAGTAATGTAACAGTATACTACCTGCTTTCTTCTGTGAATAATTACCATTCTGCTTCCTGAGTTACCTGGGCTTGCAGGACCTGTTTTACTGTGAAGTGAGATCACATCCTTTGATCGAATGGACTGCTATTAGTGTGCACTTCACAAAATGTGGCTTTGTTTCAATTTTGATGTTAACTTTTAATTCCCAACTTTCACTTTAGTCCAGAAACGTTTCTACACTCCCCCCCCCAAATAGTGTTCAACACACCATGGCACAGAGCCAGAGTTTTGTTTGTTTGTTACTGTTCCTAATCTGCTTCTCTTATAAAAATAAAATAAAATTTAAAGTGACGTTTGCAGTGTCCATTAAAAAAAAATACAGGGAAATAAGTGACAGCATGGGAATCGGTTTTGTGCAGTGGTAGAAAGACAGGCTTTGGAGTAGCTCTAGTACTAGCCGTGTAACTATGAACGAGGAATATAACTTCTTTGAGACTCAGTTTCCTCAACTGTATATTGGGGAAAAATGTAAAATATCAATTTCAGAAGATTATTATAAAGATTCAAAGCAATAATGTATGACTGTGCTAAACACTGTGAATAATAAACACAACAAGCAACATTCTTCCTCCTCTCTCCTCCCCTTCTCTTCTTTCTTTTCCTCCTACACCCTCTTCCTTCTCTCCTTACTCCCTCCTCTTGCTCCTCTCCTTCTGAGGGGTGGAAAGAATGTGGAACCAGAGCACTAATGTCACTATGTTCTGACATCAGCTGTTACTTATTAACTGAGAGACCTTAAAGAAATGATTTTATCCAACCTTAGAGTGCCTCAAGGTCCTCACTGGTTAAAGAAGGATACTGATATTTACATTGCTTTTTAAATAGAAACATAGTGATATTAAGTTAAACTGTTCTGCCTCAAACAACAACAACAAAAATTCCTAGCAAAGATGAGCAACACTCAGAAATTTATCTTTATTCATTTACAAGAGAGGAAGTAGATGACAAAAATAAGTCAATTTATTTAAGCTCTCCCATAAGACATTTGAATAAAAAACAATCTCTACTTCCTTCCTCTAGAATTCCTTAACTTTTAGTTTTGGTCACACTAGTTAAAAAAAAAATCTGAGGTTCAAACATCTCTTAATTTAATAGTTCTTTAATTTTCAATTTAAAAGTAACCTATACACCATGTTTGCTAGATTATTAATGAAAAAATCATTATATAATTTATGTAAACAAAAGAAATGTCAAACAAGTAGAATAGTTATTTTCAAAGTATCAGAATAAAAACAAACATCACACACACAAATCCTTATCACAGTTAATTTACAGTTCTTTCTTTCATTAACATCTCTAGGTCTCAGTTTCTTCATCTGTAAACTGAGCTGACAATTTATTAATTAAGGTCCATTTTATCTTCAAAATGTCATAAACCTCTGATTTAAAATCCAGGTTATGGTTTGTTCTGGATTAAAGCAGTCTTTGCCTAGCACAATTGCATAATGTAATATATATAGCAAGCTCGTACTTTACCGAAAGTAAACTGAAATTGAATGTTTGCCAATAAAACACTATAATCATCATATTCTGACTTCCCCATAAAAAGGAGAAACACACATACCAATTCTCACTCGTTATGACAAGCTTGGAAATGCATTTACCTACTTGCCCAAGGCACCTAAAATTAGTCAATAACAGGTATAAATCACCGATTATCTACCAGCTGAATTATGGCATGTGGGAAGTTATTACGAAAGTAGAATAGAGAAGTCCTATTTTTGAGCAGAGGTAAAACATAAACAGAAACCTCCAAAGTTTTTGTAGCTTCACAGAAAGTAACATAAATATACATACTGAAACAGTTTCAATACTAATAAAGGGCCCTGAACACACACTTTCTCGCTCTCGCTCTCACTGTCGCTCCCGATCTCGCTCTCGATCTCACTCTCTATCTCTTGCTCTCGATCTCCCGCTCTCCCTCTGTCCTGGGCCATGGCTCCCTGGAAAACTTCTGCCTTCATCATGTCCCCTTTGCCTGACTACTTCACATGCAGGAATTCTTCAATCCAATCTTGGTTGAAGTCTCTTCTATGAGCTTCCAGAGGTCCCTTAACAACTCAGAACTTTTCATTCAGCCACGGCTCTTATCACCTTGTATTATATGTACAGCTTAATTATTTCTGTCCTTAAAAAGCGTATGTCAGAGAGCCTTTTTGTGTCCATCACTACATCCCTAACACCTTAGCACAGTTTCAACCACATACTATGCCTTCAACAAATATTGTAAAGATGAATAAATTACCATCATCAAAAACGGTGAATTAAAGGATCTCAAAGAAAAGAACATTGCTTAGCAAGAATATGATGGAAGATATTCGAGGAGGGAAAAACGACAAATTAAATTTCAAAAATGAAAAGAGATGGGAGGGGGAAGTAGGTAAGTTTATCTGCAAGAGCAAATAACTAGGGACTTCCCTGGTGGCCTAGTGGTTAAGAATCCGCCTGCCAGTGCAGGGGATGCGGGTTAGAGCCCTGGTCCGGGAAGATCCCACATGCTGCGGAGCAACTAAGCCAGTGTGCCACAACTACTGAGCCTGCGCTCTAGAGCTGGCAAGCCACAACTACTGAGCTCCTGCATGCCACAACTACTGAAGCCCATGTGCCTAGAGCCCGGGCTCCACAACAAAAACAAGCCACCGCTGAGAAGCCTGTGTACTGCAAGGAAGAGCAGCCCCCTCTCTCTGCAACTAGAGAAAGCCTGCGTGCAGCAATGAAGACCCAACGCAGCCAAACATAAATAAATAAATAAATAAATGTAGAAATAAATAATAATACTTTTTTAAAAAACAGCAAATAACTAAGAGCTAGAAGGATAAAAGAGATGAGGACACTCATGAGAATTTCCAAAAAGAAAAAAAAATCAAAGTTAAAAGAAGTAAATGAAAGAGAAAAAAAAAATGTATGCATTAGTTTAACACACACACACACAGGCACCAAAAACAAAAGGCATGAGTGGCCTTAGGCAGAATAGCTTCACTGAATGGTGAAAAAGAAATTCATATAATTATTAAGAAAAAAATTCAAAATCTTTGAAAGAACGCCTCTAAGAGTGAATGTGTCCTTTATATGCATTCTGAGACTTTGCTATAAAAACTACTGTGCACATTTTTTAAACAACTTAGGTGACATAATAAAAAACAAGACTTCCAGCCACATCACCTATTTGTATTTCCAACATTGTATTTCTAAAGCACTCCAAGGAGAGAGTGGGCAAAAGAGAGTGTTATAAATGCTATCCTTTATCACTCATTTTAAGGGTTCTACCTAGAACTACAAACAAGGAAGAAACCAATGTTACAGTTTACATTTGTTGTGGGTAGTTAGTTATTGAAGTGATTATTTAGTTCTGATTTTCAAGGGAAGATATATGTGAAGATTTGAAAAAAAATTATGAAGTAATTACTCAAAGTTATAAATGTTGGCATTGTACGCTATGGAACATGGGACACTAGGTATGTAAAATGTCACAATACATGCAATAATTACAGAAACATGGTACTCATTTTCACAGTAAAATGTATAACACAAGTAGAACAACAACTTGATCAAAAGCATAGATATCCATGGAGAGAAAAGGCTAGAGAGAAAAGGATTAGAACCTCGCAAAACTGCAACCCTGCAAACCATCATTGGAAGGAAATACCAGGCTCAGCAACCAGGATGGATCTTTGAGATTACAGTTCCAAGAATTAGGTAGATGTGCTTGCAGGGTATAAGAATATTTTGAGCTAAAAGCAATTGAGAATGAGCAGACTTAAGAAAAGCTCTTTACTTCCCCTTACTATCTAAAAACAGAGGATCCTAAATTTCTACAGGAAACTTTTGTTTGTAAAAGTGTCTCCCTACCAGGAAGAGAACTGCTCCTGGAGACAACTCTTACCACCTGAGAAACTCATTTGTGTAAAATACAGCCCCTATTTATCACACATTGTTGGTTGGTTGCAGCCAAGAATTCCTAGGGTGATTCCCGCTCCTCATAGCTGCTAAATACTTTTGAGTCCTAGAAAAGAGAGAGCTAAGTAAGCTGGGGTAGGGTGGAGGGAAGAGCACATACTATACAAGAACAATGGGTAAAAATAAAGATTTTCAGGCTTCCCTGGTGGCGCAGTGGTTGAGAGTCCGCCTGCCGGTGCAGAGGACACGGGTTCGTGCCCCGGTCTGGGAAGATCCCATATGCCGTGGAGTGGCTAGGCCCGTGAGCCATGGCCGCTGAGCCTGTGCATCCGGAGCCTGTGCTCTGCAATGGGAGAGGCCACAACAGTGAGAGGCCCGTGTACCACAAAAAAATTTAATAATAATAAAAATAAAAATAAAGATTTTCTCATGCTTGGGAGTGCTGGTCCAACACATTTTCCCCCCTCTCTTCCGGATCTGGGTATTACCATCCACCCAGTTGCCCTGGACAGAACCTTAGGATTTATCCTTTCTTGTAACCTCCCCCATTCCCCAAATAGTCACTAAGTCTGATCAATGCCATTGAAATCCACCTCCTTAACTTTCCATTTCCTGTAAGTGAGGCCATTATCATGTCTTGCCAAGACAGTAACTCCCTAAAAATGAATTCTTCCTTTCCTCTAATCCATCCTTTCTATATCTGCCAGAGTGATTTTTCTAAAACATAGTCATGCTATTTCCATGTTCACAGCAGCCCAATCAATAATGTCACTCCTTTATCACCACAATTTTTCATCCTTCTGACTCCTAACCCTCCATTAACAGCCAGTTCATTTAACTCAGGCTTCTCTGACATCCCCAAGCACACTTGATACTGTAATTCTAAACAGTTGAATATGTAATATGCACATATTTACTTCCCTATACATGTGAATATAAAAGAAAAAGTTGGTCAAGAAAATTAAGGCTTACTCAGTGCTTTGTATTAGGATTGACTGGTGGGCAAAAGTATCCTTTAAATACTACTATAACTAAACATTTAATTCTCTATAATTTTATTTCATAAGATTGCATACAGAATCTTAAGAGAATTAATATTGATGGAGAACCAAGAAAGTAACTATTTCCTTCAGGAGTAAGAAGCATCCATTAACAAGGAAACAAGATAAGTTGTAATTAATAGCAAGGAGAGTATTGTCATTTTAATGATCTTTCCACTACAGTTTTATTAAACAAAGAAACCAAGGAACTATATAAATTTTATGCTAACACACATATGTACACACAACAGAGTTGCTTAACAGTTACTGATGGTTTGTAGGTTGCTTCACATAATTAAGACACTCATATAAAAAAAAAAAACAGACATATGAATGTGCCAGGTGGAAAGTAAGGTAGGACTGATATTACAAATCATTCTAATTTACTGCTGGGAACAGCGCTATTTCAGATTGTGGAAGAGCTGTGTAACACAACATTAAATACAAGTTTGTAATCATAGTGTATCGATGCAATGATTTATGCACTTTTTATGAGGATCCCATGAAATCTTGGCTTTAAATGCCAGAGTTTTAAAGTGATATACTCTTGTTAGCAATCTCAGCCTCATCCACGTGAGCCTACTTACAGTAAGAAGACTAGCTGTGATAGCTATCTAAGTACCATCTGAAAAAGAGAAAATAGTTTAAGAAAAGTTTAACTGGGGGCTTCCCTGGTGGTGCAGTGGTTGAGAGTCCACCTGCTGATGCAGGGGACACGGGTTCATGCCCCAGTCCGGGAAGATCCCACATGCCACGGAGCGGCTGGGCCCGTGAGCCATGGCCGCTGAGCCTGCGCGTCTGGAGCCTGTGCTCCGCAACGGGAGAGGCCACAGCAGTGAGAGGCCCACGTACCGCAAAAAAAAAAAAAAAAGTTTAACTGTATATTTAATACTATTATCATGGAACTACAAAATGAAGGGTATATACACGCATGCACGTGCACACACACACACACACACACACTTGACTAATCTAATCTAATAATCAATTGTTCCACAAACTCTGGCAAAACTCCCTCAAGAGGAACCCAAGGAAGAGCATTAAAGCAAAGGAATATGCATGCTAACTGCCTGATATAGCATAGAATGGTGAACTTATCAATTTGAAAATTTTAGGGCATGTTAAAAATCTACAATAAAACTAGAAAAAAACATCTATAGCTAAAACCCCAGAACACTAAGGTTTAATAGAAACACCAAGGTGACAAAATGATTTACCTCTGTCATCTTTCAAAAATGCAGTGAAAATGCTTAAATGGTATCATTAGCTTGGAGATAATTTTATTTCCTCAAAACACCCTGAAATGACCAATCCTGAAAACAGAAGTTTCATCTCCATGACAAAGACTGATCTAAAACAGCTCTGATAATATGAAAAAGTAGAGCACATTCATGCTGAGAGGTAAAATAGCTTCCAGTCTTCAGCCTCTTCACTATAGCCTCAAAAAAAAAAAAAAAAAAGACAGCAATTAATGCCAACTGTGCTACAGGAATTTGGCAAATACTAAATGAAAAAAAACATTTAGCAGCTGTTCAGGGGGTAACAGCTTCCTCTTCTAGGGTGAAACTGAGGTAAAAGTTCAGGTTTCTCAAGTCTTTACAAACATTCCACTCCTTTCACTTAATATCTTAAAATATCAATAATAGATGAACATGTCCAAAATAAACACAGTAACTATAACACTTATTAAAATTAACACTGTGTTATGGTTTCAATTCATGAAGTATCAGCAAAAGTAGTAGTCAACAATAACAAATTAATTATGGGGAATAAATAAAAATTAGTTTATCTCTTTTCTTTTTTCCTATTCTCTCCTTTCTTCTTTTTATTTATTTATTTATTTATTATTATTATTATTTTAATAAAGTCAAGTGGCATACAAGCTTTCCTAGAAAAATGACTCCAGGAGAATTACTTTTGTTCAACATCATAATGGGCCACTACTTTCTACAGAGAATGTTTTCTTTCTGAAAGCTTCTCTTCTACTTTCCCGCTGACTACCTACCAGCTAGCATTGTTAGAGAAAAGGAGGAGATGAAGGATTAAAGTCTCTAACCTTCCCCCAGCAGCTAGTACTTAAAATAGACTCTCTCTAAAGTGAATGGCTGCTGTCTTTCCTATGGTGACCAGATTTACAAAATGAGGAAAAAAAAAAAAAAAAGAGAGAACAAATGAAGAGGGATAAACATAGATTCTCTAGACAGATTTTTTTTTCAGAATAATAGGCTGAATGGGAAGAAATCTATAAAAGAAAAAAAAGTCCCAGGATGACACTGGAAAATGTGGTATCTGATCACCTTGGGCAACGAGGGACTCACAACATGTGAGCAATTTTAAGCATGAATAAACATAAACATAGAGATAGGCCCGCCATGGCTAAAGTTAGATTTAAATACTTATTTCATCATGACCCTCACACCTCTTCTAAAACCTTTAGTCTTCCTTTACCCTATCACTTAATTTTTATTTCCTTAGTATCTTTAAAAATATGCAGGGCAAATATGGCCTTGTCTTCCAACTCTCAAGGCACACATCTAGAGCATTTTTTAGTTGCTGTTTTTAGACCTGCCAGATTTATAAGCATTTAGTAAACACTTAATGATTGGTTAATTGAAAACATTACACAATTATATTTCATCTTTCTCCAAAAACTTTAAAACAGAATTAATAAAGAGCATAAGGGAGATGATTAATTCACAATGTTTCTAGTACTCCTGCTTCCCTCTGAAGAGGCCAGAACATGCCATTCCCAAATATGCCACTCTGGCATACTGATTGTTTTGAGCTGAAGGCAATCAGGTCTCTGCCTTCCCCCCTTTCTGTTTAAAAGCGGGACATAAGTGTCCATTTGTAACGCAGTCTCCCTCTCCCTTGCCAGGAAGAGAACTACTCTGGAGACAGCTCTTAGCACCGGAGCAGACTCTTATCTGCATGATAAACCTGCTAAATAACCATTATTTTACAATACAATCCCTCCCCTCATCTTCCTATAACTTACCTCCCTCTCCCAGTTATTTTAAATCCTTTCTCCTTTGCCTAGCCTAAGATGATATATGACTCAAATTCTGACTCCTAGAATCACATGCCTTTGCAAGCTCCCTGTACAAACGTGTGTACTTATGCATGTAATTACTTTTTTCTCTCTTGTTATTTTGTCAGTTTAATTTGCAGGGCCCTCAGCCACTGAACCTAGGGGAGTAAAGAAAAAAAGTTTTCTCTTCCTCCCCTATACCTCTTTCATAAATTGTCCTGTACATTACCAGATTTCCACTTTGAGAGAGCTATTAATTTCTTTAGTTTTCCTAAAACCTAAGAAACTCATTATTTACTTGAGATTGATGACACATCAAAACTTATAATATTTAAAAATTCACAATGTTTTGAAAAAATGAACTTGAGATTGAATTCCTCCTATTAGTAAGACAGGAGGGAAAGGCACAACCTTTAAAAGAATGACATAGCCATTGAGGATATGACATAAGCTGGTTAGAACCAATGAGTCCCAAGATGGCAGAAGATTCAAACTCCCAGTAGACCCTGAGCCTCATTATGAGCTCACTGTAACACATTAGCATATGCTAAGTGACATGCTCACAGGCACAATGACAGTTCTGAGGCTGACCATAAAAGGCCAAAAAGTGGGCTGTGGCCCAATTCCTGGAAATCCCCGCCCCTTCCCCAAAAAAGTTGGAATAATCCTCCTACTCATTAGCCTATGAAATTACCCAGCCCATAAAAACTAACCACCTCCACAGCACAGGGCCACTCTCACCTTCTGAGATGGACTGCATTCTGCCTATGGAATTTGTATCTCTCTCAGTAAACCTGCTTTCACCTTACTATGGCTCGCTCTTGAATTCTTTCTCACACGAAGCCAAGAAATCTTACTTGGTGGCCCATCCCCGGAACTCGCCCAAGACCTGTGACATGACCATCCTTTCACACGCCATTTTCCTGCAACATTAGCACCTAATAAAAGTTAAATGGTGAAAACAAAGATGAAAATGTAAAATATGTCAAGAAACATGGAAGGCAACTTATATTGAAGCTAAATTTAAAGAGAACATTCTACTTTCTAATTTAAAGGTTATTTTATGACATCACAAATTCTGAACGTATCTGTCCTCAGAAACTTTTGTTTGTCTGGCAACTTGTTTCTTAAAAAATAGTATCTGAATGATTTTAGGTGAGTTATTCACTTTCCAATGGGTCCAGGTCTCTCTGTGCATTCCTGTTTGTTTTATATTACTTGCCTACCCACTGAAGCATTTGCCTATGTAACCACTGACTTTTTAATTACCAAGTCATTTGAGCTTTCTTCCCATTTTCAGTTTCCAAATATTACAATGTAAATACATAAAATTATATAAATATGATAGTTCATCCTGACCACCAAATTAGCATATTAGACACGCTTTATTTGAACTTCAAATTGTTAATACACTAAAGATGATTCCAGGGACTTCCCTGGTGGTCCAGTGGTAAAGAATCCACATTCCAATTCAGGGGACATGGGTTGGATCCCTGATCAGGGAGCTAAGATCCCACATGCCGTGGGGCAACTAAGCCCACATGCCACACTAGTGAGCTTGCGTGTCTCAATGAGAGAGCCGGCATGCCACAAACTACAGAGCCCATGCGCCCTGGAGCCCACAAGCCACAGCTAGAGAGAAGCCAGTGCACCACAACGAACAGCCCACACCTCAAAGAAAAAAAAAAAAAAAGATTCCAATAAGTGGCGAACCTCAACAGTAAATTCAGAAATCTTCTGATATAAAGAGAAACTTGCCTTTAGTAATATAACAAAAACATTTTTTTAATGTTTACCATACATTCTTTCACTGTTGATGGCAATAAATATTGGTATAATTTTGTTACTCTATTGAGGTAAAATTTACATGCAACAAAATGCATCCCCTTTAAGTGCATTGTTAGATAAATTTTGAAAAAGGTATTGAAGGGTACCAGAATGTCACCCCAAAATATTCCTCTTTAGCATATGGATTATTTTTAGCTAAAGGCCATTGAGAATCAGCAGAGTAAAAGCTTTAAAAACAGGGCACAAGTTTTCCTTTTGTAAAGGAAATTTACATTTATAAGGAAATTTTCCATTTGCAGAATGTGTCTCCCTCTCCCATACAGAGGAAGAGGAGAATTCTTAGCAACTCTTACTAAAGGAGAAGGCAGGGATTTAAATCTGCATAACAAACATCATGAGACAACCCTTGTTTAACATACTTTTCCTTGCCACCTTCCCATAAACTTCTTTCCCCACCCAGAAGCCCAAACCTCTTTTCCTTTGTGTAGCCTAAGGTGGTATACAAGCCCAAGTTCTAACCACCCCTTTGGATTATTCATCACTGGGGCCTTCCATGCATATATGTGTGATGTACATGTTAATACATTTTTGTTTGTTTTTCTCCTGTTAACCTATCTTTTGCCAGTCTAATTTATAGGGCCCCAGACAGAGAACCTAATAAGTGTAGAGGAAAAATTTTTTTCCTCCCCAACCAAATTCACCCTTGCAACTACCACATTTAATATACAGAACATTTCCATCATCCTAAGAAGTTCTTTTATATACTTTTATACTTAATTTCTCCCTCCACCCCACCTCTGGCTCTAGTCAATGGGTATTAAATTTTGGCAAATGATTTTTCCTTGTCTATTGAGATGATTGGATGGCTTTTTATCATTTATTCTCTAAATATATAAATTACATTGATTTTTAAATGTTAAACACACTTACATTTGTGGAATAATGCCTATTTGTCAGGATGTATTATCTTTTTATGTATTACTAGATACAATTTGGTATTTTGCTAAGGATATTTGTGTCTATGTTTATTTTTTTTCTCTTCTCATAAATAATTTTATTTGCCTTACTTTAGTATTAGTGTAACGAAGGAGGACCTTACAGGGCTTTCCCAGGACAGACCTTCCCCCATATCCTCTGCTTTAGCTCCTCTCCGGAGTACCTAGATAATAGTATCTGATGCACATTTTCCGAGTTGTTTTATAGTTGCTAAAACGCTCACCAAATGGAACATGCTAACAACTTGATGACCATGAGCATGTAGCCCCTAGGCCTACTGGAGCCTGAGGATTGATAATGTTAACCCATGTGACACCACCCTGTTACCTCACCATCAACTAATCAGAAAATTGTGAATGAGCTGATCACATACCCTGTGACTCCCCTCTCTCAACTGGTCCTTAAAAATGCTTTCCTGAAACCCATAGGAGAGTTTGAGTGTTGAGGAGAGTTTTGAGCACAGCTGCCCAGGACTCCTTGCTTGGTGCCCTTGCAATAAATGTTACTTCACCACAACCCAATATCAGTACATTGGCTTTACTGCTCATGAGAGAGTGGACCCAAGTTTGGTTTGGTAACATTAGGGTAATAATGGCCTCATAATATTGGTGGGCATGTTTTCCCTCTTCCCTTATTTTTTGAGAAGACTTAGGACTGGTATTATTTTTCTTAAATCCTTGATAAAATTTGCCAGTGAAGCAAGCTGGGACTGGAATTTCCTTTGTGGAATGGTTTTAAACTATAAATTAATTTTCCTTAACTGTAATAGGGCTATTAAGATTTTCTTTCTCTTCTTGAGTCATTTTTGATAATAAGTGTCCTTCAAAGAATTCGTCCATTTCATCTAAGTTGTTGAATGAATTGACATAAAGCTGTTCATAATATTCACTTATCTTTTTAATGTCTATAGGATCTGTGGTGATATCCCCTCATTCATTTCTGATAATAGCAATTTGTACCTTCCTTTTTTGTGTTGATCAGACTAGTTATAGCTTTATCAATTTTTTTAAAGTTATTTTTACATTGATTTTCTCTATTCTTTGACAGTTTTCTATTCTCTTGAATTCTATTCATATCTTTATTATTTACTCCTCGTAGTTACTTTGGATTTTAGAAGTCTACAACATTGATTTTAGCTGCCTTTTATTTTTTTCTAATAAAGCATTAAAGCCATAAATTTCCTTCTAACCTCTGATTTACCTGCATCTCACAAATTATGACAAGGTTGTATGTTCAATATAGTTTAGTTTAAGATATTATCTAATTTCACCTGTAATTTATTTTTTGATCCAGGTTTATTTAGAAGTATACTAAGTTCCAAAAAGTTGGAGATTTTCCAGGTATCTTTCTGTTATTGATTTCTGTTTAATTCTGTTGATGTCAAAGAATATACTCTGCAATTTCAATTTTTAAACTTTATTGAGACCTGTTTTATGGTCCTGCACAAGGTCTGTCTTGGTGATTGTTCTATGTGCATTGAAAAAGAATATGTAATTTGATTCTTGATTTCAGTGTTGTAAATATTTTGTCTATTTTTAGTATCAGTTACTGAGAGAGATATCTTAGTATCTTCAAATATAAATGTGGATTATTTTTCTCTTTTTAGTTCTACAAGTTTTACTTTATGTATTTTGAAGTTTTATTATTAGTTGAAAACACATTTAGGATTTTTATGCCCTTTGTTGTTATAAAATGGCCCTCTTTTTACTTTGAAAATTTCTTGTTCTAAATTCTACTTTATCTGATATTAATTTAGTGTTTTCATAATATGTCTTTTTCCATTTTTTTTACTTAATATGTTTTTATCTTTAAAGTGAATCTCTCTCAAATAGGATAAAATGGGACTGCTTTCTTTTTCTTTCAATCCAGATTAATAGTCTTTTCCTTCTAATTGTAGTATTAGGCTACATGAATGTAATTATCAACATAGTTGGAGCTAATTCTTCCATTTTGCTATTTGTTTTCAATTTGTTGCATTTGTCTTTTTTTCTTCTTTTTCTTCCTGATTTTCAATTGAGTCTGTATGCTTAGTATTCAAATTCAGCTGTACTCTTTGCTTATTAGCCATTTTTTTCTGTCTCTCAGTTTCTTGATTTTGCTCTCTCCTCTCTGATTCTCTTGTGGCTTAAGGTTTTACAATATTCAACTTAAAATTATCACAAGCTACCTTCAAATAATATATAATTTCACATATAAGAAACTGATACCAGCATACAACCATTTCCCCCTCCTGTCCTTTGTGCTATGATACAATACATTTATCACTACATGTTATAACCCCCTACCAAACACTGTTATTATCTTTTCTTTAAAGTCAATTATTTTTTGTCACTTTTAAATATATAAAATATACTAAAAGTGAGAAAAACATTTTCTTATATTTACCTACATATTTACCATTTTTGTGCTCTTTGTGTAGATCCAAGTTTCATTTTCTTACTGCCTGAAAAGTGCCCTTGAACATTTCTTTTAATTCCTGTACGCTGGCAATGAGTTTACAGTTTTTGTTTATCTGAAAAGTCTTTACTTATCTTTCATTCTCAGAAGATATTTTTCCTATACATTGGATTTCTAGGTTGATATGTTTCTTTTTCTTTCAGCATCTTAAATGTTTTTCCCTTGCTATCTGGCTTAGATAGTTTGTGACAAGAAATCTATGGTTTTTCTTATCCTTTCTCTTCTGTATACCATGTGTCTTTTGTGTCTTGCTGTTTTTATTTACTTTCTTTGTCACTCAATTTTTTCTTTGTTTTATTTAATTTTTATGTGACTTGGTGTGATTTTTCTTTGTGTTTATCATGCTTGGAGTTTCTTGGGTTTTTTGAGTTTTTCAGTTTATAATATTCTCCAAATTCTAAAAAAAGATCTGCCATTAATTGCTGTCTTCAAATATTTGTCTCTCCTTTCTTCATTCTTCTTTTATCTGGTACTCTATACATACGTTATAAATAAACACATAGATTAGATATAGATAGAGATATACAGGTATAGATATAGATACTCAGCAAGTCACTGAAGCTCTGTTAAATTGTTTCAGTGCTTTTCCTTTTGTATTTATGTTTAAATAGTTTCTCTTGCTATAAATTTCAGTTAACTAAATGGTTTCTTCTGAAGAGTCTATTCTGCTGTAAATCCTGTACAGTGAAATTTTCATTTATAATATTTTGTTTTTTATTTATAGAAGTTCTATTTGGAACTTCTAACATTTTTAACATTCTAACATTTTTATATCTTCCATTTTTTCCTCATTAGGTTCATGTTTGTCTTTACATCCTTGTGCATATATAAATATATAATAGTAACTTTAAAGTTATCTCCTAATTTTATCATTTTGGGTCTATTTCTATTCATTAATTTTCTCTAGATTATGAGTCTCAATTTTCTGTTTCTTTGTATGTCTATTAATTTTTGATTGGATGTAGAAGATTTTGACTCTGTGACTTGTACATTGTTGTACTCCTTTAAAGATGTTGGACTTTGGGTGGGCTGTTATTTGTATATCAGCCTGATCATTTTGAGAATGTTCTGTAGTTTCTGAAGGCAGCCCTAGAGAAACCTTTACTCTAGAACTACTTTAGCCACACCACTAAGGTGTGTGATACTTTTGTAGCTCAGCTGGATGTGCAGTCAATGGGTCTCTCCACTCTTGCTGGTGGGAACATGAGTGATTCCTAGCCCTGTGTAAACTCTGGAAATTGTTCAATTTAGAGCTCTCTGGTAATTGTACTTTCCCAACAGCTGTTCTCTGCACAACATCATGGAACTTCATCCTTTGCACTGATTGTTATTCCGTTAAAGACTTCAAAGTATTCCTCTGCAGATGTCTGGAGCTCTTTCTTTGTTTAGCTCTCTTATCTCCAATATTGTCTCAACATATACGGGTGGCTCATTTCTTCCAAAGTTTAATCTCTATCTTTTCAACTCAGGATATATTTGGGTCCTTCCTCCTTTCATCATATTCTGGAAATTGCTTCTGGGTAGAAATCCAAGGTAGTTATAAGGTTTACCTTACTTGATTCCTTTTTCTCAGGGATCACAATCCTGAGCTCCATATTGTCCAATATCTGAAAACAACTGTTTTATATATTTCATCCAATTGACTCACTTTATGTCAGAAGGCAAGTCAAATAGAATTTCCTTCATAGGCAGAGCAGAAATGGCGCAAGCTTTCTGAATAGCAATTGGCAAAATATATCTAAAGTATTAAATAAAAGTCATACAATTTGAAATTTCATTCCTAGGAAATTTTCCAAGACAATAATCAAAAAAGTGTGTGAATTAGTTTACATAACAATATGTATCAGTGTTGATTATAATATAAAAATATAAGCAATTAAATGTTAACAATAGGAGATTTTTTAAAATAAAATAAGTTGTAAAATAGTAAAGTAGAATAATCTGCAACTGTTAATTCAGAACTATTCATTGACTTACAAAATGTTTAACACATTGTGGTATATTTTTATCAAGATATATGATACATGCTAAACATATTAAAATAACTATTGCTACATTACAGAATTATTGGTTATCATCTAATTTCTTCCTTGCATCCTTCTTGACTTTTGATATTTTAAAACAAATTACGTATTACTTAAATAATCAAGAAAGAAAGCATTTATTTACTATTTTAAGGGAAAAAAGCCTTATTTATAATTCTTGACTGTACTTTATATTAAATTAGAAAGATAAAAGACAAGAGATTCTAAACTGTGCTTTCAAACACTGCCAGAGATCCATAGAGTTTATCTATAATTTATGTCTCCGATATTTCTAAATGGAATCTGAGCTTGTTAGTGTTGGCAAATAGCCAACTTAAAGAAACATATGTATATGTGCATAAATAGGTATTTAATAAGTATTTGGTAAATTTAATTAATAAGGAAATAAATTTTTGTAAACTTTAATAAGAATTCCTAAAAGGGACCTAGGACGAAAAACTGTCATATAAGTTAAAAGCTATAAAACTTGGATGTACTGTTGGGCAGGAGGGTGGCTATAAATGTCACTCAGAAGATATTTCACAGCTTGTTTCTTATAAACCCATACTTTTACAAAGAATAATGCAAGTGTCTTAGCCACCACGTTGATTTGGGGGATTTTAATTAGAAAAGGGAAACAGCAGGACAATTCTGGTTGAGCTATGGAAGAAAGCAGACAACAAGAAGCCACCTAAGGAAAAACTGTCACTCTCTAGAGACCTAGCAAAATTTTTTAAAATGAGCTTAACATTTCCTGTTCTTTAGAAAACAAAGAATATCTTCTTATAATCATTAACAATATATCATCATTAACAAAAATATAGACAGAAAAAATAGAATATTTTTTTAAATTTATTAATTTGTTTATTTATTTTTGGTTGTGTTGGGTCTTCATTTCTGTGCGAGGGCTTTCTCTAGTTGCAGCGAGCAGGGGCCACTCTTCATTGCAATGCACGGGCCTCTCACTACTGCGGCCTTTCTTGTTGCGGAGCACATGCTCCAGACGCGCAGGCTCTAGTTATGGCTCATGGGCCCAGTTGCTCCGTGGCATGTGGGATCTTCCCAGACCAGGGCTCGAAACTGTGTCCCCTTCATTGGCAGGCAGATTCTCAACCACTGCGCCACAAGGGAAGCCCCAAAAATAGAATATAAATAACAAATGATTCTGTTCTCAGAAGTATACTGTATTCACTTTTAAATGTATATGCTAGAGAGAAAGAGAGGGAAGGGAGAGTTATATGGGTAGATTGCTACAGATATGATATAGATGTATAGAGAGATAGAGATACACATAGAGTCATAGGTGTAGGCAGGAATAGAGATATAAATTCTAGTAATGCACAAAACATTTTGAAATATGCTTTTTTTTTTTGGTTAAAATTACACAGTGGGGTTTCCCTGGTGGCACAGTGGTTGAGAGTCTGCCTGCCGATGCAGGGGACACGGGTTTGTGCCCCGGTCTGGGGCTGTGGAGTGGCTGGGTCTGTGAGCCATGGCCGCTGAGCCTGCATGTCCGCAGCCTGTCCTCCGCAACGTGAGAGGCCACAACAGTGAGAGGCCCTCGTACCGCAAAAAAAAAAAAAAAAAAAAAAATTACAGAGTGGATATCATTCTATTGACATCTTTTAGATGGAATACATCTTTTTAGTCAGAAAAATGTGGATTTAGGTCCCAGCCACTATTTATTCCCCATGTGACCCTGAGCAAATTAATCTACTTCTCTGCACCTTAGTATTTTCTTCATTAAAATGGAGGAAACAACTGAACTTCCACATAGGACTGAGGCAATAGTGCCATGTTATAATGCAGGGCCTTGATCTTACAAGGCTCTCAACAAACTTTGACTATAATGATTATTGGTTTTGTTTTATTGTTGTTATAAGATTTACAGACTACTGTGATACAGTTTTTGGAAGGTTTTCCCAAGTCAAAATGATCCTCCCTTATCTATTCCTCAAATCTACAGAAGTGGAGCATTTTGTTCTGTGTAATACAGCTCACTCTACAGGTTACAGTTGATTGGACCAGTATGTAGGTAAAGTTCCAGCTAGGGAGAGCAGAGATTTTGCCTCCTGGAAATTTGAAAGAGAATTAAGGTTAGGCTTGTAGTATGTAAAACCAGGTGCTATATACATAGCCATTTCAGCCATGAGGCCAAGGACCATGGAACAGCTATTCACAGAAGGGAGAATAATGAAGCTGATTTGTAGGAAGAAAGAGAGATAAAAGATGAAGAGAGAAATTAGTTTGGATTACGCATGGTCTTTTGTAGTTTCAGTCTTTCAGAAGACCTAGCCTTTATATTCCATGATACAGTGACTTAAACGTATGTACCAGGCTATTTGGATTCTTCTTTAATTCACAAAGAAATTGTTCAAGAGCCTGTTCTGTTAACTCTCAGATCCCTTAGCCTGACCAGTGATAGTGATATTAATTAGAGGGAGTGTAAGAGAACATTTGGTGAAGGAATTGATGAGCGGCTTTCTTTGTAGAGAGCAATTGCTGTGCTGTGACACTAATCCATCTTCTGGGGGAAAGATTGGGAGAATGGTAACTTTGAATCACAAGCCTGAGTAGAGAGATTTGAGTGGGACCATGTGGAAAGTTTTAGAATGTTAAGTGCATTTGCTACCACTGGAAGGTAAAAATGGAAGCATCCTGGTTCATACCTTATAAGGCTTAATGTACAGAAAATCCCAATCTAGAAGCCTGGATTATTTTAATATTAGACAGGCCAGATATGGTAAGCAGTATAACGGCCCCCAAAGACATCCAAGTCCTAATCCCTTGAACTTTTGTGTACTTATTATGTTATGTGACAAAAGGGAATTAAGGTTGTACATGCAATTAAAGTTACTAATCAGGTGACCCTGAGATGGAGAGATTACCCTGAATTATCTTGATGGGCCCAATCTAATAACATGAGTCCTTAAAAGCAGAAGAGGAACAGACAGAAAAGAGGGTCATAGGGATGTGATGTGAAAAAGACTTGATCTGCTATTGTTTATGTTTCAGATGGAGGAAGGGGACACAAGCCAATGAATGCAAGTGGCCTCTAGAAGTTGGAAAAGGTAGATTCTTCCTCAGGCTTCCAGAAAGGAACACAATCCTATAGACACCTCAGTCTTAACCCAGGGAAGTCCACATTGGACTTCTGATCTATAGAACTGTAAGACAGTTAATTTGTTTTAAGCCATCAAGTTCTTGTTAATTTGCTATAGCAACAATAGAAAGCAAATACACCAGTGTATCCTAATTACTAAACTGAAATTATGTTTGTGATTTAAAGTGACTATAGGACTCTTCTATCCTGTGGGAGTGAAAAAAAAAGCTAGGATTTTCATCCAAGAAAGGAAAAAACCAAATCCATAAAGTTTAAAGGTGCAATGAAGAACAACAGTAAATTTAGGTTATGAACATACCATGAATAATTATTGTTCAATCTGCTAGTTATAATACATGTGCTTTCATTAATTTCTGTTTTCTTTTTTTTTTTTTTTTTTTGGTACACGGGCCTCTCACTGTTGTGGCCTCTCCCATTGCGGAGCACAGGCTCCGGATGCGCAGGCTCAGTGGCCATGGCTCACGGGCCTAGCCGCTCCGCGGCGTGTGGTATCTTCCCGGACCGGGGCACGAACCTATGTCCCCTGCATCGGCAGGCGGAATCTCAACCACTGTGCCACCAGGGAAGCTCCCTCATTAATTTCATAATTCATTTAGGCTAAAGTTAGCTTGAATTTGGTTTTGTTATTTATAACCAAACAGTTTTAATGAGTAAAAACTGTTAAGGATAATTATCTTAACAACAGGTACAAATGGCCTCAGGCAAGGCTGTTGAACACCATAGTTCTAGAATAGGAACAGTACTAGGGTTTCTTTTTTTTTTTAAAGAGAAGAAATCATAAAACATGCTATAAAAAAACACCTCCTTTCATCCTTAGCAAAAGTGTCAATAAAGTCAACACTATCTTATACACTGAGAAACTGAGGTTCAAAAATGTTAAGTAACTTTGTCAAGGTCATAAGTGATAGAACTGACATTCAAATCCCAGTCTTTCTGATATCAGAGCTCTGTTACAGCATTCATTCACTCAGCAAATGTTTACTGATTAAATACTACGTACTGCCACTGTGATATCTAGCTTGCTCACATTTAATAAGGCCTCGTTTTGTACCAAGTAATTTACATATATTAATTCATGTAATCTTTGTTCTATTATTCTAATTGTTCTAATTATGGTGTCCATTTTACAGATGACACCCAGAAAGGATAAGAAGCTTGCCTGAGATTTTGCAAATGACAGAGCCAGGATTCAAACCAGCCAGTGTGGTTCTTAGTGATCAGCCATTTATCTCTGCTGCTGCCTGTCCTAGGTGTTGAATATCTAGATAAAGTCTACTCTCACAAAGGTATAGTCTTGTTGGAGAAACACATGAGAACAAAGCAAACAAACAAACAAACAAATATTCATTGTAATAGGGTAATGTAAGACAAGGGCAGCATGTGATGTGAAAGAATAACAAGATGTCAAAAGATTTTTAGAGAAATAACATTTAAAACAGAGAGATAAAACGTGAGGAGCCAGCCATAGGAATGTTTGAAGGGTAGGGTGGGGAGCATACTGGGCAGTATGAGAGAGAGCCTAGAGATAGAAAAGAACTCGGCTCTTCCTTTTAATTGAAGGAAGGCCACTCTGCCTGAAGCAAAGGCTTAGTTAAACAGGATTAAACAATGAGAACTGCAGCACGAAATGGATAGATTTAATGTTGGTTTTATGGTTCTTCATTACTTGAAATAATATTTCCCCACAAAATTAATAATAAGAATTATTAATAAAAAAACTCATTTTCAAAATGAATTATGCATGTCTAATAAAAGAAATCAACTGTCTTCCATTTATCTTTGTTGGAGGAAAATCATTGTTATTTGGTACCGTAAGCGACCAAAGCACAGACATTACTGAGTGGTTCCTATTCTTGTTGCAGATCCAAAGGCCTCTATTGCATAAATAATAACGATAGTTCACAAAGTCAATTCACTCTTAACTTACTGATTATCTGGTCAGTTTTAGCTCATGGTAAATAAACTCAATTAAACTTATCATTGTCGTTTTTGGTTATAAGTTAATTATGTTGATGCATGATATACAGGCTATTGCAAATATCTATAGGTGGAAATGATAACCCTTAACAATATAATTCAGAAAGAAATCAGTCATACCCTCTCATACATTTGGAATGTGATATATTGCATATTTCAAAAGCTTGCTTTATTTAATTATATTTAGACATACTACTTAAATTCATAGCCAAAATCAGAATGTTGCTCACAAATTTTGTGGAAAGGGATGAATTATCATAATATTCTTTTGTTTTTAAGGGTATACACTTAGAGTGCCTTCTTCACATGAATTCATTAAAAATAAAACCAAATAGTAACCCCTTATAATAACTAATATTTAATAAATTAAAATATTGAATTCCCTACACAGAAACTTTTTCCAGTTATAATTTTATTGTAACAGATATTGCAAATAAATGATGTATCACAAACAAAATTATATGCAATTACAATCATAAAAAAGAGTAATAAATAATTAGTTTATGAAACTCAATCTGACTAATAATTCACTTAAATTAGTACATGATGATTCCCCTCTATCTCTGATCCCTAAGAATAATGAAAGGTGTGAAACATGGAAAAATGAATCCACCTGGCTTATAGAACATGCTAAGAATCAGTAAATTTTTAAATTATATTATCTAAATTTCAAGTTTATTTTACAGAAATCACCAAATAAGTACTGGCCTCCTCAAAGATTAAAAAAAAAAAGAAAATTTCAAAAAAGGCAGATTCTAAAATGATATTACAAAAATAATAATTTGGGTTACAGAGAAAATCTTATCAATTTTCTTTCCTGATGATAAAGAAGAACAGAGGCATGTGAGAATGGGATTGTTCTTATATTTACTAGATGGACATACTATTGGTTAAAGATGATGCTAAGGTATCATTTCATTTTTCCAAAGTAATATGTATAAAATCTGTTCACTAATACATTCCTAGGTGTTAAACATTTCTGAAACAATCTATGTTTTAAAATATTAGAATAATATATGTTGCTGTATATTTGGGTTCGATGGTCTTTTGTAAATTTGCCCTCTAGGAATACTGCAGCTTTATATTCCAGCAAGGAATATAAAGAATTTGCTTAACAAGAATGTGGGTTGGCGGAGAATCCTTCAAATGAAACATTTTAATTAGGGTCTCTCAATAATAAAAAGTATAAGGATTTTTTTTTGAGGAAAAGGACATGTATTTTCTCTGTTTTTACACACACACACACAAAAGAGAGAAAACCGAGACACTTGAGAGGAAGAGCAAACCTAGTTTTAAATTACATCCACTTTCATGGCAGGAAATTCTTCCAAAAGTATGCATTTATAAAGATACAAACTACTTTAATCTTTTACATCCTCTTAACAGCTTTAGCAGAAATTACTTTCATAAAGTACACATATTTGTTATAATTAAGTGACAAGACAGGGACAGGAATTCTGTGTGTTTTTCACTTTCTTTTTTTGTCCTATTATTTGGAAAAAAAATCTCTTTCCACTGTAAATAGATCAAGAAAAAAAATACTAAATACTTTTGATAAAGAAACAGTGACTAAAATTAAATTGCCAGCAAAACAAAATAAGAGTCCACACTGTACATTCTTCAACCATGCAGACCATCAATTCTCTCCCCATATCCTCAAAGTGCCCACAGTGATACCCTTGGTTGAGCATCTGAGAACAAGATGCAACATCCACACCTCCCTGCCTTTGCACCTATATTTCCCTGCACCGAAGATACACCTACACCTGCCAAAGATAAATATATCCACAGACACATAATACACCACATATCAGGTCACTCCTCTGAGCCGCTTTTCTCTGGCATCCTCCCTCATCCCTGACCCCAGAGCCTGTCTGGGGTGGTATGTTCCTCTCACGGTGATGCAGTTCATCTGTGGACAGAAGTTACAAATGTCTATACAGGAGCCAGAGCTGCCCTGGGAAACTATATTTGGCCCAGAAGGTGTTGTTTTCATTTTAAACTGGTCCAATTTTTTTATTACGTGATCTACCATAAAATTCCAGATTTCCAACTTTGCTGGAGAAAAAAATGATCTGCCACATTTTCACACTCAGAAATACTTTGGATCAGAGCAGCTCCCGTGCAATAGGTAGGACCTGTCAGGTTCACCACCCTCTCCATCTCTCCTGGGTCTATCAGCTTTCACATAGTGTTATAGCTACAGTGTGTGTGTGTGTGTGTGTGTGTGTGTGTGTGTGTGTGCATGCACCCATTTTTATCATGGAGAACTATTTCTCTGTACCTAGTCCACTCATCTTATTTTTGTCAACATAGCCTGTATATTATTTGACTTTGATACCCCCCCACCCCTAGGCTGTGGGAACATGAACATCACAGAAACTTTAAATACATACAACATGTATTACTACCATTACCTTCATTATTGCAACCAGTTTTAACCATGACTTCTTCATTACTTCACTTCAAACCCATTTTCAGTGCAACCAAAAATATCTATTTATCCCCTCCCCAGCTGTTCTTCTTCTGTTTAATGTGTTAAACATGTGATGACCAAAATAGAGGCTGTCAGAACGTAAAGCTATTGAGAACAACCTGGTTAATAAATCCATATATAAAGAAATTAGTGTAAATAGTATCCTACGTTCTTACCTTCCTTCCAGATAATTGGCTCCCCACCCAGGATTGAACACAGAAGGTGCAGAGAAGCACCAGAAGTTCTACCATAAGCTGCTGGAGTCAGCTGACAACCACAGGGTCCTCTGGGAAGTTAGTATTTGGTATAATTGCCTGAAACTCCTCCAGGCCTAACTAGGCTTGATTTCAGTGACTAGTGGGCTCATTTGCTCAATCTGTCTGATAGCTCATCAGGGAAAAACAGGCTTTTCATCACTTGTTAAATGAGAAATGTTACATTTTTTTAAAATGTAATCAAACTTTCTCCAGTCTCTGTGAAAGGTACAGAAGAGAGTATGTATTTCTGTTTAAACACTAATGAAAAGAAGAGCAAATGTTACCTGATCATCTACTATATGCCAAGCACTGAACTAGGTGATATACATTTTTTGTATTTTACTGCTCCACCTTGAGCTAGGTATCATTGTTCATATTTCTATAGATAAGGGAGTTGAATCTTCAAGTAAAGGTGAAACAGTGCCTAGTATAATAGGATTAGTAACTTGAAAGTCTGGGATGCAAACCCACATAGATTCAATGTGAAGTATGTTCTGATTTTACCAAGCTATGCTGTGCCTTCTCCCAAGCATTAAAGCCTTTTCATCCCCAGTCTCCTTAGGGGAGTGGGGCCTTAGTTAATGAGCAAATGAGCCATAAATCAGTAGCTGATGAGAAACATGGAAAGCAGAATCATACTGGAAAGCACCTGAGGATGTTTACCTGGGGAAGAGAAGAAAAAAGACCTAATTGCTGTTTATGAATATTTGAGGGATGAATCAATTGTTTGGGGGCTTAAAGTTTATGCAATTTGAAAAGAGGGGCTTTCTATGAAAATTGATACAAAATTACGAATGCAAAATTAGTTGTTGAAGAGAATATTTAGAATGACAAAAAGTTTTCAAGTTTTAAAAATGTGAACATGTACCACATTTATTTAAAAATCCAGAAAATTAATATAATACTATTTTTTATTCATTAACTATATAGCACACCTTTATAGCACTCTTTTCCCTGTATTTTTTGCTGTGTTCGTGATTGCCTCTTTAATCACTTTATGGCAAAGAGTTTATAATATCTTCTACAGACAGAATAGAGAGAAAATTCGTTTTTTTGGCATGGTTGATTGAAATTTGTTTTTTATTAATGATATTTTAGAAAGGCTTCTATCAGTTTCACAAGTCATTACTGAAAATACTGTATAAATGTTTAGGTTTGTTAGGAAATTAGGGAAAATGTCTGTCAAGTTTCTTTCATTTATGAGCTGTCACAGATGAACTCAGTGTTTATATATAGTACTGCTACAATTTTATACACTACAATTACAAGAATTCTTAAGAATTATAGTCTGTGCAATTCCCATAGAAAATAATATATGGTGTTTATAATTGTATATGCTCCATTATAGAGTATTTTATTACTGTATATTTCAGTATATTTCTGTTCCTGAGAACAGAAAATGTAGCTAGAGAAACTTCCATTGAACAATTTGACACACCTGATGATTAGACAAATCTTGATCAGCTAGCTTCTGACTCCCATTCAAGCATCCACTACCCACATACTTCTGGCATGAGACATCTTAGGATGTACTCATATTATGAATGGTATGACCTCTGAGTCACCTCAGAGTTATGAGCTCTGGCCATACCTAACAGAGTGAGCAGTAGCAAGTTTCTAGAAACCATTCCTATGTATTGGAATGGTTAGTGATGACTTAGATATACGTGAGAATTACTGCAAGCTCCATAAACATCTCCCCCTAAGCCCAAACTAAGTGTATTCCCAACTGAAGCTCCCCGTAATCAGTTCCAAAACTGCCCCAGCTCCTCTGACACCACATGACATGAGAGGAAATGTAATGGAGAAGTTGAAGTGGGAAGAGAGAGTTGTCCTCATTGCCTGTGCTTAAAATATCCTATTTTTGCTAATCTGAAATACATATGGCCTTCAGAATTATTTCTGGGGCCACTCCCAGAGTTTTGGAAGTGGTTAATAAGCTTAAGCTTTATTGATTTCACAGTAAATCTGCCTCTGTTGGAGGGTTACTGTGTGGATGAGGGACACCTGTGTTTTGTGTTTTTCTGTAGCACATGGGACTACATAGCTTGGGACAAAAATTATAGGCAAGAGGTTTCTGGTTCCATTTTAGAAAGAAATTACTAACAAAAAGAGGTGTCCAACAATATAATGGGCTGCATCAAAAAGTTGTGAACTCCTGTTACTGAAACTAGTTCAACTGAAAAGTGCTGTAATATCTGGAAGGGACGTTCTGAATGAGAGGTCAGGTCTGGAATCCATGCATGATCCTTACAACGATAAGTCACTGTGATATTTAGCTTTGACACATTAGCTCCTTTTTGCTTATTGTTTATAAGAATTTGGTTGAAAAAAAGAAAGCCAGTCCCAAGAACAAATGTCTAATAGAATCAAGAAATTCAGTTATTCAAAGAAATTCAAAATCTTATGTTGAATTGCATTCTTTCTTCTCCTTAATTCAGTGGCTCTTTTAAGAAACAAAGAAAAAATAGAAAAAGAAGACTTTTTGCAAAATAAAATCTTAAAAGCAGATGGGAATGGAGCTGCTGAGTTTGAAGCAAGGAGTAGAAAACAAAGAAGTTACCTTCACTCCCTTCTCTTCCCTGTCACCCTGCAGTGACCCTCTTGGACTCCAGCAGAATTTAGAATTTAGGGTTTCATGAAAGTCAATGTTCTATCCCATAGACCAAGGGCCTCCTCATGAATCTGTACTATCCATGTGAATGTCTCTATCTGAAACATGTTTATAGCAAAACTTAGAGCAAAGGGACTTTTGTGAAACATCTCACCAGGGTTTCTTAAGCTGGAACACGCATGTTCCAGGAGTCACAGGTAAAGGAAGGAAATAATAGGATCTGCAAGATAAAAGTGGCATGGTTTCCTGGTAAATCTGTTTTACTTGATGTTAAGTATATGCAGTGGTATTTTTATATTCAAATACATACAACAACAAACACAATGTAATATTTACAGAATTTTTGAAGATAAAATACATAACTTCAAAGAAAATTCCAGCTGGCCACAGGCAATTGCTGTTAGGACACCAGGGCCTGCACAGAGAGGTATGTGTTTCATTCATGTCTGCAGTTAGGAGTATTTCAGGGAGAAGCCCTGCATTAAGCTAATAGTTCAGAATTGGGCTTGAAAGCTGGAGACATGGCTCCTAATCTCTGCTCCAGAGTGTCTGACCGTCTTAAAGTCAGAGGAAATGGCACCTGTCTCCCGTACTTGGCTGCAAAGATAAAAATCAATCCAAGTGATTTTTATGAAACAACTTCAGAGTCCTTAGCATTTCAAGGGACACTATGGGGTAAAGATGTATAATGGAGCACACAGTCTGTGTCCTTTAAGAGCCTGCCACCTGGTACTGACAACAGAGACCAACCGATGACTAATCCGAAATGGTTATCAGATGAAGGAAGCCCAGGGAGCTTCATTTTGAAGAGCCAATTGCAATCATGAACTTTCTGGGGAATAAAGTTACTATAGAAATATATGGAACTGTTTTTATTACTGATAGTGAACATGTAGCTATCTGCAATCTGAAGAAAACAAGCTTCCTGATAAGACTATTTTAAAAAGATAAAAATGCACGAGAGCTAGGAAGTAATTCTAAAATGCTGATTGACAATGGAGGTAAACTGGGGGGTTATAAGAAGCTAAAAGCTATGCTTGTAAAATTAAAATCCTAAATGCATTACTCTAAGGAAGGTGATAAAACATTTCTAATCCTCTTTAGAAAGTATTTGTTTTTAATTTTGTTACTATGTACTCATATTGACTTTTACTTTCAAGAGCTTTTGATAAGAATTGCATTATCATATTTTCATATAAGATGTTTGCAGGAATATTTTGCTGAGTACCTTATAACAAAATAACCAACTAAGTAATTCTAAGATTTATTAAGATTGTAGGTGATTTTGTCATTTTATTTGATTCCTGTGGATTATCCAGTCAGTCAATTTGTTTCCCTTTTTTCTGGATGTCTGTTTGCTATCTCTAACACTTCTACTAAGAGAAACCAAAAAAAAAAAAAAAAGCTGAAGTCAAATTTATCAGCTTTAAGTTGGTGATTTTGTAAAATGTCCACTGACTAAATGCATGGACTAAAATAACATTACCACATTTTGCATTATCCATGATGGTTTTCTGCTCAAATATATGAAGAGCCTTGGGATGTTCCAAGGTATGGTTTGCTACTAGGTCACTTAATACCCTGCTGCATTGCTAATCACTGACCTGGTTTCAGAAATTCCAGTGCTGGCTTGCAGCAACAAATACTATAAAATGTAAGCACAGAACTGTTAGGGCTAGGAGAAAAGCAGCTTGAATAAGACAAAATCAGGAAGGTCCTAATAAATAGTGGTTAAAAGCAAGTTTGGGAATCTAACATAAGTGGATTAGAAATCAAATTCTGCTGCTTGGGATACCATAGGGTGACCTTGGGCAACTTACTTACGAGTCTCAGTGTCCTCCTTGGTAATACCATATCTCAGATTATTAAAGGAATGATTGAGTGTGTAGGTGTATTCCATTTATACACATATATATGTGTGTAAATGGAATAATAATCTTCAGGATAATATTATATATAAATATTTTCACATGTGTGTATGTATCTACAGGAAAATACTTTGGAAGTGAAATTTCTGGATAAAAAATATATGCATTTGTATTTTTTATAATGCCCTCCATTGAGGTTCTAACAATTTATATTCTTACCATCAATGTATGAGTGCTTATTTCCCCAAAACCTTACCAACATAGATATCATAAACTTTAAAATATTTGTCAATCTTATAGGTGAAAAAGGTGTCTTTCTTTGGTTTAATTTGTACTTTTCTTATTATAAGTGAAGTTGGTCATCTTTTAATATGATCAACATATATATGTACATATATATACATACATATATGGAAAGAGATTTTATCTATCTATCTACCATCTATCTATATTACTGAGGTGCACATACTATTCTATACAGTAAAGGCATATATCATCTACAATCTATGGGCATACATTTTGCTATGAATAGGATAATTAATAGGCCCAATGTTTGTTTTAATAATTTAAGGGTCTAAATATCTGTGTGGGTTGAATGTTAAAATCATATGTTGAAGTCCTATCCCTCAGTACCTCAGAATATGACCACATTTGGAGATACGGTCTTTACAGAGGTAATTAAGTTAAAATGAAGTTATTAATGTGGGCCCTAATCCAATACGACTAATGTCCTTGTAAAAAGAGTAAGTTTGGACACAGACTTCCCTTTCTAGATGAAGAACTGAAGCTCAGATTATGTAAATACTGTGACCAGGGCAAATTTAGTGGTTAGTGACTGAGCCAGGACTAAAAACAGCCCAATTATTCTCCCCTCAGCTCTAGTGTTGACTTTAATGAAATTATTGGGTTTCAAAACCACTGTTAGAGAACTTAGGGAGTTTTTCTTACTATAGTATAGTAGAAAATATTCTGGAAAATCTTTCTCATTATTTAGAAACATTCTAAAAAGACAGAAAAACATAACTGTAACACAACCTTTTTATACGAGTGAGGGTATGGGCTGAATTGTGTCCCCCCAAATTATGTTGAAGACTTAACCACCAGAATCTCAGAATGTGACCTTATTTGGAGATAAGGTCTTTCCTTTGAAAAGTATTTAGTTTAAAATGGGGTTATTAGGGTGAGACCTAATCCAGTATCAATGGTATTCTGATAAAAAGAGGAAATTTGAACACAGACACAGATAGAGGGAAGACTATGTAAAGACACAGGGAGTATAGCTGATTCACTTTGTTATAAAGCAGAAACTAACACACCATTGTAAAGCAATTATACTCCAATAAAGATGTTAAAAAAAAAAAAGACACAGGGAGAAGACAGCTATCTGCAAGCCAAGGACAGAGACCTGGAACAGAAATTTCCCTCATGGTCCTCAGAAGGAAGCAATCCTGCTGACCATCTTGGTCTGAGACTTCTAGTCTCCAGACCTTGAGAAAATAATTTTCTGTTGTATAAGCCACACAGTCTGTGGTACTTTGTTACAGCAGCCCTAGCAAACTAATACATTGTCTAAATTGACATCTTTGCTAAATGGATGGCCACTTACTTCTGTAAAGAGGTGAGCCCAAGGATGTCGTTAAGACTAGAGTCAAGACTCTTAAAATAGTTTGGTTCCCTTCCCTCATAAGCCAAAGAAAACTCAATTTTGTATTTTCTGTCTACTAATGACAAATTATATGAAACATACCCAATGTGTGGTAGAAACACATGTTATGTCATAGGGCATGTCTGACATTGTTTTGGCCTGTATAATCATTGAAGCTGGAGTTACCAGACATTTATCTAAGGCACAAAATATTTTGAATAATGTACCCCTAGGCCATCTCTTTGTGAGAAACATAGCTTTGCAGTCGAAGTTCCAGGATGAATTAATTGCAAAATATACTCTAAGTAATAGAAAGAGCTGACTGGCCATATGGTATAGTTATATATAAGCCAATTACATTTTGGAAGATATCTGCCAAAAACTACTTTTGTTTCAGAATAGCTGATATTAAAGAATTATTTCTGACAGTAGTAGTTAAACTGGACATAATTATTAGAGCAATCCCTAGACACACACACACACACACACACACACACACACACACACACCCCAAAGCATAGGAGGACATGTATCTCCTGCATATTTATGGTAGGAGAAAACACTCTTAATAAGGTTCATTTTGAGCTCCCAAATGAACTTGCTGGAATTGTTGTCCAAATGAAATAAAAACCCCAAAAAGAACACAAGATTCAAGTTCTAACTGAAGTGTTGGTAATGCTCCCCTCAGGGGACTTTAAATGAACTTGTGCTGTTTTGGGAGTACTGGAATCAGTAGAAAAGCCTAGCATCTTTTGATCTCACTTCACAAAATGGCTTTTAATTGTTCCAGTAAGATGGCTTAAAAAAGACAAAATTATAGGATTCCATATATAAAAATTATGCACAAAATACATGCTTAAAATTTTCCCAGTCCTCAAATATTTTCCTAGGCTGATAGTTTTCAGCCTTCTGTACCCACAACATTGACATTTTGATTAAACTTCCATAAGAAATAGTTCTTATTACAATGCAGTACATTGGGTTGGGGATGGTGGGGAGGGGCATATGCTATGCTTTCACACATTAGACACTAAATATCTGTTGAAGAAATATTTAATACTATATGCTTAACGTAAAAGTCTGAGAGCTTAAATGTATATTATTTTCTACTTTACTTTTTGAAAACAATGGGGGTACTAACTATGGGGATAGGTAAGTTATTTTGGCCAGTAATAATATCCAGAGAGAGAGACTCAGAAAAGTAAATAATTTTATAAAACTAGTAGAGATGTTCAAGAAATATCAACTAACTTATACACTACTTAAGTAGTACCTATCTACCCTCATGTAGTCTTTATTGTGATACAAAATGTCAATCTATTTCCCAATGATTCTTTTGTAAGTTATGTATCATGTCACTTCCTTGAATATGATGCTGTGAAAATATTTTGTATAAACTGACTCATTGCAAAGGATTCACTGAAAATTCTTGGCACTTTATAAGCATTTGGTCACTGTAGAAAGGTCAATGCTCATCAAAGCTTTTATTGTGCTATTGTAAAGTGAAATTGGTGGAATATGAACATATTAATAATTTAAGGAAGATAGATCCCTAGCTTCTTGCCATATTATTTTAAGCTGCATCCTAGTATGCTGGACAGAAATTTCATTGATTATACATATAAATTGTGTTGCTTTTACACAACATTGTTCTTTTTAATAGAAGCTGCTGCTACTATATTCTAACAACCAAAAAGAATACTACAGTCCAGGACACTTTCAGGGCAAATGGAGACTATATATATCCCTAGTACCATTTCCATATCTGACTACATGCCCTATTGCCTATTTTGATTTCCTACTTGCTTCAGGTTTACAATACAGATTTTAATGTTTTTAAAAATTATTTCCATGCAAAATATTTATTTATTTACTTATTTAATACTCATTCAACTTTTCAAAATCACTGGGGACTCATTAGGTAGTTGCAACAAAACAAAATAGGATACATAATTGGTCAATATACATGAGAAAAGGTTTACAGAAAGCTGCAGTTGTATAAATTATACTTTTAAATGTGATTTTAAAAACTATTTCATAACACACAAGCTAAAGGTCTCAAAGTTTGGATGGACTACATAAACATAGATAAATACATACAAACACACATACGCAGATACACACACAGTCACTCCTACATCACTGCCACCACACACACAACATTTTTTTACTTTTTAAAATGAATATAATTTTAGAAAGTAGATTATTAAAGCTTTCTCTAAAGCAAATCCTGGTTTTCCACCATATTCCATTAAATAAGCAGAGATGCTTCTTCACAGGAGAAAATAATATACCAAGTAGAAATGTGTAACGATAAAGGTACCAGAAGTGATGGCCAGGATTCTGGAAGCCTAGGAGTTTCAGCAAAGCTCAACTAATTTATCATGCCTGTTAAATAAGGGTAGTTGTTCTATTGACTTTCGTTTGCAGCATTTTCTCAATTCTATGACACAATATATATTAAATACACTATCTAGCTAACATATTTTCATAAATGGGAATGTTCTAAAATTCTTTAAAGTCTACTAAAAAGTAGACTGCCAGTTTTGCCTTCTTTTTCTCTTTTGCTTCATTTGACCATTTGCGTCTCTGTGTATTATATTAGCAGAACTGAATAGCCATAGAACACCATGAGAGAAGTGTTGAGTCAGATACAGTGAGGCCTTGTTTAATGATTTTTTTGACACTTAATTTTCATATTGTGGAGAATGAATTCACAGTCTATTTTGTTATTTCATAAGTGTTAACTCCTCTAATGAATTTATGTTAAGGGGTACCTGTGCATGGGAATTTTAATTTGTATGGTTTTTATTAATACTTAGAAGATTCAAAACATCAAATTATTCATTTGTCACTAATAGTGTTTCCACAATCCTAAAAAAAACACTGCAAATTTCAAGTAAATCTTATTTCTTTTTAAGGATTATGCACCAATATGAAAATTCAAAAGCCAGATAATTTTAGTGGACAAAATATAAAATTCCATGCCTTAGATGAAACCACATAGTAACTTAGTTTGGGCTTCATATTAGTGGTAAATTCCAGTGCTGCCACCGTGTGTGTGTGTGTGTGTGTGTGTGTGTGTATGTGTGTATAAAACAATGAAAATGAAAGAGATAAGCAAAGTATTATTTTGAACTTTAAGGTTATATAGAAATTTAACTCACCTTTCTTTTAAGATTTATTTTAATTGAGGGTATCTTTATGAGAATGTTTCAAATCTCACTAATTACATAGAGTCTAGATAAAAAGGAAACATAAAGTAAGGCCCAATATTAAAAATAATATGCAAAAGAGAATGAGGAAAAGAAAGAAATAAAGTTTTTTATTGTTAAAATCTGTTCTGGGGCTTCCCTGGTGGCGCAGTGGTTGAGAATCTGCCTGCCAATGCAGGGGACACAGGCTTGAGCCCTGGTCTGGGAAGATCCCACATGCCGCGGAGCAACTAGGCCCGTGAGCCACAACTACTGAGCCTGCGCATCTGGAGCCTGTGCTCCGCAACGAGAGGTCGCAATAGTGAGAGGCCCGCACGCCGCGATGAAGAGTGGTCCCCGCTTGCCGCAACTAGAGAAAGCCCTCGCATAGAAATGAAGACCTAACACAGCCAAAAAAAAAAAAAAAAAAAACTGTTCTGTTCATGTCTACTTCTAGTATTTGGACTATTTATATATACTTTCAAGCTATAAATTCATGGCAAAAAACTTCCTGAAGCTATCATCATGGCCACATGTCAAACAAGCAAATTATAAAAGAAAAAATACATACAGGGAGAAAACAAAACATAAGAAGAATATTTTAGCACAAATTAAATTCTGCATCCAGTGGATGCTGTATCTGACAAAATGGGGTGGCTATTATCCTTACACGTCAACTCAGACACAATTGAGTGTATTGTATGGGCAAGAACCAGAACCTATTGCTTACAAATGTAAGTTCTATCCAATAGAGTTATCAGTGTTATTTCACTTCAGTGTGCGATTTTGGTATACATTTTTGTTAACTACAAGCAAATGATGAATATTTCAAAGGAAGATTATTATGGTATTCATGCAGGAAAAAAAGTAGAGTAGTAAAAATGCTGATGTAAGAGATAGGTTCATATTCAATTAAAGTGGCACTTCATAAAGACCTAGTATGTGAACTAACATTTCAAATCCTCTAAAGGCTGAAACACTAAAACACACAAGCACATTCCTAATAAATGAATTCTTAATGAAGAGTACTGTATCCGTACTCTGGACTTAGAACACTCAAGCTCAATTTCAAGTTTTCTCATTTATCTTGTGACTGAGTAAAATCACCTGATTACTTGTATGTCTGTTCCCTAGTCTATAATTGGAAATATTGATGCTTATCCTGTCTTGTTTACCAAATGGCTGTAAGAACACATAAACTTACCTGCTCATATTATGTCTGAGAAAATGTACTATAAACTGTAATGCAGAATAAAAGGACTATGTAAATTAGCTATAGTGAAATCAGTAGGAAGATATTTGGATATATATTTGGCTTGAAAAAAAAAACTGGTATGTTTCTGAAAATTCTATCACACAAAAACCTGAAAAAGCGATGAAGTACAGTGGAAAGTATAGGGCTATGGAATCAGACAATCCTAGTTTTGAATCCCCTTTTCAGGCAACCATTGTCTATTCAACTAGAAAAATCTCAGTTTTGCTCTCCGTAAAATGGGCATAATAGTATTTTCCATTCAGAATTTTCTGGGTTGTTAAATCTGTGATCCATCATCAAGGAAAGACTTGTTTGATTCTTTTGGAATCAGAAAAGATTCTGATTCTTGGTGTGAAAAAAAATCATATTGGACTAATTTCTCATACCATATTCAAAAATAAACTCAAAATGGATAGAATATTTAGATGTAAGACCTGAAACCATACAACTTCTAGAAGAAAACATAAGCAGTATGCATTTGACACTGGTCTTAGCAATATTTTTGGGATGTATCTCCTCAGGCAATGGAAACAAAAGCAAAAATAAACAAATGGGACTAAATCAAACTAAAAAGTTTATACACAGTGAAAGAAACTATCAGCAACCAAAAAGGCCACCTACTGAATGGGAGAAGATATTCACAAATATATATCTTATAAGGGATTAATATCCAAAATATACAAAGAACTCATAGAAACTCAACATCAATAGAATCAAACAACTCAATTAAAAATGGGTGGAGGTCCTGAATAGATATTTTCCCATAGAAAACATACAGATGGCCAACAGACACATGAAAATATGCTCAACATCACTAATCATCAGGGAAATGAAAATCAAACCCACAATGAAATATCATTCACAACTATTAGAATAGCTATTATCAAAAAGACAACAAATAACAAGTGTTGGCGAAGATGTGGAGAAATGAGAAGCCTTGTTTGCTATTGATGGGAATGTAAATTGGTGTAGCCAGTATGGAAAACAGTATGAAGGTTCCTCAAAAAATTATAAATAGAACTATCATACAATCTAGCAATTCCACTCCCGGGTATTTATCTGAAGAAAATAAAAACTCTAATTCAAAAAGTTATATGTACCCCAATGTCACTGCAGCATTACTTACAATAGCCAAGATATGGATACAACTTAAGTGGCCTTTGATAGATGAATGGATAAAGATATGGTGTATACACAGATACACACACACACAATGGAATGTTAGTCATGATCAAGAATTAAATATTGCCATTTTTGACAACATGGATGGAACTATAGGATATTATGTTAAGGGAAATAAGTCAGACAGAGAAAGATAAATACCATATGATTTCATTTATATGTGGAATATAGAAAATAAGACAAATGAACAAACATAACAAAACAGAAACAGATTCATAGATACAGAGAACAAAAAGGTGGTTGCCAGAAAGGAGTGGCATGGGGGAACAAGAAAAGTAGGTGAAGATTAGGAGGTACAAACTTCCAGTTACAAAATAAATGAGTCACAAGTATGAAATGTACAGTGTGGGGTAACAAGACTTATTGTGGTGATCATTTTGTAATGTATAGCAATATTGAATCACTATGTTGTGTATCAGGAACTAACATAGTATTGTAGCTCAGTTATACTTCAACAAACAAATAAATTTATAGAAAAAGAGATCAGATTTGTAGTTACCAGAAGCAGAGGTGGAGGGAGGGTAACTGGAAGAATGTGGTTAAAAGGTATAAACTTCCAGTTATAAGTAAGTATGAGGGATGTAATGTACAACACGATTAATATAATTTACACTGCTGTGTGTTATACATGAAAGTTGTTGAGAGAGTAAGCCCTACAAGTCCTCATCACAAGGAAAAAATTTGGTTTTCTTTTTCATTTACTTTTTATCTATATGAGATGATGGATAGTCATTAAACTTACTGTGGTAACCATTTCATGATGCATGTAAGTCAAATCATTATCCTGTATACCTTAAACTTATACAGTGCTGGAAGAATAAAATTAAAATATTTAGATTAAAAAAAAAAAAAAGAAAGGAGTTGTGGTCTCCACTCCTGAGAGTGCTGTTAGGAAACAGCTTTTGGCTATCAGTCCCTTCCTTCAAAGGTCAGACTTAGAGGCAGAAACTCACCTGGCCCACAGTGATATCCTGGGTGTTCCACATCGAATGACTGACTTACATGAAAAAAAAGTTCTGCCCCTCTAGGCCCGACTCAGGAAAACTCTCACGGGTCATTCTAGCTCCAGATCTTCCTGTGGTGCTGGTGAAGACTGGCATTGGGACTATGGAGTAGTTTAACTCTGGCCCAATCCTGCTTCCTTTCCTCCCTTCCACAGGTATTGGTCCCAGGGCACACCATTCCAAACATCCTGTACCCTAAACTCTGTGTTAGAGCCAGCTTTGGGTGGAGGCCAACCTGTGACATAGGATTAGTGATGATATATAGAAAGGCCCTGATAAAGCATTATCATTAGATAAGTAAAGGCTGCTGTGGTTATCCTCAAACAAGTAAACAGTAAATTACACAGTGGTTAATAACTACTGCTGCTATGAAGGCAAGGAAGATACTGGTATATAATCAGAAACAAAGTTAGTTCAATCACTTTGATAATTCATAGGATAATTCAGGCCCAATATAGGTTATAGAGAACTAGGGTCATCACATGGATAATTTAGGTCAAAATATACTTTTACATAAAATGCCTACACAACTGAAGCAGAATTTTTTTTTTCTGGATAGTTATGAATTATCTCATATTTTTATTTTTTTTCAAAATGTAAATATAGTCTAAGATGGCAAACTTTGATGAAATAATTCACTGGGTTCTCCAGTGGTATCTAAACCAGTGGTCTTTATTTCTCACTGAGTTGATTATGCTTTTGTAACAAAATGCTTAAGGAAAATTAGTGAATAAAAAATGCCACAATGCAGGGCTTCACTGGTGGCGCAGTGGTTGAGAGTCCGCCTGCCGATGCAGGGGACATGGGTTTGTGCCCCAGTCTGGGAGAATCCCACATGCCGCGGAGTGGCTGGGCCCGTGAGCCATGGCCGCTGAGCCTGCACGTCTGGAGCCTGTGCTCTGCAATGGGAGAGGCCACAACAGTGAGAGGTCCATGTACCGGAAAGAAAAAAAAAAAAAAAAGCCACAATGGAAACTTGACAGAATAGAGTCAAACTGATACATAATAATTCCTGATATGTTAATATGAAATCTTATTACTGAAATAAGAAAAGACTTGATAGGCATCATCAGTTAATAAGATAGCATAAATAATGCTAAAAGTTTATGTTTTATTCCAAGCTGTAACAGGCAATGCTGGACAGTAATAAACAAGTCATGTTTAGATGTGCTATGCTGAAACAAACTGACAAAAGCCAGTTCATCACCATAATATTAGAGCAACTAAGTAATCCTTTGAGATATATCCTTTTTCTTACCATTATCTAAGATAGTAAAAACAGGAGAATTATATATATATGAAATACATGACATTCTTCAAATCTAATTTTGTCTAATCCTAGAATGATTAATGGGGTAGGAGGCAGCTACTCGGTTTTACCTCTTTTAAATTTTCCCATTTTGACAGACAAAAAGATCTCACAAATTAATTACTAAAAGATGTAGCTAACATTTATTGAGTCCTAATATGTGTCAGATGCTATGTTAAAATACTTTTTTGGATAATTTCATTTTAACCCTAACAAATACACTATTAGGTAGGAACTCTGATTATTGCCTTCTTTACAAATTGAAAAAAAATGAAAAATAGAAAGATTAACTAATTGCCCAAATGGTATAGGCAGAAGTTGAACCTCTCATATATATAATTGGAGAATTTAAAACCTAAACCAAATTAGATGAGCATAGCATCTTGTTTAATCTTTATAATATGTAAATCTATTAAATATATTAATATGAATTAGTCTTATTATCAAGTGAAAAAAGAGTAAATCTTTCTGGAAAGCAGGAATAGTTTAGAATTACCCATTCATACTCTTTTTATCCTATGAAATGTAGAGTTACTTTTTTTAAACAGTCCTAACAACCACATATAAGTTTTCTTTTTTATTCCTTTCTTTAGCCTAATTCACACCATAAAATCTGTGTACAGCATTATATACATAAGTCATATATATCAAAATTTACCCATTGAGAAATTTTCAAGAGTAATCATGGGTGATAAGCAATTTTCCCTCCCTCTCCCATATTCAGTAACATTTAATTACAGTTTCCTATCTTGTATTTTATTTACGGCACTTATCACAATAAGTAATTATACATTTAGTTTTGGGTCATTTGTTTAATGTATGTCTCCACACAATACTGTAAACTTCATAGAAGAACAAACCCTGCTGGTTTTTGTTTACATTGTATCCCCATCACTTGGCATGGGCTTGTACCAAGTAGAGGAACAATAATTATTGTTGAATGTAGGAATAAAAGTTAGAAAGGAAGGAGGTGTTCACATTGTAACTTAGTTAAAATCAGCTCCTGAGTGACTGAGAATTCACTTTGCACATGATAAAGATCAATACATACATTATGATGTATTTTAAAAGAATATATTATACCTAATAAATGTGGATACAGACTTTGATGCTGAAAACTTACATGAGAAAATTTTGAAAAGGTATGATCCCATCTTTGAAAATGGCAATTGAAATATTTTAAAATGTGGATAAAAATATTCTCAGATTAAATTATTAGCTGGTGGCAAAGATATGAGTTTACAAAACTAATTTTAGCACTAATTTCTGAAATACCAATCACGATCCATTAACCAAGTTAGGGATGCCACAGTGTAGGTACAACTTTTTTTGGTGGCCCCTTAAACCATCTTGATAAGAAACTCATTAAAAACATACTTTAAAGTCATATTAAATCCAAAAGTTAATTAAAGTAATATATCATATTAATAGAAAAAAAACAAAATTATATAATCATGTCAATAGACAAAAAGTATTTGATAAAATTCAATACACTTTCATGATAAAAATTCTCAAAACACTATGAATGAATACAAAGGAATTCCCTCAACCTAATAAAGGGCATTTACAAATAAAACACAGCTAATATCATACTTAATGGTATGGTAAAAAAAACCTAAATGATTTCCTTCTAATATCAGGAACAAGACAGAAATGTCCACTCTTTACTTTTATTCAGCACTGTACTGGAGGTTCTCAGGACTTCCCTGGTGGTGCAGTGGTTAAGAATCTGCCTGCCAATGCAGGGGACATGGGTTCGATCCCTGGTCTGGGAAGATCCCACATGCCACAGAACAACTATGCCTGTGTGCCACAACTACTGAGCCTGAGCTCTAGAGCCCAAAAGCCACAATTACTGAGCCCACGTGCCACAACTACTGAAGCCCATAGGCCTAGAGCCTGTGCTCCACAACAAGAGAAGCCACCACAATGAGAAGCCTGCACACCACAACAAAGAGTAACCCCCGCTTGCTGCAACTAGAGAAAGCCCGTGCACAGCAATGAAGACCCAATGACGAAGACCCAACACAGCCATAAATAAATAAATACATTAATTAATTAATTAATTAATTTAAAAAATTGTACTGGAGGTTCTAGACACAGCAATTACACAAGAACAAAAAATGTCCACCTAGAAAAGAAAGAAATAAAACTATTTTTATTTGCAGGTGACATTATGTTGCATATAGAATATCCTAAAGAATCAACTAGAAAAACTATTAGGACTAATAAACTCAGCAAGATGGCAGGATACAAAATCAAATGTATAAAATCAATTATATTTCTACATACTAACAATCAACTTTGTGAAAATGATATTAAGGAAACCATTGCATTTAAAATAGCATCAAAAAGGATAAAATACTTAGAAATAAACTTAACAAAAGAAGTGAAAATCTTATACACTGAAAACTACAAAACATTGTTGAAAAAAACTTAAAAAGTTATAAATAAATGGAAATACATCCCACGTTCATTGATCATGTCTTAATACTGTTAAGATGGCAGTGCTGCCCTTGATTGAAAGATTCAGAACAATCCTTATCAAAATTTCTGCTGCCTTTTTTGCAGAGTAAACAAGCTGATCCTAAAATTCGTATAGAAATTCAACAGACCTAGAATAGCCAAAACAATCATGAAAAGAAGGAGCAAGTTTGTAGGATTCATACTTCCCAAGTTAAAAACTTACTGTGCTACTGGCATATGAATAGATGTGTGGATAAATGGAATGGAATTGAGAGTCCAGAAATAATCCCATACAAATATGGTCAGTTGAGTTTTGATGAGGGTGCCAAGACAGTTCAATAGAGGAAACACAGTCTTTTTTTTTTCAACAACTTGTGCTGGGATAACTGGATATCCACGTGCCAAAGAATAAAGGTGGACCTCTACCTTACACAACACACACAAATTAGCTCAATTTGGATTATAGACCTAACTGTAAGAATGAAAACTATAAAACGCTTAAAACAAAATATATAAATAAATCTTAATGATATTGGATTAGGCAATGGTTTCTTAGATACAACACCAAAAGCACAAGTAACAACAAAAACAAAAAAGACAAAATTTGACTATTTCAAAATTAAAAACTTTTTGTCCTACAAAGAATACCATGAAGAAAGTGAAAAGACAGTCTGTGAAGTGGGGAAAACAAATTTGCAAATTATTATATCTGATAGGGGATATTAGTCTGCTAGGGTTGCTCTAACAAAATACCACAGATTAGGTAGTTTAAACAATAGAAATTTATTTCTCACTGTTCTGGAAGCTAAAAGCCCAAGATCATAGCATCAGCACTTGTTTTTTCCTGAGGTTTCTCTCTTTGGTTTGCCCACCTTCTCACTGTACCCTCACATGGCCTTTCCTTGGTACATGTGAGTGGAAAGACAGAGAGAGAAAGGAAGCAGGCATTCTTGGTGTCTCTCCATCTTCTTATAAGGACACTAGTCATAAGTCCACCCATGTGACCTCATTTAACCTTAATTACCTCTTTGCATTTCTCCAAAGAATATATACAAAAGACAAAGAAACACATTTTAAAAATGTTTGAGACCATTAGTTATTGGGAAAATGCAAGTCAAAAATCACTATGAAATATCACTTCATATTTTCATACTCACTAGTATAGCTATAATAAATAAGACATACAGTAACAAGTGTTGGTGAGGATGTGGAAAAATTGGATTCTTCATACATGTAAAATAGTATGATCACTTTTGAAAACAGTTTGGCAGCTCCTTAGAACATTAGGTATAGAATTATTATATGACCCAACATTTCCAATCCTAGGCATATTTAAGAGAAATGAAAAAATATATCCACCAAAAATGTGTATACAAATGTTCATAAATCCACACAAAAATTTGTCCATGAATGTTAACTATAGATCAAAAGTGAAAATATTCCAATTATCTGTCTACTAGTGAATGGATAAATAAAATATGGTATTCCATATAATGAAATATTTTTCATTAATAAATAAAGGAGTACTGATATATGCTACAACATGAATAAATTTTGAAAATATTACATTAAATTATAGAAACCAGTCACAAAAAAATCACATATTGTATAATTATATTTATATGAAATGTCCCAAATTGGCATGTCTATAGAGATAGAAAATAAATTAGCGGTTGCCTAGGGCTAGGTCTAGGTAGGGTAGATGAATTGTGGGGAAGAGTGGGAGCAATTACTAATGGCTGTGGGATTTCCTTTTGAGAGGATAAATATGTTCTAAATTAGATTGTGGTGATGGTTGCACAACCCTGTGAACTTACTAAAAACCATTTTAAATTGTACACTTAACCTGGTGAAATGTATGATATGTGGACTATATCTCAATAAAGATGGAAGATATAATTTCATTTCTATTAAATCATTTTTTACATCATTTAGGTGGCTTTTCAATAATAATTACTAGTCTACTTATGAAGAAAGTATCACCTATTAAAAGACATGTGGAAAAGCAATAAAGAAAAAAATAACATTTCTTCAGCTATGGATATCTAGTTGCTTTTCAAATGTTAAGTGAATATCTCCTACTTAATGCTATGTCTAAGCTATTTACAATTTGTTTGAAGGTTTAATCACTCAATATCTCTTTCAATTATCATGCTTGTCAGTTCACTGTCATGTTGACTTTATAGAATATTTACAGAGCTATTTGTCCTTATTTTGTTCTCAAATTTTAACTTAAAAGACCCTCCTGTTTCCTTAAGCAAATTCTATCCCTTAGGCTCTAGCTGTTAAGTAATACAAACGATACCAATAGCAAAAAAAATACGGTAAGCTTTGGTCTTCTTTCTGACAATGATTTTAGTTCAAAGACACTTCACAAAGTCTCAAAATTGGATGGATCTCTACAAGTCATTACCTGCTTTCCCAATTGAGCATACAGGATTTAATTAATAGAATAATTGCTTAAAGAACTGGGTCTAGGCAAGAATCTAGATCTGGAAATTCCAACTCCTCCACAGCTGTCCAACACGTACACTTAATCCCACATTTCAAACCATTCTACCACTTCCATTGTGAGACAACCCCACAAAAATGTAAAAAAGAGAGAATAACAGACAGAGAATAATGAAATCATCTCATGGATATTCCATGCATAGCGATCTTTTTCTCTATTAGATGGAGAAATGCTTATTTTTTGGCATTAGACTATTCTAGGGATATAAAAATATTTCAGGAAATAATACACATATACTCAAACAACTAGCCACACTATTACAGCACATTTAAATAATCATATTAAAAATGCTGAGCTAGTAATTTCAACTTTTAAATTAAATAAGATATAGCTCTATTTTTATAAAAATCTATTGTTTATTTTTTTGTAAATTCATTGTTTAACTTTTCCAAGTTGCAAATTTTCTCATGAGAACAGTGATTTTCTATAGATCATAATTTTGATTTTCTAGTAAGTGATAAAAACACAAATCAAGAGAGAAAAAATATTAAAGAATCAGCAATATCTTAATAATGTTAAGGCTTTCAGATATTCACAGTACCTTATTTCTCCACAGCTCAAATATTATTAAATTGTCATATTAATAAAAATAATGAAAAATGAAAACCTTTTAAAAATCTAAATTTGATAGTAAATGCCACATGGGAAGAACCATAATGTCTATCATTTGATAGCCTCTCTGCAGAGCATATTTTTCTGTGATGATAAAACTTAAGTACAGAAAAAGATACCCTCGGTTGGCAACCAACCAATGACTGAAAAAGGACTACTACCAGGCACAAGCAACTGAATATCCATAACTGTAGAAAACTACTCATCTTTAGAAATTTCATTCTTTTATTTTCTCTATTCTCTCCCATTCTTCATCCTATATTAATAGGGCTAGAATATAAAGAATAAATATGACAAAATATTATAATAATATATTGACTTGGCCTTATATAATCAAAAATTCTAATTTATAAAACCATAAGTTTTGTCTAGTACCTCTAAAACTAAAGAAAAAGTAAAATTGTTAATGTCATTTGACATGATTTATTGAGTAAATACTAGAGCAATTACATTGGGTAGAAGGTTGTCACTCTCTGAATCTAACCTACTTGTCATTAAACATTAAATATATTTTAAAGTTTCATAAAATCATTTTTTTCCATATACTTTACTCTGAAAAGGAAGAAAATGAATCCACAATTACTAAAATCTGGGCTTCTTGCTACTCTGGAGCTTGGACTCCTTACATTCTCTCCAGTTGCTCAGCAACTGTAATTGTATTAGAATCATTATATTAACATTAGATACTACCAAGCTTTATTTTTCTTTCTTACAAAAGGAGAGCTATTGTTAAACCAAATAATTTCTTTGAGGATAAAGGTAGCAGCATTTTGAATCTGAATGGGCTCAAGTGTAGCTTTCAACCTGCACAATTCAAATCACTCCTATGCAGATATAAAACATCCATTTGGATTATGTCCTTTTGTGTCTCGTGTGATAAGACCTGAAAAAACTCAGGACTAATATAAATCCTTTTTCAAAACAACTAAAGAGTCTTAGTTGATATAATTATTTAAATTATGCTCTCTTTTGAAAAAGCTGACCATAGAAATAAATTCATTATAAATCAACAAATTTTCAAAAATACTTAGACTTGATTTTGTTTTTTATTGTTTTATTTTATAACTGGAAGAAAGGACTATCCACACTTATTGGTAGAATGTTGTACAAAAAAGCCAATGCTTCTGGGTGATTTTCAGAGGCATCATATAACTTACTGCTACTCAGAACTACCAATAAACAAATGATTTGACCATAACTTTGGTGGTGATTTGTGCCTTATTTACAGAGTTTACCAAGAACCTATCATGAAGACCACCTTACGTTATTAGCAAGTAAGTGTTTTCTGAATCAAAATGAATAAAATAATCAATAGAATATACTCTAAAAAACCTATTGTTAAATAACCTGAATTAACCCAATTCTGGCTAGAGGTTATTTACCATGACTAGCTTCTAATTGGCTTGTGCTGTTAAAAAATGAAAGCCATTTCAACTCAGTTTTTATATCTGAAAACCAACAGAGTGAATTTAATGAAAAAGAAACACAAATTACCAGATAATTCATATGAATACTATGATAAATCATCTTCTATCAATACAAATAAATTATTGTCTCAAAGAGAAAAGAATATGGCAAGACAAAATAAATTAGGATACTGTTTATTTCTCTAAAAACCTGTATCCATCACGATACACTAAGTACTTATGCACATAAGTACACTAAGTACTTATGCATATAACAATGCACATTGTTATCCTTGTAAACACCTTATAAGTGCAGTGGTTCCAATGACTCAGAATGAACCTTCATATTTCAATGCTTATGACACATTTTATCATAGAAAGATAAAGTGACTATTTTTATCTTACATAAATCAATCCAAATCTCTGCTAAGTTCAAAAAAATGCATTGGCAAACACTTTAAACTGGCAATTTAAACTGAAAGATATTTATACTGTAGACAGAGAGGACTTATTTTAGCAAGGCCAACTCAAAATGAATATTCTAGCTATGCTTGTTATTATCCCTTACTCCCTTAGAGTAGATAATATCTTTACTCTTAACTGTCAGATTTTGTTTTTAACTTTGAAATTTTAACTGTTGTTTTTTTCAAGAAGAGTTAATCACACATAAAGATAACTGATTTGAGGCATCAAATAAGTCTGTAATATAATACAATGCAAACATTATGAAAGATCCTAAAATTGGGGGGAAACTTAAAATTGTACAAGGGATGGAGCTAGCTTTCTTTTTTAAGAATGATAAGAAGGGACAAAAAACATTATGGGAGAGTGGTGATAGTCAAACCAAATATAGGTCATTTGCTATGTTAGAAAGCTTACCTTTGGGTAGATGTTTCAAAATGGGGCCAGAAGACAGCGTTGAGTGGGGCTATACTGTCTCCACCACACCCAAATGGATAAAAAGGGATCGAACAAATGGCAAGAGAATTGGCACACAAGATGGGTCATTCACCACCCATCTAAGCGACAGAATAAATGGGAAAAACAGAATTCTTATCCCTAAGCTTTGATTTGGTCTTGGAACACTATGTTAATACAACATTAACATAGTGTTATGTAATACAACATTCTCCTCATCTGGGGAGAATATTTTTAAATGTTATGGAGGAGCAGCTTTTGGAAGAAGTGGCTCTAACACTGCCTATGGGCTTAAGTGTTTTTTAAATGCATGCAGTAAAGTTATGTGGTCTCTGAAGATGCTCTGTTAATGGTTTCTGTCCAAGACTTCTCAATGTCGAAATCTTGTGAAAGGGCCCATTCTCTCATTTTCCATATGGAGCAAGAGCTGAGAGGTCAATCTGAGCCCTGAATTCCTCTTCAACACTGCTATTTATCTTTGTGTCATGCAGAGTTCTGGCAGATAGCACACAGGAAGGAGTTAATTGACAATGTAATTAACAGATAATCTACAGAAGTATGGACAGGGCTATGGGAACCAACAAGGGATGGTGAAGCATCCAGGACCTAGCAACAGTAGGAAGCTACTACCACCCCTAAGTCTAATAGGACAAGAAGATCAAGCAGCATTATTAGATCTCAGTGAGAACTAGAACCTCTGCAGTATAAGTAGAAAGACTATGTAGTGAATTGAGGGGTAAAAATAGAGACTTCCTAGATCAATCAGGTTTATAAAAGTGAAAGAGAAGCAATAATTGCAATATGAAAAATATCTTTTAAATCAATCCTCGATTTGTCAAACTCTTTATTTTATGTGTCAGTATGGTCAATAACAATTTCTTCAGATGTTTGCTTACTTGTAGAAAAATCTTTCCCTAGTTCCATCAGTGTTTCATTTGTATGTATATCAAAAGTTTGTATTATTGCAAGACTTCTTTAAAAAGTATGTACATATTGATATCCTCCTGTGTATAATACATATTCATCATGGGATTTTGGAAAATATAACATTAAATATGGATCTTTTAGGAAACAACTGAACAGTAAGCTTGGTTTTAAAGCCACTTATGCATGCTCTATGGAGGGCAACAATCTTTGTTCTGTTCATTGAAATATCTTCTGTCTAGTTCAGTAGCTGACACGTATGAGGTGCTCAGTAAATACTTGTTGAATGAAATATAAATGATGACAATTTTGCTGTCTATATTTTTGTGGTAGCCCATAATACTTCTGTTATTTTCTTTTTACTTCAGATGCTGCTTTCAAGCCAGATAAGGCTTCACAGTTTGCTGTCTACTACCCAGGTTTCTCATGGTCATTCTCTGTCTAATTTCAACACCAATTTTAAATGAAAGAATTCTCTACCCATGTTTATTTTGTCTCCTACATACAATGTATTGGTGAATCATCATTTCCTATTCTATAACATGATTCTTATGTGTTCTTCTCATCTTCCCCCAACCCCAAAGAAGTCTTTATCACCAGCCTCAGTTAACTGCTTTTTAGACAATGGAAACTATCTTTATGTTGATACTCAGTTTCTATGCCATCCCTAAGTTACTTTTTATAACTTTCAAAATTATTTTACATTTCCTTCATTTTGATTCTGTGTTGCAATAACTTACATCATCATAAATTCCTAAGTATTACCTACACAGTATTTGAGTAGCCACTTATAGATATGCCATACTAAACACATGAACATGCGATTAGATTAGTCCTGGGTAAACAGAATATTTTTAAGAGTAAATAAAAACAAATGAAAAGAATATAAACCTTATTTTCATTTTTATAAAACCTAACTAAATTAGAGAGAGGCTACATGAAAACAATAGAACTGTATTACTTATGGTTTGACAGGAGGCTTTTGTTTGTTTGTTTGGTTTGTTTGTTTGCTTTTAGTTTTCTTCCTAGAATTGATTAATAATGAGTTTATACAATGTCCTAATTCTTCAAAGGATGAAGTTATTGACAATTGACAAGTAAATATCATACTCATATGGAACATAAGTATTCTAATAAAGATGCCATTTGAAAAATAAACTCATTTACTTTAAAGAATTAGCTCATGCAATCTTAAGTCACTTTCATTAAATTATAAACATGTTAATGTTACTTATATCCAAAAATAACTGACAGTTTCTTCTGTTGTTGTTGAAGTGTAAGTATTTCGGCGCAGTTCTAACATTTGCAAGTCCGGAGCAAGAGTACAAACAGAGGACCCAGCCCTCAGCCTCACCCCATTCTCTTCCTAAACCAGGCTCCATCAGGAAAATCAGAAGCCTGGTGCATGTGTGGAGACCACCAGCTGCATCTGAGCCCTACTGGGGGCTCCATCTGTAGGGCCTCTCCAGGGCCCTACTGCCCCTGGCTCCATCCCACAAGACAGATTCAGAAAGAGACCTGTGCAAGGCCAGGAAGCAGGTTAGGGGTATATTTGGGGCAGAGAATTTCTGGCTCCCTGGTACCAACATTATGGGATTGGGATGTGGGGGATACAGGGAGGGACATGGGCTCCAGTTGGGCATGTCCCTTTGGGAGAGATGTGGTGGGAGGAGGATCAGCCAAGGATCTAGAAAGAATGCAGCCCAAGGCAGGGTCCTGGTTGTCCAGGTCTAAGTGAAGGGCAGAAGAGTACCGACTGCATTTCATGAGAATTTTTTATGGAAAGGGTCCAAAACATTACAAAACTAAAAACACTCAGAAAACTTGTGAAGTTTTTTACCCTATATAGGAAATTTTCTGAGATGTAGTAGATGTCACAACTCTTATTTCAACACAATGTTCTTTTGAAACTGCACTTTCCTACAGTAAGTACTCCAAAGCTAATAAACCCTAGAGCAAACTCTAAAACTCAAAACATGAACTAAAGTATACTTTATATTTTCCTATATTATATTTTTTGTTTCTATGTACACTATATCTCATCGATGTGTACCAGGACACATGTTAAGTGGATATAAAACTGAGGTAAATAATAATAAAACTGACAACATGTCCTTGATTCTAAATAAATTATCAGCATTCTTTGGAGTATCCACTGTGTACACATTGTTGTATTGGGATATTAATGATTTACAAATTATTATTTTTCTGCATGTTGTTACATTTTATAGAGAAATATTTCAACAAGATACAAAACAACTATTCTTTACTTATTCACATTTTTGACAGATTATTGTTTTTAATGAACCACATACTGGAGAAGAGGAAAAGAAATCAGGTCAGATGAAGCATGCCATATTGATCAATTTTATAATAAGCTAGAATATCAATATTAGGAACCGAACAAATGGGGAGATTTCTAGGATCTTGACCCTTTACAAGGCTACAATGCTCTACCAGGAAACTGGGGCCCAAGTGTCCACAATTGCCAGGAAATCCCACTTGGCTCCTGTAGGAATGTGTAAAATTGTCATATAGCCTCCTCCCTTGAATAGAGTAAAAGAGAGCAGTCCCTAGTTTTTAGGGATGTCAAAGACCCCCTTTTTCCTCAAGGGCCACCCCAGTTGTGAAGGAAATATGTCAGAGGTTTCACTTAGCATGAGAAGGTCCCATTGGCAGGTACACTCCATCTAATGCTTCTGGAGTCAGACCTGGTGGCCAGCATTTTCCAGCAGGGCTTTTGTGACTGCTGATCTCAAAGTTTGTACCTCTAACTTTGCTCGGCTTCCACACCGTCTCTAAGTGGCAGCTTTCAGCAATGGCGTCCATGGTTGACTTCTCTCAGCAGCTGTTGCTAAGTCGGCTGTTCCGTGTGGTTGTTGTTCTAACACTGGCTGCTGGTAGAAAGCAGTGTCCTGAAGCCATCTCTGTGGCTTTTCATCTACCTTTTGCATTTCAGATCCTGCTCACCTCCTTAAATACTGGTCTAAAAACATCTTCTAGGTTTTGTTTCTTTAAATCAATTAATGAGCTCCCTGTTAACCCCCAGCACCATCTCCAGAAGGCATTTCACACCAGGGTTCCTGGTGAGAGCTATAGACATAGTTAGGATACTTTAGTTTTCTCAAATAATTTCATTTTCAAAGAATTTACTTAAAATCTTTCTTAAGTCACAATTGGGCAATGAGACTCAGTAATATGTTTTAGGGTCTGTTGACTCTCCCTTCCCTCCCTACCCAATCCCAACCCCAGCTGGTGACTTAACTTTCTTTGGTGGCAGCAAAGTGCAAAGAAAGTAAATGAAACATGACAAACTGCCACAATAGATAGCAACTCCAGCCAGTCCTAGAAGCCACCACACCAATATTGTAAGCTGTTTTCTATTCCAGTCCTGGTGTTCTGTCCATGTATTATTGGCCACCAGACAGAACAAATGAGGTCATATGGGTTAATGAAAACAGTTTTCTTACAATGACAATAATCTCAGCAGCAGAAGATACTATAAGTCTCCATTACTCAAGAAGATTACGATCTCTCTACTTAAGACCTAGTTCATCCTTTTGTGATCATTTGTTTTCTACAACACAAACCTCTCAAACGTCTGTATTACAATATCCTGAGCATGAGAAGGGGGCCCTGTAATCTAGGTAATCAGTAGTGCTGCTTGTGCAAGTTGGTCTGGGTTGGACCCTCTGTTCCACTTGGTTCCCAAGACAGATCTCTGTATTTGGCTCACCTCAATTTGGTAATATTGAGAATGTATGCACTTTATAACAGCATTTTTCTTACTCTCATCTCTTTGTCCTTTCATTAATAAAATAGATTCGGGTGAAAAATACCTCCCAATAACGTCATAATCCATGGTGCTTCGTTGCTATATTTTGCTGCGTCTAAGATGCCAAGTTCTGTTGAGACTTCCCTGGTTAAAATCAAACTCCCAGGATCTCTCATTGTTTATTCTCCCTCAGGAAGTTAAAGGAAGAACTTGTCAGCCTTTCAAAAGACAACCTGAACTCATATTCAAAGAACTTAGCAAAAGGCTCTAACATTTCTTTTTTAGTCTACTTTAGAGAGCAACATGGGTATTTATTCATATATACCTATCATCCATCCTCTATTTTTCTATTATCTAACCTTCATATCACAAACACTCTAAAAGTGATTCTGAACTACTGATTTGGTTATTAATCAAGTCAAACTATCTTTTCTTTTCCAGTACAGGTAGGGACAAATACTTAAGTACAAGGTATAAAAGTTATCAGAAAGCACATGAAGTTTCAACTTAAGTATAAAAAATTGACACACAAGTTGATCACCGATTTATAAAAACCCAGAAGATATATTCCCTTCTTGATATGTCCCTAGGACATATCTCTGTCCTAGCTATGTTTAAAAAATACATTTAAGCCCTATTCCAGAGATAAAATGGATATTAACAACTATGGTTTTCCAACAATTCTCAGACTGTAATTTTGTTCAGGGAGCTACTTCTGAATTATTTGAGTTAAGAAAGGGCAAACATTTTAACTTATTTAGTCTTTGCTGATTTTCTAATACAGTTTATCCATTCATTTATAGGATCATCTTTTTAAGCACAGTATAAGTTTGCTTCTAATGCCACACACCAGTTGCCATAGCAATCATTTTCTTCCATTCATGTGTACATTGACTTCCTTTCTGTTTTTTAGGCTGCCTTTCCAGACACTTTTGCTCATGGAAATCTATGAAAAGTCATTTTTCTTCATGGTGTTGTCTAAAGCAAATGTTTAATGAGTTTTAAATCTACAAATGCAATATGCCTCTGCTGTGCTGTTTATTTTACCCATTCTTCATTTATCACCAAATAATACACATTTCTCTTAATCAACTTAACAGATGAAGGAAATCAGATTGATCACAGATAAGCCTAGATAAGCTGAGTTCCTTAATATACTAATATATTCCAAGGCTTTGAAAACTTTAGGTACTTAAAATACAATGTGCTTTGATAAGGTCCTGCCGATTACTGAGTGAGCCCCTCCCCTCTCCCATCAATATCCACCAACTCACTTTTCCTTCCACAGGTTCCCTTCATGTTTCCAACTGTTTATTTTTTTTTTAGGGGTCAACTCTTACATGCTATGTCCTTTCTCATAATTATACAACAGTAACTCTTTTAATGAATATTATACAGTCCTATCCTATTTTATAGTACTGATTCTTCTGGAATTCATCAAAATACTATCAAACCTGCAATATTTTTGACGTTTAATTAATTCAGAACATACAATCATGGATAGCCACACCACACCACACACACACACACACACACATACAAACACACACACACACACACGCAAACAACTTGTTCCCTGCCTCAACAATTTACTTGTGGATATGTTCTACATGGGGCCATAAACAATGGAAGAGCTAAATAACTATACAAGGGAACACCCACGAAACACTGCAAGGCATGATTACTTGCTTGAACAAGGGGTATAGACCATAAGGTTCATGGCAAACAAGAGACTAATCATTTTGCAATTCAGAGTTAAAGGATTATTCCCCCAGCTAAATACAGAAACTTCTGCCTTGGGCATAAAAAATGTACCACATCTGGTCCAGTTAATAAAGAGAACTCAGAGAAACCTGCGATTCTCTACTATGAGAACTTCAGTACCCTGAACCCTTCAACATTTGCTAAAATTGCTCAGTGACTTCAATTTGACACTTTCTTCCCCTCATGACAAACTTTCAATATGCCTTCTAAATTGACTATCATGTCTTTAACCCATTTATTCAACAAAATATTTCATTCCATCCAGCACTGTGCTAGCTATTGTGGTACATGATCTATATTAATCAAATCATGGGGCAACTCTATTTAAGTAAATATGGTTTGTGACACAAAGAGTAAAAACAGACATAGGGTCTTCAACCAAAAGCTGGGTTATACTTCAAATACTCATCTTCACATAGTGTGATTGGAGGTTTTTTAGGCACATACATCTCTGACAGCATCATCAAAGTTGTATATTGTTATGTACACTTATTTTCTATCTTATATTTTTAAAAAAGTCAATATCAAGTCAAGGCAGAGTACCTTTCATTACGGAAGAGGGTGATATTATTTTACTGAATATAAATAAGTTCATAACACCCCAACTAGCCAAGCAAACAACTGTACATGCCACAGAACAAGACAATAGTTATACAACAATTTATCTATTTGTAAAAATGTAAAGATTTATCTAAGAGTATATGGTGATACATTTCCATCTTCTGTTAAACTATTTTAAAAGTTAAAAATAACAAATTAATCTTTAATCAGTCTTGAGGTCAAGACAGCAAAGCACATTCCTGACAAACCCTGTGTTGAATGAAGCCTATTTCTAACCCAGTAGTTCCAGCTTTGTAGTTCCAGCTCTGGCTAAAAGCACCTTACAAGAAGTATTAAGTTACTTTTCAGCATGGCTCTGTCAAAACAATGAAGAAATACAATAATTTAGCTTTGCAAAATCTAGAAATGTAAATAAACGAGATGCATTTAGGCAGTTTTGCGTATTGTGTTTTCATTACACTTTCAATGTTTTCCTTAACTTGTGAAATATTTTGTCAGTTTGGAGGGGGGAAAAGAAAACCTAAAAATTTCATCATCTCTAAGAATTCAAATCCAACTCTAACCCCCAAAGATGTCATCTCATCTCTTCATGGGTCCTTACAAGAATATAAACCAAATATATTATATTAACCCATTAGTTAACCAGTTAGTGAACTTTATTTTCTGCTGATTTATAGAACTATGTTTTATACATCATGTAATAATCACAATGATGTGATTAGCCAGATGTTCTAACTTGGTATCAGAATATCTATATTTATGTGATAAGGCACTAGAGAAGAAGCAAATTTAATTTTTGTATATTGAGAGTAGAAGGAGGGAAGCTGAGTGATGTTCCCTTAACCTTTATTACTATAGAAGGACATAACCTTAACTAAACTTTCAGACAAACCTTGTGTTTCTTCGATACACCATGGACCTATGCCTTTTCTATAACTTTACAATTCAGTTTTATACCTGATCTTTCCACATCAAGATGTATTATCTTTCCTTAAATTTCTTCTCCATTATTAGCAAATGGTTTCTTATTTGCTAATAGGAAAACCCAAATGGAACTTAAATGGAAAACCCAAAAAATCTCAGGGCTCCTTGTCATAGAGGGAGGGACAACTGGGGTCTGGGAGGGAAATACAAAACAGATTAATCATCCTCTCTGCACAAGAATAACAAGCATAAGTTTACTTTTTTCTGTAAAGTTTTTTGCCAAGCAAGGGATCATGCAAAAATAATCAGATGGCAGCTTGATGCTAATTTAACTAGAGCTCCTGGCTGTGCCCTGGCCTTTTGGTACCAGTTAACTAACTAGATGTTGGTATAAAGATACCACAGCTAATCATGTAATCCCTGTGCCTTTACACAATCACTGGTTGTGGAATATGCACTAAATTAGGAAAAAAGGATCGATATCAACTGAGAAGAGCCTGCTGTAATCTACTGAAAACACAGCGATAAGGAGGTAATGAAGAGGCAAACTTGAATAGGGTAGTAGAGTACACTGACAAAGTTTAGAGCCAAAATTCACATTTCGAACACATTAAAAATTCATGAACGTTTAGTTTCAATTTCAAAGACTTCAAACAGCATAAAACAAAATAAATAAATATGGCAGGAAAGCAACATAACTATAGTCTGTGTCTCATTCTCTCAGAGCCTACATCTTAATAACCACTCAATCGAAAGGCAGCAAAATGAAGTCAAGTGTCATACTCATGGTAAAGAACTAAAACTGTAGAATCACACCCACATCTGCCTAGATAAAGAAATGTCAAATTCAATAGCTTTACATAAAATCATATTCAAGGGACAAAATAAAGCATACCATGTTGACAAAGAAAAAATAAAATAGGACTATGATAACCTGTATCATTTTCAGAATAAGCTACCTTTGAAAAGAAGAAATAGTATGTTATACATTGAGCAGTTACTTACACTTTGAAAAAACAAAGGGCTATAGGGTCTGCACAGAAGTGAAAAGGGTATTAGGACCTGGTATTTGATTCAGAAGAACAAGTGTAAAAACTGCAATTTATCTGAACATTCAAGATAAATAAGTAAATAACTCTAAACTTCAAACATAATTTGCCTCTTTCCTTTTGAAATGCACTTTAAATAGCAAAGAAAATGTGTTTTCCCCCACATTCTGGCTGCTTTATAAACATTAATTAATTAATCTCCATAATACCCTTGTGACTGTGAATAGGTATTTTCTCTGTGTTCTACAAATGAGAAAACTATAATAATAATTATGTACATTTATAGAACTCTTTTTCCCTTAGGGGTTCAGGGTGCCTTATTATTTTGAAATGACTAAACAGACATTAATTATCATGATACTTTTATGAGGTATGTAAAACTACAATTAAATGAGTATGATTGAAAGATTAAAAATAAAGAAGAAATTTTATCCTGCATTTGTTCCTTCTTAAAATCACCCCTATATAACAAGATGATCCCGGTTGGGTGATAGTAACTACAGTAATACTGAGATACTATTTTGGAAATATAAAAATGTTGTACAGTTTTTTTTCTTCAAAGATACTAAAAAAATTGACCTCAAATAAGTCTTAGAATTTTCTAAACGAAAGGAAAGGAAACAGAGAAGATGCAATAGGAAGTCAAGAAGAATGATAAATGAGCAGACATTTATTAATTTAACAAATATCTACTCAGTTCTGATAATGGAGCAGCCATGATTCTAGGTCCATGGAATATCGAAATGAACAAAACAAAGACCTGTCCTCATGGAGCTTACATTCCAAAACAGGAGCAAGACAACAAAAAAAATAAACAAATAAAATAATTTCAGTTGAAAAATAAATTTTTATGAAGCAAATACACCAGGGTAAAGAGGCAGAGTGAGGGCCTTAGTATATGCAAAGAGTAAGAGAGGGACATGACATAGAGATCAAGGTCAGGAACTGAGAAGATGAGTACCAGAAAATGTTCTGTTAGTGTGGAGACTGGATAGCATGACATACATGACATGCTTAGCATGTAGTAATCACTCAATACAGGTTTTGTGGTTTTGTTTGTTTATTGAGATTTTTTTTTTATTTGAGAACTAGAGCAACAGTCTTAGCTTTGAGTTAGTGTATATTTTCTAGTTAGTGAATCTAATGAAGCAAATGGTTCCTCTTATTACAATGGTTCTCAACCCTGCCTGAACTATAGCATAGCCAGGGAGTACTTGTTAAATGATGGATACCCTGAAAGCCCTCTGAAATTTCTGATATAAGAATATTGCAGGTAGGATTGATAACCTGTTGTTGCCACAGCCTTCTCCAACACACCCTCTAGCACTGCAGGAGACTCAAGCACTCAGGATTTCAGGGCCAGACAGATAATGTTGATGTACCCAGATAGGGCAGCTTAAGAAACAAACATGATAATTGTAGCACTCAGCACTCACTGAGGTATTTAAATAACATATGAAAACTCTGTGGGCTGAATTTGGCTTAGAAATTGGCAGTTTGCCAGGGCTACAAAATGCACACTATCTGATTGCACAAAATACAAAGAGCTCTGATCCCAGTGATGAAGTTCTGCAAAGTGTCAGGATTGGCTAGGATTTAGCCATAATTCTGCAGTTACAGAGTGCAATACCCCTCAACTCTGGGACAGCATCCATTGGGCTCTTCATGCCAAGATGTAATTCTCACTGTCATCAGGTAAACACTTGTAACAGAAATTCAGAGAAGCCTGAAGGGGACAAGCCAAGAAAGGAAACAAAGGCTATAGTCATTCAATAAGCTCTAGTAAATTCTTCCACCCAGCTGAGATCCTCAGGTGAGAAGTCACAAAAACTATATTTTCCATTCTACAGTTAAACATGGCAGTTTCAAAAGGCAAAAATGTTTAAAATGATACAAGTTATTTTTTAAAATGTATGGAAAACAATGTTGACTCCATTAGATGGCATTACAGAAGTTTTTGGCCATCTGTATGTTCAGCTCATCTTTACATGAAAACACAATATGGACGTAATTAAGAAATGGAGGAAAACCAGCCAAGAGACACCAAGCACCTTCACATTAAATATGATAGAATGCATTCATTTCATTGCCTAATTTAGTCATTATTGCTCAACTGGGTGAGTAGTTCACACAAATTACAACATATGCATTTAACACATATATAAATATACGTAAGAACAGAGATTTCTGTAAAATGTTTCATCCTCTTGTGTCATTTGTGTCAATGCAAATATTGGAATTATTTTTGCACATTAGGCAACTGTGTAAAAGCCAGTGTAATAGTAAAAGTTCCCCTGAAAAGTAAGAGAACTAGTCTATTAAACCCACATACACACACTACTTTTGCATTTGTTCCTTCTCTATCCTCCAAATATTTGAACTGTTTCTCACTTGGAGAAGACCCTTGACTGAAGTGTAATCTTGTAGTCAGTGAGAAGCAATGCCATTGTCTGGATCATCTATTTGTTACTTAAACTCTGTTTGTGATCTAGTACTTTAACAGTTTGAATAAGAGTAAATTGTTATCTCAGTAGTGAACCAAAAGCAGCAGCTGACACTCAAAAGCAATAGATATCTATTCTCACACTTCCCTACAAGGAGAAAAGACTCAAGTGTATCTAAAGTATTAATGATGCTAGAAAAAGGAAATAGTGACCCTGACCTGTCTCCTGAAGCACAAAAGTTTTGTATTAAGTAACCAATGTACACATGGGATATTTTGCCCTTCTGTCCATAAAGGAGAGGAGAAGCATCCCCTCTCTGCCTATTTCTCTAGCATAATTCCCTGTTATTCCTCCATAAAAATCATGATTGTGGCCAGGATGCTTAATACTATCCCTCCTGAGCACATCAAGCACTTGTCTCTTCAACTCTTCACCCATTTTGTTCCCCCTTCCTAGACCCTATATTTCCTCTTACAATAAGTCTTATCAATCTTTAAAGGTTCCCTTCAAATCCCTTTTTATCACTATACAGCCTTCTAATATTATTTTAATATTACTTCTAATATTATTTTTTCTCCACTAAATCCTATAGAACTTTATTTTTATTTATTTATTTATTTTTTTTGTGGTACACGGGCCTCTCACTGCTATGGCCTCTCCCACTGTGGAGCACAGGCTCCGGACACACAGGCCCAGTGGCCATGGCTCACGGGCTCCGCAGCATGTGGGATCCTCCCAGACCGGGGCACGAACCCACGTCCCCTGCATCGGCAGGCAGACTCCCAACCACTGCACCACCAGGTAAGCCCCTAGAACTTATTTTTATACCTCTCTTACAGCATTTACCATATACTGTCTTTCTAACTACTGCCTATATAATATGGTGTCACTGAAACTCAGCCCTATGAGGGACTACAGGGGATATCTGGTCCAATTGCCTAAACAGTGCAGGAAGCCATTCTCCACACCTCCAGCAAATGCTTATCTTGCTTTGCTTGGCTTGTCAACCTCCTTCTGCTTCCAAGAATGGGAAGTGCACACTTTCTTTATTTAACATAGGTATGCAGAAGAGGTGCACAGTAGCCCCAGTAAATACCTGTTGAATGAATAAAAATACTTTATATTAAAGTTGAACTGCTCTAACATTGAACTAGATCTTCCTCATACTTAGTTCAAATGTGGCTCTCTGTCATTTTAACTCATAATAATTACTCTAGGGTTCTGCCTGCTTCTATACACATAGAAGACATGCTTTAGTACAGATCATATGAACTGGACAGCTACATGTAAAAGAATGAAATTAGAACACTCCCTAACACCATACACAAAAATAAACTCAAAATGGATTAAACACCTAAATGTAGGGAGAGAAAATATAAAACTCTTAGAGGAAGACATAGGTAGAACACACTATGACATACATCATAGCAAGATCCTTTTTGACCCACCTCCTAGAGAAATGGAAATAAAAACAAAAATAAACAAATGGGACCTAATGAAACTTCAAAGCTTTTGCACAGCAAAGGAAACTATAAACAAGATGAAAAGACAATACTTAGAATGGGAGAAAATATTCGCAAATGAAGCAACTGACAAAGGATTAATTTCCAAAATATACAAGCAGCTCATGCAGCTCAATATCAAAAAAACAAACAATCCAATCCAAAAATGGGCAGAAGACATAAATAGACATTTCTTCAAAGAACATATACAGATTGCCAACAAACACATGAAAAGATGCTCAACATCACTAATCATTAGAGAAATGCAAATAAAAACTACAATGAGGTATCACCTCACACCAGTCAGAATGGCCATCATCAAAAAATCTACAAACAGTAAATGCTGGAGAGGGTGTGGAGAAAAAGGAACCCTCTTGCACTGTTGGTGGGAATGTAAATTGATACAGCCACTATGGAGAACAGTATGGAGGTGCCTAAAAAACTAAAAATAAAATAGAATCACCAAATGACCCAGCGATCCCACTACTGGGCATATACCCTGAGAAAACCATAATTCAAAAAGAGTCATGTACCAAAATGTTCATTACAGCTCTATTTACAATAGCCAGGACATGGAAGCAACCTAAGTGTCCATCAACAGATAAATGGATAAAGAAGATGTGGCACATATATACATTGGAATATTACTTAGCCATAAAAAGAAACGAAACTGAGTTATTTGTAGTGAGGTGGATGGACCTAGAGTCTGTCATACAGAGGGAAGTAAGTCAGAAAGAGAAAAACAAATACTGTATGCTAACACATATATATGGAATCTTTAAAAAAAATGGTTCTGAAGAACCTAGAGGCAGGATAGGAATAAAGAAGCAGACGTAGAGAATGGACTTAAGGACATGGGGAGGGGGAAGGGTAAGCTGGGATGAAGTGAGAGAGTGGCATGGACATAAATACACTACCAAATGTAAAATAGATAGCTAGTGGGAAGCAGCCACATAGCACAGGGAGATCAGCTCGGTGTTTTGTGTCCACCTAGAGGGGTGGGATAGGGAGGGTGGGAGGGAGATGCAAGAGGGAGGATATATGGGGATATATGTTTATGCATAGCTGATTGACTTTGTTATACAGCAAAAACAAACACCATTGTAAAGTAATTATACTCCAATAAAAGTGTTAAAAAAAAACAAAAAAAATTAACAACAACAAAAATGACAGATCATATGATGAGGAGTTTTATCTTGACCACACCGAATATCCCCTTTAATCATCAAAGATAATTTCCAGACCCTCCCTTGGAAAACTTAACACTTAGACCATGGCACTGAGAACAGGGTTCAATGTTCCTCTGAACACCTAGATTACAGAATGTCTCTCTACTTGGGAAAGAGTACTAATGCCCAGAACAGTACCAATATGCAGATAGTAAATATTCACTCAATACAGGTTGAAAATCTGTGTGATTGGCATAACTCTGGAATACCAGTACCATACCATCTCTAGAAGAAACATATATTCATTCTTAATAATACTGTAGTCTATGTGCATTTTTTTAGACCATTTTCTGGCATTCAAAAGACCACCTTGATTTTATTTAAAGTCCACTTGCCAACTTTTCACAAGAGAACTGAAGATGAAGCCTGTTGAAGCATGAAGGGAAGTCAGAGTATAGCGTGCCTATGCAGACATATGTGGAAGGGAGTGGGTCAAACTGTAGAAACAGCAGATGGACCAAGCTCCACATTAAACAGAACAGGTTGAGAGTAGAGATATCCTTTGCTGTATTTTTTCATTCCTTTAACTTTCAATCCTTCAGGAAATCAAATCTCTCATCAACACAGAAAGAATAGTGCAATTTATCAGCCATGTTATTGTTTTCTCACAGTAGACAAAGTGTTCTCAGGCCTACATTGGATAGTATTAGGTGCATTTGACTTTAATCACCTTCAAAAAATGTACCGTTGCTTTTCTATGTCTAACAGTTAACAATCTTTTAAGTGTAAATATATTTTTTCAATATTTTCCAACTCTTTAATCACTTGAGTTGTTTGAGTTCCAGTTTTATTTATTAATTTCCACCATGTCCTTGTGTTAGAACAGAGAAAGGAGAACACTTGGTGGCAAAGGGTTGTATCATAATTTTTTATATCCTACTAAAATAAACAATGAAATACATGTATGTTTTGGTCAAAATATTCTGCTAATTTAACCTATATTTCATAGAGAGAGGTTCTTTACAAGGAGGTAGGACAGTAGTTTCCAGACCAGTGTCCAAGTTAACAAGGAGGAGACTGCAGTATTCTGTCCCTTGAAAAGATTATGACAATTGACAAATTACATAATCACTTTACTCATTAGTACTGTGATTGAAATTAAGTGTATGAAGCAATAAACTTCAGTTAATTAATTCCTGATGTTGTATAGCTTTCTACTATTTCCCAAAGCTGTTCCTATTGTTTTTTGCCCCAAAGGAATTTAAGGAAAAATTTTTAAAAAGCTTTTCTCTATGATCACATAGTGTGCTGTGCACTGTGAAATGAATTATGTTCTTAAGTATGTATATTATGTATAAACAGTGATGCAGGTTTTATCACCCATGGTGAGCAATGAAGTCCTTCATAACTGAATCAATGAAATGTCTTAATTTTATCACACTGCCACCATGATTCATAAGAAGTACATAAAGATCCATCATTGAAATGAGAGAAATCTCTTCCATCTTCAATAACGAAAATGAAAAGCAATATGTGCCTAGAGATTAGATCATCTGTCAGTTACAATGCATCATTGCAGGTTTTCAAATTACAAATATGTAGTTTTCTGAGTGGCAAATTTCATGGCTGAGGGAGTACAGATCAGTTTGCCAGTTCACAACAAGGTATGTGGAATTCAGGAAGGTTTTGGGAACTTGGGGACTGGATGGAGCACATGGCTCAATGTTATTCATAAGAAGATTTCAACAAGAAGTAGTTCTGGAGCTATGGAGCTGCAGTGTTAACAAAGGTGTGAGTCTTTAAAGCCTATAACCTAAACATGGGCATTCACTGCCAATGAGATCTGTCAGTGTTCTGGGAGCAGTAAGCATGGTATAGAATCATGGTTTCTATTGCCCGTATCATTACCGTAGCTGCACACCCTGTGGGAGGCTACCCAACAGCCTCAGGACAATTTTCACATGCATTTTGTAAACCTGTAGAACATCTTGGTGTAGAGTTATAAGAGTTATGGGGCTGTTTGATTGTGTGCCAAAAAGAAGATTTTAGGTCCAAGTAAGAAATATTTGTCTTGCTTGTCCAGGTCTGTCAATCAATGGCATTTATTGAGCTCCCACTGTCTGTAAAGATTCTTACTTGAAGAAAGTTGACTCAAAAAGGAAGAAGATGATGGAGGAGAGAGGGATAAATTAGGAGCTTGGGATTAACATATATACACTACTATGTATAAAATAGGTAAACAAAAAGGACCTACTGTATAACACAGGGAACTATATCTAATATCTTGTAATAACCTGTAATGGAAAAGAATCTGAAAAAGAATGTATACACATATGTATTTATGAATCACTTTGCTGTACACTTGAAACTAACAGGACATTGTAAATTAACTATACTTCAATTTAAATAATTTGGTCACTTGAAAACAAAAGGAAGAAAGTGAGAGCCTCTGCTTTCCAACTGCTAAGGAAGAAAAGACAACAAATGAATATGAAGTGGAGGCTTATTTTTAATCCAGCATTCTCAGAGAGCACATTCAGATAATTGAGGCTGTTTTGTTTCGTTTTGTTTTTAATGGATGCTTATTTTAGCTATGTTAGTCATAAAGATGTGACACCAGACTGCTCTTTAAGGAAGGACTTGCTGCCCACAAGCAAGGAGTATGGTTTGTCTCAGCTTCCAGCTTCTTCTCAGGACAGCCCCTGGCCAATCACCAAGCAAGGCAGTAGTACCAGAGCCTAGCATTTCCTCCCAGAGGAAGACTCCTCCAATGGGCAAGCTTTGCTCTGGGGGACCCTGGTGGGAGAAGTGCATTGTGGTCTGATGGCCTCCCTATACAACCCTGCTTCTGCTCTTTTTCTTTCACAGATGTTACTCACCAGTAAATCTTTTGCATGCCTAATTCCATCTCTAAGCTCCTTTGTGGAGAACCCAACTTGCAACAGAGAGTCTTTACACTTTATTTATAATTTTTTTCTGTAATAAAAAAAAATGAGATACTGATACATGCTACAACATGCATGAACCTTGAAAACAATACGCTAAGTGAAACAAGCCACAAAAGATGGCACATTGTATGATTCTATTTTTATGAAATGTCCAGAAAACATGAATCCACAGAGGCAGAAAGTAGATTAGTGGTTGCCAGGGCCTGGGAAGATGACGAGATGGAAGGTGATTGCTAATCAGCATAGGATTATTTTGGGGGTTGAGAAAAGTGTTCTAAAATTCCAATTTTAGTATATGTGCTGCCAAAGTGAGCACAAAAGTGTTCCAAAATTGATGGTGGTAATGGTCGCACAACTCTGAATATAATAAAAGCTACTGAACTGTATATTTTAAGTAGGTAGATTTGAGATATATGAATTATCTCAATAAAGGCATTAAAAATTTATTTTTTATACACTATCCTATTTTCTGAAACATGCTATACTCATAACACTGACACTACGGGACTTCAGGAGGACATGTGCCCAATCTTTTAGACAGTTGTCATTTCTCAGTATATAAGCATGGAGCAGCCTAGCTCTTCTCTTTGGGAGATCTGAAGTGAAAACCAAACAACCAAATTTGTAAAATCATTAAACTAAATTTGTATATAATTCTAAGGTTTTAACCTTCCTCTTTTGGACAATATGAAAGCCATGGCTCTCTGAGAAAGTGTTCTCTCATTGTTTAGAAGCTTACTTTTCTATTACTTTTGTGATTAGGGTAACTAAGGTGTCCAGAATTCATTTTGTATGTAGGTGTGTATATTAGGATGTACCTGCAACAGGATGTTATGTGAGATTTTTCCTTTTGATGCAGAACTGTCAAAGGTGCTAAGCATTCCATGCTTAAAAGGGAATGGTCTATGAGCCACCTAAAGTGGGGATGAGACATGAGCTTACTAAAAGGAGGCAAAACTGGCCTTGCTACCACTAGCCATCACTTCATCTCCTCTGCAGAATATGTAAAAGGACAGGGTTGTCATTAAATCCTCTGCTTTGTGAGGAATCAATGTTCATGATGAGAGGCTACTGTCTCTCCCTAAAGCCGAGAGTAGGATGTGAAGATATTACTGAGAGACTATATGGGGTGCCTCTAAGAAAGGGATTCAGGTATTTCATTCCCTGGCTAGATGTCTGTTTGGGCAGCTAACCAGAAGATCTGTCTCAGAAGAGTACTGGAGAAAGATAGTACATCTAAGCTAGGACATATCTGTGGGTCAACCTATATTTCCACCATTTGGCATGGCAAGGACATATGAGTTTCTGGTGGACCACATGGATGCCACAGAAGGTAGTTTGAGGTGTACCAATTTATTGTATTCCATGTAAGACAGCTACTTGCAGAGCACAGGGATTCTAACAGTAAGAAGCTGTGGTTTAGATGAATAGTATTAGGAGCAGGGGAGGTGGGATAATGAAAAGGGTGGGGTGGACAGATGACAGAGGGGAAGAATGCAGTATTTAAGTCACATAATTTAATGAGTTAATGTTTGTAAAAGTACACCCAGTGTTAGGTCAGAGTTTTCATGTATTAAGTATTGCAATTATTACCACCATTTAATTCTGGTTTCCTAGAATGAAGCCTGCAGTTAAACAATCAAAACTGCTTATTTTACTCAATCAATAGTTTCTACTACTTGGATCAGTGCGATTAACAACACTACACTTTTCAAACCACATTTCCTTAAATTCATTCTTTAAGGAAAACACCAATTCGTTTCCTATTACAGACAAGTAAAAAAATCTGCATGCTAATCAACATCCTCTCTACTCAATTTCAATCTACAAATATTCAAAAGCAAACTACAATAAAAATCTGGGGGGTAATACATTTCCATTTCTCTCTAATGCAGTAATATGTTATTCTTAAAAACTCCTGCACACATATTTTCAATCTCTAAGTCATTTAAGAAGAAAAAGAGAGTAACATACCAGCACAGTGACATCAAAATGTTGAAGACAAAAGATTGATGATTTCCAGAAAGCAAGCAGACTTAAACCACTGATTAATTTCTATATTTCAGGAAAGCTTAGTCTTATCCTATACATCAGGAACGCATGCATCAATTAACGTCATGATCATCAAAAATAAAATCTCACTGGGAGAAACACCAAGCAATGAGTTTTACAAGGGCAAATATTGGGTCCAATCTATCTCTGTGTCCCCCATATCTAAGCCAAAGTCTATCCATGTGGGTTTAATAAGAGTGTAGATAAAAGTTTGAGGGTGGGCATGGAGAGAATAATCTTTTCCTATTTCTCCAACACTTTCTAAACCTAGTCAGTCATGACATGTTGTCAGTTTTACTCTAGAAATGTCTCTGGAATTTCCTACTTCTCTTAAAACTCCCTCCAAAATTCTACTAGAGCTTTGATCTCTCTTACACTCTTAACACAACAATCTCTCCAACAGTTTCTTCTCTTGTAGCATCTCTAAATAACAGGTCAGATATATCACTCTTACTGCCAAATTTCTACTGGTCCTGGTTTGTGTATAGGATACAATCTGACTATATTAGTGAAAAAAATACAAAACCCTTGTAATCAGGCTCCAGGCTACTTCTTTATTTTCATTTCTGGCCATTCCCTCACCAAATCACATGGACCTATGTATTAGCAACACCCAATACATACACCATCAACAAGCCATGTTCCTGTATGCTTTTCTATGCCAGCATACTACCTTCCCCATTCTTTCTTTTTCTTTTCTTTTTTTTTTTTGTGGTATGCAGGCCTCTCACTGTTGTGGCCTCTCCTGTTGTGGAGCACAGGCTCCGGACGCAGGCTCAGCGGCCATGGCTCATGGGCCCAGCCACTCCGTGGCATGTGGGATCTTCCCGGAGCAGGGCACGAACCTGCGTCCCCTGCATCGGCAGACAGACTCTCAACCACTGCACCACCAGGGAAGCCCCGCCATTCTTTCTTGACTCAGTAACGACCATGTTCCAGTAAGTACTGCACTGGGTGTTAGACAGAACCTTATACTGAACTCAATACAAAATTTTTATTTTATATCAATACACATCTCTGATGTTACCTCTGTCTTAAAGCCTTATCCAACTTCCTTAGACAGAGGTAGGGGTATTCTTATTATAATTTGGTTTTACTCTAATATTTGTATCTTTCAATTATTTGTATATATTTGTATCTTTTCCACTAAACATCAGGGGCTTTACCTCTCACCTATATCCCTGACAGGCAACAGATTGCTGGATATGAAAAATAAATTTAATTTTAAAAGCATAATGAATGAATGATCAAAGTGACAAAAACAGACACTAAGATATTTGAACAACAAAAGAAATTCAATAATTCAGACTCTATAAGTTCTAAACTAATGATGCCTCAAACAAGGCCCAGACAGAAATTTATGAAGTTTATCATCTTTTAACGAAAGAGTTTGATTATAAAATGTACCTTAGAAAAAGGTGGAAAAAAAGAATATTAAAAGTACTTGACTTAATTATTTTAAGTATGTAAAAAAATTAAGATAAAAAGTATTACTTCCCCAGGGCCCTGAACCAAGATGGCAAAGTAGAAGGATGTGCTCTCACTCCCTCTTGCAAGAAAACCAGAATCACACCTAACTTCTGAACAATCATCAACAGGAAGACACTGGAACTCACCACAAAAGATACCCCACATCCAAAGACAAAGGAGAAGCTGCAATGAGATTGTCGGAGTGGCGCAATCACAATAAAATCAAATCCCATAACTGCTGAGTGGGTGACTCACAAAGTAGAGAACACTTATACCATAGAAGTCCACCCACCAGAGTGAAGGTTCTGAGCCTCATGTCAGGTTTTTGAACCTGGTGGTCCAGCAACGGGAGGAGGAATTCTTAGACAATCAGATTTTGAAGCCTAGTGGGATTTGATTGCAGGACTCTGACAGGACTGGAGGAAACAGAGAATCCAGTCATCAAGGGCATACACAAAATAGTGTGCACATCGGGACACAGGGGAAGGAGCGTTGACCTCAGGGGAGACTGAAACAGACCTACGTACTAGTGTTAGAGGGTCTACTGCAGAGGTGGTGGGTGGATGTGGCTCACTGTGAGGACAAGGACACTGACTGAAGAAGTTCTGGGAAGTACTCCTTAGTGTGAGCTCTCCCAGAGTCTGCCATTAGCCCCACCAAAGAGCCCAGGTAGGCTCCAGTGTTGCGTGCCTCAGGCCAAACAACCAACAGGGAGGGAGCCCAGCCCTACCCATCAACAGTCAAGCAGATTAAAGTTTTACTGAGCTCTGCCCACCAGAGAAACAGTCAGCTCTACCCACCAGGAGTCCCTCCAATCAGGAAACCTACACAAGCCTCTAAGAGAGCCTCATCCACCAGAGGGCAGACAGCAGAAGCAAGAAGAACTACAATCCTGAAGCCTGTGGAACAAAAACCACATTCACAGAAAGACAGACAAGATGAAAAGGCAGAGGGTTATGTACCAGATGAAGGAACAAGATAAAACCCTAAAAAAACAACTAAAGGAAGTGGAGATAGGAAATCTTCCAGAAAAAGAATTCAGAATAATGATAGTGAAGATGATCCAAGACCTCGGAAAAAGAATGGAGGAAAAGATCGAGAAGATGCAAGAAATGTTTAACAGACACCTAGAAGAATTAAATAACAGAGATGAAGACTACAATAACTGAAATGAAAACTACATTAGAAGGAATCAATAGCAGAATAACTGAGGCAGAAGAACGGATAAGTGACCTGGAAGACAGAATGGTGGAATTCACTGCTGCAGAACAGAATAAAGAGAAAAGAATTCATAGAAATGAAGACAGCCTAAGAGACCTCTGGGACAACATTAAATGCAACAACATTCGTATAATGTGGGTCCCAGAAGGAGAAGACAGACAGAAAGGACCCAAGAAAATATTTGAAGAGATTATAGTCAAAAACTTCCCTAACATGGGAAAGGAACTGGCCACCCAGGTCCAGGAAGCACAGAGAGTCCCATACAGGATAAACCAAAGGAGAAAAACACCAAGACACATAGTAATCAAGCTGAAAAAAATTAAAGACAAAAAAAAATTATTAAAAGCAGCAAGGGAAAAATGACAAATAACATACAAGGGAACTCCCATAAGGTTAACAGTTGATTTCTCAGCAGAAACTAAACAAGCCAGAAAGGAGTGGCATGATATTCTTAAAGTGATGAAAGGGAAGAACCTACAACCAAGATTAATCTACCTGGCAAGGATCTCATTCAGAGATCTCATTCAGATTCAATGAAGAAATCAAAAGCTTTATAGACAAGCAAAAGCTAAGATAATTCAGCACCACCAAACCAGCTCTACAACAAATGCTAAAGGAACTTCTCTAAGTGGGAAACACAAGAGAAGAAAAGGACCTGCAAAACCAAACACAGAACAATTAAGAATATGGTCATAGGAACATTCATATAAATAATTACCTTAAACATTCATATAAATAATTACCTTAAACATGAATGGATCAAAAGCTACAACCAAAAGACAGAGGCTTGATGAATGGATACAAAAACAAGACCCATATATATGATGTCTGCAAGAGACCCACATCAGACCTAGGGACACATACAGACTGAAAGTGAGGGGATGGAAAAAGATATTCCATGCAAATGGAAATCAAAAGAAAGCTGGAATAGTAATATTCATATCAGATAAAATAGACTTTAAAATAAAGAACGATACAAGAGACAAGGAAGGACACTACATAATGATCAAGGGATCAATCCAAGAAGAATATATAACAATTAAAAATGTATATGCACCCAACATAGAAGCACCTCAGTACATAAGGCAACTGCTAACAGCCATAAAAGAGGAAATCGACAGTAACACAATAATAGTGGGGGACTTTAACACCTCACTTACACCAATGGACATATCATCCAAAGTGAAAATAAATAAGGAAAGAGAAGCTTTAAATGACACAATAGACCAGATAGATTCAAATGATATTTATAGGACATTCCATCCAAAAACAGCAGATTACACTTCCTTCTCAACTGTGCACAGAACATTCTCCAGGATAGATCCCATCTTGGGTCACAAATCAAGCATCAGTAAATTTTAAAAAAATTGAAATCATATCAAGCATCTTTTCTGACAACAACACTATGAGATTAGAAATGAACTACAGGGAGAAAAACATAAAAAACAAAAACACATGGAGGCTAAACAATATGTTACTAAATAACGAAGATATCACTGAAGAAATCAAAGAGGTAATCAAAAAATACCTAGAGACAAATGACAATGAAAACACGATGATCAAAAACCTATGGGATGCAGCGAAAGCAGTTCTAAGAGGGAAGTTTATAGCTATACAAGCCTACCTCAAGAAACAAGAAAAATCCCTAATTAAACAATCTAACCTTCCACCTAAAGGAACCAGAGAAAGAAGAACAAACAAAACCCAAAGTTAGCAGAAGGAAAGAAATCATAAAAATCAGAGCAGAAATAAATGAAATAGAAACAAAGAAAACAATAACAAAGATCAATAAAACTAAAAGCTGGTTCCTTGAGAAGATAAACAAAATTCATAACCCATTAGCCAGACTCCTGAAGAAAAAGAGGGAGAGGACTCAAATCAATAAAATTAGAAACGAAAAAGGAGAAGTTACAACAGACACCGCAGAAATACAAAGCATCCTAAGAGACTACTACAAGGAACTCTATGCCAATAAATTGGACAACCTGGAAGAACTGGACAAATTCTTAGAAAGGTATAATCTTCCAAGACTGAACCAGGAAGAAATAGAAAATAAGAACAGACCAATCACAAGTAATGAAATTGAAACTGTGATTAAAAATCTTCCAACAAACAAAAGTCAAGGACCAGATGGCTTCACAGGTGAATTCTATCAAACATTTAGAGAAGAGAAAACACGCATCCTTCTCCAACTCTGCCAAAAAATTGCAGAGGAAAGAACACTCCCAAACTCATGCTATGACACCACCAACACCCTGATACCAAAACCAGAGAAAGATACTACAAAAAAAGAAAATTACAGACCAATATCACTGATAAATATAGATGCAAAAATCCTCAACAACATAGTAGCAAACAGAATCCAACAACATATTAAAAGGATCATACGCCATGATAAATTGGGATTTATCCCAGGAATGCAAGGATTCCTCAATATATGCAAATCAATCAATGTGATACACCATATTAACTAATAGAAGAAGAAAAACCATATGATCCTCTCAATAGATGCAGAAAATGCTTTTGACAAAATTCAACACCCATTTATGACAAAAACTCTCCAGAAAGTGGGCATAGAGGGAACCTACCTCAACATAATAGGGCCATATACAACAAACCAACAGCAAACATCATTCTCAATGGTGAAAAACTGAAACCATTTCCTCTACGATCAGGAACAAAAGAAGGATGTACACTCTCACCACTATTACTCAACATCATTTTGGAGGTCCTAGCCACAGCAATCAGAGAAGAAAAAGTAATAAAAGGAATACAAATTAGAAAGGAAGTAAAACTGTCACTGTTTGCAGATGACATGATACTATACATAGAGAATCCTAAAGATGCCACCAGAAAACTACTAGAGCTAGTCATTGAATTTGGTAAAGCTGCAGGGTACAAAGTTTACACACAGAAATCTCTTGCATTCTTATATACTAATGATGAAAAATCTGACCGAGAAATTAAGGAAACACTCCCATTTACCACTGCCACAAAAAGAATAAAATACCTAGGAATAAACCTACTGGGGAGACAAAAGACTTGCATGCAGAAAACTATAAGACACTGATGAAAGAAATTAAAGATGACACCAACAGATGGAGAGATATACCATGTTCTTGGATTGGAAGAATCAATATTGTGAAATTGACTATACTACCCAAAGCAATCTATAGATTCAATGCAATCCTTGTCAAATTACCAATGGCAATTTTTACAGAACTAGAGCAAAAAATCTTAAAATTTGTATGGAGACGCAAAAGACCCCTAATAGCCAATGCAGTCTTGAGGGAAAAAAGTGAAGCTGGGGGAATCACATTCCCTGACTTCAGACTATACTACAAAGCTACAGTAATCAAGACAGTATGGTACTGGCACAAAAACAGAAACATAGATCAATGGAACAAGAGAGAATGCTGAGAGATAAACCCATGCACCTATGGTCAACTAATCTATGACAAAGGAGGCAAGGATATACAATGGAGAAAAGACAGTCTCTTCAATAAGTGGTGCTGGGAAAACTGGACAGCTACATGGAAAAGAATGAAATTAGAACACCCCCTACCACCATACACAAAAATAAACTCAAAATGGATTAGAGACCTCAATGTAAGACCAGACAGTATAAAGCTTTTAGAGGAAAACATAAGAAGAACACTCTTTGACATAAATCACAGCAATTTCTTTTCTGATTCACCTCCTAGAGTAATGGAAATAAAAACAAAAATAAACAAATGAGACCTAATGAAACTTCAAAGCTTTTGCACAGCAAAGGAAACCATTAACAAGATGAAAAGACAACCCTCAAAATGGGAGAAAATATTTGCAAATGAAGCAACTGACAAAGGATCAATCTATAAAATTTACAAGCAGCTCATGCAGCTCAATATCAAAAAACAAACAACCCAATCCAAAAATGGGCAGAAGACCTAAACAGACATTTCTCTATAAAAGACATACAGATGGCCAAGAAGCACATGAAGAGCTGCTCAACATCACTAATTATTAGAGAAATGCAAATCAAAACTACAATGAGGTATCACCTCACACCAGTTAGAATGGGCATCATCAGAAAATCTACCAACAACAAATGCTGGAGAGGGTGTGGAGAAAAGGGAACCCTCTTGCACTGTTGGTGGGAATGTAAATTGATGCAGCCACTATGGAGAACAGTATGGAGGTTCCTTAAAGAACTAAAAATAGAATTACCATATGACCCAGCTATCCCACTGCTGGGCATATACCCAGAGATAACCATAATTCAAAAAGACACATGCACCCCAGTGTTCACTGCAGCACTATTTACAATAGCCAGGTCATGCAAGTAACCTAAATGCCCATTGACAGACGAATGAATAAAGAAGATGTGGTACATATATACAATGGAATATTACTCAGCCATAAAAAGCAATGAAATTGGGTCATTTGTTGAGATGTGGATGGATCTAGAGAATGTCATACAGAGTGAAGTAAGTCAGAAAGAGAAAAACAAATATCGTATATTAATGTATTTATGTGGAACCTAGAAAAATGGTACAGATGAACCAGTTTGCAGGGCAGAAGTTGAGACACAGATGTAGAGAACAAATGTATGGACACCAAGTGGGGAAAGTGGTGGGGTGGGATGTGGGTGGTGGTGTGATGAATTGGGCGATTGGTATTGACATGTACACATTGATGTGTATAAAGTTGATGACTAATAAGAACCTGTTGTATAAAAAATTAAATAAAATACAATTCAAATATTCAAAAAAAATATTTACTTCCTATTATCACCTATGTATTCCTTAATATAAATAACCTAGTAAATTATTAACAATTATTTTGAATTGCTTTTTCACTGGTACATGAAATCCATTAATCTGTAATATTTCTAACCCTACTAGTCACAGATGAGAAGTAACAGAATCACCCAAGTTCCCATAGAATTTGTTTCTAGGCCTGAGACCTCTAATGCAGTGCTGTTCCCCGCCCCAACTTAACATTTTAATATTTGTTGATTCTGATCAAACAGTGATTATACATCACTCTTTTGTCACATAGTGGATCATATTCCAAATTGGCAGGCACTGTGAGCATACATAAAATCTAATATCAAGTTTCTATTTCCTTGTTTGAACTCACAGTGATAACAGTCCTCAGAGGCAAGCTATTATTTGTAATTTGTGTATTATTTGCACAGTTCAGTTCATACACACGTGTGTGTGTGTGTGTTTTTATGTATAAATTGTGATTTTGCTTAATGAGTGTGCAGATAGATATGACAGAATAGATTACTTCCTATTCTAAATATGAATTCACAGAAAATGTTATCATTGACATACAGTTTCTAAAGATGGGAATCTAATATTTTTTATTGTAACATTTATAGAAAAGTATAGATGTCTGTCTTATGGAAAAAAATGTGGAGGCCTCTATATCTCTAAATTTGGTCACTGGAAAAGTGAAAGATGTTTTATTTCAATAGTAAGAGACAATATACAATTATTTAAAATAATTTTTCAAGGAGAGAAAATAAAATTTTAAAAATATAAAAAAGCAGAGGAAAATTAAACTTGTTTTCAAAAGGGTAAAATGATGGTTCCCACAGCAGGAAAAAAATATGTTGGTAGAGAAAACGGAGGATGTAGGAAAATCCAAACTGCATTTTCTGTGCTTTACTTTGCTGTGTCTTCATGGCCCAGTATGAATCATATTATAAAATGTAAAATGAAAGGTATAATAGCATGATAAAATAATTTGAAGTATTCTAATATGCCACCTTTGGTCCCACTTTTAAATATTTGGCATATTAAAGAAAATAGATTAATAGATATACCAATAATATACTTAAATACATAGTTTGTTAGCATATATATATATATATATATATATATATATATATATATATATATCTTACATATGTAATTGGACTCATGGTATGTGATTCTTAATTTTATGTGTCAACGTGCCTGGGTTAAGAGATTCCCAGATAGCTGATAAAACATTATTTGTGTGTGTGTCTGTAAAAGAAGTTCTGGAAGAGATTAACAATTGAATTGTAGATGTGGGTGAGCATCATCCAAATTGTTGAAAACCCAAATAGAACAAAAAGGTGGAGTAAAAATGAATTCTCTCTCTGCTTAAGCTGGAACACTGATCTTCTGACCTTGTTCATCAATGTCCTCATTCTTTGGTTTTTGGACCTGAACCAGAACTTAGGCCATTGACCTCTTGGTTTTAGGGCCATCAGACTCAGACTAGGACTTACATCATTGGCTCCTCTGGTTCTTAAGACATCAGGTTGGGACTGGAGCTACACCACCCACTTTACCAGGCCTCCAGCTTATAGATGTTAGATTGTGGGACTTCTCAGTCTTCATAATTGTATGAGTGAATTCCTCATAATAAATCTCTTTCTGTATATCTTTCTATATATCATATTGGTTCTGTTTCTCTGGAGAACCCTGACTAATACATGACTTCATTCAAACAATGAAGAGAGGAAATTCTTTCACCAATATGTTAAAACACTTTTAAGATTTAGCCTTTATCACACCAAGTAGATGAAAAAAAAATATGAACAATATTTTTTTTTGAACAATATTATGGCTACATTTTTTGAAAGCAGTATAATACAAATACAATTTAATAATACATTTAAATAAATATTAATGATAATAATAAATCCATGGAAACAAAGGCTGATAAGAAAATAATATAAAATATTTAGAAAAAAATGGAAATTAAAACACTATCATTTAATAACTTGTTTAAGGAACCAAATAGTGGTTAGATTTTATCTCATACCTTTGGTTGCTTTTATTTAAAAGTAAACATAAAAATAAATCAATTTTAATTATTCAACCCCAAATTTTTTTTAAAACATCCATAGGGATAGATTAATGAAATTAAAGGTATACTGTACTAATTTATTAAAATACAGTAGCATTAAATTGCAAATATAAAGGATTTTTCATGAAAATATATCAGCAAAATTAAAACTGAAAATTAGGGTGTAAAAACTAAAGAATTTTAAAAGTATAATTATAATTTCAAAGTGTAGTAATAAAGCAAAAACTTCAATCAAATGAATGATTTTTAACATAGGCATAATGCAATAACTAACAGAACTATTAAATAACTTTTCCCACCAAAAGAAAAACAAGATTTTATGGATTGATCAGCAAATTTTTCAAGCTTTTAACCATATTCTATAATCTACTCATGTCATAGACAAAAAAAATGTACTAATCTTCCTAATTTTTACTATGAGGAAAAATAGGATTATTTATTTTAAAACCTACTAAATATATTTCCAAATAATTAAATAATGGTAATATCAACAATTGCTTAAGTACTGCATTTTGAGTCAAGCACAGGAGAATGTACGTTACATTATCTGACTTATTCCACATAACAACATCCCTATGTTAGGTGTTATAATCTCCACTTTATACATGAAGAGACTGAGCTCAGAGTTCATGTTACATGCCCAAGGTCATCATCAGTAACTCTCAGAGCTAAAACATAAACCTAGTTCTATCTCACTCAAAAGTTTACTTTCTTAACCACTAAGTCATACTACCTCCCAACTAAAGTCATTATTATATACCTATCATATTATTTAATTATGCTTACTTACAGAAGAATTCATGATTTCTTCACTAAAAGTACTGCCAGAAAAAACACTGCCTCTCGAAACCAGTTTATCATCCGCTGACTCAAGGAAAGCAAAATGAAATTGCTAAAACTAAAGTAAATAAATAGGAACTTGCCAGAAAGGTTTTCTGTGTACTCTGAGACTTCTCTTTTCTTCACATCCACCAACTTGTTGAGGTGACTTGCTTCTCCCAGGACTGTTACATAACCTATATCAAAATATCCCAGACTGAAATTAAGGTGATTGTTTGTAACCGGTCTCTTTACTTCTACATTTCTGTTCTATTGGCAGCAACTTTATTTGCTGGCCCAGATGGCAACCACAAACTTTTCAATTTGATCAGAGCCAAAAGCTTTGCACTTCTCTGCCAGTGCATTCCTTGTTCATTCACTCAGCTCTACATCAGGAACTTCACAGGAAAACAAAAATATAAAAGAGAATATGGGAATTACTTCAAATGAGCTTAGATATTCCTGATAATCTATTTTTGGAGGATTGTGTAAATAGAAAATAAAAGTCCAAAGAGAAAGTCAACCCCTGGACACTGATGTAAACATGTCCCAATGTCAGGAACTATCACTTGGCAGGGTAAGCCTGGGCCAAGGCAGCCAGGCTCAGCCCTTCTGGCATGTGTAAGCCAGGGCAGGGCCTCCCACTAAGCATTGTAACAGTGGTGGACAGTGACTGGGCAGCAACCCATCATAAACATTTAGGGCAAGATAGCATGATGGTGCTTGGTGGGCAATGAGAAAACCTACTCTGAACTTGAGTGTTAGATCCTGGTGAAGTGGCCTGTAAAAGGCAGTTTTTGGAATTTAAGGTAATTATGCTGAAGTTTAAAGAGATATGTTTGGTGGAAAAAGAAGTTGGTAACTAGAAGAGGGTAACTAGAAAGATCTCACACTAGACAGAAAAATTAGCCTTGACAACAACTTGACCATGTATCTCACCAGGGTTCAGGGATATTTGAAAAGCTTGAGGTCTTCTGATATCATTTGCTATTAAATCAATTCTTTCTGTTGAACTGCAGTGAATTCTAACTTCTGTAAGTAGTACCCATTGAAATGCTCATTTGTGTTTATTTTCACTAAGCCTGAAACCCACTCCTGCAGAAAATTCAGGTCTATCCACTCTCAAGAGGCCATGTGGGACTGGACAAAAAGCTGTTGTCTGTACCTGCACCTGGCCAAGCACTAGGGCTGCCACCCCAGGATGCAGAGTTTGTGCACTGCACAATTCCACGGAGCACTGCTCACATGACAATTAAGTGAGTAGCACTCCCAGGAGTTATGTAGTACACAAAATGCACAGCTGTATGTTCAGGCTCTGTCTAAGGCCCACAGGTAGTGGGGTAATTTCAGCCTGCTCTGTAGTACTTCATGTCCTTCATATAGTACTTCATGTTCTCTAATCCATGACAGAAGATAAGCTCCCAGAGGGCAGATGTTTTGTCCATTTTGTTCCCTTATCTATGCCAAGTAGTTAGAACAGTGCCTGTTCCAAAGTAGACACTCAATAAGCATTTGTTAAATAAAAGGAGTGCTCTAATTCTAGAGTAGGTAAGAAGATTCAGCTAGTGTTTAAATAATGAGGCTGCTAGAAAGAAATCATAATAATGTAAGAAGCCATGATGGTGGCCTGACTGGCATAGGCACTTGTTAAGGCTTTTGTGAGGAGGCTGCCCTTTGATGTTGTCTGAAAGAAAGAAACAAGTTCATAGCTTTGCTTACTGACATATAATGTGCACACCAGACACAGGCAACCATCCCTTACCTTTATGTCATTTCTAACTCTCACCTTAGAAGAGCCTCAGAGATAAACTGAAGAAAGCAACGGCCCTCAAGAATTTCAGTGAAAATCAACAATACAGGGGCTGTGAGTACACATTAAAATGATGGCTTCAAAATGTCCACCTCAAAATTCCAAGCCTCATGGGCCAAAAGCCATATCTAAGGAATGGATAGTGACCAAATTCTAGAAAGCAAAACTGACCCAAGAAGTTAATGTGATATCAAAACTGAACATAAACATTGCATAATGACAACCAAATAGGACAAGAAAGAAGAGGGTGTATAAAGAGGCATTACCCAGACAAAGCAGAAGTCTCCTTCCTTACAAGCTGCCTCTGAAATAACACCAATAGTACAATAATTTGAGGACAAAATGTCCAAACCTTTAAAACTGTTGTGTGGGGTATTTATCTGAAATGATACTGTAGTAGACCCAGCAGGGGAAGTGATGTCGCTTTTCCCAAGGGTCTTGTGTATGAATATCATTCAAACTGGCAGCTATAATGGGCTTATAGAGTTTGGTGCACAGTAGCAGCAGGGGCGGGGGGCAGGGGCTCTCTTTCTACTCTGATTACTTCTTTCACTGACACACTGTTAGGTGAGGATATCATATTCATTTTGGCAGGCAGGTATTGTATGGTGTGAAAACTTAAGTCATAGAAAATAATACAAGCAATTTCTCATGTTATCATTTTGCCAACAAATGACATTTTACTAAATTATATTAAAATCTATGCCATCTGCAAAAATGCCTTAAATCCTGCTTTCAAAAATAAATAAGGATTCACCCTTAAATATTTTGACCTGAACAACACTGTTGTCAATTAACCTAAAAAAAGCACAAATATTACTGGCATTCACTCCTATCCCGCCCCCTGCCCACCCCAGCTCCTATAATGAAAATGATAAGTTTCTGAAAATTTCAAAACTACAGGCTGCCCGCCTTTCAATATAAGGCCAAGTGCAGGGAAATGAAAACACTGAGGGAGGTGGAGTGTAATAGGAAGAAAAACTTCCTCCTTCCCCCCCTTTCTCCCTCCTCTCCCTCCTTCCCTTCCTTCCTACCTTCCTTCCTTCCTTCCTTCCTTCCTTCCTCCCATCCTTCCTTCCTTCCCTCCCTCCCTCCCACTTACCCTCCCTCCCTCCCTTCCTCCCTCCCTCTCTCTCTTTTCCTTCCTTCCTTCCTTCCTTCCTTTCTCTCTCTCTCTCTCTCTCTCTGTCTCTCTATGCTGGTCATGAAACTTGTTCTTTAGATGACAGTATAAGTTCAAATATTTCACAAAAATTCCAAAACTAAATTTGTCCATAGCCAAGCTGTGTGTGTGTGTGTGTGTGTGTGTGTGTGTGTGTGTGTGTGTTATTCAGTCCAAATTCAATCACTTGGTTGGCTTTTATTTTTCTGGCCACTTAATACCTCCTTGTATTATTTTCATGCTGTCACAGAAATAGAAAAGAAACAAAGACAGGTAGAAAGTAATTTGTACATGTATAATTTCCAAGTCCTCCATAACAAATTTCGGTCCCATTTGCTTCAGATTATCTTTCAACATTCAAATAAGTTTCCTCTGATTGTTCCTATATTATAAGACTCACACCATAAGAAAACTACCACTTCTACTTCTATCTGTTTAATCATTCATTTCATCTCTCCCCTCCTCTCCACCCCTACCCCCACTACTGCCAGAGTACATGTCCTTACCTTCATCTAACCCCAAGTTACTGGTGACTAACTTTATTAATGATCAAAATTTCTATAAATTAATTCTTAAGAACTCTCAACCTTGACCTTCTAACAGCAGTGTGATATATGTTTTGTTTGCTTTCAATTTCTAAGTCTCAGGAAAGGAAATTGCATATATCATACATAAAAGTTGCCTAGATTAAAACTGTGGATTGAAACAAAAGATCATGAACTATGGCATATATGATCACAAAAATCACCATTTGTAATTCTACTTAGGATCCAGAAGGTGAGTGAATAATGATGTTTAACCTTAACTTTCATAAAAATAGTAGATAGTAGAAAGAAGGTGGCCAGTGGAAAGAACTGGCTCTGGCAGTAATTAACCCTGTGTTCCTGGGAAATTTTTCAATTTCTCTGAATCACAAAAAGAAGGTTGGATTAGGTGGTTTCCAAGGTCTCTTCTCCTTTAATACTCTATTATTCTATTTTCTCTTTCTAAGCTTCAGTATCCTAATTTAAAATCAGTAGAGGGGGAAGTTGATCAGTTAACTTTATTCCCCAAAATATCTAAAATGTTATGAATCTAAAATGGTTTTAATTTTTTGAGTTTCCAACCAGAAGTGAAAACAAAAAAAACTGATATATGGACCTTAAAGAAATCCAATTTCAAATTATTTTCACCCTACAATTTTCAGCAACTTGAACATTTTCATAGGTATTTTTCATTTTCTTCACCATTAACACTAGACACATTGCAAACCCATTGAACTTTCTCTCCTACAGTCAAAGAGTGAGTCTGTGACAAATGCTACTTCAACATTTTTCTCTTTTAATAATCTGCTTTAGTGCATAAAATACTAAGATTTCATTATATTAATTATTATATTCATATATTCCACTGAACAGAATTGGAAATTTAAATTCATAGAATATTTTCTAGATACCATCAAATCTATAGATCAATGTAGAATATTTAATATAATAAAATGAGGTCAGTCCAATGTTTCAGTGAATGTTTCATAATAGGATCAAACACGGTACCTTAAAAATTAGAAACACATTTAGGGTCAAAGTAATTTTATTGCTTAATTTCCCCTGAAACTGTGGTTATGTCTTTTTATTCACAGTCATTATTTGGAACCTCCCTCTTACACCAAGAAGCTTCAAATATTGGGTGGGCCAAAGGTTCTTCTTTTTTTTTTTCCATAAGATGGCTCTAGTAGCACTTAGTTGTCTTTAACTTCATTCAAAACAATTTTCTTAGATTGTATGTGACAGCTGTCATATCAGCGTGCATTTAAAACAATATTTATCAAAATTGGTGAATTTTTGTGTAGCCATTTTAATATTGAAGATGGAAGGAAAAAAGCAACATTTTCAGCATATGATGCTTTACTATTTCAAAAGATAAAAACACAACCGAAATGCAAAAAAAGATCTGTGCTGTGTATGGGGAAGCTGCTGTGACTGATTGAATGTGTCAAAAGTGGTTTGCAAAGTTTCGTGCTGGAGAATTCTCTCTGGACGATGCTCCACTGTCACGTAGACCAGTTGAAGTTGATAGCCATCAAATCGAGACATTAATTGAGAACAATCAACATTCTACCACGTGTGAGATAGCTGACATAGTCAAAATATCCAAATCAAGCTTTGAAAATCATTTGCACCAGCCTGGCTATGTGAATCATTTTGATGTTTGGGTTCCACATAAGTTAAGCAAAAAAAACCTTCTTGACCATATTTCTGCATGTGACTGTCTACTTAAACGTAATGAAAATAGTCCATTTTTAAAACAAATTGTGATGGACAATGAAAAGTGGATACTGTACAATAATGTGGAATGGAAGAGAATGTGGGGCAAGCAAAATGAACCACTACCAGCACACCAAAGGCTGGTCTTCATCCAAAGAAGGTGATGTTGTGTATATGGTGGGATTGGAAGGGAGTCCTCTATTATGAGCTCCTTCTGGAAAACCAAACAATTAACCCCAACAAGTACTGCTCCCAATTAGACCAACTGAAAGCAGCACTCAATGAAAAGTGTCCAGAATTAGTCAACAGAAAATATATAATCTTCCATCAGGATACCACAAGACCACATGTTTCTTTAATGACCAGGCAAAAAGTGTTACAGCTTGGTTGGGAAACTCATCTGCCATATTCACCAGACATCGCACCTTTGGATTTCCATTTATTTTAGTCTTTACAAAATTCTCTTAATGGAAAAACTTTCAACTCCCTGGAAGACTACTGTAAAATGCACCTGGAACAGCTCTTTGTTCAAAAAGATTAAAAGTTTTGGGAGGATGGAATTATGAAGTTGCCTGAAAAATGGCAGAAGGTAGTGGAACAAAAGGGTGAATATGTTGTTTATAATAAAGTTCTTGGTGAAAATGAAAAATGTGTCTTTTACTTTTACTTAAAAACCAAAGGTGCTTATTGGCCAACCCAACATTACATTGTAAATGGTATGTATTTATTATACATATATATTATACATATATATACATATTATATATACATTATAATGATATAGCTCACTTACTATGTTCTTTAAAAATTATTAATGGTTTTATCTTTTTTTTAATCTATGGCTTTAAGTTAATATTTTTCCATTAATGACACTGTTATTGCAAATATTAAAATTATGACTTGGTATCTAATGAACAGCACATAGCAATCTGATTTTCTAAATAAGTTTTAGTGGGTTAGGGGCTGAGCCTGCAGAATTGCCTTAGGATGACTCTGGGGCAATGTTTTAACACCCTGAAGTAGGTCTAGCTACCATGGAGCCCCAATTCTGACTTAGAACACTCTGAAATTTTAAAAATTTTCAGTAAGTTTCTTTGTACTTGTTTCTTTCCCTTAACAGATGGGATTGACCTAATCCTAGTCCAAGGGAAAAAGAAAAGAGCTAACTTAACAAAGACAGCAGTTCAGTGTCAAGTCCTGATTTTAGATGGTAACACAGTAAAGGGTATCTGTTAAGGATGCTGAGCTCAGGAGTTAGACGAACTTAAGTTAGCATCTGACTTCTACCACTATATGACTTTGGGCAAATTAGGTAAACTATATGCTTCTGTATCTTAATTTGTAAAATTGGAACAAAGCAGTGTATTTTCAAAAGGTTCTAGAGAGAATGAAAATGAGATAACACAACTTAATTACTTAGTGGAGTACCTAGTACTCAGTAGGCAGTTCAGTAAATGACAGTAATAAATTCAATTACTATATACTTTATTTTACTTGTTATTTGTTAACAATTACCTTGTGAGCCTTCATTGTACAGATAAGGAAACAAGTTTATAAGATTTTTTTAAAACTTAAAAGGCAGAATAAAATTGCAATGGGGTCACAGGGACTTGCCAGAACTCATAGTTCCATCTTCTTCCATACTTCATAGCTGGAAACTGGCTATGAGCTACTGAGAACTACCAAAGCAAAGTGTACCAGTTCTGGTCCAAGATGGCAACATAAAGACTCTTGAATTCACCTCCTCTCATGGACACAGCTAATCTACAGCTATACATGGAACATTTCCATCTGAAAGAAATCCAGAAACAAGTGACTGACTCCTACACATCAGGAGAACATGAAAATACCCACATCAAAATGAGTCTTGGCACACACTCAACTACTGCAGACCAGAAGAGAGCAGCATGATATATTCAAAAGGCCAAAAGAAAAAGCTGCAAAACAAGAATACTCTACCCAGCAAAGTTGTCCTTCAGAACTGAAGGAAAGATAAAGCATTTTCCAGACAAGCAGAAGTTGAAAGAGCTCATCACTATTAAGCCAACCTTACAAGAAATGTTAAAGGGAATTCTTCAAGCTAAAATAAAAGGACACTAATTAGTAACAGAAAAACATGTAACAGCCTAAATCTCACTAGTAAAGGTAAATGTACAATTAAGTTCAGAATACTTTAACACTGTAATGTTAGTGGGTAAATCACTTATAAATCTAGTATGAAGGTTAAAACACAAAAGTATTAAAATAACTATAATTACAACAATTTATTAATGGATGCACAAGGTAAAAAGGTGTAAATTGTGACATCAAAAACATAAAATGAAAAAAAAAATAAAATGGGGGGGTGGGAAGAATAAAATGTAGAGATTTAGTATGCATTTGAAGTTAAATTATCAGATTAAAATACACTTATGAATATAAGATGTTTTATGTAAACCTCAAGTAAACCTGTGGTAGACACACAAAAGATAAAGGACTCTGAGCATACCACTACAGAAAATGATCAGATCACAAAGGAAGAGAACACGAGAAGAAGAAAAAACAAAAAAAAATTACAAAACAGCCAAAAACAATTAATAAAATGGCAATAGTAAGTCAATAGCTAGCAATGATTACTTTGTAAATGGATAATATTCTCCCATCAAAAGACATAGAGTGGCTGAAAACAAACATCCAACTATATTCTGCCTTCAACAGACTCACTTCACAAGCAAGGATACACACAGACTGAAAGTGTATGGATGAGAAAAGATATTCCATGCAAATGGAAACCAAAAAAAAAGCTAGGGTAGCTATACTCATATCAGACAAAATAGGCTTTAAGCCAAAGACTGTAATAAGAAAAAAAGGTCATTATATAATGATAAAGGGATCAATCCAACAAAAGTATATATCACTTGTAAATGTTTATGCATCCAATATAGGAGTACCTAAATAGGTAAAGCAAAATTTAACAGACTTGAAGGGAGAAATAGACAGCAATACAATACTAGTAGGGGACTTCAAAACCCCACTTTCAACAATGGATAGATCATCCAGACAGAAAATCAATAAGAAAACTTTGAACACAAATGACACATTAGACCAGATGGATTCAGGAGACATTTACAGAACATTCCAAAAGCAGTAGGATACATATTTCTCTCAAGGGTATGGAACATTCTCCAGGATAGATCATAAGTTAGGCCACAAAACAGGTCTTAGTAAATTTAAGAAGACTGAAATAATATCAAGAATCTTTTTTAACTACAATGGCATCAAACTGGAAATCAACTACAAGAAGAAAACTGGAAAATTCACAAATATGTGAAATAAACAGCATCCTACTGAACAACTAATGGGTCAAGGAGGAAATCAAAAGAAAAATAAATTATCTTGAGACAAGTGAAAATGAAAATACAAAATACAAAATCTTATGGTATGCAGGAAAAGCAGCTCTAAGAGGGAAGTTCATAGCAATAAACACCTACATTAAGAATAAAGAAAGATCTCAATAAACAACCTAACTTCACACCTCAAGGAACTAGAGAAAGAAGAACAAATGAAGGCCATAGTTAGTAGAAGAAAGGATGTAACAAAAATCAGAGCAGTAATAAATTAGAGACTAAAAAGACAACAGAAAAGATTAATGAAACAAAGAGCTGTTTTTTTTCTGAAAAGATAAGAAAACTAGAAAAGCTTTGGCTAGGTATAAACTGGGTATAGAGGGAATGCATTTCAACATAATAAACCTCATATGTGCTAAGTCCACAGCTAATATCATACTCAATGTTAAATAGCTGAAAGTTTTTCTTCTAAGATCAGGAACAACACAAGGATTCCCACTCTCACCACTCTTATTCAATATTGTAATGGAACTCCTATTCAGAGCAATTAGGCAAAATAGAAATAAAAGGCATCCAAATAAAAAAGGAAGAAGTAAAACTGTCTCTATCTGAAGATGACATATTATACAGAGAAACCCTAAGACTTCACAAAAAATCTATTAGAACTAATAAATTCAGTAAAGTTATAAGATACAAAATCAATATAGCAAAATCAGTTATGCTTAAATACACTAATAATAAACTTTCAGAAAGATAAATTAAGAAAATAATTTCATTTATAATTGCATGAAAAAGAATAAAATACCTAGGAATAAATTTAACTAGAAGGTGAAAGTGCTGTACACTGAAAACTATAAGACACTGATGAAAGAAATCAAAGAAGACACAAATAAATGGAAAGATGTCCTGTACTTATGATTGGAAGAATTAATATTATTAAAATGTCCATACTACCTAAAACCATCTATAACTTAAATTAATCTTTTCAAAATTCCAATTGCATTTTTTCACAGAAATAGAAAAAAAAATCCTAAATTTTGAATGAAACCACAAAAGACCCTGAATAGCCAAGGCATTCTTGAGAGAAATGAAGAAAGCTGGAGGCATCATGCTTCTTGATTTTAAATTATATTATAAAACTATAGTAATCAAAATAGTATGGTATTGGCATAAAAACAGACACATGGATCAAAGGAAAAGAATAGAGAGTCCAGAAATAAATTAATCATATACAGTCAATTAATTTACAACATAGGAGTCACAAATATTCAATGGAGAAAGAACAGGCTCTTCAATAAATGGTGTTGGGAAAATTGGACAGCCACATACAAAAGAATGAAACTGGACCACAGTCTTACTCCATACACAAAAATTAACTCAAAATAGATAAAAATTTGAATGTAAGCCTTGAAACCATACAACTCTAAATGAAAACATAAGGGGTAAGCTCTTTGACATTACCCTTGGCAATGATTTCTTTTGGATTCGACCCCAAAAGCCAAGGGCAACAAAACAAAAATGAACAATGGGAGTATATCAAACTAAAAAGCTTCTGCATGGAAAAGAAAACCATCAGCAAAATGAAAAGACAACCTATGGAATGAGAGAAAACAGGTGTGTATCATATATTTGATAAGGGGTTAATATTCAAAATACATAAAGAACTCATATAACTCATAGCAAAAAAACAAAGTGATCTATTTAAAAAATAGATACAGGAACTGAATAGACCCTTTTCCAAGAAGACATTCAAATGGCCAATGGAGTATATGAAAAGGTGCTCAACATCACTAATTATCAGGGACTTGCAAATCAAAATCACCATGATATATCACCTCTCACCTGTCAGAATGTCTATCACCAAAAAGACAAGAGATAACTAGTGTTAGCAAAAATGTGGAGAAAATGGAACCCTTGTACACTGTTGACAGCAATGTAAATTGGTACAGCCATTATGGAAAACAGTATGGAAGTTCCTCAAAATATTAAAAATAGAACTAACAGTTGATATAATAATCCCACTTCTGGATATATATTCAAAGGAAATGAAAACAGGACATTGAAGAGTTATCTTCACTCCATATTTACTGCAGCATTATTTACAATAGCCAAGATATGGACACACCTAAGTGTCCTTCTATAAGTGAACGGATAAAGAAGACGTGGTATATATACAAAGGAATACTATTCCACCACTTTAAAAAAAATGAAACATTTGTGACAACATGGATAGACCTCAAGGTTTTTATGCTAAGTGAAATAAGTCATAGAAAGATAAATTCTGCATGGCATCACTTATATGTGGAATCTAAAACAAAACAAAGCAAGTCAAACGCATAGAAACAGAGAGTATAAAAGTGGTTGCCAGGGGCTGGGGAGTGGGAAAAACAGGGTGAGGTTGGTACAAGGGTACAAACTTTCAGCTATAATGTAAAAAAGGTCTGAGGATCTACTGTAAAACATGGTGACTATAATTGATAACACTGTATTGTATAATTGAAATTTGCTAAGAGAGCAGAACTTAAATGTTGTCACACATATCAAAAAGAAAATTCATCTAGTGATGGATGTGTTCATTAACTAGAGAGTGGGCTGGGGGAATCCTTTCACAATGTATATCAAATCATCATAAGGTACACTTTAAATATCTTATAACTTTATATGTAATTATAACTCAAGACAGCAGAAATAATAAACAAACACAAACAAATAAATTAAATTGGGGGATAAAAGAGTCAGCATAAAAATGACCCACATTTCCTAAAAGCATTAATTCCTTCCAAGATCTGAGCCAGGAATACCAACTATGTGAAACCAGAACAAATGATCATATTTTTTATATACTACCCTCAATACCTAAAATTGTTTTCAAACTCTTATATTTGCTTGAGATTGAGGATTCCTTATCCTAAATGAAACTAACCACTAAGCTAGATTTTAGGCTGTCCTCATTTTGAACTGATATCTATTTTCTTTACCCCAAATTAGCTGTACATCCAGCTAATTGCATCAATAAGTGACTAATTGGTAGGTAGCTATGTGAGTAATTACCTGATTTGCACAGGTAAGTGATGTTTATTTCAAGTGTACTTCTCATGCCAAGTTTTAGAAATTTGGCTCAAAAGTTCAGAAAGACAAACTGAATCAAAGCCATATCATGCCTTGTTTATAACCATAAACAATAGAGCATAAATAAATTATTGATTGTGATATGCTATCTGAAGTAATCTAAAGATCTCAAAATATCTTTAGATTGTACTTTCCAGGTATTTATAAAAAAGAAAAACAAAAGCCAAATGTCAGGGCTTCCCTGGTGGCACAGTGGTTGAGAATCCACCTGCCAATGCAGGGGACATGGGTTCCATCACTGGTCCAGGAAGATCCCACATGCCACGGAGCAACTAAGCCTGACAACTACTGAGCCTGCCCTCTAGAGCCCGTGAGCCACAACTACTGAGCCCACGTGATGCAACTACTGAAGCCTGCATGCCTAGAGCCTGTGCCCCGCAATGAGAAGCCCATGTACCACAACGAAGAGTAGCCCCTGCTCGCCGCAACTAGAGAAAGCCCGTGCACAGCAGCGAACACCCAACACAGCCAATAAATAAATAAATAAAATACATAAATTTATTTTAAAAAAAAAGCCAAATGTCATGTTTTTCCAAATACCAAAAGCTTAGGAAGTGTTTTGTCAGGTCATTTAACCAACAAAGACAAGTGGCAATAATCTCTCCATGAAATTACAGAAGCCTGAATAATCATTTGAAGATTTGAATGAAAGAAAAATAACCTTCTATCATGGCAATATTACTGCATTCATACAACAGTGATCTCCCTCAGCATCTAAATACTGGGCAAATTTTAAAAATGGAGATTTGACTTAACTCTTAATCTTTTTTAGCAGGGCATTTAATTTCAAATGGTTGCAATGGTGAATTTCAGAAGTGTTTCAACTATGTGACTCATCCTCTTTCTTCCCAATTTACTACCCTCCCCTTTGTTTATCATTTCCCAGAAAATAGAAAAAAAAAAGCACAAAGCTGTGTTTTCACATTATACTTAATTATAAATTCTTCTCTTTCAAAAATACATCCCAGTAGTTTATCTTTCACAATATCATTACTGAAGATTTATTTCCAATTACTACATGTTAAATGTCGGACTTTTAAGTGAAAAATGCTTTTCATGTAATAAGTGATCTTGAAGTCATTTTAAAATTTTCAATATGTGTATATGAGCAGGTCCCTAATAAATTAGAAGATATGTATATAGAAAGATTATTTACTATAGATGCATTGTTTTCTTTCATGAAAAAAAATTAGAAAAATTCAATAGGGCTTAAAAATACATAATATATGTGACTATAGATTTGGAAGGTATAATATTGAACATATAGCCACAGAGATGTGAAACTTTCTAAACTATGAAACATAATATCTACCTGCAATGAGCAACATGAAACAGAGAATTCAAATATAACAGCATCCTTTATATTCTCTCTGTTAGATAAATCATAATAAATATAAGTATTTACATATAATTCAAAGCATATGCTGCTCCTAAAATTTGTTTCTAGAATATTGTAAAAAATGCATTTTACATGTCATATAGTAAGCTTTAATTTGTTATTTTTCTACTATAAGATATTAAAAATATCTTTTATTCCACTTTTTGGGCTTTCTTTTAGAACAGGAACTTAGTGGCTTCTAGTTACTCTAAAAACTTGCAGGTGTGTTAGGTTTTCCAACTCCTATCAATGTAAAAAATATCAAGTGGCTTTAATAATATAATTCATAAACAGGGGCTCCATGAAATTTTTCAAATCACAATAATAAAATACAATTATCATTATAAGGTAGATACTGCTAACCACTTGAAAATGAATGCTGGTATAGCACCATTCACTTGGAACAATTATTTTCTTTAGAAATAGAAGGGATATAAGACAATATGACATGTGAGATTAGGTGACAGCCTGCAGTGTGCACTGCTGTGGAAAGGATTTAGGATCTGAGATCAGAAAGGGAAAATTATATTTAAAGGGCCCATGGAGAACCTTTGGGTACTGTATCAGCTATACAGGGATCATTAGGAATTAAGAGATCACACACTGGTTTTGTCCAAAAAAGAAATCATTTCTTTTCTCTTTGCCCTGCTTACTAGATTTAGACAATCACAAAAACCAAAAATTGGAAGTAGATCAAAAAAAAAAAAAAAAAAACTAAGACAATTGAATAGAATTCAAAACAAGTGTATATAATGTAGTTAGCCATGACAAGGGAAAATTTCTTCTCAAAGAGGAATGAATGCCCATGTTCATAATATTGCCAACCCCGGGTCTAGCCAAAAATCCATCACAAATAGCTGTATTATAAACCTACACACCTAGGAAACAGCAACAAGAATGGCAAGAGCCCAGCAGAGGCTACCCAGTGCCTGTCCACATGCAGCTGCCCTTCTGACAAAGCCCTGTGACCTGTTCTCAGTGCTGTTATAAACAGATGAGTAATTAAATTCTCCACCACAAATAAATCTGAAAATGAATCAAGGATCACACTAAATCTGGGGCTCACTTATCTGAATTGCCCATAGTCCCTAATTATAGTCCCCATTGAATGAATGAATGATTTCTCTATGTGAGTGAATCCAGACAATGTCTTTGATATTGGCTGACCTTGGAAATTTACCATTAGTTAGAAAGTTCAACTGTCTTTTTATACTTTACTGCAGAATCACTATCACAGCTTCTATGTAGGAAGGCCTTTTTTGCAAACAAGAAGAAAAATGACTGGCAGTGTGGGGTCATGCACAGGCTTGAATGACATGGAGATGTAGGGGAGATATCAGAAAGAGAAGGCCTATGGGTACCGAATGCAGCTCTTCCATTGTTTTCTGCAGCTTCACCCTTGAGAGAATCTGCTTCCTTGAGTATAAAATGGGAAGAAAATTATTGCCTGCTCTATCTACTTTATAGGGAATTGGAAGTTTAAATAAGATGCTCATGAAATGTTTTGTAGACCATAAAACATTAGTCAAATAAAAGTTATTATTACTGTATTACACAGCATAAGAAATACAGTACTAGATTTAGTCTTACCCTAATTTTAAAATTCTATTTAGCAGTTATTATGACAGATCTATTTATAGATGATTAAAAATTTACTTTACTTGAAAACTAATTTTTAATGAACCTCTACACCATCAAAATGTGTAATACACACAATTCCTGCTCCTAAATTTTGTATGCTCCTCTTTTCCAAGAGTTAACGAAAAACTTTAAGGAGGATACATAAGCATCTTTATAACTGCATGTTTACCAATTAATAAGGCAGCACACAATGTTCAAATCAATCTGGGTGGGAAATGAGAATTTCATCTCTTACAAACCATGAGAAGAATTTGAATAGGCAAATAAATTTGCATCTGGATCTTTCATGTAAATTGTAAAAAGGATACATGGTCTTTTCTTCTCCTATCTAAAAACAAGTACATTTAAAACATCTGAATCATTCTAAATAAACTGACTAAGTGCAAATTGACAACACAGCCTTGAGTGCAGCCATTATAAAATAATGCAAATAGTAGACTAATCCCAGCTGCCAAATACACAAGTAATTTTGGTAGCATAAATGCAAAACAAATTTTCTAGTTAATTCTAAATTTCTTGAGAAACAAATCTTATGTTTTCTACTATCAAAAGAAGAAAATATGTGTATGAAAGTACTTCCATTATAACTAGATAAAATGTTTGCTGGGGGCTTCCCTCGTGGCGCAGTGGTTGAGAGTTCGCCTGCCGATGCAGGGGACGCGCGTTCGTGCCCCGGTCCGGGAAGATCCCACATGCCGTGGAGCGGCTGGGCCCGTGAGCCATGGCCGCTGAGCCTGCATGTCTGGAGCCTGTGCTCCGCAATGGGAGAGGCCACAACAGTGAGAGGCCCGCGTACCGCAAAAAAAAAAAAAAAAAAAAAAAAAAAAAAAAGTTTGCTGGCATAATTATTTGCACACACATATTTTTCTAAAATCTGTTATAAATTATAGACATAGGCATTTTTATAGATAAAGAACACAGTCTGGATAATGCCCAGTAGAGAACAGCAATTAATCTCACTGTAAAGTGTTGTTTGAATTCCTTTCTTTAAACTAAGTGATGCAGCAGTATGAAAAAAAGTACCTGCTTTTTCATGATCCAAATGAAAATAAGTGTTAAACCCATTCTAGGCAGACCAAATATTCATCCACGTTACAAGACCATTAAGCCATTCAACAATATGAAAATGTCTCTGTCTTAGTCCATTCAGGCTGCTATAACAAAATACCATAGACTGGGGGGCTTAGAAACAACAGAAATTTCTCACAGTTCTGGAGGCTAGGAATTCCAAGATCAGATTTAGCGTCTGGTAAGGACCTGTTTTGTAGTTCATAGACAGCATCTTCTCTTTGTATCTTCACATGGTGGAAGAGACGAACTAGATCTCTAGGGTCTTTTTCATAAGAGCACTAATCCCAAGCATCAGGGCTCTACCCTCATGACCTACTCACCACCCAAAGGTCCCACCTCCTGATACCATTACCTTGGGGCTTAGGATTTCAATGTACGAATTTTAGGGAACACACATGCAGTCTATAGCAATCTATAGTTTAAGGAGGGACTGGACGAGCATGAAGCTGTTGCTCCTGGACAGGCTTCTTATGCTGCTAAGCAGCTGATGAAAGCATGGCAAAAGGTCACCCCAAAGGCAAGCCTAAGGCAACAATGGGCAAGGGGGAATTGTCTTCTGAGCCTGAGGCTCCTCATTTTTCAAGTACTCATCCTGTGCCCAGATGCTACCCTCAAGTGTTCCTGCTACATGTACTTCATTCACTCTATCGAAATTGACCCTTGGCATATCTGATGACTTCTTATGCCAAGGGTACAGCCAACAGATAAGGGAGGAGAGGGAAAGGTCATTAAGTATCTACTATATCCCTAGCTCTTTACCAGTTTTAGATGTTATTATTCCATCAATTAACCTGAAGGTAATTAATGAAGGTGAGAAGGTGCTGGTACAAGGACCTAAACAGATTTCCTCCACTGTCTTTCACTAAATCATGCTGCCTCCTTGAAAAAAATAAAATACATTACACCCCGGGGAGATTTGTGTTTCATCAAGATGGTGAGAAAAGATTCTAAAATGTGAAACTGCTTCTCTGTGGTTGTCTCTTTTTGAGGACTGAAAGGAGCCAGGACAGGGATCCTGGCTGGTCCCTGCTGTGAGTTGTTGAGGTCTTGAGGCAAGTGAGGGTGCCTGCTCACAGACCTTGCTTCCTGCAGCTGCAAGGGACAACGGTAGTAACTTTTCAGGTTAGTATGTGCATTTTCTCCTCCTTTGCTAATTTTAAAGAAGTTTGAATTACTGAAAAAAAAGTTAAAATCAATTACTCTACTGGCTCCTCCTGTATTTTGCTAAGAATTCACCATTCATTCCTTTGCTCATCGATTCATTGAGTACCATCACGTCCCAGGTATTCTGTCACTTCTGAGGTTTTCACTGGAAACTAGAGGTCCATCTATCCCTAGACTTGTTATCTCTGCTTTCACCCCAGGCTAAGCTTGAGGAAAAAAATAGCATCTCTTTTTGTTTCCTCAAACTATGTTCTAGCAGCAAAAATCAATGGTGAACAATGGATACTATTTTGTAGAAAAGTCAGAGGAGAAGGTGAGCATTTTACATGCCATAGGCTCCCACTTCCAAAATGCTCCTAAGTCATGCCTATTTGCCAAAGTCTCTCTGGCTAAGCATCTAATCAGACTACCCTGCAGCATGACCACCCCTCAGTGATATCCCAGCCTTGTTCACTGGCTGCCTCGGCCATGGAATCCCTGCCTTTGGTCTCTTTGCTATCACCTGCCCAAAATCTTTTAGCTATTCTTATGCAGAACAAAGGTGCTTTGCTTAACTTCTCTGGACTTGAGTACTTCTATTCAAACACTTTGCAAGCAAAGTGATCTCCAAGTTTTGGAACTTCCCCTCCTTAACAAAGGCAGTTGATCAGAAGTGACAACAATAACTACACAATTCTGTTGTCTTCAAGAAGTTTAGAGACTAATGAATGAAGACAGATATATAGAGATAATTATTTTGTGAAAAATGCTAAAACAGAAATAGATTGGCCATACTATAGGGACACAGAGAAGAGAACTTTTTTTTTTTTTCTGCCTAAGGGTATCAGGAAATACAAAAGAAAGTCAGTAATCTTGAAAAATGGGAGATAGGAGTTTTCCAAGTAAGCAAGGTTGAGAAGTGGGCTCTAAGAAGAAAGAAGAACATGGACAAAAGCAAGATGACACGAGAGGTCAGGGCATGTCTGAGAACAAATAGCTCTCTGTGGCTGGCTGTGAGATCAGGAATCAGAGCAAGTCAAACACTGCAGTACCACTGTATTTCAAAATTCACCTACTTCTCTGCTCTCAGGCACTGGCTTCTCCCTCAGTGCAAAGCAGTGCTCTGTCTTTCCATGACAGAAGACAGTGTTGGCTGCATATATTTGAGTGCAAAAGAATAGGATTAATTTAATAGTTTCATCTTAATTTTGCTCTGAGGTTTCTCAATTTAACTAAATAACTTTAATGTTCTTTGGCACCAGGCTTTTGACAAACTTCCTTAAAAAGCCATTATAAAAATAGTGATTTTGCTAAAGAGTGTACATAGAAAAAAATCATTATTCCAGTAGATGCAGCAGAGGTGACATCAGAATAGCTGAATGTTGCCTGGCCCAGAATACAGAGCAGAAGTCCAGACACTCAGCAGAGCCACGAAATGGAAAAAGCACATTTGAGAGCAAAGACTGAACATTACTGATTACTGCTTGGCTAACCACCTAATTTGGACTTAGAAAATTTCACATCCTATTCAAACTGAAGGAGAAAACAACCTTAGGCAAATACCAAAATGATTCTTTAAAGAAACATTCATATTTTAGAACAAGAAAGCTGTAATTTTGATTGGTCTAAAAGTCTCACTGCGGTGCTTCACAATCATTCTACATAACACAGATGAGACTAAAATCCTTAGTATAGCCTCTAAATGCATAACTACTTCAATCTCCTGCTGATGGAAATGTGTGTGTTTCTTCCCTCCTAGACAGTTTGTGAATCGTGTGATTGCCTGATATGAAATTATTAAGAAATAGATCAATAAACACAGCAGGCTACAGGATTAAAACCTCAGCCTACACAATGGACCTATGAACAAAGTTACTGCATAGAAATTGCGACAGCAGAATCATGGTCATGCAGACTCGTATTTGGGACCATATTGGCAAGTGGAATTACAGACATTAAAAGATATTTTGATTAGAAATATTCTAACTATTATATATCAGGCAAATGTCTTAAATCTGATGAGGATTATTAAAGTCAAGGATAAACTATTCGCTTTGCCATTTTATAAAATAAGTATTGTAAGAAAATAATTTCTAATAGTCATTGGAAACAGGAAATATGTCCTATTTCTCTCAAGACTTACCATGTGCCTTGTTCTCTCTGTTAAATTATCTGCCAGTATGCAGAACTGGACTCTTCCAAGGCAGACTATATATGAGTTTAGGACACAAGCAAAGCAGAGGCAGCTCAAAAATTTTTTTAAAGAAGGTATCTGGCATTTCACAAAAATGTAACAAAAATGTGTAACAAACTAAGAAAAACAAAAGTTTGTTGAATCTTAACTTGACCAGACTTTTGACCAAATGGAGAAGCTCATTAGTCACATACTCAAAAAATCTTGATTCAATGGTTAAGGGGATAAATTAATTTAAATGTTAGCTCTGCCACCGTGTAGTTATATAAATTTGGAAGAGGCACCTACCCTTTCTTATTCTCAGTTTCCTTGTTGCAAAATAAGGATAATAAAACCTCTCACAAAGGATGGTAGTGAGGACTAAGTGATGTAAAACAAGAAAAGCATCCTTAGCTGCCATTATTAATGAGAGTGTCCTATCCCTTGAGTGGAACAGGATTGAAAATTTTTAAACCACAGTTATAGGTATTAATCACAAGGCAAACTCGTCTAATGATACTTATATTCTGACCCAACCCACATTGAACCACTGTTAAGCAAGCAATTCAAAATTCCCAATGTTAAAAATACAGTTCTCTAATTTTGCTTATGTGGAAATATGCTGTCCTTATTTCATACTTTGCCAATCTTCATTAACACAGGAATCATGAATTTCCAAGAATTTAAGCCTATTAAGTAATAATTTCTGAATTGGAAATTTAATAAAATATTTTCATTTTATAAACTCACATTTTTTTTACTATACCTCTGCATATCCTTCTTGATATGCCTTTTAAAAATAGTTAGCTAGTGGGAAGAAGCAGCATAGCACAGGGAGATCAGCTCGGTGTTTTGCAATGACCTAGAGGGGTGGGATAGGGAGGATGGGAGGGAGGCTTCAGAGGGAGGGCATATGGGGACATATGTATGCATATGGCTGATTCACTTTGGTGTACAACAGAAAGTAACACAGTATTGTGAAGCAAATATAATCCAATAAAGATCTATTTTAAAAAAAGATATGTATCTTTAAAGAAAAACAATCCCATTTTCCAAATATATCCAACCTCCCATATTAATCACTAGCATGGTAAAAAATGATTATCTTTTTACTACTTTGAAAAAGACACAATAGCTAGCAGAGTCTTCTATAATGAAGTGGCATGTCATTGCCTTAGTCATCTCAGACTGCCATACAAAATGCCACAAACTGGGTGGCTTTAACAACAGAAATTTATTCCTCACAGTTTTGGAGACTAGAAGTCTAAGAACAAGGTGCCAGCAGGGTCTGTGCCTTGTAAGCGTGCTTTCCTTGGGTTGCAGACAACCATATCTTTGCTGTGTCTTCAGATGGCCTTCTTTTGATTTGTGGTGCATGCAGGTGGAGAGAGGAAGTAGGAGAAAGAAAGCAAGCTCTCTGGTGTCTCTTTTAAGGCACTAATCCCATCATGAGGGTCCCACCCTCATTGTTTCATCTAAACCTAATGATCTTCCAAAGACCCCCTCTCCAAACTCCAAATACCATCACATTGGGAGTTAAGGCTTCAACTTAAAATTGGGGGATCGGGGTGGGGGGACACAATTCAATCCATAGCAGTCACGTAGCTAGAACAGACAAAGGATGACCAATGGCTAGAAGACGGGAAATGTAAACAACTCTAAACTTTCATACACACACACACACACACACACACCTTTCAAGCTTGCCTTCTTAGCACTCCTAATGACCAGAGGTTGCATAGCTATTTAGTCCTTCAGAGTACTCCTACTAAATATAAAAAGCATGAACTTAAGATACAATACTTGTCTCTTTCCCCATAAATCAAAAGAATTAAAAGTATAAATCTAAAATTTCAAAACTAATTTAAAGATGATAAATGGGAAGGAAATTTTTAAAAATTGCACTATAATTTAAACTTCCCCACTAATTTTAGAATAAAATCCTAAGGGAAAAAAGGAGATCAACAACATAGTAATTTTGTTAGAAAATTATTAGAAATACATACAAACACAAAACACACATACAGATAGATACATAAATGTTAATTATACATCACAAGCCTTATATGCATGGAAAAGCTAACATCAGAGTACACACAAATAAATCTGTAAAAAGGCTTTCCATAATCTGGCTCAGTTTAATCTACAGTAGTATATCATTCAAATTTTTTGCTCTAGCAAAACATGCCATACTGTTTTATGCCTCTACATGTATCTACATTTTTTTATGGAGCTACATATGGACTACATAACTCCAACGTCTCCTGAAAAATGTAGTTCTTAAAAGATAAACACATTGCTTAGGGGGTAATTATTATTCTTAAGTATTTTATCCATAAGAAAATCACTAATACTGTATTGAAAACTGATTTCGAGTTTGAAAAGAAATGTCAAATTATATTGAAGCAAAATAGAACAAGTTAACAAAGGAAAAAGCAGTAAATAAAAAAGCTAAAAGCATAGTAGAATTAATAAATAAATTCAAAAGCTTATTATTTGAAAAGAAGAAAATCACTAGTAAGCCAAATTTCTTTTTTTAAAGTAATAAGGTAGAAATATACAAAATAAATAAAAGATAACCACAGTAAGAATAAACTTAAAAGAATCATAATGCTGCTAAACACCATGCAAGTAAACTTGAAAATCTAACCAAAATGGATAATTTTCTAAGACAATATAATTTGCCAAAATTGACCTCAGAAGAGACAGAAAATCTGAAGACTGATTTACATAGAAGAAATAGAGAAATCTGTCAGTAGATAAATCCAAAAGCAGCGGTCTTTGATAGTTCCACGGGGAAATTTTAAAAATCTTTAAGATCAAAAATTTCAAGGCTTCTAAAATCTCTCCAGAATATAGGGTACTGAAGAAAACATCCTGATCCAAAAAAGGCTGCATGTACACACACAGGAACCAAGTCAATGCCACTTTTGAATATCAAAGGAAAATCCTAAAACCAATATTATTAGCAAATAAAATCTAGATGTACACAAAAATAACATTACATCATGACCAAGTGAGTTTTGTTCCAAGAATTTAAGAATTTTCAATATTAGGAAGTCTATTAATAAATTTTTATAGCAAATTAATAGATTGAAGAAAAACATTTTATTCTCTTTGTATAAAAGACTGAAAAGCCATTTGTCAAAATTTAAATAACCATTTGGATTAAAATACTTGATAAAATAAAACTGATGATAATTTACTTTATATGATATAATATATCTAGCTTAGCCCAAAAGCCACTGTCATGTTTAGTAGGACAACACTAGAAGCATTACCAACAAAATCAAAAACAAGGAAAAGCTCTCAGTCATCAGTATTACTTAACACTGTACTGGAAACATAAGCCAAAAAACTAAATTTAAAAAAAATTATAAATAAATATTTTGGAAAGGAAGACGTAAAACTATTACTAACTGCAGACAACATAAAAATATAATTGCGTACGTAGAATATCCAAGAGAGTCAACTGGTTTATGGCATACACAGTTGACTGCAATCAAACATACTTGGGGGAAAAAAGGTTTTGAGAGAGTTGCATCTGCTAAGAGACTGTGACTAGATGAGACATGTAAAAGACCACTAAGCTTCCAACTTCCTGTTGGGGGAAGCAGGCTAAGAAAGCTGCTCAGTCACCAATAAGTGAATACTTTCCAACACCTTCTTTATGTAACAAAGGAGGATAGTGAAAATGAAAGGTACTTCCAGAAAGTAAAGCCAAAAATTCAAAATCCATGGAGCACAAACACTGGGAAGCTATACCCAAAGAGCAGAACCAGGACTTAACTTCAACTTATTCAAGGTACTTTTTTTAATCTCCTAGGTCGTAGGCTGGCAAATATTTACCTAGGTGCATTTTAGAATTGCTAAGAACCTCTGACTGCTATATGATGCCCATTCTTTTCTTTTTCAAATGACAGTGATTTTTACCAAGGAAGACAGAATAAAAAACGGTTATCTGTCTTTGCATGTATATTCATACAGATGCATACGAAACTGATCACAGCAATGACTGCTTTAGCCAGGGTGGAAACTGGAAAGCCTGAGGACAAGGTGGAAAGGAGACAAACTTTTCTCTGTACATTTTTTAATATATATAATTTTTGGAACTCTGGGAAGGCACTGATATTCATAAAATAGAATGAAACATACTTTAAAATATGTCTTAGGACTTAGTGAATTACTGAAAAGGGGATTAAGAGGTGTAATGCAATGATTCCTATGCTTCTGGTTTGATCAATTTAGTGCAATACACCAAGAGAGAAAATGTATTGTCATCATATCTAAGGGAAAGAAGACTAATTTTTAGATATGTTGAATACCAATCACATCCAAAGCTATTCACTGGTCTTAGAGTGACCAATGATTCAGGTTTGCCTGACACTATTTAGGTTTCAGCATTAAAATTCCCACATCCTGGGAAACCCCTCCTCAGGGTGCAAAATATCCTGATTTTCAGAAATGGGTACAGAAGATTAGGGGGAAAGTACGAAATATGTACAGCAGCCAAAAAAATTGAGCCTAAAAGTAGTACTCTATTTAGCTTCAAATGGATATGGCATAGATGATTCACTTTCAGTAGTTACTGTCACTATTTTTTTTTCTGACCACTGACGTTGTCAACTCTGATTTGTAGTTCATAATAATGAAATATCCATTGTTGCATGACTCTGAGTGATGTTACTTACGTTTGCAAACTAAATGTGTTGTAATTGTGAGCATTAACAGTCAACTTTCACCTTGCCTGTGGATTAACTATGTACTTTGTATTAAGGTAAAGCTAGTTTAATTTTAACATTATGCATATTGTGACCACATTTTCTAAGACTTCAGATAATGAAATGAGAATTATTATAATGCCAGTGTCAGCATAATCCAAACAACTGTATTATTTTATTAACAGATAGAAAGACACATACAGCTGGATTAGGGAGGAAAGTAACTAAGACAGAGCATTCTATACAAAAGGCAGAAAGGAACTGGGGATTGGGCATAGTGGAAAAGGGGATGTGAAAGCACATAAGAAGTCTAAATTTTGCAGATTCTAGATTAAGCAAGCAAGTACTTCTAAATCAATCAAACTTTTTTTTTATTTCCCCCCAAAACACCAATGCTTAGTCAAAAATAGCTACTGTATTTGTCTGTGGGCACGCCACAAGGATAAACACACATCCTACATCCATTTGATTATTCTGTCAACATGAATAAAGATACATTTCCTGATTCAGAGGTTGCAACCATGTAGGCAAACAAAAGGAGAAATTTTGATAATTGATGTGTTGGCCTGTTGCAGCATGGACCTGATTTAGTCAGGCCTTATTAACAATCATGCTTTTTAAAGTACTGTATATCAAGTGATGCACTGAATCATATCAACAATGAAAAAAATTTTCCTCTAGCGCTTAGGTGATTTGATTTGGAAAAATGGAGTTTTAAATCATCTTCTTGAGGTTTATAAGAATATCATAAAACCACAGAGAAGATAAAGAATGGTAATACCTTGTCCAAATAAAAACTAGACTTTGCCCACTGTACTAGTTTTCTATTGCTGTCATAACAAATTACCACAAACTTAATGGCATAAAACAACACAAATTTACTATCTTAAAGTTCTGGAGGTCAGGATTCTGAAATGACTCTCACTGGGTTAAAATCAAGGCATCAGGGCTAAAAATCAAGGTATTACCATGGTTTTACCTTTCTAAACGCTTTAGGGGAGAATCTGTTTTCTTGACTTTTCCTGCTTCTAGAGCCCACCTCCATTCTTTGTCTGGTGACTCCCTCGTATCTTCAAAGCAACCAATGGCTGGTTGAATCTGTACATCACACCACTCTGACACTGACCCTTCTGCCTCCCTCTTCCACATTTAAATGCCCTGTGATTACACTGGGCCCACCTGGATATTCAAGGATAGTCTTCCTAACTTAAAGATAGTTGATTAGCAAACTTAATTCTATCTGCTACCTTAATCTCATTTTGTTTTGTAACATAACATATTCAACAGATTTCAGGGATTAGGACGTGAACATCTTAATGAAGCCATTATTCTGCCTACCACACTCAGCTATCTACATTATTTGGCAGACAGTGTGAATGTAAATCTTGACAAATCCCAATCAGCCTATAAACTTCTGACCAAAGAAAACACAAAGATATTACCAGCTAAGTATCTTGCATACCTTATACACATACACTACTGCTAAAAGGGTGTGTGTCTTACCTACCTGTGAAATTGAGGTTTTCATAATGAAAGCTTTTTTGATCATTTTTCAGTTTCCTCAATGTGCAGAAGTAGTTAATGAGATTTTGGACCTTACAGAAATGGAGAAATGTATTCTCCTTAGACATGAGCCTACAAATGGCTATCATTGCCACTGGCCACACACAAAGTGTTAAAATGTTATCCTGCCATAAATTCATTTCCAAAGTATGGGACAAGAATAATGCCCTTCTCTAATTTGGAAATATATTGAGGATGAGAATGAAGAAAGGGAAAAATAAATAATAAAACAAAAGAGACATTTATGGACTGCTTCTTTAAATCTGTCTGATGAACTCTGAGTGGCCATAAGGAATCTAGAGAAAAATGAACTGACTGCATCTAAGTTGTTTGATATTCAGGCTGAGACAAACACTCACAGACTATTTTAAAACTCCAAAAAATATCAACAGAAAAGGAAAGCCAAGTTTAACGAGGACTTTTTCATTTTTTAACTAAAACTGTAATTTATTTGGAATCCATTTTTGTAAGTTCAAATTATCTCTGTACTTTAAAACCATTATCCCTGAGAAAGAGAGGTTTAAATTATGGTGCCATGCAAAGTGCTCTAAAGTTTTCTGAAATGATGGCAATTTTCCAAAGGGTTAGACTACACGGTAAATTTATAGAAGCAAAAGACCTCGCTGACAAATAGCTTGTCCACCAAAACAAGCTTGTAGATACAGAGTGGATAGATAGATCTGGAATCTATTTCTAGCACTTTTAAACACTTGCTGCTGCAAGGAGTTAAAATCTTAAGTAATTAAACGATTTTGTTGAGAGGATATTTAGCTTGGTGCTATCACAATGGCCTGATACCAGGATTAGTACCAAGAGGGCTTGACAAGAGCAGAGCTTCAAATCAAAATCAGTTTTACATGTGACTATATTCAGTTTTACCAATACTACTTACAAGAACAATGATGACCTAAAACCTGCAGACAGTTCAGAGAAGCATTATCAGAAAAGGAAAGAGAAAGAGTAAAAATCTCCTACTGTATTATGAGACAGAAAGAAACATGCCATTGTTATTTTGTATTAAATGTAGGTAATTTGTGCTTAGTCGGCTTGCTTTTAAATTCTCCTGTTACAATCTCAAATTTATTTATCTTAAAGATTCACATTAATATAGCTTATAAAATTTAAATATCTAGTAAAAGTTCAAAAAATAGTTAAAATAAACTGCTATATCACAGGATAGAATGAAACATTATAAAAATATTGTTTAATTAGTCCTGTTTATTACTGCAATTTTAACTATTCTGAAATTTTGTTTACTAGGAATTATGTAAGAGGAAGTAAATAATAAGTAATATTTATAATTTCAAATAAATGCCTTTTTTCATATGTTAATGTTAAAGTAATAACATGCATGCATATAATTACATTACATTATGTGATGTTATACTATGTTATGTTATATTGGGTTTTTTGGACTGGCATGGTATGACAAGATGGCTCTCTAAAAATCCGATCACCCTAATATTTGAATCTGAAGCCAAAGAGATTGATCTGGGCTTGAAATAAGTATTTGGGAGTTAAAAAATATCACTCCCACTCTGTGCTACTTTTTACATGCTCACAGTACAATATCACACTACATTGTAATTATTTGTATCCCCACAAAACAGCAAACATTGTGAGGGAAAGTAGTATAGCATAATTACCCTTGTTCCTCTAGTGCCCAATTAAGTATCTGGCATATAAAATGTTCAGCATAAATATTTGTATGAAATTGTCTTTGAAAAGTTCTAAAGAATATTTTTAAAAATATTAACATGTTACCTCTGGAGAAAATATTTTATATGTAAAAGAGCAAAAGAAATAAGAGAATGAGTTTTGCAGTAGTACTAACAACTTTTTACTTAAAAGGTGAACACTCAGCTTGAAAAAAAATCAATTTTAGAAATAGTTATCTTGGAAAGACAAATATAAAAAGATGTTTCAAGGACAAGAAAGTACTTCATATATACACAGGTATGAAATTCATACCATGTAAGTTAATAAGAGACCACATGTCAAATTTGCAAGGAAATGTTACAGATGTATTTCAGTTATATAAGGAAATGAAGCTACTTGTGTGAAGATAATTTTCAGTATCAAGTAGTAAATGAATTGCTGCCGAACTGATTAATATGGTTAAAAGTTGGTATATTTGAAATTTATATAAAAGAGTATATGTAAAAAGCTTCAGAAAACTTATGAGATCAGGCAAGAGATATGTAACAATTGATTTATCTGTATAAAGCTAAAGTTAGTGAGTTGGGGCTCTTCCTCTTTAAAATATATCACTTAGCTCTTAATGACTGACTTTTCATTCCCTATATGAATGCTGTTCTTTCACTTCTTTAGAATAGAAAGGAAATTATTTCAAAATTGTCTTCTGAGAGAAATACAACATTCTTAAAGAAAAAGTTTAAAAATTAATATTTTAGCTTTCAAGGACAAGTTCTAATAATACAAAAATTACCATTTCTACTGTAAATGGTACAATGAAATTCAAATATTTATTATGGTTAAATTACTTTATGCATTTTATATTAGGTAAGTATATAATATAGCTCAAAACAAAAAAAAATATTTCAATGAATTTATTAAAATGTACTTTAAAGGCAATAGACTATAAGTCTTCTCCTAACAAAGCTAATCTCATGCTGAGTAGATTAACTAAGAAAAAAACATTGTTTAGATGAAATTACATTGGGGGCGTGGGAATACTTATGGACAGATTATAAAAAGTTCCTCAAGACTTTTGCCATCAGTGTTCTTCCTTATCTATCCCTTGTATGGGACTTAGAATATCAAGCAAGGGTCTATTCCAATCAATTGGGTTAGAAATGCAGAGCCCCTGAGTGTTATAAGCTATTTATTATACTAGGTTTTATTTTTCCATTGAAATGCTGCTATTAGATCATTTAACTGCCCTATTTTTTTTTATTAGTCTTGTACCCTAAGGAAAGGCTGCCTCTTAAAGAAAATAAAATAGTCAATTCCAGAACAAATCACATTTATTAAACAGTTTAGTGAGAACCTCAAGAAAAATAAAAATTGGGATAATTGCATCTGCTTCAGTTTAAAGAGACCCAGGAAGGGGTGGTAAACCTCAGGCAGCATAAAATGGCTTTAACAGACTCCAGCATCCAGCCACTAACTAATACGTGATTTCTAATTACTTCTGTAGTTTGTCACTGTTCAGCACAATCAAATCTAATTGACCAGAAAATTTTGGTTAGATTGTACTCAACTATGGCTAAATTTTTACTGTTATTATTCTGGTTTCTTTGTGAACATCTCAACTTTACTGCATCATTAAACCTTAAATTAGATTTTGATAATAAGAATATTTCATAAAATTTTTCAAACAACTGCAATATTCACACAGGAGCTATGGTACTCTTAAATCCACTGTCATGTTTTTAAAAAACATTTAATTTAATTCATACCCATTCTTTCTGGGTTATTAAAAACAATGGCACTTTGATTTTAATTAAACAATTTGAAGGCCATGACTAACAAATGTCAAATGCTAAAGGTGAACTCATGTCTTAACATGAGTGCATGTCAGAGCATCTTTCATAGCATGAAGGGAATTCTAGTCTGAGGGTTCTTAGTTTCAGAATCACTGATGAGGTGTACATACAAGAAAGGTAGCAATTAACTACCTCAATTTAGAAGCTTGCTTTACTTTATTTTCTTGTTGAGAATCAGTGGTCTAGCAATAGATTTGACATTTCTGTCATCAATTCTCTAAAATCTAGAAAAATAATATAGAAATGATTGTTGTCTAAATGTTTACTTTGTCCATAGACTCTGTGTGTTACTAAATCATTGAAGATAAACATATATGAATTTATTTCTTGAAGAGTATAAAGAGAATGCTTGATCACACTGGAAATTTTTTTTTTTTAATGCCTCTATAGGGCTTCCCTGGTGGCGCAGTGGTTGAGAGTCTGCCTGCCGATGCAGGGGACACGGGCTCGTGCCCTGGTCCGGGAAGATGCCACATGCCGCGGAGCGGCTGGGCCCGTGAGCCATGGCCGCTGAGCCTGAGCTCTGCAACGGGAGAGGCCACAACAGTGAGAGGCCCGCGTACCGCAAAAATAAATAAATAAATAAATAAATAAATAAAAATAAATGCCTCTATAAAACAAGACAATAAGATAACATCATTAGAAGCCTCCCTGTATAGTTTACCTTATATCTGCTGACATTTTCATGTATATGCTTATTTTATTTTCCACAATATGTGGAGCCTTCAGAAGAAATCAAGTATGTTTGAAAAAAGAGCTGATACTATTTGTTAATGTCAGATGTAGTAGGTCAGTGAAGGAACAGATCTAACCAATTCTGATCAGTTTGAGCATTAACATCCAAGTACTTCAGTTTTGACTTGGTTATCAAAGAAACAGACAGAAAATACATTACATGACAACATGGCTGGACTATAACATCTAATGTGAAAGTGTAACCTAGCAGGACCCTATGGGGTTTTCTGGGGACAGACTCCTCTCCCATATCCTCTGCTATAGCTCCTCTCTGAAGTAACCAGATGATAGTATCTCATGCATATTTCCTGAGTTTTTCAGATAACCACCACCAAATGGAAGGAATTAACTACTTGGTGTTTAAGAAAACATAGCTCCCAGATATTCTGGCACCTAAGGATTGATCATCATCAACCAATCAGAGAATTGTGCAAGAGCTGATCACATACTCTGCGACCCACTCCCACCCCAACCTGGTCTTTAAAAATGCTTTGCTGAAACCCTTCCAGGAGTTTGGGTTTTTTTTTAAGCACCAACTGCCCATTCTCCTTTCATGGCCCTGCAATAAACCTTTCTCTGCCTCAAATTCCAATGTTTCAGTTTGTTTGGCCTCACTGTGCATCAGGCACATGAACTTGCATTAGGTATCAAAAGCCTCTTAAAACATTATTTCAAAGGTATATATCTTCGGGCAGTAACAGTTTCTATTAACACGTGAAAAAATTATCTGAAAGCTCTAGCATACCTCACACAATACAGCCATTCTCAAATTGATCATATGTGAAGTAACTTGCATACTTCTACAATTGCACATGGTCATGAAATTAAAAACTATAGAAGTAACAAAGAAAGAAGCAGCTATTGAGAGGGCACAACTAAAGGCATAAGAATCCCAGCTCCTTCTAATTCTCCCATTATCGCTGGGGTAACACACATGGCTCCCCACAGTCATGAGTTCAATTTTCTTGTAGACATAAATTCTGATTTGAATTGTGCCAAAAAGAATAGATAAGACTCCCAGAGTATATTGACTTGGCCAATTTCCCATCTTCTACTAGGCTTGTAACCTAATTACCATTTGCATCTGATAAAATGTACTTATTTTCTCAACTAAAATATGGGTTTAAAAGGCAGTAAAATGTGACAAAAAGAAATAAATATATGTCATGGCTGTAAAAAAGAAAAAAAAGTTTTAAAAGCAAAACTGATGGAGCTAGAAAATTATGTTAGAAAATATACTTATTTAAACTACAACTATCTTTTTTTCCGTATAAACTACTTGTTTTAAAATATTAATTAAAATATTAATCAAAAGACACTAGAACTTTTAGGTACTTCTTAAAAAATCATAAAACTAGTCCCAAACAGGTGGTATAACTCTCCTTTACTTGTTCACATGATTTTTTTAGTGTGAATGCTCATTAAGAAAGAAGCTGCTGGGCTTCCCTGGTGGCGCAGTGGTTGGGAGTCCGCCTGCCGATGCAGGGGACACAGGTTTGTGCCCCGGTCCGGGAAGATCCCACATGCTGTGGAGCGGCTGGGCCCGTGAGCCATAGATGCTGAGTCTGCGTGTCCGGAGCCTATGCTCTGCAGCGGGAGAGGCCACAGCAGTGAGAGGCCCGCGTACCGCAAAAAAAAAAAAAAAAAAAAAAAAGAAGCTGCTAACTGGTAATTTATAGAATAGGTTTTATTCTTTGATTATGGTACTAGATTCAAAGTTCTAACTCTAGGTCACTTAAAGGAAAAAAGAAATCCTCAGAGTAAAATATTAAACTGATGAATTATTTAAGTACTTTATGGTAAAAAAAATCACCCTTCCCTCCAATTCTAATGTACAGTTCAAAGGGACATTCAAACCAAAAACTATTTAATTTTATTTTACTTATTTATTTTTAATTACTTAAAAAGGAACACACACAGAGCTCAACAGATGCTAGGCAATATTGTGTTTTGCATAGTAAAAATATTTTACAAACATATATTGAGTTGAAAATGACCTTAAAATTTATTCAATCCAATAGCCAAGTCCAATCCTCCTCCTGCTTCCCCCTTCCTCACCCCACACAATTTACTTCTTTGTCCAGCTTTAAAATACTTGAACCTGAATGGCTTTAGAAGGGGCACAGCCTCTTTCCCCACAGGCTCACTATTCCCTATTGTCTCACACCCAGCCACTCCATACAATTCATATATTATATGCCTGATCTTCAAAGCTCAAGAATTTGCCACCCTTTCCTTGTTTAATCTAGCCCCTTTCATTTCAAAACTGAGGGAATACTCAGATGGTTAAGTGATTCATCCAAGTTCCTAAAGTATGTTGGTGGTCATGCTGGGTCTGCTCAGATTTCCTAGCACTTGGTTCTGTGCTGTCTTGTAGGCCTTTGCATCATCCATGCCATGTAAAGTTTTATACATAAGCCTGAACCAGCATTGGAACATTGATTGCAGCTAGTGCTTTACAGAAAAAAGTATTTCAATCATATACTGGCATCATCTGCTCAAAATAGGAGTGTTTCCAGGAAGAACTATGAACTATCTTTAAAACATATCTTTTGGGCCTCCCTGGTGGCACAGTGGTTGAGAGTCCGCCTGCCGATGCAGGGGATACGGGTTCGTGCCCCGGTCTGGGAGGATCCCATATGCCGCGGAGCGGCTGGGCCCGAGAGCCATGGCCGCTGGGCCTGCGCATCCGGAGCCTGTGCTCCGCAACGGGAGAGGCCACAACAGTGAGAGGCCTGCATACCGCAAAAAAAAAAATAAATAAAATAAAATGTCTTTTAACTGTAATGCCTACATGGAAGTTCACAGTCTATGTGTGGCCATATACAGACAGATGTTCCAAAAGGTCACTGGACCTGTATAAACTTGGAATAAATAAGAAAAGCAAAGACTTGCTGTATCATGGCACAAACTGCATTGTTGTTATCATTTTAAAATAAAATAGTGGGTCAAGTTAAACTTAAAAAAAAAGAGAGAGAGAGAGAGACTAATTTGATTACTTACAATAAAATTACAATTGTATAAAAAGCAATTGATACCACAAAGGCAACGAAACTGTACCAATTTCAACAGCCACACAGAAATTAAATTTAGGTAATGCTTCCAAAAAAAAAAAAAAAAAAAAAAACCTGGGCTCAATGCCATGAAATAAAAGATGAACAGAAATTGGAATAATACGATTTTGCCAAAGAATGATACTCACACTCTTCTCTTTTTTCAAAATTAGCAGCTATTGGCATATTATAGAGGTATGCCAAATCACCTTATTAAAAGTTGATTCAACAGTAAAAGTCTTACATTCTAATTAAAGCAATTAGATCTTACTTCAGTCGAACGATCCTAGTGCAACCAGAGGGTCTTTGCAGGTTACAGGACTCTGACAAGCTGAATCCAGGGCTCTTCATCCAGGTGCCTAACAGTCAAAGCTCATTTCCTGTTCATAAATCAAAAAACAAAGGTGATCAATTTAAATTGGGAGAGTTGTATTAGATAATTTATCAGTTGGCTCCTGAATTTTATTCTTTAGTTAATGTTTTTTAGAAGTTACATTATCATTTCTTTTTAGTGTAAGCAGCCTAAAATTCTTCATTCTTTTTCGGAAGTCAAGAATGAATAAAATGTAGACTTTTTTTTAAAGCACAGTATTTTATTTCAAGGACAAATATATATACAAACACACTAATACTTTCCCCTCTTGATCTCATTTTCATGTGTGTACACCTTAATTTAGCTAGCCTAAGTGGGACACTTACCTTGTGCCATGCACAGCTAAACACTGTAAAAGATAAAGCAGAAGACACATAACTGGACACAGTGACTTGTGTTTCTTTGAAGAAAGAATTAACCAAAGGAAGAAATATATAGTAGAAAGAGCACATCTAGGACTGAAAGCCTGGTTCTTCTGTTGAATACCTGTGTGACCTGGGTAATTTCTGTTATTCTTTAAATATCAATTTAAATTTAGGATGAAAATAGGTAACATGAAGAACTATTGTGAGAATTGGAGACATTGTATATAATAACATGCTTAGCATATTTCCTAACATGTACTAGTTCCTCAATAATTGATATTATGTAGTATTTTAGGACATTGACAGTCCTTCCCTAATATTTTATATCTTCTAATGCCATAATTGTTTATTCTACATTTTATATTTATGGACTGTGATATTAAGTAATAAGCCGAAATTATAGAACCACTTATTTTTAATTCCCCTCTTTAATTTAATATTTTTTATCATAGCATTGAGATATCTGAAAGTTACACTATGCTTTTATCTTCTTTTTAAAATTATTCACCCCAAATAAGCTATTATTTTCTTCAATCAAGGTCAACTTGGAGCACTGCATAAGCTTGTGACTAGGGAAAAAAATCTTGCCCCTTCATTAGGTTAGTTTATTTTCTCTTTGCTCTCCTAATTATTTCCACCTCATTTGAAAATTTCAAATCCCCCTAAAGCTTTATATAACAGGAAATAATGTGTCATAAAGTACTCAACTACCAAAATACAAAGTAAAATAATATTTCTGCATTTTTTCTTAAATTCCTTCTGCTTTCAGAGAAAAGTTACTTAAGGTATATCCCACAGATTCATACAACGTGGAAGCCCCATCCAACTCCCCTTTCTTTTCTCATAAGTTTCAAAGCTTCTTGATAAGATAATATAAATCATTTAATACAAAAATGATAAGGGAGATGAGGGGAAGATGGGAGACGAGGGGAAGATGGCGGAAGAGTAAGACACAGAGATCACCTTCCTCCCCACAGATACACCAGAATTACATCTACACGTGGAACAACTCCTACAGAACACCTACTGAATGCTGGCAGAAGACCTCAGACCTCCCAAAAGGCAAGAAAGTCCCCACGTACCTGGGTAGGGCAAAAGAAAAAAGAATAAACAGAGACAAAAGGATAGGGATGGAACCTGCACCAGTGGGAGAGAGCCGTGAAGGTTTCCACACACTAGAAGCCCCTTCGCAGGCAGAGACTGCAGGTGGCAGAGTGGGGAAGCTTCGGAGCCGTGGATGAGAGCAAAGCAACAGGGGTGCGGAAGGCAAAGTGGACAGATTCCCACACAGAGTATCGGTCCTGACAGGCACACATCAGCCCGAGAGGCATGTCTGCTCGGCCGCCAGGGCGGGCGGGGCAGGGAGCTGAGGCTCGGGCTTTGGTCAGAGTGCAGGGAGAGGACTGGGGTTGGCGGCGTGAACACAGCCTGAAGGGGCTAATGCGACACAGCTAGCAGGGAGGGAGTCCGGGAAAAAGTCTGGACCTGCCGAAGAGGCAAGAGACTTTTTCTTCCCTCTTTGTTTCCTGGTGCGTGAGGAGAGGGGATTAAGGGTGCTCCTTAAAGGAGCTCCAGAGACAGGCACGAGCCACAGCTAAAAGTGCGGTCCCCAGAGACGGGCATGAGACAATAAGGCTGCTGCTACCGCCACCAAGAAGCCTGTGTGCGAGCAGAGGTCACTATCCACACAACCCTTCTGGGGAGCTGATGCAGCCCGCCACTGCCAGCGTCCTGGGATCCAGGGACAACTTCCCCAAGAGAATGTATGGCACGCCTCAGGCTGGTGCAACGTCACACTGGCCTCTGCCACCACAGACCCACCCCGCACTCTGTACCCCTCCCTCCCACCAGCCTGAGTGAGCCAGAGTCCGCGAAGCGGCTGCTCCTTTAACCCCATCCTGTCTGAGCAAAGAACAGACGCCCTCGGGTGACCTACATGCAGAGGCGGGGCCAAATCCAAAGCTGAGCCCCGGAAGCTGTGAGAACAAAGAAAAGAAAGGGAAGTTTCTCCGAGCAGCCTCAGAAGCAGCAGATTAAGGCACCACAATTAACTTGATGTAAACTGCATCTGTGGAACAAATGAATAGACAACAAATCATCCCAAATTGAGGAGGTGGACTTTGAGAGCAATATTTATTATTTTTTCCCCTTTTCCTCTTTTTGTGAGTGTGTATGTATATGCTTCTGTGTGAGATTTTGTCTGTATAGCTTTGCTTCCACCATTTGTCCTAGGGTTCTATCCATTCGTGGTTTTTCTTTTTTCTTGTTCTTTAAAAATTTTTTTTCCTAATAGTTATTTTTTTATTTTATTAACTTTATTTTATTTGATCTTCATTTCCTTCCTTCCCTCCTTCCTTCCTCCCTCCCTCCTTCCCTCCCTCCTTTCTTTCTTTCTTTCTTTTTTTCTAATTTTCCTCCATTTTATTCTGAGCCATGTGGATGGAAGGCTCTTGGTGCTGCAGCCAGGAGTCAGTGCTGTGCCTCTGAGGTGGGAGAGCCAACTTCAGGACACTGGTCCACAAGAGACCTCCCAGCTCCACATAATGTCAAATGGCAAAAATCTCCCAGAAATCTCCATCTCAACACTGGCACCCAGCTTCACTCAAAGACTAGCAAGCCACAGTACTGGACACCCTATGCCAAACAACTAACAAGATTCCTGATAGCAAGACTAGCACAATCCCACCCATTAGCAGAGAGACTGCCTAAAATCATAATAAGTCCACAGACACCCCAAAACACACCACCAGACATGGACCTGCCCACCAGAAAGACAACATCCAGCCTCCTCCACCACAACACAAGCACTAGTCCCCTCCACCAGGAAGCCTACACAACCCACTGAACCAACCTTAGCCACTGGGGACAGACACCAAAAACAACGGGAACTATGAACCTGCAGCCTGTAAAAAGAAGACCCCAAACACAGTAAGATAAGCAAAATGAGAAGACAGAAAAACACACAGCAGATGTAGGAAGAGAAAATCCCACCAGAGCTAACAAATGAAGAGGAAACAGGCAGTCTACCAGAAAAAGAATTCAGAATAACAATAGTAAAGATGATCCAAAATGTTGGAAATAGAATAGACAAAATGCAAGAAACAGTTAACAAGGACCTAGAAGAACTAAAGATGAAACAAGCAATGATGCACAACACAGTAAATGAAATTAAAAATACGCTAGATGGGATCAAGAGCAGAATAACTGAGGCAGGAGAACGGATAAGTAAACTGTAAGAAAAAATAGTGGAAATAACTACTGCAGAGGAGAATAAAGAAAAAAGAATGAAAAGAACTGAGGACAGTCTCAGAAACCTCTGGGACAACATTAAACGCACCAACATTCGAATTATAGGGGCTTCATAAGAAGAATAGAAAAAGAAAGGGACTGAGAAAATATTTGAAGAGATTATAGTTGAAAACTTCCCTAATATGGGAAAGGAAATAGTTAATCAAGTCCAGGAGGCACAGAAAAACCCATACAGGATAAATCCAAGGAGAAATATGCCAAGACACATATTAGTCAAACTCAAAAATTAAATACAAAGAAAACATATTAAAAGCAGCACGGGAAAAACAACAATTAACACACAAGGGGATCCCCATAAGGTTAACAGCTGATCTTTCAGCAGAAACTCTGCAAGCCAGAAGGGACTGGCAGGACATATTTAAAGTGATGAAGGAGAAAAACCTGCAACCCAGATTACTCTACCCAGCATGGATCTCATTCAGATTTGATGGAGAAATTAAAAACTTTACCGACAAGCAGAAGCTGAGAGAGTTCAGCACCACCAAACCAGCTTTACAACAAATGCTAAAAGAACTTCTCTAGGCAAGAAACACAACAGAAGGAAAATACCTACAACAACAAACCCAAAACAATTAAGAAAATGGGAATAGGAACATACATATTGATAATTACCTTAAATGTAAATGGATTAAATGCTCCCACCAAAAGACACAGAATTGCTGAATGGATACAAAAACAAGATCCATATATATGCTGTCTACAAGAGACCCACTTCAGACCTTGAGAAACATACAGACTGAAAGTAAGGGGATGGAAAAAGATATTCTATGCAAATGGAAACCAAAAGAAAGCAGGAGTAGCAATTCTAATATCATACAAAATAGACATTAAAATAAAGACTATTAGAAGAGACAAAGAAGGACACTACATAATGATAGAGGGATCGATCCAAGAAGAAGATATAACAATTGTAAATATTTATGCACCCAATATAGGGGCACCTCAATACATAAGGCAAATACTAACAGCCATAAAAGGGGAAATTGACAGTAACACATGCATAGTAGGGGACTTTAACACCCCACTTTCACCAATGGACAGATCATCCAAAATGAAAATAAATAAGGAAACACAAGCTTTAAATGATACATTAAATAAGATGGGCTAAATTGATATATATAGGTCATTCCATCCAAAAATAACAGAATACACATTTTTCTCAAATGCCCATGGAACATTCTCCAGGATAGATCATATCTTGGGTCACAAATCAAGCCTTGGTAAATTTAACAAAATTGAAATTGTATCAAGTATCTTTTCAAACACAATGCTATGAGACTACATATCAATTACAGGAAAAGATCTGTAAAAAATACAAACACATGGAGGCTAAACACTACACTATTCAATAACGAAGTGATCACTGAAGAAATCAAAGAGGAAATAAAAAAATACTTAGAAACAAATGGAGACACGATGAGCCAAAACCTATGGGATGCAGCAAAAGCAGTTCTAAGAGGGAAGTTTATAGCAACACAATCCTACCTTAAGAAACAGGAAACATCTCGAATAAACAACCTAAACTTGCACCTAAAGCAATTAGAGAAAGAAGAACAAAAAACCCCAAAGTTAGCAGAAGGAAAGAAATCATAAAAATCAGATCAGAAATAAATGAAAAAGAAAGGAAGGAAATGATAGCAAAGATCAATAAAACTAAAAGCTGGTTCCATAAGATAAAGAAAATTGATAAACCATTAGCCAGACTCATCAAAAAAAAAAAAAAGGGAGAAGACACAAATCAATAGAATTAGAAATGAAAAAGGAGAAGTAACAACTGACACTGCAGACATACAGAAGATCATGAGAGATTACTACAAGCAAATCTATGCCAACAAAATGGACAACCTGGAAGAAATGGACAAATTCTTAGAAATGCACAACCTGCCAACACTGAATCAGGAAGAAATAAAAAATGTGAACAGACCAATCACAAGCACTGAAATTGAAACTGTGACAAAAATCTTCCAACAAACAAAAGCCCAGGACCAGATGACTTCACAGGAGAATTCTATCAAACATTTAGAGAATAGCTAACACCTATCCTTCTCAAACTCTTCCAAAATATAGCAGAGGGAGGAACACTCCCAAACTCATTCTATGAGGCCACCATCACCCTGATACCAAAACCAGACAAGGATGTCACAAAGAAAGAAAACTATAGACCAATATCACTGACGAAAATAGATGCAAAACTCCTCAACAAAATACTTGCAAACAGAATCCAAGAGCACATTAAAAGGATCATACACCATGATCAAGTGGGGTTTATTCCAGGAATGCAAGGATTTTTCAATATATGCAAATCAATCAACATGATACACCATATTAAGGAGAAGGAGAAAAAACACATGATCATCTCAATAGATGCAGAGATATCTTAACATAAAATTCAACACCCATTTATTATAAAAGCCCTGCAGAAAGTAGGCAAAGAGGGAACTTTCCTCAACATAATAAAGGCCATGTATGACAAATCCACAGCCAACATTGTCCTCAATGGTGAAAAACTGAAAGCCTTTCCACTAAGACGAGGAACAAGACAAGGTTGCCCACTCTCACCACTCTTATTCAATATTATCTTGAAAGTTTTAGCCACAGCAATCAGAGAAGAAAAGGAGATAAAAGGAATCTAAATCAGAAAAGAAGAAGTAAAGCTGTCACTGTTTGCAGATGACATGATACTATACATAGAAAATTCTAAACATGCTATGAGAAAACTACTAGAGCTAATCAATGAATTTGGTAAAGTAGCAGGATACCAAATTAATGCACAGAAATCTCTGGCATTCCCATACACTAATGATGAAAAATCTGAAAGTGAAATCAAGGAAACACTCCCATTTACCACTGCAACAAAAAGAATAAAATATCTAGGAATATACCTACCTATGGAAACAAAAGACCTGCATGCAGAAAGGTATAAGACACTGATGAAAGAAATTAAAGATGATATAAATAGATGGAGAGATATACCATGTTCTTGGATTGGAAGAATCAATATTGTGAAAATATACTACCCAAAACAATCTACAGATTCAATGCAACCCCTATCAAACTACCACTGGCATTTTTCACAGAACTAGAACAAAAATTTCAAAATTTGTATGGAAACACAAAAGACCCTGAATAGCCAAAGCAATCTAGAGAACGAAAAACGGAGCTGGAGGAATCAGGCTCCCTGACTTCAGACTATACTACCAAGCTACACTAATCAAGACAGTATGGTACTGGCACAAAAACAGAAATATAGATCAATGCAACAGGATAGAAAGCCCAGAGATAAACCCACGCACATATGGTCACCTTTTCTTTCATAAAGGAGGCAGGAATGTACAGTGGAGAAAGGACAGTCTCTTCAATAAGTGGTGTTGGGAAAAGTGGACAGGTACATGTAAAAGCATGAGATTAGATCACTCCCTAACACCATACACAAAAATAAGCTCAAAGTGGATTAAAGACCTAAATGTTAAGGCCAGACACTATCAAACTCTAGAGGAAAACATAGGCAGAACACTGTATGACATAAATCACAGCAAGCTCCTTTTTGACCCACCTCCTAGAGAAATGTCAGTAAAAACAAAAAGAAACAAATGGTACCTAATAAAACTTCAAAGCTTTTGCACAACAAAGGAAACCATAAACAAGACCAAAAGACAACCCTCAGAATGGGAGAAAATATATGCAAATGAAGCAACTGACAAAGGATTACTCTCCAAAATATACAAGCAGCTCATGCAGCTCAATAACAAAAAAACAAACAACCCAATCCAAAAATGGGCAGAAGACCTAAATAGACATTTCTCCAAAGAAGATATACAGATTTCCAACAAACACATGAAAGAATGCTGAACATCATTAATCATTAGAGAAATGCAAATCAAAACTACAATGAGATATCATCTCACACTGTCAGAATGGCCATCATCAAAAAATCTAGAAATGATAAATGCTAGAGAGGGTGTGGAGAAAAGGGAACACTCTTGCACTGTTGGTGGGAATGTGAATTGGTACAGCCACTATGGAGAACAGTATGGAGGTTCCTTAAAAATCTACAAATAGAACTGCCATATGACCCAGCAATCCCACTACTGGGCATATACCCTGAGAAAACCATAATTCAAAAAGAGTCATGTGCCAACATGTTCGTTGCAGCTTTATTTACAATAGCCTGGAGATTGAAACAATGTAAGTGTCCATCATTGGATGAATGGATAAAGAAGATGTGGCACATATATACAATGGAATATTACTCAGCCATAAAAAGAAACAAAGTTGATCAATTTGTAATGAGGTGGATGGACCTAGAGTCTGTCATACAGAGTGAAGTAAGTCAGAAAGAGAAAGACAAATACCGTATGCTAACACATATATATGGAATTTAAGAAAAAAATATGGCATGAAGAACCTAGGGTTAAGACAGGAATAAAGACACAGACCTACTAGAGAATGGACTTGAGGATATGGGGAGGGGGAAGGGTAAGCTGTGACAAAGCGAGAGAGTGGCATGGACATATATACACTACCAATCGTAAAATAGATAGCTAGTGGGAAGCAGCCGCATAGCACAGGGAGATCAGCTCGGTGCTTTGTGACCACCTAGAGGGGTGGGATAGGGAACGTGCGAGGGAGGGAGATGCAAAAGGGAAGAGATATGCGAACATATTTATATGTATAACTGATTCACTTTGTTATAAAGCAGAAAGTAACACACCATTGTAAAGCAATTATACTCCAATAAAGATGTAAAAAAAATGATAAGCTTTATGGATCCACCTATTATCAAATAAAGTCCTTGGTGCAAGCTTAGTGACGTACATCATCAGTACATACACATATACACACATACTCACACATACAGGTCAGGACATTTTAGAATATCTCATTTGTCGGGAATAAAAGTGTCATCAAATGTGGAAGACTGAAGGTCACTACTCAATTCTTACCTTTTATTTAAAGGGACTTCATGGGCAAGGGTGTTCAAGAAATCAATCACTGTCTTAAGACAAATGTGGGATTTGGCTTTCCCTCGACATTGAAAATGAAGAAGAAGCCGTAATAAAAATGGTATAGGCATGCTCACAAAAAGTCAATCTACAAATCAAAGGAAATCCAAGTCACATGGAACTTTCCTTTTAACCTTCTGTCAGCATCTAACTAGATAAAATGGCATACTGCCATCTTCATCCTTGCATTTAATTAAAAATTAAACTGTACAGAATGGGTTAGATAGCTGAAAAGTCATGTGTCATCTTGTTTAAAATAATGCCTTCAGTCAATCCCCCTTGCTTTTTCTAACCTCAAATTCAGTATTATGTTTACTATGAAATGAACTCTAGTTTCATCTACTGAAATGCATTGTTCAAGATGTGATTTTCTCACATTCTTAGGGAAATTTGCCTGAATTAGTTCCTTGTGGACCTTTCAAATTTTACTAAAAGTCATAATACTGGAATGAGAAGGAAGCTTGAAGATTCTCTCATTCAAGTACTCACACAAACACCTACCATCAGCTCCCACTAGATATTTTATTTGATAATAGACTTCATCCTGACACTATATCCAATGTTTTGGGAATAAAATCTCAGAAATAAAAAACCCCACTTATATATGGAGAGTTTTTCTCTATACAGAGTCTTTTTTTAATGGTATACATTTGTATCAGAAAGACAAAATGTTACAACTCTTTGGAAATTGTATTTATTTCTGACGATGGCTTGATGAAAACATATTAATACACTAATTTTGGATTTTCTTAGTCACACTATATAAAAACAAATTAAAAACAAACAAAAGAGCCACCCAACACACACTATTTTCCAATTTAGCAAAGTTTCTGTGGAATTAATATAATATCTTTAACAACCATTCTTTTATATGGTTATCATTTTACTAGTTTATGGAGGATGGATTTTCCTAAAACAGCTTTCTTCAAGCCACTCTACTGATCAAGAACTAATAAAAATTCCCTGGCGTCAATCACATTAATTTCACTTTCAGTTTAACATCCATTGAAATCTCACGATGATCCAAGCATATACTCTTCAAATACTGTATATGAATTGGGATTTTTAAATATCTTGAGCCACAGTTGAGATTCTTGAAGGCAAGGACTATGCCTCGGTTAGCTGTGCCCCCAGGACCTATCACTTTGCCAATATATAGAGTGTGCACAACAAGTGTTAGTTAACTGTGACTCTCAACATTTCTAATCCTTTCCACATCACAGATCTCCTCACAGCCCGTTGGAAGAATACACTGAGTATTCACTCCACGTCTTTTCTCATGCTGACCTTCCTTTCTAAGACATTTATTTTGCTCTCTTTTGCCTAGTTTCTACCCATTCTCCAAGATTCACCTATATCATGAAATCTATTCTAGCCTAGGCATTTAATGTCTCTCTAATATTTTTCAAGACTATACCACACTGAACTCTAATATTTTGAAGAAGAGTAGGAAAATCAGATTTATACTTTTTATATATCCCCCACAGCTCCTAGCTCAAAGTTTGGCACATAGTTGCTAACTAGTACAGAGGATACAGATGATTTGTGAGCTGGGAAAGATACAAGTCCCTTGTTGATGAATTAGATCAGGGATTGGCAAACTATAGGCCAGGGGCCAAATACCTTCTGCTATCTGTTTTTATAAATAAAATTTTATTGGAACACACCCACATACATTCATCTATGCATTGTCTATGGCTGCTTTGCTGCTATAACAGGAGCACTGAGTAGTCGTGACAGAGACTGTCTGGCCCATAAGCCTATAATATTTATTATATTGTCCGTCACAGAATAAGTGTGCCAATCAGTGTATTAGCTCAGTAGTTCTCCAGTGTGGGCCCAAGATCTGGGCCATTCACAGCCTTAAGTACTGTGGTTATACAACACTCTATAAGCCAGTTCTTAAAGGGTGGTCCCTGAACTGGCAGTACCGGCATCATCAGGGAAATTTCTAGAAGTGCAAAATCTCAGACCCCATCCCAGACTACAGATCAGAAACTCTGGAGATGGGGACCAATAATCTGCATTTTTACTACCCCTTCAAGTGATTCGAATGCACACTAAAATTTGAGGACTACTAGATTATATAAAGAAAGGAGCATTTATTAACACCTGGCCATAACGACGCGGCCTGGCAATGGCAGACCCTGTTTCTTCAGCTGCTACTAGTCTATACAGAGATTTTAAGTGATTAAAAGATATCAATTATGTTTCATCTGCCCTGAAATGTAACACCTTGGGTTTACTCTGAAAGAACACTAGGGAACAGGATTTCCTTGATGTGGGAATTGCTACAGTACTTTCAGTAAATGCTAATACAGCCGCCAGCTGTATATCCAAAGGGAAGACAATATACCAAGTGCCAAAGTATAAAATCTATCCAAAAATAGATCGAAATATCAAAGCAATATAGCAGATAAGCTCCAGTTTTTATAGGTCTGCCAGTCAAGACAAACCTTTGCACAGTGATTCTCAGCAGGGATACAGGAGAAACGGACTACAGCTCAGTTTGAAACTCTGCTAATCAAGGATTTGTTCCAACATGCATATCCCCAGTGCTAAATTTCAAATGTGGCCAGATAGCACTTTCCATGATAGTGTGTGGTTAGAAATAAGAAATAATCACTACCAAGCCTTGTGGAAGGTAGTAACTAGCTAGCATTACCTCTGGAAAAATATATATATAATTGCATTATATAATATATACAATTTTCATGAACTAATATTTGTTTAAATTTACAGTAAATCCCCCTTCTTCATTGTTTCTCTCTAAAATACAGATTAGCACCAGCAGCTATGGCTATGATATGACAGGGTTATAATCTATAAAAAATAATGGCAAAATATTGATGAGATAAGCATGATAAAGTTATTTTTATCTGGAAAGACCTTGCCTCAGTGTATTATATTTAATGCTGAAAGTCCAGAAGCTATATCAGGAAACAACAATAAAATTATTTAACCTATTGAAGAGTCTACATAGAGGTTAAAAGAAACATATGTCAATCAATAAAAATATACTATTTATTGACAGCCTCTAGAAAGTTCACATTATTTCCTAGTCATAAAAAATCATTATGTTTCCATGCACTGAGTACATTATTCCTCTTTTGAAAAATGGCACATAGATGTTATATGCCTAAAATCTGTGTAAACATTTTGTTCAATATCCATTTAAGAGTGTTTTTATTTTGACACATATCTATGGAAAATAGGAAAAGCATTCCAATCATCTGTGTAACAGAAAACTGGGAAATATGAGCCTGGATTTCACACCTATGAATTTAGTAAATGATTGATGACAGTTCAGATGATATGTTAGAATTCTGATTCAAAGACTTAAATTCACATTTAAATCAAGGATTAACAAATACATGATTTGGTACTTTTATGTTTAACTCAGCCCAAATTCAGAAAAGAAGAATATACAATTATCCCTCTATATAGGAACTACCAGCCCATGTAAAGTCTAAAACTATGCTTCATTCAGAAATAATTCACAGTGGGGAGACATAATACCTATCTAGATGGACAGTGAGTGGCAACCAGCATGAAACAAGGCGGTGGCGGAGTAGGTCACAGGAAGTAATTAGGAGTAATGCTCTAAAATTTTAAGGAGTGAAAAATTAGGCTAAATGTTAGAAACCTTTCACAGAAAGTCCGTTATCCTCTAGAATCAACCTCCAGCTGAAGCTTCTTCAATTGTGTCATTTAAAATTAGACAAGAGCCCGTTTTGCCAAAATACCATAGGGAATGACTAGTAAGATATATTAAATGAACTATTTTTTTTCTTTTACTCTTAAGTTAGATCTTTTGCATATCTAACTGTCATGATTCCACACACATTAAAAAAATAGTGAGGGTTTCCCTGGTGGCGCAGTGGTTGAGAGACCGCCTGCTGATGCAGGGGACACGGGTTTGTGCCCCAGTCTGGGAAGACCCCACATGCCACGGAGCGGCTGGGCCCATGAGCCATGGCCGCTGAGCCTGCGCGTCTGGAGCCTGTGCTCTGCAATGGGAGAGGCCACGGCAGTGAGAAGCCCGCGTACCGCAAAAAAAAAAAAAAAAAAAAATAGTGAGAAGATGAAAATCCTCTGAAGGTTATTCTTACTATTATACCACATCAATTCATATTGTTGCTTTTTTTATCCAAAACAAGAGGAAGATGGGATAAAAGAAATAATTAAGAGATTAAAAACTACTCTTGAATAGTTCACTCAAAATACTAAATTCAAGGAAAAGGTCCCTTAGAAGTACATTCATTCAAAAAATTTGCATAGTTAAAACCATATTTAATTACTAGCAATGTCCCAGTACAAGACATAACACAGAGTTGGTAATCAATAAATACTAAATGAATAAGCGAACACCTCTCCCCTGGAGATTGTTTTTTCTAGGGTTTATGTCCTTGAGATGTACGCTTATTAAAAATCAGTCAGTTCCTTTATAAGACTGATTAAGGAAATAAGTGGTTATTTTCCCCCAAGTTAAAAGAAACCTGACCCTTCCTTTCCAGACCACTTGTCAGTAAATGGATGATTTCTTAGCCTTAGGTCTCTAGGCTTTGTGCTGTATGTCAAGTTCTTGATCCAAGCAAGGTAGCCCAAAAAGTTATCAGTAAAACACTAGGCTACTTTGTCTTTCTGAATTTCATACTTACAGTGCCACCATTCCTGCCAGCTATTCATAAATATAAATTCGTATCTGTGGCTTCAGAGATATTGCTGTGTGATCAGTTAACCCAAAAAGATTACAGATGTAAGTTACAAGTCAATCTATCTGGGTTTCAATTCCAGCTAAACCATGAACTCTGTGACCTTGGACAAGTTACTTAACCTTTAGGTTTATTTCCTCACCTGTAAAGTGAGAAAATTATATTAGTGATATCATCTCATAAGGTTATATTAAGGATTAAAAATCAGATAATTCATGTAAAATGATTTCAAGTGCCCTGGAGAGACACTATCTGGGTTCAAATCCTAGTCCTGATATTTATTAGCTGTTTGTACTGGTGCACCTTACTTAGCCTCAATGTGCTTTATAAGTGCATAGAAAAAGACCAGCTATTGTTATTTAAGTAGCTTTGATCTCCAGGATGCAGCAGTGAGTGGTGGCGAGAAATGAGATCTTAATTCCCTTCCCAGAAATTGAACCTGGGTAGCCTGGATGAAAACCAGGAATCCTGGCCACCACACCCCCTGGCTCTTGCCACCAGTGAAAAATGCATTTCTCACGGAAGCAAAACTGTAAAAACAGGTACAAAGTTTATTATTAGAGGCACAGTACAACAAGTGGGAGAGCACACAGAGAAACAGTTTGTTTAGTTAAGATAGAAGCAAGGCAGAGATGCACACCCAGGAGAGAAAGGGTGTGGGTGTCCTCCCTAATGAGGAGTGCAGTAAAGATGTGGTTAACTCATTTATATAGGGCAGTTCCTCCGGGTCTTTGTTTACCTTGGGCCAATTATCTGGTTTCTTTTTCCACAACTGACCTGCCCTAGGACCCTCACCAACATGCATGCACAACTTTTTCCAAGATGGATTTCAGCCCAGAGGCCTATGGGATGGCCTTAGCATCACATATTATGGGGTGGTGCCCCCTCCGTTTTGACCCCCAAGGAGACTTTCTGAACATGTGCAATGTTTCCCTTGCCCCAAGGATGGGAAGTGTGTGACCTGTTGATCCTTTTATGGCACTCTGTCCCTACCATAAAAATGCCCAATGTCCGGTTATTTACCCTATTCCTGTCTGGTCTTTATATCAAGGTTCTGATTTTGAAATATAGACAGGAGTCTGGTCATAAATATGTAGTCTAGAGCCCGTTTGTCTCTTGCCTCAGAAAATGTAAACAGGGGTCTGGTAATGAATGTCCGGCCTGGAGCCCATCTTCTTCTCATCCCAGGAAGTGTGAACAGGAGGCCAGTTGTAAATGTCTAGCCTGGAACCCATTTATCTCCTACTTCAGCTTTATTGGGATATAATTTATACATCTAATGTGTGTAATTCAGTGATTTTTAGTAAATTTACACAATAAGTTAGCCATCACCATAACCCAGTTTTAGAATACTTCTTTACCCCTCAGCAAAATTTTCCTTATGCCCATTTGTACTTAATCTCCACTTCCAATCCCAGCCTCAGGCAACCACTGATTGGGTTTTTGTCTCTATGGATTGTGATACTGTAATCATAAAACATGTGGCCTTTGTTCTCTGGGTGTCTTTTACTTAACATAATAGTTTTAAGGTTCATCATAGTATGTGTCAGTACTCCATTCCTTTTTATTGCCAAATAATATTCCACTGTATAGAGGTACTTGCTATTACAGATAGATGGATGATAGATGGATAGATAGATAGATAGATAGATAGATATAGATACAGACAGATATAGATATCTCAACATCATCCTGTAATAATGAAAGATCTAAAGATTATTTCCTCTTTCCCTGCCAGGCTGGTCTCTAAGATTATGTTTGATTTTAGGACAATCTTTCACTGTTAAACAAATAGGAGTCTTTGGGGTTTCATCTGTTTCCCTGTCAATTAAGATTATGACTAGACTAGTGAAAATAAACTGAGTACATTTCCAGACTGTCAATATATTTCATGATGTATATATATATATATATATATATATATATATATATATATATATATATATATATATTGCCATTCCTACCAACTATCACTACCATTTCAAATGTGTGACTAACCATTCCCTTTAAAGGCCTGTGACAAGCCATTATTCCCTGTTGTTTCTCATGGCTCCTTGGAACCAATAAATATGTGAATAATAATGAAAGCAAGTATTCTGGGAAGAGGGAGATAGCAGGGATTCTAGGACCTGAAAAACAGTGAGTATGCATGATCATCTATGCTGAGTATGTAGAGAGAAAAGAGCCAATGATGGGATTCTAAGGAACTTCAACTTTTAAATGATGATAAGAGGAAGATCCATGAGGGGGGCATGTAAAAAAAATGGGAATAATATCAGAAGAAAATAGGGTCACAGGTGCAAAGGAATGAAAAGTCTCAACAATATGCAAAGGTTTAGACAACACAGAGGTCAAGTAACATCAGCACTTGGAGCACCTCCAACTATCTCCAAGGCAGGAGTATGCTTGAGACCATTTCAGGCAGATGATGTAAATGAATGAAGTATCTGGACATAAAGCATTAAAGAGTTACAAGGATTGTGGGGTGGTGGGGAGCAGCAACATTTACTCAGCTCCCACAGATTGTTGCCATGTGAGGTAATAAGCCCAGGAATGTCAGGTCTTCTTAAAGTATGCCCAAAATAAATGTGGGGAGTGTCTCAATTTTTAAATGTTTTTCACAAACAAATTTTTAAAAACACACTGTGTATAAAAATAATCATACAACATGACCAAGTGGAAGTTATTTCAGATACACAAGTCTGGTTCAACATTTAAAAACCAGTCAATGCAATCCATCACAACAGTCTAGGAAGAAAAATTACATGATCATATCAATAGATACAGAAAAAGTATTTGACAAAATTCAACACTTATTCATGATAAACCTCTCAGCAAACTAAAAATAGATGGGACCCTCTTCAATTTGATAAAGAACATCTAAAATATCCTACAGCTAACATCATACTTAGTGGTGAGAAACTAGATGTTTTCCTGCTATGATTAAGAACAAGACAAGGATGCCCCCTCTTACCACTCCTTTTCAACATCATACTGGAAGTCCTAGATAATACAATGAGAAAGGAAAAGAAAAGAACAGGTATAACATGTATAACATAGATGATATGATTGTCTATGTAGAAAATCTGAAAAAAATCAACCAAAAACTCCTGGAACTAATAAGCAACTACAGAAAATTTGATATACAAGGTGAACATAGAAAAGTCAATTGCTTTCCTATATACCAGAAATGAACATGAGGAATTTGGAATTAACACAATACTATTTACATTAGTACCCCCCAAAATTAAAGATTTATGTATAAATTTAACAAAACATATACAAGATCTATATTAGGACAACTATAATATTCTGATGAGCAAAATCAAAGAACTAAATAAATAGAGAGATATTCCATGTTCATGGATAGGAGATTTAATATTGTCAAAATGTCAGTTCTGGGGACTTCCGGGTAAGATGGCGGAAGAGTAAGACGCGGAGATCACCTTCCTCCCCACGGATACACCAGAAATACAGGTACACGTGGAACAACTCCTACAGAACACCTACTGAACGCTGGCATAAGACCCCAGACATACCAAAAGGCAAGAAACTCCCCACATACCTGGGTAGGGCAAAGCGGAGAGATCCCCACACAGAGGATCGGTGCCGAGCGGCACTCACCAGCCCGAGAGGCTTGTCTGCTCGCCCGCCGGGGCGCGCAGCGCTGGAAGCTGAGGCTCGGGCTTCGGTCAGAGCGCAGAGAGAGGACTGGGGCTGGCGGCGAGAACTCAGCCTGAAGGGGGCTAATGTGCCACAGCTAACCGGCAGGGAGTCCGGGAAAACTGTGGAGCTGCCGAAGAGGCAAGAGACTTTTTCTTCCCTCTTGGTTTCCTGGTGCGCGAGGAGAGGGGATTAAGAGCGCTGCTTAAAGGGGCTCCACAGACGGGCGCGAGTCGCGACTGAAAGCGCGGAGCCCAGTGACGGACGTGGGACGCTGGGGCTGCTGCTGCCGCCGCCAAGAAGCCTGTGTGCGAGCGCAGGTCACTGCCCACACCGCCCTTCCGGGAGCCTGTGAAGCCCGCCACTGCCAGGGTCCCGGGATCCAGGGGCGGCTTCCCTGGGAGAACGCACGGCGCGCCTCGGGCTGGTGCAACGTCACGCCGACCTCTGCCGCTGCAGGCTCGCCCCGCACTCCGTGCCCCTCCCTCCCGCCCGGCCTGAGTGAGCAAGAGTCCCCGAAGCGGCTGCTCCTTTAACCCTGTCCTGTCTGAGCGAAGAACAGACGCCCTCCGGCGACCTACATGCAGAGGCGGGGCCAAATCCAAAGCTGAGACCCAGGAGCTGTGAGAACAAAGAAGAGAAAGGGAAACCTCTCCCAGCAGCCTCAGAAGCAGCGGATTAAAGCTCCACAATCAAGTTGATGTACCCTGCATCTGTGGAATACATGAATAGACAACACATCATCCCAAATTGAGGAGCCAGGAGTCAGTGCTGTGCCTCTGAGGTGGGAGAGCCAACTTCAGGACACTGGTCCACAAGAGACCTCCCAGCTCCACATAATATCAAGCAGCAAAAATCTTCCAGAGATCTCCATCTCAACACCAGCACCCAGCTTCACTCAACGACCAGCAAGCTAAAGTGCTGGACACCCTATGCCAAACAACTAGCAAGACAGGAACACAAAGCCACCCATTAGCAGAGAGGTGGACTAAAATTCATAAAAAGTCCGCAGACACCCCAAAACACACCACCAGACATGGACCTGCCCACCAGAAAGACAAGATCCAGCCTCATCCACCAGAACACAGGCACTAGTCCCCTCCACCAGGAAGCCTACACAACCCACTAAACCAACCTTAGCCACTGGGGACAGACACCCAAAACAACGGGCACTACGAACCTGCAGCCTGCAAAAAGGAGACCCCAAACACAGTAACATAAGCAAAATGAGAAGACAGAAAAACACACAGCAGGAGAAGGAGCAAGATAAAAACCCACCAGACCTAACAAATGAAGAGGTAATAGGCAGTCTACCTGAAAAAGAATTCAGAATAATGATGGTAAAGATGATCCAAGATTCTATTTCCCAGATCCAAAATCTTGGAAATAGAATAGACAAAATGCAAGAAACAGTTAACAAGGACCTAGAAGAACTAAAGATGAATCAAGCATCGATTAAAAACACAATACATGAAATAAAAAATACTCGAGACGGGATCAATAGCAGAATAACTGAGGCAGAAGAACGGATAAGTGAGGTGGAAGATAAAATAGTGGAAATAACTGCTGCAGAGCAAAATAAAGAAAAAAGAATGAAAAGAACAGAGGACAGTCTCAGAGACCTCTGGGACAACATTAAACGCACCAACATTCGAATTATAGGGGTTCCAGAAGAAGAAGAGAAAAAGAAAGGGACTGAGAAAATATTTGAAGAGATAATAGTTGAAAACTTCCCTAATATGGGAAAGGAAAGAGTTAATCAAGTCCAGGAGGCACAGAGAGTCCCATACAGAATAAATCCAAGGAGAAATACGCCAAGACACATATTAATCAAACTGTCAAAAATTAAACACAAAGAAATCATATTAAAAGCAGCAAGGCAAAAACAACAAATAACACACAAGGGAATCCCCATCAGGATAACAGCTGATCTCTCAGCAGAAACTCTACAAGCCAGAAGGGAGTGGCAGGACATACTTAAAGTGATGAAGGAGAAAAACCTGCAACCAAGATTACTCTACCCAGCAAGGATCTCATTCAGATTTGATGGAGAAATTAAAACGTTTACAGACAAGCAAAAGCTGAGAGAGTTCAGCACCACCAAACCAGCTTTACAACAAATGCTAAAGGAAATTCTCTAGGCAAGAAACACAACAGAAGTAAAAGAACTACAATAACAAACCCAAAACAATTAAGAAAATGGGAATAGGAACATACATATCGATAATTACCTTAAATGTAAATGGACTAAATGCTCCCATCAAAAGATACAGATTGGCTGAATGGATACAAAAACAAGACCCATATATATGCTGTCTACAAGAGACCCACTTCAGACCTAGAGACACATACAGACTGAAAGTAAGGGGATGGAAAAAGATATTCCATGCAAATGGAAATCAAAAGAAAGCTGGAGTAGCAATTCTCATATCAGACAAAATAGACTTTAAAATAAAGACTACTAGAAGAGACAAAGAAGGACACTACCTAATGATCAAGGGATCGATCCAAGAAGAAGATATAACAATTGTAAATATTTATGCACCCAACATAGGAGCACCTCAATACATAAGGCAAATACTAACAGCCATAAAAGGAGAAATCGACAGTAACACAATCATAGTAGGGGACTTTAACACCCCACTTTCACCAATGGACAGATCATCCAAAATGAAAATAAATAAGGAAACACAAGCTTTAAATGATACATTAAACAAGATGGACTTAATTGATATTTATAGGACATTCCATCCAAAAACAACAGAATACACATTTTTCTCAAGTGCTCATGGAACATTCTCCAGGATAGATCATATCTTGGGTCACAAATCAAGCCTTGGTAAATTTAAGAAAATTGAAATTGTATCAAGTATCTTTTCCGACCACAATGCTAGGAGACTAGATATCAATTACAGGAAAAGAGCTGTAAAAAATACAAACACATGGAGGCTAAACAATACACTACTTAATAACGAAGTGATCACTGAAGAAATCAAAGGGGAAATTAAAAAATACCTAGAAACAAATGACAATGGAGACACGATGACCCAAAACCTATGGGACGCAGCAAAAGCAGTTCTAAGAGGGAAGTTTATAGCAATACAATCCCACCTTAAGAAACAGGAAACATCTCGAATAAACAACCTAACCTTGCACCTAAAGCAATTAGAGAAAGAAGAAAAAAAGCATCCCAAAGTTAGCAGAAGGAAAGAAATCATAAAAATCAGATCAGAAATAAATGAAAAAGAAATGAAGGAAACGATAGCAAAGATCAATAAAACTAAAAGCTGGTTCTTTGAGAAGATAAACAAAATTGATAAACCATTAGCCAGACTCATCAAGAAAAAAAGGGAGAAGACTCAAATCAATAGAATTAGAAATGAAAAAGGAGAAGTAACAACTGACACTACAGAAATAAAAAAGATCATGAGAGATTACTATAAGCAACTCTATGCCAATAAAATGGACAACCTGGAAGAAATGGACAAATTCTTAGAAATGCACAACCTGCCGAGACTGAACCAGGAAGAAATAGAAAATATGAACAGACCAATCACAAGCACTGAAATTGAAACTGTGATAAAAAATCTTCCAACAAACAAAAGCCCAGGACCAGATGGCTTCACAGGCGAATTCTATCAAGCATTTAGAGAAGAGCTAACACCTATCCTTCTGAAACTCTTCCAAAATATAGCAGAGGGAGGAACACTCCCAAACTCATTCTACGAGGCCACCATCACCTTGATACCAAAACCAGACAAGGATGTCACAAAGAAAGAAAACTACAGGCCAATATCACTGATGAACATAGATGCAAAAATCCTCCACAAAATACTAGCAAACAGAATCCAACAGCATATTAAAAGGATCATACACCATGATCAAGTGGGGTTTATTCCAGGAATGCAAGGATTCTTCAATATACGCAAATCAATCAACGTGATACACCATATTAACAAATTGAAGGAGAAAAACCATATGATCATCTCAATAGATGCAGGGAAACTTTCGACAAAATTCAACACCCATTTATGATAAAAACCCTGCAGAAAGTAGGCATAGAGGGAACTTTCCTCAACATAATAAAGGCCATATATGACAAACCCACAGCCAGCATCATCCTCAATGGTGAAAAACTGAAACCATTTCCACTAAGATCAGGAACAAGACAAGGTTGCCCACTCTCACCACTCTTATTCAACCTAGTTTTGGAAGTTTTAGCCACAGCAATCAGAGAAGAAAAGGAAATAAAAGGAATCCAAATTGGAAAAGAAGAAGTAAAGCTGTCACTGTTTGCAGATGACATGATACTATACATAGAGAATCCTAAAGATGCTACCAGAAAACTACTAGAGCTAATCAATGAATTTGGTAAAGTTGCAGGATACAAAATTAATGCACAGAAATCTCTGGCATTCCCATACACTAATGATGAAAAATCTGAAAGTGAAATCAAGGAAACACTCCCATTTACCATTGCAACAAAAAGAATAAAATATCTAAGAATAAACCTACCTAAGGAGACAAAAGACCTGTATGCAGAAAATTATAAGACACTAATGAAAGAAATTAAAGACGATACAAATAGATGGAGAGATGTACCATGTTCTTGGATTGGAAGAATCAACATTGTGAAAATGACTCTACTACCCAAAGCAATCTACAGATTCAATGCAATCCCTATCAAACTACCACTGGCATTTTTCACAGAACTAGAACAAAAAATTTCAAAATTTGTATGGAAACACAAAAGACCCCGAATAGCCAAAGCAATCTTGAGAACGAAAAATGGAGCTGGAGGAATCAGGCTCCCTGACTTCAGACTATACTACGAAGCTACAGTAATCAAGACAGTATGGTACTGGCACAAAAACAGAAAGATAGATCAATGGAACAGGATAGAAAGCCCAGAGATAAACCCACGGACATATGGTCACCTTATCTTTGATAAAGGAGGCAGGAATGTACAGTGGAGAAAGGACAGTCTCTTCAATAAGTGGTGCTGGGAAAACTGGATAGGGACATGTAAAAGTATGAGATTAGATCACTCCCTAACACCATACACAAAAATAAGCTCAAAATGGATTAAAGACCTAAATGTAAGGCCAGACACTATCAAATCCTTAGAGGAAAACATAGGCAGAACACTCTATGACATAAATCACAGCAAGATCCTTTTTGACCCACCTCCTAGAGAAATGGAAATAAAGACAAAAATAAACACATGGGACCTAATGAAACTTCAAAGCTTTTGCACAGCAAAGGAAACCATAAACAAGACCAAAAGACAACCCTCAGAATGGGAGAAAATATTTGCCAATGAAGCAACTGACAAAGGATTAATCTCCAAAATTTATAAGCAGCTCATGCAGCTCAATAACAAAAAAACAAACAACCCAATCCAAAAATGGGCAGAAGACCTAAATAGACATTTCTCCACAGAAGATATACAGACTGCCAACAAACACATGAAAGGATGCTCAACATCTTTACTCATTAGAGAAATGCAAATCAAAACTACAATGAGATATCATCTCACACCAGTCAGAATGGCCATCATCAAAAAATCTAGAAACAATAAATGCTGGAGAGGGTGTGGAGAAAAGGGAACACTCTTGCACTGCTGGTGGGAATGTGAATTGGTACAGCCGCTATGGAGAACGGTATGGAGGCTCCTTAAAAAACTACAAATAGAACTACCATATGACCCAGCAATCCCACTACTAGGCATATACCCTGAGAAAACCATAATTCAGAAAGAGACATGTAACAAAATGTTCATAGCAGCCCTATTTACAATAGCCCGGAGATGGAAACGACCTAAGTGTCCATCATCGGATGAATGGATAAAGAAGATGTGGCACATATATACAATGGAATATTACTCAGCCATAAAAAGAAATGAAATTGAGCTATTTGTAATGAGGTGGATAGACCTAGAGTCTGTCATACAGAGTGAAGTAAGTCAGAAAGAGAAAGACAAATACTGTATGCTAACACATATATATGGAATTTAAGAAAAAAAAATGTCATGAAGAACATAGGGGTAAGACAGGAATAAAGACACAGACCTACTAGAGAATGGACTTGAGGATATGGGGAGTGGGAAGGGTAATCTGTGACAAAGCGAGAGAGAGGCATGGACATATATACACTACCAAACGTAAGGCAGATAGCTAGTGGGAAGCCGCCGCATAGCACAGGGAGATCAGCTCGGTGCTTTGTGACCGCCTGGAGGGGTGGGATAGGGAGGGTGGCAGGGAGACGCAAAAGCGAGGGGATATGGAAACATATGTATATGTATAACTGATTAAATTTGTTATAAAGCAAAAAATAAAAAAATAATAATAAATAAATAAATAAACTGATTAAAAAAAAAAATGTCAGTTCTTTCCAACTTGATCTATAGATTTAGTGCTATCCTAATCAAAATCCCAGCAAGTTATTGTATGGCTATAGACAAATTGATTCTAAAGTTCATATGGAAAGGCAAAAGATAGAGAAAAGCCAACATAATATCAAAGAAGAATAAAGTCTGAGGACTGATGCTACCTGACTTCAAGACTTACAATAAAACTATAGTAATTAAGACAGTGTGTTTTTGGTGAAAGAACAGACAAATAGATCAATGGAACAAAATAAAGAGTCCAGAAATAGATTCACACAAACATAGTCAACTGATCTTTGACAAAGTAGCAGAGGCAATTCAATTGAGAAATGAGAGCCTTTTTGAAAATAGTGTTGGGACAATCTGTCACATGAAAAAAAAATTAATCTAGATACAAAATTTACAACCTTCATAAAAATTACAACCTTCACAACCTTGAAAACAAATCGTAGACCTAAATATAAAATGCCAAACTATAAAACTCCTAGAACATAACACAGGAGAAAATCTAGATGACCTTGGGTTTGGCAGTGACTTTTAGATACAACACTAAAAGCATGGTCCCTGAAAGAAGATTCAATAAGCTGGACTTCATTGAATTAAAAATCTTCTACTTGGCAAAAGTCACTGTCAAGAGAATGAAAAGAGAGCCACAAAAAGGACTGTTATCCAAAATATACAAATAATCCTTAAAACTCAATAATAAGAAAACGAATGGCCCAACTAAAAAAATGGGCAAAAGATCTGAACAGACACCCCCTCCAATAGAAGATATGCAAGTGGTAATAAGCATAGGAAAAGATGTGCAACATCATATGTCATTAGGGGATTGCAACTTAAAACAACAATAAGATACCACTACACACCTATTAGAATGACTAAAATCCAAAACACCAACAATACTAACGAAGATGTGGAGCAACGAGAACTTTCATTAATTGTTGGTTGGAATGCAAAATGGTACAGCCACTTTGGAAGAAGTTTGGCAGTTTCTTACAAAACTAAACACACTCTTACCATATGACCCAACAATTGTGCTCTTTGGTATTTACTCAAATGAGTTGAAAACTTATGTTCACACAAAGACCTGCACACAGATATTCATAGCAGCTTTATTCATAAGTGTCAAAACTTGGAAGCAACAAGATGTCCTTCAATAGATGAATAGACAAATAAACAGTGGTATATCCAGATAATAGGATATCATTAAGTACTGAAAAGAAATGGAGTATAAAGCCACAGCAATATATGATAAATTATGCATAATACCAAGTAAAAGAAGACAATCTGAAAGCTACATACTGTATGATTCCAACTATATGACATTCTGCAAAATGCAAAACCATGGAAACAGTAAAAAGATCAATGATTGTCAGGGATTTAGGGGGAAGTAAGGATGAACAGCTGGAACTCAGAGGATTTTTGAGCAGGGAAGCTATTTTGTAAGATATATAATTGTGGATACATGACATCATGTCTTTGTCAAATCCACAGAACAACACAAAAGTGTGAAGCCTAATGCAAACTGTTGATAGTGATGTATCAATGTTGGTTCATCAATTGTAACAAGTGTACTATACTGGTACTTGTAGGATGTTGATGTTGGGAGAGGATGTGCATCATCCTTGTGGTGAAAGTACTCTCTGTACTTTCTGTTCAAATTTGCTGTGAACCTAAAACTGCTATAAAAATAAAGATTATTAATTTAAAAATAACTGAATAAAATTAGAACACACACATAGTGTGAGCCAAACAAAACATGTCACTAGACTGGATTACAATTTGTTTAAAGACTGTAGTAGCACATATGATCCAAGACTTGGGATACAATTAGTAATATGTATAAAACATATTCATGCAGAAATAATGAGTAAAGAATAAGGGTAAGGTAATTATTACATCATCCTCTATTTCTGGGACTTGAAAGAAATCCTAAGTACTAACAAGTCAATGGGTAATGATTTCCATATTCTTAATGAAAAGTGATTCTTTTAGAAAGCAGAATCTAGGCTTCTACCACTTCATACATAACTGAAAAGTAAAAATATTCAAAAAAGATTATAATCAAAGTATGAGAAAAAGAGGAAAGAACCTTCTTTCTACCCAAATCCACCATGCAAGCATATATTTAGATAAAAATTAAATACAACACCTAGAATGAGGTCATAACAATATTCAAATAAAATTAAGACATAAGTTTCTGAAGAGTATGAACTTTCTTTTATTTACTGATTTATCCCTAGAATCTAAAACAGTACCTAGGACAGGAAAAAAAAACCTAAATAAATTCAGTTAATAAACATGTGAATTATATATTCACTTTAGAAAAAAATCATTCTGCCTGTATTGTGGACCAGAAAGGGGCCAGCATGGAGATTAGAGGAACTTGTTAGCAGCCTATTGCAACTGTTCAGCCATAAAATAATGAGGGTGTGGAAAAAAGCAATAGCAGTGGGAATGACTGAATGCAACCAGAAAGAGCATAAACAAAGTCACACTTATAACAATGAGAATCAGCCACTGAGAGCACCAAAAACTGAAGGGCTGGAAGAGAAGAAGAGCCCAGGAAAGATACTGAGAGAGAATATCTGGTGATGATAGAAAGGAATCACAAGACAACAATGTCACAGAAGCTCAGAGAGAACATATTTAAGAGACAGAAAAATAATATCAGGTTCACGAAGAGGCCCAGTACTATGGGCAGGTCTGGAATTAGGGGTGAGGTGAGTGAAGCACTCACTGTGGGCAAAAAAATTTAAGGGGCATCAAAAAACTCTGTAATGAAGACAAATAATATTTAAATGCATTACTTTAAAATTAAAAATTAATGCAAAAGAACCCACGGTGAACAAAATATTAAAATTTTGAATAAAGACAGGTCATTGTTCGTTTGTGTTATTACCCTGCGTTACTGTACATGATGACAGTCTGTAGTTCTTGGACCTGCAAAGCCTTTGCTTTCCCACTGGGTAGGTTTATGGGGTTGACAATGGTCTGCCAATAGATTAGGCAGGATGGAGTCTTATATATAGGAGTGTTTTTTGATTGTAGAGCTATTATTAACTTTTTCCACTTGGTTCAAAACATGGGAGGGTATTTTAATAAGGGGATTTAGGGACATGCCTTTTTCCTTTACCACAGTTTCCGATATAACTTAGCATAGCACTGACTGAGACTTGGAAAACTTCCTTTGGGTTTAGCAATTAAAAGTCATTGGTGACTTAGTGGGAGTAGTTTCAGTGTGGTAGGGAACGGAAAGACCAGATTGTAGTTGTTTAAAGAGAGAATAGGCTGAGGGCAAAGGGCTAGAGAGAGAGAGATGTTTGAGGATAAAGGGTAAATAATCCATGAGACAATACAACTACTACACTGTTCTTTTCTTCAAACAGATCCACCCAAATCTATTTGCAGGGAGGCAAAAATGCAGTTTAAAAAAAAAAGAGGAAAACACTAGTCATTCCTGTGTACTGCTTTAGAAACAACGATCTTCATTGATGCATTACATTGATTACTTATGCCTGAGGCTCTGTGCTAACCAACCAGTATCACCATGGTTTCAATCAGAACATTTCTGAAATGTTTCCAACAACATGTATGTTGACATATCTTTCTACTACACGTACCATATACTAGGAATCATCTCTACAAAGAATGATTCTCTTGAAAACTGGATGATTGTTACTAAGCAACAACCAAAAAAAGCAATTTTGCAATATCATTTAGATTTAGTTTGAAACACAGTAAATCTCCACTTGTTAACCTTTTAGATTCACAGATATCTCATAGGAGAAGTTCCAAATTGGATTATAAATGTAATCTCAGGTACAAAATGATCCTTAAAACTTAACTATGTCTTTACCATTAGAATTTTCCAATATGAGTATGCAAACGCAGGCATATTCATGATGCCCCACTGAAAACCATCTCAATGTCAATGAAGGTAAAGGAGTACTAAGTAAATAAAAGGGGAAGGTTCCTAATTAAAACATAATTAAACACTTCAAGCAGAAAACCATGTTTTTAATTACTTTGTGGGACTAATCTCAAAAGGCTAAAGTCTGATAAATTAGATTATAGTTTTGTCAAGTCCAAAGCTTCCTTCTAAGACATACTTTTATTGGTGGTTAAATGAGAAGAGTAGAGAAGATACTTCCTATTGTGAGAAATGAAAGTGAAAGAGTACTTAGAAGGGACATGTCTAAACAGATAAAATTGACAAAATGTGTTCCTCAGAAGAAAAAAATAAGTTAGTAAATGTGTTTCTCTTCAAATATTGGAGAGTAATGCTTCTCAACATATGTTAAAATTACTTCCAAGAATCAACTCTAAGTTTTGTGAAAAGTCAGATTCTGGGCCTGTCAGAATGAGAATCAGAACAGATGGGCCCCAGAATCTGCATTGTTAATAAACTTCCCCAAGTGATTCTCAAGGGTGACAAATTTTAAGAAGTACTGAAGATGATATAGTATGTATGCTATCATTTATAGAATATGCTCTATCATTTATATATAATGAATTTCATAGTGGAAATTTAGTGCAAAATAGGTCTACCATTCCATCAATAACATCACATAAATGTTGTGGAGACTAATTATAACAAAGTTAGCACATTAGACCCATGAAGATGACAAATGAAATCCCATCAACAGGTATTTGTGGAATGTTTACAATAAATGCAACAAATAAATCCAGTTTATAAAAAAATACTCCCTATCCCTAGGAAGCTTGCATTATCTGCATTAAATATGATATTTTTCTCAATCTCTTTCTAATAGTTCAGAACACAAATATTTTTGTCTTTCATTTGCATATTCCTAAAATAGTAATATTCTCCTAAAAAAGTACAACAGATTTAAATATGAACATGGAATTACCATATTAGTATTTCAATATTTGTTTACTGAAATATTCAAAAGGGCTTACAGAGACTGTAGAGATAATCTCAGAATTATGTAATTGCTTATCATACGATCTATTTCAAAATATAAATCACATAAGCTATAGTCACCATATAGCATATCTTTAAAAATACACTCATCTATGACCACACTGTGACAAATACAACCTTGCCCTGCAGCTAGGAGGGAAGTGAATTTCCAAAAGGTTAATTCTTAATTAATAGTTCTTAATTAAAACTTTACATATCATTTATTTTATTTGAGCAAGACTTTCATATTTTAGTTTAATATGTGATATGTCATACACCCTAAGAATCAGCCTTAGCATCACAAGGTATACAGCCAGTTTCAGAGAAGCAAAAGGGCCTGGGAAAAGAAATCATCATGGGGAAATCATCATCTTCAAATAGGATTTCCACTGTTTTAAAGGAATTTCTTCTAACACTCAAAAAACTTATGAACAAACATGTATAAATTTGCTTAAAGACCTCATCAAAGGACTGCACCTTTAAGCAATGGGCGTGCATACCAACAGCTGCCAAATTGACTCTGATAAAAGCAAACATTTTTCCAACTGTTCATTTACCATCAATCCTAAAAATCTCCATTATAGTGTGTTATGCATCTACCAGAATATTCTTCTTCTCTTTAATATTTTCTGATTTATTAGGTCACAGAAACATCTATTGTGTTCAGGGCCTTATTTTCAAAGGATAAAATAGTAACATCAATAATAACAGTGACCATTTATTAAATACCAAGTAGGAGTTTGGTGTTAGGAAATTGACACAAACCACAACTAATCCTCAAACATTCTTTATGCCAATCCATGCAGTATTTTTCACCATCCCAGTTTTATAGATTAGGAAAGAGCCTCAGAAATATAAATTCACTTAACCAAAGTTGCCCAATTATTAGGAAGCAAAACTCCAAATATGATGCTCATTCAACCTCCCTCAGTCTACAAAATAAAATTAGAAGAGTAATTCAGTCTCTCTTCCTCTTTCTCGTCTCCTTTCTCCAGCTGACTCTTTCTCTGGCTATCATATGGAATTGACTTTCCATCTTCTTTTCCATGAAAAGAGTATTAAATGTAGGTATATGTTGAGTAAAGAAAAAATTCTTCTTATTTAGAAAGACTTTTCAACAAGGCATGGGTTTTTCACAGAACACACATATAAATTAATGAGGTTAAAAGAAAATATCTATTAGCCAGCTAACCCAGTCAACTTTGTAGAATGTCACAGGTGACCCCAGGCCAAGGACCCTTCCACCTGATTTACTGAATTAGTATTTGTTGCTCTCTGGCTTTTTTAAAGCAAATTAATTATATGCCTTTTAAAAAATTAAAGCCAAAAGTAACCACTTTTAACTACATTTAGTTGCATTATATTTACACATGCCAACTGATTCCTTTAATAACATCTGTTAGAATGTAACTAAGCTGTTAGAAAAGACGTTTGTCAATAAATAAAAATTTCTATTTCCACTTTATCTTGTTAATCTTTAAGCAAAATCTAGAAGAGTTTAAGTTTGAGAATATTTTTGAAAAATGAGAGTTCCTTGGAAAGAAGGGGACGGAAATGATACAATGAATATTAGCAATATACTGGACCCATCAGGAAATGTTAAGGATTCCTCAAACTAAGCCATATCATCATGACCCTAAAGAGAAAGAGCACAAATGTGAGTTAGGGTCCATGGCTTTCCTGGGACAACATGGGATTCAGTGTTTTTGTCTTTCTGGAGGATGTGATTGGAATGAGGTTTGGAGCAGATATTTTTATAGGTGGAAAATGGGAGGGAGCACTAGATAACAAAAGAAGGAGAAAAGTATAGGGAAGCTGTCCACCATAGGCCTCTTGTGCTCCTACTGTCTTGCTAAGCTGATGGCCTTGGCTGTTCTTATACTCAGGCCACATTTCAGGATTGATTATGAAACTGGAATTCTGAGAAGTGAGGTAAGATCACAGGAAGCATCAGATAGTTCTGAGATGCACCTGCTCTCTCTGTGGTCAGTCTTGCTTACTGATTGCTATAAAAACAGTTGGTCTCCCCAAGCTCAGGTTTCTTCATTGGTGGTGTTCTCACTACTCAGGACAGCTCCAGCTGGCATTCTACATGATCCTGTGATATTCTGAGAGCTAGCACAATTACATATACTTGTGCTTCTCCTGTGAGTAACCCCAGGAGTCTTGTGTCCTCTGTCAGCATACATGGAACTGTAGTAGGCCCTTTAGTTGTTTCAGTGGAAATTCTGTGGTTTTTATCTCTCCTCCACCCCCTCAACCTTATTTTATCCAGACACAAAGGTTATTCTATTAAGGAAAGAGAAATGCCAACAAGGAGCCTTATCTTCCTTTTAGGCCAGTTTCCATGCAAAATTATAGAATTTAGTGTCTTTGCCCCCCATGCTCTTACCTCACTGCCTCACAATTTTCATCTCACTGGCAATAAACACTGCATTTTCAAGAGGAAGCCTGTTCATTAACAGAGATTTTAAGTATTCTCTCTCATCTGTTTATTTGATAAGGAAAACATTTAGTAGAATAATGCTATATTCTAAATGCTTTGGCTTAAAAAAAAAAGTGTATTTTTATCACCTCCTAAAAACACTTTGACAGAATAGTCCACAGAGTTCTTCTTATTAACTATACTAACTATACTTTATTACAATTCAGATCTGAAGTTACAGCCTGTTTTACATAAATATTATTGGATTCATAATTATTAGCATAGTATGTTAATATAGGGCACACCTCTTTATTATTTAAAAAACTATCAAGAAATTAAAAGAAAACGACTTTAAAATGATATACTACCCCTTCCCCCACCACCCCACATCTCCCCCTCTCTCTCTCCATCTTCCCCACACTCTCACTCTCTCTTTCTCATTCTGGTTAAATATTTAATAATCATTTAAATTCAACAACAGTCTGCTTAAGTTGAAAATATTGAAGTTAGTCATGTAAAAAATCATTTTAAAGTCAAGCACCATAAACACACATTTTGTGCACTTCATTTCATTTTACAGTCTCTAAGAACTATTATAATTTTTAATAAACTTGTATCCGGGATTTGAAGCCAAATACTTACATTCAAAAGGCAAAAATTTATTAACCAAAAGACACCCAAAGTGGTACTAAAATGTATTCCCCGGTGATACGTTTTAAATGGGTTGTAAAAACTGAATTTTATTAATCTAGTCACAATTAAAGAACAACAGCTGTCCCATCTGTATTCCTAACACCCATTTTTGTACTGATGATGATTTTTTTTTCATTTACAACATTGCTGATAAACAAACATGGTCGAGTTCTAAAACCTTAGTTCCATTACTTTAATTGCAAAATGTTTTATTTTGTCTGAAGCTTTAAAATATAGGGTGTTACATGAGTCTAAATTAACAATATTCTACATTAAAACAAAATACTTTGTCATCTATTTGTATCTTTATCCTTATTTATATCCATATCTGTATATCTACTGTACATGTACATGTAGTATTTCTACTTACATCTACATATGTAACTTTCATATATAATGTATATGACTCATTTATCTTGGATTACTTCTCATTATGCAAAATAAATTAGTTCTAACTTTTGCCGCTAAGAAATGTTTTATTAATAGCCATGTCAGTGTCTTCCTTTTAAAATTCATAAATATATTTAAATCTACTTTTTAAAAAAGATAAACAAATACAATTTCTTTAAAAAAAAACAGAAATTACATTTTAAATGGTACTTTAATGAAAGTTTACATCAAAAATGGATCCTCTGGAATCTTTTATTTAAACTAAAATGAAAAGTGCTTTGTCTTTCATAAAGCAAATTATTTCTGGATATTTTTAACAAGATTACTGTCAAATTCAGTCAGCTTTCCTGACAGAATGTATGAGCACACCACGTCCTTGTGTAAATGTAATATTGCTTCAAACATCTCAAATTCAGGAGGATATTGTTGCTTTTCTCTCATTTTATCTCTCAACTAAATTTAGGGTTAAAGCTAAAAGTGAAAAAATAATCAAAAGATTTAAGAAGCAGTCAAGATATATAATGATAATAGCTTCAAGCTATATTATGAAAGAAACCTGGGTTATATCTTGTTGAGAAGGTTTTTGTTTGTCTCTTCACCTCCTTGGTTGCTAATTCTTTCATTTATAAAATATAGGAAACATAAGGACTCATGGATATGTAGCACATACGCATTAAATTTATATACATTTTTGAAAATCAAGAAATCAACCACTTTTAAAATCACAATGTTAATAAACTCATTGCTTAAAGAAAAAGAAAATTCGCATAGGATCATTTGTAAACAGAATATATGCATTTTGACCTTTGTATTTCCAATATAAAAAGTATAAAGAGAAAGAGGATTTTTCAAGAGAAAATTGATGCATGCCATAGCCTATTAATATTACTTAGTGTCACTGGTATGAGAAGTAGTAGAAGTGTTAATTTCTAAAATAACCTATTTTTAAATATGTGTTTTAACATTTTTATAGAGCTGTTTTTAAAAATGAATTGCATTCTGTTACATTAAATGGAGTATGCTGAATATAAGCTACCTTTCTTTATGATTCAAGTCATATTCTTGTGGGACACTCTGTATAGTTATAACATCAGAGACTTCTTAGGTATGCATGGGCTTTTTTTAAATACACATAATGGCTTCAAGAACAACTATAAGGAGGGATTTTTTTTAAGGGAAGGAAGGAAAAAAGAAAGGAAAGAAGGAAGGAAGGAGGGAGGGAGGAAGGAAGGAAGAAAACATTTTTTCTTTTTCTTCCTGTCACTTCTTCTTTCTCTGCTCTTACTGGATCTTACTGCTATAATCTGCTGACTTATTTAAATACTATAGCCTAAATGAACATCACTTAGTTTCTTCTGCTCTATTTGTGTTGACTGCAGAATCTTGCAAGTCCTGTGATTGAAAGACAACTGCTTTTCCATGGGCTTTGGGAAGAGATAACCTGGATTTAGACAGGGCATCTGATCTGAATTCTGAAATTCACCATCCTGGGAACCTTAGTTAGGTTGCTTAACCTCTCTGGACCTCAGTTTCTTTATCTTGTTAAGCAGGGATTATAATATCAGTCTCCCAGGGCAAAAACTGAACATTCAATAAAGTCAGGTCGTTTTTCTCTATTTTTCAGAAAATGGTTTCTTATCCTAGGTCTGCTTTTAAGTACTCTGTTAGCATTATTTCACCTCTCTGATTCTCAGATTCTAGGTCAATAAAATAATGAGGGTATGGACTCTTTGGATCTAACTTTCTATGATTTTATTTTGAATTGCACAAAGTAGGGCCTTATAACTTCTTATTTTGGTTACTAAATAACCTCAAAGAAATTAATGGCAGAATAATCTTGAATCAGGATTAATAATATAAACCACTAAAATTAAACAATTGTAAACATTTAAACAGTATGTGATCTTAAACCCAGATAAGCGATGGGATTGATAACACCCCCACAGCAGAACACTTCACTGCAAAATTTTTCAATGACATATAGCTAAAGAAGGAGATTTCTTGTAAAAAAACTATTTTTTAAATTGAATTGTATGCATATCAATGGACCTGGAGAAAAAAATACTCTAAAATTTCTAAATTTCTAAAGAAATGCTTTAAAGCATCATTTCTTATTATACTTTAATACTCCATAAGGAAGTCATGAGCATTTAGAACCAGCTGGAAGGAGCAGTTTCTAATGACACATGAAATATAGATCCTGAAAATGTAATTACTGTATTGAGAATATATTTCAGAATTGTAGAAAAAAAATCTCAGTCACCATTTATCATGGGTCTCTGAAAAGGACACATTTGTCCTACTAAACAGAAAGATTAAATGGTTGATCTTTTTCCAGCCTTCTCCTAATTAAGATAGGTTTTCTTACAAAGGGACAGCATTTTAAAATTGTGTATATTGTTAGTTATGTACGAAAAGACTGGTGCATCATTTCTCCCTGCTTCTAGCTTGCAGTCCACAGCATTATTTTCACACTCCAGCAGACTAAACGAAAGTCTCTGGTGCATCAAAACCAATATCAACCTTCTTGAATTAATTACTTCCTTCAATCTCGGCTTTATAATGAGTCTCTCTGGGAATTGGCAAAATTAAAAAAAAAAAAATTGACTCACCAGTAAGATGGGGGAAGATGTTGCTCTAAGGCCGGTTCTCTTTCCTCCCTCTTCTACCATTAAACTTTTCAGATTAGTACTCAGAAAGTAAAATCTCACTTCTAAGGATGATCTCTATTTTAAACAGTCTAGGTTCTCAGACTACTGAGGAAGAAAAGTCATTTCCAACTCCCATATTACAAAACCGAATGTACCATGCTGTTCTCTGTTTTTACATGAAACAAGGTCTTTAAAAAAAACCATTCTAAAATCTCACACTCATTTTCTTTATTTGTGCCTTGGAATATTAATATGTCACAAATATATATAAAACTACCAGCATTTCTTCTTCAACAATTCAGAGACAGAGCTGTCTCCTGGAGCTAGGTTTTCAATACATTTTTATTCTGTTCTTCGATAATACATTACTAACACAGTGATTCTCAAATCTAGCTGCACATTAGAATAATCCCTGGAGATTTCATATATATATATATATATATATATATATATATATATATACAAAATAAAATAAATATCTTATATATAACATAAATAAGATATAAGGTATATATCTATCTTCAGTCTATGTTCTTAGAGATTTTGATTAGGTAGACCTGGGCCAGGAATTTATTTTTTCTTATTAGATGAACATAGGCCTGGTGTAGGGTTTTTTTTCTTCATCACAAAGGTAGAGAATCACTATATTAACATAATATCCATTATTAAGATGCAATGAAAAATATTTGCACCTATATTGTGGTTTAGTTTCTATATGTTAATATTATATTTTCTAGAAATATAACACAAATATGGAGTTCTCCTTTACTGATACAGTCTGTATTAACATAGCAACACCAGCCTTGCTGTATCATCATATTTGGAACTCTGTTTAAAAGATTTATTACTTAAAAGATGTGAGACTAGCCCCTGCTGGGGGGAAAAAATAAGGAAACAAACAAATTCAATGAACAATATCTGTGATAGTAGTCTGCCTTAGACATCTGTCCAGTCGTTCACCACCAGGGTTGATCTGGCTAACTAAATAGGTATTCCTATCTAGCTCATGTGTCTATAGATCATTTTCCTAGAGGTGTGCTTACCATCAGAGAGGTTGACCTTTTCAAATAGAAAAAGACCATTTATTCATTAAGGGTATCCTATATGATGAGACCAAAAAAAAAAAAAAAAAAAAAGAATGAGGAAATGAGGTCAAAAGGAGAATAAACAGAAAAAGTCAAATGCTAGGACTAAGACTGGTAAGCAAAATATTTGGAGTAAGACACATGTCAGCAAGAGGAAAACAAAAATTGGACTTAATATCTTAGCAACCAAAGGAAAGAAATAAATGTAATAAATTATCCCATTCATATTGTCCAAAAAATAAAACCAACCAGTTGCTTAGGAAAATCTCAGATCTTCCTAGAACTGAAACAGGAGAAATACCTTCAGTGGACACTGGCATGTGATAAGCCTTATGCATAACATTCCATTCTTTCTCCTCAACCCCAGACCCTAAGTAAGTATAGTAATATGTTTTTTTAGTCTCTTTGTTATAACACCTATTAACACGGCCACCAGAGAAGAAATGAGGAGGAGCTAAAACAATACAATGCAAGAATATTTTCAGTAACTGTATAGCTTAACCTGAATTATACACAACATTTCTTGGAACTAGGCTTTTGCTGATTATTGGGTGTAAATGATAGACAGATTTAATATGTTCCACTGTCAGCCAGACTAAAACTAGGAAACCCATTCCTTAATGAAATTTGAGAACCCCTACCCACACTTAAATATCAAGCTTCTCAATTTCAGTACAAGGATAAGTTATGAAAATATGGGAGAACAAAACTAACATTTTCTTAAAGAATGACTCTTAGGCTTGTTCCATAAATGGAGAAGTAATACTAATAATTTTAGCCTGGCTGGAAAACATTTAAAGCACATATAATTAGTAAATATATAAAATAGTGTCAACATTGCAGTCATATAACTTCTAAGTTTGAGCAACATAACTTCTCATGAATTCTTTAAACTGGTTGCAAAATATACGTCTCAGTGTCTAGAAGAATTGACTTGCACAACTACTTCATAGTTTTAACTCAGTGAAATATTGAAGAACAGTTTCCAAAATTGATATGGATTTGGGATAGGTTTATCTTAAATCATTCTTCCTGGACATTAATCAGATAGCAGAGTTAATTGACTAATAAGAGTCATTTTCTGCTTTTGACCTTTCTCTGTTGTCAACATTGTAAAGGCAAATGCTTATCTTTCTCTTTTATGTGTAATGTTCCTGGGTTGGAGATAGCAGTGAAACTATTAATAGGGAACATATGGGTAGAACTCATTTGAAAGTATTGTTGTAATATTATGATACATTAAGAAGACAGACAAGATATACTCTTGTTTATCCCATTAGGAATTATTAAACAATTCATCAGGAGACCATTCTGACCGAGTCAAGTTCTCAAAGCAGTTTTAAGGTTATATTGAGAATCAATAACTCATACAACATAGCTAATAATGAATTTATGTCTGGGGACAAGGGTAAGAAAAAAGTCAATCAGACAGGTACAAAATTCTCATGTTTTTTTCTGAAATTTTCTACACTCTGTGAAAGAATAGAGTGATACAGAAACTTCATGCAGAATATTGGCTTGAAGAGCCCAGTCTTCTGATTTACCAAGAAAGAAACAAATATATAGTCTGGGAGAAAATCTAGTAAGCTAAACAGTCTATAATCTGGGGGGGAATAAAGGTTTGTCATTGAAAAGGGGAATGGATTACAGGCTACTTAATCATAAATAAGCATACTTTGGAAGTTTATACTTAGTGCGTAAAAAAATGGGAAATACCAGAGCCAAGTATTAGAAATAAACTTGCACTTTCTCGGAAGTAGAAAAACTGGGTATTTCACTTAATTAGCTATAATGTATGAGAAAGTATAAAGGAAAGCATAATTCTACAGTTATGGAGTTAGTACAGAAATTCGGCTCCTCTCGTAAGAACTACATTTACCTGCATGGATGGGGTAGAAAAATGAGAAATTCTGTATATAATTTGACATAAACTCATTCAAGTGGCCATTTTGAAATTTGGCTTCCAAGTTTGCCTCACGAAGCCAGTGCCAGGTTTGCCACTGATTGGACCAACCTGAATCATCAAGGTGGTTTGGGGAATGCTGTGTGCTGAAGTATTTCAAGAAAGTGTCTCTTTGCTTCTGGAAGGTGCAGTGTATGGATTTGAAAGTGGAGGTATTGCAGCCAGTTTTCCCCTAGTAGGAAAACATGGGAACAGAGCCATGAGAACTTCAGGTTCATGGAGTCAGAACTGTTATAAATCACATCTGAAGATCACCCTACTCGAACAGTGGGATTTTCAGGGATGTAGATGTATTGGTTTTCTGTTGCTCTAAAACAAATTACCACAAATAGAAGCTTAAGACAACACTCATTTATTAGCCCACAGTTCTGCATTTCAGAAGTTTAGCACAGATATTCTCAGGATATAATAAGGCTGAAATCAATGTACTGGCCAAACTGAGTCATTCCCTGAAAATTCTATGAAAAAATCCACTTCTTTAACAACAAGCTAATTCTTGTTGTTGGCATGACTCAGATCCTTGTGGTTGTAGGACTAAGATCCCTAGTTTCCTTGCTGACTGTCAACCATGAAGTTCTCTCAGGTCTTAGAGGCTGCCTGAATTCTTTGCCACATGACTCCCTCTTTTTTCAAGTAGGCAATGGTTCTTCAAGTCTGTCCTGTGTCTCCAATCTCTGATTTCCTCAACCAGCCAGAAAAAAATTTCTACTTTTAAAGGTCTTGTATGACTAGTTCAGAATCATCCAGATAATCTCTCTATCATAAGATCAACTGATTTGACACCTTAGTTATATTCACAAAACCCCTTCACAGCAGTATCTAGATTCACATTTGACTGAATAACTGGGAGAGAGTATATGCCAGGGAGTGGAAATCTTGGGATATCTTCATAGAATTCTGCATACTACATAATCCAGTACACTCACTTTGATATTTATATTTGAACCACATTTTTCATTATTTATAATCAAAAACCATTATAACTAATATACTCCTTGAAAAAAAAAAACTCATAGTGAGGTCAATCATATTCAATTTGTAAGAATACTGATTCATCATGAAAAGGAATAAATTACTCATACAAGCCTCATGAGTTTGACAAACAACAGTGGCCAGTCCATCTTAACATCTCCCAATTTAACATTTTTCTTCCACAGTTAGCTACTGAAAAGTTCCAGGAGGTAAATATGGTTGCTAATATCTAGGACCCTTTGCAAACAAATAATAAAGCTTACTAGAGTAGTCAACATACCAAGATTATTACCTATAGTGTCATATCTGGCTCCAGTCTAGAAAAGGAGTCTTAATCTGTCTTGAACATTTAGGTTTATGACAGATGATTTGTAGAAATTACAGTCTAGCCACTCTTCCATATATTCCGCATTTGTTCCTTAGATCAAGCCAAACGAGCAGAAGACTACAAATTTGGATTATATTGCCGTTGGAAACCTAGAATCACCTTTCTGGAGTTATGTTTGAGTGTTAGGCCCTCTTTAATCAAAGAAGTTTGTCACTACAAAAAATCCATTATCATACCATTTGTCATTTCCTATATAAAATTCTCCATGAGAAATTTCTTTGAGAATTAAGTGACAGAAATAGATATACTTTTAAAATTATAACAATGAATTTGATGGAAACAGTTCAGGTCTCCTTCCTTACTTTGACTGCCAGAAAGTTTACAGCCAAATTCAACTATCAGCTCTAATGAGTATGTATGACCTTGGGATGGCAAGTTTGTATTTTTCTTTTATCTTATCTTTATTTTTTTCTCTACAAATATTCCTTGTTCTTGATGCTCTGTACAAGGCATCTCAAATCTTGTGGCAAATGAGGATGAATTTAAATAAATTTCATACATCAAGCACAAATAACCTCTTATTTGTATTGTAAATGCCTGAATTTTGTTTAGAGAACATTTGGGGTTGAGAAGTTCAGATTAAGGAATAGATAGTTCTTTCCTACTACAATAAAAAAAAAATTATCCAAAAGAGAGAGATCGGATTCAAATAATGCAGTTCTTTTTTTTTTTTTTTTTCCCCAGTATGCGGTCCTCTCACTGTTGTGGCCTCTCCCAGAGCACAGGCTCTGGACACGCAGGCTCAGTGGCCATGGCTCACACAGGACCAGCCGCTCCACGGCATGTGGGATCTTCCCGGACCGGGACACGAACCCATGTCCCCTGCATCAGCAGGCGGACTCTCAACCACTGTGCCACCAGGGAAGCCCCTACAGTTCTTTTTTTAAAGAAAATAAAATCATTCCCATGCAAAACAAAACAAACCCTGTTAGATTTGAAATACAAAAAAACTGGAAAATTCCTTTTCTGCTTCAGTATTTCTAAGATGCCTCCTTTAAAGTTCAAATTTTGAATCCTTTAAATTAATAGTCCTAAACACAATAAAACTGCATACATGTTATTAATTCAGGCAAACCTGAAAAGGTCATTTTAAAAAAGGATTCATATATGAGGTAGGTCAAATCCTGTTTCTCTCAAGCAACACAGATAGATATATTTGAAGAACAAACCCACAAACAGAAAATGTATTTTCAGCATTTGACTCAAAGTTTATACACTTAAGTTTTATCATTCATGAAATGATAAATTACAATTACATATTATTTACAATTATAAATTATAAACATCATGACCATTAAGTGACTGTGGCCCCACAACTTGGGGGATCTTAGTTCCCCAACCAGGGATCAAACCGTGTCCCCTGCAGTAGAAGCACAGAGTCCTAATCACTGGATTGTCAAAATTCCCTAGAACTTAAATTTTCTTTTTATTAATACTTTTTTGGCCTTACCTCATAGCATGTGGGATTTTAGTTCCCAGACCAGAGATCGAACCCATGCCCCTTGCATTGGAAGCACAGAGTCTTAACCACTGAACTGCCAGGGAATTCCCTAGAACTGGAATATTAAAGGAATTCTTTCATGGGGAATTTGTCCTGAAATATATTAGAATTCCATAACAATTAGTTAGTGTCTTAGTTCATTCAGGCTGCTATAACAAAATATCATAGAACTGTGTGGCTTATAAATAACAGAAATTTATTTCTCATAGTAGTGGAGGATGGAAAGTCCAAGTTCAAAGTGCTAGCAGATTCGGTGCCTGGTAAGGGCCTACTTCCTGGTCCATAGACAGCCATCTTTTTACTGTTCCCCTGCAGGACAGAAGTGAATGAGTGAGTTCTCTGGGGCGTCTTTTATGAGGGAACTAATCTCATTCATGAGGGCTCTGCCTCCATGACCTAATCACCTCTCAAATGCCCCAACTCCAAATACCATCACATTAGGAATTAGGTTGTACCATTTGAATCTGGTGGGATACAACATCCAATCTATAGCATATATGTAGACTCAGATATGTCACAGAAAAAATTATGTTCTTCAGGAGACAACTACTATGAAGTGAATGAGTCTGATACTATCCAGTTAATCCACAGGGCATGAGTTGATGATTTTTCACCTATATTTGGAAGTTTTGATCTGTTTTCATCATGGTGTCTGTGTGTTTGTTTGTGTGTATGTGTGTGTGTGTGTCTTTAAATTTGTCTCATTTATCTTTCTGCATGGCTGTTTTTGGCATTATGAACAAATCTACTTGCATGAATTTATAATTCAAAATATGTCAAGGTTAAATAAAAAATATTTAAATAATAAAAAATATTAAAAATATATCATTTCTAATAAACATTCTTCTTTCACTTAAAGTGAATATTCTTCATTCTATTATAATAGAATTCCCTTGTCATATTATTAGACTGTAGAGTACTCTCTAATTATAATCTTTTTTTAAGTCTATATTTGAAATTGCAGAAAACAGGAAGCCATAAAAGGCAATTATTTATTTCTGTAGTTTTTTCCTTCCAAGATCTCACTTTTGTAGTAAGTAGATAGCACTAGGACACTTTATCATATCACAAACACACAAAAAAGAGGAAAAGTAAAAAAAAAAAAAAGCTATATATTAGCGAGTGAATGACCTTCAGCCTGAAGCTTCCATATGTCCCAGTTCATTTCACTAGAATAAGTATTATCAGTATCTCTAGCACATGTCCTCTTCCTGAACTGATAGATAAATAAAGTAGACTCTCCTTTGCCAGAGAGTTTCTAATTAAAAGGCTTGAGTGTTCAATCCAGCATAGAGCATGCACAGACTTAAAAAAAAAATTATCCTACTATAGGAGGCCAGAGATCACACTTCCCCAAGATTTCAGAATGTTGTTTTAGCTGTTCCAGGATGAAGCAAATTGAAAAGTAAAAATTCCACAGCAGAGTGGAATATGTCTATAAAGTTAAAAATGTCTTTAAAGGTATCTATAAGGTTAAAAATAAAATTTATAGTGGTTTATTCAGTCCTCTGTCTTCTTTACTTTCCACACTGAGCACTATATCTTAATTGAGATTATAAAATCTACAAGATAATCTCATATAACTAAAAATCCCATTAAACTACCAAAATATTTTCCAAACCCTGCATTTACAGGTGATGATGATTTCCAAGAATATTAAACTCTTTTATTATAAATGTCATTAATAAGTCTTTCATAGGCATTCATGTTCTAAAATGAGAAACTGTTCACATATTATCAAATGCCTGTGGTCAGGATAACACTGAATCCTGAACTCACGACTTCCAGGAAACAAGTCAGCCCAGTTGGCCCAGCATATTCTTTGCTCTTTAAAAACTTAATATTGCTGCTTCTTACCTCACTAATCTCATCTCTTCATATTATTCACTTATTGAAATTTTCTTATAAATTACTAAGAGTTAAAAGTCCAACTTTCTCTAGGAAACCCTCTCTGAATATTTACAAGGACATTTCTTTTGAGTACTTTTTATTTGAAATTTAGTTTCTGCTACCATATTTTCAATCCTCTCTCTGATTTCCCAAGGGTAGTGTGAGCTCTTTGAAAACTGAAGCAGAACCTGATGTATCTTAATATCATATTTATCTCTTAACCTTATGGAAAGCATCCACATAAGTGAATCATAAACTGCAGAGTTATAAACAAGGGGAATACATTATAATTACACTGGACTTTAGTTGACAATTTTTGTAAGTGCTGATTGAGCAGATACAGAATCCCATGCTTCATTATATCCCCAGAACTTGGAAGCTGGTAGATATTCATTTAACTCATGTTGACTGAATGGTTCAATTAATAAATAGATGACTAAAAGAGGAAGAGAAAAAATAAAAATATTCTTTTCCTGTAACATCTACTACTAGGACAACATTGCATATTGATTAAAGCAACAATAAGAAATTACTTGAACAGATATTTAACCAGAGAAGGTATATGGACAGCAAATAAGCACATGAAAAGATGATCAGCATCATTAGTCAATAAAGAAATAAAAATTAAAATGACAAAGAGATACCATTACATAACTACTAGATTGGCCATAATTAAAAAGACTGACCATACTAAATGTTGAAAATGTGGAGAAATTGGAATTCTCATACACTATTGGTCAGAATGAAAAATGGTACAACAACTTTGGAAAAAAGTTTGGCAGTTTTTTACAGTTATGTTCCAGTTAGTCCACATCTAAGTATTTACTTGAGAGAAATGAACACACATGTTCACACAGACTTGTATACAAATGTTAAAAGTACCTGTATTTGTAATAGCCAAAATCTGAAAATAATCCAAATGTCTATTAACAGTTGAATAAACAAATTGTGTTATATCCATCCAATGGAACATTCTTCAGCAATGAAAAGAAATAATCCATTGGTATTTGCTACAACATGGATACTTCTGAAAATAATTATTCTAAGTAAAAGAAATCAAACAAAAGGTACATACTGAGTGACTCAATTTACATAAAGTTCTAATACATAGTGATGTAATTAACCAGTAGTGAAAGTAAGCAGATCAGGAGTTATTGGGGAGGGGAGTGGTAATGAGGGATTAAAAAGAGTCATGAGGAAACTTCTGTGGGTAGTGAATATCTTATCATCTTGATTGTGATGATGGATCCACAGGTGTAAAGATATGTCAAAACTTCTCAAATTTTACACTTTAAATATGTGTAGTTTGTTGTATGTCAATTTTACAACAATATAGCTGTTCAAAAAGAAAGGCTAAAAGATTCTTGGAATAAAATATCCAATATGTAATCTGATGAAGATGATCAATAAAGAGATATTATTTCAGGTGTCTGACTAGCTTACAACCTCCCTTACTTCTCTGGCAACAGTTTAACAATATTTAGAGGTGGCTCTTAAGTACATGTAAGATATAATTTAATATAATATTTATTAAAATATTCATGAAAATGATTATGATTGTATACAATATTAAAACAATATAATTATTATAAATTTATTGAGATTTTAATATATATTTATAATTATGAATTATAGACATATAATTATATAAATAATCATTCAACTAGTTGAAACTAAAGTCTTCTCAATGCAATTAAAATATAATCCAAACACATCTCCATGGTTTGAAATCTCCCTTCTCATTTACCTTTTTAATGTCATAACACTCTTAAGAATAGATCACTATGCTACAATCATACATTCTTTTCGTTCCTCTCCATTAGGAACATGCCACCCTCCATTTCCCTCAGGGCACCGCATTTGCTGAAGCATTTGTTAAACACTTTCCACAGGTCATCACCTCAATTCCTACCTCCTCAGGGAAGTCATCACCATAATACAATCCAAATAATCCACTGCACCCTTCTCAGTCACTTTTGATCACACCAGCCTGCTTTATTTTCTTTATTGCATTACTTTCTGATTTGTCCTATTTATTTATTTACTGGCTATTGTCTAACTGTCTTTCATCACTAGAATGTAAGAACAATGGCCACGCACTTTGTTTTGTTCATCTCTGTAACCCCAGAGCTTAAAACATGCCTGGAACATAGATAGTTATTCAATAAATGTTTTTTTAATGAGTAAAAGGTCATATACTTAGCATGATTTCAGTGTGGGAAGAAAGCCTGTTGCCAGTAGGTGTTTGCTTCCTAATGGTTGTCCCACGGAGACCAATAAACTGATTTTAAGTGGTTAGCATTGGATGCATATTTTGATGATAGTTTTGGCCATTTAAATAGATTGAATCTAGAATTACAATGACTAGATGTCAACAAGTTCCAAGTGGAATATAAAGTTGAATAAACTGAATTTTAGTCAAGTTATTTTCAAAATGATGTTATTTTTTTAAATGAAGACTTTACTAATTTACTTCTACAATCTTACAGTTATTTGCTAAAAATAGAAATTTTGTGTCAAAAATGCTATAACCTAGGTAACTTCCACTTTCAGCCATTTACTGGACTAGATAAGCCTGTGACATTTCCACAGCAGAACAACTAGATGCTGCACCAAATGTAATTTTGGTCACATTGATGGTTGCAGAAGAAATAAGAGAAATCTTCAAATAGCCAAATAAACAACAACTAAGTAAACAAATACAGAGAGCAATCTGGAGGATAAGAGGGAGAACTGAAATGGACATTCTCAGCAACGTCTATGCAAGGGAAATAATTAAACTTGACACTCCCAGATTCTGCTTGGGAACCTAAAGGGGGACTAAGTTTTCTGAAAGAGTAATTTCTGCAAATTCTCAGCAAAAGCAAATACAGTCCTTTCCAAAGAAATGCATCTTCAAGGCCTCAAGTTTTCCACAGAGCAAAATCAGTCACATATGAGTTCATAAATAGAGCTCATATACACACCATCAACAAGACTTCATGCATGTTATTTGGCAGAAACAACAAAAAGATTTATATCCAAAAGGAAATTAAAAATTAGAGTTAATAGCTAGACACAATAGAATAACTCTTTATGGTATAATGAAAAAGAAACAGCAACATTTTATTTTCAAAAAGTATCAGGAAATGTTGAAACAAATCAAATTATATTTTAGTAATAAAATATAATTGTTTTAATTAGAAATGTGTAGCTAAATGTCTGCCGACACTCTACTGAATAAAGAGTATAAGAAGTGGATTATAAAGCTAAAGAAATTACTCATAAGGCATCAAAAAGAGAAAAGATGATTAAAAATTTAAGGAGTTTAAAATATTTTTAGGGTCAAATGTAAAGGCTAATATTCATCCAAACGGGGTCAAGGGGGAATAGAAGGAAGGAAAGGCAATATTTAAAGAGCTATTCAGGGCTTCCCTGGTGGTGCAGTGGTTGAGAGTCCGCCTGCTGATGCAGGGGACACGGGTTCATGCTCTGGTCTGGGAGGATCCCACATGCTGCGGAGCAGCTGGGCCCATGAGCCATGGCCACTGGGCCTGCGCATCCGGAGCCTGTGCTCCACAATGGGAGAGGCCACAACAGTGAGAGGCCCGAGTGCTGCAAAAAAGAAAAAAAGAAAAAAAAAAAGCTATTCAACTTGGAATTTTCTAAAACTGATAAAAAAGAATGAATTTATATAAACAGGGAGCATTTATCCTAAACAGGATAAAAAATAAGTAAAAGTTGAGAGGCACAATAAAGAAACTGAAGAATCTCAAAAACAAAGAAAATAATTTCAAACAAAGAGAAAAGGCAGTCTGATAATTAGACAGCAGACTTATCAATGGCAACTATGAAAGCCAGAAGACAGTAGAATAATTCAAAACCTTGGGAGGAAATAACTATCTATCTAGATTTATAAAGCTTTTAAAATTATCTTTTAAGAATAAGGGTAAAAACAGTATCATATAAAATTTATGAGAACTTACTACCAATGTGTGATTATATACAAAGCTGTTTGAGATAAAGAATGTAGAAATGAATTTAATAAAGAATCTTACCTGAGACTATTTGTCTAGTACTAAATTCAACATTAATGATTTCTTTTCAGTAAAATAACATTACACATTACATTAAATAATTTAATTTTAATGTTTTTGGTTTTATATCTAATGAGATTTCTGACTGTTTCTATTATGATTATATAAAAGCTCTAAGCTTAGGAAATGCACATGTAGTTTCAAATTTATACATATGTATGTTATGTTTAACGAGAATAATGTAAGTAAAACACAAGTTCATGATACATAGTTTCTATTTAAAAGAGTCCCTGAAATTATTTAAATAAGATAAATACTGAACTGGATAACCCTTAATATCTTCTGCAGCTCTAAAATTATTTAATTTCCTTTCTGCATGAATCATATATGTCATTATCTCATTACCTTCAACTTAGTCTTGGATCTTGCTGTCATTAATCTGTTTAATGGGCATGAAAAAAGAAGCAGACTTCAACCTTTCAAGAATTTGAGCTAAAGAGACTTATTGGAAGCTTTCAAATTCATCTCCATTAGGTCTTCTAATGGATACTACACTTCTGCAAACATGATATTTTACTTGCTTACACAATTCCATGCACAGGAAAATGTAAGTGATTGCACTTTTATGTTGTACACAAGGTTGAAATCTATATATCAAAATACAAAATCTCTATGTAAGTGCTTGCTAACCATCTTTGTAAGAAAATATCACATTCTGACTTTTCTCTGTCCTATTGGCTTCCCACAAGATAAAACAAAATTGCTCTGTAAGGATCAAATTTTAAGTATATAGTAAAATAGTGTCTTCGTTAGCATCTAGAAGCCTTATGTTTCTATGTGTATTTTTTACTGCAAAGTCAAGATCATGCAAAATATTTAAAATTTTATTTAATTATGCATTTGGTAGGTAATTGACAAATGATTGACACATATACATTTACACATATAATTTACATTTATATTATATAAAATATTTTATAATTTTTCATTTTTAAGAGTCTACTTGATTTTTTTGCCTTGTCTTTTTTCTGCTTAAAACCAGCTGCTTTGAATTCTATTGCACCTGCTGAAGGAGAATTTAGTAAGACTTGCTCACAAAAGCTATTTTTACTACCTTCATAAATCACAAGATAAACCATGTAGAATGGTTAAATTTTAAAACACATTCAGAATATTGTTTTTTAATGTCATGATATGTTTACTATTTTTCATCAGGTATGTCTAGATTTCAAATGCATTTAAATACATAATTCTTTTTCAAGAAAAAGGGAGAAAAAAAATCCCACACATCATAGTTTGATAACCCCATAATAGTAATGGAGATAAAGGTATTTGTATTTCATCCTGCCATTAAATAACTAGGTAACTTTTTCAGGTAACTATAGATGCCTGATCCCTAGTTTTTTTCAAAGAGAAAAGAAATTAAGGTGGGGAAGACTTAATGTGTTTACTAAGCTCTATCAACCAAGAGTGTTTTCAACTGTAGGTATCAAAAACTCCAGCTATAATGGCTTAAACAACAAAGGGTTTCTTTTCCCCACATAAAAAGAAGTCAAGCCCTCAAAGTACAAGAAATATTAGTTATGCTGGTCAAAAGACACCCAGGTGCTACAATATATTCTCCCAAATTTGGTCAATGCCTTTTGGTTTGCCTTGTTGCAGGCCATAGTGCCATGTATTACATATCCTTCAGTAAATAACAAGTTATATTGGTCTATTTTATACCAGAAAGAAATGTTATATTTTTCCTGAACATTTCCCATCGCAGTCACCAGCTTGGGTACTCCCTCTTCCATCTCACTATCCTGAACTGAGTCACACATTTACTAAATAAAAAGTAAGGAAGAGACCTTCAAGATGGCAGAGGAGTAAGATGTGGAGATCACATTCCTCCCACAAATACACCAGAAATACATCTACATGTGGAACAACTCCTACAGGTCACCTACTGAACGCTGGGAGAAGACCTTAGACTTCCCAAAAGGCAAGAAACTCCCCAAATACCTGGGTAGGGCAAAAGAAAAAAGAGAGACAAAAGAATAGGGACAGGACCTGCATCTCTGGGAGGGAGCTGTGAAGGAGGAAAAGTTTTCACACACTAGGAAGCTCCTTCACTGGCAGAGACAGGGGGTGGCAGGGGGGAAGCTTCTGAGCCACAGAGGAGAGCACAGCAACAGGGGGGCAGAGGGCAAAGCAGAGACATTCCTGCACAGAGGATGGGTGCCAATCAGCACTCACCAGCCTGAGAGGCCTGACTGCCCACCCGCCAGAACAGGTGGGGGATGGGAGCTGAGGCTCCGTCTTCAGAGGTCAGATTCCAGGGAGAGTAGTGGGGTTGGCTGTGTGAACACAGCCTGAAGGGGGCTAGTGCACGACACCAACTGGGAGGAAGTCTGGGGAAAAGTCTGGAACTGCCTAAGAGGCAACAGACCATTGTTTCGGGGTGTACAAGGAGAGGGGATTCAGAGCACCACCTAAACGAGTTCCAGATATGGGCATGAGCCGCGGCTAAAACAGTGGACACCAGAGACGGGTGTGAAATGCTAAGGCTGCTACTGCAGCCACCAAGAAGTCTGTGTGCAAGCACAGGTCACTATCCACACCTCCTCTCCTGGGAGCCTGTGCAGCTCACCACTGCCACGGTCCCGTGATCCAGTGACAACTTCCCCAGGAGAACACATGACACACCTCAAGCTATTGAAATGGCACACTGGCCTCTGCTGCTGCAGACTTGCCCTGAATTTCATACCCCTCCCTCCCCTTGGCCTAAGTGAGCCAGAGCCCCCTAATAAGCTGCTACTTTAACCCCACCTAGTCTGAGCGAAGAACAGATGCCCTCAGACAACCTACATGCAGAGGCGGGGCCAAATCCAAAGCTGAACCCCAGGAGCTGTGTGAACAAAGAAGAGAAAGGGAAATTTCTCCCAGCAGCCTCAGGAGGAGTGGATTAACTCTCCACAATCAACTTGATGTACCCTGCATCCCTAGAATACCTGAATAGATAACAAATCATCCCAAAATTGAGGCAGTGGACTTTGGGAGCAACTGTAGACTTGGAGTTTGCTTTCTGCATCTACTTTGTTTCCGGTCTTATGTTTATCTTAGTTTAGTATTTAGAGTTTATTATCATTGATAGATATGTTTATAGATTTTGTTGCTCTCTTCCTTTATATATATATAGATAGATAGATAGATAGATAGATAGATAGATAGATAGATAGATAGATATAGATATAGATATAGATATAGATATTTTTTTCTTTTTCCCTTTTTGTGAGTGTGTATGTATATGCTTCTTTGTGTGATTTTGTCTATATAGCTTTGCTTTTACCATTTGTCTTAGGGTTCAGTCTGTCCCTTTTTTCCTTTTTTTTTTTCTGTAGTTTTTAGTGCTTGTTATCATCGGTGGATTTGTTTTTTGGTTTGGTTGCTCTCTTCTTTCTTTCTTTTTTTTATTACTTTTTAATTTTTTTTATTTTAAATAACTTTTAATATTTAATTCTATTCTATTCTAATTGATTCTTTCTTTCTTTCCTTCTTGATGTTTGCTTGCTTTCCTTTTTCTCACTTTTCTTCTGAGCCATGTGGCTAACAGGGTCTTGGTGCTCCAGCAGGTGTCAGCCAGCTGCCTCTGAGGTGGGAGAGCAAGGATCATGATATTGGAACAGCAGAGACCTCCCAATTCCACATAATATAAAATGGCGAAAGCTCTCCCAGAGATCTCCATCTCAACGATAAGACCCAGCTCCACTCAACAACAAGCAAGCTACAGTGCTGGACAACCTATGCCAAACAACTAGCAAGACAGGAATACAACCACACCCATTAGCAGAGAGGCTACCTAAAATCATAGTAAGGTCACAGACACCCCAAAACACACCACTGGACACGGTCCTGCCCACAAGAAAAACAAAATCCATCCCTATACAAAATAACACAGGTACCAGTCCCCTCGAATAGGAAGCCTACACAACCCACTGAACCAACCTTACCAACTGTGGGAAGACATGAAAAACAACAGGAACTACGAACCTGCAGTCTGCGAAAAGGAGACCCCAAACACAGTAAGTTAAGCAAAATGAGAAGACAGAGAAACACACAGCAGATGAAGGAGCAAGGTAAAAACTACCAGACCAAACAAATGAAGAGGAAATAGGCAGTCTACCTGAAAAAGAATTCAGAGTAATGATAGCAAAGATGATCCAAAATCTTGGAAATAGAATGGATAAAATACAAGAAACGTTTAACCGGGAACTAAGAGACCTAAAGAGCAAACAAAAAATGATGAACAACACAATAAATGAAATTAAAAATTCTCTAGAAGTAATTAATGGCAGAATAACTGAGGCAGAAGAACGGATAAGTGACCTGGAAGATAAAATAGTGGAAATAACTACCACAGAGTAGAATAAAGAAAAAATAATGAAAATAATTGAGGAGAGTCTCAGAGACTTCTGGAACAACATTAAACCCATTAACATTCGAATTAAAAGGGTCCCAGAAGAGGAAGAGAAAAAGAAAGGGACTGAGAAAATATTGGAAGAGATTATAGTTTGAAAACTTCCCTAATATGGGAAAAGAAATAGTCAGTCAAGTCAAGGAAGTGCAGAGAGTCCCATACAGGATAAATCCATGGAAAAACATGCCAAGAAACATTAATCAAATTATCAAAAATTAAGTACAAAGAAAAAATATTAAGAGCAGCAAGGGAAAAACAACAAATAAAATACAAGGGAATCACAAAAAGGTTAACATCTGATCTTTCAGCAGAAACTCTGCAAGCCAGAAGGGAGTGGCAGGACATATTTAAACTGATGAAAGGGAAAAACCTACAACCAAAATAACTTTACCCAGCAAGGATCCCACTCAGATTGGACATTGAAATTAAAACCTTTACAAACAAGCAAAAGTTAAAAGAATTCAGCACCACCAAACCAGCTTTACAATAAATACTAAAGGAACTTCTCTAAGTGGGAAACACAAGGGAGGGGAAAGACCTACAATAAGAAACCCAAATAATTAAGAAAATGGTAATAGGAGCATACATATTGATAACTACCTTAAATGTAAATGGATTAAATGCTCCAACCAAAAGACATAGCTTGGCTGAATAGATACAAAAACAAGGCCCATATATATGCTGTCTACAAGAGACCCACTTCAGACCTAGGGAAACATAATGACTAAAGGTGGGGGGGATGGAAAAAGATATTCCATGCAAATGGAAATCAAAAGAAAGCTGGAGTAGCAATACCCATATCAGAAAAAATAGACTTTAAAATAAAGACTATTACAAGAGACAAACAAGGACAGTACATAATGATGAAGGAATCAATCCAAGAAGAAGATATAACAATTGTAAATATTTATGCAGCCAACACAGGAGTACCTCAATACATAAGGCAAATGTTAACAGCCATAAAAGGGAAAATTGATAGTAACACAGTCATAGTAGGGGATTTTAACACCCCACTTTCACCAATGGACAGATCATCCAATATGAAACTAAATAAGGAAGCACAAGCTTTAAATCATACATTTAAAAAGATGGACTTAATTGATATTTATAGGACATTCCATCTGAATACAACAGTATACACTTTCTTCTCAAGTACCCATGGAACATTCTCCAGGATATATCATATCTTCAGGCACAAATTAAGCCTTGGTAAATTTAAGAATATTGAAATCATATCAAATATCTTTTCCAATCACAACTTTATGAGACTAGATATCAATTACAGGAAAAATATCTGTTAAAAAATACAAACATTTGGAGGCTAAACAATACACTATTAAATAACCAATATATTACTGCAGAAATCAAAGAGGAAAGCAAAAAATACCTAGAAACAAATGACAATGAAAACACGACGACCCAAAACCTATGGGATGCAGCAAAAGCAGTTCTAACAGGGAAGTTTACAGCAATACAATCCTACCTGAAGAAACAAAAAAACTCTCAAATAAAAAACCTAACCTTACACCTAAAGCAATTAGAGAAAGAAGAACAAAAAAACCTGAAAGTTAACAGAAGGAAAGAAATCATAAAGACCAGAACAGAAATAAATGAAAAAGAAGTGAAGGAAACGATTGCAAAGATAAATAAGACTAAAAGCAGGTTCTTTGAGAAGATAAACAAAATTGATAAACCATTAGCCAGACTCATCAAGAAAAAAAGGGAGAAGACTCAGATCGGTTGAATTAGAAATGAAAAAGAAGTAACAACTGACACTGCAGAAATACAAAGGATCATGAGAGATTACTACACGCAATTATATGCCAATAAAATGGACAATCTGGAAGAATGAACAAATTCTTAGAAATGCACAACCTTCTGTGACTGAACCAGGAAGAAATAGGAAATATAAACAGGCAAATAACAAGCACTGAAATTGAGACTGTGATTAAAAATCTTCTAATGAGCTAAAGTGCAGGACCAGATGGCTTCACAGGTGAATTCTATCAAACATTAAGGGAAGAGCTAACACCTATCCTTCTCAAACTCTTCCAAAATATTGCAGAGGAAGGCACACTCCCAAATTCATTCTATGAGGCCACCATCACCCTGATACCAAAACCAGACAAAGATGTCACAAAGAAAGGAAGCTACAGGCCAATATCATTGATCAACAAAGATGCAAAAATCGTCCACAAACTACTAGCAAACAGAATCCAATAGCACATTAAAAGGATCATACAACATGGTCATGTGGGGTTTGTCCCAGGAATGCAAGGAGTCTTCAATACATGCAAATCAAACAATGTGATAAAACATATGAAAAAATTGGAGAACAACCATATGATCATTTCAATAGAAGCAGAAAAAGCTTTTGACAAAATTCAACACCCATTCATGATAAAAACTCTGCAGAAAGTAGGCATAGAGGGAAATTACCTCAACATAATAAAGGCCATATATGACAAACCCAGAGCCAACATCATTCTCAATGGCGAAAAACTGAAACCATTTCCTCTAAGATCAGGAACAAGACAAGGTTGTCCACTCTCAACACTATTATTCAACATAGTTTTGGAAGTTTTAGACACAGAAATCAGAGAAGAAAAATAAATAAAAGGAATCTAAATTGGAAAAGAAGCAATAAAAAGCTGTCACTGTTTGCAGATGACATGATACTATACATAGAGAATCCTAAAGATGCTAGCAGAAAACTACTAGAGCTAATCAATGAATTTGGTAAAGTAACAGGATAAAAAATTAATGAACAGAAATCTCTTGTATTCCTACACACTAATGATGAAAAATCTGTAAGAGAAATTAAGGAAACAATCTCATTTACCATTGCAACAAAAAGAATAAAGTACCTTGGAATAAATCTACCTAGGGAGAAAAAAGACCTGTATGCAGAAAATTATAAGACACTGATGAAAGAAATGAAAGTTGATACAAACAGATGGAGAGATATACCATGTTCTTGGAATGGAAGAATCAACATTGTGAAAATGACCATACTACCCAAAGCAGTCTACAGATTCAAGGCAATCCCTATCAAACTACAATGGCGTTTTTCACAGAACCAGAATAAAAAATTTCACAATTTGTATGGAAACACAGAAGACCCCGAATACCCAAATCAATCTTAAGAAAGAAAAACGGAGCTCGAGGAATCAGGTACCTGACTTCAGACTATACTACACAGCTACAGTAATGAAGACAATATTATACAGGCACAAAAACACAAATATAGATCAATGAAACAGGATAGAAAGCCCAGGGATAAACCCACGCACATATAGTCACCTTATCTTTGATAAAGAAGGCAAGAATACACAATGGAAGAGAGACAGCCTCTTCAATAAGTGGTGTTGGGCAAACTGGACAGCTACATGGAAAAGAATGAAATTAGAACACTCCCTAACACCATACACAAAAATAAACTCAAAATGGATTAAAGACCTAAATGTAAGGCCAGACACTATAAAATTCTTAGAGGAAAAGATAGGCAGAACACTCTATGACATAAATCACAGCAGGATTCTTTTTGAGTCACCTCCTAGAGTAATGGAAATAAAAACAAAAATAAACAAGTGGGACCTAATGAAACTTCAAAGCTTTTGTACAGCAAAGGAAACCATAAAGAAGATGAAAAGACAACACTCAGAATGGGAGAAAATATTCACAAATGAAGCAACTGACAAAGGATTAATCTCCAATATTTACAAGCAGCCCATGAAACTCAATATCAAAAAACAAACAATCCAATCCAAAAATGGGCAGAAGACCTAAATAGCCATTTCTCCAAAGAAGATATACAGATTGCCAACAAACATATGAAAGGATGCTCAACATCACTAATCATTAGAGAAATACAAATCAAAACTACAATGAGGTATCACTTCACACTGGTCAGAATGGCCATCATCAAAAAATCTACAAACAATAAATGCTGGAGAGGGTGTGGAGAAAAGGGAACCCTCTTGCACTGTTGGTGGGAATGTAAATTGATACAGCCACTATGGAGAACAGTATGGAGGTTCCTTAAAAAGCTAATAATAGAACTACCATATAACCCAGAAATCCCACTACTGGGCATATACCCTGAGAAAACCATAATTCAAAAAGTCATGTACCACAGTGTTCATTGCAGCTCTATTTACAATAGCCAGGACATGGAAGTGACCTAAGTGCCCATTGACAGATGAATGGATAAAGAAGATGTGGCACATATATACAATGGAATATTATTCAGCCATAAAATGAAATGAAACTGAGTTATTTGTAGTGAGGTGGATGGACCTAGAGTCTGTCATACAGAGTGAAGTAAGTCAGAAAGAGAAAAATAAATACCGTACACTAACATATATATATGGAATCTAAAAAAAAAAAAATGTTTCTGAAGAACCTCACGGCAGGAGAGGCATAAAGACACAGACATAGAGTATATACTTGAGGACACATGGAGGGAGAAGTGTAAGCTGGGACAAAGTGAGAGAGTGGCATGGACATATATACACTGCCAAATGTAAAATAGATAGCTAGTGGGAAGCAGCTCCATAGCACAGGGAGATCAGTTCTGTGCTTTGTGACCACCTAGAGGGGTGGGATAGGGAGGGTGGGAGGGAGATGCAAGAGGGAGGGGATATGGGGATATATGTGTACGTTTAGCTGATTAACTTTGTTATAAAGCAGAAACTAACACACCATTGTAAAGCAATAATACTCCAATAAAGATGCTAAAAAAAAAGTTAGCTGGACAAAGAGGGTAACATGATTAGCAGAACTGGGTTAAACCAGAGTTTCTTGCTGGGGAAACTAGTAGTACTTGAAGCTGGAAAATTCTTTGTTATACAGGACAATTCTGTACATTCCAGGACATGTAGCATCTACAACCCAAAGGGACTGAATGTCAATATTATCTCTTAGCCCTTTTGACACTAAAACATGCTCAAATGTTTCTAAATGCCCCTTAGAGGTATGGTACTTCCATTAGCTGAAGTTGGGCACATTTCTACCCTGAACAAGACTGGAATTCTGTTGCAAATTCAGATATGATGAATGGATACTTGGTAGGCAATCATAATGCCTACAATGAATTCTAAGTTCCCTTTTAGTTCTAATGTATACAGTTCTATGAAGATACATTAGTCTTAGACAACATATTTGAGTATAAAAAAATATTTTTCTATTCCAACAGTGCATTCTCACAACTAAAAAGTTCTATAACATTTTTCAATATAAGCAGAAATATTTCTTTTCATTTCAGCACAACATTGTTACACTAACCTAGTGATGAACATTGTAACATTTTCAGATATTTTGCATTTTTGGGGGGAAATCAATGTTTCAATTCATATTGGAGAAAAGGAGAGAAATCAAAAGCTCCAAGCAGAAACTACAAGAGCCAATAGTTATACCAACAATGTCTTAAGTCCATGTTTCATGACAAAGGTGAGAGTGGAAGAATATGAACTCCTGAACTTACTCTGAGTACTGAAATGTTTGCTAGTTCCTTTCCACTGATACTTTTAAGTAAGGTATCTATATTGCATTAAGTGTAATGAAATTAAAGTGTTCTTATTTCACATAGTTCTAGTGTAGACTATGGACACATGATAACAGAGGTCCTGTCTTGTTCATATTTTACTGCCTAGCATAGAATGTAGCAAATAATGCTCATTAAAAGTTTATTGAACAAATGAGTTTCTATCTTTGAATTGTACACCTAAGAAACTTGCAGCAATGGAAAAAATACACAATAAAACCCTTTTCTATGTCTTCACAAAGTCTTTTGTATCATATTTTTGTGTACTTAAAATTATAAATGTACTCAAATACTGAGCAAATAAGAATAAAATTTCCTTGCTTCTCACCTAAAAGCAATGGTCTCTGGAGCACTTGGGTTCCATAGAGGTTCCTCTAGTTTAGGGGTAGGCCTGTTGGATGATGAACAGAACAAAGAAGATTAATAGGTAGAGCTTGACCTTTTACACCTGCTTTGACTATGTATTCTATTTTTATATATTTTATTTATTTGTATTCTGGGTAAAATTTTAGCATAAGTTCAACTACTAAAAATAATTTCAGAACACTGGCCTACAAAATGGACAGGTGTTATGTCATTGTTGCTTCATTCCCAGGTATGGAAAATATCTTCAAAGTCTGCTCAACAAAGTTCACTTTCCAAAAAAGGTTAATCATTGTTCAAGGCAAGTTACCTTGATGATACCCATCAGAAAAGTAGGGACTGGAATTTTTTCTTCATTTGTGTCAATAGCACTGCCCCCTAAAAACAGAAATGCAAATTGCCCTTGAAGTGAAGATTATTTTGTTCAATGTTCATATTAAAACTGTGCAGGCTTCCTTGGTGGTGCAGTGGTTGAGTCCACCTGCCGATGCAGGGGATACAGGTTTGTGCCCCGGTCCGGGAGGATCCCACATGCCGCGGAGCAGCTAGGCCCGTGAGCCATGGCCACTGAGCCTGTGCGTCCGGAGCCTGTGCTCTGCAACGGGAGAGGCCACAACAGTGAGGCCCGTGTACCACAAAAAAAACAAACAAAAAAATAAAACTGTGCAAGGTGCTGGGGAAAGGAATTAATAGGACATGATCTTTTCCCTCAAGGAATTTAGTAGATAGCACATAATAGATATGTAAATATGTCTCTTCTTTTCTTAGAGAACCAGTTCAACCTATGACCCTCATAAGAACAGCCCAACGTAATGCAGACTTCATCCTTTCAGCCATAGTACTTAGACCAAAAGCAGACAACTTATACACATTCAGCCAATTACATTCTCTCTACCTGAAATTTGAAATTAGGCCAGTGATTCTGAGTCAGTGATCTAAGAAGAAGAGATGGGGAAGTGTGCAGCAAAAAAGGGTCCATGCTAGCCACATATGGACTGAAATTATGAAGGAGCAGAGACTGAGGGGCTTACAAAGATAACCAGTTTGCATAATTAAATGAAAGAAATGTGTGAAGAAAGAAATAAGGAGAAAAGAATAAATGTCCCCAGAGACAGAGAGAAGAAACTATATCTTTCCAGTCCACATGAAGCCCAACGATATTGCTGACAAATGGATTCTATGCTATTTCCCAGGATCTTTATAATGCACCACCTTTTGATGTAGTTAGTTTGAGTGGGTGTGGCTTCCTCTTTCTTCAGCTAAATGCTTCCTGCTAGAAGTAGGAGACTGGCAGGCAAACTATAGACACAACACTCTGTAAACCCCACAAATGTTATTATCATTATCTATGCTATACTGACTTTTGAATTTCCTCTTTATCTTTCATTCTTTATCTTATTCTTTATATCCTTTGCTTCCTATACCTCTCCGCCTCATTTTACTAATATTCGGCTTTATTTCCTTTCTTAGTTTTTCAATTTTACCCCCCAATTCTGAATAGTGCCTAAGAATTATTACAGTGCTTACAGGCAATTCAAAGACATCATGTCACGTCAACCTTTCCAACATAATCCCAATTGTATTGCCAGTAAGAAACAAAATAAAAGTTGTATTAGCTTTAGGGTCATAGATTCTGAATACTAGACCTAGAAAGTTTCTTGTTAGTGAAATAAGAAATAAAACACGAACAATTCATATTCTAAACAATATGTAAGAAAATTTTTTTGGAGCTTATAGATAAAATGTGTTTTAAGAAAGACTCAGGGCTCTGTAGTTTACTTCTTCTAAGTAAAAACATTTGAAAGTTTGACATGAATTAAGAAAGTGAAATGCAATGAGCTCTCCATGTCATAAAACAGCAGGTTTTCATACACTCAAGCTGCTTGGGCTTTGACATTCTAAATGGACCCAAATTAGACAATAATGATCAAGGCTAAGAAAATCCTGGTGAGTAATTACCAGATGTGAAGACCTGATGGTCAAGGTCATGTTGGATAATTATCATCTATTGGGTTTTAATCCCCAAGAAATATCATTTACTGAGGCTTCTACTTTGATCACAGACTTAAAGGGAAGCAGAAACACTGATTTTCATTTATTCTTTTACTGGTTTCTACTTATATCTACATGTTGAATTTCACAAAATGCAGGAATTCACCTATGTCTCTACAAACAGGACACTCAATATCAGTTACTCTATCATCAGATTGAATTAAGAAACAAAATGGAGCAGAGTATGAAAAATATTTAAAAGCTATAATAGGGCTTCCCTGGTGGCACAGTGGTTGAGAGTCCGCCTGCTGATGCAGGGGACACGGGTTCATGCCCCAGTCCTGGAAGATCCCACATGCTGCGGAGTGGCTGGGCCTGTTAGCCATGGCCTCTGAGCCTGTGTGTCTGGAGCTTGTGCTCTGCAATGGGAGAGGCCACAACAGTGAGAGGCCCGTGTACCGCAAAAAAAAAAAAAAAAAAAAAAGCTATAATAATATTTACAGCATTTTAAATAACATATAGCATATACATTACCCTCATAAAAACATATGAGATAAAAATAGTCACGTTTATTTTGGTGCCTTAGGTGTCAGGAGTACTCAGAATTGTATTTCATTTAATCCTAAAAACATTATTGAGGTGTATACCATTATCTTTAATGATGTAAAGTTTGAGATGGGAATAGGTTTAGTAACTTGTCTTTAAAGACTCCCAATCTTTCTGTGTTCATGGTATGCTTCGAGTCTCAGTAATTATTCCATGGTGTCAGAGGCTAAAAGACAAAAGTAACAGAGAACATCCAGGATGGCAACATTAGGAGCTCTCAGACCCTCTCTCCAATGAGACAATCATAACAGGTAAAAATTACAGAAAATATGACCGCTTGAAGTTTATGAAAATTGTCCTAAGGGTGTACAGAAAAAAAGGAAATATTTGTTCAAGAAAATCTACTAAATCTCAGTACAAACAGCAAGAGTCTGTCACTTGAGCCACAACCTGCTTCCTCCCTTTGCTCTCCAGCTTAGTGTGATTCAAACTACACTCCAAGTGGATGGGGTCAAAAATGCAAGGCTCCCTCTCTCCAACTCTCAGACACAGACTGTGATATCTCTACAGGAGAGCCTGGCTATGAGAATTTCTCATCATCTTCCTCCTCTGTGTTGCAGAGACTAAATTCCAGGCAAGTGTGACTGAGAAGGCAGGGGTTCACTGTCTCCAACCAGTCCCACTCATAACACAGAGCTTTTATGACAAACATGACAGGTGCAGAATATTGGAACTCAACATCCATTGATCCAGCTTATTTGTAGGGTAAAATTCCATGCTAGCAAAGACAAGGTGAGAAGATCAAAGGCTACTGTCCTGGGCTTTCCTGGTGGCACAGTGGTTGAGAGTCTGCCTGCCGATGCAGGGGACATGGGTTTGTGCCCCGATCCAGGAAGATCCCGCATGCCGCGGAGTGGCTGGGCCCATGGGCCATGGCTGCTGAGCCTGTGCGTCTGGAGCCTGTGCTCCACAACAGGAGAGGCCACAACAGTGAGAGGCCTGCGTAATGCAAAAAAAAAAAAAAAAAAGGCTACTGTCCTACACAGCATTCTGCTTTTACGTCAGGGATGATACTCCAAGAGAAGCAGGCCATATTACCTGTTCCCAGTTCTTGAGTCATTATTCAGAGAGTGTGCCTAGGGAAAGAGCAGATTATAAGATCAGAGATATCTGAAGCTCTCCCAAGGGAAATGACTTTATTTTGAACATAGTGTGGGGAAGTTCAAGCCTAAGGTTACTCTAAAAAGCAATGGATATTTAGTGGCAAGGAAGTAAGAAAAGTCTGGGAGCTTCAAGAGCAATAAACTAAACCATAAGCCAACTAGTTTATTAGAGAGAACGAGGGAAAATGACAGTTAATAAGAGCCTTATCAATATTAGAACCACAGAGACTGGCCTCAAAAACTGTGCTTGCAATTACTGGAGCCTAACAGCTGGTTGTGGTACGAACAGAGGCACACAGATTAACAGAGCGATTGGTGAAAAAGAAAGTCAAAGACAGCCCTGCTAAAACCACAGTCATCCTAGGGAAATCACACCAGATGGCAACATGAATCCACAGGAACAAATAATAAGAACAAGATATGTTAAATAAGAAGGTTAATATAACAAACATCATAAATAAATACTTGCTCTCCTTTCTTCTTCCTGCTTTTGTAAAAGCCACCAAATTATATAAAGTAATAATTATAACAATACATTGTTGGATTTATAAAATACATAGATGTAATATACATACATAAAAATAATAGCATAAAATGCAAGAGAGGAAATACAACTATAAAGGAGTAAGTGTTCTATATCTCACAGGATTAAGCATAAATCTGAAGTAGATTATAATAAATTGAGATAAATATGGTTAAATTCTAGAGAAACCACTAAGAAAATAACTCAAAAAATATAATAAAAAACTCATTCAAGGAATTAAAATGTCACATCAGAAATTATTTGCTTAATGCAAAAATATGAAGTAAGGGAGGAACAGAGGAATAAAAAAACCCATGAGAGTTACATAAAATCAAAAGTAAAGGGCAGATATAGATCCAACTATATCAAAAACTATATAAAAAACATTAAATGTGAATGGATTTGAAACTCAAATCAAAAGACAGAGATTGTCAGACTGGATAAAACAAGATCCAACTATATGTTGTCTACAAAAGCCATTTATATTTAAAAATACAAATTATTTGAGAATAAAAGGATGGAAATTATGTATGTATCATGCAAACAACAACCATAAGAAAGCTGGAGTGGCTATAGTAATATTAGACAGCATAGATTTTAAAACAAAAAAAAAATGTTACTAGAGACAAAGAAGGACATTTTATTTTTATAAAAGGGTCAAACTATCAAGAAAATACAATATAAAAAGTATATATGTGCCTTAAAACAGAATCCCCCAAAATACAAAGTAAAATCGGACAGGATAAAGGAAGAAATAGACAATAATACTTGGAAACTTCACATTCTATAATGCACAGAACAACCAGCAGGAGTTCAATAGGGAAACAGAAGACTGAATGACAAACTAGACCTAATACATCTATAGGATAATTCACCAAACAACAGCAGAACACACATTCTTAAGAATATTTTCTAGAATTGACCATATACTAGACCATTAAACAAGCCTCAATAAATTTAAAAGATTAAAACCATACAAAGTATGTTCTCCAACTACAATGGAATGAAACTAGAAATCAGTAACAGAAAAAAAATTTGGAAAATTCACAAATGTGTGGAAATTGAACAATACCCTCCTAACTAAACAATGGTTTAAAGATGAAATCACAAGAAAAATAGAAAATAGCTTGAGATAAATGAAAATTAAAATGAAGATGTAATATACCAAAACTTATGGGATGCTGCTAATGCGGTACTTAAGTGGTAATTTATAATCTTAAACACTTATATTAGCGAAGAAGAAAGATTACAAATAAATAACCTAAATTTCCACTCCAAGAACTTAGAAAAAGAAGTACAAACTAAATATACCTGATTGCTACTTGTGTGTCTTCTTTGGAGAAAAGTCTACTCAACTGTTTTGCTCACTTTTCAGTCAGGTTTTAAAGTTGTTGCTATTGAGTTGAAGGAGTTCCTTATATATTTTGGATATTAACCCCTAATTAGATATATAGTTTGCAAATGTTTTCTCCCATTCTAGACATTGCCTTTTCACTGTTAATTATATTCTTTGCTATGCAGAAGATTTTTAGTTTGACATAGTCCCACTTTTCTGTTTTTCCTTCTTTGTCTGTGCTTTTGACCTCATATTCAAGAAGTCATTACCAAGACCATTTTCATGAAGCATTTCCCCTATGTTTTCCTCAAAGAGTTTTATATGTCCATGTCTTACAGTTAAGTATTTAATCCATTTGGGGTTGATTTTTGTGTATGGTATAAAATAAGGATCTGAATTCATTCTTTTGCATGTGTATATTCAGTTTTCCCCAACACCATTTGTCGAAGAGACTATCCTTTCCCCATTGTTTATTCTTGGGACCATTGTTGAAGATCAGTTGACCATATAATTCAGGAGTTTATTTAGAGGCTTTCTATTCTGTCACATTGCTGTATATGTCTGTCTTTATGTCAGTACCTAGCTGTTTTAGTTACTGTAGCTTTGTAATGTATTTTGAAATCAGGAAGTGTGATGCCTCCACTTTGTTCTTTCTCAAGATTGGTCTGGCTATTTGAGGTCCTTTGTGGTTTCATATACATTTTAGGATTGCTTTTCTATTTCTGTCTTAAAACATGCCACTGGGATTTTGATAGGTATTGCATTGATTGCTCAATATCACTAATTATCAGGGAAATGCAAATCAAAACCACAATGAGATATCATCTCATACCTTAGGATAGCTATTATTAAAAAACAGTAATAAATAACAAGTGTTGGTGAAGATCTGAAGAAAACAAAAGCCTTGTATACTCTTGATGGGAATGTAGAATGATGAAGTCATTATGGAAAACAATATGGAGTCTCCTCAAAAAATTAAAAACAGAAATGCCATGTGATTCAGCAATCCCACTTTAGGATATTTATCCAAAAGAATTGAAATTAATATCTCAAAGAGCTATTTGCATTCCCATGTGAATTGCAGCATTATTCACAATAGCCAAGATAATGGAAAACAACTAAATGTCCATCAGTGGAGGAAAGGACAAAGAAAAGGTGTATATACACACAATGGAATATTATTCAGCCTTAAGAAAAGGTGGAAATCATGCTATATGCAACAATATAGATGAACCTTGAAGACATTATGTCAAGTGAAATAAGCCAGTCACTGAAGGAAACATATTGCATGATTCCACTTACATGAGGTATATAAAAAAGTCAAACACATAGAAGCAAAGTGTAGAATTGTGGTTTCCAGGGACCGGGGTAAGGAGGAAATGGTGAGCTGTTATTCAATAGATATAAAGTTTCACTTATACAAGATTATTATGTTCTGGAGATCTACAACATACCATTGGGCCTGTAGTTAACAATACTGTCTTGTACCATCAAAAATATCTTAAGAGAGTAGATCTCATGTTAAGTGTTCTTACCACAATAAAAAATATATATAAGAAGAAATAAATGAGTTCAAAAATGAAGCATATAAGATCAATATTAAAAATCAATAATATTTCTATACATTAGCAGTGAACAATCCAAAAATGGAACTAAGAAACAATTACATTTACAACATAACTTAACTAATAAAATACTTAGAAATAAATTTAACAAAAATAGTACAAACTTTTTCTGTGAAAACTACAAAAATCTATTGGAAGAAATTAAATAAGATCTAAATAAATGGGAAGACAGCCCATATTCATGAGTTGAAACTCTTAATATTATTGAGCCATTATGCCTCTGATTGATTTACAGATTCAATGTAATTCCTATCAAAATTGCAGCTGACTTCTTTGCAAAAATGGCCAAGCTGATCCTAAATTCATATGAAAATTTAAGGGACCCAGAATAAACAAAACAATCTTGAAAAAGATGAACAAAGATGGAGGATTCACACTTCCTGAGTTCAGAACTTACTACAAAGTTACAGACTTTGTCTATAAATCAAGCCTGCATGGTACTGGTATAAGGACAAATATGGAGGTCAATGGAATAGAATTGGAAATACAGAAATAAACCCTCACAGTTTTAGTCAATTGATTTTAACAAGGGAGCCAAGACAATTCAATAAGGAAGGAAAATTCATTTCAACAAATGGTGTTGGTGAAACAGGACATTCATATGCAAAAAAATAAATCTGAATCCCTTCCTCATACCATACTCAACTCAAAGTTGTATCATAGACTTAAATGTAAGAGTTTAAACAATGAAACACTTAGAAAATATAGGAGAAATTTTCCATGACCTCAGGATTAAGGAAAGCATTCTTAAATATGATACCAAAAGACAAACTGCATAAATTTGACTTCATTAAATTAAAAAAATTGTGTTTTAATAGATACCATCAAGAAAATGAAAATAGACCAGACAACATAGGAGAAAATATTTGCAAATCATACGTCTAATAAGGGACTTGTGTTCAGATTATATATAAGTATCCAAACCCTTACAATTAAACAATAATAAGACAATCCAATTAAGAAATGGGTAAAGGATCTGAATATATATTTCTCTGAATACATACAAATTGCCAATAAGCACATTAAGAGATCATTAACCATTAGAGACATGTGAATTAAAGCCAAGATAAGATACCACTTTATACCTACTAGGATGGCTCTAACCAAAGAAATATATAACAATGAGTGTTGGTGAGGATGTGGAGAAATTGGAACACTGATACACTGCTGGTGAGAATACAAAATGATGCAATATTTTGGAAAACAACCTGGCAGTTTCTCAAATAAGTAAATATAGAGTCATGACTCATTAATTTCACTCTATATACTCAATAAAAATAAAAAATATGTTCACAAAAAAATTGGTACACAAATGTTCATAGCAGCTTCACTCCATGGAATAAAATGGAAATAATCCAAATGCCCATCAGATTATGAATGGATAAATTAAATGTACCTAACAATAATAGAATATAATTCAGGAATAAAATATAATGAAATAGTGATACACACTACAACATGAATGAATCTAGAAAACGTTATGTTAAGTGAAAGAAGCTAGTCACAAAAGACAACATATTAAAAGATTCAATTTAGATGGAAAATCCAGAATAGGCAAATCTATAGAGACATAAAGTAGATTAGTAATTGCTGGAAGCTGGGGAGAAATGAAGAATGACTGATAGTGTGTATGGTATTTCTTCAAGAGATGATGAGAATCGTCTAAAATCAAATTTGGTGATGATTGCACAAATCCATGAATATAGTAAAAACTAATAATTGTATACTTTAAATGAGAAAATTGTATGGCATGTGAATTATATTTCATTATATATAATGAAATATGTAACAGTTCCATATTTTAAGTAATTAGATCCAAACTACTTAATAAGTATTTATATCCTAATAATCTTTTTTATTCATTTATTTATTTTTATTTTTATTTTTTTTATTAGTCTCTGCTTTATAACAAAGTGAATCAGTCATACATATACATCTGTTCCCACATCCCTTCCCTCATGCATCTCCCTCCCTCCCACCCTCCCCATCCCACCCCTCCAGGCGGTCACAAAGCACCGAGCTGATCTCCCTGTGCTATGCGGCTGCTTCCCACTATCTATCTACCTTACGTTTGGTAGTGTATATATGTCCATGCCTCTCTTTTGTTTTGTCACAGCTTACCCTTCCACCTCCCCATATCCTCAAGTCCATTCTCAAGTAGGTCTGTGTCTTTATTCCTGTTTCCCCCCAGGTTCTTCATGACATTTTTTTAAATTCCATATATATGTGTTAACATACGGTATTTGTCTTTCTCTTTCTGACTTACTTCACTCTGTATGACAGACTCTAGGTCTATCCACCTCATTACAAATAGCTCAGTTTCGTTTCTTTTTATGGCTGAGTAATATTCCATTGTATATATGTGCCACATCTTCTTTATCCATTCATCCGATTATGGACACTTAACTTGTTTCCAGCTCTGGGCTATTGTGAATAGAGCTGCAATGAACATTTTGGTCCATGTCTCTTTTTGAATTATGGTTTTCTCAGGGTATATGCCTAGTAGTGGGATTGCTGGGTCATATGGTAGTTCTATTTTTAGTTTTTTAAGGAACCTCCATACTGTTCTCCATAGTGGCTGTACCAATTCACATTCCCACCAGCAGTGCAAGAGTGTTCCCTTTTCTCCACACCCTCTCCAGCATTTATTGTTTCTAGATTTCTTGATGATGGCCATTCTGACTGGTGTGAGATGATATCTCGTTGTAGTTTTGATTTGCATTTCTCTAATGACTAATGATGTTGATCATTCTTTCATGTGTTTGTTGGCAGTCTGTATATCTTCTTTGGAGAAATGCCTATTGAAGTCTTCTGCCCATTTTTGGATTGGGTTGTTTGTTTTTTTGCTATTGAGCTGCATGAGCTGTTTATAAATTTTGGAGATTAATCCTTTGTCGGTTGCTTCATTTGCAAATATTTTCTCCCATTCTGAGGGTTGTCTTTTGGTCTTGTTTATGGTTTCCTTTGCTGTGCAAAAGCTTTGAAGTTTCATTAGGTCCCATGTGTTTATCTTTGTTTTTATTTCCATATCTCTAGGAGGTGGGTCCAAAAGGATCTTGCTGTGATTTATGTCATAGAGTGTTCTGCCTATGTTTTCCTCTAAGAGTTTGATAGTTTCTGGCCTTACATTTAGGTCTTTAATCCATTTTGAGCTTATTTTTGTGTATGGTGTTAGGGAGTGATCTAATCTCATACTTTTACATGTCCCTATCCAGTTTTCCCAGCACCACTTATTGAAGAGGCTGTCCTTTCTCCACTGTACATTCCTGCTGCCTTTATCAAAGATAAGGTGACCATATGTGCGTGGGTTTATCTCTGGGCTTTCTATCCTGTTCCATTGATCTATCTTTCTGTTTTTGTGCCAGTACCACACTGTCTTGATTACTGTAGCTTTGTAGTATATAGTCTGCAGTCAGGGAGCCTGATTCCTCCAGCTCCGTTTTTCGTTCTCAAGATTGCTTTGGCTATTCGGGGTCTTTTGTTTTTCCAAACAAATTTTGAAATTTTTTGTTCTAGTTCTGTGAAAAATGCCAGTGGTAGTTTGATAGGGAGTGCATTGAATCTGTAGATTGCTTTGGGTAGTAGAGTCATTTTCACAATGTTGATTCTTCCAATCGAAGAACATGGTACATCTCTCCATCTATTTGTATCATCTTTAATTTCTTGCATCAGTGTCTTATAATATTCTGCATACAGGTCTTTTGTCTCCTTAGATAGGTTTATTCCTAGATATTTTATTCTTTTTGTTGCAATGGTAAATGGGAGTGTTTTCTTGAATTCATTTTCAGATTTTTCATCATTAGTGTACAGGAATGCCAGAGATTTCTGTGCATTAATTTTGTATCCTGCTACTTTACCAAATTCATTGATTAGCTCTAGTAGTTTTCTGGTAGCTTCTTTAGGATTCTCTATGTATAGTATCATGTCATCTGCAAACAGTGACAGCTTTATTTCTTCTTTTCCAATTTGGATTCCTTTTATTGCCTTTTCTTCTCTGATTGCTGTGGCTAAAACTTCCAAAACTGAGTTGAATAAGAGTGGTGAGAGTGGGCAGTCTTGTCTTATTCCTGATCTTAGTGGAAATGCTTTCAGTTTTTCACCATTGAGGACAATGCTGGATGTGGGTTTGTCATATATGGCCTTTATTATGTTGAGGAAAGTTCCCTCTATGCCTACTTTCTGCAGGGTTTTTATCATAAATGGGTGTTGAATTTTGTCGAAAGCTTTCTCTGCATCTATTGAGATGATCATATGGTTTTTCTTCTTCAATTTGTTAATATGGTGTATCCCATTGATTGATTTGCGTATATTGAAGAATCCTTGCATTCCTGGAATAAACCCCACTTGATCATGGTGTATGATCCCTTTAATGTGCTGTTGGATTCTGTTTGCTAGTATTTTGTTGAGGATTTTTGCATCTATGTTCATCAGTGATATTGGCCTGTAGTTTTCATTCTTTGTGACATCCTTGCCTGGTTTTGGTATCAAGGTGATGGTGGCCTCATAGAATGAGTTTGGGAGTGTTCCTTCCTCTGAAATTGTTTGGAAGAGTTTGAGAAGGATGGGTGTTAGCTCTTCTCTAAATGTTTGATAGAATTTGCCTGTGAAGCCATCTGGTCCTGGGCTTTTGTTTGTTGGAAGATTTTTAATCACAGTTTCAATTTCAGTGCTTTTGATTGGTCTATTCATATTTTCTATTTCTTCCTGATTCAGTGTTGGCAGGTTGTGCATTTCTAAGAATTTGTCCATTTCTTCCAGGTTGTCCATTTTATTGGCATAGAGTTGCTTGCAGTAATCTCTCATGATCTTTTGTATTTCTGCAGTGTCAGTTGTTACTTCTCCTTTTTCATTTCTAATTCTATTGATTTCAGTCTTCTCCCTTTTTTTCTTGATGAGTCTGGCTAATGGTTTGCCTATTTTGTTTATCTTCTCAAAGAACAAGCTTTTAGTTTTATTGATCTTTGCTATCATTTCCTTCATTTCTTTTTCATTTATTTCTGATATGATCTTTATGATTTCTTTCCTTCTGCTAGCTTTGGGGTTTTTTTGTTCTTCTTTCTCTAATTGCTTTAGGTGCAGGGTCAGGTTGTTTGCTCGAGATGTTTCTTGTTTCTTAAGGTGGGATCGTATTGCTATAAACTTCCCCCTTAGAACTGCTTTTGCTGCGTCCCATAGGTTTTAGGTCGTCGTGTCTCCATTGTCATTTGTTTCTAGGTATTTTTTAATTTCCTCTTTGATTTCTTCAGTGATCACTTCGTTATTCAGTATTGTATTGTTTAGCCTCCATGTGTTTGTATTTTTTACAGATCTTTTCCTGTAATTGATATCTAGTCTCATAGCATTGTGGTTGGAAAAGATACTTGATACAATTTTAAATTTTTTAAATTTACCAAGGCTTGATTTGTGACCCAAGATATGATCTATCCTGGAGAATGTTCCATGAGCACTTGAGAAAAATGTGTATTCTGTTGTTTTTGGATGGAATGTCCTATAAATATCAATTAAGTCCATCTTGTTTAATGTATCATTTAAAGCTTGTGTTTCCTTATTTATTTTCATTTTGGATGATCTGTCCATTGGTGAAAGAGGGGTGTTAAAGTCCCCTACTATGAGTGTGTTACTGTCGATTTCCCCTTTAATGCTGTTAGTATTTGCCTTATGTATTGAGGTGCTCCTATGTTGGGTGCATAAATATTTACAATTGTTATATCTTCTTCTTGGATCAATCCCTTTATCATTATATAGTGTCCTTCTTTGTCTTTTATAATAGTCTTTATTTTAAAATCTATTTTGTCTGATATAAGAATTGCTACTTCAGCTTTCTTTTGATTTCCATTTGCATGGAATATCTTTTTCCATCCCCTTACTTTCAATCTGTATGTGTCTCAAAGTCTGAAGTGGGTCTCTTGTAGACAGCATATATATGGGTCTTGTTTTTGTATCCATGCAGCCGATCTGTGTCTTTTAGTGGGAGCATTTAGTCCATTTACATTTAAGGTAATTATTGATATGTATGTTCCTATTCCCATTTCCTTAATTGTTTTGGGTTCGTTATTGTAGATATATTCCTTCTGTTGTGTTTCTTGTCTAGAGAAGTTCCTTTAGCATTTGTTGTAAAGCTGGTTTGGTGGTGCTGAACTCTCTCAGTTTTGCTTGTCTGTAAAGGTTTTAATTTCTCCATCAAATCTGAATGAGATCCTTGCTGGGTAGAGTAATCTTGGTTGCAGGTTTCTCTCCTTCATCACTTTAATTATGTCCTGCCACTCCCTTCTGGCTTGTAGAGTTTCTGCTGAAAGATCAGCTATTAACCTGATGGGGATTCCCTTGTGTGTTATTTGTTTTTTTTTCCCTTGCTGCTTTTAATATGATTTCTTTGTGTTTAATTTTTGACAGTTTGATTAATATGTGTCGGTGTATTTCTCCTTAGATTTATTCTGTATGGGACTCTCTGTGCCTCCTGGACTTGATTAACTATTTCCTTTCCCATATTAGGGAAGTTTTCAACTATAATCTCTTCAAATATTTTCTCAGTCCCTTTCTTTTCCTCTTCTTCTTCTGGAACCCCTATAATTCGAATGTTGGTGCATTTAATGTTGTCCCAGAGGTCTCTGAGACTGTCCTCTGTTGTTTTTATTCTTTTTTCTTTATTTTGGTCTGCATCAGTTATTTCCACTATTTTATCTTCCACCTCACTTATCCGTTCTTCTGCCTCAGTTATTCTGCTATTGATCCCATCTGGAGTATTTTTCATTTCATTTATTGTGTTTTTAATCGATGCTTGATTCATCTTTAGTTCTTCTAGGTCCTTGTTAACTGTTTCTTGCATTTTGTCTATTCTATTTCCAAGATTTTGGATCTGGGAAATAGCATGTTGGATCATCTTTACTATCATTATTCTGAATTCTTTTTCAGGTAGACTGCCTATTACCTCTTCATTTCTTAGGTCTGGTACGTTTTTATCTTGCTCCTTCACCTGCTGTGTGTTTTTCTGTCTTCCCATTTTGCTTATGTTACTGTGTTTGGTGTCTCCTTTTGCAGGCTGCAGATTCGTAGTTCCTGTTGTTTTTGGTGTCTGTCCCCAGTGGCTAAGGTTGTTTCAGTACGTTGTGTAGGCTTCCTGGTGGGGGGGACTAGTGCCTGTGTTCTGGTGGTTGAGGCTCGATCTTGTCTTTCTGGTAGACAGGTCCACGTCTGGTGGTGTGTTTTGGGGTGCCTGTGGCCTTATTATGTTTTTAGGCAGCCTCTCTGTTAATGGGTGGGGTTGTGTTCCTGCCTTGCTAGTTGCTTGGCATAGGGTGACCAGCACTGTAGTTTGCTGGTCGTTGAGTGAATCTGGGTGCTGGTGTTGAGATGGAGATCTCTGGGAGATTTTCGCTGCTTGATATTATGTGGAGCTGGGAGGTATCTTGTGGACCCGTGTCCTGAAGTTGGCTCTCCCACTTCAGAGGCACAGCACTGACCCCTGGCTGCAGCACCAAGAGCCTTTCATGTACCCAGCTCAGAATAAAAGGGAGAAAAAGTAGAAAGAAAGAATTAGTAGAAGAAAGAAAGAGAGAGAGAAAGAAAGGAAGAAGGAAAGAAAGGAAGGAAGGAAGGAAGAGAGAAAGGAGGGAGGGAGGGAGGAAGGATGGAAAGAAAGAAAGAAAGAAAGAAACGAGGGAGAGAGGGAGGAATGAAAGAAAAAGGAAGAGTGAAAGGAAGAAGGGAGGGAGGGAGGAAGGAAAGAAAGAAAGAAAGACAGGAGGGAGGGAGGGGAAGGAAAGAAAAAGAAAGTGAAAGGAAGAGGGGTGGGAGGAAGGAAAGAAAGACAGGAGGGAGGGAGGGAAGAAGGAAAGAAAAAGAAAGAGTGAAAGGAAGAAGGGAGGGAGGTAGGAAGGAAAGAAAGAGAGAAAGAAGGAAAGGAGGTGCGGAGGGAGGGAGGGAGGAAGGGAAGGTAAGAAAAAAAGAAAGAGCAGGTAAAGTAAAATAGAATAAAGTATGAAATATAGTAGCGTTATTAAAATTAAAAAGTACTTATTGAAAAAAAACGGACAGATAGAACCCTGGGACATATGGTGGAAGCAAAGCTATACAGAGAGAATCTTACACAGAAGAATACACATACACATTCACAAGAAGAGAGCAGGGGGAAAAATAAAAAATCTTGCTCTCCAAGTCCACCTCCTTAATTTGGGATAATTCGTTGTAAAAAGAGGAAAAGGGGGGAAAGTCTTAAATCTTGTCCTCAAAGTCCACTTCCTCAATTTGGGATGATTCGCTGTCCATTCATGCACTCCACAGACGCAGGGCACATCAAGTGGACTGTGGAGCTTTAATTCGCTGCCTCAGAGGCTGCACAGAGAGATTTCCCTGTCTCTTCTCTGCTCTCACAGCTCCCGGGTCTCAGCCTTGGACCTGGCCCCGCCTCTGCGCGTAGGTCGCCGGAGGGCGTCCGTTCTTCGCTCAGACAGGACGGGTTTAAAGGAGCCGCTGATTCGGGGGCTCTGGCTCACTCAGGCAGAGGGGAAGGAGGGGCGCGCAGTGTGGGGCGGGCCTGCGGCGGCAGAGGCCGGCGTGACGTTGCACCAGACCGAGGCGCTCCGTGCGCTTTCCCGGGAGAGCCGTCCCCGGGTTCCGGGACCCCGGCAGTGGCGGGGTGCACAGGCCCCCCGGAAGGCGGGGCGGACAGTGACCCACGCTCGCACATAGGCCCCGCGACGGCGGCAGCAGCAGCAGCCCCAGCGTCCCACGCCCGTCTCCGGGGTCCGCGCCTTTAGCCGCGGCTCGCGCCTGTCTCCGTCGCTTCCCCAAGCAGCCCTCTTAATGCCCTCTCTTCATGCCGCACCAGGAAACAAAAGGGAAGAAAAAGCCTCTTGCCTCTTCGGCAGCTCCAGACCCTTTCCCCGGACTCCCTCCGGGCTAGCCGTGGTGCACTAACCCCTTCAGGCTCTCTTCCTGCCGCCAGCCCCAGTCCTCTCCCTGCGCTCCGACTGAAACCCGATACCCGAGCCTCAGCTCCCAGCCCCGCCTGCCCCAGCGGCCGAGCAGACAAGCCTCTCGAGCTGGTGTGTGCCTGAGGGCACCGATCCTCTGTGCCGGAATCTCTCCGCTTTGCCCTCCACACCCCTGTTGCTGTGCTCTCCTCCGCTACTCCGAAGCTTTCCCCCTCTGCCACCTGCAGTCTCCGCCCACGAAGGGGCTTGTAGTGTGTGGAAACCTTTCCTCCTTCACGGCTCCCTCCCACTGGTGCAGGTCCTGTCCCTATCCTTTTGTCTCTGTTTATTCTTTTTTCTTTTGCCCTACCCAGGTATGTGGGGAGTTTCTTGCCTTTTGGGGGGTCTGAGGTCTTCTGTCAGTGTTCAGTAGGTGTTCTGTAGGAGTTGTTCCACGTGTAGATGAATTTCTGATGTATCTGTGGGGAGGAAGGTGATCTCCCCGTCTAACTCTTCCACCATCTTCCCAGGGTCCCTATATCCTAATAATCTTAATAGCTGATTGGAAAAAAATATACACAATTTAAAGAAGAAGGTATTTTTTTTTAATTTCATTCTTAAATAACTACAATTATCTACTAATGGAATTTGTGTTCCTTTTGGGCCACACTTCTCAAATATTGAAATCATACTGGACATCACAACTCTCATTTCCCACTGTACCTTGTTATTCATATGGTAGTTGCTTTTAACAAGCAAACTTAAAATACAGCTTTGTAAATATATGATAGCATTAAAAGTGATGCAGTACAATCTAATGTTAAAACAATGAACTTCTTTGAGCTAGTAGTTTGCATAGTATTCAATAGATGTCCGACAGATGTCAAGCACCTTTGTGTTTTCTTTGAAAAATTAAAATATCCTGTGATGCTCCTCTGTGACCCTTCTATGAGTTTTACTTTGGCACCTCACTGCTTACAAACCCTTGCCCTAGTAGGTACACTTGGTAAGTAGCAGAACATGGATCCACATGAATAATTTTGTAATTACTAACTCTCCACTTATTTCATGAAGCCAAAGTGCTGAGTGCCTTAATCAAAATGCTTTAATCTCTGAAATTAGGTTGTAATATCAAAATTCAGATTATTATAATGTTTATCATATTCAAATTAAAGTCAAAAGGTGAAATCAGCCTGGGTTAGCAAAAAACAAGAAACTTAAATTTAGAAGGAGAATCATTTCAGAAAGAAGTTGAGTTTTTTTGGTTGTTGTAGTTTTTTTTTTTTTTTTTTTTGCAGTACGTGGGCCTCTCACTGTTGTGGCCTCTCCCGTTGTGGAGCACAGGCTCCGGACGTGCAGGCTCAGCGGCCATGGCTCACAGGCCCAGCCGCTCCGTGGCATGTGGAATCTTCCTGGACCGGGGCACCAACCCATGTCCCCTGCATCGGCAGGCAGACTCTCAACCGCTGCACCACCAGGGAAGCCCAGAACTTGAGTTTTGACAAAGAATTGAGTAAGTTATTAGCATTGCTTTCTGAGGACCATTTAGTTAGACAATTACTTGGTCTCACCTAAGCACAGGTCTATAGGTAAAAAGCACAGTTGTGTTTCCTATATTTCACAGAAGGTTTTGAACATTTACATAATTTTGGATTTCAAAGCAAGTCTCCCAAATTTAAACCACACTCTAGTAACACAAAAATTAAAGCCCCAATTTCATGTCAGAAACAATGCAAGAGAAAAATGGTAACAGGTGTGCATGTTACTCTGTCATTGTCGTTTCTAGCACAGCATTAAGAATCAAGTATTTTTCTTGAGTCTCTAGAGCCTATTGGTTAAGAATATTAAATTGGCTTTAGGCTACAAGGGAATCAAATCCCAAATTTTCCATTCATTTACTAGTTGTCTCTTAAAGTCCCTGAGGTTGAGTCATTATAATCTATGCAATGAGAATATTCTCACAAAATTGTTATAGCATCAAATAAGAAAAGCCTGAAATATTTAGTATAGTTCCTAGAATAAACTAAGAACTGATAAATTGTGGTAGTAATAATAGTTGTTATTTCTAAGAGAATTATTAATCCCTTTACATTGTCCTTAATATCCAAACCCTAAACTCAGAGTATCTATTCTTAAAAGAAAATGAAAGTCACACAAGTAAAGTCAGTTTCAATCATCCACATTAATGAAAAAGGGCAGTGATGAAAAACATAATTCCCAAAGCCCTTCTACTTATGGTTGTCATGCCATACACACACACACACACACACACACACACACACACACACATTCATTGCCCTTTTAGAGAATCAATTATGACCTAGGTTCATTATTTTAATCAATTATTTTAAGTAAAATTGAGTCTTTACATTAAAAATTCTACTTTAAAAATCTATTTCATATCCAAAATGGTAGGAGTGGAGTGCTCCTACTCTCCCTTTAGTAACAAATTAGGGAACACACAAAATTATATAAAAGGCTCACAGGCATCATTCATGTCTTTGTTACTTGTGTTTCATAAAAATGCCATTTCCACTAAAATGGCATTACATAAAAAAAGGGATTTTAGCAGGGGGTAGTTTTCAGCAGATTAGCCGTCCTAATTACATTTTGCTTGGGCTAATGTTAAAATTAGTTTATCTTCCCTAAGCACATATCAGCTGATAGTGAGAGAAGCACACTTGCAACTTTCTAGGCAATGGAAGAAACCACCTACAATTAAAGATGTGCTTAATTTAACCCACAGCAATTAGTGAATACAGACAGGTAAATGTGACTTAACGGTACTCATAACTTTTTTAAAATTTTAATGGAATTCTACACAGAAAAATACTGTAAATTAAGTAATGTAAAAGGAAAATATCACAAATGCTTTAAAATCATACACCAGAAAAGAAAATATCTTACAGTATAAAATCATCTTTAATTATAAATGAGAAAATGTTGCTTATGGTATTATTCACCATTTTATAGAAAATCAAGACAAATGATGAACTAATCTGTTTAAATAATTTAATGAAATCACATCTTGATATTTACCAGTCATTTTTGGAGGTACAGTGCCTTAAAGTACTGTCATGACTCCTAATAGCATATATTAAATATTTACAAGGATGACAAAGCAACCATATTTTGATTCAGTTATCTAAATGAATTTTTTGAAGGTGAAGGTTAGACTGAAGATATTTTTTTATAAGATCAAGGTTCCATACTAATATTTTATGCATGAAAAAGTACAGTAGTAGTTGATGACCAAGAAATATTGATTAGTTGACATGAGTGGCATCAATAATGAATATCTTTCTTCCTGCTCTGACTTTAGAACATCCTTTCCTAGCATTTGAGTTTTCCTAAACTGGATTTTTCTGACTTCAAAATAATAAAAGTAAAATTCAGTTCAACACAACACCGATTTACTGAACACCTATTATGTGCAGAGTACTGGATGATGCAGAGCCTTGTGGAGGGAACTGAGACAAGACAGCGAAGCTGTCCATTCACCATCCCCCCCCCGCCTCCAAGGGGTTTACAATGAATTAGGGCAGTGCTTCTCAAATTGTCGTATGCATGGGAAACACCCAGGATCTTGGTCTAAGGCATAGCCGTGGACTTCTGCATTTCTAACAAGTTCCCTGGTGATGTCCATACTGCTGATTAACAGACTACACTGGAGAAGCAAGGGATTTCGAGGCAGAATGAGATAGTAATTAATAAAAAACAGTGGGAGAAACTCCATGATGGACAGAAAAGGAAGAGATTGCTCCAACTAGAAAAGAAAGAAGGAGTGGGGAAATTAAAGACTAGTTCATGGGATAATTGGCATTCGTATGGATCTTGACGGCTGAGGACTATTTTAATGAACAGAGATAATAGAAAAAGGGTAATCCAGGCATAGGAAAAAAACTAATAAAAATGTCAAGGCAGAGTGGGCAGAAAATGCAGCATGTTTAGAAGGAATACTAAATAATATGGGCAAGCAGAATGTGTAGTGCATGAGGGGAAATAAAACAAGTTCATAATTAGCAAAAAATAAATAATATGCTTTGTGTTCTCATTATTTCTGTTAATAATTATACCAAGTCTATTATTGCCCTGCCACTTATAAAGTGCTTTCATATGTCATCCTCAGCGTGTTCTTGTAACAACTCTGTGACATAGATTTCTGTTGTTGATGCTGTAACCCATTTATAGATGATGATTCTGAAAACATGTTAATTGTCTTAAAACAAGTTTAAGTAGCTAGTGCTGGATTCAAACTCCAAAATTAATTTTTTGCCCCACAAAGAGCTGTCTCCAGGAATTATCTATAGAGTAAGAAGAAAACAACATACTTTAACTAAGAATAGCAATCCAGAAACAAAGTACTCTTTTTTTCTAAGATCTACTTTATCACAGTGGCCAGGTGACAAGAAAACCCTTGTCTTTTTTTTTCTGACTTAATAGGAATTTACCTAATTTCTCACTGTTAAACATGATATACTTGTTGGTTTGAGTCAGATTCCTTACAAGGATAAGAAAATAGAGTTCCATTCATAGTTTTCAAAGAATTTTGATCAGGAGTGTGTACTGAATTTTAAAAGAACCACACATTTAATCAACACATGACTACCCAGATACCATCTACAAATTATAGAACACAATAGTGAGAGATACCCTCTCTTCAGTGAGCTGCCACATTAGTCTTAGAAAAGTATAAAAAACAGAAACACTGCTTAATTTGATTATTTTACTTAATACAGACAAAAACTCAGTAATCTAGGTGAGGATCTTAGAAACAACTGAAAAGTCTGAATATTTTAAAGAAATTCAATTGTGTTCATTATGACTGCATGCAGTTACTCAAAGAAGCTTACAAACTTAAATTCAATTTTATAATAAGGTTAACAGACACCTGAAGAAATAATTTCAATGAACAGATGAGCTTAACTTATGAATGGCAGTTATATGTTTGTAAACTGTTATTTTGCAAGGGCCTATGGCTACTCATTATTTTGAGAATTTTGAATAATCATTAGTTGTGTTTAAACAGTTAATCTGTAATTTCAGTTGATCAGGTAAAGGTAATATTTACTAGTTACCACACTTGACTCTCCACAAATTCTAAAAGCATAAAGAATGTGGGTTCTATAACTTTATAAGTAATACCATTTTTGATTTCAAGGTCCTATTATTAGAGAGAAACATGAGAATCTAATATATACAAAGAATTTTGTGTGTAAGGAGGGTGTGTGATTTTAACATGTAAAATTATTGGCTGAAATGGCAAATCTCTTTTAATAAGTACCTGCATATGAGAGAAAAAGAAAATAATTGAAACCTGTATATTCCCTAAATGTAATGCATTGAAACCTAATAAAAATTAAATTAAAAGTTGAAATGAATATAAATGTTTCTTTAAAAACTCTTCCAATACAATCTTAAAAACCAAAGCGACTTTAAACAACCCAAGCTTTAAACACTCTATAGCTCTGAAAAAAATGAATTCTCATTTTCACTTTAAATTGCATGCACAGTATGATGAATATTAGTCTCTAGTGTTAAAGGAAGATTAAAAATTGTCAAGTTAAACCAACATTTTCTTTTGTAGAAGTTTCTTACATTCTTCTCATTCTTTTCTTTTTTATTACCAGGCCAAAGTTCAAGAAATAGTAAATGGCTGAAAAATGTTAAAAAGAAATATATTTAATTATGCACAAACACACACACTATCTATATCTATCTATACCAATCTATAAATATGTATAAATTATAATTGTATTAGGGAACTAATGTTTATATAATATTTGGTACTTCTTTATATTTTTATTAGTTTTTTTTCCCTCTTAACTTATCCTGACACCCTTATTTTTTATTTTATTTTATTTTTTTGTGGTATGCGGGCCTCTCACTGTTGTGGCCTCTCCTGTTGCAGAGCACAGGCTCTGGAAGTGCAGGCTCAGTGGCCATGGCTTACAGGCCCAGCCGCTCCGTGGCATGCGGGATCCTCCCAGACCGGGGCATGAACCCATGTCCCGTGCACCGGCAGGCGGACTCTCAACCACTGCGCCACCAGGGAAGCCCCCTCACTGAGGTTTTGATTTGCATTTCATTGATGTGTAGTGATGTTAAGCATCTTTTAGTGTGTTTGTTGGCCATCTGTATGTCTTCTTTGAAAAAATGTCTACTTAGGTCTGCCAAGTTTTTAATAAGTTGTTTGTTTTTCTTATATTGAATTGCACGAGCTGTTTATATATTTTAGATATTAACCTTTTATCAGATAAATCATTTGCAAATATATTCTCCCATTCAGTAGCTTGTCTTTTCATTTTGTTGATGGTTTCCTTTGCTATGCAAAAACTTTTAAGGTTAATTAGGTCCCATCTGTTTATTTTTGCTTTTGTTTCCCTTGCCTGAGGTGAGAGATACAAAAAAGGAATTGCTAAGACTTATGTAAAAGAGTGTATCGCTTATGTTTTCTTCTAGAAATTTTATGGTTTCCAGTTTCACATTTTGTCTTTAATCCACTTTGAGTTTACTTTTGTATATGGTGAGATAAAAATGTTCTAATTTCTTTCTTTTACATGTTACTGTCCAGTTTTCCCAACACTACATATTGAAGAGACTGTCTTTTCCTCATTTTTTATTTTTTCCTCATTTGTCATACATTAATTGACCATATTTGCATAAGTTTATTTCTGGGCTCTCTAAACTGTTCCATTGATCTATGCATCATTTTTGTTCCAGAATCCTTAGTGTTTTGATTATTATGGCTTTGTAGTATAGCCTGAATTCAGGGAGAGTAATACCTTTAGCTTTATTCTTTTTTCTCAAGATCGCTTTGGCTATTCAGGGTCTTCTGTGGTTTGATACAAATTTTAGGATTATTTGTTCTACTTCTGAGAAACTCATGGTATTTTGATAGGGATTGTATTAATTGCTTCAGGTAGTATGGACATCTTAACAATATTAATTCTTCCAATCCATGAACACGGAATATCTTTCATTTATTTGTATCATCTTTAGTTTCCTTCATCAATGTCTTATAAATTTTCAGAACAAAGATCTTTCAACTCCTTGGTTAAGTTTATTTCTAGGTATTTTATTCCTTTTGATGTGATTGTAAATGAGATTGTTTCTTGCTTCCTTTTTCTGACATCTCATTATTAGTGTACAGAAAAGCAACAGATTTCTGTATATTAGTCTTGTATCCAAAAACTTTACTGAATTCATTTATTAATTCTAATAGTTTTTTGTTGGGGACTTTAGGTTTTTTTCAATACATAGTATCATTCATCTTCACATAATGACAGTTTTATTCTTCCCATCCAATTTGGATGCTTTTTATTTCTTTTTCTTGTCTTGTTGCTGTGGCTAGAACTTCCAACACTATGTTAAATAGAAATGGCAATAGTATGCATTCTTGTCTTGTTCCAGATTTTAGAGGAAAAACTAAGTCTTTCACCATTGAGTATGATGTTAACATTGGGTTCATCATAAATGGCCTTTGTTATGAGATATATTCCCTCTGTATCAACTTTGTTGAGAGTTTTTTTTATCATGAATGGGTGTTGAATTTTATCAAATGCTTTTCTGCATCTATTTAAATGATCATGTGAGTTTTATCCTTCATTTTATCAAGATGGTGTATCATATTGATTAATTTGCAGATATTGAACCATCTTTGCACTCCTGGAATAAATCTCTCTTGAGCATGGCATATGACCCTTTTTATACACTGTTTGGTTGAATTTGATTTGCTAATATTTTGTTGAGAATTTTTGCATCTAAATTCTTCAGGGATACTGGCCTGTAATTTATTTATTTATTTTTTGGTAGTATCTTTTTCTGGTTTTGTAGCAAGGTAATGATGGACTTGTAGAATGAATTTGGGAGCATTCCCTCATCTTTGATTTTTTCTAATACCTTTATAGGTATTAACTCTTCTTTATATGTTTGGCAGAATTGCCCTGTGAAGGTGTTCAGTCCTGGACTCTTTTTATTGAGAGTTTTTGATTATCAATTCAACTTTAATACTAGCAATTGGTCTGTTTAGATTATCTGTTTCTTCCTGATTCAGTCTTGAAAGATTATATGTTTCTAGAAATTTATCCATTTCTTCTAGGTTGTCCAATTCGTTGGCATATACCTGTTCATAGCATTCACTTGTGATTGTTTGTATTTCTATGATATCAGTTGTAATTTATCCTTTCCTTTTTTATTTTGTTTGTGTCCTCTCTCTTTTGTCTTAATGAGCCTTACTAAAGGCTTATCAATTTTGTTTATCTTTTCAAAAAAACAGCTCTTTTATTTTTTCAGTAATATGGATGGACCTAGAGATTATCATATTAAGTAAGTCAGACAGAGAAAGACAAATATCATGGTATCACTTATATGTGGAATCTAAAAAAAAATGATAGAAAAAATTATTTACAGAACAGAAACACACTCACAGAAAACAAACTTATGGTTACCAAAGGAGATAGCAGGGTTGTGGAGGGGAGATAAAGTAGGAGTTTGGGATTAACATATACCCACTATTATATATAAAATAGGTAAACAACAAGGACCTACTTTATAGCACAGAAAACTATACTCAATAGCTTGTAATAACCTATAATGGAAAATATCTGAAAAAGAATATCTATATATGTATATATAGATATATAACTGAATTATTTTTCTGTACACTTGAAACTAACATACCATTGTAAAGTCACTATATGGCAATTGAAAATAATTTTTAAAAAGCAGTGAAAGCAAAAATTAAAAAAAAACAGCTCTTGGTTTCACTGATCCTTTCTATTGTTTATTGGTCTCTATTTTATTTATTTCATCTCTGATCTTCATATTTCCTTCCTTCTGCTGACTTTGGGCTTTGTTATTCTTTTCCTAATTCCTTTAGATGTTAGGTTAGATTGTTTATCTGAGGTTTTTCTTGGTTGTTAAGGATCACTACAACTTTCCTTTTTAGGTCTGTTTGTTACATCCCATAGATTTTGGAAAGTTGTGGTTTTCATTTGTCTCAAGGTATTTTTTTAATTTCCTCTTTAATTTCTTCATGGACCCATTGGTTTTTTTAGTAACATGTTATTTAGTCTCCACATTTTGTGTTTTTCCCATTTTTCTTCCTGTAATTGATTTCTAGTTTCATACTGTTGTGGTCGGAAAAGATGCTTGATATAATTTATATCCTCTTGAATTTGGTGGGACCTATTTTGTGTCCCAGAATGTGATCCATCCTAGAGAACATTCCACGTATACTTGAATGTATATTCTGTTTTGGGATGATATGTCCTGTAGATATGTCAGTCCAACTTGTCTAATGTGTCACTTAAGGCCACTGTTTCTTATTGGTTTTCTGTCTGGATGACCTGCCCATTGATGTAAGTGGAGTGTTAAATTCTCTTATTATTATTGTACTATTGTCAATTTATCCCTTTATGTCTGTTAATATTTGCTTTCTATACTAAGGTGCTCCTGTATTAGGTGCATATATGTTAATGAGTGTTATATCCTATTCTTGTATTGATCCCTTTATCATTATATAATCCTTTTCTTTGTCTTTTATTATAGATTTTGTTTCAAAGTCCATTTTGTCTTATTTGAGTATAGCTACTCCAGCTTTTGTAATTTCCATTTGCATGGAATATCTTTTCCATCCCCTCTCTTTCTACCTCTTTTTTCCCTTTCTTCTCCTTCTGTTACCCTATAAATGTACATGTTAGTATGCTTGATGTTGTACTGAGATCCCTTAATCTATTCTTATTTTTTTAATATTTGTTTTTCTTTCACTGTTCCCATTGGGTGATTTCTAGTATTCTATCTTCCAGATTGTTTATGTATTCTTCTGTATCTCTTAATCTACTATTATTAATTCCCTCTAGTGTATTTTTCATTTCATTCACTGTATTCTTCATCTCTCACTGGTTCTTTTTTTATATTTTCTAGTTGTTTGTTAAAATTCTCACTGAATTCATTTATTCTTTTCCCCAGTTCAGTTAGCATTCTTATTACTATCACTTTCAACTCTTTATTAGGTGAATTATTTTTCTCTGTTTGGGGTTTTTCTCTTGTTCTTTTGTTTCAAACATATTCCTCTGTCTCCTCATTTTGTTTACCTTTTTTTATCTGTAGGAAGTAAAGTAAAACAGACACCTAATTTCCCAGTCTTGAAGGCTTGTCCTTGTATGGTAGCTTCCCTATGCAATCTGCTCAGGTCTAGTGGTTTTGGTGGGAGAGCTGGATCTGAATTAGCATGAGCTGTGTCTTTCCTGGGTGGTGCTGACAGCCACCACCTTGGTGGGAGGTAGTGCTGGAGTCAGAGGGGCTAGCATCAAAACCAGGTGTAAACTGGGGCCTCCTCTATGCTCGATGACCATTATCACCTTAATGGGGGTGGGGTTAGGGCCCAAGAGGCTAGACTAGGAGCACTGAATAGGTTGGGTTTCTCCTGGGTGTAATGGTAGTCTCTGCCTTGGTTGGAGTTGTGCCCAGGGACTGAGGGGCTTGAGGCTGCATGTCTGTGCTGATTTCACTTTTTCCCTGGTGTGTGTTTCTTGCTTAGAGGCTGGGTCAGGGCCAGAGGGGTTGGTGCCACACCAATGAGCTGGCTCCACTCTTCCCAGTTGTATACTGGGACGTGCACTGCAGCTAATGGTAGTCTCCACCCTGGAGCTAACTCTACTTCCTTCCATGTGTGGGTAGGGACTGGTACTCTTATTATGGTGGTCTCCATCCTGGAGCTAGCCTCACTCCATTCTGAGTGTGTGCACCAAAGCAAGTGTTGGTAATGGCTGCCTCAGCCCTGGTCAGAGGCAGAGCCAAGTCCATTCCCTCCAAGTGTGCAAACTGTCATTGGCAATAGCAGCCTTCACCTTAATGGGGAGCAGCACCGGAGAAAGAGATGCTGGAGCAGTAACCTGGTGCAGGCTGGGGGGCACACTAGGGTGGTCCTGGCAAGCCAACCAGAGTCCCAGGAAGTTTTCAATCAGCTTCCTCTGCACCATGTACATGCACTTCAAAAGTAAAGTCTGGGTTTCTTACAGTCCTGTGATAATTCTTACTGGTTTCCAAAACAGCTAACAGGGGGGCTCATCTTCCCTATGTTGGACTCCAGAGACGGGGTTCTAATATATGGCTCAAACCCATCACTCTTCACGAAGGACCCCCAAGCCTGTGATATCCCTCTCCTCTTCTTTGTCCTCCACTAGGTGTGTGGGTCCCAGCCAGACCACTTCCCCTCCCTTCCTACCAGAATCCCTCTGGATCTTTCTTTATAGGCTTGGTTGTAGAAGATTTCTTCTGCGGGTCTGCAGGTTGGTTTCAGTGAGAGTCACTTTATACATAGCTGTAGTTTTGATGTGTTAATGAAGGGAAGTGAGCCCAGTGTCCTCCTATTCTGCCATCTTGATCTCTCCTCCTCCCAAGCCTTTCTTAAGCCTCAAAAAGAGGATGATATGTCACCTTAATAATTTGGGACCAATTTTAATTTGTGTTAAATCACTCCATATAGAAATACAGCATGTCTTCATAGCAATTAAGCATCTATAATTATTCATATAATTTTCTATTCTTTAACAATATCATAAAGTAAACTTTGTGATTCTGGACCATTTGTGTAAAATGCTTTTAAATGTTTTATAAGTTTTTTCATTATTATGAAGAAGATTTTTTTTTTCCATTTCAATTTTTAAAGGCTCATGATGGTAAAAAAAAATAGGTATGGATATTTGGACACTTTTCTCGAAATCTGTTTACTTTACTGGTTTATTTGTTCTACCAAATTTTAGTTTTCAAGACCTGTGATTGAAACATCTGCAAATAATAATTCTTTCTGTTCTCTTCCATTGTTAATATGACATATTTTGTCTGTATCTGTGGTGATTGCATTAGCCACAACCTAAAAAACGTTTTGAATACAAATTTTGATAGTTTAACTTCATGTCTTGGTCTTCCCCATTATAATGGTAAATACTTTAATATTCAGCTTAGCAATTTAGAACAGTTTTTGAACTGGCAATTTCAGGAAGCCATATTCCTTAGAAAGTTGTTATATTTGTTTACTAAGAAATAGCTATGAAAACTGTGTTCCATGAACTGGCATTATTACCATCACCCCAAACTAGTTAGAAATCCAAAATCTCAGGTCCCACTCCAGACCTACTAAATCAAAATCTAAGGGGGTGGGCTCAGGAATCTGACGTTTACCAAGCTAGTGTCTGAGAGAAGCACTTCAGTAAAAGACATATGATTATTCAAAAATTTTGTGTTTTCTAAATGGAATAGAATTTTCTATTCTCTAAAATTCATTTGTATCCTGCTGTGCTTTTGTTGTCATTCAAAGATAAATGCATGCAGAGAGTGGCAAAAATTTACACCATCCTATGCACACATCCTATCCTATTCCCAGCTGAGTTTGAATAAAGAGTCCCTCTGCATCTTGTTTCAGCTCTCATACTATAAACAAGCATCCTTTCTGTGGTCTATTTAGTGTCACACATTTTGCATTTTTGTGCTTCTTGTTTGTGTGTGATTTTGCTCTCTATAATGGCCCCCAAGTGTAGTGCTAAAGTGCTGTCTGGTGTTTCTAAGTGCAAGAAGCTGTAATATGTCTTACAGAGAAAATACACGTGTTAGATAAGCTTCAGTAAGTCATTAGTTATAGTGCTGTTGGACATGAGTTCAATGTTAACAAATCAACAATATACATCACATAAGGTGTCTTTAAACAGAAACACACATAAAACGAGGTTATATACTGACTAGGAAAATGTGGCCAAAGGCTCCCAGGAACCTAACCCTGTATTTATTTTAGGGGCAATGATCTAGTATTGGCTAATTCAGTGTTCTAGTTAACTTTATAAAACATAACAACTATGAATAATGAGAACTGACTGTATATAAGCACTATCTATATTAGAAATACAAAAGAAAAGAAACCAAGAAAAAATATATATATATATGATAAGAAACCAAATGTCATCAACAGGAGGAAAGCTAAATCAATAAGGATACATTCACATGATGAAAAATAATTCAGCTGTGAAAATTAATTAATAACATTAGTATGTATAACATAATGTATGTTATGTATAATTACATTAGTTACGTCTATGATATGAATGACAAAGTAATCTAATGTTGAATTTTAAAAGTTCCAAGAGCGAAAATTCAACACTGGATCATAAAGTTCAAAAGCCTGCAAAACTAAACAATATATTGTTTAAGGACACAAATATATGTGTCAAATCATAAGGGTTGAAAGAGAAGAAATGACAAATGCCCATTTCAGGATAGGGTCACTGCAGAACTAGGGGAAGACAGAGAGATATGATAGAGGAGAAGCATTTACATAGAAAAAAGTTGAATAGTGGGTACAAAGGTATTATAAAAACATAGGAAAGAAAGAATGGATGGATAGATAGCTAGCATAAAAGGCATACATGACAAATGATGACTACATCACAAATCAAGAATTTTGATGAATATAATTATATATACCAGAGTTTTAAAAAAATAATGGCAGTGTTATACTTATTAAATATGATTGTTAGTTTTTACAAATATTCTTCTATAATGACTTAATACTTGATAACAAATTTAAAACTGAAATAAAAAAATTCAAAATATTTTGCTTAGAATGCAAATATAAGAATTATTAACTTGAGGTGAAATGCTGACTTGTAAATACTTTACTGAAAGATAATAACATAAATATAGATTAACATCATTAAAGAATAATAATATATTTATCTTGTGATTTAAAGTTTATAAGGCTCTTCTACATATATTGTCTCATTTAATCTACTTTCAGACATTGTTATTTACGGAAAAAGAACAGATCTTTAAGAAGTTAAAAAAAACAAAGTACAAAAATCTAGGACTTCAGATTTCAAATCTAGTAGTCTTTCAATTATATAACTGTAGTTATTATAATCTTTGGTATCTGCATATGTGTCTGTAATGGTTTACAAAACACTTTGGGGTTTACTTTTTAAAAACTGATTTTATATGACCTAATAATATAAAGCTCACATAAGGTGAATACTGGCTATGACAAAACAAAAATAATATATGCAAATTGTTCATATAAAATGGTTGAACTAATTCCCAAGATCACCCTTTTCCCCATCAAATAACTAGAGCCTTATCACAATGAAGCCACCACTGTTCCCACTCATACTTTCTCTTTTTAAATATTTTTAAATCATCAAAGATTTCATTAGCCATGGAAATTCAATCCAGTGAAGAGCACTTTGAGTGATCTTCACAATTAGTCAATTACTGAGAGTGAACTTTCAACTGTAAGTGTTTTATATGTGGCATAAATCTAAGATCAGCTTTAAAAACCAAAGCAGCTATCAATTCGATCAAATAATTAGTGCACAATTCTCTAGTCCATCATGAATCAGAATGCAAATACATTGCTTTGAAGACATTCAGCATGACCAGACCACTGTACTTGAATTACATTAAAGGAAATTTTAATTTCTCCATGAATTAAAATCAGCAAAATACAAAGTAAAGAAGCATACAATATTTTTCATTCCTTCTTTTTCTAGGAGGCTGTCTTTGGACACTTGAATTCATTGTGCTAAATAATATTGTTCTAAGTAAAAGCCTCAGTAAATTGCTGAAAACATTGGAATGTAAAGTGAAACTCAGTATATTTACTGAAAATATGTTTTTTTCCTTCACTTAACATGGTTATACAATGTGTCAATTATCTAGTCACTTAGAATTTTCAGGAAGAAAGAAACAACTTTCTCTATAGAGAATCAGTTGGCTTTCATAATACTCAGAGAGTATTTGCATAATAACACCACTACAGCTGCAAGGTTAAATCCATTAATTTATTGGGAACAGAACAGGCTGTTCTGGTTGGCTGTTGCAAAAATTGCTTTTTGCACTTGTCTTTTCCACCATCAAGCATTTGCTGTGAGCACACAATTACTGCAGCAAAGCCTATGTTGCCAAGCGAGGAACCTTATTTAACATGGAAAGTGGTGAACACTTCACTTTCTGAAAATGAAAAAAGTAATCTTGACAAGCTTCCTAATCAACATTTTCTCCTTCACCAGTTGTTTCATAGGATAGAGGAAGGCAATTCGAATGAAGTTTAACTCGATGAACCCATTTCTGCAGCAGCTCTCAAGGGTAAATGTCATCCCTTAACAGTCTCTCTTCATAACTAGAAATAATCTTAAAGCTTCCTTAGGTATTTTTCCTCTAAACAGTAAATTTAAAAATAGAACACTTATTTCCAAAAGTCACTAAATGAACAAACCACCACTTGAAGTTCACATTATATACTCAAGAGCTGCTGTGCAATAAAGGTAAGGCAAATTCACAGCATTTTTATGAATTCCTAGCAAAAATCAAGAAAGGAATAAACCAAAACTTAAATCACATCTTGAAAATGAACTTCATTCAGCCAAGTATCAATAACACATATAACCTGTAATATAACTAAGTTGAGAAAAATTTTCCTGCCCAGGACTACTAAATCACAGGAAACAAAATTAATGAGAATACTCACAATTTTTTTTTTAATTTGAGAATTTAAAAAATGTTTACTTTGTTAAAAAGGAATGAAGTCATTTATAAACATAAATAATAACATACATTTATGTGTTACATTGGGATCATGGAATGAATTCTGGGGTGAGAGGAGAAAGTCAGACAAAATAGCATAGCCAAAGAAAGTGAGTGAAAGGACAGAGGAAGTAAAAAGGCAGAGAAAGATGAAATATGAAAAACGAATCCTTTTTCTTCATCAACCCAAACATTTGCCTCTTCCTATACCTCCTAGGTCCCAGTAGAAAGGCAAAGAGGTTACTTAAAGGAAATTCTTTCAGTTTTTCCACAAAAATCAAATATTCAACACATATTTTCAGTAGTATTTTGGAAATCCTTTAAAAGTACAAAGACCACATAAACATATTGGGGAGGGAGGAAGGGTGGTTGGGTAAAAGTGAGACATTTTCCCTTGAAACAAAGACATTAATGATTACAGTATTTGTACATTTTTAGTACCTACAGTGCAAGGCATCTTTGTGTCTTGGTTTGGAATGCCATGTTCTACCTTTTTAACTTGCCAATTTTCTATTATTCCTTCAAGAACCAAGTCAAACATATTCCCATCTATGAAGCTAACCCAGATCGCCCCAATCTAAATTAAATATTTCTTCTTCCAAATTCCCATAATACTTATTTTTACTTCTATTATCAAAGCAAATTTGTATTACAGTTAAATTATGAGTTTCTTGACGGAAGATGATGTCATTTACCTAATAGTCCCAACACCTTGATCAATTCCTTACATAAAGTGGGCATGTAAAACATATTTGGTCATCTATGTTGAAATTCCTCCAGTGGAAAGTATTTTATTGGACTAATTCTCATATGTCAAAATGTTTCCTTTTCCTTCATGAAAAAAATAATAATCCACACATCAGTAGTTTAGACTGACCATCTTTTAAGGTGGCTCTGGTCAATACAGCAGCCAGAGGGATTTTGCAAAAGCATACGGCAGAGAGTGTCACTACTCTGCTCACAAGCCCACAGTGGTTTCCCATTTCTCTCAGAGTACTAGTTAGAGTATTTAAAATGATAAAGTCCCATGACCTCCCTGACTTGATTTGTTTCCACTCTCATCCTTTTCCACTCTCTTCCCACCCTCCTTTTGAATCACAGTGACTTCCTCACTAGGCTTTTCTTACCACAGGGCCCTTGCACTTGCTGCTTTCACTTGCTGGAATGCTCTTCTCTTAGCTCACCACAAGGTTCACTCCTTGGCCTCCCTGAGATCTTTACCCAAGTTAAACATTTCTAAGCTATCTTACATAAAATTATGCCCCCGATACTTCTTATTCCTTCTCCTTACTTTATTTTTCTCATTAGTATTTCACAGTGTCATATAATACGCAAACAGGCATATCATCAACATCGCCATCATCATCACCATGATATATACTTACTTATCTTACTGAAACATAAGTTCCAGAAGGGCAGATTTTTTATTTCCTGATTTACTTATTGTTCTATTCCCAAAGAATAGAGTCTAACCCATAGTAGGCCTTCAATAAATATGTACTGAATGTTGATTGGATCAGTAAAGGTTTTTGCACATCTTTTGACAAGTTAAGTGCCAGGGTAATACACAGATTTTTGTTTTTGCATTTGCAGCCCCATTACATTTTTAAACTTTTTATGGAAGTTGTATATTTCAAGGTTTTAAGTTAGCGAAGCAAAGTTTAGCTATTCTTCAATGTGGGAGAGAGTAGAAGTATACATTGAAATGCATTGTGTTGAGGCAGCAGAGTCCCACAAGGACAGAGAACATCTGAATCACAGTTGTGTCTTGGCTTATTTTAATCAATAAGAAAGTTTAGAACATCCTTACATTAAAATTTAGGTAATGTATATGCACATATCAGATAATTCACAGAGATATTTGCACATCCATGTTCAGAGCAGCACTATTCACAACAGTCAAGAGATAGAAGCAATCCAAACGCCCATCAGAATGGATAAAGAAAATGTAATATGTACACACAATGGAATATTATTAAGTCTTTATAAAAGAAGGAAGCCCTGTCACATGCTGCAGCATGAATGCACCTTGAGGACTTTATGATAAGTGATATAGGCCAGTCACAAAATTACAAATACCATATAGTGCCACTTATATGAAGTATCTAGAGTAGTAAAACTCAGAAACATAAAGTAGAATGGTGGTTACCAAGAGGGAGAAATGTGGAGTTTTCCAATGGATATAAAGTTTCAGTTTTGCAAGATGAAAAAAATCGAGAGATCTGATGAACAACAATGTGAATATATTTAACACTTTTTTTTTTTTTTTTTGCGGTATGCGGGCCTCTCACTGTTGTGGCCTCTTCCGTTGTGGAGCACAGGCTCCAGACGCACAGCCTCAGTGGCCATGGCTCACGGGTCCAGCCCCTCCATGGCATGTGGGATCTTCCCAGACCGGGGCACGAATCCGTGTCCCCTGCATCAGCAGGCGGACTCTCAGCCACTGCACCACCAGGGAAGCTCTATTTAACACTATTGAACAGTACGTTTAAAAATCGTTAAGATGGTCCATTCTATGTTATGTGTTTTTGATCACAATTAAAACATTTTTTAAGAAAAAAGAGAAATGAATGGCTATAGATCTGCAGAGGCTGATGAATCAAATTTTTATCCACATATGCATATTTGTGTTTTTGAAGGCTTTTTTCATGCTGGTTTATTTAAAGAAAGCAGATATAACACCCAAATAAAATCAATTTAATGACAATTGGAAGCCATGAATTTTAAGTCACTCTTCAAGGGCAATTATCTATAAAGAAATGGACTTTCTTAAAAATTATAACAAATTTCATGTTAAAATATAGTTATGTTTTTTTTTTTTTTTTGCTGTATGCGGGCCTCTCACTGCTGTGGCCTCTCCCGTTGCGGAGCACAGGCTCCGGACACACAGGCTCCGCAGCCATGGCTCGCGGGCCCAGCCGCTCCGCGGCATGTGGGATCTTCCGGGATCGGGGCACGAACCCGTGTCCCCTGCATCGGCAGGTGGACTCTCAACCACTGCGCCACCAGGGAAGCCCCTATAGTTATGTTTAAATTAGGAAATATGTTGTAGTTGTTTCTGAGATAATAATTCAATAATTGTAAGTACTTAATATTTAGGATTAACTTTTGGTGCTTGCAAATAACTGAGAAACAATTTGGGTCCATGCTCTTATCATTGGTAACTGCAGTATATTTATGATGACTTCATAGACACAGGTTAATTAGAATGTTAATTATCAAAATCTATTTTTGACTTAATAAAAACATCTGGTACCTATAAGCTGTCTTGCTGTTCCAGGTTATCTGTATCTAAATACAAATGAGTATATGAACATTATACATTTTCCTCTATCTAGACATGTTGTAGACTGAATTGTTTCCACCCAAAAGATATGTTGAAGTCCTTACCCGCAATACATGACCTTATTGGGAAACAGGGTCTTTATAGATGTAATAAAGAAAAGTCGAAGTCATACTGGATAAGGGTGGACCCTAAATCCAATGACTGGTGACCTTATAGAAGAGAGAAATTTAGACACAGAGAGAATGCCATGTGCAGACAGAGACAGAGTTTACAGTGATGCATCTACAAGTCAGGACCTATGCCAAGGATTGTCAGAACCACCAGAAGGTAGGAGAGAGGCATGGGACAGATTCTCTCTCAGGGCCTCCAGTAGGGATCAACTCTGCCATCACCCTGTTTTCGGAGTTCTTTCCTCCAGACTGTGAGAGAATAAATTTCTGTTTTAAGCCATCCTGCCATGATATTTGTTATGGCATCTCTAGGAAACTAACACGACACACAAATATTCATTTGCAATGGAGCAAAATTTGCCTGAAGGAGCATGGGCATTGGTGGTACACAAACTTGGATTAAATTTTTGCTCCAAGGATTACTTTCAGTGTGACTCTGAGTAAGTTACTTATCCTCTCTTCCATCAATTTTCTCTGGTAAAATGGCAATAATTGCATTGTGAAAATTAAATGAAATAGAATGTAATGACCAGAGCATGTCACATGATGAGTTCAACAAGCAATAAAAGTAATAACAACTGACATAAGAGCTTGACTGCACACACTACACTCAAAAGTGCCAATAATTTTACTTAACTTTGTTTCCCTTCATATGATATATATTAAAATGAGTTCCAAGGAAATGTAGTATAAAATAAGGTCAGATACCTAAAATCCATATCCTACATAATTTTAAGACTACAAATTGTCTAATGCAAAATGAATATGACTGTAAACACCAATTCTTGTGTTTTCAATGACCAGTTTTATTCACTACCCAGTTAAATGTTGTATTATTTATGAAAAAAATGGACTCTGTCCTTGGATCTTTATTAAATCATAACTTACATATCTATAGAATATTTTTCCTGTGATAGCAGAGCTGACAGCTATTAATTATAGTAGTTATCAAGCCTTGAAAATTAATAATAATTTATGAATCACAGAGGTTGCAATTCAGCATTTTAGGATGATACATGGAAAACTAAGCACAACTTTAGATCTCACAGATTTGAAAAGTCAATGATGAATTCAGGTATGTCCACAGATTTGAAAAGTCAATGATGAATTCAGGTATGTCCATAGAAATATATGTAGAAGAGTGAATGGTCTAGCAAGCAAGACAAATATGAAATGGTTGTAAGATGTAGGTTTAGGCTTCAGACATAGAGCCTAAAGGGCACAAGAGGGATAGTTCTATTCAAATACTCAAAGGTTTGGCAGATGGGAAAGAGTGTCAATTTATTCTATTTTGCTCAAGAACCAATAATTGTGTCATCAGGCCAAAATTATATGAAGGCATATTTTGAACCAATACATAACAAATAGCATTATAACAATTTGAGCTCTCCCCAAATGGAATGAGCTGCCTCAAAACAGTTGACATATTTCTGTAAAGGTTGTATCATCATCTGCCAAGGATACTGTATTGTTGGGCTAGGGAAACTTATGAGTCCCATGATTTCATGACTTTTTAGACAGGAACATCTTGTAGCTAATTTAAAGGAATATAAACTTTTGTAGAAACAAACATTATACTATAAATCCATTGATAAATTTGGCTTCTCAACCTAAAATGTCCATCAACAGATGAATGGATAAAGAGGATGCGGTAATGTTTATACAATGAAACACAACTTATCCATAATAAAGAATGAAATTTTGCCATTTTCAACAACATGGATGGACTTGGAGGGTATTATGCTAAGTGAGATAAGTCAGGCAGAGAAAGACAAACACTGTGGAATCTAAAAAATAAAATAAAGTAGTCAATATAATAAAAAAGATACATACTCACAGATATAGAGAACAAATTTGTGGTTACCATAGGGAGAGAGGAGTGGGGAGGGGTGATATAGGGGTAGGGAATTACAAGGTATAAACCATTATGTTTAAGGTAAGCTACAAGGATATATTGTACAACACAGTGAATATAGCCAATATTTTATAACAGCTATAAATGGAGCATAACTTTTAAAAATGGTGAATCACTATATTGTATACCTGTAATTCATGTAATATTGTACATCGACTATACCTCAATAATTTGGCTTCCCTAACTCAAAAAGTTAAATTTCAAAAGATGTGCAAAAACATGTAAAAGTTGATCAATGTTATCAGGTATGAAGAAAAAAAATAACCACTATTCACCCAATTTGCATATTTAATGGCTAACATTAAAAATTCTGACAACACCAAGTGTTTATAAGAAGTTGTGACTCGAACTATCATGTATTGTTGCTGGGTATGTAAACTGGAACATGTATTTTTGGAATACTTGCTGGTGTTTACTAAAACTGAAAATATAATCTAGAAATTACACTATAAGTATATATCCTTCAATATTCATACAAATATTCACTGAAAGATATGCATACAAATATGCGGAGCAGTAATATTCATAGAAACAAGCATACGACTGTCAACAAGATAAATAAACTGATATATTCTATCAATTGAATACTATATAGATGAAGTCAAATGGACTATTGATCCCGCAGAAATATAGATAAATCACAGAAACATAGTTTTGAATGAAAAAAGTCAGACACAAAAAAATACATACCATATCATACTATATGATTCCACTTTTATAATGTTCAAGAAAAGGCAATTCTAATCTATGGTGTTAGAAATCAGGATGATGGCTATCTTTGGGGAAGAAGGAGGGTTTCTGGAGTAATGATAATACTCTACTTTCTGATGGGTGTAGAATTCATGGTGCAATTTTTACCCTGAAAAGAAATCACCGAGCTTAACATTTTTAATTGGCATAATTTCTATATGCATGCCAAAATTCAATAAAATGCTTAATTTTTTAAGATAGTTAATTTACTCTCTGTAAAATCAGAAGAATGTATGTGGAAATCCAGATAATAATTTCTATACCTTCTCATCTAATCCCAAGAGAGTTTAGCAAAGACATTTAAATTCCTTGCACAGTGTTGCTTATATAAATAGAGAATATTAGCATATTGAAGGAGTCAAAAAAATTATCTGCTCCAAATCCAGGAGAGAGAGCTAAGAGAAAAGATACAGGAAAGAAACTGAGGCCTGTAGGAGCTCTTTCCTAAAATCAATCAATAGCTAGATACAGAGCCAGGCCCAGAACGTAGATACCTGACCCCAAGTCTAATGAGTTCCCTCCACATTGGAAATCCAGGATTTTCTTTTCACATCCACAGGGCTGTTTGTTTCTTTTTTCTTCTTCTTCTTCTTTTTTTTTTTTTTACTTAACTCTCATGATAATTCCAAGGAAAATCATTTTCCCTGAATTTGTGGATCAACCAGTTTTAATTGCCTCTTTCTTCTCAAGTTTGCTGAGAACTGCTGCATAAATGTTTAAGGCATGGATACAGTTTCCACAAGACTGAGTTAAGAGTCTACCTTGAAATGAAAAATGGTGCTGATATTTAGAAAATGAAAAATAGTGACCTAGCCTTGTGGCTCAGCAACCGAATGTTCCACTATGGCACAAGTTGCTTTCTATGCTATAAATTTTTCCATCTTAAGCTCTAAAAGACAGAATGAAGACCTGGGGGATTTTGTTGGTTCCAGTGATCTATCAAGTAACTTCAGGAGCTGAAAAATTTGCATCATTTGGCATCTAAAATGTCAGATACATTCAACCCAGTGAGATAGTAAATCAATATTCCCTTAAATTATGAGGCAGAGCATCAAGTACAGGAGCAAAGCACCTGTCAGAGATAAGAGCACCAAACAGAATAATCATCCAACCCAAATATAAGAAACTGAACATTCAGACCCTTAAACTGCCTAGCGTGACACACTGAATGGATAACATGCAAACCATATGTGGAATACACATTTGAAAACACTCAGTATTTAACTGATGACACCAAAAAAAGCACTCTATTTTAACACAATGTGTAAGAATAAAATATTTATGATCACAGCAATTGAAACTACTCACTTAAAAAATCATTAATTGCTTATCAGTTTGAGACTCTACGCATCTAAAAACCCCATAAAAAGATCCTTATATTCCATGACTTATGTATTGATTAAGTGTTACAATCAATGTGAGACTATTTGCTTAAAGGCAATCTGCCTATATTATGTGCAAAATGTCAGGTGGCTATAGGAACAAGTAATGAAAGACTATGAATTTTTTTGAGAATAAAATATTTTAGAGGTATGAAGAAGAAATGCCATTTTACTAATCACTTAAACTTATATTTATGTATATTTTAAAATTAATTACAACCTCTATTTTTGAATTTATAATATTTTCTAAGCAGTGTCTTGCTTGTCACATGTCAGAGGAGTTGGCCGAATTGCCATTGGCCAAGAGGTACAGTGAATAAGGCAAGCAAAAGTCTATGTTTTCAGTGTTATTTTCACAGTTGGATGAATATTGTCTTCCAAACACACATATTCATAATTATTTAAATCCATTACATCTAATTCATTCTTCACTCACTGTTCAAAAGGAGTTGAGACAACTTCAGTGGGAAAACATGGTTTTCTCCAATGATGCACTACTCTATTTAGAAAGACATTTCATTTTTGCTTTTTCAAAGTAAATGTATGTTAGCTCTTTTTTAAGGGCACTGCAATGTGTTTTTAAACAATAGTACTTTACATAAAAATGATACTTTGTAAGCAATTGTTATAATATTATCTAATACTAAAATTCACTATAGAAAAAGGCTATATAATAGCAATATGGCTTTACATCAAAATTTCTCTTGCAGTGCCATATGACTGTAATCTATGCAAAACACATGGATGTCAGTACATAATAAATACAGAGCCACATAAAGAACATGAATATTGTGCTGTGAACAATATCAAGGGTTTCCACTTCCTTCTTGGCTTCTATGAATGGCCCAACTGTAGTAGTACAGACCATACTCAACATGGCTTTATGCAGTGGCTCTAGATAAGCACCATAGCACATATTTCAAATGTAATAAGAATGATATAGCCAAGCTAAATTTTCCAGGAAGGGAATTTATGCACACTTATCATAAAATTAGTATTTTCTGATTGTTTTCCTGCAGACCAGCTCATCATATTAAAATTTTTCATTTATCTATTCCTAACTTTTCTCTCAACAGGATTGTTTTTATTAAGTCCAGTCAAGTTATCTTATCTCTCTGTTGGGGCAAATATTCCTTTGCAACACAACAGGTCTCAGGTCATAATTGCATTTCTGCAAAATAATTGATACTGATAATAACAATGAGTCACCTAGAAAAGGTTATGTTTTAAGCTTTCTGATTAATAAGAAAAGCAAGTTTGTTATAAAGTTGTTCAAAGTTTTTCCTATGAGTCCTCATAAAGAAGAAACTATAATTTTGATTATATCCTTATTTATTTATTTATTTATTTATTTATTTATTTATTTATTTATTTATGGCTGTGTTGGGTCTTCGTTGCTGTGCTCTGGCTTTCTCTAGCTGCATCAAGTGGGGGCCACTCTTTGTTGAGGTGCACAGGCTTCTCATTGTGGTGGCTTCTCTTGCAGAGAAGCACAGGCTCTAGACAAAAAGACTTCAGTAGTTGTGGCACGTGGGCTCACTAGTTGTGGCTTACATGCTCTAGAGCACAGGCTCAGTAGTTGTGGCACACAGGCTTTGTTGCTCCACAGCATGTGGGATCTTCCTGGAACTGGGAACGAACCTGTGTCCCCTGCAATGGCAGGTGGATTCTTAAACACTGCGCCACCAGGGAAGCCTCTAACTTTTTTATAATAAATATAGAAGCAAATTTTATACTCCTATACTATTCATTTCAACCTGAGATAATAAGCCCAAGGAGTTCAGTAAAAGTATATCTAAAAGAACACAGATTTAACTGAGCTAAAATTTAAAATAATATTAACTATAAAATAATAATCACAATTGATAGCACATACTGAGTGTTTACCATATATAATGTATTATGCTAGAATCTTTAGATAAATTAACTTCTTTAATCTTCAAAATAACTCTGCAATTTTCTTTTATTTTTTATCCCCACAGTAGAGATGAGGGCACTGAGGTCTCCTCTGAGATTGAGAATAGCCTATGTCATCCTAATCACTATTCCTCATTGCTTGTCAACTTGGGGGAGAAGAAACACAAACATCACCAAGAGGCAGCAGGGGTACTTGCAGGAAATTCACATGGCCCCCAAATTTATATATATATCCTGTCTAGGTGGGGTTCCTCCTGGTTCTAAATCACTACAATAAAGAGCTACTAATTGGAAAACGTTCTGTCCTTCAGGTGTGTCAGTTAAGGAAAAAAGTTTAAGTCATTTTTCCAAAAAAGACATACAGATGACCAACAGGCACATGAAAAGATGCTCAGAATCACTAATCATTAGCGAAATTCAAATCAAAACCACAATGAGATATAAACTCACACCTGTCAAAATGGCTATTGTCAAAAAGACAAGAAATAACAAACGTTGGCAAGGCTATGGAGAAAAGGGAACCCCCATGCACTGCTGGTGGGAAAGTAAATTGGTGCAGCCACGATGAAAAACAGTATGGTGATACCTCAAAAAATTAAAAATAGAACTAACATATGCTCCAGTAATTCCAATCCTGGGTATTTATCCAAAGAAAACAAAAATACTAATTCAAAAAGACATCTGAACCCCTATGTTCATTGCAGAATTATTTACAATAGTCAAGCTATGGAAGCAACCCAAGTGTGCATCAATACATAAATGGATAAAGAAGATGAGGTATATGTTTACAATTGATTATTCAGCCATAAAAATAATGAAATCTGCCATTTATGACAACATGGATGAACCTAGAGGTTATTATGCTAAGTGAAATAAGTCAGACAGAGAAAGACGAGTACTGTATGACTGCACTTATATGTGGAATCTAAAAAACAAAACAAATGAACAAATAAGAAAACAGGAACAGAGTCAGAGATACACAGAACAAGCAGGTATTTGCCAAATGGGAGGGAGATGGGGGAGAGAAATAGGTGAGGGAGGGTAAGAGGTACAAACTTCCAGTTGCAAAACAAGTCACTGGTATGAAATGCAGAATGTGGAGAATATGATCAATAATTATATAATATCTTTGGGGACAGATGGTAACTAGACTTATTATGGTGGTCATTTTGAAATATAGAAATATTGAATAAGATAGCTGGACCAAGATGGGGGAGTAGAAGGACATGTTTTCACTTCCTCTTGTGAGAACACCAGAATCACAAACAGCTGCTGGACAATCATCGACAGGAAGACACTGGAACTCACCAAAAAAGATACCCCACATCCAAAGAAAAGGAGAAGCCACAATGAGATGGTAGGAAGGGCACAATCACATTAAAATAAAATCCCATAATTATTAGGTGGGTGACTCACAAACTGGAGAATACTTATACCACAGAAGTCCACCCACTGGAGTGAAGGTTCTGAGCCCCAAGTCAGGCTTCCCAACCTGAGGGTCCGGCAATGGGAGGAGGAATTCCTAGAGAATCAGATTTTGAAGGCTAGTGGGACTTGATTACAGGGCTTTGACAGGATAGGGGGAAACAGAGACTCCACACTTGGAGGGCACACACAAAGTGGTGGGCACATCAGGACCCAGGGGAAGCAGCAGTGAACCCAGGGGAAACTGAACCAGACCTACCTGCTAGTGTTGGAGGGTCTACTGCAGAGGTGGGGGTTGGCTGTGGCTCACCGTGGGGACAAGGAAACTGGCAGCAGAAGTTCTGGGAAGTACCACTTGGTGTGAGCCCTCCCAGAGTCTGCCTTTAGCCCAAGAAAAGAGCCCAGGTAGGCTAGAGTGTTGGGTTGCCTCAGGCCAAACAACCAACAAGGAGGGAACTCAGCCACAACCATCAGCAGTCAAGAGGATTAAAGTTTTACTGAGCTCAGCCCACCAGAGAAAAACCCAGCTCTACCCACCACCAGTCCCTCCCATCAGGAAACCTGCACAAGCCTTTTAGATAGCCTCATCCACCAGAGGACAGACAGCAGAAGCAAGAAGAACTACAATCCTGCAGCCTGTGGAACAAAAACAACATTCACAGAAAGATAGACAAGGTGAAAAGGCAGAAGGCTAGGTACCAGATGAAGGCACAAGATAAAACCCAAGAAAAAAAAGCTAAATGAAGTGGAGATAGGCAACCTTCCAGAGAAAGAATTCAGAATAATGATAGTGAAGATGATCCAGTACCTCGGAAAAAGAATGCAGGCAAAGATCGAGAAGATGCCAGAAATGTTTAACAACGACCTAGAACAATTAAAGAACAAACAAACAGAGATGAACAATACAATAACTGAAATGAAAACTACACTAGAAGGAAACAATAGCAGAATAACTGAGACAGAAGAACGGATAAATGATCTGGAAGACAGAATGGTGTGAAGACAGCCTAAGAGACCTCTAGGACAACATTAAATGCAACAACATTCACATTATGGGGGTCCCAGAAGGAGAAGAGAGAGAGAAAGGACCGAGAAAATATTTGAAGAGATTATAGTTGAAAACTTTCCTAACATGGGAAAGGAAATAGCCACCCAAGTGCTGGAAGTACAGCAAGTCCCATACAGGATGAACCCAAGGAGAAACATGTCGAGACACATAGTAATCAAACAGAAAAAAATTAAAGAAAAAGAAAAATTATTGAAAGCAGCAAGGGAAAAATGACAAATAAAATACAAGGGAACTCCCATAAGGTTAACAGCTGATTTCTCAGCAGATACTCTATAAGCCAGAAGGGAGTGGCATGGTATACTTAAAGTGATGAAAGAGAAGAACCTATAACCAAGATTACTCTAACTGGCAAGGATCTCATTCAGATTCAATGGAGAAATCAAATGTTTTGTAGACAAGCAAAAGCTAAGAGAATTCAGCACCACCAAACCAGCTCTACACCAAATGCTAAAGGAACTTCTCTAAGTGGGAAACACAAGAGAAGAAAAGGACCTACAAAAACAAACCCAAAACAATTAAAAAATGGTCATAGCAACATTCATATCAATAATTACCTTCGGGGGCCTCCCTGGTGGTGCAGTGGTTGAGAGTCCGCCTGCCGATGCAGGGGATACGGGTTCGTGCCCCGGTCTGGGAGGATCCCATATGCCGCGGAGCGGCTGGGCCCGTGGGCCATGGCCGCTGAGCCTGCGCGTCCGGAGCCTGTGCTCCGCAACGGGAGAGGCCACAGCAGTGAGAGGCCCGCGTACGGGAAAAAAAAAAAAAAAAAAAAATTACCTTCAATGTGAATGGATTAAATGCTCCAATCAAAAGACACAGGCTTGCTGAATGCATACAAAAACAAGACCCATATATATGTTGCCTACAAGAGACACACTTCAGACCTAGGGACACACACAGACTGAAAGTTAGGAGATCGAAAAAGATATCCCATGCAAATGGAAATCAAAAGAAAGCTGGAGTAGCAATACTCATCTCAGATAAAATAGACTTTAAAATAAAGGATGTTACAAGAGACAAGGAAAGAAACTACATAATGATCAAGGGATCAATACAAGAAGAAGATACAAAAATTATAAATATATATGCACCCAACGTAGGAGCACCTCAATACATAAAGCAACTGCTAGTAGCTGTAAATGAGGAAATCGACAGTAACAGAATAACAGTGGGGAACTTTAACAGCTCACTAACACCAATGGACAGACCATCCAAAATGAAACCAAATAAGGAAACAGAAGCTTTAAATGATACAATAGACCAGATAGATCTAATTGATATTTATAGAACACTCCATTCAAAAACAGCAGATTACACTTTCTTACCAAGTGTGCACAGAACATTCCCCAGGATAGATCACATCTTGGGTTACAAATCAAGTCTCAGTAAATTTAAGAACATTGAAATCATATCAAGTGCCTTTTCTGACAACAATTCTATGAAATTAGAAATGAATTACATGGGAAAAAACGTAAAAAACACAAACACATGGAGGCTAAACACTACATTACTAAATAACTATGAGATCACTGAAGAAATCAAAGAGGAAATCAAAAAATACCTAGAGACAAATGACAATGAAAACACGACAATCCAAAACCCATGGGATGCAGCAAAAGCAGTTCTAAGAGGGAAGTTTATAGCTATACAAGCCTACCTCAAGAAACAAGAAAAATCTCAAATAAATAATCTAACCTCACACCTAAAGGAACTAGAGGAAGAAGAACAAAGAAAACGCAAAGTTAGCAGAAGGAAAGAAATAATAAAGATCAGAGCAGAAATAAATGAAATAGAAACAAAGAAAACAATAGCAAAGATCAATAACACTAAAAGCTGGTTCTCTGAGAACATAAACAAAACTGATAAACCATTAGCCAGGATCATCAGGAAAAAGAGGGAGAGGACTCAAATCAGTAAAATTAGAAATGAAAAAAGAGAAAGCACAACTGACACTGCAGAAATACAAAGGATTATAAGAGATTATGACAAACTACTATATGCCAATAAAATGGGCAACCTAGAAGAAATGGACAAATTCTTAGAAAGGTGTAACCTTCCAAGACTGAACCAGGAAAAAATAGAAAATATGAACAGACCAATCACAAGTAATGAAACTGAAACTGTGATTAAAATCTTCCAATAAACAAAAGTCCAGGACCACATGGCTTCACAGGTGAATTCTATCAAACATTTAGAGAAGAGCTAACACCCATCCTTCTCAATCTCTTCCAAAAAATTGCAAGAAAGGAAAACTCCCAAACTCATTCTATGAGGCCACCATCACCCTGATACCAAAACCAGATAAAGATACTACAAAGAAAGAAAATTACAGACCAATATCACTGATGAATATAGATGCAAAAATCCTCAACAAAATACTAGCAAACAGAACCCAAAAACATATTAAAAGGATCATACACCATGATCAAGTGGGAGTTATCCCAAGGATGCAAGGATTCTTCAATATATGCAAATCAATAAATGTGGTATACCATATTAACAAACTGAAGAATAAACAACATATGATCATCTCAATAAATGCAGAAAACGCTTTTGAGAAAATTCAGCACCGATTTATGATAAAAACTTTCCAGAAAGTGTGCATAGGGGGAACTTACCTCAACATAATAAAGGCCATATATGACAAACCCACAGTAAACATCATTCTCAATGGTGAAAAACTGAAACCATTTCCTCTAAGATCAGGAACAAGACAAGGATGTCCACTCTCATCACCATTATTCAACATAGTTTTGGAAGTCCTAGCCTAGGCAATCAGATAAGAAAAAGAAATAAAAAGAATACAAATTGGAAAAGAAGAAGTAAAACTGTCACTGTTTGCAGATGACATGATACTATACATAGAGAATCCTAAAGATGCCACCAGAAAATTACTAGAGCTAACCAATGAATTTGGTAAAGTTGCAGGATATGAAATGAATGCACAGAAATCTCTTGCATTACTATACACTAACAATGAAATATCTGAAAGCGAAATTAAGGAAACACTCCTATTTACCACTGCAACAAAAAGAATAAAATACCTAGGTATAAACCTACCTAGGGAGACAAAAGACCTGTATGCAGAAAACTATAAGACACTGATGAAAGAAATTAAAGATGATATCAACAGATGGAGAGATATAATACCATGTTCTTGGATTGGAAGAATCAATTTTGTGAAAATGAGTATAGTACCCAAAGCAATCTACAGATTCAATGTAATTCCAATCAAACTACCAATGGTATTTTTTGCAGAACTAGAACAAAATATCTTAAAATTTGTACGGATACATAAAAGACTCTGAATGGCCAAAGCAGTCTTGAGGGAGAAAAACGGATCTGGAGGAATCAGACTCCCTGACTTCAGACTATACTACAAAGCTACAGTCATCAAGATAATATAGTACTGGGACAAAAACAGAAACATAGATCGATGGAACAAGATAGAATGCCCAGAGGTAAACCCACACACCTATGGTCAATTAATCTATGACAAAGGAGGCAAGGATATACAATGGAGAAAAGACAGTCTCTTCAATAAGTGGTTCTGGGAAAACTGGACAGCTATATGTAAAAGAATGAAATTAGAACACTCCCTAACACCTATAAACAAAAATAAATTCAAAATGGATTAGAGACCTAAATGTAAGACTGGACACTATAAAACTCTTAGAAGAAAACATAGGAAGAACACTCTTTATCATAAATCACAACAAGATATTTTTTGATCCACCTCCTAGAGTAATGGAAATAAAAATAAAAATAAACAAATGGGACCTAATGAAAATTCAAAGCTTTTGTACAGCAAAGGAAACCATAAACAAGACGAAAAGACAACCCTCAGAATGGGAGAAAATATTTGCAAACAAATTAACGGACAAAGGACTAATCTCCAAAATATATAAACCGCTCATGCAGCTCCATATTAAAAAAACAAACAACCCAATCCAAAAATGGGCAGAAGACCTAAATAGACATTTATCCAAAGAAGACACACAGATGGCCAAGAAGCACGTGAAAAGCTGCTCAACATCACTAAGTTTTAGAAAAATGCAAATCAAAACTACAATGAGGTATCACCTCACACCAGTTAGAATGGGCTTCAACACAAAATCTACAAACAACAAATGCTGGAGAGGGTGTGGAGAAAAGGCAACCCTCTTGCACTGTTGGTGGGAATGAAAATTGACACAGCCACTATGGAGAACAGTATGGAGGTTCCTTTAAAAACTAAAAATAGAATTATCATATGACCCAGCAATGCCACTACTGGGCATATACTCAGAGAAAACCACAATTCAAAAAGACACATGCACCCCGATGTTCATTGCAGCACTATTTACAATAGCCAGGTCATGGAAGCAACCTGAATGCCCATCAACAGATGAGTGGATAAAGAAGATGTGGCACATATATACAATGGAATATTACTCAGCCATAAAAAGTAATGAAATTGGGTCATTTGTTGAGACATGGATGGATCTAGAGACTGTCATACAGAGTGAAGTAAGTCAGAAAGGGAAAAACAAATATCATATATTAACACATATATGTGGAACCTAGAAAGATCGTACAGATGAACTGGTTTTCAGGGCAGAAATTGAGATACAGACGTAGAGAACAAATGTATGGACACCAAGGGGTGAAAGCTGTGGTGGGGTGGTGGTGGTGGTGTGATGAATTTGGCAATTGGGATTTACATGTATACACTGATGTGTATAAAACTGATGACTAATAAGAACCTGTTGTATTAAAAAATAAATAAAAAACAAACCTATATAAAGGTTTAAAACAAACAAAGGAAATATTGAATCACTATGCTGTATACTAGGAACAAGCAAACAAACAACCTCATAGAAAAAGAGATCACATTTGTGGTTACCAGAGGTTGGGGTGGGGGAGGGGAAAATGGATGAAAGTGGTCAAAAGTACACACTTCCAGTTATAAGGTAAATAAGTACTAACGATGTAATGTACAACATGATAAATAAATTAACACTGCTGAATGTACATATAAGAGTTGTTAAGAGAGTAAATCTTAAGCGTTCTCACAACAAGGAAAAACTGTTTTTTTTCTATTTCTTTAAATCTGCATCTATATGAGATGATGGATGTTCACTAAACTTATTGTGGTAATCATTTCATAATGTATGTAAGTCAAATTATTATGCTGTGCACCTTAAACTTATACAGTGCTGTAGGTCAATTATATCTCATTAAAGCTGGAAAAAATTTAATTGAAAGTGTTTTGTGATTTTATTAACATAGACTAAACTTTATTAAGCAAATAATAAACACTAAAGAAAGGAAAAATTTAAATCAGCACCAGTAATCCAGAAGAATTGATAAACTGCATATCCTTTAAATACTTATTCTTTAATATTAATTATAAAAAAATAACTTCACAAAAGCTAGCCAATTATGAGTTCAGTTATAATATTTTCCAATAATGGAATATAATATTCTACATTATTGATGAAAAAAACCAAGTAAATGGACTTTGGGGTTGACATTAAAGATTTTGAATCTATACCCATCCTGAATAGATGCCATCTGAGGAAATAACTGTGGACAAGATGAAGACTTTCCCTAGAAAATAATTATAGGTAAGTTTCAACTAAAAACAAATGAGCAATTTAGGTGCCAAATATCTTAATGAAGCTTAATCTTTTCATTTAAGCATGCTTAATTGAGACTAAGACCCCTATTCATGTAAAGGCTATACTTTTCACCATCAAATAACCATCAATATTGATACACCAATTTTACCCAGTACATAAGTGTTTACCCGGTACATAATATTGATTTTCCTGACAATTCTAAATAACGCTCTCCTATTAATAACTCAAAAGAAATTGCAGGCTCAAACATAATATTTTTTAAAATAAATTAATTTTATTTTCAAAAAGGTCTCTCAGTCAATGGCTTTTTATTTATCACAGAATATTATTGCCCTTGCCCCCAAAATGAATATACTTTCTTAGCCTTAATTATAAGGCAAAAAATTATGTTTCTCTTGTTTATTTAAAGAAGTACAATGTGTTTTCTGCTTAATAGAACTGTGTAGAGGGAAATGACTGTTCACTTCAGATGAATTTCTCATGATGAAGGCAGAAAGAATAAAAAATGTCCAATAATTAACTTTTAATATTATATATGACATTTTTGATCAGTCATTCTTTAACATCCTCAGAGATGCAGCATATTGTTAACATAGGAATAGATTCTTCCAAACTAATATTCAGAAACAATCTACACATTTTTAACAAATATTATGATTTTGAACAAATCATTTTGTATCTTGGTGACAACTTTCTGTATCTAGTGACTATAAATAATAACTTTCCAATGTAAAAAATTACCAATCATAAAGTATCTTAAAATTCTGTAAGAAAAGAAAAACTTAATGCATATATTAACACTGAATAAGTTAACCTTATTCAGTGAAAATTGTATTTTGTCAGTCAAAAAGGATATTGAAAAACACTGAGGATTTTCAGGCAACTGACTAATAGGTTAACTAAATTCACAAATGTAATTATTTAAATAAACTTTCTATTAATCTTTTTGAAAATAATAAAAACACATTTTTCTATTATAAATATCTATTTGAATATAAAACTAGAAATATTCTAGAAAAGTAGCTACATATTACATTTCTAATGGCCCACAACATATGGCAGGCATTCTTCTATCAATTTTAAAATGAAAATGTTTATTATATTCTGTATATTCAGATTCTTAACATTCATTTCAAAATCCTGTCCAAAGAATATAAACTGAATACAAACTGTTACAAGCAGAATCCCAGAAGTATACAGAGGACATGCTAAAGAGAGATGAGGGCAATTTAAGGAAATCCACAGTGAAGCACACAAGGACTGATGACAATAGGAAGCCCCTGGGTGTTTTGTTTTTAGTATATAAAGTAACTTTATTTTTTTAATTGAAGTATCAATATAATTGATTTACAATATTGTGTTAGTTTCAGGTGTCACTGCAAAGTGATACAGTTATACATATATATCAATATATATCTGCTCTTTTTCAGATTCCTTTCCCTTATAGGTTTTTACAAAATATTGAGTATAGTTCCCTGTGCTATAAAGTAGGTCCTTGTTGGTTATCTATTGTATATATATAGTAGTGTGTATATGTTAATCCCAAACTCCTAATTTATTCCTCCCCCATTTCTCCTTTAATAACTATAAGTTTGCTTTCTATGTCTGTAGGTCTATTTCTGCTTTGTATATAAGTACATTTGTATTTTTTTTTTAGATTCCACATATAAGTAATATCATATGATATTTGCCTTTCTTTGGCTTACTTCATTTAGTATGATAATCTCTAGGTCCATCCATATTGCTGCAAATGGCATTATTTTATTCTTTTTTATGGCTGAGTAATATTCTATTGTGTGGATGCAACTTAAATGTCCATTGGCAGGTGAATGGATAAAGAAGATGTGGTATATATACACAATGGAATATTACTCAGCCATAAGTAAGCCCCTGAGGCTTAAAGGGGCCAAGGAGAGAGGGCAGTGTTACTGGAACCTAGTAAGAGTGGGAAGCTATTGAAAAGGAGCCACATGACAGGCAAGGTGGCCACAGGTAGATGAGTTTGCTCCTATCTGTCAGACATAGCCCCATGGAGGTTAGGGATAAATATCCTGAGCTCTCACTTTTCCCACACACCAAACTCTTGCATGTCCTTCCCGTTGGCTGAACCCAGTAGAGTTAGAAGGCTAGTGAGTTTGGATGATGCAGCCCATTGAGATGGACATTTCAGGGCAGAGTACAGGGCAGAGAGGAGAATGGTTCTGAGGAGGAGAACTCTGGGAATACAAAAATGAGTCTGATTGGGAATTTGGGATTGACAGGTACACACTACCATATTTAAAATAAATAACCAACAAGGACCTACTGTATAGCACAGGGAACTCAATTCAATATTCTGTAATAACTTAAATGGGAAAAGAAGTTGAAAAAGAATGGATACTTGTATGGGTATAACTGAATCACTTTGCTGTACACCTGTAATTAACACAACATTGTTAATCAACTATACTCTATTATAAAATAAAAGTTAAAAATATTTTTTAAATGAGTCTGCTATTGACCCCCATCCTTTAAGAATTCAGTCTTTTGAGCTCTTTTCTATCTATCTTTCAAATACATATACTAAGAATATGAACTAGATTTCAACTTAAATTGGAAACAAAATTTAGGAACATGCAATATATTCATACTGGAAAATTCAGAAAATAAGTTCATGTTCTTCTTTGCTTTTATGTTTAATATATATTAATAGCAGTCCAACATAATGAGATATATATATATATATATATATATATATATATATGTATATATATATATATATATATATATAGTTTTGATTTCACATTGTAATGGCACTTGTTCCAATATAAATTACATTTATAGTCAAAAAATAAAGTTATTTGGATGAAGAAATGATCTTTCTTACTTTTACATCATAACTATCCAGGACATGTCATCTGCAGGAAATTACTGCATCAAAAGCCTTATGGTAGGGACTTCCCTGGTGGCACAGTGGTTAAGAATCTTCCTGCCAATGCAGGGGACACAGGTTCCATCCCTGGTCCAGGAAGATCCCACATACCACGGAGCAACTAAGCCCGTGCACCACAACTACTGAGCCTGCGTTCTGGAGCCCGCGAGCCACAACTACTGAGCCCACGAGCCACAACTCCTGAAGCCTGTGCGCCTAGAGACCGTGCTCCGCAACAAGAGAAGCCACTGCAATGAGACGCCTGCACACCACAATGAAGAGTAGCCCCACTTGCCGCAGCTAGAGAAAGCCCGTGCACAACAACGAAAACCCAATGCAGCCATAAATAAATAAATGTGTGTTTGTTTTTTTTTAAGCCTTACAGTAATAACCTTTTTAAAAGTTAGGCTAAACATAATAAATTATTTTCATATGGAACTACTTTCATATGGCAGCATAGAATAATCAGTCAATGGTTATATCTGAGAAGGAAAACATAAGTTCATTTAAGCTTGGTATGTTAAGGCATTTCTGCTTATATCTTCCCAAATTTGGCATTGTTAATTTCCTCTATAAATAACCAAGACTCTCTACCCATATGTCCTATAAGATGAATTCTTACTTCAGCAATAGTTGGCTGCTATGACCATGACTACCCATTTGTGGTTATAATCATACTGAAAAGGAAAACAAGTTTCTTAAGAGAAATTCCACACCTTTAAAGCTGATTTTTACTCTTTAAGGAGTCTTTATTATGCTTACACAAGCCATGAATTTCCAAGAGACAAACAGGTATACGTTTTGTACACTTATTTGATCACCTTCTTCATGGAACACCTTAAAGAATATTGTTTAAGAAACAATACTGTAGTCATTCAAAATCCCTCACAGCGATTTCAGACAAGGATACATACAAAAATAGGTCCTTATCAGTAGAAGGTACCTTTGCATTAATGTTATATTTCCCCACCACCAATCCCTGGACCATATTCCACCCCCATCAGAAGGTTCAGTTCATTGCACTGGACGAAGAAAAAAAGTTTAAAAATGCTTGGTATCATAGCTATTATTATTGACTGGCTGCTTACATTGAAACGATCAGCTTTCTTGTAGAGGATTTATAAATTTCCTACATCTATGTGCTTTAAAATGTGTCTCTAATTCTCAGAAAATGTGCAAGAAATACTTTTTAATATAAGATTGAGAGGAATAAAAAGTTGTTAATATTCAATCTAAAACAATGCCCTATTTATGTCAAAAAATATATAAGAAATAGGCGCCCTAGGTCTCATCTTCAGCTCTCACATGAACTTACTCTGTCACTTGAGAAAAACTGGATTAGTTTATACTCCACTCAACCACCTGTGTGTGTGTGTGTGTGTGTGTGCATGCTTTTGTGTGTCTGTGTTTGTGTCTGAAGGTGTTTGGGGATGGTGTATTTCTTTCTCTCTGCTATTATTTTCCTCTGTCCCTCTAGCCTTCCACTAAGAACACAATGTACTCAAAACAAAAGATATACACGATTTCTCAGGGTATTAAAAATAACAATCAGAGCACTCAGAAGCTATAAATCAGAAACTATACCCATGTATGGCATGCATATTCATGCAATTGAAAGGCATATTAAAAGTTATATATGTATACCTTTATATACACCTTTATATACAAAGATGCGCAAATATATATATACATATATATATATATATATATATATTTGCTATGTATAGAAAATAAGGACTAAAGAAAAGAAAAGTACAAGTACGCCAACATAGTTACTAAGACCATATATCAAATTAGGCTCTGAACTCTCTGACAGAAGGGCAACAGAGAAATACAATCACAGATTTTCATTATTGGACTCAGTGCAATTCATCAAATGATGTAAAACACTTTCTCCTTCCCTTCCTCCCTCCTTCTCTCTCTCTCTCAGTCTCAATCTATACACACACGTGTGTGTGTGTAATCTCTACAGATATAAACATGCAAGAGTTAAATACACACAATTTTGACTTTTAATCTATCACATATTTCATACTCTAATATTTTCAAAGAGCAAATATATCTTTTTATAAATTATATGTGTGAAAGCCTACCGTGGCATTAAAATACTAAAAGTATGGCTAGAAAATACATAGATTCTGAAAATCCAGGTTGTTGTTAAGTACAAATGTTCCACCTAGTAGTGTTTTATCTGCCTAGGAACAAGTAGTACTATACTAGAAACCAATTTTTTAAAATAAGGTAACATTTTTACTTTAAGGGGCCTATATGAGGAAGAGTTGTAGGAACCAAGAAATACATGTTAAATTTTTATTTACTCACACATGTGAATCTACACACCCACATAGCACCCTTTAACCACTGTGTAAAATGATCTATGATTTTACATGGTAAACATTTGTAACTGTTACCTTCACTGAGTAGCTTTCTTTCCAACACCTGTTTATAGAAGTATACTGATGACTAGAATGTTTTGAACTGAGACTTGAGGGAAAATACTATGTAATAGTCTTCTTTGTGTTACAGTGCCAGGAACATGGCTGGCATGCAACACATTTCGATTGAGCAAATGAAAGAGTAAATAGTTTATCAAGGAAATCAAGTGACAAAGATCATCACTAAATTACCTTCTTTAGTTACAAATGCTGGATCAATCCTAGAGTATGGGATTTAGGGTGATAGCTCTACCACATTACACTTAGATCCATATGAATAATCAGGTTCCCCACATACACTCATTCCACTTAAAAACGAAGGAGACACCACAAGTTGTAAATTAACAGCAACATCAGCCCTTGGATTTGTCTCACTTTGGCCGGTTTTTTTTGTTTGTTTGTTTTTTTAGTTTTTTTTTGTTTCTTTGTTTTTGGCGGTACGCGGGCCTCTCACTGTTGCGGCCTCTCCCGTTGCGGAGCACAAGCTCCGGATGCGCAGGCTCAGCGGCCATGGCCCACGGGCCCAGCCGCTCGCCTGCACGTGGGATCCTCCTGGACCAGGGCACGAACCCGTGTCCCCTGCATCGGCAGGCGGACTCCCAACCACTGCGCCACCAGGGAAGCCACTGATCGTTTTTTTTTTTTTCAACTTTTGAGTTAGTTGCCAACAAAGGCATTTCACGTAAAATTTGGATTTTGAGCTCCTCTTAAGAAATCAAATGTCTGGCAACGCTGTACCCAGAGTTGCTCAAGACAACAAAAAGTTACACCCAAATGCTGTTGCTCCCTCTAGACAGGGCATGTACTTTCCAGTAACCACATCACTCACTCCCCAGTATCTGGTACTCCATTGGCTTCACCCATTTATGTTCACACCGGGGCCACTACAAGTATCTGATTTTGTAAGCTCTGCTATGCACAATCCGTTTTTAATAATGAATCCAAATCTCAGTTTTGGTAATTACTAGCAGTGCAACCTTGAGCAAGTAATTTATTCTCATAGAGTCTCAATTTCATCACCTATAAAACTGTGAAAGTAATCCCTTGTCACATCACAAGGTGACTGTGGAAGGAAATGAGATTATATATGAAAAGACTTTGTGAACTTGAAAGGCCATATGTATATACAGTATTATTTTTATTTTATTATTAAAGTCCTAATAAGTAAAATTGTGATTATCTTTAAACTATGATATATTCCTAAACAAAATTTAAATTCCTTAGATTAATAGGTAGAAAAAGAGACTACAAATGTTAACAGTGACTTAGATGTACAATTAAAAACTGGTGGATATTAGAATGCAAGCAGAGATTACATCATCAGATGGCGTTATTTTTGTTCAATCCACTTGGTCTAGAATAACTTAATCAAATGTAATGTTATTTAAGAAAAGGTCAAATTACTTTATTAAAATAAAAGAGCAAGCAGGATATATAATATTTTCATTAATTATTCCCAAATTATCTATAAATAAATATTTGTTTTCTGCATGAAGTATTAATAATATAACTTAAACACATTTAATGTTAAAGTGTCTTAAAGAAAAGCAACTATGCTTAAAGAAATTCTATAACAAAGAATTATAGAATTAAAATCTAAATATCACTCTTACTTAAAGTTTTACAGTAAAGTCTTAATTTTAAATGTATTTTTATATCTTTATTGCTATTGTTTTTATTTCAAGTTCTCCCTTTAATATGAGTGTGTATGTATATTCAAGTTTTAAAATTGGAACCTTCTATTTCTGAATAAATTTTCAAAAAATCATTTCTATTCACAGCATATAGGAACAAATTCCAATTGTGTGTTTTCCTCTTTCACAGTTCCACATCTCTTATTCACTGATTTTGTTTCTCTTGCCTAATAATGCTGATGGTTACCCAATTTTGAATCCTTAGTAACTTGTGCTAAAGATGTTTGATATTGTATGCATACTATCATAAACATTATACAAAACATACTATGCTGCCATATATAATTATATTTCTATACAAAAAATATATTTCCCTTTGGCCAGTTTTTTCATTACTGAATACATAAATGTCACTGGGGTACCTCATTTACTTAATGGACTTTATTAACTTGATCAAAATCCATTGCTAGAGTGAATCCTTTAGTTTCATATAACAACAAACCTCTTTCACTTTATTCTCTGGATCCCGACTGAGTTTTGGCAAGCATGATCATACCTTCAACGATATGTGACTTTCAGATACAAAAAAAGGTGCTTTTCATATTATCCATAGTTTACTATGATATATTCCTATTAGATGTAACATTAAAAACTAGTGAATATTAGCATGCAAGCAGCTTATTGTTGTGTTTATCTTTAGTATCCATAATAATTACCATGTATTGAATGCCTATCTTGAGCAGGACCTTAAATATTAAGCCACTGAATCCTTGTCATAACCCTCTACATATTGTAACATTAGTTTACAACTAAGGAAAACAAAGCTAAAGAAAGGTTAAGTAACTTGATCCCTGCCTCACAGCCCATAAGCAAACGGCAGAGACAGAATTACAACACAAGTCTTTTCAGATCCCAAAGCCCCAAATGCTATCTAAGCAATAGCTTTTCAAGCTATTTTCATTGTCCTCAGGGTTGAATAAACTCCCTAAAACTGTTAATAGTCAGAGATCATTATATAAATAGTGGATGCTGAAAAAAATCTCTAAAGATTTATGAGCCCATTGTGAAGGCAGTATAAATTATGTGAGTTGAAATAAAACACATAAAGATGACAGGATTCAATGATTGATATGTGCTTCATTATCATTATTTACAAGTAAGATATACTACAACCTAATGTTTAAATTTCCCTCAATTCATTTATTTAATCAAAAATAGGAAGGAGTAATTTTTTTATATAGAGAATCATTTTTTATTATTTAAATTAAATCCTATTTAATTTTTTTTCTGCCTAGTAAATTCTTACGGTGACAATTTGAATCTCATTTTGTAAAATAAATCCAAAAATTATATTGATTTTACTATATTTGGTCTTCTATGCATTTTGTATATTTTGTTTATTCATGAATTAAGAAAGATTAATGCTTAACTCAAGCACCTAACACTTTTTTAGTCTTAAATATAATTTTTTAAAGAAATATACAAGTGTTTACACAAAAGTGTAAACTAGTAACATTTTTCAGGTTTATACATTGGGTAAGAAAACAAATTCTGAAATTCAAACCCTAAAGACTGACATGTGAGGTTGGTCCTGAAGTCTTCTTTCTCCTTTTAAGCCTATACATTCCAATTTAATCCAAAGTTGGTAACCAAGAGGAAGTATAGATTTTAGAAATAAATATCTATATGATTCAGTTTATTTCTATTTATTCATTATAACATTGATCCATTCATTTTTTATATACGGATATATATGTGTGTGTGTATATATATATATACACATACACACACACACACACACACACATATATATACTCTACTTGCCACCAAAAAATGATTTGTGATTCCAGATTCCTCACTTCCTCATGTTAATAGGCATGCAGGCAATCAGGTTGCTAAAATTAAAAGTAGTTACTGAGATTGAATATTAAACTCGTCTCTGAGACTCCTTGTAGCCAATAACAGAAAAAAAGACAATGATGCTGACTTCTTTGCAGCTATAACTATCTCTTCAGCTTGTCAGAATAACTGAAAGTATTTTCAGATTTCTGTAACTGTTTGAAAACTACAACATTTTTTCAAGGTTACTGATGATTTCATACAAAACATGCATGCAGACAATATTTAATGATATATAGGTAATGTTTACAAGTTATCAGAAGAAGTAGTCAACATCAACACCAAAATGCTGCCACAAATGTGTTGCTTCGGAAATGTTCGAATTTAACAGTGATGGGTTAAAGTCACTTCTGTTTGTTTCAGAATCATATTTGACTCCAGTCAGTGCCCCAGACTACATTATTATACTTTGTTGTTTACAACCACATAAATATACTGCACCTGAGAGAAGATAAGCCAACAATAACTAACTGCTTATTAGTTTTTAGCCTTTGTGATGTGTTTAGGGTATAGTAAACACCATACCAGGGTGTTTTAGTAGGAAAAAATACAAAAGAATCAAAAGACTGTTTCTTCCAAAGGTTGATAAGCTACTGGAGAGGTAAGAATACTGGTTCATCCTGTGCATTGCTAGTAGGAGTATAAAATGGTATAGCTGATGTGAAAAACAGTATGGCAGTTTCTCCAAAAATTAAATACACAATTACCATATGGTCCAGCAATTCTACTTCAAAAGAACTGAAAGCAGGGCTCCAACAGATATTTGTATGCCAGTCTCATAAGAGCATTATTCACAATAGCCAAAAGCTAGAAACAACCCAAATGACCCATCACTGGATAAGCAAAATGTGATATATATAGATACAATGGAATATTATTCAGCCTTAAAAAGTAATGAAGTTCTGAAACATGTTATAACAATGTGGATGAAATTTGAAGACAATATGCTATGTAAAATAAGCCAGACACAAAAGGACAAATAGTATATGATTATACTTACATGAGGGGCCTAGAGTAAATTTACAGACACAGAAAATAGGATGGTGGTTGCCAGGAGATGGGGGGTGGGGGGAAAGAAATTGGAAAGTATTGCTTAAAAATTTCAGTCTTGGGGCTTCCCTGGTGGTGCAGTGGTTGAGAGTCTGCCTGCCGATGCAGGGGACACGGGTTTGTGCCCCGGCCCGGGAAGATCCCACATGCCACAGAGCGGCTGGGCCCATGAGCCATGGGCGCTAAGCCTGCACGTCCAGAGCCTGTGCTCCGCAATGGGAGAGGCCACAACAGTGAGAGGCCTGTGTACCACAAAAAAAAAAAAAAAAAAAAAAAATTTCAGTCTTGGAAAACGAAAAAATTCTGGAGATGGATGGTAGTAGTGGTTGCACAGCAATGTGAATGTACTTAATGTCACGAACTGCACACCCAAAAATAGTTAAAATGGCAAATTTTATGTCATGTATATTTTTCCACAATTTAAAAAGAAATTTAAAAAGAATACTTGGCTTACTCTTCTAAGGTATTTTTTTTGCTTATATTAATTTTCATTCATCATTCACTAACCTTGAAAGTATCACTTATGTGAACACTTAATGTGTTCCTCTGGCCAGACCAGAAAGCAAAATGTAAGGAGAAATTCCTATGTTCTATTTTCTATTGCATTTCTATTTCTGTTGTATGCTACCCCATGACATAATATTGCAGTGGTTCTCAAACAGGACCTTATTTAAAAAGCACAGAGCCCAAGGCCACATAAGAATTACAGAATCAGAATATTTGAAGAGTCCTACCCAAGAATTTTTTTTTTTTTAAAGAAGATGTTGGGGGTAGGAGTTTATTAATTAATTTATTTATTTTTGCTGTGTTGGGTCTTCGTTTCTGTGTGAGGGCTTTCTCTAGTTGTGGCAAGTGGGGCCCACTCTTCATAGCGATGCGCAGGCCTCTCACTATCGCAGCCTCTCTTATTGCGGAGCACAGGCTCCAGGGCGCAGGCTCAGTTGTGGCTCACGGGTCTAGTTGCTCCGCGGCATGTGGGATCTTCCCAGACCAGGGCTCAAACCCGTGTCCCCTGCATTGGCAGGCAGATTCTCAACCACTGCGCCACCAGGGAAGCCCCCAAGAATTTTTTTTTAACTCCCCAGTAATTCTGATCATAAAACTTGTTGGGAATGACTTTACTTTTTTACTCGGTGTGTGGTCTTAGCTGAATACTGACAGAAACTGATTTTTCAGAGCTGTGGAAACACCATAATCTAACTCTCTCATTAAGAAATAAACACATTTAGGAATTGGAAACATTTCTAAGATTCCTTCCAAAACTGAATAACATAACATGAAAGCTTTCACTGTCTTTCATCCACTATCTAGGCTATTGTGGTTAGCAAAAAGCAATAATATATTCATTCTATACCTAAGGCCTTTATAAGAACAGCATGATCCAAGAAAGTCTAATAATCTCCATTGATCCATAAAATTTGATGGCAATATCATTATGAATCCATCCTAAACTAATTCCCTTTAATATAAGCATGAATTATATATTCAAGTCATGGTATGTGGAGTCTAAACTCACTTAGTCAGGCTGATATTGGAAAATACACTTATTTAACACATGATGGCCTTACCAGAATATATATTTAAGTTGACCCAAGATCTTCTAATATATATGTTTAAAAAATCTTATAAAAAACAAATTAGCTTCAAAAGTTCTAGAGTACATTAGAAAACTGTCTTTCTAAGGGGAAAATATTACCAATTACATGGGCATAAACTCTGAAGCTTCTTCTCCTCTGAACCCATTTTTCACATAAGCATCAAATAAATTTTCTTCACACACAACTCTGAGCAAGTCATTCTTGTAACTTAAGCAATGCGAACAAAAAGTGCCAATTCTTCAGGCATTTTGCGTGTTAATGCAAAGCCCAAACTCCCTAGTGCAACATTAAGGTCACTAGGCTATGACTCCAAATATTTTAGGGACTGCATTAGCCACACTGTTTCAGTTGTTTATCACCACAGAGTCAAAATTACAAGACACAAGAGACTGAAATGGGTTCTACTCTCCATGTATTCCTTTCTTGGTGTGGCACTTAGTTAAGCCCAGATTGCCCCTGCACTCTTCCTAACCTGCTGCCTGGCGTCGGGGTTCTTTATCTGTGTGAACTTGGCCCTAGAGCTGGAGCTGCTCCCTTTTCAATCAGGGAATGACCAAGGGCTGCTCCTGCTTGATAATCCAGCCTCTGTGAGCATGGCAGGGTGCAAAAGAAGGCATTCCCATCCTTCCATTACCTTTCCTGATGGCAAAGAAAGTGGTCCCATCAGGACATCCAGTCACAACTCTTATCTCAGGTCTCCTGTCATCTCTTTTCAAAATGTAATCTATGAACGTAATTTTTCAAGCAAGCATAAATTTTAAACCAAGAAGTACTTCAAGAGAGAATTTACAGGTGCCATTTGTTCCATTGTCTTTTTGTAGAGGTGCAGCTTATATTTGAGAATAAGCACAAATATCTCAGCCAATCTTGCTTAAAAACAACAGATAATAGTCATAGTTTTAAAAATTATAGCTGCATCCCATAAGACAGAAAAATCATTATATACAGAATCCACTCGGGGGATATTCCTGAGGTCTTGTATAGTATCAACTAACCTTCCCTAAAATCATTTGTATTATTTTTCTTGAGCTGCAGTCATTGTGGACTCGTTTACCTTTCTTCTTACACAGACTTATACCTTCCCAACTGCATACATACATTCACCCTGTATTTTCTACCTGGACATCGTTACATCCTTCACTGCTTTTTCTACCTAGTAACGTGACCTTCCTTCGAAGGATCTCCTCACTCTCTCCCCCACTGTGGTGATTTCCATGGCCCTTCCAACTGGAACTGAGCTCCTCACCTTTAAATTCTCATTGCATTTTATTTATGCCCCTTTTGAGCCACTTAAGCACATTCTTCCATCCACCAAAGAAGTCTGAATACAGATTGAATATCCTTTGCCAGATTTTATCAGTATGATTTGAGTGAGTTTATACTCACTGAAAGCAGAAATCTTGTATCATTTATCTTTGCATTCATACCAATATCGTATCAGTAATTTTTAGTCAATTAATGAATGATATTAGAAAATTATTTACTATCTAAGAAGTCACTCTTATTAAGATCATTTTAAGTGGATCTCTGGTTAAAAATAGAACAAATTTGAAATAGAACAAAATAGAACTGTATCATGAATTAATATAGTGGTAACCATAAATTTAATACATTTTCATAAACAGAGCTAAAGGAAGTCTCTGCTGTCTGTTACAGAATAAAAGAAATATAGCATCTTTCCAACCCTGTTCCTGTCTTCTCTCCATGTATTCTTTATTATATATTCCACTTGCTTTAACTGCTGTTAGGTTCAAGGTCTACAATCATTAGGCCTCATGTGAGGCCTAATGATTGTATCTAAATAGCACTGTTGTATCTCTTGTATCTAAATAGCAATATGATATTGCAACCTTTAGATACGAAGCACTTGGAATTGCCTTTTTATTTTGATTATGCATGCTCCATAACAGTATCTCCAAAAGCAGTCCACAGCAAGGAAACAAAATCATTAAATAACAAATTTCTAATATTCCGAAGTCAGCACTTTTTGGTCATTCCCTCTTTTCCCTTCTTGAAATTATGTCAGCTTCTATGATTATCTTAATTACCTATTTGCTTACTTGTGTACTGTTCTTCTTTAACAATATCTACACAGCTATCCCATTGATACTAGAATATAATTTCTATGAAAGCAGAGAATCTACACCGTGGACTGAAAACAGTGTCTGGCATTACAAGAATCACTGCATAAATATTGAATGAGTGAACTTCATCATCAATTAACACTTTCCCTTCTGAAAACTATATTTTCAAGACAATGAAATGATAGGGTTATTCTGGAGTCACACAATATAAATGTCTTTTATTGAAACAAGCCTAGATTGCTTGTTTCAAGCAATCTGAAAATGGTTCTTAACCCAGGGAAGAGGAGGAGGAAACACAAGGAGCTTGTAGTACACACTGCAGCTGAGCCTGACTTAGGGAGTCTAGATTATGGGCTGGATGTGGTATGCATCAGCATGCATTTTTTTAATAGTTCCTCCTTAGGTGATTTTTTTCAGAATTCAAACCCAGAGCCCAAGTTCTCAACAGCTGAATGTCTTTCTCTATACACTGAATTACCTCAGGTCGTTAGTCTCCCACTAGCAGCCCAGTGCCAGGCCCTCCTGTGCCTCAGGGCCACATGCAAAGTCCAGCACATACAACCCCAGAGGCCTGGCTCTGACATCAGGAAAACTAAAGGCAAGAGATATGCCTAAGGCCAGAAACCCTGGCTAGGTTGACTCTTTCCAGGCCTTTCTTGGGAACTTGGTACTAAATGGAGCCCTAGGACCCCTACTGGCTTGGCTTGGCTGTCTGGTCCCCACTGACAAGGCTAAGTGGGGAGGGTAGATGAGAAGCCCATCCTACAAGGCTCCTCTGGGTGGGTGTACTGATCAGGGCTTTATAAAAATAATCTTAGGGGCTTTGCCTATTAAGAGATATCATAGACAGCAGGTAATAAGCTCCTCAGACACATTCTACCAGGACTCCCTGGGACTACATAGCCTTTGAGGATTGGAGAGCCCATGAACCCCTCCTCTGAAGCAGTGCTAAAGAGGAACCAATTCTCCCTTTTCTGACTGGGTACCATGCAGGGCACAGTTGTCTACATGAGAGGCGGATAAGCACAGGGACTAAAAATGGGGTTTGGAAGCCAAGGTTTTGCTCAGGCGATCCTGATGGGGACCCATGATTGAGAAATGCTCCAGGGCCTTTGACATTTTGACATTTGACATTTCTAGGCTGACTCATGATTATGATTATGATTAATCATAATCATCATTGTATACCAATCTCTCCTCCCACTGACACATTTTTAGTTACAAGTAACAAGCCAACCTTGAGAAGAGGCTACAAAAGGACAGTCTAAGAGGTACGGAGGGAAATAAAGTACGTGTATTTCAGGACTTCTAAACACCAGTTACCTAAGTTTAAGATGAAAAAGAAATAATGTGAATTTTCTAATTAATAAAGAACTTGCTCAATTATTTTCATATAGATGATGGTAAGTGTCCAATTATAATGAATTTAGAACCCACTGGATATAATTAATTACAATAGTAATAAGAAATTACATCCTTTGCACCAGTAAAATTTATGATGGAAAGTTGAGATGTGAATTTTAAAATATACAAGAAGGTACATAATTTTTCAAAATTATTTTAGGGGAAACATGTACACCTCTGGATCCTAGTTTAATTTCCCTTTTTACTGCATGCTATGGAAAGTTCCATAATATGAGAGAACCCAATAATATATAAATTTATTATACTATGCATGTGAATAAAGTTTAAAAATTAAGACTATCTAGAATTAGTGTATACTATGCTGCCCCATAACTTTAATTAAGCAAACCAGAAAATAAGTGACAAAATTTCTTAACTAGCCAAAAGAGCTGTCAAAAATTCCACATTTGATTAAGTCAAAGTGTTAGGTGATTGAAGAACTATTGGAAATAGGTACAGGGCTCCTTATCAGGAGGGAGATAAGAAAAAGCAAAAAGAGCAATCCTAAGAACTGCAAAAATTAGAGCAATCTGATGCCATTAAAGAAAGGATAAATATTGCCATATATCTAAATATTACAGGGAAACATATAACTGTATTATTGCAGAGGGCAAAAACAGATATTTGATAATTATACCAACCTCCAGAAGAAGCAAAATGGACAAAGGAGGAAAAATCATGTTTGTTTAATGAAGAAAAAAGTACTGAAATATATTTTTATCAAGAATGAATAAATTAACTTGTCCCTAAACATTCATTAGAAAATTCATTCATGTGGAACAAATTCCTTCACCAATATTTCTGAATATGTGTTAATGTGCAAAAGCATATTTTTATAGTTACCTTTATTATGTCTATAATTTGATATTCTCACACAGTCTCCTTAATTGATTATGCTCATACTGTTAACATAATATTATTGGCTTGTTTTTATTTTTTATTTTTTTTTGTGATATGTGGGCCTCTCACTGCTGTAGCCTCTCCCATTGTGGAGCACAGGCTCTGTAGGCGCAGGCTCAGCAGCCATGGCTCACGGGCCCAGCCGCTCCGTGGCATGTGGGATCTCCCCAGGCTGGGGCACGAACCCGTGTCCCCTGCATCCACAGGCGGACTCCCAACCACTTGCGGCACCAGGGAAGCCCCTATCAGCTTTTTTAAAAGACTGATCTTCCTTCTGTAATTTCTCCTAGTGCCATGGTTACATTTCGGTTGTTGTTTTCTGTGCAGAAATGCCCTTTACCTTCTTCTTTCATCTTTGACTCCTATTTCCATCCTCGATGGAGATGCACTACACTTTTCAGCCTTCCTTGACAACCCCACCCAGAGTTAGGGTCCTTTGTCCCATGGTTCCTTATATGTACTTCTAATATATTAACAATGAAGCACTACATTATAAAATTGCTCTTTACTAAATTCTTTCTTAACAACAACAACAACAAAAAAACATTTCTTATTCTTTTTATTATCTCCATGGCCTATCAAAGAGCGTGATATAAACTGGGCATTCCATAACTACCTACTGAATGAAGGGAATGTAGAAAGGTCCTAAAATTTTGCCATTGTGACTGAAATCATGAAATAAGCTTAGATTGTATGATTTAATAAGCAAAGCCAGAGCAAACATTCTTATTTAGATTTCATGTTCATGGCAATAAAAGGCAGCCTGTTGGAAGGTGTGAAATTCAATTATCATGCTGTTACTATGATACCATTTGAAAACACAACTTAGTACATTAATATATACTTCATTGATACTTATTTCTTTATCTTAAGTAAAGAAATAAAACTACCCATTTTGATTGTTTCTGACACACTACTCATAAGAGAATTACCAAGATGAAACATTTACATGTTCAAAAGATTACTGATATTTGGAAATGTATATAAGTTGCAACAAGGCCATATTATTCGTGAACATGATCTGAAAAAATAAAAATAGCATTAGCAGAGGAAATCAAACAATGCTCAACTTTATTAAGTCCTGAAATAAACACATGTATATGTATATACATATGTACATGCATATATTTCTATAAATCAAAGTTGAGATCAAAGTGAGTGTATAATTTTGTATTTTTAACAAAGCATTAAATTGGGAACATTTCCTCTGTCATAAACTAATCTCATAAAATATTCTTCAAAATTGTTTAAGGTTCATATGTGAATATGCTGTAAATTATTAAACTATTCTCTATCCTTGGGAACTGTTTACAAATATATTCTTCAATGAACATTATATTTGTGTACCTTTCTGATTATTTAGTCTAAGAGAAACTAATTTTCATAGTGTTTTCTTTTTTCCTACAATTTGGGTATTTCTTTCAGATAATTTTTTTTCATAAAAACAAAATGCCTTCAACATGAAAAAAAATAACATTTGCATTTCAATATTATGCTGGTTGTTTTTTGGTCCTGGTATTTATATTATGGACAGTAAAAAGGAATGATCTGAAATATGAAATCACAGAAATTTATGGCAATAGAATTCTGAGGATATTATTTAGATCATTGTGTCTTTGAATATCCACTCTTTCAGATATCATATGAAAATGTTATCACCAGGTAAAGTCTTCCTAAAGAGATGGCAAAGTATAATGTCCCTTGGTAAATAGTAACGTGAACATTAAAATCTAACAGTGTTTTAAATAAACTGCTTAATTTCAAATAAGCTACTTAATTTAAATAACTCTACTTAATGGCTAATAACTTATAAAAATAAGTAAGTAGATAGTGTTAAAGATGTTTGAATAACTACTAACGAGGCACTTTCAAAGCTACAGAAAAGAAGCAAATATTATCTTGCATTTTAGAAGTTGCAATCCAGGTAATTATTAATTATTCCAAAATTAACTGTTTAGGTTTGTGATATAGGATTACTGCAGTCCAATCTCCACATGATACCAATGATTTTAGAGTTGGTCTTCAAAATGTATTGCCGTGAAAAAAAACATGCACTGGACTTAGAAGAACATTATACACAAAAGAATTAATATAGAAATTTTCAAATATTTACATGTTCAAAAGATTAATGAGGGCTTCCCTGGTGGTGCAGTGGTTGAGAGTCCGCCTGCCGAAGCAGGGGATGTGGGTTTGTGCCCTGGTCCGGGAAGATCCCACATGCCACGGAGCAGCTGGGCCTGTGAGCCATGGCCGCTGAGCCTGCGCGTCCAGAGCCTGTGCTCCACAACGGGAGAGGCCACAGCAGTGAGAGGCCCGTGTACCTCCAAAATAAATAAATAAATAAATAAATAAATAAATAAATAAATAAATAAATATTACTAATTCTTGAGAAATGTGTATGATAAAACAATATGCAACAAGGTCAAATTCTTGTCAATATTGTTTAAAATATCAAAATAGTACTAACAGAGGAAATAAAATACAGTTTAATTTTATAAAATTCTGATAATTAAAAACTTGAAAAGTGATTAAAATCCCAAATAAATATAGAAAATAACATTGTGTGATCTTGTAACAATTTGAAACACTATTATAAATACTGTTAAATATATGTTCACAACATATCAAGAAAAATGGTAAAATTATTTTAATAAGGAGTAAAAAGTAGAAAAAACAAGATTCAATTATCTATTAAAACTATATCTATCCATAATAAAGAAATTAAAAAGTGAAAACACAACTAATTTCATTTTCTATTTATTGTTCCAACTTGGCTTATTATTTTATAGATCAAAGTAATAAGCACTTTGAAAAAGAGGATCTTTGCAGTTACGATGGGGAAACCATCATGACTACCATCCAAAAGCAAGTAAATCATGAATAATGTTACAAATAAGTACATATGAAAGTAGAACATATTCAATAATGGACTTTTCATACATCAAAGTATAATTATTCAACTGAGTAGAAGCTGTATTTTAAAAAACTGGCTCTCAGGCCCAAACTCCATCAACCAACAATATTCCTGCGCATAATAGTACACAACTCTGCAACTCTGCTCTTATGTTTATCAGATGGTATTTTAAAACTGGACAGAATTCTGACACACAAGATTTATGTAGGTGAAGGCTTAATATATAACCTTCAAGTAGAACATGATCTTACGGGATCATAAATTATTTATGATTTAAAAAATTCAAAGGGAGAGAGGGAACAGGAAAGAACACTAATATCTCCTGGGTGCCTCCTATAATACATATAGAAATTGCAACACCTATTATTAAAACTCAACAGCTAAACACCTATATATTTATCATGTAACTTAAGAGATCTTTAAATCATCTGTAAGTAGTAAATATTCCCTTGTTGACACCAAAATATAAGGTCCAGATCATTACACACATCATTTAACTTAATCCTCTCAGTAACTCAATTAAGTTAGTATGACTACGTGCATTTTCCAGGCAGGGAAACTGAATACCAGGACATTGGGTAATTTACCCAGAATCATACTAGTAGGTAGTAGAGTCAAACACAGATTATTCTAGCTCCAACCCTCTGCTTTCATAATGCATCCCACTGCCTACCATATGGAAAAGCATGCACTTGGCAAAACTCTTCATTTAATGATGAATGATGACCACAGTCTCAAAGGAAATACTATTCTGCTGTGTATAACATTAGGATTCAGTAGCTGATCACCGCACATCAAACTTCCATCTCTAGTCTTTCACTGAGGAAACTCTGGCTTTTGAGGGAAAGGCAGCTGATCCTAAAGTAATTTGCCTCTAAAAGGAAGTAGTCTATTACCTTGCCTTAAATAATGCAGCATTCAGTTATTACTTCCTGTCAGAACGACAGTTTAAGCACAAGGCATTAAAAAACTGTTTTCTCCTGTTCTAGCTGTCTGTTATTTATTGCCTCATACACTACTTGTCTGGAAGTGATGGATAAACATTTGAAGGGAAAGATCCATCATTCTGGGTGCTCCATGAAATTCAAGATGGATAAAAGTCAATGTTTCAGGCTCATCTACTTTTAGCTTTCTTTCTATAATAAGCTAAAAACAAGCTTTAAGTATTTTAAAAGACTCTTCTAGTAAAAACCAAACAGACAAACAAACAAATGAAAAACAGCTTTATCAGTTTCTGCATCAATTTCTAAAGAATGGTTTCTATTCCAATATGTTAAGGATTATTTTTTTCAATTTTGGGAAAAAACAAATGTATCTGAAACAATTAAATTGTCTTTCTGCAACACGATTTTGAGACTATGACTTATTCTTTGGATTATGTTTTAACATAACAAAAAGAGAAGCAAGCAAATACTGGCACTATCAACACAGTCACATGCTATTTCTATGATCAGAGTGAAACTCCAAACTGCACATCAAAAATCTTTTCTTAAAACCAAGGTTAATTTATTTATAACAATAATACTTGCAAATACTCATTAAACACTACTGTACTTTGAGCCAGCAACCATGCTAAGATTTTTTACATAAATTATCACATTTAATGTGATAGTTCTTCCCCTGATAACTAGTGGCTCTCCCCCACCTCCTTAATTGCTTAAAATTATCTCAATGAAGCTTTCCCTTACCACCTTCCTTAAAATTGCAATCCTTCCTTTCCCTGTACTCTCTGTTGTCTTTCCTTCCTTTATTTTATTTTTTCCCATAGCATTTGTCACTAACAGATATAGTATATATTCTACAAATGTATTTATTTATTGCCTACCTCTCCAAATGTGAATGTAATCACCACGAGGGCACAGATATTGTAATTATTTGTTTATGATTTCTTCATACCTGCTTTCTTCAGTGTTGTAGTCCCAATGTCTATGATAGTGGCTGGCCCATCGTTGGTACCAAAAATATTAATTTAATGAAGGTGTTTAGTCTTTATGAACAACCCTTTGAGATATTAACACATTCTGTTGAAAAAACTAAGACTGAAAAGATATATAAAAGTGACTAACTGAAGTCATAAAGCAAGTAACTACTCAGGCAGGTTTACAGACTCTCAAGTTCAATCCTCTCTATTCACTATACTGCTTCTAGAAAAGAGAACATCCCAACCAAAGTCTGTCTATTTGTTCTATGGACTTACAGATCTTTGAATAAATGATGAACAGGTCAAGAAATTATAGCAAGGAAATATACCTTTTAAATACCCTTCATGAGTGGTCCTCATTTTTTTTTTCCCACTGGTCCTCCTTGAAAAGGTCATTCACGTGGATGAGCAGGTAGTTTTGGAAGGGACGCAAATGGGGTTTGAGGGAGAACAGGGATCAGCTCAGACCATCTGTATCAACCCTGGAAATCAATGTGTTGACAGATGTCACAGCCAGTTTTCCCTCATAACCAGTAACCTGAATGTCATGAAATATTTGCTGAGACAAGAAAATGAATTATACACAAAATTTAAGCTTATGTAAGGACTTTACTTGAAAAGAAAAAGTAGTGAAAAACTATAGATATTTGAAATCTTTATACCCCATATGATACATACATAATAGTGCACACATTCTTACTTCAATATATATTTAAGACTTGTTTACTATATTTTTTCATCTACCTTTCTCTAGCCCATTTTGAAAATAAAATCAAGTAATTCAATTTCCCATTACACACACCACATATATTCACTTGTATTCTTTCTTTTCCCCCATGCTCTCAAACAACAATCAGAGCCACAAGCAAAGATTGGTCCACATTTGAGGAACTTGATGAAAAGAATATATTTTGCTATTGCCAGAATAGAGGGAGATGATTAAATTAGGAAGGTAACTACTTCAAAGAAAATATCTTAGCCATAACGAATGGATGAAAGAATGTCTCCCATGGCAATAGAAATAAAAACAAAAATAAATAAACAGTACCTAATCAAATTTACAAGCTTTTGCACAGCAAAGGAAACCATAAAAAAAAAAAAGAAAAGACAATTTATGGAATGGGACAAAGTATTTGCAAATGATGTGACAGATAAGAGCTTAATCTCCAAAATATACAAACAGCTCATACAACTCAACAACAACAAAATAAACAACCCAATCAAAAAATGGGCAGAAGGCCTTAACAGACATTTCTCCAAAGAAGACACCGATGGCCAACAGGCACATGAAAAGATGCTCAACATCACTAATTATTAGAGAAATGCAAATCAATACTACAATGAGGTACCACCACACACCGGTCAGAATGACCATCATTAAAGAGTCTATAAATAACAAATGCTGGAGAGGGTGTGGAGAAAAGGAAACCCTCCTACACTGTTGGTAGGAATCTAAATTGGTGCAGCCACTATGGAGAACAGTATGGAGGTTCCTCAGAACACTAAAAATAGAATTACCATATGAGCCAGCAATTCCACTCCTGGGAATATACCTGGACAAAACTATGATTCAAGAAGACATATGCATCCCTATGTTCACAGGAGCACTATAAACAATAGCCAAAACATGGAAGCACTCTAAATGTCCACTGACAGATGAATGGATAAAGAAGATGTGGTACATGTATACAATGGAATACTACTCAGCCATAAAAAGAACGAAATAATGCCATTTACAGAAACATGGATGCAACTAGAGATTATCATACTAAGTGAAGTAAGTCAGAAAGAGAATGACAAACACCATATGATATCACTTATGTGTGGAATCTAAAATATGGCACAAATGAACCTAACTACAAAACAGAAACAGACTTATAGACATAGAGAACAGACTTGTGGTTGCCAAAGGGGAGGGAGCAAGGGAGGGGGATGGAGTGGGAGTTTTGGGTTGGTAGATGCAAACTATTACATTTAGAATGGATAAACAACAAGGTCCTAATGTATAGCACAGGGAACTATATTCAATATCCTGTGATAAGCCATAATGGAAAAGAATATAAAAAAAGAATGTGTATATGTGTACAACTGAGTCACTTTGCTGTACAGCAGAGATTGGCACAGCATTGTAAATCAACTATACTTTAATAAAAGAAAAATTGAAAAAAAAGAATCAATATCCAGCTGCTCCTACTTTTCCTACTGACCGTTTTCTTCTCACCACTCACCTGGACTAGAGTGACATTTATGGTAGGGATTGCAAGACTGGAATTTTAAAGTTTAACAGAGTTAAGTAACTTTTTAGAAAGAGAGTTTGCCTGAACCATTTTGTTTATTCTTTTGTCTATAAATACTACTAATATAGTAAAGAATACGTAACCAAAAGAAACAGAAAGAATCTGACCAAAAAAGGATGTTAAGAATATGTGAGGGGGCTTCCCTGGTGGCGCAGTGGTTGAGAGTCCGCCTGCCGATGCGGGGGACGCAGGTTCGTGCCCTGGTCCGGGAGGATCCCACATGCCGTGGAGCAGTTGGGCCCATGAGCCATGGCTGCTGAGCCTGTGCATCCAGAGCCTGTGCTCCACAACGGGAGAGGTCACAACAGTGAGAGGCTCGCATACCACAAAAAAAAAAAAAAAAAAAAAAAAAGAATGTGTGGGGAATGAATCTATGGGAAGTGAGAATAGTTACTTTCTAGAAATTATTAGTCACACAGAAGAATACCATGTCATTGTGAGCTCTTCTGGAGTGGTGAGTGTAAAGCAGAGCCAAAAATAAACCCAACCCTTCTGAAAGTGAAAGAAAGCAAAATGAATCAATTCTTTACCCAGGGAAACTAAAAATTATGTAACTGGACCCAAAAAAGTTCTATTAGGAAGAATCATTTAGTTTTATGAGCTGGCAGATCCCACCTGAAATCCAAGGGACCTGATTATAAAACATGTAAGAACATCCTGAAGATAAGCTATAACCTCCAATAGTTTCTGTTTAACAAATTCTTTAGTAAACACAGGGCTACTGTAGTCAATAATTATTTCTGTCCAACCCCCTCTCCTCCAACTGACTTGTTTCTTTAACATTAACTTTGAAATAAGTCAAAATCTTGTTAATGGCAGTGGCTGAGAATATCAAAGAGGGATACAGGCTGAAAAAGGAACAATGAATCATGATCCAAATGCTTAAATATTTTCTTCCATTCCTATCCTTTTGAAAATGGAAAATATCAGGAAAAGTGAGGATATATTTTTTAAGCATAAATGTTTCACAGGCTTATGCAGAAATTATATTAGCTTTTAAATGAATTAGAAATTTAAAACTTAAATTTTTCTAAAATTTATTTTAAGATGATATGAGTGATGGTAAAAATATATGGCTCAGGTTTTCTCCAAAAAAAAAAAAAAAAGAGAACCAAAGAGCTCTTGTGTACTCCAGTTAAAGAGCAATCCTTTGTAACCTTAAAAAACACAAAACACCTACTAAGTATCTAAGTAATGATGTCAGAGCAACTTGCTAAGTGATTAATAATGAAAGTCATACTTTAATGGTGTTTTAAATAATGTTTTATTTTAGCCAACAAAATGAAAAATTACAATAACATTTGTGTTTCAGAAATACGTAGTTTGGTTTTTAAATGAGTAAGAATTACATATATAATACATTACCTTTCATTTACACTACAGGAAAAGCTAATTAAAAAAACAACCACTCTACCATAATATATTTAAAAGCCGCCTCAAATGTCATATTATATTGAAAGTTTTAGAGTCACATCCACCACATTCCTTATGCATAACATTATGCTAATAACTATCCTTTCAACTTCAGAATTCCCGAGTTAATCAGTCACTTTGTGGTCCAGGTTAAAATTGCCCATTTTCTTGCCCAGTTATGATGAACTACATGCTTATTTGAAGATTGGCTTTGCATGCATAGGACTCACAAAGTCTCTGTAACATATGCATATATAAATGGGTAAGACACCTCAATGTTAATTGCAGCACTATTTACAACAGCCAGGTCAAGGAAGCAATCTAAATGCCCATTGACAGATGAATGAATAAAGAAGATGTGGTACATATATACAGTAGAATATTACTCAGCCATAAAAAGCAATGAAATTGGGTGATTTGTAGAGATGTGGATGGACATAGAGACTGTCATACAGAGTGAAGTAAGTCAGAAAGAGAAAAACAAATATTGTATATTAACACATATATGTGGAATCTAGAAAAATGGTACAGATGAACCGCTTTGCAAGGCAGATATAGAGACACAGATGTAGAGAACAAAGGTATGGACACCATGGGGGCAAGGGAGGGTGGTAGTGGTGGGATGAATTGGGAGATTGGGATTGACATATATACACTAATATGTATAAAATAGATAACTAAAAAGAACCTGTTGTACAAAAAATAAATAAATGGGGCTTCCCTGGTGGTACAGTGTTTAAGAATCCACCTGCCAATGCAGTGGACATGCATTCAAGCCCTGGTCCAGGAAGATCCCACATGCTGTGGAGCAACTAAGCCTGTGCACCACAACTACTGCACCTGCACTCTAGAGCCTGTGAGCCACAACTACTGAGCCCATGCTCTACAACAACTGAAGCCTGCGCACCTAGAGCTCATGCTCCATGAGGAGAGAAGACATTGCAGTAAGAAGCCCGTGCACTGCAACGAAGAGTAGCCCCCACTATCTGCAACTAGAGAAAGCCTGTGAGCAGCAATGAAGGCCCAACGCAGCCAAAAATAATACGCAAATAAAATAAATAATAAATAAATAAAAGTTTTTTTTTTTAAATGGGTAAGAAGGGAGCACTAAGCCCATCAACACAAGCCCACAGTAGAGATGAGGGACAGTCCCTACAGAAGAGAACTGCCCTGTTGAATACAAAGAGATATGGTGTCAGATTTAGGACCTGAGAGAACAGGTCTTCCTGAAAGATGATTGGTTTTAATATGTATCCTTTATTAAAAGTATATTATAAATATACTACCATATAAAATTATAAGTTCAAAAGTATTATGATGATAGAATTCACTTTTACACTCTTCACGTATTGTGTGCAAATTAAAGCAGTGCTTCTGATAATGCCCCTAAAGAATTACTGAGGAGAATTAAATAGAATAAGCCCCAAAATCAAAGAAAATGCTTAAGCCAATGATCAAGCAATTTATTTTTCTCTATTCTGAAACACTGTTGCTGTCTTGCAAGGATAAAGTGCTCTTAGTATTTGTTCGGTCCTCATCTTAAGGGCATGGTAACTAAAGGTCATACTCCACTAATTAATCAATTGCAGACTCATTTAGGACCTCCAAAATAACTCTCCTAGGTTTCCAATCTCTCTTTCCACAGCAAAGAAGGCCAACTTTTAAATATAAACATAACTGTCTCTAAGTAATATTATTGCCTCATCTGTATGTTCATTTATTTCTGTGATAAGAATAATGGTGTGTAGTACATCAGCTATAAGTGATTGACTAAAGATGTTTACCTTTTGAGGTTTTTTTAAAAAAAATTTTTTTAGAAGGATTTAACACAGTATAAAAACAATAGTTTTGTAATCCTGTCTTTGTGTCTTTTTCTTCATCCCCAACCATGCAGATACTTTAAGATCAACTATCAGAAATCTTACAAATGCACATAGAAAGAGAAGAACACATGAGTCATCTCTCCCTACACATATCCCTAAAAAAGTTCTAAGACCATGGCACATAGAAGGCAGAAGAATCAATCTAACAGTGAAGAGAACCAGTAGGCCTAAAGAGATATCATTGAATGAGAACGGAGGGCAATGGGCACCAAGAGTTCTATATGATACACAATAAAACATGGTTAACTTTCAGACATAATGTAATAGTGCTACAAAATGTTAGAAGAGGAAACAATAGTTCTATCACCATGAATCTTCTTTCATACTGTGAGAATATCTTGATAAAGCAAAATGCAAGGACCATTTGGGAATCCAGATCTTAAATCAGCCTCTGCAAGTAACTCAAAATATGACCTTGATTAGCCATTTAATTTCTTTGGGTCACAGTTTTCCTAAATATATAATAAGGGACTGGACATAGATAATGTTTCAGATCATTTTCAATTCTAATACTGTATGACCTGTATGTTCAAATACTTGAGGAATGAAGGTTTTATTGCAATATTCTATCACAATACACATATCTATCTGATATATTCATACTAGTTATTTTGCACATAAGTAAACATGGCCTCAATTTTGAGATCTCTGAGGTCAGAGACCAACCACGAACCATGAGCATCTAGTACTGAGCAGGCTTTTAATAACTTGACATTGCATGAATAAAAGAGTGAGAGTAAAAGAAGATGGACATTAATAGTTCTGGGAATGAATAAATCACCTTTGTTAACTGTTCACATTTTAATAATCTGGATTTATCTTAATTATCAAGTAGATAGGGAAATTATACATGATAAAATTTATGCTTCAAATCACCTAGGATATGACCATTATTCAAAAATTAGTATTAAGAAATCTGAATGTCCCCTGGAAAATAAAAAAGTATCACTTTTCCTTTCTTTCTCTACTCAGTTCAGCAAAATACATTCCAGAAAGATCAAAAAATTCATTACAATCATTAAAACTTTAAATACTAGAATAAGTTAGTAAATATTTTGTGTACTCTTTGGTGATAAAGGCCCCTCTAAACCTGTTTCACAACCATGAAAATATTTAACTACCATGATATATTTAACCACAATATACTTAACTTTTCAAAAAATGGTAATGATGTATAGAAAAAGGTTACTAGAAATAAGGTTTTAAAATGAAAAGTGGTTGACATAAATTGCAGTAATAGCTTTTTGGATCCCTCTCCTAGAGTAATGGAAATAAAAACAAAAATAAACAAATCTGACCTAATTAAATTTAAAAGCTTTTGCACAGCTAAGAGAACCATAAAAAAAAAAAACAAAAAAAAAAAAACGAAAAGACAACCTACGTAATGGCAGAAAATATTTGCAAATGATGTGACAGACAAGGGCTTAATCTCCAAAATATACAAACAACTCATACAACTCAACAGCTAAAAAACAAACAACCTAATCAAAAAATAGGCAGAAGATCTAAATAGACATTTCTCCGAAGGATACATACAGATGGCCAAGAGGCACATGAAAAAACACTCAACATCACTAATCATTAGAGAAATGCAAATCAAAACTACAATGAGGTATCACCTCACACTGGTCAGAATGGCCATCAAATAATCTACAAACAACCAATGCTAGAGAGGGTGTGGAGAAAAGGGAACCCTCCTACACTGTTGGTGGGAATGTAAATTGGTATAGCAACTATGGAGAACAGTATGGAGGTTCCTTAAAAAACTAAAAATAGAACTACCGTATGACCGAGCAATCCCACTCCTAGGCATATACCCAGAGAAAACCATAATTCGAAAAGATACATGCACCCCAATGTTCACTGCAGCACTATTTACAATAGCCAGGACATGGAAGCAACATAAATGTCCATCAACAGAGGAATGGATACAGGAGATACACACACACATACACACACACACACATACATATGCATAAAATGGAATATTACTCAGCCATAAAAAAGAATGAAATAATGCCATTTGCAGCAACATGGATGGACCTGGAGACTATCACACTAAGTGGAGTAAGCCAGACAGAGAAAGATAAGTATCATATGATATCACTTATATGTGGAATCTAAAAAAAGAGATACAAATGAACTTACTTCTAAAGCAGAAAGAGGCTCATAGACATAGAAAACAAACTTATGGTTACCAAAGGGGAAAGGGGGTGGGGAGGGATAAATTAGGAGGTTGGGAATAACATAAGCACACTATTAAATGTAAAATAGATAACCAACAAGGACCTACTGTATAGTACAGGGAACTATACTCAATATTTTATAATAACCTATAAGGGAAGAGAATCTAACAATATTAATAATACTGAATATATATATATATATATACACACACACACACACACACACATATACACAACTGAATTGCTGTGCTGTACACCTGAAACTAATACAATATTGTAAAGCATCTATACTTCAATAAAAACTAAATAAATAAATAAATATTTTTTAAAATTAAAAGTGGAAAATAAGTAGAGGAAAATCTTGACAGAAGGGTCTAATGCACAAAGAACTCTTGTAAATCAATAGGTTAAACCCCAACATACTAATAGAAAATTAGGCAGACAAATAATTATAAAAATTCTTGTCAATTAATTATAGTATAATCTCAATACCGTATCCAAAGAGTGGGACGAAAATAGGATTTATTGCTCCCACATCAGGCAGATAAAGATGAAACACTCTATAAAACTCAGAATTATTAAATGTATGGAATAATCATACACAGTTGGTAGAATTATGTGGAAGACTCTGTAGTATGTTCAAACATAAACTTGATATTAGCCTTTGACTCAAAATCCCATTACTGAATCTTTTCTTAAGAAAGTAGTCTCACAAGTGAAATACTCGTCAAAGGGAACTGGATAGAAAATTATAGAAATATCCAAAGTATTTTATGATCCCCATTTGTTCAGACTACAAAAATATATTCTATAGTTGTATATATGTTTAGGGGCATCTAGTAGTACTCAGTAAATATTTTTTAATTAACCACATTAAATATTTTTTATTCTGTCATGTTATAGTTAAGTGCATTTTAATTATAGAAACTTTGAAAAATGTGTAAAAGTATAAATGATAAAATGACCCAACCTTCATTCCATTGATAAAGATACTAACTCTGTGGGGGATAGTCTTCCAGTCTATTTTGAATAAAGTGTGTGTGGTTGTGTGTGTGTGTGTGTGTGTGTGTATTTCTGTAAACCACAATTACAATTAGCTGTATGTATAGTTCTGTGCCATTTTCCAACATAACATGTTTTACAAGTATAACTATATTTCAGTGAACAATATGTAAGCATCCTTGTGTACATTTCTGATTATTTATTTAGGATAAAAACTGGTTTCCAAAGTTTAAATATTTTTTTCAAATTTTACTAAATTTTTCTTACCACTTGAAATTTTTTCAGATTAGTTTTGTTTTATAAAAACAAAATTCCTTCAAAATGAAAAAATAACACCAATTTTTCAATATTTTATGGGTTTTTGGTTTTGGTTATTGTATAAATATTATGGACATTAAAAAGGAATGATTTGAGTATTCAACTTACATCCACTAAATCAAAAAACTTATAGAATAGAATTCTGAGGATATTATCTAGATCATTCTATCTATAAATATTCACTACCTCAGAATCTATATGAAAATGTTATCAACAGAGAAGGACTTTCTGAAGAGGATGCAGAATATAGTGTCCCTAGGTAAACAATAGCAATGTGAACACAAAGATGTAACAGTATTTCAAATAAACTACTTAATTTTAAATAATTCCACTTAAAGGCTAGTAGACGGAAAAAGCAAATACAGTACTCAAAAATGTTTGAGTAGCTATAACTAGGCACTCTCAAAGTTACATATGACAATCATAATTCTGCCTTTTAGAGATTGCAATCCAGGAAACTACTGATTATTCTGAAATTGACATGGTAGGTTTATGACATAGAATCAGTGCAGTCCAATCTCCACATGATGCCAATGATGATATACCTGATGTTCAAAATGGAGATCATTGTCATAGAATGAAATGTACACTGAACTTAGAAGAATAGAATTTATATAATAATTCTAAAATGATCTGTGGCTCCTTGAGCAGTTCTTATTTCTCCTCCAACTTTTAAAAAATTTATAAACTTATATAATTAGTATTATTATTATGAGGAAATGAGATATGTATATGCAGAAATGTATCATCAGTTGTAAAATCTTTAACAAATATAAAATATTTCAAAAGATCTTGAAATAGATAGCTGTTTCCTGAAATTTCAAACTGTGCTAAGTAAAATGTTAGCAAACTTTATTCTAATTTTTATTATTATGTGTTAAACACAATGCTAATCTAAATTTACTACTAAATGGATCATCCTATTTTCCAAGCAAATTTGGATGAACTTTTATAAAGTTTTATATAAAGTAATTTGGTTCTTATTTACATTGTAGAAGGAAAGTTTGAATCACTTGTTATAAAAATTCATTAAGATCCCAGAAACAATCATAAAATTGATATAAGAATGTTAAAAATTAAAATATTGTTAGTTTCTGATAACAGAAGCATCAAAAATATTCAAGAAGTTCACTAGAAATCTGGAAATGAGAGCAATTTAAAGACATTAAATAGATGCTAAATAATAACTTAGAATTGAAACATTAATGTTTTTATATTTATACAAATGATGACTGTAACTTTGCCACATACAATTTCATGTGATCCTCTGATCAATCCAAGAAAGCAGATATTATTATACTCAGTTTAGTAGTGAAGAAATAAAGGCTTATGTTAAATGAGTAATATTTAGAGCTTATGTGAGAAAACATGAGTTTCCCATCCTCCTCTTTGGTCTAAGAGAACTTTTTAAGAGGACCTTGTGTAACCCCAGAAATACGTGTATCCAGCTAAGAGGCAACATTTTCCAGACTAGTTGGGCCATGTCACTAAATTACAGCTAAAGAACTGTAATGAGTAGTTGGAAAGTATCTTCAGGAAACCTCATCTAAAGGGGCATAGATAGCTATCCCAGCCCTTTTTCTTTTTTCCTTTTTCCGTTTCTTCCTGCTTTCTGCTTCCAATCTGACTATGACGGCCAGAGCTTCAGTACCATCTTGAATCAGGATCAGATCTTGAGAGTCTCATGCCATGGATAATGAAGCAGAAAGCTGAATGCTAATGAAATTATGAAGCCACCTTACCAGATGAGGACAGTAACTTTCCAGACATTTTTATAACAGAGAAAAAAATCAACTTGTTTTTGTTTATCTTATTAGTGACTCTTTTACTAGCAGTTAAATGTGAGAGATCAAACTCATTATATACAAACCTCCCTCTGCCCTAAGTCTTTTACCCATATTGTCTCATTTAGTCCTTCCTACAATATTCTTTTACAGCTGTGGAAACTGAGGCTTAACAAGGTTAAGTAACAAGCTTAAGATCATATTTATAAATAAATGGCATAAATAAGGGTTGAGTCCAGATCTTCTCTTAATCAAAAATGACCTTTTCTATAATGCCACCCTACCATTTATACACACATATAGAGACCTTACGTGTAATCATGTATTTCATGAATATTGTTTTTTCCTACATATGTTCTCCCTGATGGATCATTCATGTTCTCTCATCCTTCACCCCCTCACTTGGTGATATGAGAAACATAGTTAAGTCTTAGCTCTGAGATACTGGGAGCAAGTCCCAGTGGTAATCTCTCTAATCTTCCAGAAAATGATTCAACTGCTATTTTCTATTGACTCTCTTTTTTTTTTCCCTTGAAAGCAGACTTATGCAATAAAAATTCTCCCTCTTGTCAACAAATCCTCTTAGCATCACGTAATCATCTTTTCATGAAAAAGTAGCTAGGGGAACATTGCTAGCAATTTCTACATGCTCCAGGACTCAAATTACTAGCAAAGCTTGTGGCAATTCTGAACTAGAGGAAACTAAAAGTGTGTAGACATTGGACTGTCAAATACATCTGTGCCTCAGATTTAGTTATTTTTCTATGAGATGTCTGCCTATCCACTGACCTGTTATAGTCATACATCCTTAAGGTGACAGCATAATATGCTCTTCCTATTCAGTGTATTCAGTTTGCCTAAGTTTAAAGGCAATAGCATAAAGCAACAAAAACTGCCATCTCCAAATTAATGATTGATAGCCCATTATGTTTTTATTATTTAGACATAAGCCAAAACATATAATTAGCTCACTAAAACAAAAGCAATTTTACCTATTTCCCAAAAATCTTTTATAATTTGAATTCAAATTAACAATTATTCTGAAGCCACTCAAATTCCTTTAAATGAGATTTATTTAAATAACCTTGTGAGAAAAATATGGAAGTATTTCTGCATCCCCAACTGGGTATTATTTTCATAATCAATTTCACAGTCTCATTTTGTTGTCCTAAATCCTGAGTTCCTACAAGAGTTTCCTAGTTCAGGGACTTCCCTGGTGGCGCAGTGGTTAAGAATCCGCCTGCCAATGCAGGGGACACGAGTTCGATCCTTGGTCCAAGAAGATCCCACATGCCACTGAGCAACTAAGCCCGTGCACCACAAATACTGAGCCTGTGTGCCACAACCACTGAAGGCCGTGTGCCTAGAGCCCGTGCTCTGCAACAAGAGAAGCCACCCCAGTGAGAAGCCCCCACACCACAATGAAGAGTGGCCCCTGCTCACTGCAATTAGAGGAAGCCCGTGAGCAGCAACAAAGACCCAACACTGCCAAACATAAATAAAAGTAAATAAATCTATTTAAAAATTATTTTTTAAAAAAAAGAGTTCCCTAGCTAAGCTTTGTTTGGTTCATTCTTTAAATTGCTCTGATGAAAATATGAAACTGCCTTCCTTAGGCCAGAGATTCCTAAATTTGTTTTGTTCATAATGTTCTTAATAATTTTTTTCATACTCTTCTAGGCCAAAAGAAATACTGATGAGTTTTATTTATTAAGTGGTGAGGTCTAAAAACCTGAAGAAGTATTCATGTCATATTAATTTAATAGCCATTTGAAAAAAAATACACACAAATCCAAAGTAGTTCATGTAACATCCAATAGACATTGCTGTGTGTTTTAAATATTTTGCAGCACCCCTGCACATTAGCTACAGCACCTGGGGTGACTTGCCTACATTTTGGTATCCGTAGTTTTAGGCACTGTTAATATTGTATTTAGTTTGTCTGTAAGAATTACAATGGCAGGGACTGGACTCAATGTTTTCATTCCCCGAGCCTTACACAATGTCTGGCACATATAGGGCCTCAATTAATATTTGTCAAATGAAAGCGGACGAATTTGGATGACCAAGGGGATTAATGTTGACTTAATTTAAATGATTTTCTGTGGATGGAGTACTTAATACAGTGTGGTGATACAGCACGGTGATGGAGAATACAGGCTCTTTCACTTTTTCTCTATATGATTGTGTTTCTCTCATTTACAAAATGGGGATAATAATAATATCTATTTCATAGAACTTATAAGAGAATTAAATTAGAAATACACATAATTCACCAAGTCTAGTACCCAGTACACACTAAGTATTTAGTAAATATTGTTGTTATTATTTTGCTAGTTTATGTTTTATAGCATAGATGGGAAGACACTCAACTGTGGAAATGGTGGGAATAAATAAGAGAATAACATCTGAAAACATTAAGAAGACAATCAGGGTAATAATTATTTTTAAAAAGTGAGCTGTAGTTACAAACAGAATAAGAAAGCACAGTTACCATTTGCTTAGAAAACGCATTCAAAGAACAGGCTCTGCATGGCCAGACTCAGAAAGCTGCAGTATGACTGAAATTTGCCAACTGCCAAAAGTGAGACAACTCAAATCCCTTCATTTCATAGCTTGAAATTGAAGACCAAAAGCATCTCTTATTTCTAATCAGATTCCTAATTACAGCAACACAGGTTAGCACCCCTGTTGTATAAGGGGCTGCCAGTATTTCCATTATCAGTTCCCATTTTCAGGGCTTATTACAAAAGCACACGCTCCAGGGAGATTGTTGGCATAGAGGATCTCAGCATGGAAGAGAACATGTTTTACAAAATTTGGCATCAACTTTTCAACTGTAAATATAAAGAGATAGAAAGGCAACAATGAAAAGTCAAGAACACCCAGGCCGCTGGGATTGGAAATTGTGTTCAAGCTAATTTCAAATGTAATGTATAAATGAAAATCCGGCTCAGACCATTTAAAGAGAAAACACATATTTGAATTTAAACAATATCACCAAACACCTGTAACAAGACAGTAGAAGCAATATGATCTACCCATCTGAGTCCCATTAGTGAGTACTGGCATAAATCTAACTTCAATATCTATGAGGGATTGCTTCTTCACTCCTGGCGGGAGTGTTAAAAAAGGTAACATTTGTTTTTGTTTTGAACAATCTCTGCATTATTTTTTTTTTTTAAGAATTAGACTCAACCACCATTATTTATTTGTAAGCTTTCTGTCATATGCACTGGATGGTTAATGTACCTATTTTAGTTTCTTAAATATCCTTTTCTTTGACATTGGTTTTACTAACAGTTGTTAGCTTTTAAAACTGTTGTTAGTACTAGAAGCTGTTACAGTTACTTAAGCCAATGTGTACTTTTAACAGTTGTTCTTATAACTAAAATAATCCTTATAAGAATTAAGTCTTAATGTAGATGGGACCAGATAAGAAATTTTTTGACAATTATTTTTTGATATTCAAGGTGCTTTTGAGCTCATTTTATTGTGATCACCAAATAAAGTAGAAGCTATAAAGAATAGTTCAAAAGTTTTGCCTCAGAAAAAAGGAAGACATCACTCTTCTTTAACCTATAACACTGCAGAACCTTTCATGTGTTTCTTGATTCTTTTCAGTAGATCAACCCAAGGTTGAGTCCTGAGCTGTGTGGATTCATGTAGTCCTTAGGGCAGGAAATAACTGCTTTAACGCAAAAGACCTTCCTTCTAGGTACTGCTGTGTTACAGTGAGCAAAAACCTTATTTATGACTGGGATACCTAATTAAGTAGAATGAATAAAAAAATTTTAAAGCCCCAGTGGATGGAGGTCATGGAGAGTTGACAGAATTTAATAATTTGATACTTACCTCATACTTTTTTGCCACAAGTACAGCATCACTGAATTTATGAGGCTCTTTATCGAACCTTCTAGCTAAGAAATGTAGCAATTTACTAAAAGTGGACAAGCAATTTATGGAACAAATTTTAAAATGGATACTGAAAGCACAGAATTATGGAGCAGTACTGACCTCGGGAAATCATTTTGTATATACCTATCCATGTTGAGTTACTATCTAGTACATTCTTAAAAGTCATCCAGAAAGAAACAGTTAAAACCTCTTAGATAGCCAGTTCTGGATTCAATGCTATTAAGAATTTCTTCTTTGTGTCTAAACCAGTTTCTTTCTTCTACATGTAAGATATTTTTTCTCTTCTCTTAACCTCAGTGAAGATGGAGTATAGCTAGTTATGATCCTTTTTAGAGGACAAGTTCATGTATCATATATTCTTCTTTTAGAGACTGTATAAACTAGATACAGACTAAAAAGTATATAAGCAGAGTTATACTAATTGATTTTTTAAATTGTTTCAAAAAGGAGATAGGTCAACTCCCCACCCAGTTTATAAATTATCCTTGGCAAATCAGCCCTGATTCTTGCACCTGCTAAACTAGTAGTTTTTTATGTAGAACTAAAAATGCCTGTTTCATTTAACCCTTCAAGGAAGGGTTATCTATGATAGATACTAGTATCTATAATAGAAGAAAGAACTACTCTGTAGATGTAGGTCCAATTAATAATGTCAGGATGATCTCTTTTGGATGCTGATCAATTCCATCATTTACATAAGTTTTTTTTTATTATTACCCAAAACTGGATTGACAGGTCAAATCAATGTTGTGCTACATAAAAATCCTTTCCAGTAAAGAAGCATTTTTACTATCATACACTGTCTTACATTAAATTATACAGGTTATCTACAAATGTCCGAGTTTTTCTATCCCCATATAAAACTATAATTAAAAAGAGAACCATAATGAGAATCCAATGATTAAATTTATGATTTATTTTTTCTTTAGTGTTCTTCTTAAGGTACACAAATAGCACAGAGCTTGGCCCCAAGACATATTTTTAAAATGCTAAGTGAATTATTTCTGTAAGTATGCAAAAATATTCTGAGTTAGATAAGAAAATGTGGACTGCATTTTGTCCATCAAATTCACTCTCTCTATAAGCTAAAATAATAATTGACTAAAAGCCTTTCCCACTAGATTTGCTGATTTAAGGCAGAAACTATCTTATTCATTTTTGTATTACTGGGTCTTTTCAGAGTACCTGGTACCCCCAAAAAGTTGAATGACTAAATTAAATTAAAAATTTCTAATTTTATCAGTTTAATCACTTACTTAACCTTGACATGCATGCTTACTATTTTTCACACTGAGTATTAATATTGAATGAGTACTAAAACTACATCATCGGTGTATATAAATTAAACATACAAAAATCTAAATGTGTGTATATTGAAATTTTAAGTTTCTATACAAGTAATCAAAAATACAAAGACACCAAAAATAGAAATCATCTATTTTTCTATTATGGAGAACATCTAACTGTTGCTGGGATCCACTTTTCCATCCTAGGAGCAGTTGGCACATACTGCAGAGGCTTTGTTACTGGGAGGCTTACTAGTATCACATTTTTGGCAGTCCCCAGAACTGTAGGTATATGGTGGATAAGAAACTCACATAATTTTGCCATCAGATTTAACCCCCAACCAGTGTGTCCTCTGGATACTAACACAGAGAGGACATAGCTTTCTATTTCATTGGAAGTATATACATACCTTTTGGTACCACAAACTGCAATTTCCAGCTTAAATTCAGAATGACTGAATGAATGGTCCCAGAACACCAAAGAAATACTCTGAGATGGTGTATTATCAGTCAGCCATCATTCAGGGCCTCTTCAAAAAATGCACCTTGCTATTTCCAATTAAATAACAATTAGGTACAATGTTATAAAAGTCTTTGCCCTACTTCCAACTTCACTTTAAAGCACCCTATATTTATATGTTCTGTTGCTTTCTTAAGTGTAATCTGAAGTACTTGGGTGAATTCCTTACAGTGTTAAAATTAATGATCATTTTATATTTCCCACCTGATTTATTGTACCTTTGATAAAACATGCACTTACAACATCAAGTATTGTGTTATATACGCTACGGGCACTCCATAAATACCCTGAGATTCACATCTGGGTACAGGAGGTTAAATTAGGTCCTCTTTGTGTGGGAACTAGTTCTTTTGTATTCATATGTAATTTACAGGATATTATTACACAATTGATTTAAGTACCACATAAATGGTTGAGATTTACTTCTGTGCTTTGGGGTTAAATTTCCACAGAACACTTTCAATGTATTGTGCAAAATTTTAGTTTCATTGTTCTAGATCTTTTTGATAAGGTTCAGGGCTATAATTTGACTTAATAAAATAAAAATTATGGATCTGTTTTCACAGTTATTTAGCAAATTTTAAGTGTCTCATACATATTAGGTATTTCTCTCAGTTTAAAATGCACATTTAAGATCTTAGCACAGATCCCAAATGCTGTTAACAGTAGGAGAGAGATAAAGATAGAGATTGAGATTCAGGACAAGAGGCAATAGGCATAGAGGGGAGAGAGAGAAACATCATACACAAAAGTCGGTTACACTAAGCACAAGCTTTGCTAATAAAATCAGTGATATAGGTCTCTAAGAAAAGCAAACATGATTCTCCTGCAATTTTTTCTTGGGCGCATAAGAAGATTAAAAATCTTCCTTAATTCCCCAAAAGACATTTCTTGAATCCTTTCAGTTGTGATCTACTTCTTTAGGAATGTTTCCTGCTTTCCCTGACTCTTTCAATCTATTTTTATTAACAGAAGTAGTGGAGGAAGAAAAATCATCTCTATCCATATCTGGCACAACTAACATTTCAAAGTGAACCACAGGCAGAAAAGCTGGGGTAGAAAGATTTGTGGGATGCTGTCTAAACCATCACTAGAAGATGGCTTTCTAATAACTGATAGAAGGGCAGGTCAGACCCAGTTCCCAATCTCTCTTAAAATGAAGGTTACGCATTTTATTCGTCAAAGGCCCCTAATAGCTTCTTCCCAATTAATGTACAGCTGGACCTGTGGGCAAGCCTCTTCTGGGTCTACTTTCTGATTCATCAAAACCCTTTTTGCTCCTACAAAAATAAAGTAATTTTCCTTGCCTTAGGGAAACCTTGCCTGAAGAATGGCCTACAGCAGGAAATAGTCACCTGTCTGAGGTAAATGCACTATTATAGAGCACTAAGTCATTTGTAAGATTACTGTTTTTAAATCTCTAATTGTTAGCTATGTAGTTTGAAGAGTTAATGAATTCCATACCAGAGAACAGTCTATTAGACCATAAAATGTCCCCAATTCAGTTGAATAAAATTCTTCCCCATCTTTAGAACATTAATGCAAAGAGTTTATATACTCTAGGACAAAGATAACAATGCATTAAGGATTCTTCATATACAACTGAAAATGTACTTCATCCTGTGCTAAAGATCTAAAAGCTTTGGGGACAGGAGAAAAATTTAATTTCCAAAACTATATACTCACTAATATCTGCAAAAAAAACCAAAACAAAACAGTGTTCGGAAACCATACCAAAATTTTCTTATTTCACTGAAGTGCTGTAAGGCGTAATATATACAATAATGCATTATCAGAAGTTGTTATATAACATTATATATTATAAGGGCTTAGATTAACTTTTTTGAAAAAAAGGGAATACTACAAAGAATATGAATATGTCATTCCTACATGCAGCTTCTTTTAAGAATTCAATTAGTTAAGAATTCAATGCCTAAATTTCTAACAAAATTAATGTTCAGGGGCTTCCCTGGTGGCACAGTGGTTGAGAGTCCGCCTGCCGATGCAGGGGACATGGGTTCGTGCCCCAGTCTGGGAGTATCCCACATGCCGCGGAGCGGCTGCGCCCGTGAGCCATGGCTGCTGAGCCTGCGCGTCCGGAGCCTGTGCTCCACAGAGGGAGAGGCCACAACAGTGAGAGGCCCACGTACCGCAAAAAAAAAAAAAAAAAAATTAATGTTCAACCTTCTAAATACATCTGTCCTTATTTGTCCTCTTTAAAGACTTACTCCATCATGATAATGCCCAGGGATGACAGGTAGAATGTAAAAGCTGCCTACAAATAGAGCACCAAGGCTTTCATTGGCTTTTCAAATCAAGTTCAAAGATATATGTTGACAAAAGTGGTCTTTGTAGCACCTACAGAAGGATTATCACACTATACCTTCCTGTGGAGGAGAAACTAAAGAAACACAGGAGTTTAATAAAATGCATAAATGTAATAAGACACAGCTTAAAGAAATTACCATTCATTTAAAGGAGAAAACAATCCAAAGTTATATCTTCCCCATATATTGAAAACAATCAGGTATCAGTATCTCCAGTGACATGATTTTGTTTAAGAAACTGAAGAATACTTATCTATTTTCTTTTAAATTTACTTAAACATATTAAGGAATGTGAAGCTTTCATTAATGCACATGTTCTTCAATGTAGACATAATTAGAGACATACCCTTCTCATGTTTATGTCTTTTGCATCAAGAGCCTATGAATAATGTGTTGTGAAAAAACCGTCAATCACTTCACCATCTAGAAAGTCAGTTTTTTATCTGATTTAGGGACATATTTGCAGCCTAATTTAGAGTAACTAACTGCTAAAGAAAAAAAAAACTGTTATGAAACAAATGATGTCTTGCCACTTGTAGCCACTCTACTAAAACTATGAGATCTACTACCTGCCGATGAGTGAAAGCACTCTGTCGAGCAATTCACAACTGGAGAGGATTAGCTTACAACTGTTGCCACTATCAGCAAAACAGCAAGAAGCAGACAGTTCATTTTATAGAAACTTAATGGAGTATATGGCTCTAGCTGTTTAATACAAGCACTGTCAATGCATCTAAGCAAAAAGTCTCAGCTGTCACTACTGACAAGCTGAGTAGAATTATTTGTCACAGTAGACTAGATAAAGTGCCATCAGAATGGAGCAGGGTGCTGCTACCATACATCTCCATATTGTAGCCAGAGACAACATGCTTTTGATTGCCACAGACACATGACGATGGCATGTTCTCAAAAGACTTTCATCACACAACAGATATGAGAGTTTAACATTCCACCCTCAGCATTTCAAAAGTGACAGCAGTCCATGAAGGCTTGATAATATCTTCATAAGTATATACATTTGCTTAACAATCTATATATTTATTTTAGATTTATATGGAGAAATTACCCACACATAAATACACACACACATATAACCTAGCAATATCTGTGAGTCAAATTCTCTTTGGTTAACTTCTTCTATGCAAGTCTAAGAGCTTTTGATTTTACTATTAAGAATGTACATACAGGGCCTCCCTGGTGGCGCAGTGGTTGAGAGTCCGCCTGCCGATGCAGGGGATACGGGTTCGTGCCCCGGTCTGGGAGGATCCCATATGCCGCGGAGCGGCTGGGCCCGTGAGCCATGGCCGCTGAGCCTGTGCGTCCGGAGCCTGTGCTCCGCAACGGGAGAGGCCACAACAGTGAGAGGCCCGCGTACAGCAAAAAAAAAAAAAAAAAAAAGAATGTACATACAGGTTACTACTGAAAAACCTGATAAACACAAAAAAATTATTTATCATGAACAAATTATATATTCTCATCATCATCTTTATCAGGACACTGAGAGTATATTTATTTGCCTAACTGACAAGAAAAATCAAAGTATCACTTGAGAGTACTAATTAATCTAAATTTCTGATGCCAAGATAAATTGTAGTTTCTTTGGCTATGCAGAAATCCAACACTTTCACTTAAAAATTAAGACTGGCATATATAATTTAGCACAGCCCTAATTAAGCAAAAATTTTCACAGAAATGTAGTTTCAGAGGGAGAAAATGAAAATAAGAACCTCTAATTACTTAAAAATTGATTCAAAGAATGAAAACAAATAATGCACTTAAATCTAGTTTCACTAAATCAAAGTACATGACTAGGTATTTTAAAAATAGGGAATTGTAATTAATTTCTACTTAAATATCTTTCTATGTTTCTTTTAATTTTTAAAGATTTTTAATCTGAATAATATTAACAAATGGCTACTTATAAAAATAGACAAGTAACTTTTTCAGGATAAAACACAAAACATTATTTTCACTTTTAGTCATTTATTCACTTATTCAACATACTTATTGAAAGCTAAGTGATAAATATTTAGCTACTGGGGATTAATTTGAGGAATAAAGAGAGTGAGACATGAATCATTTTCTCGAAGAGCTTATAATATAGAGATGAGATATGCACACAAATAACTATAATCTAGGAGAGAGAGTGCCACGAGAGGAAAACTTAAATTGTTAAGACAGCTCAAAGCCAGGAGAGATCAATTCCGTCCAGAAAATGAGCAGCAGTGGAAAAGGGAATTCCCCACCATGGCATTCAATGGGAAACTCTTACAAGTCCTAAAGTTAAAATAAGTGAGTGAATATCTCACATTACAAAACCAGAACACATTAATTCCAATAACAATGATGATCCCAAAGACTTCTCCTAGTGAGTCCCTTTTATCCCATTTATTGAGAACTAGAAAAGATACAAAGAATACTAAGCCAAGGAAGTATAAGATCATATTTGCATTTTAAATGGCTCACTTTGCTGCTGGGTGGAGAGAGCAATGAGAGAGAAAAAGATACTATATAGAAAGACTCATTAGAAGGTACAGAGAAAAGAATTAACATAACAGCTTGAGACTTCAATCCTTACAAAGTTCTACACAAGGTTGGCACTTAGCTGGCATCTGGGAAGTCGATTTCAGGAGGGTTCCCAGCATTCCCTGATAAGAATATGTAACTGTGTCTAAACTGTTTGTGCAAACAATAAAAGTTCATGCTGAACATCTGATTTCCTTCTGGGTGACTAGAATCTTGGTATGTGTCAGGCAGAGAGTGTGTATGTAGTCAATCTCCAATAAAACCCTGGATACCAGTTTTCCAATGAGCTTCCCTAGTAGATAACATTTCACCCATATTGTCACAAATCACTGCTGGAGGATATACACATGTCCTATATGACTCCACTGGGAGAGGATCCTTGGAATCTTGTGCTTGGTTTCCTCCAGGCTCTACCCAATGTTCCTCTTGCCTTTACTGATTTAGTTTGATATCCTTTCACTGTAATAAATCATGACCATGAATACAACTACTTGCTGAGGCCTGCAAATCCTCCTAGAGAAACATCAAACTTGGTGATGGTCTTGGGGACCATGACACCGAAGGCTTCATCTTCTCAAAGATGAAGGAGGTCTGAACTAGTACAATCATAAAAGGGATGAGAGGCCAATAAAAGTAAGTGGTTAAAAGTAGGGGCATCTGGCTCAAACAAACTTAGATGCAAATTTCAGCTGATTAACCATGAGCAAGTCATGTTCTTATGGGACATTTAATAGATGTCTAGCACACAGTTGGATATCTTAATTTGAAGATAGTCATGAGACGTACAAGAGAAAATCATCTTTGCGGTCAGACAATATAAGCATTAAAACCATGACGAGATAAGCTCACCTGGACACAATGTCATTAGTGAGAAGAAGAATAGGTCCAGGTGTAAATTACAGGCCAAATTAACATTTAGGGGCAGGAAGTAAAAGAGGAGCCCAAGGTGGAGTTAAAGCAATGATTCTTGAAGTGTGGGTCCTGGACGAGCAGGATCAACATCACCTGGAAATTTGTTAGAAATACAAATTTTCAATCTCTACCCATGACCTAAAGAAGACAAGAATCAGGGTCCAGTAATCCATGTTTTAACAAATACTCCAGGTGATTCTAATGCATGCTAAAGTTTCAAAACCACTGAAATAGTGGGTAAAAATCTAGTGAGTGAGTCTAGATATATGATCATAAGGCTGCAAAGAAGCAGGCCAATAATGTGCACAGAAGTGAGTGAGGGAAGACTGTCAAGGAGGGATAGATTGGCAATGTCGGTGGCTACAGAGAAGTCCAGCAAGGTAAGGGCTTTGATGTGCCCACTGCATTTGTCAACATAGCTTTACCAAAAACAGTTTCACTAAAGTGTAGGGTAGAAGTCTAATGGTAAAAGTGAGGACCAAAGAATGTAAGGGGAAGAAATAAAGACACAGAGAGCTTATTACTCTTTCAAGACTTTTAAGTATAAAGGACCAGGAGACATGTTAGTTTTTTTGTTATTTGATATTGTTTTTGTCATTTTTTTAAGGTGGGAGAGACTTGACTAAGGCAACAAAGAGAAAGAAGTTGACAATGCAAGGAGGAAAGAAAGGGGACAACCAGTAGAGCAAAGTAAAGGACAAAAAGAGAGAGAGAGAATATGCAGGAAAGTGAGGTGGAGAGAAGGATTAATAGGAAGTGCTTGAGAGTTCAGTTGAAAGTGTAAACCACTCATTTGCAGTATATTCATTTTTTCCCAAGTGGCATGATTTTCCTTCCATCTTGTTCATCTGGACAGATATAAAGCATAGAGATTGAATTGTAATAATCTTCTATGCATTTCTGGTACCTAATACAGGTGATATACAATAAAAGTTTCATAAAAGAAAAATTTAAGAGGGCAGATTTCATGTTTTGTCCTTTAAAGTAAAATATATGAAGTAATGATGTAACAATTAGTTCCACTTTCAGAGAGCAAGAGAGGAAAAGGGGACAAGAAGAGGAGAGGGAAATGCAGGAGAGAAAAAAAAACTGTTGGATGTAAGGTTTGTGCTGGAACAGCTCTTTCCAGATCACAGAAGCTGAATGTGCACATCTCTTCTCCACTCTGCACTAAATGATGGAACTGTGGTAGCTTGAGATCAGCCATTGTGGGTGTATTTACACCACAGAAATAGGCAAACATAGGGCTTGCTTTTCTGGAGAGCTGGTTGTTAAATATTAACAGCACACCACTGGAAAATGTTAAGAGGTGGCAGAACAATGAAGCAAGGGGCTAGCATTTAATGTTTACTTATTCTGGACTCCATCAGCAAAGCTATGAGAAACACACCTGACATCCGTACTAGGCACCTATAAGCTAGGTCTTGGAAAGTTAAATGATATCATAGCTCATAAGTGGCATAGGGATTTAAACTCAGATCTATCAACTCTAAAACTTATTCTTATGTTTTCCATGCTTGCCTTGTCATTAAGATCATCTGGATCCCTAGTTAAAACACATATACTACTGTGTCCCACTTCAGGCCTACTAAATAAGAATCTCTAAGGGAAGGACTTGGAAATCTATATGACCTATGTGACTGTTATTAGCAGGCAAATCTGGAAAGCAGTGCACTATATCACACTGTCTCTGCAGTCCCTTCTTTGGTTTACAAGTTTGGGTTACTAGTGTAAGAGCAGTCAGAGCCACAGTCCAATCTAGGAATAAAAACTGGGCACTAGATACTACTGTATGTTGTAGTCCTCAGTAACATGAAATATGTAAAGAATAAGAAGGAAGAATTGTCTGTAGAGGTCAGAGCAAAGGTGCCTAGACTTGGGATCATTCTCAGTGTGACCCTCTGATCAGAGATGATTAGGCTTTGTGAATCCTCTGAACAATGTCCATGAAATGATTTCCATTTTGCCGTGGAGAAAAAGAAGGTTCAGGGGAGGTAAGAAACCTACTTGGAATTGCATTAAAGGTAAGTAGTAAGGACAGAATTTAAACAACTGGATGGTCCCATGTTCCAACCACTTCATCAGGTGGCCTTTACATCCTTTGATGGATTAAAGCTTTAGGAAACAAATTGCAGCACTGGCAATGATTATGTCAAAGCATCACCTTTGGCACAGATAGTCAAACTGATAAGGTCTTGTTTCTCCCCTTAAATTACACTTTCAAGTAGCTGACTAAATAAAGAAGAAAAATCCTCAGTCAGTCTTATTAGTTATTTGCAATCAAAAATAAGTGAACCACTAAATTTAGATATCCATAGTCATGTAAATATCACAGAAAAATCAAGAAATCTATAAACTATTTCAGAAACTACAACAGCAATGTGCATGTAACATAATAGACCTCCCAGAACTCTGCCAGCCTCTGGCAGTAATTTTCATTAAGCATCAGTATTAGTCTCAATTACTCCTCACCCATCACAACTCTTCAGGGTGCTGACATGTTTCACATGATGGGCATCTTAACTGGAGCTCTGTCTTCCATCATGCCAGAAAGCTGAGGAGCAGGCATAAAAGTCCATGAACCAGAAAATGAACGGCTCCAAGATAAGCCTACACCAAAGATTTCTGATTCATGAGTTTGAATGGATAAACCACAGCCTGAGGCTAAAGTCTTTAACTTACTTTTCTAAATAAAAATCCAGCATTTCTTACTACATACAAATCACCTTTCCCCTTTTTTCGGAAAGCAACTGGTTAAGAGTGTTGGCTCTAGAGTCAGACTGTGTGGGCCTGAATTCCAGGTCTGTCACTTAATAGCTGTGTAACCTTAAGCAAGTATATAAAAATCTCTTCATGCCTCAATTTCCCCATCTGCAAAATAATGGTATTAATAGCAGTACCTTCCTCAGAAGTAAAGATTGGAATAGGTAAAAAGTCACAAAACATTTAGAATAGTGTCTGACATGTACTAACTCCAAAGAAAAACTTTCCTAGTACTTATTCTATTAATATTTCAAACCAATTGTCCCTGAGCCTAACTATTCCATATATGAATTAGAGAGATTATGCTCATAGTAAGATAACTTACTTAGCAATTAAAATAATTCATTAGGAAGGTTAATGGGAAGTAGGTCTCTGGCATATACTAAGTTATCTTACAAGATCTAAGAAAGCTATATGACTATTCATATTGCCCTACATAAGAATTTGAAAACATATATTACAGTGAGTCTGAGTTATCTTGCTAGCCTGCCCACAAATTTTCTCACTTGGTTAGTGGAGGAAGGGGAACTGATAGCTGGGAAAGCTGAAAAAATCTACCACCCCCCCATTCTCTAGGTCTCTCTCTCTCTCACACATACACACACAAGTCACACACACAGCAAGTAGAGTCACACTCAAGCACATGACATTCAAATATTTTGCTAACCAAATTAATCCTTACAAGAAAAAAGAAAATCAACGGTCATAATAGATCCTACAAGGAGAATTTAAACTCAACTTTCAGGGTTTATAAAAACTGTTTTAGGGGCATTGTTATATAGAAAAATAATGGAACCAAGAGAATTTACCAAAGGCAAAGATCTCTGTTAGGGAGGAGCCAAGTTAGAAAACTTTGCAGCTCTACAATGATTTCTTCATATGTTGTACTTTCAAACATTTCTCTCTAGATGAGATCAAGTAAATGTATTCACTTTAAATATCTGATTAATCACCAAAAGATGAGAAAGGTTCTAAGAGAAGATCCTTTGATATCAGAATTATGTAGATCATTCCTGAGCATTGATCCCAATCCTTGTCCAACTACTGATTCTAATTACTTTCTCAGGTATTGCTTCCCCAGGATGGCCTAAAAATATAGCCTACTACCCCACTTTTAAAAAAGAAATACTCCATTCCAAAATGAAAACTCCATTAGTCTGTAACATATATTATAAATCTCCAACCCAGCTTTCTTCATAATAAATTGCTGAATAACATATCTCAATCAGGCAATTTTCATAATGAAGACTTGGACATGACTCACTATTATACCAATTTTATACGGAAAACTTATTTTTAAGAAACAAACTCACACAGGTATCTCTCTTTTCTTAAGAGTATTATTAGAGCAGCAGTAAAATGTTTACAATGATTTCAGCCAAGAGAATAAAAATTTTAAATGTTGAAAAGTACACAGATTTAAGTCTGATCAGGTATTTTGGCCAAGAGAAACAAAACAGAAACAAAAACAGCAAAAAACAAAAATGCAAAATATAAAAACTCATAAACCAGCTAACCAGCTAAAGAAACAAAAAAACTAGAAAAGTAATCTTTGGGGAGATTGGTTCAACATGGTGGACTAGAAGTACATGCTCTCACTCCCTCTTGCGCAAACACCAGAATCACAACTGACAACTGAACAGTCATCAAGAGGAAGACATTGGAACTCACCAAAAAGATATCCCACATCGAAAAACAAAGGAGAAGTCACAATGAGACAGTAGGAGGGGTGCAATCCCAATAAAATCAAATCCCATAACTGCTGGGTGGGTGACTCACAAATTGGAGAATACTTACACCACAGAAGTCCACCCACTGGAGTGAATGTTCTGAGCCCCAAGTCAGGCTTCCAAACCTGGTGGGCCAACAATGGGAGGAGGAATTCCTAGAGAGTCAGACTTTGAAGGCTAGTGGGATTTGATTGCAGGACTTTGGCAGGACGGGGGAAACAGAGACTCCACTCTTGGAGGGCACACACAAAGTAGTGTGCACATCAGGACCCAGGGGAAGGATGAGTGACCCCAGGGAAGACTGAACCAGACGTACATGCTAGTGTTGGAGGGTCTCCTGAAGAGGCAGGGGGTGGCTCTGTCTCACCATGAGGACAAGACCACTGGCAACAGAAGCTTTGGGAAGTACTCCTTGGCATGAGTCCTCCAAGAGGCCACCATTAGCCCCACCAAAGAGCCAGGGTAGGCTCCAGTTTTGGGTCACCTCAGGCCAAACAACCAACAGGGAGGGAAACCAGCCCCACCCATCAGCAGACAAGCAGATTGAAGTTTTACTGAGCTCTGCCCACCTGAGCAACAGCCAGCTCTACCCACTACCAGTCCATCCCATCAAGAAACTTGCACAAGCTTCTTAGATAGCCTAATCCAGCAGAGGGCAGACAGCAAAGCAAGAAGAATTACAATCCTGCATCCTGTGGAATAAAAATGACATTCACAGAAAGGTAAGAAAGATGAAAAGGCAGAGGGCTATGTAACAGGTGAAGGAACAAGAAACCCCTCCCCCCCAATAAAACCAGCTAAATGAAATGGAGATAGGCAACCTTCCAGAAAAGGATTCAGAATCATGGTAGTGAAGATGATCCAGGAACTCGGAAAAAGAATGGAGTCAAAGATCGAGAAGATGCAAGAAGTGTTTAACAAAGAACTAGAAGAATTAAAGAACAAAAAATCAGAGATGAACAATAAAATAATTAAAATGAAAAATACACTAGAAGGAATCAAAAGCAGAATAACTGAGGCAGAAGAACGGATACGTGACCTGGAAGACAGACTGGTGGAATTCACTGCTACAGAACAGAAAAAAGAAAAAAGAATGCAAAGAAATGGAGACAGCCTAAGAGACCTCTGGACAACATTAAACACAACAACATTCCCATTATAGGGGTCCCAGAAGGAGAAGAGAGAGAGAAGGGACCTGGGAAAATATGTGAAGAAATTATAGTCAAACACTTCCCTAACATGGGAAAGGAAATAGCCACCCAAGTCCAGGGAGCGCAGAGAGAACCATACAGGACAAACACAAGGAGAAACTTGCCTAGACAAGGAGCAATCAAGTTGGCAAAAATTAAAGGCAAAGAAAACGTATTGAAAGCAGCAAGGAAAAAATGGCAAATAACATTCAAGGGGACTCCCATAAGGTTAACAGCTGATTTCTCAGCAGAGACTCTACAAGCTAGAAGGGAGTGGCATGACATATATACAGTGATGAAAGGGAAAAACCTACAATGAAGATTACCCTACCTGGAAAGGATCTCATTCAGATTCGATGGAGAAATCTAAAGCTTTACAGACAAGCAAAAGCTAAGAGAATTCTGTACCACCAGACCATATCTACAACAAATGCTAAAGGAACTTCTCTAAGTGGGAAACACAAGAGAAGAAAAGGACCTACAAAAGCAAACCCAAAACAATTAAGAAAATGGTCACAGGAACATACATATTGATAGTTACCGTAAATATGAATGGATTAAATGCTCCAAACAAAAGACACAGGCTTGCTGAATGGACACAAAAACAAGACACACATACATGCTGCCTACAAGAGACCCACTTCAGACCTAGGGACACATATAGACTGAAAGTGAGGGGATGGAAAAAAATATTCCATGCAACTGGAAATCAAAAGAAAGCTGGAGGGCTTCCCTGGTGGCACAGTGGTTGACAGTCCACCTGCTGATGCAGGGGACGTGGGTTCGTGCCCCGGTCCGGGAAAATAACACATGTTGCGGAGCAGATGGGCCCGTGAGCCATGGCTGCTGAGCCTGCATGTCCGGAGCCTGTGCTCTGCAACGGGAGAAGCCGCAGCAGTGAGAGGCCCGCGTAAGGCAAAAAAAAAAAAAAAAAAAAAAAAAAAAGAAAGCTGGAGTAGAAATACTAATATCAGATAAAATAGACTTTAAAATAAAGAATGTTACAAGATACAAGGAAGGAAACTACATAATGATCAAGGGATCAATCCAAGAAGAAGATATAACACTTATAAATATATATGTACACAACATAGGAGCACCTCAATACATAAGGCAACTGGTAACAGCTATAAAAGAGGAAATCGAGAGTAACACAATAACACTGGGGGACAGTATCAGTTAACACCTCACTTACACCAATGGACAGATAATCCAAAAAGAAATTTAATAAGGAAACACAAGATTTAAATAACACAGTAGACCAGAGAGATTTAATTGATATTTATAGGACATTCCATTGAAAAACAACAGATTACACTTTCTTCTCAAGTGTGCCCAGAACATTCTCCAAGATAGATCACATCTTGGGTCACAAATCAAGCCTCAGTAAATTTAAGAAAATTGAAATCATATCAAGCATCTTTTCTGACCCCAACGCTATGAGATTAGGAATCAATTATAGGGAAAAAATGTAAAAAACACAAACACATGGAGGCTAAACAATACGTTACTAAATAACCAAGAGATCACTGAAGAAATCAAAGAGGAATTCAAAAATTACCTACAGACAAATGACAATGAAAACATGACAATCCAAAACCTATGGAATGCAGCAAAAGCAGTTCTAAGAGGGAAGTTTACACTAATACAAGCCTACCTCAAGAAACAAGAAAAATCCCAAATAAACAATCTAAACTTACACCTAAAGGAACTAGAGAAAGAAGAACAAACAAAATCCAAAGTTAGCGAAGGAAAGAAATCATAAACATCAGAGCAGAAATAAAAGAAATAGAAACAAAGAAAACAATAGCAAAGATCAATAAAACTAAAAGCTGGTTCTTTGAGAAGATAAACAAAATTGATAAACCATTAGCCAGACTCATCAAAAAAAAAAAAAAGGGAGAAGACACAAATCAATAGAATTAGAAATGAAAAAGGAGAAGTTACAACAGACACCACAGAAATACAAAGCATCCTAAGAGAGTATTAGAAGCAACTCTATGCCAATAAAATGGACAACCTGGAAGAAATGGACAAATTCGTAGAAAGGTATAACCTTCCAAGACTGAACCAGGAAGAAATAGAAAATATGAACAGACTACTCACAAGTAATGAAATTGAAACTGTGATTAAATATCTTCCAACAAACAAAAGTCCAGGACCAGATGGATTCACAGGTGAATTCTATCAAACATTTAGGGAAGAGTTAACACCCATCCTTCTCAAAATCTTTCAAAAAACTGCAGAGGAAGGAACACTCCCAAACTCATTCTATGAGGCCACCATCACTGTGATACCAAAACCAGACAAAGATACTACAGAAAAAGAAAATTACAGACCAATATCACTGATGAATATAGATGTAAAAATCCTCAACAAAATACTAACAAACAGAATCAAAGAACATATTAAAAGGATCATACACTATGATCAAGTGGGATTTATCCCAGGGATGCAAGGATTCTTCAATATATGCAAATCAATCAATGTGATACACCATATTAACAAATTGCAGAAGAAAAACCATATGATCATCTCAATAGATGCAGAAAACCCTTTTGACAAAATTCAACACCCATTTATGATAAAAACTGTCCAGAAAGTGGGCATAGAGGGAAACTACCTCAACATAATAAACGCCATATACAACAAACCCACAGCAAACATCATTCTCAATGTTGAAAAGCTGAAAGCATTTTCTCTAAGATCAGGAACAAGACAATGATGTCCACTCTCACCACTATTATTCAACATAGTTTTGAAAGTCCTAGTCATGACAATCAGAGAAGAAAAAGAAATAAAAGGAATACAAATTGGAAAAGAAGAAATAAAACTGTCACTGTTTGTAGATGACATGATACTATACATAGAGAATACTAGAGATGCCACCAGAAAACTACTAGAGCTAATCAATCAATTTGGTAAAGTTGCAGGATACAAAATTAATGCACGGAAATCTCTGGCATTCCTATATGCTAATGATGAAAAATCTGAAAAAGAAATTAAGGAAACACTTCCATTTACCACTGTAACAAAAAAAAAATAAAATATCTAAGAATAAACCTACTCAGGGAGACAAAAGACCTGTATGCAGAAAAGTATAAGACAGTGATGAAAGAAATTAAACATAATACAAACAGATGGAGAGATATACCATGTTTTTGGACTGGAACAATCTATATTGTGAAAATGACTATACTACCCAAAGCAATCTACAGATTCAATGCAATCCCTATCAAATTACCAATGGCAGTTTTACAGAACTAGAACAAAAAATCTTAAAATATATATGGAGACACAAAAGACCCTGAATAGCTAAAGCAGTCTTGAGGGAAAAAAGTGGAGCTGGAGGAGTCAGACTCCCTGACTTCAGACTATACTGCAAAGCTACAGTAATCAACACAATATGGTACTGGCACAAAAACAGAAATATAGGTCTATGCAACTGGATAGAAAGCCCAGAGATAAACCCACACACCTATGGTCAACTAATCTATGACAAAGGAGGCAAGGATATACAATGGAGAAAAGACAGTCTCTTCAATAAGTGGTGCTGGGAAAACTGGACAGCTACATGTAAAAGAATGAAATTAGAACACTCCCTAACACCTATAAACAAAAATAAACTCAAAATGGTTTTGAGACCTAAATATAAGACCAGACACTATAAAACTCTTAGAGGAAAACATAGGAAGAACACTCTTCGACATAAATCACAGCAAGATATTTTTTGATCCACCTCCTAGAGTAATGGACATAAAAACAAAAGTAAACAACTGGGACTTAATTAAACTTAAAAGCTTTTGCACAGCAAAGGAAACCATAAACAAGATGAAAAGACAATGCTCAGAATGGGAGAAAATATTTGCAAACGAATCAGTGGACAAAGGATTAATCTGCAAAATATATAAACAGCTCATGCAGCTCCATATTAAAAAACAAACAACCCAATCCAAAAATGGGCAGAAGACATAAATAGACATTTCTCCAAAGACATACAGATGGCCAAGAAGCACGTAACATACAGATGGCCAAGAAGCATGTGAAAAGCTGCTCAACATCACTATTTATTAGAGAAATGCAAATCAAAACTACAATGAGGTATCATCTCACACCAGTTAGAATGGGCATCATCAGAAAATCTAGAAACAACAAATGCTGGCAAGGGTGTGGAGAAAAGGGAACCCTCTTGCACTATTGGTGGGAATGTATATTGATACAGCCACTATGGAGAACAGTTTGGAGGTTCCTTAAAAAACTAAAAATAGAATTACTGTATGACCCAGCAATCCCACTATTGGGCATATACCCAGAGAAAACCATAATTCAAAAAGACACGTGCACCCCAATGTTCATTGCAACACTCTTTACAATAGCCAGGTCATGGAAGCAACCTAAATACCCATCAATAGATGAATGGATAAAGAAGATGTGCTATATATATACAATGGAATATTACTCAGTCTGAAAAAGGAATGAAATTGGGTCATTTGTAGAGATGTGGATGAATCTAGAGACTGTCATACAGAGTGAAGTAAGTCAGAAAGAGAAAAACAAATATCATATATTAACGCATTTATGTGGAACCTAGAAAAATGGTCCAGATGAACCGGTTTGCAGGGCAGAAATTGAGATGCAGATGTAGAAAACAAACGTATGGACACCAAGGGGGGAAGCGGTGGGTGGGGATGGTGGTGGTGTGATGAATTGGGAGATTGGGATTGACCTATATACACTAATATGTATAAAATGGATAACTAATAACCTGCTGTATAAAAAAGAAATTAAATAAAATTCAAAAAAAGTAATCTTTGAAGATGTTTGTATTTCCTGTGCTAACATTTCATTCTTATATGAGAATTTGAAACTCATGACTATTAAAAGACTGAACCTTCTGAAAGAGAAGGAAAAAAGTATAAAATGTGTCATATTACAGCAAATTCTGAGATAGTAACCAAAATTCTCCAAAGGTCTATAGGTATGCAAGGTGAACTTTACACTCTGTCTTGTTCCATTTAACTGAGCCAAGAACCAGGTGCCTTGTCATAAACATGATGGGAAATTTCCATTTCCATGCTCCATCCATCTGGTGTGCCACCAACTTCAAGTGACAAGTTGTCCTTCACCTGAGACCATCGCGATGTCCTCTGAACTCACTATGCTTTAGCAGACCGTTATACTGAATGCTCAAACTAACACTACTATAGAACCATGAGTTGAGAAATATTTTGCAGTTTGTTGTGATTTTATCTGTCATGGGTTATGCTTTTCTATTTGTCCAGCTAATCCAAACACAATGCCTGATTCACCCTTCTCCCTCTTAGTGGCCGGAAATACACACAAAGAGCCAGGTTGAAAAAGAATATAGTTTGTGGTCCTATTCTCAGAAGACCACTGGAAGGCTCAAAGAGACTTGCCTATCTCAAGATTAATGAGAACAATTATTATTGGGTATCTTTCACTTTGTCTATCCCCAGAGGATGAGCCAAGGTTCTTAGTCTATCAATATCCTTCACAGCCTTCAGAAAATGAATAATGTCTGTTGAATCAGAGGGTCCCCTCTTGGAGAGATGTTAGTTCTGTTTTCTCCTCAGTCACAGCTGCTGTTGCTGTGGTTGTATTACTAGGAAGGGGAAATCTGTTCACCTCTCTGGATTCCGTACCAGCAGCAACTGTGGAGAAAGGAAACATGTGATACTAATGGAAACCTGTTTTTTAAATGTTTTCCTTGATTTACACTGAAATAGCTATAGCTAGCACTTATTGAATACCTATTTCCTATCAAACAGTGCTAAATGTTTCCATGCATTATCTCAATTCATCTTCATCACACCACCACCAACAACAACAAACAAAAGAACTATGAGATGAGTACTGTTACTGTGCCCATTTTACTGATGATGGCATTAAGGTTTAGAGAGGTTATATAGCTTGTCCAAGGAAATAGTGGTATTGGAATTAGAATCCAGAAGATTAAATGCACAACTTCGTAACTTAATAATTATGTTATTCTACTGAAAGGAATTTACTTACTCCTCTGTTCACTTATGTAACAGGGTTTTGTTTTATTGGCATTCAATAAGCCTCAACTCCTTTTTTGTATACCTAATACTGATGAGATGGATACAATGAATAAAATATAAAACTTAATTTTCTTTTCGAAATGACTTTTAAAACATTTGGATAATTTATTTTTATACCCAATTTGTAATTTGTTCCAATTTTTAAAAATCCAAGCAAGAAAAGCCTTATACAATATCTTTCAAAATCTTATCTATCGAATAGATGCTAAATATTAAGTTATTTTCAATACCAAATTTAAAGGTGGAGTTGTAACTACAACTTGGAGTAAACAGTGAATTAACTGCATTGTCTTTTAATAGGCAACATAAGATAAGAAGGATCAAGTAGGGTTGATTTTCAAGACAGCTGTTTAAAATATTTGCATATATCCATGGGACGAAAACAAAACTAGGTTTTGGTTAATCAATTGAGAAGGACCACAAAAGGGAGAGGCAGATAGGATCACTCTTGTAGATCACTCTTGTAGGAAGGAGATTTAGAAAATAAGCCTGGTTTCCAAGAAAAGAACTTTGCTTTACCTCTTTATGTTTTTCTAAATGCTACTCTCTTGGGCATAGTGGGAATATCTATCACCAACCCAAAACAACAAGATGTTTTGACCCCTTGATGCAAATAACACCATGACCTCTAAGTGAGAGAAATAACAGGATTTTTCATTTGTGGCATTTTCAAGTATGTAGATGAATGCTTACCAAAAAAAAGACCCTAACAGGCAGTACCAAGGAGGGTTAAAAAAAAAAAAAAAAAAAAAAAATCTTGGGCCCTTATATTTAATAATCTGGTATTCTAGCTGCTGCAAGTTTACCAAGATGATTAATTCAGTAATGATACTTTTTGAAAGTGTTTTGATCTGTTGTCTGCTTTTCATTGGCTCTTCCTACCTCTCTAATGCCACGTCTTCGTTTTGAAAAGCCCAAGTTATCCTTCTGAAACTACCTATGGCTCAGTCAACTACATTTGCTCAAGAGTTTTGCCTTCAATTCTCAATTATTATGGTGTGACCATAAATGGCACAATCGCCCTGAATGGTAATTTGTCAGTAAATAACAAAAGCCTTTGAAATCTGCATATCCTTTGACCCAGATATTTCCAGAAAGGCAACATGTAGGTGTGTACATAATTAGCTACTAGGACTATGGTCTTATTTATAACATTTTTAAAAACTGAAAAAATTTCTAATGTCTACTGCTAGGTAGTTGATTAAATAAAATACAGTGCAATCTATACAATAAATACTATTAAAGAAGTTAATTTAGATGTACAGTGTGTGGCACATAGGTGGTGCTAAATAAATCACTGCTTAATCTAGAGATGAATAAATATTCACTGAATTTTGCAATCATTTTTAAAATGGCTAAAAGTGGCTTTATCCAATCTTTGTTAATCGTATACTTTTTACATATACAATAATATAGTTAACACCTACAGAGAGCTTGCTACCTGCAAGGCACTCTGAGTACCTTACATATATTAATACAGAAGTATAAGGAAAGTAAGTAACTTGCCAAAAGTCAAAGCTAGTAAATGACAAGGCAAGGATTTGAAGATAGTCAATCAGACTCCAGAGTCTGTGCTTGTAACCAGAAAATATACTTGCCTCATTCCATATTCTACTGCCTATAAAGAAAAGTCTGAAAGGCTATTCAACATGAGAATAATATGAAAGTTGTTATTTCTGGTTGCCAGATTATTATTAATAATATCTTTTTTGTACAATAAATGTGAATTATTGTGTTATTCTTTTTTAAGTGAAAAACAAAATGTCTTTTTTTTTTTTTTTTTTTTTTGTGGTACGCGGGCCTCTCACTGTTGTGGCCTCTCCCATTGCGGAGCACAGGCTCTGGACGTGCAGGCTCAGCGGCCATGGTTCACGGGCCCAGCCGCTCCGCAGCATGTGGGTTCTTCCCGGACCGGGACACGAACCCATGTCCCTTGCAACAGCAGGCGGACTCTCAACCACTGCGCCACCAGGGAAGCCCCAAAATGTCTTTTGATTGCAGAATGAAGTAGAGACAAGAACACTAAGAGGTCTTATGACCGAGAACTACTAACACAGATCTAAAGTACAGATTCTGATAGCCATGGCACCACATCTGTAGATGTCTCTAAATTGACACCGAATCTGGTCAGTGATCCTTCTGAACCTTGACATCTCACAGGATAGAAGAACAATATTGTTCTAATCCATCAACATTTTTCTCTTGCTCTCACCCATTTGAGGTCACGTTACTGATGTCTGTTTTCCTTTTTAAGGCTAGTGCAAAGTTTTTATGCTTCTGCCCCATGCCTTTCCTTAGCAGAAGACTGGAATTGATATTTTAGGAGATTTCTATGATATAGGGAGCTCAGCAGGTACTCCTACAATATAGCCTAATGCAGTGGTTCTCAACCCAAGCTACTGTATTTTTTTTTAACTCCACAAGTGATTCTGATGCACAGACTGGGTTGAGAGTTTCTGCATTATATGTATTACAGAATAGTTTGTCAATATACTTGTGATACTTCAGTTATCAGAATCACAACATTAGAAAATGAAACTAACAGCCAATTTCAGAATATGTATTATTATTCATATTGTTATGTATGCAACTAATAAAAAGTTTTGTAACTTCATTTGGAATGAGAAAATAAATATGAATAATAAGAATGGGTTATTAAATATAAATCACTATATCTGATTTGAAATATTGGATTTATAGAGGAGTATAAGAGTAAGTATAAGTGTAAAACTGAAAAACAAAGAGAAGGGAATTTCTGGAGTTGACCAAGATACTGCATTTCCAGTGAATAATCACAGACTCATTTATCAAACTAAAACTGTCCTAAGTGAAATCATGTTGGCTTGGTAAATAACATAGCGTCAATTTGTATACATAGTATCTAGGATTTAGTGAAAATTCACGGAGGACCAACAAAATGCATAGCAGCCAATAAGAACAAATATCTGAGATGGTACAAAATAGAAGTTTATCATATCCTTCTCCAGGATATTTAACTATCATGCAAGATGCAGATCTGCAATTAAAGTTAGGCTAGGGCACTTGACTATGATTTGTTAAACCACTAAAGATAAAAATAAAAACAAATTCTAAGTACCAACAACAAAGTTAAAAAATAATTTTGCGAGTAGATTTGTAGGAAGTTGAAGCACATACCAAATCTTTAAAACACACACTACCTCTGCTGCTCATATTTGTTCTTCACCCTATTCCTAGTGATCTAGTGTGTGTGTATGTCTGTGTATGTGTCTGCTCACTTATTTTGTTTCACTTACACATAATTTTCTGGTTAAAGTAAAATTGCGCCAATTGCTTCCTTCTTTTTTTTTAAAATTATTTATTTATTTATTTATTTATGGCTGTGTTGGCTCTTCGTTTCTGTGCGAGGGCTTCCTCTAGTTGCGGCAAGTGGGGGCCACTCCTCATCACGGTGCACGGGTCTCTCACTATCGCGGCCTCTCCTGTTGCAGAGCACAGGCTCCAGACGCGCAGGCTCAGTAATTGCGGCTCACGGGGCTAGTCACTCCGCGGCATGTGGGAACCCTCCCAGACCAGGGCTCGAACCCGCGTCCCCTGCATCGGCAGGCGGACTCTCAACCATTGTGCCACCAGGGAAGCCCCAATTGCTTCCTTCTTGAACGTTTCCTTCTTTCATACCTGTAATCCCACACAACTGATTCTCCAACCACTTTACCAGCTGCTCTTTCTCAGGTTTCTCTCCTTTGAGATTACGAAGATGGAAGGCTTATCAATTTATAAACTCTTTGGGGAATGACCTTATTCAATCCCATGGCTTTAAATATCATTTACATGCAGAGGATATCTAAGTCTTATGTCACCAGCCCTGGCCTCTCCCAGAGAATACTGGCTCACATGTGTAACTACGTTCATGGCGTCTGGATTTGTACATCTAATAGCCTTCTCAACTTAGAAGACATGATTCCCTTCCCCCACAACCAAAAGTATTCCTCCACAGTCGTGTTCCCAGCAAGTGGAATCCAGTTATTCCAAACAAGAATTTAATGTTACACTTAATTCGTTGTTTTCCCTCATCTCCCACATTTACTCTAATCCAGAATCCATCTACTTTTCTACCTCTCCACTCTTATCACTCTCTTCCAAACCACTACACCACTAAACTAGATTTCTGCAATGGTCTCCTGTCTTAACACTCCCCCCGCCCAACAATATATTCTGGAAATAGCAACTAGGGAGATCTTTTAAAAATTTAAATCAGAACATATCACTCGCCTATTTGAAAACCTCTTGTGACTCCCAGTTTCACTTAAAATAAAAATCCAAATTCACAAGTCTGGCCTACAAAGCTTTACATGATCTTGCTGCTGCCAAACTTTCCAACCTCATCTGGTTTTATTCTGGCCGTGTGCACTATGGTCTCCTAGTGACCTTCCTTCCATTTCAAGAACATCCCAAAGTCATTTCCCAGTTTGTGTCACTACACCCTTCTCAGAGATATTCATGTAATGTTGGAAGCAGGCAGGACTGCTTTTTTCCTCATTCCTGTTTCTTTACAGGTGAAGTGATCTCCACCGCTATGATGTTTTTTTGTCTCTCTCTAGCCTTTTTCTCTTTTCTGATTGTTAAATTTCAGAAGAATATCTGGACATTCTCTGCTTTACTCTGCCTTTCTTCCCCTGGACAGTGATCCTGCCCACTTGTACATGGACTCTCTCTGTATGTATATGGAAGGCCTTTCTACCCAAAGAAACTGTCAGAGATTAGGACTGTGAGTCTGACACACTTTGACTCTAACACAAAGCTGTTTCCTCCAAGCTGGCCTCTATGAGTAAAAGGTGCTCTTTCCATATTGGATCTTATTTTATTTTTCAATTTGCTCAGAAACCAGCATAAAAGAGGTTTCTTTGTCCATTTGGGCTGCTATAACAGAATACCAGAAAGTTAGTGGACTATAACTAACACAAGTTTATTTCTCACTGTTCTGGAAGCTAGAAGTCCAAGATTAAGGTGTCTGGATAGTAAAGTGAGGGCCCTCTCCCAGGATGCAGATTTCATATTGTATCTTGCCTGGCAAAAGGAGTAGGGAGATCTGTGGTATCTCTTTTATAAAAGCATTAGTCCCACTCATAAGGGCTCCACATCATGACCTAATCACCTCCCAATGGCCACCTCCTAACACTGTCACATTGGGTTTTAGGATTCCAGCATGTGAATCTGGGGAGAACATAAACATCCAGACCGTAGCAAGGGGGAATTTTTTATTGGGAACACTCTCAGAGACTTAAAAATACAGCTTGATCCTTCATGTAAGTGTTATATAAGCATAAGTGTCACTTCTTCAGAGGGGCTTTTCGTGATTACTTAATTTACAGAATCTACCTAGTTGCTGATTATCATATCACTCCCATTTTAATGTCCTGGCATCACTTATCATTATCTGTTACTTCTCTATTTTATTGTTTTTGTGGTTTACTATATCCCATTTCCCATGATCCTTGATCTGATTTTATCCATTTTTTTAAGGCTCCTCTTTTTCTCCTTTTTTAAGGCACTGTTGCTATGGCACTTTTCCATAACCTTTTCATTCCTGTGTACAGTAGCATAAAATTGCAGTGATTGAGCATAACCCACTTGTTTGTATAAATTATTGAAATCCATTTGCACCCTGTAAGAATGGACTTAAAAGTACTGCTGAGCATGTGTGCTGAAAGTACACTGATTGCTCAAATATAAGGAAATGGCCCAATGAACATGGTTGTGGCGGGGGTGAAAGAGGAAACAGCTAGTCAGATGTGAATTGTATTTGTTGTAATAAACATGTTAAAACATAGAAAAAATGTTATTTTTCTTTACCTTCGGTCAATGCATATTAGAATTTGAACTACCTGGGGATTCTTTGTCAGAACTATTCGTGTGGAACATTTATACTTAATTGAAATAATTCCTTAAGGGAGGTTTTGTTTAAAGCAATTAACAGGAAATTGTGTATAAGAATATTTAATGAAATATGAAATTCAACAAGAATGATTAAGTCACTTCCCAAGTGGTTGTCATTTGTTAAACCCTGATTTATCTGTCTGCACTCTTCACCACAATTCTTCCAGTTGTAGCTGAATGTTTCAGTCATTTTCTTATTCATAAAGACGAAGAGGGTCAAGCACCAGCGTGTAAGTGTGAACTTCATTTTGGGTTTTTGAAGACGGTCTTCTAAGATATTTTGTCTGTATTCACCAGCCATCCCCATGTAGTCAGATGAGCCACGAGCACAGGGCTGCTACTTTTAAACCAAAAAGAGGCTCTGAGGTTAACAGGATTTGATTAAAGATTCATGAAAGTATGGACCTTGCTCTCTTTCCTGTTTATTATGGTTTCCTGGTACCTGGAACAGAGACTAGAATGTAGGAGACACTCAAATATTTGATTAATTAGTGAATGAATAAATTCTCACTTCCAAGATATATTGACTGTTATGTTTTTAAAGTGAAACCCAGAATATCTAAAGAGGTGCAGAACTGGCCATGGCTACTAGTTCCCTCATCTCCACTCAACTGTCTCTCTCAGTCTGGGTCTGCCAATTCTCATAAATAATCCCAGACAATATAATTTATGATTTATAGATATTTACATGGTTTAAAAGTCAAACAATACAAAGAGGTGTAGAAAAATGTCTGCTTCCACCAACCATAATAAAAATATTACTGATACCTAATAAAGATTTTGATCAACTTTGTTTTTAATTATTTATTACTGGCTTTATCATGCTTTTTCTTAAAACATGAGTCCAATCCACTAAATATTTAAGAACTCCTAAATACTCAATTTAATCAGAGAGGAAGATGGCAGAAGAGTAAGATGCGGAGATCACCTTCCTCCCCACAGATACATCAGAAATTCATCTACACGTGGAACAACTCCTACAGAACACCTGCTGAATGCTGAAAGAAGACCTCAGACCCCCCAAAAGGCAAGAAACTCCCCACATACCTGGGTAGGGCAAAAGAAAAAAGAATAAACAGAGACAAAAGGATAGGGACAGGACCTGCACCAGTGGGAGGGAGCCGTGAAGGAGGAAAGGTTTCCACACACTAAAAGCCCCTTCATGGGCGGAGACTGTGGGTGGCAGACGGGGAAAGCTTCAGAGTAGTGGAGGAGAGCACAGCAACAGGGGTGTGGAGGGCAAAGCGGGGAGATTCCGGCACAGAGGATCGGTGCCCTCAGGCACACACCAGCCCGAGAGGCTTGTCTGCTCGGCCGCCGGGGCGGGTGGGGCTGGGAGCTGAGGCTCGGGTATCGGGTTTCAGTCAGAGCATAGAGAGAGGACTGGGGCTGGCGGCAGGAAGAGAGCCTGAAGGGGTTAGTGCACCACAGCTAGCCCAGAGGGAGTCCGGAAAAAAGTCTGGAGCTGCTGAAGAGGCAAGAGACTTTTTCTTCCCTCTTTGTTTCCTGGTGCGCAAGGAGAAGGGATTAAGAGCGCTGCTTAAAGAAGCTCCAGAGATGGGTGCGAGCCGTGGCTAAAGGAGCGGACCCCGGAGATAGGCGTGGGACGCTCGGGCCACTGCTGCTGCCACCACAAGGCCTGTGTATGAGAGCAGGTCACTGTCCACCCCTCCTCCTGGGGAGCCTGTGCAGTCCGCCACTGCTGGGGTCCCGGGATCCAGGGACGGCTTCCCCGGGAAAGTGCACGGAACGCCTCGGGCTGGTGCAACGTCACGCCGGCCTCTGTCGCTGCAGTCTTGCCCCGCACTGCGTGCCCCTCCCTCCCCTCAGCCTGAGTGAGCCAGAGCCCCCGAATCAGTGGCTCCTTTAAACCCATCCTGTCTGAGCGAAGAACGGATGCCCTCCAGCGACCTACATGCAGAGGTGGGGCCAGGTCCAAGGCTGAGACCCCGGAGTTGTGAGAGCAGAGAATAGACAGGGAAATCTCTCTGTGCAGCCTTGGAGGCAGCAGATTAAAGCTCCACGGTCTGCTTGATGTGCCCTGCGTCTGTGGAGTGCATGAATGGACAGCGAATCATCCCAAATTGAGGAGGTGGACTTTGAGGACAAGATTTAAGATATTTCCCCCTTTTCCTCTCTTTACAACGAATTATGCCAAATTAAGGAGGTGGATTTTAAGAGCAAGATTTCAGACTTTTTCCCCTTTTCCTCTTTTTACAACGAATTATCCCAAATTGAGGAGGTGGACTTTGAGAGCAAGATATTCTATTTTTTCCCCCTGTTCTCTTTTTGTGAATGTGTATGTGTATGCTACTGTGTGAGATTTTCTCTGTATAGCTTTGCTTCCACCATATGTCCCAGGGCTCTACCTGTCCGTTTTTTTTTCAATAATTACTTTTTTATTTTAATAACGCTACTATATTATATACTTTATTCTATTTTACTTTATCTTCTCTCTTTATTTTTCCTACCTTCCCTTCCTCCCTCCCTCCCTCCGCCCCTCCATTCTTTCTTTCTCTCTTTCTTTCCAACCTCCCTACCTCCTTTCTTTCTTTCTTTCTTTCTTTCTTTTTCTTTCTTTCTTCGCTTCATCCCTCCCTCATGTCTTTCCTTCTTTCTTTCTTTCTTTCCTTCCTCCCTCCCTCCCTTCTTTCTTCCTTTCACTCTTTCTTTTTATTTCCTTCCGTCCTCCTTCCCTCCTTTCTTTCTTTCTTTCTTTCCTTCATTCTTTCCTTCCTTCTTCACTCCCTGCCTCCCTCACTCCTTTCTTTCTTTCTTTCTTTCTTTGTTCCTTCCTTTCTTTCCCTCTTTCTTTCTTCTACTAATTCTTTCTTTCTACTTTATCTCCCTTTTATTCTGAGCCAGGTAGATGAAAGGCTCTGGGTGCTGCAGCCAGGAGTCAGTGTTGTGCCTCTGAAGTGGGAGAGACAACTTCAGGACACGAGTCCACAAAAGACCTCCCAGCTCCACATAATATCAAATGGCGAAAATCTCCCAGAGATCTCCATCTCAGCACCAGCACCCAGATTCACTCAACGACCAGCAAGCTACAGTGCTGGTCACCCTATGCCAAGCAACTAGCAAGACAGGAACACAACCCCACCCATTAGCAGAGACGCTGCCTGAAAACATAATAAGGCTATAGGCACCCCAAAACACACAACCAGACGTGGAACTGTCCACCAGAAAGACAAGATCGAGCCTCAACCATCAGAACACAGGCACTAGTCACCCCCCACCAGGAAGCCTACACAAACTACTGAAACAACCTTAGCCACTGGGGACAGACACCAAAAACAACGGGAACTATGAATCTACAGCCTGCCAAAAGGAGACCCCAAACACAGTAACATAAGCAAAATGAGAAGACAGAAAAACACACAGCAGTTGAAGGAGCAAGATAAAAACCCACAAGACCTAACAAATGAAGAGGTAATAGGCAGTCTACCTGAAAAAGAATTCAGAATAATGATAGTAAAGATGATCCAAGATTCTATTTCCAAGATCCAAAATCTTGGAAATAGAATAGACAAAATGCAAGAAACAGTTAACAAGGACCTAGAAGAACTAAAGATGAATCAAGCATCGATTAAAAACACAATAAATGAAATGAAAAATACTCCAGATGGGATCAATAGCAGAATAACTGAGGCAGAAGAACGGATAAGTGAGGTGGAAGATAAAATAGTGGAAATAACTGATGCAGACCAAAATAAAGAAAAAAGAATAAAAACAACAGAGGACAGTCTCAGAGACCTCTGGGACAACATTAAATTCACCAACATTCGAATTACAGGGGTTCCAGAAGAAGAAGAGAAAAAGAAAGGGACTGAGAAAATATTTGAAGAGATTATAGTTGAAAACTTCCCTAATATGGGAAATGAAATAGTTAATCAAGTCCAGGAGGCACAGAGAGTCCCATACAGAAAAAATCAAAGGAGAAATACGCCAAGACACATATTAATCAAACTGTCAAAAATTAAACACAAAGAAATCATATTAAAAGCAGCAAGGCAAAAACAACAAATAACACACAAGGGAATCCCCATCAGGTTAAAAGCTGATCTTTCAGCAGAAACTCTACAAGCCAAAAGGGAGTGGCAGGACATATTTAAAGTGATGAAGGAGAAAAACCTGCAACCAAGATTACTCTACCCAGCAAGGATCTCATTCAGATTTGATGGAGAAACTAAAACCTTTACAGACAAGCAAAAGCTGAGAGAGTTCAGCACCACCAAACCAGCTTTACAACAAATGCTAAAGGAACTTATCTAGGCAAGACACACAACAGAAGGAAAGGACGTACAATAACAAACCCAAAGCAATTAAGAAAATGGGAATAGGAACATACATATCGATAATTATCTTAAATGTAAATGGACTAAATGCTCCCACCAAAAGACACAGAGTGGCTGAATGGATACAAAAACAAGACCCATACATATGCTGTCTACAAGAGACCCACTTCAAACCTAGAGACACATACAGACTGAAAGTAAGGGGATGGAAAAAGATATTCCATGCAAATGGAAACCAAAAGAAAGCTGGAGTAGCAATTCTCATATCAGACAAAATAGACTTTAAAATAAAGACTACTAGAAGAGACAAAGAAGGACACTACATAATGATCAAGGGATCGATCCAAGAAGAAGATATAACAATTGTAAATATTTATGCACCAAACATAGGAGCACCTCAATACATAAGGCAAATACTAACAGTCATAAAAGGAGAAATGCACAGTAACACAATCATAGTAGGGGACTTTAACACCCCACTAGCACCAATGGACAGATCATCCAAAATGAAAATAAATAAGGAAACACAAGCTTTAAATGATATATTAAACAAGATGGACTTAATTGATATTTATAGGACATTCCATCCAAAAACAACAGAATACACATTTTTCTCAAGTGCTCATGGAACATTCTCCAGGATAGATCATATCTTGGGCCACAAATCAAACCTTGGAAATTTAAGAAAATTGAAATTGTATCAAGTATCTTTTCCGACCACAATGCTATGAGACTAGATATCAATTACAGGAAAAGAGCTGTAAAAAATGCAAACACATGGAGGCTAAACAATACACTACTTAATAACGAAGTGATCACTGAAGAAATCAAAGAGGAAATTAAAAAATACCTAGAAACAAATGACAATGGAGACACGACGACCCAAAACCTATGGGATGCAGCAAAAGCAGTTCTAAGAGGGAAATTTATAGCAATACAATCCCACCTTAAGAAACAGGAAACATCTCGAATAAACAACCTAACCTTGCACCTAAAGCAATTAGAGAAAGAAGAACAAAAATATCCCAAAGATAGCAGAAGGAAAGAAATCATAAAAATCAGATCAGAAATAAATGAAAAAGAAAAGAAGGAAATGATAGCAAAGATCAACCAAACTAAAAGCTGGTTCTTTGAGAAGATAAACAAAATTGGTAAACCATTAGCCAGACTCATCAAGAAAAAAAGGGAGAAGACTCAAATCAATAGAATTAGAAATGAAAAAGGAGAAAAAACAACTGACACTGCAGAAATACAAAAGATCATGAGAGATTACTACAAGCAACTCTATGCCACTAAAATGGACAACCTGGAAGAAATGGACAAATTCTTAGAAATGCACAACCTTCCAAGACTGAATCAGGAAGAAACAGAAAATAGGAACAGACCAATCACAAGCTCTGAAATTGAAACTGTGAAAAAAATTTTCCAACAAACAAAAGCCCAGGACCAGATGGCTTCACAGGTGAATTCTATCAAGCATTTAGAGAAGAGCTAACACCTATCCTTCTGAAACTCTTCCAAAATATAGCAGAGGGAGGAACACTCCCAAACTCATTCTACGAGGCCACCATCACCTTGATACCAAAACCAGACGAGGATGTCACAAAGAAAGAAAACTAGAGGCCAATATCACTGATGAACATAGATGCAAAAATCATCAACAAAATACTAGCAAACCGAATCCAACAGCACATTAAAAGGATCATACACCATGATCAAGTGGGGTTTATTCCAGGAATGCAAGGATTCTTCAATATATGCAAATCAATAAACGTGATACACCATGTTAACAAATTGAAGGAGAAAAACCATATGATCATCTCAATAGATGCAGAGAAAGCTTTCGACAAAATTCAACACCCATTTATGATAAAAACCCTGCAGAAAGTAGGCATAGAGGGAACTTTCCTCAACACAGTAAAGGCCATATATGACAAACCCACAGCCAACATCGTCCTCAATGGTGAAAAACTGAAACCATTTCCACTAGGATCAGGAACAAGACAAGGTTGCCCACTCTCACCACTCTTATTCAACATAGTTTTGGAAGTTTTAGCCACAGCAATCAGAGAAGAAAAGGAAATAAAGGAATCCAAATTGGAAAAGAAGAAGTAAAGCTGTCACTGTTTGCAGATGACATGATACTATACATAGAGAATCCTAAAGATGCTACCAGAAAACTACAAGAGCTAATCAATGAATTTGGTAAAGTTGCAGGATACAAAATTAATGCACAGAAATCTCTGGCATTCCTATATACTAATGATGAAAAATCTGAAAGTGAAATCAAGGAAACACTCCCATTTACCATTGCAACAAAAAGAATAAAATATCTAGGAATCAACCTACCTAAGGAGACAAAAGACCTGTATGCAGAAAATTATAAGACACTGATGAAAGAAATTAAAGATGATAGAAATAGATGGAGAGATGTACCATGTTCTTGGATTGGAAGAATCAACATTGTGAAAATGACTCTACTACCCAAAGCAATCTACAGATTCAATGCAATCCCTATCAAACTACCACTGGCATTTTTCACAGAACTAGAGTAAAAAATTTCACAATTTGTATGGAAACACAAAAGACCCCGAATAGCCAAAGCAATCTTGAGAACGAAAAATGGAGCTGGAGGAATCAGGCTCCCTGACTTCAGACTATACTACAAAGCTACAGTAATCAAGACAGTATGGTACTGGCACAAAAACAGAAAGATAGATCAATGGAACAGAATAGAAAGCCCAGAGATAAACCCACGGACATATGGTCACCTTAACTTTGATAAAGGAGGCAGGAATGTACAGTGGAGAAAGGACAGCCTCTTCAATAAGTGGTGGTGGGAAAACTGGATAGGGACATGTAAAAGTATGAGATTAGATCACTCCCTAACACCATACACAAAAATAAGCTCAAAATGGATAAAAGACCTAAACGTAAGGCCAGACACTATCAAACTCTTAGAGGAAAACATAGGCAGAACACTCTATGACATAAATCACAGCAACATCCTTTTTGACCCACCTCCTAGAGAAATTGAAATAAAGACAAAAATAAACACATGGGACCTAATGAAACTTCAAAGCTTTTGCACAGCAAAGGAATCCATAAACAAGACCAAAAGACAACCCTCAGAATGGGAGAAAATATTTGCCAATGAAGCAACTGACAAAGGATTAATCTCCAAAATTTATAAGCAGCTCATGCAGCTCAATAGCAAAAAAAACAAACAACCTAATCCAAAAATGGGCAGAAGACCTAAATAGACATTTCTCCACAGAAGATATACAGACTGCCAACAAACACGTGAAAGGATGCTCAACATCTTTACTCATTAGAGAAATGCAAATCAAAACTACAATGAGATATCATCTCAAACCAGTCAGAATGGCCATCATCAAAAAATCTAGAAACAATAAATGCTGGAGAGGGTGTGGAAAAAAGGGAACACTCTTGCACTGCTGGTGGGAATGTGAATTGGTACAACCACTATGGAGAACAGTATGGAGGTTCCTTAAAAAACTACAAATAGAACTACCATATGACCCAGCAATCCCACTACTGGGCATATACCCTGAGAAAACCATAATTCAAAAAGAAACATGTACCAAAATGTTCATAGCAGCCCTATTTACAATAGCCCGGAGATGGAAACAACCTAAGTGTCCATCATCGGATGAATGGATAAAGAAGATGTGGCACATATATACAATGGAATATTACTCAGCCATAAAAAGAAATGAAATTGAGCTATTTGTAATGAGGTGGATGGACCTAGAGTCTGTCATACAGAGTGAAGTAAGTCAGAAAGAGAAAGACAAATACTGTATGCTGACACATATATATGGAATTTAAGAAAAAAAATGTCATGAAGAACCTAGGGGTAAACCAGGAATAAAGACACAGACCTACTAGAGAATGGACTTGAGGATATGGGGAGGGGGAAGGGTAAGCTGTGACAAATTGAAAGAGCGGCATGGACATATATACACTACCAAACGTAAGGTAGATAGCTAGTGGGAAGCAGCCGCATAGCACAGGGAGATCAGCTCGGTGCTTTGTGACCACCTGGAGGGGTGGGATAGGGAGGGTGGGAGGGAGACGCAAAAGGGAGGGCATATGGGAACATATGTATATGTATAACTGATTAAATTTGTTATAAAGCAAAAAATAAAAAAAATTTAAAAAATTAAAAAAAAAATTACCTTAAATGTAAATGGACTAAAGGCTCCCACCAAAAAAAAAAAAAAAAAAAAAAATTGGCTCAATGGATACAAAAACAAGACCCATATATATGCTGTCTACAAGAGACCCACTTCAGACCTAGAGACACATACAGACTGAAAGTAAGGGGATGGAAAAAGATATTCCATGCAAATGGAAATCAAAAGAAAGCTGGAGTAGCAATTCTCATATCAGAAAAAAATAGACTTTAAAATAAAGACTATTAGAAGAGACAAAGAAGGACACTACATAATGATAAAGGGATCGATCCAAGAAGAAGATATAACAATTGTAAATATTTATGCACTGAACATAGGAGCACCTCAATACATAAGGCAAATACTAACAGCCATTAAAGGGGAAATCAACAGTAACACACTCATAGTAGGGGATTTTAACACCCCATTTTCACCAGTGGACAGATCATCCAAAATGAAAATAAATAAGGAAACACAAGCTTTAAATGATACATTAAACAAGATGGACTTAATTGATATTTATAGGAAATTCCATCCAAAAACAACAGAATACACATTTTTCTCAAGTGCTCATAGAACATTCTCCAGGATAGATCATATCTTGGGTCACAAATCAAGCCGTGGTAAATTTAAGAAAACTGAATTTGTATCAAGTAACTTTTCCGAACACAATGCTATGAGACTAGATATCAATTACAGGAAAAGATCTGTAAAAAATACAAACATATGGAGGCTAAACAATACACTACTCAATAACGAAGTGATCACTGAAGAAATCAAAGAGGAAATAAAAAAATACTTAGAAGCAAATGACAATGGAGACACAACGACCCAAAACCTATGGGACGCAGCAAAAGCAGTTCTAAGGGGGAAATTTAGAGCAATACAATCCCACCTTAAGAAACAGGAAACATCTCGAGCAAACAACCTGACCCTGCACCTAAAGCAATTAGAGAAAGAGGAACAAAAAACCCCCAAAGTTATCAGAAGGAAAGAAATCATAAAGATCAGATCAGAAATAAATGATAAAGAAATGAAGGAAATGATAGCAAAGATCATTAAAACTAAAAGCTGGTTCTTTGAGAAGATAAACAAAATTGATAAACCATTAGACAGACTCATCAAGAAAAAAAGGAAGAAAACTCAAATCAATAGAATTAGAAATGAAAAAGGAGAAGTAACAACTGACACTGCAGATGTACAGAAGATCATGAGAGATTACTACAAGCAACTCTATGCCAATAAAATGGACAACGTGGAAGAAATGGACAAATTCTTAGAAATGCACAACCTGCCAAGCCTGAATCAGGAAGAAATAGAAAATATGAATAAACCAATCACAAGCACTGAAATTGAAACTGTGATTAAATATCTTCCAACAAACAAAAGCCCAGGACCAGATGGCTTCACAGGCGAATTCTATCAAACATTTAGAGAAGAGCTAACACCTATCCTTCTCAAACTCTTCCAAAATATAGCAGACGATGGAGCACTCCCAAACTCATTCTACGAGGCCACCATCACCTTGATACCAAAACCAGGCAAGGATGTCACAAAGAAAGAAAACTACAGGCCAATATCACTGATGAACATAGATGCAAAAATCCTCAACAAAATACTAGCAAACAGAATCCAACAACACATTAAAAGGATCATACACCATGATCAAGTGGGGTTTATTCCAGGAATGCAAGGATTCTTCAATATATGCAAATCAATCAATGGGATACACCATATTAACAAATTGAAGGAGAAAAAACATATGATCATCTCAATAGATGCAGAGAAAGCTTTCAACAAAATTCAACACCCATTTATGATAAAAACCCTGCAGAAAGTAGGCATAGAGGGAACTTTCCTCAACATAATAAAGGCCATATATGACAAACCCACAGCCAACATCGTCCTCAATGGTGAAAAACTGAAACTATTTCCACTAAGATCAGGAACAAGACAAGGCTGCCCACTCTCACCACTCTTATTCAACTTAGTTTTGGAAGTTTTAGCCACAGCAATCAGAGAAGAAAAGAAAATAAAAGGAATCCAAATTGGAAAGGAAGAAGTAAAGCTGTCACTGTTTGCAGATGACATGATACTATACATAGAGAATCCTAAAGATGCTACCAGAAAACTACAAGAGCTAATCAATGAATTTGGTAAAGTTGCAGGATACAAAATTAATGCACAGAAATCTCTGGCATTCCTGTACACTAATGATGAATAATCTGAAAGTGAAATCAAGAAAATACTTCCATTTACCATTGCAACAAAAAGAATAAAATATCTAGGAATCAACCTACCTAAGGAGACAAAAGACCTGTATGCAGAAAATTATAAGACACTGATGAAAGAAATTAAAGATGATAGAAATAGATGGAGAGATATACCATGCTCCTGGATTGGAAGAATCAATATTGTGAAAATGACTCTACTACCCAAAGCAATCTACAGATTCAATGCAATCCCTATCAAACTACCACTGGCATTTTTCACAGAACTAGAACAAAAAATTTCAAAATTTGTTTGGAAAAACAAAAGACCCGAATAGCCAAAGCAATCTTGAGAACGAAAAATGGAGCTGGAGGAATCAGGCTCCCTGACTTCAGACTATACTACAAAGCTACAGTAATCAAGACAGTGTGGTACTGGCACAAAAACAGAAAGATAGATCAATGGAACAGGATACAAAGCCCAGAGATAAACCCACGCACATATGGTCAACTTATCTTTGATAAAGGCGGCAGGAATGTACAGTGGAGAAAGGACAGCCTCTTCAATAAGTGGTGCTGGGAAAACTGGACAGGTACATGTAAAAGTATGAGATTAGATCACTCCCTAACACCATACACAAAAGTAAGCTCAAAATGGATTAAAGACCTAAATTTAAGACCAGAAACTATCATACTCTTTGAGGAATACTTAGGCAGAATGCTCTATGACATAAATCACAGCAAGATCCTTTTGAACCCACCTCCTAGAGAAATGGAAATAAAAACAAAAATTAACAAATGGGACCTAATGAAACTTCAAAGCTTTTGTACAGCAAAGAAAACCATAAACAAGACCAAAAGACAACCCTCAGAATGGGAGAAAATATTTGCAAATGAAGCAACTGACAAAGGATTAGTCTCCAAAATTTATAAGCAGCTCATGCAGCTCAATAGCAAAAAAACAAACAACCCAATCCAAAAATGGGCAGAAGACTCAAATAGGTATTTCTCCAAAGAAGATATACAGACTGCCAACAAACACATGAAAGAATACTCAACATCATTAATCATTAGAGAAATGCAAATCAAAACTACAATGAGATATCATCTCACACCAGTCAGAATGGCCATCATCAAAAAATCTAGAAACAATAAATGCTGGAGAGGGTGTGGAAAAAAGGGAACACTCTTGCACTGCTGGTGGGAATGTGAATTGGTACAGCCACTATGGAGAACAGTATGGAGGTTCCTTTAAAAACTAAAAATAGAACTACCATATGACCCAGCAATCCCACTACTAGGCATATACCCTGAGAAAACCATAATTCAAAAAGAGATATGTACCAAAATGTTCATTGCAGCTCTATTCACAGTAGCCCAGAGATGGAAACAACCTAAGTGTCCGTCATCGGATGAATGGATAAAAAAGATGTGGCACATATATACAATGGAATATTACTCAGCCATAAAAAGAAATGAAACTGAGCTATTTGTAATGAGGTGGATAGACCTAGAGTCTGTCATACAGAGTGAAGTAAGTCAGAAAGAGAAAGACAAATACCGTATGCTAACACATATATATGGAATTTAAGAAAAAAAATGTCATGAAGAACCTAGGGGTAAACCAGGAATAAAGACACAGACCTACTTGAGAATGCACTTGAGGATATGGGGAGGGGGAAGGGTAAGCTGTGACAAAGCGAAAGAGAGGCATGGACATATATACAGTACCAAACGTAAGGTAGATAGATAGTGGGAAGCAGCCACATAGCACAGGGAGATCAGCTCGGTGCTTTGTGACCGCCTGGAGGGGTGGGATAGGGAGGGTGGGAGGGAGGGAGACGCAAGAGGGAAGGGATGTGGGAACAGATGTATATGTATGACTGATTCACTTTGTTATAAAGCAGAAACTTATAAAATAAATAAATACTCAATTTAAGAAAAACATTTGTTAAAAAACCAACTCATTAGAATACTTAATTTAAGGAAAACTTTTAAAAATATATATCAACAGATAAAATTCTGATGCTGTTTTTCTGAAACTAGAGTGATCCAAATCACTTTCTGAAAGAAATATAACTGATATATCTTTTGAGCATATCTTTAAACTTTAAACATTCCATTTAAAAAAAAAGGCCATTAAAAAAAAGGTAACTAAAAATACGGGTCAACAACTTTTGTCCAATTACTCTTTTAAAATGCAAACTAGTTAACAATTAAACAAATAAATGCAAATTAGAAACCCATAATATATCTACTGGCTTAGACTGATACTAGAAATTCACAATAAAAGAAAAGGAATCATAATATCCTTTTGGATGAGCAGGGAAATTTATAAGAGTTAGGCAAGACTGTTTGTTTTCCAAATGTCTAAGCAAAGAAAATAATATTCACATTTCTCTTGCTGTAACTTTGGTAAATAAAATATTTAACACAGCTACATGTGTGACTATCAAGCAATACAAAATTCTTAAGAACTGTATTTTTTTATCTTAGACTTTAAGCATCCTGCTGACAATAATTATGCCTATTAACTTACATGATAAAAGATAATACCTTATTAAATTATGTTTTTTAAAATAATGGCAATAAATCAATGAACAAAATAGTGTGACAGAATAACTGAGTTTAAGCTTACCTTACGGGAAGTATAAAACATTTTGCCATTCAATAATTTTGAAGGTGGGACTCAGAAAAAATAGATGTGGTCTTTTTGATAAAGATGAGTCCCTTGTGTCTGAATATCTTAAACATATGGAAAATTATTCCCCTTTCTGTAATATGCCATTGTTTTGTTCTTAGATTCTGTTCATTTCAACCTTTGAAATCAAATTCCAAATACTCAAATAAGGAAGGATATAAATCCTTGCTTTTCCAAGTACTGTGTGGATTATAGACAAAAGCTTTAAAAGAGAGGAAAAGGAAAAACATAATAGCATCCAAATTCTTTGTGTGCCCAAGAGGCTGTGACATTATCATAATGCCTCTATTATGGCAATTGCTGAAATTAAATGCCTGCAGATTTGACCCTAAGGAGCATAATGCAGTATTTGCTGTAATAAAACACTTACTATAAATGCTTAACCTTGAATAGAGTCGATGTTAATACAATTCCACAATAGCTATTTTGACAACTGGCACTATATATTTAATATATAAGCCATATTGAACCATCCCATGTTATGTTTTTGGTTATCTGAAATATTTTTCTTCCTCCTTGCAAGGGTGTTTTGCTTTCCAGAGTCTTTATGGATCAAGACTCCACATATACTATAAAAATAGAATGGTATGGTACTTCAGTGATTATTCAATATTTAAAGAAGTTAATAGAAAAAAGTTATTCATGGAGCAGCATGTTTGAAAGCGCACACAGGTACAGTTTGATAGGTTATATATGATTCAGAATAAAAATCACATAATTGCCATCACTTATCATATTATGGATTTATGCTGGTCTTTGCCATCATTTTGCCTTGGTGTTATCTCAGCTGCTTGCTATTTAATAACCTTGTATTAAGTCTTTATGTTTCCTTTGCAGGTGACAATCTGTAAACAAAAAAGATGTAAATATGGCTTTCCTTGCCTTACAGAACAACTGCAATGGACAATGTGTCTATCTTGCAGTTTGAATTACATTTGCATTGTTAGCTGACTGGAACCTAGATGTTGTCTGTTTCATTTCTTAAAATATTAAATTTAGCAAACTAGAAATGTTTTGAAAAACAATCAAAAACTGAAGTCTTAGAAATAAATGGTGAATTTCTTCATATAAATGCCATAAAAACTAAAGATATAATTTGTAAAGGAAAGCAGAAATCACTGTAGTTCCTATTAGCCAATGAGAATCCTTCATTTCCCAAAGCTATTTGTGTACCCTATTAAGTATAGCAATAGTTTTTTGTTGTTGTTGTATTATAATACATTAATTTCACTCTCTGGTAATATAGCTTGTAAAATTTTCCTACAATAGAAGCAAATATATTTATATTTTGCATGTTCAGATATTCAAAGTCAGCTATTCTATGTTTAATGCTATTGATTTCAACACTAGTTGTCTCCACTTCTTTATCCCCATTTACTGTATAGTCCATCGACATTCTTTCCTTCCTCATCATAGCCCAAATGACTGTCTTGAAGATCACAAATGGCAACCTAACTACTAAATCCAATGGATAATCTTTTATACAACTCATTAGCCTAGATTTCTCTTTCTTCTTCTTACCTGGTACTTTTAGTAAATTACAATATCCTATTGATTCTACCTTTTTATCATTGTTCACATCCATCTCTTTCAGTCATAACCAACTTAATTATGATACAGAAACAAACAACTTTCAAATTACCATAGCTTAATGCAATGGAGACTTGTGGCTTGTACCATGTGTCCATTGTGGGTTAAGAGGAGGCTCTGCTCATAGTAGTAACTCAGGGAACCAAGCAATGGGGTACCCACAATACTGTGTCAGAGGCAACAGAGAGTTCTAGAGAATTTTGCCTCAGTGTTTCAGGCTCAAGTACAGAGGTGAAACACATTACAATCCATTGGCCAGTACTAGTCACTTGGCTCCACCCAACCAGGAAGGTGCAGGAATTGCAATACTATCATGTGCTTGGAAGGAGAGTTATATCTGAAAATATTTGTTGGATAGTACTTATTGTAACACACCATGGCTCAGAACTTTTCAAGACTTCTTACTGAGGACAAAATCAAATCTACTGTCCTAAATGTCAATTCTCCTCTCACGCTGATCCCTTTCTCTTCCAATTATCTTCATGCCCACTACCAAGAATTTGGGTTCTAGTCATACAGTATCACTTGCAGTGTTTTAGAAACTGACATGTTGCATACATGCTTTTTTTTTTTTTTTTTTTTTTTTTACCTATTATCCCATCTGCTTCTCTGGTACTAGAAAACTGTTTGTCTTTCCAGTTTTATCTCAAAATATATCTTCCCTCTGAAATCTTCCCTGACCCCATGCACATTTTCTTTCACACTTTGTATATAATTTCCCTTTGTTAAAATAAATATGTTATTGAACCATCTGCACTTCTCTCCCCACTAGACTGTAAACAATTAAGTCACAGAGTACATCATTTCAAATTTAGGTCCCTGACATCTGAGATAAAAGATATACTCAAAATATGTGTAATGACCAAGTCCTACCTGACTTCTCTCTCATTTAACCTATTTGAAGACTGCTTTTTTAAATTATTTGGATTTTTGGCTTCCATCACAGCATTCTATTTAAATCTGCTTCCCATCTCCCTCACAGTCAGCTTCCTGAGAAAGTTTGCTGCTTCTTTTCAAGAGTGAAATAATTCATCCATTGAATGTGGGTATGGTAGTGGTAGAGATACAGAGGTCTAACCTCATGCTTCCTGGACAGTCTAGCCAATACCAATTACTTCAAATATCATCTATATATATGGATGACTACCAAATCTAAATCTGCAGTCCAGTTCCCTCTTGAGCTACACAAAAATGTATGCAACAAACTACTTGCCATTCCCATTTCATCACCCCACAAGTCAAACTCATCATCTTATCCTCAAATCCAGTTCTGTGTCTTCCCTTTCTAAGTTGATTGGCATAATGGTCCACACAGTGACTTAGCCCAAAACCTGGGAGTAATTCTACATTCCACCTTCTCTCTTTCACTCACACATTCAATCAGTGAAGAAATCATGCTGACTTACCTGTCAAGTATCCCTTTTTTTCCAGGTCTGCTACCACTTCTTACTTCCAAGTCTCCATCATTTCTTGGCTTAACTCTTCACATCCTTACAGATCTCTCATTTCTAATTTTGCCATTTCCCATTCATCCTTCCCTCTACCATTAGATTTATCTAAAATGCCAATCTGATTGTGTCACTCACCTATTTGCAATTCATCAATAGCTCCTTGTGGCTTTAGTCTGCCAGTTAAGGCTCCACCTACCCAGGTTCCAGTACCCTATGATCTACCCAGTCCAAATGACTTTTGAGCTGATAAGGCTGTAACTCTTCAATCCTCTGTGCCTTTCACATACAATATCTTCCACCCTTCTCTATGCCTGGAAAATCCTCACTTATTCAAAACTCAGCTCAAAACTTTCTTGTTCAGGGCCTCCCTGGTGGCGCAGTGGTTGAGAGTCTGCCTGCCGATGCAGGGGATACGGGTTCGTGCCCCGGTCTGGGAGGATCCCATATGCCGCGGAGCGGCTGGGCCCGTGAGCCATGGCCGCTGGGCCTGCGCATCCGGAGCCTGTGCTCCGCAACGGGAGAGGCCACAACAGTGAGAGGCCCGCATACCGCAAAAAAAAGAAAAAAAAAAAAAAAAAAACTTTCTTGTTCAGTCAACTTCTTTGAAGAACTCAGTTTATATACTTCTCTAGACAACTTATCTTCCTAGACAATAACCTCCTCCAGGGAGAGAGACTGTGACTCCCCAATGCCTACCTAGAACAATGTCTGTCTCATAGAATATGCTCTGTACTTAAGTATATTTCAGAAAGAGGAGGAAAGAAGTGTTAAGATAGAGAGAGAGGAGCTTCATGATGGCAAAAGAGTAAGACGTGGAGATCACCTTCCTCCCCACAAATACATCAGAAATACATCTATATGTGGAACAACTCCTACAGAACATGAACTGAACGCTGGCAGAAGACCTCAGACCTCCCAAAAGGCAAGAAACTCCCAATGTACCCGGGTAGGGCAAAAGAAAAAAGAAAAAACAGAGACAAAAGAATAGGGACGGGACCTGTACCAGTGGGAGGGAGCTGGGAAGGAGGAAAGGTTTCCACACACTACGAAGCCCCTTCGCAGGCAGAGACTGTGGGTGGCAGAGGGGGGAAGCTTCAGAGCCACGGAGGAGAGCATAGCAACATGGATGAAGAGGGCAAAGCAGAGAGATTCCCGCATAGAGGACCAGTGAACACAAGCACTCACCAGCCTCAGAGGCTTGTCTGCTCACCTGCCAGGATGGGCAGGGGCTGGGAGCTGAGGCTCGGGCTTCCGAAGTTGGATCCCAGGCAGAGGACTGGGGTTGGCTGCAGAAACACAGCTTGAAGGGGTCAGTGCACCACAGCTAGCTGGGAGGGAGTCTGGGAAAATGTTTGGAGCTGCCAAAGAGGCAAGAGACTTTTTCTTGCCTCTGTGTTTCCTGGTGCACAAGGAGAGGGGATTAAGAGTGTGGCTTAAAGGAGCTCCAGAGATGGGCGTGAGCTGTGGCTATCAGTGCCGACCCCAGAGACAGGCATGAGATGCTAAGCCTGCTGCTGCTGCCACCAAGAAGCCTGTGTGGAAGCACAGGTCCCTCTCCACACCTCCCCTCCCAGAGAGCCTGTGCAGCCCACCACTGCCAGGGTCATGTGATCCAGGGGCAACTTCCCAGGGAGAACGCACAGCACACCTCGGGCTGGTGCAACGTCACGCTGGCCTCTGCTGCCGCAGGCTCACCCCGCATCCGTACCCCTCCCTCCCCCAGGCCTGAGTGAGCCAGAGCCCCCGAATCAGCGGCTCCATAACCCCATCCTGTCTGAATGATGAACAGACAACCTCAGGGACCTACATGCAGAGGCAGGTCGAAATCCAAAGCTGAACCCCAGGAGCTGTGTGAACAAAGAAGAGAAAGGGAGATCTCTCCCAGCAGCCTCAGGAGCAGTGGATTAAATCTCCACACTCAACTTGATATACTCTGCATCTGTGGAATACCTGAATAAACAAAGAATCATCCCAAATTGAGGAGATGGACTTTGGGTGCAACGATATATATATATATATTTTTTCCCCTTCTTCTCTTTTTGTGAGTGTGTATGTGTATGCTTCTGTGTGCAATTCTCTCTGTAAAGCTTTGCTTTTACCATTTTTCCTAGGGTTGTGTCTGCCTATTTATTTTTTTTTATTTTTTACTTTTAGTATAATTTTTAGAACCTGTTATCACTGGTGGATTTGTTTTTTCTTTTGGTTGCTCTTTTCCTTTTTTTTTTAAATATTACTTTAAAAAATTTTAATAATTATTTTTTTTATTTTAATAACTTTATTTAATTTTATTTTACATTTTGTTCTATTTTATTTTATTTTATCTTCTTCTTTCTTTCCATCTTTTTTTCCTCCCTTTTATTCAGAGCCATGTGGAGGACAGGCTCTTGGTACTCCAGCCAAGCATCAGGGCTGTGCCTATGAGGTGGAAGAGCCAACTTCAGGACACTGGTCCAAATGAGACGTCCCAGCTCCACGTAATATCAAAAGGAGAAAACCTCCAAGAGATCTGCATCTAAACGCCAAGACCCAGTTCCACTCAAAGACCAGCAGGCTAAAGTGATGGATACCCTAAGCCAAACAACTAGCAAGACAGGGACACAACCACATCCATTAGCAGAGAGGCTGCCAAAAATCATAAGGCCACAGACACACCAAAACACACCACCAGACGTGGACCTGCCCACCAGAAAGACAAGATCCAGCCTCAGCAACCAGAACACAGGCACCAGTCCCCTCCACCAAGAAACCTACACAACCCACTGAACCAACCTTAGCCACTGGGGACAGATGCCAAAAACAAGGGGAACTACTAACCTGCAGCCTCTGAAAAGGAGACCACAAACACAGTAAATTAAACAAAATGAGAAGACAGAGAAACACACAGCAGGTGAAAGACCAAGGCAAAAACCCACCAGACCTAACAAATGAAGAGGAAATAGGCAGTCTACCTGAAAAAGAATTCAGAATAATGATAGTAAAGATGATCCATAATCTTGGAACGAGAATGGAAAAAATACAAGAAACGTTTAACAAGGACCTAGAAGAACTAAAGAGCAAACAAACAGTGATGAACAATACAATAAATGAAATTAAAAATTCTCTAGAAAGGATCAATAGCAGAATAACTGAGGCAAGGGAACGGATAAGTGACCTGGAAGATAAAATACTGGAAAGAACTACTGCAGAGCAGAATAAGAAAAAAGAAAAAAAAAATGAGGACTGTCTCAGAGACCTCTGGGACAACGTTAAATGCACCAACATTCGAATTACAGGGGTCCCAGAAAAAGAAAGGGACTGAGAAAGTATTTGAAGATATTATAGTTGAAAACTTCCCTAATATGGGAAAGGAAATAGTTAATCAAGTCCAGGAAGCACAGAGAGTCCCATACAGGATAAAGCCAAGGAGAAACATGCCAAGACACATATTAATCAAACCATCAAAAATTAAATACAAAGAAAAAATATTAAAAGCAGCAAGGGAAAGACAGCAAATAACACACAAGGGAATCCCCATAAGGTTAACACCTGACCTTTCAGCAGAAACACTGCAAGCCAGAAGAGAGTGGCAGGACATATTTCAAGTGATGAAAGAGAAAAACCTACAACCAAGATTACTCTATCCAGAAAGGATCTCATTCAGATTTCATGGAGAAATTAAAACCTTTACAGACAAGTAAAAGCTAAGAAAATTAAGCACCGCCAAAGCAGATTTACAACAAATGCTAAAGGAACTTCTCCAGGCAGGAAACACAAGGGAAGGAAAAGACCTACAATAACAAACCCAAAGCAATTAAGAATACGGTAATAGGAACATACATATTGATAATTACCTTAAATGTAAATGGATTAAATGCACCAATCAAAAGACATAGACTGGCTGTAAGGATACAAAAACAAGACTCGTATATATGCTGTCTACAAGAGACCCACTTCAAACCTAGGGACCCATAAGACTGAAAGTGAGGGGATGGAGAAAGATATTCGATGCAAATGGAAATCAAAAGAAAGCTGGAGTAGCAATTCTCATATCACACAAAATAGACTTTAAAACAAAGACTATTATAAGAGACAAAGAAGCACACTACATAATGATCAAGGGATCAATCCAAGAAGAAGATATGACAATTGTAAATATTTATGCACCTCAATACATAAGGCAAATACTAACAGCCATAAAATGGGAACTCAACAGTAACACAATATAGTAGGGTACTTAAACACCCCACTTTCACCAGTGGACAGATCATCCAAAATAAAAATAAATAAGGAAACACAAGCATTAAATGACACATTAAATGAGAGGTACTTAATTGATATTTATAGGACATTCCATCCAAAAACAACAGAATACACATTGGTCTCAAGTGTTCATGGAACATTCTCCAAGATAGAGCATATCTTGGATAACAATTCAAGCCTTGGTAAACTTAAGAAAATTCAAGTCATATTAAGTATCTTTTCCGACCACAAAAATATGAGACTAGATATCAATTACAAAAAAAAAATCTGTAAAAAATACAAACACATGGAGGCTAAAGAATACACTACTTAATAACCAAGAGATCACTGTAGAAATCAAAGAGGAAATTAAAAAATACCCCAAAAACAAATGACAATGAAAACATGATGACCCAGAACCTATAGGATGCAGCCAAAGCAGTTCTAAAGGGAAGTTTAGAGCAATACAATCCTACCTTAAGAAACAAAAACAACTCAAATAAAAAACCTAACCTTACACCTAAAGCAAGTATAGAAAGAAGAACAAAAAAACCCCAAACTTAGCAGAAGGAAAGAAATCAAAAAGATCAGATAAGAAATAAAGGAAAAAGAAATGAAAGAAATGATAGCAAAAATCAATAAAACTAAAACCTGGTTCTTTGAGAAGATAAACAAAATTGATAAATCATTAGCCAAACTCATCAAGGAAAAAAAAAAGAAGACTCAAATCAATAGAATTAGAAATTATAAAGGAGAAGTAACAACTGACACTGAAGAAATGCAAAGGATCATGAGAGATTACTACAAGCAACTATATGCCAATGAAATGGACAACCTGGAAGAAATGGACAAATTCTTAAAAATGCACAACCTTCTGAAACTGAACCAGGAAGAAATAGAAAATATGAACAGACCTATCAGAAGCACTGAAATTGAAACTGTGATTAAAAATCTTCCAACAAACAAAAGCTCAGGACCAGATGGTTTCACAGGCGAATTCTATCAAACATTTAGAAAAGAGCTAACACCTCTCCTTCTCAAACTCCTACAAAATATAGCAGAGGGAGGAACACTCTCAAACTCATTCTACAAGGGCCACCATCACCCTGATAATAAAAACAGACAAAGATGTCACAAAGAAAGAAAACTACAGGCCAATATCACTGATGAACATAGATGCAAAAATCCTCAACAAAGTATTAGCAACCAGAATCCACCAGCACAATAAAAGGATCATACACCATGATCAAGTCAGGTTTATCCCAGGAATGCAAGAATTCTTCAATATATGGAAATCAATGAATGTGATACACCATAATAACAAATTGAAGGCAAAAAACCGTATAATCATCTCAATAGATGCAGAGAGAGCTTTCAACAAACTTCAACACCCACTTATAAAAACCCTCCAGAAAGTAGGCATAGAGGGAACTTTCCTCAACATAATAAAGGCCATATATGACAAACCCAGAGCCAACATCGCCCTCAATGGTGAAAAACTGAAACGATTTCCACTAAGATCAGGAACAAGACAAGGTTGCCCACTCTCACCACTATTATTCAACATAGTTTTAGAACTTTTAGCCACAGCAATCCGAGAAGAAAAATAAATAAAAGGAATCCAAATTGGAAGTAAAACTGTCACCGTCTGAAGATGACATGACACTATACATAGAGAATCCTAAAGATGCTACCAGAAAAATACTAGAGGTAATCAATGAATTTGGTAAAGTAGCAGGATACAAAATTAATGCACAGAAATCTCTTGAATTCCAATACACTAACGATGAAAAATCTGAAAGCAAAATCAAGGAAACACTCCCATTTACCATTGCAATGAAAAGAATAAAATATCTAGAAATAAACCTACCTTACTAGACAAAAGACCTGTATGCAGAAAATTATAAGACACTGATGTAAGAAATTAAAGATGATACAAAGAGATAGAGAGATATACCATGTTCTTGGATTGGAAGAATCAACATTGTGAAAATTACTCTACTACCCAAAGCAATCTACAGATTTAATGCAATTCCTATCAAACTACCTCTGGCATTTTTCACAGAACTAGAACAAAAAAATTTCACTATCTGTATGGAAACACAAAAGACCCCGAATAGCCAAAGCAATCTTGAGAACAAAAAATGGAGCAGGAGGAATCAGGCTCCCTGACTTCAGACTATACTACAAAGCTACATTAATCAAGACAGTATGGTACTGGCACAAAATCAGAAACTTAGATCAATGGAACAAGACAGAAAGCCCAGAGATAAATCCACACACATATGGTCACCTTATCTTTGATAAAGGAGGCAAGAATGTACAGTGGAGAAAAGACAGCCTCTTCAATAAGTGGTGCTGGGATAACTGGACAGCTACATGGAAAAGAATGAAATTAGGACACTCCTTAACAGCATACACAAAAATAAATTCAAAATGGATTAAAGACCTAAGTGTAAGGCAAAACACTATCAAACTCTTAGAGGAAAACATAGGCAGAACACTCTATGACATAAATCACAGCAAGATCCTTTTGACCCACCTCCTACAGAAATGGAAATAAAAACAAAAGTAAACAAATGGGACCTAATGAAACTTCAAAGCTTTTGCACAGCAAGGAAACCATAAGGAAGACAAAAAGACAACCCTCAGAATGGAGAAAATGTTTGGAAATGAACCAACTGACAAAGGATTAATCTCTAAAATATATAAGCAGTTCATGCAGCTCAATATCAATTAAAAAAAATCTGAATCCAAAAATGGACAGAATATCTAAATAGCCATTTCTCCCAAGAAGATATACAGATTGTGAACAAAAACATGAAAGATTGCTGAACTTCATTAATCATTAGAGATATGCAAATCAAAACTACAATGAGATATCATTTCACACCAGTCAGAATGGCCATCATCAAAAAATCTAGAAACATTAAATGCTGGAGAGGGTGTGGAGAAAAGGGAACACTCTTGCACTGTTGGTGGGAATGTAAATACTCTTCTACACTATGCAAAACAGTATGGAGGTTCCTTAAAAAACTAAAAATAGAACTACAATATGAGCCAGTAATCCCACTACTGGGCATATACCCTGAGAAAACCATAATTCAAAAAGAGTCATGTATCAAAATGTTTATTGCAGCACTATTTACAATAGCCAGGACATGGAAGCAACGTAAGTGTCCATCAACAGATGAATGGATAAAGAAGACGTGGCACATATATACAATGGAATATTACTCAGCCAGAAAAAGAAATGAAATTGAGTTATTTTTAGTGAGGTGGATGGACTTAGAATCTCTCATACAAAGTGAAGTAAGCCAGAAAGAGAAAAACAAATATCGTATGCTAACACATATATATGGAATCTAGGGTAAGACGGGAATAAGGACGCAGACCTACTAGAATGGACTTGAGGATATGGGGAGCAGGAAGGGTAAACTGGGATAAAGTGTGAGAGTGGCTTGGACATATATACACTATCAAATGTAAAATAGATAGCTAGTGGGAAGCAGCTGCATAGCACAGGGAGATTAGCTTGGCACTTTGTGACCACCTAGAGGGGTGGGATAGGGAGGGTGGGAGGGAGGGAGATGCAAGAGGGAAGAGATATGGGGACATATGTATATGTATAACTGATTCACTTTGTTATAAAGAGCAACTAACACACCATTGTAAAGCAATTATACTCCAATAAAGATGTTAAATTTTTTTAAAAAAATTAAAGATGCCAGAAATCAGACATACTTCCTTCAAAAGAAAAAAAAAAAGGTGATATAGATATAAGAAAGTAATTATCCTATTGTATAGTTAGGAAAGTACTGAAACAGAAAAAAATAGCCTGTATAAAATGCATGATCTCTCAACCAAGAAAAAAAAAAAAAGGAGATAGAACAGACATTGTTTCAGATGCCATTTTCTTGATTTTGTTTAATTAACCCCAGGACAGTTAGGTGAGCAGAACAAACTAGGAGGAAGATGAGAAGATCAACAGATCTTGGTAATTCATATGGAAGTCAAGCCATACCACTTTATTTTACTGTATGGTGTTAGGCAAAAAAAACAAAACAAAAAAACCCCCCAAAAAACCAGCAACAACAGAACAAAGCAGAAACACCTAATATATCTTAAACCTAAAAGACTGAAAAATATTATGTCTGCATATAAAAGTGTTGGTGGCTATAGGCAGTAATAGTGAAGAGTTCCCTTTCCTGTCAATACCTTAGATTTAAAGAAAGCAAATTTGTCCTCTCAGCGTAAAAACTGGTAAAATCCAGACATAATGATGAGATTAGCCATGAGGAATTTTGAAATAAATAAAAATCAATCAAGACATTTGGGTATAATAATCTGATTTTAATTTAGAAGGCAGAAATTTTCTTTTGTCCCTGTTTGGAGAAAACTAAATGTGAACATGAAGATGTGGGGTCAACTGCCCTACAGCATAAAAGTGACTAGTCCAAACACCCAAAATGCAGAACATAAATCAAAAATTGTCCCCTTAAAATAAAAATGAGTCCTTAGGAAAGATATATTTATGTTACTGGAGATGTCTGTTCAATCGTAGGAAGGAAAAATTCTTCTGGCCTCATTCAACCTATATGAAATACCCACGAAACTACCTAACAAGTTATATAAAGGAAAATAAGTGTCTCTAAAATATATGAAAAGGTAACATATGTAGAGCTGTACAACCTCCCTCAGAGAAATGCAGTTGGAGTCTACACTAATATATTGTTTTCATATCCACTGATTGACAAAAATATCAAATTTGACAATACACTTTAATGGTTTGGCTATGGGAAGACAGAAAATCGTATGCATTGCTTTGAATAGTATAAACTGGCACAAGCACAGAGAGGTAGTTTGGCAATAACCATCAAAACTGCAATATACTTGGACCCAACAATCCCCTCTCTGGGAATTTATGTTACTGATATACTTGACATGTGCTAAATAATATATGAACAAAATTTTTTGTCACAGCAAAAGACTAGAAACAACTCAAATACCCAGCAATAGATACTGATGAGATTAACCTACAATGGAATATTATACTCCTCTAAAAAAATAATGACACTATCTATTTAGTAATACAAAAATATCTTCAAGATTTGTTGTTAGAAGACAAATACACGGAATGAAATGCAGTCTTTAGGTATGCTACCTTCTGTACATAATAGGGCGAGTAAAAACATATATTTCTATTTGCTTATATTTGCATTACAAGGGAAAAAAATCTAATAAAAATGCTACCATGGCAGTGACAGAGGGACTGGATGGATGAGTGACTGGTGGAAGCAGACATTTTACTCTACACCTCTTTGTAGTGTCTGATTCCTAAGCCATGTAAATATTTTACTTATTCTAAAAGTAGAACAAAAAGCAATTAAATTAAAATAAGACAAAAAAACTTGCATACTTTTGCCCAAGCTCTTTAATTCCCAAGCAGCCTTCTGAGCACTTATTGGGCTTTCTGGATAAATTAATACCAAGAAAGAAGCTTCCCAGAAAAGGGATTATAGCCTCCATCTTTACACAATAAACAAATTGGAAGTTTGTTTCACATAATTTTTTTTTTTGCTAGACATGTAACTGGCATGAATCTGAGTATCTAATACTAGTCAACGTGAGGATACTGACATGACTACAGGCCAGAGCTATAAGGATGGTGCATTCATCAAGATATATCCTATGAACTTATAAGGCTTTTGAGTAAGTAGCCATTTAGACTTAGCTTATTATCACCCAGAACACATATGGTTGTATTTCTATGTACAAGTAAGTGCATAATAATTGTTAAGTTGAATTACATGAAAACATTTTTACATTTTAAATACTGACACATTGCAATGCAGAAGACTGAACAGTAAACTCAAATGGATTATGCACTTAAAACTGTTTACTTTCACTTCAGTTTAGAGGACACTGATAGAAAGCACAAATATAAGTCTTTACTTACTAAAATTTAACCAAGTCTGACTTGTTTATTTTAAACTATCACTTTGTTCTGGTCTCCACAACCTTCTTCCCTCTTCCCATTGCCCTTTACATGTAGTCTAATCTTCATTTTCATTATTTATTGAGGTCTATTTTTCCTTCACCCTCATTTAGAATAAGTTACAGGAATTTGTCTTCTTGTTTGTGTAGAATATGGAAAAAATATATAAACTTTTAAAATATGTGTGTAACAGACTACATACAAAGCATTCATGTAATTGCAAATACTTATTAATTTTTATATATTATATTATAACTGGTATGCTTAATCATTACACAGCTCAGTTGTATGTTAATAACCTCAAATTTATGGCAACTCAAAACCCTTACAGTTACAAAACTTGAATAAATCTTATTAATATATTGTCACCTTTTAAGTTATAAAATATGTTTTCTGTATCTTTATAAAATGGGTTTTGGGATACATGAAAAAGAGATGCTTTTATTCTGAGGCTAAACAATCTCTTTAAGATGTTTGGGGGGCAAGAGCCCATATACCCATGACTATACCAAACAAAACTAGCCCAGGCAAGAAACGAAAACATTATCAGCACTGCACACCATCTCACCCTCAGCACTTGTCTTCAAAACTTAACTATGCATTAGAGTCTCCAATTCAGTTCTGTCCAACCTGATATTTAAGATGTAAGAATTCTGGAAAATCTCTCATAGAATGTGTCTGAAGGCCAGGTATTTACCTTACTGCCCATCACTGCCACCGTGACTTCCCAGATCATGAACAAAATCTGATGCTCTCCTGTTAATGACCTGCTTGGGTATTAATTCCATCTCTAGTAAGCTCTGCCTGGAAGAATGCCACATTTGTGAGTAGTCTTGAATTTTTTTTAAAATATCTTTATTAGAGAATAATTGCTTTACTATATTTTGTTAGTTTCTGCTGTGTAACAAAGTGAATCAGCTCTATGTATACATACATCCCCATATCCCCTCCCTCTTGAGTCTTCCTCCCACCCTCACTATCCCACCTCTCTAGGTGGTCACAAAGCACCTAGCTGATCTCCCTGTGCTATGTAGCTGCTTCTCACTAGCTATCTGTTTTACATTTGGTAGTCAATGCTACCCTCTCACTTCATCCCAGCTTATCCTTCCCCCTCCCAGTGTCCTCAAGTCCATTCTCCACGTCTGCACACCATACACAAAAATAAACTCAAAATGGATTAAAGACCTAAATGTAAGGCCAGACACTAAAAAACTCTTAGAAGAAAACATAGGAAGAATACTCTTTGACATAAATCACAGCAAGATCCTTTTTGACCCACCTCCTAGAGAAATGGAAATAAAACCAAAAATAAACAAATGGGACCTAATGAAAGTTAAAAGACAGAAAAGGAAACCATCAACAAGATGAAAAGACAACCCTCAGAATGGGAGAAAATATTTGCAAATGAAGCAACTGACAAAGGATTACTCTCCAAAATATACAAGCAGCTCATGCAGCTCAATATCAAAAAAACCAAACAACCCAATTCAAAATTGGGCAGCAGATCTAAATAGACATTTCTCCAAAGAAGACATATAGATAGTCTTGATGTCTGACAGGCAAGTTGTTTGAATAAGATAGTGCGGCTTCTCAGACTCAGGGAAAATCAAATTCATTTAATGTGCAGCTGTGATGTGGGTGATATCAAAAACTGCACACAAGAAATGATATCTGGAAAGCATTCCATCTGAATTTTAAAGGCTGAGTGACAAGTCAGGGAGTGGGCAAATTATGCTAACAGAAACAGAAGGAAATGTAAGAATCAATGAAAGAAAAAAATATGTTTTCTTTCATATTCTTTAAAAGTCATTGCTAGACCCTTTTAAATATGAAAGTTAGACTCACTAGGTAACTGATTACTTTGAAATTCAGCAAAATCACACTCAATTTCATGTAAAGAGTCAAAAGGGAAGATGGTGAAAACTGTTGCATAATTGTACTCAAAATCTTTCTTACAGTATCAGTTAGCATATATATTTTAAAAGATATAACTTTACTATATGCAGATATTAAATGCATGATGAGTGAAGTAAAATGAGAGAAGGCAAATAGATTGGTCAATTTAAATCTCTTGATATGAGTGTGACTGGGGAAGGAGAAAGAAACTGTAATTAACTGGATCATTATTAGACAGACAGTTCAATTTAGCATTGGTACAGTACCTCATTTATATATCATGTCACCTTGCATGGTCCCTAGCGCATAACTTACTAAATGTTCTTATTAACATGCTTAATAAATGTGTCTTGTCATAGGCATAGAGAAGTGTTTAATTTTTTATTCATTTGTGTTAGGGGTGGTGTTTCTTTACTCTGCAGATGCCTTGACTCCATAACACTTTATAATGGACTCCAATTCCAAGTCTGTAAGTGCTATAAACTATTGTGTGAAAAATTAAAAAATGGGGGTTACTCTGTTAGATTAGCTTTGAAAACTACTAAGTATTAGTTAAAGGAATAGGAAGCCCAGGAAAAAAAATGACCCATAATACTTAGTAAGGTAGAGGATTCAAGATGGCAAAGGAGAAGGACGTGCTCTCACTCCCTCTTGCAAGAACACCAGAATCACAACTACTTGCTGAACAATCATTGACAGGAAGACATTGGAACTCACTAAAAATGATACCCCACATCCAAAGACCAAGGAGAAGCCACAATGAGATGGTAGGAGGGGTGCAATCAGAGTAAAATCAAATCCCATAACTGGTGGTGGGTGACTCACAGACTGGAGAACACTTGTACCACAGAAGTCCACCCACTGGAGTGAAGGTTCTGAGCCACACGTCACACTACCCAAACTGGGGGGTCCAGCAACAGGAGGAGGAATTCCTAGAGAATCAGACTTTGAAGCCTGGTGGGAATTGATTGCAGGACTTTGACAGGACTGGGGGAAACAGAGACTCCACTCTTGGAGGGCACACACAAAGTAGTGTGTGCATCGGGACCCAGGGGAAGGAGCAGTGACCCCAGGGCAGACTGAACCAGACCTACCTTCTAGTGTTGGAGGGTCTCCTGAAGAGGTGGGGGGTGGCTGTGGCTCACCGTGGGGACAAGGACACTGGCAGTAGAAGTCCTGGGAAGTACTCCTTGGTGTGAGCCCTCCCAGAGTCTCCCATTAGCCCCAGCAAAGAGCCCAGGTAGGCAACAGTGTTGGGTTGCTTCAGGCCAAAAAACCAACAGGGAGAAAACCCAGCCTCACCCATCAGCAGTCAAGTGGATTAAAGTTTTACTGAGCTCTGCCCAAGAGAGCAACAGTCAGCTCTACCAACCACCAGTCCCTCCCATCAAGCCTCTTAGATAGCCTCATCCACCAGAGGGCAGAGAGCAGAAGCAAGAAGAACTACAATCCTGAAGCCTGTGGAACAAAAACCACATTCACAGAAAGACAGACAAGATGAAAAGGCAGAGGGCTATGTACCAGATGAGGGAACAAGATAAAACCACAGAAAGACAACTAAATGAAGTGGAGATAGGCAACCCTCCAGAAAAAGAATTCAGAATAATGATAGTGAAGATGATCCAGAACCTCAGAAAAAGAATGGAAGCAAAGATCGAGAAGATGCAAGAAATATTTCACAAAGACCTAGAAGAATTAAAGAACAAACTAACAGAGATGAACAATAAAATAAATGAAATGAAAACTACACTAGAAGGAATCAATGGCAGAATAACTGAGGCAGAAGAACGGGTAAGTGACCTGGAAGACAGAATGGTGGAATTCACTACTGCAGAACAGAATAAAGAAAAAAGAATTAAGGGAAATGAAGACAGTCAAAGAGACCTCTGGGACATTAAATCAAAAACATTCACATTATGGGAGTCCCAGAAGCAGAATGGAGGGAGAAAAGACTGAGAAAATATTTGAAGAGATTATAGTTGAAATCTTCCCTACCATGGGAAAGGAAATAGCCACACAAGTCCAGGAAGCACAGAGAGTCCCATACAGGATAAACCCAAGGAAAAACACGCTGAGACACAGAGTAATCAAATTGGCAAAAATTAAAGACAAAGAAAAATTATTGAAAGCAGCAATGGAAAAACAAAAAAATAACATGCAAGGGAACTCCCATAGGGATAGCAGCTGATTTCTCAGCAGAAACCTTACAAGAAAGAAGGGAGTGGCATGATACACTTAAAGTGATGAAAGGGAAGAACCTACAACCAAGATTAATCTCCCTGGCAAGGATCTCATTAAGATTTGATGGAAAAACAAAAGTTTTACAGACAAACAAAAGCTAAGAGAATTCAGCACCACCAAACCAGCTCTACAACAAATGCTAAAGGAACTTCTCTAAGTGGGAAACACAAGAGAAGAAAAGGACCTATAAAAAACAAACCCAATACAATTAAGAAAATAGTCACAGGAACATACATATCGATAATTACCTTAAACGTGAATGGATTAAATGCTCCAACCAGAAGACACAGACTGGATGAATGGATACATAAACAAGACCCATATATATGCTGTCTACAAGAGATCCACTTCAGACCTAGTGACACATACAGACTGAAAGTGAGGGGATGGAAAAAAATATTCCATGCAAAGGGAAGTCAAAAGAAAGCTGCAGTAGGTATACTCATATCAGATAAAATAGACATTAAAATAAAGGATGTTACAAGAGACAAGGAAGGACACTACATAATGATCAAAGGATCAATCCAAGAAGAAGATATAACAATTATAAACATATATGCACCCAACATAGGAGCACCTCAATACATAAGGCAACTGCTAACAGCTATAAAAGAGGAAACTGACAGTAACACAATAATATTGGGGGGACATTAACACCTCACTCACACCAATGGACAGATCATCCGAAGTGAAAATAAATAAGGAAAAAGAAGCTTTAAGTGACACAATAGACCAGATAGATTTAATTGATATTTATAAGCCATTCCATCCAAAAACAGCAGATTACACTTTCTTCTCAAGTGCGAAAGGAAAATCCTCCAGGATAGATCACATCTTGGGTCACAAATCAAGCCTCAGTAAATTTAAAAAAAAATGAAATCGTATCAAGCATCTTTTCTGACCACAACACTATGAGATTAGAAATGAATTACAGGGAAAAAAACATAAAAAACACAAACACATGGAGGCTAAACAATACGTTACTAAATAACCAAGAGAGCACTGAAGAAATGAAAGAGGAAATCAAAAAATACCTACAGGCAAATGACAATGAAAACACGATGATCCAAAACCTATGGGATGCAGCAAAAGCAGTTATAAGTGGGAAGTTTATAACTATACAAGCCGACCTCAAGAAACAAGAAAAATCTCAAGTATACAATATAACCTTACACCTAAAGGAACTAGAGAAAGAAGAACAAACAAAACCCAAAGTTAGCAGAAGGAAATAAATCATAAAGACCAGAGCAGAAATAAATGAAATAGAAACAAAGAAAACAATAGCAAAGATCAATAAAACTAAAAGCTGGTTCTTTGAGAAGATAAACAAAATTGATAACCCATTAGCCAGACTCATCAAGAAAATGAGGGAGAGGACTCAAATCAATAAAATTAGAAATGAAAAAGGAGAAGTTACAACAGACACCACAGAAATACAAAGTATCCTTAGAGACTACTACAAGCAACTCTATGCCAATAAAATGGACAACCTGGAAGAAATGGACAAATTCTTAGAAAAGTATAACCTTCCAAGACTGAACCACAAAGAAACAGAAAATATGAACAGGCCAATTACAAGTAATGAAATTGAAACTGTGATTAAATAAAAATATTTTAACTCATTTAAAAATAACAATAAAACTCATTACATATTAAGATAGTGTACTTTTATGAAAATGGTTAGTAAGAAGAGTGGCATTGATTTACAATTTTGCAAATATTTTTAATGCCTGCTTAATAGATGACAATAAAATTCTCATATCTTATTCTGAATTCAAACTGTTTCATTACATTAAAATATGTATTATAACTGTATTCTATGTGTGAAAAAGTTAAGGAGACATGGGAGATAAACAAAAATGACCTAAATCAAATGTCTAAAGATGAAAACTACAATGTGTGAGGTGAAAACACAGCACCATTGAAATTAATGGTAGATTAGACTCTGCAGAAGAAAATGTTAGTAACCTGAAGGCATAGCCATAGAAAAACTCCAAAATTAAACACAAAGGAAGTTTTTCTTTTAAAGTAATGAAGAGAAGAACATCAGCAAGCCATGAGACAACTACAAGTGGGCTAATACACATGAAATTGGATTCCTCAAAGGAAAGGAGATAAAATAGAAAAAATATTTAAAGAAATAATGGCCAAAATTTCTCCATTTTTAAATGAAACTTATAAATACACACATCTAAGAAGCTCAAGAAATCCAAGCACAAGAAACCTGAAAAAAGAAAAAGAAAAAAAAACGAATTAAAAAGGGCAATATCGACAGCAGAAGAGGCTGTGCTTGGGGCAAAAGGATAGAAGACAATTTTGTACATTCTGCTTAATTTTGCTATGAAACGGTTGGGGGTCCAGGGCAGGCCACACCAAATTATGCCTCAATGGTATATTGATTATTTTACTTTCAGTTACTTCAGAAATGGCCAATTCAGGGGGGAAACTTTGACCCTTCTCTCTGTCTCCCTGAAAGCAGAAAATAAATCTCCCATGTGAAAGGTACCCTCTCTCTATGGGGGGTGGGGTCAGGGTGAGGTGGTGGTAGAAAGATAAACCTTATTACCAGAGAGATCAGGAATTCAGGGCCAAGAAGCCTATATAAGCACACCTTGTTATGTCTTTACTACCCAAACGCAAACTTTGCTTATATTTCTACTAATTAATCACCCAAACCTTAATTTCTTTGTCCTGTCAATTCCTCTCAAATTGTTTCTTTGCCTAAAAAGTATAAAAGCTGCCTGTTTTGGCAACTTCTTAGGTCCTATTTCTGAGACCTCTGTGTGCACGAATTAAACTTGTTTCTTTTTTTCCTGTTAATTTGTCTTGTGTCAATTTCCAGCCACAAGAACTCAAGAAGGGTAGAGGGGGAAACTTCCTCCTCCCCAAGAAACCTAAAAGTGGTCTAAAAGATAGGTTTAAAGAAAAAAAAAAGAGAACAAATAAGTATTTTAGCATAGTTGCAGGATATAAGATTAATATAAAAATGCATTTCTATATATTAGCAACAATCAAAATTGAAATAAAATGCCATTTAAAATAGCATTAAATATATGAAATAGGGATAAATCTGACAGAAAATGCAGATTAGTATACTGAAAATTACAAAATAGTACAAAAAGTAAAGACATAAATAAATAGACACACTGTACTCATGGTTTAGAAGATTCAACAATGTTAAAAAGCAGTTTTCCTCAAATTGATACATAGATTTGGTATAATCCCAGTAAAAATCTCAGGAGATGTTTTGTAAAAATTGACAAACTGATTCTAAATGACCTACAAGAGCCAAAATAACTGGAAAAAAAAATTGGAGGACTAACATTCAATTATTTCAAGACTTGTTATAGGCTACAGTAATCAAGATTCTGTGTATTAGCATTGAAAAATAGAAAAGTGGAAGAAAATACAGCCAGAAGTTGACCCACAAATATATGAACAAATTATTTTTGACAAAGGGTAAAGGCAAGTCAGTGGAGAAATGGGTCTTTTATCATATGAATATACAATTATATCTCCACATGCAAAAAAATGAACTTTGATCAATAACTTATACCATACACAAAAATTAATTCAACGTGGATCCTAGACTTCATCAAGATGAAAGACTTGTGGTCTTTGAAATACACTTTAAGAAAATGATAAAGACAAGCCATAGACCAGGATAAAATATTTATAAAGCATGTAGGTGATAAAGTATTTGAATCCAGAATATAAGAATCCTCCAAGGTCAATAATAAGAAAACAAAAACAATTTTTAAATGGGCAAAATTATTTACACACTGTTCCAAAGAAAATATGCATATGGCAAATAAGGACATGAAAAGGTGCTCAACAACATCCCCATCAGGGAAATGCAAATTAAAGCTACAACAAGATGTCACTGCCACTATCAGAATAGACAAAATGAAAAATACTGAGGTGAAGATGTGAAGAAAATGGAACTCTGTCATACATAGCTGGTGGGAATTGGCAGTTTTTTAAAAAGTCAAAATACACCTACCACATAATACAACTATTCCACGCTTAAGTATTTCCCCAAGAGAAATGAAAGTGTACGATCACATATGATCATACAAAACTTGTACCCAAATGTTAATAGCCCAAATCTGAAAACCCAAATACCTTTCAATAGCTGAACAGATAAACAAATTGCAGAATATATACACAATGTAACACTACTCAGGAATAAGAAGGAATGAATTATTGAAATACACTACAACATGAATGAACCTCAGAATAATTATGTAGGACAAAAGAAGCAATACTGAAAGAGAGAGAGCTGGGGTGGGGAGGGGATGGTGGAGAGAATTTATGAATGAGAATACTATAAACATACAGAGCAGATCAGTGGTTGCCTGGGGACAAAAGTGTAGGATAGGGAATGATGGGAGAAAAGGATTCAAAGAAGCATGGGCATGTTTATTACCTTCACTGTAGGGATGATTTCACACATGTACACATGAGCCAAAACTTCACAAATTATCATGTTTTGTGTAAGTTATTATATGACAAATATTCCTCCATAGATCTGTTTTTAAAAAGTTAAGTGGATTTCCTAACGTAAACCATTAAAATAAGCCACGTATCTGTTTCTCATCTTGGAAATATTTTTGACATAATTTTGAAAGGAAAATAGCAATTATTAAGAATTAAAAGCCCTTCCACATGAAAACCCTTACAAATGTTCAAAAGAGTGTTACTTTTTGTTACCATGACTACTCAGTGGCTCCAGAAAATGTTTTTGGTTAATGTTTCTTTTCCATTATACATTTCTGCAAGATTTGATACTTTTGTTTATATCCTTACACATTTTTTGCAGAAAAAAATGTTAAAGATACATGAATGATTTAAAACAATAATTTTTTAAAGTCCAATGATATAAAGGTCTCACTTATCCACTTGATGAATTCAGTACTAACTGTATAAATAATTATTTCAGTAAAAATAAAGAAATTATCTGTGCAGAAATTAGATTTAATATCTAAAATTTAACATTTTGATTCTTTGGATTTTATTTGCCTAAAGAGGAAATATATATTGGTTAGCTACCTCAGAATCACCCACAAAGGTTAAATATCTTTTAAAGCAGTGGTCCCCAATGTTTTTGGCACCAGGGACCAGTTTCATGGAAGACAATCTTTCCACGTGGCAGGGGCAGGTAATGGTTCAGGCAGTAATGTGAGCGATGACTCAGGTGGGTAATGCAAGCGATGGGGAATGATGGGCAGTGGCAGATGAAGCTTCACTAGCTCACTTGCTGCTCGCCTCCTGTTCTGCAGCCCGGTTCCTAACGGGCCACGGACCAGTACCAGTTTTCAGCCCCAGGGGTTGGGAACCCCTGTTTTACAGGTAATATACCTTACAACTAAGAATAAACGTATTATTTTCATTTTATCAAAAATAGACAAAAGGCATCACCACTATGGCAGAAGCAAAGTTAAACTGAATTATTTAGAGTGCAGCACTATCCTCATAAAAAGAGTAAAAATGTGCTTAAAAATTGACATTTTAATGTTTAAAATTTTATAGGTGCAGTTGTAAAATCTGAGTTAAGATCAAATGTGTGGCATACATCTGGAAAGAATGAAAACCAATATGGAGAAGAACTGGTGCTACACAATAAATTCTTTTTTATTTTGTATTTGTTTTTTTGTTTAATTCTCAAACATGAGTCTGGTCTTAAATCAGTATAACAGTAACACTGAAAATTGATTAATTCAGGTGCCAGTTCTGAAGTAGATTGACATTTGCAAGTTGACTTCCACACAGTTTAGCTCCTTACACAATCAGGACAAATCCATGTGGGAATTAGACAAAACTTACAAATGACATCTCATTCAGTGCTCCACCCTCTCAGTTCTCAAGCCCACTGCTGTCACTGAGATACAAAGCTGACCCATCTCACTGCTATCTCAAGTTAAGTGGGCCAGGGACAACTAATTTACAGCTTGGTAGATAAGCATGTATGTTTTCAAACAAAATGGCTTTAAGATATCTGGGACTGTAAATCATCTTTAAGAGAAAAATAGAATTTATTTTTTCTTCTCAGTGGACATATTACAACAAAACAGAGTAGACAACATGAGTTTTCTAGCCTCCACACAAAGCATACCTTATGTCTACTTGAAAAGAGGTCATGCAGCCATCTAAAGACCTGAGCTGTGACTGCCATACAATAGACAACTGAAAAAATGTTCATACATATATACCCAATCACTGCGAAGATCTTTTTGTAGTAATCAATTTTGCAAAACTGTATCTAGAAAACCACTCAATATTCTTTTTGTTTTTTATTGTTTTGTATTGCTTTTTATTGCTCTGATTGGAATGCTCATTTCCCTGATAATTGCTTGTATTTATTTTATGTGTGCATATGTGCATATTTTTCTCTGTGAAGTGTATGTTCCAATCTTTCACTTATTTTCTTAATTATCTTTTTTCAGTTGGATGACAAATCCTTTGTCAAATATATATTTTGTGAATATTTTTGCCCAGCTTACAGCTCAAATATTCACTTTTTAAATGGGGTTTTTGGATTACCAGAAGTTTTAGTTTTGATGAAATTTTATTTATACAATTTATTTTTATGGCTTTGGTAACATGACTGAGCTCAAATAATAAAGAATGTCTCATGTTTTAAGATGATTGTTAACAAAATAGAGAAAAGTAAATATGTTTTTTAATATTTACTTGTATAGGTACCATTTCTGCTCTTCTCCATTTTTTCCTATATATCAATTTACTGTCTGGTATTGATTCTCCTCAGCCTGAAGAAATTGCTTTAACATTAATTACAATGCAGATATGCTCTTGAAATCCATTCAATTTTTTAATGAGAAAATATCTTTGTTTCATCTTCAAATTGAAGAACATTTTCACTGGATATAGAATTGAGGTTGATAGATTTTGATAGATGTTTCCTTTCTGTGCTTTAAAGATGTTGTTCTAGAGTCTGCTGTCCTCCTTTGTTTTTGAGGAAAAAGCATCAGTCACATTTTCCCTGTATATAATGTGCTGCTTTTTCTCTAGCTACTTTAAATATCTTCTTTTTAACATTTGCTTTCAGGAGTTAGCCAATGATGTGCCTAGGTGTGGTATAACTTGTATGCATGCTGTTAGGGTCCATGAACTTCTTGGATCTGAAAATCAATTATGTTCACAAAGTTAGAGACTTTTGGTGCCAGTATATCTTCAAATACTTTTATGCCTGATTATTTCTTTCCTCTTTTTCTGAGATCACAAATCCACATACATTGAACCCTTAATACTGTTCCACAGTTCACTGAGAATCTGTTTTTTTTTTAATCTTTTATCCCCTTTGCCTTTCAGATCAGATAATTCCTACTGATTTATCTTTACATTTACTGTCCATTTCTTCTGTATTCATCAGCTGCTCTTGGCCCCACCCAATAAATTTTTCATGTTGCATATCTACTTTCTAGCTCTAAATTTTCCATTTTAAAAATATAGTTTCTATGTCTCTACTATGATTCTCTATGTCTTCACTCACTAGGACAATATCTTCCTTTAAACCCTTTGGTATATTCATAAATCATGCTTTAAAAATCTTTTGAGCTGATTTCAACCCCAGGTTTATCTCAGAGTGAATTTCTATTCAGTTTTTTAAAAATATCTTTATTGGAGTATAATTGCTTTAAAATGGTGTGTTAGTTTCTGCTATGTAACAAACTGAATCAGCTATACATACACATATATCTCCATATCTCCTCCCTCTTGCATCTCCCTCCCACCTTCCTTAAACCACCCCTCTGAGTGGTCACAAAGCACTGAGCTGATCTCCCTGTGCTATGTGGCTGCTTCCCACTAGTTATTTATTTTTCATTTTGTAGTGTGTATATATCCATGCCACTCTCTCACTTTGTGCCAGCTTACACTTCCCCCTCCCTGTGTCCTCAAGTCCAGTCTCTATGTCTGCAGCTTTATTCCTGCCCTGCCCCTAGGTTCTTCAGAACATTTTTTTTTTTAGATTCCATATATATTTGTTAGCATGCGATATTTGTTTTTTTCTTTCTGACTTACTTCACTTTGTATGACAGTCTCTAGATCCATCCACCTCACTACAAAAAACTTAATTTGTTTCTTTTTATGGCTAAGCAATATTCCATTGTATACATGTGCCACATCTTCTTTATCCATTCATCTGTCAATGGACACTTAGGTTGCTTCCAAGTCCTGGTTATTGTAAACAGAGCTGCAATGAACATCGTGGTACATGACTCTTTTTGAATTATGGTGTTCTCAGGGTATAGGCCCAGTAGTGGCATTGCTGGGTCCTATGGTAGTTCTATTTTTAGTTTTTTAAGGAAACTCCATATTGTTCTCCATAGTGACTATCAATTTACATTCCCACCAAAAGTGCAAGAGGGTTCCTTTTTCTACAAACCCTCTTCAGCATTTACTGTTTATAGATTTTTTGATGATGGCCATTCTGATTGGTGTTAGGTGATACCTCATTGTACTTTTCATATGCATTTCTCTACTTAGTGATATTGAGCATCCTTTCATATGTTTGTTGCCAATATATATATCTTCTTTGGAGAAATGACTATTTAGGTCTTCTGCCAATTTTTGGATTAGGTTTTCTTGATACTGAGTTGCATAAGCTATTTATATATTTTGGAGATAAATCCTTTGTCCACTGATTTGTTTGCAAATATTTACTCCCATCATGAGGGTTGTCTTTTTGTCTTGTTTATAGTTTCCTTTGCTGTGCAAAAGCTTTTAAGTTTCATTAGGTCCCATTTTTTTATTTTTGTTTTTATTTCTATTTCTCTAGGAGGTGGGTCAAAAGGATCTTGCTGTGATTTATGTCATAGAGTGCTCTGCCTATATTTTTCTCTAAGAGTTTGATAGTGTCTGGGCTTACATTTACGTCTTTAATCCATTTTGAGGTTTTTTTTGTGTGTGTATGGTTTTAGGGAGTGTTCTAATTTCATTCTTTTACATGCAGCTATCCACTTTTCCCACTTACTGAAGAGGCTGTCTTTTCTCCATTGTATATTCTTGCCTCCTTTATCAAAAATAAGGTGACCATACGTATGTGGGTTTATCTCCAGGCTTACTATCCTGTTCCATTGATCTATATTTCTGGTTTTGTGCCAGTACCATATTGTCTTGATTACTGTAGCTTTGTAGTATAGTCTGAAGTCAGGGAGCCTGATTCCTCCAGCTATGTTTTTCATTCACAATATTGCTTTGGCTATTTGGGGTCTTTTGTGTTTCCAGACAAATTGTGAAATTTTTTGTTCTAGTTCTGTGAAAAATGCCATTGGTAGTTTGATAGGGATTGCATTGAAACTGTAGACTGCTTTGGATAGTATAGTCATTTTCACAATATTGATTGTTCCAATCCCAAGAACATGATATATTTCTCCATCTGTTTGGAGATTGCATTGAATCTGTAGATTGCTTTGGATAGTATAGTCATTTTCACAATATTGATTGTTCTAATCCCAAGAACATGATATATTTATCCATCTGTTTGCATCATCTTTAATTTCTTTCAATAGTGTCGTATAGTTTTCAGCATACAGTTCTTTTGTCTCCTTAGGTAAGTTAATTCCTAGGTATTTTATTCTTTTTGTTGCAATGGTAAATGGAGTGTTTCCTTAATTTCTCTTTCAGATTTTTCATCATCAGTGTATAGGAATGCAAGAGATTTCTGTGAATTTATTTTGTATCCTGCTACTTTACCAATTCATTGATTAGCTCTAGTAGCATTCTGGTAGCATCTTTAGGATTCTCTATGTATAGTATCATGTCATCTGCAAACAGTGACAGTTTTATTTCTTCTTTTCCAGTTTGGATTCCTTTTATTTCTTTTACTTTTCTGATTGCTGTGGCTAAAACTTCCAAAACTATGTTGAATAACAGTGGTGAGAGTGGGCAACCTTGTCTTGATCGTGATCTTAGTGGGAATAGTTTCAGTTTTTCACCACTGAAAATGATGTCGGCTGTGGGTTTGTTGTATGGGGCCTTTATTATGTTGAAGTAAGTTCCCTCTATGCCTACTTTCTGGAGGGTTTTTATCATAAATGTATGTTGAATTTTGTCAAAAGCTTTTTCTGCATCAACTGAGATCATCATATGGTTTTTCTCCTTCAAGTTGTTAATATGTTGTATCATATTGATTGATTTGCATATATTTAGGAATGCTTGCATTCTTGGGATAAACCCCACTTGATCATGGTGTATGATCCTTTTTATGTGCTGCTGGATTCTGGTTGGTAGTATTTTGTTGAGGATTTTTGCATCTACATTCATCAGTGACACTGGCCTGAAGTTTTCTTTTTTTGTGACTACTTTGTCTGGTTTTGGTATCAGGGTGATGGTGGCTTCATAGAATGAGTTTGGGAGGGTTCCTCTCACTGCAATACTTTGGAAGAATTTGAGAAGGATAGGTGTTAGCTCTTCTCTAAATGTTTTATAGAATTTGTCTGTGAAGCCATCTGGTAATGGGCTTTTGTTTGTTGGAAGATTTTTAATCACAGTTTCAATTTCAGTGCTTGTGATTGGTCTGTTCATATTTTCTATTTCTCCCTGGTTCAGTCTCAGAAGGCTGTGCTTTTCTAAGATTTTGCCCATTTCTTCCAAGTTGTCTATTTTATTGGAATACAGTTGCTTGTAGTAATCTCACATGATCCTTTGTACTTCTGCAGTGACAGTTGTTACTTCTCCTTTTTCATTTCTAATTCTATTGATGTGAGTCTTCTCCCTTTTTTTCTTGATGAGTCTGGCTAATGGTTTATCAGTTCTGTTTATCTTCTCAAAGAACCAGGTTTTAGTTTTATTGATCTTTGCTATCATTTCTTTCATTTCTTTTTTGTTTATCTCTGATCAGATCTTTATTTCTTTCCTTCTGCTAACTTTGGTGTTTTTTGTTTTTCATTCTCTAATTGCTTCAGGTGTAAGGTTAGATTGTTTACTTGAGATGTTTGTTGCTTCTTGAGGTCGGACTGTATTGCTATAATCTTCCCTCTTAGAACTGCTTTTACTTCATCCCATAGGTTTTGGGCCATCGTGTTTTCATTGTCATTTGTTTCTAGGTATTTTGTGATTTCCACTTCGATTTCTTCAGTGATCTCTTGGTTATTTAGTAGTGTACTGTTTAGCCTCTGTGTGTTTGTATTTTTTACAGGTCTTTTCTCTGTAATTGATATCTAGTCATAGCATTGTGGTCGGAAAAGATACTTGATACAATTTCAATTTTGTTAAATTTACCAAGGCTTAATTTGTGACCCAAGATATGATCTATCCTGGAGAATTTCCATGAGCACTTGAGAAGAAAGTGTATTCTGTTGTTTTTCGATGGAATGTCCTATTAAGATCAATTAAGTCCATCTTGTTTAATGTATCATTTAAACCTTGTGTTTCCTTATTTATTTTCATTTTGGATGACCTGTCCATTGGTGAAAGTGGAGTGTTAAAATCCCCTACTGTGATTGTGTTACTGTCAATTTCCCCTTTTATGTCTGTTAGCATTTCCCTTATGTATAGATGTGTTCCTACGTTGGGTGCATAAATATTCACAATTGTCATAACTTCTTCTTGGATTGATCATTATGTAGTGTACTTCTTTGTCTCCTGTAATTGTCTTTATTTTAAAGTCTATATTGTCTGATATGAGAACTACTACTCCAGCTTTCTTTTCCTTTCCACTTGCATGGAATAGCTTTTTCCATCCCTTCACTTTCAGTCTGTATGTATCTCTATGTCTGAAGTGGATCACTTGTAGACAGTATATATATGGGTCTTGTTTTTGTATTCATTCAGCCAGTCTATGTCTTTTGGTTAGAACATTTAATCTATTTTCATTTAAGGTAATTATTGATACATAAGGTCTTATTACTGTTTTCTTAATTGTTTCAGTTTGTTATTGTATGTCTTTTCCTTCTATTGTGTTTCCTGCCTAGAGAAGTTGTTTTGGCATTTTTTGTATAGCTGGTTTGATGGTGTGAATTCTCTTAGGTTTTGCTTGTGTCTAAAGGTTTTAATTTCTCCATCGAATCTGAATGAAATCCTTGCTGGATAATCTTGGTTGTAGGTTTTTCCCTTTCATCATTATAAATATGTCCTGCCACTCCCTTCTGCCTTGCAGAGTTTCTGCTGAAAGATCAGTTGTTAACCTTATGGGGATGCCCTTATATGTTATTTGTTGTTTTTCCCTTGCTGTTTTTAATATTTTTTCTTTGTATTTAATTTTTGATAGTTTGATTAATACGTGTCTTGGCATGTTTCTCCTTGGATTTATCCTGTATGGGACTCTCTGTGCTTCCTGGACTTGATTGACTATTTCCTTTCCCATCTTAGGCAAGTTTTCAACTATAATCACTTCAAATATTTTCTCAGTACCTATCTTTTTCTCTTCTTCTTCTGGGACCCCTATAATTTGAATGTTGGTGCATTTATTTTTGTCCCAGAGGTCTCTGAGACTGTCCTTAATTGTTTTCATTATTTTTTCTTTATTCTGCTCTGTGGTAGTTTTTTCCTCTATTTTATCTTCCAGGTCACTTATCCGTTCTTCTGCCTCAGTTATTCTGCTATTGATTCCTTCTAGAGAATTTTCAGTTTCATTTATTGTGTTGTTCATCATTGTTTGATTGCTCTTTTTTTTCTTCTAAGTCCTTGTTAAACGTTTCTTGTATTTTCTCCATTCTATTTCCAAGTTTTTGGATCATCTTTACTATAATTAATCTGAATTGTTTTTCAGGTAGACTGCCTATTTCCTCTTCATTTGTTTGGTCTGGTGAGCATTTACCTTCCTCCTTCATCTGCTGTGTATTTCTCTGTCTTCTCACTTTGCTTTACTTACTGTGTTTGGAGTCTTCTTTTCGCTGGCTTCAGGTTCATAATTCCCGCTGTTTTTGGTGTTTGCCCCCAGTGGCTAAGGTTGGTTCAGTGGCTTGTGTAGGCTTCCTGGTGGAGGGGACTGATGCCTGTGTTCTGATGGATGAGGTTGGATCTTGTCTTTTTGCTGGGCAGGACCACATTTGGTGGTGTGTTTTGGGGTGTCTGTGAACTTAGTATGATTTTAGGAAGCCTCTCCGCTAATGGCTGGGGTTGTGTTCTTGTCTTGCTTGTTGTTTGGCATGGGGTGTCCAGTACTGGAGCTTGCTGGTTATTGAGTGGAGTTGGATCTTAGCATTGAGACAGAGATCACTGGGAAAGCTCTCACCCATTGATATTATGTGGGACCAGGACATCATCAGTGGTCCAATGACTTGAACTCGGCTCTCCCACCTCAGAGGCTCAGGCCTGACACCCAGCTGGAGCAACAAGACTTTGTCAGCCACACAGCCCCGAAGAAAGGGAGAAAAAAAAAGAAAGAAAGGAAGAAATAAATAAAATAAAATACAGTTATTTAAAAATATATTATTAAAAATAAAAAAATTAAGAAGTAATGAAGGAAAGAAAGAAAGAGAAAGAAAGAAAGAAAGAAAGAAAGAAAGAAAGAAAGAAAGAAAGAAAGAAAGAAAGAAAAGAAAAGAAAGAAGCAAGCAACCAAACCAGGAAAACAAATCCACCAGGGATAACAAGTGCTAAAGCTATAAAAAAAAAAAAAAAAAAAAAAAGACAGAGAGAACCCCAGGACAAATAGTAAAAGCAAAGCTTTTACAAAATCACACAAAGTAGTATACACATAAACATTCACAAAAAGAGAAAAAGAAAAAATATATATATACGTAAAAAAAAGGAAGAGAGCAACCAATCAATAAACAAATCTACCAGTGATAATAAGCTGTAAATCCTAAACAAAGATGAACATAAAACCAGAAGCAAATTAGATGCAGAATGCAAACCCCAAGTTTACAGTTGCTCCCAAAGTCCACCACTTCAATTTTGGTATGATTCGTTGTCTATTCAGGTATTCCTGAGATGCAGGGTACATCAAGTTGATTGTCGGAATGTAATCTGCTGCTCCTGAGGCTGCTGGGAGAAATTTCCCTTTCTCTTCTTTGTTCGCACAGCTCCTGGGGTTCAGCTTTGGATTTGGCCCTGCCTCTGCATGTAGGTCGCCTGAGGACATCTGTTCTTCATTCAGACAGGATGGAGTTAAAGTAGAAGCTGATCAGGGGACTCTGGCTCACTCAGGCCAGGGGAAGGGAGGGGTAGGGAATGCAGGGCGAGCCAGCAGTGGCAGAGGCCAGAGTGACATTGCAACAGCCTGAGGCACGCCGTGTGTTCTCCCAGGGAAGTTGTCCCTGGATCATGGGACCCTGCGAGTGGTGGGCTGCACAGGCTCCAGGGAGGGGAGGTATGGATAGTGACCTGTGCTTGCACAGAGGATTCTTGGTGGCTTCAGCAGCAGCCTTAGCGTTTCATGCCTGTCACTGGTGTCAACACTGATAGCCACTTGTGCCCATTTCTGGAGTTCATTTAGGTAGTGCCCTGAATCCCTTCTCCTCGTGCACACTGAAACAATGGTCTCTTACGCAGGTCCAAACTTTTTCCTGGACTCCCTCCTGGCTAGCTGTGGTACACTGGCCCCCTTCAGGCCCTGTTCATACAGCCAACCCCAGTCCTCTCCCTGGGATCTGACCTCTGAAGCACGAGCCTCAGCTCCCTGCCCCCACCCCTCCCACGCTGTTGGGTGAGCAGACAAGCCTCTCAGGCTGGTGAGTGCTGGTCAGCACCTGTCCTCTGTGTAGGAATCTCTCTGCTTTGCCCTCTGCACCCCTGTTGCTGCACTCTCCTCCATGGCTCCGAAGCTTCCCTTCTGCCCACCCCCCATCTCCACCAGTGAAGGGGTTTTCTAGTGTGTGGAAACTTTTTCTCCTTACAGCTCCCTCCCCAAGGTGTAGGCCCCACCCCTCCTCTTTTGTCTCTGTTTTTTCTTTTTTCTTTTGCCCTACCCAGGTACGTGGGGGAGTTTCTTGCCTTTTGGGAAGTCTGAGGTCTTCTGCCAGTGCTCAGTAGGTGTTCTGTAGGAGTTGTTCCACATGTAGATGTATTTCGGATGTATTTGTGGGGAGGAAGGTGATATCCACGTCTTACTCCTCTGCCATCTTGCCAGTTTTTCTCTTGATTTTGGCTCATATTCTTCTGTTTCTTCACTTGTCTAGCAAATTTTTATTGTGTAACATATATTGTGAAAGACACATTTTAGTCTTTGAATTCTATTACTATCTTTGAAAGAGGTTGATTTATGTTCTAGAGTATATTTAACTTTGCTAGATTAAAACTCTTATCTTCCTTACCTTGGACAGTATCTGAAATCTCTGCAAAGTCCATTTAATCTTTCAGCTGTTGCTTTCTACAAGATCTTCTGGAGCATAACATACTACATATAGTCCAGAGGTCAATCAAGGATTTAGCAGAATTTACAAACAGACTTCTTAGGTTCCAGCCATCCTGCCTTACACAAACTGACAAATATTTTTGGCTGACAAACCATGTGAATGTAAATATACCTTCTAGTTTCTGCCTACTTTTCATCCAGTCTTTTTAATACTTACTTTTATTTATATTTGACATCTGCTGGAAGATTAATAAATACAATTTTTACATCATTATCAGTAAAGCTAACATCTTTTATAACTTTTTAATATTTCTCAAATAACTATTTTTTGAAATTGTTATTAAATCAGATGTTAGCTTTAAAAAATAAAAGCAAAGGATAAAGTTTTTTAAATGTCCCATATTCAGATTTTTGTAGTCAAATGTGTTACACTATATATACTTAAGCATCTAAACACTTGTTTGTTTGTTTGTTTGTTTACCCAGACAACTGATTATCTGGTCAAAAGCTAACTCATGCAGGAGTCACCAAGAAAAAACGTAAGCATTTACCCTGAAGCTCTCTGTAGTGTTTAATATCTGCTCAAAAGTTTTTATAATTTCTTTATGACAAGCATTTCAGATATCTCCAGTTGAAAAAAATAAACCTGTTTCTCCAGATTAAGAGAACTATATTTTATTCTATTTACACTGCACAATGCTTTTGACTGTCACTGTAAAGGCAATGGCGTTCCAATAAAATGAGAACATAATTACTTGTACTTTTCTTAGGATTTGGAACGAGGTATCATTTAAACCTTATAACAGATGTATTACGTTTAACAAGTTCTATTGAGAGTATTACCCATAAAGCTATTAAGCAATCAACCAAAATACATAAAGGCCATATTTCTTGAGGGTTTAAGTTTAAAATTAGGTAAGAATAGTAAAGAAGTAATGCAATTAAGTAAAGAAAGAAACCTCAGACCATTATGTATTCAATAGTAAATATATATGACCACAATACTATTTGAAATTATGTGTGTCTAGTTAAACACCTAAACAGAAATATTTAGGTAGTATTTCCATGTCACATGCTTATATTTTAATTTTTATGTAACTCAAAAAATTCTGTCATTTAGAAGAGCACAAACTTTATACACATGTGAAGGATGTATCTCCACATTCTCCTCGCAGTGTTCAAACCCAAAAGTAAACATATACCATACAAATCAAAAGTATTATCTCTACCCACAGTGCTCTCACATTTCTCACATAATTTTTCCTCAGAACGCTTATTTCAAGCTTTTTTGATATTTTTATTTGCATGTCTGCTTCTTTAATTTCCATCTATTCTCCTAGACAATGAGCTCCTAGAGTTCAGTGATGGGATCTGTTTTATTCAATACTGTATACCCACTGCCTGGCTCAGTGTTTGGCAAATGATAGGCATCTGACAAATACATATTACATGAACGAGTTAATGAATACCTGGCTGAGATGCATATCTACCTTTTTCTTGCACATCCCTCCTCCAAAAAAAACTTACTGCATAACTTTGATCATAGAAAGTATATGTAAGTTCAATGACTGTCACTAAACTTTCAAATTTCACAGTATGGAATTTTCCTTAAGATACTTAACCAGATTTTCCCCTGTAATATCTGGCCATTGTTGCACAAAATTACCAGTTAACACATCTCTTTACAATATTCATGAAAGCTAACAATTTCAAAATCAGACCAAAAAAAATCATGTTTCTAATAATTATAATCATTGATGAAATGAGAATTATTAGACAAATTCATCCCTAAATAGGAAAACCTTGGGCTTTAAACCTAATAGTCACATTGCCAAAGAGTAAAGAATTGACCACAAATCCCAACCCTACTGACGAACTAAGGAGGAAGTCAGTCATATATATTTTAGGTAGAAATCTATAAGCATTTACAACTTTAATAATTTTGCCAATGATATGATTTTGTTGTCCTTTTAAAACATATCTAATTAGTAAATTATCCACAGAATACTATTTGATTCTTATTTATTTGTTATGTTTTAAAATTTGGTGTTTCACTGAGAAAACTGTGAGTACTTCAAATACTAAGTTACTTAAGTAATTTTTTAAAAACTTAACTAAAATTATACAACCACTTTGGAAAACTATTTGTCAGGTTTTTTTTAAAGCTGAATATGCAACTACCCTATGACCCAGCAATTTACATTCCTAATTAATTATCCAAAAGAAATGAAAATATATGTCCATAGAAAGCCCTGTTTAAAAATGTTTATACAGCTTCATTCCTAATAGCCAAAACCCAGAAATAACCTATGACATTTATCAAGAGGTGAATGAATTAATAAACTTGTTTTGCTTTTATAAATATTATTAGGAAGTAAAATGAAACAATCTACTGATACAGCAACATCACAGATGGATCTCAAAAAAGTCATGCTGAGTGAAACTAGTCAAACAGTACATACTGTGTGATTTCATTTATTTGAAATTCTAGAGCAAGCCAAAATAACTTGTGATAGATATTTGCTTCTGTGGGGAAGATTGACTGAAAAGGGACACAAGGAAACTTAATGAAGTGATGGAAATGTTCATATTTTGATATGCATTCATCAAATCTGATTGATGAGTATACATAATATCTGAATATTGCACTGTATATAAATTATACTGAAATTGAAAAACATTATCCAGATAACTGTATAACAGAACACCATTATTTTGTGATCAGATTTTTTAATCATGACATCCCATTCTAAAATATAATACTTAAAAATAATACTCATAACATATTTTTTCTACATTATATGTAGAAAAGAAAAAGCACTCATTACTGCTCACTCTGCCATAAAGAAAACGAACAATTTAATCATCATTTTTAAGAAAGGACAGCTGAAGCAATGTTGAAATACTCATTATAACACAGGTTCAAAAATATGCTGTATATGAAAAATATTGTATAAAAATTTCAGGTAACATTATGGATATAATACAAATTTTATCAAATTCATATAAAATTATTCAAAAATTCCCTTCTCTTGGATTTTCTTTTCAAAAGCTTTTTAGGGCTTCCCTGGTGGTGCAGTGGTTGAGAGTCTGCCTGCCCATGCAGGGGACACAGTTTCGTGCCCCAATCCGGGAAGATCCCACATGCTGCAGAGCAGCTGGGCCCATGAGCCATGGCAGCTAAGCCTGCGCATCTGGGGCCTGTGCTCCACAACGGGAGAGGCCGCAACAGTGAGAGGCCTGCGTACCGCAAAAAATAAAAATAAAATAAATAAAAATAAAAAGCTTTTCAGAAGGTATCTAGTGCAACTCAGAAAACTATCAATTGACCCAACTTAATTTGAAGATGAATAGAAATTATGTAAAAGAAACTGCCTAAGCAAACATGGAAAACTATTCAAGATTTAAAATTCATGGGTGACTATACATACTTAAAGTAGGATGCTATATTTCAAAAAGAAATTAACTGTCATACATTCTAAGCTTAGTGGTACACAAGAACTGATTGTGTGCATTTTCCTCAACCCTATGTTCAATAATGTCATATTGGTAGGCTGAAATTAGCCATGGGGGGAATATTTATGCCATGGAAATCAGCAAATGTTATAAAATTGCTTTCCAGACTATAACACAGAAGAATGAAAATGAAGCAAGCAAGAAGTCTCACAAAATTGAAGAAACAGAAATTAGTATTTGAGGAAACTGGGGAAGTTAAATTTGCAGGGAAGAGTACTACAGTTGATGGAGTTACATAGAGAAAAAGCTCTAAGAAGCTGCATAGGGGTCTCTGAGTTGTTTGCTCAATTATAAGTGGTGCATGTAGAGGGTGAAACTCCATGAGGCTGAGCAAAGAACAAGGAAGGGGAGTTGTAAGGTGAACAATTCCCAAAGCTCAAACTAGCCAGAATGTAGAGACACCCTTGAACACCTAAGGCATTCATTTGAGAACCCAAAAGTGTAATACCATAGCAATAGAGGTCAACCAGCCTAGGGTAAACTATATTTTAAACCTGTCTAACACAGCTTATCATAATTTAACTGGCTGCCAAAACAAATGTCAACAAGCTTTAAAACAATAAAACTCATATTTAGCAGTGTAACACTTGTAATCACCTAATCAAAATCATTAGATATGCAAAGAAGCAGGAGAGTGACACCCATTAGGAGAAAAATCAGATAATAGAAACAGATCCTGAAATGACAGAGCTGATGGCATTGGTAGACAAAGACTTTAAAACAACCACTATAAACATATGGTTACATAGTTACAAGGGTATACATATTTACAAGGGTACGCATATTTGTTAAAATTCATTGAACTGCACGCTTAGAATGGATGCTTTTTTATATGTACATTATTCATCAAATTAGTTGATTTTTTTAAATGTGATGTTGAATATTTTTAATTTCTACACTAACAACATAATTAATTTTACATATTTAATGAGTTCTGCTTGGATCAATACTTGTTCCTTATTAAAAGAAGTATTTCTTATAGAAAATGACATACAAATGAAATTACTCTTCACAAGTATAATATACATGTGATATGCTCCCTTCTGCAATTTTTTTGTTAGCAAATCTTATAATCTTTCCATTTTTAAATATAGTTCATAACATTCATGAAAACTATAATATGATCTATCAATGGTAGCATATTTTTTGATGGCTGAAATTGTGAAAAATTCATCATTAGGCAAAAGAGATTTGATATAATCCCATACATAATTGAGAAGACATAGCATGCATTAGGTGACTTATTTTTTGTATGGCCAAGATGTTGAAAACAGTTCAGTACAGATTTAATTCTAGTATAATTTAAAGAGAATCCTGTATTAAGACTAATATAGTTATATTTTAGAATATGTTCTTATTTTTAAAAAGGAATAATTATAATGATGTTTAAATCCACAAGCACTTTCAGCACTCATGCCTGATGTCATGTTTCATGGTGATACAGAAAAATAAAAATAATAGTTCCTACCTACACAAGTTTACAGTCTAATTGGGGAGACAAGACATATCCCAGAACAGACATATCCCAGAGATATAGACATATGACAGTGCTAATAAAATCACAAAACAAGTTATAGTTTCCTTCTCTGAATTGTTAAAGCATGATTTTCTTCATGGTTCATTTGACAATTAATCATTCATTGCCTTGTTAAGTAGATAAGTCTTATCCACTTATCACCCTTTGTTTTGAACTTTACCACATCAGTTATTGTAATTGAACCTTTCATATATGTATGAAACTTCAGCTCAGAGATGATATTTTACAGCAAGCAATATGATATGCTGAAAAATTCTATGTAACTGATTTAGAAAAACTGAGTTCTAATCTTTGCTATTCCACTATCAAAACTTCCTTGCACCTTCAAAAATTACATCTTATAATAATTTATAAGATCTGGATTGGTGATTTTTCCATGGTATGTATTCAATCAATATGTATATGATTAATTAAGTTATTAATTTGTTGTGTCAATATGTTGACAATATATTGTGTCAATGCAGTAATAGATAGATCCTACCTACCTCATAATTCCAATATTATATAAATTCATACCTGAAAATGGCTATAAACATTTCTAACAAATAGAAATAATATTGAAAAACATAGCAAGGATAATTTTTATTTTATGTTTCACATTGCGTAGTAGAGTTAATGTAACCTTCTAAGAAAAATACTCAAAGGATGCAAAACTCTTGCAAGTATCTACTCATTAAACATAATGATAATAAAAATGATCACAAGTTTCATTTCTTGGGAAAATATTGGGTACCAGGCACTATGTAAGTTTTTATTTTCATTTAATATTTATAGCAACACTATTAGCTTAATCTTGTAAGTGACAAAATTGATATTCAAAAAAACTAAACAACTGCCATATGCTCATATAGGTTTGTTTATTTTTAAAGCAGAAGTATAATTTAAAACTAGGCCTGTGTCATTTAACTGTATCAGATTGGCTCTTGAGATTATTGTCAAATTTGAGTAACTCATTTAGTATTATTGAATCATATATTTAAAATTCTAAAGATAAATATAGGTAAGGTAACACTTGGAATGTATCAGAAATAAAACATGTAGTAAAATTGGCAATTCAATTAAGCATAAATAAGATCTATTATGGAAAATGCTCTAATCAAATGTTCAGTACTCAATGTCTTAGTATAATTGAAAAATTAATATAGTATACTCTATAAGTAATAAGTATATATCTATTTTTAATTGATAGCAATAAATTTAAAAATTAAACATGTCATGAAGAGAAATACCATACTGATTTTAAAGTTAATAAACTATTCATTAAACTTACTTAACTGTTTGCTTAAAATATACATAACCTAGATCTTTTATGGTTTATATTTTTAATTTTAGCAAAAGCAAAATATAATAAAAATCCTAATACCATATAAACTGTCATAGGTCATGTCAAACCAGAATAGTATCAAATTATTTGTGTCATAACCTGTCTTTGAGAACATATATTTCTACTACACGAATCTTACATTCTGCTATGAGAGCCAAAGGAATTATTGTTGTGTACTTATATGACATGCTCAGTTCTCAAAGCATTGGAAAATAAGATGGTTACTAGAAGTGACTATAGTAGTGTAAGCATCTTTGTATGTACCTGTCAGAGTGGATTTAGGGGTGAGGAAAATCTATCCTATATAAAACATGCCTTTTGGTTGTTTTGATTTGTTTAAAATTAATTACAGAGTAGAAATATTTAAACACTACAAGAGATTCCCAAAATATCAGCAGTTTTGAACAGAAACCAAACAGAATATTCAGAAATAAAGTAAAATATTAGAAAATAAAACAAGAGGGAAATGTTAACAACAAATTAGACAGAACCAAAGAAATAATCAGTTAAGAGGAAGACAGAGTTGAAGAAATTACACAGTTGGAACATAAAGAGCAAACAAGATAGAAAAAGATGGGGAAATTTTTTAAAGCTATAGAAGATAGAATGAGAAGATGTAAGGTAATATTAAAGAGGAGAGTGTAAAGAAAAGTTTAAAGAGTTTGTATTTGAAGAGATAATGACTAAAAGTGCTCAAATGATAAAAGCAAGTAAAAGAAGTCACACCCAAGCACATTATGCTGAAACTGCAGATGAAAAGGCAAAAGAGGAGGTGAAGGAGGTCAAGTCCTCTAAAAATGAACACCAGCCATTCTGGTAGCAGACTCCTCTACAACAGTAATGAAAGCCAGAACACTATTTTAAAAATATCTTCAAAGTGCTGAAAGGAAATAATCACCAAAATATAATTGTGTTTGAATAAGCAGTGTTTCTGGAATGAATAAAAAATAAATCTACACAAATATTATCTGTATATGATAATAATAATGTCAAACTTGCAGGCATTTAAAAAAATTAATTAAAAAAATGAAAACAAGTAAATCAGAAAAAAATGAGAACAACAAGTAAATCAGAAAGATGATCATATCAAAGTGTTCTAATATCCCAGTCCTAAATTACCATTCAACTTTACACTTTAAGTATACATGGTAAACATCAAGAATAACGAAGAAAATAATAGTTCCAAACTAGTAAGTGAGAAGATGGGATATAACACACACACACACACACACACACACACACACACACACACACAATCCAAATGCACCAATCCAACATGAAGCAATAAGGAAACAAAAGTGGTTTATTGAAAAAGTAGGACATAGACAAAAAAGACACAGTAAGTTAAATAACAATAATCAAAATAAATATAAATGTAATAATTCATCAGTTATACAAAAGAAAATGTCTGATTGGATATTTTTACGACTCCATCTACACTAAAATCTGAAACACTGACAACACCAAACGCTGGCAAGGATGTGAAGAAGTAACAGGAGTTCTCACTCATTGTTAATGGAAATGCAAAATGGCACAGACATCTCAGAAGACACTTTGGCAGTTTTTTACAAAATTCAACAAACTCTTAAAAAATGATCTAGCACTCACACTCTTTGGTATTCACCTGATGGTTTGGAAACTCAAGTTCACACAAAAAGCTATTCACAAATGGTTAGAGCAACTTTAATCATAATTATCAAGACTTGGAATCAAATAAGAAGTCCCTCAATAGGTGAGTGAATTAAAAAACTGCTTTTTTAAAGCACCTATAAAATGGAATATTATTTAGCAATAAATAGAGATGAGTTATCAAACCACAAAAAAACATGGAGGAATCTTAAATGCATAATTCTAAATGAAAAAAGCCAATCTGAAAAGGTAGCATACTAAATGTGTCTAACTATATGACATTTTGTAAAAGGCAAAACTATGGAGACAGTAAAAAATGATCACTAGTTGCCAATGGTTCAGGAAAAGGGAAGGAGAGACAAAAAGGTAGAGCACAGGAGATATTTTAGGTCAGTGAAACTATTCTGTATGATACTATAGTGGTGAATACATGTCATTATACATTTATCAAAACCCATAGAATGAACAACATAGAGTGAACCCTAATGTAAACTATAGGCTTTAGTTTGTAATAACACATCTATTAATATTGGCTCTTCAATTGGAACAAATGCACCACAGTAATGTGAAATTAGTGGGGGAAATTGGAGATGGAGGAAGTAAGTAGATATATGGAACCTCTCTCTACTTTCCACTTAATTTTCTGGTAAACCTACAACTGTTAAGCAAAAGTCTATTATTTTTTTTAAATAGAGAAAAAGAAATAAAGATATCATTATTATACCATAAAACACAGCTATAGGGACACAAGACAAATGTAAACCATACAGATTTTGAAACTCTGGGTGGAAACAGATGGAAAAGAAATACAAAACAAACATGAACCAAAGGAAATATGGAATAGCCAAGTACATTTCAGATAAAATAAAACTACACTGTTATTAGAGTTAGTATGGCAATTTCATTATAATAAAACATTAACTTCACTAAGAATATGTAACATATATAATTCTAAATTATATGTACATAATTTAAAAGCCCCCAAATATATAAAACAGAAGTTGAGAAAAATAAAAGGAGAAATGTGCAAATCAATAGTATTGAGAGAGACTGACACACCTCTTTCAGGTACTGAAATAGGTTAATTAGACAAAATTAATAGTTATAGAAATTTATAACAATAAAATTAGCAAATTTAATGACTTTCATTAGAATCTGCAGTCACCAAAGAAGAGTACATTCTTCTCAAGCACACACAGAATATTAACAAATATTTACCATATTCTAGGACAAAATACAAGTTTCAAGAAATTTAAAACATAGATCACCTTCACTGATCAGAATGCAATTAAATTACAAGTTTGTAAAAACAAAAAAACAAACTAAAACATACATTTTAAAAACACAGAGTTGTATAACTCTTCGGTCATAAAATAAATAAATCATAATGGAAAATTTAAATTACTTAGAACTGATTAAAAATAAAAACAATACTATAAATAATAACTTGTAGAATATAGTAAACTTAGTATGTAAAAGGACATTTATAGCCTTAAATGCTTATATTAGTCTTAAGTAAGTTTTAGTTAGGTACTGTTGCATAAATTAATCCAAATAAATATTTCTAATCTTCACAAGAAACCTTCCCAAATTATTTGGGAATTTAATTTATATTAAATTTTATAAAATAATATTAGTATGTCTTAATTTTTGTCTATCATGAAATTTCTAAGAGTACATGCTAAACTTCTTTGTTACTGAAATTTTTCTTTTAAAATATTTGTGATATTGCCAAAAAGTATATTTCATATACTTATAAATAACTGGGAAAGAGATAATAGGCCTTCTAAACATATGCTTAATAGGACCAGAAAAAAAAATGTTGTAACTTAAGCATTTATAAAAAGAAATTAATGTTTAAATAGATAAAATAAAAAGACTCAATATACAAATGCCTTTTCATGTGGAAAATTCAGCAGAAACCAAATAATTAACAGAATCATTTCAGCCAAAACAACATATTAGCTTTAAATGTCTAGTTAAATTTGCTTTGAAAACTGCTACATCATCATAAAAATTAAATTGTTGTTATATCTTAAAGTATTTATTACTGAGTTATCCAGAACTGTGACTTTTGTTTGTGTGTGAAATTTGGCTAGGTCTGAAAATAGAGTACTTTTAGACACTTTAGAATTCCCAGCTAGATTCAGAAGAGTCAAATGGTGAATCTTTGTAGTGAATACTCTGAAACAATTTCTATATCACTACTGACATATTTATTATTTTTAAATATATCAACTTTTACAGAAGGTCTACTTCTATCCTTGATACTTGGTCACCAGATGCCAAACAAAATGGCATGTTCCTAAGATCATTGCTTCCCCTGGTATAGCTACAATAGGCATTATTTACATAGACTACAATTAAAATAGGACTCCTGGTGGGGGGGCAATATTGTTGCCCAACTAGTATACAACTATGCAAAAGCATTATAAATATATTATTGATTCAAAATTATAAATAAATTTGAAGCACACAGATTTTAAGATTTAAAATTATAGTTCCACCGAAGTCTAGATATCTTACAACCTACTCTGTCATTTCTATTGCTCCTCTGGAAAAGAGTTTTTATATTTCACATATTATTGTTCTCAATGCCTTTTGTTTTAAATTAACATTTCAAAATCTTTTAGAATCTACTATTTCAAGTGAAACAAAAATAGCATCATTTCAATACTACAACTCTAGGGCTACTGGTATTTTAAATTACAAACTAATTGACATTTTCTTTCACAATCTCAAAGCATCAAATTTATATGAATAGATTTAATCATAAAACTTCAAGTACTGGTACTTAAAAATGTATCCTTCATATAATGCCTAAGAGTTGAATTAAGTAGAGAACTATAAATGTAATTTGTTAAATATGGTACTGAAATTACAAAGATAAAATTCCAAAAGATAGAGTCTAGCTGTCAACATACAGTATTTTCAGTATAGAATCATTTTTCAATATTCAATTAAATGTATCTTTTAAAATAATTTAGTAGGTACCTTTTAATACCAAAAATTTAGTTACTGTGCTTATTTTCCATGTACCTCTAGAAAAATATTTTCAAAATAGAATTATTAAAGAAGAATTTTCCAAAAGTTCCAAAGAACTTTTGAACAAAATATACTCCCCAAAATACACTTGAAGAGCTATATTTACGTCCAACTAACTAAAAAGAAAAATGTCAGTACAGGATATATATTGTAAAAAATAATATAGTAGCACCATAATTCTCTTTCATTTACAAGAATGATTGAACACGTTTTCCACCAGAATAGCCATGATCTTCACTGAAAATGGCAAATTGCTTTATTTTATTGTCAAAGGGTTTTCTTTGAAATGGTGCTGTTTGGGAGCTTCTATCTCAATGACAGCTTGAGCAGGGACAAAAATATTTTTTTGTTCTAGACCAGAATGGTACATGAAAGCAGACCAGGAGACCAAAAAAAAAAAAAAATTACGATTTACCAAGTAGCTTCCAGTACCCTGAAACAGAGACAGAGAGACACAGCAATAGCAGGGGAAGAAACTGCTAGAGTAAGGCAGAAACTAATGCTCTAAAGAGGAGGGATAAAATCCCCTACAGCAAAAGTCAGGTCCCAGATGAACTGAAAACACCAAAGGTAATTACAAAACCATCAATCAAAACATTAAAAGGAAGAAAGTTTTTGATAACTATGTTCTAAAGGTTTGTCGCATGAGAGAATGAGTGAATTGCTCCAAGTTCATATAACTATTATCTGTCTAACATTTATCGAGCCACTCCTATTTACTGAGCCACACTTTCCTACTGCAAAATGTCAGCATCTGCCCTCAAAGAACATCCTGTTGAGCAGCTAGAAGGACTATTTGTTCAGGCTCTTTGATGTGTTAGCTGTACAGACATTTACAAATTAAATATTCTCTCTGACTTATTGTGCCCCCCTCAGTTAAATGGGGATTGACTACTTGCCTTTTCATAGTTCATATCTATTTCATTAAGGCCATGCAGTCTATAACTTAACTTCTTCCTTTGGATTTTTATCATACAAGACACAACTTTATTTTGGATTTGGAAATTATAAAAGTAGGAAAAATTCAAACAGAAATAACCTAAGTGTAATAGAAACCTCTGAGCCTCATCTATAATAAATCACATCGGGAGCTAGAGGAAGAAGTAATTTAAAAGAATCCCATTGATCTACAGAGATTAAGAAACAAATCTATATAAAACTCAGATTCTAATAATTAGAGAATTAGAGATTATTTCTAATATTATCTAGCATTCCTTGCCATTTAAGAGAAAAGAAAGCTGAGATTTGGAATGGTAAAAGTGATATTCTCAGAGACATAATGTGTTAGTGGTAGAGATGGAACTTGGATTCAGGAGGGTACCCACCATTCCCAGAACTGATACAAGGCTCGCTATGCCTAAACAGTTTATATAAATAATATAGATTATGCTGAATTCCTGCTTTTCTTCTGGAAGTCTGTCATTTTGGTACATGCCACACAGAAGGTGCCTACATGACCATCCCCACCGAAAACGCTGGTTGCTGAGCTTCTAAGAAGTTTCATTGGTTGACTACATTTTACATTTGTCACACTCATCGCTGGAGGGATCACTGCTTCCTGTGTGACTACGCTGGGAGAGAACTCTGGAAGCTTGTACCTGATTTCTCTCAGACATTGACCCATGTGCCTTTTCCTTAGGCTGTAATAAATCATAGCCCTTCTCCTGACTACATCCTGAGTCTTCTGAGTCCTCCTAGTGAATCATCAAACTTAGCAGTGATATTGAGGTCTTCCTGACAAAGAGATATTTTTAAAAGAAATACAAAATGCTTTACTTTTTTATGTACTAGCTCTCCCACCAACCAGTGGTACAGACTCCTTCAGATTCCTACCCCATGATGTTAGAAACCAGCTAGTGAATGGATGCAAATATTTCTCCATAAGCACATATGCCAAATGAGAAAAAAACCATGACATATTTACTAAAAACCTAATGAAGAGGTGCCTCTTAAAGGATTCTACTACAGTAAAGATTTTTTTTTTAAATCAAGAAAGTGATCCTCAGAGTTTAAAAAGATACTTCACATTTTAACACAGAAATCTTTCTTATAATGTTAATCAAACACAAAAATAACATTAATAGAACCTTGAGATATTAAAAAAACTTCATGAGATATTACATGAGATGAAACCCCTGAAAGAAACAGTTAAATTTCCCATATTCACAATGGGAATATTTACAGTAGTCTAAAAATAAGTGTGCATTGTTTAAAAGTCAATACACAACGTTTATGTTGCTTGTAGGTCTATGATTCCATGTAGGTCAATGATAAAGAAAATTTAGTCTCTATCAGGGGATAAAAAGGCCAAAACAAAATGTAATTTGTAACATGTTTGGAACATCATTATTAATAACTTAACAAATATAAAAATATATGGCTTCAAAGGTTATTTTTATAATGTAATTACAGATTGTTATAGAATCAAAATATATTTCTGTAAAAATGCACTATAAATTTTATAATCCATAAAAATTATTCAATTTATGGATCTTCACTTTTTGAAAACACATACTCTAAAAAAGTGAGCTTCACAAATATCACACTCTCTTAATGTCTCTCTTTTACTTCTTGTTTTTTTTTTTTTTTTTTTTGTCCGTACCACACAGCATGCAGGATCTTAGTTCCCTGACCAGGGATTGAACCCATGTTCCTGCAGTGGAACAATGGAGTCTTAACTACTGGACCACCAGGGAAGTCCCTCTCTTTTATTTCTTGAGAAAAAAATTATACAATTCTATAGTGATTTCTTATAAATTAAGAAAGACAGCTTTCAGATATGAAAGCCAGATCACTATTTTCTAAAATTGCTGCTGCTTTTTTTTTTAACCAAGGGAATGCATTATTTTTTACTTAAGAGACAAGACAATATTTTTTATAATGAAAAGGAGCAAGCAAGAAAACGAATGCTATCTATTTTTCTAATGATATTAAATATTCAAATAGGAAATGTTAATACTAAACTGTAAGTAAGAAGAACACAATTTTGATACATACTTGCCAACAATGTTAGAAAATTCAGCATCAGTCTCCTAAAATATTCAGAATCATTTTTCATAAAAGGATAAAACATAACAGCAGTGAATCATTCCACTTTGTTCTGTGGGACCTTTACCTAAATTGCAAAAGAGATTCCTTTTCCTGACGTCTGAACTGAAATTGCAATTCCAAATAGAATGCAAGCACCTATAACCTTAAATGTGTATTATATTAAGAGGAAAACTTATTTAACTACAATTGCCTGATGACAGAGAAGTTAAACTATCCAAAATGAAAGTGTGATATAAACAAGACAGAGAAAAATGTTATGTAAAGAGTCTGGGAACCTGCAGGAACTCTCTCTGGTTCCTTTTATGACTCTTGAGCTTCTTCATCAATCATCAAAGGCAAATCCCTCCTTCAAGAAATCTCCTATTCAACAATACTAATTATAGTATTCAATCACAGTGTAGCTCTTCTTTTTAAAGAAAGGCAGTATGCTTACTGGTTAAGATAACAAGCTTTGAAGCCACAGATACTTAGTTTTAAATCTTGTTTTTAAGTCTCAGTTTATCTGTAAGAGAGGATAATCACTGTAGTTTATATAACATAGGTCAGGGGTCCCCAACTCCCAGGCTACAGACCAGTAGTGGTCCGTGGCCTGCTAGGAGCTAGGCTGCACAGCAGGAGGTGAGCAGCAGGTGAGCAAGCAAAGCTTCATGGGCCGCTCCCCATCGCTCCCCATCACTCACATTACTGCCTGAACCATCCCCCCCACCTGGCCCCATCCATGGAAAAACTGTCTTCCACGAAACTGTTCCCTGGTGCCAAAAAGTTTGGGGATTGCTGTCATAGGTGATGTTTAAATAGATAATGCCTATAAAACACTTAGCTGGACCATAGTAAACCCTGTGCCTGTAGTTAGCTGATAACATTCTCATAACAGCAATTGTTAGAGTATTAAAGAGTAGCCCAGAATAAATTCTATTTGGACCAAAGGGTCTTATACCTCTATATCTACATCTATATCTATATCAATATCTATATATTTATGTATAGATATATTAAATAAACCATTACAGTATTGAAAGGAATATATATATATATATATATTATATATTTACACACATACATACACACACTTTGGGAAGATGAGGTTTCTCTAAGCATGATACCAAAAGCAAATAACATAAAGGAAAATATTGATAGCTATGACTACACAAAACCAAATTTTTAATTACAAAAAAACACCATGAATATAGGAGCATACATTGGTACAACCTTTTTGGAGAAAATGCAACAATACTTTAATTACCCTTAAAAATGTACATATACTTTAATTTCTCAATACTGCTTCTAGGAAGTTTTTCTAACTGAACAATAAAAAATGTGCTCACAGGTCTGCTGAAAAGGAGTTTAGTAGTGTTTTAATTAAAAGGTAGAACGAGAGAGAAAAAGAAGGAAGGATGGGAGGGAGAAAGAGAGGGAGGGAGAAGGGAAGGAATGCTTCAGTGCTCAACAACAGATTAAATAAGTAATTGTGATACAGCTTATTCTACAGTATATGTATCAGATTACAGCCATTAAATTATATTATAGAAGAATATTTAATAATATTGAAAGATATTCAAAATATATTACCTAAAAGAGAAAACCATTAAAGATATGACAACTTTTTATTTGTGGATAGAGAGGCTAAATAAGCATAATGAGTGGCAAAGATTAGGTGATTTCTCTTTATTTTTCTGTTTTCTGGAGAAAATAGAAATATTTTTAAAGATATTTATAAAATATGTAAAATATAATGTGGTAGTTATAATTGTAAAATTTCACGAACTATGTCAGTTCAGATTATTTTAAAGCACAGAGATTTTTACTTTGCATGTAAAATATAATAGCACGGAGAACATGATTAGCTAAATTAAGATGAACAAATTGTACTTAAGGACAGAGAATTGCTTAACATTCATCTGAGGACAACACCTTCAAATGTAAAACAAAAAATCACCCATTACTAAAAAGAACATACCTGGAATGCCCAGAATGTTTGCTTCCTGAATTAATCATGAGAAATGGAAAATGACTAATTCCAAACCACATACACTCAAATTTTTCAGGAATAAATGAAAGAAAAGGAAGAATTTATCTTTATCTTAATGTGCTACTTAAAGTAGTATGGACCTAAGTGTTCTAGATGAAGATAAATACATCAAATTCAAGGATATTATTAAAATTCATTAAACCTAATTCCCACCTAAACATAAGTGGAATGAATTAAGACACAGAACTAAGTTTTCCATTTTCTAAACTTAATGAATACATAAGTATTTCCATTAAGCATCAATAGGCAGTTATATTATCTTGCTTAATTATTTTTTCTTATCATAAATTTTGGCACATTGTAGAGTGCACTCATTACAGTCCATAATCCCTTGAAGAAAAAATGCAGTTTTTCATAGTTTTAGATTCTAAAAAAAGTATAGTCACTTCCAGTTTTCTTCCACATAAACTATTACACCTTTTGGGAGTTTCTTTGACCAAAGATATAATCTAGATTTGTTTTATTTTGTTTTCTACATCACACTTGACTTGGGTTTCCAATTATTATAACATACAGCACCTTCCATTGTGATCATTGACATATGGCACCTTCCATTGTGATCATTTAAACACATTTTTGTCTCTCCACACAAACACACACACGTTTTAACCTCTATAAAGGCAAGAAACTTGCCTTGTTTATTTTTGTACTTCTAACAACATCTACTCTAAACATAATACTTATTCACTAAGTGCTAAATAAAATAGAATTTGGGAAATTCACGTAAAACCTGTACTTGGAGACACAACATTCTGCTATTTATTAAAAGCATCACCTTCAGCAAAACACAACTTCTCAGGACATCAGGCACATCATCTGTAATATATGGATGGTAGCTACCCAGTCGGTGCCCACATGTGTCTCAGTAAATTAAAGCTTGTGAAGACTCTAGAGGATTGCAAATCACTGTGTAATATATCCAGTGCTAACAGCTCCTTACATTATTGATGTTTAGTAAAAACTAATACCTGATTCCACTAGAAAATTTTTGATCTATCTACTTATCTATCTATCTAAAACTTTTAAGCCAAATAAATGTTTGTCATCCAGAATGTGAAGTTACTAATTATTAATAAGAAATTGATATTTTATAGTACAAAGAGCAGAGACTTGGAAGTTACAAGATTAGGCTCACATTTTTACTTCATCATTTACTAGCCACATCAGTTAACCTCATATGTAAGCTATATATAGGACATGCTAAGAATAATAATAAGATGCCTCATCAGAGCTTTAGGAAAGATTAAATATGTTGTATACGAAAATGCTCCACCAACCAGAAGGCATTATACAAAATTTGGCATTATTATTAACTTTTACATAGTAAATTACTGCAAATGATCACTAATCCTAATAGCCTTCACTAACATACTGACTACTGTGTACAAGGCATTGAAATGTTTTATTTATATTTTTGTTAACCTTCAAAACAACTGTAAAAGATAAATATTACTGTTCTATTTTAATAGGAGAAAACTAAGGCTCAAAACCCTTAAGGAACTTATCCAAGTATACCTAATGTAGCAGTGGCAGAATCTGAACCAAGGACCATGGATGTCAAAGCCTATGTTTTTTCTACCATGTCAGACTTTCAAAATAGAATTCAGGCATCTCTCCCACTGAATGTCAGTATTACAGCTCCTAAAAATCAGACATAAAAAGTTAACCTTTTTTCCTGTTACACTGAATGGGAAATATTAGTACTTGTTATACATTAACCCCAATACAATAAGGTTCATAAAACACATTAAAACTCTAAGTAAGGACTTCTGGTGGCGCAGTGGTTAAGAATCCACCTGCCAATGCAGGGCACATGGGTTTGATCCCTAGTCCGGGAAGATCCCACATGCTGCGGAGCAACTAAGCCCGTGTGCCAAAACTACTTAGCCTGCGCTCTAGAGCCCGCATGCTCTAGAGCTCGCAAGCCACAGCTACTGAAGCCCGCGTGCCTAGAGCCCATGATCCGCAAAAAGAGAAACTACTGCAATGAGAAGCCCGTGTACCGCAATGAAGAGTAGCTCCCGCTCACGCAACCAGAGAAAGCCCGCGCACAGCAATGAAGACCCAACACAGCTAAAAATAAATAAATAAAATAAATAAATTTATAAAAATAAAATAAAACTCTACGTGGTAAACTATTATATTAGGATATAAACTGCTGAAGCCATTGCTTCATGATCATCAAGCGATTAATACAGTAGTTAGCAGATGGCTGATTTCGATGCAGCAGCATGGCTTCCAGCATCAGCCATACTCAAGTGCATCACTAATGCTATATGCAACGTTTTCCACAGAGGCTACATCTGATCCTGACACTCTAACAACTATATCTAGTTTCTACTCAAACATTATTTTTATTAAAAAATCATACACTGAATTTAGATAAATTGATATAATTTTTCCTATATAAACATTGACTGAAAAAACATATTTGAGGACTATGTAAAAGTCCACAACATCTGGGGATACATGAGCCACACATTAACCATACATTAACATGGGAGATGTTTTATAATGAGCTCCTTATATGTCAGACATCAGTACAAAAAGTTGGTGTCATTAAATAATGCATCAAAAGAAAACTGAATGAACTTATTTCTGTTTAAAGTCAAGGACAGACCAAAAACATTTAAGACTGACTTCTTCTCGATAATGAAGAACACAGTGTATGTAATGTGTAAAACACACATATGCTACAGAATCCTTTATTATTTAAGTCATGGTTCTTATAGGCAATCCAAAGCTAATGGATAAAAATATGGAGAACTAAACAACATTTATTTTATCATATACATTTTATGATTTTTTAAATTCCTGTAAAGTATGTATTCGATTATCTGCTTATTTAAGGGGAAAAAAGTGAATGTCTGTCCCAGAAAGAGGAACAAAACAGTAAAATTTCATTTTTGAACAAAATATTCAATTGGATACATTGTAAGCATACTGTAAATACTTCTTATACCTCACAATTAAAGACTTAGTTGAATCTCTGCCTTTATCCCAGGTAACAGAGATCAATGGTCCAAAAGATAAAGACTTTCAGTGTTTCAACTGTCTTCTTAACATAAACTAAATTTTGTTTAAATTATCCTTTTTCCTTCTATAAGCAAAAAAAAAAGAAAAAGAAAAAGAAAAACTGTCTACTTAACAAAGGGGAAAGGTAATTTAGCCAACAGAAAACACATCAGTGGCTATCATTTAATCCTTTAACTATGCTGCAGGATGAGACCATTAGAAAACTTTTTTTTTTTTCATTGATAATATAAACACACTAAACCTCGGGGGCAGGATCAGAACTTTGAGATCAGAACTTTTCCCAAGTGGGAAAATAGAATCACATCTAGGATTTGGGGACAAGAGGAACCAAAGTGTGTGACAATTCTGAGGAAGATGGGAAGCTGTAACTAAGAAAGCCATCCCCCCAGGTAGTGAGGCCACTCACTCCATCAGCCTCATTTCAGTGGATGAAAATGTAAAGTTGTCTAAGTCAAACCTAAAATAGTGAAGTTAAAAGCATCCTTCCAAAATTGTAAATTAACAAACATGATAATTATGAACTCAGTTAGACCAAACATAAATTCTTTAACCTATTAGGGGAGGTGTCAAAATGAGAAAAATGTAAAAGTCATTTAATTTGCCATATTTCATAAATGAAGCTGTGCTGAAGATGTTCTTTGCCTCTGACTTTAAGCACTATTTTTACATTGCTGCTTAATAGTAGCAATCTGCCCAAATTTCATTCTATTCAAATACAGTACCAGCCCATATGTTTTATAATCCCATTTTTAATAGATTGAGCAAAGCTTTAGCTCTTGGATGTGTAATGAATACTTGCACAGTGATTATAGAAAAAAAATACGCATTGCAATCTCTCTTGAAAATTCAAGAACATTATCTACTGCCCACCCTTATGAATTAATTATTTAATTTGGCCAAATTATCTGTGCTTTGAAATTTAAAAAAAAAAACATATGTTTTAAAATATTCATTTAAAAAAGTTCTTTCATTAAAATTGTATCCACTGAACTGATAATGCCACTTACATAATTTTTATTCTAGAATTCAGTATACCTGAGATTCATAAAAGTGTAAGTACAGTCAGCCCTCTGTATCTGTGGGATGCCCATGAATAGGGAAAGCTAAGGTAGTATGCCATTTTATATAAAGGACTTGAGCATCTGTAGATTTTGGTACCCACAAGGGGTCCTGGATCCCGAGGATACCGAGTGACAAATGTAATATCTAGATTTCACCCATTTCACTCCACTTCAACATCATACGTGTGTTAATTCTTATTACCTAAAGATTTTTATAGATAGTGCAAAGGGAGCCCAGGTGTTTAAAATTACTGCAATTAATAAATAAGTTACATGAAATGACTGTTTACCTAGAAAAATGTCTGAAAGCCAGGCTAGTATTAATTATAGGTAATCAGGATGATTTTTCCCCTTACGTTTTATTCATTTAATCCAGTTACACACCTTTAACTTTTTTCATATGTAACTTTTGTCACTAGGAAACCTTTAATAGATTTTTACAAAATATTTCAGAAACCAGTTCCAATTTGTGTATGAATCATATATAGAGCTGCACTGTAAAGAAAAATGCACAATAAATTTAAAATGTACATTCGTGACTTAAATAAATCATTTTTATGACAATCCAATGATGAGTGTTTAAGGAATAAATATGAGAGAATGGAGTTAGGAAAAAGAAGAAAATGGGCAATAAAGGTAACAGGAATCAGCACATTTTCCTAAGTTAGAAAATTCTTAATAACAATCCAGCGCAGTAAAGAGCCCAATTCTGTCCCATTAGTACTGTCCCCAGATGGTTACATGAAGGCAGGGAAGAGCCAAAGGACACTTAGCCTCACTTATTCTCAATAGCAAAGAGACTAGAGAGAGTTTTTCTGTTCTCCTTCGAGTGTTTTTAAGGCTACATACTTTTTTTTATTATTAACATAATATGTAGTTATTTTAGGAAATTTGGAAATTACAGAATAGCATCAGTGAGAAAATTTAAATTGCCTGTAATTCCAGAAGCTAGAGACAAATACTATTGCAGCTTGGTATATTCTATTCCAGTCTTTTTTCTATGCAAATGTACATGAATTTTAACCTACTTTTCACTGCATAGTGAGTGCAGTTTGGCATTCTGCTTTTTCACTTAACACACCAGACATTCCTGTATTTTAAATACCCTTTAAAAACACCATGTTTCAGAGCTACATATTACTCCATCGTATGGCTTTACAGTAGTTTATTTAAAAGTTCTGCCATTGTAGGAATTTTGTTTTTTTTTCTAATTTTAAGTTTGCATATTTAATAATGAACATCATAATTTTGAATATTTATCTGTAGTTTTATCAACGCCTCTGCTTTCCTTCTGTGAAATTTCTAAAATTAGATGTCTAGGTCAGAGGTATCAATTTTTTTTTTTTTTTTTTTTTTTTTTTTTGCGGTACACGGGCCTCTCACTGTTGTGGCCTTTCCCGCTGCGGAGCACAGGCTCCGGATGCGCAGGCTCAGCGGCCATGGCTCACGGGCCCAGCCGCTCCGTGGCATGTGGGATCTTCCCAGACCGGGGCACGAACCTGTGTCCCCTGCATCGGCAGGCGGACTCTCAACCACTGCACCACCAGGGAAGTCCAGAGGTATCAATTTTTTAAAGGCTATTAATGTATATTACCAAATAATTTTCTCAAAATATTATACATATTTTTATTTAATTCTGCAGTTTATGAAGGTGGTTCCTTTTCCACTTCTGGCTTTATGCTTCAAGAATGTGGTAATATCAGCAAAGTACAAACTGGTGAAGCATTTCAATTCCTTTATAATTTACTAGTCCAACATTCAGTTTAAATGCTATGAACTGAAAGCCTTCAAGAGGGCATTTCAAAATGTATTTACACTTACGTGAAGCTGCCTTTATTCTGCAGTTTAAGGAGCTATGATTATCTTCACAAAATTTTACCATAATGCCTCTTGACTCAGAGGTGTAGCTCCAGAAGAGAAAAAATAAAATTAGACAATGATGTCTTAGAAAGAGCACAAGATTTTGATTCACATAGACTTAATGAGATATTTAACTTTAGAAGACTATTTAACCCCATTTGACTCTGTTTCTTCAATGCTAAAATGGGAGAAATATCTACTTTTCTGGGTTATAAAATTTGTTGATAAATATATATATATATATATACATATATATCTCATCAGTTATTAAAAATGAAAAGGCTTGCTCATCACCCTTCCATAGTGAAGCTCACCAGAAACCAAATCCCACCTAAGCATATATTTATCACCTTTTAGTGTTTAATTCTTAAAATAGATGTTTAAGGATTATTAAATATGTAAAGAATGTTTCCCATGCAAAAACAAACAGAAAAAAAGATAACCAGGAGGAAACAGACTATGCAGAGTGAGAAATACTTCAACAAAATAAACTTAATATAGTGTACCATAAAACTAGAACAGGATATCATAAATTAGGAACAATCACAGAATAAAGAGTTCCTAAAAATTAGGAATATAATAATAAAAGACAAAATCAAGGAAACCACAAGAGACAAAAAGAAATGGAGAGTTAACAGGGGTAAAGTCAGAGAATTAATCCAGGATAGCCAGCATTTTTTTTCAATAAGAGTTGCCAAAATAAAGAGGAAAGAAATTCACAATAAAATAACGATACCAATAAGAAAATTACCAAGCTGAAAATTCAGTTTGAAAAGGCACACAGATGCTCACTAAGAGATCAAAAATTTCCTAAGAAAAGAAGCATCTACCATTAGAATGGCCTCTGACTTCTCAACAGAAAGACTGTAAGAAAGTAGAGGTTTCAGACTTCTGAGAGGAAGCAGTCTGTGATCACCCAAACTATCAGTCAAACAGGAGGGCAGAATAAAGACACATCTAGCTTGTAAGGAGACAGAAGACTTTCCCAGGCACCCTTTCTTAGAAAGCCGTTGGAGGCTGAAATAAGATGTAGGTACCAAAGGGTCCTAATACAAAAAGTGGGAAAGAAACATTCAGAATGGCAGTTGTACTAGGCCTAGAAACAAAAGCCACAACTGATGCAGGAGGATGAAGGGGTACAACAGGAATATCTCCAGGCCAAAACCAGAAAAAGTTTAATGTAGCCAATCGTTTATGAGTTTCATCTGAATCTGTTCCCTTCTTTATTCTTATCCTTCTCTCTCTCATCAAGCTAAAGAGGGGTTTATTTTGTTGGTATTTCAGAACACTCTCTCATTTCTTTTAGATTCTTTTGTTTTTCTTGTATCCTAAGCTGAGGACTAAATTCTTTCTCGGGGCCTCTATTTGTCTTTAATAATGAAGCCATTCAAGGCCACACTTTTCTGAGAACAACAACAATAAAAAATCATTTAAAAATGTTACTGATGGCCATTTAATAGGTCTTTTATAGAATATTTGGGAACAAATAGTAACAGATATACAGAAAACTAAGCAAACAAAAAAGGAAAGTTAATGCTTAAAAATGTATGAGAAAGGAAAAAAATCATAATATAAGTCTTGGCTCGGAAGTAAGTGATATTCACTTATTATTACAAATGTGTGAACAATTTATTGAACAATTGTGATATAACCGTAATTTTTTTTTTTAAAGGGAGGATATTTTGGATGGCTGGGTATGAGATCTTAGAAAAACTAATTCTCAACCAACAAAACAAGAAGTCAATAGATAGTATCAAGTATCTATAAATCAAGAAATAACTACTTAAGCATAGAGCTATCAGAAGAAAAAAATAGAAGAGTTGAAAATCATTGTCTCAGGAGCCGCCTGGAAAGAAATATTAGCAAGGTGCTACTTTTAAATCTTAAGCCTATATGAGGTTTAAACTATTATATAAAATGATGATTAATTTATTTAAATAACTTAATAAAAAGCAGCCTAAATTTTTGTTCTTTTAGAAGGGAAAGTGAGAGAGGACAGAGAAAAAGGGTGAGAGAGGTAGAAGGAGAAGGAAATAATGAAGGATCAGTAAAAGAGAAACTATATAGAGAGAGCAGACTAGAAAACATCTTAGAAAGTAGCTTTCTTAAAATGTTTTTCATTAAATGTAAAAGAGGTAATCAAAGTAATTTAACCTGATTGCTAATTACTAACTCCGGAATGTGTTAATTGTTGTACCACATTTGTAAATAAGAAATAAGTATCAGTAAAATATGGCTTAATTATTTACACTGTATTTCTTCATTCACTCCCCCATCAGCACCCTAATTCAGCCTACTCCTCTTGTGCCTAGATGTCCACAACTCCCTCCCACCAACCATCCTGCTCTACTCCCAGCTCAGGATCATTTCACAGAAGACCCTATCTTCATAATGGCACTCCCAGCTCAAGAACTTATCGCAGTCCACTGCCTCGGTGTAAAGCACTCTGCCTGGCTTTGAAGGCCCTGCCTCTACCTCTCCTCACATCCAATAAGTTCCCAGGAAACATCCTCTGTGCCGGTCACTAATGCCTACTTCTCGAACTGCCATTCTCCCTTTATGGGTCATGCTGCTTGGTCACTCCCCTCCCCCCAAACAAAAAGTGTCTATTTACCTCCAAACCACTGCCTTTATGGGTCATGCTGCTTGGTTACCCCCCTCCCCTCAAACAAAAAGTGTCTATTTACCTCTCTCATCTACCCAAATTCTCGTGTCACAGTCCACCTCAAACCATAGTGCCTCTAAATTGCCTTCTCTGAGATGTCCCCAGCACACAGATTTAGGCCTTTTCTAATGACTCTTACAAATACTGCCTTCACCTCATAATTAGCACCTATGTAAATACGTTCCTATTCTCTATTTCTGTATTATATTTTCATGGCCTATTTTGTTTTCCTATAATTGTAAACAGTTCTGTATCAGGAAACATACTGAACTCCTCTATACTCTATAATAATTAAAATCATAAATGGAGCCCAGTAATGCTTTTTGATTGTTTAAAAATATGTATTTTACAGCACCCAGTGCATTTTCACACACATGCCACATACTTAGGATATGTTGAATGGTTGATTGATTAACCCACTTTAAATGTACTAAATAAACACACTGCATTTTTAAAGCTGTCAAATCCCTTGACCATTAACCTTTGATATTTAACCATTGCCCTTCATCTTTCTGGGCTGAATCTGTGCTTTAGCTGTATCATCACACATTTCAATTTTCTAATTTAGAAAAAAAATAAATGTAATGCAGTATGTAAAAATTTTACAAAAGATGATTCAGATACATGGTGATCAAAAATAATGTGTTACTAGAATTCATCTCTAAATTGTCTTTATAATAGGTATCTTACTTCATTCCCAATTAAAATTAAATGGCTTTAAAATTAAATGGAATGTGGAATGTGGCAGGATAGGCATTGAGAAGAAAGAGCTTCTGAAAAGTTTTCTTTGAAATCCATGTTACCCAAATGTCAATATTTTAGGAATAAACATCCAGTAAGAGTTTGGTGGTAAAGAAGAGTGATACGGTAAGAGAAATAAATGTGAGAAAAGCTTTGGTTCTCCTGTGTGCAAAATCTTACTTGTAGTAAAAGGACCATGTGTCCCACCCAAAACTGTATTATTCCAGTTTTGAGGGATGTTTTGATTCTCCCCTTCCATCTTCATAAGGCAAAAAGTACATAAATGGGCTGCAACTATAAAGAGAAAAAATTCTATCAATTTTTTATAGAAAATTTCAAAATACCTATCATTTAGAAAACACACGTGTAAAGTTCCTAGTCTCCAGACAACAGGTTGGCATTAGCCACACTATATTGCTGGGAAAAGGCTATGTCCTAATATAAAAGAACTGTTTTTGTCTTAGTTCCTGGAAATTTGCAGAGCTATGTTAAAGAAAAAGAGAAGCCAAATTGGGCACGTTAGCATGAACAGACATCCAATAAACAGCAACAGAATGGAGGAAATTTACACCCCTTTGTTCAGACAATTAAAAACAATTAACGCTTTTCTCATCAACAAGCCAGCTTCAAATGTTGTGTACAAAATTCACAAGCAGTAGCATACTGCCAGTAGCATACATGACTCCTTAGTCTTTATAGAAAACTGTTTTTTGTCTCACTTGCTCTGCAAGTATTTTAACAATTGCCTTTGGTAACTTAAGGAGAGAATTTGGCACAGAGAATGTGTTAAAATGTACATGAAAGCTGCCTGCCAAGGTAATGGTACAGAACAGGTGCTATCCAATTCAGAAGGTGGACGCAAAAGAAGGAAACCAACAGACGGAATAAGCACAGGAAGTGACCCCGAAACAGGGCAGCCGGCGCCTCATACTGTTCCCCCCACCTGGCCCAGCCAGAGCCAGCCCTCTGTCAATTGTCCGGCCAACAGTTGTTTACACATCCCACTGATAGGCCTGGCCACATCGTCTGCCTTTCTTTCTTTTTAAAAATATTTCTTTCTCTTACTAGACGAAAGCCTGTTTTGTGAACTTTTGATTCACTTCTTTACTCTAAATATATAAAGGAGTTAGTGGTGTTTCTGATTTGTTTGAGCTCTTGCTACAATAAAGAAAATAATCATTTTTGTCTTATTTGTTAGAAATCCCCTTTTGCCGTTACAGGTGTTATTGAAGGATTTGGGGCTGATTTCTTTGGGCACTTTCTTACTTTAAAGGAAGTAATCAGGTTTTCATTTTACTTATTAGAAATTCATACTTGCTGTTAAAGACAGAGGGTCATGTTTTTGCTAAAGTCGTTTAGCAGTATGAGGACATTTAGAATGCCTCTATGGTCCAACTTTAATCTCTTCATTAGTATTATTTCACCTGGACCAGCTGTAACCTAGAGGCAGGGCTGTTAAACTTGAGATCAGATACCAACAGTTGTGGGGAAGCAAGTTCCTACACTAAATGTTCCTAAAGTGAAGTTCTTAGTACTCAGTATGACTGTGTGGTACAGAACCCTAAGTAGTCAATTAGTAGGGGAGGAAACAAATATTTTTTTTCCTCTACTCATTTTAGGTTCATTGGCTAGGTCCCTGTTAATTAGACTGACAAAAGACAGATTAACAAAAGAAAAACAAATTCATTTACATGTGCATTGAGCATACATAAGAGAGAACTCAGAGACAAATACCTCAAAGGGATGGTTGGAATTTGGGGTCTATAGACCTAATTCACTAGGGGAAGGGGAAGGGGAGAAAGGGCACTTATAGAAAAACAAAGGACATTTTGGAAAGATAAAAGGGACCTTAGAAGAACCAATGGGGATATGTCAGTCTTGTGACAAAGTCTGTTTGGGTGTGATGAGAAGATTACAGTAGCTTTGCAGAAGATTTAGTGACTTTTTTTTTTTTTTTTTTTTTTTTTTGCAGTACGCAGCCTTCTTACTGTTGTGGCCTCTCCCATTGCGGAGCACAGGCTCCCGACACAGGCTCAGCGGCCATGGCTCACGGGCCCAGCCGCTCCACGGTATGTGGGATCTTCCCGGACCAGGGCAGGAACCCGTGCCCCCTGTATTGGCAGGTGGACTCTCAACCACTGCGCCACCAGGGTAGCCCAATTTAGTGACTTTTGAGATCTTTGGGGAGGCTCTGCTTTTAGGCAGATATGAGATTTCAGAAACTAAATACATTCAGCTCAAAATCATTTTGATGCCCAATCCCAAAGTATTGACATATACACACTACTATATATAAAATAGATAACTAAAAAGAACCTGCTGTATAGCACAGGGAACTCTACTTGATACTCTGTAATGGCCTATATGGGAAAAGAATCTAAAAAAAAAAAAGTGGATATATGTATAACTGATTCACTTTGCTGTACACCTGAAACTAACACAACATTGTAAATCAACTATGCTCCAATCAAAATTTTTAAAAAATAAAAACAAAAAATAAAAAAAATGAAAACTAGGGACAAAAAAATCATTTTGATGACAAAGAAGCATATTTTGGGGTGGCATATCCTGATCCTTCACAACATTTCCAGATCTACTGCTCTCATTTCGGCTTCTTTTCTACTTTCATTAGACTTTCTTTAATTTGGCTATTCTTAACCTGTATTTTGAGTGATAGCAAGCCAGAGAAATGTCCATTTTTCCAAAACATTAGGCAGAATTTCTTTGAGAACTGCCTCTTCTTCACTTTGCAAAATGTTAACATTACCCTATGAACAACAGGTGAGTCTAAGGTTGAGAGATTCTGTGTGCAACTTGGTATCCTTGTTCATATTTTCTTTATTGCTATATATATATATATATATATATATATATATAGTTTAGGTTTGATATATATATATAGATATATAGATATCTATATCTATACATATAGAGAGATATGTAGATTTTTTTTTTTTTTTTTTTTTGCGGTATGCGGGCCTCTCACTGTTGCAGCCTCTCCTGTTGCGGAGTACAGGCTCCAGATGTGCAGGCTCAGCGGCCGTGGCTCACGGGCCCAGCCGCTCCGCGGCATGTGGGATCTTCCTGGACTGGGACGCGAACCCGTGTCCCCTGCATCGGCAGGTGGACTCTCAACCACTGCACCACCAGGGAAGCCCAGGTTTTATATTTTTAAAAGTTATTTTCATTTTAGAAGAAAATATTTTAAATGTCCTAAAATTATCGAGTTTATTGAAACTTCCAGTTTGTGTCTATCCTTAGGTCACTAAAATATCACATGAGAGCTGATATCCTACTCTGTGTAGCCTTGGGTGGGTGTCTTAGTCCTTCCAGAATTTTATGTGGCCATACCAAAAAAAAAAAAAAAAAATCACAGAAATGCTCCACGGGTTTCAAGCCCAATCTGGCAGCAAGGTGACCATAAAACAGCACATTTTAAAGGAATAACTCCAGAAAAGACGGTCATAGTGAAGTCTCTAGAATGGAGAACTTTACAATGGTATGTTTTTTTGTAACTGAACCCAAAGTGTCCACACTATACAATAATATACACCAGTAAAGTAATTTTGTGATTTGTAAATCACCATATTTTTTAAAGACTCCTCATTAGTTTTTCATACAAAACAAGTACACTTTATCTTCTTGATACATTATCTTATATGATTAATTTAATGATAGTTATCATCTCTTTCTCATTGCAAAAGAAAGCTTTTATAATGTATATTGACTATACAATTTTCTAGAGTTAAAATAAATAAAACTTGGATATATTGGCTATTTCTTCTTTTGCTAAAAATCATTTTCTTCACTTATTCTTAGCTTTCTTCAAACCTTTTTTATGTCTTTAAAGAGAATTTACTGACATACATTTTTCACTTATAAGTTGATACATTATTGTTTATTTTAAAAATTGCATTTTGTATTGATTTTGATGGAGTCCCCTTACTATGAATCTAAAAGTCAAGAGGAGATGCAGAAAGCAGTTTTGCCATTTGTGACAACTGATCAGGGAAAGAGGAGTATATGGCTTTAAGTAGTCAGTCTTTGTGGGGACCCTCTGTTGGGTCAATCTATCCATTCCCCAGAATTTACATTTGATCCTGTCATTCCACACCACAAACCCTGAGAGCCTGCTATGTGCAAAATACTGCAACAGATCCTAGGAAAACAAGGTGCATCAGCCCAGGTCCTTGCTCACAAAGACCTTATATTCTAGGAAATATATTCTATTTATGTAGGTGTGAAGGAGGAAGAATGGCCTGCCTTCCTGGTTATTAGATATAGGAAGCTGGCCCTGTGAGAATTTCATCAGCCTAGTTTGAAGAAAATATTCAGTATCAGATGAAATCTTTCCAGTTTAACTGCTACTGTTCACAATTATACCTGAATTCCTTGATATAGTTCAGAATGACATTCATGATGTGCCCCTTCCTGAATTCTTTAGGCACACCTCCCTATCTTAAACACTACACTTCAGACACCATAACTACTTTGTAACCAAAATTTAATATTTTTCCATCCTCTGCCACATCCCTCCTTGAGCACTTATCTCTAATCTGGCTTAGATGCCCACCTCATTTCTCACTTTGTACCCCATGCTTATCCCTACTGTTTTCACTCATCACATGTTGGGGTACTTGCCTGTTCTTGACCGTTTGTCACTAGACTGTAAGCCCCTGAGAAATAGATACATAATCTTCACCATTATGTCCTCAGTGTAAAATAGCTCCCACTTAATAGGTGCTCAATAAATATTTGTTGCATGAATGAGTGAATTGCTTCCACTTCTATTTTTCAAGAGAAATAGAATATTCCTAATTGGTCCATTCTATTATCTTTCAAGTAGAAAGCTAAATAATCCTAAATGATCCATAATCTATAACTAATTATACTGATTAAAATCTCTTAAAGTATAATTATATGAAGATTTACTTTAATTTAATATCCATGGTAAAAGTAACAACTGTTAGCAATTTCTAATTAGTTGCTTTTCTTTCAAATCCATATTAATTTAGGATTCAAATACCACTGTGATACATTCACATAAGCTAATTCATATAGCTAATTAATATAGCTAATTCATATAGCATATGGCTCAGAGTAAGTGCTCACTAATGTCAGCATGATGGCAGTAGTGCTGGTGGACTAGTTTATGGTAATGGCAATAATGAATGTGTATCAGTAATGTTATATATAAATCCTATGAAAGACATATATCCAAGATAATATTATAAAGAAAGAGTGATAAAAATTTGGACACTTATTTCAAAATACAGGAAAAGCATAATCATATATCTTCTTTTCAAGTAATTGTTATTAGAATTATTATTAGATTAAGTATTATAATAACAAACCATCATATTAGGGAAGAGGATGCGAATTATAATCATATAATTTTACGATGCTCTGTAGGGCACGGAATTATTCTCTCTAATGTCCAAAAATGCAAGTAAATGATATTGACATTGAAATGCTTTTTGACAAAAACAGCCGTTACAGAGAGAAAGAGAGAAAAATGTTTTTATACTCTCTAATTGCTCAAACCGTTTTACAAATATTTATAAAAGGTCACCAATAGAGGGCTTACCTGGGGTCAAGTGAAAGAGGCCCTAAACCATCAAAAGCTATTTCCAATGTCCAGGTGGGAGATCTAAAACAGAGAATAACAAAGACAGTTTGTGACAAAGCTGACACACAGTATCCTGGAAGGAGTGAAATCAATTGTGACATTTTTCATTTATTTGTAAATGCCTCTTTGGCAGTACACTCACTCAAAATGACAGTTGCTTCTTACAGAATAGGGGAGGTGATGGTAAAATAGAGGAATCCTGACAGTTGCTTTAATGAGATTCTGCATTAGGGCTATTCTAACACTTTCCCCCAACAAGGAGCCTGCCCTTCATTTTCAATATCATAACTCAGTAATTTGGAAAATGTTATCTCTGTGAAAACTAAACCAGTGAGTCCTTAATAGCCATCGCTCAGTTTATTTTCCTCTTATCTTTCAATTAGAAGAACACATTCTAAAGCAAGTATCTGAATAAATGTCAGCCATACAGACCAATTATATCACTTATTAAAAGAGTACTGTTTTTATTAAGAAACAGTAACATGGAGTGTGACTGAATAACTCAAGACACACTCTCCAGTAACTCAGTATTTGTTTGGAAATATCAGGGAGTACAATATAAGCTACATGTTTAAAGGCTTTACTTTCTATATTTTAATAAGTTCCTCTGGAAAAGGAAATTATTGCCAAGGTAGTTTCACTAGTCTTTAAAATTTGAGCAACTCCTAATTAAGCAGTCTTAATGAAGATTCCATGTCATTTCTTCATTTAATTATTTGATCATATGTTAAGTGCTTGGTGCAAAGCAACTGGCCTAAACCCATTTCTAAAAAAAAAAATGTAAATTATACTGTGCAAGGAAAATGCAATCCAACTCAGGCTTAGCCCAACACCTATCACCTATTAGTCAACAAATAGGTAGTTGCTGAACTGGTAAGCTTCACAAAATCAAATCTCTGTGCATAGCAAAATGCATTTTGGTGTTTCACTGCATTATGGGTTCAAAGTCTAGACCCCAGAGAAATGAATTAATTATGAGACCTCGCAGAAGTAACAAACTCTCTGGGTTCCAATATCCTTTTCTATGAAGTAGAGTTAGTACTATTTACTGCATGTGATTTCTGTAGTGATTATACAAATGTTGGGGCAGTAATAAAGCACCTAGCACAGTTCGAGGCTCAAAATATGCTGTTAATAAAGGGTACCTGTTATAATTATGAAGCTTTACTTTAACCAAAACAAATGGCATCTGTCTCACATAAAACAAGAACAAAGTAGCAACAATAAATAAGTAAAAAGAGGAAACCGTGGCTGCAGGATACTAAGATAAGACCTTCAGTTCTATCTCTCTTCCAGTAACAGCCTCTTTGCAACTCAGTTCTCTCATCACAAAAATGGGACTAATGTCCCTACCTTTACATAAAACCCCATCTCGGCTTGGCTATGAAGGCTGTCTGGGTATTTAAGTACCCCAAAATCATACGTTCTTGGAAAATGTACAGTGACTATGGCAGTGAGCATCATTTCACATTGGCAAATTAACTGTGGTTTAAGATTTTGTGTTGGTAACCTTACCCTGCTGGCCGCTGATTAATTTTTAGGTACTGCTCAGTAGAGATGGAAAAGTGCTTGAGCAGCTAAATATGTGCAGATTCATGGAGAGTTTTGTTTCCTTATTCTATCCTTAGTTTACCTAGAGCAGTGGTTCTCAAACTTAGCTATACATTAAAATCACCAGGATTTTTATAAAATGTTGTTGATAATATCTATGTGCAACCCAGCACAATTAAATCAACATATTTTTTAAAAGCTTTCCAAATAATTCTAATGTGCAGCTAGGGTTTAGAACCACTAGCTTAAAGTCTGATGCTTTGTTTCTCCAATAAACACTATTGGCTTCCTATACAAACCATTGTTTCCTCTTTTTTGATAGGCAGAGCCCTGATTCATCTTAGGTGTCTTTCTTCCCCAAGCAACTATGGGAAGGATGACTTATGCCCAGGTTCAGGCCAATCGGATTAGACTCAGCCAATCGTAGTGAACCCATTTCCTTTGCCAGGAATTGATTTAAGGGTATATATGTTATCCACATCTAGCCAACAATATGCAAGGAAACATATTCTGGGGGCTTCTAGCAAAGTTTTCCACCCTCTTAACAAAATGCTTTTCCTTCTGCTGTTGTATATGGATATGAGGCCTAGAAATGCTTTAGTCATCTTGACAGCATGGAGGAAGTTAATCTGAGGATATAGCTAACATCTTGAGAATGGCAGAGCAGAAGGGTAGAAACAGATTCTGTGACAATGTCATTCAGCTGCTGAATTAACTTGTCCCACTTCTGGAATTATGTAAAATAAATTCAAACAGCATCAGAGCACTTTGATTTACATAGCATCCCCAAAAAAATATTAAACAAGAAAAAAGCTATATCCCAAGCCTAAGTTTAGCTAAAAAATATCTGTCATTGTTTATATTTTGAAATCCTTATGAACTAAACCAATTGGTGAAAAATGTCACTTTTTCTTAAAAACTAAATAGTGTCAGTTTTACTTAAGTGGCTTTATAGCACTTATTTTTACTAAGAAATAGTGTGTTGTAACAGACATAAGAAATTTAATAGCAGATCTTATCATTCAAATATTTTTCAGAAGTACTAATTCGTTCTAATTTTTACATACACATAATGTACAATATTAAATATATTTTTATACCGTATGTACAAATACGTGCATGTATTTGCTTATTTAAGTTATTGCCAACCACATGGTGCTTAAAGTAGAGAAAATGAGTTTTTTTAATATCTAACCACAATAATCCCATCATTTCCTAATAACTGTGTTTTTCCTTTTAATTGATTCTATGTATAACTTGCATTCCTTGCAAGTAGTATGTCTTACTGTCAAAAGTCCATATTATAATTTTGCTTCCAAAATGTCCTTTTACTAGAGCAGTAATTTCCTAACTCAAAGAATACAAGGGATATTTTGGAATGATGCTTTACTGTCAACCACACAGTTGTAATGCGATTAAAAGGAATTTGTTCCAAGATCTACTATGGAGTTTTAAAGTGGCACACACTGTAATCACCATGCTCCAACTTGCCACTTTAAAATCTGGTTACTTCCAAACTCTCTAAGTTCTTTTGTGTTGCTTTCTCTCTCTATCCCATCTGCAATTTCTCTATTATTTATTCAACAATAAAAAAATCACCAGCACTTTTGTGGAAAGGGAGGAAACTAGACTACCCTTGACAGGTGGTATTTGCTAGATAAAGAAGACAGCAACATGTATTACGAGTCTTAGCTTTTGGGAGCCAGCAGAGATGACTGGCCAGGGGAAAACAGGAAGTGGGGCTGGGGGAGAGCTCGTGACGTGATCTCTTCCCACACAACCCACCAAATCTTCAATTAATTTACAAACTTACAACTGTCATGGTATGCTTAATGTGATGCATTTCTTGTGAAAGCCAATAGGGGATATAGTTTTGGTGCAGGACCAAGTGAGTTTAAAAAGCTGAAACTAAGTGGGTTCCATGAAGGAGGAAAAGAGTGCTGGGGGGAAAAAAGGGCAGAAATTCTGAGAACATTCCCTTCCTAGATCAGGGTGTGAAACGGGCACTTGAACAAATTTTCCCTCAGTAGTTTGGGAAACCTCAATGTATCTTTTATCTCCCTCATTATTCTACAAGCCCCTGAGACCAATGCTGCCTTTTACTCTTTGAATCACAACGGAACACAATAAATGAATTTGATTCAGGTGGGAGAGCTCCTCCAGAAAGGGTCTTTGTCTCTGCTACTCCCAAATTTAGGCAAGCTCTGTAAGCAACTTTCCTTTTCTACTCAAAATATTAATAAGACTGACTTCTCCATAGCGCTAAGAATTTGGCAGAGCTGAAAATCTCATGGGTGACTTTAGTTCAGGGTCAAATCTGTATCTCTGGATCACTTATTGCTTTGTAGAGGATACAGGATTGCTTCCACCCCTCAAGCCCTGCTCTTAACACAGTTCCTGACAGCTACTACTACTTAATAAGAGTAAGAAAGAGTCTCAAAAGTGCAGTATGTTTTCCTGAACTTCATCTGGAGCTCCAAGTTCCATTTCTGGTATCTTTTCCTCTCTACAAAAGATGGGAGTTTCTAAAGTCATAGTAATGGATCTGCACGCTCTAAAATATTATAGGTGCTCATGTCTGTCTTCAATCCTCCTCCTCCAAAGATAAGTACCTGACATCATCTCTGCAGGGACTTTCACAAAGTAGAGACATAATAAATGTCTGGTTCATTGAACTAAATTTTACATGAAGTACCTATTGTTTGCTCTCTTTTTATTGATGCTATAACTATGCTTAGATAATGAATTTATCTTTTGGAGCACTAAAATACAACCATTAGGATCAGATATTTTATTTCACAAGTACAAAAATCAACATTGGTCTTAAAAAGTTCTACAAATTTTTAAGAGGAATTTAATATTTTGAAGTTTATTTCTGGAGGCAAGCCCTTATTTCTTGTGAATTTCATTTCATTGATAGAAATATATGAGGCGTGTTAAGAACCATCGGTATTTCAGTTGTAATTATTAAGGAAAATTGTATTACAATGCAGACAGGTAATCCTGAGGCCCAGCAGAGCAATAATGATTAACAACACGCTCTAGAGGGAGTATAAATTTTAATACTATCAGTCATAAAATCCATGTTTCTAAGGTTGCAAAACAGAATCAAGTTTACCAAAAAGCAAATAATTCATTTTGCTTAGGGGTTTCTTGTTTCATCTCTGATTTTTAAATAATCAGCATCATCTCCCCAGAGCAGGAAAACTATACCTACCTGCAAATGAACTATATGAAGTTCTAAAATCCTTACAGAGAATTCTCTCACTGGATTCTGCTCCTCGTAAGTTCTATTACCAGTATTTATTCAAACTTACTTTTAAAAAGATAAGTGAGTCTTCAGGGAGGTGGCATTTACATGGATTTTATTTGCTGATGATAATGATGACAGACCATGCCTCTTTATAAGATGGGTTAGAGATTAATCCCACTCTAATCACAGTACTTTTTGAGAGCTGATCTCAATTCTGGACTCTAAACTAAAACTAAAATAATCCAAAAAAATATGCAGAAAGTCATGGAAATGACTAAAAAGGCTAGAACTCAATGAGTAAAAGTGCAGGAGAATGTGATGAAAATCAGTGAAGAATATTGAGAAACACAACATGCATACAAACAAAGCCAAATAAACTCAAACATCAATAGATTTTTACTGACACTATCTCATGATAACTTGTTTGTTTTAATGTTTTTTAATACCTATAATCTTACATCTTTTTTTTCAAGTCACATGAGCTATATAAGTCAATGTGTTTAACTTCAATTTCTTCAACAAATTAGTTAATAGTTTCACAAAATAAGGTGGTCATACGAGATGAATCAGTTGTCCCATTCAATATTTTAATAGTCACATTTCCTATTTTCTATGATTGTGATACTTTGCAATTTATAAAAGGCTATCCCTATAATTCTAAGCATGCTATGGGAGTTTATAATCTAAAGGAAAGGAAAAGACTAACATATGAAACAGTAGGCATATTTAATCAATACTATTGATGCTCTTAGGAAAACCTAGTGAGGAGAGTTAATCCTTCCTGCAAAGAAAGTAAGAAACATCAAGTTGGAATAAACTCTCATGTGTGTATTTAGCTCTGTCTACTTCAGGGATTGGCAAACTTTTTTTCTGTAAAGGTCCATATCAGAAATATTTTTGGCTTTGCTGAACATATGGTCTCTGTTGCAACTATTCAGTTTTCCTTTCCAATGTGAAAAAGCCATAGACAGTACGTAAACAAATTAGCATGGGTGTGTATGTTCAAATAAAACTTTATTTTTGAAAACAGCTGGGAGGCATAACTTGACAAATCCCAGTCAAGTTCATCATTGAGACGTTATGCATCGCATTTTCAATATGGAATAGAAAGCAAGAAAGGGACAGGCCAGGTAGAATTTTTTGTAGATACACCCTGGAATCCAGAACACCAAAAACACTTATATTTGAATGTAATTTCTTTTTTTTTTTTTTTTTTTTTTGTGGTACGCGGGCCTCTCACCATTGTGGCCTCTCCTGCTGTGGAGCACAGGCTCTGGACGTGCAGGCCCAGCGGCCATGGCTAACGGGCCTAGCCGCTCCGCGGCATGTGGGATCCTCCCAGACCAGGGCACAAACCCGTGTCCCCTGCATCGGCAGGTGGATTCTCAACCACTGCGCCACCAGGGAAGCCCCAGATTGTAATTTCAATAAAATATGATGGGTGATTTTTTTGACCATTGTTCCACATTTTCCATGCAAATTCCTCCCTCCATTAGGACAGATTCTTTAGAACCTGTCATCTAGATAAAGCTCTTCCTAAGCATCCTGTCATTGAATTTCCTTGGCAACTGAGATGGCTTTAAGATGACAGTCTACATATCAAATTTTGACAATTAAAAGATTACATTTTTTTTTTTTTTTTGCAGTATGTGGGCCTCTCAGTGTTGTGGCCTCTCCCTTTGCGGAGCACAGGCTCCAGACACGCAGGCTCAGCGGCCATGGCTCACGGGCCCAGCCGCTCTGCGGCATGTGGGATCTTCCCAGACCGGGGCACGAACCCGCGTCCCCTGCATCGGCAGGCAGACTCTCAACCACTGTGTCACCAGGGAAGCCCGCTTAATTACATTTTTAAATAAAAATAAAGGACTTTTTTTCTATCACTCAGATGTGCCCCAATTTTCTACCTTTTTTCCCAGAAAACAGTATTTCACTACATCAGAAGGTAAAACAAAATTATTAAATAAGTACAAGCACCCTGAAACATCATAGCAAGTTCCTCCTTTCACTCCATCCTCCTTCATGAAATATATCACAACACATTCAAAATTCTGAACAGAAATGTTGTAATATGGCTCTCAATTATTTCAGTGATAAAACACTAATAAAAAATTTCAGTGTTACAAAATGCAATTGCTGAACATGAGCTAGTCATTTAAAAATTCGACTAACTAAAATTTCCTTTTCCTCTAATATTGTTTCCTGTATAAAAGTTATGAAAAGTGATCATGATGTAATCACAAATAATAATAGCTAATATTATTATATGCCAGGCAATATGTCAAGTGTTATACATTTATTAAATCATTTAACACTCAAACAACCCTATATAAAAATTCAGGTACTATTATTACTCTCATTATACAATGATGAAGAAACTGTGCTTGTCTAAAATCACAGGGCTACTAAGAAGCAGAGCTAGGATTTGAAAGCAGGTGTTCTAGGCTCCCAATGCTAGTGAGGTCAAGGCCTTGATTCAGTGTCTGCAAAGGAATGCTAGTCTCCTGGCACAGCCAGTCTGCCCTACACTCTGTCTGGGAAACATCACCACTGACAAAGAGGATGATGAAATAAGAGATGGAGGTGAATGCAGAGAAGAACAAGCCAAAAATGGTAGAAAGTGTGTGTGTGGGGGGTCCAAACGTCATTTATTCAACAAATGCTACAGGCCAGTAATCCTCCTTACAGACATGGAAACCACATTTATTTCAGGCTTTGGAATCTGATCAGCCTGTTTAAAACCTTGCTCCACTACTTTTTTGATTACTTGCTTAAAATTTAGGAAACTCATAATCCTCTTACATAAAATGAGGATACAAATCAGGGTTGTTTTTCAGAGATGTTATGAGGATTAAATGATCTCATGAGGGCCTGATACATAGTGGGTGCCCCCAAAATGGTAGCTGCTACTATCATTCAGGGTTTTATTCATTTTAAATATGGAAGTGTCAAATAGTATGTTGAAAGATAACAGACATCTGGATAAAAAGTTAAAAATGTATCCAATCATTTGAATGGCCTGTCTTTTGTGTTTCTCAAAAATGTGCTTATTATCTACCATGTACTAAACTTTATAAGAAAAAAAAAAAAATCCAGCTGTGGTTAGTCATAAAGACAAACTCTCTAGAAGACTGACTGAATTTTTCACTTTCATCTGAAGACATTACATGTATACAACGGTTAAGACATTATTTCAATTTACCAAGCTTCCTACATTGTCTACGGCTACAGTATGTTTTGACAATTTCTTCAGTCTTCAGCAAAGCTTACAAGGCCAGGCAGGCTGAACACCCCCTCCTACAAACATATGCTTATTTCCAGTTGAAAGCCACTTCATCCATTTTTCCCAATGCACCATAAAAATATCATTTTATCACTGTCTATGTGTTCCTTGATACACCAAAGATAGAATTGTTTTGGATGTCATCTGATGTCATCATTAACTGAGGTAGTGACAATTGTATTTTAATGTAGTTAAATCATACTCCAGTAAAATTTTTAACATATGATGCTATTAATTATGTAACATTGCAAACAAACATAAAGAAACAGATCATGTTTCAAGGAGCTTTTGTTAACTCAAAGGAGGGAAAAAAGAGAAGACAAAAAAGGAAGAAATAAAGAGACAAACTATATTCAAAGAAAAAAAAATTCTTTTGTAATTTTCTCTTAAGAGAATTGCCTGAATTTACATTTTCCAAAGAAGACATACAAATGGCCAAAGGCACATGAAAAGATGCTCAGCTAATCATCAAGGAAATGCAAAGCAAAATTACAATGAGCTATCACTTCACACCTGTCAGAGTGGCAATAATCAAAAAGACAAGAAATAACAAGTGTTGGTGAGGATGTACAAAAGGGGAACAAACACTTGTGCTCTGTTGGTAGGAATATAAATTGGTGCAGCCACTATGGCAAACAGAATGGAAGTAACACAAAAATTTAAAAAAAAGAACTACCATATGACCCAGCAATTCCACTTTTGGGCATTTATGCCAAGAAAACAAAAACACTAATGCCAAAAGATATATGTACCCTCATGTTCACTCCAGTACTGTTTACAATAGCCAAGACAGGGAAACAACTTGTGGCCAGCAAGAGATGAATAGATGTTAAAAATGTGCCCCCGGGACAGACACAAAGTAGAATATTTTTCAGCCAAGGAAAATAAAGAAATCTTGCCATTTGCAACAACATGGATGGACCTTAAGCATATTATGCTAAGTGAAATACCTCAGAAAGAGAAAGACAAGTACCACGTGATCTCACTTATATGTAGAATCTAAAAAAAAAAAAAAAAACCCTAAAAAAAACCTGAGCACATGGATATAGAGAACAGGCTGGTTGTTACCTGAGGGCGGGGGCAAAGACGGGGGCAGAGGGAGATAGATAACAGGGTTAAAAGGTACAAAATTCCAATTATGAAATGAATAAGTCATTGGGAATATATGCACGTCATGGTGACTATGGTAAATAATACCGTATTGCATATTTGAAAGTAGCTGGGAGAGTGGACCTTGAAAGTTCTCACAAGAAAAAAGTTTCTCACAAGAAAAAAAAATGTTTGCAACTATGTATGGTGAACAGATGTTAACTGGCCTTATTGTGGTGATCACTTTGTAATACATACAAATATCAAATCATTAAATTGCACACCTGAAACTATTATAATGTTATATCAATTGTTATGTCACTTATACCTCAAAAAGAGAATAAAGTACCTATTGGACTTGTGCTACTCTGTTCACAAACTGAATTTTAAAAGGAGGAAAGAGCAAAATAGTGTTACAGAACCATATGATTATGATTACTAAAATAATAAGACACATAATTAGGTTATATTTAAGCACAAGTTGGCAATGACCTGGCAAGATATGAATAGCAAAGTCATAAATAAGGAAAAAGACATTTTCCCACAGATGAGATAAACAGCGTGAAGCCTCAGGTGGGTTAGAGTTAATGTGATTAGTTCCAGCAGTCAGCAAATCCCACGAGGTAGAATTTATCTTTCATCTGTTTTCAATTCATCCAGCTGGCACAGAGAAGTTTTTTTTTTCCTGTCACTCCACTGTTGTCATCCTATCTTAGGTTCTGTTTTCAAACTTAAACCATCTATTACATCTTTGTTACAGGAAAGCTTAAACAAAGTGCATTTGTATAAGACATGCAGACAAAAATTTCAGAATACTCCATTGGGTGACTATCCTTGATCTTCACTTTTACAGAAAATTTATGTGAATTAAGCCAAAATTATACTGAAATAACAATATGAGTTATGACTATAAGAATTTGTATTAAGTATAACCAGAATATAAACGATGTGCTTTCCTCATGGGAGATTCTACATTTCTTCCAATGATATTGCCATTGTTTAAATATTTTTAATAAAACAAATGAGAGTTTGTTAAACATCAGTTTCATCATACAACAAGGTTACATTACCGAATCAGGTCCGTTTGCCTGACGAGCAGCAAGCCACACACTGAGATTCCCAGGTTTGCAGCAGAGAAAAGTTTTATTCACAAAGCAGCCAAGTGAGGAGATGAGAGAACAAACCTCAAATCCGTGTCCCTGAAGGCAAGGGGCCTGGGCTATTTATGGGATAGAGCTGAGGCCGGGGAGTGTGAGGAAAAGTGATTAGAGGCAAGAAAAAGGTGAGGTAATTATTGTTAAGGTGGAGTTTTCAGCCCTCTGATGTCAAAAGGTCACCGAGCGGACATTGGTGCATGCCCAGTCGGAGGACTGGTGATCCCAACCAGTCTTAACCAGATTTAGCTCAAACTAGACACAGCTGACTCCAAATTTCTGGAAAGCAACTCTGGCAGAACATCTTGTTTAGGCTCTGTGACGCTTGGAGGACCTGCAAGTCTTTTGCAGCAACAATTAAAGCAAGCTTGATCAGTGAAGGCAGATTACAGGTGTAATGGATTTAACTGATGATTACCCTCATTTCAGTTAGTCATCTCTAAGCTCCTGGTTAGTGTTACATGACTACCAAAATGGTCCATCCACTAGCTCTACTAATACTGGGACAAAGTAGAGGACACATAAGATAATGATTCCATTGTACCCCGTGGGACACAGAGAATGCCACTGTACGTGGAATTTCTCTGAAAGGTATTGATACATTGAAAACAATAGGGTAAGAGAAGGGCAATGAAAGAAAGACAGGAAGCACCAAAACACACACACACACACACACACACACACAGGCAAAAAAAAAAAACCCAAAACCCACCACCCTTCACTCATTCATTCACTCTTTTAAACAACTATGCCAAGGGCTAACCTTGATGTTAACGGTGAAGCTTTTTAATAATCTTATGTTTCAGAGACTTATGAAAAAATATCCTTTGAAAATGTTATCTCCAAGTTTAAGAATATAAAATATGTATACTGAGCATACTCTCCAACTGTTGGTTTGAGTCAGGATTATTGATTCTAATAAAACTCTCGTTAATACTTTTTGTTTGATATTCCTGTCTTGTAGGTGGGGTGTCTGAATGTGTGTGTGAGAAACAGATGGAGACAGAGAGATAAACACAAATAGACAGGGAGAGAGATAACTTGCTGACTCAAATAATTTTATGATATACCTTTGTAATGTCAGAGCTTTTCATACTCTGGATAACTCAAATCACTGAGGCTTTATCTTGAAAACACCCAGAATACAAAGAGACTTATCATGTAAGGGCTGCTATTTCTGTTTTCTTAAAAAGTTGACCAGGTCTTTGAAAAGGCAACTGGGACTACCATGTGCTCAGTGCAATTAGAATAGATCTGAACTTTCTTATGCTTTACCCATCCTCTCCTTCACACAGCAATTTGCTGCAGAACAGGTAAGGAGAAGAGGCCTGGGATGGAGGACCACATTTACAAAGGCCCATAAACAAGAAAAATTATAAATGTTGAAGGAATTCAACCTGACTACAGCAGAAAATATGAAGAGGAATGGCATGAGGTAAAGTTAGACCTGTAACCAAAGACCAGATAATAAAGGGCCTTGCAGGTCATGTTAAGATGATTAGATTTTATTCTCAGGTTAATGGAGAATCCTTAAAAGATCTGAAGTAGGGCTGTGATTTACTTTACAGTTAGGTCATTCCTCTGTCTCGAGAGTGAGGAATGGATTCAGAAAGATTAAAAGATGAGAGACTAGTTAGGAAAGAGTGTCATTAATCAGATGAAAGATGATGGTGGACTCAACTAAGTAGTTGAGGTGGATATGGAGATAGATGTCAACTAGTGGAGATGAATGTCAGGTGAATAGAAATGAAAGCTATTAAGGAGGTAGAATTAACTGGGCTTGTGTATTAACTGGTTTGGTGGAATAAGGACAGTACAGCATACCAGGTGGAAACACAAGAAAGGAGAGGGACTCAGAGATGTTGAAGGGAGAGAGAGAGATGGTCTAAACAGCCTTTGTCATCCAAACTCAACCTTGGGTCTGGTTTATTTTTAGATAGGTTTAAAAAGTTGGGAATCAAAAATGTTTTTAAAAATCATCTTGCATAGGGCTTCCCTGGTGGTGTAGTGGTTGGGAGTCCGCCTGCCGATGCAGGGGATGCGGGTTTGGGCCCCGGTCCGGGAGGGTCCTGCATGCCATGGAGCGGCTGGGCCCGTGGGCCATGGCCACTGGGCCTGCGCATCCAGATCCTGTGCTCCGCGGCGGGAGAGGCTGCAGCAGTGGGAGGCCCACGTACCGCAAAAAAAAAAAAAAAAAAAAAAAATCATCTTGCATAAAGATGGTCCATACAAGGTGTTGGTCCATACAATGTTTTTTAAAAGTTATTTGCCAAACTTCAAAGATCAGGAAATTAAACACACGTCCAGATTTTTAGCTTCTCCATACAACTGGAAGATTTGGCAACCCTGGGCCATCATACCCACATAGTAAAAACTGGGTGAAGTTGGTTAGTGACTACTGTCCTTAAATAGAGCACATACTCTCCAGGTTTCTCGAGTCCCCACACTCCCTACTTTCTCACCAGCATAAAGGCCTTTTGTTAGTTACCAAAGATCATCTTTACACTTCATTCATCTATTTTACCTACATGGGCTCTAAGGCATTTAAGTTTGAGTAATTTTTTTAATAACATTCTGGTTTCAGGAGGAAATCAGTGAGTGACAGAAACATCCTACAAAATACTGAAAGAAACATATAGAAGGACATGAGCAAGTTAATAGAATAATAATCTATTGTACCATCAATCAAGGAGTAATCACAAGGTATTTATTTAGCTTGGTGCCATCTCGCTTGGTACCAATTTGGACTTATAACTAAAACAAATGTCTTCTCTTCAAGAAAGAAAAACAACTTTACAAAGTTCAACTTGAATTTAAAACTTCTTAAAACGAATCAAAAACAAAATCATTAGCTAAATACCTCATCTAGATTTTCTTCGAGTATAAGTTTTTTTAAGTCTATTTTTTTGGGGAGGGTGGGTATAATTTTTTTAAACTGATTAAGAAAAAAAGAATATAATATCCATGGTAAAGCAGAAATACATGCCATGTTATATTACCATACCAGAAAAACATCCTAATATATGTATCAACACTATTTTCAATTAACTCTAATAAGCAAATATAATTCTAAGATTATGAAAAGGAACTGCTAGGATAATTGTTCTAGAAGTACTGCAATTAAAGATGAAAGTACATAATGCTTTCTTCTGGCAAAAGAACATTTCACTGGCACAGACAAGCAGTCCCTCATGTAACATTTAATAATCAGTAGATGATACATAAATAGGAACAATCCCTCCCCCCAAAAAAACTCTATAAATCCAAGTCTTAATCAGAATATGAAAGTTTGTTGATTTTCTCTAATAATAATATAGAAAATAAAATTAAAACTAACCTGCCAGTTGAAAGAAAAACTTAACATCACAATATACATTGAAATCATATGTATTTTACTACAGGAAAATCACACCCATTTAAAAATTAATTTTAGAAGTAACTATAGCAAAGGAACTTTCAAAATTAATTCATTTATTTTATTTTAAATTTTTTCAATTAAAGTATAGTTGATTTACAATGTTGTGTTAGTTTCTGGTGTGTAGCAAAGTGATTCAGTTTTATATCATTTTCTTTTTCATATTCTTTTCCATTATCATTTATTACAGGAGATTGAATATAGTTCCCTGTGGTATACAGCAGGAACTTGTTTATGTATGATAGTTTGTATCTGCGGTCCCAAACTCCTAATTTGGCCCTCCCCCCACCCCACTTTCCTCTCTGATAACCATAAGTGTGTTTTCTATGTCTATGAGTCTGTCTCTGTTTTATAAATAAGTTCATTTGTGTCATATTTTAGATTCCACACATAAGTGATATCATATGATATTTGTTTTTCTCTGACAACTTCATTCAGTATGATAATCTCTAGGTCCACCCATGTTGCTGCAAAAGGCATTATTTCATTCTTTTTAATGGCTGAGTAGTATTCCATTGTATATATCCATTCATCTGTTGATGGGCATTTAGGTTGCTTTCATGTCTTGGTTATTGTAAATAGTGCTGCTATGAACATAGGGCTACATGTATCTTTTCAAATTATAGTTTTGTCCAGATATATGCCCAGGAGTAGGATTGCTGGATCATATGGCAAGTCTATTTTAAGTTTTTTAAGGAACCTCCATACTGTTTTCCATAGTGCTGCACTGATTTACATTCCCACCAACAGAGTAAGAGAGTTCCCTCTTCTCCACACCCTCTGCAGCATTTCTTATTTGTAGACTTTTTAGTGATGGCCATTCTGACCTGTGTAAGGTGGTACCTCATTGTAGCTTCAATTTACATTTATTTTTTAATAACTTAAGGAACAATTTAAATGTTGTAATAATATTATTAAATATTAGGCTTTCAAATTTACTCATTTCTTGATTTTTTTTCTCAAATTTCATAAAGAAATTGCTGTTCTTTGGATGTATAACAACATTATAGACATGACTTAAGAGGTTGACTTAACCTCTTATCAAAGAGGTTGCTCCAAATTATATATACCTCTGGTTTTAAGCAAAGATAATATAAAAAATAAACCACTTTTATTAGATAGGAGTATACAGATCAGTTTTTATCATCTTTGTTCAATCAATAATTTCATAGGAAGCCCTTCAAACTAATCCAAAGGAAAAACAACAACTCTTGGTTAGTAAAGTAGGATTAGCAGGTAGAACTGAAGTGTCTGCAAACAGAAGGTGAGCTACTGTGTCTCTGGGTAGGTAGTATTCCCTTTCATGTATATAGTGGTGGGTCAAATGGGTAGATGTATAAGTGATATCTGAATATAGACTATATTTAAAATATAATTACTAAATGCCATTAAATAAACAAAAATAAGATTGCTATCAGAATACTGACAAGAAGCAATGTCAATATTTTAGAGGCACTTGCTCCTGGACAGTAACATTTACAACTCTAGTAAGAGAAAAGAAATGGAGACAGTATAGAAAGCATGACGACTAAAATGTTTTTGTTTGCCAATGTTGTAGATTAGTATGAAAATCAATAATAAATGTTCTATGGAATATTCTAGTAGCAAAGGAGGCAATTGGCTCAACCTGCCAATTTATCTCTATTCACATTTTAAGCTACTTCTTTTGCTCTTTTCTCCTACTCTACAATTTCTTTCTTCTCATCTTTTTTCTCTTTTGCCCATGCTCAATGTCTATGGTTATCTGAGACTAGTTTTGGAACTTAACTAAAAAGCGTTCTTTCTTCTTTCTAGGCATCGTATTGAGACAGTTTCACACTAGTTTCAGACAACTTTAAACCACTACTGCCAATTTGGTTCCCCAAACATAATATCATCACTAAATGCTATTCTATCCAACTTAAACTCTACTCTACAGCCTTTAAGGTTTTCTTCAAATTGTTATTCCTCTGATTCCCACCAGTTACTTCCCCAAAAGGTTTCTCTAATTTGGCCAAACACTTATTTGTCCAGTAAAGATTGGCCACACACCTATAATATTTATCAATAAAGTACCTAATATAAAAGCTGCCCCTGAATAGAACTGTAACCTACCAGGGTGATAAATAAGCATTGTCAAATGTGCTAAATACTGATCTTAATGGAAACACATACTAAGAGCTGTAATGTAATTAACTTAGTGTTACTATTTGTAAAACATTTTAGAATGTTATTTTTATTTAGATGTTCTAAATTTAAACCAATGTGTTCTGTGTTACATATATCCTCGGTAATTTCATTGCCTCTATCTTCCAATTTAATAGTTATCTCCTCAGCTGTGTTAATCCGCTGTTAAATGCCTCTATTACCACTTTAATTTTAATAATTATATTTTTACTTTCTAATACAAACTGGTTAATCTATCTTGAAAAAAAATAACTTTTTCCTTTTTCATGTTTTTACATGCTTTTAAATTTCTTTAATTTTTCACCCCCTCTGGGATATATATTTATTACAGGAGCTGATTTTTTAGTAGTTATCTATTTTAGATATATTAGTGTATATATGTCAATCCCAATCACCCAATTCATTCCATCACCATTCCCCCCCACCTCCGCTTTCCACGATTGGTGTCCATATGGTTGTTCTCTACATATGTGTCTCTATTTCTGCCTTGCAAACTGGTTCATCTGTACCATGTTTCTAGATTTCACATATATGCATTAATATATGATATTTATTTTCCTCTTTCTGACTTACTTCACTCTGTATGACAGTCTCTAGGTCCATCCACCTCTCTACAAATGACCCAATTTTGTTCCTTTTTATAACTGAGTAATATTCCATTGTATATATGTACCACATCTTCCTTATCCATTCGTCTGTTGATGGACATTTAGGTTGCTCCATAAACTGGCTATTGTAAATAGTGCTGCAGTGAACATTGTGGCATATATATCTTTTTGAATTATGCTTTTCTCGGGTATATGCCCAGTAGTGGGATTGCTGGGTCATATGGTAGTTCTATTTTTAGTTTAATGAACCTCCATACTGTTCCCCATAGTGGATGTATCAATTTACATTCCCACCAACAGTGCAAGAGGGTTCCCTTTTCTCCACACCCTCTCCACCATTTGTTGTTTGTAGATTTTCTGATGAGGCCCATTCTAACTGGTGGGAGGTGATACCTCATTGTAGCTTTGATTTGCATTTCTTTGATAATTAGTGGTGTGGAGCAGCTTTTCATGTGCCTCTTGGCCATCTGTATGTCTTCTTTGGAGAAATGTCTACTTACGTCTTCTGCCCATTTTATGATTCAGTTGTTTGGTTTTTTTTTTTGATATTGAGCTGCATGAGCTGTTTATATATTTTGGAGATTAATCCTTTCTCCATTGATTCATTTGCAAATATTTTCTCCCATTCTGAGGGTGGTCTTTTCATCTTATTTATAGTTTCCTTTGCTGTGTAAAAGTTTAAGTTTCATTAGGTGTCACTTGTTTATTTTTGGTTTTATTTCCATTACTCTAGGAGGTGAGTCAAAAAAGATCTTGCTGTGATTTATGTCAAAGAATGTTCTTCCTATGTTTTCTCTAAGAGTTTTATAGTGTCTAGTCTTATATTTAGGTCTTTAATCCATGTTGAGTTTATTTTTGTGTATGGTGCTAGGGAGTGTTCTAATTTCATTCTTTTACATGTGGCTGTACAGTTTTCACAGCACCACTTATTGAAGAGACTGTATTTTCTCCATTGCCTCCTTCAGCATAGATTACTTGACCATAGGTGTGTGCGTCTACCTCTGGGCTTTCTATCCTGTTCCATTGATCTATATTACTGTTTTTGTGCCAGTACCATATTATCTTGATTACTGTACCTTTGTAGTATAGTCTGATGTCCGGGAGTGTGATTCATCCAGTTCTGTTCTTTTCCCTCAAGATTGCTTTGGCTATTCAGGATCTTTTGTGTATCCATTCAAATTTTAACATTTTCTGTTCTCGTTCTGTAAAAAATGCCACTGGTAATTTGATAGGGATTGCATTGAATCTGTAGATTGCTTTTGGTAGCATAGTCAGTTTCACAATATTGATTCTTCCAATCCAAGAATATGGTATATCTCTCCATCTGTTTGTGTCATCTTTGATTGATTACATCAGTGTCTTATAGTTTTCTGAGTACAGGTCTTTTACCTCCTTAGGTAGGATTATTCCTAGGTATTCTATTCTTTTTCTTGCAATGGTGAAAGGGATTGTTTCCCTAATTTCTCATTTTGATATTTCATTGTTAGTGAATACAAATGCAAGAGATTTCTGTGCATTAATTTTGTATCCTGCTACTTTATCAGATTCATTGATTAGTCCTAGTATTTTTTTGGTGGCATATTTAGGATCTGTATGTATAGTATCATGTCATCTGCAAACAATGACAGTTTTACTTTTTCTTTTCCAATTTGTATTCCTTTTATTTCTTTTTCTTCTCTGACTGCTGTGGCTAGGACTTCCAAAACTATGTGGAATAATACTGACTACAGTGGCCATCCTTGTCTTGTTCCTGATCTTAGAAGAAATGCTTTCAGTTCTTCACCATTTAGAATGGTGTTTGCTGTGGGTTTGTCATATATATGGCCTTTATTATGTTGAGGTAGATTTGGTCTATGTCCACTTTCTGGAGAGTTTTTATCATAAATGGGTGTTGAATTTTGTCAAAAGCTTTTCCTGCATCTACAGAGATGCTCATATGGTTTTTATTCTTCAGTTTGATAATATGGTGTACCACATTGATTGATTTGCATATATTGAGGAATCCTTGCATTCCTGGGATAAATCCCAATTCATCATGGTGTATGATCCTTTTAATGTGTTGTTCGATTCTGTTTGCTAGCGTTTTGTTGAGGATTTTTGCACCTATATTCATCACTAATATTAGTCTTTTTCTTTTTTTGTAGTATCTTTTTCTTTTGTTGTCTGGGTGATGGTGGCCTCATAGAATGAGTTTGGGAGTGTTCCTTCCTCTGCAATTTTTTGGAAGAGTTTGAGAAAGATGGGTGTTAGTTCTTCTCTAAATGATATAATTCACCTGTGAAGACATGTGGTCTTGGACTTTTGTTTGTTGGACGATTTTTAATCACAGTTTCAATTTTTTTACTTGTGATTGGTCTGTTCATATTTTCTATTTCTTCCTGGTTCGGTCATGGTTATACATTTCTAAGAATTTGTCCATTTCTTCCATGTTATCCATTTTGTTGGCATAGAGTTGCTTGTACTGGTCTCTTAGGATGCTTTGTATTGCTGCAGTGTCTGTTATAACTTCTCCTTTTTCATTTCTAATTTTATTAGTTTGAGTTCTCTCCCTCTTTTTCTTCATGAGGCTGGCTAAAGGTTTATCAATTTTATCTTCTCAAAGAACCAGATTTTAGTTTAACTGATCTTTTCTATTGTTTTCTTTCCTTCTATCTCATTTATTTCTGCTCTGATCTTTATGATTTATTTCTTTCTACTAACTTTGGGTTTTGTTTGTTCTTCTTTCTCTAGTTCCTTTAGGTGTAGGGTTAGCTTGTTTGAGATTTTACTTGTTTCTTGAGGTATGCTTGTATTGTTATAAACTTCCCTCTTAGAACTGCTTTTGCTGCATCCCACAGGTTTTGGATCATCATGTTTTCGTTGTCATTTGACTCTAGGTTTTTTTTAGAATTTCCTCTTTGATTTCGTCAGTGATCTCTTGGTTATTTTAACATATTGTTTAGCCTCCATGTGTTTGTGTTTCTTACGGTTTTTTCCTGTAATTGATTTCTAATCTCATAGCGCTGTGGTTGGAAAAGATGTGTGATATGAATTCAATTTTCTTAATTTTACTGAGTCTTGATTTGTGACCCAAGATGTGATCCTGGAGAATGTTCCATGTGCACTTGAGAAGAAAGTGTAATCTGCTGTTTTCAGATGGAATAACTGATAAATATCAATTAAATATATCTGGTCTATTGTGTCATTTAAAGCTTGTGTTTCCTTAGTAATTTTATGTCTCAATGACCTGTCCATTGGTGTAAGTGAGGTGTTAAATTTCCTCACAATTATTTTATTTATTTATTATTATTATTATTTTGGCTGCATTTTATCTTCTTTGCTGCGTGCAGGTTTTTCTCTAGTTGTGGCAAGTGGGGGCTACTCTTTGTTGCAGTGTCTGGGCTTCTCATTGCAGTGGCTTCTCTTGTTGTGGAGCACGGGCTCTGCACGCTTCAGTAGTTGTAGCATGCAGGCTCAGTGGCTGTGGCACATGGGCTTAGTTACTCTGTGGCATGTGGAGTATTCCCGGACCACTGCTCGCACCCATGTCACCTGCATTGGCAGGAAGATTCTTAACCACTGAGCAACCAGGGAAGTTCCCCAAACTATTATTGTTTTAATGTCGATTTCATCTTTTATAGCTGTTAGCATTTGCCTTATGTATTGAGGTGCTCCTATGTTTCGTGCATATATATTTATAATTGTTATATATTCTTCTTGGATTGATCCCTTGATCATTATGTAGTGTCCTCCCTTGTCTCTTGTAAAATTCTTTATTTTAAAGTCTATTTTATCAGATACGAGTATTGTTACTCTAGCTTTCTTCTGATTTCCATTTGCATGGAATATCTTTTTCCCTTCCCTCACTTTCAGTCTGCATGTGTCCCTAGGTCTGAAGTGGGTCTCTTGTAGACAGCATACATATGGGTCTTGTTTTTGTATCCATTCAGCGAGCCTGTGTCTTTTGGTTGGAGCATTTAGTCCATTCACATTTAAGGTAATTATAAATATGTACGTTCCTATTACCATTTTCTTAATTGTTTTGGATTTGTTTTTGTAGGTCCTTTTCTTCTCTTGCATTTCCTGCTTAGAGAAGTTTATTTAGCATTTGTTGTAGAGCTGGTTTGGTGGTGCTGAATTTTCTAAGCTTTTGATTGTATGTAAAGCTTTCGATTTCTCCATTGGATGTGAATGAGATCCTTGCTGGGTAGACTAATCTTGGTTGTAGTTTCTTCTCTTTCAGCACTTTAAATATGTCCTGCCACTTCCTTCCGGCTTGTAGAGTTTCTGCTGAGAAGTCAGCTCTTAACCTTATGGGAGTTCCCTTGTATGTTATTTGTCAATTTTCCCTTGTTGCTTTTAATAATTTTTCTTTGCCTTTAATTTTTGTCAATTTGATTACTATGTGTCTCAGTGTGTTTCTCATTAGGTTTGTCCTGTCTGGGACTCTCTGCACTTCCTGGACTTCAGTGGCTATTTCCTCTCCCATGTTAAGGAAATTTTCAACTATAAACTCTTCAAATGTTTTTTTCGGGTCCTTTCTCTCTCTCTTCTTCTGGGACCCCTATAATGAGAATGTTGTTGCGTTTAATGTTGTCCCAGAGGTCTCTTAGACTGTCTTCATTTCTTTTCGTTCTTTTTTCTTTATTGTGTTCCATGACAGTGAATTCCACCATTCTGTCTTCCAGGTCACTTATCTGTTCTTCTGCCTCAGTTATTCTGCTATTGATTCCTGCTAGTGTAGTTTTCATTTCAGTTATTTTTGTTCATCTTTGTTTGTTTGTTCTTTAATTCTTGTAGGTCTTTGTTAAACATTTCTTGCATCTTCTAGATCCTTGCCTCCATTCTTTTTCTGAGTTCCTGAATCATCTTCACTATCATTATTCTGAATTCTTTTTCTGGAAGGTTGCGTATCTTCACTTCAGTTAATTGTTTTTCTGGTGTTTTATCTTCTTCCTTCATCTGGTACATAGTCCTCTACCTTTTCGTTTTGTCTATCTTTTTGTGAATGTGGTTTCCTTCCACAGGCTGCAGTATTGTAGTTCTTTCTTCTGCTGCTGTCTACCGTCTGGTAGACGAGGCTATCTCTGTGTAAAACATTTTTGATGCAACATTTTATTTTATCCTTAATGTAGATTAATTTTGTTCCCATTTTAAAGATGAGAAAAATGAAGCTTGCTTAAGAACACATAACGAGTATATGGTGGTTCAGAATTTGAAGCAATATTTGACTCCAAACCTGCATTTTTAACAGTTACAAGTTATAAACAAATAATGGGCATGAACCCAAAAGTAAAGGGCTATCCTTTGCTTTTACTGTGTTATCATCTTTATGCCTTAGAGAATTACTTTCTTCCCCACCTGATATACGGTTTCTGAAATGCTGTTTTCCTTATATTTAGGACTTATTCGAAACTCACCTCATGATGCCTTCCTGACTTATAGTGCTTCATTCTCATTGCTCCCTTAGTGTCATTGCTTTATATCTGAAATCTATCAATATTTTGAATATTAAATATGAACTAACTGTAAACATTCTTTATAATTAATGTCACAGGTGAATACTCTATGGCCTCAACTAGTTATTACTACCCTTGGAAGCACTAGCTTCTAAGTACTTGGTACACTAGATTCATAGTACCTAGTGTAGTATTTACAAATGATGACATACAATTCTTTTGGGAGCAGAAATCAATAAAAGAGTAATGTTACTGAGTAAAAGGCAGTACTGTTATTTTTCAAATTGACTTTATTTTTTCCAGAAGTTGATAATAAAACATACATATGATCAAAAACCAATATAAGAACATTTATATAATTTTGAAGAAATAATAAACAATAACATGGAAGCACACATACTGTTTTATGAAAAAAAGAGTATCAAATTTGAAAAAGGACCAATAACATATAGATAATTTAATCTCTTCATGTGTATAACTCACTTTTATTTCCCTAAAAATATTATTTAATAACTATTTAGTAACTAATAAATTCTATTAATAGTCCAACAAGTAAGAATGTAGATAATCCTCAATTAAATCCATGGGTATAAATGAATAGATGCATTTCATGTTAGATATCTTGAATTGGAAACATTATATTACAGTTGATTATATATTGCAGATATTTTTCATCTGGCTATTCACATGACTGTCTTTCTCTTATGAAACTTATATACTGGTAATTATCATTATATTGCTCAAGACTATTCTTAAGATAGTAGCACCTGGAGTGCCTCCACAGCCATCAAATCTCCTGGAATAATATACATCTTCACTTTTGAAAATTAAAATAGAAATACAAAATTCAAAAATATAGAGCATTATTTCATAAATGTAGTGGGGTGAAAAATTCATTATCTTAACAGTAGGCAGCAGAATTTAGTAAAAAAAAAAAAAATTGATGTTTCAGTTAGGGTGAAAGTAGGAACAGAAGGTCTAGTACAATAGGTTCCAATACAGGTAAAGAGGTAGCTAAATTTCTTTGCACTAGAAATAATCAGAATCTCAAAGGTGGGTAGGTAGAGAGAAGAAAGCTAAGAAGTAAAGGAATTAGATAAAGAAAAGACACCCATAAGACTCAGGTAGGCATAGGGCTGAAGAAAGTGGTAAAATAAAACTCTGATTTTGGGGTAACAAAAGGACTTTTAAAAACAGGGATATCTCATGTTTTATGTGAAATTGTTTGTATTACTACATCTCAATGCTGTCCCTCCAAACCCAGATATTTAGTAAAATATAATTTCATATGCTTTTTGTGAATGGATTTCATAAACAGAGCTGAGTTTTACATCTGGGTCAACACTGTAGAGTGTAAATTTAGGAAGCACAAGATGACAAGAAGATAACTAAACTGAATTTTATTCAATAAAAACAAGAGCTTACAGAAAACAATATTGACAATGTGAAACACTTCTTTCACCCACCTTTGCAAATGATCTTACCAATATTAAAACAAAGCCCCTATGGAATATTAAAATTTACATGAAATTGAAAACATGTCAATTATATAATTTTAAAATCAACTACAATTAAAAAAATGTTTTTTTAAATGAATAAAATAATTAAATTGGTGTGGCATTGGTGACCCATAAGAAAGTAAGTAAGTAAATAAATAAATAAGCAGGTAGATACTTGTAACAGAATGAATAATCTAGAAACAGATGGAGGTATATAAGATATCAGCCTATCATTGGAATTCAAACTTATATTCTGACACTGGTAATCTGTGTTCAAAGAAATTGTATGCTTCCACTTCAATAAAGATGAAGTAGCAGAAATAAGACATATTACCTTAAACAAAAAGAAAACCAGAATAAATATATGAAAACACTGTTTTCAGACATTGAAAAACAAGTAATGCTGTGACTTCTGAGAGAAAGGAAACAATAAAGATGAGCCTTATGACTGCCCCAGTTTGTGCTTGGAGGCAGTTTCCAAGAGGTAGCCTGGAAGAAAGAAGCCAAAGAGACCATGGCTACCTCACTGAGTTGGGGAGATAGAGATCGGAGTTTGGAAAGACCAAGGGAGCTTGAATCAATGGGAAAGAATACCAAGGATACCACTACTGCACAGATAGAGAAAGCTCTAAATATCTGCATGAGGTCCATTCCAGGAGTTAGGTGGCTACTGATTTGCCCTATATGAGTAGAAATCACTTGAGGCCAGAGAAAGAAGCACTGGAAAACAGTAGAGTAAACATTTTTCAGAGCTCATAGTATTTGAGAGAAAGATTTCTACCACACTGAACAGAAAGACAATCAAAGAACACCTGGACATTCAGAGGAGACTCCAGTGGGTCATGCCTTAGTGAAAGCAGCCAGAGGAAAGAAAGGCTTATTCTCTACAAAAGAACAAAGATGAGACTTACAGCCAACTTATCATCAGAAACTGAAAGACAGAAGACAACTGTAGAAATTTTAAAGCACTGAAATAAAACAACAACAAAAAAGGATTCTTTGCCAGCACATAAGAAACATGAAAGGACATTTTTGAGGTAGAGATAAAGTGATATAAATGGGAATTTGCACAAAAGATGAAGAGTTATGAAAATGGTAAATACATGGTAACTATAGGGTATAAAGTGTTTCTCATCTTAATCATTTTAAAAGATAATAATTTAAGGTAAAAATAATAGTGCATTATTGTAAAGTTTATAACATACAGAGAGATAAAATAATAAAAGCAAAAAAACAAGGAAGGGAGGGGAAAATGGAGGTTGTTAAAAGGTTCTTACATGCTTACGTGAAGTGGCATAATATTATTTGATGGTGACCTGATAAGTTAAAATCATGTTGTAGACTTTGGAGTAACCACTAAGCAAATAAAACAAAAAGGCACAGATGGAAAAAATAGTGAATATAAAATGGAATCATAAAATATATTCATTTCTCCTAAAAGAAAAGAGAAAAAGGGGGAAAGTAACAAAAAACAAATACAGGGAAAAGAAAACAAATATCAAGACAGTTGACTTAAACCCAAACACAGGAATAAGAACATAGAATATAAATGGCCTGAATAATCTAATGAAAAGGTAGAGACTAAATAAAACACTATATACTATCTAACAAAATTACTTTAAATATGAAGACATATAGATTAAAAGTAAAAAGATAGGAAAAGAAATGACATGAAAACCCTAATAAAAAAGAAAGCTGAAATGGCTACATTAACATCAGAAAAGCAGATCTGAGAGTAATGTAAAATATCAGGATAAAAAGGATATTTGCATAGGGATAAAGGGGTCAGTTCATCAACATAACACTCCTAAATATTTATGCATTTAAAAACATGAAATAAAAACTGATAGAATTTTAAAAGAACTAGAAAAATACACATTCACAGTGAGAGATTTCAAAATACCTTTCTCAGTAATTGATAGAACAAGCACAGGAAAATGTCAATAAGTATGTAGAAGACTTGAATGATACAATCAATTGACTTAACTCAATTAACATTTGGAGAACATTCCACATTTTTTTCAACTTCATGTGGAACAATCACCGAGATGGACAATATTCTGTGTCATAAAACAAATCTCAACAAATTTAAAAGACTGAATCATACATAGTATGTTTTCTCAACACAATGGAATTAAACAAGAAATCAGTAACACATATATATATGGAAAATCCCAAATATTAGAAACCAACATTTTTCTAAATAACACATGGGTCAAAGGAAAAAAAATCATGATGGATTAAGAAATATTGGGTTGGCCAAAAAGTTCCTTTGGTTTTTAAGTAAAAATAAAAGACACATTTTTCATTTTCACCAAGAACTTTATTGAACAACACATTCACCATTTTGTTCCACTACCTTCTGCTATTTTTCAGGCAACCTCATAATTCCATCCTCCCAAAATATTTTATCTTTTTGAGCAAAGAACTGTTCCAGGCACCTTTTACAGTCTCTCAGGGAATTGAAATTTTTTCCATTAAGAGAATTTTGTTAAGATCAAAATAAATGGAATCTGAAGGTGCAACATCTGGTGAATATGTTGGATGAATCAGAACTTCCCAGCCAAGCTGTAATAGTTTTTGTCTGGTCATCAAAGAAACATGCAGTCTTACATTATGCTGATTATACGTTGTCAGTTGACTAATTTCAGATGCTTTTTGTTGAGTACTACTTTCAGTTGATCTAATTGGGAGCAGTACTTGCTGGAATTAATCGTTTGGTTTTCTGGAAGGAGCTCATTGTAGAGGACTCCCTTCCAATCCCACCATATACATAACATTACCTTCTTTGGAGGAAGACCAGCCTTTGGTGTGGTTGGTGGTGGTTCATTTCCCTTATCCTACAATCTCTTCCAGTCCACATATTTTACAGTATCCATTTTTCATCACCTGTCACAATTTGTTTTAAAAATGGATTTTTTTTATTACATTTAAGTAGAGAATCACATGCAGAAATATGGTCAAGAAGATTTTTTTCACTTAACTTATGTGGAACCCAAATATCAAAGCAAGAAACAACCGAGTTGGTGCAAATGATTTTTAACACTTGATATGGATATTTTGAGTATATTGGCTATCTCCCGCATGGTATAACGTTGATTGTTCTCAATTAATGTCTCAATTTGATCACTATCAACTTCAACTGGTCTATCCGACTGTGGAGCATTATCCAGCAAGAAATCTCTAGCATGAAACTTCGCAAACCACTTTTGACATGTTCGATCAGTCACAGCACCTTCTCCATACACTGCACAAATCTTTTTTTGCGTTTCAGTTGCATTTTTACCTTTCTTGAAATAATAAAGCCTAATATGCCAAAAATGTTGCTTTTTTTCTTCCATCTTCAATATTAAAATGGCTACACCAATTTTGATTTTTTTAAAAATGCATGCTGATATGACAGCTGTCACAAAACAATCTAACATAATTGTTCCAATGAACTTAAAGACAACTAAGCACTGCTACTAGAGCCATCTTATGGAAAAAACAATGAACTTGTTGGCCAACCCAATACTGTAGTTGAAAGAAATGAAAACACCTTATATCACAATATGTGAATGCAACTAAAACAGTGTTTAAAAAGAAAATTATAGCATTAACTGCTTGTATTAGAAAAAAAGGAAACTCTTACATCATCTTCCTTAAGCTTCCACCTTAAAAAACTAAAAAGATTTTTAAAAAAGAGGACCGTAAACCAAAATAAAGGGAAAGAAGGAGTAATAAAGATAAAAGGGGACTTCCCTGGTGGTCCAGTGGTAAAGAATCCACCTTCCAATGCCGGGGACATAGGTTCAATCCCTGGTCAAGAAACTAATATCCCACATGCTGTGGAGCAACTAAGCCTGTGCACTAAAACTACTGAGCCTGCGTGCCTCAACTAGAGAGCCCACACACCACAAACTACAGATCCCATGCCCTCTGGAGCCTGTGCACCACAACTAGAGAGAGAAAGCCCACATGCCAGAACTAAAGAGAAACCCTTGTGCTGAAACAAAGAGCCTGTGTGCTGCAACGAAAGATCCCAGGTGCAACAGTGAAGATCCCATGTGCCGCAACTAAGACCCAACTCAGCCATAAACAAACAAACAAACAAACAAACAAATAAATAAATAAAATAAAGAATTCTGTCCCTTGATTTAAAAAAAAATAAAGGTAAGAGTACACACCTATAAAATAGAAGATGCACAAAATATAGAGAAAAATCAATGAAACCAAAAAAACTGTTTTTTTAAAAGAAAAAAACTGATAAACCTCCAGACAGATTGATCAAGGAAAATGGGAAATGACACAAATTACCAATATCAGGAATGACAGAAAGGACATCACTCAGATTTTACACAAATTAAAAGCATAAGGAAGGAATATGAGGAATAACTTATGCCAATAAATTCAGTAACTTAGATGAAACAAAAAATTCCTTGAAAGATGTGACTCAACATGGAATAAATAGCCCAAATAGCCCTTAACAAAGATAGAAATTAAACTCAAGTTTAAAACCTTTCCAAAAGAAATTTTCAAGCCAAGACAGCATCTCTGGGAATTCTATCAAACATTTAACATTAATACTTAAAAAATAATATGGATTCTATATAAATTCTTTCATAAAATAGAAGATAAGGGAAAATTTCCCAACTTGCATAAGGTAAACATCATCTTGATCCAAAACCAAGCAAAGACATTGCAAGAAAGGAAACTTACAGATCAATATCTCTTATAACTTTTTAGACATGAAAATAAATCCCTAACAAACTTTTAACAAATTGTATTCCCCAATATATAAAATATATAAATTATACTTATATGCATATAATAAACAAATACTTAAAGTGCTATACATGAAAGGCATATAAAACATGCAAGTAAATGAAAGATGGGTTTAACATTCCAATAATGAATTATATGTTTCCCCATATTAATATACTATAAAAAGAAAAGAAAAAACATATGCTCATCTCAACAGATGCCAAAAAACATTTCACAAAATTTAACAGTTATTTAAAATAAATATTTAAGCTACCTGGAAATATAAAGAAACTCCTCAATCTGATATAGAACATCTGTTATGGTCTGAATTTTTTCCCCACAGAATTCATCTGGAGTTGAAGCCCTAACTGCTCATATGACTATATTGGAGATAAAGCCTTTAAGGAGATGATTCAGATTAAATTAAGTCATAGGAGTGAAGCCCTAACTCAACAGGACTAATTTCTTTATAAAAAAGGAAGAGACACCAGAAAGTTCTCCCTCCCTCCCTCACTCCCTCCCTCCCTCTGTCTCTGTCTCTGTCTCTCTCTCCCTCACCTCTCACAGAGAAGAAGCGATCTGAGGACACAATAAGAAGGCAGCCATCTGTAAGTCAGGAAGAGAGCCCTCACCAGACACCAACCCTGACAGTACCCTAATTTTGGACTCCTAGCCTAAGGAACTATGAGAAAACACATTTCTGTTGTTTAAGCCACCCAGTCTATGGTATTCTGTTATTGCAGCCCAAGCATACTAACACAGCATCTCTGAAAAACCTACAGCTAACATCATTCTTATATGGTGAAATACTGAAAACACTGAATACTTTCCCTCTAATATCAGGAGCAAAAAAGGATATCTGCTTTTATCACATATATATTCAATATTGTACTGGACATCTACACTCGTAAAATAAGGCAAAAACAAGCAATAAACGATATACAGTTTGGAAAGAAAGGAAAACTTTTTTTCAGAAAAAATGTTCATACAGAAAATCCTGAGGAAACCACATAAAGCCATGAGAACTAATAAATGAGTTTACCAAGTACACAGGATAAAATCAATATCTATAAATCAATTCTATTTTATATACTAGCAACAAAAATTAGAAATTAAAAATTTTAAGACTATCACTTCATAACATCAAAATATGAAATACTTAGGGATAATATTTTTAATGTTGTAAAACATGTACCCTGTCAATTATCAAACTTCGCTGAAACAAGTTAAAGAATACTTAAATAAATAAAAATACATACCATGTTCATCAATACTGTTACAAGGTCATTGTCCCCAAATTGTTGCCTCCAAATTTATTCCACAAAATCAATATTAAAATATCAGCAGGTTTTTTTTGTAGAAGTTGGGAAGCTGCTTCTATAATTTATATTGAAATTCATGTATAACTTTACAGTCTTCCATAGCTACAGCTCCACATCTGTGGTTTAACCAACCACAGATGGTGAAGTACTACAGCACACATTTACTAAAAAAAATCCTTGTATAAGTGGACCTGGACAGTTCAAACCCATGTTGTTCAAGGGTCAACTGTACATTTTAAATCACTAATAAAAAAAAAACATGCAAAAAAAACAACACTGAGATATCAAAGTTCACCCATCTAATTAAAGAAGACCCTTGTAAGAATGTGGTGCTAGGAGAAGTATATACTTACATCTTTCTAGAGAGCATTTTGTAGTAAGTATCAAATGTTTAAATTTCCAACATTTTTAGTTTTAAAATTTATTTTATAATATAATCTGATGAATGTAGAAAGTTGTCTTTATTTTGGAATTATTTAATTGGTGAAAAACTGTAATTCTCAATGTTCAGAAATACCAGATGTTACCAACAACAATATGAAGCCATTAAAAATGAAAATGTAAAACAATAATTATTGACATAGAAAGATGTCCACTCATCCACCAGAGGGCAGACAGCAGAAACAAGAAGAGCTACAATTCTGCAGCCTGCAGAATGAAAACCACAATCACAGAAAGACAGAAAAAACGAAAAGGCAGAAGACTATATCCCAGATGAAGGAAAAAGGTAAAACACCAGAAAAACAAGTAAATTAGGTGGAGATAGGCAACATTCCAGAAAAAGAATTCAGAATAATGATAGTTAAGATGATTCAGCAACTCAAAAAAAAAAAAAAAAGGAGGCAAGGATCTAGAAGATGCAAGAAATGTTTAACAAAGACCAACAAGAATTAAAGAACAAACAAAAAGATATGAACAAACAACTGAAATAAACAATACACTAGAAGGAATCAATAGCAGAATAACTGAGGCAGAGGAACGGAGTGACCTGGAAGGCAGAATGGTGGAATTCACTGCCATGGAACCCAATAAAGAAAACACAATGAAAAAAAATGAAGACACCCTAAGAGACCTCTGGGACAACATTAAACGCAACGACATTCTCATTATAGGGGTCCCAGAAAGAGAAGAGAGAGAAAAAGAACCCGAGAAAATATTTGAACACATTAGAGTCCAAAATTTCACTAATATGAAAAAGGAAAGCACCACCCAAGTCCAGGAAGAACAGAGAGACCCAGGCAGGAAAAACCTAATGAGAAACACGCTGAGACACATACTAATCAAACTGACAAAAATTAAAGAGAAAGAAAAATTATTAAAAGCAACAAGGGAAAAATGGCAAATAACATACAAGGGAACTCCCATAAGGTTAACAGCTGATTTCTCAGCAGAAATTCTGCAAGCCAGAAGGGAGTGGCACAATATATTTAAAGTGATAAAAGGGAAGAAGCTACAAACAAGAATACTCTACCCAGCAAGGTTCTCATTCAGATTCAAGGGAGAAATAAAAAGATTTACACACAAGCAAATGTTAAGAAAATTCAGCACCACCAAAACCAGCTCTACAACAAATGTCCAAGGAACTTCTCTAATCAGGAAACACAAGAGAAGAAAAGGACCTACAAAAACAAATCCAAAACAATTAAGAAAATGGTAATAGGAACATACATATCACTAATTACCATAAATGTGAATGAAATAAATGCTCCAGCCAAAAGACACAGACTGACTGAATGGGTACAAAAACAAGACCCATATATATGATGTCTACAAGAGACCAACTTCTGACCTAGGGACACATGCAGACTGAAAGTAAGAGAATGGAAAAAGGTATTCCATGCAAATGGAAATCAAAAGAAAGCTATAGTACTTATACTCATATCTGATAAAATAGACTTTAAAATAAAGAATGTTACAAGAGACAACGAAGGACACTACATAATGATCAAGGGATCAATCCAAGAAGAAGATATAACAATTATAAATATATATGTACCCAACATAGGAGCACCTCAATACATAAGGCAAATGCTAACAGCTATAAAACAGGAAATCAACAGTAACACAATAATAGTGGGGGACATTAACACCTAATTTACACCAATGGAATGATCATACAAACAGAAAATTAATAAAGACACACAAGCTTTAAATGACACAATAGACCAGATAGATTCAATTGATATTTACAGGACATTCCATCCAAAAACAGCAGATTACACTTTCTTCTCAAGTGCGCATGGAACATTCTCTAGGATTGATCACATCTTGGGTCACAAATTAAGCCTCAGTAAATTTAAGAAAATTGAAATCATATCAAGCACCTTTTCTGACAACAACGCTATGAGATTAGAAATAAATTACAGGGGAAAAAAAGTAAAAAATACGAACACATGGAGGCTAAACAATACATTACTAAATAACCAATATATCACTGAAGAAATCAAAGAGGAAACCAAAAAATACCTACAGTCAAATGACAATGAACAGACAACAATCCAATACCTATGGGATGCATCAAAAGCAATTCTAAGAGGGAAGTTTATAGCAATACAATCCTACCTGAAGAAACAAGAAAAATCTGAAATAAACAATCTAACCTTACACCTAAAAGAACTAGAGAAAGAGGAACAAACAAAACCCAAAGTTAGTAGAAGGAAAGAAATCATAAAGATCAGATGAAAAATAAATGCAATAGAAACAAAGAAAACATTAGCAAAGATCAATAAAACTAAAAGCTGGTTCTTTGAGAAGATAAACAAAATTGATAAACCATTAGCCAGACTCATGAAGAAAAAGAGGGATAGGACTTAAGCCAATAAAATTAGAAATGAAAAAGGAGAAGTTACAATGGACACCACAGAAATACAAAGCATCATAAGAGATTACTAAAAGCAACTCTATGCCAATAAAATGGACAACCTGGAAGAAATGGACAAATTCTTAGAAAGGTATAACCTTCCAAGATTGAACCAGGAAGAAATTTAACAGACCAATCACAAGTAATGAAATTGAAACTGTGATTAAAAATTTTCCAACAGGGCTTCCCTGGTGGCGCAGTGGTTGAGAGTCAGCCTGCCGATGCAGGGGACACGGGTTCGTGCCCCAGTCCGGAAAGATCCCACATGCCGCAGAGCGGCTGGGCCCGTGAGCCATGGCCACTGAGCCTGCACATCTGGAGTGTGTGCTCTGCAACAGGAGAGGCCAAAATAGTGAAAGTCCCATGTACGGCAAAAAAAAAAAAAAAAAAATCTTCCAACAAACAGAAGTCCAAGAGCAGATTGCTGCACAGATGAATTCTATTAAACATTTAGAGAGGAGCTAACACCCATCCTTCTCAAGCTCTTCCAAAAAATTGCACAGGAGGGAATACTCCCAAACTCATTCTACAAGGCTACCATAACCCTGATACAAAAACCAGACAAAGATACTACAGAAAAAGAAAATTACAGACCAATATCACTGAGGAATATAGATGCAAAATCCTCAACAAAATACTAGCAAACAGAATCGAACAACACATTAAAAGGATCATACACCATGATCAAGTGGGATTTATCCCAGGGATGGAAGGATTCTTCAATATACACAATTCAATCAATGTGATAAACCAAATTAACAAATTGAAGAATAAAAACCATATGATCATCTCAATAGATGCAGAAAAAGCTTTGACAAAATTCAAGACACATTTATGATAAAAAAAAAAAAAACTCTCCAGAAAATGGGCATTGGGGGAACCTACCTAAACATAATAAAGGGCATATATGACAAACCTACAAAAAACATCATTCTCAATGGTGAAAAACTGAAAGCATTTCCTCTAAGATGAGGAACAAGACAAGGATGTCCACTCTCACCAACTTTATTCAACATAGTTTTGGAAGTCCTAGCCATGGCAATCAGAGAAGAAAAAGCAATAAAAGGAATACAAATTGGAAAAGAAGAAGTAAAACAGTCACTGTTTGCAGATGACATGATACTATACATAGAGAATCCTAAAGATGTCACCAGAAGACTACTAGAGCTAATCAATGAATTTGGTAAAGTTGCAGGATATGAAATGAATGCACAGAAATCTCTTGCATTCCTATACACTAACAACATAAGATCAGAAAGAGAAATTAAGGAGACAGTCCCATTCACCAATGCAACAAAAAGAATAGAATACCTAGGAATAAACCTACCTAAGAAGGTAAAAGACCTGTACTCTGAAAACTATAAGACACTGATGAATGCAATCAAAGATGACACAAACAGATGGAGAGATATACCATGTTCTTGGATTAGAAGAATCAATATTGTGAAATTGACTATATTACCCAAAGCAATCCACAGATTCATTGCAATCCCTATCAAATTACCAATGGCATTTTCTACAAAACCAGAAAAAAACTTAAAATTTGTGGGGAGACACAAAAGACCCCGAATGGCCAAAGCAATCTTGAGAAAAAGAAATGGAGCTGGAGGAATCAGACTCCCTGACTTCAGACTATAGTACAAAGCTATAGTAATCAAGACAATATGGTACTGGCACAAAAACAGCAATATATATCAATGGAACACGATAGAAAGCCCAGAGATAAACCCACACACCTATGGTCAACTAATTCATGACAAAGGTGGAAAGGATATACAATGGAGAAAGACAGTCTCTTCAATAAGTGGTGTTGGGAAAACTGGACAGCCACGTGTAAAAGAACGAAATTAGAACACTCCCTAACACCATACACAAAAATAAACTCAAAATTGATTACAGACCTAAATGTTAAGACCAGACACTATAAAACTCTTAGAGGTAAACATAAACATAGGAAGAACACTCTTTTTTTTTTTTTTTTTTTTTTTTTTTTCTTCTTTTTGCGGTATGCGGGCCTCTCACTGCTGTGGCCTCCCCCGCTGCGGAGCACAGGCTCCGGACGCGCAGGCCCAGCGGCCATGGCTCACGGGCCCAGCCGCTCCGCGGCATATGGGATCCTCCCAGACCGGGGCACGAACCCGTATCCCCTGCATCGGCAGGCGGACTCTCAACCACTGCGCCACCAGGGAGGCCCGGAAGAACACTCTTTGACATAAATCACAGCAAGATCTTTTTGGACCCACCTCCTAGAGTAATTGAAATAAAAACAAAAATAAACAAATGGGACCTAATGAAACTTCAAAGCTTTTACACAGCAAAAGAAACTATAAATAAGATGAAAAGACCATCCTCACAATGGAAGAAAATATTTGCTAACGAATCAATGGAGAAAGGATTAATCTACAAAATATATAAACAGTTCATGCAGCTCAATATCAGGAAAACAAATAACTGAATCCAAAAATGGGCAGCAGACGTAAATAGACATTTCTCCAAAGACATACAGATGGCCAAGAGGCACATGAAAAGCTGCTCAACATCACTAATTATTAGAGAAATGCAAATCAAATCTACAATGAGGTATCACCTCACACCAGTTAGAATGGGCATCATCAGAAAATCTACAAACAACAAATGCTGGAGAGGGTGTGGAGTAAAGGAAACCCTCTTTGCACTATTGGTGGGAATATAAATTGATACAGCCACTGTGGAGAACAGTATGGATGTTCCTTAAAAAACTGAAAATAGAAATACCATATGACCCAGCAATCCCACTACTGGGCATATACCAGAGAAAACCATAATTTAAAAAACACATGCACCCCAATATTCATTGCAGCACTATGTACAATAGCTAGGTCATGGAAGCAACCTAAATGTCCATCAGCAGACAAATGGATAAAGAAGTTGTGGTACATATGTACACTGGAATATACTCAGCCATAAAAAGGAATGAAATTGGGTAATTTGTAGAGATGTGGATGTACCCAGAGACAGTCATACAGAGTAAACTATGTCAGAAAGAGAAAAACAAATATCATATATTAGTGCATATATGTGGAATCCAGAAAAATGGTACAGATGAATTGGTTTGCAAGGCAGAAATAGAGACACAGATGTAGAGAACAAACGTATGGACACCAAGAGGGGAAAGTGGGTTGGGGGGGGGGATGAATTGGGAGATTGGGATTGACATATATGTACTAATATGTATAAAATAGATAACTAATAAGAACCTGCTGTATAGCACATGGAAATCCAGTTTGCTGTACAGTAGAAACTAACAAAACATTATATAACAACTATACCCCAATTAAAAAATAAAAATAATGCAGTGATATTTCTAATTTCAAAATTAAGAACTCATAAAAATAAATAAATAAAAAAGCAAGAAAGATGTCCATGGTAAGTTGCTAGATAAAATATGAGTATATCTTCTGTGAGCTCATTTTTAAAAATATGTCCTCTACTCATCTATCTCTTTTCTCTACCCACATATACACAGATGCACACACGGATCTGAAAAGTATACACTAAAAGATCAAGAAAAGTTACTTGTGATTGGTAAAATTATGGAAATGCTTCATTTTCTTTTTTTATATTTGTCTATATTTGAATTATTTATGTATAAAAATAAAATTATTTTAAAGAACTATTTATAATATAATTTCAAGTTTCAAACTGGGCAAGAGAAAGTAAATTTGGAAGTTTTCTAGAAGTTTAAAAATGAACTATAGGTGGTCATAAGAATCAATGTCTATATAAAATTCAATCAACAATTTTTTTTTTTAAGCATCAGACTAAAATTCTAGGAAAATATCCCAAGGATTTCTTTCCCAAATGAATGCTACTTAAGGACTTAGTAAACATTATCCCTTTTTTATCTTTACCTCTGGTGTTTTATGTTGCAACATTATATGCCTAGTAGAAGATAAGACAGGCTTTCATTTTCCTTTCTTTAAAAATTATTTTCTGCCAGGTATTAAGAAAATAAAGTGGAATTATTATTGGCATCTTATTTGAGAAAGAGAGATAACCTTGAGTCTTAAACCTTCTCTGGCATTTTCTTGATCTTCACTAACCATGACCGAGGTAGCATAGTCTCATCTGCAAATTACTAATAATAATCAGCTCTGAGAAATGACCTTGGATGAAGCAATGTTAAATTGGCCAGGAAATTTTTTTGAGGCATCATTGTTATTAGCTCACAATTTTTTCATTTCACTCTGCCACTGATGCTTGGCAGGTTATAATTTTTCAGTTTTGCACTTGGATGATACTCAGTGAAGTAGAGATTATGGAGATAGTAGTGCAGAATTTTTACAAAGGGATTTCACCCATTGTTCCATAATATTATGTTACAAAATGGAGCTCTATTTGGGACAAGTTATCAGCTGAGGATACATAATCAGACTTTAATATAACAGTAATGATCTACACCATATTTTAATTTTTTTTAAAGTGGTCCCTTTTGTGTACAGAGTTGATGTTATGACCAATTTATATATATCCTTGGAAATAATTTCATTAGTGGAGATGGTTTGGGTTGATTTTCCTTTTGACAACTTTGTGTCTTCATGAGATGGTTGGATGGGGTTAAAGACAATGTGTAAATGGAAAAAACTTCTTTCTCTATTGAATGAAAAACTCATTAAACTCCATAGTGTTTCACAATTTTTAAGTTTCACACATTTCATATAATCCCATAATAACCCTTTTTTCTCCTACCCCTATATTGCTCCCCACTTACTTGTCCCCACTGGTAACAACTACTTTGTTCTCTATATCTAGAAAATACTTCTTTATATAGAGATATCCAATGGCACAGATTGGAAATAGACTTGTACTACTATTCGTGAATGGACAGTCTCAGGTAGGTGGCAGCTATTTTTGTTGCATCCTTCCTCCTTCTTTATCTCCATAAGACTAGCCCCAATTCCAGTAGTATAGTGATGATCACTTACATCCATATTTTTTCAGAATCTGCTTTCAGCATGCTACTTACTACCTAGTTTATAGTAAGCACAAAATCAGTGTAAGTTGTCACTACCTTTAGTAAAGGAGGAAAGCTCATTTTAAAAATAAAAAAAATAGGACTTCCCTGGCAGCGCAGTGGTTGAGAGTCCGCCGGCTGATGCAGGGGACACGGGTTCGTGCCCCGGTCCGGGAAGGTCCCACATGCTGCAGAGAGGCTGGGCCCGTGAGCCATGGCCACTGAGCCTGAGCGTCTGGAGCCTGTGCTCCGCAATGGGAGAGGCCACAACAGTGAGAGGCCCGTATACCACAAAAAAGAAAAAAAAAAAATTATAATATAGGATACAACAAATCAAGAACAAATTTGAGTTTGGAAATATTCCCAGGAGACAGTGTTTAAATAGGTAGTTAGAATGGAGACTTAGAGACCAGTCTCCTCTAGCTTGAAAAAACTACGAATTGCCACTTGAGACACCAAGTGACTTACCTTATCTTGATTTGACCATTAGCACCCAATTGCACCTAGGGTAATATCAAGTTGGAATACCAAACTAGGGGCAACTACTTGCTAAGGAAACCATTAAGTTTTGTAACTTCCCTAAGTTTTCTAAGTATGTCATCCCCAGTGTATCATCCCCATATTATTTGAAAGGAAAATTAAATTGCTGCTCTCCCCCAGAACATCTGAATTTGGGGGCTTGGATCTAATGTGGAATAAAATATCTTGGCCCCTAGATAAAACTAAACTACATACTGTTTCACTATAGGATATTATGATTACCTCACAATACAACTTTGATACAAATGGGAATTTAATTGATTTTTTTTTTGTCCAATCACTGGCAAGATATGTAAATTGACAGAATAGCTGCATAGTAAAGAACTTCTTCTGAGTGACTACAGTACCCTAGATTTGCACAGACTAGATACTTTTGCAGCAAAAGCTAAGAAAAAGTAACATTTTGCTTTAACTGAAGTTCCAGAATAATATGCAGAAATGATATTAACCATTACATTCAGGCAAAGAGGGGCCTTCTAATCAAAACTTTTTAAAAAAGAGGATCAGCAAAAATGATATCACATAGCATCTTCTTTATTAATCTGTACCATATACAGCACATGCTAGAGTTTTAAGAAATACGATTAAGATAAAGTTATTTTAATACAAATAATAAAAGCAAAACAACAATGATAAAAACATTTTTAAATATAATATAGTACCTAAATGAATTTTTGTGTCAATATGTTTTTCTATTATAGATACTAATTAATAGCAAATAGACTGTAAGCCAACATAGTCGATATTTGTTTTTTCTATCAGCCACTGGCGTGGGGGAAAGAAAGGAAGAGGAGGAGGGGGAAGAGGAGGAGGTCAAAGAGGAGGGAATTTCTCCTTTCTTTATTTCTCTAATGCTCTGAAGACATAAAGACAATGTTCCAAAGATTAGAATCAGCACAACTCTTGTCCTACCAATCAAGTCCCATTTCAACCAAAAAGTGGAGTAGTTTGGTTTGCTCCTCTATAAAAGCTGGTAGTACAGAAAAGGAAAGTTAGCTCAGATTTGCTATGCATTAAGGTAGCAGCATTTGGTGCAGAAGCTACAGAGAAACTTACCATTAAAATTTCCTACTTTTGAGAAATACTGTCAAGGTTATTTATATTTCAAAAATTATTGATTTGGGCTTCCCTGGTGGCGCAGTGGTTGAGAATCTGCCTGCCGATGCAGGGGACACAGGTTCGTGTCCCGGTCTGGGAAGATCCCACATGCCGTGGAGCGGCTGGGCCTGTGAGCCATGGCCACTGAGCCTGCGAGTCTGGAGCCTGTACTCCGCAACAGGAGAGGCCACAACAGTGAGAGGCCCGCGTACCGAAAAAAAAATATATATTGATTTGACTCTTCCAAAGAAAATATTGAAAATTAAAAGATGGTACACAATGACTTAGCATTAACTCCTAGGAAACATGGATTGATAAATATTTTATTAGAAGTTCTATTGCAAAAATGATTCATTATATTCCAATAAAAAGGGAAATTCTTAGCCAAAACTTGTAAACCTTTTAATTCTTGCAAAATTACTAAATTTTTAAAGGAAATTAATTTGCCGTTCTTATACTATGACAATCCAATAAAATGTTTACCACTTCCAAACACTTTCATTTGTTCAAAATTGCATTATTTTTAAAATAGCATTTCTATTATAAGTGAAATAAGTACAAACCTCAGCCAGTCATTTTAGTTTTAGTCAAATTATTAAATTAACATTCAAAACAGGCATTTTGAAGGACCATAAATATCATCAGAAAAAACAGAGTTTGAACAATTATATATATATATATATTTGTGTGTGTGGGGGGGTACGTGGGCCTCTCACTGTTGTGGCCTCTCCCGTTGCGGGGCACAGGCTCTGGATGTGCAGGCTCAGTGGCCATGGCTCACGGGCCCAGCCGCTCCACGGCATGCAGGATCCTCCCAGACCGGGGCACGAACCCATGTCCCCTGCATCGGCAGGCGGACTCTCAGCCACTGTGCCACCAGGGAAGCCCCCCAATTATATATTTTAATCAGTAAGGTAAATGAACCAAATCACCAAAAATAAACACTGTCCATCCCTTAAGATAAATGTTGACTTTGATAACTTCTTTTTTTGTCTTTTGTTTTTAATCATTGACTAAGATAATAAAATATAAAATATAAGCAGGTAATTTATGGTTAGGTTTTCCTAAAAAAAAAAAAAAATATCAAGAACTACATGTAGCATCTGAAAAATCCTTATGTAAATGCAGAAATTTTGGGTACTGTTATAGTACTGAGTCATGCTACTTGGGGGTAGGAGACATTAGCCTTATGTCCTATATGTCCTCACTGCTCTACAACTTTTATCTTCAACTTTTGAAAATCTGACTGACTAAGCAGAATCAAATAGCTCCTTCCTATTTCCCTTGCTTCAGAATGGACCACCCCACCTTTCTTGCACTGTCAACATTTTCTGAACATATGAAAAATACCAATACTATTTTTTATTCACATCAAGCCTGTTATGTTTGCCTCAGAAACACACTTTAAAAAGTATAACATATCATTGAGAAGTTGGAAAAACTATTATTCTCTCCAATTAACAGGCTCCCCCACTCAAAATTGTAAAACATAATATATATACCTGCCAATAACTAATATTAGGAATAAAAATGATTGACTAATGAAAAGTATAAGAAAAAATATTTGAGATAATTTAATGACCACAAATAATATGTATCAAAAATGCTGTATCAGTTTTTAATAGGTTATCAAAATATATTTATTAAATGAATATGATGCTGTTCAAGTAGAAGTAGTTCATGTTATTAGAATACCAGGAAAAATTTTGAGCAGTTAAAAATATCTTAAGAGAATTATAAGAATGTAAATTTAACATCAATTAACACTATTTTATAACAAAAATAATAAATATTAATTTAGACCAATGCTCTTAAAGCATGGTAAACTTGAAATTTAGAGCATGTATACTTTGTAAATCAGACAATGCATTTCATTAACAGCGGCTTTCACATTGGCATTGGAAAGGGATGGAAGGGAAAACACTTAGCTTAAGCATGCATTAAAGTCTTCTACTCTGCTCCAGAGGAGAAATAAGTAACTTTCCCTTAAGCTTCTCTAATTTTCTTCTTAACCTACAAAATATAAAACTAAACAAAGAAAAAAAAAACCTGAATGTGATCACAGATATCTATCATATGAGTAATCTTTAGTTAAAAAATGTAATAACTCCTTTAAAAACAAAAAAAAAAATTAAAACTAAAGTAAAAGAAATGAAAGAATAAATAATATAGTAGAAATCAGAGAAACAGAAAATAGAATTCAATGAAATAAAAAAACTGATTATTTGAAATAATCAGAAAAAAAAATAAACTTCTAGCCAGACTGACTGAGGAAAAAAAGAGAGAAGATACAAATTACCAAAATATTGGCCCATAGAATCTAACAATATATAATGATCAAGTGAGATTTATCTCAAAATGCAAGGTTGGCTTAACATTCAAACAGTAATTAACAAAATTCACCATATTAGCAGACTAAAAAAGAAAAAAATTCAATGGATACAGAAAAATCATTTGACAAAATCCCTTATCCATTCATGATAAAAATTCTTAGCACACTAGGAATAGAAGGGAACATCCTACCCTAATATTACCAAAAACCCTCCATTTAACATCTTATTAATGGTGAAAGAATTAATGTTTTCCACCTAAGATCAGGAACAACATAAAGATTTCTGGTCTCACAATTTACATACAACATAGTTCTGAAGGTTCTTGCCAGAGTAGGTGTGTGTGTGTGTGTGTGTGTGTGTGTGTGTGTGTGTGTGTGTGTGTGTGTGTTGGGGGAAAGGGAATTTAAAATAATAACAGGCATTCAGATTGGGAAGGAAAAACTAGAACTGCCTTAGTAAAGTATAGAATATGATCACCTATATAGATAATCCAATGGAATCTACAAAGAAGTTACTAGAAATAAATGAGTTTACAAGGTTGTAAGATCCAACACTGACATACAATTCATAAAAATTAATTGTATTTCTGCATACTAGCAATGATTTCTCAAAAAATTCAAATTTAGGAAAAAAATACCATTTAAAAACGGATAAAAACACGAAATATTTAGGAGTAAATCTGACAAAACCTGCACAAGACTTGTGAAGCGAAAACAACAAAACACTGCTAAGAGCAATTAAGGAATATATATGTAAACAGAGAGACATAACTTGTTCACAGGTCAGAGGATACAATTGCATTAAGATGTCAATTCTCCCAAAATTGATACATAGATCCAACACATCCCAAACAAAATTCCAGCAGGATTTTTGTAGAAATTTGAAAACTAATTCTAAAATTCAAGCAGAAATGCAAAGGATTCAGAATAATCAAAACAACTTGTGTTGTTTCTAGGGCTGATTGAAACACTTATTATACAGTTAGTAATCAAGGAAGAATAGTGGTGGCTCAGAGACAAACAGATCAATGGAATTAAATAGGCATTCCAAAAAGAGACATAGATGGACAATTGATTTTTTTTTACAAAAGAAAGAAGACAACTGGGTGGGAAAAGGACAGTTTTTTCAACAACTGATGCTGCAACAAGTGAAAATCAATATGCAAACAAACAAAAGAAAAAGAAAGTTGATCCATGCCTTAAGTCATATGTAAGATTACTCATAATGGATCACAGATCTAAATTTTTAAAACTTAAAACTTTTAGAATAATACATAAAAGAAAACCTTTGTGAGCTTGGCGTAGACAAAGATTTCTTAGTATGATACTGAAAAAGCATAATCCATAAAAAAGGAAAATGACAAATTGGATCTCATCAAATTAAAAACTTCTACTATTCAAAAGACACTGTTAAAGAGAATGAAAAGACAGGCCACAGATTAGGAAAATGTATTTGCAAATCACGTATTTGATAAAGAATTTGTATCTAAAAAGCATAAAGAGCCCTTGAATCTCAATAATATAAAGAACTCTCAAGACTCAACAAAACCAATTAAAAATTGGGCAAAAGATTTGAAAACATCATCAAAGAATATATATGGATGGCAATAAGCAAATAAAAAGATAATCAACATCATTAGTCATTAGAGAAATGCACATTAAAACCACAAAGATATACCACTATACCCTTATTAGAATGGCTAAAATTTAAAACCTTGACCAAAGGTTAGCAAGAATGCTATGGACCTGGAAATCTCATTGCACTGCTGATTGGAACGCAAATGATACTACCACTTTGACAGTTTCTTAAAATGTTAAACGTGTACCTACCATACAACCCAGCCATTCTATTCCTAGATATCCACAGGTCCATATACAGTCTTGTATAAGAATGTTCATAACCATTTTATTTGTAAGAGTCAAAACCTGGAAAACGTCAACTGTTTCTCAATAGGGGACAAGACAAAGAAATTGTAGCATATCCATACAACGGAATGTCACTAAACTAAAAAGGAAATAAACGATTAATACAACATGATAAATCTCAAAAGTTATGCTTAAAGAAGCAAAAAAAATACATGTTATATGATCCATTTACATAAATCTATAGAAAATGAAAACTAAATATATAATGACAAAGCAGATCAATGTCTGCCTGGGAACTGGGGTCAGGGCCTGGACAGGAGGGAGGGCTTATAAAGAGGCAGGAGGAAATTTGGGGGCCTAATGGGTATGTTCATTATATTGTGGTGATGGTTTCATCAGTGTATACATGTGTCAAGACTTCACAGACTGTTAAATATAGGCACTTTATTGTATGTCAATTATATCTCAATAAAGTTGTCAAGAATAAAAAAGAAAAGAGATACGCTTCCAAAATGTTAGGATTCACTGATTTACTCCTGAAGCATTTAACACGTTTAATTTGAAAACCTTTGTTTATTTTCATTCCAAAAATACTCTTTGTCAGGTTCATCTTTCAGTTTTTGATATTAAAGACTCTAATATTGAAAAATGTTAGAATTAAATATATTGTCACATATTTAGTCAAAGTCCCCTAATTTTCAACATTATCACAAGCAATCAACAGGAAATGGAATTATTTATTCATTTAAAAAATATGTATTGAGTGTTGCAGTCTGTGCCAGGTAATAAGGAAAAAAGTTAAATAAGATCAAGTCCCCACCATAGAGGAGGTCATGGTCTAGTGGGGAAGACAGACATTTATGAAGCTAATGTTCAAAAGATGTGGCAAGTACAATAATAGAGGTATACAGAGATGTGTTCAAGGCATAACGTGACCAAGGAGGAAGCATACCGGAGTTGGGGGTAAGAAACACAGTGTAGGCTAAGGGAGGGAAAGCTTTCTAAAGGAAGACTCTTCTAAGCTAAGTGTAAAGTAAATGGTAACATTGAATTAACATGACGATTCAGTTAACAAAGAAAAATCTCTTCCTTTCAGGCCCTACTGACACAAGTTGCAGGACTGGAAAAACTTTAACATAAATATAAGATGAATATATGGGAATGATACCCCTTTAAAACTAAAGTAATGATTTTGAAAAATATTACCTGTTTGCACATTATCTATATAGTAATCCCCTCTTATCCATGAGGGATAAGTTCCAAGACCCCCAGTGGAGGCCTGAGGCCTCAGATAATACTGAACCCTATTTGTACTATGCTTTTTTTTTTTTTTTACTATACATACATAACTATGATAAATTTATAAATTAGGCACAGCAAGAGATTAACAAACATTAACTAATAATAAAATAGAACAATTATAATAATATACTATAATAAAAGTTATGTAAATATGGTCTCTCAATCTCTCTCTCAAAATATATTATTGTTGAGGAGGATATGGAGAAAAGGGAACCCTCGTACACTGCTGGTGGGAATATAAATTGGTGCAGCCACTACAGAAAACAGTATGGAGGTTCTGTTGAATTGAAAATTGAAAATAGAACTACCATATGATGCAGCAATTCCACTCCTGAGTATTTCCCCTGAAGAAAAGAAAAACACTAATTAAAAAAGATACATGCACCCTAAGGTTCACTGCAGCTTTATTTACAATAGCCAAGATATGGAAGCAACCTAAATGCCCATCAATAGATGAATGGATAAAGAAGATGTGACATATATATGTGTGTGTGTGTATATATATATATATATATATATATATATATATATATATATATCACTTAGTAGTGATACAAATGAAATATTACTCAGCCATAAAAAAGAATGAAATCTTGCCATTTGTGACCACATGGATGGACCTAAAAGGTATGTTTTCATACCGTATATTTATACTTCCATGTGGAATCTAAAAACAAAACAAATGAACAAATATAACAAAATAGAAACAGACCCAGAGATATAGAGCACAAACTAGTGGTTGCCAGAAGGGAGGTGGTTGGGGAGATGGGAGAAATAGGTAAAGGGAATTAAGAGGTATAAACTACTAGCTATAAAATAAATAAGTCACAGGGATGTAATGTACAGCATAGGGAAAATAGTAATACTGTAATAATTTTGTAGGTTCATTTATAAAAATATTGAATCACTATGTTATACACCTGAAGCTAATATACTATTATAAGTCAACTAAATTTCAATTTAAAAAAACAGACCTTATTGCACAAATTTAAAGCCTTTTCCATCTTAAGTAAGCATACTCATCACACACTGTGGCCGTAACTTTTGCAGTTTGAGGTGTGAAAGCAAAACTAGCACAAGTTTCTTTTTCCTTCTTTACAATTTTACGTACAGAATATTCATTCTTACCATAGATCTTAGCAACCTCAGCGCAACATCTTTTTTCTTGTTAAGTCAATAACTTTCACCTTTTCACTTAAAAGATGAAAAAAAGGCAAGCATTTTACAGCTTTTCTTTGGTATATCCAAATTGTCAGCATCATTACTCTTAATAATGGCACGTTGGGGCCATTATTAAGTAAAATAAGGGTTACTTAAACACAATTGCTGTGATACCAAGATAGTCAATAGGTTTGATAACCAAGATGGCTACTAAGTGACTAACAGGTGGTATATGCTGGACAAAGGGATGATTCATGTCCTTGGCAGGACAGAGGGGGATGGTATGAGATTTCATCATGCTACTCGGAAAGGTGCAAAATTTAAAACTTATGAATTGTTTATTTCTGGAATTGTCCATGATATGTTTGGACCAAGGTTGACCTTGGGCAACTGAAACTGAAAAAAGTGAAACTGGGATAAAGGAGGACCACTGTACTTTCAAATATTAAAATATTTTGGCAAAATAATTGAAAAGGAAATGTTAAGAAAAGATTAAAGATAAGATTCTAAAAGTATAGTTTTTTTGTAAATGAACTAGCTTAAATAGATAATTCACTCTTTGCATTCATGAGCAAGTAATGGAATGTGTAAATTATGGGGTAGGACAGACAGTTCATCTGGATGCTGGGTGCAATTATTTTGATCACTTAGGATGAATTAATTAATGCATTAATGAACGCATTTAGTCTAGATCTCACTGCCAATAGCCTCATGCTTAACTTCTTGTAGTATTATAGCCCTTGAGGAGTTCCACAGGGATCATGGCAGTTATGATGGTAAAGAGGAATAGTTATGGAAGTGTTCTAACATAATTTGGGTGCAGGGTTATTTAATTTTCTATTATTACAGCATCCATCAGAATAACAGAACTGTAAGTGATCTCATCAAGGTCAAGCATAGCAATAAGCTGAGATGGAAACTAGATGTTAACACTGTTTTAACTGAGGATACTTAATAGATTAATAATTCCAACCCCAAGTATTGAACAAATCTCAGCATAAATACATAGATGGACAAATAATCCTTTCCTTTAACCAATTCTACATTAGGAGAAAATTATCTGCCTTACAATTTAGGTAAAGGAAAAATAAACCCTTACAGTATATGATCATGCAAATAGCCAAGAAATGAGTCAAATGCATTATCAACATCTAACGTCAACACAGAGAGAGCCAAAGTGCTAATGGAAGTTGCATTTTCTCCTTGGCATTTTAAGTGCTTCAAGGGTGCCCAGTGTTCTCATAGACCATCAAATGAGAAAATTTCAGGGTAGTAGAGACAGTATGTGCGTGGACTGAACTGGGAAATACTGACAGATGCCTAATGAGGTTATGGAACAAATCAACATAGCTGGCCTGCTGACTGTTCATCAGCCACCCTAGAAAAGCCAGAGGTGTCCCATCTAGAGCAGCTGCTATACCAAAAGAAAGCATCACTGGAGTTCAAGAGCTCAGGCATAATACAATCAGAAAATTTTAGAGCTGGAAAGGCTGTAAGAGACCATGTAGTTCAGTGTCCACAAATCTGTAGGTCATTGTTGCACTTCAGTGATTCCATGAATTTCTTGAGATTACATGTAAAGTTACATGTATACATGCTTAAGAACCACTGATCTAGTTCAACTGTTTCATTTAACAGATGAGGAAACAGTCCCATTGAAATTGAACCACAATTCACTAGTCCTAAATTAGAGATAGCATCTCTTGAGTCCCAGCTATTTGATTTTGCTATCACACCAAGTTGTCTCCTATTATCAGTAAGTATTAAAAATCTTAACTGCAGCAGAAAAAGATAGACAGCCAGAATCCCTAATCCCTGATTCTCGAAAGATTCAATATCTTCTGTGTAATCACTCAATAAGCTCTCCATGAGCCCATTTATACTGCCATTCCTTGTCAACACGCCAAATATAACCTGTGTGATGTCTGCGTTCTGGCAGCCTTTGCAGTTGAAACAATATCTGACGTAAGTAGCTCATGAAACCAAAAGTAAGTCTTCCAGAATATGCAAGGGAGAAAATAGAAGATACAATTTTGGCTGAGAACAGATCCAGTCTTGCTTCACTTGCAAGCAGGCAGTACAGGCAGGTCAGAATCTCAGGCAGGTGTCTGGAGGCTGCACACACGGAAGGGACAGATGTTAGGGGGACGAGTGGGCCTTTCCTCCTTTGGCAGGTAAGGGCGCAGAGTGAGATACCTTGGCTTATCAAAGTAAGTGTGGCTTTATTAGTATCTGCATTGGTGAAAACAGGATATATTAGTTGGAGCAGACCAGAAACTCCAAACTCTTAATGCTACTGGAGAACATCAAGGGAATATGTCTTTTTTTTCCCCTACCTTCTCTGAATTTCTCTTATTTTTTGTTCTTATTATAAATGGAAAATATTGTCAATTGAAATTGAGAGGTAAATCAGGTCCCTGTTAAAACATCAATGGAAATACAAGAATTCCAGATTGTATCATTTATCTCCTCAGTTAATAGGCTATTAAATACTATCAACTTCAGAAAAAGGATTTGATTAAAAGGTCCCTGTTTTTTTTCTCAGATAGAAAATTCTGTGCAAAAAAAATGAAAATTTTAAAAATTAAAAAGGTTTTGAGAGACTATAAGTGTGCAAGGACAAGGCTACATAGTTACTTACACTGCCTTATATATAAATGATTCTCAACAAATGTTTGTTAAACCGAATTGAATCGGTGTATAAACCATCTAACAAATGGTCACCCTGATGGTTCCCAGAAGAGGAAGAATTGCCCCCCTTACTAATGCACTAAGGCTATTTTTTTAATTGGCTTTCGTTAAGCAACTCCATATATATTTTGATCAATCTTTCAGTTATTCCAAAATGGCTCTCAATTTACAACTAGATGCCAGGACTTTTATATGTTCAATAAATTAACAAGATTTTCTCTCAATGTTGCTGTTATTAAAAAAAAATGATATCTTTCCAGTAAGGTATTTTGGCTAATGAACAAGAATCTCTTATTAAATTAATAACACCATTAGATTCACTTTCAGATGGTTTAACAGTGGTCTTTGGGGTCTAATAACATATTGCTGACTTAGGCACGTTGCCAATAGACTGAACATGAATTTGTACAAAGTAAATCTCCATCTCAAATCTAAACAAAGTGTTTTCCCCTGCTAAACCTGCTTCTTTCTCTATATTTATTGTGATTAGGAGCATTATAATTTATCTAGTCCCCAGTCCCAAAAGTTGACTAAACTTTCCTCTCCCTCACCTAAAACATGCACTGAATAAGGATATCCAATCAAATATCTTATAAACATCTATCAAATTTATGCCTTCCTTTTTCCCATGGTCATTACCTTGTTGGAGGCCCTCATCACTTTGAGCCTGAACTCACAGGCCCTCTCTACCTTTAACTGCTCCCATTCTAGTTTTCCTGGAATATGACATCAGAATTAGTTTTCTAAAAAGTAAATCTGATCATTTCTTCCTCCTGCTTAAAACCTATCAGCATCTTCCTATTGCATCCAAGTACACACATTTTTGCCTTAAAATACAAGGCTTTTGGTAATTAAATCTTGGTGTTCTTTCCATTCTCATCTCCAGGAACCCATAGCATTTCCCACAGGCTCTTTAAACCACCTGGCTAGAGATCTTGTCAAGTTTCCTTATGTCAGCCTCATTTTTTATTCCCTTAACTTTTAGCATATACCATACCCACTCCAGGAAGTGTCCTGACACTTTTTCCATCTGGCATAGAAGCTACCCTTTCTTCAAGGTTTAATTAAGGCTGCAAAAAAAAAAAAAAAAGAAAAAAAAACCTGTCTGCCCCATGTGAAGTTAATTGTTTGCTCTCCAATCTAGCACACTTTTCCATATTTCTAGCATAGAACTTTTAAAACAATATTTTATGAAATATACATACTGAAGTCAAATATATTATCTGAACACAATGAAAGTTAATTAAAAATCAATACCAAAACGATATCTAGAATCCTGAAATACCACACTTCTAAATTTCCCATGGGTCAGTAGAGGTATAACAAGGGAAATTATAAAACATTTTATACTAAAAGATTATAATACATATTACATAAAGTATAAGAAATGGAGTGACATCTGTGAAAATCAGAGTGAAACTCCAAAAATTCTCCTCCTTAAAGCAACGAGAATTGGAAAAAATTGTTAGAATCAACTTTTTCAGAGCTCTAGAAATTAACCAAACACTTGCAACATTCTGGGGAGTTTTTATTCAAGAAAAGTAACTGATCTCAGTAAAAATAGTGATCTTTGTGGGATTTGAATTTGCCCTAGTCCCTTATCCCATTAGTTGAAAATTAATACTGTAGTTCACATTTGTGGTGAATACCAACAAACCAGCAACTGCTGCAAAAAGCAGAATGGGGCTGGAGCATCTTAAAAATCTCATTCCCAGAAAAATGGCATGATTTGACCTATTTAGTGGTTCCTAAAAGACCTACTTCAAGCTTACCTATATTTAACCTAAAGCACCTAATGGGAAAAAACTTTTTCCCAAAGGCATTTGTTGAAAATAATGACAGGCATTTTTTTTTAAACTTTACAGTTGTCTGAGGCAGTGCATAAGAGTGGGGCAAACAATTTTATACATGTAATATATATATATATTATGATTTGTTTAGGTGTTCACTTCTACCATTAGAATCTCTTCAAGGCCATACTATACACCAAGCAAATTTTTGTGCCTACAGATGTTAATAAAATGCTCAAGACATAGTAAGTATAAATGTTGGCTGAGGAAATAAGTGAATGAATGAATGAATGAAAAGATACAGAAGAACTAAGATCCCTCTTCTGTTGTATATGTAACTGGTTCGATCATGAATTTGTTTTTCTTTTTTTACATATTAGAACTTTCAGAATGTACTTGTTTCCACATCCTTAGATACAATTAAATAAAACTCACTGTTTTCTAGGGCTGCCATAACAAAAAACCACAGATTGAATGCCTTAAACAATAGAAATTTATTTCCTCACAGTTTTGGAGGCTAGAAGTCTGAGATCAAGAAAGAACGAGCAGGGTTGGTTCCTTCTGAGGGCTGTGTAGAAGAATCTTTACAAGGCATCCCTCCTTGGCTTTTGATGGCTGTCTTCTCTGTGTCTTTACACGGTCTTCCCTCTCCCTCTGTCCATGTCTATGTCCAAATTTCCTCCTTTTACAAGGATATCAATTGATTTGGTTTAGGGCCCACCCTAATGACCTCATTTTAATCTAATCACCTCTCTAAAGACCCTATCTCCAAATAAGGTCACATTCTGAGATACTGGCAGTTAGGACTTGAACATGATTTTTTGGGGAAACACAATTCAACCCATAACACATATCTTCACTCATATAAAAACAGCATGTTATGGTTACGTTTTTCAGTCTTTTCAGAATGTTTCCAAATAATAAGCCAGATTTTTCAGAATATTGTCTATTACCTTTAAAACATAAATAATCTGTGCTTCAGGGAGATCACCTTGGTGCTTTGCGATCATCTAGAAGGGTAGGATAAGGAGGGTGGGAGGGAGACGCAAGAGGGAGGGGATATGGGGATATATATACACGTATGCACATAGTTGATTCACTTTGTTATACAGCAGAAACTAACACAACATTGTAAAGCAATTATACTCCAATAAAGATGTTAAAAAAATAAAATAAAATAGAAAGGACACTGGATGCCTATCAACTAATCATAATTTATGAATCTTGTTAGGATACTAATCTAAGCAAAGAGAATCAAAATATTCATGAGACAATTGGGAAATCTGAACACTCACTGGATATTTAACGATACTAAGAAATTATTATAATTTTTTTAGGAGTGATGATGGTATTGTGCTTATGGTTTAATAAGAATTCCTTATCTTTTACAGATAGGTGCTAACTTATTTACTAATAAAATGATATGATGTCTGTCAAAAAACAAAAAATCTGTGCTTCATTTCTTCACCTGGAAAAGGAAGTGGCTGGGCTGAATCCCTCTGCAATCCCACAAGTCCAAAGACTCTGACTCTACCTGGTCTTATTTTGCCACAGGAACTGGCACTGCTGGAGGTGACCTAGAAATAACATAAGAGTACTTATTTAAATGAAGAGATTAATATAAATTCAGTCGAGTTTGGAAATGTTTGCACAGCTGAAGACCATGAACCTTCCAAGACTTCTTAGACAAATTCCATCCGTTCTCTGAGGACAAACTGCCTTTGGAATTATAAATGCACACAGATGTTTCTTTCAGCACAAAAAAATACCTACGGTAAGTATCATTCATGGCAGTGCCTTAAGCTACTCCAAAGTTATTTTCATCAAGATTGAGTATTCCAGCTGTCTTCATTTTCTCAAAAATTAGTCCTAGAAAAATAGAACTTATCACAACAGGTTACAGAATTTAAGTTATATATTAATTTATAAAAATTACCTTGGATTCTATGATACAATTCAAAGCAACTTACTAAATGGTATCCAGGTACTCTGAAATAGTAAATTTTAAAAGTATATATTTTTTAAATACTCCAAGTGACAACAGAATCAAGACAATGAAATGATCTTTACTGACACAGGAAAAACAAGAATGCATTTGGAAAAGAATTCATTTCTTTTGATAAAAGTACTTTTATAAATTTCATACAGAGTATAATGATCAAAAGTTTTGGTAAACTCTTTTTGTTGAAAGAGAATGACTCATACGAACACATCCTTTGAGAAATAATCATGGCATATTACAACACAAAACTATCGGATATGTTAGGACAATTTGAAGCAATATCAATGCTGGAAGAAAAAAAAAAAAAAAAGCCCGTACTTCAGAAGATTGTTTAGAACACAAAAGACTCCTTAGAAGGGACATCTACTTAAATTATCAGCTGAGACTAATTCTTGAAGATATCAGATATATATTAAACTGGTATTAATTTATTTAAGCATATAATAGATGTTAGAGAGTAACAAGTGAGCTGACATTGAAAATCAACTGTCTCAATATCCAATATTTGACAGTAATAATAATGACAAATTGTTTAAAGAGTACTACCAAAATGAAACTTTTAAGAAAAGTAGAGTTTGTTTGGGTTTTTTTTTTTTATAACTATGATAATGAACAGCTTGAGTCTAAGAAGGTGCTTTGAATACCTGAAGCTTCTAAGACTTACAAATTTTACTGCGACTGCTGCTGTTCTGGATAGCCAAAAGGTACTATAGAGCATGGGGCAGATGGCTATATAATCATGGCCTACAGTTACAAGATTTAGTAATTGATATAATGGTGAAAAGTGATACAGGGTTGAAAAAAGAACACCAGCAATATTAATGCACATTACAGTGATCTGAGATTCATAATGTACTTTCTGAGAGTATACTGATCACCCAAAATTGATAAAGTAATTTCTACCATTGAAGCAATATCCCATTCTACGAGTAATTTCTTACAAGATACTGAGTGTCTCAATGTTCTTATGTGGTTCATTCACTTCTTATGGCTATGTGCTCCCAGAAAATGATTTACTCATTGTTTCTGGCAACAGCTCTGGAAAATATAGGTACTATTTTATATACCTATATAATATTTTAAAAATAAATATTTCTCCTTTTCCTCCCATGATGTAAATCCCATTGCAAATTTTAATTAAGAGTAGAAGTGGTACTAAATATTTTATGTGTGAATCTAAAGTATGAAGAGATTAAATGGCCAGCTTATTTTGCTAATCATGAATTAGAAACCCACCAACTCCCACTTCACTTAATAAGACACTAAAAAAAGGCTCTCAGAGGGCTGCTCTCTGAATAGAAGGGCTCTTCCCACCTGTAGGATGAGAGCTGATATTCCCCCCTACTTAATTAGTTCATTCCACTATTTTCAATTCACCTAAGCTTTCCCTCCTTTTACTCTCCAGAGGCTTTGCAAATTATAAGACTGCTGCTTTCCTCTAAACTTGAAACCAGGAGTTCTTGACTTTCTAAAAAAATCATCCTTGAGATATAATTCACATACAATAAAATTCACCCATTTGAAATGCCCGATTCAATGTTTTTTAGTATATTCACAAAGTTGTGCAATAATCACCACAGTCAATTTTAGAACATTTTTATCCTTCCAAAAAGAAATCCCATACTTATTTTCAGTCACTCCCATTCCCTCCTCTCCCACCACTAGGAAACCAATGATCTACTTTGTCTCTATAGATTTACCAATTCTGGACCTTTCATATAAAAGGAATCACACAGTATGTGGTCTTTTGTGACTGGTTTCTTTGACTTATCACATATATATTTTCAAAGTTCAACCATGTGGTAGAATGTATCAATACTTCATTCTTTATTGCCAAATAATATTCCACTGTATAGATATACCACATTTTATTTATCCATGCATCAGCTGATGAACAATTGGGTTGTTTCCACATTTAGGCTATTATGAAAAATACTGAACATTCATGTCCGTGTCTTTGTGTGGACAGACAGGATCTCATCTCTCCTGGATATACAGCTAGCAGTGAAATTTCTGTGTCATACAGAAAGTCTATGTTTTTTGGGGTTTTTTTGTTTTTTTTTGTTTTTTTGTGGTACGCTGGCCTCTCACTGTTGTGGCCTCTCCCATTGAGGAGCACAGGCTCTGGACGCACAGGCCCAGGGGCCATGGCTCATGGGCCCAGCCGCTCCGTGGCATGTGGGATCTTCCTGGACCGGGGCATGAACTTGCATCCCCTGCATCGGCAGGTGGAATCCCAACCACTGAGCCACCAGGGAGGCCCCAGAAAGTCTATGTTTAATTTAAGAAACTGCCAAACTTTTTCAAAACAGCTGCACCAGTTTACATTCCACTCTTCAATATATGATGGTTCCAATTTCTCTACATCCTCACCAACATACCATTATCTGAGTCATACTAGTGGATATAAAGTGGTATGTTATTATGGTTATGATTTGCATTTTCCTAATGTGTAATGATGTCAAGCATCCTTTCGTGTGCTTATTGGCCATTTGCATATCTTCTTTGGAGAAACGTCTATTCAGATTCTTTGCCCATTTTTAATTGGGTTACTTATCTTTTCAGTATTGAGTTTAAGAGTTCTTTGTATCTTTTAGATACAAGTCCCTTTTCAGATATGATTTGCAAATATTTTCTCCCATGATATGGATTTTTTCGCTTTTTTGATGATATAATTTGTAGCACAAAGGTTTTAATTTTGATGTAATCTATTCTTTCTTTTGTCATTTGTGCTTCTGGTGTCATACCTTTAAAAAAAAACAAAAAAACCCTGCAGAGCCCAGGTCATGAAGTTTTCTTCATATTTTTTTCCCTAAGAGTTCTATAGTGTTAGCTCTTACATTTAGGTCTCTGACACATTTTAAATTAATTTTTTTGTATGGTATGAGGTAGGGCTATGCAACTTCATTCTCTGCATGTGGATATACAGTTGTCTCAGTACCAGCTGAAAAACTCTTCTTTCCTCCTTGAATTGTTTTGGTACTCTTGTCAAAAAGCAACTGACCAAAAATTTGTGTTTAATAATACAGAAAGAATTTAAGGAAAAAGATGACCTGAAAATTTCTGAAATCATAATCTGGTGAGATTTAGCCAGTAACCAGCAATGGGGTGGAGAAATGGCTGGTCAACATCCAGATGACAGATACAATGTGGCAATGCAGACTCTATCCACATCAGTAAGAAAGTTGATAATGGGTTAGGAGGAGGAAAGGCTGAAATCTCACAGGTAGGCAATAATACCATGTGTTCATTACATCATGTCACGACCAAAGTCAAGTAGGTGCCTGTGATTTTATGTGATTCACCTAGTTTGAAGATGTTATAAAGAGCAGCCTCAAAGGGTGAGGTGGGGTGTTTATAGGTGTGAATGGCAGGAACTAAGCAGGATGTGAGAACCAATTGCTCAGTAGGCTGGCTCAGAATAGGGTTTAGATCCAGTAGAGGCTGTGAATCAAGAAATGAAGGAGGAAAAAGAAATGAAATTGAGTTATTTGTAGTGAGGTGGATGGACCTAGAGTCTGTTATACAGAGTGAAGTAAGTCAGAAAGAGAAAAAAATACCATACGCTAACACATACATATGGAATCTAAAAAAAAAAAAAAAAAAAAAAAAAATTGGTTATGAAGAACCTAGGGGCAGGACAGGAATAAAGACGCAGATGTAGAGAATGGACTTGACGGCACGGGGAGGGGGAAGGGTAAGCTGGGACGAAGTGAGAGAGTGGCATAGACTTATATATACTACCAAATGTAAAATAGCTAGCTAGTGGGAAGCAGCCGCATAGCACAGGGAGATCAGCTCGGTGCTTTGTGACCACCTAGAGGGGTGGGATAGGGAGAGTGGGAGGGAGACACAAGAGGGAGGAGATATGGGGATATATGTATATGTATAGCTGATTCACCTTGTTATAAAGCAGAAATCTAACACACCATTGTAAAGCAATTATGCTCCAATAATGATGTTAAAAAAAATGACACTTTCAAAAAAATAAAAAGAAATGAAGGAGGAAACCAAGCCAGGCAGACAAGGCAAATATGACAAAAGTTTGGGGAATGCCATCAGATTGTAAAGAAATAGACTAAGAATTTACCCCAGGTACTCTAAATGCGAAGTTAAGAACAGTCTCTACTCTTAGGTTAGAAAGAGGCTTTTTACATACTGCGTTCTTATTAAGGACTGGCTTATGAATTTGTAGGGATTTAGGCAGTACATCAATGCCTACAACTAAGAAGCACTTACTAAATCCTTGCTGTATCCCAGGTATGCTTCCAGTTGCTTTGCATATATTAACTCACCTGATTCTCATGAGTACCATAGTAGGTTAATCCTATTATATTAATAAAAGAAGTGACAAAACTAAGATTTAAAAAGGTTAAGTATCTTACCTAAGTCTCACAGCTATAAAACAGCTGAAACTAGATTTAAAACCAGATCTAGCTAACCCCAAATTATGTGGTCTTTTGATTATAATGGTGAAGATGAAGAAAAACTGCATTCAGATCAAGCTTAGTCTTTTACTTAAGTAATAAAAAAGTGGTATGCGGCTTGGGTGCTAGAGGTTAATAGGGCTCCTAATCTTCATTGGTTATTAGTATTACCATCAAACTAATCATCTATATATGATACTTCTGAGCTATCTCTGATTTCTTCTTCTCCCAACATGTCACTTCTATCTGACAGACATTTTCCATTCCGTTCTCATGGATCTATTTCAAGTAATCATCACTCCTAAACTTGATAATTGTAGTATCTTCCAAGCTAATCTTTCTACCTGTTAGCTTTCCTTATACAAATCCAAGTGATTCACTACTGCAAAACTAATCCTGAAAGCAGTTCAGATCATAGTATATCTACATTCAAAAATACTCAATACTCTCCCCTCATGTTCACCAAATCAAATAGAGCTAATTGGCCTGCACATTCCTGGCTTCCACAATATAGCCATGACTTCCCATTCCAGCCTAGATATTTTAGCTGCCTACAGCTAAACTGTATCATTTACTATTGTTGAAAACTACTCCATACTTCCAAACTTAATGCATTTATTTATTCTTTTCTCTGGGCATGGAATGCCTCCCCACGTCTGCCCAGTGAAATCTAATTCATCTCAAATGTCACCTCTTCCAGGAAAACTATCCCAATTCCCTCAACATAATAACTCCTTCCTCTTTTAATTACATTTTTTCTTATATAGGTCATATAACTCTAAATTATTATATCTTTGTGGATTTTCCTAATCTCCCTTTCTAGACTTCAAGTTCTCTGAAAGCAATGCCTGTGTATTACTCTTGTCTGAATTCCAAAATGTTTAGCAGTTGCTTTGAAATTATGGCCATTAAAAAGCCATTGGATTAAATTATTAAAGTTGAAAAAAATATAGTGGTGTATTAATCAAAACTATCTTGGTTGCAAACGACATATGCTCCATCTAACTTAGACCAAAAGAGAACTGTTTGGGGCTCATATGAACAAACTATGGAAAAGGAATGATAGGGCTATCTTCCAAATATCACAGATACAGGAATTTGTATCATGCTGCTATTCTTCTCTTATGGGTTGGTTTCATACCTACCTATTAAATACTGACTTTGTCTCCCTTGCCAGAGACATGGCCAGTAGCAGCTTCCCAATTTCCATCCTCTAAGCTTCAGGACCAGAGAGAAAAGGAATCTTCTGTAACACTCACCTCTACACCTGCATCTGTTTTAAAAAATACCAGAAAAAAAGTCTCTGACTGGCCCAGCTTGATTCACGGATTCACTGAACTTTTGACAGTTGTCAAAGTTGAGCATAAGAAGGTAGTAGCTCTTGTTAAAGACCTCATGGATAAAGTAAGGTATCCATGTGTGTATGAATTTTTTAGAGTGCTTTCTTAGAAAATGAGAGAAGGGGTTTATATAGACAAATATTTAATGTCCAATATAAGTAGTGAAAGGTTTCAGTGGCAATAACTAGTTACTGCTTCATAGTTGAGTTTAAAAAAAAAAAAGGAAAAGAAAATTTTAGTCTATCAGTATATAACTAGAATTTTGGAACAAATGGTATCATTTGTTTTCCCACTTCTCATATTACTGTTCTTTCTCCAGCATTCCTAAGTGGACAGATTCAGATTTTGCATAGTTTATGTAGAAGTAAGGCTATGTACAACTGTTGATAAATTTCCCAGATTGATATGTAAAAGAAAAACACTGCTTATCATAACTATTTGGGAATCCAGTATTCCATGATAGTTAAAACAGTGTTACTGAATATAAATTTCTGCCTTTCTCATGTAGATTATTTTTTTCTACTTCCTTGCATCATATTTATCTCTCCTACTTTTATTGTTGGAAGGATCCACCATGTATCTTGCAGAGTATCATATGCACAGGACATCAAGAATCATAATCTCAAATAACTGTAATGGCCAGCAAGACAACATAAATGAGTAGGAAATAAGGTGATCTGAAAAGTGTCTACTCTTGAAATGGGCAGCTTCTATGCTACTCCAGCCAACTGAGGGAAGGCAGATGAGTGTTATTAAATCAGGTGGTTCCTTGTATTAAAAAATTCCAGAAAGTCAGGGTTATACATGAAACCCCTTGATTTTTATTTGTGAGCCACCAACTGAAATATTTTTCAAATGCTTTACAGACCAAACAGAGCAAATCTGCAGGTGAAACCTGACCTGCCAGTGTAATCTTCTGTAGATATGTTCAACAAGTACTCATTGAATGAATGCTTATGTACAAAACTAATGAGTTGAAAATCAAATCATGGTTTTCTATTAATTACATTCCAATAGTAGAGACTACTTTCTCCAGAAGAAAATGTTGGCCTCAGTCCACTAAAACACTGCTTAAAATTTTAACATTTACATGAGAATCATTCTTCTTTTATTAATGGGAAACATAGGCAAATCTAACTTTAAAAATTACCCCTGAAGACGTTAGTCAAATGGATAATCAATTCACTCTTATAGATTCCTTCTCATATGGTATTAAAAGGATCACACAGCCAGCATTTATTGGCATTCTTGTTTATTTCTTGTTACTTAAATAACAAGAAGTTTAAATGTTTAAACTGCTCAATTTCATCCTTTTCAAGAAGGCATTTAAAACTGCTATCAGCCAAACTGATACCACTTCCTTTGAATTTCTATAGCCCTTATTTGTTGTATGTCATTTAATCATATTTCCAGGCTTCAAGGAGTTTCTTGACTAATAGAAGTGAAATATCTATACAGTGAAGCAATGGAAAGAACAACAAACTTGTTATTAGGAGATCCAGTCAGATTCAAATTAATTAATCGTGGGACTTTGGGAGAGGAGAGTAAATGGTGTGCTATGTACTTCAGCAAGAACTCTTCAGCAGTGGTCAACTGTGAGAGAGAGACAACAGAAGAAAATCAGGCATTTAGTTGTCCAGGCAACTGTCAAATGTCAACTCCTGTTAAAAAAAGGATATAGATATGAGAACCAGAAGGGCAGTACTAATAGAACCTACTATGAATAGATGTTGGGAGAAAGGAAGAGAAGAATAAAAATAAATGCCAAGATAGGTGGGTAAAAGCTATTTTATCACTTAAAAATCTACATAAAATATAATAGCGTGCTTAAAGAAAAAAAATAATATAACCTGGGTTCTATACATATGTAAAAATAAACTCCATGACAAAAAAGGCCAAATAAAATGAGGGAAATGGAAATATACTGTATTTTGTAGAAAATAAAAGGAAAGAAACCTACTTTTAGAGTTAAGAAGAGAAATAGAGGATTTTTTTTAAATCACACTATAAAGATGAAAAGTGCAATGTCTGAGGTGAAAAGTATATCAGATCAATTTATCAGCAAATTACATGAATCAGAAAAAAAGACTGTTGAATTTGAAAACAAAGCAATGAAAACTATGCAAAAAGAAACAAAAAAGGAAGAGAACTAAAAAGAAGAGAAGGGAACGGGAAAAGAAGAAGGCATTGTGGGGAATATAATATGTGTATACGTAAAATATATGACAATAAGAGCATAAAAATGGGAGGAGAAAAACGGCAGAATACTACTGTAGAATTCTTATACTATGTATGAAGTGATATAATATCACTTGAAGGTAGACTCTGATAAGTTAAAAAACATATGCCATAAATTTTAAAGCAACCACTAAAATTTAAAAAATGAAGAATTACAGCTAATAATGATAAACAATTGAGATAGTATGAAATAATAATTTAAAAGGTACTCAATCTAAAAGAAGGAAAATAAATGAGGGAAGAAGATCAAAATAAGGATGGAATGAATAGAAAACGAATAGCAAAATGATAGACCTCAGCACATCAATAATCACACAATATGTAAAACATTTATAAACACTACAATAAGAAGGCAAAATTATATAATTGGATTTAAAGCACAAAGCAAGACCCAACTGTTCACTGCTTATGTGAAACATCTGAAATTTAAAGAAACAAATAGGCTAAATGTAGAATGAACAAATATACACCATGATAATTCTAGTTGAAAGAAAACTGGAGTGGCTATATATCAGAAAATTGGATTTCAGAGCAAAGAATAATACTAAGGCTAAGGGGTTTTATAATGATAAAGGGGTTAACCCCTAATCAAGAAAACATATAATCCTAAAGATTTATATACCTAATAAGGGAATATCAACATATGCCAGACAAAAATTAATAGAATTTGAGGAGAAATAAATAAATCCATAATTACAGTCAGAGATTAATCACAGAGCAGAAAACATCAAAACAGAAATATAAAACAATAATGAAAATCAATTATTCTCTGAGAAAAATCAAAACAATTGATAAACATCTAAAATGATGACAAAAAAAGGAGACTCAATACAAATTAACAGTATCATTAGATAAGATGGAAAACCTAAGAGGAAGACAGCAACTACCAGAGTTCATTCAAGAAAAATAGAAAACCCTGTACAGACCTATAGCTATTAAAGATATTGAATTTGTAGTTACAAACTTCTCTCACAAAGAAATAAGATCAAAAAGATCTAAATAAATGGAGAGAAAAATCAATGTTTATGTACAGGACAACTCAATATTGTAAAGAGGTCATTCTTTCCCTACTTGATCTACAGACTCAATCCCAATCAAAATCAACAAACTGATTCTAAAGTTTATATGGAGAGGAAAAAGACCCAGAATAGCCAACACAATATTGAAGGAGAGGAACAAAGTTGGAGGACTGACACTACCCAACTTCAAAATTTAACTATAAAGCTAGAATAATAAAGACAGTGTGGTACTGGTAAAAGAACACACAAGTAGATCAATGGAACAAAACAGAGAGCCCATAAATAGACCCAGATAAATACAGTCAACTGATTTTTGAAATATGTGAAAGGCAATATATAGTGGAGAAAAGATAGTCTTTTCAACAAATAGTGTTGGAACAGCTGAACGTCCACATGCAAAAAAAAAAAAAACAAAAAAATTAATCTAGACACAGAACTTACACACTTCATAAAAACTAACACAAAATGGATCACAGACCTAAATGTAAAACACAGAACTATAAGAACTGTAGAAGATAACGTAGGAGAAAACCAAAGAAACTAAGAAAACTCCACACCTAGATACCTTAACTTGTGAATTCTGTCACACATTTAAGGATGAAATAATATCAATTCTACACAAATCCATCTAGAAATTGAAGAGAAGGGAATACCTTCCAACTTATTCTATGAGGCCAACATTACACTGATACCAAAACCAGGCAAAGACTTAAAATAAAACTACAGAACAATAGCCCTTATGAACACAGGTAAAAGGATCTTAAAAAAAAATTTAGCACATCTAATCCAACATTGCACAAGAAGGGAAATATATCATTACAAAGTGGGGATTATCCTAAGAATGCTAGGTTAATTAAACATGTAAAAATCAATGTATGTCATCATATTAACAAAAAGAAAAAAGTGTATAAACCATTTTAATAGTCAAAGAAAAAGCATTTATCAAAATCCAAAATCCTTTTCTAATAAAAATTTTCAGAAAACTAATAATAGAAGTCAACTTCCTCAACCTGATAAAGGGAATCTGAAAAATCTACATCTATCATCATACAAGTCTACGTGAAAATCTGAATGATCACCAACAAAACAAGAATGTCCACTCTTACCACCTCTATTCAACATGGTACTGCAACTTCTAGCCAATAAAATAAGAAAAATAAGTAAAAGGCATTTAAAATTAGACAACACAATATCTTTGTTTATAGATAACATGATCATCTATGTTGAAAAACTGCTGGAGTCTATAAAAAAGCCATTAGCACCAAAAAATGAGTTTAGGAAGTTGCAGGATACACTTTAATATAATATTGGAAAAATTAATTTTGTTTGTATATACTAGAAATAAACAACAGAAACTGAAATAAAGACAATACCATTTACAATCATATTAAAAATATGAAGTACTTGGGGAAAATCTGGCAAAATCGGGTAAGACCTGTACATTGAAAACTTTATTTATAAAAGATGACTTAAATAAGCAAAGGGATAAACTTTGTTCGTGGGTCAGAAGACTCAGTAGTGTTAAGATATCAATTCTCCCCCAAATTAATCTATAGATTCAACATAATTCTAACCAAAATTCCATCAGGCTGTCTTAAAAAAATTGAAAAACTGATTCCAAAATTCATGTGTGAACTCAAAGGACTTAGAATAGCCAAAGCAACTCTGAAAAATTTGAAAGTCAATCCTACCTGATTTCAAATCTTATTATAAAGCTACAGTAATCAAGACAGTATACTATTGGTACAAAAATAAGTGAATCAATGGAATAGAATAGAGATTCCAAAAACAGATCCAAAATACATGAACAAAATATTTTGGAAAATGTAATTAATTCAGTAGAGAAAAGATTTTAAGCAAATGGTGCTGGAAAAATTATAAATTTATTTGCAAAAAAAAAAAGGATTCTAATCCATACTTTACAACATATATAAAAATTAAATCAAGGCAGATCACAACCTCAGCATAAAATCTGGGACTAAAAATTAAAGAAAAAAAAAGAGAAAGTGACCTTAGATGAGGTTAGATACGACACCAAAAGCACGATTCATAAAAGAATAAAATGATAAACTAGATATCATCAAAAAATAACTTCTATTATTCAAAAGACACTGTTTAGGAGAACAAAAAGACAAGTTACAAAAGAGAAGAAAATAGCTGGAAATCATATAACTGATGAAGGACTTGTATATGGAACATACAGAGTACTTTGAAAACTCACTAACAGGAAAACATACAATCCAATATATTTTAGCAAAAGATTTAAGCAGAAACATCACCAAAGAAGATATGTGGATGGCAAATAAGCAAATAAAAAGATGCTAAAATCATTAATCATTAGGGGAAAACACATTAAAATGTCAAGATATTACCGCTACAAACCTATCAGAATGATTGAAGTTTAAAAGACTAACCATACCAAGTGTTGGCAAGAATGTGGAAGGACTGGAACTTACATACATTGCTTATTGGAATGTGAAATGGTCAACTTTGGAAACCAGTTTGACAGGCTCTTGAAAAGTTAAACATATATCTGCCATAACATACAGCCATTTAACTCATAGGTATTTACCCAAAATAAAAGCAAGCATATAACCATACAAAGATTTGTACACAAATGTTCATAGGGCTTTACTTAGGATAGCAAAGAAACTAGAAACAGAAAGACCTGCATGTGAATGGAATTGTAACTATTGCAACAAATAACACAGATGAATCTCAAAATTACATTGGATGAAAGAATAAAAGAGTTCATACCATAAAATTCCATTTATATAAAACTGTCAAAAATGCAAACCAATACAGAGTGATAGAAGGCAGAGCAGCCGTTACTTGGTGATGCAAAGAAAGAGATCATGAGAAGTGGGAGGGAGGGATTACAAAGAGGCATGGGGAAATGTCTGGGGATGATGCATATGTCCACTATCCTGATTGTTATGAGGCTTGGCAATGTATAAACAAATCCAATCTTATCAAATTATATATTTTAAGTAGGCATTGCACACTGTGTGTCAATTGTATCTCAAACTGTTAAAAGAGGGAGAGAGATGCATCTCTTACCAATCTAAGAACACGTGATAGAAGAATTTTGAAAGAGCTTTCTCTCTTGATTACCACAATCAAAAGCAAATGACAAATCTAAAAGGAAGTAACAGTCCACAATTTTCTCCAAGTCATCCATCCTCTATCAAAATTCCTAGCACAAACAGTAGTAAAACAACATTTAGAATGTTAAAATAAGGCTAAAGGTCCTCTGACTCATGATAATGGACAGACTTTCTCATGGAATCCCTCCAATATCGAATGACATGAATAAAAACCAGTTCTCCATCTGAATCAATGATACAACAGTTTCTGAAACATTCTTACTTTAAGTCTTCGATCATGTTGTCTCCCCAGCATGGAATTCTTGCCCCTGACTTCTTTTGCTCCATCCAAATGCCTATGATTCCTTCAAAACACATCCCAAATGCCATCTCTTCTACTAAAATGCTCCTTGATGAACATAATCCTTCATTCCAGGAGTGGGCAAACTACAGCCTGGCCTGCTGCCTGCTTTTGTAGAAGTTTTACTGGAACACAGCCATATCCATGAATTTAGAATGTATTGTCTATCTATGGCCTCTTTCATGATACAATGGCAGAGTTGTGCACTTATGACGAGACTGTATGGCCCACAAAACCACATATTTACCATCTGGCCTTTTAATAGGCAAAATTTTCTGATCCCAGTTTTATTCCTTTAAATTCTCACATTTCATATCTCTCTTAAGCAGCATTCATTATATTATTCATCTTCTTAACTTATGTTTAAGATCTTTAAGGGCAGGGACTCAATTGTACAAGCACTATGCTGTGCTTTGCAGCAGTTCTCAATAAACATCTGTTAAGTCAGACAATTTATGAATGAAAAGAGTTAAATCAACAGCAGATACTCACTAGGAATAGCTCTTAATGGTGTAATAACAAGAGTGCACTGCTTTCATCAGGTTAGGCTATGATACTGCAATAACCTTTGCCTTTAGCTCAAAGAATTTCAGAGTTGGAATAAGCTTTAAAGCTCATCAGATCCAATCTACTCTCTTTTACCTGAAAAAACTGAGGGCCAGAGAGTTTAAGCGATTAGCCAAGGATAAATTAAATACTGTTAGAACAAAGACTAAAACTCATGTATGCTAGAGATAATGGAACAGACAGGTCCATGGTCAGGCTTCAAGAGATACGCTAACTCCCTCAAAATGTATAGCTGCAAAATTTTGTGTATGTGTATGTAAACATCTTCTTGGAAAGGGTTTTATGTATATTCTCATCAGAGTCAAAAAAATTCATAATCCCAAAATGGTTAAGAAAAAACAAAACTGAGGAAAATATATTTTTTGGAGAATTACTGATTGTTATCATCTAGTTAAGTAACAAAGCCATGACTGGCCCACAGGTCTAATCATCCCTATATTCTTTATTACATACAAGGCAGAAGCCAATACACATTCTGCCAGTTTAAACAGCCACTGTGAGTAGCAATTCAAGCAATCCAGGTGTCCCTCTTTATTTTCCCCTAAGGATACTTCAGTGTATAAGTACTTCTGCAGTACTTATCAAAGCAATCAAATCAAGATTGTGTGTGTGTGTGTTTAGCAGGGAGGTGAGGGTGGGAGTTAATGTGAAAGTAAAAAGGTGTATATTTCCTATTTTAAGTAATATTCCAAAGAGGTTATTTGGTATGCGTGAAGAAAAATAATTTAATGAGAGATGTCAAATAATTTATTATCATTCATTCTATTTTTAGAAAATCTCTGTCAAAAAATCTTCCAATAAAATGAATCAATGAGACTGATAATACGAGTATAAACTCAGCATGACATAAAGTTCCTGTAGATAATGAGTGATGCTTTCATGTAAAGTAAATACTTATGTGCACTGCCTCTAAATAGTAGCATTACTATTGCCAAACTTATCAGACCACACTTAAAATGGAGCTTAGAAACCTGTTTGTTACACTACTTAAAACAAAACACTTACTTGAAAGTTCCACTGAAAGGAAATTAGCAGTAAGAGAATTGGGTAAGGAGATGAAAAACAATATAAACATACAAAAATTTCACTCATATTACTCAAAAGAGTATAAAATACTTAGAACTATTTTTGGCAAGAATGGTCACAGAACCTTTATGAACGAAACACTAAAATCTTATTAGAGGATAAATTATTAGAGGATAAATTCCCCCAAATGGAAAGATATTTAATGTTTTTGAATAAGAATTCTAAATATTATTTTTAAAGTAAGTTTCTCAATGTTACTATGTATATTTAATGAAATCCCAATTAGAATACCAGTTTTTGTCCTTTATCAAATAAAATTATCTTAAATTTATATGGAAGAATAGATGCCCAAAATTTGAGGAAAAAAAAGTTTTGGAAGTCCTAGCCACGGCAATCAGAGAAGAAAAAGAAATAAAAGGAATACAAATTGGAAAAGAAGAAGTAAAACTGTCACTGTGTGCAGATGACATGATACTATACATACAGAATCCTAAAAATGCCACCAGAAAACTACTAGAGCTAATCAATGAATTTGGTAAAGTTGAAGGATACAAAATTAATGCACAGAAATCTCTTGCATCCTATACACTAATGATGAAAAATCTGAAAGAGAAATTATGGTAACACTCTCATTTACCATTGCAAAAAAAAGAATAAAATACCTAGAAATAAACCTGCCTAACTTGACAAAAGACCTGTATGCAAAAAATTTTAAGACACTGATGAAAGAAATTAAAGATGATACAAAGAGATGGAGAGATATACCATGTTCTTGGATTGGAAGAATCAACATAGTGAAAATGACTATACTACCCAAAGCAATCTACAGATTCAATGCAATCCCTATCAAATTACCAATGGCATTTTTTACGGAACTAGAACAAATCATCTTAAAATTTGTATGGAGACACAAAAGACCCCCAATAGTCAAAGCAGTCTTGAGGGAAAAAAGCGGAGCTGGAGGAATCAGACTCCCTGACTTCAGACTATACTACAAAGCTACAGTAATCAAGACAACATGGTACTGGCACAAAAACAGAAACATAGATAAATGGAACAAGACAGAAAGCCCAGAGATAAACCACACACCTATGGTCAACTAATCTATGACAAAGGAGGCAAGGATATACAATGGAGAAAAGACAGTCTCTTCAATAAGTGGTGCTGGGAAAACTGGACAACTACATGTAAAAGAATGAAATTAGAACACTCCCGAACACCATACACAAAAATAAGCTCAAAATGGATTAGAGACCTAAATGTAAGACCAGACAGTATAAAACTCTTAGAGGAAAACATAAGAAGAACACTCTTTGACATAAATCAAAGAAATATCTTTTTTGATCCACCTCCTAGAGTAATGGAAATAAAAACAACAACAACAAAAAAAAAGGGACCTAATGAAACTTTAAAGCTTTTGCACAGCAAAGGAAACCATAAACAAGATGAAAAGACAACCCTCAGAATGGGAGAAAATATTTGCAAATGAAGCAACTGACAAAGGATTAATCTCCAAAATTTACAAGCAGCTCATGCAACTCAATATCAAAAAACATACAACCCAATCCAAAAATGGGCAGAAGACTTAAATAGACATTTCTCCAAAGAAGACATACAGATGGCCAAGAAGCACATGAAAAGCTGCTCAACATCACTAATTATTAGAGAAATGCAAATCAAAACTACAATGAGGTATCACCTCACACCAGTTAGAATGGGCATCATCAGAAAATCTACAAACAACAAATGCTGGAGAGGGTGTGGAGAAAAGGGAACCCTCTTGCACTGTTGGTGGGAATGTAAATTGATACAGCCACTATGGAAAACATTAAGGAGGTTCCTTAAAAATCTAAAAATAGAATTACCATATGATCCAGCAATCCCACTACTGGGCATGTACCCAGAGAAGACCATAATTCAAAAAGACACATGCACCCCAATGTTCACTGCAACACTATTTACAATAGCCAGCTAATGGAAGAAACCTAAATGCCCATCGACAGACAAATGGATAAAGAAGTTGTGGTACATATATACAATGGAATATTACTCAACCATAAAAAGGAACAAAATGAGTCATTTGTTGAGACGTGGATGGATCTAGAGACTGTCATACAGAGTGAAGTAAGTCAGAAAGAGAAAAACAAATATTGTATATTAATACATGTATGTGGAACCTAGAAAAATGGTACAGGTGAACCAGTTTGCAGGGCAGAAGTTGAGACACAGATGTAGAGAACAAACGTATGGACACCAAGGGGGGAACACCGCGCTGGGGTGGGGATGGTGGGGTGCTGAATTGGGCGATTGGGATTGACATGTATACACTGATGTGTATAAAACTGATGACTGATAAGAACCTGCAGTACAAGAAAACAAACAAACAAAAAAAAACAACATCAAAAAAAATGTTGCTGGAAGCCTCTATTATCAAATCATGGACTTAACAACAAAGTGCATCAGATAATATGATTATTATCAGATAGATAATCTCCCCAATAATGAGATCAATGGATTTGAGAAAGGGGTCAATGGATTAAGAAATGGTACTGACAAAACTAAATATATGTCTTGAGGAAAACCAAATTAGATTACAATTTTACATCATATCTTTAAAAATTTAGGATTAAAGAATTGAATATAAAAGGATATAACAATAAAAATCCCATAAGAAAATACAGCACATTCTATGTATAATAAAGAGTTTTGAAAGACTTTCATGATCAAGAATGAATTTATTATAAAATTATCAAAGTAAACATATATTTATTCAAAGCTTTGAAACTTTTGTATGTCAAAAGATATTATGAACAAACTCAATCAACAAACTATAAATTTAGGGAAAATATTAAATAAAGAGAGTAAACTCTATGTTATAAAGAATTCTTAAAACTTGGTAAGGCAGATATGAACAACCCAATAGAAAAATGGGCAATTAAGGGGCTATTTACATAAGAGAAAATTCAAATTTGAGGGGGAAAAAACATTAAACAGAAGCTCAAACTCAGAGATTTGTAAATTAAAATAGCAGTGAACTGTCATTTCACACCTATCAGACTGGCAAACACTTAAAAGACAGATTACAACCATTATTAGTGTAGATGAGCCAAGAAGTGTAGTCTCATACATAGCTATGATAAATGCTAAAAAAAAAAAAGACATTTAAAACAAAAACTGGCATTTCTGTAAAATATGTTAAATGTTAAAAATGTATGTATTTTAAAAAATATATATTTATTTTTAATTACCCATGAATACTATCATTGAATATCTTTTCAACTGATATCTAATACACATTTATTAATATATTTTAATGAGGTTATCTATGAGCAATATATTTTTATAGAATTAGAGGGGAAAAAGATATCCCAAATTATATCTGATTTCTAAAACTGACTCATTTTTTACCACGGTTTGAACAAGTAATAATACAAACATTATTTTTTCTACCTCTATTAGGAATAGTTTAAATGTCAATCTTAATAGACTCTAGGTATTTGCGTAACCACAGTACGTAAGAGAGTACTGCTTTTCTGATGCTTAAATTCTTGGAAACACTGTTAGAGACTGTCACCAGGGGGAAGTCTTCTTTTCCAGAGGCTAAATTTAAATTACCATAAATCTTACAATTGTACATTTCTATGAATAAATATATCTCAGAAGACACAATTCAAAACACAAGACAAAATTCCACCTTCTAATTCAGTCATAAGTTTCTGAAAACACAGCCAATCAATATTTGTAAAATATAATGTTAAAGATAATTTTGTTTTATGTCATAAATAGATCACAAAGTTTTCACATATAAAATGGAAAATAATAAGCCATATTTTACTTTAAATAGCCAATAATTAGGGTATTTTTCTCTTTAGCCAAATATAGAAACCACTCAATTCCTCATGAAACTCTTCCTGCATAGATATATATATAATCAATGACCTAGCTCCATTAAATCTATGAAACCTCTTTACTTTTTTACCACCTTCATACTACAGTTGTTCCTTAACAGTTTCCATTGAAATACTCATGGATAACAGTGAAATAACTTGTATAGTTCCTTAGGACAATTATTCACTTATTCTATGATGTTTCTAAACCAAGAATATTAAGTCTCTTTAGCTCACTGCCTTTCCAGTTTTAATCCTTCCCCAGAGGAAATCTATGTGTGGGTAAGTTTTGCTCTAGGGCACTTGCAGATTTGTTCCAGATAATAGGAACTGAACAGCTAAGTTACAGCATGCAAATTCCTGCTCTGGTAGCATGTTTCTTAATGCCATAGCTGTTATTATTTCAGAAACAAATTAAACAAGGGAGTTCTGTAGAAAGCCAATTAACCAATTTAGGCAGCATCTTAATACAAATCACTGCCTCTTACTTTCACCCAACATGATGTTTTGTGATTCTAAGATGTCAATGTTTAAGCTCACATCTGTAGCAAGTGACTGTTTAAAAGTGATTCGAGGGCTTCCCTGGTGGCGCAGTGGTTGAGAGTCCGCCGGCCGATGCAGGGGACGCGGGTTCGTGCCCTGGTCTGGGAGGATCCCACATGCCGCGGAGTGGCTGGGCCCGTGAGCCATGGCCGCTGAGCCTGCGTGTCTGGAGCCTGTGCTCCGCAACGGGAGAGGCCACAGCAGTGAGAGGCCCGCATACCACAAAAAAAAAAAAAAAAAAAAGTGACTCGAGGTGCCTACACAAGCATTCTACTGGGATGCATATGCTAAATGTAAATTTTGATTTATTTTCACTTCCTACCTCTGTCATGTGGTTTCATTCTTTTAGTGTCCTATTATAAACAAAATTGGAAAAAATGTAGAAAGAGCACAGAGCTAAAAATCATCAGAATGAGATTATAAAATCATCAGAATGAGATTATAATCCCAGGTTTAATCAAGGAAACTGTATTTGGTCCAAACACCAGTTACACGATGGAATGGCCATAAGGAAGGCTATTTCATAATTTCAAGACTTTATGCACATTTTGAAACAAAGTTAATGTATATGGATAATTTTGCTGTTTGTTTTTCTCTTTAATTATCACAGAACTTTAGTCCTGATTATAAGCCATTGGGGTCAATTTCAACAGGAAATATTTAGTGAGACCCAGCTCAAAAGACATCTGATCTTTGAGACTGTCATACCTTCCCTAGACAGAGTATCTTCAGCACCTCCGACTCAGTAATTCCCATTTAAAGCACTTAGATTTCTTGAACCATGTTCAACCAATCTGGGTATAATTCATGAAACCACTTCAGCCAATACATAAACATGTATCCAGTGATCAGCAGAAAAAAATAAACACAACATAGTAACTATTGACACTGACAAGTAAATAATGGTTTATAAGAATGAATTCATTTCTAAACATTTATTTACTACTATTTAAAATTAACCTTAGCATTTCTATAACATGCAACATGTATAGTTTATTTCAAAGTTTATATAGCACAGAAATGTTTTAAGAATTGTACTCATTTATGATCATTTATATTCCTAGAAAAAAATTTGAAGTGTAAAGTTAACAGACAACTTGAATAAAGTTTTAGAAAATTAAGACATTATAATGAAATATTAGAGAAGAGATTAACTACAAAACAGATATAAGGGCTTCCCTGGTGGCGCAGTGGTTGAGAATCTGCCTGCCAATGCAGGGGACACGGGTTCGAGCCCTGGTCTGGGAAGATCCCACATGCCGTGGAGCAACTAGGCCCATGAGCCACAACTACTGAGCCTGCGCGTCTGGAGCCTGTGCTCCGCAACAAGAGAGGCTGCGATAGTGAGAGGCCCGCGCACTGCGATGAAGAGTGGCCCCCGCTTGCCACAACTAGAGAAAGCCCTCACACAGAAACGAAGACCCAACACAGCCAAAAATAAATTAATTAATTAAAAAAAAAACACAGATATAAAACTAAAGAAAAGAGAGGAAGACTGAAAATGAAAAGAGCAAAGTACCACAGGACAAATAAAAGCATTAAATGAAAATAGCCGAACACAGGAAAAACATATCATAACTGATCTCTATAAAGCTCTTAGATATTAGGTACCTCTCCTGCTGCTCCCACTTCATTCTATCAGTAATAACTGTGGTTTTTATGTCAAAAGAAGACTGTTCTATTTTTAGCCTTTGAATAACCATTAAAAAATCACAAGGACAGATATTTGGCAAAACCTGCTTACATTTTAATAAACTTGCATGGGGTCTTTGACAAGTAATGATGTTAGTCTCATAAGGATTTGATTATTTCATTTATTAAGTATTATATTTGAAAAGAATGATAACACTTTTGTGTTAAGAATGTACAAATGAATAAATAAGATGTCTTAATACTGTTGGTGTTGATTTGTAAGATCTGCCAACAGTGTATGTTTTCCCCTCAACAGAGCTAGAGATATGTATTCTCTGGAATGGCATCTCTGGTATCTCTTAACCAGTTTCCTCGGCCCATCTCCCTGACTAAATCCCCTCATAACAGAGTTTCACTTTTTATCTTAATACCCCTGCACTTAGCATAAGGAGCTATATATTCTAGAGGACTCATTAAGTCTGTTTTTTGGATGAGCAGATGAGTGAATGGACTGATGGACTAGGCTTACAAAGGGAAGAGGAGGAGGAAAGGGGGGGAAGAAATGCTCCATCCCCAGGCTGTGAATTCCTTGAAAAGAGCTCATTCTTATTCATATTTATCATTTTAGCAGTTAAGTGTGATATCTGGCATATATTAAATCTTCAAATAATGTTTGCCAAATTAATGAGTGCATGATTTATGTTAGAATTTCACTGAGCATGTGATTCTTACAAGTGTAAGTTTGTATCATTAATTACAAAATTAGTTGATCCTTTCATAGAATATTACTCTCTTCTGTTCTAACTTTAGTCCCTATAACTACTTTTTTTATGAGACTAAAAGAAACATTTCACAAACTATACAAAATATTAGACTCATTATATTTACGATCATCCCTTATATAACTTACTCATTCACTAATTTAATATTTTCTCTAAAATGTATTTTATATATGCTGCAACATATTGTCTACTTTCTTTTCTGCAAATAGTTCACTTTCTTTCCCTTTTAAATACTGTATGTTAAGAAATCTTACTTTAATTAAATCAGTTTATCTTTTCCCTAATGATGTGTTTCTTTACTTTTAGAATTTGAAATTCCTTTCCCTTCCAGATGTTTGATATTCAATTTTACTTTTTCTAATGCAACAGTGGCTTGATTTTTTTTTCACTCTGCTACTAACAAGTTGGAATTTATTTTGCTATGAACTATTAGGTGAGGATCTAAATATTTTCCTACTCTCTATGAAATAGTCCAAATGTCATTTATAAATATTATTTCAGGGGACTTCCCTGGTGGCACAGTTGTTAAGAATACTCCTGCCAATGCAGGGGACACAAGTTCAAGCCCTGGTCCAGGAGGACCCCACATGCCATGGAGCAACTAAGCCTGTGCACCACAACTACTGAGCCTGTGCTCTAGAGCCCACAAGCCACAACTACTGAGCCCACATGCTGCAACTACTGAAGCTCGCATGCCTAGAGCCCATGATCCACAAGAGAAGCCACCACAAGGAGAAGCCCACAAACCACAACGAAGAGTAGCCCCTGCTCGCCGCAACTTGAAAAAGCCCATGTGCAGAAACAGAGACCCAACACAGCCATAAATAAATAAATAAATAAATAAATAAATTTAAATAAATAAATAAATAAATAAAAATAATTATTTAATAAGATGATTTGTGAGCTCTTATAAATGGATGCACTGATCACCAAGAGCTGTCATGAATTCTTTAAGAGGTCACACCAGATTTTAATTTTCTTTTATTTTTTAATTAGAATTACTAACCTGGAAAATTATAGACACATCAAAGTTGCTAACAGTAATATCAACACTCATTGAACACTTACTTTATGCCAAGAATTGAGTATTATCTCATTTAATCCTCACAATAATCCTATGAGGGAAAATATTGCCATTTTAAAGATAAAGAAATTGAAAAAAAAAAAGATGAGGAAATTGAGTCAAATAGACAGTAAAGCAACCTGCCCAAGGTCATGGAGTTAATCAATTATGGGTGTAGTATTCAAACCCAGAACACTGCAGAGGTTTTGTTCTTATAACCACTATGCATATGGCCTCATATAAGTGGAAAAAATTTGATTAAGGCTCTCATGAAATTATTATAGAAAAGATGGAAAATATTAGGCTGGATGACCTTTCAATTAGGTAGTTTCAAAGTTGGCTAAACATTTGCCCAAGACTCTGACTGATCAGTAGATCTTTATCAATGTAGAATGTTTCTAGTATCATGCCTTGTGATTCTATATTTGGACACAAACTATTAACAATATTGTTATCAGTGAGATGGATGAAAACATAATAGGCTTATAAAATATTTTCAGATAGCATACATCTTAGGTAGGTAAATCTGAGTGGATTTTAACTTCATATAAAGAGGAATTCTAACACTTATTTAACAATGGAATGCACTGCCTCAAGTAGGAACTATGCTCTTTACAATGTTCCTCAACAATCTGACCCTTTATTTCAGAAAATTTATCTAAAAATTTTAGTACCTGTAGGCTAGTAATATATCCAGTTCCCAGATCTCTGTCCCACCCTAGACAGATCTTTATCGGGCTTTCTCACTGTACGTAAATGAACAGAACTAGCTCCCTTGGGAAGGTAATCAAGTGCCTATCAATGGCAGTGTTCAGACACACAAACGATAACCAATAAGTGGGGATACTATAGAACAGAACTTCTACATCAGAGAAAACTGAACTAGCCAATCAGTACATTTTCTAAAATAAACAGATTTTTAATTTAATGGAGAAAAATCTCCTTTGCTCATTAAAATTGACATAATTTCATAAGGATAAAATTAGGATTCCTAAGAGGGAGTTTATAGTGTAATTTCTAAATAAAAATATTTTGGCTCTATCATATGCATTTGTAATTCTGTGGGAGGTATTTTATGTGCTTACAAGCATATATGAATATATATTATTTCATTCTCTTCTTTATACACAGGAGTCTTAACACACACAGTGTTGTGTACTTTTTTTTCACATAGTGATAAATCTTAGAGAATTTATCATTTCAGTATTTAAATAGCTTCAACATTTTATATAGCTACATAGTACTCCATTTTATAGCAGTACCATTGTTCATTTCACCACTCCATGATTGATAGTTATTCAGTATGTTTCTGTTTTTTGCTATTACAAACCATGTTGTAACAAATAAGCTTATAAACACATCATGCCTCATGTGTAAGTATACCTGCAGAGATATATATTAAATATATATATATAATAAATACTATATTAAAGGGAATATGTATTGGTAATTTTCATAAATATTAATAAATTGCTCTCCAAATGACTGACATTTTAGAATCCCACCCACAATATGGGAGGGTCTGATTTCCCTCACTTCAACAACACTGCAATTCCACAGTGCTTTAAGGTGAAAAGCCTTACATTTCAAGATAGAATATATAAACCATAAAGAAAAAATGTTCTAGAATGCAACAGCACATAAAAAGGATCATACAACATGATCAAGTGGAATTTATCCCAGGGATGCAAGGATTCTTCAATATACACAAATCAATCAATGTGATACACCATATTAACAAACTGAAGAATAAAAACCATATGGTCATCTCAATAGCTGCAAAAAAAGCTTTTGACAAAATTCAACACCCATTTATGATAAAAACTCTCCAGAAAGTGGGCACAGGGGGAACCTACCTCAACATAATAAAGGCCATATATGACAAACCCACAGCAAACATCATTCTCAATGGTGAAAAACTAAAAGCACTTCCTCTAAGATCAGGAACAAGGTAAGGATGTACACTCTCACCACTATTACTCAACATAGTTTTGGAAGTCCTAGCCACGGCAATCAGAGAAGAAAAAGAAATAAAAGGAATACAAATTGGAAAAGAAGAAGTAAAACTGTCACTGTTTGCAGATGACATGATACTATACATACAGAATCCTAAAGATGCCACCAGAAAACTACTAGAGCTAATCAATGAATTTGGTAAAGTTGCAGTATACAAAATTAATGCACAGAAATCTCTTGCATCCCTATACACTAATGATAAAAAATCTGAAAGAGAAATTAAGGAAACAACCCCATTTACCACTGCAACAGAAAGAATTAAGTACCTAGAAACAAACTTACCTAGGGAGACTAAAGACCTGTATGCAGAAAACTTTAAGACACTGATGAAAGAAATTAAAGATGAAACATGGACAGATATACCATGATCTTGGATTGGAGGAATCGATATTGTGAAAATGACTCTACTACCCAAAGCAATCTACAGATTCAATGCAATCCCTATCGAATTACCAATGGCATTTTTTTTTAACAGAACTAGAACAAAAAATCTTAAAATTTGTATGGAGACACAAAAGACCCCAAATAGCCAAAACAGTCTTGAGGGAAAAAAATGGAGCTGGAGGAATCAGACTCCCTGACTTCAGACTATACTACAATGCTACAGTAATCAAGACAATATGGTACTGGCACAAAAACAGAAATATAGATCAATGGAACAAGATAGAAAGCCCAGAGATAAACCCATGCACCTACGGTCAACTAATCTATGACAAAGGAGGCAAGGATATACAATGGAGAAAAGACAGTCTCTTCAATAAGTGGTGCTGGGAAAACTGGACAGCTACATGTAAAAGAATGAAATTAGAACACTTCCTAACACCATACACAAAAATAAACTCAAAATGGATTTGCGACCTAAATGTAAGACTGGACACTATAAAACTCTTAGAGGAAAACATAGGAAGAATGCTCTCTGACATAAATCACAGCAAGATATTTTTTGATACACCTCCTAGAGTAATGGAAATAAAAACAAAAATAAACAAATGGGACCTAATGAAACTTAAAGCCTTTTGCACAGCAAAGGAAACGACAAAGAAGATGAAAAGACAACCCTCAGAATGGGAGAAAACATTTGCAAACGAATCAATGGACAAAGGATTAATCTCCAAAATATATAAATAGCTCATACAACTCAATATTAAAAAAACAAACAACCCAACCCAAAAATGGGCAGAAGACCTAAATAGACATTTCTGCAAAGAAGACATACAGATGGCCAAAAGGCACATGAAACGCTGCTCAATGCCACTAATTATTAGAGAAATGCAAATCAAAACTACAATGAGGTATCACCTCATACTGTTTAGAATGGGCATCATCAGAAAATGTACAAGCAACAAATGCTGGAGAGGGTGTGGAGAAAAGGGAACCCTCTCGCATTGTTGGTGGGAATGTAAACTGATACAGCAACTATGGACAACAGTATGGAGGTTCCTTAAAAAACTAAAAGTAGAATTACCATATGACCCAGCAATCCCAGTACTGGGAATGTACCCAGAGAAAATCATAATTCAAAAAGACACATGCACCCCAATGTTCATTGCAGCACTATTTACAATAGCCAGGACATGGAAGTAACCTAAATGCCCATCGACAGATGAATGGATAAAGAAGAAGTGGTACATATATGCAATGGAATATTACTCAGCCATAAAAAGGAACGAAATAGGGTCATTTGTAGAGACGTGGATGGATCTAGAGACTGTCATACAGAGTGAAGTAAGTCAGAAAGAGAAAAACAAATATCATATATTAACGCATATATGTGGAACCTAGAAAAATGGTACAGATGAACCAGTTTGCAGGGCAGAAATTGAGACACAAATGTAGAAAACAAACATATGGACACCAAGTGCGGAAAGTGGTGGGGGTGGGGGGTGGGGGGTGTGTGATGACTTGGGACATTGGGATTGACATATACACACTAATATGTATAAAATGGATTACTAATAAGAACCTGCTGTATAAAAATGTGAATAAAATAAAATTCAAAAAAAATGTTCTAGTAGGTCCAACATGTATTAAGCTAAGAGAGTGCAGTGAACAATATACTAAAAGCAGCACTGGGAATTAAGACTTCACCAAAGCGCTGTGAAGAAATAAAGCAAATTATCACAAAATCACTAACCTAAAGAAGTGTATTTAACAATGGACACTCAGATATCCTGTGTGTGAAACCCAATCTCCCTTAATAAAACCCCTCAAACCCAAATTCTGTTAAGGTTGGTCCTGAAGGGACAGTCCATACGTGGGGTCATATGGCTTTAAACACAACTACTGCTTCTTAGGATTTTCTCATTGGGAGTCCTACTAATTATGCTTGACACACCATGCTGCTAGGTCACAGTAGACACATTCCAGAAAAACAGGAATACTGTATCCTTCCCTTGATCCTTTCCTTAATAGCACAAATGAAACACAATTACCAGCCAACATGATACAAGTTAAATGCAATGGGCAACTAGTAGTAGTCACCTAAATCCATTTTCCCTTGCTTCATAGTAACAGAGTTTTATCTCAGTAGCCAAGCATACAGAGACTATACTTCCCAGCCTTCCTTGCAGCCATGTGTAGCCATGTGGCAAAGTTCCAACCAATGGAATGTGAAAAATTTCAGGCACTTTCTTAAAAGGAAATTGTTTGCCTTCTAATTATGCTTTCTCCTATTTCTCAAACTAGAATGCAGAAATGGTAGTGACCCAGATCTAACTTTGCAGGCAAGGACAACTTCCTCCTAGACTACAAAGTAAAAAAATGTAACAAACTTGGGACTGGTAACCTTGTGAAACTAACCACTTTGACAACCTTGACTACCCTACTATTGCTATGTCAAGGAGAAATAAGCTTCTATCTTTTTTAACCCAATGGATATCTTTGTTACAGTAACTTTGTCTCTCAAATATATACACAAACATACGCACATACACAAAGATTGGCCACAGGAGGTATTAAGAAAAGGTAAAAACTTTTTTAAGTACAAATAAAAGAAAAACGGTGTGTGTAGGTTTAGGCATCAGGATATAAGACTACAGCTAAGAAATAAAAATGAGTAAAAATTAATAAACAGAAAGAAAATAAAAAACTGACCCAAATAGAAGAATGACATCAGAAACAGATATTTTCTGTGCTCAGAAAATTGATGTTATTGCAAAAGCATTAGAAAGAAAAATACTCTGTAGTTCAGACACCTTGTTTTATATTTAAATAATTACTTCTCACAAGCAGAAAAGCACAGTAATTCAAATATAATTAACAACTGTATTTGGAAATATTTAAATACATTTAAACTTTCAGTGAATTATAAAACAAATATGGTATCTTAGCTTGATTAAATAGTGACAAATAAGAATTTAGCAGAAAAGATACTGAAACTCACCCAGTAAACATTATTGAATATGTACTAGACAGACACTTGTGCTGGATTTGGGGATACAAAGCTGAATAAAACACAGTCCCTATTTGGGAAAAGATCACTAGCAAATGTCACTAATTGTGTTCATATATAAAGATAAACATTCTTCAGTTCAATTGTGTCAAAATTACTTTATTATCAATTTTTTGAACAATTATTTCTTAAAAACACACAGAGAATTATACATACACACTCAATCTCTTTAATACAATGATCCTTCAAGAAAAAGTTTTCACTGTGTTTAAAAATGAGTTTCAAGACAAAATAAATTTATTTTGAAATGTAATGAAAATTACATATACTTTAAAATTATTAATGCCTTTTCATCATTAAAGCATTATTCCAGAAGTAAGATATTGAAGTTTGTTAGGCGTTTATATATAAACCATCTGCTCAATAAAGACTGTAAAATGGTTAAAAATAACAGCATGTACTAACTTATTCCTTTCTATTCTACATGAATTTATTCTAATTTTTACAAGAAGGAAAATACTGGCAAACACCTTGTTATTTCATTTACATTTTCACCTGAAAAGTGAATCACAGAATAGGATATCTTAAAGTGTTATCTACCTAAAAATGACAAATATTTAATCTAATGAAAAATAATCTATAATTAATCTAACAACATTCACTTGTAATTTGTCAAAATCAAAAATTTTATTTGTTTTAACTCACTTTAATGCAGTAAAATTCTGGAGTAGACAAATTCTGTCAAGTGAAAACATAATTGTAACAACTTTATTCATTTTAAAAAACTGAAGCTTACAAACTATCCTACCATTGTTATGTGAAGGAGAAATAAGCTTCTTCTTTTTTTTTTTTTTTTTTTTCACCGCTATGGCCTCTCCCGTTGCGGAGCACAGGCTCCAGATGCGCAGGCTCAGCGGCCATGGCTCACGGGCCCAGCCACTCCGCGGCATGCGGGATCTTCTCAGACTGGGGCACGAACCCGTGACCCCTGCATCGGCAGGCAGACTCCCAACCACTGCGCCACCAGGGAAGCCCAAGCGTCTATCTTATTTAAGACAATGTAAATGGCTCACTGATGACAACCCCCCCACCCCAAAAAAGTGCCAGAAATTACAATAATATAAGAAACTAAGGCAAAACTGTATAAAAAAAGAAATGAAACTAACAACCAACTTTAAAATGATCATTTTAGAGTTTAACATATGAAGTTTTGTGCTATGAAACCTGTTATTATGTAACTTTAAACTAAAAATTGTTACAGATATAGGTTAGAATAAGATACTACAATCTCATAAATATTATTTCTTTAAATATAAAACACTTTTTAAAAACTTGAACATTAGTTTGTGGAATAAGCCTACAAACTAAAAACAATATGATCTAAATCAAGAAAATAATAAAGGTTAAAACCAAGAAATATTATAGCTCAGAAATAGGAGGTTTTCTGGAATTCCTTATTTTTTCCCACCAATACATATATCAGCATCTTAATTTCCAAATATGCCTTCTAATCTCTAGTGATTACTTTTAAATTTATTTCTTTCTCAACTTTGCATGCTTCAGCAACTTCTACTTCTTTTTAAAAAGGCAACTGAGAGAGTAAATTTCAAAATCTGACTACGAAAAGAAAAACCTGGAAGATAATTAATCATTAGTGTATAGCATTAAATTTAGTTTTTAGGATTCTCACAAAAAGAACTTCAGATATACCTACATATCAGGTATTCTTCACTCAACCTATTGGCTTTCTCCCCTTTGAATATGATAGCTATTTCTCAAAATAAAAGAGTGTATGTAAAATCATATCAGCTTATCTAATCACCCTTCAACTTCACTCCCAGGCTTCCTGTCAAGCTTGCCTATAAAGGTCCTTCTCAGATAGCTGAAATTTTTCATTATTCTTTTATCCTTTTCTCTCAATTTTCCAACACTGTTACTGTTTCCAGCAAATGGAAGGCTTTTTACATAGTAGGACAAAAGCATACATAGCAGAGATAGTTGAGACCTCTAAGCGGCCCTTCAGGTTCTTCCCCACAGGAGATAATGTGCTATAATGCAGATTTCACTGACTCTCTGCAGAATCTCACAAAATCTGCAAATCCCTCCTTGCAGACCCAGCAACAAAACCATATTTTCCTAATTGTCTCTTCTGTACAATTGTTTGTTTTATGTAGCATTCTTCTAAAGAAGGTGATTCACTGTGCACAAGTTATCAGAGGCTGAGCAATTACTTTTACTTTTAAACTCTGCATGTTTCCAGGGCTAATTAAAGCCCAGAAATATATAGACTGTTCACAGTAGCTTTGTAATACGACAGAACACTGACAATGAAGCAAATGGGATAACTGAATTACCATGTTTATAAACCAGAATCTACTAGCACCTGTACGTTATCAGTCAATCAATTAAAAAGAAAACAAATAGGGCTTCCCTGGTGGCGCAGTGGTTGAGAGTCCGCCTGCCGATGCAGGGGACATGGGTTCGTGCCCTGGTCCGGGAGGATCCCACATGCCGCGGACCAGCTGGGCCCGTGAGCCATGGCCACTAAGCCTGCGCGTCCGGAGCCTGTGCTCCTCAATGGGAGAGGCCACAACAGTGAGAGGCCCGCGTACCACAAAAAAAAAAAAAAAAAAAAGAAAGAAAACAAATAAACCTCAATTTTGTGGGACCCTTCCCTATTCTAACTCTGCAATATGAATTGACTTGTTTTAACTAACTTTGTTGTGTGTTAATACTTGTTCTAAATGGTCCCTTCACCTTTCCCTACTTTCACTTCAAGAGCATAGTGAGAGCTATTGTCTCCTAATTCAAAGATGCACATACACTGACACTCACCTCTCTACCAACAACTGACTTAATTCTCTAAACTATCTCAGTCTTGTCAATTTTGAATCCAGATTTATCTTTATTTTTCAGAGCACCAGCCATTTTAAAGAGATTTCTACATTACTGAAGATTTTTCCATTTCATCTTAGCAACTTTTCATTGGTTTTCATAGTACTGCCATATTTTTATTCCTAAAAAATATTTTTTAAAAGTCCATGGTATCCTCAATAAATATTTGTTAAATATTTTAAGAACTGCTCCATTATTAAAATAGCCCAACAAATCATACAGAGAGGAAATTTTCCTTCTGATTTCAGTAGATGTGTGAAAATAAAATAATTATATATTCTGATTTGATTTCCATTTGGAAATATCGTGCTGTCTTTGTGTTGAGTTCTGAAGAATTTTCCACAAGTCAAGGATACATGCTTAATAATCATTCCTTTAGGGAAGTAAGGAACAACATTTAAGAAGAAATATTTAAAGAAAAAATATTTAAAATCAAAAATCAAGGATTTTCTACGGGCAAACTAATATTTTTCTCATGCCTTCCATGTAAAACAATGGTATTAAGTGAATAGAATATTAAAAATTAAAGATGCTTGGGCTTCCCTGGTGGTGCAGTGGTTGAGAATCTGCCTGCTGATGCAGGGGACACAGGTTCATGCTCCGGTCCGGGAGGATCCCACATGCCGCAGAGCAGCTGGGCCCATGAGCCATGGCCACTGGGCCTGCGCGTCCGGAGCCTGTGCTCCGCAATGGGAGAAGCCACAACAGTGAGAGGCCCACGTACCGCAAAAAAAAAAAAAAAAAAAAAATTAAAGATGCTTTAACAATAAAACCCTGAGAAACAATAAATCATGCCTTGTTACATGATGAATTCCTAAAATAGTCTAAATGGAATACAACCATAGAATACACAGTTCATTATATCCATTTCAAATTATTCTTTTAATGAGATGTAAAATTCATAGACTATAATGCCAGATAAGCTATTTATTCTTTAAAGTAATTTTCACATATAGATATTAGAAGGACAATAACTCACACACACAGTTATTGTCTTAGAAGTTCCCCCCCGCCACCCCGACCAGGGATCAAACCCATGCACCCTGAAATGGAAGTGTGGAGTCCTAACCACTGGACTGCCAGGGAAGTCCCTCTTAGAAGTTCTTCAAGGTACATGAGGGAATCGTGGTATAGAAAGTCTAATGCTATCAAAAAGCATCTTGTTAAATAAAAATGTAAACTAGTTTATTATCATATATTGTGACTATATCCAGAAATAATCTTAACATTTAATTAATTTATTTTCAAAATAAGCCTGTGTAATAAAATTTATCATAAGGTTAGGAAAAGGGATGTTGAAGAAAGTTTCCCGAAGAAATATATATTATTTTGAATAGCAATCTACTTTTGCACAAAGTAGTACTTCTTCCAACAAGAATAAAAAGGTCATAAAGCAGGGGAAAATCCACAAAACCTTATCAAGGGATCTAAGGACCAAGCATTTTGCTCAATAATCTTGTCCACAACACTATCCATCTTTTCCTACAAAATGAAAAATATTATTGAAAAGAATAATAAACTCAGATAGGTCCCATATAACCAATAGAATGTTTATAATATAATACTGACAAACTCTTGCTGTACTCTTGAAATCAATAAAAAATGCATGAGTAAAAAATCAATACTTAATTCATGCAACCATCAGTATTAATACTGGCGTAAAACACTTCATTTTGTATACAACTGAGGTAAAATGCTTCATACTAGAAAAACCGTAACTAGTGAAAAAACTATAGTGAACGAGTAGTATTTCATTCCTTACATTCTATTTAGCATCTTTGCATACATTTTCTAAAGTATATTTATGGCTCTCAAGTTGCATAAGGACCTCCTGTTAAGGTTCAGGGTAACTTAACAAAAGGAGCCACAAGTACTTACCTTTTACAATCACAATACATCCATCACAACTAAGCTGAAGCTGCCAGACCAGTCATAGAGAACAAGGAGTTTTTCAGATTACAAAGAATAGGGAGGGGAAAATTCCAGGAATTAGCCAGCATGTAATTGAGGGGATGGGAGAAGAAAAGGAAAATCTAATCCCAAGAAGAATCTCTTCAATAAGTTAACTCAATTGAAGAGAAAAGCCTCAAGAAAACAAACTTCCATTAATTTAAAGATTGAATATTTATGCAAACAACTTGAATGTCCAGCAACAGAGAAATAGTTAAATTTATTATGGCCAAGTCAGATGATACACCATGCAGTCATCAATAATTACACTTATAGGGCTTCCCTGGTGGCGCAGTGGTTGAGAGTCCGCCTGCCAATGCAGGGGACATGGGTTCGTGCCCTGGTCCAGGAGGATCCCACATGCCTCGGACCGGCTGGGCCCGTGAGCCATGGCCACTGAGCCTGTGCGTCCGGAGCCTGTGCTCCGCAACGGGAGAGGCCACAACAGTGAGAGGCCCGCGTACCGCAAAAAAAAAAGAAAAGAATAATAATTACACTTATAAAGTTAAAATAATATTTTAAAAATACTCTATACATGTTATGTTGAAAAAGCAGAATGTTAAAATATCTGGTATGATCTCAAAAATATAAGGAAAAAATAAAATAGAAAAAAAATCAGAAGTAAAAAATGCTGAGATTTTAACAGGGCACCTCTGGGTAGTGAATTATAGGTGACATTTTTTTCTATTTCTTTATATATTTCTAGGCTTTCTAAATGTTCTGCAATGACTATATTATTTTGGTCACCAGAAAAAAGTTTATAAACAAAATTTTTCAAAGAAAATATTCTCTGAAAGTCAATTTGAAACTAATGTAACAAATCAGAGTAATACTCTATTGTTAAATAGTTGTACAGTTGACACTACACTTGAACAACATGGGTTTGAACTACGTGGGTCCACTTATACCTGGATTATTTTCACTAAATACATACCACAGTACTACACAATACTCAGTTGGTTGAATCCACGGATACAGTACCATGGACATGGAAGGCCAACTGTAAAGTTAAAGGTGGAATTTCAATTGGTGGGGGGCAGAGGCGGGGTCAAGAGGAGGGATATGTGCCCCTGACCCTCAAGTTGTTCAAGGCTCACCTGTACTTTGCTCTCAGAAAATAACACAAGTAAACAAGTCTTATATACATGATCTATATCACCTGGATCTTTCTAACCAAACTTTTTCAAGTAGAAGTAAATGCTAAATGCTTCCATTTTTCCCACACTGCTTTTATAATATGAACAAAAAAGCCAACCAAACACAAAACTGATCTTTGAGTTATTTCTCTTCCTTATGCAAGAGGAAAACACATTTAGGGCTTATATGATATGGAGAAGAAAAAATCAAAAATAGTTCTTAGTATGCTTTATTCTGTATGTTTGATTCCAGATGCTATGATTCAATGCACTCTAGCATATCCACTTATTATGGGGGATTCTTTATGGATGTTATTGGTGGAGGGAGAGGGGGAATTGTTTTTGGTTTTGTCTTGTTTTTTCATTTTGCTTTAGCAGCATGCGTTTATGTTCCTATAAAGTCAGATTATCTGGAAAGCAGGTTTCATTTTTTTAATCCTGGTAATGTTGCCATTATCCCACTAACATGTTAAGGCAACTTTCCAAAAAATTAAATAACTTTTTCACATCACTTCATAATTACAGACCATGTACAATATAACATGCAGGTGGTTTTGAAAACATGAACAAAAGGCAAGATTGCTGTCATTAGGTGCTGTACTACCACTTTGTAAAGCTTCAGTGGAATCCCATTTCAAAGACTGTATCCAAGTGAAGAAACTATCTTTGAAGCTTAGAGTGGTATACTTGAAGCTCACGAAGCACTTTAAAAATCAGCATTTTAAATTCCCGTTTTGAGGGTAAAACACTCAGTGATTCCATAATTGGGGTAAGAGTACCAAATGAATCCTGTGCAGACAGCAAGAATTCCAAATAAGCAGTCTTCCAAGTCACTGTCCACTGCACGTTCTTCACATGTAAACCTTATTTAACACCAATCCTGAGAAAACCAACTAAATAAACAGTCTTCATCTTCATTTTCCCCATTTCCCCACTATCCTCAAATCTGACATCTCCTCCACTTTAAAACACACTTGTCTCTTAACACCTCTTTCATTCCAGGCATCTAGCCCCAAATGTCACCCAGTGGTTCTATTATAAGAGGCCTCCTCTGGGCTTTTCTCCCTGAACAGCACTATAGATTCTGGATAAGCATCTCCTACACCTTTTGGACTTCATGGACCCATAAAGCTAAAAACAAAGCAGAACAAAACAAAACAAAAAATATATATATATATGAGAGAATTCATACAGGGTTATCAACTTTTTCTCAATAATGTTACTAGAAAGAGTAGGACAGATATGATTATAGAATAAAAGAGAGTGGAAAAACTCACTGCATAATCCTTATTTCCTCATTTTGTCAAAGACCAGTGGAAATTTCCTAAAAACCTTGGGAACCACTCTTCTGGACCATCCCTTCCTTAGAACCCTTCTCCCCTCACTCTCTTGCCCATTCCCTTAGGTTTTCCTCTGCCCTGGAAGAATAATGGCTTGCTAGTCTATCTTCATAGCCCCCTAAGAGATAAGACAGGCTTGAAGAAAATATTAACGAAATTAGGAAGCAATCCTGAGTCGCTTAGTAGCTCCACTAGAATAATGTGAAATAAAGAATAAAAGTGCACTGAAAGTGCTTCTGCACATGGGACAATGGGACGGTCATTACTTGTAACAAAGTTGGTGTTTTTATTTTTAAACACCAATATGTGGATTTGGATAGTGGAAAAGACCTGGATTGTAAGCCAGAACACCAACTTCTAGTCCCAGCTTGGTCTCATTTGAGTCAGACCTATGTGAGTCTGAGCAGGTCATTTAATACTTCATTATAAATGAAAAGGGGTAAACTAGATGACCTCTTAAAGTAACTACACCTCTAAGAATAGGAATAATGTTCTCTAGAGAATACAGTTAATTAAATGTAAAACAGTGTCAATTTTTGTATCCCAACACTTGTGCTTATTTATTCGTTTTACTTTAATTAGTTATATATTTCCAAAAAGGATGTGATGTGGCTTCTAATGAAGGACACATAAGACTGTTATAGCAAAAAAGTGACATTCTAAAAATATTACACTTCTTTTTTCAAGTTTACCAACCTCATTTTTCACACTCAACATGTTCAATATCAGTAGAAGAAGAAATAGAGTGAGCTGAAAATGGAGCAGGTAAAATAAACTTTTGAAAAAGCAAATCCTAAATATATGTTATAAGCTACTGCTATCTAATAATATTAGCATCAAACCATCATCTCTCGTCTATGCAATAAAATATAAATCAGAGTCTCAGATAAAACACAGTTTTGTAAATTAAAAAAAAAATAAGACAAAACAATATCTTACCATTTAGTGGCTTTTATTTTCTCATTCCTCCAAGTACAATAAAAGCTCTGAGAAAGGCAAATCAGGGTATTTGTTTTTTCTCTCAGCAAAGAATAGCTCTCAGTGTTTACTGAATTTAACTGAAATGACCTGAATTCTAGGCCCAAATTGTCTACAGTTATCTGTTATCACTATAAAAATAAAAAATCCCGATTTCCTAGATCCGTCCCCAAACCATGCTTCAGGCCATATATCCCTATATTTATTTTGCAAAAAAACACAGCCAAGCTGATTTAATCTTTCTATTTCTCTGCTTTTCCCCATGCCACCCCTACCGTGCAGTGTAACTCATTGCCTTTAAGTGTCCCCAGAAGTGAACATGGGCCCAGCAGATGGCATTCCTGAGACCTACATGTGACCCATTTGTAATTAAGTTCAGCTCCAGTTCTGTTATTGACCTTCCCTCATTCCTGTTTAGCTCTTCCTGCTTAATACAACTCTTGAACATCTTTTATACCCTCAGGCTTCCTGCTTCTTTACTCACAAAGTTCTCCTTATCTACTTATATCAAGTGTCTTTGGGGACTACCTCAAAACAGACCTCCCTTGTATGACCCGAGGAGTCATGGTCCTCCTCATTCCTGCCCCACTTAACCACCCACCCATTCATATCCTCCCAAGCACACCTACCCACCCCCTCCACCCTTCCCCCCACACAAACACACACAATGCATGCAGTATCTCAAAAAGGGGCCAAACTTGGCCCTATTGGCTATTCTCAAACAGTTTCAGGTAAGGAAATCCTCACTTCCTATCTATTAGTCTATCTTCTCCTTTCAGTGCACCAGCTTTGCTTAAGCAGCAAAAGGCAGTGAAGTTGTAAGATGATGTTGTATCTTCAACCCCCAACCACACCTGATGTGAGCCTAGGCAACCTTTGTGTGCCTGGTAAAGCTAAGTATAGGGATACTTATGAGTTTATAATCTATTTGGGGAAGTACATCTTCACAAGGGATGTGGGGGAGGAATTCGGGAACAGCTTTGGTTTGGGCTGTTACGTTACAGCACATTATAGGGTACTTAGCTTTTGTCATGAAGACAAATTTATTTAAAAAGTTTAATAAGGGGACTTCCATGGTGGCACAGTGGTTAAGAATCCACCTGCCAATGCAGGGGACATGGGTTCGAGCCCTGGTCCAGGAAGATCCCACGTGCCACGGAGCAAACAAGCCCGTGCGCCACAACTACTGAGCCTGTGCTCCAGAATCTGTGAGCTGCAACTACTGAGCCCACGTGCTGCAACTACTGACGCCCTCACGCCTAGAGCCCGCATTCAACAAGAGAAGCCACCGCAATGAGAAGCCCACACACTGCAACGAAGAATAGCCCCCACTCGCCACAACTAGAGAAAGCCTGCTCACAGCAACAAAGACCCAACACAGCCAAAAAAAAAACATTAAAAAAAAAAAGTTTAATAAGCACACTCTGGGCAATATAATGATAGATAAGGAGGCAAAGAATAAAAGACGTTGTGTCTGTCCATGTGGCAAATAAAACATGGTAGGGGTGGGGGATGAAGGTACATTGAAAATGTTGCTAATAAAGGCAGCCATATATATAAGGAATATAGGACCACAGTAGAGGGAGTGTGACTGGCTCTGGGGAAAAGGGGTGGGGACATTTACAAAAAGAGATACGGCTGGATATACGAGCACCTGTCATTTAGGGAAAGGAGAAAGGCATTCCAGGCAGAGTGTCCACATGTGTGTAAAGATGGGAGCATAGAAGGAGGATTACTTATATCACAAAGTATTACTTATATCACTTATATCACAAAGGATTACTTATATCACAAAGTATGTTTAGGATAAAGGACAGGACATGAGGATGGAGCCTTTAATGGAGGCCAGATTATAATTGGCTTTGTTCAGTGGGCTAAGAAGTTTAGCTTCATCCCAAAGGCAGTGAGGAGCCACCGAAGACGTTTCAGCAGAGGAGTGATAGTATTAGATGATCAGATATCAAACAACTGTTGGTGGATGGTGACTTGGAAAATCTTCCTGGTCTTTCACCCACAAAGAAAGCCCCTCACTAACTTTCCTTTGGGAAAGAAAAGCCCCTTACAGCTTGACAAAGAACACAGAACAAAATGATTTCATCCTAACGCATATCTGATCTTTTCCATGTCCCCTTCCCCATGTCTGGGGAGAATGAAAAAATGGGGAAAAGAAAAGGGAAATAGCATTTACTAAGTATTAAGTGCCAGGAAATGTACTAAGTGCTTCACATACACTACAGTATTATCAATTTAACTCCAAAACAACCTTCTGAGGTAGGTAAAATCATTTCCATTTTAGAGAGGAGAAAGCAGAGGCCAACAAGTTGTCAAAAATCACAGAGTAATAGAATACCAAGGTAAAAAACTGGGAATTAAACCCAGACTTGACTAACTTCAAATGTACTCATGTATGTAGGATAATGTAGTTTCCTCACATGCCATCTTAATTTATTCTTACAATAATCCTTACATAGTAGAGTGTTACTAGTATCACCTTATAAATAAAGAAATTAAAATTCTGAAAGGTGGTCATACATATAAGTGGGCCAAGGAGATAAGGTGCAAGAGAAAGACAAGGCAGATGTCCTAAAGACATTTTTAACTGCTTAAAAGTGAGCTACTGAAACAGATACCAAACTTGACAAGATTCTTCCTTAATCCCTCCATTATCCTTAACACTGCATTAATGAACATTGTTTTATTGGTTATAATGTTATTTTTGTCTATATTAAAGTGAAGGAATAACTATGTAGAAACAAAAATGTACATGTTATGAAAATAGGTAAAGATTTTTTTTCACTACCCCCCCAAAAACATGTAAACCAAAAAGAAGACATGAGAAATAGAGTAATTCTAATCAGAGATAGAAACTAGTAATAATGGTAAGTCCGTTTTTATCAAACATTAATTTAAAAGTTTTGTAACTACTTTGTCCTAAACACACTCTGATGGGTTTTTTGTTTTTGTTTTTGTCATAAAAATGCTTAGAAGTGTTCAAACTGGATACATACTAAGAAGATGTTTAGATTATAATACAAACACACCAAGCTTCTATTATGTAGTTTTCTGCTTGCTTTAAAATTGAACTCTTAATAACAATGATATGAAAAATCACACAATTAGATTTTTACATTTGATACTGAACAAGTAAGAGAACAGTTGCTTTTTTATAGATATATACCAGGCAGCAATGAAGTCAAGAGCAACTTTCTCCACTCAAGGGAAGAACTGGTGATGATGAGTCACTTGAATCTTGCTAATGTCACTGTCTCTAATATTGGCAATAAATTAAACCCTCAATACCAGCAGAATCCATACCAACATTCCCAAATTGAGGATGATACAGAAGTTAGAGACACATGGCAGCATACCATGCTAATCTTGGTAAAAGTAAAAACCAAGCCACCCTTTCTTTCTATACATACACAATGTCAGTTTTTTTAATTAACTTTAAAAAGTGTTTGACATTTAATAGCCATTAAAATAGATTTTTTTTTCATTCTAAGTGAAATTAAGGATTTTGGGGGAAATTACATCATTTTCAACTGCTGGAATAGAATAAAATATATTTGACAAAATGAGCATGCTCACTCTCTGCCTTGCCCTTCCTGTGCACCCAACTCAAATTTAGTAAAGCAAATGAAAACAATATCTATAGTTATACATATATAATGCTGTTTTCACCTTGGAAAATTGATATGGAACATAATGAAGATGACAATAATCTGGACCTAATGTTTATCACTATAATAATAATATTATTATGAAGGTTATTGAAATAGCAAAGCAAAAACTGAGAAGAGAAACAGGAATTCTTTGCTTTATTCAGATAACCTAAAAAGACTAGGAAAGGACTAATGGACAAGCAGCTATTACTAATTACAGTACAAATTTTCAATAGTATCTCCAAAACTCCAAAAATACTTTATTGCTTGTATAGCTGAAAACCATACAGAAGATAGCTATTTTTTATATTCAAAATCACAAAGTTTCAAATAAATGAAGTCAAAAATATCTTGTAAATTGCTAAAACTAAGATCTATGCAAACTGTAATTTAACAATACATTTACACTGTTCATATGACAATGAGAATAAAATCCCAGATCACGATTGCTGAAAATACTTCTGAGAAAACCTATCAGGAAGGATTTCTGAGGCCCTAGTAATAGAATAATTATTCTCACATAATCTGATTAAACAAAATAAGAAAGTGAGTGATCCTGACATAGCTGTAGACATGAACACCTGTAAAATCAAATATGGCACAATGTCATTTAATAGCACTTTTGATAATACTGAAATATTCTTTTTCTCCAACTCTGGGTTCCCCAGGAAGAGACAAGTCTGCTTGACTACTTAGGACCTTAAACAAGATCCCTCTTTCTATTTGCTCCCCCATTTTCTCTTTTTTGTCCGGGCAATTCCAGCACACATATAAGGATTAGTCACAGAGATGGATGGGACCACATGGTCCCTACCTTCATGTATACGAATGTCTAACCTTCCAAAACAAAGGTTTTGTTTATTTGTTTGAATTATTTTTGGTTGCATGGGGTCTTTTTTGCTGCGCGCAGGCTTTCTCTAGCTGTGAAGAGTGGGGGCTACTCGTCGTTGCGATGCGTGGGCTTCTCATTGCGGTGGCTTCAATTGTTGCAGAGCCCAGGCTTTAGGTGCATGGGTTGTGGCATGCGGGCTCAGTAGATGTGGCTCTTGGGCTCTAGAGGGCAGGCTCAGTAGTTGTGGCGCATGGGCTTAGTTGCTCTGCGGCATGTGGGATCTTCCCGAACCAGGGCTCGAACCCGGGTCCCCTGAATTGGCAGGCAGATTCTTAACCACTGCGCCACTAGGGAAGTCCCAAAACAAAGGTTTTTGAAGACAACCTGAGATTAAGCCTTCAAAAACTTCTTTCTCAGATGACTTGATCTGTTATAACTTTTTTTTAATTTATTTTATTTTTGGCTGCATTGGGTCTTCATTGCTGTGTGTGGGCTTTCCCTAGTTGCGGTGAGCGGGGACTACTCTTCGTTGTGGTGTACGGGCTTCTCATGCGGTGGCTTCTCTTGCTGCGGAGCACAGGCTCTAGGTACACAGACTTCAGAAGTTGTGGCTCGCGGGTTCTAGAGCGCAGGCTCAGTAGTTGTGGCGCACGGGCTTAGTTGCTCCGTGGCATGTGGGATCTTCCCAGACCAGGGCTCGAACCCGCATCCCCTGTATTGGCAGGCAGATTCTTAACCACTGAGCCACTAGGGAAGCCCCGTCATAACTATTTTGACTATTTAAGCTCTCCTGCAGTGTAATGATAATATTTCACCTTTCTCTTACATGGCCCAAAATACAAAACAATGTAGCATTTGTGTAAAAAATCTCAAAAATTAGAAATAAGAAAGTGAATAATTCCTTTACTAGATTAAATTCCTATGATTTTTTTAGTATCTCTTTTGCAGGGTACTGTAAGAGGGATCTCTGTGGTGATGAAATAGTTTTATATCTTGATTTTGGTGTTAACTGCATGAATCTACACATGAGAGAAAATGACAGAACTATATACACAGACTGTACCAATGTCCATTTCTGGGTTTTGATATCATGCTATAGTTGTATAAGATATAACCAATGGGTGAAACTGGGTAAAGAGAACACAGGACCTCTCTGGTACTATCTTTGCAAATTCCTATTTATCTACAGTTTCGTAAAAAAAAAAAAAAAAAGCAGGGGCAGCTTCTCACAGAAATCATAATATCTCGATGCCAAGAGTATAGGAAAAACATAGAAAGAGTAAAGAGGAAAATCATTCCCGCAAATTTAAAAGATCAGTGTGGGTAAACATCAGAAAAGCAAGTAAACCAAAGCAGGTGGACAATGGTTATAACCTGAAGATTTGATGGGACTGATTATAAGCTTCTGAATATAAGCTTAATGGGACTAAACATGATGGGAATATGACAACCAAACTACTATCTGTACGTCAACCCATATCCTTTCTTGGGGTCTGAAAATATATTCTATAAAGACCTACTATATGCAAGAAATTATTTTGAAGTCTTAAATTTTATTTTAAAAACTATGTACTTTGCATTGGATGTCATATTCACAATCTTTTTATGATCTCAAACATTTAATTTACCATATAAGTGACTTAACTACTTCCTTCAAAAAAACTGTTTAGTGTATTTGACATTCCAAGAAGATAGTCATGTTTACCTGTGGCTTGGAGCCTTCCAACACAGCTCAGAGTACCCCAGTTGGAGAATCATCATCATATTTTACAGCTCCAAAGTGGTGATTTACAAATCATTTAGGCTGGCCTACTCTGAGGTAGACACTAGAGCCTTGGTGATTAGGCTATCTTGGGGAAAATTCTTAGAAGAAGGATAACTGCTAGCTCTCTATGATTTCAGCTGTGATTTACTGGAAAAGGGCTTATCCTAAGAACCAAGTACCTCTTGTAAACAGAGCCTCCCTGGGAAATATAACTCAAATACTATCTCATCTCAACAGGAAGCAATAAAGCAAGCATTTTCACAAACATACACACACAAGAGTAGGCTTCCTGCATAATTAGCAGCTATTGTGCTTGAAAACACCTGGTTTTTAAAGTTTTCTGGGAATTTAGCAAAATTAAATTTAAGGAAAGGGTCCAAGGCTACAAGCCTTCTTAAGTCATTCCCAAACAGATTCACATCTCTTGAGAAGGTCAGATAAAGGATGCTTTTATCACCTAAATGTAATTAAAAATTCAAACTGACTTCTACAACCAGCATTTCAGAAAAGCGTTACAGTGCACCAGAAGGTGTTTACTTTGGTTTGAGCACTCTCTAAGAGTTCTGAAGCCTAGCAGGGAATATGTTTCAGGTTTGGTTCAGAAAAGCTGAATGGTCCCCTCTGGAAGCTGACTAGGCTGTGAGTGCTTCTTAGAACCAGGAGATGCTCCAAGAGGTTGTCAAATCATTGAGTGGTGTGTTAAATTGAAAATAAATATATTTTAAAATCATTACTATATACAGAGAGAGTATAACTTGTTTAAAAGTGTTTCTGCTTCGTGTTTTATTTTTTTCCTCCAGTAAGTGTAAAAAGATAAGGAGACTCAAAGTATATTTAGGAATACATTATTTGAGGTTATTTTTTCACCAATGATAATTGGACTCAATGCACAGGAGTAAGAGAGCACAGCCTATGTAGAGTTATAAATTTACCAACAGAGGCTGGACCAATATAATAAAGCCCTAAAACTGAAGAAGTTCATGAATAATTTTCTATGCAAAGGTTGTAAAAAAGCAAAAAGCTATCTGTAATATAGAAAACATTCATATGTGATATTGTATAGAAATGGAAATGTCAAAGGGTATAGAATTTTCATTATCTGTTCTTAAAGGATTCATAACTCTTCTAAAGTTTTTCATGACTGAACATCTAAAACATAAAATATCTGTAATATACTCCTAACCAACCTCTGGTAATTAATACTGAGAGCAAATTCCCATTATGAGTAAAACCCAACATTTTAAAAATTGAAACCACATTTATAAGCAAGTAGTTGGGGAAAAATTATGCTGAGCTCAAAATACAAGGTTTCTATGAAAGATAAATCACCTTTCTTATCTGAATTGCTCAGATCAAAATATCAAAACAATTAAATTACAATTTTGTCTGACATCAATATCCCATGCAACAGTGCAAAACAGACAACTCTGATTTCGGGCATACTGTTTGCTTTTAACTGGCAAACAAATTGAGCAATGAATCAAATTTTGCTAGAGAAAACATGAGGCACACTGCCAGATCACAGAGGTCAAGGGATTCATCAAGACTCGCTTTCTATACAATTGTATGTTTTTGGCTAAGGAAGAAAAGAAATCACCCATTCTCTCATATAAATACAAAAATACACTAACATAAGGACAGATATTTAACTGCTTCTACATCAAATGTGACTACAAATCACATATAAAATGAATCACACTGATTTTATAGTTATACGTGCATGAATTTTTATGTATACATATCTTATATGTGTTCGTATGTGTAGACAGGAAAAAAGGGGAGATTAAAGTTTTGTGTTTACAAGCCTAGTTCTTCCACATTGCTATCTCATCTATTTCTTTGAATGTGCCATGTAAAAAGTTACAGCATCATATTTTTGAGCTGTAGGAAGCCCTAAAATGATCTTGAGCTACCTGCTCATTTTTCAGTTAAAAAAACCAAAGGCCAGAGAAGACAAGGACACAAAAGCAAGCTGGGGACAGAGCTGGGACTAGAACTCTGGGCCCCTGACTCCTAATCTTTCGCACCAAACAATCATGTCATATCCTAAAGACATGGACTCCTGAAAACTCGTAAATATTGTCAAAAGAAACAATGATTGACTCCTATTGGTATATCATTTTATATTTATTTGCTTTTTAAGTACAGCGTTCTACTTTCAAAAATCCACGAAGGCTTCATGAGAAAATTATGATGTACTAGACTAGAATTTTCTACCCAGGCATATTTGGATTTCACACACTATTCACCTCTAATGTACATTCAGGATTAGTCAGCATCCTAAAGCCTTTACATCTATAATCACAATATAGAACTTTACTTAAGTGCAAATCATTGATTTATGAATTTTCATTCTCTAATTGACTAAATTTTTTATATATATATTTTTCTATGTATCTAAAGGAAATGCAACATTATAATTAAGGATATAGATGCTGTAACAGGACTGCCTGTCTCCACTACTTAGTACTATGTAACCTTGGGCAAGTTAACGTACACACCTTATGCCTTAGTTTCATTTGTAGAAATAACAGAACCCACCTAATAGGGTTTTGGTGATGATTAAATGAGTTAGTGCATACAAACCAAAACAACAGTGCTGGCTCTTAGTAAATGCTACAGAATTACTTTTAGTCAGCTAATAGAGTAACATATTGGAGCTAAAGGAATATCAGAGATCATATAGACCAGGACTTGGCAAGCATTTTGTAAAGGGCGAGAGAGTAAATATTTTAGGCTTCTCAGCCACACCATCTCTGCCTCAACTACAAAATTATAATCTATGACAAATGCAGACACAGACAATAAACTGATGGATGTAGTTGTGTTCTAATAAGACTTCACTGTTCATGAAAACAGGTAGCAGGCTGGATTTGGCCTGAGGGCCAATGTTTGCAGCCTCCTGATGTAGAAGAACAGCCACACTCTACTGAGAAAGTAAAGAACAGAGAGGTCAGTTGAGTAACAGAAAGTCAGCCAGCGAAGCACTGGCAGGTACAGAACTAGAAGCAAGAATTCTACAATTGGCTCAGTTCAATGAACTTTCTACATCTCCACATAGGAGAAGCTGCATGAAATCTCCCTATCCCGATCTACAAACAGAAACAATTGCTCCCTTCCCTACTCTCACACAACATACAAGTTTGGCAGAAAACTGATAGATTTTGAAGAGTGATAAGTACACTGGAGTTCATTACGCTATTCTCTCTACTCTTGAGTGTCTGATAATTTCCACAGTAAATTAAAAAAAAAAAAAAAAAACTCAAAGCATTCAGTTCTCTTCATATGGCATTTATCAATTCTCTCAGAATATTTGTGTACATTCTTTTCTACTCTACTAGAGACGGTAATTTGAAGGCAAGGATCATGTCATTTTCATCTTGGTATCACCATTTCTTGCCAAGACCTCACACAAAACCCTATTTTATAATTATGATTTAATAAACAAATGGTCCCTAAATAACTGAAGGAAAGTCATGTCAAACAAGGTACTATTTCCAACTGCAAAATTCTCTCCACCTTGTCCAGGGGCTTAGTATCCATGAGCAGTATTGTCAAAATGCTCTTTCCTTACACCCAATTTGTTGCCAATCCAGTCTTCATTACATCATTTTCAAAATCCAGCTGAAATCTATTCCTAGCTAACATCTCTTTCCAGGTCTAATACCACCCCTCCATAAGTAGATTCACCACCAGCAATAACACGGTTCTCTATTAGATCACACTTGGTACTTAAAAAGTTAGCTATCTCTTTGATATGGTAATAATATTTTTAGAACATTACTGTAGTTAGCCAGCAGCAACGGAGGTAAGATTCAATGCTTTTACTGTCCTCACCATAGTTTTTCTCAGATTTCATGATATAATCTTGCTTACCTTACTTCCTCCTTCACCTCTAGCTACCTTCTATTTTATAATCTCAACTTTCTAAGTCTTCTCTCAAGCAGAACTCAAGGTAGAAATTCCCTTTTCTTTCCTCAACAAAACACAAAGTTCTTTGCTTCGAGAAATTCTCAGAATCTCAAAGTATTTTCTCATCAAACATCCGTGACCAAATGGGAAAAAGATACCATTTCCTACAAATTTCTTATGCACTGTGTGCCACTCATCACAATGAGAAGGAATCCAAAGAGAACATGCACACCCCTCCACCTGCACCTGTGTCCACACAGTTTTCCTTCTCTCTTATTAGTATAAATAGCCCATAAGCCTAGAAACAGATAACCTCTCCTGTTCCATCCTTAGAATACTGCTCCCCTCTCTCTCTCCTGCATCATCAATTTTCCATCTCTACTGACTCTTTCTCAGAAGCATAACATACTTTTTTTTTTGCACATCTTTAAAACTCTTTATATCACATAGCCCTCCAACTAATGATCCATTTCTCTCCTTTCCTTTTCAGTAAAAATCTTCAAGGGATGTATACCATTACCCTCTAACTCCTCTTCTTCTACTGCTTTGCCAAACATTCCAAACAAGGCTTCACCACCCACCACTCCAAGGAAACTGATATCATCAAGGTCATCAATGATTTCCTTTGCTAAATCAACTCTCAATCCTCATCTTTGACAATCTCCCTACTTTTCCAAACATTTCCTTCATTTGGCTTCTGTGATTCCACACTCTCCTGCTCTTCCCCTTACCTAGCAAACAGCTAGCTCTTTTTCAGAATCTTTTGCTGGTAGCTCCTCATCTCTTAATGTTGAAGGCCCCCAAGGCTTAGTTGTTGGTCCTCTTCGTTTGTTTTGTTTTTTTGCTTTGTTTTTTTTGTTTTTTTTTTTTTTTTTGCGGTATGCGGGCCTCTCACTGCTGTGGCCTCTCCCGTTGCGGAGCACAGGCTCCGGATGCGCAGGCTCAGCGGCCATGGCTCACGGGCCCAGCCGGTCCGCGGCAGGTGGGATCCTCCCGGACCGGGGCACAAACCCGTGTCCCCTGCATCAGCAGGCGTACTCTCAACCACTGCGCCACCAAGGAAGCCCGGTCCTCTTCAGTTTTCTAACCCCACATATTTTCGATGAATCTACCCTATCCCTTTGCTTTTAAAACCAGTTGTAGGTTGAAGAATCCTAAATGCATATCGTTAGCCTGGCCTTCAGACCATCTTCTTTACATCCCCACTTGGATATTTAAAATGCATCTAACCCTTAATATGTCCAAATCCAAATTATTAATCTTCACCACTATGTCTTTCTCCTGCTATCTTCCCCATCTCAGTAAATGTAAATTCTATCTTTTCAATTGCTTAGGTGATTGAGTTCTCCCTAATTTCTTTGCTGTCACACTCCATATCTAATCTGTCAGCAAATCCTATGGAACGTACTATCAAAGCACATTCAGCATATGAACTTTTCACCACCTCCACGGTTACCATCCTGGTCTAAGCCACCATCTCTGTCACATGGATTATCATAATCGCCCAACTGGCACCCCTACTTCTGACCTGGCCTTCCTTCAATCTGTTCTCAACACAGTAGCAAGAGTAATGGAATTCAACAGTTCTGTTGGACTGTTCTGATCAAAACACTCCAAAAGCTTCCATATCACTTCAAGTAAATGCCAGAGTCATTACAACAGCTTACTAGACCATGCAATACTATCTAACCTCTATTGCATTTAAGATCACATAACCTACTTTCTTCCTTCCTCTACACCACTCCACCACACTGGCTTCTTTGAACACACCAAAATGCAGGGCCTCTGCATTTTTTTCTTCTCTGTGACTGGAAAACCCATGCCCCAGATATCACCTGGCTCACTGCCTCATTTGCTTCAAGTCTACTGAAATGTCACCTACTCTGGGGGCCTTCCCTTATAATCATATTTTAAACTGCTAAACACATGCACACGCACCTTTTCTTGCTTTATGTTTCTCCATAGCACTTAGTACAGGTGTACCTCATTTTATTGTGCTTCCCTTATTACTTCACAGATAATGCTTTTTTTTTTTTTTTTTTTTTTTTACAAATTGAAGGTTTGTGGCAACCTGCATTATCAGATGATAGTTAGCATTTTTTTAGCAATAAAGCATTTTTTACTTAAAGTTTTTTTTTAAGATATAATGCTATTGCACCCTTAATAGACTGCAGTATAGCATAACATAACTTTTTATATGCACTGGGAAACCAAAAAATTCCTGTGACTTCCTTCATTGCGATATTCCCTTCATTGTGATGGTCTGGAACCAAGCCCGCAGTATCGCCAAGGTATTCCTGTACCTTATATTTTTCTATGTATTATATATAATGTTTCTCTCCACTGTAATGTAAATTCCAAAAAGGCAGTACTTTATTCCAGTGCCAAAAACAATGCTTGGCACACAGTAAACACGATAAATATTTGTTGACTAAATTAATAAATGAGTATTGAGCTCTCTATGTGAATCTGATAATGCTTTTTGTAAACAATAATTGTACCATTTCACTCTTTTTGGTCCTATAATAGTCTATAATACTCTTTGTACGGTACCAGGAATCATTAGATCATTCTTGTGAAGAGGAATTTCTTTTACATTCCCTGTAAGTCCTGAGATCAGAGATTACTGCCAGTTGCAAAGATGAAAAACCTGAGTAGTTTGAGGTGAACGTATTTTTTAAAGATCTCTTCTTTCTACTAAGAATTCTTAAAGGGGAAAATAAAGAAAATGAGGAAAATTCTACTCAAATATCAAAGCCCAGTTTCAAACCTAACCTTTTCATTAATCCTTTCCTCCCCCATTCACCCAGAGCACTTGGTACCACTATCCCAGTGCTCACCATGGTCCCTTCTAGATATGCACTCTCTGGACGACAGGAACTGGATCTCTTTTCTCTCTTAGTCCTTCACCAGCTCTCCATGATTGACATTCAAAGAAATGTTACTGGATTGAACTGAATGGAATGAATACTACAGGAACCTATGATATAACTGCTTGTTTGTCAAGATGTAGTCCATCAACAGAAGCAACACCATGCTCTAAGTTCCTAAGGTTGGTTTCAAACAAACCCTTGTCCTCTGTTCAGCATGACCAACTGAGGCAACAAGACACACAGTCCAATAACTTAATCACACATACAGGTCCAGGATCCAATACTCTGCTCCTCAAGATGCACAAGCCATGGTAAGCAAAGTCTTGCTAAGGACGACAGAACAGGAAAGGATACTGTCTGTGTACTTGTTATTCTAACAGTGCGGGGCAAAAGAAGACAAGACACCAAAGGATGAGACACCCAATAAAGAGGAAAAATAAAAATAAAATAATAGTAAGGGTGGATAAAGAAAGGGGAAGGGAGGACTAAAGGATGAAGAGGATGGGAGAGTGAGACCGTGGGGGAGATGTGGTAGTAAGAGCCAGACACTAGGGTAGAAAGCAGCGCAGGCGCTAATCACAGGCTGCTCCTTCAACATTCTCTCCTAAACTTCCTCGAGCAAGAGACGGTGCGCGTCCTCAAGAGAGGCGTTCCACACGCGAGGGCGCCCCTCGGGCGAGCCATCCCTAAAGCAGGGTCAGCAGCGCCGCTGTCTACCCCGGCCGGCGTGCGTGCGTGCGTGTGTGAACGTGTCAGAAACGGGCGCTCTGGAGCTGCGGGTCTCTGCACTTAGACGACCGGCTTCGGGAGATGGGCGGGGGCCGCGAGGCGGGGCCGCGGGCTGCTCCGGCCGGCGCGTGCCCGGGAGCGGCCGGAGCCCGGTGCCCAGCGCGCCGCCCCTCCAGGTGGCTCCCGCCCCGCCGCCGCCTCCCGAGCGCCCCTCCGCCCGGGGACCTGACACCCGATCGGCGCGCCGGGACCCACGCAGGGGTGGGACCCACGCAGGGGTGCGGCCCGCGCCTCAGCCTCGCCGGTCCGGTCGTGGGGACGGGAGGGAGAGCCGGACGGCTGGGCCGAGGCCGCGCCGCCTCCGAGCGCCGAGCTGGTTGAGGCAAAACTTCGGAAACAGAAGGACTCGAATTACCTGAGCGGCGCGGGCGCGGGCGCGGGCTCGTCTGCGGTACGGCTGCCGGGCGCGGGCCGGGTTTTCAGCAGCCGTAAAGCGGGAGGAGCGCGCGAGCTCTCGCCGCCGAGCTGCTGCCCCGGCGCCTCCGCCGCGAGCGTCAGCCGCTTGGCAAAGGAGCGGGCTGGACTGAGTCATAATAAAAGACACGTTTGCCGAGCGAAGCGGGAAGGGGGCTCGAGGAGCCTTGTTAAATGGCGACAGGCTCAAGAATAGGGAAGTTTTTTTTTTTTTTTTTTTTTTTAATGGGCAAAACTGGAAAACTTGTCCCATGATAGGAGAGAGATGGGCTTCTTTTATAATTTGAATATATTTTACAAGTACTTTTCTATATCTAATAAGACTTCTTAAAGATTACTTTTTTAAGTGCATTGCCTCCGGACAGGTAGCTAGCTGGGTATAGTGCTGAGCCTCGTCCCTTCCAGCTTCAGGACCTTATTCTGCAAGTTACTTGAGTTCGTACCTTTGTTTCTTTCATCTCTTGAACGGGGTAATAAAGGCATGTCCCTCGGGAGGGAGAATATTGAGAGGGTACTTGGCATTGTGCTTGCAGTTTGCACTTACTAAAGCTTAATTATGATTGAAAAATAAAAGGGGGGATAAGTGAACAGCTTTAAAAGGGAGAAGACAGAAAAATAAAGCAAGGATTTTATTTTTCACGATGGATAAATGAGACAAATGTCTCAATGGAAGAAAAGAAACTGGAACCTCCAAGAAACAAATTAGGCCAAGAGATGTAGCTGAGATGGGAGAGGGAAAAAAGGGGGTGGGGGGGAGGGGGAGGAAAAAACCCAAGAAAACTAGGCTCAGTGGCCAGAAAGCTGAAGCTTCATGGGGGGAAGGGAGGAGGAGTGTGTTTATTCGCTATTTAGAAAATCATGACAAACTCCCTCTACTGAGGGAGATTTCTTAAAATATTTAAACAGATAAACAACTGTTTAAAAATGAGCCCCAAATGAGGAGCCTTTGCTCCAATGAATGAGATTTGGCAGTTCTGCAAAATGAGGAAATTCTTCCCGTGCTGCATCCTAGGGGGTTGAGTCATCAAACCATAGCAAAAATTAGTGGGCTGGATTCCTGAAAGGCATGCCAGATGGATGCATTCTGCTTAGTTTTAATAACTGTATTGTGTTCCCTCTGTATTGTCAATTTTGGAAGAAAGGAATCTGAATAAAGATTTGAGGAGTGAACTTGAAAATAAAAGCCAAACTAGTTACTTAATGTATGAGTATCCACCCACAATGAGCATGCAGTTAAAGATTCCAAAACAAGTAACCATTTCTCCCACTTTCATTCTCCCTCCCCTTTGTTTCTGCTTTCACTGTATTTCTACTTTTGTTATATTATTTTTGTACAATGGAACTGCCTAGGGGAAAGGTGGCTTTAATTAATACTAAGGAATGGAAGGAATTTTAGCTAGGCCTCTGTAAGTGGGGTCAAACTTTTTGAAAGGAAGATTTTTTCAGTTGAAGTTTTAATGAGAGTAAGGGTAAATTGACAGATGTGAAATCAGAAGGTTGTTTTAGACAAACAAGAAAACAGTAATAAAACTGTTGTGGAAGAATCAAAAAGAAATCAGAAACGGTTCTAGTCCGTAATTAACTGTAAGCACTAAAGGCTAGAGGAAACTTTTCTCTATCAGATAAAGAAAAATGGGTGCCTTTCTCTACCACCCAGCCTTTCAAATAAAAATAAAAGAAAGAAAAAAAGAGGGGAGAAAAAAGAAAAAACAACATAGAAAACAAAACAAAAACCTCTATCAGATTCTTGTAGAAGAATTTCTACAGATTTGCATTTTCCTAGGAGATCTCCTACAGGGTAAAATACTTGTAGGTGCCTCTTTCGGTGTAGAAGCACAAGCAAAATATTTGCGGAGATTAAATTTTGTAGAATTGGGCAAAACCCTAAGTAAGATAAGAATCCCACTCTCTTTGTTTCTGTTTTGCTAAACCTTGGGGCTGAGGCAAACAGATTATCATTAAACCTGTATTAAAGTGAAACAAAGAGATAAAATCTCAAATGGTGTGAAGCCCTTAAACTAAAAGGAGCAAGAAAACAAAACCAAAGCCCAAAAATAGAGAAAGAGATTAGGAAGATTTTCTAAGGGAACCTTTGAACTTTCTGCAATATGAATGCCTATGACTTGCTTTAGACAAATAGGCAATATAAACTAAAGCTGAGAACCAGGACAATCTGGTCAGTTCAGATAAAAAAGCCTTCCTTGCCTGAAATGTTTTGGTCTGAGGTAATTCCATTCATTTTAGGTAGAGACAAAAATTCCCCACATGATTTTGTGTGCCCATAAACACCTCAATCACCTGAATCCACTTGAACGCACTTTTTAGTTTGACTTCTGGCATCCTGTAAACTAAACCTTGACTCAAGGCCTTTTGAGCATTTTGTGAATTTATCCAAAAGTAGATTTAGGCTAGTAAGCATTTGCTTTTAAAACTTTTAAATCCATCATTAATTAGTGTTAATAATGTAAAGCATAGAGTGGTCTGCTTTTCAAGGCGTTTTATAGATAGAACAGTTATAATTAAATTATAGCCATTTGATAACATTACAAGTCCCTTTTACACAACTGACTTTAACCTTAGTGTGTTAATATGATTTTTATTTAAGATTTCATATAAGATTATATTGGGAAAGATTGATTGCTTTGACTGGAAAAGACCGTATTGTTCTTTCTAACTTAAAACTTCAGTGTAGTAAGGATTTCATGTCACATTCTGAACACTGTTACATCATCTGTTGCTAAATTACCATGTAACAGAAGCACTAGTTAAACAGGTAGACAGCTTTAACAAATTCATAGTTTTCTAAACTAATTTCATATACTAAAGACTGTATCAGAGCCGAAGTGAGATTCACCAGCCAAATTTGAACTTTACCTGAGAACACTGTGTTCCAAGATTGCTAGTTAATCCAGCTCAGTAGGGGAGGACAATCTTAAAGATACAGATCCCTGTTCTGCCCTGTCAACAACGCATACGTACTTATGGAATCCATTGTACATATTTTAGAAGAGGTCTACATAAAACTATTCAAACCTAAAACTCACCACTCTGGTCACTTGAGACAATTGAGGTAGGTTGAAGAATGGTCACTTTATGGGTTTGGTTTTTGGACACTGTCACAGCTAGAAATTCTCATGTAATTAAAATTTTCATTGGAAGAACAAACAACTTTAGGAAATAGGCATTCTCATACATCTCTGACTGGAGTATAAAATATTTTACCCCCCTACAGAGAGCTCTTTAGTTACAATCAAAATTACAAACACCAGGATTATATTCCCCTGGAACCACCAAATTGCTTTTGGGAGTTGATGCTATAGAACTAATGCATATACAGTATTATTCATTGTAATAACAAAAGTTTGGAAATAACCTAGAAGTCCATCTATAGGAGACTGGTAAAATTAATTATAATACATTCATTCAATAGAATGTACTATATGCAGTAGTTGGGGGAAAAATAAAGAAACAGAATGAGGAACTTTTCTGTAAACAGGTTTGGGAAATACAACAAGATATATAAAGTGAAAGAAAAACAAGGTACAGAACAGTGTGTAAAATATAGTACCTTTTGTATAAAGAGGAGATATGGTTATATTTACTTGCACATGCATAAAGAAATTCTGGAAGGAAACATAAGAAACTAGCAATAGTTACTCATATAAAGGGGAGATCAAACATGCTGACTGGACTGAGGATGGGGTGAAAAGAGACTTTCACTGCATACCTTTTTGTTTTCTTTTGGGGGGCTGTGTAAATATATTATCTGTTTGAAAAATCAGGTTTAAAAAAAGAAAACAAATGCTAAATAGTATCTATAATGTGTAAAAAGATAAAGCTGGAAAAGTTATTTTGAAATTGAATAATCTCCCTGTCATAATCCCAAAGCACTGAAATTTACTATTAAGAATTCCTAACTAAACTATGAATTCTATTTACATCTGTTTTGACTATAAAGGTCTGTACTATTTGAAAATATCAGGTAAACCTTCACACACAAATAAAATTCATATTCATTTCTCTCTAATGATTTTAAAGTTCCCAGTAATAGAGAAATTAATGCATAAAGTACAGTGTATTTTGTGGTAATACACTGTCCATTTTCTTTTGCTGAAAATACTGGATAGTAAGTAGCAAGTACTAATATTTTAATTCTGTAATGACTAAAAGAAAATACTTCTTACATTAAAGTACCTTTGGTCTGCAGACTCTCTGTAATTGTTAATTATATAAAGTCCTTGCTATTTCCAATGCTTTTCGAGAAATTAATGGCCTCAATGTGAGGAACTCAATGAAAAATAAGTAAATAAATTCAAATCACTCTGCTTACAGAGTGTTTTGAGTTTTTGCAGAATTTTTTTTGTGTAAGAAAGTTACTTAGCTGAGAAAGTGGCATCCAGGAGGTGCTGACAATGTGTGTATGACTTCTTGAATATTAAGCAGGGTGGCAGAAGCTGTTCGTTTCACTGATGTTGGTGTGCCTCATACATTTCTCAGCCTCCCGTGCAGTTATATTAGTCATGTGACTGAGTTCTGACCAATGCAGTGTGGATGACAGTGTGCCATGCTGTCTTTATTTGTTGAGCCAGATGGTTAGAGAAACTTTAGCAGAGATTCTAAGTACTGTATCTCTCCATATCGTCAGCAAAAATAACCACACTCTTTAAAGAGAGGCAATTTAATATCAAGGCAATGATTACACAGAGTGTAATCTGTGAAGCTGACGAAGTAGAAAGGGAACACTCAGGTAATTCAGAGATAATTGCAGGAGACAGCTACCACCTCCTGGTATTCATGCTCTGTACAATAACCTCCCTTTGAATATGGGCTGGATCTAGTGATACTTCTATTGAACAGAATAAAGCAGAAGTAATGAGATGTCACTTGCAAGATTAAGGTATAGAAAGACTATAGCTTCTCTCTAAGCATGCTTTCTTTCACTCTCTCCTGGGTTACTCATCTGGGGAAAGCCAGCTGACAAGCCATGAGGCAGTCCTGTGGGGAGAAAGTCTCCTGTGTCAAGGAAGTGAGGCCTGCCAAAAACCATATGAGCGAGAGTGGAAGCTGATTTTTCCTCCCAGTCAAGCCTGCAGATGTGACTGCTGTGCCTGCCAACAGTTTGAATGCAACCTCATAAGAAACTTTGATCCAGGGGCACCAAGTTAATGTGTCCCCATTCCTGACCTGTAGAAGCTGGGAAATAATAAATGCTTTAAGGCACTAGTTTTTGATAATTTGTTATGCAGCAGTAATAAATACACTAGGAACACAAAAGGGAAAAGATGGATTACCAAAACCTGGGAACTCAGAGAGTGACCATGTGTGATTGGGTTCTTAGTCCTCTGAGGAGGAACTGTATTTTATGGTTACCTCATAAAGGTGGAATGGACTCCCTCCCAATTATGGGTAGGATGTAGAAGCCGGTAACACTACATACACCACGAGAATTTGAGAAAAAGTTGATGACACATCCAAGGGAGCCCTGGGGAAAGAAGAGTAGGCTCAAGTAGGTTCATGCTGACTTGTGGGGGAGGCAGAGGGAGTGGTTGGGCCTCTAGAGTGACTCATAGGTGCTCTAGGGGTGTGGGTCTGGGGAAAAAGTTCCTGTGCATGAGCTGGAGATTTGCAAGGTGTTAAATTGCCCACCAGAGCGAAAGGAGGAGGCACCTTGGGCTTTCTTATCAGCCTGTTCACAGATGGGGCCAAATAGGAAAAGGAAGGTGAAGCTTAAAGTCAGAAATCAAAGATCAAAAAGTGAAGTCAGAGCTCTTTGTTACAGGGTGTCTCCCAGCTATTGCTTGTACCTTAGGAGCTCAGAACAGGGTCCCCAGAAGAATGGTACTCTGACCTCTTAACAAGGGGCATGTTTGGCTGCAGCTGATACCTCTGAGAGAGCAACACAAGACCAGTTTGGGGAGCAGCAAGAGACAACTGAGACCTTATCTGCTGCTGCTCAAACCATGCTGACAGGGAAAAAGAAAGTCCCTTCTCTCCTCTTTTACTTTCCAAAATCCCTTTCATGCTGCCTGTGAGTAGAAATTTATCAGTGTCTCAGAAATGTAACCTATCCTAGCCCCAGCATCATGGAAGACACTGTGGAAGGGTGGATTTGGAGCAGAGTCCATGGGCAAACACCTGGCACATTCTTCACCTTTGTCATCTCAGCATCTGTGCACATCTCTCCTCACATTTTTTTCACTTCTATAGCAATAACTTCATGCTTCTGCATTTATTCAAACAGCAATACTCACTCTCACCCTGTCCCCCCAAAAAGGAGACACAGACAAGAGCAGCAACATCACCCTTTTGATTTATTAGTTAGGTTATTTCCTCTATTGGTTCAATCATAAACCCACCTTGGATACTCTATAACTGAGCATGAAAGTAAAAGCAATAACAATCATCACCAAACTTTATTTAAAATAATGAGGAGGAAAGAGGGAAAATACTATATACAAAATGCTGGAGTCCTTGTTTTTGTAACCAGTCAGGACAAAGTTGATAATGGTAACTTCCATTATCCATTGTACCTCAACTGGTATCTCTGCTGGTTATGGTTATTAAGCTGGTAGAATGACTCAGATCTTTATTCCCGAAGAATTTAATGCCTCAGTAGTTCTGTCTTTTTTGTGTTCCTATAGTTTTCCATTAATTTTTACTCTTAAATATGTACATGGTAAGTGGTAACCCAGAGAAGCTGCTGGGTTCCAGATATAGTCCTCTCTGGACATTGTATAGCAGCAGCCTAATTTCTCCTTGATAATCAGGATCAATCGCTTCAACTAATTAAGTATGCCCCTCATTGACAGTTAATTCAGTGATATGAAAACCTCAAAATGGCCAGTGAGCAGTCTCAACTTCCAATTCAATGGAACAGTGGTCATGTCCCCTGGTGGTAACATTCCTTAGTTCCTTGTAAGTTGAGATCAGTAAATCAGAAGCATCCAAAGTTTCAGGGATGGGAAGCAAACTTTTGTAAGCAGATAACTAGGTGTAGTCATGAGAGAAGCCACTCACATTTCTCCCTCTAGGTTCCTGGAGCCATACATTCCAACTTTGGGAGAAACAGCATCATATGTGCTCAAAACATATACTGTATGCTGCATCCCTGTCAGTGACATATGTGGAAGGACCAGTGAATATAATTCTGCCTCAGTTATTTTGCTGTGAAACAATGTTGTGTGGGATTTCAAGATGGTGAATGTAGGTGTTCTGTAAGTCCATGAATGGTGCTGCTGGCCAAGCATTGCTAGCAGGTAAAGCAAATCCATACCCAGAATAAATGTGCCTTCTTGTGATGTCCAATCTCTGTACCCTCTGAAGAGGAGCCATGAGATGAAAGGAGCCTGAGACCTTGACCTTCTGCTTAGAGGAGGGCTACCAGAGAGCCACTGAATCTAGAACATCCGCTTTGGACCTTGTGTGTGAGAAATAAACTTTTATTGCATTAAGACACTGACATTTCGGTGTTGTTTGTAATGGCTTTTGGCCTATTTTGACTAATTCAAGCAACAAATTTCCCTTCAATGAGAAATAAAAGAATTCTAAAGATCCATGAAGGAACTAAGGACTTAGTTATTATACACAAAAACTTTATTCTTTTCTTTAACATATAATATTAAGAAACATTTTTCTATGTTTGATCTATGAATTAAGTTTTCTATCTTCATTCAGAAATGATTTTCTATGTCTGAAATAATGAGGATTTCTAAAAAATTTTATTACTACTACTGTTTATTATTACTATTACTATTAGTATTACTATTACTATTGATTGATTTTTTTTTCAAAATATCAATATCCAAGTAGTTCAAAGGATTTTTTTCTCTCTATCTATCTAAAGGATATGTTTCATTAAAGAATCCATGAAATCAAAATTTTAATTACTCAAAAAAATTAAACTCAAGTTTTCTCTATTCCTCTTCTCCTCTAATGCACAGTATAATTTGCTTCTTTCCTTTTTATACTTTTGGTATTCCAGAGTGATTTATTAACTAAAAGAATAACTGTATAATTGCCAGTTTTCTTTTTTATCACATTATATAGCCTTTAAAATATGCTCACATCTTGAAAATCCATTTTTTACAAAAATTACTGATATATGGCTAGACTATATGGTGGAAAAGAGACTTGAGAACTTCTCTTTTCCTGCTCTGTCAATATACCAAGTGATCCAGAAAAAAATATTAAATGGTATGTACAGCCCAAGCTCTGTTTATTGGATGGACAGCCTAGCATGAATACCTGTGAGACTTTTCCATACTAGGATGTGTCTTAAATAGCTATAAGCAAAACACTCTTAATATAATTTAGAGTCTTCTTTGAAATAGAATAAAATGATCATCTAATGATTAAGAAAAAAGAAGTCTACTAGAATACAGAATGGTTTTAATAACTTAATAAACCTTGCAAAAGGTAGAGGCAAGATAACCCATCCCAATTATTACACAACACTTGCCCTCCAACTTTCTTAGTATAGTATATATATATTTAAGGTTTCATCACTTTCATGATTTTTCCATTAAGTATACGATATAACTATAGATGTAACTTTCATATCTTCCATACTAGCATTCCAGTTTATGCAATGGACATAACTTCTTTTTCCCCTGCCATATGTCCTTGCCTTTGGGAAAATGGTTTTCTCCACCCCAGATGAATTTGATAGAACTATCTAGAAAAGAGCCCTGACTCCACGACCAGAGGCAAATTCTTTTTTTTTTTTAAGTTATATTTAGCATTCAGGATTTCTTTTTTAAATTTTATTTATTTATTTATTTATTTATTTATTTATCCATCTATTTATTTATTTATTTTTGGCTGTGTTGGGTCTTCATTTCTGTGCAAGGGCTTTCTCTAGTTGCGGCAAGCTGGGGCCACTCTTCATCGCGGTGCGCAGGCCTCTCACTGTTGCGGCCTCTCTTGTTGCAGAGCACAAGTTCCAGACATGCAGACTCAGCAGCCATGGCTCACAGGCCCAGCTGCTCCGCGGCATGTGGGATTTTCCTGGACTGGGGCATGAACCTGTGTCCCCTGCATCGGCAGGCAGACTCAACCACTGCACCACCAGGAAAGCCCCAAAGTTTCAATTTCATTACTTGTGATTGCTCTGTTCATATTTTCTATTTCTTCCTGGTTCAGTCTTGGAAGGTTGTACCTTTCTACGAATTTGTCCATTTCTTCCAGGTTATCCATTTTATTGGCATAGAGTTGCTTGTAGTAGTCTCTTAGGATGCTTTGTGTTTCTGCGGTGTCTGTTGTAACTTCTCCGTTTTCATTTCTAAATTTATTGATTTGAGTCCTCTCCCCCTTTTTCTTCATGAGTCTGGCTAATGGGTTATCAATTTTGTTTATCTTCTCAAAGAACCAGCTTTTAGTTTTATTGATCTTTGCTATTGTTTTCTTTGTTTCTATTTCATTTATTTCTGCTCCGATTTTTATGATTTCTTTCCTTCTGCTAACGTTAGGTTTTGTTTGTTCTTCTTTCTCTAGTTCCTTTAGGTGTGAGGTTAGATTGTTTATTTGACATTTTTCTTGTTTCTTGAGGTAGGCTTGTATAGCTATAAATTTCTCTCTTAGAACTGCTTTTGCCACATCCCATAGTTTTGGGTCATCATGTTTTTATTGTGATTTGTCTCTAAGTATTTTTTGATTTCCTCTTTGATTTCTTCAGTGATCTCTTGGTTATTTAGTAATGTATGGTTTAGCCTCCATGTGTTTGTGTTTTATACGTTTTCTTCCCTGTAATTCATTTCTAATCTCATAGTGGTGTGGTCAGAAAAGATGCTTGATATGATTTCAAAAAAAAAAAAATTTTCTTAAATTTACTGAGGTTTGAGTTGTGACCCATGTTGTGATCTATCCTGGAGAATATTTCATTTGCACTTGAGAAGAAAGTGTAATCTGCTGTTTTTGGATGGAATGTCCTATAAATATCACTTAAATCTATCTGGTCTATTGTGTCATTTAAAGCTTCTGTTTCTTTATTTATTTTCATTTTGGATGATCTGTCCATTGGTGTGAGTGAGGTGTTAAAGTCCCCCACTATAATTGTGTTAATGTCGATTTCCTCTTTTATAGCTGTTAGCAGTTGCCTTATGTACTGAGGTGCTCCTATGTTGAGTACATATATATTTATAAGTGTTATATCTTCTTCTTGGATTGATCCCTTGATCATTATATAGTGTCCTTCTTTGTCTCTTGTAACATTCTTTATTTTAAAGTCTATTTTATCTGATATGAGTAATGCTACTCCAGCTTTCTTTGATTTCCATTTGCATGGAATATCTTTTTCCATCGCCTGATTTTTAGTCTGTATGTGTGCCTAGGTCTCAAGTGGGTCTCTGTAGGCAGCATATATATGGGTCTTGTTTTTGTATCCATTCAGCAAGCCTTTGTCTTTTGGTTGGAGCATTTAATCCATTCACATTTAAGGTAATTATCAATATGTATGTTCCCATGACCATTTTCTTAATTGTTTTGGGTTTGTTTACGTAGGTCCTTTTCTTCTCTTGTGTTTCCCACTTAGAGAAGTTCCTTTAGCGTTTGTTGTAGAGCTGGTTTTGTGGTGCTGAATTCTCTTAGCTTTTGCTTGTCTGTAAAGCTTTTGATTTCTCCTTCAAATCTGAATGAGGTCCTTGCCAGCTAGAGTAATCTTGGTTGTAGGTTCTTCTCTTTCATCACTTTAAGTATATCACGCCACTCCCTTCTGGCTTGTAGAGTTTCTGCTGAGAAATGAGCTGTGAACCTTATGGGAGTTGCCTTGTATGTTATTTGTCATTTTTCCCTTGCTGCTTTCAATAATTTTTCTTTGTCTTATTTTTTGCCCATTTGATTACTGTGTGTCTCAGCATGTTTCTCCTTGGGTTTTTTATGCCTGGGACTCTCTGTGTTTCCTGGACTTGGGTGGCTATTTCCTTTCCTGTGTTAGGGAAGTTTTCAACTATAATTTCTTCAAATATTTTCTCTGGTCCTTTCTCTCTCTCTTCTCCTTTTGGGACCCCCATAATGCGAATGTTGTTGCGTTTAATGTTGTCCCAGAGGTCTCTTAGGCTGTCTTCATTTCTTTTCATTCTTTTTTCTTTATTCTGTTTTGCAGCAGTGAATTCCTCCACTCTGTCTTCCAGGTCACTTATTCGTTCTTCTGCCTCAGTTATTCTGCTATTGATTCCTTCTGGTGTAGTTTTCATTTCAGTTATTGTATTGTTCATCTCTGTTTGTTTGTTCTTTAATTGTTCTAGGTCTTTGTTAAACATTTCTGGCATCTTCTCGATCTTTGCCTCCATTCTTTTTCCGAGGTTCTGGATCATCTTCACTATCATGATTCTGAATTCTTTTCCTGGAAGGTTGCCTATCTCCTCTTCATTTAGTTGTTTTTCTGTGGTTTTATCTTGTTCCTCCATCTGGTACATAGCCCTCTGCCTTTTCATCTTGTCTATCTTTCTGTGAATGTGGATTTTTTTCCACAGGCTGCAGCATTGTTGTTCTTATTGCTTCTGCTGTCCACTGTCTGGTGGATGCAGCTATCTAACAGGCTTGTGCAAATTTCTTGTTGGGAGGAACTCGTGGTGGGTAGAGCTGGCTGTTGCTCTGGTGGGCAGAGCTCAGTAAAACTTTAATCCGCTTGTCTGTTGATGGGTTGGGCTGGGTTCCCTCCCTGTTGCTTGTTTGGCCTGAGGCAACCCAACACTGGAGCCTACCCAGGCTCTTTGGCAGGACTAATGGCAGACTCTGGGAAGGCTCACACCAAGGTGTACTTTGTAGAACTTCTGCTGTCAGTGTCCTTGTCCCCATGGTGAGCCACAGCCACCCCCTACCTCTGCAGGAGACCCTCCAACACTAGCAGGGAGTCTGGTTCAGTCTCCCGTGGGGTCACTGCTCCTTCCCCTTGGTCCCAATGCACACACTACTTTGTGTGTGCCCTCCAAGGTGGAGTCTCTGTTTCCTCCAGTCCTGTCAGAGTCCTGCAATCAAATCCTGCTAGCCTTCAAAGTCTGATTCTCTAGGAATTCCTCCTCCTGTTGCCAGACCCCCAGCTTGGGAAGCCTGACATGGGGCTCAGAACCTTCACTCCAGTGGGTGGACTTCTGTGGTATAAGTGTTCTCCAGTTTGTGGGTCACCCACCCAGCAGTTATGGGATTTGATTTTATTGTGATTGCACCCCTCCTACCAGCTCATTGTGGCTTCTCTTTTGTCTTTGGATGTGGGGTATCTTTTTTTGGTGAGTTCCAGTGTCTTCCTGTTGATGACTGTTCAGCAGGTAGCTGTGATTCTGGTGTTCTCGCAAGAGGGAGTGAGAGCTCGTCCTTCTACTCCACCATCTTGCTTCAGGGCCTAACTTATACTTTAGAATATTTAAAAATGCAAAGAAAATAACACAAAAATAAATGTAGCAATTAACAATACAAAATGGACTTTCTCAAAAAACCTAGAAGACAGAATATTTTCATTAATCCCAGAATAAGAAAGGGCAGGGCCAATCATCATCAGGTCTGAGAAAACTACAGGGTTCTGATTCTAATCCAGTACCATTTGTTTTGTGATTCATCCTAATCATCCTGCTTGCCTATCTGTTCCCTCTCACTCTAATACTCCATCCTTCTCTAGGAGTAACATCCCCAGACTGTTTCCTCTAAGCTTTCTCCCATCTTGACTCCGGCTTCTTCCCTTCCTGCTTAAATGAAACAGGAAGGCTGGATAGAGCTGGATTAGGGCAGAGTTTCCTTTCTCCAGATGGGACAAAATTTCAGAATAGTCCTTTGTTAGGAAGAAAACTTTGGGAGGTTTTCACCATTGCTACTCTTTCTCTCTCCTTGGCAATTTCACGTGGTAACTTTCTTGGATTCCTCCTTTGAGAACCTGGCAAGGCTCCTGAGAAAAAGCCTGCAAGTACATGGGGGCCCTCCTATGACTATGGAAGTCTTTCACTCCCAAGCTAGTGTACAAGAAGCCTCCAGCAACTTGTCAAAAATATTCTTTAAATGTTCTTACCACCTTATAGAGTCTAGTGGCTTCTGCTCCAAAGAAACAAATCTTAGTGGTTTTATCCTCTGGATGTGCCTGACTTTACAGTTTACAGAGTGGCTATATGCCTGTGTTGTACATTCTGTCATGTGTCCAAACCACCAAGCCACTTTTTTAAAGAGGTCATTTCTTATTATTCTTCAAAAAAAAATTTCATAACATTAAAAATCTTATTACAAAACTTTTTTTTTTATTGAAGATGTTCAGAAAATACAGAAACAAAGTAAAAATCAAGCACAATTTCAACATGCAAACACTACAAATGATATATTTTGACATCTATCCTTCCAGGAGTTTTGAAAAGTTTTTTAAAACACTAATTCATTTATGCAGCATCAAAAGACACTGCCAGTTTCTCCTTGGCCCAGGCAAATGCAGGAAATCTCCTTAGAGTAGATGTTTGTGAGCCTTGCCATAACATTGAACAGCCCCATTTGCCTATGCATATTGGTCCCAATAACTGAGCCTGGAAATCTCACCTTGGGGGCTTGGGCATAGTGCCTTCCTGAAGCCTGTGCTGGGAAGCAATATGGGTCAGGGATGCTTCTATCTTGGCAGGACAATGTTTAAAGAACCAGTTTAATTGGCAGTGGGAACAATAGCAAACCCAATATGGTCCCCCTATAGGACTGGTTGCACTTTCCATTTCTCTCACTCTGCCTGGAATTTTGGACAATACATGAGGGAAGAAGCCCTTATGAAGGAGATCTTGAGATTCCTGGTAATATAAGCATTGGGGTCTAAAGCAACTAATTAAAAAGAAAAGCTTTGTTATCAGTTTTTCTCCCAAGATTAAATGGGTCTCATTTATAGTCAGATGCCTTTTTTTTACAAATTATACTACTGTATATTTTTAAACATTTCTAAATACTTCTAAAAATTAAACCCATGCCTGGACTAATACCAGTTTCTCTTACTTTTATAAATTAACATAAAAGATTAAAAAAAAAAACAGGATAAGGAGAAGTAGGAGCCTGGTTGTGGACTAATTTAGAGACCTCACATGTTTATGCCTGGTCAATGACAACCTTTCTCTCATAGGTCTGCTCATTTCTGAATACCAGTCTCCTAATAGGATTCAAAGATTTCCTGTCCTCACCCCAGGCTCTGTTTCAGAAACGCCTATCCAACAGAGTGAGTAGGAACACAGGAAGGGAAAACACAATACACTCGTGTTCTTCTCTAGAGCCCTGTATTATTTAGGTTGCAAACTAGGCTACTATGACAAAGGAACCAAAAAGCTCCAATGAGATAGAAGTTTATTCCTTGTTCATGTATGTGTCCAAAGGTAAGCAGGCAGTCTTGGCCTTGTAGTTATCTCTGCCATGCTCAACTCATGGCTTAGACCTCTATATATAACACAAGGAAGATGTTCCAGTGCTTGCAATATCCCAACCAGTAGAAAGAGGAGCCTATCCCCAATTATATTTAGCATAAGACTCAGAGTGATACATGGTACTTGTTTTTTTACATCTCTTTAGACAAAACTCTGTCATGTGGTCACCCTTAACTACAAGATATCTGGAAACTATAATCTTTAGTTGGGCAAATATGTAGCCACTTAAAACTTTATTATAATACATGGAAAGAAGAGAATGAAAATAAGAGACAGCAAGGAATCTACTGCAGATCTCAACAGAGCCAGAGCCTTCAACAACATTCATTTGCTTATTTGTATTAATTACTCTAGACTTAGAGTATGAGAAAAGAAGGGGAGGAAAATGGCAGTTAGGTCATGATGTTCCTTATGTTGTCTTTTTATCCCTTTTTGTAAGTATTAGATGAAACAATACATAAAATGTATCCTGAAGATTTCCATAATGGGAATGTTATCTATTATACCATTTTTAATGTTAGTATTAGTAGTATAGGTAGATGTGATAGATTGAGTTATTATATTTAGGTATTCATTCCTCATCTTTGTAGGAAAATTTTACATCCCTACAATTGCTGCAATTACTATCTCATTCCCAATTTTTAGTCCTTGGCTAGTTCTTAGACCCACAACTCATTGGCTGAGAAAGGGGCTTCTCAAGAAGAATAAATCAACAATATCACAGCAAATGTATACAGCCATGATTCCTCCATCATTATTTAAAGGTATCTATGGCCGTTTACTTAGATAAACATACTCTGGGGAAAGAGAAATGCACATATTGAAGAATTTTGGCTAAAGGGTCTGAATTTATGCTGGACCCAGAGTCCCATCTTGGTTCCCTCAATTAGAATAGGAGATCTGGTTAATAATCATAGCATATTGACAGGTCCTATGAGGGGAAACCTCACTGTCATCAGTTCAGGTGTGGGTATAACCAGAAGACTTTGTATATGGAGGGTCAATGTGATGCAAAAATGTTTGTTTTTGACTTGTTCTAAAATATCTTTCCAGTAGATGATGAAATGCAAAGAGAAACTCACTATTAAGACATTTCTAACACTAATGTCTAAGTTAGAGGTGCAGGTAGGATTCCCCAACATTCTGCAGAATGAAATTTTAACTGCAGACATATTTGCTGGATGAATCCTGGACTCATACAATCACCCCAGAATGTGGTCCATGGGGAAATAATTCCCCTGGTTAGGGTAAATTTTCAGCAATTGTTTTATATCCTTAGTATTGAGGTCTCCAGAAATACTTGCCTGAACTGCCCTGCAAATAGGAATTATAAGGGGTCAAAAGTTGAAAGATCTGGGGCTTCCCTGGTGACGCAGTGGTTGAGAGTCCGCCTGCCAATACAGGGAACATGGGTTCATGCCCCGGTCCGGGAAGATCCCACATGCCGTGGAGTGGCTGGGCCTGTGAGCCATGGCCGCTGAGCCTGCGCCTCCGGAGCCTGTGCTCCGCAACGGGAGAGGCCACAACAGTGAGAGGACCACATACCGCAAAAAAAAAAAAAAAAAAAAAAAAGTTGGAAGATCTGGTGGAGAGAGTGTATGTACTGGAGCTACAAACATCTGCATTAGAATCCTCGTTCACTTCTCACTAGTTGTAGGACCTATAGTTGATAATTTTTTTGTATTACACTTTTCCTATTCAAATTATTCTGTCATTTCTCTCTTTCAATAGGACTAAGATGGATATACCATCTGTAAGAGAAAGTTATCCAGAATTCAAAAACAGCTCCTGGCATACTACTGAACTCAGATAGAAACTGAGCTTCTGACCTGAGAACATCAAATAACCAAGTAGTAAAAATTATCAATCTTGACCTATCAAGTCATAAAATTGGGTGAGCCCTGTAGCAATCTGTTGTAAGATGGAAGTGGTCTATCAATGTTCAGGCTCACATAGGTCCAGAGAACATAAGTAACCTATAAGAATAAATGACCCAGACTCCCACGTCAGCTGCAAATGCTGCATTAACAGCTCTCCTTCAGCTTCTTGGGAGGGGTTCTCCATTACCAGCTGATAGAGGAAGGAAGTTTGGACTTGATTCATGAATGGATTTTCTTGGCATATGGTTGCAAGCTGAAAATAAACTTTTTTTTTTTTTTTTAACCTACATCTCCTACTTCAGAATGGTCCTGAAAGAGGTAAGGGGAAATCCTCTCAAAGGGCAGAGCCTCAGCCAGGGCATCTGGTCACTTACTTTGTGTAGAGAGAGAAGTGGTCCAAAGTAAGGGTATAACTGGATGCTTAGGCAGTGCTGAATGGATTAGCCGTTTGGTCAGAAGTCTGAAAGGAGCACAGTTGGAAGACTGGGGCCTGTGTTTAGAGCTATGACAACGGGCATACAGTGTGAGCATCTTTGTTTAGCATGCTAACGACACTCCCACCCCCAGCTTCCATCCTTTTATGCCATTTCTCATTAAAGCACCGGCTCATTTGTACTGCAGAATTTCTCACAGTTTCCACTGGATTGATTATATCAGTGTGGTATTAATTAACATGTTCCTTCACACTCACGTCTTTACAGTAATCTGACAGTAGATACAGACTTGATTAGCTCAGCTTTGCTTTCTCTCTCTCTCTTTCTCTTTTGGGTAACAAACCACAGAAAGATGATATTATGTGTACTACCTATTACATCTTATCAAGAAGAACATAATATGATTGTCCTACTTTTGAAACTGTGCACCGCAGATTGGGACTTGAACTCACATGTCCGGACTTGAACACAGCCAAAACCCAGATTGGAACTTGAACCCACATGGCTGGGACTCGAACCCAGCCAAAACCCACAGTCTTCCAACTGAGATCACACACTTGGTTTCAGGACTTAATGAAGCTCAGGTTCTTGATGTCTCATCGCAGAAAGAATTCAGTGAGAGACAAAGTGATAGGTAAGAAGTGGATTTATTTAGAGAGAAACACACTCCACAGACAGAGTGTGGGCCATCTCAGAATGTGAGAAAGGCACCAGGGTATGGGGTTGTTAGTTCTTATGGGAGTGGGTAATTTCATAGGCTAATGAGTGGGAGGAGTATTCCAGCTATTTTAGGAAGGGGTGGAGATTTCCAGGAATTGGGCCACTGCCCACTTTTTGATCCTTATGGTAGGTCTTGGGACTCTCATGGCACCTGTGGGTGTGTCATTTAGCTTGCTGATGTGAGCTTGCTGATACTGAGCCTCAAGGTCTAGTAGAAAAAGTCAACTTGTCCACCATCTTGGACCCATTTTGTTCTAATAAGTTTTTCCTCTGGCTATGTCATTCTTTCAAAAGTTGTGCCCTGCCTCCTTCCTTCCTTATATAAATCATATATATGATTTATATATGTATAAATAATATATATATGAGAGACATATTTTGATATCATTTTGATAATGATTGCAGTCATTGTCTTTTCATTGCACAGTTTCTTGCACCTTTTGCAAACGGTGCTAGAAAACAAATATTTTTTTAGAAATAAATAAATAAAGCATAAGTTTGTTATTTGTTTTACTTATCTATTTGATTTTATATTTGTATCTCTTCTGTTACTTTGAAAAGCCTTGTTTCTTAATGATATAAATATAATTACTCATTTGCTTTATCAATGTGCATTGTAATACATATATTAGTTTCAAAATAATAATACCATTATATGAAATACCAGAATAATGATATCAACATTACTATTCACAAGAGCACTGAATACAATTTCAGTGTGCTTTTGGTATTGTTTCTTTGTTTCCCTTAGGATATGTCCACTAGGGAGGTAGAGTCAAAATATTGTGTTTTAAACTTATTTGGAATAATTCTTGTCCATTCAGTTATGGTACCAACCAGATATACACTTAGGCTGACAATTTGTCACTTAGGTTGTTTCAATATTTTTCAAATTTGGACTATAGTTTGTTCCTTCATCCTGATTTATTATTTTTTCAAAAAATATGTATGACATTTATATAATTCTGTATTCAAAACTAGCTTTCATCCTGAGCTGTCTCTCCTATTCTCTCTTTTCTTACACAGGTAAACCACTTTTATTCATTTTTGACCTACCATGATTTTGGATTTGGGATTTGAACCCAGATAGTCTGGTTCCTTAGTCTGTGTTCTTAAAATGCCGGATTGAAACTGCCCCATCAGAAATTACTAAATCTTTTTTTATTGGGAGGAGTGGGGGAGGCGTGTGCAGTTGAAAATTGCATATATTTGTACCCGGTTCTTAAGATGTAAACTTGGAAAATATCATTCCAGGACTCTCCATAAGTTTCGCCCCCTACCTGTACCTCCCAAATTCAAAACCACCAGGCAACAGCTAAAAGCCTCTTTTATGGCTTTTTGTGTTGTTCCAAAAGCTTACAGTCTTAACCCAGATACCTACTTTATAGATTCATAGCATGCAAGCTTGGCAGATATTCTTTTGAAGTTTGCATTTATAAGCCTTTGTGTACCAGCCTCTGTAAATTTCCATGTGACCTGTCTGAACTGCTTGAAGACAGAGTATGAACAAACATTACAAGCTTTTTGTGAAAGAGAATGTAGGTTCCATATAAAAGATTTTCCTTAAAGCCAGTTATATCTCTTTTAACCATATCTGTTCATTCTGACAAAGTTTCACTACCCTAGGTTACTATCACATTTCTCTCCTCTCCTACTTCCTGACTGTTAAACTGAAATTCTGTAAAGAAAAATATCAGTAAGCAAAACCAGAAACCAAATTTGATAGCTCCAGTTATATCTTATCTCCCTATTTCATGCAACAATAGACTCAACCACATCATCCTGCATTAATTTACTGTTTGTGTTAGAGGTCTATATATTGGGGGTTTTTTTTTGTGGTTTCTTTTGTTTTTGTTTTTTAAATTGTTGACTCTCATGTTAAGATTGAATTTCCCTAGACATAAGTAGGACATTGGTAATTCATATTTCCAATGTTCTTCATTTAAAAAAAATTATCTGTGTCATCCTGTGCAAGTTACTTAATTTCTCTGTTCCTAAATTACCTTATCTGTAAAAGGGAGATTATAATATGTAGTTCCCTCATAGCAGGGATAAAATGAGGGAATACATCAAAGTTTTTAGATCTGTGCCTGGTACATATAATTATTTTTGCACTCCCTCCAACACCAAGAGAGCTATTTATTTTATTTATTTATCCACCAGAACACTTTATCCCTTTTCCTAATAGTTGGATAGTTTAAATGCCTGATTTAAACTGAGTTTAGCCTCTACCCATAAAAGAGAATGGTGGTTAATGATAGTCAAGAGATGGGGCAGGACATCTAAATTATTGGAGTTATTGCAAATACCCACTTAGGACATACCTCAGGTGCTGGACAGACTGAGGTACCTGGGGTACTGAAGAGACAATCAACTTTAAAACGAGAACCTTTTATGAGTAAGTAAGTCTCTCTTCTGCCCTCTGGCCATCATCATGAATTATTTGTGAAACTAGAAGAAGGTCATGGTCAGCCAGGGAGCATCACTTGACTGTCATTAAGTAGAGAGTGGCTGATATAGAAATTATACCAATGATTGTCAACCTATTATATCCAATGGCTCCCCTTTTAACAAATATTTTGAATATTCTCTTTATCGTGTTAAAGTTAAATTCATAGTTAATATAGCCTATCTACACAATAACAAAATTAATGAATCAATATGTTTAACCTGACATAAGGGAGAAAAAAATGCAATTTATAATAAAATAGTATGTACTTCAATATGTGAATGTTCCATCCCCTTAGTTACTAGACTATATAACAAAGTGGACAATTGTTTGTACCATTTGTACAATAATTGTGAATGCTATAACCACAAATTCGGACTGATGAGACATGTTTTAATGACAAATCAAGTATATAAGTAGTACTGTCATTGTGAATTTCAGCAATGGTGAACACTCTTAGCTAAATCTTCCCTCAGTTTACACAGTAATAGCTTTATTGGAAAATTCAATATATGTTAAACTTGCAAGAAATATAGTTTTTTAAATATATACAATGAAGTTAGGTTTCAGAGTCCTATTGTTATAAAAAGGGTTTTAATCTATGGGAAGATTTGGTGATACATTTTAAGGTCTTATGGGATGTGGGGCAGTGCTTATTGTGCAGAACATCTAACAGCCCTGCTTCCACCCAAATGAATACCAGTGTCATCAACTAATCTTTGCGACAAACAACATTACTTTCCCCCTCACTCCAATATTTCCAAAAACTCCCCTAGAGGATAATACTAAGAGGAGAGAAAAGTGCCAAAACAGCATAAGTACATTACATGGATTAAAGAATCTCCATTTTTTCTCATTGCTAGAAAGATACAATAAGTGACACGCTACTCTGTACCTAACTGTCATCTTGGAGAGATTTCTGGGATGGCAACAGATATCTGAGAAGTTAGGAATTTTTGCCTGAAGAAAATAGGATCTAATGATGTTGCTTAAATTATTACATAGAACTAAATTTTTCCCCATTATACATTAGGTGAGGAATTATGGTTTTTCAGACAGCTTAGCTGTAGCCAAGAAATAGTTGTCAATAGTGTATTTTAATACCTCAGGGAATAAGCTAACTGCAAAAGCTAACTGCAATATGGGGGCTATTTGTGACCTAAGGGAGAACAGTCTTCATGGACTTCTGTGTTGCCATAGGAGATATCCTTGGGAAACAAGGATATGGAGACAAAGAAGCCTGGCTGTGAAAAAAAGAAAAATGTCTTTTCTCTTACTAATCTGCCTTTTGTCAGTGTAATTTGCAGGCCCCCAAACACTGAACATAAGAGGGTAGCAAAAAAGTATTGTTCTACCCTGACAATGGCATACTAACTAGCAGGAGATGAGAAGCAGAGATTTTTTTGTTTTTGAAGATGGGAGAAACTTAAACAGGTTTATTTGCTATGGAGAAAATGTCAGTAGAGAGGAAATGGTTGAGATAATGAAGAGTGGAGCTGATCAATTAAGGGTGCACGCCACAGGATGAACCGGGAAGCCACAGTGAAGGGATTTCTCTTTCCCAGGGAGCAACTGTGGAAGTCAAAGCAAAATATTTGGGGATTTGGAATCAACTGAAGGGAAAAGCTCAGGAATTCTTGCATTTTACTCAATATATTTAATCATTAAATGTGGATTATATTTTGAGTAAATCTTCAGAGGGTTTATTAACCTAGTTTCAATTAATTCTTCATACTTGTTTTTTTTATTGAACTTTTAAAGTATAACATATATAAATAAAATTGCCTAAATCATAAAATTATAGCTCAATGAATTGAATAAACCCCTATAACCACCAGCCAGGTCAAAAGACAGAATATTACTAGCACCCTCAGAAGTCCCCTCTTGACCTCTTTAAGTGAAAGTCTCCCCTCAAGGTTGACCATTAATCTGACTTCTAAATCATAGGTTAGTTTTGCATGCTTTTGAACTTTATAAAATATTATACAAAAATAATACAATATATTATACAATTATACAATATACTCTTTTTTGTCTGACTTCTTCCACTCAACATGTTGTTGAGATTTGTGGTACGTGGTTGCAGATTTTTTATTCTCATTGCTATATAGTATTCCATTGTGTGTATACACTCCCAGGGTATATATCCATTCTACTCTTGATTGTCATTTTTGTAATTTGTAGTTTTAAATATTATGCATAGTACCACTATGAACATCTTTGGTTTTGCCTTGGTTTACACACTTACATATTTCTATTGCATATAGACTTAAGAATAGAAATAAAGGGTAAGTTGGTTTTTTAACTGCCAAAATTTGTTGACCCGTTTTACTAGCATGGAGAAACAGTGACATCTGGTGCATAAAACAATGAATTTCAGGTTTCAGTAAATATTTGAAATTTTATAGAGAATCTATTCTTAAAGGTGATATGAAGTCACAAGAATCCTTATGTACAGTGAGCTTATACTTCTTGTATCCGATATTAAAATTAATCTACAATGTATTCACTTTGAACACAAAGAATTTAAGAATAAAATTCATAAACTCATAAATAATTGATAGGTCAAGTAATTAGGTAAGATTAACAGATTTATGGAAGAAATGCTATTTTGATGTGTACTAATGACAATATTTTAAAATGCAAATCACTATCCTTAATGTTGCCACAAAGTAAAGGCTTTAAGGTCTGTGAAAATACGCAATTTTCTTTCTAACCTAAACTAAAAAATCTTGAACAAAACAAAATACAAATATACAGGAACACTATGCTTATAAGGTAATTAAAATGTAAAACTAGGGCTTCCCTGGTGGCGCAGTGGTTGAGAGTCCGCCTGCCGATGCAGGGGACACGGGTTCGTGCCCCGGTCCGGGAAGATCCCACATGCCGCGGAGCAGCTGGGCCCGGTGAGCCATGGCCACTGAGCCTGCACGTCCGGAGCCTGTGCTCAGCAACGGGAGAGGCCACAACAGTGAGAGGCCTGCGTACCGCAAAAAAAAAAAAAAAAAAAAAAGAAATATGTTATATGATTAGAAAACATACAAGTGCATACTACTTTACTTTTATGTTTCTGTGTAATCTTTGTTACAAAATAGATGGATGGGTCACGTATATCCTTTACAGCATTGTTTGGTTATGCCTACAGTTCTAGAAGGATGGTAGAGTTTTTTTTCCATTACACCATGAAGCTCATGTATCAAGGTTTATCACACTGAAACTTAATGCTCTTTAACATTTATTCCACAAATATTTATTATAACCTTTTATCTGCAAGCATATTAGCTAGTGGAGTCCTAGATGAAGTTCCCTCTTTCTCCCCTCTGCCTTCCTAAACACCCTCCTATCCTTTTCTTCCTGTCTTCTATCTCTCTTTAATGTGAGAGAAACATGAGTAAATTTAAATGCTGACAAAAAATTGATTACTGGAGATATTGAAGACACATGAGAGAGCTGGAGAGATGGATGGAACAGAGAAGGCAGAAGAGCAAAAATGGAGGAGTATTAGATAAAAGTAGAGCGACAGGAAGCTGAGGAAGATTTGGTTACTATTTTCTATAAGTAATGATTGAGTTCATATTCTGAAAGTGACATTGGAAGAGGTATCTTGGTAGTTTGAGAAAGTGAAGAAAGTTTGTGGTAGTAATTGTTGACAACTGGAGAAAGTAGGAGCAACTAGAGGAAGTATAAAGGATTCCTGAAAAGCACTGAAAACCCAGTTGAGGCAAAAGATCTTGAATTTGTAATGGTGCCAATTATCAGCAGTGCTTATCAAGCAAAATTTGGTCAGAGAGGAGGAGGATAGGTGAGCTGGGTTGGGTTGAATTTTTTAAGAATATATATAATAAAAGATAAATGAGCTAGAGAGATAAGGGCCTAAAGGATAATTATGAAAATATTTCATGGAGTCGATGTGGGATCTGAAGATAAGGGGTGTTTCGCAGATAGATTACAGATAGATCTGATGGATCAAGAGAAGTTTGATGATTCTTCAGTACTTGGAAATTAGATGAAGACAAAGTATTATGGTAATAATGAAATAGGAGAGGTGGAAGGACGAGTGAGGTTAAGGTGAGAGGAAAATTGTGAACTGATGACTTTATGAAGCATTTGCAGTGATGAGTGCGACAGGAGAGTGTGGCAAATGTGAAGTGGAAATGGAAGTCATTGGAAGTGAGGAAGTCAATAAAATGAGAGGCAAAGATATTAGATGGACATTGGTAGATAATCAGAATAGCTGCGGAACTTAAGCAAGTCTGAGTAATTTAACAAAGCCCTTAATAAATGAGGGACAGTGATCGGGATATTAGTAGATGAAAGTAGTATTGGTGAGGACCAAAAGTAAATAAATGAAAAAATTAATAATTTTCAATAGAAGAAAATTAACTGATTAATACACCTATAAAACAATGTCCAAACTTACAAATAATAAAATGACTGTAAATAGAAAAAATGAGAAACCTTATATTTTATCTATGAAATTATCAGAATTCTAAAAAATCACTGTCAAGGGTGTAATGAAATAGACACTTTAATAAATGTGAATGTAAAGTATTGGAACATTTTGGAAAGTAACAATATTTATTGAATATGTATCAATAAACTTTGACCAGGTAATTCCACTTCTGGGAAACTATTATAAAGGGATTGTACAAAATAATTTCAGTGTTACTTAAAATAATCAAAACTGAAAAGAATCCAAGTACTTAACAAGAGAGGAAATTCTTCTTGTGTAATGTTAAGTAGAAATGTATCTTGCAATATTAAATATACAATATGATCAAATTTTTCAAAACCAAAACCTATGCATTAAAAATAAAAGAAAAAAAGATTGGAACAAAATGTCCTAAGAAGAAAGAAAAATAATACATTTTTCCTCATTTAAAAATATTTTCTTTTGTGTTTTTCAAAGTTTCTCTATTTAGTGATTTATTAATTTTTACTGGAAATATAAAACCAAGTTTATTAACAGTAGAGCTAACCACCAACAGCACTACCACCAACAAAAATTCTAGTGGGTTAAAAATATAAAATAAAATCAAAATAAATGTGAACAAAATAAACAAATAAAATAAGAGAATGATAATCTAAATTAAGATTCTAATGATATTTAAAAGTGGAATTTCATAGGTTGATTTGAAAGTTATTCTTGAGGAGTAAATGAAAAGGGAAACATATACATTGTAAAGTTTAATTTGGTAGAGCCTATTTATAAGTATCTCTAAAATATTTAAGTGTTTAGACCCTTTGACACAGCAATTCCACTTTTGGGATCCTAACTTTAAAAATTGTTAGAACAAGTGCAAAAGATATATTTGTAAGGCTATTTATCATAACATTATTTCTAATAGTAAAATCCTGTAAGTAACCTAAGTGCCTTTCACTGAAGAATGGTTAAATATATCATGCTGCTTCTGTTATGGAATGCTATGCTGGCTCTGAAAAGAATGAGATGTGATATGTGACATTAATGCAAAAGATCTCTAAGACATAGGTGAAAATAACTCATAGCAGTCCTGGCTTCTATCAATAGGTGAAAAAAAAAATCATAGGAGTTCTGGAGTATCAGACTCATCCTCCTGCTGATAACAATGATAAAATTCTGGAGAAAACATTAAAAACAAGATTGTTTAAAGGCAACCAAAATCAGAAACTGGAGGGAGTTTGAACCTTGGAAGGAGACCCCATACAGATTGACAAAACTCATTCTCTGTGTTTCTCCTTATTCTGATTTCTGAAAATTCTGGCTGCACTTGTCTCCAAGCTTTCCTCAATTCAGTGAGACTGTTGGACTCTTTTTGCATTTGCCTTCCTTATTCCAAAATCTGGGAATAATTTCCAGTCAGAGGTCAGAGCCATGACAGGACTCACCTCATTTGATTTCCTTTCTTAAGGATCACAGATCTGTCTTACCTATTGCCCACTATCTGAACATAGTTGTTTTCTATAATTTTTCCACTTTCTAGTTGACAGCAAGAGGTAATTCTAGACCATCTTACATCCCCATGCCTGTAAGTAGAAGTCTCACCTAGAATTTTAGATCCAGCAAAAATATCTTTTGAAAATGAAAGAAAAATAATACATTTTCAGATAAATGGAGGCTGAGAGAACTTGTTGCCAGAAGAATTTGCCACAGTACAAGATATGCTAAAGGAATGTCTTCAAACTGAGGAAATTGATACCAGATGGGAATTCAGGTATATAGGAAGGAGTGGGAAATAATGGAAATATTATATGCACAGGTAAACACAAAATACTAACTTTCTTAAATTCTTCAAGTCATCGAATACTTAAAAGAAAAGTAAAAGCAGTATATTTTGGGGTCTATAACACTTTTAGAGATAAATATGTGACATAGTATCACAAAGGAGAGGGACAGTGCAAACTGAATTTTACCACTATTTCTTACACAATGTGTGAAGTGACATAATATTAATTCAAGAAGACTGTGATTAATTAAGGATGCATACTATAACCCCTAGAGGAAACATGTCAAAGTCCAAAAAGCAAAGCAAAGCAAAATTCCACAAAGCTGTATTAGCTAAACAGCCCATAGAGCAGACAGTACGAGATACTAAAAATTTTATTAACTGAAAAAAAGACATATAGGGAAGAACAAATAAACAAATAGCAAATAGAAAGCAAATAGCATGATAGTAGATTTCATCTCAATTACATCAATAATGTGAATTCAGAGTTTATAAAATGCATAAAAAAGCAAATCCTGGGCTTCCCTGGTGGCGCAGCGGTTGAGAGTCCGCCTGCTGATGCAGGGGACATAGGCTCGTGCCCTGGTCCGGGAAGATCCCACATGCCGCGGAGTGGCTAGGCCTGTGAGCCATGGCTGCTGAGCCTGCATGTCCGGAGCCTGTGCTCTGCAACGGGAGAGGCCAAAACAGTGAGAGGCCCGTGTACCAGAAAAAAAAAAAAAAAAAAGCAAATCCTAACTATTTGCTGCCTACAAGAGATCCACTGAATAATAATAAAGACAGAGTGAACATAAAAAGATGGAAATACACCAAACAGTAAGCATATGAAAGCTGGTATGCTATAGCAATGTCAGACAATACTGACTTCAAGACAAGAAGCATCGTCAGACTTAAAGAGGGTCATTTTATAATTACGACAAGATCAGTTCATCAAGAAGACGTAAAAATCCTAAAGTGAATACACAATGACTCCCCTGGTGGCACGGTGGTTAAGAATCTGCCTGTCACTGCAGGGGACATGGGTTTGAGCCCTGGTCCAGGAAGATACCACATGCCACAGAGCAACTAAGCCCGTGTGCCACAACTACTGAGCCCGTGGGTCACAACTACTGAAGTCTGCATGCCTAGAGCCCATGCTCCACAACAAGAGAAACTACCACAATGAGAAGGCCACGCAACACAAAGTAGAGTAGTCCCCACCTGCCGCAACTAGAGAAAGCCCACGTGCAACAATGAAGACCCAAGGCAGCCAAAAATAAAAATTATTTAATTAATTAATTAAAAAAATAATGATAATATTTCAAAATACATAAAGCAAAAATGGCCAGAATTAAAGGGAGCAATAGATAAATCCCCAAAGTTAAAGATTTTAATAATTCTCTCGGTAATTGGTAGAATAAGTAGACAAAATATCAGCGCAGGTCATCATATAAGATTTGAACAACACTATAAATCAACACGATCCAAGTGAAATTTACAAAACACTATATCCAACAACTGCTGAGTATGTATTTCTTTCAAGAGTGCATGGAACATGCACGAAGATAAATCATATGCTGAACCATAAAACAAATATTAATAAATTTCAACGTCTCAAAATCGTGTTCCCTGTCCACAACCAAATTAAATTAGAAAAAAGCAGCTGAACAATATGTGTAGTATGACCTTATTTATGCTAACCAATATTTTTTTAACATCTTTATTGGAGAATAATTGCTTTACAATGGTGTGCTAATTTCGGTTTTATAACAAAGTGAATCAGTTATACATATACATATGTCCCCATATCTCTTCCCTCTGCGTCTCCCTCCCTCCCACCCTCCATATCCCACCCCTCTTGGTGGTCACAAAGCACGGAGCTGATCTCCCTGTGCTATGCGGCTGCTTCCCACTAGCTATCTATTTTAATTTTGGTAGTGGATATATGTCCATGCCACTCTCTCACTTTGTCACAGCTTACCCTTCCCCCTCCCCATATCCTCAAGTCCATTCTCAAGTAGGTCTGTGTCTTTATTCCTGGTTTACCCCTAGGTTCTTCATGACATTTTTTTTTCTTAAATTCCATATATATGTGTTAGCATATGTGTATGGTGTTAGGGAGTGTTCTAATTTCATACTTTTACATGTACCTGTCCAGTTTTCCCAGCACCACTTATTGAAAAGGCTGTCTTTTCTCTACTGTATATTCTTGCCTCCTTTATCAAAGATAAGGTGACCATACATGCGTGGGTTTATCTCTGGGCTTTCTATCTTGTTCCATTGATCTAATTTTCTGTTTTTGTGCCAGTACCATACTGTCTTGATTACTATAGCTTTGTAGTATAGTCTGAAGTCAGGGAGCCTGATTCCTCCAGCTCCGCTTCTCGTTCTCAAGACTGCTTTGGGTATTCGGGGTCTTTTTTTTTCCAAACAAATTGTGAAATTTTTTGTTCTAGTTCTGTGAAAAATGCAAGTGGTAGTTTGATAGAGATTGCATTGAATCTGTAGATTGCTTTGGGTAGTAGAGTCATTTTCACAGTGTTGATTCTTCCAATCCAGAAACATGGTATACCTCTCCATCTATTTGTATCATCTTTAATTTCTTTCATCAGTGTCTTCTCATTTTCTGCATACAGGTCTTTTGTCTCCTTAGATAGATTTATTCCTAGATATTTTATTTTTTCTTCTTGCAATGGTAAATGAGAGTGTTTTCTTGATTTCACTTTCAGATTTTTCATCATTAGTGTATAGGAATGCGAGAGATTTCTGTGCATTAATATTGTATCCTGCTACTTTACCAAATTCATTGATTACCTCTAGTAGTTTTCTGGTAGCATCTTTAGTATTCTGTATGTATAGTATCATGTCATCTGCAAACAGTGACAGCATTACTTCTTCTTTTCCAATTTGGATTCCTTTTATTTCTTTTTCTTCTCTGATTGCTGTGGCTAAAACTTCCAAAACTATGTTGAATAATAGTGGTGAGAATGGGCAACCTTGTCTTGTTCTTGATCTTAGTGGAAATGGTTTCAGTTTTTCACCATTGATGATTATTTTGGCTGTGAGTTTGTATTATATGGCTATGATGTTGAGGAAAGTTCCCTCTATGCCTACTTTCTGCAGGGTTATTTTTTTATCATAAATGGGTGTTGACTTTTGTCAAAACTTTCTCTGCATCAATTGAGATGATCATATGGTTTTTCTCCTTCAATTTGATAATATGGTGTATCACATTGATTGATTTGCATATATTGAAGAATCCTTGCATTCCTGGAATAAACCTCACTTGATCATGGTGTATGATCCTTTTAATGTGCTGTTGGATTCTGTTTGCTAGTATTTTGTTGAGGATTTTTGCATCTATGTTCATCAGTGATATTGGCCTGTAGTTTTCTTTCTTTGTGACATCCTTGCCTGGTTTTGGTATCAAGGTGATGGTGGCCTTGTAGAATGAGTTTGGGAGTGTTCCTCCCTCTGATATATTTTGGAAGAGTTTGAGAAGGATAGGTGTTAGCTCTTCTCTAAATGTTTGATAGAATTCGCCTGTGAAGCCATCTGGTCCTGGGCTTTTGTTTGTTGGAAGATTTTTAATCACAGTTTCAATTTCAGTGCTTGTGATTGGTCTATTCACATTTTCTATTTCTTCCTGGTTCAGTCTTGGCAGGTTGTGCATTTCTAAGAATTTGTCCATTTCTTCCAGGTTGTCCATTTTATTGGCATAGAGTTGCTTGTAGTAATCTCTCATGATCTTTTGTATTTCTGCAGTGTCAGTTGTTACTTCCCTTTTTTCATTTCTAATTCTATTGATTTGAGTCTTCTCCCTTTTTTTCTTGATGAGGCTGGCTAATGGTTTGTCAATTTTGTTTATCTTCTCAAAGAACCAGCTTTTAGTTTTATTGATCTTTGTTATCATTTTCTTCATTTCTTTTTCATTTATTTCTGATCTGATCTTTATGATTTCTTTCCTTCTGTAAACTTTGGGGGTTTTTGTTCTTCTTTCTCTAATTGATTTAGGTGCAAGATTAGGTTGGTTATTTGAGATGTTTCTTGTTTCTTAAGGTAGGATTGTATTGCTATAAACTTCCTCTTAGAACTGCTTTTGCTGCATCCCATAGGTTTTGGGTCATCGTGTTTCCATTGTCATTTGTTTCTATGTATTTTCTGATTTCCTCTTTTATTTCTTCAGTGATCACTTGGTTATTAAGTAGTGTATTGTTTAGCCTCCATGTGTTTGTATGTTTTACAGATGTTTTCCTGTAATTGATACTAGTCTCATAGCACTGTGGTCAGAGAAGATACTTGATACGATTTCAGTTTTCTTAAATTTACCAAGGCTTGATTTGTGACCCAAGATATGATCTATCCTGGAGAATGTTCCATGAGCACTTGAGAAGAATGGGTATTCTGTTGTTTTTGGATCGAATTTCCTATAAACATCAATTAAGTCCACCTTGTTTAATGTTTCATTTAAAGCTTGTGTTTCCTTACTTATTTTCATTTTGGATGATCTGTCCATTGGTGAAAGTGGGGTGTTAAGTCCCCTACTATGATCGTGTTACTGTAGATTTCCCCTTTTATGGCTGTTAGTATTTGCCTTATATATTGAGGTGCTCCTATGCTGGGTGCATAAATATTTACAATTGTTATATCTTCTTCTTGGATTGATCCCTTTATCATTATGTAGTGTCCTTCTTTGTCTCTTGTAATAGTCTTTGTTTTAAAGTCTGTTTTGTCTCATATGAGAACTGCTACTCCAGCATTCTTTTGATTTCCATTTGCATGGAATATTTTTTTCCATCCCTTCACTTTTGGAGTGTATGTGTAGCTAGGTATGAAGAGGATCTCTTGTAGACTGCATATATACGGGTCTTGCTTTTGTATCCATTCAGCCAGTCTATGTATTCTGCTTGGAGCATTTAGTCCATTTACATTTAAGGTAATTGTCAATATGTATGTTCCTATTACCATTTTCTTAATTTTGGGGGGTTTATTATTGTAGATTTTTTCCTTCCCTTGTGTTTCCTGCCTAGAGAATTTACTTTAGCATTTGTTGTAAACCTGGTTTCGTGGTGCTGAATTCTCTTAGCTTTTGCTTGTCTGTAAAGCTTTTAATTTCTCCGTCAAATCTGAATGAGATCCTTGCTAGGTGGAGTAATGTTGGTTGTAGGTTTTTCTCTTTCATCATTTTAAATATGTCCTGCCACTCCCTTCTGGCTTGCAGAGTTTCTGCTGAAAGATCAGCTGTTGTCCTTATGGGGATTACCTTATGTGTTACTTGTTGTTTTTCCCTTGCTGCTTTTAATATTTGTTCTTTGTATTTAATTTTTGATAGTTTGATTAATATGTGTCTTGGTGAGTTTCTCCTTGGATTTATCCTGTATGGGACTCTCTGTGCTTCCTGGACTTGATTAACTCTTTCCTTTCCCATATTAGGGAAGTTTTCAACTATAATGTCTTCAAATATTTTCTGAGTCCCTTTCTTTTATCTTCTTCTGCTGGGACCACTATAATTCGAATGTTGGTGCATTTAATGTTGTCCCAGAGGTCTCTGAGCCTGTCCTCTATTGTTTTCATTCTTTTTTCTTTATTCTGCTCTGCAGTAGTTATTTCCACTATTTTATCTTCCAGGTAACTTATCCGTTCTTCTGCCTCAGTTATTCTGCTATTTATTCCTTCTAGCGAATTTTTAATTTCATTTATTGTGTTGTTCATCTCCGTTTGCTTGCTTTTTAGTTCTTCTAGGTCCTTGTTAAGCGTTTCTTGTGTTTTTGCCATTCTATTTCCAAGGTTTTGGAGCATCTTTACTATCATTTTTCTGAATTCTTTTTCAGGTAGACTGCCTATTTCTTCTTCATTTGTTAGGTCTGATGGGTTTTTGCCTTGCTCCTTCATCTGCTGTGTGTTTCTCTGTCTTCTCATTTTGCTTAGCTTACTGTTTTGGGGGTCTCCTTTTTGCAGGCTGCAGGTTCATAGTTTCTGTTGCTTTTGGTATCTGTCCCTAGTGGCTAATGTTGGTTCAGTAGGTAGTCTAGACTTCCTGGTGGAAGGGACTAGTGCCTGTGTTTTGGTGGATGAGGCTGTTTCTTGTCTTTCTGGTGGGCAGATCCATGTCTGGTGGTGTATTTTGGGGTGTCTGTGGCCTTATTATAATTTGTGGCATCCTCTGTGTTAATGGGTGGGGTTGTGTTCATTTCTTGCTAGTTGTTTGGCATAGGGTGTCCTGCACTGTAGCTTGCTGGCCGTTGAGTGGACCTGCGTTTTGGTGTTGAGATGGAGATCTGTGGGAGATTTTCACTGCTTGATATTATGTGGAGCTGGGAGGTCTCTTGTGGACCAATGTCCTGAACTTGGCTCTCCCACCTCAGAGGCACAGCCCTGATGCCCGGCTGGAGCACCAAAAACCTGTCATTCATGCGGCTCAGAATAAAAGGGGGAAAAAAAAGAAAGAAAGGAGAAGATAAAATAAAATAAAGTAAAATAAACTAGTTATTAAAATTAAAAATTAATTATGAAGAAGAAAAAAATATTTTTAAGTAAAAAAAAAAAAAAAAAAAAGGACAGACAGAACCCTAGGACAAATGGTAAAGGCCAAGCTATACAGACAAAATCACACACAGAAGCTTACACATACACACTCACAAAAAGAAAAAGGGAAAAAGATATATATATCTTTGCTCCCAAAATCCACCTCCTCAATTTGGGGTGATTCGGTGTCTATTCAGATATTCCACAGGTGCAAGGTACATCAGGTTGATTGTGGAGATTTAATCCACTGCTCCTGAGGCTGCTGGGAGAGATTTCCCTTTCTCTTCTTTGTTCGCACAGCTCCCATGGTTCAGCTTTGGATTTGGCCCCGCCTCTGTGTGTAGGCCGCCTGAGGGCGTCTGTTCTTCACTCAGGCAGGACAGGGTTAAAGAGCCGCTGATTTGGGGGCTGTGGCTCACTCAGGCCGGGGGCAGGGAGGGGTACAGATGTGGGGCGAGCCTGTGATGGCAGAGGCTGGTGTGATGTTCCAACAGCCTGAGGCGCACCGTGCGTTCTCCCTGGGAAGTTTTCTCTGGATCATGTGACCCTGGCAGTGACGGGCTGCACAGGCTCCCGGGAGGGGATGTGTGGATAGTGACCTGTGTTTGCTTACAGGCTTCTTGGTGGCGGCAGCAGCAGCCTTAGCGTCTCATGCCCATCTCTGGGGTCCATGCTGATAGTCACGGCTCGTGCCCGTCTCTGGAGCTCCTTTAAGAGGCACTCTTAATCCCCTCTCTTTGTGTACCAGGAAACAAAGAGGCAAGAAAAAGTCTCTTACCTCTTCCGCAGGTCCAGATCTTTTCCCGGACTCCCTCCCGGCTAGCCATGGCGCACTAGTCCCTTCAGGCTGTGTTCACGCGGCCAACCCCAGTCCTCTTCCTGGGATCCGACCTCCGAAGCCAGAGCCTCAGCTCGCAGCCCCTCCTGCCCCGGCGGGTGAGCAGACAAGCCTCTTGGGCTGGTGAGTGCTGGTTGGCGCTGATCCTCTGTGTGGGAATCTCTCTGCTCTGCCCTCTACACCCCTGTTTTTGTGCTCTCCTCCATGGCTCCGAAGCTGCTCCCCTCTGCCACCCCTATTCTCCGCCCTCAAAGGGGCTTTGTAGTGTGTGCAAACCTTTCCTCCTTCACAGCTCCCTCCCACTGGTGCAGGTCCCATCCCTATTCTGTGGCTCTGTCTTTTCTTTTGCCCTACCCAGGTACGTGGGGAGGTCTGAGGTCTTCTGTCAGCATTCAGTAGGTGTTCTGTAGGAGCTGTTCCACATGTAGATGTATTTCTGATGTACCTGTGGGGAGGAAGGTGATATCCGCGTCTTACTCTTCCGCCATCTTGAAGCTCCTCCTCTCTTGTTTTTATATTTTGGAAGTGATATATGTTTTATTATGAGTGTCTTTAAAAATATGGCAATGGTTGGTAAAGAAATATAGAAAATGAAATAAAACTCTAAATTAGGAGGGAACAAGTAAAGAAAGAGCAGTAACTTAAAAATCAGAAAAAAATAAGTTGAAGGACAGGGAAAGGGAGAAAATATTAAAGTAAGTAGGAAACAAAGTAAGATGAAAGGAATAAAAGCAATTATATCAGTTACCTAAATATAAATGAAACTAATTTTCTCATTTAAAAACAGAAATGTCACTAAAAAACAGAAATTACAGTTTAAAAAATACTAGGTATATGTTGTTTATAAGAAACAATGTAGGGGCTTCCCTGGTGGCACAGTGGTTAAGAATCTGCCTGTTAACACAGGGGACACAGGTTCGAGCCCTACTCCAGGAACATCTCACATGCTGCGGAGCAACTAAGCCCATGCGGCACAACTACTGAGCCTGCACTGTAGAGCCCACGAGCCACAACTACTGAAGCCCGCATTCCTAGAGTCCATGCTCCACAACAAGAGAAGCCAACACAATGAGAAACCCGTGCACCACAATGAAGAGTAGCCCCCAGCTTGCTGCAAATAGAGAAAGCCCATGCACAGCAACAAAGATCAAATGCAGCCAAAAATAAAATAAATAAATAAAATAAATAAATTTATTAAAAAAAGAAACAATGTAATAAAGAAGGTGTAAGGTGATAAAGAAAGAGATTGTTGAAGAAATACCAGGTAAATAAAACCTGAAAACAAGCAAAGGTACAAGATAGACATATTTAGCTATATAAACATATTAAGGGAAATAAGACATATTGCCTGGAAAAACATACCATAAAAAAAGTTGACAGTCTAATTATAGATAATAAAACATATTTCAAATAAGCATATGATAGATAAAAATTTAATGTCTATTACACAAAGAACTCATATAAATTGATAACAAGAAAACAAATATTCCAATAGAAAAAATATCAGAATATTAAAATGCAGTTCATGAAGGAGCCCATCTAAATAACTGTTAAACACTAAAAGTGTGCTAAACTTCCCTAGTAGTAAGGAAAATGCAAAGTTAAAAAAATGAGCTACATACATTTTACATTGATCAGATTGGTAAACTTTAAAAGTAGTAACCCCAAATGTTAGTAAGCATGAGAGGGTAAAGCTATATAAAGCTGATGGAAATGTAAAAGCTTACAATCTTTTTGGAAAGCAATGTGATGATAGATTTTAAATTTATATATATATATATATATATATATATATATATATATATATATATATACACACACACACACACACACACCCCTTTGGTCTAGCAATTTTACTCTTGGGAATCTATTCTGTAGAACTAAAGGGAAACATTAATATGTATTATTACAGCAACTTTCTTAATGTTAAAAAAACCAGATGCAAGTAAATGCCTCTTGATATGGGTATATTTGAATACATTTTTAAAGAGAAAACTTTTTATTATGGAAAATTTAAACATACATAAAAGTGAACGACATAACAAAATGAATCCCTATAAATTCATCAAATCACATGGAAAATTATGACCATTTTTTCTGATTTTATCTTATGTGTCTACCCTCCAATTTTTTTCTTCCTGGAATATCAAAAGATATAATTTCACCCATAAATACTTCAAATAAGAATTCTTAATAAAACTACAATATCACTATACCTAGGAAAATTAATAGTAATTCATTAATATCTAACATCACTTGTTCAAATTTCCTCTTCGATTTAAAAATTCTTTTTACAGTTGATTTGTTTGAATCAGAATCCACACAAGACCTACATGTTTCATCTTGTTGGTATATTTCTCAAGTCTCTTTTCATCTGTAAGAGTTCCCTGCCTCCTGTTTTATGCAATTTATTTGTTGAGAAAACTTGGTTATTTGTTTTGTAGCATTTTCTACATTCTAGATTTAGCTGTTTGCTTCCTTGTGGTCTTCTTTAACATACTACTTGATTCCTCATTTTTTTTTCTTGTAAACTAGTCAGCCATTAGATACCGAGGGTCTACTAGATTTTAGTTAAATTATTTAGATAGAAATATTTCATAGGTGGTGCTAAATACTTCCTGTTACAACACATTTGTAGGCATATAATGTCTAATTTTCCCACTTTTCAGTGTTAATGTTGATTAGTGGGTTCACATGTTATTGGTATGATCACCAACCTAGTCTTCACCTAAAGGGTTTAGCATCCATTGATCATTATTTCCTAGATCCATTATTTCATCAGGTTTTCTGGTTTAATACATTTTGGTACATGTATACCATGAAATAGTATTTTTCAACTATTACAAATAATAATAGCTAATGTTTTTATGGAGCTTACTTTGAGTAATGTTCTGTTCTAATCACTCTATATCAATAAGCAGATTCAACTCAAGGGTGTTGTTCTTCAGGATTTTGTCAATTGGAAGGCATCTTCTTCCAATCCTAACTAGAAAAAAACCCAAAACATTTCAAAGACCTTGTAATTTTTCACCCCATTCCAAGGATATTGGCTTACACCAATAGCCATAGTTTCCCATTATTTTATCTTTCTTTACCTAACGGTTACTATACCTGGTTTCTAGAACTTATATACTGAAGACCTATTCTAAGCAGAACTCAAGGTTGAACAACAGAGCATACAGTATACCTGATGGTTCACAAATTTATATCTCCAGTTCTGAACTCTTACCTCAAATCCCAAGCTCAAATATCCAACTACCAACTGTTTATTAAGCCTCTTAAACTTCACAGGTTCGGAAATTGCAGACAAAATTGTAAGCATCACCTCTCTACCTCTAGCTCTTTTTGTATCATTCTCTTCCTGATTTATTGCACTTTGCCACACTGGCCTTCTATTTACTTGAAAACACCAATCTTGTACCAAACCCAGGGGCTTTCCACTGTCTGTTCTCTCTGTCCCAGAAACTCTTCCCTCCAATTTATACATGGCTAACTTCTTCACCACATTCAGGTCTCAGTTCTAATGTCATGTCCTCAGTGGACCCTTCCCTGACTAAACTAACTCAAGCAGTCCCCTTCTCCATGTTTTAATATCCCACTATGTTTCATTTTATTTATAACACTTTCACTATCGGAATTTTTATCTTATTTATTTTTATTGTCTGTCCCTCTCCACTATTCACATACTCTATTAGAGTAAGGACATTATCTGTTTTCTTTACCATGTATCTTTAGGCAACAAGAAATTACTGTGTGGTACACAGTAACTGCAGAGTATCAACTTTGTTTTCAATAAATTATTGAATGATATTATTTTTCAATGAGTTCAACACAACCAGTGTTTTAAAACTGTAGAACATATCACCATTTCTTGTGTTGAGCATTAGAGAAAGTAGTTGGTTTGTTTAAAGGCCATGTTGTACAAATAGTATGCATCTTTAATCCCTAGATTCAAATTAAGAGTGGTATATTGTGGCATAACGGATTTGAAACCTACAAACGAGAAACCAGATTCATACCTTCTGTTTCACTCTCACTCTGTGGTTTTTTCCAATTATAACTTTAGCCTCATTTTAGCTTGTCCTCCCCATAGATAAGATTTATTAAGATACCCAATTACAGAATTATCCTTGTTTTCTGACAGCACCCAATTCAGAGCAAAACGCTACTTCCTTGGACCCTCTCCAAAATCACTCAACCAAGATCCAAATCCTTTAATAAGTTCTTTCTGATACTCTCTTACTGAGACACCCCAGGATTCCCCATGATGTGTATTCTCTCTTCCGGCAACTGGTAATAAACACAACTTGTTCAATTACCTGTGTTCTTGGGTCTTTGGCTGTAGGACACTGTTGCACCTGACAGCTTGTTACACCTGGTGGCAAGTGGTAAAATCTCATCTATACCCAGGTAACCCCATATAAGGGAAATTCAAGGGCTCCTCTTGGGTTACTTGACATAGCAGTGATACACTATACACCTAAGCAGAGAGCTGCAGCTGCTAAGATCTGCTGTTAGAAATATTGTGTCTTCTTCCTCCAAAAGACCACAGCCCGGTATCTGAGGGCAGTGACACTGAAACTGTAATGTGCATATGAATCACCTGCAGATCTTGTTTAAAAAATATACAGGTCCTTTCTGTAGGTTTGGATGGGATCTGACATTTTACATTTTTAACAAGTTCCAGAGTGATACTAAACTTTGAGTGGTAAGTTTTTAAAGGACCTAGAGACCCCTACTCCCTCTTTTCCCTTAATGAGGATGCTCAGATGACCACCAGATAGGTAAGATGTAAGTTATGTCCTGGAATGATACAATTCTTCTGCCCTTTCTTCCTATTTTGGGCCAAAGGGTAGAAAAAGGTGGAAGCCTTTGTATTTAAATTAGAAGTGTATATATGCTTGTGTTCCTATGCTTTAGGCACAACCAAAAGCAAAAAAATATTTGAGATTGACTTGTAACAACGTGTGTTACCTGAGAGTTTTTTTTTTTTTTTTTTTTTGGATTCCCTCAGAAACAAACGCTGAGACAAAGATTGAGAGTCAGTTGGGAGGTGATTCCAGGAAACACCAGTAGGGAAATAGGGAAGTAGGCAAGAAAAAGAAGGAAGGCAATAGAGAATAAATTATCAAGCAATTTACCACTGTGGGCAACAGAAAAGTAATCCCATTAAAGAACTCTGGAGGTCTGTGCTGACCATACCTTAGAATTACCTCAAGAGAGGGGTGAGTATTCTTCATTGGTTGAGGCTTGCTTCTAGGGCCATTAACTCCTATCACTTTTGCCTAGCGTTGATGGCAAGTCTATTGGGCTACCAGGCTGGGGTGGGGTGGCAGACCTCTATTAAGGAGTGACACTTATTCACAATAAGCAGGCTTCAGCTTAGAGGTGAGCACTGAGAAGTTGTGGGTGGGACTGGACAGCACTGCTTCCTGAGCAGCAGGGGCTCTTCACTAGTACACAGGTGAGAGGTATTTCATCTATTACCATCAAGAAACAGATGTTTCTGATCAAGGGAAGAAACTGCCTGAAGCTAGCTCCTGTCACCAACAACCTTTTCCATTGAGAGTTGACAGTAGGGCCTCCTGAGAGACCCTGAGGCATCATTTCAAATGGCTGAGACCTTGCTCTTCAGATAAAAGCTCTCTTCTCTTTATCCTCAGCCACCTATCTATCTAGTAATACCCATTCTGCAAATCTAACCAGGTGAACTCTCCACGTTCTTTACAAGCAGTTTATTCATGACTCTTGGTTCAGCAATGAACTGTGTGGTAATTCACACTCTCTCCATTTCTTTCCAGACTCCTTTCTCACTATCATAATTGGAGAGGCATATGGGCTATGATGCAGTAATGATCCTATTAACCAACAGTTCTTTAAAATGATCACTCAGGTCATTAATCTCCTACAAAGCAATCCTCCTAGATTGTTCCCGAAATGCCCTTGAATCATCTAACATGATGCTGGGCTGCTCCCCTTGGGCACATCCCACGAGCCAGGCCTGTAGGGACTGACTTCAGTTTTCACCTCAAACTCTCCTTCTGCTCAGATGTTGGGGATCAGGCCATGGGTGTTTCTAAGACAAGACCAAGGAGGAGGGACTAAGGGGTTGTGGGTTTTTTTTTTTTTTTTTGAAGAATATCTGGCCTCTCATGCTTACAGAAGCCTCCATGCCACAGACTTGATCCCGAGACATAGATCTATATCTGCAACAACGTCCACCGCCAAGGCCTAGGTTAGGCCACAGCTACTAGCGTTACACTTGGTCCCAGAAGTTCCTAAATTGTTGCATTTTCCTTCTCCTCTGGGATAAAATTCAGTATTAGTGAGAAATCAATGAAAGGGGTCGATGAACTACTGTTCAAGTGTCTCACATACTATTAAATTTTCAAAACTTCCACAGCTCATATTAGTTAGAAAGCTCCTGCTTTTGCTGCTCTAAATGAGAATGGTTTGCTAATTTTAACTCAGAAGAGTGGTTAGGACTCTGCGTTTTCACTGCTGAGGGCCTGGGTTCAATCACTGGTTGGGGAACTAAGATCCCTCAAGCAGCACGGTGTGGCTGGGGGGGAAAAACAACTTAACAACTCCAACACAAATGTTGAAGATCTTTTTCCTCACTCTTGATATTGCCATGAATTAAACTTACAGATTCCTGTCACCCTTATAATTTTCACTCACTTGGTTGACCTAGAGATTTCCATAAGTTGGTCCGAGCTGCACATAACATATCCAGCCTGGAGACTGAATCCTGAGAATTCCCTTTGCCTTTTCCTAGTAGCCCTGTGCCATGGGAGCAAGGATGTTTTGTTCTGGCTTTGGCACTATTGCAGCTTCTCAGTACTCAGGACTGACCTTCCAGGATGTCACTTCCCGCACTGGATAGCCTTTCCCACATCCATACTTTCCCTCTCCCCATGCAGCTGTCTATGCAGAAAAGGGGGTGACCCAAAGAATTTTTTTTTTGCCCACCAAATGCTAATCATTGATATTTCTATCTGCTTTCAGCCTCATGCCTCCTTCCAGTTTTCTAAGCAGATTCTGTTTGCAGATATTTACCCCACAAATGTAGGTATTGTTATCATTATGTTTTCTTACATATGTAGCTGGTTTATGCTATTCCTTTTGCTTACAGAGTATGCCTAACTCAGCTGCATCAATTAAGATCCATTCTTGTGTCTTTGAGAACATCCGTATTTCTACCTTTTTCATCAAAGTTTCCTTTATCCTTTGAAAAGTACTCTGATTCATGTCTTTTCCCAACTTAAAATATTGAAACTTAGGATAGTACTGGTAGAAAAAAGCATTAACAAACACTTAATACTGCCAATCCTTTCATAGATGGGGATATTAAGGCCCAGAAAAGTTGTGACTAAGCAAATGCCAAAAGCTATTAGCAGCGCTCGGACCTGAATCCGATATATCACAGTTGTATCAAGTGCTGTTTCCTCAAAGAGAGAAGCCCTGTGGGTTGTAAGCACCTGAAGTTTTATCAACATAGGACACACCACATTCTGTCATTTGTGTATCAATACATGTTTTGTTGTCTTATGTCCATTCTGAGATTGGAAGCTCTTCACAGGCAGAGGTTGAGTCTCCCTCATTTCTGTATTTCCTTTATTATTAGGCACAGTACCCTGCCCTGAGAAACAGCTGGGGCTCACTAAATGTTTAACCAGTAAACAATGCATGAACAAATGAGTGAATGCTCTTTTGCTAACAGTTATAAGGCAATACAGTTTAACTGGAAGAAGTAATGGATGGTTTGGAATGCCTGTTGTTCTGTACCACATTACCTAAACAGCTGGTTAATTTAAGTAATGTGAGTCAAACCAATGTTTTGTCATCACAGAGACAAAAACTGGCTCATTAACTGGATTGTTCACTTTCTAGTTTGTGGCTTTGAGATCAAATAGATAGAAACTCATAGTGTTTTGCATTTTTCCCAAATAAAGCAATGTTTAATTGGGTGGTCTTGACCATGTAACTTAAAGTCCCCTTGGGTCTTCTCCTTTTCATCTACTAAACGGTGTAGTCAATTCTACCCTCTCGTTGCCTCAGAAGGAAATTGCCATGCCAACATTTTTAATTAATTAATTAATTAATTAATTAATGGCTGCTTTGGGTCTTCGTTGCTGTGAGCAGCCTTTCTCTAGTTGCGGCGAGCGGTGGCTACTCTTCGTTGTGGTGTGTGGGCTTCTCACTGTGGTGTCTTCTCTTGTTGGGGAGCATGGGCTCTAGGCATGTGGGCTTCAGTAGTTGCAGCATGCAGGCTCAGTAGTTGTGGCTCATGGGCTCTAGACTGCAAACTCAGTAATTGTGGTACATGGGCTTAGTTGCTTTATAGCATGTGGGATCTTCCCAAACCAGGGCTTGAACCCATGTCCCCTGCATTGGCAGGCAGATTCTTAACCACTGCACCACGAGGGAAGTCCAGCCATGGCAACATTTTTATAAAAGAGGATTTTATGGAGAGAAATAAAGGGACAAGTGGCCCAGTTCCTATCTCTTTCCAAGGAAGATTGTGTAAATGAATTGTTTTATTCTAATATATCAACCCAGCTTTGTGTTAGAGTTTGGCAATTTATGTGGCATGAACTCCTCAACATCATCCTTATTGTCACATCCTGACTCTTTGGTTGATTTACTAAATAATGTGATTACAAATAAAGACATTTGATGGATATTCTGGGGTTCCTTGGTTCCTGGGGTTCCTCGGTTCCTGTGGTTCCTTGGGCTATAAGACACATACACACACACACAAAGAGAAAGAGAGAGACAGAGGTATTTGCTTTTGAATATCTTCAGACTCCTTGGAAATTGGATTTCTGGGTTTTGCCAAAAAAAATTAATTATTGACTTAAACTGGCATATAATCTATTCTTGTGAGTTGTCAAAGGGAAAATTCTCAGTTTGAGTTCTAAAGGGGATCATATGTTCTAAAAACCTGACTGACTCATACTTGATGAATGTTGCTTCTTTCTCTTCATGCCTTATACCAAGTCTGTTAAGTCTTAGTCTTCTCAAGCTTTCTCTGCTTCTATTTTCTCCCTCCCCTAAATCATTGTGTACATTACTATTAAATGTATCTTCAAAAAACACATCTTTGATAAAATCCCTCTCAAATACCTTCAATCATTTATTATTGGCTATATCAGGGTTGGTAAACCATGGTGTGATGACCAAATTCAACCTACTATCTGTTTTCATAAATGAAATGTATTAGAGCACAGACATGTTTATTTATTTTCTTATTGCCTATGGCTGCTTTTGCGTTATAGTAGCTGAGTTGAGCGGTTGCCACAGAGACGGTATCCCTCACGAAACCTAAAATTTCCACTGTCTTGCCCTTTACAGAATTAAAGAAAAAAGTTAGCTGACCTCTGAACTACAGGACAAAAGAAAAACTCTACAGCATGGCATTTATGGCCTTCTGTAAATGGTAGTTAGTGCATAGTGGGTGATCAATAAAAGTATAAGATATGTAAAATTTTATGCTGGAAATAAATCCTGCACTATTAATTCCTAGCTCAGTCTCTTAGCTTCAGCAGTCTCCTGTCCTATGGGGAGACAGCATACAGTGAATTGTCAGGGCATGTACATAGCCTGTGCATTCCAACATGCCTGGGTTCAAGTTCAAACTTTGGCATTTAGTAGCTGTGTGACTTTGACTAAGTTAGTTTTCTTTTCTGAATCCTGGTTTCCTTATTTATAAAATGACTTCAAGGGGTTCTAAGAATAAAATGAAGTAACACGTTTAAAGTACCTAGTACAGGGGACTTCCCTGGTAGCACAGTGGTTGAGAGTCTGCCTTCCAGTGCAGGGATCCCTGGTTGGGGAACTAGATCTCACATGCGTGCCACAACTAAGAGTTCACATGCCACAACTAAGGCGGCTGCCTGCTGCAACTAAGACCCAGCACAACCAAAATAAAAAATAATAATATTAAAATACCTAGTACAGTGCCTGAAACATAATAGTTCTGAATATGTGAAAGAAAGCCTGTTGCATAGTTTCTTGATTAGTACAGGAGCTAGGATTGACTGGAAAACATGGTATATTTGTCAGCTTGCACTGACATAACAATATATCACAGACTGGGTGTCTTACACAACATAAATTTATTTTCTCACAGTTCTGGAGGTTGAGATACCCATCAAGATGCTAGCCAGTCTGGTTTCTGGTGAAGTCTCTCTTCCTGGCTTTCAAATGGCCACTTTCTGGCCATGTCCTCACATGGTGGAATAAGAGAGAGAGAGAGAGAGGGAGAGAGACAGAGAGAGAAGGAGAGAGAGAGAGAGGGAGAAGGAGAGAGTGCTCTGTTGTCTCTTCTTATAAGGATACTAATCATATTGGGTCAGGGTCCACCCTTATGATCTTATTTAACCTTAAGTATCTCCTTGTAGGTTTTATCTTCAAATACAGTCACATTGGGGATCAGGATTTCAGTGTATGAATTTTGGGGGCACATAATTCCGTCCATAGCACATGGCATACAGAGAGTGGTGATTCAGGTTGTATTTGGTGGATTGGCCATCGTGTCTCCCACAGAGTGGATTTAACCTTTAAATGAGGTGTGCATTTGGTTTTCAAATTTCAAAACCATGACATCTTAGCATAATATAACATTTATGTATATTGTTAAGCCACAAAACATATTATAGGACTATGTATATGTGGTAGGATTACATTTTTGATAAAAATATACAGAAAAAAAGACTGGAAGGATATATGTGCACAAATTAAATGAAATTATTACTATGCAGTAGGATAATGGGCAATTAGGTTTTTTCTTTTTTCTTTCTTGCTTTTTATATAATAAATATGAATTGTGTATTTTAAAGTAAAGACGTGAATAAGAACATGATTAAAAAACTTAAAATAAGTACAAAAAACACACATTCTGACAGTGTTCAAACTTTTTAGTTATTTAAGTTTTGAAGGTGAATTTCCCATAACATAAAGTATGCAAATCAGTGGTATTCCATACATTCAAATGTTGTGCAACTATCACTTCTGTCCATAACTTTTAAAAACATCTTTTTTGAGGTATAACTTGCATGTCATAAAATTCCTCCATCTAAAACACACAAGTCAGTGAGTTTTATAAATGTAGAGCTATACAACCAAAACTGAAATCCAGTTTTAGATCATTTCCATCACCCAAATAAGATTCTTGTGTACATTTAGATTTTACTCCCATTTTCACTTCTAGCTTCATGCAAATACTAATCAACTCTCTGTCTTCTTAGATTTGCCTTTTTTAGACATTTCACATATATGGAATTACACCAAACGTAATCTTTTGTTTTGGCCTCTTTCACTTTACATAATATTTTTGAGGTTTATCCCTGTCATAGTAAGTATCAGTCGTATCAAGTATCAGTGTTTCATTCCTTTTTTTTTGCCTTTCCTCAATAGTATTTCATTGTATGGATAAATCATATTTTGTTTTACTCATGAACACTTGAGTTATTTCTATATTTTGCCTATTATGAATAATTCTGCTATAAACATTCACATGCAGGTATTTGTGTAAACAAATAATTTCATTTTCCTTGGGTAGGATCTTAAAAGTGGAATTACTGGGTTGTATGGTAAACTTATGTTTACTTTTTCATGAAACTGTCACATTGTTTACTTTATAACTTGGTTTTTAATTTATACAAGCATGGGACAAAAACAACTACATCTTTGCTTTCATAAGTTGTGTAGCCTACGCTGAGTTCCTATGGCTTCTACATCTGTTTCCTCATCTATAAAATAGGGACACACATGGAACTTATACCACGGAGCTGCTGTAAGGATTAAAGGTATAATGTGTTAAACACTTAGAAAGTGATTTATATGGTTACATGTAGAAATATTTATAGCTATGTGTTCACAGACGTGTTAGTGTACATGCATATATTTCCTTGTTCTGTCAGGTAAGAGGAACTAGAAACAATGGCACACTTAGAGCTCAGATCTTGGTTTCTAACACCATTCTCCAATAAACGTATCCAGGGCTGCTTGGAGAAATGGTTGATTCTAGGAATAGAGAGGAAACACTCAAGATGATCCTAGAGAATCTACTAGTGCCAGAAAGTAAGGAAGTGTTTAAAAATAACAATAAAAAACTAATAATAGGGGTATGTCCATTGGACAAAAGAACCAACTGAAATAGCTCTCGATGGCTAAAACTAAAAAAAAATTGAGCACCGAAATACACAAAGTAGTATTGGATTATAACCCAAAGTATAAAATAATTATCCATAAGACCACACAGATATAAATTTTCAAAAAGTAAGTTGATGAAGAGTTTGACATGGAAGAATAACTAAGATAAAGCCCAGGGTAGGGTTAGTACAAAAATTCCATCTTATTCTCTATGCTCCTATAGATGGACTGTATATTTCTTCTGAGTTTCTAAACAGTCAAAGCAGAGAATAAAGTAAGTTACAGGACTCCTAGAAAATACAAGCATATGTAAAAAATCAAATTACTTGTTCAGGGGCTTCCCTGGTGGTGCAGTGGTTAAGAATCCGCCTGCTAATGCAGGGGACATGAGTTCAAGCCCTGGCCCGGGAAGATCCCACATGCCGTGGAACAACTAAGCCCGTGTGCCAAAACTACAGAACTTGCACTCTAGAGCCCGTGGGCCACAACTACTGAGCCCACGGGCCACAACTACTGAAGCCGGTGCATCTAGAGCCCATGCTACACAGCAAGAGAAGCCACCACATGAGAAGTCCTTGCACCACAAGGAGAAGTAGCCCCTGCTTGCTGCAACTAGAGAGAAAGCCAGCATGCAGCAATGGAGACCCAACGCAGCCAAAAATAAAATGATAAATTAAATAAATAAATTTATTTAAAAAACCAAAAACAAACAAACAAACAAAACCAAATTACTTGTTCAGGAGAAGGCCAGTTTCCGTTGAAAGTGAAATTCAGGAGACATTTCTTTCTTGGGTTCTTACAACATCCTTGTAATAAATATAATAAGGAGTTTTAATAAGATTTTTTACCATAGACTAATTAATAATAAATTTGTTTAATTTATTATGGCATATTTACAAGATAGTGTTTATGGGGACTACATAATCTGTACTAACCTAAAATCTAAAACCATTACTTTCTGAAAGAGGAGGTTTTGATTTAGTTGAAGTCTTGAAGTCATAGGTGGCAGAAACTGGCAAAGAGTAAAATATTTAAACATTACTTGAAATTTTATTTAGTTTTACAATCCAGACTTTCTCCTGATTATTAAGAAATTGACTTCTTAAAAACACATATTTCCCATTTCAATCCTGGGTTTCATATACATGCATTTAAGAAATGGTTAAGACCCCAGCTACTGACATTAATCCTTCCTTTTAATACTATTGCATCCTATTCTGGCTACAAACCTCTGCCTATCTTCAGCTGCTTGCACGACTTTATCTATAAGCCAAATTGTTCCAGAATTATTTAGAATAGGTTGCTTACACATTGAAAGGCAGGGGTTTTCATCAACTGCCAGCATTATTCTGAACTTTCTAAGTAAGATTGGTTTGTCTTTCCTAATCTACTGGAGTTGTAAAGCAAGGCTGTGAGATCACACTGGAAATGGTCAATGGGTGTCCCACAGGGCCCACTTCCAGAGGAAGAGCTAGGAGCTCTGGTGGGGTGGCTCACAAGCATTAGGTTTAAGGAGAAAACCAATCTATATTCACCCCCACTGAGGATTGCTACTGGGAGGGCTCATTTGTTCCAAGTGGGGAAGAAGCACTACAGACTCCCTGCTCTAGGCTGTGTGGGTTCTTATCATTTAACTCATCATGGTACGTCCCACAGACGCTGACCTGGAATTATTCTGGAGTGAGATTACAGAGACAGATGCTTGTGACGGTACTCTGCATAACTGCTTCCATCAGATATCACATTTTTTTTAACATCTTTATTGGAGTATAATTGCTTTACAATGGCGTGTAGTTTCTGCTTTATAACAAAGTGAATCAGCTATACATATACATATATCCCCATATCCCCTCCCTCTTGCGTCTCCCTCCCACCCTCCCTATCCCAGCCCTCTAGGTGGACACAAAGCACCAAGCTGATCTCCCTGTGCTATGCGGCTGCTTCCCACTAGCTATCTATTTTACGTTTGGTAGTGTATATATGTCCATGCCACTCTCTCACTTTGTCACATCAGATATCACATTTAAATTACATTATGTTTTAGTCGCTCAAATACATTTCTGTAAACAGAGCTGCTGCTTAACTTGCAACACTTACATTACTTGTAACATTTTATCCAAAATCAGAGGCTCTATCTAAGGAAGTGATTGGCAAATTGACTGAGGTTCCCTTTCCTTGTGTTAAAAGACCAAGACCTATACTCTCTTCACTGTATAATTTAGTAGCCTATGATTTTAATAATTGTCTTAGATCCAATCATTTTGTCAGGTATCAAATAAACTCCAGTTGAAATGACCATTACCCTCTTGGTGTTTGTCAGTAGGGTATTATTTAATTTAAGATAGATTTAGCAATTCCCCTTTCAAAGCTTGAGCAGATACTTTAACTGAGAAATGAATTTTTCAAAGTATGTCCTTCCCTACATCAAACCTCTGTTATGGTGTGTTTTATTTCCACAGGGAAAACATTTCTTCTAATGTAATTGTGCTTTTTAAAGTGCAGTATCACTTGGGGACATTTTTTCTTATTTTTTTTACCTAGGAACGTGAAGAGAACAAGATAAAAATAACAATTAGCAGTGTACTTTTGTAAAACCTAAATATTTTCATTTAAAGTAGGCTCTTTTAAGGTTTTTATTGATGGATAAGAGTAAACATTAAGATACACTAGAATGGTAAGGTACAGATTAGGTAGACTAGAATTCAAATATAAAAGTAGTCAATGAGTGGAAGGAAAACAATTGTTACATAACTTTGAAAAGTTATTTAGGAAAAGTAAATAATTTTTAAAAATAATTTTAAAAATCATCAGGAAAAAATAGAGTCTCCTCTACTAAGATTCACTTTTACTTAAATTGTTATCAGATTCCATATCCCATTCTCTCTTGCCACTTTTAGCAAGTTTGCCTGCCTTATCTTCTTTTTAATATCTTCTATCTCTTCCTCTCTGCTAGCTACTTCTATAAACATTCTAAAATAATCTCAGGTCAGAAAACAACTTCCTTTGATCCTGTTCCCTTCTGTGTATTGCATTATAACTTTTTCATTGACCTGTAAACATGGTGAAACTTATTTACCATTCATGTTTCAATCCTTTGCAAACTGTCACTTTCAACTGTATTTGATTCATTATTAATTATCTTCATATTGTCAGATCTCTTTAAGTTATTGTTTGACATGAACTGTGTTCCCTGTATGCACCCCATCCTTACTTCCCACATGAAATGTCTTCTCTCTCTTGGCTTCCTGGATAACACTGTATATATTTTTCCTTACTTTTTTTTTTCTTTTAACTGTAATGCTTTTAAAATCTCTTTCTTTGAAGTCTCCTCTATTGCCTGGTTCTAAAGTATTGGTTTGCTCTCCCCAGCCTTCTCCATCTGTGCTAATGCTAAGTGATCTCTTCTATTACCAGGGCTGCAGCTCCCATTACTGTGGTGATGAATAAAAAATCTAAATGGATCAGACAAAGGAAAGTGGGACTACTTTAAGAAGGAAAAGTGGATATTCTGGGTAATAAAAGTGGAAGGATAATTGTAGACAGATTATAAAATAACACTCAATACAGTTAATTACAAAGTAAATTTATAGGCCCTAGTTATTAAAAAAAAAAAAGAAAATTAACCCAAGGCATTGAATTCAGAGGATGTAGAAGATAATAGAATTACTTAAATTAAGATCAAAGAGTCATCATAGTATTTTTGAGCTCTGAGATGCTCCCTCCCCCTCTCTGGATAGAGCAGGAATCTCTTGGCCTATATTCTAGGTGGCGTGTACTAAACGATAGAAAAATGTCATGATATGGATTTTATTTTTTTGCTATGATTACAAGTTATGAAGCTTGTGGGATAGGGTGAAGAACCTAGAAAATAACAAACATCAGTATTTCTAAATCACCCATAAAATATGCTCTTACTACATCTCGAAGTGGTAAAATAAGATGAGTAGGCAGATCAGTTAAGACAGTAAGGCAAAGGGTCCAGGACTTCATTGCTGATTTATTGAGAAGTATATGCTTCAATGTTGAAAGCAAAGCCTGAAAAAATTGCCTGAGTCAGAAGTGGGTTTTGTGAGCCAGCAGTAGCATGCCGGACAGTCAGTGCTGTTTCAGAAGATAGCCAGGCTTACAGGATGGGGGCCATAGAGAGTACAGTGTACTATTCATACTTAAAAGGTAAAGGGAAAAAAGAACTTCTCTGATTAAATAAAGTCATAGCAAGGGTTTACTAACAGATAGTATTAGAATCCAGACTTCTGTCTTGTGGGCCTTCATACCAGGCAGCTTCTAAAAAATGAGGAGGAATTAGAGTATCTTAAGGAAGTTCTTTCTGTTTCAAAACCACTTTAACAATAGTTTGCCCCAACCAAGTAAACATCAACATTTATTAAACAAAATGCCTTAATTCACAGGGAAAATGTTAAGTTATCAAGGGTGGCTGACAAATGTCTTATTGCTCCTTCTACTGTTCTGCTCCCTGGAGCCACTTCAGCATTGTTGGCTGCAGGAACAATTCACTCCTTTTAAAATTCTCTAAATTTACAGCTGAGATGCTCAGAAAATCATTCATCACATGTAAATGAATAGACTGATTGTCCATTCCAAAACACTGAAAATCTTGGGAAAAACAGGAACACAAACTTTCCTTGAAGAATGTAGTGCCTTTGCTTTGTGGGCCTCTCCATTTTAAGAGGCTCTTCATTCTAGATAACTCATAGTGCATTCTCATTTGACAAATCATGTAGTTTTTTTTTTCTTTTTTCAGTGAGATTATTCTTTGCAGACTTTCCTTTCTTATTTAGCTTGATTATTAATAACTTAGAAACACTTACAAATGTCGTAAATGATCCAACGTAATTAAAAATGCAATATAGATGAGAGGTATATATTGAATGAGATTTTGTAATAAAAGAAGTCAATCTTTGAAGGAGAAAAGCCCACTTCATACACAGCCCTTGCATAAATTGACTGCTCTTGGGAATTCCTTGGCCTTCCAGTGGTTAGGACTCTGAGCTTTCACTGCCATGATCCCTGGTTCAATCCCTGGTCGGGGAACTAAAATCCCACAAGCTGTGCTGTGTGGCCAAAAAACAAACAACAACAACAAAAAAAAATTGACTGCTCTCTCTGTAGCTCCATCCTCCCAGCACAGGAAATCACTTCATGGGTGCTGTACAAAGACTTGGAGCTTTAAAGGATAGGCCATGTTGATTGAGTTTAGGTATTGATTTTTATTTCATTTTTGTTATGCTACCTGAAATTCTTAGAATATTTGGGCTCAAAAATGAACACTGATAAAATTGCAAACATTTATGTGAATGGTAAATGGCTTTTAGGTGTTTACATGTTAGTATGAATTCATTTAATCAGGTTGCTTTCCTCCTAAACTCAGCTGGCCCTTGGCAATATGAGATTTTGTTTGGAGAAAGGAAAGCAAATAATTTGAAAACATGAAACACTTTGGTTGCTGTGGGCCAGGCCTGGGTGGGCAATACTGTGGTACAGGAAGAATATTGAAATTAATTTTAATGAATTACAAGAAAAGAGATTTCTAAAAAAAGTATCCTCTGTTTTCTGTGCGGGAGCTTGTATGCACATACACACACACACACACACACATACACGCAGAGGCTATATTCAAGATCTCTGCTCTGTCAGGAAATAGAACTCAGGGAATAACAGTAGCACCATAAAAATTAGCTATATTGTAGCTTAAACAGCTTTTATGGACTGGACTTTTAACACCTTTCTGAATTTCAAAGTACAGACCAAAAAAAAAAAAAAAGAAAGAACATTTTCAATATAATTGGATTATACATTTTAGAATCTCTAGACACCATAAATAAAAGGAGAGTCTCCTGGATGTTTTATATAATAAGATTATCTTTAGGGTTTAGCACCCCAAAAGAGTGTCTCTCTCTTGAAGAACTGGAAAGTTTTCTTTTAATCAGATAATTTTTATTCCAGTCTCTAATAAATTCAAATTTGAGCCCTAATCATATTAATAAACCTGGTTCTTAATATGTTATTGGCTTATATGTCACTCATTCCTTTTTATTATTTTGATTTTCAACTTCTAATTAGGCAACCTAAGTATAAGCTGCCTGAACTCTTTTTTTTAAAAAAAAATATGGCAACTAAGAAAAGAAGGCAGAAGAAACAGGATATTATTGTAAATTATGTGCTACGTGTTACACATGCATTACCTCAGTTATTTCTCCCATCAGCCTGTGACATAGGTCTTATCACCCCATTTTTATAAATGAAGCTGAGTTCAAACAAATCCGACGTGACGATATTGATACTCAGACTTCTCTGTATGTAACTACTTTATTGCACAAGTGAAATTCTGATAGGTTATAACCAGGACACAACTTTTTTTCATCCATGTTTGCATTCTAAAAGGTCCTTTGCATCTCCCCCTCACCTGATCAGGAGATGGCACAACTTTCAAGTCACTTTCAGCTTAAGAATACTTTTGATAATGAGGTGTTACCAAGTCTGATCCTTCTTAAAACAAATCTTCAAACATCCATCTGATTCAAAGTTCTTCCCCTGCCCTAGCTAAGGTCAGAGCTGGGCATCAGAGATCGGAAGTGAGGAAGCTGCTGTTGGCTTTTTACCCCTCTCCATTTACTCGGCACTTGGTTGCTCCAGCGTATTCAGTGTGTGTGTGGCGGGGGGTGGGGGGCGGCCCAAGTTGGGGCTGGAGGGGGTTGAGGTAGGAGGACAAAGCAATGTCTCTCTTGCAGTAAGCTCTACAGTTCATCTCTCGGTGTCCTCTCTGATGGCACACTTCCAAATGCTGGCTGACACAGGGGATTCATGTTCTGGCTGACTCCTTGAAACTTCACTTGCCTTACAGCGAGGAACATTTCCAGCTTCTTCCTGTGGATGCCCTTTTGGCTGGGGCCCATCCATATGTTTTTTTTTTGGGGGGGTGGGGGGCGGTACGCGGGCCTCTCACTGTTGTGGCCTCTCCCGTTGCGGAGCACAGGCTCCGGACACGCAGGGACAGCGGCCATGGCTCACGGGCTCAGCCGCTCCGCGGCATGCGGGATCTTCCCAGACTGGGGCACGAACCCGTGTCCCCTGCATCGGCAGGTGGACTCTCAACCACTGCGCCACCAGGGAAGCCCCATCAATATGTTTTGAACCCTACCTTCCAAGGAATCCATTTGGCATGAGGGAACTCAAACCTCCTTTCTTCACAAAACAATATAAGTGCCGTCTGCTTCCCACTACTGCCCTCTCTACTTGCCTTGCAAATCAAATCAGTTCCACCATCCTCCCACCTTTAACAGTCTCCAGGTGAGAGGTAGCAACCAAGTTCCATGTTTGTATAGGTCCGGGGAATATATGTCAGGTTCCCCAAACAGCCAACTGGGGAGTGAGATCCTCAGTGTACCCCTTTTAGACACTCCTAATGTTTATGTAATTCTCTTATTCTACGTGTCTTGGTGTGGAGGGGGGAATACTTCAATAAGGCTGATGACTCTTTTTACCTTGGTTACCTCTCTGATGGACTAGTGTTCTTTTATATAGGTAGGAAGTAGGGGTTCATTGCTGCACTGGTTTTGCTGCCTTAAGTTAGTCTCACATGGATGTATCTAGCACTTTTCTTTAGAATGTAGGAAGTACCTATCATCCATTTTTCTCAGACTTGGGGCTTCAGCTGAAATTTAGAGGCAATAGGACAAGCCCTAGCTAACACCCTGTTATATTGTTTTTAGAGTTAATATTCTTTTCACTATAACATGCTGTTTCCCAAAATTTGAGAGGCACTGAACATGGCTGGCCCCAGGAAAGCTGTAGGAGGAGGTAAAGCTGTCTTTCCTTCTGGGCTGTCTCCATCTGTCCCTAACCCTTGTATGCCCCACCTTACCCCTACCAGAAAGTAAAGCAACAACAATGACAAAAACCAAAACCAAAACCAAAACACAGGATGTTTTCACTGTCCATTGCTTTGCGTTTCAATAAAAAATTTTTAGTGTGAAAAAAAGAAAAAAAGTCAAATCTACTCCTATTTTTCAAATGCCCTGTAATCTATGAGTTCAATATGAAAACAAATGTATATATAATATATAAAATGAGCAGGCCTTACATTGTGAAGCTCTTTTCTACCTCTCTTGTCTTTTATGAACATGAGATACATATTTTCTGCTACAAATATAATATTGAATTACAACTATAGATCGTCAAAATGTCAGGGTTTGCCAAACCCAGCAATATTTCTATGGAAATAGTTGCAATCAAGCATTAAGGACTTCACCACTTTATTCTAGTTTCTTTCCAACATGGCCACTAGTTGGCCAGTAAATAGTGTTCTGCAAAGAACCACTTATTGAAAAAACGTGTAGGTCTTATTTTTGGCCTTAGAACTACATAGATGTGTGAGCTTAGCAAATATGTTAACCTCTCTTCCACTCAGGGTTCTTATTAAAGACTCTAAGTAATCTTTATAGCCACAAAATGTTAACCATGCACAGAGTGTTCAGATGAACCATTTCAGCAAAGCACTGAAATCCTTCTAATAAAACCAGAGCCATTGAAGCTGCTAACTAGAAAATAACCCCTGACTGATAATAAGTCTCAACAAGCCATTATCCAGGATGGGTTGCTTCGATTTCAGTAAAGTTAAGTGTTAATCTAAGCAGTTAGTTCTTCAAAATTTCCAGAGACTAAAAGATGTATACCAACAAACAAGCACACTTACAGAACATGTTATTTCTTTTCTTTGTTTTTTTTTTTTTTTTTTGCGATACGCGGGCCTCTCACTGTTGTGGCCTCTCCCGCTACAGAGCACAGGCTCCGGACGCGCAGGCTCAGCGGCCATGTCTCACGGGCCCAGCCACTCCGCGGAATGTAGGATCTTTCCGGACCAGGGCACGAACCCGTGTCCCCTGCATCGTCAGGCAGACTCTCAACCACTGCGCCACCAGGGAAGCCCCCAGAACATGTTATTTCTTAAACTGACAATGCAGTGTGTGTGTTCACTAGTATTCACAGAATATTATTAATAATATTCTGAAACATTTTCACAAGTACTGGACTAATCTTTCTAGATAGACATGTTTCAAAATATGGATGAGGGCTTCACTGGTGGCACAGTGGTTGAGAGTCCACCTGCCGATGTAGGGGACACAGGTTCGTGCCCCGGTCCGGGAGGATCCCGCGTGCCATGGAGCGGCTGGGTCCACGGGCCGTGGCCACTGGGCATGCACGTCTGGAGCCTGTGCTCCACAAAGGGAGAGGTCACAACTGTGAGAGGCCCGCGTACCGCAAAAAAAAAAAAAAAAAAAAGATGAATAACCACTGGTTCCAGGATAAAACACCATGGCATGAATTACTCTGACCTCCATAACTTGACCTCTGCTAATCCCTTTCAGTCTTGTCTCTCGCCTTGCCCTGACTCAGACTCTGTCCTTTGGCCATGCTCAGCTACTTGTTCTTGCTTGAAAACACCAGGATTTTTTTTTTTTTGATAAGTAATTTTATTTTATTTTATTTTATTTTTTTTTATTAGTTTCTGCTTTATAACAAAGTGAATCAGTTATACATATACATCTGTTCCCATATCCCTTCCCTCTTGCATCTCCCTCCCTCCCACCCTCCCTATCCCACCCCTCCAGGCGGTCACAAAACACTGAGCTGATCTCCCTGTGCTATGCGGCTGTTTCCCACTAGCTATAAACCTTAGGTTTGGTAGTGTATATATGTCCATGCCTCTCTCTCGCTTTGTCACACCTTACCCTTCCCCCTCCCCATATCCTCAAGTCCATTCTCAAGTAGGTCTGTGTCTTTATTCCTGGTTTACCCCTAGGTTCTTCATGACATTTTTCTTTCTTAAATTCCATATATATGTGTTGGCATACAGCATTTGTCTTTCTCTTTCTGACTTACTTCACTCTGTATGACAGACTCTAGGTCTATCCACCTCATTACAAATAGCTCAATTTCATTTCTTTCTATGGCTGAGTAATATTCCATTGTATATATGTGCCACATCTTCTTTATCCAGTCATAGGATGATGGACATTTAGGTTGTTTCCATCTCCGAGATATTGTAAATAGAGCTGCAATGACCATTTTGGTACATGACTATTTTTGAATTATGGTTTTCTCAGGATATATGCCCAGTAGTGGGATTGCTGGGTCATATGGTAGTTCTATTTGTAGTTTTTTAAGGAACCTCCATACTGTTCTCCATAGTGGCTGTATCAATTCACATTCCCACCAGCAGTGCAAGAGTGTTCCCTTTTCTCCACACCCTCTCCAGCATTTATTGTTTCTAGATTTTTTGATGATGGCCATTCTGACTGGTGTGAGATGATATCTCATTGTACTTTTGATTTGCATTTCTCTAATGATTAATGATGTTCAGCATTCTTTCTTGTGTTTGTTGGCAGTCTGTATATCTTCTTTGGAGAAATGTCTATTTAAGTCTTCTGCCCATTTTTGGATTGGGTTGTTTGTTTTTTTGTTATTGAGCTGCATGAGCTACTTATAAATTTTGGAGATGAATCCTTTGTCAGTTGCTTCATTTGCAAATATTTTCTCCCATTCTGAGGGTTGTCTTTTGGTCTTGTTTATGGTTTTCTTTGCTGTGAAAAAGCTTTGAAGTTTCATTAGGTCCCGTTTGTTTATTTTTGTTTTTATTTCCATTTCTCTAGGAGGTGGGTCAAAAAGGATCTTGCGGTGATTTATGTCAAAGAGCATTCTGCCTATGTTTTCCTCTAAGGGTTTGAGAGTTTCTAGCCTTACATTTATGTCTTTAATCCACTTTGAGCTTATTTTTGTGTATGGTGTTAGGGAGTGATCTAATCTCATACTTTTACACATCCCTGTCCGGTTTTCCCAGCACCACTTATTGAAGAGGCTGTCTTTTCTCCACTGTACATTCCTGCCTCCTTTATCAAAGATGAGGTGACCATATGTGCGTGGGTTTATCTCTGGGCTTTCTATCCTGTTCCATTGATCTATCTTTCTGTTTTTGTGTCAGTACCATACTGTCTTGATTACTATAGCTTTGTAGTATAGTCTGAAGTCAGGGAGCCTGATTCCTCCAGCTCCGCTTCTCGTTCTCAAGACTGCTTTGGGTATTCGGGGTCTTTTTTTTTCCAAACAAATTGTGAAATTTTTTGTTCTAGTTCTGTGAAAAATGCAAGTGGTAGTTTGATAGAGATTGCATTGAATCTGTAGATTGCTTTGGGTAGTAGAGTCATTTTCACAGTGTTGATTCTTCCAATCCAGAAACATGGTATACCTCTCCATCTATTTGTATCATCTTTAATTTCTTTCATCAGTGTCTTATCATTTTCTGCATACAGGTCTTTTGTCTCCTTAGGTAGGTTTATTCCTAGATGTTTTATTCTTTTTGTTGCAATGGTAAATGGGAGTGTTTCCTTGATTTCACTTTCAGATTTTTCATCATTAGTATATAGGAATGCCAGAGATTTCTGTGAATTAATATTGTATCCTGCAACTTTACCAAATTCATTGATTAGCTCTATTAGTTTTCTGGTAGCATCTTTAGGATTCTCTATGTATAGTATCATGTCATCTGCAAACAGTGACAGCTTTACTTCTTCTTTTCCGATTTGGATTCCTTTTATTTCCTTTTCTTCTCTGATTGCTGTGGCTAAAACTTCCAAAACTATGTTGAATAAGAGTGGTGAGAGTGGGCAACCTTGTCTTGTTCCTGATCTTAGTGGAAATGGTTTCAGTTTTTCACCATTGAGGACGATGCTGGCTGTGGGTTTGTCATATATGGCCTTTATTATGTTGAGGAAAGTTCCCTCTATGCCTACTTTCTGCAGGGTTTTTATCATAAATGGGTGTTGAATTTTGTCGAAAGCTTTCTCTGCATCTATTGAGATGATCATATGGTTTTTCTCCTTCAATTTGTTAATGTGGTGTATCACATTGATTGATTTGCGTATATTGAAGAATCCTTGCATTCCTGGAATAAACCCCACTTGGTCATGGTGTATGATCCTTTTAATGTGCTGTTGGATTCTGTTTGCTAGTATTTTGTTGAGGATTTTTGCATCTATGTTCATCAGTGATATTGGCCTCTAGTTTTCTTTCTTTGTGACATCCTTGTCTGGTTTTGGTATCAAGGTGATGGTTGCCTCGTAGAATGAATTTGGGTGTGCTCCTCCCTCTGCTATATTTTGGAAGAGTTTGAGAAGGATAGGTGTTAGCTCTTCTCTAAATGTTTGATAGAATTCGCCTGTGAAGCCATCTGATCCTGGACTTTTGTTTGTTGGAAGATTTTTAATCACAGTTTCAATTTCAGTGCTTGTGATTGGTCTGTTCATATTTTCTATTTCTTCCTGATTCAGTCTTGGCAGGTTGTGCATTTCTAAGAATTTGTCCATTTCTTCCAGGTTGTCCATTTTATTGGCATAGATTTGCTTGTATTAATCTCTCATGATCTTTTGTATTTCTGCAGTGTCAGTTGTTACTTCTCCTTTTTCATTTCTAATTCTATTGATTTGAGTCTTCTCCCGTATTTTCTTGATGAGTGTGGCTAATGGTTTATCATTTTTATTTATCCTCTCAAAGAACCAACTTTTAGTTTTATTGATCTTTGCTATCGTTTCCTTCATTTCTTTTTCATTTATTTCTGATCTGATCTTTATGATTTCTTTCCTTCTGCTAACTTTGCGTTTTTTTTGTTTTTCTTTCTCTAATTGCTTTAGGTGCAGGGTCAGGTTGTTTACTCGAAATGTTTCCTGTTTCTTAAGGTGGGATTGTATTGCTATAAACTTCCCTCTTAGAACTGCTTTTGCTGCATCCCATAAGTTTTGGGTCGTCGTGTCTCCATTGTCATTTGTTTCTAGGTAGTTTTTAATTTCCTCTTTGATTTCTTCAGTGATCACTTCGTTGTTAAGTAGTGTATTGTTTAGCCTCCATGTGTTTGTATTTTTTACAGCTCTTTTCCTGTAATTGATATCTAGTCTCATAGCATTGTGGTCGGAAAAGTTACTTGATACAATTTCAGTTTTCTTAAATTTACCACGGCTTGATTTGTGGCCCAAGATATGATCTATCCTGGAGAATGTTCCATGAGCACTTGAGAAAAATGTGTATTCTGTTGTTTTTGGATGGAATGTCCTATAAATATCAATTAAGTCCATCTTGTTTCATGTATCATTTAAAGCTTGTGTTTCCTTATTTATTTTCGTTTTGGATGATCTGTCCATTGGTGAAAGTGGGGTGTTAAAGTCCCCTACTATGAGTGTGTTATTGTTGATTTCCCCTTTTATGGCTGTTAGTATTTGCCTTATGTATTGAGGTGCTCCTATGTTAGGTGCATAAATATTTACAATTGTTATATCTTCCTCTTGGATCGATCCCTTGATCATTATGTAGTGTCCTTCTTTGTCTCTTCTAATAGTCTTTATTTTAAAGTCTATTTTGTCTGATATGAGAATTGCTACTCCAGCTTTATTTTGATTTCCATTTGCATGGAATATCTTTTTCCATCCTCTTACTTTCAATCTGTGTGTGCCTCTAGGTCTGAAGTTGGTCTCTTGTAGACAGCATATATATGGGTCTTGTTTTTGTATCCCTTCAGCCAATCTGTGTCTTTTGGTGGGAGCATTTAGTCCATTTACATTTAAGGTAATTATTGATATGTATGTTCCTATTCCCATTTCCTTAATTGTTTTGGGTTCGTTATTGTAGGTATTTTCCTTCTGTTGTGTGTTTTGACTAGAGAAGTTCCTTTAGCATTTGTTGTAAAGCTGGTTTGGTGGTGCTGAACTCTCTCAGGTTTTGCTTGTCTGTAAACGTTTTAATTTCTCCATCAAATCTGAATGAGATCCTTGCTGGGTAGAGTAATCTTGGTTGTAGATTTTTCTCCTTCATCACTTTAAATATGTCCTGCCACTCCCTTCTGGCTTGTAGAGTTTCTGCTGAAAGATCAGCTGTTAACCTGATGGGGATTCCCTTGTGTGTTACTTGTTGTTTTTCCCTTGCTGCTTTTAATATGATTTCTTTGTGTTTAATTTTTGACAGTTTGATTAATATGTGTCTTGGCCTATTTCTCCTTCGATTTATTCTGTATGGGACTCTCTGTGCCTCCTGGACTTGATTAACTATTTCCTTTCCCATATTAGGGAAGTTTTCAACTATAACCTCTTCAAATATTTTCTCAGTCCCTTTCTTTTTCTCTTCTTCTTCTTGAATCCCTATAATTCAAATGTTGGTGCATTTAATGTTGTCCCAGAGGTCTCTGAGACTGTCTTCTGTTCTTTTAATTCTTTTTTCTTTATTCTGCTCTGCAGCATTTATTTCCACTATTTAATCTTCCACGTCACTTATCCGTTCTTCTGCCTCAGTTATTCTGCTATTGATCCCATCTAGAGTACTTTTAATTTCATTTATTATATTTCTAATCATTGCTTGATTCATCTTTGGTTCTTCTAGGTCCTTGTTAACTGTTTCTTGCATTTTGTCTATTCTATTTCCAAGATTTTGGATCATCTTTACTATCATTATTCTGAATTCATTTTCAGGTAGACTGCCTATTTCCTCTTCATTTGTTAGGTCTGGTGCATTTTTATCTTGCTCCTTCACCTGCTGTGTGTTTTTCTGTCTTCTCATTTTGCTTATCTTCCTGTGTTTGGGGTCTCCTTTTTGCAGGCTGCAGGTTCGTAGTTCCCGTTGTTTTTGGTGACTGTCCCCAGTGGCTAAGGTTGTTTCAGTGGGTTGTGTCAGCTTCCTGTTGGAGGGGACTGGTGCCTGTGTTCTGGTGGATGAGGCTCAATCTTGTCTTTCTGGTGGACAGGTCCACGTCTGGTTGTGTGTTTTTTGGTGTCTGTGGCCTTATTATGTTTTTAGGCAGCCTCTCTGCTAATGGGTGGTGTTGTGTTCCTGCCTTGCTAGTTGCTTGGCATAGGGTGTCCAGCACTGTAGCTTGCTGGTCGTTGAATGAAGCTGGGTGCTGGTGTTGAGATGGAGATCTCTGAGAGATCTTCACCATTTGATATTATGTGGAGCTGGGAGGTCTCTTGTGGACCAGTGTCCTGAAGTTGGCTCTCCCACCTCAGAGGCACAGCACTGACTCCTGGGTGCAACACCAAGAGAATTTCATCCACCCAGCTCAGAATAAAAGGGAGAAAAAGTAGAAAGAAAGAATTAGTAGAAGTAGAAGGAAAGAAAGAAAGGAAGTAAGAAAGAAAGAAAGAAGGAAAGAAAGAAAGGAGGGAGGGAGGGAGGGAGGAAGGAGCAAAGGTAGAAAAAAGAGAAAGAGAGAAGATAAAGTAAAATAGAATAAAGTATGAAAAATATAATTGCGTTATTAAAATAAAAAATAATTATTAAAGAAAAATTAAAAACAAACAAACAAACAAACAAAAAACCGGACGGATAGAACCCTGGGACAAATGGTGGAAGCAACGCTATACAGACAAAATCTCACACAGAAGCATACACATACACATTCACAAAAAGAGGAAAAGGGGAAAAAATCATAAATCTTGCTCTCAAAGTCCACCTCCTCAATTTGGGATGATTCGTTGTCTATTCATGTATTCCACAGATCCAGGGTACATCAAGTTGATTTTGGAGCTTTAATCCACTGCTTCTGAGGCTGCTGGGAGAGATTTCCCTTTCTCTTCTTTATTCTCACAGTTCCCGGGTCTCAGCTTTGGATTTGGCCCTGCCTCTGCGTGTAGGTCACCAGAGGGCGTCTGTTCTTCATTCAGACAGATAGGACGGGGTTGAAGGAGCAGCTGCTTCGGGGACTCTGGCTCACTCAGGCCGGGGGAGGGAGGGGTATGGAGTGCGGGACGAGCCTTCCGCGGCAGAGGCCGGTGTGACGTTGCACCAGCCCGAGGCGCGCTGTGCACTCTCCCGGGGAAGTTGTCCCTGGATCCCGGGACCCTGGCAATGGTGGGCTGCACATGCTCCCTGGAAAGGGGGCATGGACAGTGACCTGTGATCGCACACAGGCCTCTTGGCGGCGGCAGCAGCAGCCCCAGCATCCCACGCCCGTCTCTGGGGTCCGCACTTTTAGCCATGGCTCGCGCCCATCTCTGGAGCTCCTTTAAGCAGCGCTCTTAATCCCCTCTCCTCGCGCACCAGGAAACAAAGAGGCAAGAAAAAGTCTCTTGCCTCTTCAGCAGGTCCCGACTTTTCCCCGGACTCCCTCCAGGCTAGCTGTGGTGCACTAACTCCTTCAGGCTGTGTTCACGCCGCCAACCCCAGTCCTCTTCCTGTGCTCCGACCGAAACCCGAGCCTCAGCTCCCAGCCCCGCCCACCCCATCGGACGAGCAGACAAGCCTCTCGGGCTGGTGAGTGCCAGTTGGCAGCGATCCTCTGTGTGGGAATCTCTCATCTCTCCGCTTTGCCCTCTGCACCCGTGTTGCTGCACTCTCCTCCGCCGCTCTGAAGCTCTCCCCCTCCACGACCCGCAGTCTCCACCCGCGAAGGGGCTCCTAGTGTGTGGAAACCTTTCCTCCTTCATGGCTCCCTCCCACTGGTGCAGGTCCCGTCCCTATTCTTTTGTCTCTGTTTTTTTTTTTTCTTTTGCCCTACCGAGGTACGTGGGGAGTTTCTTGACTTTTGGGAGGTCTGAGGTCTTCTGCCAGTGTTCAGTAGGTGTTCTGTAGGAGTTGTTCCACGTGTAGATGAATTTCTGGTGTATCTGTGGGGAGGAAGGTGATCTCCCCGTCTTACTCTTCCGCCATCTTCCTCGAGTCCACCAGGATGTTTTAAGCCTCCACAGTTTTTCACAGGCTGCTCCCTTTGGCTACCATTCTAGTTATCTACTGCTGTGTAATAAATCATGCCAACACTAGCAGTGGTCAGGAGAGTTGGTGGTGCTTAGTTAGGTGGTTCTTGCTCAGTGAGGTCTATCCTGTGGATACAATAAGATGGTGGCTGGAATTGGAATTGTCTGAGATTTGTTAATTCACATGTCTTGTTCCTGGGATCAAAGGACCCAAGCAGCTGGTATCTGGAACAGTTGGCTCCTTGAGCATCTCTCTATGTGGTCTTTTGAATTGATCTCTCCAGAATGGCAACTTCGGGAGAGTCAGACTTTTTATATGGTGTCTTGGGCCTTCAAACATACATGTCTCAAGTGAGCAAGAGAGGTGGAAGCTATATCATCTTTTAGGACTAGCCTTACAGTAGTCATACAGTGTAATTTCTGTTGCATTCTATGCATTAGAAGTGAGTCACTAAGGAAGAACAATGTTCAAGAGAAGGGTTATTAGATTCCACCTCTTGGTAGAAAGAGTGTCAAAGAATGTGGGGATATGCTTTCAGACCACTATATGTATATAGCAAATACCTGTTATCTTTCAAGACAGTCATCTCCACTATGAAGCCTTTGGACCATGTTCATATCCTACCTTATTCCTTTCCCTTTTTCAAATTGATCATTTGTTCCATTGTACCTCTACTCATTATACCTGCTGTTATTACTACATGTATGATTACATGTGTTGAATGAGACATATGAGAGTATATGTGAAGCTTATGAATACTAGAAAATTTATTTATTACAAGCCAGATTTGCTTTCCAAAATGATGTTAAAGAATTTTCCAAAGCTAAGAACATTAGGCTTTTGGCATTTTGAAAAATTACAAGTTGCTTACTACTTTGTCTATATTGAGAAACAGGTGACTAGAAACCCTAAACTTATTTTCTTTTTGCTAGAATTATGGTCATTGTAAGTAAAGTGTCTTAGCCTACATTAATAAGTGCCCATACTCTTAGTTTTGAGGCAGTTAAAAAAAATTAGAGAATAACGTGGAATACATTCATCTTCTTTCTCTCAAAACTTTAGTCCATGTTAATCTTGTAGATCTTCCAGTGCTGATTACTGTGAGAGCCATCAAAGGTCCATAAAAGCCCAATATAGTAATGGAGGAAGGAACTTTTCCAAGATGAATTTGAGATGTGATGGATTTGCAAAATGTAATGGCTAACTTCCTGGCAGCTGTGTAATGAATGATAAGCAGAAGTTAAGCAATGCACTTCTATTTGCTTTAGATTTATATGTTTGCCTTTTGGATACATGCTGGCCATTGAAAATGACAGCATTAATCTTTGGCATCTTCCTTTCATCTCCTATATAAAAGCTAGTTAAAAAGCATGTTGCAACTCTCACCCAAATTAGTAGAAGCAAGGTTATATATATATATATATATATATATATATATATATATATATATATATTTAATTTTCCCAAGAGCCAGACTTTTTACTTCCTATGCATTCCTATATCAATATTAGCACCTTGTATGTTGAGAACTTTTCAGAAGTTGAGTACTTTACTGGCATATTTTGGCAACTCAAGGTCTCTGGCACACGCAATTGCAATTGCATGGGGAATGGGTAATTATACTTTAATAGGAGAAGAATAGTAGGGGTCACATTTGGCTCAGAGTCATGGGTAGCATTTTCATTAAACATCACCTTGTAATCATTACTCACTGCACACTTTAGCAAGACAGCTGATGAGGAAGGATGACAGAACAGGGGCATTGTCATCAACAGGCAGAGCACGCACAGGCTCAAGAGTGTAATTTGGTTTGACTCATACTTGGAGACACTTACTGTCACATTATGCCACCCTACAACTAAAAAGAGTTTAGGGGATAAAACTATTGTTTAGGGGAAATGTGCAGTTTCCTGATGGCACACACTTCAAATTCTGTTCAAATAAAAGCTAAGACAAGTGAGAGATCCCATCCATTCTATTGTGACTTCAGTGAAATTTAGGACACAATCCCACAATTTCATAATGTTTCCTCAGGTAATGCATGTAATAGTATCCTTCACTCAAGTCAAGTGATATGAAATGAGAGATACTACCTAATCATTGAACATAGAGGGAGGTAGAGGCAGGGCTCTTTTACTAATCTTTCTATGCCTTTACAAATAGCATGAAGAAAACTTTTACACTGATTCCCACCATGGTTGTTTTATATATTTTTAATTTTTTCAGTTCAGAAATTGTAAAAAAGATGACCACTCATTTATTCTCAGATATTTTCATTCTAAATATGTTGCTTTGTTATTTTTGGTGTGTTCATAAAGTGAAAAACAAAACCCAAATCCCAAGAACCCAGGTATGCATGGTGTTTAGTGTCGACGCACATGGATGGCTTGAGAAGATTTATCCTGTTCACAATCTTCATCAGCCACGCTCTTCTCCTTAAGCTTTCCCCAAACAAACATATGTGCCAATAAAACAGAGAGCATGCATGGCTGACACTTCTCTCTAATAAATCTCTCAGCCTCTGATTCCAGCCAAATTACTGTCTACAAGTCCTTTCTATATAGAAATTTTCAAGTTGCCACTGTTTACATAATTTTCATTAGAACACTTGGCTCCATTAAAAACTTCCCACTTCTTCAAATAGATATTTGCAGCATATGAGAAAAATAATATCTGGATATTTATTATTTATCCTAATTTATGATATAAATTATGACAGAAGAGGTCTGGGATAAAAACTATTGAAAAAGCATAAAAGGATGGGTAAGGTCATTAATGTGTGATATACAATACTTGCTTGAAGTAATTTTGGATGGTTTTATAAACTTATTTTGAGGGGAAATTCTCTCTTTACTTCACGCTTCATGCTTTTACTAGTTTCTTATCTGTATGTTGAGTTAGAGTGATCAGTGTTTGTGTATGATTTCAGCCAATGGCGGCTTCCGCTTGCTCATTAGATGGGAAAAAAGAATAGGAAATAGGCAAAAGATTCACTTCAAATGAGGAGTCGCAGTTTGGAAAGTGATAGACAGCAAACACAGACTCCATTCCTTATCAAGGATGGTCTGTCATAATTTCCCTTTTCCTACCTATTGTTTGTTTCTAATTTGACTTCTGCCTTTCACATGACCTTAGTGGCTCTGTGTAATCTCTTTTATTTTCCCTTTTTTTTTTAAACTGTGAGATATATTATACAATGCATAGAACATAATGTAATTTAAAAAATAATTATGCATACCCTGTATCCACCATCTACACCCAGTGCTGAATCACATCTAGCCCCATTCCTCAATAAGTTTAAAATTTTAGTGGGAAAAAGAAAAAAGTAAGTGACCGAGAAAAATGAAATGATATAGATATTTTAACAGACACATGCATATAAAGAGTGGACACCAAAAATAGGGCGTGGTCAATTGCATTCTTTGGAAAGAGGAAGGAAGAACAGGGATGACTTCATAAATTAAATTAGAGGTGAGCCTTAATAGACCAATAGGCTATTGCTGGGTGAACAATGCGTTGGTATAGGACTCTAGGCAGAGAAACTGCAAACTCCTGACGTGTGAAAAATCTTGGTATATTTTGAAATCACAAGTGAGATTGTGAGATGTAGGGCAGGGAAAGGGCCTTAGTACCTTACATTTTCTCTACAATCTCAGTTCTGAAAAATGAGTGGGACAAACCTGGAGGCAGAGTGACCTGATAGAAGGCTGTTTGGGTAGTCCAGAAAAAGATTACGGTATGGATTAGGGAACATGGCCACACTATGCCAATTCAAGGACTTTTAAAGAGGTACAATTTTAAAGAAGTACAATTTTCAAGAATTGTTGATTAATTGAATCTAGAGGGTAATGAAAAGAGGGTACAAGAATCAGCCCCAAGTTTTTATTCTAAGTGATGTCACTTAGGTTGATGGTGATACCACTAAGTAAGATAGAAAATTCAGTAAAATTGCTTTATAACATGAATTTGGATATAATGGGATTTATGATTGCTTCCAATCCTCCTCCCAGCCCCAGGGAAAGAGGAACATGAGGAAAAAAAACAGGCGGGAGGAATATGGAACAAAGAGTATTTGGGAAGTGAGTGCCTTTTGATCATTTGAGCCTTTTTCAGTCAGTGTATGGCCATCTGTACTCAATATATGTTTCACTGTCTTTACTTTTGTGCCTATTACAATTTTATAGCATGACTTTTAAATTAACCTTACAATAATGTGACCTTGAATTTTAGCCAAAGCAATTTTTTCGACTCCACATATAGCATTTTGGTGGGGCTCTGCAGTATGTATCAGTAGGGGATAGGATCAAAGATGTTGAATTGAGTTTTTGTGGTGCTTATCATGCATGAACATGGAATTCATTAAATAGGTATATGAACACCTATATCTGAATATCAAAACTGTTTTAGATGGAAATATAGATTTGGTGGCCATCAGTATATATTGGTACTTGAAATCATGATTATATTTTTTGTGGGAAACTGACATTTTAAGAGTAGATGGAAGAAGAGCCCACACAGAAAACAGGAATGAAACATTTCAGGGGATCCAATGAATACAGAGTCATGGGAACTGAAAGAATAGGAAAAGGTTTTGAGAAGAAAAAAGAGAGATGGTAACATAAGACTCGAAATTTCCCCTGTGTTTGATTATTAGGAAGCAGTTTGTGGTCTTGGTTAGAGGCATTTTAGTAATATTCTGGGGGTGGAGGGTAGATTGTAGTGAGCTGAGAAATGAATGAAGTTAATAAAGTGAGACTGAGTGTATTCTTTCAAAATGTTTGAATGAGAAGGGGAGGGTGGGATTTGCAGGTAGTTATTCAAGTAGGTAGGATCAGGAGGCTTTAAGATGGAGGAAACTTAAGCCTTTTTGTGGTGCCAGGAGCTAGAGAGAGGTCTAAGCCTCAGGAGAGAGAGAGAGAGGCTAGACTATAGAACAAATCTCTTGGATATTGACAAGAATTAGATCAAGTGCCAGGATGGTAGATTTAGCCCTGAGAAAGAGAAGGAACATCTCTTTCTCTAAGGTTAACTGAGAGGAAAGTAGGATAAATTTGTAGATCAGAAGTAATCAGAAATAGATCAAGAAGAATCAGAAGGAAAAAGTGACCTTGGCTGTTGGCCTCTATTCTTTCAGAGAAATGGGGGGAATGTTGATGACAAACCATCAAAAGAGCTCTTGAATGCAAACTAACAAAGATACAAGGCTGTTTGATGTGTGTTAGTGAGAAAACTACTGAAATGTACCAAAGTGCCTTATGTTTTCTTAAGTATTGTTAAAAAAACACCCTGTTGTTTTGATTACTAAAAAGAAGTTATGAGAAAAAATCTGCTGTAAAAAAAGTAGCACTAGACTGAAGGTCTGGAGGCCGGCTTCTGACTATAGTCTGGCAATAGTTCTAGCTCCATTATATTAGAGGAGCCAATTTAAGAGGTTTCTCATCTAAAAGGGGAGAATTGAACTAAATAACCTCTAAATGTCCTTCCTCATACAAATCTAACTTTATCTGTTTTGATTTTGATTAGGGCAACTAAAAAGGGTGGAGAAATGTTTAAACCACACTATTTAATTTATATGCCCATGTCATTCTGTGGTCACCTGGTAGCAGGAGACAAACTATAGCTTCAAGTTTGGGGTAGAATTTTTTATTTATTTCAAAAATATTTATGACATACCTACTTTGAGTCAAACACTGTACTAGGTGTTGTGTGAATAAAAAGATGTATTAGATGGGTTTAGGTCCTCAAGGGAGCTTACAAACTAGTTAAAGAGTGGAATATCCATCTTTCAAATGTTGAAACTATAAAACCAAGACAGGAACAGACTATGAACATTCCAGGACTGAGCATAACAGGGTAGATGGTCTTTGTTCCCAGGCTGTTTGTTAATTGCCACAGACATTTGCTGTTAATTGGCCAGGACATTTTCCAGTTCAATTCATGTGATGTGCTGCTAGTTCCCTCTTGTCTACTAAATCTGTTGCCACCGTAGCCTGGAGAGATTCTGAAAGTACCACAGAAGACTACAGAAATGTTACCTCCCTGCAGAGGGAATTGGTTTGGGCATGAACCCATGAGCAGTTTAATGTCATTCAGCTTAAGCCTTGTATTATCCTTGTGCTAACGAAACTCTGCCATCAGAAGCAGGGTTGCTGCCTGGGGGCTAAGGGTTGGGGGTTTCAAGGGATAGTATTCTATTAAACTTGACACTAACTCATCCTCTGCTTCTCTGCAAACCAAATGAATTTTCAACACTCTCACCCTCCCTCTCTCTTTTCTTCCCTGTCTTCTTTCCTGTCATTCTCTCTCTCTCTCTTCCTGCTTTATTTGTTCATGTACTCTATAAATTTTCATCCCAATGTTATTGGGCCTGTGCTAGGTTATAAAGATGTAGAGATAAAAAGTATGGTCTTTTTCTCATAAAGCTCATAGAGGAAGAATATACAAATAAACAGTAGGAATACACCTTGATAACTATTCCGGCAGTATTGTGCAATAAAGAGAAAGAGGAGTGATCCACATAAAGAGGAAAGAGGGCAGGGATAATGGTGAGGGAAGACGTTCTGAATGGAGTCTTGAAACATAGCTGTGTGTGAATATGTGCATATGCATATGCTTTCTGGGGAGACGTTACTACATCTTCAGAAAATCTGAGGCAAGAAAATGCCACATGTGGTAGAATTTGATAGAGGTCTGAACATTTTGTTTCTGCTCCAAATGGTGGAAGAAAGTTGAATTTCAATCCTACTTCGACAACTCACCTGCCAAACTAGAGTATATCCATTCTTCTCTCCTATTCTCTCACATCTTCTCTCCTATTCTCTCACATTTTCTCTCCTCTTCAATTGACATTTCATCAAGGAACACCTCCTACATACACACTCACAGGTCTCAGGACCTTGTCTTAATCTATTTGCACTGCTCAACAGCAACAACAAAAAAAGTAACTTTCTCGTTGTTGTAGAGTGTATGTGCTATTACTCATTTTTACTAGTCAGGCTGCTGACGAGAACAGGACAGGGTCATTAGGGGAAGTTCCAGTGGTTTGGAAGGGCTATAGGGTACAAAAAAAGAGTGCATAGTATGAGGTTGGAAAGGTAGATAGAGGTCAGATGATGAGGTGCTTAGTATGCCATTCTAAAGAGAATGGATCTTACTCTGAAGGTGATGAGAGCCACTGAAGCTATTCAAGGAGGGAAAAACACAATCAGACCTATATTCTATAATGGCCATGATTTATTCTGAATCGTGAATCATATTTCATAGTATGTAGTCAAGAATTTGGCATTGCCCAAAGAGAAGTCTGGCTTTTGTCCTCAGCTTCTTGGAGGTAATCCATGTCATACCTGATAGAATTATCTTTGTTCAGAGTGGGGGGTGGCCATACCAGATTTTAGGGTGGGGTCAGTCACATCTGATAATCTTAGGGTCGAGATTGGTTATGACAGAGAGAACAACCTTGTTATTTAGGGTGGGGTCATGTGGTATCAGTCAGACTGGTGGCTGAGATCAATGACATGGGTAATCAGTCAATCCTATGTAGGGACTTCTCTGGTGGTCCAGTGGTTAGGACTCTGTGCTTCCACTGTAGGGGGCACAGGTTCAATCCCTGGTCAGGGAACTAAGATCGTGCATTCAGTGTGGCGTGGCCAAGAAAAAAAGAAAGAAAGAAAAAAAAATCAAACCTGTGTAATGGAACTCCAATAAAAATGATGAATTGTGATGTTTGGGTGAGCCTCTCTGGTGACAATGCTCCATGAGTTTTGCCACATGTTGATTCTGGGAGAGTAATGCATCCTGACTCCATGGGGAGCAGACCAAGGAAACTCACATTCAGAACTCTCCTAGACAGTAAGTTTTATGAGTCTTTTTTATGAATTATTGAAACTGATGATGGCTTTGGGACACCACTCTTCCCCTCCCCACCTCCCCTCCCCACCACACACACACTGCCAAACTCGCAGTTGGTATAAAAATTGAGGTCAGTCTTGGGAACTGTGCCATCTAACTTTGAGGTTGGCTGAAACTTCTTACACATAAGAGTTAAAAGTAGAAGCTTTGGAGTCACACTTGAATATAAATCCGTGTTTGATTACTTTTCAATCTGTGTTACCTCTCAAACCTTTACTTTCTTCATCAGAAGCAGATGGCTTTGGTGCTCTGTGTCACCTCCCCTTAGCTTACCTTGGGTTTAGCTGCAGCCGTGCTTAATAGTTCCATGTGAACTCAGGCTCACTTTGCCCTGGTAGTAGTCCAACTCAAGTGTATGCTGTGTATCTTTTCTCTTTTTATCCCTGAGCTGTAGGAGCCTCTCAATCAATGCAAAAATGGCCCAGGGCCAGTTCTCTAACAAAGGGGGATGGCAGATGTGGTAAATGGCTCAAACTCTTGTCTTTTGGATGGCCATTTCTTGGAGACCTTCTGTTCATTTCTCAGATATTCCAGCTCCTGTTGCCTATAGAAGCAATCATAGCAATACACCTTATATTGGCTCTTCTTCCCTCCCTCACTTCTGCTTTTCTCACCTAAGACCTTTCTCATGCTCTATTTTAGAACCTAAACTACAACATTATCACACTGTTGCTATGAAGATTAAGTGAGATACATATTTCTTTAAAAGAGGTTTAGTGCTTAGTAGATAAAGGCTGCTATTAGAACAGGACACAGAACAAGCTAGTGTTTATATGGTTGGAGAGAAGGAGATTCATTTGAGAGATTTGGGATATCCATCTGAGAGATTTAAAAGATACTGCATGGGTAAAATATATGGTTAAATATGCTAAGGGATAGTGGGAAATCTGAGATGACTTTGACAGTCTTTGAGGAAGTGACTGTGAGAGAGAGAGGCGGGTTTAGTGGTGGCAAATGCCGAATTTAATATCTGACGTATGAAGCTTGATATTCTTGTGAGTAGACAAGTGTGACTGTCCATTATGATGTTCTTTCTACATCTCTATGACTAGAAAGATGGGTAGTCTAAAAACCAAGTTACCACTGATCCTAAGTGACCCTCAACGTCATCAGAGAGATGTATATAGAACAAAGGTTACCAACTGGACCTGTGGGCCATTCACATAAATGGCTTTTGTTTGGTCTGCATAGTGTTTCCCCACATATTGGTATTTTTTTGTTTGTTTGCTTTTGTTTTATTTATTTTTGAATCGTTTTCTGTGATTTTATATGAAAATCAAGATTTCTAGTTTTTCTTAAAAACAAAATCAACTTAACGTCACTAAGCTTGCATTTCTGAATGACAACACTCAGATGGGTCTGAACAGCTTGTCACCTTTAGAATACGACACTCTTTCTTCAGTTGACCACAGGCCATTCCACCTGCCTTTAGACCAAGGGTCGATTGTTATTTACAAGGCAGGCGTTTTTTAGTTTTCTTTATAAAAGAAACATATCACTCATTTTTGTCATATGTTTGCTTCCTTGTAGACATTTGTGTTTGAAACCTGTGCAAAATAAGAGAGTGGGGAATGAAGAAAAACCTGGACAAGGTTATATTTTAAGGGGTGGGTGCTTTGAAATAAGGTCCAAGAAAGGAGCTTGTGCTGAGTTGAATAGTTTCCTGTCAAAATTCATGCTCACTGAGAACCCATGAATGTGACCATATTTGGAAATAAGCTCTTTGTAGATGTAATCAAGTTAAAATGAGGTAATATTGAGTTAGAGTGGACCCTAAATTCAGTATGACTAAAATCCATATAAGAGGACACATACGCACATACACATACATGCACACACATGCACACACACACAAAACACTATGTGACGACAGAGGCAGGGATCAGAGAGATGCATCTACAAGCCAGGGAGAACCAAGGATTTCCAGCAGCCACTAGAAGTTAGGCAGCGGCAAGGAAGGATCCTCCTTAGAGACTTCAGCAAGGGTATGGCCCTGCTGACACCTTGATTTTGGACTTGCAGACCCCAGAACTGTGGGAGAAGAAATTTCTTTTGTTTTAAGGCACCTATTTTGTGGTACTTTGTGATAGACGCCCTAGGAATCTAATAAGGGTAAGATGAAGAAAAGAGGAGATCAACAGAAAAGCCAGTTCAAGGAAAAGTGTCTCATTATTATGATCAAATGCTGAAAAGTGGTCAAATAAAATAGACTGAGATTGGTAGAAGTGACAAGTAGGAGTTTAGTGATGAGGCTGGGAGGATCCCTTTCAAGTGAGTGATGGGAGTGAGTGGAAGCCAGAGGGAGGTGGGCAGAGGAATGAATTCAAAAGATGGTGACAGTAAGTAGATTCAAGAAGCTTCTCTTGGAAGGAGATGAGAGCAACAGGATAATTGAGGCACGTAGAACTTAAGGAGCAAACATAACTTTTTAAAAAAGATAAATACTTTGCATATCTGTAGTGACTAATTGCTGAATGTGCCTACAGATTCACTCAGCACCCTTCTCCATCTGCTCTATCAGAAAGTCGACCTGTATGAATTGCATTAGGAGTGCTCGTGCACTCTGACTGCTGGTTAGTTTTGGTCAATGGGAGGCACCAGCCGAAGTGGAAGCATTGTCCAAAAGTGAGATCAAGGTATTTATTACCCAGCCTTCCTCCCTACTGGTGTCATGGGTTAGCAGTGGCTAAGTTCTCCACAGCTTTTGTCTGATGAGACTCTCCCACAGTAATGGTTCTCTCCCCACCTTCTGGTAACTGCTCCTTCCTCTTCCCCCTTCAGGCCTGTGGGTGGAAACCAGAGAATATCACTTTCTTTTGTTGGTTTCTCTTTACCCTTCCCCTATTCTCATATGCAATCCCTTTCTTACCTGTTTCAGTTACTCCATTTGAATGTTCACCTATTGGAAAGAAGCCCATGAAAAAGGCAGTACATAAGGATTGAGACAATAATTGATATATGTAGATAAATCCAGAGAAGTTGAGAAAACATGATTTTTGGAATCTCTTTCTACTTATAGTCAATCCTTCACACAGGCACCAGAGTGATCTCTTTAATAACATTGATTCTCTACCCTGAGCTTACAGGGACTTCCCATGTTAGTCAGAGTGAATCTGCAGCTTTTCCCATGACATCCAAGGCTTATATGATCTGGTCCCCAACTAACTCCCTGACCTCGTTTTTTTTTTTTTTTTTTTTACACTCCATCTTGCTCACTCTACAGTAGCCTTCTACTCTCCTTCTTGTTTTCTCAACTAGCTTCCTTGTTCTTCCTTGAGCAAGACATGCATATTCCCACCTCATAACCTCTGCATTTACTCATCCCTCTGCCTAGAATGTTCTCCTACAGACATTAAAGTGGATTACTTCCTCACTTGATTCAAGCCATTGCTTGATGTTACCTATCAGAGACAATTGTAACGCCTGCACTCTCTAAAATAGCAATATATATCTCCAAGCATCACATCTGCAGAGTCCAGATGAAGATTCACAATATTAAAAAATCCCCAGATTCTCTTATCCTCAAAATGAGTATTGTCCCATTTTTATCCTTCAAAATATACAAGGTGTGGTGGCCACAAAAATGCCTCTCTAGGATCTCTAACTGGGGAGAATATAATTCCTGTATGTCCCTAGCTGCTGTGCTCTGAAATTCAACAACACATTCATGACAACACAGCACTTTCTGGGGGCTGCTCCCAGCCCGTGACTGAGTGCAGCAGGAATACTAATGCAGGCCCAGTCTTGTGGGATGTGGGACTTGTCTGATGGACAACTTTGCTTTGAGGACTCCCATTGACATTGCTGAATTATTTTAGAAGTGCACCTTAGTCTAAGATTCTTCTATCCGAACTTCATTCCTTCTCTGTCTTTTATGAGAACCAGGCTTACATTTAGTCTTTTGGCTCTTCCAAGCTTCCCTAGCTTCCTCCTCACTTTCCCTCATAGGCACTCATCCTTGTCAATCTTTTCCACATTTAACTCTGTCTCCCTGTCTGCTGCTTGCAGAAACTGGAATAACACATAAAGGAAATTTCTCCCCAGGGCTCAAGGCACACAGCATTGCCTCTTGCTCAGGCCTTTGCTTTCCTAGAAAGCATTTTGATGACAAATCCCAAGGTATTTACAAATTCACTCCCCAAATCAATAACTTCCAAACTCCCCAAATCAATAACTTCCAAAGAGTTTCTCCCATATTTTCCATTAGTGTCATTATTCTATTTTCTGACTCTTCTTTCACACTTGTCATATTTCCCTCCTTTCCATTCTAGTTCTCTCCACTGCCAGAGAAAGCAAAGACCTCCACCAGTTTTAAGCATGAAACTTGGCCTGCAGGCCTCCTTTTTTTTGAAGGGAATACAACACATCACCAGCAGATGATGGTGAACTATGTACATAGGAAGCAGGCTTATTGTTTAGAGTATATATGCGTGTGCATGCATGCAAGCACATGTGTATAAATGGGATTTGTTGGCATCCTAGAAATGGCAATGATGAGGAGAAATTTGGTTGGATGTGGCTGAGGTGCCAGTTTCCTTCAAGTCCATGCTCTGCTAACAAACAGCACATGACCCCTGATAATTCCCAGTTTGCAGTTTTCTTTCCTTTCTTCTGCTTCTGGGGTCCTTTCTTGTGTCCTTCTCAGGGGTCTCACTTTAAAATTTTTCTTCCTTCCTTCTCACATCCTGCATCTGTTACCTCTCAAATGGGTTCTTCTGTGAAGCACATAAGCATGCTTAATTATCTCCCATCAAAACAAACAAACATATAAACAAACAAACACATAAACAAACAAAACTATTTTCTATCTAAACTGTAATCCTACCACATAAACAAACAAAAACTCAAAAGACCATACCTTCTCTACCTACTTCACAGGAATGTCATGGGGGGACATTAGTGTAAACTCCATGCAAGTGGGGATTAGGTCTGCTTAATCAGTACAGCATCTCCAGCCCCTTGTCTGTTACCTGGATCATGACAGGAAATACATAAGCAAACAGACAAATGAAGAGTTATGAAATGGATGAATAAAATGAGATAATACATGTGCTTTGAAAGTGGTGTTCAATATAAGTAGAAAGGCATATAGCATAATTAACTTTTATCTTCTTTTTTGAGTAAACTTTTGCTGAACTATAAAGTACATGCAGAAACATGCACATACCACAGCATAGCTCAATGACTTTTCAGAAAGTATTCATGCTTGTGGAGCCAGGACCAAAATCAAGGAACAGAATATTAGTGATATCCAGAACCCCAGCCTTCCCCACCTTGTTCCCTTCCAGAACCTCCTCATACCAAGCTCTCTTGTACCCAGCTTCACTGATGAGACTTTTTGCTTGGGAATTTCATGCATATTATTCTGTGAAGTTATCTATTCTCATGGCTATGCAATATTTCATTGTATGGATAGGTGACAGGAAAGGAGGGGGGGCAGGGCACAACCCTTAAAGAATGACACAGCTGTTGAGAAAAACTGGATATGACAAAAACTGGTTAGGACTGATGAGGCCCAAGATGGCAGAAGATTTGATTCCCAGTAGACCTTGAGCCTCCTTATGACCTCACTGTAACACATTAGCATATGCTAAGTGACACACCCACAGACGCCATGACAGTTCTGAAGCTGACCATAAAAGGCCAAAGAATGGGCGGTGGTCCTATTCCTGGAAATCCCCACCCCTTCCCCAAAACAGTTGGAATAATCCTCCCACTGTTTAGCCTATGAAATTACCCAGCCCATAAAAACTAACCACCTCCACAGCCCCGGTACGCTGTCATCTTCTGAGATGGGCTGCATTCTGCCTATGGAATGTGTACCTCTCTCAATAAACCTGCTTTCAATTTACTATGGCTTGCTCTTGAATTCTTTCCTGCACGAAGCCAACAAATCTTACTTGGTGGCCTGTCCCAGGAACTTGCCCGAGACCTGGGACATGACCATTCTCTCTTGCCCCATTTTCCTGAAACAAATATACTAAAATTTAGGAATCAGTTCTACTTTTGATAGACATTAGCTTTATCTCCAGGTTTGGCCACTGTGAATAGTGCTTCTCTGAACATTTTTGTATGTGTCTTATGTTGGATTATATCCAGGAGTAGAATTGCTGGGTTATATAACTGTTTTTTTAAGGCTATGTATTAAAATACCTCCTGTAAACACTCCTAAAACATCTAATGAGTAATAGAAACTCAAATTCACTAAAGTAAAAAGGATTTTATTGCAAGCTAAACAAATTCCACAGAATTCAAAAAAATAGAAAATTACTAAAAGCAGACATATAAATTCATAAAGCTCAGCATTTGTGTTTAAACCACACTACATATTTTAATAGATCCAGAAGCACTTAAAATTTTATAACCCAGAAGGATGCTTATGAGGAGGCCACACAGTCATCAAGAGCAGATTAAATTGTCAGGGTCATGTAATATATTTTAGGAAATTTTCTATTAAAAGATTAAAATATAATCTGAATCTTAATAAGGAAAATATTTAGCAATGTAGGAATATCTTCTACCCCAATTTTATTTTACTCAGGAGTTGAAATAGCTGCTTTTTTTTTTTTTTTTTTTTTTTTTTGTGGTACGCGGGCCTCTCACTGTTGTGGCCTCTCCCGTTGCGGAACACAGGCTCCGGACACGCAGGCTCAGCGGCCATGGCTCACGGACCCAGCTGCTCCGCGGCATGTGGGATCTTCCCAGACCGGGGCACGAACCCGTGTCCCCTGCATCGGCAGGCGGGCTCTCAACCACTGCGCCACCAGGGAAGCCCGCTGCTATTTTTTTGAGAGGAAAAAAGACAATTTTTTATGGTGAGGAAAAATATAATGGGGAACACTTAAACTTACTTTCAGCATATTTCAAATAAATTATATTTTCATATACTTTAAATATACATTTTACAAGAACATACATACAGTAACCATTTAATAAATATATTATTGTATTTATAAATTATGTAATTATCTTACATATACATATAATGAAATACAAGTAGAAGGACTTTCATTAAAATGTGTTGATTAAATATCTACACAGTGCATATAATATACATTATGTATATTTTATATTCATCTACCTACATTATTAAAAATTCTTTTGGCCACACAGTTCCTCACAGGTGATTAATTTGTGCTGGAATCTTTATGCTGATTTCCATAGTGATATCCTACCTACATCATAAGGGAAGTAATTACTGTTTTCAGTAGGTGCTTATATAGGTGACCTTGTGCTTTGTTATTCAGCCTTCACTGAAATATGTCATGAAGTGCAAGAGAGAACGGGACTATTATACTATTAGATAAGCATACCTGTCCCCTGGCTAGTTCAAAAGGACATTGTAAGAATTAATGAGATTATATCATTGAAGTACCTTTAAATACTGGAAAAATTCAAATGATGTAATGGTTATGACCGTAAAATAATCACCAAAGGTATATTTTGGGAGTTTGATTGTATTCCATTTGAAAATTATTGTCAATAAATTAGCTTTATAATGTCATTTTTACTAAATGCAAAGGGTAGAGTCTTGGATTAATTTAACTTTTGTGAGAAACACCTTTTCTATGCAGCAAGATTCTTCAGTGGCAAGTCTGAAAACCCAGCCCAAAGGGGCTTAACTATCATAGGGAATTGATTGGCTCAAGTAGTTGAAAAGGCTGCGGGTAGTATAACTTCAGGTCTGGCTGGGTACCAGAGGATGGAGCAATGAAATGGCCACACTCCACTCATCTGTCTGTTCTCAGTCCTGCTTCCTCCTAGGTTATTGCCATTTTCAGGCAAGTTCTCCTATGTAAGAGCAAACTGGGTCAATAGTAGCTTCAGAGGTTTTTTAACCCATGTGGAAACCCCAGAGAAAACAACAGCTTATCTCTCCCAACAGTTTTATGAAAATCCCCAGACTGCTTTGGCTCACAGTGGTGATGCATTCCCCACTGTGGTCAGTGTGATGTGACTCTGTTAGCCAGGGCTGGGCCACCAGTGGATCCAGGAGTCAATAGTTTCAGCATTGTCTGATCCATAGAGTGAAAGGGAAAGGGCTCTCTGCCCAAAGGAAGAGCAGGTGCTGCTACCAGAGGATGAGACTAAAGGAAAACTCAGCAAAGGACCAAGTTTTCTTTCATCAGTGTGAAACGTATAAATCAGAAAGTCCCCCCCCCCAAAATTCTTCCACCAAACCCAGTTTTTTTTTTTAATATTTATTTATTTAATTTATTTATTTGGTTGCACCAGGTCTTAGTTGCAGCAGGCAGGATCCTTGGTTGTGGCATGTGGGCTCCTTTGTTGTGGCATGTGAACTCTTAGTTGCAGCATGCACGTGGGACCTAGTTCCCTGACCGGGGATTGAACCCAGGCCCCCCTGCATTGGGAGCATGGAGTCTTATCCACTGTGCCACCAGGGAAGTCCCCAAAGCCAGTTTTGTTTTTAACATTTCTTGAAGATTGATGAAACATTTAACAGTCTGTGCCTAAATGTTCTGCCACTCTAAATTACCTCCTGTATTTAGCAAAACTACTTGTCAAAATCTCATTGACTCTGTATTTCAGATTCACTGCCATGTTCTTCCCCAGCAAGATCACAACTGTACATGTGTTAATCAGGATATTTGGGACCCATAATCGAACACAATGAATACATAAGACAAATCGGATGACCCTGTCAGGTTCAAACACCTATTAATTAGGAAGCTGTGAGGTTTCAGAGAGTAAGTGACTTGTTAAAACTCCAATAGTTAAAGGAAAACTAGAAGACTAATCAACTTGATTTTATCTGTAGAAGAGATTCTCCACAAATAAATAATTAAAAAGGACTTTAGAGCTTCAAGGGGAAAATTCAAGATCTTATAGAATAGTAGAAAAAAGTAACAAGGGCAAAAAAGTCAAATTACAACAGATGTACTTGTTGGTGGGCCATTTGAATTTTGCTGGCAGGATAACCCCAGCAGGAGAGGTACTTTCACATTGTTTAGCAGAGGCCACAGCAGGGATAAGGAGTTTTAATCACTTTATTAGAATTGCAAAGTCATCAAAGGAGGCATGGGCATGTGAGAGCTATTTGTAGAAATATTCAGTGAAAGGCTTTTGTGACCACAAGAAATAATGGAAAGTAGATGTTGTTCGTGGACACATTAAGAGAAAAAAAAATGATTTATCTTGGCTGAATAGATGAACTCATGAGATGCTCTTTGGCGAAGGAAAATAATTGTTCTGAAAATGAGGTCTTATGCTGGCAGCTTTAGTGCACAATCTTGGACCATCTACTCCAATTAAGTTCTTATGCCTCTTTGGTAATGGCGATTAAAATACTAATCTACCTTATAATGTTGATTGTAACATATAAACTTGAACATAGTTTTTAAAAATCATTTCTGATAGGGGAGTTTTGAACTACTGTATTTGGGATTCTGCTTTTCCTACCAATAATTTCTTTTTTTTTTTTTTTTCTGGTACGCGGGCCTCTCACTGTTGTGGCCTCTCCCGTTGCGGAGCACAGGCTCCGGACACGCAGGCTCAGCAGCCATGGCTCACGGGCTCAGCTGCTCCGCTGCATGTGGGATCTTCCCAGACCGGGGCACGAACCCGTGTCCCCTGCATCGGCAGGCGGACTCTCAACCACTGCGCCACCAGGGAAGCCCCACCAATAATTTCTTAATGAATTTTTTTTAACTTAGACACAAGAGATCTTCGTGGTTTTATAAACCTAACTTTGATATGTAAAATCTGCTGGTTCATTACACCAATCTCATTTATAGCTGAGGTTCAAGGAAGTCAAAGTGTGCATAGCAGTGGCTAGGTTCAGTTAGGCACCTATCACCACAGGCCAGGCCACTTTTTTGCAGTTGGGTATGGATTAGTTTTCTATTGCTGTGAAACAAATAATCATACATGTAACAGCTTAACATCCATTTGTTACCCCACAGTTTTTTAGGTCAGAAGTTCAGATGTGGAATGACTGAGTTCTCTGTTCAGGGTCTTGCAAAGTTGAAACTGATGTGTTGGCCAGCTGTATTTTCATTTGGAGACTCTGGGAGAAAATTTGTTTCCATGTTCATTAAGCTTGTTGGCTGAATTCAGCTCCTTGTGGTTGTAAGACTGCAGTCCTTGTTTCTTTGCTGGCTGTCATGTGGGGCCTTCTCTTTGCTCCTAGAGACTGCCAGTATACCTTGCCACATGGCTCCTTTTAACTGCAAATCCAGCAATGGGGAATCTTGTCAAGCCTCTCTTATACACTGAATCACAAACTTCAGGAAGAGCCCAGTCTCTTTCAAGAGCTCACCTGATTAGGTCAGGCTTACCCAGGGTAATCTCTCTTTCTTAAAATCAACTGTCGCATCTAATATAACCTAATAATGGGAGTAAAATCCATCATATTCACAGTGTCAGGGATTATACAGGCTATGTACCCAAGGGAGGGGGCATCTTGGGAATCATCTTGGAATTCTACCTACCAGAATATATCTTTCTTTGACCCAAATGTAGGTGGCTAACTCTATAATGGTCTATATTTCAAGCAAAGTATTTTCACTCCAGTTTTCAACCTGTTTCTACTTATCTATCACTGCCCTTCCTCCCCACAGCTGTGAAAATTGCCAAGCTATGACACAACATTAGGTAGTGGTTTCCAAATTTAAGTATGCATGAATCTCCAGGAAAATATTAAATTTGCTGATTGCTGGCTACCAACCCTAAGAAATTCTGGCTCAGAGACAGCCCAGGAATACACATTTTAATAGTGATTCTGATGTGTACATTCAGCAGAACAAAATTCATGAAACGCTATGGCTTCAGCATCTGTGCAGTGATCTTGGCAGTCTAGCCACACATGCTCCTCATAGCCTGGCATACATAGCATTGTTCAAACTTGAAAACTGGAATTTCTGAAAATATTTGAGGGCTAAATTTGAGATCCTCTCTATCTAGTCCTGAAAATGACAAATTACTTTAATGTAAAGCAACTTTGGATGAGAAACTTAAAATAAAAACTATACATATATATGTATATATATATGTAATAGAGGAATTACTTTTTGAAGAATTTTAATGTTGTTTCTCTAAGTGTCATTATTAAAAATGGTATCTTTAAAAAAACAAAAAAATGTTATCTTTTTTATCTGTGCTATGTCTTGTTAGATTTACATTAGGCAATGTAAGGCATTCTTCATTGAGATTAATTGTCATGAATATTGACTGCATTTTGCTTTTATTCATACATAATGATGATCATGGAACAAAACAAGAAAAAAATGTTGCAGACTCTGCACTCATGCTAAAATAGACATTGTATTTTGGGATCATCAGTTAAAACCTAAATACAGAGGCAAAGTCTTGATTTATGGATAGAAATGAGAAATGAAAAATAAAAAATAGCACTATAAGTAGAAACACATTCAAAAGGAATGCTTTGGGCTTCCCTGGTGGCACAGTGGTTGAGCGTCCACCTGCTGATGCAGGGGACACGGGTTCGTGCCCTGGTCCGGGAAGATCCCACATGCCGCGGAGCGGCTGGGCCCGTGAGCCGTGGCCGCTGAGCCTGCTCATCCGGAGCCTGTGCTCCGCAATGGGAGAGGCCACAACAGTGAGAGGCCCGCGTACTGCAAAAAAAAAAAGCATGCTTTTTTTGGACAATTTTTTAGAGTTACACTAAATATAGGATTGTTTCATCTTTTCTTAACTCTAGTGACTTAAGTTTTATTCATATTTTATTTTCAAGACCTTTCACCCCATCATTTGATTAAACCTTGTTTGTCTCTGGAAAGTATTAAACTCTTTAAACAAGAAATGTGTGCATTTCACCTAAGACATTTGCAGTCAGGCATGTGGTAACTCCCTCATGATTATGCCACTTTTTGAAAAACAAGGTAATAGATACAAATTCAGATACTCTCTTTAAGAATTGCAATCCATATAAAATACTTACTTTGTTTCACCTGATAAAATGCAAATAAATTTTTTCAATTGCCATTAGTACCAATGATTGTGGTAATAAATAAATATGAATATCCAGCTTCACTTTTACTTACCCATTCATAGAAACCAGTATAAGATTAATTTATCAAATTTTCATGCCTGCTAATTCTACTATTAGATAAAAATCTTGGATTTTTAATAACAGAGTTCCATTCAATATCTAAACATTGTATATGATATTGTTACTGAAATTTATTAATTTCAAAATATATGTGATAATATATGATGATTAACAAAGTGAATTCTAGAACATATTAATTTGGCTAGTATGATTGAAAATGTAACATATATCAGGGTGCTAATTTTTTTACCATTGCATTTCCATATGAATTTTTTCCCAGGAAAAAAATTTTCCCCTTTTTTTCCTTCTTTTTTTGATTTACATTTTCCCAAGTCATCCCTCAACGAATTGAAAGGCAGATTTTTTTCCTCGACTTCAGATCTTTCTTCAGTATCTTCCTTAGGCACATGTTCCTTTCTTTTCTATACACTTCCCTCTTTTTCTTCTTGGTTTAAGTTCCTAGAGTCTTGAATTTTCACTAAGTTGCTGGAAAGTAAAAGTGGTAATTAAAAAAATTTCCATAATCTTCATTACCTTTCTCATCACCCTTATCACTTGAAGATGAGGCATATGAACTTCCTCCTCCTTTATTGAGTAAAACCTAAGCTCTCATACATAGACTCCCTCTGATTTCTTCTTCTCTGTAACTTAAAGTATATTCATATAGCATGTCCTGCTTGCTTGACAGAAGAAATGTCTTGTCATATTAATGCTAATCCCTTTGACTATGGTCCAGATTCCAAATGATCATGTCTCTTCTGAGAACTGTTCAATCTCTTGCTTTTGGATCTTCAATTTGACCACTAACTTTTTCTCTTTAGTTGTGTAGGGTACGGAAAATAATTTTCCCTCTATCCTATTAGGTTCTTGGCTGAGACCCCCATATAATAAAAAACAGATTAACAGGAGAAAAAAACAAACAAACAATTTTAACTCCTGGTATGGCCCCCTTTCTAATGTAAATTTCCCTTACAAAAGGGAAACTTCTACTGTTTTCAGAGCTTCTTTTGTGTCTGAACTTTTTCAAAATAGTCAGCTCAAAATAATCCTTATGCCAAAGGAGCATATTTTGGAGTGGCACATTCTGCTACCCCTCAGCTTATAAACATACTCAAATCTCTATTAATCAATTTTCCCACAAAGAACCAAGATTACCTCTGTAGACCACCAAGTTTTCTTAAAAGCATAGTCTACATGAACTCTCTCCATTTCTGATCATTAGTCAACAATCTCTTGCAGCCCGGCTTTTCCTCTCATGAACTCCCACTTTCCTTCTGAAACTTTAATCTTCCAGTCTTTTCTCTTTCTATTCAGTCTCTGCTCATTTTGATATTGATGACTCCATCCTTTTGGAAACATTCATATAGATTAATATCACTTGGATGATATTCCACCATTTTTCTATTTCTATTATTTTATATCCATCTCTATCGCTATTCTAACTTAGTCTTCTTTGTTTCCTCTTACAATGTATAACTATAAATATCAGGGTTCTAGTTTTTGTCTCTGTCTGTTGCCTTTTATTCTCGGTGATTTCATATATGATGATAACCAGAAAAATCACTTCCTAATCAGATTTCTCTTAGCCTAACCTCTCTCTTGAATTTCAAAATCACCTTTTCAATTGTTTTGTTGAATATTTCACAAGGATGTCCTGCCTGAATCAGAATTTCAACTTGTCCAGAACTGCCACTCTCATCACAGTAGTCACATTTCCAGAATGGTGCTCCTTCCTCTTCATCTTTATGTCCCTAGTACTGGGGAAGGATTCAACATATGCTGAATAAGTTGTTCCCTCTCTATCAATAGTCTTTCTATTTTACTTGTGACTTAGGTTAAGGCCATAGAATTTTCTTCAAATTCTTCATTTTCTTGACCATCAATATCAAGAGAGTCCTGTCAACTCAAGCCTTTCAATATCTCTTGCTGTCATAGTCTTTCTTTCTATTGCTTTTGCCCTCAACTGCTAAAATGTGAGTCACTAGAGGGTAGGAATGTTAGACTGTTTTGTTCACAATTTTAACCTAACCACCTAGAATAGTACTTGGTATATAGTCATTGTTCAATAAATATTTGTTGAGTTGGATTGAATCAAGGGCTCATTGTTTTGTTGTTGTTGCTGTTTTTTATCTGCTTTGTTTTTTGTTTTTGTTTTGCAGGGACTATTACAATAGACTTCCATCTGAACTCTCTGTACCCAGTTATTTCCCTAATCCATCATGCATGTCATTGTCACTTACAAACTACTCCTCCTCTATCTTGGTATACAAATTCTTACTTCTCTGGAGTATATGCCACTCTTTATCCTGACTCATAGTGATCATTTACCAAACTCCTGGTTATTCCCAAACATCTGTCTAAGATAGAGATGCAGAAAACTCATTTTTCTTTTCCATTTCAAATTTTTCCATCACTGAGAGTACAACAGTATTTATGTATATGATCCTCTACATCAAATATCACAATTTCTAGCTCACTGTATCAACCTTCCAGAAACTCTTGAATACATTTTAGCTTGTTGAAAGTATACAGGACTTTGTTGAGGTATCTCTGTATCTTTTAGTTTGTCCAATGTATTTTAAGAGGGTTTTACCTAATATCAAAAAATAGCTTTAATAGCCTATATAAGTTTTCATAATCCTTTTGTTCCATGAAAACAAACTGAATACCCACAGAACTATGTCTCTTTCTTTCTGATAAAGAATGGGATGGGGGCTTCCCTGGTGGCGCAGTGGTTGAGAGTCCGCCTGCCGATGCAGGGGACACGGGTTCGTGCCCCGATCCCGGAAGATCCCACATGCCGCGGAGCGGCTGGGCCCGTGAGCCATGGCCGCGGAGCCTGTGTGTCCGGAGCCTGTGCTCCGCAACGGGAGAGGCCACAGCAGTGAGAGGCCCGCGTACAGAAAAAAAAAAAAAAAAAAAAAAAAAAAAAAAAAAGAATGGGATGGGGTCAGGAAGCTCAATTTTAATCAAATTACAAGTTATTCACTTAATATATTGAGAAGATTATATTCCATAAATGATACTGCCAGACATTGTAGAGGACTGTGTTCTTATGAATAGCTCTCTTGGGAAAAATAAATTATTTCCTGCATTTGAGTTGCCAATCCATTTATGTTAAAATTTAATCAGGTTAGCAAGACTTTATTTCTCATTTTACTCTTTGCATTAAATTACTATAAAGTGATTGGCTTTGTAACTATATGATGCATGTTGATCTTGCTTTATGCTCTAGATCTGTGTTTTGAAAGAAAAAAATGTTATAAAATGAACATCGTGATTTAGAGCCATGTTTCTATTTACATCTATTACATTTCATTCTCATAGGATTCCTTTGTCAATAAGCAGAATATGTTCCTTGAACTCTCCCCCATATTCTGATTATAATTTGCATGATTTTGATGTCCCACGTGTTACAAAGCAACCCAGAGATAATTCTCTTTTTACATTATGTGAAATTACGAGTTATTATCACTAAACATCATTTAATAGTTTAAGTTATCACCTTGCTATTATCTGCAGTCTTGTGCAGAAAGTTTGGATTAGAAATGTTATGAATAGATAATGTTGCAAATCAAGTTCATGCAACATTAATGGGTATTTCTTGTATTACCACAGACGCAACAGTTTACATGTTTTATTTATTTTTTTTAATTTAATTTTATTTTTTTGCTTTATAACAAATATAATCAGTTATACATATACATATGTTTCCATATCCCCTCCCTTTTGCGTCTCCCTCCCACCCTCCCTATCCCACCCCTCCAGGCGGTCACAAAGCACCGAGCTGATCTCCCTGTGCTATGCGGCTGCTTCCCACTAGCTATCTACCTCACGTTTGGTAGTGTATATATGTCCATGCCGCTCTTTCACTTTGTCACAGCTTACCCTTCCCCCTCCCCATATCTTCAAGTCCATTCTCTAGTAGGTCTGTGTCTTTATTCCTGTCTTACCCCTATGTTCTTCATGACATTTTTTTTTCTTAAATTCCATATATATGTGTTAGCATACAGTATTTGTCTTTCTCTTTCTGACTTACTTCACTCTGTATGACAGACTCTAGGTCTATCCACCTCATTACAAATAGCTCAATTTCATTTCTTTTTATGGCTGAGTAATATTCCATTGTATATATGTGCCACATCTTCTTTATCCATTCATCCGATGATGGACACTTAGGTTGTTTCCATCTCCGGGCTATTGTAAATAGGGCTGCTATGAACATTTTGGTACATGTCTCTTTTTGAATTATGGTTTTCTCAGGGTATATGCACAGTAGTGGGATTGCTGGGTCATATGGTAGGTCTATTTGTAGTTTTTTAAGGAACCTCCATACCGTTCTCCATAGCGGCTGTACCAATTCACATTCCCACCAGCAGTGCAAGAGTGTTCCCTTTTTTCCACACCCTCTCCAGCATTTATTGTTTCTAGATTTTTTGATGATGGCCATTCTGACTGGTGTGAGATGATATCTCATTGTACTTTTGATTTGCATTTCTCTAATGAGTAAAGATGTTGAGCATCCTTTCATGTGTTTGTTGGCAGTCTGTATATCTTCTGTGGAGAAATGTCTATTTAGGTCTTCTGCCCATTTTTGGATTGGGTTGTTTGTTTTTTTGTTATTGAGCTGCATGAGCTGCTTATAAATTTTGGAGATTAATCCTTTGTCGGTTGCTTCATTTGCAAATATTTTCTCCCATTCTGAGGGTTGTCTTTTGGTCTTGTTTATGGTTTCCTTTGCTGTGCAAAAGCTTTTAAGTTTCATTAGGTCCCATGTGTTTATTTTTGTCTTTATTTCCATTTCTCTAGGAGGTGGGTCAAAAAGGATCTTGCTGTGATTTATGTCATAGAGTGTTCTGCCTATGTTTTCCTCTAAGAGTTTGATAGTGTCTGGCCTTACATTTAGGTCTTTAATCCATTTTGAGCTTATTTTTGTGTATGGTGTTAGGGAATGATCTAATCTCATACTTTTACATGTCCCTATCCAGTTTTCCCAGCACCACTTATTGAAGAGACTGTCCTTTCTCCACTGTATATTCCTGCCTCCTTTATCAAAGATAAGGTGACCATATGTCCGTGGGTTTAACTCTGGGCTTTCTATCCTGTTCCATTGATCTATCTTTCTGTTTTTGTGCCAGTACCATACTGTCTTGATTACTGTAGCTTTGTAGTATAGTCTGAAGTCAGGGAGCCTGATTCCTCCAGCTCCATTTTTCGTTCTCAAGATTGCTTTGGCTATTCGGGGTCTTTTGTGTTTCCATACAAATTGTGAAATTTTTTGTTCTAGTTCTGTGAAAAATGCCAGTGGTAGTTTGATAGGGATTGCATTGAACCTGTAGATTGCTTTGGGTAGTAGAGTCATTTTCACAATGTTGATTCTTCCAATCCAGGAACATGGTATATCTCTCCATCTATTTGTATCATCTTTAATTTCTTTCATCAGTGTCTTATAATTTTCTGCATACAGGTCTTTTGTCTCCTTAGGTAGGTTTATTCCTAGATATTTTATTCTTTTTGTTGCAATGGTAAATGGGAGTGTTTCCTTGATTTCACTTTCAGATTTTTCATCATCAGTATATAGGAATGCCAGAGATTTCTGTGCATTAATTTTGTATCCTGCAACTTTACCAAATTCATTGATTAACTCTAGTAGTTTTCTGGTAGCATCTTTAGGATTCTCTATGTATAGTATCATGTCATCTGCAAACAGTGACAGCTTTACTTCTTCTTTTCCGATTTGGATTCCTTTTATTTCTTTTTCTTCTCTGATTGCTGTGGCTAAAACTTCCAAAACTAGGTTGAATAAGAGTGGTGAAAGTGGGCAACCTTGTCTAGTTCCTGATCTTAGTGGAAATGGTTTCAGTTTTTCACCATTGAGGACGATGCTGGCTGTGGGTTTGTCATATATGGCCTTTATTATGTTGAGGAAAGTTCCCTCTATGCCTATTTTCTGCAGGGTTTTTATCATAAATGGGTGTTGAATTTTGTCGAAAGCTTTCTCTGCATCTATTGAGATGATCATATGGTTTTTCTCCTTCAGTTTGTTAATATGGTGTATCACGTTGATTGATTTGCGTATATTGAAGAATCCTTGCATTCCTGGAATAAACCCCACTTGATCATGGTGTATGATCCTTTTAATGTGCTGTTGGATTCTGTTTGCTAGTATTTTGTTGAGGATTTTTGCATCTATGTTCATCAGTGATATTGGCCTGTAGTTTTCTTTCTTTGTGACATCCTTGCCTGGTTTTGGTATCAAGGTGATGGTGGCCTCGTAGAATGAGTTTGGGAGTGTTCCTCCCTCTGCTATATTTTGGAAGAGTTTCAGAAGGATAGGTGTTAGCTCTTCTCTAAATGCTTGATAGAATTCGCCTGTGAAGCCATCTGGTCCTGGGCTTTTGTTTGTTGGAAGATTTTTTATCACAGTTTCAATTTCAGTGCTTGTGATTGGTCTGTTCATATTTTCTATTTCTTCCTGATTCAGTCTTGGCAGGTTGTGCATTTCTAAGAATTTGTCCATTTCTTCCAGGTTGTCCATTTTATTGGCATAGAGTTGCTTATAGTAATCTCTCATGATCTTTTGTATTTCTGTAGTGTCAGTTGTTACTTCTCCTTTTTCATTTCTAATTCTATTGATTTGAGTCTTCTCCCTTTTTTTCTTGATGAGTCTGGCTAATGGTTTATCAATTTTGTTTATCTTCTCAAAGAACAAGCTTTTAGTTTTATTGATCTTTGCTATCGTTTCCTTCATTTCTTTTTCATTTATTTCTGATCTGATTTTTATGATTTCTTTCCTTCTGCTAACTTTGGGATGTTTTTGTTCTTCTTTCTCTAATTGCTTTAGGTGCAAGGTTAGGTTGTTTATTCGAGATGTTTCCTGTTTCTTAAGGTGGGATTGTATTGCTATAAACTTCCCCCTTAGAACTGCTTTTGCTGCATCCCATAGGTTTTGGGTCGTCGTGTCTCCATTGTCATTTGTTTCTAGGTATTTTTTAATTTCCTCTTTGATTTCTTCAGTGATCACTTCGTTATTAAGTAGTGTATTGTTTAGCCTCCATGTGTTTGTATTTTTTACAGCTCTTTTCCTGTAATTGATATCTAGTCTCATAGCATTGTGGTCGGAAAAGATACTTGATACAATTTCAATTTTCTTAAATTTACCAAGGCTTGATTTGTGACCCAAGATATGATCTATCCTGGAGAATGTTCCATGAGCACTTGAGAAAAATGTGTATTCTGTTGTTTTTGGATGGAATGTCCTATAAATATCACTTAAGTCCATCTTGTTTAATGTATCATTTAAAGCTTGTGTTTCCTTATTTATTTTCATTTTGGATGATCTGTCCATTGGTGAAAGTGGGGTGTTAAAGTCCCCTACTATGAGTGTGTTACTGTCGATTTCTCCTTTTATGGCTGTTAGTATTTGCCTTATGTATTGAGGTGCTCCTATGTTGGGTGCATAAATATTTACAATTGTTATATCTTCTTCTTGGATCTATCCCTTGATCATTATGTAGTGTCCTTCTTTGTCTCTTCTAGTAGTCCTTATTTTAAAGTCTATTTTGTCTGATATGAGAATTGCTACTCCAGCTTTCTTTTGGTTTCCATTTGCATGGAATATCTTTTTCCATCCCCTTACTTTCAGTCTGTATGTGTCTCTAGGTCTGAAGTGGGTCTCTTGTAGACAGCATATAGATGGGTCTTGTTTTTGTATCCATTCAGCCACTCTGTGTCTTTTGGTGGGAGCATTTAGTCCATTTACATTTAAGGTAATTATCGATATGTATGTTCCTATTCCCATTTTCTTAATTGTTTTGGGTTCATTATTGTAGGTCTTTTACTTCTGTTGTGTTTCTTGCCTAGATAAGTTCCTTTAGCATTTGTTGTAAAGCTGGTTTGGTGGTGCTGAACTCTCTCAGCTTTTGCTTGTCTGTAAACGTTTTAATTTCTCCATCAAATCTGAATGAGATCCTTGCTGGGTAGAGTAACCTTGGTTGCAGGTTTTTCTCCTTCATCACTTTAAGTATGTCCTGCCACTCCCTTCTGGCTTGTAGAGTTTCTGCTGAGAGATCAGCTGTTATTCTGATGGGGATTCCCTTGTGTGTTATTTGTTGTTTTTGCCTTGCTGCTTTTAATATGATTTCTTTGTGTTTAATTTTTGACAGTTTGATTAATATGTGTCTTGGCGTATTTCTCCTTGGATTTATTCTGTATGGGACTCTCTGTGCCTCCTGGACTTGATTAACTATTTCCTTTCCCATATTAGGGAAGTTTTCAACTATAATCTCTTCAAATATTTTCTCAGTCCCTTTCTTTTTCTCTTCTTCTTCTGGAACCCCTATAATTCGAATGTTGGTGCGTTTAATGTTGTCCCAGAGGTCTCTGAGACTGTCCTCTGTTCTTTTCATTCTTTTTTCTTTATTTTGCTCTGCAGCAGTTATTTCCACTATTTTATCTTCCACCTCACTTATCCGTTCTTCTGCCTCAGTTATTCTGCTATTGATCCCATCTAGAGTATTTTTTATTTCATGTATTGTGTTTTTAATCGATGCTTGATTCATCTTTAGTTCTTCTAGGTCCTTGTTAACTGTTTCTTGCATTTTGTCTATTCTATTTCCAAGATTTTGGATCTGGGAAATAGAATCTTGGATCATCTTTACCATCATTATTCTGAATTCTTTTTCAGGTAGACTGCCTATTACCTCTTCATTTGTTAGGTCTGGTGGGTTTTTATCTTGCTCCTTCTCCTGCTGTGTGTTTTTCTGTCTTCTCATTTTGCTTATGTTACTGTGTTTGGGGTCTCCTTTTTGCAGGCTGCAGGTTCGTAGTTCCTGTTGTTTTTGGTGTCTGTCCCCAGTGGCTAAGGTTGGTTTAGTGGGTTGTGTAGGCTTCCTGGTGGAGGGGACTAGTGCCTGTGTTCTGGTGGATGAGGCTGGATCTTGTCTTTCTGGTGGGCAGGTCCACGTCTGGTGGTGTGTTTTGGGGTGTCTGTGGACTTTTTATGATTTTAGGCCACCTCTCTGCTAATGGGTGGCGTTGTGTTCCTGTCTTGCTAGTTGTTTGGCTTAGGGTGTCCAGCACTGTAGCCTGCTGGTCGTTGAGTGAAGCTGGGTGCTGGTATTGAGATGGAGATCTCTGGAAGATTTTCGCCGTTTGATATTATGTGGAGCTGGGAGGTCTCTTGTGGACCAGTGTCCTGAAGTTGGCTCTCCCACCTCAGAGGCACAGCACTGACTCCGGGCTCCTCAATTTGGGATGATGTGTTGTCTATTCATGTATTCCACAGATGCAGGGTACATCAAGTTGATTGTGGAGCTTTAATCCGCTGCTTCTGAGGCTGCTGGGAGAGGTTTCCCTTTCTCTTCTTTGTTCTCACAGCTCCTAGGTCTCAGCTTTGGATTTGGCCCCGCCTCTGCGTGTAGGTCGCCGGAGGGCGTCTGTTCTTCGCTCAGATAGGACAGGGTTAAAGGAGCAGCCTCTTCGGGGACTCTGGCTCACTCAGGCCGGGAGGGAGGGAGGGGCAGGGAGTGCGGGGCGAGCCTGCAGCGGCAGAGGTCGGCGTGACGTTGCACCAGCCCGAGGCGCGCCGTGCGTTCTCCCAGGGAAGCCGCCCCTGGATCCCGGGACCCCGGCAGTGGCGGGCTGCACAGGCTCCCGGAAGGGCGGTGTGGGCAGTGACCTGCGCTCGCACACAGGCTTCTTGGCGGCGGCAGCAGCAGGCCCAGCGTCCCACGCCTGTCACTGGGCTCCGCGCTTTCAGTCGCGACTCGCGCCCGTCCGTGGAGCCCCTTTAAGCAGCGCTCTTAATCCCCTCTCCTCGCGCACCAGGAAACCAAGAGGGAAGAAAAAGTCTCTTGCCTCTTCGGCAGCTCCAGAGTTTTCCCGGACTCCCTCCCGGCTAGCTGTGGCACATTAGCCCCCTTCAGGCTGAGTTCTCGCCACCAGCCCCAGCCCTCTCCCTGCGCTCTGACCGAAGCCCGAGCCTCAGCTTCCAGCGCTGCGCGCCCCGGCGGGCGAGCAGACAAGCCTCTCGGGCTGGTGAGTGCTGCTCGGCACCGATCCTCTGTGTGCGGATCTCTCCGCTTTGCCCTACCTAGGTATGTGGGGAGTTTCTTGCCTTTTGGGAGGTCTGGGGTCTTCTGCCAGCGTTCAGTAGGTGTTCTGTAGGAGTTGTTCCACGTGTAGCTGTATTTCTGGTGTATCCGTGGGGAGGAAGGTGATCTCCGCGTCTTACTCTTCCGCCATCTTACCCGGAAGTCTCAGTTTACATGTTTTAAATCTGACTTGATAGATTTAGAAACTACTAAGGTGAGTTATTTAACAACCGTCATTTAAAACATCACCAAAATTAAAATTAAGAAAGATAATAAAAAGAGTAAAATTTTAATACAGTGGAAAACCTTAATGAGAAGGATAATTTTCTGGAAAAGTATAAATTGCCAAATTTGAATCAGGAATAATTTTAAAAATATAATTAGAAAAATACAGGGAACTTGATAATATAATAAAATAATTATTCTAGCATATATTTGGAGTAACATGGCTTGTTAGCCAATTATTTAAAACTTAAAAAGACATATAATGCTTATACTACATAATATATTACATGGTGTAACAAAAAGGAGAAAACTATCCAAATTTATTTTTGAAACTGGAAAACCTTGATACTAAAACTTGACAAAATAAACCCAAAACAAACTCTAGGTCAGTATCATTTAGAAATATATATGTATAGATTATAAGCAAAATATTAGCATGTTGAATTCAACTCTGCATTAAAAATTATCAGCTATCATGACCAATTAGGGTTTATTCCAGGAAATATAGATGATTGAAGCTTAGGAAATCTATTAATATAATTTATCACTTCAAACTGTCAAGGGAGAACTGTCCTCTTTTTAAAAAAATTTATTTATTTTATTTATTTATTTTTGGCTGTGTTTGGTCTTCGTTTCTGTGTGCAGGCTTTCTCTAGTTGCTGTGAGCAGGGGCTACTTTTCCTTGTGGTGGGTGGGCTTCTCATTGCCGTGGCTTCTCTTGTTGCAGAGCACAGGCTCTAGGCACACGGGCTTCAGTAGTTGTGGCACGCGGCCTTCAGTAGTTGTGGCACACGGGCTCTAGAGTGCAGGCTCAGTAGTTGTGGCGCACGGGCTTAGTTGCTCTGCGGCATGTGGGATCTTCTCGGACCAGGGCTCAAACTCGTGTCCCCTGCATTGACAGGGGGATTCCTAACCACTGCACGACTAGGGAAGCCCTGGAGAAGAGTCTTATCATCCTTCTCATTGAGTCCAAAAAAAGTTATTTCCTGAGAATATTTGTAAGGAAATTCAGAAAGAAAAATGCTTACTTAAAAATCATAATATCTACTTTGATCAATAGCTCATGTCATGCTTAATGGTGAAACATTTAGAAAATTGCCTTTAAAAGTCATGAACAAGATAAGGATGGCTTATGGTTGTCACTTCTAAAGGAAATACAGCCAGGATCCCTAAGTCTTCTAATGTCTTCCAGTCATCAGTTGCTGATATAGTTGCTACTGCCTACCCTTAGTTTTGACACATGAAATGTGATAGCCAAACTGATACCTTTTCTTGTATGTTATGGCTCCAACCATGTTATCATGGAGGATGAATGAATCTGAAGGATCAAACTTTAGCCTGTTATATGGTGTACCTACTAGTGAGAAAGGAGTCAGTCAAGCAGGAAGTCCCATGGGTCTTAATATTATTAAACCATCCACATTAGATAAAGAAGAGAAGAGAGATACACAGAGGCCAGAGAAAAAGAACTCTAAATGAGTGATCCTTCCTAATCCATTTTTACTTATTTAACCTATCTGTTAGTATAGTCTAGGCTTTGCTGTTGCGACAAATTAACTCTGAAATCTTAGATACTCAAGTAATAAAAATTTGTTTCTTGTTTATGCTGCATTTTCAGTGAGAATTGATATGGGTATTGCTTCACTTAGTTACTCAGGGACCTAGGCTGATGGCTTCACCATCTTGTACCTTCATCATCTGGCACATGTGGTCTCCTTGGATGGCTTGCCCAAGAAGATAAAGAATGGAGGTTGCTCACGGGCTTTTTATTGCCTCAGTCTAGAAGTGATTAGTGTCATTTCAATCACACTTCATTGCAATAGAAAGTAAGACCCTTTAGAATAACAAGTGGGATATTTGTTGACCATTGCTGTCTACCACAAAGATTAAAACTAATCCTCTTTGGAACTTCCCTGGTGGTCCAGTGGTTAAGACTCTGCACTTCCACTGCAGGGGGCTCGGGTTCGATGCCTGGTTGGGGAACTAAGATCCTGCATGCCCCCACGGTGTGGCTGAAAAACAAACAAACAAAAAAACTAGTCCTCCTTGGTGACCCTCTGGCTCTAATCAGTATAAAAATGAGATTGCACTAGCTGGGATGGAAAAAAGTTTTTAAAAAGTGGAGTATTTATTAGTTCAATTATTCCTTACTGTAAGTAACTGTGACCTCCCAGGTTTTACTAATAAACTGATTTGAAATGTAAATACCAAATATATTCTGTAATTGTTAGCTTGACCAGCACACTCTGCTTATGAACAAGCCATAGGAGATGCCAACATTATCAGAAAGTTGAGGTGAGCCTAGATTCAGAAACAGGAATATAGTTATATGATTTTACTTATAGTAATAGTAACAATATCACAACAACAGATACTACTTGTATTAATCTTCTATAGTTGCATAACAAATTGACACAAACTTAGTGGCTCAAAACAATACACATCTATTCTTACTATTTCCACGAGTCAGGAGTCTGATTATGGTTTAACTGGGTCAACTGGTCAGGATCTCACTATGATGAAATTAAGATATCAGCCAGGGCTATAGTCTCACCTGAGGTCTGAGGTCCTCTTCCAATCTCACTGACTATTGGCAGAATTTATTTCCATGTAGGTCTGTTAGGTCCGCATTTTCTTGCTGGTTTTCAGCTGAGGACCACTCTCAGCAACTAGAGCTTGCCCTCAGGTTCTTGCCTATCGCCACCTCCTCTCATAAAATGGCAGTTTGTTTAATCTTTGAAACCAGCAGGAGAATCTTCCTAATTTTAAAGGACTCACCTGATTGTGCCTGGCCTATTGAGGATAATCTCCATTTTGGTTAACTTATAGTCAACTGATTAGGAATCTTAATCATGGAAGTGATTACTTCATCATATTCACTGGTTCTTGACACACTCAAGGGGAGGTGATTATACAGGGTGTACATGAAAGAAGGGAATCTTTGGGTCCATCTTATTCAGTCTACTACACTCATAATATTTATTGAGTATATAAAGATTATATAAAGATTATAATCCATTTATAGTTATTATAAAATATTGGCTATATTTCCTGTGCTGTACAATGTATCCTCATAGCTTATTTATTTTATACATAGTAGTTTGTACCTCCTAATCCCCTATCCCTATCATGCCTCTCCCCCCTTTCCTTTCCTTACTGGTAACCACTAGTTTGTTTTCTACATCTGTGAATCTGTTTCTTTTTTGTTATATTCACTAGTTTGCTTTATTTTTTAGATTCCACATATAAGTGATAAAATACAATATTTGCATTTCTCTATCTGGCTTATTTTACTAAGCATAATACCCTCCAAGTCCATCCATGTTGTTGCCAATAGCAAAATTTCATTCTTTTCTGTGGCTGAGTAATATTCCATTGCATGTATATACTACATCTCTTTTATCCATTCATCTGTTGATGGACACTTAGGTTGCTTCCATATCTTGTCTATTGTAGCTAATGCTGCTATGAACATTGGAGTACATGTATCTTTTCGAATTAATGTTTTCATTTTCTTTGGATATATACCCAGGACTGGAAGTTATATCCATTTTTAATGTAACTTCCTGAAAGTCAGTTTATTTTATCGTGCTCCAGGTATTCTCTACATATACAGAAGTTGTGGAAGGAGACATGAAGAAAAGGCTGAAGATTAGAGTCCATTTCAGAAAATTTCCAATTTTTCTTACAGGAAGAAATCTTACAGGTACTGGTCTCTGAGAAAGAAGGATGTCTTCTTAAGTAGAGTTGTTGTTTTTAATCCAAGTATATGGAAATCTTAGTTTCACAATTTATCTCTTTCGAGGATGTATCTTCTAAGTGTTATGAAGTGTACTTGTGGTAGTTTCTGAAGAACTGCACAAGATGCCTGGCACAAGGTGAAACTCAGAACTTGAAACTCAGAACTCTCATCCATCTCTATAGTGATCTGTGTGCACCTCTAATTCATTTAATCACTAATTCTCTGATTTAGTATTCAGTGATGATTCTCAGTTTGAAAAGGAGTACACATTTCAACTAGGACACATTTTTAAATAATTCTTTTTCTTTTTCCCCCTACCTTTTCTATGGGGTTACACATCCTAAGAAAGATTTTTGCTTACCTCTCACTCATCTCCATTCCCTCAAATCACTGTAATGAACCACCTTACTGGTAGAAGTAGATACTATCTTTTGGGTGTGCTGTTGATGAAAAATTGTTTCAGAATTATTGTCCTAGAAATTAAAATTATAATGGAATCTGTTACTCAATTTTTGAATGGGAAATATAGTTGCAAAGAGAAACAATTCATAGATTAATAGCTGTTAAGGTTGTTACTATTTTTTCTAAGGCTGATTGTGTTCTCAAAAATCTGTAGGTATGGGGCTAGCATTGTTTGTTTTGTTTGTTTGTTTTGGCATGCGTGGATCTTAGTTCTCTGATCAAGGATTGAACCTGTACCCCCTGCTGTGGAACCACAGAGTCTTGACCACTGGACCACCAGGAAAGTCCCAGAGCTAGCATATTCGTATGTCACTAACTTCAGGAAACAGAAGGTTGATAAGAAAATCTTGGAGCTGAAGTCACAGAATTTTGGAGGTTGTGGAAGAGTATCCCAGCTGTGGCCTCTGAATGAGAAACCCAGACTCCAACCAGTGACCCTCTGAGAAGAATATGAAGAAAATCAGGAGGGGAGTTATTTATGTATAGTCAGCTAATTAAAAAAATATACAATAGGTGGTTTAGCAGACTTGAACATTAGATAGGGTTTGAAGCTTTACATTTTGTGAAATGGAGTAAATATTAGATAATTATATATTATTTGGATTAAGATGATATTACTTTGGGGCAAAGATGGGGTAGAGGGAAGTACTCTCTCTGTGGGGCCAGACTTTTTGGATTCTAATCCCCTCTGGGTGAATTAGCTGGAGCTAGTTACTTAACCTCTGTGTTTTCTAATCTATAAAATGAGAATAGTAGTAGCATCTACTAAATAGGGTTATGTGAGGATCAAATTGATTAATGTCTGTCAAAGTACTCAGCATACTGCCTGACACAGTAATTAATTGATGTTAACTATAAACATGGTGCCATTAATGTAGTAGGACAACAGAGTCAGTAATATTTTGAGAATTAGGAATAGTCTAGAGGTGACTGCTACATTTAGTGTATAACGTGGGCTAAGGTCACTTGAAACATTTCAATGGCTTCTAAGCAATATCAAACAGCATTTTTAAATGACTTTGAGGCTTGAAATAATTCTCATGAAGGTGCAGGAAGTGTTCAAGAATAATCCTAATAGGGAAAAACAACAGACAGAAAAGAGTATAAATTTATAAATACACTGGGTTAACTCCAGGAAGGATACATGACTGGTAGTGTGGGTCACAAGATTTAACCTCTAAGGGGAGTTGAAGTGTTCCCACTCCTTCTGCCACAGTAGTCTTCGGGAAGAAGAATTTAGATATAAGACAAATATAAAGTGCAACCCTCAATCACATAAAAATTTAAGACAATGGCTTCGGGCTTAATTTGGTTGTGGGAGAGATATACATTACAAGTAAAATTGAATCCATCTTGAACACTTTCAGAAGCAAGTTGAGTAAGAAACAAATGTATCAAATCTAGAAACAAATTAAATTGATTCATTTAATCTTTCTCTTACACCCCTCTGTAGGCTCTCTCCTAAATCTTTCTTACACTGTGCTCTTTGATTCCTTTCACTAGCATTTGTAGCATATGGTAAGCCTGGGAGAACATGAGAAGTCATGCAAGAATCTGGATGTGTTCAGAGGAAAGAGTAGTGAGGGCCACCCTTGCCTGTCTTTAAGCCTTATATGTAAAGTACGGATGCTTACATCTGGTCCAGTTCTCTTGATCAGAGGAGACCTGATTGAAATACAAATCCAAAGCACCAATTGGAAGTAAAGAGCATGAAGGAGCTTTGGGGTCTAATATATATACTACAAATGTGGGGTTAGTTAATGATGTGTGCTTTGAAGAGTTTGGGGTCCTGGTATTTTCCTTTTACATTATATTTACATTACAAATACTCGTATTAACATTGTCCTCAAATTTCTTTTCAATATGTAGAGATAATATAAGTTGATTCCTGAAAAACCCACGTCTAATATCTCTCTGGTATAGAGGCTGCAAAGCTGAACACCTACCACAGGAGTAACCATGTAACCCAGTGACAGGTAAGCATAAGTCCCCAGGAAGGCTTTCTTTCATAATGAAAAGCAAAGTCTCACCAAGAGAAAGCCCTTCACCCCTTCACTTTTCAGTCCTTTCCCTGCTGGGAACACAGAAGTAATGCCTCAAGGGGGAGTAGCCATCTAGAAATGGTGATGCAATAAAGACAAAAAACCCAAGCACAAAAAAGCAGAAAGACAGAAAAAGCAGCTGCTAGGCAGATGTGTCTTCTTCCCAACTTCTTTAGATATACTTTTAGTTGACATATAACAGATATAGAAAAGTACAGAAGTCATAAGAACACAGCACACATCTGTGTAACCACTACCAGAATCAAGATAGTATTAGCACCAGTATTAGCACCTCTAATACCCTCTACCTGTTATTATCCCCTTCCACAAAGGTCATCACTATTGTCTATCATCATTAAATAATCATTAAATAATTTTTAAATAACTATTATTTTTAAATAATTATTATAAATAATTATTTATTCATCAGTAAATATTTTTTCCTGTTTTGGAGCTTCATATAAATGGAATCACAAGATATATATATATATATATATATATATATATATATATATATATATATATATATATATATATATATATATAGAAAATTTAATAACCATGTGGCCAGTTATTACAGTACTAGGAATACAGTACTCAGGAGCTCACGGAGCTTATATTTTAGTGGAAATAAACAGAAAATAAAATAAGCAAAATATATGTTAGATGATGATAAAGCATTGCAGGGAGTTGGAGTATGTTGTCGGGGGGCCCGGGAAGATTATAATTTTAAATCAAGTGGTCAGAAAAGGTTGCAACGAGAAGGAGACATTTTAGCAAAGGCCTAGGGCATGGGCAGGCAGACCGAGATTTGGAGTCTGGATGTTTGCCAGAGTACTCTATTAGCAATAACATTTTCATGACACATAATAGTACGAGCTTTTCTGTAGGGTAAGGGAACACACAACAGTGTTTCCTTCTTGTCTTCCTGAAAGCTTTTTCACCAGTCTTTCAGACTCTCATTTTTCAAGACCAAGTGATGGAATTCCATTTAGCAAAAAACGGAGAGGAAGCAATCCTGATAACGTCAACATTTACAACATGAAAAGGAAGGCGGCAGAATTGGATTACCGACAAATGGAACAGGGGGCATGTAGCATTGAGCCCTTTGCCTTCCTTCCCTACTTATGGGGACCGCGTTCTATGGACTGGTGAGTGTTTCTTTTCAACCATAAAAGGACACTATGCAAACTGAGGATGCTTTGCTCTCACTGGTCCCCAAGATATCTATTCTAGTAGCCCCAGCTTCACCTCCAGTCCAGGTCCATTTCAGTTCTCCTTTACACTGCTGTCAGAGGGTCCTTTCTAATATCTAAATGTGATCCAATCCTTCTCTCCTGAAACTCCGTTAGGTAGAAAACTCTCATTAGGATTTACAAGACCTGTCAAGGTTAATCTGTGCCTAAGTTTCAAGTCTCCTCTGTCATACTTCTGCCACATGACATCGAATTCTAGCCAGAGGCTGTACCCTTTTGCCTTTCTGCATGCTGTTATATTTTCTTAGATGTCCTCTCTTCTTTCTCTTTCTCAGCAATGTAGGAGAATATCTCTGCCATGGCTCCCTGGCAACCTTGCACATATCCACATAGATCATGCAGGCAAAAGCTTGAGCCACAGCTAATCTGAGTCTTGGCAGAATGCCTTTTGTTCTTTCCAGGACTTGAAAGGATGAGAGGCTTTTGAGAAGAAGCTATGAGGTCATCTCTCACTTGCTTCCCTATTTCCCTGGGAGGCTGTTGGGAGACAGTTTCTCATCACCTCTGATGAAGTATGAGGCTTTCTGTCCTATCTCCTTCAGAGAACGGCTGTATAACACCACTTAGCCACAGTCTAGAATTGAGTCCTCAGCAGTAGGGTATCCCACAACTCATATGCAGTCAACCAGCACCTTTTTGTTTTCCTGTCACCCTTTTTGGTGTGCAGGACAAAGACCCAGGGAATTGGTATTTTTAGCTATTCTTTCTTTCACTGTCACTGTAAGTAAGAAGCTTCCTGGATCTAACTGTGGCTCATTATATCTTTACTGACTGAGTCAGTCAGGGCTTACCCTTGACCCTTGCCTTGGCTCTGCCTGGTGTTTTGTTCTTAATAGATAATTCCTGACTCCTTCAATTCCCAACTCAGCCCTCTCCTCACTCTGAAGCCTTTCTTGTCCCACAGAGGTTGCCTTAAATACCCCTCCCCTCCACTTTAATTATATCTGTAAACACCTCTATCCTAACAATTAAGACATAATTTGTCTACACCTGCACTGTCAACTATGGTAGCTATTAGCCAGATGTGACTATTAAGTACATGAAATTTGTCTAGTGGATTACAAATATTTAGTATGAACAAAAGTATAAAATTTTCTTGATACTTAAAACATATTGATTATATGTCAAAATAATACTTTGGAACTGTAAAATTGAGTATATTATTAAAATTAATTTTACCCATTTTCTTTCTTTTTTTTTTAATAGACTTTATTTTTTAGTAGTTTCAGGTTTACAGAAAAATTCCCCAGAAAGTACAGACAGTTTTTCATGCCTCCTCTACTCCCAGTTTCCCCTATGATGAATATCTTGCATTAGTGTGGTACATTTGTAAAATCGATGAACAAATATTGATGCATTATTATTAACTAAAGTCCACGGTTTACATTAGGGTTTACTCTTTGTGTTGTACAGTCTATGGTTTTGACGAATGCATAATGTCATGTGTCCATCATTACAGTATCACACAGAATAGTTTCTCTGCCATAAAAATCCCCTGTGTTGCATCTATTTATCCCTCCCTTCCCCTCAACCCTTGGAAACCACTGATCTTTTTTACTGTCTCCTTAGTTTTGCCTTTTTCAGAATTTCATACAGTCGGAATCATACAGTATTTAGCCTTTTCAGACTGGCTTCTTTCACTTAACAATATGCATTAAAATTTCCTCCATGTCATTTTATGCTTTGATAGACAAATTCCTTTTACTTAGTAAGTCTAATTAAAGATTTGTCAATTTTGCTTACCTTTTAAAAAAATCAACTCAGTTTTATTGATTTTTTTCTACGGCTTTTCTATTCTCTATTTCATTTATTTCTGCCCTAGTTTTTATTGTTTCCCTCCTTCTGCTAACATGGGACTTAGTTTATTCTTCTTTTTCTAGTTCCTTGAGGTGTAAAGTTAGGTTTTTTATTTGAGATCTTTCTTCTTTTTAATGTAGATGTTTATTGTTACAAACTCTTTTAATACTACTGTTGCTGCATCCCATAAGTTTTGGTATGTTGTGTTTTCATTTTTATTTGTCTCAAGATATTTTCTAATTCCTCTTTTGATTTCTTTTTTTAATCCATTGATTGTTCAAAGGTATGTTGTTTAATTTCCACCTATTCGTGATAGACTTTTAAATGAATATTTTAGTATATGGCTTTCATGATAATTGCTTTTTTTTTTTTTTTTTTTGTGGTATCCGGGCCTCTCACTGTTGTGGCCTCTCCCTTTTCGGAGCACAGGCTCTGGACGCGCAGGCTCAGCGGCCATGGCTCACTGGCCCAGCCGCTCCGTTGCATGTGGGATCTTCCCGGACCGGGGCATGAACCCGTGTCCCCTGTATCAGCAGGCAGACTCTCAACCACTGCGTCACCAGGGAAGTCTGATAATTGCTTTTTAAATTTGTATGCCTATGGGACATTTAGCAACTTCTCTCTTCTCTGTAGCATCCCATGCCCATCTCTATAATATACATATCGCATTCCATTCTAATAGTTGCTTATACAACTGCACACAGCAGCCTGGATTAGGAGTACATTGAAGGCACATTCTCATCTAGTCTTCACAGTGCCTAGCTCAGTGTTTTGGTGGCTTATGGTTTGCTGAATGTTTGCTGAATCTGTGAATAAGTTAATGGATTTAAATATTAGTGGTGTCAGGTGTGTTCTAACATCACCAATCAATAAACATATGTGCCAGGAATAATTGTATGCCATAAATGTTGAATTCAGAAAGCCAGCACAATTTTAAGAAGCATGAGGGTTTGAAAGGAGAGAGTGACATCCATGTCTTAACCCTAGGAAGCACAACAAGTAATCCGTGTTTGAAGGCATGAATAACACTTCATTACAAAAGTCAATTTCCAGGACTTCGCTGGTGACGCAGTGGTTAAGAATCTGCCTGCCAATGCAGGTGACACGTGTTTGAGCCCTGGTCTGGGAAGATCCCACATTCCGCAGAGCAACTAAGCCTGTGCGCCACAACTACTGAGCCCTTGTGCCCCAATTACTGAAACCCAAATGCCTAGAGCCCATGCTCTGCAACAAGAGAAGCCACCACAATGAGAAGCCCACGCACTGCAACGAAGAGTAGCCCCCACTCACTGCAACTAGAGAAAGCCCGCGCGCAGCAACAAAGACCCAATGCAAGCAAAAAAAAAAAAAAAAAAAAAAAGTCAATCTCCTACCATATCCCTGGAGCAGCTAACACAGAAATTGTCGGTTTTCAACCTATTTGCAACTGTTTTATTTTATTTTCCTCTTCAAGGGCAATATGGATTCTAGTAATTTTAGTGCTCTAGAGAAGCAACACATTTGAGCATAAGCCTCTGTTCAAATAAAGCAGGTAGCTGACCCTTTAATTTCTGAATGTTATATTTGTTGTTGTTGTTTCTCTCAGTGAAATAAAAGACGGGAAAATTTTTAGAAAAAGTTTAGGAGCAGACAGTGTGCCAGAGGAAAAGATAAAAGGAAGAAGTCTGGAGAATTCATATAAATCAATTGCTCACTGCATAACACTCAGCCTACAGCAACCAAAGCAGTTTTAAACTTGTAAAACCAATATGTGATATTATTTTTCAATTTGCTTTGGACAGATTTCAAAGTTAATTTGCTTTAATGTTAATTTTTAAGGTTTTGCATATTTCATCTAATATTTATCTACTCATACAATCATAAATTTATTTACATGAAAGGATTTTTCTGTCACCAGAAAAGACTTTGTCTATACCTATATATTCTTTGCCTTACGTTTAATTTTTATTTGTCTAGATTGGCAAGCCTTTATTCCTACTAATCACAAATAGAGATTCCCAGCTGTATTTAAGGAATTGAAAATTTTTTGACTCAGGTGTAATTGACACATGCTGTCTTAGTGACAAATCATGCCAGCAATTCTCTCTTGAACCTGACCAGAATAATAGCATACTTAATAATGTAACAGAAGTTCGTGGGGGAAAACAATGGTTCCATAGAGTACCAAAACAAGAGTGCCAAGTGTCCTAAGTAATTTGACTGGGAAACCTTATGGAAGGAAATGTGAGGTCATATTATGAAAGAATTTTTTTTTTTTTGGTGCTTTATAAAATTTCGCCCTTACAGTTTGCAAAATGCTTTCACATGTCCTTTTTTTTTCAACTCCATATTATTATCCTCATGGGTCATAAGTTCAGAGAAGTTAAGCAATGTCCCCAACATTTCTCATCTCAAAGATGTGGCAAATATGCCAGTTGGACTCATGTCATCCAAGGGCATATTTTACAGACAAACTGTTAGGAACATATCTGTTCAGTGTGTGTTTTATGAAACATGTCATTCAACCTTGAGAAGAAAAGCAAAAGTACCCTATTTCCTAGAACAAACCAACCAATCCCTAACAACAACAAAGTACATCCATTCATAAACAAGTTTCATTGCCAGCACTAAGGTAATTGGTACATCCGTTTCTTCCAAATCTCTTAGGGCCTGTAACAGAGTAGTATTATAATGCTTCAGTTGATGTTGTATGGAATCTCCTTGCAGTAGCATTATGTAATAGCATAAGATCAAAAATTTATTTTTGGAATCCTTGTTAATCGCTTTCAAAGTATCAGCTACTCACCACAATGTCACTTCTGAAAGGTAGTTGTTAATATTTATAGAGTTCTCATATATGTTAGATTCTGAGCCGTATACAAATGGCCTAAATCTCTGTTCCCTGGAGCAGTAGTTCCCAACATTACACCACCAAGAGTCCTTATTGTAATCTGTCTTTCCACTGATGGTTCAGACAAATATTTTGTCTTCCAAGTAAACTGTTTACAATAATTTACTGTGGTCTTATATTGGGAAAATAGAATTTTTCTCTAAGGATTTTTCAAATATTTAAGTTGGGATTACCATGGCTACTTCATGGATGTCTGGGTTCCAAGAATTCTAGATCTCTTGTGCCAAGGTTCACACAGTCAAGTGTACAGAGCAGGCAGCACCTTCATAAAGGGACTGGAGTGGTAACATTTACTCCTTTGCCTGGGCACAGCCCATACCCTAAAATTCCCTCATTTTCCTTTGGTAAATTGAATCTAGGCTCCAGAAGGATCTTCTGTTTTATTCCAGAAGTAGCTCTGAATGAAAGCTAGTGTACACTGCATTTCTCTAATGATTAGTGATGTTGAGCATCCTTTCATGTGTTTGTTGGCAATCTGTATATCTTCTTGGGAGAAATGTCTATTTAGGTCTTCTGCCCATTTTTGGATTGGGTAGTTTGTTTTTTGATATTGAGCTGCATGAGCTGCTTGTATATTTTGGAGATTAATCCTTTGTCAGTTGCTTCATTTGCAAATATTTTCTCCCATTCTGAGGGTTGTCTTTTGGTCTTGTTTATGGTTTTCTTTGCTGTGCAAAAGCTTTGAAGTTTCATTAGGTCCCATTGTTTATTTTTGTTTTTATTTCCCTTTCTCTAGGCAGTGGGTCAAAAAGGATCTTTCTGTGATTTATGTCGTAGAGTGTTCTACCTATGTTTTCCTCTAAGAGTTTTATAGTGTCTGGACTTACATTTAGGTCTGTAATCAATTTTGAGTTCATTTTTTTTGTATGGTGTTAGGGAGTGTTCTAATTTCATTCTTTTACATGTAGCTGTCCAGTTTTCCCAGCACCACTTATTGAAGAGGCTGTCTTTTCTCCATTGTATATTCTTGCCTCCTTTATCAAAAATAAGGTGACCATAGGTGTGTGGGTTTATTTCTGGGCTTTCTATCCTGTTCCATTGATCTATCTTTCTGTTTTTGTGCCAGTACCATATTGTCTTGATTACTGTAGCTTTGTAGTATAGTCTGAAGTCAGGGAGCCTGATTCCTCCAGCTCCGTTTTTCTTTCTCAAGATTGCTTTGGCTATTTGGGGTCTTTTTTGTTTCCATACAAATCTTGAAATTTTTTGTTCTAGTTGTGTGAAAATGCCATTGGTATTTGATAGGGATTGCATTGAATCTGTAGATTGCTTTGGGTAGTATAGTCATTTTCACAATGTTGATTCTTCCAAATCCAGGAACATTGTATATCTCTCTATCTGTTTGTATCATCTTTAATTTCTTTCATCGGTGTCTTATAGTTTTCTGCATACAGGTGTTTTGTCTAGGAGACCTTATTGAAGACAGTCTAGAGGAGAAGATTAAGAAATGTGAGGTTGTACTATGAAAGAATATAAAGCTGAGAAAAGATTTCAAGGCTATTCGTACTCAAACCAAAAAAGTTCAGTCTGAAATATTAGCCAAAAGTGGACTCGTCTAGATTTAACCAGATGTCAGAAATGTTGCTGCAGGTACATCTTTACTGAAGAAATAAAACCATGTGCAAAAATGTGCGTGTGTACATACATACATACATAAACACATAATATTTCTCAGTATACAATATTCTTTTTCTTTTCTTTTTTTCTTTTTTTTTTTTTGGCCACACCATCCAGCTTGTGGGATCTCAGTTCCCCAACCAGGGATTGAACCTGGGTTCTGGCAGTGAAAGCCCAGAGTCCTAACCACTAGGCCCCACTAGGCCTAATCCTTCTCCACTAGGGAACTCCCTGTATATAATATTATTATTTTTTAAATTAATTAATTAATTAAATTTTAATTTTTGGCTGCATTGGATCTTTGTTGCTGTGTACAGGCTTTCTCTCACTGCCACAAGTCGGGTCTACTCTTCTTGGCAGTGCGCTGGCTTCTCATTGTGGTGGCTTCTCTTGTTGTGGAGCATGGGCTCTCAGTGTGCAGACTTCAGTAGTGTGGCACATGGGCTCAGTAGTTGTGGCTCATGGGCTCTAGAACACAGGCTCAGAAAGTGTGGCGCACGGGCTTTGCTTCTCCACAGCACGTGGGATCTTCCTGGACCAGGGCTCGAACCCATGTCCACTGTATTGGCAGGCAGATTCTTAATCACTGCACCACCAGGGAATTCCCTACATAATATTCTTAAATGGTGGAATTTCCTCTTGAAAATTTTGGTTGGTTCCTGTTCCAGATTGGTCAGAACCATTGTTAGCAAACCAGATGTATAATAAATCACACTAACTTGGGTAGTTGTTTTATTTAAACATTTAAGAAAAATTGTAAAATATAAAATACATTTAAAAAGGCATAAAACATAAATATATAGGTAGTTGAATTATTGTATACACCAACATCTGTGTAGCGACCTCTCAGTTCAAGTAAGAGAATGTTGTCAGCACCCCTGAACCCCTGTGTCCCCTTTCCCAATGACAACTCTCTGTCTCCCCCTTAGAAGTAACCACAGATCCAGCTTCTATGGTAATCACTTCTTTGTTTTATTTGATAATTTTCACACCAAAGATTGAACTCCTAAACAATAGCATTTAGTTTTGCTTATTTATGAAGAAAACATATTTTTGGCTAGAAATGATTTAGCATTTGCAGAAGCCCAGGTCATCACCATTCAGTACTGATTAAGCACAGCCAACATGTCCACTGACAACATGAGAGGCAGTGTGTTCCCCGCAAACAGCTTAGCTGTGTCTTTGTTAACAAGAAGTTAATTGATTTTCAAGCAATATTTTCTACCATTTAAACTCTTTTCCTCTTGATTCCTTCTTTTTAATCTCCCTGCTTCTTTAAAAATGTCACTGGGTCTTCCCTGGTAGTGCAGTGGTTGAGAGTCTGCCTGCTGATTCAGGAGACACGGGTTCGTGCCCCGGTCTGGGAGGATCCCATGTGCCACGGAGAGGCTATGCCTGTGAGCCATGGCCGCTGAGCCTGCACATTCGGAGCCTGTGTTACGCAGCGGGAGAGGCCACAACAGTGAGAGTCCTGCGTACCGCAAAAAAAAAAAAAAGTCACTGGATGTAAAGGTTAAACAGTTTCATAACAATGCTTTTTTTCTAAAAAAAAACGTCATGAGCTATTTCTACATTCATGGCTGTAGACTGTTCAAACCTGACTTTGATTAAGCTAATCAATTGCTATTTCTCTACACAGCAGTGTGACTGGCAGAAGCTGGGAGGTATTGATTAGTTCAATCTTGCTGATGTCTGTAAAGACTGTTGAGCTGTTTGAAAGAAAGTTGTGGCTTGGACAACTCTCAGTACCATTCTGCCATCTCCTGTGTAGGCTAGTCTATTGATCTCGTAAAACTTATAGATGTACTTGAAATTGTTTTACTTGTACAAACCAATCTAAGAAGAGTTTAGTCCCTTAAAAAGCAGCTGCTGGGCATAGAGAGGCTAAGAGTTCAATACCTCAGAGTATTTGGGGCTAGTAGAAAAAAATGAAGTTATTTTTCTTCAGATCAAAAAAGACTAAAGGGACAAAGACTGCAACACATTAATAAATGAGACATGAACCTTTCCACTGATCCCAGATATTAAAGTTGCCTTTCCAAAGTAAGAGTTTTATTCTTCAAGAGAGACAGGGTCATGTGGGAAAGAAAAAGATCAGAAAATGAAAGGTGATGTCACATCAGGGTAGTTATAATTAATAAGTCTTGCTGGAAACACTATGAGAAATGTTGAGAAAGTAAAAAATCATAATTTTAAATGACTATTATAATCTAGAATGTTGTTTTCAAAAGAAAAAATACTTTCAAAGACAAATTTGCATGTGTTTAATCAGACATAGCTCAGTTGAAATTAGATTAAATACCAGATGTACACTAACTGATTTCAGGGCATGTGGGATTAATCTTTTTTAGTTCATCATGTGAAAAAAGATAGGTCACCCTATGGCCAATGTCTGGTCCTTATTTTGGGAACATTATAAAACAACATGTTAAAAAACTTTGTGGTATGGGAAATTTAAAATACATACAAAACTAAGATAATAATGACTCCATGTTTCCATCACCCAGCTTCAATAATGATCAACTCAGGATTAATTGTTCTCAACCTGGACACCACATCATTTCATTAGTAAATAATATTTTAACACTCATCTCCAAAGACATAGATGTTTATTGCCATTTTCATAGTTACCATTGAAGTTTTATGTTTGTAAAATCCTTTCTCTCAAATAATTACTCTACTTTCTCCTCTCTCATAACAGTTCTCAAACATTAGAGTGGGTGAGAATCATCAGGAAAGCATCTAGGATAGAGATTAAGAATGTGTATTTTCAACACACATTCTGGAAATTTTGATACTGTTGGTCTGTGGGACACACTTCGAGAAACATAACTTTGGAAATTCATACTAGAATTTCAAAGTAATTCAGTGAGGTTAAAAGTAAAGTATTTCATGTGAAGTCCACTTTTAAAGTTGTTTTCTCTGTGTTCATCGTAAATATTAATATTTAGAACTCATCAGTGTTCTATTTGCCATTTCCCCTTATGATAATTTTACATTTGTTCTTTGTTTAAATGACTTTCAAGTTTCATGTAAGTGAGATCTATATGTTATACTTTTAAATAAATTGAGGATTTATCTCTTCTTTTAGGAGGTATTTGTTTTAGAAAGCAGTCTTTTCTGATCCTGTCTACAATATTTGCTATGGGGATTATTAAATATTTAACTTTATAAATTGCATAGCTGAAGCACTCTTCAGGAAAGATGAGATAAATTTGGGTTTCTATTAGAAAAAATAAATAGTAGTTCAATACAAAAAGGCATTCCTCTTATTGGTTAAAGCAAAATTAGAAAATCATTCTGGTAGAGAAATGCTTGGGATGATCTACTTTGTGTTTCTGACTCGGCCCATGAAGAGAGAGGTGGACAAATAAAAGATAAATGGGGAGACTTAAAAGCCAAGCTAAAAACCTTTGGCCAAAGTTCTGGGAGTAGAAGGATCATTGTGAAGAAAAGCTAATGGTTGCTCTTTTATAAGTTGTAAGTAAGCAGGGGTTCTCACTAGAAAGAGAAACAAAAGCTTTCCTTGTTCAAGAAAGTTAAATAGACATTGAAAAACATTCTTAGCAAGCTTCATTATAAAGGATTTGGATCTCTATTGGCCAAAAAGGGAAGTCTGACAAGGAGAAATATGTGGTCACCAAAAATTACAAAAGGAAAATAAAAATCATCCTGTTTTTTAGGATGAAGGTAAGTGTAGAATTTGCAAGAAGACGCAAAGACCATCTCACACCAGAGCCTGTGGCTGCTTAATGTCATTCTTATATAGTTACAAGTATGTTTGAGGTCCTCCTTGGTCCTGAGTTGTACAAGTCAGCTGGAAATTATTAGTGGATGTGAAAAGCAGATGTGGCACTGAAGGTTGAAGGAAAACAGTGTAAATGGAACTTATAATTTCCATGGAAGAGAATGTTATAGGTAGAGGAATGCAGGGAACTATATTCAAATTCTATGGTGTCAAGTAGATGTACCAGGTATGTGCTAGTAGGCAGTATAGGATTAAAAATTCTCTAATGATCAATGGATACGTTCCACTAAGTCATCAGTTTGATTTCTGAGTTGCGGATATGTTAATGGAGTCTGTGAGCTCCTTAAATATTACTGTCAAAAGCTGGAAGACATTTGGAACATACCCTTTTTTTAGAAAATATGTGCTTAAGTATCTGGTTGTAAAGTGTCATAATATGTGCAACATACAGCCAAATACTTAAGTCAAAAGAGAGACAGGCATAAATAACTGTTGCAAAATGTTAACGACTGGTGAATCTCAGTGAAAGGTACCATTCTTTAAATGCTTCTGGGGCTTCGAAAATTTTGAAAATGAAAGTTGGAGAGTAAAAGAAATAATACAAGCATATTTATAAATATGAAGGTAAATACCACATAAAACTATTCAAAAGAGTTGAAATTGATTTTCTCTGGAGAGAAAAACCTGATAATAGTGGCTGTCTGCTGGTTTTCATTATATGACTCAGTACTATTTGAGTCTTTAAACACTATGATTGCAACACTTTGACTAAAAACTGAACACTGGCTTTAAATGAAAAAAAGTCAAATAGGCAGACTAAGAGATCAGATTGCCAGATGATTCACGGAATCAGAAAACCCATTGATAAATATGCTGGAGCAGTTTTTTGTTTGTTTGTTTTTTTGGGGTTTTTTTTGCGGTACGCGGGCCTCTCACTGTTGTGGCCTCTCCTGTTGTGGAGCATAGGCTCCGGACGCGCAGGCTCAGCGGCCATGGCTCACGGGCCTAGCTGTTCCGCGGTGTGTGGGATCTTCCCAGACCAGGGCACGAACCCGTGTCCCCTGCATCAGCAGGCGGACTCTCAACCACTGCGCCATCAGGGAAGCCCTGGAGCAGTTTTATCTATGTGTATAAGGAAAAAAAAAGTATACCATCTCAATGAAGAATGGAATCACTCCAGAAGAGAGTGATAGCCATATGCGAGAGCAAGTCAAAGATGAAATACAGGGAGTCTGCATGTCAGGAGAGGGGACAACATTCCTTATGGCCACTCAGTTCAGTCTTTCTTAAGAGATAATACAAAATAATTTATTCATGAAGGATTACCCAAGCTAGGTTATTTCCCAAATCAAATGAAATCATTACATGCTTTTACTGACGTAGGTGACATAGGTCATCGTCTATACCTCAGCTTCATGGGCACATTGTAGGTGCCCTAGAAAATTAATTTACTAACTACTGGTTCTTGCTCAAGAGGTCAGAGATCATTTGTGGGTAGAGGAACGCAGAGAGCTACTTCACATTTTATGATAGTAACTGAGAAAGAGCTCACCATTCTGGTTGTTTATGTTTTTATTTTGTTGTTACCTCTTGAACAAAAACACCAAGTGCTCTAAGAAGAGGGAGAATCCTGATGATATACTTATCTGTGTTCCAAAAGTTGTATCAATGTACTTTTAAATGGCCTCAGTCTTGATCTCTAAAAGGAAGTATCAGTCACAGGTGATAGCCAGGGTGGACACTGGACCATTGAGCAGCTTGGGTGGTGGGTGAGTCATAGGACTAAGTAGTTGATATGCTCCCGACATATGAATCAATGGGGACAATCATCAATTTCGACAAGAGATTTAGGCTGACATGACCAAGGTTTGGACCGTGATGCTGCTGGATAGTTCTGAATCTTGGTGCCAGTGAATCTGGGCTGCCAGTCCCCTGTCTCTGCTCTATTATTCCATTCTTGTTCCTGGCTGAGGTGCCAGAACTGCAAAGCTTTGTGGACTTCTGATCTGGCCTCCTGTCAAAGCTGGTAAATGACCTTAGTGGCTGTCTCCTTAGAGATTGTCAGAAGCTGCAACTCAGTGCTGAGCTGCCTTGGAGGCCATGCAATGCTAACAACTTGGCTTAAAGATGGAAGAGAGATCCTGACCCACATTAGTCTTTGTGCAAATGAGAAATAAACATTTATTATGTTAGATCATGACTAAAAATTCGGTATCTTTATTGTGACAGCTAAAGATGATTATCCTCATTAGATGAAATATGATTTGGAGAAAGGAGTCACTACAAATAGCATCAAAGACTTCAGAGTTACTCTGGAGATAAGGGTGCTGAGTTCTACAGTGAGACAGTAGATTCCACATCTGTGATTAGGTCATGGTTCCTGGCTGGCAGAATTGGGTAGGAGACTTCAGCAACTGCCACAAGTCAGGCTCAGCAGCAAATCTCAGTGGCTGCTTGGGGAGAAAAAAATCAGTCACTTAAGGAGAGAGAGGGGCTCATGAAAGATATTACTCCAGGGTATTTTGGTTGTGTGGGTCCCAGACATCTTCCTGGAGACGGGATATAAAATACCTGCCTGATCTCCAGTCCTGGATGAGAAGGGGACTATGGCACTCATTTGGTGTTTGGTCTCAGATCCATTGCCAGTATCACAAGGGATTAACCCTGCTGGTTTTCATTTGGTTTGGCCAATGGAGGGAAATGGCAGAAAATTGGAAGGTAAAATCAAGAAGCCAGAGTTCTATTCTCCCTCTTGCACTCTGACTTGGGAGATGTTTAAGGTAATGGTTGTGCTTTTTCTTGTGGTACCAGCTTACCATTCAGTTTACCCCCAGTGGTATTTGTTCGTATCAGGCATCCCTGAGTCCAGGGTTCTAGTAATTTCATATTCTTTTTTAAATCCCTGCAGCCTGAGGGGTGATAGTAGCTTTCTGCTGTTGCTAATGTTAAGGGTTCTCTCATTACCCATTCTGGTTGTGCATCTTTTCCAACACATGTGTAACTAGTTCCCTGTATTTAAGGTCCCTTTGAACTACATGTCAGGAGCTCTGTTTTGCTAATTGGACTGGGCTGACTTGGACTGTAGACCTTGCTGAGGTCCCAGGACCCAGAGTTGGATAAGGTACCAGAATGGAACTCTAGATATAGGGGGAAAGACAGAGGGTCATGCCTTTGGATGAGTAGGGAGATTTGGAAAAGAGTCCTGGAAGAATGGGACACTGAGGGAGAAAGATGTCTTTTATGGGATACCCACATTTGAGCTGTTAGGTAAGGAGTGTGCATTTTCTGTACCCTGTTAGCCATGTTTTGAGTAGGTCTCTCAATTTTGAGTAGGTGCACTTGGAAAATCCTCAGAGTACCTAACTTTCCTCTTACTCACTCATTAAAAGGATCTGAATCTGAGTTTCTCTCCTAGTGAACAATCAGTCTCCTGGTGTCCAGGGCAAAAACTAGACCTCAGTAATATAGACAGTTGTCTTTGGAACATCTAAGTTGGTTTTCTTAGGTCGACTCTCTCTTCCATCCAGTTGGTTTGCCTTTTGCAGATGGTAAGACCCTTATGCAGACTCTGACCCACTTCTTAGGAAAGGGATAGAACTATGCCAATGCTCAAAAATCTTGGACTTAGGTTCACAAATGTAATTATTGAAGTGAAAAATAGAGACTTTAATTAAGTGCCTGTGTGTGTTTGTAAAGAATGAATGATGTCATAATATCCTTTAAAAACTTCAAATATAGGTTCTCAGATTTTCTACTTGTACGTTCACCATTCACACTGAAATGTGAGAGCAAAGAAAAGGAAGAGATGAACTTAAATGCCATGAACTTAAATTTGTTCTAAGCTTTTGGAGAGAAGATATAAATTGCTAAGGAGGAACTTTAAAGACAAACTGAAAAACACTCTATTTCATTGTAGCATGCTTCATTTCATGGGTTTTTAAACTTAACCACAGCGATATGTACTCATGGTGGCAGAGACGTTCCACAATTGTTTGCACAATTCCACTCAGGCAAACTGGGTCAGGCAAGGAGGCATGACTGAAATGACAAATCATCCGAGTTCTCTTTCAATTCTTCCTCCTCTCTAGCTAGTCATCTCTAACCTATTATTTAAGGCCACCTCAAACCCTGCTTCTTTTGTACAAATTTTCTTCTTTGGGAACCCTCTGCTTTTTTCTAACCTGTTTGGTTTTACTGTTGGTACCTGTAGTTAGCACATTACTCAGTAGAAAAGTTTATTCCAACTTTTTCCATTGTACCATGTAACACACTTTTTTTTCTTCAGATATAACAACACTTAAATTGAAAAGAAAAACCACAGAAGCAGGCATGTTGAAAAGAACTCAAATAATACTAAATAGTTAGAGTTAAAGTGGTAAGTCTTTCTATTTTTTCCTCTCCAGGACCATTTCCTTCCCAGATGTAACTACGTCAACTCAACTTTTTCACATGTGTGACTTCAGGCTTCTGTGCCTTTGGAGTCGTTTTTCTCTCTGCCTGGAATGTGTTCTCACATTCTCTGCCCATCTTTCAAGACCCTTAAAAGCAACACGCTCTGTAGACTCTTCCTTGGTGTGCTCAGTCAGTGTTTTGTTCTCTGTACTCATTTCATTCTGCCCTGTTTTGCAACAGCTCTTTACATATCACCTTCACTATAGTATGATATTCTTTCCTTGAGAGAAGGAGCCTATTTTATTCATCTTTGTACCTCTTACAAAATCAAACCCAGCCACTCTTACTACATACTTAGGTCAATGAACAAAATGTATATGATATAGTATATCCATTATCTGTTTTATGAGGCTTTGTCACAGCCAGAATGGCAGCATCTTTGGGACAAGGCTTGAGACCTTTTGCTTTCCTACTAAAATAAAAATGAAATTAGTTAAAATATTACAATCACATCTTTCTGTATGTTTTGTTTTTTTAAAGAGTTCTTTAATTTACAAAAAATCATTTGAATATCACAACATCCTATATCAGTAGGCTGCATTGGTGTAAAGAAAAAAAAATAAATGATCTTTTACATGGTCTTAGAGTCAGTCAGATCTGAGTTTGGCTTCCTTCTCAGCTACCTGTAAGCTATGGGATCTTGGGATAATTCTTTAATCTCTCTAAGCCTTAGTTTTCTCATATTAAGGCTAAAAATTAGTCTTAGAGGATTGTTGAGGGGAAAGAGTGACATGTGAGTATAAAGACATGTGATACATATTTGACACTGAATGTAAGTGAAGATACCTCTCCCCATCACACTGCCTAGGAAGTAGAGCCTTAGATGGGCTAAAAGATTGTCCAAGGCCACATGGCTGGCAAAGGATTGCAAACAGTAACAAAACCAGGAGTGGAATCACAGCGCACATATGCTTTTCCCTTGTGCTTTAACTCTGGGCTGAGACTGCACATTCCTGCAGGAAGCTGAAAATTCCTCACCTTTGCTATCATCCTGCTACCATGCAAACTCCATAACCTAAGATACCACTGCAGCCTGCTGTTTCCTGATGTGATGATGAATCTGAGGCTCTCAGAGGTTAAGAGACTCGTCCAAGGTCAAACAGCTATTTAGGAACCATGTCTACCTTATTGCCCTAGCTCTTGCCTCGTGTGACTGAGACACTGTGGTTGAATCTGGATGGACCCTGGGTGGAGGAGAGAGCTGCAGCTGCAGGAACAGCAGCACTAAGCCTAGCTCCAGAGCATCACACAGAAAGACAGCAACTTGGTATCTCTTGGCAAGCCAGACTCAGAACACTATGATAAGAAGGAGGAGGAGGGTAATTAAGATGAGGAGAGTGAAGACTCAGAGGGCAATGAGGTCATCCAGGATATGGACGAGATGAATGATTACAGTGAGTAGCCTGATGATGGAGAGTCACTGAGGTGGACATGGAAGACAACAAACAGGATCAGGACCAGTGGATAATCGAGGTAGACAGGGCAGGGTAGCCCCAGGGAGATTCCACGCCAGCCAACATGCTCCACACCCTATGCAGAACCAGCTGCTGGTTGTTTAGGAAAAACAAAAATGAAACACAGCAAGAAAGACTTCTGCTCACCTGTTCTACTTATGAGGAAATGTCACACTCAAGCCATCTCCGATTAAGAAAATACAGGTAACAAAATTGTAGGTAATTTATTATATTACAGAGATTTATCCATTTCTCATGAGTGAATATCTAGTTAACATAAATTGGTTAAAATCATACATCCAGTAGTTGAAATTATTACCCATGAAGTGGAACTAGGGAGAAGTAGATATTGACCTGTAATGCATTCCACTTCATCCCAACACATTCTTTCTGCCAACTGCTCTCTCTCTTCTTCCCATACTAAGGTTTGTACAACTTAAGTTGGAAAAAAGCAAGAAGTGTGTTTAGTGAAAAAAAATAAACCCTCATATGCATTCAACCACTATGCTCCAGTATAAGGAGCCTGGCGACCCTTTGGATGATTGGCTATTAATGATCTCATGGAAAGTGATCAGAAGTAAAAGAAATAAGAAATTTATATGGGCTTGGAGCTCCTGTAATGTCATAGAAATGTTTGCTGGAAGGATTTTAGGAGATAAAATTCAGAGCAGTTTCTGAAATTTCTATGCTTTAGATCAGAGCTTATCAAATTTGTGAGGTGGATATGAATTACCTGGGGATCTTGTGAAAATGCAGAATCTGATTCAGTAAGTCCTGGTAAGTCACTAGTTTTCCCTTCTCTAACAGGCTCCCATGTGTGCTGATGTTGCTGGTCCTCAGACAATACTTTGAGCAATAGGGCTCTAGACCATGTTGACCATTTCTGGGTTGCTGAAACACTGAGATCCCCTAAAATAATTGCTAATATTTGCATTTTGAAAATAGTGATTTTATCTGGATTAATGATGGTGTACAACCAAAACATGAGTCAAAAGTAAACTCCAGGATGAGCTTCAGTCATAGTGAAATCAGCTTTAGAACTTGTCTTAATCCATATGAAGATAAGCCTACATTGTTTCTCATGTCTGTAAGTGCTGAATTATTCATATGAATGCGTCAGAGCAGCCTCCTATAAATCAAATGGTGAGAATTGAATTGGGAATTGTAATGGTGAGAAATTTTGAGCTCCTAACCTGATTTACCTGAGCACTCTCTCAGTTATCTTTCTTTTGTTCTGACCTAATCATTCCTGGTGATTTAGCAGCACCTAAATATAGCCCCAGAGACTCTTTCATTGAAGTATGTGATTTTTAAGCTCTGTGATTTTAAAGCCTGGTCAGGTGGATGTTAGAGTAAAAATTGAAATCTCAAGGTGTCATGTCAGAGACTTTCTAGAGAAGGTTTGCAGTTGGTTCATCCAAATGCTTTTACTTGGTTGACAAGGTTGGGCTAATATGATTCTCTCATAACAAGTTATTTGTGATAAAACACCTGATCCGACTCATTTGACAACAATATTTTATTATTCCTTTTAATGAAAATACAATATTCTCCCCACTCCCCCTCAGGACAACTTGGTTTATATAAGGATTGAAATATTTTATATAGATGATAATCATTCGCTTCTGTTGATTTTCTATTGATAAATAGATCCTGAATATTAGAGACTAAGAATTTGATCAAGGACCCTGATACACTGATTAGAGTAGTAAGAAACTGAGCACATTGCAAGTTACAAGCAAAGCTTTAAAAGTAAGTTGAAATAATTGTCGATATAATACAAGTGTTTTTATGATGATATAACAAAAACGTTGGCCTTTGATAATGCATTGTCTTAACTGCCTCACAAGGTTGCTGTGAGGATCAAATAGGAAAGTGTCTTTGAAAGTGATCTATAAAGTCTAAATAGTATTTCTGCCTTAATTCTCCCCTTCTACCAATCTATTTTACATAAGACCACCACAGGAGTCTTCTTAAATCATCAGTTTGATGTCATCATTTCCCAGTCCAAATACTTCCAGATGCCCATTCCAACCTACTTCTGATGAATTGGGTTTGGCTTCCCTTGGCATTTAAGAAACCTCATGCTACCTTTCTAGTCTTATCACCAGTTATTTTACTGTTCTAACCTCATATTCCAAGGCTGTTGGGTTATATCTGATCTCCTCTGAGTTCCTGGACCAAATTTTCCACTGTCTTCTGGATATCTCCATCTGGTTGTTCCATAGTGATCCTAATTCCAAAGTGTCCAAAACTAAGATCATAACCTTTCCTTATATATTTCTTATTATCTATTTAGTTGCCTAAAGCATAAAATGGGGGAGTTTGGGGGGTTGTTTTGTTTTTGTTTTGTTTTTTTACCTACACCTCTCTCACAAGCTCACTGTCAATGAGCGATGTGAAGTTTTCCTTTACGTGCCCTTCTCTCATAGGCACACCCTCTATGTTACCCATATCCATTAACTATATCAGACTTTTTTTTCAGGCCTAATATCCTGTGGTTCTTTTAGTGAACAAATATTTATGAATCACCTGCCATGTGTTGGCTACTGTATACGTTTAACGTTGTTTCTATAATATATTACTACAAATTTGGTGGCTTAAAACAACACATTATTTTACACTTTCAGAAGTTAGAAGTCCATCATGGATCTTACTGGGCTAAAATCAAGGTGTAGGCAGAACTGTGTTCCTTCAGGAGGCTCTAGGGAGGACTCCATTTCCTTGTCTTTTTCAGCTTCTAGAGGCTGCCTGCATTCCTTGGCTTGTGTCACTTCCATCTTCAAAGCTACCGATGGTGTTGGTCCAACCTGTGCTTCTGTTGACACGTCTTCTCTGACTCTGACTCTCCTGCTTCTGGCTTTCATTTATAAGGACACTTGTGATTACATTGAGGTCAAACCTGGATAATCTCTCCATTTCAAAATCCGTAGCTTAGTCACATCTGCAAAGTTACTTCTGCCATATTAGGTAACATGTGAACAGGTTCTGGGGTTTAGGACATGGATGTGTTTGGTGGGGGCAGAGGTGGGTAGGTGAACATTATTCCATCCACCACAGCTATCTTCCTAAGCAGTGTGAACAAAAAAGTAAACATGATGATGTAGTTTCTGCCCTCAAGGAGATGAAAGACAAAACAGTTAGATGAGTGGGCAGCTACAATATTCTGTAATTACTGATGTGGAATTATAATAAAAACTCTAGAATTTCTTTGGGAATCAGGGAAGACTTTGGAATGAAGTGATATCTTAAGACATGATTAAAATTCGATTTGAGGTTTTTGTTACATCTTAGGAGGGAGAATAATGGCACCAAAATAAGTTTGGTATAGCAATTTAGACTCTAATAACATCAATCTGATTCTCTCACGTTTACAGTGGTCATCAGACTGGCTTAACATAGATATTAGTTCTGCTGCAAAGATACAAATATGGGTACTGTATGTACATCCTATGTTTATACACATAATCTTCATGTATATGCAACATGCCATTTAACAGATAATATAGGCTATACAACCAATACATAAATGCAAGGCAGTTTTCTATGGGCAAAGGGGAATAGCAAATCAGGCACAAATTCTGCTGTTCGGGAACTCACAATTCAGAAGGGATAAAAGACATGGGCATACATATTTACAAAAATATGAGGCAGAAAGAGATGACTGTCATAAGAGAGATATAGATATAATATTGTGTGTATACAGGGCTAGAAGGGAGTACTTTCAAGTTAGAGGAAGTAAGGAAGACTTTGAAAATAATGTCTGATTTGAGCTGGAGTATTGAAGGGTGGGTGTTTGGGCTTTGGTCACATTGGCGATGAGAGAAAACATTAAAAAGGTCATGTGCTCCACATGGCTCTTAAGTAGAGGAGAGGAACGTTCCTGCCAGATATCTTTGAGTCTTTGAAACATCAGTTGAACAGATGTGAATTCTAATTACAATTTCACCTGTACCAAACAGAATTATTCACATATTTCTATTGATCCCACCAAATCTTCAGAAGGATTTCTGCTGCAGTCTGGTAAGGAAAATGTATAGAAATAACTCACATACTTCCTTGTTAGAAAAGGAAAGATTAAGAAATTCACAAGGGGGAAAAGTACTATTACTGAACATTTTCTAGAGGAAAGAGAAAAATTTGGAAAATTATTTACAATAAATCATTTAGTACATATTAAGCACTGGGACTCTGCAAAACACTGTGATAGATGATATGGGGAATACAGATATTTTAAGATATATTCTCTATTTTTAATCCATCTATTTTGGGAGAAAAAACAGAGATTGAGTACATGATAAAGCCATGTATGATTCATGTTACATGGCTAGGAGATAAATTGGATCAATTCTAGTGGGTCTGATTTGGGAATGCTCATGAGAGAGAGAACACCTGAGTCTGACCTGGAAGAATAAATAGGGTTACAATAGATGAAGGCATGGTCAGAGGGCTGGAGGGAGGGTAAATTTGTAGGGATGAAATTCAGGCAAATAGAGCTGCAGGTAAAAAATCACAGAGGTAGAATAGTCAAGTCATTTTCAGGGACTTACATGTCATTTTCTTTCCCCAAATCTGAACGGAGCAGTAATCGTGGGGAGTACAACTGCAAAGAAGATGGTCCCTGACTGATGAATTTATAGCCTTGAGGAATGTACAGAGAAAGAAAATCAAGTAAAGTGTGATTTATATTGTGGCAGAGACAAAACAGAGAGCCCAGTTTTTGTCTAGATTAGAAGTCACCAAGACCAGAGAGAGCTACCCAGAGGATGTGGTGCCATCTGAGCTGAGTCCTGAGGGATAACTTTGAGTTGGCCAAGCAAAGAGCAGGAAGATGGAGATGTCTGTGCAAAGACCCAGAGCAGAGAGACCAGGAGCACAATGCATTTGAAGAACTTCAGAAAGTTTCTTTGTGGTTGAAGTCTAGGCTTTTGGGGGAAGATGAAGAAGCTTATTGACGGTAAGCAGCAGCTGGATCATACAGGAGTTTAGAGACAATGTAGGAGGCTGTTTTAACTTCCAGATTAGAGTGATTGAGAGTCAAAACTATAAAATGTCACTGGGTATTAATAAAGACATTACAGATGAGATAGATATGAGATACATGAAAGGAGATTCCTTAGAAACCTGTCTAACTGGGAGGGCACTAAAAGTGGGCTCTACGAATGTATTGCTATAGAGAACAATAAGGAAAACCTACTCAGGAGTAAAGCCGAGGTGAGAAAGACTAGGTAGTGCATCTGAGGAGAAAGGGCAAAATAAGTTACAAATAGGAAAAGAAAGGTTGGGGGCCATGGAGGGAAGGAGAAATGAGGGAGAAACTCAAGAAACTCAGGATTTGCAATAAGATGTTCTTTTGCATAGAGGTGAGTGTAGACAAAACTATGTAGGAGGCAAAAAAAAAAAAAAAGTCCACCAGAAAAAAGGTAGGTAGAAGGTAGCCTTTGCAATGGAGTCACCTTAGCTGGGTAAATGCAACTTGATGGATCTTTTTATCTAATGTACAGAAGAGTGGTTTGACAATTTGACCAAGATATTTAAGGCTGAATCCTCACAAGAAAAAAGCAATCTCATGAGTCTTAATTCACCTCTCCACTTTACTGGGTTTTTTTGTCCACATAGCAAAGAAAGGACAAAATATTTTCTGATAGATGAGCATAGTTACCTCCATGTCAAATGTATATAAAGCTATAGTTTTATGTTTCTTGGTTTTTGGTAAAAAGAACTTTCTGATTTAGGACAGGGAAAGAAAATGTAATTTAACATAGAATTTGAACTGTGGAAAATTCAAGGGGAAATTGATGAGATTGAATCCTATCAAAGAATACTGTCTTTATGACTACTTCCTTCCTCTTAAGAATGATGATTTGTCAGCTTCAGCTCTAATTTTGGGGTGTCTCAATCTTTTCCCATAGTTTTAGAGCCCTTGAAATAGACATATGTATTTACTCTTCAAAGAGCCTTTTGGTTACCACAGGGAAAAAATACTTAAACTTCTCCCTCCTTAACACATCTTTTCACATCTGCTGGGCATCCCAGTTCTTTCCCCTTTCCCCTCCTCACCTAACTCCCCAAAAATGTTTTATTGTAAACTGTGCACACGTTGCTAAGCTCTTTTATTTTGTCTCCCAAAGCACTGTGTAGACTTTGTGTAGAACAGCAACCTGATGTAGACATAAGATATATGAATATTAAGTGTACTTAGATCATCAGCTAAAGGGTTCCTTCTATATACAGTCTTGCTCACACTGTACCCAGTTAACATTTTATCACTTTTTAAAACATACACAGCTTCATGGCATGAGCTCATTCATCTTTGTTAAAAGGCTTCATGGAAATCTGAACAAAAGTAGTTTCCATTAGATATTCTCCAACTCTAATGTGGATCCTTTCTTTTATCACTTCCTTTTAGTTTTTACTTCTTCTTCTTCTTCTTTTTTTTTTAATAGCTCATAGCTATTCTTAAGCTCTTTGGGACTTAGAGTAAAAAAGCATAGTAATAAGTCATATAGCATTAGCAAAGTGTGGTCCCCAAGAATCAACCTCAAAAAAGATGGCCAGAGAATTAGAGTTGCAATAGACATCTTGGGCAATGGATAAAGAAATTAAGCAAGCAATTAAACAAGATCTTTCTCAGTAGCAGGGGAAAAAGTGATTAGAAGACTATCTATTGCTGTACAATTTGGGAAGAAACTCAAGACCATCATGTAGGGTATCTTGAAGATGTCAAGACAACCACTCTTGTCTTTAAGATACCCTACTTGGGAGACATCCCATGCAATCCTGTGGCAACATTTATTAAGCATTTGGTTTAGGTCTGTAAATCCAGGTGCAGGTGAAGATGTACTTTTGTTGTTGCTCTTTCCTGAATCTAACCTAGATCAAACTACTAACCCACCACAATTCTTTTCTTACTACTGATTTTCTTCTGATTATAGGGCCAGCAAATTTGTTATTTTTAAGCTAGTTTGATAGTGAGTAACAGTTAGAAAATATGGTCTGTAGATGTAAATATACTTAATAACCCAAAGCCCTATGATGGCACCCATATGCAGACTGGGATCATAAGCCAGAGGACCTTCCCTTCACTGGCCAGATAGTTTTAAACTCCTTGGGAATTTCCCATCTGGTTGTAAGATGTCACATACGAAGGGAACAGGTAGGTTTCAATCATAGGTATAGAAGGAGACAGAGGTAGTAAAGACCTACATGTGGTTTAGCTAGCATCTTGCTCTTCTACAGTCTTGTAGATTTCAGTAACTAAAACTAAAAAGTTCTCAGTTTCACAATACAATAACATTCATTTTACTCAGGTCTGAAATGAATTAAAATCTTGAATTGGCTGGGGAAAAATACCCAAAAACCTAAACTCCTCCTTACTTGTCACATCAATATAAATTTCAGATGGATCAAAAAATTGAATTATAAAGAATGAGACTGTGAATACAGAAGATAATATGAGCAAATTAAAAAAAAATCTTGGAATGGGAAATGCCTTTCTAAGCAAGACACAAAATCCAGAAAACATAAAGGAAAAACTAATACACTTAAATAACAAAGCACAAACATTTCTGCCTAGCACAAAATAACATAAAATTCAAAGGAAAACTAAGCAAAATTATTTATGACACACATGACAAAAAGTACTGATTTTATTTATCTATAGAGAGCTCTCATAATTCCATATGAAGAAATTAATAAAGAAATAGAAAAAATATACAAAGTAAAGAAAGATTTAATATAAAAAGAAACACAATGGCTTATAAGCATAAGAAAAGATACTTTACCTCAATTTAAAAATGCAAATTAATACCATAATGACATTCCAATTATAGTAAAATGGAAAAGATAAAAAAGTGATAATTACATTTTTGGCCATAGTGAAGGGAAATGGGTACTTTAATACACTGTTGGTGGGAGTGTAAATTTGTATAACATCTTTGAAAATCAATCAGGAAATAGTCAAAAAAGAGAAAATATCCTTTGATCCAACCTTTCTACTTGTAAGAATTATCCCTTAAGTGTACTTCCATTCATGTGCACAAATATATGTTCAAGGATTACATTCCATTTCTTATAGCACTTTTTGTTTTTCTCTGTATTAACAATGATCATTTTATTTGTTGCTTAGTTTTCTACATCCTTCTCAAATGCAGCAAAAAATTATAAAATCCATACAAATGACATTCTTTTTACATGATGAAACATATCAGATTCTCCATCAGTTTTAATTTTATTCTACAGACCTCTCTGTTGGGGTCCCCAGGATCACACTCTGAGCGGAACTGGTTGTTCTCTAGCCTCCTGAGCAGTCATCCTGGCTGTTCCCTCCCTCTGTCTCCTGGATCCATGTCTTCTTGGACTGATACATTGGACTAATATTTTGTTCATATATAAAATTCTAAGTAGATCATAATTTCCCCTAAAAAATGTGAAGGCATTTGTTTCCAGAACTGATGTTGAGAACCACTTCTCTTTCTCTCCGGAAGCTGTAGAAACTTTTCTTCTGATGCCCTAACATTTCATGACTGTGTGCCTTGATGGGGTGCTCTTTCCATCCATTATACTAGAAAGTTGGTAGGCCCTTTCATTTAATAAACTCATATCCTTTAATGCTGAAACATTTTCATGTATTACCTCTTTTATTACAATTATTTTTATTTTATTGTAAATTATGATACAGGTACAGAAAAACCTCATGAAATAAATGTTTATTTAATAATACATCACTGTAAGAAAAATACTCTGGAAGAAACCACCCAGATTAAGAAATAAAACTTTGCAAACCACCTCAAAAGTCCTCCACATGCCCCGTCCTGTTCACAACTTCTTTCCACTCCTTTACATTAACACCATCTTGGGTGCTTGTTACCCATCTTGCTTTTCTTTATAATTTTATCACCCAGGGGTACTTCCCTAAGCAGTTTTTTTGTTTGTTTGTTATTGTAAATTTCTTTTAATCTACAGAATAGCTCACCATATTTTTTTCTTGCAATTTATTTGTTGAAGAAGCCAGGAAATTTAATTGATAAAATATCCTATAGTATGAATTTTGTTGTTTTTATCCCCATGGTGTATTTTAAGCTGCTCCTTTGCCCTATGTATTTCTTAGTAGTTGGACATAGAGACTTCGTCAGATAGAGGTTCACCTTTGGGTGCAAGACCTCTTCAGAATTGGTGCTGTGAATTTCCATCCAGAGGCACATCACGACTGGTTGTTTCTATTTTTATAATGATACCGATGCTCAATAGTTAACTCCATTAATTTATTGGAAGTGAGAAAATCTGAAATTCTAATACAATGATCCCTCTTTTATTAGCTGAAATAATTCTATAATGAGTAAATTCCTTTCATCTATGATTTGGCTACCTAATTACGTAGTTCATAGAAAAATGATAGGACAAATTCTTTAATGCTTCCTTTTATTTATCAGTTTTCAAAACAATGAGTTGATTTCCAGTTATCCTCCATAAGTGACAGAAGACTTTTTTTTTAGCTGTTATTGACTTATGGATTTCAATTTGATTTGTTTCAATCAATTGAAATGATCCTTATTGATACTCAAATCGTCCCATCTTTAGATAGTGAGATCTTCAAGGTGGCTCCTGAGTCCTTCTGATATATTTATAGAAGTCTTTGACAAGATGTTCCAGATTTGTCTCGGACAGTTTGTTCCCCAGGTGTCTCTCTCTGTTTCTCCCTCTCTCCTTCTTTCTTTCTCTCTCTGTGATTTGCTTTTAAAGTAGTGACTGTTATTTCAAGACCACAATGTGAGCTCTGGAGATTCTCATTGCTTCTGGCTTGGTCATTATTTGCTTAACTTTTTTTCTTGTTTTTATTCTGACACTTCCACTTTAAAATCCAAACCACAGGGCTTTTACTTAACCTATTCTATCTTGCATCAGAATATCCTTTCTTCTACATTAAGATTGCTGGTTCTGTACAGATGAACCAGTTTGCAGGGCAGAAATTGAGACACAGATGTAAAGAACAAAAGTATGGACACCAAGCGGGGAAAGCGGCTGGGGGTGGTGATGGTGTGATGAATTGGGCCATTGGGGTTGACATCTATACACTAATATGTATAAAATGGATAACTAATAAGAACCTGCTGTATAAAAAGATAAATAAAATAAAATACAAAAATTCCAAAAAAAAAGTTTGTTGGTTCTCAAAACAGTGAAGATGATAGAATTAGCATATCACAATATTCCTCACTTGCTGTATCCCTCATAATACAGGTAACAGTTTCAGTGTAGCAGTAGTACTATTACCAACACCAATATGATTACTGAAAGTAATGAGAATTTTTGCATATGATTTTCCTATTCTCCTCACATTTTTTATAAAGGTATCATGTCTACATTGTCAAAGTATATAGCCATTGTCTAATGTACTCTCTACCTTATAACCCTCATTTAGTCATAGTTCTTTGAGTGAATATATATTTAGTGTTCATCATAAGTCCTTACATCAGTGCCATCTTTCTGTTTGTCTGAGGTCACTTTCTGCTAAATTTCTCAAGAAATGTTCATGGAAACAATATTCCCTAAGCTCTTGAATGTCATTAATGATTTGTCTATGGCCTTCATACTTGTATCTTAAGTAAAGTTAGTTTATGGCTCAATATAAAAATCATTGGCTCGCATTCTCTTTCCTTGAGCATCTTGCTTATGCTACTCGATTTCCTTCTGGCATAAAGCGTTGCTTTTGAAAACTCTGATGATAACCTAATTATGTTATGAGAATATCCATCGTAAGAGACTTGATCTTTTTACCTGGCTGTAAATGCCCAAAGAATGTTTTTCTTTGATATTCAATAATCTTAATAGAATATGTCTTAATGTTAGTCATTTTTTATCAGTTTTCTCAGACACTCAGTACATCCTTTCAAAATGTAATTTCAAATCTTTTTCTATTACATTTAGAAAATTTTCTGTAATTATACTTTTATTGTATTTATTTTGTTCTCTGTTTTGGTTTTCTTTTTGGAGGATTCCATATACACATATGTTGTGTCTTGTTTGTCTACCTCCTTATTTGTCATTTATACTTGAATCCTTTTTCTTCTTCTTTCTTTTCTTTTTTATTTTTGGACGTTTTCTCCTTTTTACCTCTATTTGTCTTGAGGCATTTTTTAAGTTTCTTAAAGCATTCTTTGCTCTTGTGTTTCTTTCAATTTAATCTTCACATTTGAAATCATTGTTTCTTTTATTTACAATTATTTCTTGAATTCTATTAAAGCACTTTTTAACCTCTCTAATTCTGATTTATGTTATTATTTATAGGTTGTATTATTTCCTTAATATCATTTAATTTATCTAATTTTTATCATCCAAAAGCTTTATAGAAATCCCAATCTGTAATCTCTTCTTCTATTCTTCTTGTTCTGATGGATTTATGTATTTTTCATCTCTCATATATTTGTGAGGATTAGGGAGAGGGAAGAAACAAAGAAATGTTTTCAATCCACAATATTTTATCAGCCCATTTTTCTTGTGGGTTATTTTCCTATTATTTACAGGAGATTCCTATTCAACTCATTAATTAATCTTTCATTGCTTACATATATTGTAAATATTTACTTTCAGTGTGTGCTTGTCATTATTAAAAAAATCTTATCTGAGGTATTGAGATTTTTATTTCAATTCTTATCCTTTCCTTTATAGTTTATACTATTTTATTTCTTATTTAATAAATTCTTCCCTACTTCAAAACATAACAATATTTTCTTATATGTTCTTCTAAAACATTTAAAGTTTGCTTTTCATATTTATATCTTTAATTTACATGGGATTAATTTTTGTGTGTAGTAAGACATAGAGATAATTTTCTGTCATGTAGGTAGCTACTTTTAGCTGAAGAATTTTTCCTTTCCCCTTGATTTGTAATGTTACTCTGGCATACACCAAATTCCTCCTTTTTCATTGATCTATTTATGAGTTCACTGTTATTCTCCATCTGTCTCTCCTAATTGATACTACACTGTTTTAATTACCACAGCTTATTAGTAACTCTTGAAATATGGCAGGTGAATTTGTTGCTCCTTATTCTTTTGCTTTGAAATGATCTTGGACACTCTTGACATTTACTCATCTAAGGTCTGGAAAGAAACAAACATACTCTGCTGCAATTTTGATTAGAGTAGTTTGGATTCATGGATAAATTTGAAACTTATTTTTATTTACTTCAGTTATCTCATAAAGCAGACATACTGTGCTCCCATGGAGCATTTCCAGAGAAGTTAAAAAAGAATATATACATATTCTCCTCCACGTCCAGACATAGGCAATGCACATTTGTACCTGTTCATATATGAATGGAATATTTGTAGAAATATATATAAAAACTAGTAACTGCCAATGTTTCTGGGGAAGGAATTGAGATATGAAGTGAGACAGATGTTTACTTTTCACTGTAAAATATCTTAAACTATTTCAAATTTTCTACTTTGTTCATGAGGTAGTTTTTCTATTAAATGATCTCATTTGAAGAGTACAGTTGTCTGGCCTAAGCCAGATATCTTCTATCTGTGATATCTTCTACCACTTACCACAAAGCTCTAGCCACTCAGAAATCTTTAAATAGAAGTTCTAGGGTAATTACCCCAATTTTCTTACTAAAGATGACTATGATGTCATTCAAATATTTTAAATGGCAGAAAATCAATTCTTCAAATTTATCTGATAATGTCTCAGGCTATGTGTGTAAACAAGATGAAGAATTAATCATTTGATTGCTAGTAATGGGTGAAAAAGGCTATGTTTTATTCACTTTTCTATCACAAATAGCTCAGTGACTTGTATGTAAATGATCCTTAATAAGTATCTTTTAAAGAATGAATTAATGAATAAGTGCATAGAAAATTATTGATAGGTACTTTGAGGGTGGTGTGTGGTGGTTTGTTGTGGGGTGTAAATACAGAACCTAGAATATAGCAAGTGCTCAGCAAATATATCTATTGCTTTTCTCAGTACTATACATACTACTTCTATTCCTATTACTCCAGAGCTTTGTCCTCAACTTAACTCTGGACAGTATTTTTTGTTAATGATCTGGGTAAAGATAGAAGGATGTTCATCATTTTAATGGATTTCACTCCTCTTGGATGGAAAGAACTTCATAGGCTAGAACAATGTGCTGAATCTAATGAAGTTTCATTGAATAGTGTTCAGTATCCTAAAGATGAGGTAAAACTCAAATTATCAAGGACAGGGTGAAGGTAGAATTTCCTTAATGGCTGTATGTGTAAGATTTTAAAGAGTCTTAGTAGGGAGTATGTCTCAGCCTGAATTACTAGTGTGCTATGGCCACTAAAGAAGATGATACTATCATAGATTATATTTTAAAAAATATTTTCTACAGTGAGGACACTTATAGTGGTGTTCTATGAAGCAAAGATCAACCTATACTTGAAACACTTGTTATGTTCAACTCTTGACATCATACTTCCTGAGAAACTTAGTTTGGTAAGATATTCAAAAAAGTGTTCAGAATGGTGTATTGAAAATAGAAATTCTTCCTTTGAGAAGAGAATGACTCATGGAAGATAGAACAGCTGTTTTTAAATATTTAAAAGGAAGTCAGATGATGGAGACTTTATGACTTTTAGGGAAAAAAAAAAAGAACAATAGATCAGTATAAGGAAGAAATTCCAAATGGTCCCAAATGTAGCCAGCTGCTTTAGAATTCCAGACTCATGGTATTGTGCAATGATAGGGTTCACAACCACATGTTAGGATTGTAGTGGAGGATTAAGGAATTAGTTACGTGGTTGGATCAGGTGAGATTTAAGCTGAGTATTTCATATTCCATGATCTATTTTGGCCTAATATAGGGTGACTTCAGATATGGCCATATTTATTATTAGGAAGGATTATTATACACCTGCCTCTGTTGATGGACTTGCTCAATAGAATTCATATAATATTGTGGGAACTCAACAAATGTTGTTTTATCTTTACTATTTTTAGACCTATCAAATAGATAAAACAAGATGTTGCATAATGATGTGATATAGTTGGTAGCACAAAAGGTTTAAGTGTTTAAAACTATTCCTAGTGTGGCAATAATTGTTATTGGGTAAATCACAGAGTTGGTCCATGTGTCTAACACTCAGTACATTGTTTGGCACACGTTGGGCACCACTTGTTGGGTGAATGGATGGCTAACTCCTCTCATTGCTTGATTGGTGATCACTAGCTTCCAACCTGCCCGAAGCACCATTTATTTAATTCACCTTAAGACTTTCCCCACAAATTCTACATCTTGAAGAAGGGGGCATAAATAATAATGGGAGAAGGCATGGGAATGGAAGCTGCAGGAACTGGTGGGGAGACCTCTGGCAGTGCAGAGAAAGTCAGCTCTGAGAGTGAAGCTGAGTGTTTTCAGGAGAGAAATAGAAATGTTTAAGGGGAGATTCAAGGCAACTCTCCAGGATGGGGGCAGTAGAGAAAGTACTTCAAATTATGGCACTCCACTAGAAAATATTGCTTTCATATGACCATTTATAGAATATATTTGGGACATTTCTTTTGAACTCAAAAATAACATTCTGTAACCTGTAAGGAAATGTAAAAATGTAATCATATAAAACAACATGAAATACTACTAAACATCAAAATCCTTTTGTGGAAAGTGAAACCCTTAGAATGTGTTTTTGAACTGTTTGATTATTTGGTACTGATGGCTATATGTGGTCACAGAGACGAGCAAGGCAATGACAATTCTATTTAGCAGTTTGAAAATATTGGTCTTTAGACCATGCATGGGGAAATTCTATGATGTTCTAATTGTTTACTGTACCCTTATCTTGGATGATAGTCAGATGAGAGATGTCCACACTTCATTTAGTCTTCCCTACAAAAATCATTATTGATTAGATTGTGCAAGACTAGAAATATATATCTCTAGATTTTATTTTTGTTTGTTTCTAGTGACACAATTTGACAAAGACTTGTATCAATGATTAACTTTTGTGCCTCTTCCTAAATATTATGAATCTTGTTCTCTAAGGACAATAGATTATGGTTTAAAGGGATTTATTTAAACCCCTTTGTGCTCTTTCTAAGTAACTGTCCGTATATTTCTGCTTTAAAAAAAAAAAACTATTTGGAAGCAAGAAGTCATTAATTAAAAATTGAGAAGTTTTTCTTCCTTTCTTTCTCCCTCTTTCCTCACTCCTTCCCTTTTTCCTTTTCTCTTCCTCCTCCCGCTTTCCTTTCTCTTTTCTGACAAGCTGTGTAACAACTGTACCCAAGTTCCCAAACTTTACTCTCTAAATTCTTTCCCTGCCTTCACCAAGAGGTGAACAGACCATAAAATATCATTTCCATCAAATCAGAACTGTCAGCACATGTGTGGGCAAGAGAAAGAAGTTGCAAGGGAACATTTATCTTGGAAATGTTTTTGTGTGTGTCAAACAGAGATGAAATTATTTCTGAGTTTAAAAATGGTCAACACAACTTGGAAAACATGGCAATATTTATTTGTGATAATAAACCTGTTTTTAATGAAATCCAGGGATGTCCAAACACAAACTGAATCATGACAACCCAATGGCCTTTTGTTACAAAAAACATGACATATGTCCCATTAATTTGCTAAATGATACGAGTGCAGAGAAGGATGAATCAAAAACACTAAAATCCTTTTAAACACACCATCTAATATAGATATCAATTCTGGAAATGACATTCAAAAATAGTTCCTCTGCTTTAATTTCACTTGCTGATTTTTTGTTACTGTACTTTTACAAATTTCTTTAAAGCTCTAATTGTCATCATTCATTTCAACACAAAACTGCTAGCACTTTGGCTTGACTTTTCATAGAGGACTAAATTCTATCACACTAATACATATGTAGGGAGGTATACAATGTCATTTGGAAATATATGAGTCTGAAAGGGCCATCATAAATATCCTACAAACCATATAGTTCATAGGCTATATATACCACATGGTATATATGATGGTTGACTAGATAAAATTACATACCTGTCTGATTTGATTGTCCCTAACAACTTCAGACTTCTTTTACATTAAAATTACTTATTTGGCAAAAAAAGTTTAAGTTTGCTAGAGATTTAAGTTTCCACACGTACAATTAAATCAAAGGCCCAAAATAATTGTTGCTTTTCAAAAATTCACCTTGCTCTTTTCCAGAAGTCATTTGGACCCATTTGATAACATACAAAAATCAAACTAAATGCAAGAAAAGACCTTTCTAAATAAATTTTTCTTATTGTTAACTTATAACATGGTCACCCTATTATAACTTTTAAATTGAATTATTAGGATCTGCAAATTAAAAAAAGGCAATAATCTTCATAAATAAAATCCTAGAAAGAAAGGCACTTATGCCCTGCACATGGTTATTCTAGTCTGTAGATGCTACAACCCTTTTCAAATGGAACTGGTTTCTGGCCTGCATACAAATACAGCAAAGTGCCAGAATAAAATCAAATCAGAATGCTTATGAAAAATAATCAAGTTTGTTACCAAATGTTTCACATCAGTAGGAAATTTCTTTAGAGACTTCTGATGGAAATTTGAAGTGTATGCTGTTATATCAAGTGCAGGAGAGGTATAAGGCTGTTGGAGAAATTCCCTTAGTTTCTTGACTAAAAAGCCAAAACAATTGTTGTAACAAAAAGCTTGACAAGATAACTAAATGAATGATAACAAAATCTCATCAGGGAACTGCCCATTAATTGAATTTATTTGGGGGCATGTTTCACATGTATAACAAAATTATCTAATTTTCACTCATATTAAAAAGTGATAGTCTATAACAATCAATAGAAATGAAGGGAAAGACCAGTACTTTGAACCAATAACACAGAAGAAAACAAATATCAAAGGACTGCCACCATATTCGACAGCTTCCTAAGAATTCCATTCATCATTTTGCCCTATGAAAATATTTCTGTGAAACTCGCCAAAGAAAAGAATCCCAGTAATTTCTATGTAGTAGTGTCTTTAAAGCTGGAACACAAAACCACATTCTCTGAATCCTTTCACTACATTAACATGTGTCAGTATAAGTATGCCAACAGGTGAAATAACTGAGAATAATATGTTATAGATAAAACAATTGAGTTTTGGTATTTCTTTTCTGTAAGAAGATTAGTGCCATCCTTGTTTTCTTCTTTAGTATTATGTATGGTTGATTGTTTTAAAAAATTTTGTTGCTGTTTTTATGTTATACAGCTTAAAAAAATTGAATTAAAGAATTATTATGGTCAAGTTTTAAATTTGAAATGAAGAATGAAATAATCTATACTTCACTCAGATTTTCTACTTTGAGCTATTAGCATGATCTCTCCAGATTCAAATTGGGTATTTTTAATGCTTTAGCAAATGACTTTCCAATTTCCTAAAGTTAATAATGAAACTCATGATATATCTGTAGCAGTCAACTAGATTTTGTTCACAGTCAACATATTCAATAAAAATTTAGAACTATGAGATCTGTCACTCATATTGCTAATGCCATCCTCTAAAACAACATTAATCTGTTGGTAAACATTTGGCAAGAATTTTGTATACTAGCAAGACAATGAAATAAAGTCAATTTTGGCTTAATGTTTGTATAAATTGTAAGCAGCCTTGACTATTTGCAGTTTCATCAGAGGCAGGAAAATCTGAAGTAATAAGTGATGACAGAAATATTCTTTTAATTTTGCAACTTTTTTTCTAAAGAAAATTATCATCTTAATAAATACACTTTAAACATATTGAGTAAAATTTCATAGCAATATTCAAAATATTTCTTGCATTTAAAATTTATGTTTCAGCTTTAAAAAACAGTTCTTAACGTTCTATTTATTGTGAGACATCATTTTACATTAAGAAAACTAGTTGTTGTAATTGTAAAACTAGCAACTAACGCTCATTTACAATGACTTCATCATGACCTGAAACAGTAATAAAACTTAGAGCTGCTTTATCTTCCACAAAGTCGATGCTACATTAATTAAAAAAAAAAAAAGAATAGGGTTATGTTTTGTTTTCCTAAATCATTTCCCTAAATTAGTATAAAATAGATGTCTGTTATGGTATAGCTATGTAGATCAAGTAATAGATAAGTTTAGAGCAACAGATAGGTAGATAGATATAAATATGGCCATCATTAAAATATAATAGAATGGTTTTGCTAAGTGAAGTAATGCATATGAAAAATTTCATTTATATCTTATTTTGTTGTCATTTCTATTTCTGTTTTTATCTCTTGTTTAATCAATACAGTAAAAGTTTTCTGATTAAACAATATTTCAGATGTTAAACAATTCTTTTTATTTGTTTACATTGGCAGCTCACAGTCTAAAAGCATAACCAATCAGGCAAAAACTGCATGTAGACTGCTCTGGATTTTGAAGACTTTTTGCTTCTAATAGTTTTTTATTTGAAGTTACGGAGCAACATCTACATTTTACTGATAGTTAATAATTGGGAGGGGGAATTATAAGTAAACAAATTCCTTGAAAGAGAAGATTTTTATCTTTAGTGTTAGCTTAATGTCTTGCTCAGCACTTTAAAATTTTCTTAGAAGGATAACTTTCTAACCACTACTTTATGATAATTTAATCACCTTTATATTGTGAACCTAGCTATTCTATTTCATGAATATTGCACATTTATTTCCAATAGACCTGTTTCTTGATGATCAGAATTGGAACCTGTGTTTCTAACTGAAATCAATTGGCACATTTTATTTCCACACCACTTTCACATAAGAGGTATTTAAAAATACAATGCTAATATTTTTTCATGAGTTCCTGGGCTTAAAAATTCAAAATATTAAAGTTTCATCAGTTTCATCTTAGATGAGACTTGCCTTTAAATACACGATGTGTTTTCTGTAGAAGTTACCTATATGTCTTCAAAAACCTGACTTGTCTAGAAAAATGGCTCTCTGAGACAGTCATGTTTCTTTTTCTATTGTTGTTGTTGTTCTTGTTTTTTAAAAAAAGACAAAACAGCAATAAACATTTTAGCTCTTTAATGAGCAAAGATCATGTCTCTTAGCATTGGACTAATAGTCATTATTATCTTTATTTCACGCAATGACCAGTGACATGGCCAAGATGTACAAAGTTGTTTCCATCAAGTAGTATACAATTTTTTTTTTGTATAATAAGCTTTCATTCTTGAAAAAGAGTAACTGAAAAGAAAGGTTTCTGTTACTGCAGTTAGTTTGTCAGAGAAAGTTCTTTGCATTATCTTACAAACTATCAAAATTGCTAGTCATCTGAAAAAATGTAAAAAAAAATCACATAACTTTAGTCTAATAGAAATATAGTACAGGTAAGAGAGAAAGTATTTTTCAGGATGTGCTCTTTAAGTCCATCTCAATTTTTTTTAATACAAATGTACATCTGATTACATATACAAACATTTGGAAAGGTCTGTGATATACTGTTACTGGTAAACAACAGGGGGATGAAGAGTTTCCTGTGGCCTTAGAATATTCATTTAAAATCACGCGCATGTGTAAGACTAAAATCCTCCAGGTGTTGATTCTCCTTCTAGGTTTTGCATCTACGTCGCACTCTACTGAGATTGCGTGAATAAATTCCAGTGAATGAACCTCAGTGAGAAAGATAAGTGACGTGAGAAGGGACATAACTTTATATTGAGTTATTATTAGTAAACATTTTGTCATGCAACATGAGTAAATCAATGAACTGAGAACTGTAATCAGAGTGGTAATTTGGGGCATCCTTATATCATAAAAGACTAGTAAGTAACTCTTTGGACACACTTCACCTTACCAAAAGGAACAAAATACAGAGTAACAAAAACCACAGCAAAGTATAGATACTGTAACACAGGTCCAATTAGGGTTATATTTCCATGAAGTACTTAGATGGGAATGAAAAGAATATTAAAAACAGGAATTTTTTTTCTGGGATTCATATCAGCGAGTATTCACCACTATACCTATAGTTTCTTCAAATACCTTTCATAACTAATTCCGCCTATTATCAAAACTACTGTGGATTATTTTATTGTAATTATTTTTGCCCCTTAAAATCTTCTTTAGGTTCTGCCAATTGATGGAGGAAGCTTCTATTAAAAACTCCAATGGGATGAGAAGAATTTTAATTACGGCTTAATCAGCAGCACAGCCACCAAGCATATAAATTATCATGCACATCGTGCTAAAAATATCCAGTTTCCTTTACCCCCACAACTTTATACTGACAGCACTTATGTGATAATGTTGTACCTGCCAGTCTTTAAACTTCATTGTTTTACTGGCAAATTTCAGCATGAGCCTCCGCTAAGGCCATTAACAGCACTGGTGCTTTGTGTACTTATCCAAATATGTAAATATGGTCTACACAATAAAACAGCTCCAAATAAAAACTGGTGAAAATTATCTGACATTCCATTGGTGTGTCCCTTGTGCATATTCATGGTTGTTTTTTTAATTTTTTATATTTTATATTTCAGACATAGTTCTTTCCTGTTTGGTGTTCCACATGCCTAATTCCATCATGTAACATAAACCTTCAAAAAATTAATTCTTGAATGTGAATGAAAAAGTATCATTCAGAACAATTGCTTCAAGCAATTGAAATTCATTTTTAAAGTTGATTTGTGTATATATGTACAATTCATGTTTTTTTCAAAGCCCCCAAAGTTCTTGATATGTATATTCACATAATATTCCTCCTTATTTAAATAGTAAGCGTCTTGTAGGTTGAAAGCCAAGGAATCTTCAGTAATCTTTTACTGCAATCCATCAAAAAAATAGAGTTTGCTTCTCTTATCTGGCTATACCCTGGTTGTTGAATGTGAGTGGGGGTGGGGATGAGGATGGGGCAGAGTATTGTTCTGTCCTCCGGTAAATGTATTGAATGTGTGTAAGGGTTGAATCCCTGGTATAGTGTTGGGAATCATTGTAATGGTGTTGGGTGTCATTAAGGGAACATCATCAGGTGACCTCCTCATAGCTAGTGTGTAATCTGGGGGGCAGGCGGTCCGAAGAACCACCTCATGTGGATGGATGGACTCACATTCATGATCCAAATCAGTGTGCTTCATTTGGAGGGACATGATCTCCTCTTCTTGTGCGTGGGTCAGATCATTCGTAGTCGTGCGCTGAGGGCTGCATCTCCTGTGAACATCATGTCTCCTCTTATCCTTTTTGTAGTACAGGGCTGCAAAGGCCAAGATGTTCAGAAACAGCAGTGATGCTCCAACTGCAATAGTGACGCTCAGCTCTGTTGAGTAGTCCCTTTGATCCACTGAAAATGGGCTCGGTTGTTGTTTGGGATCATCCTGCTTGGCAGTGGGAAAGGCTGATGTGACAGATACAGAATTTTTTCTCGTAGGTCTGAAAGTGATGTCAGTTGATGGCACTTTAGTTGTTGTCGAGGTATACTGAGAAATGTCATTGAGATTATGCAGATGAGGTACCAGCTCCAACCAGAGGTTTACTTTATTGGCTCTGTAATGTTCTTTAACTCTTGGTTTTAATCCAATATGAAGATAAAGTTGGTCTTTCTGGGAATATCTGGTCCATGCTACTTCTTCAAAGCGGTTGGGTTTGGTATGGATGAATTTTGTGTCTTGAGGGACTGGTTGATTTGGGTCGCTAGAAAAGAGAAATTATGAGAAAAAATTGTTTTATTCTTTTAAAAATCAAAATAATACTGGTTTAACATCTAATTGAAGAGGGTGAACTCAGCCAGGCTTTAGACTGTGTTTTAACATAACTTGGGTCAATTTAGAAATATCAATCCCAGCTCAGGCAGGTTGTTGGATGATAATGTAGTATAAGTAAATCTCACATTCTTGTTCTCTCTACCCACGGGCTGCTATATACCCACAGATTTAAAAATTCATGTACATATGCAAGCTAGCAGAGACAGCATTGGAAAAAACTTGGCATTTGGAATTGGCAGGTGAGGATTTGAGTCCTGATGCTGCTGTACACTAAACATATGAATATCTAGGTAAAGCTCTTGTAGCCTAACGTCCGTTTTCTGTAAAATGGGATTATAGTATCTGAGCTGCTCACCTCACAAGGTGGTTGGGGGGATCAAAAGGCATACAGTACTGTAAATTGAAAAATCTTTATAAAATATTTGTCACTATTGAATAACAATAATAAGAAGTCCTGTGTAATTAAAAAAACAAGATAAATTTAATTACTGAGTAATGCAATAAAGGTATGACTGTCTTAAACTTTACAAAGGAAGAATAAAGCAGTGATTTTTTTGAAACACCACAAATATAAATTTTGAATAAAGGAATTTAGTGTATAGTTGGTATTAATCTATTAAATTAAATCATTTGGACACAAAATATGTATTTTTTAAGTGCTTAAGAGGATATTTTAATTAAATTATAGCAAACTTCATTCCTTAGGTACGTACCCAGTTTTAGCAAAATTTGTCCAGTATGTCATTACGACTGCACTCAGCATCACATCATTTTTAGAGAAATTGCAAGGAAATAACTCTGTAGGTCCAATCATGGGGATTCCTAGTACGTAGGGAACCTCATCACCATGAGCTGCATCAGCCCAAGCTGGAACCTGATCTGTTTGGCAATGATGGTAAAAGGCATAGAAATATGTGGGTGAACCAAAGTTTGAGTGAAGATCTGCTGTAGCTACAGCTGGTGCCACCCACTGATGGTCCGTAAACAAAGCTAATAATGTCTTCCTTCTGGTTTCAGGGTTATGACGGTCAGCCCAGTCAGTATACATGAATTTAATGGTTTCTCTCAAAACATCTTTGCCTTCAGGGTATCCATATAGGTTATCAACAAAATTAGAAACAGCAAAGTCAAAATCACTAGCGGAGATACCATCATCGCTATCTACTATATTTTCAACAAATTTTAACCCTTCCCCTTGGTTAACTCCTAACATTATATCATAGTTGAGAAACTCTCCTTGCTCCATCAATATCTGAGGATCATCTGGTATTACATCACCATCAATCACAGGTCCAAAGGCTATGTGGTATCGTGCTGGTTGAATATCTTGGTCAACAAGTTCTTTGTAAGGCTTCTTCTGTAAGCATTCCACTAACTCTACTGTATCTGAAACATTGCAACCAACTTTTGTGGCCAACATTCTGGCATATTTTGCAGGTTGGAAACTAACAGCCCAGCTGGAAAGGGCAGTTCCACTTTGAGCTATTGCTCGTTGAAAAAGTCCTATAGGAAAAAAACAAGAAAGAGTTTCAGATGACCTTTGAATAATGCTGTGGTAAAACAATAAAATCTGATATTTGAGACATGTCCCAGATATGACTCAAGAAACAGGGAGATAGAGACAGTTTTGCTTAAGAGAAGATACGTAAAGTCATCCCCAGGGTATAATGAATTCGAGAGGTGGACCTTAGTCATCTGCTTTGAGTAGCAACTACTTTGGGATCAAGAGATCTAAATTGTGCAATGTCTCAAAAAGGCAGTAAGCAAGGAGAGGAGAGTGTGGAAATACTTGTGGCAAAAAGGCCCAAATATTTATTTGCTCAGCATGTAAACACCTACGCTGTTACCATAGCCAACCAGATGCAGCTAACTCTCTCCCCTTTAATTCATCATCAGACTTTGTATTGTCTTTTGAGGATATTTCCTCCAATTTGGCTGCAAGCATCTTTCTTCAAAATGGCTCTGTGTGTTTGTTTTAATCAGATTTTATCTGAAAAATAATTGTTCAGACCTCACATAACTACTGGGGCTGGGAATTTGCTAATACCCTGGGGATGGCCCTAAAGGCACACGAAACAGAATATCACTTTAGACATATTCTTTCCAGTTCTTTATGTCAGACATAGTATGCTGAATATTCATCTTCCAGAAGAAGTTATAACATTTGAAGTATTTTCACTAGGTTAAAGAAAAAGCCATCAGCAGAAGGATTTAGTGGGGGGTGATTTAACTTTTTCCACTGTTGAATGTGTACTGCTATATTTTATCATAAAAATGAAAAGTACATGGTCCACTGCTTTTCACTTAATTACATTTAAGAATTATAAATCATGGTCCCATATGCAGCTTGATAAGAGCTGCATACCATTCAAATTTATAAATGAACTTTACTTATTAAGGTATTCTCTAATAAAATTCTTGTTTTAAAAATATAATTTATCTATTTTATTTAAAAACTTACATTTATTGTCAATTTCCAAATACAGCTTTATAGTTCAGTTATTCAAACACATGCTCAATCATTCATATGTGTTAGTGTGTAAGAACTCTTTCACAAAGGTGTTGAAGTAATGACTGTATTAGAAGCAAAGTTTTCATTTTTTCTCCAAACACATATATGTATTCAAAATGTCTGTAATATGTTCCTAGATAATTATAAAAATATTCAAAAAGTCAAACAATACTAATTTAAATTTGTTTTGGTTTCTGACATCTTTATGAACATATTTTCAGTTTGTTAGAGCAAAGTTTGCCAGAGCAAATAATATAAATACAAATAATTTTTAAAAAGTATATAGGCTATGTGTTTGTCAACATTTGCTCAGAGAAATATTGTACTGCTTAAAAACTTTATAGCTAAAATAAGATTTCTATAAGATTCTTTCCCATTTTAGGGACTTAATGCCAATAATTAAATATACCAAAAAAAGGTTTTAAGGACAATACACATCACATTTGAGATAGTCTGAAATATGCCATCTAGATGATACTGGGAAAAGACACATATTCTATTGTCAGCGAGAGTGCTTGTTATGTGTGGTTGACACTGATAGATACAGGCCTGAGCATTGTTGCAGCTCTGGGAAGTTCCCAGACCTTAAAGTCTATGTCTGCAATGGAGATAAAATTAGCCTGATGATTTCAAGACCTCTTCTGAGCATCTCCTGGTCAATTCAGGCAGCTTCGCTAATAGAGATAAACTTATGACTAGATCAAACATAAGTCCATTTATCTAGCCAGGCATGGACAGATTTCCTTGAAGAGTGTGATGGAATGCTATATTTTCAATTGTTTGCATAACCATTTGCCACTGTTTACCACATTATGAGTTGATGAATAGCAATGCTAGCTGATGAACTAATTGATTCGTCTCTTTATGCAATGCTAGTATTATACTGGCTGAAAATGGCTTTGGTGCCCATGTTCACTTTACATTTAGAAAAAGTTTTAGAAAAAATCAGTGCAAAGAGCACTTGAGACCAAATGATCCTAAGAAGTCTGAACAGATTGTCCAATGTTATCCTAGATAAGTATTGGCGTTAGTATAGTCCTCAGGCTAGAACAATCTAATCTGTTCAATTAAGAAAAACAACAGCAACGAAGTTTGTTATTTCAAAATAAGTCATTTCACTACAGACCAAAATCTCTATACAATTGAAAGAGTTCTCACACATGTGTCATTTTGTCATCTTGGTTCAGAAATCTACTAATACAAATGAGATGTTACATAAACTATGTCTATAAATTAATCTATAATAATATATGATCCTCCAAATATACAAACTCATTTAATGACTGTTATTTTGAAATCCCATATTAATGTGTCTTTGATACCAAAACCAAATATTCTATGTCTAGTGCTCATATCATAAAACTCAGTCTTACAGAATAAGAAGCTTCATGAATTACAATTGATGGTGTATACTTTCTTAATATATATATAAAATGACGATGGAAAACCAGAAAATACAAGGTGGTCTATGCTGATGTATATTCTCTATTTTCCTGCCTATTGTGTATGTATAATGGAGAGAAAGTATTTGTTTTACAGACTTCTCCAACAAAACACCTCTGTTCTTGTGGATATTTCAAGTTAATAATGCTATAAGAATGGGTGACTAAACTCATGGTAAAATGGGAGTCCATCAAGACCAGCATGATAAGCCTTGGGCAGGCATTTTGGAAAAAGGATGTCAAGGCCAGAAAATGGAGACAAGAACAATATTTCATGGATTTAAGCAGCCTCAGCGCTCCATGCTGCTTTGCCAGGCTTCAGGGGAAAAAAAAATAACACTCTTGGAGTTGAAAATAGAAAAAGCACAAATTCAAACATATTTTTCTTTTTAATCAAAAGCTCTACTAGTGACCTTGATGCTTTGACAATTTTGGATCACACATGCAAAATAATCAAACATCCATTCTCTACTCAGACAACAAGTGAAAATCACATTTCCAGACAAAACAGCTTACAACTGCTTCTGTACTTTCTTCATACTAGTAAAGGGTTTAAAACATCTACTATCTAGAAAACATTATATACAAGCCTTGCATTAAAAAAATAATTTAAAAAACCCTTGTCTTTGATTTTGATTACTGAATAAACAGAGATAACAGAACTGTGAACATCTTTGATTTTCCCCAAAATCACCCTTTGGAGGAGAGGAAAGTAGTGTAATGTTAATTATTCTGAAGTGTGTTTGAAAGGGCATCCATACCAAGCTCCACAGGAGACAAAGAAAAGAGTTTGACAAAAATTTAAACATGCACAGAGGAGCCGAAGAAACAAAGTTTTAAACAGTTATTGAGTTCAACCTAACACTTAGTTTAAACAGAGAAATATATACAGAGCATCACATACTACTGATGGTCGTGGCATGCAGACACCAAAATTGTCAAAATTTGCAACCTGCATAATACCTTTGGTTGAATTGCTCCAACGGTTACCTTCAGAATAATGGGATAAAGTCAGCAGATTGACACATGAACCCCCAGCACCAGATCCAAAAACAGTGATTCTTAAGGGGTCACCACCAAAGAATCCAATATTCTCACTAGTCCATCTTAAAGCCTGTATGAGATCAAGGAGTCCATAGTTTCCTTTTGCAGCCTGATCCCCTGTGCTCAAGAAACCTGGAAAACAGAAATAAAAAGACATCAGAGAACACCCTTTTGAGTTGACATGAATCAAATAGACATCAAATTCAAATAAAATTGAAGCCTGTGTTCATCAAGATGAATACAGTCCAAGTTCTTTAGTAAAACTTTATTTCCCACCAGAATAACATAATTTACTTTAGGAAGAATAGCAGAGACTAAAATCTGAAAAATGACATTTATCTTCCCCAAATGTTCCCAAGTTATCCAGGTAACAGGTAACAGGGGACAGATAAAGAGAATGAAAACATTCTGAAAGACCTCAAGGGAGATATTCTAGGGGCCAAGTTACCTGGTGGAGATATTTGGGATAGTATCATGGGGTGTATGAGAATGTGTTTTTGCATAAATACTGTCAGTCCTCAAGTTGCTCGTGGTCTAATATGGTTGGAATTTAAGGTATGTGTGGCAGAGTGGCAGGATATGACAATATAGAGCAGGGGTATTTATGCATTTTCGTGCATAAAATTATACGCAACTCTTTGCATATATAGGTGTATGCACATTTGTATTGACGATGCCCCATGGTTAAGAATCACTGTACCTGACGTAATTTGAGGTTACATTTTAGAACGCCCTAAATGCTAAACTGAGGAGATCTGCTCAACTAGAAAACAGTGTAGAATATTTGAAGATTTTTGAAAAGTTGAGATTCATATTTCTCCAGTACTCAAAGCTCCATTTTATAGTGAATTTAATAATGAAAAGAAATATATGTTGAATAATAGAAAGAATGGAGGTGGTGAGACGTTACAAAGATCTAAACTGACAGAGTGGAAAAGGCAATTGAAGAAAAAAGGAGAAGAATGGTCTAAAATTAATGAAAAGAAACCTCAATTAAAATAGAACCGTGGGGCTTCTCTGGTGGTGCAGTGGTTGAGAGTCCGCCTGACGGTGCAGGGGACATGTGTTCGTGCCCCGGTCCGGGAGGATCCCACATGCCGCGGAGTGGCTAGGCCCGTGAGCCATGGCCACTGAGACTGCGCGTCCGGAGCCTGTGCTCCGCGGCGGGAGAGGCCACAACAGTGAGAGGCCCGCGTACCGCAAAAAAAAAAAATATATATAGATAGATAGATAGATAGATAGATAGATAGATAGATATAGATATAGATATATAGAATTAGGAGGTCAGAAAGAGAAGCGCTCATGCCCTATGACAATAGCAGAGCTCAGCAGGAAGAATGAAAACTTTCCTTGCATGGCAAGAACTCAGCCAATGAGAGACTCTCACAACCCAGCCAGTGAAAAGCCACCCTACTTCAAACTCTCAATTCCTCCAATGGACTCTTTGTTTACCACAGCCCTCCCAGCTCCCTTTTCCCCCTTTTAAAAAAGTTCTCCTCTCCTTGCTGTGAGGGGACTTGCATGTGGCTTGCCATGGTTGTAAACCCAAAGAGCAATTCTCTGTTGATCCCAAACAAACCCATTTTTACTGCAGAAATAGCTGGCAGTTTATTTATTTTAGTTCAACCTTTTGATAGCCTGCATGGGGATCAAGAGAAGACCCTTTCTGACTTCCAGGTTGGTGGCAAACAAGTGTGATACCCTCATTGAGCCTGTTGTTACTCATTGCTTTTCTCGCCAACCCTGGAATTTAAGATTAAGTCTTTCTCCACTCAAGTGTCTGCCCTATTTGAATTTTTGAAGTCCTCCAGGTTTTACTGGGGATCTGTTGGTTTTTTTTTTTAATTTAATTTCATTTATTTTTTTATACAGCAGCTCCATATTAATCATCCATTTTATATACATCAGTGTATACATGTCAATCCCAGTCTCCAAATTCATCACACCCCCACCCCCACCCTCCCACTACTTTCCCCCATTGGTGTCCATACGTTTGTTCTCTACATCTGTGTCTCAACTTCTGCCCTGCAAACCAGTTCATCTGTACCATTTTTCTAGATTCCACATATATGCGTTAATATGCAATATTTGTTTTTCTCTGTCTGACTTACTTCATTCTGTATGACAGTCTCTAGATCCATCCACATCTCTACAAATGACCCAATTTCGTTCCTTTTTGTGGCAGAGTAATATTCCATTCTATATATGTACTACAACTTCTTTAACCATTCGTCTGTCAATGGCCATTTGGGTTGCTTCCATGACCTGGCTATTGTAAATAGTGTTGCAATGAACATTGGGGTGCATGTGTCTTTTTGAATTATGGTTTTCTCTGGGTACATGCCCAGTAGTGGGATTGCTGGGTCATATGATAAGTCTATGTTTAGTTGTTTAAGGAATCTCCATACTGTTCTCCATAGTGGCTGTGTCAATTTATATTCCCACCAACAGTGCAAGAGGGTTCCCTTTTCTCCACACCCTCTCCAGCATTTGTTGTTTGTAGATTTTCTGATGATGCCCATTCTAACTGGAGTGAGGTGATACCTCATTGTAGTTTTGATTTGCATTTCTCTAATAATTAGTGATGTTGAGCAGCTTTTCATGTGCTACTTGACAATCCGTATGTCCTCTTTGGAGAAATGTCTATTTAGGTCTTCTGCCCATTTTTGGATTGGATTGGATTGTTTGTTTTTTTAATATTGAGTTGCATGAGCTGTTTGTATATTTTGGAGATTAATCCTTTGCCCGTTGATTCATTTGCAAATATTTTCTCTCATTCTGACCGCTGTCTTTTCATCTTGCTTATGGTTTCCTTTGCTGTGCAAAAGCTTTGAAGTTTTATTAGGTCCCATTTATTTTTGTTTCTATTTCCATTACTCTAGGAGGTGGATCTAAAAAGATCTTGCTGTAATTTATGTCAAAGAGTGTTCTTGCTATGTGTTCCTCTAAGAGTTTTATAGTGTCCAGTCTTACATTTCGGTCTCGAATCCATTTTGAGTTTATTTTTGTGTATCGTGTTAGGGAGTGTTCTAATTTCATTCTTTTACATGTAGTTGTCCAGTTTTCCCAGCACCACTTACTGAAGAGACTGTCTTTTCTCCATTGTATATCCTTGCCTCCTTTGTCATAGATTAGTTGACCATAGGTGCCTGGATTTATCTCTAGGCTTTGTATCTTGTTCCATTGATCTATGTTTCTGTTTTTGTGCCAGTACCATGTTGTCTTGATTACTGTAGCTTTGTAGTATAGTCTGAAGTCAGGGAGTCTGATTTCTCCAGCTCCACTTTTTTCGCTCAGGACTGCTTTGACTATTCAGGGTCTTTTGTGTCTTCATACAAATTTTAAGATTTTTTGTTCTAGCTCTGTAAAAAGTGCCATTGGTAATTTGATAGGGATTGCACTGAATCTGTAGATTGCTTTGGGTAGTATAGTCATTTTCACAACATTGATTCTTCCAGTCCAACAACATGGTATATCTCTCCATCTGTTGGTATCATCTTTAATTTCTTTCAACAGTATCTTATAGTTTTCTGCATACAGGTCTTTTGTCTCCCGAGGTAGGTTTATTCCTAGGTATTTTATTCTTTTTGTTGCAGTGGTAAATGGGAGTGTTTCCTTAATTTCTCTTTCAGATTTTTCATCATTAGTGTATAGGAACGCCAGAGATTTCTGTGCATTAATTTTGTATCCTGCAACTTTACCAAATGCATTGATTAGCTCTAGTAGTTTTCTGGTGGCATCTTTAGGATTCTCTATGTACAGTATCATGTCATCTGCAAACAGGGACAGTTTTTTTTTCTTCTTTTCCAATTTGGATTCCTCTTATTTCTTTTTCTTCTCTGATTGTCATGGCTAGGGCTTCTAAAAGTATGCTGAATAATAGTGGTGAGAGTGGACATCCTTGTCTTGTTCCTGATCTTAGAGGAAATGCTTTTAGTTTTTCACCATTGATAATGATGTTTGTTGTGGGTTTGTCATATATGGCCTTTATTATGTTGAAGTAGGTTCCCCCAATGTCCGTTTTCTGGAGAGTTTTCTTTTTTTATCATAAACGGGTGTTGAATTTTGTCAAACCTTTTTCTGCATCTATTGAGATGATCATATTGTTTTTCTTCTTCAGTTTGTTAATATGGTGTATCACATTGAATGATTTGTGTATATTGAAGAGTCCATGCATCCCTGGGATAAATCTCACTTGGTCATGGTGTATGATCCTTTTAATGTGTTGTTGGATTCTGTTTGCTAGTATTTTGTTGAGGATTTTTGCATCTGTGATATTGGTCTCTAATTTTCTTTTTTTGTAGTATCTTTGTCTTGTTTTGGTATCAGGGTGATGGTGGCCTCATAGAATAAGTTTGGGAGTGTTCCTTCCTCTGCAATTTTTTGGAAGAGTTTGAGAAGGATGGGTGTTAATTCTCTAAATGTTTGATAGAATTCACCTGTGAAGCCATCTTGTCCTGGACTTTTGTTTGTTGGAACATTTTTAATCACAATTTTAATTTCATTACTTGTGATTGGTCTGTTCATATTTTCTATTTCTTCCTGGTTCAGTCTTGGAAGGTTATACCTTTCTACAAATTTGTCCATTTCTTCCAGGTTGTCCATTTTATTGGCATACAGTTGCTTGTAGTAGTCTCTTAGGATGCTTTGTACTTCTGTGGTGTCTGTTGTAACTTCTCCTTTTTCATCTCTAATTTTACTGATTTGAGTCCTCCCCTCTTTTTCTTGATGAGTCTGGCTAATGGGTTATCAATTTTGTTTATCTTCTCAAAGAACCAGCTTTTAGTTTTATTGATCTTTGCTAATGTTTTCTTTGTTTCTATTTCATTTATTTCTGCTCTGATCTTTATGATTTCTTTCCTTCTGCTAATTTTGGGTTTTGTTTGTTCTTCTTTCTCTAGTTCCTTTAGGTGTAAGGTTAGATTGTTTATTTGAGATTTTTATTGTTTCTTGAGGTAGACTTGTATAGTTATAAACTTCCTCTTAGAACTGCTTTTGCTGAAAGCAGTTTTGAATCATTGTGTTTTCATTGTCATTTGTCTCTAGGTATTTTTTGATTTCCTCTTTGATTTCTTCAGTGATATTTTCGTTATTTAGTAATGTATGGTTTAGCCTCCATGTGTTTGTGTTTTTTATGTTTTTTTCCCTGTAGTTGATTTCTAATCTCATAGAGTTGTGGTCAGAAAAGATGCTTGATATGATTTCAATTTTCTTAAATTTAATGAGGCTTGATTTGTGACCCAAGATGGGATCTATCCTGGAGAATGTTTCATGCGCACTTGAGAAGAAAGTGTAATCTGCTGTTTTTGGATGGAATGTCCTACAAATATCAGTTAAACCTATATGGTCTATTGTGTCATTTAATGCTTCTGTTTCCTTATTAATTTTCTGTTTGGATGATCTGTCCATTGGTGTAAGTGAGGTGTTAAAGTCCCCCACTATTATTGTGTTACTGTCTATTTCCTCTTTTATATGTGTTAGCAGTTGCCTTATGTTTGAGGTGCTCCTATGTTGGGTGCATATATATTTATAATTGTTGTATCTTCTTCTTGGATTGATCCCTTGATCATTATGTAGTGTCCTTCTTTGTCTCTTGTAACATACTTTATTTTAAAGTCTATTTTATCTGTTATGAGTATTGCTACTCCAGCTTTCTTTTGATTTCCATTTGCATGGAATATCTTTTTCCATCCCCTTACTTTCAGTCTGAATGTGTCCCTGTGTCTGAAGTGGGTCTCTTGTAGACAGCATATATATGGGTCTTATTTTTGTATCCATTGAGCAAATCTTTGTCTTTTGGTGGGAGCATTTAATCCATCCACGTTTAAGGTAATTATTGATATATATATATATTCCTATGATCATTTTCTTAATTATTTTGGGTTTGTTTTTGTAGGTCCTTTTCTTCTCTTGTGTTTCTCACTTAGAGAAGTTCCTTTAGCATTTGCTGTAGGGCCAGTTTGGTGGTGCTGAATTCTCTTAGCTCTGCTTGTCTGTAAAGCTTTTGCTTTCTCCATCGAATCTGAATGAGATCCTGTCAGGTAGAGTAAACTTGGTTGTAGTTTCTTCCCTTTCATCACTTTAAGTATATCGTGCCACTCCCTTCTGGCTTATAGATTTTCTGGTGAGAAATCAGCTCTTAACCTTATGGGAGTTCCCTTGTATGTTATTTGTCATTTTTCCCTTGCTGCTTTCAATAATTTTTCTTTGTCTTTAACTTTTGCCAATTTGATTACTATGTGTCTCAGCATGTTTCTTCTTGGGTTTATCCTGTATGGGACACTCTGCAATTCCTAGACTTGGGTGGCTATTCCTTTCCCATGTTAGGGAAGTTTTTGACTCTAATCTTTTCAAATATTTTCTCGGGTCCTTTCTCTCTCTCTTCTCCTTCTGGGACCCCTATAACATGAATGTTGTTGCATTTAATGTTGTTCAGAGGTCTCTTAGGCTGTCTTCATTTCTTTTCATTCTTTTTTTTTTTTTATTCTGTTCTGCAGCAATGAATTCCACCATTCTGTCTTCCAGGTCCACTTATCTGTTCTTCTGCCTCAGTTATTCTGCTTGATTCCTTCTAGTGTATTTTTCCCTTCAGTTATTGTGTTGTTCATCTCTGTTTGTTTGTTCTTTAATTCTTCTACATCTTTGTTAAACATTTCCTGCATCTTCTCAATCTGCCTCCATTGTTTTTCTGAGGTCCTGGATCATCTTCACTATCATTATTCTGAATTCTTTTTCTGGAAGGTTGCCTATCTCCACTTCATTTAGTTGTTTTTCTGGGGTTTTATCTTGTTCCTTCATCTAGTACATAGCCCTCCGCCTTTTCATCTTTCCTATCTTTCTGTGAATGTGGTTTTTGTTCCACAGGCAGGATTGTAATTCTTCTTGCTTCTGCTGTCTGCCCTCTGGTGGATGGGTCTATCTTATTGGGGATCTATTTTATGGCTTTGTCCTCTGGCTAAGACTTTATTCTGTATGCAAATACTTATTTGGCACTTATGCCTGATTTTTGAAATTGGGCTTTTTGAATTGGAACTGTGATTACCTTCGGCAGGATTCCTTTTGGAACAGGGCTGGCTGTTTGTCCTGGAATTGCTTAGCTTTTTGTCCAGCCTTCAGGAACAGGGGCTGTATCTTTAGAACTGTGCCAGTTCAGCCTTTGACCCAATTCCTTTTGTAATAGGGGTGTTCTATTGGCACTGCACTATTAAGCCTTCAGCCTGACTCCCTTTAAACTGGGCTGCTTCATTAAAGCTGTACTTAGCAGACTTTGGTTTGGCTCCCTCTGGACTAGACTGTTCCTTTTGAACTGGCTGTTATTAGGCCTGCAGGCTGTTTGAGCTCTTTGAGTTGCTTGAGCTGTTTAGGTTGTTTGAAAATGATTCTTTTACTCTAGGTTGAAACCTCTGAAGAATGGGATCCCAGTTAACTAAACATTTTGAGCATGCCCCACTTACAGGAACATTCACCAATTTTATGTTTAAAAACTATGGTCCTTTTATTCAAACAGAAAGTCACAAAAATTATAATCATCCTCATCAGTTCACTCAGTCCCATGTAATTAATTTTTTTTATCTTGATCTTTTGTTAGCACTTTTATGAATTCATCAATTTTCCGTTAGAGTTCTGAAAATGTTTATTCATTCAGTTCAGCAGTATAGTCAGTTACCAGAAACCTGTACTTGTCAGAGTCTGTTCAATGAACTCCTTGAAGATGAAACCCTTTTATAGGAAAATATTTGCAAAAGCATCAGAGTACAGCCAGAACTGTCTGTAAATGACAAGAGACTTTAAAATGACCACAGTTAAAGATTTGATGAAAGTTCATAATAATGCAATTGACAACAGAGGCAAAAAATATACAAATCAATTTTCACTGCAAAGTAAAGGAGCTGTTACAGTGGAGGATTACTGGACTGAATGTCAACATTATGACAGTATGAGTGTGTTTTGTGTTTGATAATTGCAATCATTGTTGCTTTTGTTGTGGTCATCCATTTACAATGCTTGGTGTCAGTTTATTTATCTCTTGTAAAAATAAAATACAGTGTCTGTGTGTGTGAAAAAATATAAAAATAAAAAATAAAAAAACCCCCCAAAACTATGGTCCTTCCTCACGTACCTTTCTAACTAATGGACCAACCTAACGAAAGGTGATTTAGAATATCAATGGCCATTATGAGAATCTTTTGAAATCCCCAAATTTACTTTTCTTGAAACTGAACTGGGCAACCATAGCTCTAAAATTTCCAAAAACTGAATGTAATACCTATTTCAATTGGTATTTTGAAGCTTCCAAATGTTATCAGGAGCCTAAAATTGCCTCTTTGCAAAATAAGAGTTTTAAGATTAACTGAAATAAACAATTAAAGAAAGATAAAATTGCTTCTGAAGCTTCATTCTCCTTCTCTGGCTTCTTTGTCTCACGTGCTGCCTCTGGTGCCATCTTCCTCCTTCCCCTCTATATCACCTACACCTCCTCTATATCTTCAATTCCTCCATATTAATTCTCTTGCCAAACTTCCCTTTTTCCCTAAAACTCAACCCACCTATAGGCAAAGATTTTCCCAAAGTAACCAAAGATCCTCGCAGAATTACTGAGGAATTTAATATAGTTATTCAGACTTATCAGCCTGGTTTCTCTGATTCATATCAGCTAGTTCATATGCTTGTTGGTGAAGGCCAGACCCAGTACCGGATGAAAACTGCTAACTGGGAAAATCCTGAATTCTAGAATCAACTGAGAGACCAGCCTGCTAATTTATATCTGATCAGGCTGAGGAAATCACTGGTGACTTCATCAGGCAATTCCTAGGGACTTTCCAAAGCTTGTTGATTGGGTAAAATTCAGGCTTGCACACAAAAATATGATGAAACTGTTCATGACTATTACAATCTACTTCAGATTATTTTTAGAGAAAATTCTGGTCTTCCTTCAGATGTTGATTCTACCCTGATAGCTTTTAACTCTATGTTTATGAATGGGATGCACAGAGACCTTTCCCTTCTAGTGAAAAGAATCAGGATGGAATGGGAAACCATGTCCACTCCCGATTTAGTTAATCTGACAAGGCTGCTCTCACTCACTTTAGATGGGTCAACTAAAAGGAAAACCATCAAAATTCTTAATCTTCAATTCCAGCAAGTGAAGGCCCCTAAACAAAACCAAAACTGTCCTGGTTTCTGCTATTAGTGAAAAGAGCCAGGAAATTGGAAAATAGATTGTTATAAATTTAAGTGATGTAGATGCCTTCAGTCTTCCATCATCCCTTTCTAAGTTCTCCCCAATTCTCAATGACAGGGCTCCAAGGAACTACAGGGTCTCTTCCCTACCCTCCCTCTTGATCAGCTTGGAGAAAAGTTTCTCCAAATTGGGGATGAATCTCTTCCAGTCCTAAGTGACACCAAAGTCACACTCTCCATGCTCAACCCCACTACTATAAAACTGCTCTGCTTTGGAGTTCTAAAAAGTTCAAATAGTGGGGTTGAACCTCAAGAGGTTCCTGTCTCTGAATCTATTCCTTTTCGTTTAGGCCCTTTGAGAGATATATATCCTGCTCCTTAGTTCCTCTGCTCCTATCCATATATTAGGCCAAGACTTCTTAGAGAAGTATCATACCAGAATTTCTCTCTCCCCAAAGGGGGAGAAAATTCTAGAACTTTACAGTAGTCATCAAAGTAACCTACCAGTAGAATTAAATTACCCTTTGATATCTTCTATTTGTTCTATCTTTGATGATAGTAGAACTGATTCTGGAAACACTGATCTTTGGCCCTATTAAATCAGCTACCATTTTCCTTATGGGCAAAATCTCCAAGTGATGTTGGCAAATCCATAGCACACCTGTTATCAAGATTCAAATAGATCCCTCAAAACCTTTTCCCAGGATTAATCAATACCCTACAAGTAAAGAAGGCATGAATCCCATAATAGAAGATTACAAGGCTCAAGGCCTCATTTTCCCTTGTACTAGACCATGTAACACTCCCATTTTACTGATGAGAAAACCTAAGGGCTGAAGGTAGAAGTTTGTCCAGGACTTCTGAGTAATAAACAAGTTGTTATCCCTTGACACCCTGTTATTCTTAACCTTTATGCTCTACTGACCTCCATTCCTACTGGAAGTAAATTCTTTACTGTAATTGATTTATGCAGTGCATTCTTTATTATTCCAGTTGTTGAAGCTAGCCAATAAATTTTTGCCTTCACGTGGAAAGAAAAACAATTCACCCAGACAATAATGTTTGATGGTTTTGTTGAGAGTTCTTCGTATTTCTTACCAGTGCTGAAGACTGATCTGGATGACATAAAGTTCCTTAGAAGTTCTACTTTGTTGCAATATGTGGATGAGTTTCTTTTTTGCTGTCCTCAAGCTTCCTCACAGGAAAGCAACATCCACTTGCTAAAGCTTTTAGCCTTAAAGGGACATAAGGTCTCCAAGCAAGACTATATCTAGATCCAGATAGACTTCACAGTGTCTTAAATTTCCCAAAACCCAAAACTAAGCACCAACTCTGAGGTTTTCTTAAGCTAGTCAGTTACTGCCAAAACTGGATTCCAAATTTCTCTATTATGGCCAAATCTTTGTATGTTTTACTCAGTGGTAACAACCTTGACCTAATTTTATTGGAAGAACTGGATGACATTGCCTTTGAGGCCTTAAAGAAGAGTTTGATGAATCAAGTGCTCTTGGGAATCCCAATTATCAGATTCTCTTTTTCTTTTTTTGTATATAAAAAGAAAGGGAATGCCTTGGGATACTCACCCATAAACATGGGGGCCACCATTGACTCATAGGGTGTTATAGCCAGCAAATGGACCCTGTGGCACAGGGATACCCCCCTTGCCTTAGAGCCATTATGGCCCCTGTTGGTTTGGTTACAGCCACTGAGAAAATTGTTGTGGGATCCCCTTTAACTATTTTTGTACACCAAACAGTGGAAGCCCTCCTAAACTCTCATCACACTCAGTATTTATTTGTCAGCCACCTCATCTCTTATGAAATTCTTTTGTTAACTGCTCCTCACATAACTCTTCTACATTGTAACAATGTAGCAATGACAGCACATTTACTTATGGCTACTTTAGCCCAACGGGCTTATTTATACACTCTTACGTGGGCTTGTACTTTAGCCAAGGGCAAAACTTTAGCCAAGTATAATATTTATACTGATAGTAGATATGCTTTCAGAGTAGCTCATGATTTTGGAAGGTTGTGAAAGCAACGTGGCTTCCTTACTTCCAGCAGAAATAAAAATGGCCCCTATGTTCAGGAATTATTGGATGAAATATTTTTACTTGCTGCTTTAGTTATTATTAAGATCCTGGGGCATTCTAACTTTGACTCTCTTGAAGCTAAGGGAAATCACCTTGATGACCTTTCCACAAGGAATGCTGCCCTTAAAGGAACCAACAGCAGCCAAACTGCTAGCATAGCCTGGAGGGATACTTCCCCAAATGATAATTTAGAAAAAGTGTCTAGAAAGGCCCAAACAATTGGCCTCAGAAAACGAAATCCTCAACAATTGTTGAAATCCAAAGTGTGGAAATTCAATTATAGAATTGTGAAAATACAACAGGTGTAGATTTGATAAAAAGAGAAAACTTTGGTTTGGACCAAATAATAACCCAGTCCTACTGGAGACTCTAAAATGTCCACTCCTAACCACTGTACCTGCATTAAACATTGGTCTACTGACAAAATGACAGTATTCATGAATCAATATTGGTGGCAAAACATTAACAAGGCTACAAAAAGTGCCTACCTCACTTATCCCACTTGAGCAAAGTACAATCCAGGGAAACCTGTTCTTACTGTTCCTGGATATTTTAGACTGCGTAGTGGCCTTGATGACTTGAGGTCTGGCAAATGGATTTCATACAACTTCCTCCATCTCATGGGTAAAAATATGTTTTAGTCATGGTCTGTATGTTTCATACTTGACTGAAGCCTTTCCTTGTGACAGGCTACTGCCTCTTCTGTGGCTAAAGTCCTTTTGGAAAAGATTATTCCTACCTTGGGAACTCCTTTCAAGCTTCATAATGATTGAGGAACCCACTTTACTGGTCAGGTACTTTGACAAGTCGGCACTGTTTGGCTAGTTTTACAACACTTTCACTGTGCTTACCACACTTAATCCTCTGGCTTAGTTGAACACACTGACGACATTATTAATACTCAATTGGCAAAATTTGTTGAGGCCCTCCAAATATTTTGGCCAAAAGCTTTGCTGTTGGTCCTTCTAAGTCTCAGATCCACCTATTTTGTAACTCATAAACTCTTACCCTTTGAGATAGTCACAGGGTGTCACAAGTCAAAGGACTTGGCTTCTGCCTCTTTTGATCCACAACAAATAAATGAGAGATACTCTAATATTGCAAAGCCTAATTGCTTCTATTAAAAAAAAATCATGTTTTAGTAGAGCAATCTTTTCACAGTGTGCTCTTAAGAGATGAGGATCTAAGCATCACACCTTGTAGCCTGGAGATTTCATCTGTTTAGAAAGACACTTCCATAAGGACTCTCTTAAACCTCAAAGGCAAGGCCCCTATCAGGTACTACTAACCAACTTTTCTGCAGCCAAACTCCAGGGATTGGACTCTCATATTTACATGACTCCCCTAAATAAAGCACTGAACCCTGACTGGACCTGCACATAATCTGATGACATGAATGTAAAGATTAACCAGAATTGAAGTAGACAACATCTGATAAGACAGATTTCCAAAGATATCTGGACCAGGTCTGTAGGAAGTTTGACTGCCAAACATTTGATGACATAATGCTTCAGATGATCTCCAATGTCTATGATCTTGATAACATATGGACTTCAGATAAGAAGTGCCTGAGGGTTCTCTCTTCTACCTCTCTTGGTTACTCAGATGTGACCTCAATAGGTTTTCAATCTGTGTACTTTCCCTCCAACATGAGACATTATACCCAAGAAAGATACTTTTTGTCATTGAGGTACAAAAAGCCACTAAAACTGGAAAACCTAACTCTTGATCAGCAATGTTTTAATAGAAGGATCTTCATCAAAAGGGGGAAATGTAAAAATTAATAAAAAGAAACTTCAATTAAAATAGAGTTGGGAGGCCAGAAGGGAGAATCCATGCCCTATGATGATAGCAGGGTCAACTAGGAAGAAGAAAGAGTTCCTCTTCTTGCCTGGCAAGAGCTCAGCCAATGAAAGACTCTCACAACTCAGCCAATGACAAGCCACTATACTTTGAAATCTCAATTTCTCCAAAGGACTTTTTGTTTACTATAGCCCTTTCAATTTCCTTCTCCCCTCTTTAAAAGAGTTCTCTCCTTGCTGTGTGGGGGCTTGCACATGGCTTACCATGATTAGAGACCCTGACTTGTATTAATAATTCCTTGTTGATCACAAATTAACTCATTTTTGCTAAAGAAAAAACTGGCAGTCTATTTGTTTTAGGTCAACATTAAAAAAATATTGTGGAGCTTCCCTGGTGGCACGGTGGTTGGGAGTCCGCCTGCTGATGCAGGGGACGGGGGTTTGTGCCCCTGTCTGGGAAGATCCCACATACTGCGGAGTGGCTGGGCCGTGGTCCATGGGCGCTGAGCCTGTGCGTCCGGAGCCTGTGCTCCATGGTGGGAGGGGCCACGGCAGTGAGAGACCTGCATACCGCAAAAAAAAAAAAAAAAATATTGTGGCAGTAAGAGCTAAGTCTCTTATATATGGAAATTGTTGTAGAAAGAAGAGTCAAAGATATTACTTTAATAATACTTTAAACATATTCATATATTCATTCATTTGACTGACTTAATAGCTTTTTATAATATGTTTATTATAACTTGAAAGACAAACATCTACCCTCTAATATATTTCTACATTTGGTGTTGTGGGAGAGGAAAAAACTTTCCTCTATGCTTTATGTTCTTCTGGCTGGTCTAAGAATTAAATTGATATGAGACAGATTAACTGTAGAGAAACAAACAAAATTCAGTAACATGTATACATGGGAAAGACCCAGGAAAACTGAGTAATTTGCCAAAATTACTGAAGCCTTCACCTTAAATGCCATTTTCAGCTAAAGACAAAAGAGGATGTTGGAGGTGGTGGTTTGGGACCTCAAAGGGAATGAAGGACAGTCACACAAAGATGGGTCAGACAGAGACAATGGGACACACAGTTGACTTTGATTTCTATGACCTGCTGAGTTCTCCCTACCACATTCAGCCCATATTCTTCATAGCTATCCCTGGTGATAGTTTGCTCCCTGTTATGGGTCTTTTTATCTAATTCTTTAGGCAGCTAAAGGAGGAGGTAAAAGACTTATTGAGTCTTCTATTTCTTAAAAATAATCAGCCTAAAATAATCCTCATGCCAAAGAGACACATTTTGGGGTGGCGAATTTTGCTTCCCTGAAGTATAAATGAAAAAATAAAAAGTATTTTATAAAATATTCTATTTTATAGACTATTCATTTATCATGTAGAAAATATTTAGAGATATTTTGCATATAATTGATTAAGTATATTTAGGGATGTATTTTTCAATCTCAACAAGTTTACAGAACTAATTAATTTTAAAAATTAGATTTATTCTCTTATTGAAGACCCATTATAGAAACTCAACATAATAGGTCAATGTTTGTGATAAAAATTATTTTATTCAATTTAAAATATACCTCTAATTAATTTAAAAAAACAGGAAGTCAATTACATTTGTGAAAAACAGACTGTGATAATAATCTCTATCAATTGAATAAGTCAATCTGTACTTAAAATGAATACATGAACCAGAAATTCTTTAGGATCATTGTGGGAAGCAATAGATGAAGTTAAACCTTCCTGAATAATTTTGAAAAACACTAATAAATGCATATGATTAGTTCTTTTTTCCTTACAAGACTAAAAATGCTAGGAAACAAAAGCACAATGTCTAGTCTATCATGTGTGTGTGCATGTGCATGTATGTGTGTGTGTGTGTGTGTGTGTATAATCCTGGAAATATGAAATCATTCTTGAGATGGGAGTTTTTAAGAATAGGTTCCAAATAAACATATCTTTCTCTTTATACTCATTACCTTTTATTGAATCTACATAACCATTTAAAGAAATTTTCATGATATCTTCTTACATAAAAGAATGTTGTAAATATGCAATATTCATATAAATGAAAGCATATTAAAATACAAAACAACATGACAAGGAACCCTTTTAATTTTATTTGCTATTAAGTGAATTTTGGTATAAGACAGAACCATTAGTTTAAATTCCTGAAGGAATATGTTACAAATGTTTTGATCTATAAAGATAGGCTGATGGCATGAACCCTGAAAACAACATTATGGAAGGATTACTGTGCATTAGATAGAAAGGAGTCTTGAAGGATAAAGGAGATATGAGTGTGTGTGTGTGTGTGTGTGTGTGTGTGAGAGAGAGAGAGAGAGAGTGTGTGTGTGTGACTGAGAGAATGAGAATACACCCTAGATAGTTTATTACCTATAATTCTATATCACACATATATTCAGATCAAAATTTGATTTCTAAATAAAGCTTATGACACGGTGCAAAATCCAGGATTTGTATTTAATTCCTCTTGAAATAATATTGAATCAATCCAGTTATATTCAAATGAATCTCTACATTCACACAAAAATTGACTTACTGATAACCATGTTTCAACACATAGCATATAAAAAAACATAGTAATAAATTACCACTACAATAACTAAATGTAGTATCTCCTATATAATTCCAGTTTTAGTAGCATATTTTAAACCACTCTGGTAGATTGGTCAAATAGTTTTGTATTTATATAACAATACTGTAAATCATGTCAATTATCTCTTTATACATAGAGCAATCTATACTTTATATATAGTTTAAAGAAATCTTGTAGCATCTTAAAACTTAAACAAAATCAATTTAATTCCAAAATTGCACTAAGTCATATGGAATAAATCATTGGGTAAAAGATTGTGTCCTAGGCTTGGAATGTCCAAGCTATTCTTCAGTACTGAATTTCCCTCACTCTTGATTTCTATTTCATGTGTATGCTGTAGTTATCTTATCTATCTATCTATCTATCTATCTACCTATCATCTATCTATCTATCTCTCCAACTAAAAACACCTGATCATTAGAGTGAATTCAGAGAGCCACTATGAGTTTTATATTAGGCCAATTTAATAAATAACCCCTGCCTTTATTTAGGCCAGCCAACTAATAAAATCATATCTCTTTAGACTTGTTAAAGTGATATTATATGCTTGCATGAATGCTTTGATTTTTGATTCTATATCCAAACAAAACTTTGTGGCTCAGCTAAGGGCACAAAATGAAGAAAGTTAAATAAATTGCTACCTTGAAAGAGCCACAGTTTACTAATTGTCCAACTTATGTGCATTGGCAGTATTCTTTATACCTTGCTATTGAATGAAGTATTCATTTAAAGTTCTTTTTAATATCGACTCAGCTGTCATGTCCTTAACAGCAGAATCATTTCAGATCACTCTAGCTGTAACGTTACATTTGTATTCAACTCTTTAACTTACTTGACTCATGACTACAAGGCCATGAAAAAATTATTACTTTTAAATTTAAGGCAAACTTACAAAATTCAAAATTACAGTTTTGTCAAGGATTATGTCACTGGCTCATGTATCCACTACATTTGCCATTCAACTATGTGTTCAAATATAATTTACTTAATGTCATTCTTCCCACCTAAAACTTCATTCTATTTTTTAAAAATCTCCAAATATTGTTGTACCTACCTACATGGAACTACTACTAATCTGATTAATTTGCTGAGCAGATTTGGCTTCAATTTGATGATTACCTGATTTATCAACTAGGATTACTTTCTAGGTATTATTGAGAAACCATGTAATTGATCATGAGTCCACAGGCCTTTGGAGTAGAAAAATCAGTTTATGCCTAAAATAAATTGGGAAAGGGGGAAAAAATAAAAAATTACTGTGACCAAGGTATTGGCTTGGGTTACTGATGTACAGTGAACTCAGATAGCTCTCTGATAGGCAGACCCTAAGGAGTGTGGGAAGAACTAAGTTAAATTGTCTGGCAGCAGCCTTGCAGCTTAGTGGTTGACCCAATCTGTATTCAAATCTCTTACAATACAACCATATAGGCAACATCTTTAGAATGTAAAATGAAAGGAAAGAATCGTGTTTCTTAGTAGAAAAATATATCTAAACATATTCGAGGAGAAACCTGGGATTAGGAAAAATGCAGAATGTTTACACTTGAAATGACATCTAGAATGTCAGAAGTTTAAGATATCAGGGATTCTATACTTTCTTTTCTTTGGGAGGGGGAAAATTTGAATGTCTATGTTTATTGTGTTTAATTTCTAAATGTGTTAAATAGAATATATATACATTTTAGGTTCCATAGTATGTAATTCATGATATACAGAGTAGAAAAGAAATCTTTTGTGTTTATCAATGCTGTTGTCTGGATACAGATGATTGTGGTTGACTCCTTGAGTCAAATTGATAAGCACTTCAAGAGACCATAATGACTAGTAAAAAGCCAGCCTTGCAGACGTGAGACTTTGAATAGTATAGCGAGGCATCCTTCTAGGGATTTGGGACTATGGATCAGCAAATTAGCTCATTAAGAATTTTGCACCTTTAACATAACTGAATTTAAAACTGTGGGAATAATAGCTCAACTTCTCTGGCTAAAAATACACTTGGAAATCCCACGTGCTAACTCTCCCTATCTTCTTAGTTGCCAAGTCAAGTTAGTTCTTCCTCTGCATTATGTTTCTGTCTTCTGTTTTCTACTCATGTTACTGACTTAGTCTGGATCCTCCTCTTTTCTTCTTAGACCCATAAAATCCTTCTAACAATCACTCAACCTTCAGTCTTCCAGCAAACAAGATTCCATTTTATCTGTCAGCAAACTCACTTTTGAAAAATTCTCTGTTCTGATGGGGAACACTGTTATATCTAAATAAAACTCTCACTGGGAATTCCCTGGCAGTCCAGTGGTTAGTATTCCATGCTTTCACTGCTGAGGACCTGGGTTCGATCACTGGTGGGGGAACTAAGATCCCTCATTCAGCGTGGCATGGCCAAAAAAAAAAAAAAAAGATATGGGAAAACCCTCATATTAATACATAATTGGATAGCTTCCCTTTATATTTTTGAGTCAAGACTGTTTAAAATACGATGGTTTAAAATTCCTCAAATTGGATAACTTGGGGTCTGTGTAGGGAAAAAGAACACACAGCACCATTTAATTACCCATCATCTCTAGCTAGCTTCCTTGCTGTTGTGTTCTCTTGAGAGCTACTGTCCAAATTCTTCTTGGAAAGTGACAAAGGATAAGGTCAAAATAATTTCCTTTTTGTATGTATACTCTGGAAAAAAACTGCTCTGAAATGAAGCTGATATCTTAATATCATATAACTTGGTGGTATTTCTAAACTTTTACATTTTGGTGCATTTATTTATTTGTGTCTTGTGAGATAGTTTGCTTTTTAATGACCCATCTTTGGGAAGAGCAAATTGAGTTACTGGCCAAGGCTTTTATTCCTGATAGCTGAACATGAAGGAATACAATGGGAAAGAAGGTGACTGCTAACAGATGCCTGGAAAGAAAACACCTGTAGATATTTCTAAGTCCCCAAATTCTCAGTATTTTCAATATTTTCAAGGTCGGTAGGTGAGACTGATCCTTCTATATTATAATTTAATTTTAACATTTTGTGATTCCTTTCCCCAAACAGGACTAAAATATTTATTTTAACAAATTTCGTCTGAATATAGATAGTAATAGAGAGGAAAAGGCCATGATTTGCTTAGCCCTGACATGCATGCTATTTACATTACAAGAAGGGCTCAAGATGCTGGGGAAAAAGTCAGCCCCAGCCCCAGCTCCAACACCTTCTCCTCTATTCTCCACCCCAACCTAAGGTTGTTAATGTTCACACTTCTTGGTCTGCATGTCAAGAAAAGCTTATCCAACATCCACTGAATTAGGCTATTGTGTATTTCTTGTCTATTTGAATCTGGACAACAAACCTGTACCAAAATTGAAAAAAATTTCTGTGCTTTCTGAATAACCTTTTCTCACAAAGAAGTGAGAAAAGAGAAGTCTCCCTTTTAAAAGGCCTACTGAGAGAAAAGAAATCACATTGTTCATTTCTAATTGTTTTGATTATGCAGGAAGGCGTCTAGCAATTTAAATGCATACTTTACTTTACAATGAGGGACCCACAGTGGTTGCCATATAAAGAAAAATTTTCACAAACTATGTAGTTTAGAACTATGCTACATTGCCTTAGGAACAATAAGCACTATAAAAATTTTTGTAAATATCTAACCATCTAACATATATTTTGGTCTCTCTCATGCACTCCATTGCAGTGTGTGTGTGTATGTGTGTGTACTTTGTAAATTATAATTTGTATTCATAATTTGCCCATCTTTATTTTTTCTGGATTGCGTGTTCCACTATATCTGTCCCAAATGGCCACGCTATACCTGTTTGCTGAACAGGCATTAATATATTACAATTCTGTTACCACATGGAGACAAACAACTAAACTTTCCAAATGAAAGAGGTCTGTGTGTCTTTCTTTGATGGCAGCAGCAGAGTGAAAATTTAGGAGCAAACCCTCTCAAGCAGCCAATCTCTGGGGAAAATGCTCTTAGACATAAAGTGGGTGGCAGTAATTTTAAAGGGAGAAAAATAGGACAGTAGTGGGTAAGGCCTACATGAAAGAAGAAGAGAACACTTGGACCAGCAGGCTGGCCCAGAATACTGGCCCAGATTATTGCCCAGGGACACAGAATTTGAAAGGCATTTGAGCTTTTCTCAGTAGTTGGTGTTGTGAAAAGAGCACCGGACGTAGTAGGACAACTTGGGTGTATAAGAAAGTTACAGTGTGAGCACTTTTGTTAGCTCATCTGAGACTATTTCCTAGTAGACAGTGTTAACAATCACATTTCTACCCTGCACAGTTATCATTATTAAAGGAGATAATGTTTTTGCTGCACAGGAGGGCTTAGTATATGTTGGGTAAAAATGCTTTGGCTTTAATCAACTAAATTTGACATTTTCTTTATCACTTATTTCATTAAAAAAATAAACCATTATTCCATTTTTATTGAAAATCAATACAAATTTCAAAAAAAATTAAAAGAAAAAATGTTTGAAAATTATAAAATAGTTGAATATATATATATATATATATATATATATATATATATATATAGAGAGAGAGAGAGAGAGAGAGAGAGAGAACAAGGTTAAATTTAAATTTACCACAGAGATTTCTTTTATTGTTCTACAGACTGTAGTTGGTGAGGCAATTGAAAATACCTATGTTGCCCTCTAAGTCTTATTCAGGTAGTAAGGGTATTTGTTATGATATAAGCCCATTTAAGGAATCCCACTGAGGGTAAAGGACATGTTTGTATTCACTGCAGGTTGTGCCTTAGAATTTCAAGTCGAACATTTAATTGGGTTTCTTGTAACGAGAACAGTTTTGTGAACCAAAATACTATGATGTTGATTAAATAGAAGACATTGTGAAACCCAGGGTCCTCCCTCGTACAAATCCTTTCCCTGTCACCTGTTTCCTCTTTGTAGGAAACAGGCTTCATTCAGCCTCTGAGACCTTCCCTGAGTTCCAAAGGGCAGATTCAAACAGTTGCTAATCAGGGAAGTGAGGGAATGCAGAAGCAAAGGATGAGCAGTCAAGAAACAGTAGTGCAGCGATTAAAGCGGTATCCTGATTCTTGCTTAAAGAATATATATAACACTTTGAGTTCTTCTGCTGGAACTAAGGCCCACACTCAGGTGGAAGATGGTAACTTCAGGCTGAGCCCAAGATTCCTGGAGCACCGCCCTGTTACCTCATCGCCAACCAATCAGAAGAAAGTCACACACCCTGCAGCCCTCACCCTAAATTTTCTCTGTAAAAACTTTTCAGGGAATTTGAGTTTTTTGAGCATGAGCCACATGTTCTCCTTGCTTGGCCCTGCAATAAAGCTTTCTCTGCTCCAAACTTCAGTGTTTCCATTTGTTTGGCCTCACTGTGCATTTGGGCATAGGAACTTGGTTCAGTAAAGACTCTGTCTTGATTTGCTGATGGCTCATTATTTTAGAATAGTTAGCAAAATTGTTAACACATGTTAGTTGCACTTATCTTAGACTGTGGGAGGAAATAGAGAAAAAAAGAAGACGAATGATATTTGAGTAATTTTGACAATTATGAAACAAGCAGCAGTAGTCAACTGCACAGAGCTGGGACCTGAGTGGGATGGAGACAGTCTGTGTTCCTCAATAGCACACTAGCTGACCCCTGAGAAGGACACAAATAATAAAAAGGGAAGAACAGGACATAAAGTCTGGGCAACGAAGAAAGCTGACAAGACAACTTAATTAATTTCATACTAATATTGACCAAACCAGATTCTTCTTTTTTTCTGAGATAATTTTCTTTTAATTGAAGTATAGTTGATTTACAATGTTGTGTTAGTTTCTGGTGTACAGCAAAGTGATCCAGTTATATATATATACATATTCTTTCTCATATTCTCTTCCATTATGGTTTATTACAGTCTACTGAATATAGTTCTCTGTGATATACAGTAAGACCTTGTTGTTTACCTATTTTATTATTTTATTATTATTATTATTTTTTAACATCTTTATTGGAATATAATTGCTTTACAGTGATGTGGTAGTTTCTGCTTTATAACAAAGTGAATCAGTTATACATATACATATATCCCCGTATCTCTTTCCTCTTGTGTCTCCCTCCCTCCCACCTTATCCCACCCTCTAGGTGGTCACAAAGCACCGAGCTGATCTCCCCGTACTATGAGGCTGCTTCCCACTAGCTATCGGTTTTACATTTGGTAGTGTATATATGTCCATGCCACTCTCTCACTTTGTCCCAGTTTACCCTTCCCCCTCCCCGTGTCCTCAAGTCCATTCTCTAGTAGGTCTGCACCTTTATTCTTGGCCTGCCCCAAGGTTCTTCGTGACCTTTTTTTTTTTTTTTTTTTTTTAGATTTCATATATATGTGTTAGCATACGGTATTTGTTTTTCTCTTTCTGACTTACTTCACTCTGTATGACAGACTCTAGGTCCATCCAGATCACTACAAATAACTCAGTTTTGTTTCTTTTTGTGGCTGAGGAATATTCCATTGTATATATGTGCCACATCCTCTTTATCCATTCATCTGTCGATGGACACTTAGGTTGCTTCCATGTCCTGGCTATTGTAAATAGAGCTGCAATGAACATTGTGGTACATGACTCTTTTTGAATTATGGTTTTCTCAGGGTATATGCCCAGTAGTGGCATTGCTGGGTCGTATGGTAATTCTATTTTTAGTTTTTTAAGGAACCTCCATACTGTTCTCCATAGTGGCCGTATCAATTTATATTCCCACCAACAGTGCAAGAGGGTTCCCTTTTCTCCACACCCTCTCCAGCATTTATTGTTTCTAGATTTTTTGATGATGGCCATCCTGACTGGTGTGAGATGATATCTCATTGTAGTTTTGATTTGCATCTCTCTAATGATTAATGATGTTGAACATTCTTTCATGTGTTTGCTGGCAATCCAAACAAGATTCTTTTATTTTATTTCTACCATCATGGGATTATTTGAGAAGATAAACATCAGTATAAGGTATGACAAGTAAGATGTGGTCTTTATTAAAAGACCAGCTGTTTTTATTATATTCTCCTCTATTAAAAGCTAATCTGACTGATTTCATGATTTTAATACTCTTTAATTTTGAAAACTTTCAGTGTTAGAGGAACATTTCAAGAAATAGAATAAAAAAAGACCATGTATCCCTTTACCTAGATTTCTTTTTTTTCTTTTTTTTTATTAGTTTCTGCTTTATAACAAAGTGAGTCAGTCATACATATACATCTGTTCCCACATCCCTTCACTCTTGTGTCTCCCTCCCTCCCAGCCTCCCTATCCCACCCCTCCAGGCGGTCACAAAGCACCAAGCTGACCTCCCTGTGCTATGCGGCTGTTTCCCACTATCTATCTACCTTACGTTTGGTAGTGTATATATGTCCATGCCTCTCTCTCGCTTTGTCACACCTTACACTAACCCCTCCCCATATCCTCAAGTCCATTCTCAAGTAGGTCTGTGTCTTTATTCCTGGTTTACCCCTAGGTTCTTCATGACATTTTTTTTTCTTAAATTCCATATATATGTGTTAGCATACAGCATTTGTCTTTCTCTTTCTGACTTACTTCACTCTGTATGACAGACTCTAGGTCTACCCACCTCATTACAAATAGCTCAGTTTCGTTTCTTTTTATGGCTGAGTAATATTCCATTGTATATATGTGCCACATCTTCTTTATCCATTCATCCGATGATGGACACTTAGGTTGTTTCCAGCTCCGGGCTATTGTGAATAGAGCTGCAATGAACATTTTGGTACATGTCTCTTTTGGAATTATGGTTTTCTCAGGGTATATGCCTAGTAGTGGGATTGCTGGGTCATATGGTAGTTCTATTTGTAGTTTTTTAATGAACCTCCATACTGTTCTCCATAGTGGCTGTACCAATTCACATTCCCACCAGCAGTGCAAGAGTGTTCCCTTTTCTCCACACCCTCTCTAGCATTTATTGTTTCTAGATTTTTTGATGATGGCCATTCTGACTGGTGTGAGATGATATCTCATTGTAGTTTTGATTTGCATTTCTCTAATGATTAATGATGTTGAGCATTCTTTCATGTGTTTGTTGGCAGTCTGTATGTCTTCTTTGGAGAAATACCTATTTAAGTCTTCTGCCCATTTTTGGATTGGGTTGTTGGTTTTTTGCTATTGAGCTGCATGAGCTGCTTATAAATTTTGGAGATTAATCCTTTGTCAGTTGCTTCATTTGCAAATATTTTCTCCCATTCTGAGGGTTGTCTTTTGGTCTTGTTTATGGTTTTCTTTGCTGTACAAAAGCTTTGAAGTTTCATTAGGTCCCATTTGTTTATCTTTGTTTTTATTTCCATTTCTCCAGGAGGTGGGTCCAAAAGGATCTTTCTGTGATTTATGTCGTAGAGTGTTCTGTCTATGTTTTCCTCTAAGGGTTTGATAGTTTCCGGCCTTACATTTAGGTCTTTAATCCATTTTGAGCTTATTTTTGTGTATGGTGTTAGGGAATGATCTAATCTCATACTTCTACATGTCCCTGTCCAGTTTTCCCAGCACCACTTATTGAAGAGGCTGTCCTTTCTCCACTGTACATTCCTGCCGCCTTTATCAAAGATAAGTTGACCATATGTGCGTGGGTTTATCTCTGGGCTTTCTATCCTGTTCCATTGATCTATCTTTCTGTTTTTGTGCCAGTACCACACTGTCTTGATTACTGTAGCTTTGTAGTATAGTCTGCAGTCAGGGAGCCTGATTCCTCCAGCTCCGTTTTTCGTTCTCAAGATTGCTTTGGCTATTCGGGGTCTTTTGTTTTTCCAAACAAATTTTGAAATTTTTTGTTCTAGTTCTGTGAAAAATGCCAGTGGTAGTTTGATAGGGATTGCATTGAATCTGTAGATTGCTTTGGGTAGTAGAGTCATTTTCACTATATTGATTCTTCCAATCCAGGAGCATGGTATATCTCTCCATCTATTTGTATCATCTTTAATTTCTTTCATCAGTGTCTTATCATTTTCTGCATACAGGTCTTTTGTCTCCTTAGGTAGGTTTATTCCTAGATATTTTATTATTTTTGTTGCAATGGTAAATGAGAGTGTTTTCTTGATTTCACTTTCAGATTTTTCATCATTAGTGTACAGGAATGCCAGAGATTTCTGTGCATTAATTTTGTATCCTGCAACTTTACCAAATTCATTGATTAGCTCTAGTAGTTTTCTGGTAGCATCTTTAGGATTCTCTATGTATAGTATCATGTCATCTGCAAACAGTGACAGCTTTACTTCTTCTTTTCCAATTTGGATTCCTTTTATTTCCTTTTCTTCTCTGATGGGTGTGGCTAAAACTTTCAAAACTAAGTTGAATAAGAGTGGTGGGAGTGGGCAGCCTTGTCTTGTTCCTGATGTTAGTGGAAATGGTTTCAGTTTTTCACCATTGAGGACGATGTTGGCTGTGGGTTTGTCGTATATGGCCTTTATTATGTTGAGGAAAGTTCCCTCTATGCCTATTTTCTGCAGGGTTTTTATCATAAATGGGTGTTGAATTTTGTTGAAAGCTTTCTCTACATCTATTGAGATGATCATATGGTTTTTCTTCTTCAATTTGTTAATATGGTGTATCACATTGATTGATTTGCATATATTGAAGAATCCTTGCATTCCTGGAATAAATCCCACTTGATCATGGTGTATGATCCTTTTAATGTGTTGTTGGATTCTGTTTGCTAGTATTTTGTTGAGGATTTTTGCATCTATGTTCATCAGTGATATTGGCCTGTAGTTTTCTTTCTTTGTGACATCCTTGCCTGGTTTTGGTATCAAGGTGATGGTGGCCTCGTAGAATGAATTTGGGAGTGCTCCTCCCTCTGCTATATTTTGGAAGAGTTTGAGAAGGATAGGTGTTAGCTCTTCTCTAAATGTTTGATAGAATTTGCCTGTGAAGCCATCTGGTCCTGGGCTTTTGTTTGTTGGAAGATTTTTAATCACAGTTTCAATTTCAGTGCTTGTGATTGGTCTATTCATATTTTCTATTTCTTCCTGATTCAGTGTTGGCAGGTTGTGCATTTCTAAGAATTTGTCCATTTCTTCCAGGTTGTCCATTTTACTGGCATAGAGTTGCTTGTAGTTATCTCTCATTATCTTTTGTACACCTAGATTTCTCACATCCTAAAACCTTCCTTTTTCCATCCTTTCCTCCCTCCCTCCCTCCCTTACTTTTCTTCGTCCATCTTTCCTTCTCTCCTTCTCTCTCTCTTTCTTATCAAATCTGGAATCACATGTTGAATTTAGTTTTCCATTTAATCTCCTTAACTTGAAACAGTTCTTTGGTCTGTCTTTGTTTTTCTTAACTTTGAATTTTTTTTTGATAAATACAAGTCAGTTATTATGTAGAATGTCCCTCAATTAGGGTTTATCTGCTGTTTCCTCATGATTATATTTCCTCAGCTTATGAATTTTTGCAGAAAAATCATAGAAGTAATGTTGTTTTTATCTCAATGCAGCATAACAGGGGGCACTTGTTTGATTTGTCCCGTGACTGTTTGCCAGGTTTCTCTACTACTAACTTATTTTCCCCTCCAGTTAGTAAGTATAAAGTAGAGAGATTATGTTGAGACTATGTGAAATCCTGTTTTTCATCACACTTTCATCCACTAATTTTAGTATCTGTTCATGATTCTTATCTGAAACAAGTATTAAATTTACCACATTTTATTATTAGTTGGAATTGGCTGTAAGAAAAAGCTTTTCTTTCTCCCCAATTTGCATTCATTCATTCATTCCTATCATTATAGCCTCATGGGTTCTTATTTTATCTTGGGGTTATAATCTTTTACTATTATTATTTATTTTGATGCTAAAATTGTCCCATATTTGGTCAGTGGGAGTCTCTCCATACTGGTTCCTATGTCATTTTGACACGTTCCATCATCCTTGAGCACATTTTTACTTCTCTTTGATGCAGTAAAATAGCATTTTTTGCAAGAAACCTCTAATAGTTGGGGTCTTTGACTTCCTTTTGGTTAAAATTTTTGAATGGTGTTTCCATATGTAAAGCAATAAAAATATTTAGTAATTACAAAATTAAGTAAATTTACAAAGTAATTTAGTAGGGCTTCCCTGGTGGCGCAGTGGTTGAGAGTCTGCCTGTGGATGCAGGGGACACGGGTTCGTGCCCCGTTCTGGGAGGATCCCACATGCCGCAGAGCGGCTGGGCCCATGAGCCATGGCTGCTGAGCCTGCGCGTCCAGAGCCTGTGCTCCACAATGGGAGAGGCCACAACAGTGAGAAGCCCGCGTACCGCAAAAAAACAAACAAAAAAACAAAGTAATTTAGTAAAGTGTATTAATTAAGATTACAAAAATTAATTACAAAGATTACAAAAAAATTTAGTACTTTCAAAAAATAGAAACTGAAGCATCCTGAATTTTGGAGTATAGGATATCTCATTTGTGAAAAAGTGGCATATAATGAGGTAAAACTGCTAATCTGGAGCACCACTAATCTCACTAATACCACATATAGAAGTACCAACACCCCATTACACACACACACACATACACACATCAAACAAAACAGGTAGTGATAATAAATCTATAACTCTCCTAGCAAAAAATAATTTTAATGACTTAAAGTTTGAGGATTATGGAAATAGCATGGTAGTTTGAATAACCTAGATGATGCCAACAGAATAAAATAAAGGCAATAAGGGGAACAGGAGAACAACTCCTTCCTTGAACACTTCAAATGTACTTTGAAAACTGTAAAAGACAGGAAAGATACATACCAGGTGGTTTAACACTGAACCTCTGGGTTATCTCTACCTGAGCTCTTACCAAAGTGTATTATCACTGGTGTATAGGTCTATCTCCCTGAGTAAACAGAAGCCATATTTGTGTTCCTAACACTTAATTACCATTGAATAAATATTCCATGAAACAATCCATAAATAACAAATGAATGAACTTCCTAGTAGAACTTTAATCACTATGCTCTGTTGCCTGATGGAGCATGTAGCTAAATTTGTATAGTGCCTTCAGTTGATTGTCAAAATACCCTAGGAGTGGGATAATATTAATATACACTATATTTAATACATTTAGAACCCCCTTTGTCCATTTTGAATAAAAACTTTCTTTTAAGAAAAAGCCTAAGCACTATAATAAACTTGAATATTCCCTTTAAATCTCAAAAGTCACCAAAATGTTACAGTCATTGCAGTTAGAGAGAACCTGGCTTTGATTGCATCACTTCATCACTCTCATCCACTGATTCTTCTCTGCAGAGGACCACTGTTCTTTGGCTTGCTTAAGTGGTCAACTTCTACTCAGTCTCCAGGGCTCAGCTCAAATATTATTGCTGGGAGAATTTCAAGCACAGCTAGTCCACTTTCCTCTAAATGCCCAGTTTACTCTGGACATTCTTTTGTAAGTATGAACGAACACTGGATTGTAATTATTTGTTTGTCCCTATCCCCAGATGGGGCACAGTGCCATACAAATAGTAGGTGTACAGTAAATGTTTGTGAAGTTAAAGATGGCTCTTTCTAGGTACCTTTGATTCTACAAAAAAATAGTTAAAAATACATATGGCAAGAGAGAATTAGTTAATGATTTTTTTATGCAAGCCTAAATATGCATATAGTTGGACTATCCTGGTTTACAAATACCAGAAAAATCTAGCACCATTCCTGATGTTATATAAACACAATCACTAAGTAAAAACTGAACATTCACAAGATAAACCTAGTGAAGGTAATATGTTTACTTTCCTCTAATACAATTATCCATGATTATAGGCATAATAGTTAGATTCAAAGGTAAAAACCAAGAATGGTGTAAGTATTCTACAATAAATAATCTAGAAACATATGTCAAAAGAGAAGTCTCAGGTTAAAAGTAGTGAAATCTGCAATATAAAGAAAATTACACTGTTACTTCCCAAAAATCAGATCTCTGATTAAACTTGAATGATAATCCAAATGTCTCACTCCTGCAAATTTTAAATTATAACGATTTTTAAAAAACCTAACTTTTCCTAGGAAGTTTCAATTAGTGGTTCTTAAAAGACAAGCTTGTGAACCCTAGATTAGGGCCATATGGCATGCATTTTGGAGCAGCTGCTAAGTGTACATAAAGGCACTAGAACAGAGACCCAAAATATCCTGGGACAAATCACTAATTCCAGAGTCCAATGTAGCAACACCAACAGCCAGCCTAGGGTAATCTTATTTACTGATGCCAAAGGGATATACGATAGGTCTTGATTAGACGTTAACAGTAAATCCACCTAATATTGAAAACTGTAATAAATCTTTGCTTTTGGATTCTACTGAAGCTTAAGTAGCATGGTGATATTGGCCCCTGCAATGCATCAGAAATATTGCCTGAAGCCCCAAATCTATTGCTGTGTTAACCAGTGAAGGCTCATCATAGAGGAAATTATTCGTGTAACTTGGCCTTCAGCTGAGAAATTCTTCAAAAGTTTTCCTAGCCCAGCAATTCTTACAGTAGCTAATATGGATCTTCAGCTTAGAGGGTCACGGAATACTGTTTAATAGCGAAGGAAATATTGAAACAAGTAGAAGGTCAATTGAGAAGAAGCAGTGATCTGAATCTCCCCCAGGGTGCCCTCACATTAAGCTTGGATTTGTAATTGAAAGTAAATCTTTGATGTCTGGGTGACAAGTCTGAGGTCCTGTCCCGGGTGAAGTTTTCACGAAGCATTATATTTTCCAGCTTGAAGTCACTGTCCTTTTCAGCTGATTTTGACCTACAATGCTACAGTAGGCTGTTGGCTGCCAAGTGATTAGCTATTCAAGAAAAAAGTGAAACTAATCACCGTATTAATGTACATGAGGTGAAATGAGAAAGAATCTGAGGCTCGGAGGCACAGAGACTGATGTTACAAGCTGTGCAGCGAGGCATACTCCCCCAGATCCGGTGGCAGAATCAAACCCCAGCGAGGAAGGGTGACATTTGGCAGAGATGCTGCAAGAGACAGTTGCTGTGGGTTGAAGTGACAGCTTGATTTTCTTGTACTTAAATGTAAAGAGTTAGTCCTCTTTTCAGAGTAAAAAGAACATCCTGTTATTATGCCACTTAGCAAAAAGCATACAAGGGCAGAATTCAAGTTTTTTTTTTTTTCTTTTTTTACTTTGAGGTTTGTAAGGGAGCTACATTCAAGAGAAAGTATGATTTTAAAAAAATGCTAACTTACAAAGTACTTCTGCATCAATTTATAGTTTCTGAGAAACCTATATATAGCCTATCTTCCCTCTGTTAGAAATACCCCTTCTTTCCCTCAGAGAATCAGATAATTGTGGAGATCAATTAATATCACAAATATGAATCTTTTAATGAAAACTAGTTCACTGAATCAACATTCATTTGGTACCTCCTTTTCCCCAGGCACTCTGCTTGTTACTCAGTGTACAAAGTCTAATAAGACATGTCCTCTGTTATTCAGAAAGTTAGGTTTTATTCAAATGTCTCTTGAATATATGTTTTGGCCTTCCTGCAATCTCAACATTGAGAAAGTATGTGAAAAAGATTCTTTGGAATCTATGTCTGGGAAATCAGAATGTCTGGAGAATAAGCACAGAATCTCCATGTACACTAAAATTTGAGAATTCTGATGTCTTAGATGTAAAGAGTATAAGGAATTCCTACCAAAAATATTAGGGCTGGAAGGAATGTTAGTAACTAGTGTAATCAGACAATTGTACAGATGAGAAGCTGAGGATCAGAGAGTGAATATAAATTGCATGATGTCACACAGCTGTTTAGGACCCCAGGTTTCCTATCTTCTAAGCCCCATGCTTGCAAAGGGTAAGAAATAGGTTGTGGGTTTCTTTACTCAAACTTATTCACTACATTGTCTGTTTCCTCTTCTTTTTGCTTTATTAATCAACTATTTCCATGTAATAGTGTTTTGTGTTATAGGACTATGATGGCAAAAGTTTGCTATATGAAGCTATGTACTCTGTTGACCTGTTCTCCAGACTACCTTTCATCTGCCCTTTATTCTAGACAAGGAGGGGTATTTACTCATGCAAAAACCAGTTCTCCCACAACAAAAAATGAATGTGTGAAGCCTATTCTATGTACCTTTATTAAGTTTTCTTGCAGTTAAGAATGCTGATTATTATCTACAAATTATCCTTATATTTCCAAAGGAAAGGAAAAACTGGATTTTAAAATGTGGGGCAATAAAATCCTTAATCTTACTTTTAAAGTTCTAGCTACCTTGGGAAGAAAAGTTCTCTTATCAACTAATTTTATTATTCTTTTTGCTAGGAAATTCTTTTCAGAGATGAAATATCTATGTAGTTCAAGCCAGTTTCCTTTTGTTCTGCACTCTGAGATGATAAACATCTGGTGGGTTATTCTGGCAGGATATTCAAGGAAAATCTTTATTCTTCAGGCAAAATAATTCAATTCTTTTTGGTCTACATTGTATGAAGATATCCCCTGGCTCGTATACAAATGGATAAATACATAATATAGATGAATATTTGTTGATCAGAGCCAAGTTATAGTAGTTTAATTTGCAATTTATTTGAATAAAGTTAATTATAACAAAAGCAATGTTATAAATTCTACAGAAAATAATTTGCTCTTTAAGTTTTTCACCTCTTATCCATGCCAAGAGAAAAATCATCATGCAGCATGATAAGGATTTTTTTCAGCTTATCTAAGAGGAAAGGCCTCTGGCATACTACATTTGACCAGCTCTGCCCTGGGACCATAACGTTGCGCATAAACAGGGCCACCTGTGTGAGGAAATTGTCGCTGCACAAGGGAGTTGGCCTGCAGGGGGCACCTTTTTCTAATTTGCACATAAATGCATTATGAGTTAGTGGTAGCTGGTCCAAGAGGTCCATAACAAGCTTCCTCCAATTGTTTAGGATTATATTTGTGTGTAAACAAGCTTAGACTCTTTCCTTATCACACCATTCTTACAAAGAAAAAAAAATTATACACTGCAAACTGTTCCAATATTAAATGCACATTATTTGTAAAGTTTTCATTTCTTAGTAATCATTTCTGTGAATATTTTAGAGTTATAAAAATAGCAGTTTTCTATTTTATACATAGTTTCCTTGTGTTTCTAAATATTAGAGTTGGTTAATATTACTAGCATCAAAGATAAAAAATTCCACCAAAGCACACGTGGTGGGCTAACTCATAAAAAATAGCCCCAGTTACAGGTGCAAGTTTGGCAATAGAGCAAACCTTGATTTCCTCCTCAGCTGAACTGGTATAGTTATACAGTGGTAAAACAAAAAAAAGCCCTTTCCTTATTAAAAACAGCATGTCAGATCCTGCCCAGAGAAACTTCACTCAGAGGAATAAGTACAGCTTTGAGGGTAAGAAGGGGTGATCAATGTTTGATTATATATATCCCAGATCACAGCTGCTCCTTTCCTGAGCTGGGCCACAGCTCCTCTTAAATTATTTGTGATCAGAAGTAAAGAATGTTAACTTCTCAAACTTCCAGACCCAGCACCAAGTCTGTTCCACTAGTATGACCTCCTTCTCCTTCTCTTTTTTTCAGCCTCTTTGATTAAGCCAGGTCAGACTTCTATTCCTTTTTTACCCCAGAGTCTTCCTCCAGGCTTTCAGTTAAGTCAATGTCCTTCTACTTGTGTTTCCTTTACCATCTGAAAGTTTCTCTGCATTAGATTCTCACTCCTCAAGCCGCCATTTTTTTTTAACAAAACCCTTTCCCTTGCACGCAAATAAACCCCTTAATTTAAACCAAATAAATAAAATTTAAAATATTTGAATATATATTATAATAAATTATGTGTTTTTATTTTAATACATATATACATATATTTACATTTAATTTAATACATATATAATACATTTAATACATATATAATTATAATAAATTATATATATATAATAAATATATATATTTATATATATATATAATTTATATAATAAAAAATAAAGTCTTTCCAGAATGTGGACTAATTACATGACTTTTAGTAATACCAATTCTAATATTATGTAGAAATTAATAATAATTCTTGTCTTATGTAATATAACTAGAATTTATTGAGAACCTTACACTATTCTAGGCTCTTGGTTAAGTACTTTGCATACCATGTTTCATTTAATCTAGATAATGACCCTGAATAGTAGATAAGAGTTTGAGGTCACCTGGTGAGTTATTGACAGAGTAAGACAAAGGTTTTGTCCTAAAAAAAAAAAATGCACTTAATATTTTGATAAAGAAGTTTGCCTTTATGTATGATCTTTTTTTAAGCCAAATATTCATCTGCTGTAACAACCAAAGGATAACTTTTCCTGGGCTTCTAAGCATTTCTCTTCTGAACACTTAACTTTTTTCTCCCTTAACAAATCATCCAACTTACATAACCTCCCTTTCTTCCTTGATAATATAATCTTCTCCTTTCTATAGGTCATTGGAACAAATGCATGATCCATTTGTGAACAATGAAACACAGCAGCCTCCTTCTTATGATACAAAAGGCACAATCAGAGAAGAGAAAAATAACGAAGCAAAAAAGGAAAGTGAGGGAAACTCCTCTGGTTTTAAACATAACTCAATAGAAAATTTGTCTTTCATCAAAAGTATTTCCGGGCTAATGACTTGTGGTTTCTTCAGCCTTCATTTAAGTAGAATAGGACTCACTTTTCATAAAGTAGGTAAGTGGATAAAGTACTTATTCATTTCTACATTAATTTTAAAGGGAATGTGAAATAGCTTCACTTGAAATCAGCACTCATCTCAGAGAAAGCCAGCTGTCAGTCAGAGCTCCTGGGGACAGAACTGTCTAGTCTTATTTCAAGGAGGGGCTATGTTCCCTGGTCACATAACTTAAAGAGACTGGCATTGGATCTTTGCCTGAGTGCTCCATTCTTCATATCTTCAATATAGGATCATACGGTTCTGGCGGGAGGGGGCTCTCTTAATTATATTCAGAACATACCTTATAGTTCAGCTCAAGGGAAAATGCACTGCAGCATGTGCAGGCACAACACTAGGCACCAAGTTTAGAGAGACATGGGAAATAAGCAACACATACATTAGAACAATCACATTATGATAAAAACGAAGGACAAAATGCAATTCTCAGCTTATTGATGTTCTTAAATGAAGCAGTGACAAAATATTAAAGGTGGGGGAAGGGCACTATCCATAACAGGTATGTTTTTAACATCTAGAAACTAGGACTTCAGGTGTACAACATTTTATTCAGAGTCTAAGGTTGTACCATTAAGAGACAAGTATATGTGCACTAATACAATTGTTATATTCCCTTGAGGGCTCCTTATAATGTCATCTGAAACTTTCCATTGTATGGAGAGCCCTCACAAATCTTTTGGACATGGAAAAGCCACAGAGTAGAGGGCAGAGAAGCAAGGGTGGGGAAAATGACATTATGGAAGTCATATAAAGAACTCTAATATCAAGGCTGTATATGGGATTATAGTGTCCATTTTTGGTTCTAACCTCCCACGCTATAATCTGAAATACAATCTTTATATTAGAATTCTTTATTTTGCAGTATGCCCCCAGTACACTTGCTAACAAACCATAAGTACTCAATAAATGTGTGCTGAATTGGTGATTATACATATTAATTGTGGATAATATTTATAAATAATTATGTACATGACTCTTCCATATTAGACTAAAAACATTTGAATGAGATTGAGGGGAGAGAAAAAAATTTCAGCTTTGTATCCTCTGCCAGCCTTTAGCACACAGTAGGCCATGATTTATAGAATGATACAACATATAAATGAATTTGGGTATCATTTCTCCTAGCCAATTTGGGGTCTTGGCTTTGCTGTTCCCTCTGTGCATCCCCTCACTTGCTAATGATCTGGCTGAGCTCCAATTGCAAATCTGAAGGTGGAGCTGGAAGCCTGGCCCCTACCAGATCCGAAGCTGAACTGACTGTGCAGTGATCCACGTTGCTTGCTAACACAGCCAATGTGAATGATTGAGGCATTCCTGGTCTGTTTATTTCTTGTGTACAGACACAGGCTAAAAACATGTCCTATGGATGATTATGTTTTCAAGAATCTGTAATTTACATACCTCACAAATTGGCAAATTTTCAGGCAAATTTATAGACACTCTCAGTCCTTATTCAGATGAGGTCAGACATTGGAGCAAAACAGAGCAGTAGCCATCGCTGTGGAGCCTGAAACAACTAGTCTTTCACAGCCGGGAGGTTTCCAGCTGAGATGGCTGTTAGTGACTTCCTGCCATAGCTGTGATGGACTGTTGGCGCAGGCTTGCTATCTCATCTTTATTGGTGAATGATGAATGCAAGTTGGTCTAGCTGACAGCTAGATTATAGATAACAGTGAGTAAAGTTACAAGATTGGAGAGACTTCCCTGCTGAACTGATAAAATCATTTAGATAAGAAGTCTGAATAAGAGGTAGAGATGTGAGAGAGCTGGGACAAGAGAGACCCATCACAAGGCCCTTCGTACAGGTTTTGAGAAACAGACTCTTAAGAGAGAAATGGAGGTGGGCTTTTCTCTCAAAGACATTGAATATACCTTCTGCCAGATAAGGATGAAGAACCCATGTTAAGAAGAAACTCAATGATTGGTGAGCCTGTTGAAGTGAAGGATTATTTGTGCAATTTCCAGGAATTGTGTATTCCTAGGGCTTACCATAAAATAGGCTCTCAATAAAAGTCCATGGACTTGAACTGAAAATGGACACAGTACTGTCAAGACTAGAGAATCATATTTGATGCTGGTCTCTAAGTAATGCCTAAAAACATGGACGATTCATAAATTTTAGTGGCATTATAAAGAAGCATAGACAATCTTCCCTAATGCATGATTGATTTACAGTAATTTAGAGAATGCTTAAGATGTACCAATCTTCAGACTTGGAAATGCTCCAATTAAATAGGCTTTTGAGCTATTGGTTCTTGAGGATTATTCTAGTCCATATGCTTACCTGGCCCATAACATAATACTGTTAAGGATCAATGGGCATTTAAGCTGAATTAGCTCAATTTACTTGTCACTTTCCTAAGGTAGTCTAACCATGCTCTCTTTGGTTCCTACTGATTCCATCCAGCAGTGTGGCCCTGCTGATTATCAAGAGCCATTTTTCTTCACTGTGAGAAACTTAACCACCCATTCATTCATGAGTGTAATTCCTCTAGAATCAAGAAAATGTCTTATTAAAAATGAAACTAGGGCCATCCCAGTGAGATTTTTACTAAAGCATAGCCTTGCCTGTTCTTCCCACAAAATTTTGTCTGTGTGTGGAAAGCTGGATTTGCAATTATAACCAGTTGGATTAAGAGATAAAATCATATATACAGCAACCAATACAACTGAAAGATCAATGACTTCATTTTCATTAAATTTGACTAGGCAAAATAGATAAGTAAGCGTGTGGTGGGAATCTCGCCATTTCTGCATTTCTTTTAGATCTTTTTGCTTTCTTTTAATCTCAGCAGGCCTTAACCAGGGTCAGCACTACCACTCTCATTTCTGAAATACTTGTTTTGGGACTAGCTAAATAATCTGATGAATGACTATTGAATGTCTAAGAGCCACTAGGTGTATATCCCTTGGGCTTATCACATAATAGGTACTCAATAAGTATACATTGAATTGAATAAAAAATGGACACAATTTTGTCAAGGCTAGAAAATCACCTTTGATGTTAATCTCCAAGTAATGCCAATTATGTTCCATATTAGATAACATATTAGGTTACCATACTAGGTAACAAGTTCATGTAATAGGAGACTTTTGGAGATAACATTCAGAGCTGGTTATGAGTCTAAAGAATGTGAAAAGAAATTGGGCAGAATATTTGACTCAAAACATAAATTGATCAATTTTTCCATTTAGAGAACTTATGAAACTTACTTTTAGAAAACACCTAGAGGTATAATCCTTGATATAAATAATATTTACTAGTAATATGGAGAATTAGGGAATAATTTCATCATTACTTTACAGGCTTTGTAGAGTTTGTATCTATATCTGTTCAGTTCCTGTGTGTTTAGAGACCAGATTTATTTTCCTCATGGTTTTTAATTCTAGGTAAAAACTATTCAAACAAGAATATTTTCCCAAGTGATACTGGCTAGAAAAAACAGAAGACCATAGTTTTAAATCAGTTGCCTGTTAATATTCATCAGTTATTGGCAATATATTCTTCCAAGTTTTTAGAATTGATAGAATGGAATGCCTAATATTGAGTTCACTCTTGTTGCCCTTCCCCACAATCTCGACAGAAAGCTTAAGTCATGTTTCATATATTAAACAACAGCAGCTATGTAGGAGAATTAGTTTAAAAAAATAAGGGTGGTTGTCTTTTGAATTAAATATCACGGGGACTCTAAATGCCACTTTGAAAAAAAATGAGTGCTATGAATCTACGCTTTCAAAATGGAATCTGGGGAGATTAAGCTACTGCTGGCTGCACATCTGTTATACAAAACAGCTGCATCAGAGGGTATGGATTAAAATAGAAATAGATTGTGTAGATGCTCTTTTGCCTCTAGAACATCCTTATAAAACACCTAGTCACACACCGTCTCCCTCTAATTTTCTATCAACAATTTAAATAAATACAAGATGTCAGACAATAGTCCTAGTTCAGGGAAAAAAGGGCTTCAATTCCACCTAAGTTAATTGAGGCTAGAATCATTCCTGTGATATCTATGGCAATTTCACATTGGTGCACTTCAATTAAAGAATAATAAAAGTGCAAAGTAATTTATACTCATAGATTAGATGTCTGTGAAAAATTACCAATTAACTCAAAGGTGGCCTCTGGAGTGCTCACCAAGCATTTTAATGGGGGTCTCTCTGTCACCTCTTGTCCTAATATCTGGTCAGAAACTAGGAATACTCTAAATCTGCCTTTTAAAAGATTCAATATACCTGTTTTGCACATCTATGACTTCGCCTTTTAAAAATTCTCTAAACCACACTGTTTTGCAGTAATAATCAATTTTAATCTCCTCTTATATTTCTATTGTTTTCCCTACACTTTTTTTAAATTTCAATTCTTCCAGTTTTACTTAGCATTTTCTTCAATAAAGTGACAATAAAAAGACATTTGGGGGGAATAATGTTGTTATTCAAATGTTCTGTATTGTATTTCCACCTCAATGATCATACATAAATAACTCTCAATGAGGAAATGTGGTGTTCGTAGTAGAGACCAGATTCTTAATTACTGCTTTCTCCAAACTAGAATTTTAAGTCTTAGTTGATGATGATTATCATGTAGATAGTTTTGTGCATAATATTTGACCTTTTTAAACTCCACAAATTAAACAGGAGGATTATCCCTTGATTATCAGCTCTCAAATCAGTACTATCTTCTTTAAGTGTCTAAAGACATGGCTAAGAAACATTACATGAAGAAAAAAAAACCCTAAAAATAGCTTTATTGAAATCATTACTCCCTTTCCCTCTTCAGTGATTATCTGAAGAAAAACAAACTAAAACATAAAGAAAACCTGCACTTATTTTATTAGGAAAGAAAATGGTCTACTTTCAGTTGTTAGTAATTTCTTCTAAGAGGTGAAAGACCACAATTAAACACAAGTGAAACAAGTTGACTTTCCCCGTTTCTCTGTGATGATGGAAGTGTCAGAAGGCCTGGACCTAACAAGTCAGAAAATCTGGGTACTAAGGTGAGTTCTCCCACTTATTAGAGGTGTGAATTTCAGTGAATATATTGCCTTTTGTGAAACAGTGTTCTCTTCAGACCGGGACAACACCTCACTAGGTTGTTGTGTTGAATAAATGCATTAACATGTTGATCACGTGTGCTAAGGGCAGTTGTCATTTTTGTAGGGTACTTTTCAAATAGGATCCCAGAAAAACTTTTAAATGTTTATTTCTATCTGTAACAAGTATTTTGTGGTTCTTTTTTTAGGAATAAGGAATTATATATACTGTAATTAGTGAGAGCCTGAAATATCACCAACCTAACATGACCTTCACAGAACATATTAGGGAAGTTTAAAAAGAAGTTGGGACAGAAAAAATTATACAGAGGGGGATTTGAAAGAGATTTCGAGGAAGAAAAGACCCAGGGGTAGGGACCTGGCTAATCTAATGTTAGGTAAAAATTTCTGAGTTTACAGTCATAAAAATATGGCTCTGAGTTTGAAGTCTTGCTTTGTGGCAGCAGCTTATTTATATTACTGACTGTTTATTTAAACCTGTCATTGCCATAGTGACTGTGGTCTCCAGCATGCCCACCCACAAGCCTGAAAAGCCAGTTAAGTCATTCTGTGAGCCCTGGACCTGGGAACACAGACATGTTTAAAAGGAGGAATTTAAGTATGATCTTTGTCTTCCTTGAAGCAAAGGGTTATCAAAGCAGTAGGCAAAAGGCATACTTGTTTAAGAAATTAGAAATGTTTGTAAGTGAACATTTAAATACCTCAGTGCCTTGGGTCTGTTTAGATATTCTATTCAGCTTTGCAAGATTTGTGATTAAAAATGGTGTGTGATTAAACAGGCCCAACATACCCTCTCTCAACTTTCCCTCAAATAATGAAAAAGACATAGAGAAATAAAACACTTTAAATGACAATAAAAATCAAGTCTGAAAGTTAGACTATGACAAGCAACTTGGAGAACTTGGAACTGATCATAAAGTTGATCAAACTGGATTTTATATACTTAACACCTATAGATCATTTACAATATAGCTAGCAGTCTAAGCAACTTACAAATGTTGACTCATTCAATCCTGATTAATCTTATTAGGTCAGTATTATTAACTGATAATTATTATTATCAGCTCAAGCTCACACAGTTGATAAGTAGTAGAGCCTGGATTTGAACTCAGATGCTCTGACTCCAAAGTCCATGTTCAAAACCAACATACTCTACTACTGTGGAAACCAGATAAAAGACTACTTTTTGGAGCAGAGTTGCAGTGCTGCACACACAGCCAAATTGGCAAGGATGTGTGTGTAGGTAGGTTTATTGGTTTAGAACCTGTCTCCCCAAAAGACTGTAAGATGCTTGAGGACAAGAACTATGCTGAGTTTGTTCTCTTATGTAAGTTAAGTACCAGGAAGTTGTTCAAAAAAAATTTTTTTTTGTATTGGCAAATAAGTGTATGCCTGAATGTTGGTTACTTAGAAAACTGTTTCCAAGGACTCCTGTCTCAGAAGTCCAAGGTCAACATCTGGTAGGGCATTCGTCTCTCTACTGCATGAGAACTACTTTAAAAATGTTGAATTGTCTCTGATTTTTTTTTATGAAAAAAGCAGTACATTAAAGAAAACTTGAAACCTGAAAAAGAAAACAATAAAAACATAAAATGGAGAAAATAAATCACTCAGTTATTACTAGAAAGAAAAACTGACTTAGGTTATGAAATAAGAATTTTCAAAAGATACGGAGGGCTGCAATTACATTTTCTAGTAATTAAAATGATTATAACAGGACTTTATTCACCTCTGCTTTTCTAGGAGGAAAATAAAGGAGAAAAAAGATGTGGTGTTCAAAGCATTGTGTAACTCTCAACACTAAGTTTTGTCACTGTTAGCAACTGTTAGGTTAGGATAGCACCTGTTATTTTAAATAGACACCAGATAAGTCACGCGAGGCCATCTTAGTTGTAAAGTGGAAGGTGTGGCACAAAGCACACATCTTGGAAATTGGTGAAGCGTGGAAGCAGAAGAAAAAGAGCTGAGGAAAAATGTAGAACCTAGTATCTCCCCTAGGTTTCAGAATTCCCCTGACATTTTCCACCTGGATTCCTGAGTTGGGACCAAAGTAGGGAAAGAACCATAAACTCTCTCACATATATCATGTACTTGAGTTCTTACTTTGTTTCAAGATGAATGCAAGTGTGGTATTAATTCTGAGCCCTTGAATATCTGAGAATAGGAATTTTGTTGAGTGTAATATCCTTGGGTCACAATGTTTTTGCCTAAAACTCTATGTGTGCTGCTCTGTTGTCTTCTGGAATGAAGTTGGATATAGGACTTGATTATTTTTGTTCCTTTCTAGGCATCCTATTGTGTGTTGGTTTTCTTTATATACTTTATTTGGGCAGGGCGTGAGAGCATGCATTTTTCAGTCTTTGTAATTAAAAAAAAGTTTTAGGACTTGTCTAAATGTGGGTATCTCTTTTCAGCCTTTGCTTGTAATAAGAAAAGCTCTCTCAATTTGGTTACACATTTTTTTCAACTCAAGAAAATTCTTCCATAATACATTTCTTTATGCTTCTGTTCCAATTTTTATATCTTTCTTAGAAAACTCTACTATTCTAAAGTTAGTTTTCTAAATTTTTAACATCATACCTCTCATTTTCTCCCTCCTCACTGCAACTCTAGTCTCTTTTTTTCCTAGATTATAAGTGGGCTTTTTAAGTATAACCTCCACATCAATGAATCAGTTTTCTACTGTATTGATTCTACTCTTTGTTACCATCAATCATTGTTGACTTAAAATCTGCCACTTTAATTCTCTTGATATCCTTCCTTATCTCACCACCCATTTTTAAATATCAGACTGATGTCTTTTATTTCAATTTATTTTTTCCAAGTTGATTTATACCTCTGTTGCAGAGGTAATATATTATACATTCTAGGAAGAATGTCAAATTTCTAAAATTATATTCTGGTTTCTGTATCATTTTCAAAGGTCTGCTTTTCTTTTAGTATGGCGATACCTTTCTTTTGCTTGATAATGTTTTTAAATAGGAAAATATTTTTTTTTTAATTTTTGATGTTTTCTCCTTTTTTTCCCCTTGAGCATGGTATCCAGACCTGGAATCTGTCAAATTATGAGTTTTGACTTGTTCTTAGTCCTACTCAGTCAACTTTTCAACTGGCAAAATTCCCTTCTTAGATCTAAGACTGAATAGCTGGTTGATGAACATGCTCCTTGACCTGGTTTTCAGCAGTTACAATTTTACAGACTGCCTCAGTCTCTAACATGCTAAAACACATAAAGAAATAATAACTATTGTATTAGCTAAGGTTCTTTTAATTTATAAGAAGGGAAAATGTTTAAAGGAATCAAGCAAAAAAGGCAACAATAATAAAAGGAATTTATTGGGTAATATAATAAAATAACTAAAAAGTAATTGACATCATGCATGGGTTAATCCAAAGGTTTAATCTCTACCATCAGGACTCTCTCTTGCATAAATTCTAGATACAAGCAGCCAAGAGGATATCAGTATAGTACAAATATGCTAGATGCCAAGATACAAATTCTCGGATTTGGGCAACACATTCTGCCTTTTAGCTATAGGTATGAAATGGGTATGTAAGTAGCTCCCTGGTAGGTTATCAAAAATCAGAGCCAGGACATTTCACCCACCCTATTGAGTAGTAAATATTCAGTCAGTGTAGATGACGTTCCATTTGAGAATAAGAAAAGAAAATTAGAGGCACTGAGAGAAAGAGACAGAGAGAGAAAATATCTGCATGACTGAGAGCAAGTGCTTATCTCTAAAATTTTTTACTATGGGGATTGGAAAACAAATATGGACAATACTATTTTGCATTCTTTGTGTGGTACAAAAATATATAGTATATGAAGTTAGATTAGGAATTTATAAAGATAAAAGAAGTCTGAACTGAAAATGCAATCTGTAAGGAGGAAGAAAAACTTAAGAAGTTCCCCTACAATAAAGAATAAAGGACAACAATATAAAAACAAAGAAAGGAAAGAAATTAATGTTTGAGAAAATGGCTATGTAACCCGAGAGTTATAGATATACATTTTAGAGGAAAACATCATCAGGGCAATTGCAAAGAAGGCAATTAGCAAGTGCAAATTAGCAAGGCAAAAATTTAAGTACAATGATGATATTTCCCTGGGTTTAAACATCAGTATTATAATGGCCTAGAATAAAAAGATACAAATATATAAACACCTACTAGAACAAAATTTTTGAATCACAAGTATAATTAATACATCCTACTTTCAACTATACAGGTAAAAATGTTTCCCAGCAAGGAATGAAAGTCTGACTAGCAGCTGACTACTTTGAGACATGAACTATCTGGAGACAACTAAAAGGGTGCTACAGAGTTTCGAGGGCAGGATATCAACCGATACCTAAAAATTTTTATCCTGACTAAATATTTATTCACACATGAAAGTAAAAGAATGATAATTTCAGATATGCTTGGCTCAGAAATTGTGTCCATTTTGCAGATATTACTTAAAGATGCATTCCAGCTGACTGAATGACGAATTAAAACTCATAATTTAAAAATTGGAAAAATGTATCATTAAAGGACTGGTGTGGTGTAAAATTATAAAACATAGTTAATACTCTAAGTAATTGTGGCTTTGGATAGACAAATGAATAAAACATAAAACATTACTGGAATAGAAGCTGTTTAAGCTGTAAATAAAAATTAATGTAAAAGTTTAGGTCTAAACAAGTAGATAATATTAATAAGGCCTTTGAATGGAGGGCAGCAAATAAAGGTGAAGATAACATATTTTAAATTCTTCACATTAAATTAGGAAAGCAAAAAAGACTTTATTTAATTTTTGACTTTACCCATGAATTAACTATAATATAACTATTGTTTCTAATTTCTTAAAAGCAACTCACTATTTAGATCTTCTGCCCATTTTTGGATTGGGTTGTTTGTTTTTTTGATATTGAGCTGCATGAGCTATTTATATATTTTGGAGATTAATCCTTTGCCAGTTGCTTCATTTGCAAATATTTTCTCCCATTCTGAGGGTTGTCTTTTCATCTTGTTTATGGTTTCCTTTGCTGTGCAAAAGCTTTTAAGTTTCATTAGGTCCCATTTGTTCATTTTTGTTTTTATTTCCATTTCTCTAGGAGGTGGGTCAAAAAGGATATTTCTGTGATTTATGTTAAAAATTGTTCTGCCTATGTTTTCCTCTAAGAGTTTTATAGTGTCTGGACTTACATTTAGGTGTTTAATCCATTTTGAGCTTATTTTTGTATATGGTATTAGGGAGTGTTCTAATTTCACTCTTTTACATGTAGCTGTCCCGTTTTCCCAGCACCACTTATTGAAGAGGCTGTATTTTCTCCATTGTATATTCTTGTCTCCTTTATCAAAGATAAGGTAACCATAGGTACGTGGGTTTATCTCTGGTCTTTCTATACCATTCCACAGTATGGAGGTTCCTTAAAAAACTAAAAATAGAACTACCATATGACCCGGCAATCCCACTACTGGGCATATACTCTGAGAAAGCCATAATTCAAAAAGAGTCATGTACCACAATGTTCATTGCAGCACTATTTACAATAGTCAGGACATGGAAGCAACCTAAGCGTCCATCCACAGGTGAATGGATAAAGAGATGTGGCACATATATACAGTGGAATATTACTCAGCCATAAAAAGAAATGAAACTGAGTTATTTGTAGTGAGGTGGATGGACCTAGAGTCTGTCATGCAGAGTGAAGTAAGTCAGAAAGAGAAAAATAAATACCAAATGCTAACACATATATATAGAATCTAAAAAAAAAAGAAAAAAGAAAAAATGGTTCTGATAAACCTAGGGGCAGGACAGTAATAAAGACACAGATGCAGAGAATGGACTTGAGGACAAGGGGAGGGGAAAGGGTAAGCTAGGAGGAAGTGAGAGAGTAGCATTGACATATATATACTACCAAATGTAAAATAGATAGCTAGTGGGAAGCAGCTGCATTGCACGGGGAGATCAGCTCCATGCTTTGTGACCACCTAGACGGGTGGGATAGGGAGGGTGGGAGGGAGATGCAACAGGGTGGGGTTATAGGGATATATGTATACATATAGCTGATTCACTTTGTTATACAGCAGAAACTAACACAACATTGTAAAGCAATTATATTCTAATAAAGAGGTTAAAAAAAAAAAAAGCAACTCCCTAGGATCCAAGGTGCATGTTTTTTTGTGTTTTGATTACTGATGTACCTCAACTGCCTAGAACATTTCCTAGAATATAGGAGGTGCTCAATAAATATTAGTTGAATGAATTAATGAACTTTTAGAGTTAGAAGCACAGTGTGTATGTGCATTTACTTCTGTAGATTTGGAAACAGCTGTACTCACTGGAAAACTAAAAGTAAACCCACAGAATGCATACAATAAAAACTACTAAAATAAAGGTAACTATCAGGAATTATAACCGAGATAAAGAATAGAAAACAGTAAAGCTAAAATACATACAGTCAAGAGAGTGGTGATGATAATACATATAAATGGGATAAATTCTACTTTTAAACGATGAAGAATTTCTGACTGGTTAAGAAACAAAATCCAAATACATGCTGATTATAAGTAGCATGTAAAAAATATAAAAGTCAGTGGATTGAAAAACATTACAAGGTTAAGAAACTAAAAGCAAGTATTGAGGGCAGTATTAAATTTAGATAAAGTAAAAGTCAAGAAAGAAAATATTAAATAACATATTTCTTTCCTAAAGAAAAATCCACATTTTGGATCAGAGTTATAACCTACATTGAAAATAGTTGTCACGAATATTTACATGACAAAGAGCATAACATTAAAACGTATAAAAATAAGCCTCCTAGAAATATAACAATTTTAAAAATTAATAAGGGAAACACTGGTAGAAGAACAATTATTTTAGAAGAATTTTAAGTAACTCTTTGAGCATTTGACAGACTATGCAGTAAATATAAATGGCCACAGAAAATTTGAATTACATGATTTGAATTTTATGATGTTTGGATTACAGGTTGAATTAATTTGCCTGTATTATACCATAAGCACCCTACAGAGAACACAAGTTCAACTACCTATGTCATATTTACCAAAATTGATCATATGCTAGGCCCCAAACCTTTGTAGATTTCAAAAAGCATATCAATAATATTCATTCCATCATTTATTTATTACTATTTATTGAGGGTCTACTATGTACCAGCAATCTTCCAAGCATTGGGGATACAGCCATGAACAACACAGACCAACTCCTGCCTTCTTGCATTTTAATTTTAGGTGAGGGAGACAGCAATAAACTAATAAACCAGTAAATATATTGAATATCAGAAGGTGAAAAGTTCTACAGAGATAAATAAAAGGAGGGTAAAGGGGAACAGGGGGTGATAATTTTGGAAGAGTTCAATTTATTCCTTGTCTGTTTGGGTCATTTTTCTCAAATCTATTCTTAGCTCTTCTCTTTAAGAAAACACTATTCTCTTTGGAATGAAGCCTTTTATAATTTTATATAAACTATCTGACCATCATACAGAGGATAAGTTAACAAATCCACACTTTTAATATTCAAGTAGCAACCATAAATCCTATTTTTAATCACAAAGGACATAAATCAATAAAATAGTGAGCCTATTAAGGAGGATTTTCCATTTTTAATTAAAACACATCCCCTATTTTACTTTCTCTGGGTCTTAGGAATCTGAAGTTACGATGTATCTGACCAGGATATTATAAGAGGTAATAGGGTAACATGTACTAAAAAAGGTTTGTTAAACCACTGAGCTGGAGTGACATTATCTCACACAGATACAGAGAAGTGCTGGAGTGTGAAGAAGTAACTGAATTAAGAAGTATGTGCTCTCCACTGTTCCTTTTTCCTCACACCAGTTTCACTGAAGTTAATTATTATCACTGCCTAGAACTGAGGTCTCAGCCAAGAAGAAAAGTTCAGGGGAAGGAGCTGGAAAGGGTGGGAGTCACAGGTTTTGAATATACCAAGGAGGGGTAAGGAGGTGGACAATTCTTGTTTAGTTCCCGGTTTCATTGGGTTAAACGTTCTCAAGAGTAGATTTCTAAATGAATTTAGGGGAGACATCCTTAAACGTCAGAACATATGAATTATGAGTTCTCAGCCCAAGTCAGTGACAAGGTTGATAAAATTCAGATCTAATGCTCTTCCTGTTTGTTTGATGATGTGTTAATGCTACAAACAAACAACAAACTAGCCATCATTAGAACAATGAGAGTAATGATTGCCTTTTTTTTTTACAAAGTCCAGCAGGATGGGGTATAAAACATGCATCAAAGGAAGAAATGTGAAGGGAAATTGTTTAAAAATTCAAGATACAAGATAATTTTAGGAAGAGAAGGTTTTCTTATACATTTAAAAATTGCAGTTATAAACTGAACAATTTTATTTTACATTAATTTGGTGCTAAAAGCATAACTGAGTGATTTAGTGGGGCAGGACTAAGTTTCATATTCTTTTATTCACATGGAACTTAAAGTAAATTACTGAAAAGAAATACAGAAAATTAAAGTTTAAATGCTCACATAAAGAATAAAAGGAAAGAGAAACTATATGTCAAATGTCATAGGCACAACCAAAAATAAGCTAGAAATTAGCATATAATACAGATTGTAATAAATACTGAATTTGCATTATTACCAAAGAAGTAAAAGGCTGGGGTGGTAATGGTGACCACTCTTCAGAGATTTGTATTCACTAAATGCCATCTTCAGTGCCGGACTCTCTCGCGACTGAAATTCCCATACTTGCAAATCATTACTTTGGCTCAAGAGGACACTCATCTAAAGGTTCAGCTATCACTATGCATAAAACCAAAGAATGTGCAACTCCATAATTTTATAGAAGATCAACCCAGTCTTAGAAAGGCAAACCCATTTCTCTACATAACTGCCAGGAAAAGGAACTTTGGGGGTGGAGTCAAGATAAGGAAAGAGGCAAGTGTGGAGCATGCCAGCACTGGCGAGGCCAGCTTGACTTAGAAGCGATATCCCAGTTTGGGGTTCTGGGGTGACAGAAAAGTATGAGAGCCCTGGATATCAGGAATCATGAGTGTGGAGACCCCAAATTAGGGAAGAGTGATACTGTGCAGAGAAGATGGGAAATACCAAAGGCAAAATCCTCTCCTTCAATGCCACTCCTCAATGCCATCTTGTTGGCAGCCTGCAGTCTTGAACATTGAAGGCACATTGCTTTGGGAAACTGTGGAAGAGTCTGTTATCCAGACTACTTATCTCCCCTCACTTCTACCATAAGTATTTCTTTTTTGTCATAAGCTAGTCACCCACATTTAGACTCCTAAGCCCCTAATTTCCTCCATTCCCCTTTGTAAATCCATCATTAACAAGCTGGCTCATTGGTAAGACTGATAAACATCAATCAAAAATTAAATTTCATTTAATTAAATATTCATTTTTGAGCACCAATTCCTAGGTACTCTGGGAATACAGAGACAAATATGATCCAGTCTTTACAGGTCAATAAGGAACACAGAACTACAGTAAAATATAGTATGAAAAGTGTAACAATAAAAGGTGTAGAAAACAGTGAGGTAGCACAAAAAAACTAGGGAAAGATTCCTTGAGGAGCTGATATAGCTGGTTTGGGCAGCATAATAAAAACAAAAGCTAGCATTCACTGAGTATTTTCTATGCTGTTGGTAGAAGCCATATTAAGAAGGATCATATGTGCCATCTTAAAAAGTTTATCTTTTAAACTTACACCATGAGGATTTGAAGAAGGGTTTTAATAAGCAGGGGAAATAGGAGGTTATATGGATCTTCTGTCAATTTGGCATCCACATGAAAGGTATATTGGAGAAATGTAAGGCTAGAGAGAGGGAATTTATTTCAAAGGCTATTGGATTACTTTTAGTGTGGTATGATGTCACCTAAAACTAAAGCCATAATAATGAGAAGGGAAAATAGTAGACGGTTTGTTGCAAATAAACAGCAGTTTAATCTGCTACTCTTAGAGGAATATTTGCATAGTTTCAGGGGTTACACCTTCACTAAACTAGGGCATTTTGAGAATGAAAGGGGACACTATTAACAATTGTATCTAGACAGGAGGTATAAAGCAAGAAGGACTATTCTAGGTAACCTGTTTAAATTAGTTTTAAGAAACTAGTGGTAAACTGACAGAGGTCACTTAGGGGTGGAAAGGAAAGAAACACCTCAGAATACCTAAGATACAAGTGGTCAGCTCTGAAGAACTGCCCTGCTGAAACCTAACTCAATGTGATTTTTGGAAAGCAGAAGGTAGATGTGCATACTTCTTCATCTATGACTATCAGATATAAAGCTACCCAACATTTAGAAGCTTCCAGACTTACTGTAGCCACTAACTTTTCACTGGGGTGATTTCTCAATACCACACACTTCCCCCTGGCTCTAGTATACTCTTCCTTGGGACATCCCCTAGTTCTCTCTGAGCTCCTCAGAGGGACAAAGCTGAAGGGGCAGAATATTCCATTAACCCAACTGGACTGTAACTGATACAACAGAAGCTTTCAAAAAACTCTGCTTAGAGTTTGAGCAGCATAAACTTTAGCAACAAGTCAGATGTGCTTTTGAGCTGCTGCTGGACAGCAAGTTGACACTGAGATGAGAGGAGAAAATATCTGGAAACACTCTGCACCAATGGATGGAATTTCTTCCCCTTTGAATTCATTAGAAAACTTCCTGCCATGTGGATTAGGGATTAAATTAATTTCCATAAGCCAATCATATGTTAATATTTTTGAATACTTTGCTGTGTTTCATAATGTCATTTGTAATCACATTTCCATAGTTTTAACAGGCATTTAAGTGACAGTGATAGCAGTACATGCCATTGTTGGAGAATTAGGAAAATGAAAACTATGAAAATGAAAATAATTATCCATCATTTCTTCATCCAAGTACGTACTGTTAAATGATAAGAGAATTTCTTACATTTATATACACAATATGTACAACTTTCATTTGGCTTTTTCATTTAAAATTGTATCAGAAATAACTTCATTACCATTAAAGTCACTTCTAAGTATAATATGTAATAATAATATATAATCTATTATATATTATAATCTATTAGTTATATAATCTATAATCTATTAGTTATATCTTTATATAACTATAATTTGTTAGTTATATCTTTATAATCTATTAGTTATATCTTTATACTTAAACATTTAAACTGATGACAGTATTTCACTAAAGCAAATAATGCTGAAGTAAACAGCTTTGTACATAAATCATTTTTTTCTATATTATGATCATCTTTAGATTTTTAGTAGTGAAAACACTGGGAAGAACTCTATTCATATTTTAAGGTAGATATATATTATAAAAATTTCTTTCAAGAAAGTTTATATCACTTTACACACCAAGAATGTTAGCTCCATATCACTATATTAATCTTAGCACTGGATATTATAATTTTTGTAATCATCTCTGATAACTTCATGGGGGGAAATGGCATCTCATTTTCTTTTAATTTGTATTTCTTTGATTTTTTAGTGAGGCTGCAAATTTTCTCATGTTGTTCATGAACACATTTAAATTTTCTTGATTGAAATTTTCCAGGAAAATATTCATCTCAATTCTCAGTCAGCTTTTGAGATTGAATGTAGTGTTTTTTCAATTTTACACTTCTCCAATGATGGGGGCTCATGAGGCACAGAGGAAGTTGCTGTGCACACAGTGGGTGTTCAAAATATATCAGGGTGAGAGCCTTATTTGAACCTTGTTACACTTTCACTTAGGAACATGGGAGGCCTTCATGTGAAAGAAAATCTTCTGGAAAAAGTGTATCTGAAGACTATAATGAAATGGGGAAATTTTTTTTAATGAGAAGGAATTTAAGCACTTTTCTGAACTTCTTTTAATTCATCAATTTAGGATGAGTGTGTTTCTTGTCAAATTAATATCAGACAAGAACTGGAGGCTCAAGTATATTCTGCTCAGACAGGAGTGGAGAGATATGTTCCCATATGCAGGCAATATAAACAACAATAACAGGCTTAGGGAAACCAGGTCTAAGAATCAGTAGTCACCTTCCTACTGAAAGAAATCCTTCTAAAAGTGGTATCACAACATCATAATTATAAAAACATAAAAATTTATTATATCCTTTTGTTTTGTTCTTACTGAAAACGTCCTTGAATTAATTAGCAAATCCTATAGATACAATACATATATCTGCTAGTTTTTGTGGGGTTTTTTTGTTTGTTTGTTTTTTCAGCGTTCATTGGTGGGAGAACTTTGCCTAAGACAAAGATCTGAAAGAAAGTGTATTATACCTCAAATCAAGCAACTAAAACAAACATTTCAATTTTATCGATTTGGGAATTATATAGTTTGATTTTGTTACAAATTTGTAAACTGAGAATTTGAGAAGAAGGGGAAAGGGATTAGGTGGGTGTATATCATGAGCCAGGCTTGATGGAGATCTCAGTCCCATTTTAGTCCCATTTGAAACACAAATTTTAAGAAATGTGCCCAAGATTACACAGTTAATACATGGTAGACTCATAATTAAAATCTACTTCTGTCTGGCAACAAAGCACATTTTCTTTCTGTCTTTCAGGTCTCTTATAAGTCCTTTAGAAATAGTAGCTCATTTAATTTTCTTAATTCTATATGGTGGGAACTATAATTAACCCTAGTTTACTGTGGCAAAGTTAAAACACAGAGAGGTAAAGAACTTACCCAAGGACACACAGCTAGTAAGTAGCAGAGCTAAGAATTAAAATCCAAACAGTCTGATGCTAGAGTCTGTGCAATGAACCACAATGCGTTATGGAAACAAATGGAATCGCTGACCTTCAGTGGGAAGAGGACACTACAGACTAATTTCTACGTGGTAACACCCTCCAGGAAATTATCAATGTGTGCTTTATAAGTTATATAATACAATAGTCTACCTACATGATGAATATTTGTGCTATTTCTTGGTTCCCACAGAAATCTCACAGACTAGAAAAACCATGTTATTATTTCATCACTAGATTTGTATAAGCATACTTATTGGGGGCAGGCATACTCTGAAGAAGAGCTGTGGAAAGGATGGGCATATTTCATGCTATAGTTTGAAATGAACTTTTTTTTCACCTGATGTAGATAAAGGGCAAATGGAATTTTATTTGCAGGAGCATATCATTGTGGAATTAAAATAGCAACTATGTAGTTATCACATGCTGAATAGCATCTATGTCACACTTATTTTCTTCAATAAGTGGTGCTGGGAAAACTGGACAGCTACATGTAAAAGAATGAAATTAGAGCACTACCTATAAAACTATAGAGCACTAACTATAAAACTCTTGGAAGAAAACATAGGCAGAAAATTCTATGACATAAATCACAGCAAGATCATTTTTGCCCCACCTCCTAGAAATAAAAACAAAAATAAACAAATGGGACCTAATGAAACTTAAAAGCTTTTGCCCAGCAAAGGAAACCATAAACAAGATGAAAAGACAACCTCAGAATGGGAGAAAATATTTGCAAGTGAAGCAACTGGCAAAGGATTAATCTCCAAAATTTACAAGCAGCTCATGCAGCTCAATATCATAAAAACAAACAACCTAATCCAAAAATGGGCAGAAGACCTAAATAGACATTTCTCCCAAGAAGATATACAGATTGCCAACAAACACATGAAAGGATGCTCAACATCACTAATCATTAGAGAAATGCAAATCAAACTACAGTGAGGTATCACTTCACACCAGTCAGAATGGCCATCATCAAAATATCTACAAACAATAAATGCTGGAGAGGGTTTGGAGAAAAAGGAGCCCTCTTGCACTGTTGGTGGGAATGTAAATTGATACAGCCACTATGGAGAACAGTATGGAGGTTCCTTAAAAAACTAAAAATAGAACTACAATATAACCCAGCAATCCCACTAGTGGGCATATACCCTGAGAAAACCATAATTCAAAAAGAGTCATGTACCGCAATGTTCACTGCAGCTCTATTTACAATAGCCAGGACATGGAAGCTACCTAAGTGCCCATCGACAGATGAATGGATAAAGAAGATGTGGCACCTATATATAATGGAATATAACTCAGCCATATAAAGAAATGAAACTGAGTTATCTGTAGTGAGGTAGATGGACCTAGTGTCTGTCACACAGAGTGAAGTAAGTCAGAAAGAGAAAAACAAATACTGTATGTTAACACATATATATGGAATCAAAAAAAAAATAAAAATGGTTTTGAAGAACCTAGTGGCAGGACAGGAATAAAGACGCAGACATAGAGAATTTACTTGAGGACATCGGGAGGGAGAAGGGTAAGCTGGGACGAAGTGAGAGAGTGGCATGGACATGTATACACTACCAAATGTAAACTAGCTAGCTAGTGGGAAGCAGCCACATAGCACAGGGAGATCAGCTCGGTGCTTTGTGACCACCTAGAGGGGTGTGATAGGGAGGGACATGCAAGATGGAGGAGATATGGGGATATATGTATACGTATAGCTGATTCACTTTGTTATAAAGCAGAAATTAACACACCATTGTAAAGCAATTATACTCCAATAAAGATGTTAAAAAATAAAAAATAAAAGGTATTTTATGTCCTCTTATATACATGGTGAAGAAAATACATTGATGTCTTTAGTTTTGTTTCCTTAGTCCCTACTATATAGTAGGTATCCCACAAGTATGTGCCTTTGGGGATGAAGGTAAATGACCTACGCTAATAGAACAATGATTAGACTCATAATTGAGCCAAATCTCTGTTATGTGGAAGTGAATGACATTTGATTTGCAAAAGTTGTTCCATCTGACTTTCCAGGAAGATACACTGATGATGTATCATTTTAATTTCTCTCCTGAGCACTCACTGGAAAAAAGTAGGAAATGACAAGGTTGTTTATTTGTTACAGTAGAGCTCCTCCAAAATCAAATGAACAAAGGTAATCTTAATTTCATGAATCAGTTATCTTAATAAATACCTACATAATTAACTGAGGAATTCCCTTTGGAAAAGCCAACTGAGAAATGATTTCAATATAAGGAAATAGAAAGAGAAAAAACACAATTCTGAACTAATATCAAACTTTCTCACTACTATCAAATATGATGTAAGAACTTTTGTAAGTATACATAGAAATATATATATTAAAAATCATTTAAGTTATATAATGTGCAAATAATGTCAGATTTGATTCTGTTATTTGTGCTCATATGCTGGCCAAATTAAATGGCAACAAACAAAATTATATTTTTAATACACTTGGTATATTTTTATGACAAATAAATATTAGATTGTGATAGCATTAATTTCTTTTTACATCTCTGTACTTTAAATATAAATCCACTTGAATTAATTAGATAACACTATTTAATAAATATTTTTAAAAGACTTGGAAATCTAGGTTCCAACACTTGACATATTTACCACCAGACATCTATTAATCTTTAAGAAATTTTCTTTGCCTTTTTTGGTCACAGTTTTCTCATCTGTAAAATAAACAGGTTGAACTAGATGAGTTCTGAAACTCTTTTTCTGTTATAAAAATTATACTCAAAAAATATGACTACACTGATAAATTATGAAATAATTGGAAGTAAAAATAAAATAATTATATTAAGTGTTATGACTACTGTGTGCTGTAGATAAATCAAGAGGAGATTAAGGAACTGAAAACATTCAAATGAGTTTTGTGAACTTCCACTGACTTTTCTAATCTTTAGATTCCTCCTTACTAAAGTGGAGATGATAGTAAAAATCTTAATTTTTTTTCCCCAGTAAGTAACAAGAGTGGATATTCCCTTGGTTGGCTATGTTTTAGTCACAATTTCAAGGAATTTGGTTGATGTAATGAATTCATTGTGTTTAAAATTACCTAAGTGTTCAATTAGCTAATTGTACAGGTAATAAACACTGCCTTATGTTTTTCATATAATGTCTATGTGAACCTGGCAGGTAAGTATAACAATTGCTCGTTCCCATTAACAAATTTAAGTAAAGCCTATGAAATTAATCCTTATTATGCTTAACTTGCCTATTATAAACCTTACTAGACCTAGCCTGGAATTATTTTCAAAATTTGAGTCACTTAAAGTCAAGGATCCTATCTCTATTTGCTTTTAATTTTTGTATACCAGTAATAAATAACCAGGTCTTTAAGATGTAACTTCATTAAAACACATGCACTCCTTTGCAGCTGGGACAAATGGAAAAAGTCATCACCTCCAGAAGTGAATAATTCCCTGAACTGCCAATTTGGATAGAAAGGCCATAATCAGGCAGCCCAAGAAATGGGGGGAATATTCACAAAGGAACATTTCAGCAAGTCACTTCTTCATTTTAGCATTGTTTTAAATTTTAGTGGATGGTATACAGCCCTTTTTAATTGAGTAACAGACATAGAGCACCTGGTCCTTATGTTGTAAGATACTTAAAAAGTAGAGGAAGTAACAATAAAATTCAATGCATCATGAGTTTAGTAAAAACTGAGCTCAACAAAAACTAGCCTAAAAGCATCTTATATATTGTCTTTAATAGTATCCCAATGTTACAGCAATATGGAAAGTCACATACAAATTAGAACTTAAAATTACCACTTCTGTGTCATGCTAACTGAACCTGGAAAACAAAAACAAAAACAAAAACAAAAAAAGACAAAACACAACTCTGGAGAAAACCCCTCTCACAGCATGGCCTGCTTAGCTCTTCATACTGAGCTAGGCCAAGGTCTTGCATTATATGAGAAATGGACGGTCACAAATACACCTCGATAATGAGGGGGGAGCAGCTAACAGTCCATCTCTTCCCTCTAGATAGTATATGCCTTTAATTAGAAACCATGTACTTTATTAGCATCCACGATCATTTCCTAGTTGTGCTTATAAAGAACTTCCACGCTTTCTTCATAACAGAGACAATTCCAGCCATCTGTCTCTTAATCACCTCTTTGAACAGATTTTGATGATCCAGGGGATAGTTAAGTCTTGGCGGCCATTAGTGAGTTTCAATTTTATTTCATATAGGAAACATGACATTCAGTATAAAGGAGAAAACTATATGGAATTTTGTGATGATGTCTACACAACTTCTAATAAAATAATATCCTTATGCTTTTTTGCTATATTTCATACTGGTATTTCTGCTCTAGAAATCTTTTCCTTGATGTGCGTAATATATCTTGCTATTCTAGAGTTTCATTATAGTGACACACACAAAAAAAACAAACACAAAAAGGACCCAAAATACCCCCCAAAATGAAGGTACTTCATGGTCCTAACTATAAACCTTGTATTTCTGCACATTTCGTTTGTTTTTTTAAAATACCCATTCTTTTTAAAAATAATTAATTAATTAATTTTTTGGCTGTGCTGTGTCCTCATTGCTGTGTGCAGGCTTTCTCTAGTTGCGGCGAGTGGGGGTTACTCTTCATGGTGGTGAGCAGGCTTCTCATTGCGGTGGCTTCTCTTGTTGTGGAGCACGGGCTCTAGGCACGCAGGCTTCAGTAGTTGTGGCACACGGGCTCAGTAGTTGTGGCTTGCGGGCTCTAGAGCTCAGGCCCAGTAGTTGTGGTGCATGGGTTTAGCTGCTGCACAGCATGTGAGATCTTCCCAGACCAGGGATCGAACTCATGTCCCCTGCATTGGCAGGCAGATTCTTAACCACTGCACCACCAGGTAAGTCTCCTCCCTTATCTTTCTGACTTGCAAGAATAATCTAATAATAATAATACAGGGATAGACCAACAGTACAAGGCATATTGCATCACTTTGGTTGTTTATGTTGCAAGTTGGTTGGACCAAATGCAGGTTGTTGAATTTCTTCTCCCCTTGCCCATTACACAAATTGAAAGTCCATGGGATCCCTGGAAGGGTTTAGTGGCATCTGAAAACCCTTAAAATTCTGGGCATACTTTTGTTTGTCTGGAGAAGAAGACTATATTTTTCATTAAAATTTCAAACAAGACTCAAAACTCCTGCCTTTGGATTTTTTTTTCAGAGTATTATATTGTAACTAACATCTCAGACTTCACAGACAGCCCTTCCCAACTCAGGTATTGAATTAATGAGATACTTAGGACTGTTGTCATTTTCTGTTCTGGGAGAAGGGAAAAGGGCAGCAGAGATGAGGAAAGAACCTGCATCAAACCTAAAATAAAAACAAGGGCTACTACTTGGAAGGTTTAGGTTTTCCTTTTGATTCAAACTCTGAGAAGCTCTCTGAATTTGGACACATCAATTGTCCCCTCTTGGCCTCAGGTCCCTTATCTCTAAACAGAGTGTGCTGGGCTATATCAGCAATGTTCAACGCATGTTCTGTGAAAAATCCTGGGGGTTCTGGAAAAGTATTTGAGTGATTCTCCAAAGATGAAAGACTAGTGCAAACAAAGTTCAGTTAGCTTCACACATCTCCTAGAGGGAAAGGTAGAGGTGGTAGATACCAGATGAGTGTATGTGTATACGCTTGCTTCCTGAAGACAACAGCTTTAAGTTATGTTAGGTAGTTCTTTTGGATTTCCATGTCATCCCTTTTTTGGGATGTTGAAATTGTTCAAACTTCGAAAATATTTTATATTTATAATTTTATTAATGTTTTATATCTAGATCTATATTTTATATCTTATATTTATTAGTTTACAATTCTGTTTCCTCTGTTGGATTGTAAGTAACTCAGGAGAGGCATTATTTCTTGCTCATATCTAGAATCTAGAAAGTGGTTGATATATGGAAGGAGAAAGATAAGCAAACATCATTAAAGGAAAATAATGTATGCAAGAATATGGAAGATGGGTTAAACGTCATGAGACAGATAAGAAACAAGCAGCACTATTGGAATTATCATGCAATAATAGTCCATGCGGTGGGATAGAGAGTTGGGGTTAAACTCAAGAGATATTTAAGAAGTTGGATGCTAATGACTTGGTGGCCAACTTGGTAAGAGATGTAGGAGAGTCCAAAATAACTTTTGGATTTCTGTATTAGGGTCTCATAAACCAGGAGAGAAAATACAGAAGGAACAGCAATTTGGAAAGCAGTGATGATTTGTTACATTATGGTCTTGTTACTGGGAACGCCAAGTCATGCAGCCCTTTTGTGTCTCTGGGTATACTTTGTGATTTGAAATGCAAAATGCATTTATTTCTGTGGAAAGAAGTCAACAAAGTTTGAAAAACATTTCTTGGAAAAGTACACATGAGATATTCAGTTGTCAACAAAGTACTTGTTCTGGATCTAGGATATATATTTAGAAGTCAGCAAAAGACATCTGGCTGCACACACTGATTTGAGAGTTGCCAGCGGGCAGGTTGGTTGAAGGCAGGTGAGTGGGTGAGATTAGGAAAAGGCAAAGTGAGAAGGAAGAAACCCTGTAGAATAACAATATTAAGGGACTGACAGAAGAAAAGGAGACAGGGAAAGAAAGTGAAAGCGAAGGAAGAAGACCAAGCTTGTTAGGAACTTAATTGCGTGTGATACTTTGTTTGGTTTAGTGCCAGAAAATTACACAGATTTGAACCTTCCCTTTATCATCAAGGACCAAAAAAGGCATTCACCAGATTAACAATAAATATAAAAAGCAGAAGCGCACACTGATTTGGCACAAAGGGAGAATAAAGCACATATTTAGTTAGGAAGACAAGGGTAGATGTGGGAGGTTCTGGGGGTGAGAACAATGTGAAGTTGTCAGCTCTCCTCTGATCCATGTGAGAACCCTGTTAGGAGAAGGTAAAATATTCTCAGTAATACATGGAAGAAATATAAAACCTCCGAGGGAGCCGAGATTGGCTACTCCCCTCTCTGGTGGCACAAACCATGTAAGAATCCCGGCAAATAAGTTCCATGAAACGTGAGAATTGATTTTGAAAATGTGAAAAAATTATTAGTGGTACATTTTATAAAGTAAAGTACGACCTTAGAATAGTAAAAGGATAAGGGGAAAAGTGATATTTTCAAATAAACACTTCCATTTATATCAATTCAACAACTCTGTATGGTACAATAGATACAAACAGCAACTGGGATTGTCTAATCAACACCTGGGAAGAAATGGAAGAAAGAAATGGATCAGTGGTGTGCATAAGGGAGATTACATTTACATGCATCTTGTGAACCTGAAAAATGGAAGAGAATTGCAAACTCAGAGAAAAGAAAACTTTGCTTGTCCAAACAGGAATCTTATTTGGCCAGATATATTGACTGAGCTGAATCTAATGAGTTCTTGTGCCAATGCAAAATGGACCCCAAACCTAACCTAGGAACCTTTTATCCAAAAATATGATTAAGTGAGACAGAACCATGTTGATTGTGAAATAATAAGTTACTTACTTTGCAAGCCACATACTACGTCGGTTTACTATATGAAAATAATGTGTGCATTGATTTGGGGCAGGGAGAAGGCCTGATTTATCAGTTTTCTAAACTTTGAATCAGATTAGCATTTGCCTACCAAGTTTCTATACAGAACAGAAGAATGTACTCTTAAGCCTAGAAGTCTTTTGTTAGTTGAAGTGCTTGCAAAGTAAAGTACAAGAAGGAATTATGCAATCTGCATGAGTTTTTCAGAAAAGAAAATGTTTATGTATGTCTGTGTAAGTACTGCTGTTCCAGGAAACTGGTTTTAAATAAACTTCAAGGACTGTTCATGACATCAAGAAGTTGAGTGACTTGTCCAAGGTCATTTGGTAAATCTGTGTCATTGTTATAATTGGAACCCAAGACCACCACCCATTTGGAGTCTTTGCTGTAGTCACTGTCTCTTGATACCTCTGACTTTATGAGGATAATGCTATAGAAAAATGACTCCTGTAAATTCTCTTGTCAGTCAGTAGGAACTGGCAAAGTGCCCATGCTGATGGCTTTCGTGATTAGAATGCAGTGCAAACAGGCCCACACTCTGGCTTATAAAACAAGCTAAAGTGTCGCCTGCTTCCTTACCTCATCATTTCTAGAATGGTACTTATCTTTCAAGCCACAAAACAGTACTGATGCCAAGGCCATAAAAAGTATTACATGGTTCTGCCTGCCATCTTTTCAAGGTGGGCTGGCAAAGCAGAGGACCACAGACAGAAAAATCGAGTAATAAAGTTTAAATAGTAGGCAATAATATTAATCTGTTGTGCTGCAGATTAAGAGATTGAACCAACTCCCTGCAGTTCTAATTGGATTTTCCTGTGTTTCCTACAACCCTTAGGGCTTTACCCTGATAAATCCTATTTTTGCTTGCCATTTATTCCCCATGAATGACTCGCTGTAATGGATTTATGTGTAAAAGCACACAAGTGCTTGTACTACCATAGAATTATTTTGTGGTTTTCTTTGCAGATTGCTGGCAAGTTACTTTCTAAAAGTCAAGTAATTAATACACTGAATTGCTGGACTAATTTCTGCCTAAATATTTCATATGCATAATAAGATATAAGACTATAACTCACAATCATGTGTAAAGTGATGCCCTAGAAAACCATATTATGATAAGACTAGGAAAATAGATCCATACATCATTATGGACAATGTCTGAGGTAATCAACTGTAAAATGAAAGAGGAATAAAGCTTTAGGTACACATATGTCAGGTATATTTCTCAAATCCATGAGGTCATTCTCACATGGTCAATTCACTATTATTTTTGGAATAATGCTATCTTCCTCTAAATTTGTCTTCAAGTGTGTGTGTAGGCAAAGAGTACTTTTGTCAGGATATTCTGCACTTAAAGATCAAATCACTGCTTCGTTATGATTCCAATAACAACCATGTTTGCTCCAGTTATAAAACATTAATTATATATATTCCTAGGTCTAGATCAGAGGTGGAGAGTGTGTGAAATAGGGTCCCAACAGGTGCATCTCTGCAGGAGATCACCATACAAATTTACAACCAAATTTTTGATTAACTGGGCCTGCTTAATTTGTCTGATATTATCATACAGCTAGCGATGCTTCTAGTTTTCTTCAGTATGTTTTTAATTTTGATTTAGTCTGGTACCACCCCTGAAACTGCCAACCTCTGGTGATTTGCCCACCAGATCTCCCTAAAAATTCCCACACTTAGCTGGGTGCCCAAATTTTCTGCTTCACACTCTCAGGGCAAAGTCTCTGCTCTTCATCTTGTGGTGTCTTGTCCTTCAGATTTTGTGGACACCTTAATCCTGATTGCCAATGGGTTCTGCATCATCTCTCTGCCTGGTTCCTTCCTGCTACAGTATCCATGATATTTCTAACTTCTTCCTTCCACTCTCTTCCTGATGGTTTCTACCTGATACCTGGTGGCTGCTTTTCCCCACGAATGCTGACATCAGGGAAACTGAACTGCAGTGAGCAATCCCGCTTATTTTCTGATGGGATGTCTTGTTTTTATGCTGTTGCACTTGAACCAAACGTTCTCTGACTCTCCTGGTCTTTGCTTCCAACTCTGACTAGTGATTTCTAACCATCCACATCAACAAACATTTACAGAGCATCCGTCATGTGCCAGGGTATTGGACTAATGGTGATACAAGGGCAAACAGACAGCATCCCTGTTTTCCAGGAGCTGATGATTTGTCCAGGATAGATCTGTTTTGTTGTACTCCTACTACATATCACATGGTTTACACTTAAATCTCACAGCTGTGGTTTTCTAGGCTTGGCAGGCTTGGTAAGATCTGAGATGTTTGCTAAAATGTCAGAGATCTGGGCTGCATTCCAAATTTATTGAACCAGAAGCTTTAAGGATGGGGTCTAGGAATCTGCCTAAGCAAGCAACCACTATGATTATGTGATTATGGAATGGATGATCTGAGGACCCTATCTTGAGAAGTACTTTCAGAATAAGTCTATGGAGTAGGTTTATTAATCCCCTGTTTACAGATAGAGATACCAAGAAGTGGAAAGTTATGTAACTTTCCCAACTGAAGGGTGGAAGAGGCAGGGTCAAAACCTAGTCTATTTGGTTTTAAAATCCTTGGCATTTCCACTCTACTCCTTCACAAAGCCTCTTACCCGTCTCTTCCATGGGTCTTGGTTTCCATTTCAGTGTTCTCCCAAACAATCTGTGTGATTATGGCACTAGCTGGCACTTTAACAGCTGCAATCATTTATTTTATGTGTCCATTTGACTGGGTCATGGTGTACCCAGACATTTGGCCAAACATTATTCTATATGTGTTTTTTAACAATACTTTCTGGATGAGATTAACATTTGAATCAGTAGACTGAGTACAGCACATTCCCCTCCCTAATGTGGGTAGACCTTGTCCAATCAACTGAAGACTTGAATAGAACAAAAAAACTGAGAAAGAAGGCTTGACTGTTGAGCTGGGATGTTGGTCTTTTCTGGTCTTTGGACTTTGGACTGAAACACTGGTTCTTTTGGGTCTTTTGCCTGATGGCTTTTGGACTGGAACTACTGTCAGCTTTCCTGGGTCTCCACCATAGAGATTGCAAATCTTGGGACTTCTCAGCCTCCATAATCGCATGAACCAATACTATATATATACTGTGTGTGTGTGTGTGTATATATATATATATATATATATATATATATATATATATTCTTTTATTGGCTCTGTTCCTCTGTGGAACTCTAATACAAAAGCATTTGGCAGCATTTTAGAAAATAGGGAACCACCTTTTGGATATCTTGACAAGTTACCTGAAATAAAGTTGGGTATCTCGTACTTATTTGAAAGAGGGAAGACTGAGTATGAACAAATATGGCAGAAAATGATCTAGGTCAGAATGAGTCACCAGCTGAACATAAACCAGAATTGTTCAGTCAGAACTAGAGCACCATCCCAATCTCGATAAATGGCAACAACAGCCAGAGGCAATCCTCCCACTTTAGGGAACTGATGAAATGCTTCCAAACAACAGAAAAAGGGCTACTATCATCTGGATCCCTGAACAGAGTAGGAAACTTAGAGAATGTGAAGAACCAAGAAACTACAATTACAGTGAATTCTATGGGGGAAAATAAAGCTTGGGAAATGTTGGTTACCTACCTGATCAAAGGCTTAATGACCAATGTCTCAATTACACTGTTCTGATACAATTCTCTTCAGAGTGGTCTTATTTTTGAAGGGACACATTAGCCTCCATCCAAGAGTTTTCCAAAGATGAGAATGCCTTTTTTGAAGGAGGTCTACAACATGGACCTTGGCTGCAATACTACATGAGGTGAGGTTCTCAAGGACATAAGTGCTGTTTATTGAAAAAGCAACTCTCTGTGCCAAGGGGCAAGGAAAAAGAGTATTTGTGCTAGGAAATATTTTGGTTAAACTAAGAAAAATTTATAAGACTGAGTGAAGTAAAGCAGCATTGTACTTAAACCATTTCTGAAAATCTCCTTCCTATTCCTTAATCTCCCTCAATGAAAAATGATGCATCAATACTGGAAAAAAGCACAAAAAACAAAAAACCTGTATTGGGAGCATTTTTATTATCTGTCTTAAATTCTCCCTACTGCGATTTTACCTTATTAATCTCAGGAAGGTAAGAGGTGGTCAAAGAATGGTATTAGTCATAGTTTACTTGGTAAGAGATATTCCCCTGGTGGCAGATTCTATTACCATGAATATTCTCATTTTAACCTTGCTTGATTATTTAAAGGGAACTTAAGTGGTATGGATTCAACTTGTCTAAAACATTAATTTTTCCCATGAAAAAAATAGTATAAGCCGTAAAAGTACTGTGAGATGGCCAAAGACAATTTTCTGAGGAAATTATTCATTGACTTAATTTACTTTAAATTGCAAAACGCTGCTTCTAAAGTTCATTTATCTTCTGGTACAGGCAAACTTATGAAGTAGGTAAAGTTTGTCTTCCTCATCACCCTCACTCTTTTCACTGGCATAATCTTTGTGTGGCCCCCCCTGCCCCCTTTGATTCCTGATATGTTTCTGTGGTCTTCTGGTTGACCAAGGATTTTTCATCATTGCATCTTACTTGGGGTTGCCATACTGGCTTCATTCCATTCTCCTTCATATTTCCTCCCTGCCCTCTCACCCTCCCCCTTCACTTCATAAAAACTTTTCAGCCCCTCTTTACCATTCTTCCAGGGTTCTTGCTTCCTGCTGGGGTAAGGTCTAACTAATCTGATAAACAACTTTATGTGTTAATGGAAACTGCTATGGATTGAATTGTGTCCCCCCAAAAGATATGTTGAAATTCTAACTCTCATTACCTCAGAATATGACCTTATTTAGAAACAGGTATAATTAGTTACAGGTGTAATTAGTTAACATGAGGTCTTCCCTTGCATTTTCCAACGTCTGGTAGCCTTAGGTATTCCTCAGCTTGTGGCAGCATACTCCAATCTCTGACGTCTCATGGTGTTTTCTTTTCATGTGTCTGCTTCTTATAGGACCCCAGTCATATTGAACTTATGGCCCACCCTAATAGAGTGTGACCTCCTATTAACTAATTACACCTTGCTAATACCTGATTTCAGAGTCCTAACCTCCAGAACCATGAGAGAATAAATTTCTGTTACTTTAAACAACCACAATGGAATACTACTCAGACATGAAAAAGAATGAAATTTTGCCTTTTGCAGCAACATGGATGGACCTGGAGGGCATTATGCTAAGTGAAATAAGTCAGATGGAGAAAGATGAATACTGTATGATATCGCTTATATGTGAAATCTAAGAAATACAACAAACTAGCGAATATAACAGAAAAGAAGCAGACTCATGGATATGGAGAAGAACCTAGTGCTTACCAGTGTGGGGAAGGCACAAACTATTGGGTATAAGACAGGCTCAAGGATGTATTGTACAACACAAGAAATATAGCCAATATTTTGTAATAACTGTAAATGGAAAGTAACCTCTAAAAATTGTACAGAAAATTTAAAAATTAAAAATTAAAAACAAATAAACCACTTAAAACAGTAAAAAAACAAAAACAACCAAGTTTGTGGTACTTTGTGGCAGCCCTAGAACACCAATACAGAGACTAATTTGTTAAAATGTTATTTCTGAATAACTTGCATATGTCTATTACAATAAGGCCTTCAGTAGACATAGCAGAAGCAATCCTACTAATGATGTGACTCAGGTACCGGACAGGTCAAGGGGAAAGGTATTTTGAGATGGAAAGGGATGTGTGGCATCCATCAACCATACATGACAGATCCTGGTATCAGGGTTCTCTGAGCTTACCCAACCTCACAATCTGACATCTAAACTATCCTAAATACTGCAAATACAGAGGGGAAAATGGCCAGGGAGGTAGTTATCATTGGTTGAAAGTCTAAAGTATCAGGCACTCTTGTAGATCCTTGGTCTTCTCCTGCAATTTTGCTCCTCAGACAGTCTTTTCCATTTCAGGAAGGGGCACTTCCCTCTACCCATTTGTCCAAGGCCAACATAACTGACAGATGGAGGAAGAGAAATTTTTGTTCCCCTTGAATTCTCAGCACCTTGCATAGAGCATGGTACAGAGCATGTGTTTGAAAACTGTTTGAGAGAATGAATGAGATAATGATCAGTCTGGAAAACCTGAACTGACTTATCCTCCTGATAGGGGTCACCTGTCACCTGTACTGGGGGAGCCCTATGTCTCTCTGTTTATCTCTCTCACTGGTTCCATGAAGCCTTTTTAAAAATCTTGGCATGGAAACCCATTTGCTGATGAGAGGATGTATAGAGGGAGATATAAGGAGTCAATGGGAGGAGTCCAGATACTGGCCTCAGCTCAGCTACTAAACAGATCCCCAAACCTGGACAGGGCACAATCTAACAGGACTTATTAATGAACACCACACTGCAATTGAAAGTGAATTGGAAATCCAGGAAAATTGGATTTCTAATCTCTGTAATGACAAAACTTCACCCGTGGGGTTTTCATGAATCTCCTCTGGGTCACAGTTTTCTCCTCTGAATATTAAGGAGATTTGAATATTTAAGAGGAAAGCATAAAACCATTTGGTTCTGTGGGGTAAAGAGGTCTGCAAGAGTGAAAGGAATGGAGGGAGGAAGGTTGTCACGTTGGGAAGCTGGAGTAGACAAGATAAAAACACCATTTTATTTGGAGCCAGTGATGAGCGTAGAAATAGTTTTCTTTTACTGTCCTCAAGTATATTCACTGGCAACACATTGCCCTTCTGTTAGATTTCCATGGTTTTCTGTGACCTACATTTGCTGTAATGTTTTACTGACTCCTTTATTTGAATTAACTGCTTTTTTTACATGCCTCCAAATGCCATTATGAATCACTGAAGCTCGAGACCATCTATTACAGTTACAAGGCATATAAAAGATGACAATCATCAGTCATATATCTTCACTCTTCCTGAAACAAAATCTTCTCAGTACAAAATAAATACATTCCCTCCTGCGAGGTTAGCTAAAATGTATACTCCTAAAATGCAAATAGTTCTCAAATTTTTATATGAAGGAAAGTATTCAGTGTGTTGGTTCAATCATAGGCAGGAGATATAATTTTAAATAGTGTTTTTACTTTGAGTCTTATGCACAGGCTTCTGGAAGTATCACATTTTTATTAGTGGGACAGCAAGTGGCACTCATATGCTTAAAAATTTCTCCAAAATATTTTTAGTTTCTGTCTTGAGCATTCCAGAAGCCTATATAATAATAGTTAAATCCAACCATAATTTGTTTCTTAGGCCAAGAAAGAAATATTATAAAAATAGGAAAGTATAAATTTTATAATTTGTATTTTATTATAAATAAATATTATAAAATCACTGGATTTTTGAACTGGAAGAAACCCAAGATATGTTCACTGTTAAGTCAGATGACGATTTGAGGTTCAAAGTCTTAGGTCATTAACCAGGGAAAACTCCTAATTAATAATAGCTGGACCTGAAATTCTGAAGTCTTGACTTTGATTAGAGCTCCCTGTCAATTCCATCATATTCTAACAGTTTAAATAATTAATTAAACATGGCAAAAACTACTCATTGCCACCAAATATTAATTTTTCCCTTCTTTTTCTGATTTTATTCGGGGCATCCATGCATCCAATCAAAACACTGCATTTCCCAATACATTTTAGACAATAACATTTAAGTGTAAGGATTTGGGGCAATTTCTAAGAAGCTGCCATCTTGGGTTGTAAAATGACCTTTAAGAAGGAACTCAGGCTAGGACTATAGAATCCTGGGTTGCTGATAATCATAGATCTACCCTACTGATCATCTGTGAACTTCTTTTACTTGAGAAACAAATGATCAACTTTTTATGAGCCACTATATTTTGGGTTTTCTATAATATTACATATAGTCAAGACTAATCTAACTGCTCACTAGCTTAGTCTATACTTAAAAAATAAAAATAAAAAAACAAAACAAAAAAAACTGAAAGCTTTCTAAAAACTCTCAGTAATTGAATGTTTAGGAATCTGCAATCTTGGATAACCAAAAGGGGTACCAAAGGGTCTTGTGAGTATGGCTCCATTCTTAAAGATATAAGCATTATCTCAAAAGATAACATTACAATATATGCCCATAAATGTGTTAAGTACTTATTAACACTTTTAATAGGGACCATTGTTGTTGCATGGCAAAAAGGACTAAGTTCACTAATAATTGTCTGTTTCTATAAGCTAGTTTCACATAAATTTACTAAGCATTTCAGAATAGCTAATATAAATACAGGTAAATAATTGCATAATTTAGAAACTCAATATAACATGTGTTTATCTTAAACATATATAAGAGTCCTATTTTTAACTTTTGAAAAATTATACTTTAACACAAAAATTAACTACGTCTGTGGGCAACTATTTCATCAGAATTTTATTAACATTAAAAATTATCTACAACTCAAATGGTGCCACATATTCCAAAAGGTAAACCATAGGGATTTTGAAAGAGGGAGAGTTATCAATTTTTCTTTCACATTGCTTCTTGGAGGATGAATAATGCACCCCACCCCCCAATTTTCATAGTCTATTCCACACAATGTGTGAATCTGCTACACAGTGGGAGGTTGCAGATGGAATTAAGATGGCTAAATTGCTAGCCTTAAAATTAGGACATTATCTTAGATTACGCAGGGTAGTCCAGTGTAATCACAAGGGTCCTTAAATGTGGAAGAGTGAGGCAGAAGAGAAGGTCAGAGTGATGAGATGTGAGAAGGACTTGACCAGCTGTTGCTGCCTTGAAGTTGGAGGAAGGGAACATGGTTGGCTTCTACAAACCAAAAAAGGCAAGGAGATGGATTCCTCAACTAGATTCTCCAGAAGGGAATGGTGTCCTGCTGACACTCTAATTTTAGCCTGGGGAGACTTGTGTCAGACTTCTGATGTACACAATTGTCAGATAATAACTTTGTGGCTGTTTTAATCCACTACATTTGAGGTAATTTGTTATAGCAGGTATGGAAAACAAACTTCTCTGCATTTAAAAATGCCATTTGTAATAAAGTTAGTAGGAGAATAGAGTTTAGAGCCTCAAGTTCTTGAGCTGGGGGTTGGTAAGGAGAGGGAAAGCGGTACAAAGACTTTGAACTTAGCCTCAGTTTTGCCAATTATCAGCCAAGAGACTAAGAATCTCATTTCCTTTGAGCCTTAAGCTCTTTCCAGCTTCTAAATTCTATGACATTTCAGGGTCTCAGAAAATTTAGTCATGGGGGAAAATAGGCAATGATTCCCCCTCTCTCCAACCTTTGCTAACATCAGTCACCTCACTAATCCTGCCTACAGTTCTCTTTGAAGGGCACATTATTTTTCCAGAAATATTTGTTGTACACCTACTGTGTACCAGGCACTTCTCAAGGTGTTGGAGATACAACAGTGGGCAAGATAGACAAGGCCCTTAATCTCATAGATCTTTTATTACAGTGGAGAATAGAGAAATACACAGGGAACAGATATGAAAATAAATGTAAGTTCAGATAGTGATAAGTATAATGAAGAATATCAAACAAGGGGATGTGACAGATAAAAATTGGTGTTAATGTGTAAGAAAGGGGTCAGGGAATATAGGCGATGTGAATTTTATGGAAATAACATATGAGCTCAGAAGGAAATGTTAAGGGGAAACCTGCCTGTCATGTGACAATCTGAGGGAAGAACGTTCCAGGAAGAGGCAACAGGAAGTCCCTAAGATAGGGATGACCTCAGTGGGTCTAGAAAGAGAGATAATGCCAGGGTGCCTAAGGCATAGCGATCTGGGTGAGCAGAGGAGGAGATGAAGGGTAGAAAGGTAGACAGAGTAGCCAGTGGGGATGTACCAGTGTGGTGAACAACATCCTTCTCCAGAGTGACAACATGCCTACTCAAATCAACACATATCCCATCTGATCTAACCACTTCATTAAGCATTTACCTGCAGGAATGTCTACTCCTGTGTGATGGAGAGATCCATTAGAAAATACAGGATAAATACTATATTAATGGTGACAAGAATTAAGTAGCAACAAACTTTGTGATGTTCTTCCATACCCTGATTTGAAGTATGTATAATGCAAAGGGCTAAAGATTGCAATACGAAAGAAATAGAGTAATGGTATAGTCAAAGGGAAGGATGAAGGAAGAATTTAACAAATCATCAAAACAAAAGTAGCAGCACCTCAGTTAAAAACATAGAATTACTACCTACATATATCACTAGGGTAAGACACACATTGCTCCCTGCCACAAATATACTAAAGACCTTCACAAACACAGAAGAAGAAAGAAAAATGAGTATGCAGTTCTTTTACGGCTGTTGGTGATTTCCTTTGGGTCTTTGTTGATTGAATTGAGGTTCTAGGCACTGTGCTTATTTTCTTAACTCTTGAGATTGATGAATTATCATTCTCTTTTTACTCTGTAATGGCATTACCTAGTAATAATTGTACATCTTTGATGGCAAAATATAGACAGGTGGTCAGATTTATAAATGCAAGTTACCGAAGGCCAGCTATGTGCCAGCAATATTACAGAGGATGGGGGAACTTTCAGTGAGGACTTAGACTATATCTGATCCCAGTCTTAGCTCTTTGAAATAGTTCTGATCAGATTTAAATTAGGTGTTTGAAATGGGGGTCATGTCAGCTACAGTAATGGTGAATCATCTGCCTTGGCCTACCATTTATTTCCCCTTCTTGTCTGAATAAACTCACTGTTAAGCTGTGGTAGCAAACTGGATCACCCTCACCCTGCTCTTTGCTTCGTAGATTTAGTACAAACTTTGTTAAGACAAAGTTTGACTTGATTGAATTCAACTGCGTCTTCCCACCTCTCACAGACTACCCTCTGTTTGAAATGAGGGTACAGAGTCAGACTGCTGCTTTCCTTTGGGTGGTCGGGCAGGAAGCACAGAATTGGAAATGAATGATATTTTCATGATCTGGAAATAATGGTGAGCGGATGCCTTTTCTATATCATTCATTCATGTCCCCCAAAGGCATTCTTAAGAAGTCTCTGTTAAAATAAATTGGTTTGCCTTTTGCTAAAGCTTTGTTTTATAACGTGTCAAGGGGTTTGAAAAATATAGTCAGTATTCAAAGAAAGCAAAGCAAACACATGTGGTGCTTGCATTATTTACCAATTAGAATTTGGCAAGCACTTCTTGTTTGCATATATTCGCATTAAGAGAAATTCATTTATACATCGTTAACAAGAATATTAATTCAACTTTTACTGAAGGTCTAGAATGTGTAAATTTCTATGCTTGGCACCATGAGGGGTTCAGAGAGGAAAAAGAGATTATAGTTTGGCCAGGCAGCAAGACACACAAAGAATTAATAGTTATAAAAAGTACAAGCAAATGTCTGTGGGGACAGTTATTTCTGACTGTCTTCCTTGGAAAATAGGATAAGAAAATAATCCTGGAGTACAAAATGTCCTTATAGTAAAAATTTCTCATAATCTGTGGTACCTATGTACAGGAGCCATATACATTTGGACTATAAATAAAATCCATTCAATTCACACACTTAGCTTAGCAAGACAATATGAATCAATTTCTTTGTAATAAAAAATACTTATTTCATTTCTAACTGAGCTAAGAACAGTACTGCATGCATTCTGTCTGTATCCTTGTACTGGTGCATTTGTTGGACAGATAAGCATTGATTGCCTACTACATGTCAGGTCCTGTGCCTGAGGCTAAGAATCTTTTGGGGTGTCATCCTATGTAGGATCTGGGCACTGCCATTATATTGGGAGATAGAATAAAAGGTTACACTGGCCAAGTATGTTGTCTTTCTTCATAATTACCATGTTTTTTTTTGGTAAATCTTGCCCTCTTCATCACAGATGAGCTGTACGAAACAATGTAGAGTCCTCATGTAACCCCTACAATTCTAAATGCCAGTCAACTAGGCCTGAGTAACCAGATAGTTTTTACTTACTGCTCTTTTCACTCTTTTCAGACCTACTTAGTTCTCCAGAGGTATAAACCCTCAAAACATAAGCACCATTCATTTTTCAAATCTCATCGGGCTGGAAGAAGAGAAAAGAGAAAAAAGAATTTTTAATATCCTTTCACTTTTCCCACAGAAGGCTAAATTGGCAGCTCATGGGGCTGGACAGGGTTGTTCTACCCATTGTGAGTCTTTGATGTGTGTAACTCTGAAACTAGTCCAGGGTCTAGGGAAACGGAGGATAAGGCAAATATGCAGGAAATTGTACTTCACACTCCCAGCAAGAAATATGGAATAATCTAGGAGGCTCATGTCAACTGAGTACCAAGTTTTTTCCAGCCCTGTACTAGGTCTTGCTGGGTAAATAAAGGCATATCTCTGCCTTCTAAAGCCTATTAGTTTCACAAGAATAGGAACATCTGGTGCTGCCTGGGTTCTAATGCTCTTTTCCCTTTTCCACACAGGTCTTCAGAATGTTACTTAAGAAGGGAAGCCCAGCAAGCAGTTCTCAGTAGAGATCTTAGCCTGCATTATCTCACCAGGAGATGAAAAGAAGGTCTGGGAAACTCCAGGAGGCAAGTTCTCTAGAGCACTGACAGGTGTCCAAAGCAGTTCAGAATGAAGAGCAGTGAGAGGATGAGTCTAGAACATAAGGCTCTCCTTCCTTGTCTGGGAGTGGCGGACCTCAGTAGAGAGCAGTGATGAGAGGTCTTGAGCAAATAAGGGGTTTGAGTGGAAGCCTGTGAGTCAAGGGAAAGGGTGTGAGGTAAAAGAAGGGCTCTCTCCGGAAAGATGGAAGGGTGTTCTAGCTAAAATGCAATTCATAATTTTGTCAAGGATTGGCCCTGCTTCCATGGTGCCTGATATTACCTCCTCGATCTGGACCTGCCTCCTTGACCTTGGTGGCTGACAGCTGATATGAGCCTGGAGAACACCATCTGAGTTCACTCCTCCCACCGCAGACACAGAGGAGACCAAAGGAGGAAAGAAACACGATGCCTCCTCAAGGCCTTTGGAGCATCTGCTCAGGAGATGACCTGGGATTATTCTGAGAATGCATGCTGCATTTTCTTGATTTGAAATCAACTCATTTGTTCTTACTTTTGGTTTGAAACAAATATGGTCAACATAGCTAAAGAGTTCTGGTAGACTCATTTGGACTTTAACAGTTGAGGTGTTTGTCCAGTTGCTCCATTTGTTATTCTAGGTTCTAGACTAATCAAATTAACCATATGACTTCCATATTTACTTCAACTATGTTGATTAAAATATTTAATAAAAATAATCACAGCCACTGGCTATTGAGCACTGGATACCAGGCATTATATTGAAGCACTTTACATGTAGTTATCTCAGTAACCTTCACAAGAGCCTTCTAAGGTTGAACTTATTGAATAAAAGCTCTGAAAAATAGTCTTTAAAACAGAGTCCTTATCTACAATATATTGTGGAAGCATATTAAAATTAAAAGAGCACACATTTACTAATCAGAATTTAAGTGCTACTGTATTTCTTATTTAAAAATATATACAATGTATAGTCATCTGTCTCAATATTTTCATTTTAAATGCAAAATCATAGAAACTAGAAAGAGGAATATACTTTCAGGTGGTTTAATTCATTATTTTACTGTTGTAAAACTTAACTTCCAAATGCCTATGCTAATACAACTTAAAAAGAAATACAAAAGAACTGCACATATATAGATACTATGACTACAAAAACATATAAAACTCCTGAAGAGTTGAAAACTTTAAAAATGGCTGCTTTAATAGAAAAGAATGAAATAAAATAATGCCATTTGCAGCTACATGGATGGACCTAGAGATGATCATATTAAGTGTAGTAAGTCAGACAGAGAAAGGCAAATACCATAGGATATCACCTATATGTGGAATCTAAAATATGACACAAATGAACTTATCTACAAAACAGAAACAGACTCACAGACATAGAGAACAGACTCGTGGTTGCCAAGGTCAGTGGGGGGAAAGATGGACTGGGAGTTTAGGATTAGCAGATGCAAACTATTATATATAGAATAGATGAACAAGGTCCTACTATATAGCACAGGGAACTATATTCAATATCCTGTGATAAACCATAAGGGAAGAGAAAAAAATGGCAGCTATAATGTAAGCATTAAAATATTTTCAGTAACAAAAATACAGTTATTTTGATGTTTCAATGTTAACTAAAGTTAAAATTTTCATTTATTATTATGTTTGGAGAGTTGTACAGACTAATTATAAAAGAAGTGTTGAAGTAATAGTGAACAATGGAATTCTAAACATCTCCATTTTCTATTTGAAAATTGTAATGATATAATATTTAGTTTTAACCTCGGGCTAATTGTATTCTGAAAAGGGAATATGACAGAATCAATGTTAAGATTTTCAAGGGCTTTGTTTTCAATATCTTAGTTTTCTTAAGAGGGAAATTCAGTGGATTCCTAAGGGTAAAATTACCACAAATATATTTTCATGTCACTTGAGATATTTGTTGAACATATAAGAATGTTTTTTTTTATTTTGAATCATATTGAGATTAATAAAAAGTGCCACAATAATTTGTTATTTGTGTTAAGCACAATTAAATAATTTCTGGATCAAGAGGCTTTGTGGCCATATGATCACGTGACTACTTTTCTAAGTTCCATTTCTGTCAACTCATTGCCGGTAATCACGTTTAAATCCTTCTTTAATAAACCCCTGCAGACTAAGATATGCTATCTGGAGGTGGGTAATCCAGAAGGATTTACAGGTGGCATCTAAAAAAAAACCTGTTTGAAGTTTAGTTAATATGCATTTTAATATTTTGCCTGCCTACAAATTCAAAAGTTGGAAAGTTGTGGTAGATGATATACTAAACTGTCCTAGACATAAAACAGTATCTGCGTTAACAACAAAGTCTTCATCTGTGAAGATTTTCTAGGGTGTTAGTCATAGAAACACCATAATCTTCTATAATTTACCATGCACAGATACAAATCCAACTAATCAGAATACATTTTTTGCTTCCTCATGAGCTTATACAGTCTCAGAACTTTCTCCCCAAGGTTTATTATTTAGGAAAGAAAAAAACCCTATATTTAGTGGAGAAAATACCAACAGAATCTGACACATTCCATTGAAACCACAAGGACTTCAGTTACCATTCATGAATGAGTTTATTTTATGAATTAATCCAGTGACTGATCAGCTGAAATGTCCAATAAAGACTTCTTTACATCAGTGAAAACACAATTAATCCATGCTTTTGCTTAATTAAATTTTAAGTTAAAAAACTTTTTTGACAAGCAGAGACTACTTCGCTCTCTGGAAACACATATAGGGTGTTGTAGAATCTTAAAATATATTCTGATTCATTGTCCTTAAAGAACAACAAAACTACTCTGGCATTGGAAGTTATTAAAGACTTGAACTAATTATATGCTAATTTTATGAAATTTTTAAAGAACAAAACAAAACCCCCCACTACTGTAAAAAAATTAGAGATTTGGAGAAATAAACCATATTTAATTATTGATTATCATCTGATTTAATTTTACTTATGGAGATACAAGTCTGTTTTCTCTTACGTTTAATAGAAAAGTATAAAACGTGTTTTGGGCATGAGTTCCTTTCTTTAAGAATCTTAATATCATTGTTTCAAGAAAAATATCTGTACAGTCATGATAATTTTAAAATAGAAGTTCTGTATTATCTGAATCAAATTATGGTATCTACCCAGAATATCTGTTTTATGTCTATGTTGCTATGGAAATGTTTTTTTTTAATAAAGAATGATTTGATTAAGTCTCTGATAATAACAGAATAGCCACAGCTTTATCACTCAAATCTAGAAATTCTGTAGAAGTAGACCTAATAAAAAAAATCTGCCTCTTTCAAGACCTTGCTTCATGAGAAATTCCACAACTCCTAATCTATATTCATGTCAGACGGCATCCTATGTTGATGATGCTGGAGGAGAGGGGGTGGAAGGGTGTCCTCTGGTCTTTCATCCAGTTTCTTCATATAGCTGGGTACCCTGGATGAATCGGAGCTGTATCTGCCTTCTGAAGCTGAAAGAGCATGGTTGATGATGGAATAACAGTGCCCTGGGCAAGGGAAGAAAGTCCTAAGACAAAACACCACAGGAAACTTCCACCTTGAGCTGTCCCAGAACAAATGTGCAACCAACGAATCTGCCGGGTGAATGCTTACATCCTCCTGTCACTCTCTGCCCACCCCAGGACCCTCCAACAAGAATTCTAAACATCTCTCAATGAAGGAAATCCTCAGTAGCAATTGGAATAGTAACCTTTGCCAGACTGCACAGGGGCAGAATACTACTTCTCTTGTCTAGGTCACTGCAGCATCAGGGAATTTCTGCTAGGGGGGATGTGAGATGGTGGGTACCCATGCCAAGGACTCTAATAATCATAGGAGAAGAGATCTTAAGTGTGTGTTTCAGTAAGCAAGTCCTTCATACAGACATATCTGTTCAGTGACACATTCAAATCTGTCTGCAAAAAATTGTAAAGGAAATGTTTTCTCTTTTATAAGAAAAAAAATCCAGAAGTTCTAACAAAAAAATAAGGGCAATTTACTTGACTGACATGTATTAATACTCACTGAGGGCTAAAATCCTACCCTCCGCCACTCCTGTGCAACTCACTGACTTTGGTGAGGGCCAGCCAGATATTTATTCTCGAATAACAGCTTTTTTAGATGAGTCACACTCAGGTTCTCCTCTACTTCTTCCCCATAGTAACATCAGAATATTTCATCTGCATCTCTGTTGCCATGGAAAAAGGAACATTCTGAAAAGCAGGCAGGATTATGAGTTGAAGGCAAAGCCTAATAAGTAGGGGACAGAAAGAACTCAGGTTGAAAACATATACATACCACAGCTAATATTACAGAAAAATGGCAACTTGTATAACAAGGAAAAAAGAGTAGAATTCCATTGAATCTTTGACCTTTTAGATAAAATACTTTGAGTTTAAAAACTATTTTTCAGGTTTTTTTTTTTTTTTGTCTTTTACTTTTTGGGTTTTTTTTTTTTAATAGTAGAAAAACATCCTCATGCTTAGGAATAGAGTAGGCTCACTATTTTCACCACCTGGCGCATGGCTGGCAGACACAAGGCCATTGTACAGCAAACAGCGATAATTGGATTCCATCTACACAGTGAACCTGCTAGATCATCAGCAGTCTTTTCAGTTAGAAATAGATGTGACTAAGAGATGCCGGGAACCATCCTCTGTATTTAGCTTAGTGGAGCAAGAAGGTTTGTGTGGGACCCAGGTCATTTTATCCCAAATTCCTCAGGTACCATGGGTATTGTGCATACAAGACACGTGTCAAGGGAGAGAGATAAGAAAAATGAGAGACATCAAGAGATAGGATGTGTTAAGACAGTAAGACGAGAAAAAAGAAGTGGATTGAGAGTGTAAGAAGCAAAAGGAAGAAACAGAAATGGGAAAAGAAAGATGCATAAGAGAAAAAGAAGGTATGATCAAAGAATAATGAGCAGAGAGAGGAAGTGAATGGGAAGAAATATGGATGAAAAAGAGAACACAAAGGGGAAAAAATCTGCCTTCAACAAGAAATTTCACCTAAAAGGTCTGGGAAAATTAGGTAAAGGAGAACCACGGAAAGAAGTAAGTTCAGTGCATGTTAACATTGTCCTAGACTCATTATCTTGTCCATTTAATGAGATTTCTATCCCTCACACTCTAAGCACGTAACCCAGCAAGACACTATGGCATCTTCCTGGGACAGACCCCTGCCCCCATGTCCTCTGCCTGTCTCTTGTTTGTAGAAAAACTATAGTGTCCCAGACCTCCGCTGAGTCAAAAAAGCCTGGCTCAAGAACGAATGACTGAAAGGATGTGAATATGTAGTGACACAAGGAACAGTCAGGCCAGCAGATCTTGTAACAATATCTGATGCAACATTTCCTGAGTTGTTTTACAGATACTAAAACCTCTACAAAATGGGAGAGATTAACTACTTGATGATCATGATCTCATCGTCCTCAGACCTACTGGAGCCTGAGGATTGGTAATGTTAACCCCTGTGACACAATCCTGTTACCACACCTTCAATCTATCAGAGAATTTTTCACAAGCTGATCACAAACCCAGTGACTCCCCTCACTATCTGGCCTTTAAAGGTGCTTTCCTGAAATCTAGTAGGGAGTTTGGGTTTTTTGAGCATTAGCTGTCCTGGACTCCTTGTCTGGTGTCTTACAATGAATGCTGCACTTTCCTTCACCACAACCTGGTGTCAGTAGATTGGCCTTACTGCAAGCAAGTGAGTGGACCCAAGTTTGGTTCAGTAACGGGCACAAACTTTAGTGGAGAGTCGATGGCAATCCTGGTGGGAGATACTTATGTGTGACAAATCTGCTTCAAGGTTGCCCTCACCTTTTACATTTAAGCTCTGAGAAGAACTTGAGGATTTTCTGACATCTTGATCCCTACTTCTTGTTAGACCTCATTCATCCAAACTTACAATCCCTGGATCTCCAGGCTGCAATTTAATCCAACTGTCCATGGGGTGAGAAAGCTGTCAGTGACCCACCATTGCTGAGGGGAGGTGATGCCATGCAGTAAGGAGAAGAGTAAAGCGGTGAGAGACCTGGAATCAATCTCAGCAGAGCCACTAAGGAAAAGAGACCTTAGCAGAGGTGAGAACAAACAAACCAGTTTCTACCCTCGGGATCTAAGCATTTACAGATTCTGAGGATACTGCTTCTCTAGATGAGATAAAAAGGTTATCAGCACTTTGGACCCCCACGCTATTGAAATATTTCTTCTGATGGCTAAGGAGAATAACTAGTGAGGGGAGGGCTAACTGGTCTTTTTAAGGTCGAGTAAGGTAAAGTTGCCCACTTTAATGGCTGAGAGGGAGGCTGGAGTGAGATTTTAGTCCCAGATAAAAGCCCATAGAAGAGGAAAGTGTTGTTAATATTATTACCTTGTGACGTTATTAGTTGAAATTAATCTTTCCTCAACATTCATAGCACTGTCTCTGAAATCTTATTCTACTGAAGTATTTACCACTTTCTGCTATGTGTACCAATTCACACCTCATCACGTCCGATAGAGTGTAGGGACGTTCAATGCTGAATCTGTGTCTGATTAATCTTAATGCCTTCCACAGCACCTAGATAGAGCCTGTGCATGGTAAGCACTCACCTTACATTTGGTGTATAAATGACAGAAGCAGTAGAGGAGGTCTGTTTCTGGGCCAGGATATGAAGACTTAAGCTCTGTGCTGATTTTGAGACAATTGAATTGAGAACACAGAATTCAAGCCTTAGAAGTTGAGTGGCCAGTGTCTGAGTTATTATTAATAATAACTATAAATTACTATCATGTGCTAGGAGCTTTCAAAGTTACATTTCCTCCCAGCACTGACATTGAAAGGTAGCTGTTATTATCTCCACCTTACAGATGAGGAAACAGGGAATTAAGTACTTTGTCCAAGGGGCCATAATGAGTAAAGGGCAGAGGCCAGAAGGCAGAATTCAAAGTCAGGGCTGTTGGTGCCTTAGTACTGGAACCCAGGCCCCTGCTGACCAGACCAGGAACTCCCAAACTTCCCCTGTCAAATCTGTTCTCCAGAGAGAGGTCTTCATGCCTAGATGTCCAGAAAAAAGGTCACTGGCAGGGGAAAAAATAGCAGACTAACTTGACTATAATGTGGGCTTTGGACAGATGTGTATATGTGTGTGTGCATAACTGTTTGTAGGAAGAAAAAAGGGAAAACATTGGTATGTCAATGCTAGAGAGCTCTTGGGATTATAGGTGACCTTTGTGTATTTTCCAAATTTTCTAAAGTGGATATGTATTACTTTTATAATCAGAAAAATATACTAAAATATAATTTTAAAGCAGTTTTCACAACAGATTGCTTTAATAAACATACAAACACACTCACACATGAGATAATGGTAATTATTTTGAAGGTTGCAACCAGGGATTTTGTGGGATTTTGACTGATGATATCTATTTCCATTTTCTAATAGCAGGCTCAAATGTCTTTAGGAAACATATGTTGTCCTCACTGAACATAGCCTAGCAGGATTGTATTCCAGTTCCCTTCCTCTCCTAACATTTTTTCAAAGTCAAGCTAATCGGTTCCTCCTTTATTAGAATTTGAATCTAGAATTTCAGTAGAGCAGCAAACAGGTTGTAAATATTTGGAATTCACTCATCTTGGTATGGCTCCCCTGACCACTCTGTACCTGATACAAACTGTACCTATAGTTCTGTCTTACTTCTCCAGCAACATGACTTGGTTCTTGCATTTCCAAGTTTGGTTCTCCAACCTTCCTGTGATTCTGTGGCCTCCCACTGTATTTCAGTACATTTCCTTTTGCTTAAGGTAGTCAGAATTGTCTTGTTTCTTGCAACCAGAGATCACTTCACTTGTATTTAATCTATAGGCTTGAAGAAATGTCTAAAGAAAAGCTCATTAGCTTATTAGTGTTGGCTTCAAGATATACAAGAATTTTGGCTCATTATTAGAACACAACACATGCACTACATTGCTGAAATGTAGCCTTGCTTTTTCAGTCCTATGCTCTTTTTGTTAAAACTGTTTACATAAAACTTTCTCACTTTCTGTGGGTATGGCTTACTCAACATTTCAGCAAAGGTGATGGCTGAAAAGGGTAGTGATTTTTTTGCCATTCATGGATCTGCAATAACAAGACATGCTACAAAATACTTTGTTCCAAATAGATCAAATGAAATATTCATTAACAGCATGGACTCAGGGGCTTCACCACCTGAGTGGTCTAATTAATTCCTACGTCTCCACTTGCAAGCTAAATGACCTTGGGAAAGCTACTCAACCTTCAGTTTTCTTCACCTGTAAAACTGAGATAATAAGAGTTCCTGTTCATAGAGTTGTTGTAAAGATTAATAAAGTCAACATATTTAAAGCACTTAAGATAGAGCCTGGCATATACAAAGTTCTACATGTGTTAGTTAATTTTTTCTACACACTGTTGATCTTGACAACATTGATTATTGGCCACTATTTAAAATGTAACTGATTTATTTTTCACATTATAACTTAAGTGCCATATGAGTATTTGTTATAGAAAATAAACCCCAAAATATTTCAGGGTGCTTTTTGATCTATGATCAATGAAAATGCTGCAGAAAAGAGTCCATTCTATAAAAACACACCAAAACTCTAAAGAAATAGCAACTTCTGTGCATGAAAAGTTAGGATCAGTAGTCATGGTAGATGTTTATAATAATTTTTAAACATATATGTATTTTAACTGATAGTCTTGCATACAAGGTGTATCCAAGATGATAAAACTCAAATTGAGAACTTTTGAAAATAAATTTCAGCTTTACTTTAGTTTATAAGTGAATATTAATGAAAATCTAAGTAAGTATAATTTTGGATGACTTGGGAGATTTTCAGATTACCTATAATGTGAATAAAATAAGAGAAAAGTTGATACACAGAATTATCCTCTGAATTATCAATAGCTATAAAGTTATGTTAGGTTCTGGAGATAAAAACCGAGTATGACAAAATCCTAGATTATAGAAAGTTTAGAAACTACCGCCAGGTACACAATAGGCACTTGTGAATGCAATGATGCTACTTAACTGAATGCATTACGTTAATGAAAATCTTTTTAGGAACCAAATTTTTAAGTTTATTATTGTCAGTCTATGCCTTCTAGAATAGTCTACCTATATATACTGCTGAAGATTCAACTTACAAATTTAGAGCTGTATCTTTTCTAGTTAATCCTCATCAATCTTGGCAGAGGATTAGGAGCTCAATGACCTTCAATATTTGGGGTCTAGGAGTTAGGTTTACTCTCCAGGCCTGGCAACTGGCAAACCTGAAATGAGCTCACTGAACTGCAGGCTACCCCCAATCCGTATGAATGTTTGGCCATTCTCCACTAGGAGATTTCCACTTTAACCTCTGATTATACTTCATCTCCCCTGAAACAGGCAACTTTTTCTAAACTGTAGCCTGCATCACTGGTGGTTTCCAAGAGTTGGGCCATGTTTTCTGCACCTGCTGTTCTTTAGTGACGTCTCTTCTAATCTAGATGAAACATGTGGAATCAAGATGATGTGGTACATCAGGAGAGAGGTATTGCTTGTGCACAGACACTTGGCCTGTCTTGTACAGTCAATGGGTTTGACCCTAGAGATTTCCCTAAGCCCCCACTAAGTCCAAGTCCAAATTCAGACTTGATATTTGGCTGGATGTACAATCTCATAGATTAATTGGCCCCCTAATATCTGTAGTGTCTTTTCCTAGTTTATTAACCTGTTTCTTCAGATTGTCTCTTTTGAGTGTTAATATAATATACTCTTAATTATTCATACATTTACTTACTGCAGCTTTTTAACTTATGTTATAATGATACAATGATAATTGCTGTTAAGAATTATGCCTCTGAAATATCATCAATGATATCTTTTAAAGCTCCATTTTCCAGACACAGAATCCTGGGAAAACTGGCAGAAGTGGGCAAGGGGTGAGAATTCTTACCAAAGTCAGCTCTTCAGATCTCTATCTGTGGTACCTGGTCAAGAGAGGAAGAATTATGCTCACTATTCAAACAAAATAAAAAGTAATTGTGTGAGCTGTGATGAACAAAAATGCATAGTGGGAGACCACCCTGCTGCATTATCCTTTATCTCATAACCCCAGCCTCTTGTCTTCTGGGAGCCAGATTGGATATTTGTTTTCCTGTCTTCTCCTTGGCTGCCTTGTGAATAAGCCCTGTCTTCACTGCAAACCTCATATATCTCAGCATTTTGGTTTGCTGTGTTTCTGACAAAGGGAACCTGGCTTGGATAAATTGCCCAGAAAAGAAAAATCCAAGACACCAGTCAGATTATTGCCACAGTTGTCTATGTTGTGTGACTGACAGGGTCTTGGTGCTCCAGTCAGGAGTCAGACCTGAGCCCCTGATGTGGGAGAACTGAGTTCAGGACTTTGGACCACCAGAGACCTCCTGGCCCCACATAATATCAATTGGCAAGAGGTCTCCCAGTGATCTCCATCTCAATGCTAAGACCCAGCTCCACTAAATGACCAGCAAGCTACAGTGCTGGACACCCCATGCCAAACAACTAACAAGACAGGAACGCAACCCCACCCATTAGCAGAGAGGCTGCCTAAAATCATAATAAGTTAGTTCACAGACACCTCAAAACACACGACTGATGCAGTTCTGCCCACCAGAAAGACAATATCCAGCCTCATTCACCAGAACACAGGCACCAGTCCCTTCCACAAGCAACCCTACACAACTGACTGTACCAACCTTACCCACACCAGAAACAAAAGGAACTATGAACCTGCAGCCAGCAAAAAGGACACCCCAAACACAGTAAGTTAAGCAAAATGGAAAGACAGAGAAATATGCAGCAGATAAAGGAGCAAGGTTAAAAAACAGCAGACTAAACACATGAAGAGGAAATAGGGAGTCTACCTGAAAAACAATTCAGAGTAATGTTAGTAAAGATGATAGAAAATCTTGGAAATAAAATGGAGAAAATACAAGAAATATTTAACAAGGCCCTAGAAGAACTAAAGAGCAAACAAACAATGATGAACAACAAAATAAATGAAATTAAAAATTCTCTAGAAGGAATCAATAGCAGAATAATTGAGGGGGAAGAATGGATAAGTGAACTGGAAGATAAAATATTGGAAATAAATGCTGCAGAGCAGAATAAAGAAAAAGGAATGAAAATAATTAAGGAAGTCTCATAGACCTCTGGGACAACATTAAACACACCAACATTCGAATTATAGGGGTCCCAGAATAAGAAGAGAAAAAGAAAGGGACTGAGAAAATATTTGAAGAGATTATAGTTGAGAACTTCCCTAATATGGGAAAGGAAATAGTCAGTCAAGTCCAGGAAGCACAGAGAGTTCCATACAGGACAAATCCAAGGAGAAACACATCAAGACACGTTAATTAAACTATCAAAAATTAAATACAAAGAAAAAGTATTAAAAGCAGCAAGGGGAAAGCAACAAATAACATACAAGGGAATCCCCATAAGGTTAACAGCTGATCTTTCAGCAGAAACTCTGCAAGCCAGAATGCAGTGGCAGGACACTTTTAAAGTGCTGAAAGGGAAAAATCTACAACCAATATTACTCTACCCAGCAAGGATCTCATTCAGATTTGATGGAGAAATTAAAACATTCACAGACAAGCAAAAGTTAAAAGGATTCAGCATCAACAAACCAGATTTACAAAAAATTTTAAGGAAACTTCTAAAGGCAGGAAACACAAGGGAAGGAAAAGACCTACAATAACAAACCCAAAACAATTAAGAAAATGATAATAGGAACATACATTTTAATTAAGTATTTTAAGTAAGGTATTTAATTACCTTAAATGTAAATGGATTAAATGATCCAATCAAAAGACATAAACTGGCTGAATGGATAGAGAAACAAGACCCGTATATATGCTGTCTACAAGAGACCTACTTTAGACCTACGGACACATACAGACTGAAAGTGATGCGATGGAAAAAGATATTGCATGAAAATGGAAATCAAAAGAAAGCTGGAGTAGCAATTCCCATATCAGACAAAATAGACTTTAAAATAAAGACGATTACAAGAGACAGAGAAGGACACTACATAATGATCAAGGGATCAAACCAAGAAGATATAACAATTGTAAATATTTATGCACCTAAAATAGGAGCACCTCAATACATAAGGCAAATGCTAACAGCCATGAAAGGGGAAATCGACAGAAAGACAATCATAGTAGGGGACTTTAACACCCCACTTTCACCAAAGGACAGATATGCAAAATGAAAATAAATAAGGAAACACAAGCTTTCAGTGATACATTAAACAAGATGTACTTAACTGATATTTATAGGACATTCCATCCAAAAACAGCAGATTACACTTTCTTCTCAGGTGTTCATGAAACATTCTCTAGGATAGATCATATCTTGGGTCACAGATCAAGCCTTGGTAAATTTAAGAAAATTGAAATCATATCAAGTATCTTTTCCAAACACAACACTATGAGACTAGATATCAATTACAGGAAAAAATGTAAAAAATACAAACACATGGAGGCTAAATATTACACTACTAAATAACCAAGAGATCACTGAAGAAATCAAAGAGGAAATCGAAAAAATCTAGAAACAAATGATGATGAAAACATGATGATCCAAAACCTATGGGATGCAGGAAAAGCAAATCTAAGAGGGACGCTTATAGCAATACAATCTTACCTCAAGAAACAAGAAACATCTCAAATAAACAACCTAAGCTTACACCTAAAGCAACTAGAGAAAGAAGAACAAAAGAACCTCAAAGTTAGCAGAAGGGAAGAAATTGTAAAGATCAGATCAGAAATAAAAGAAAAAGATATGAAGGAAATGACAGCAAAGATCAATAAAACTAAAATATGGTTCTTTGAGAAGAAAAAAAAATTGATAAAACTTTAGCCAGACTCACCATGAAAAAAAGGGAGAAGACTGAAATCAACAGAATTAGAAATGAAAAAGGAGAAGTAACAACTGACACTGCAGAAATACAAAGGATAATGAGACATAACTACAAGCACACTATGTCAATAAAATGGACAACCTGGAAGAAATAGACAAATTCTTAGAAAAGCACAAGCTTCTGAGACTGAACCAGAAAGAAACAGAAAGTATAAACAGACCAATCACAAGCACTGAAATTGAGACTGTGATTAAAAGTCTTCTAACAAACAAAACCCAGGAACAGATGGATTCACAGGTAAATTATATCAAACATTTAGAGAAGAGTTAACACCTATCCTTCTCAAACTCTTCCAAAATATAGCAGAGGGAGGAGCACTCCCAAACTCATTCTATGAGGCCACCATCACCCTGATACCAAAACCAGACAATGATGTTACAAAGAAAGAAAACTACAGACCAGTATCACTGATGAACATAGATGCAAAAATCCTCAGCAAAATACTAGCAAAGAGAATCCAGCAGCACATTAAAAGGATCATACACCATGATCAAGTGGGTTTATCACAGGAATGCAAGAATTCTCCAATATATGCAAATCAATCAAATCAACCATATTAACAAATTGAAGGATAGAAACCATGTGATAATCTCAACAGATGCAGAAAAACCTTTGGACAAAATTCAACACCGATTTATGATAAAAACTCTCCAGAAAGTAGGCATAGAGGGAACGTACCTCAACATAATAAAGGCCATATATGGCAAACCCACAGCTAACATCATTGTCAATTGTGAAAAACTGAAAACATTTCCTCTAAGATCAGGAACAAGACAAGGTTGCCCACTAGCACCACTTTTATTCAACATAGTTTTTGGAAGTTTTAGCCACAGCAATAAGAGACGAAAAAGAAATAAAAGGAATCCAAATCAGAAAAGAAGAAGTAAAATTGTCACTGTTTGTAGATGACATGATACTATAAACAGAGAATACTAAAGATGCTACCAGAAAAGTACTAGAGCTAATCAATGCATTTGGTAAAGTAGCAGGATACAAAATCAATGTACAGAAATCTCTTGCATTGCTATACAGTAATGACAAAAAATCTGAAAGAGAAATTACGGAAACACTCCCATTTACCATTGCAACAAAAAGAATAAAATACCTAGAGATAAACCTACCTATGGAGACAAAATACCTGTATGCAGAAAACTATGAGACACTGATGAAAGAAATCAAAGATGATACAAACTGATGGAGAGATATACCATGTTCTTGGAGTGGAAGAATCAGTTAACAATGGTGTGGTATGGAATTCCATGGGTAAATATAAATGAAGAAAAATAATTTAAAAAAACAAAATTTATTCTAAGCTCTGGGTGACTCTTGGTTTTTAAATTAATTTTAAAAATAAATTAAACAACAAATGGAAAACCTTATGATATAATACCAGAGAAGAATTTTTTAATGTATATTTTCTGAAGCAACACTTAAAAATAGTAATGTTATACCAGATAACACAGTGTGGTGCTTTTAGAAATGAGAGATGGATCATCTTTTTGGCTTTCTTTTCATAAAAGCACTTATTCATTCACTCTTCCTATATGCCCATTTACACTATTTTTTCCATGGCAGGATGGAATAATCTTAATCATAACTCATTTCCCATATAATAGCAATATGTCCATCTCTTACAAAAACCTCATCCGGAGACATAGGACTGATATTGGTGGAGTGGGAAGAAGTTTTTGGGTTGTGTAGGCCTCTGAGAAAACTGTTCCTCCCTTTATTTCTGCTGCTGCCTGAGACCTCACAGTTCAAAACCTACTTCTTTGGCTTAAGCTCATTTATCTCTCATTGAAATATAAATACCCCTGGAAAGAGTATCATCATTAAACCAATGATCCCTTTCCAAACTGTGGTGTGGAAGACTTTAAGGTGAGAGGCTTTTGAAGCAGAGGATATGTGGGGAAGGTACGCTAGGGAATCTGAAGAGCAAAGAAGTCTAAAGGAAAGGGAGAAAGCTGGAAGCAACCACAAGACAGAATTATCCCATTTAATAGTTTAGCCAATGCTGGCAATGATTAATTCTTGGACAAAGTCTGAAATGTCCCCAACTCCATTTTACTATAATATGGTCATCTTCTTTGTTCCACTGTACCAACTGTTCTGTGTCACCTTATAGATGTTCATATGTGGCTGGGTATTGGATATGGTAATTTTGATAAGGCTATACCAAAATGTAAAACTGCCAATTTACCAATAGATATATTTTATGGTCATCCTATCCCTCAGTCTCACTTTCTCACTAACCCCTAACCTATCACTAGTTCTCACCCTATATTTGAATCTTATTCCATTTCTCATCCTATCTGGCATGAGACATGTGGACCAGGGTTCATATGTGAAGTCTGTTTATAGACTACCTGGTAAATTTAAAAGGCTGATATTTATTTATTTATTTTTTAGATTGTTTCAAAATAACCCTGGCAGCAAAACAGCATGTGTCCTACAGTTGCTGGCAAATAATAAAAGCTTAGTATATGTTTTTCAAAAATATGGAAGAATAACTATGTGTGTCTCACTGATTAGATTGAATTCAGCTAACGCTTTTTGAATCTCTCCTGGGCATTAGGCATTCTCCTGGGCATTGTGAATGCAAAGACAACAGCAACAACAAAATGATACCAAACTTCTAGTAGCTTAGTGGGGGGGGAGACAATTAATTACATACCAATGGGATAAGTATTTTAATAATGGCAAGTTTCAAAGGAGGAGTTAAGTTTAAGGACAAAGGGGCATAGGGCTTTTTTTCAGTTTTTTAGCAGGAGATTAGCAATAACAAAGTCCTTGAGATGTGGAAACACAAGTCATTCTGGGAAATAGTGAATAGTCTGTATGGTCAGAGTTCCTTGGGGGAAAGAGAGTGGCAGGAAATGAATGTGAAGGAAGGAAGCTCATAAAACATGCTCTTTATTGGCCAAAAACAAACAAAAAAAAGTTTACTAATCTATCAGTAGTTCTTTGTGGAAAGCACTTTGGAGAACACATAAGACTATACAGCTTTCCCCAAGAGCTTACAGGCCAGTGAGAAAGACAAGACAAAAACACAGAAAAACTAAGCAACAGTAATCATGGCAGGAACTACATTGTATTATATGTTTCTCTGGGAGCCCAGTTCAATGTTAAGCCCAGAGCAGCCACTTAATAAATAAATATTGAATGCATACTTAAATAAATATATTTCCTCTGTTAACTTGTTGAGAAAAAAATTCATGAGTTATAACATCTGCACAGTATCACTGATTTCTATAAGAATTTAATCTTCTCTTAAATTGCATCTTAGATAGGACACCTAGGCACCTAGTTGAAAAGGTAATGTTCCCCGAAGAAATTACTAGTCATCAAGTAGGCAAAAAACCCTGGTTACCTGAGTGAATTCAATCATTTTTCAAAAATTAAATTGAGAGTAAATAAGGTTTCTGTTTAAGACTGAATTTTTCAAGATAAAATTTCTCTAATGTGTTTCAAAAATCCTATTACAGTATATCTTCTATGATCTCTTCAGATGAAACGTTTTTTTTACAATCTGACACTGTAAAAAATAAAACATATATCTGCTCTGGATATTCTGCTACATGGCCAACATAAAGTGAAATTTCAGGGGTTTGGGCACAGTAGAAAAATTGAAGTATAAGTATTATAAGCCACAATCATGTTTGTTTGTTTGTTTTAATAAACCTCTATTAAACTGTATAGACAAGTAGTTCTAATAGATGTCATTTGCAGGATTGAATAAGGAACCCACCTGAAGTAAATTTTAGAGATAGGTACAATGCTCACTCAGGTTATATTATTTGAAGGCAGACCTTTGAAACTGAAAAAAAAAAAAAAAAAAAAAAACCAGAAATCTGGAAGTCTAGGTTCAAGCCCCAATGCCTGGAATACAGCTTCTAAGTATTCTCAATGATTCCACTTGATGCGTTATTGCAGTTGTAATTTTGCTAAGCAGACAGAGCCTGTCAGAACTTTCTTCATAGTTTCAGCGAGGTCGTCTGTTCAAACAAGTACATGAACACTATCAAACAACATGTGGTTTGTAGTTTCATTTTTGGCAGGGAACACCATTTCATATAATGACAGGTCATAGAGTTGCAAGCCAGCCCCCTTTTTGATCTCTGTCAAGAGAAAAACTGGGAAGCAAAAATAGCTTTGCTCATTTGTCTTTTGCTTATTAGCTGCATAATTTGACTAACAGCTTAAAAAGAAGCATAGCTGTACCACTCACTATGTACTAATAAATAACTACATACTGTACTTTGATTACTTTTTCTCATGTGCATAGCAAAGCAGTAATTGTGACAGCAAATGCTCCTTTCTAATAGCAGGTGGAACTCCGATAGGGCAGAAATATGTTAGGGAGATCACTGTATAGGTCTGGTTATTTGCATAAGAAAATCTCCCCACAATAAACTTATGGAGAACAGAAAGTGGATTTCTAAGGAAGACTTGATCTATGAAGGGCCAAACAAGTCTGGCAACTTTGGCTTCCTTTCACAATGCATGCCATTTTTTTTTGTTTGTTTGTTTTGTTTTTTTTTTGTTTTGTTTTTTCATCTTTATTGGAATACAATTGCTTTACAATGGTGTGTTAGTTTCTGCTTTTTTTTTAAATTTTTTTTATTAGTTTCTGCTTTATAACAAAGTGAATCAGTCATACATATACATCTGTTCCCACATCCCTTCCCTCATGCATCTCCCTCCCTCCCACCCTCCCCATCCCACCCCTCCAGGCGGTCACAAAGCACCGAGCTGATCTCCCTGTGCTCTGCGGCTGCTTCCCACTATCTATCTACCTTACGTTTGGTAGTGTATATATGTCCATGCCTCTCTTTCGCTTTGTCACAGCTTACCCTTCCCACTCCCCATATCCTCAAGTCCATTCTCAAGTAGGTCTGTGTCTTTATTCCCGTTTTACCCCTAGGTTCTTCATGACATTTTTTTTTTAATTCCGTATATATGTGTTAGCATACGGTATTTGTCTTTCTCTTTCTGACTTACTTCACTCTGTATGACAGACTCTAGGTCTATCCACCTCATTACAAATAGCTCAGTTTCATTTCTTTTTATGGCTAAGTAATATTCCATTGTATATATGTGCCACATCTTCTTTATCCATTCATCCGATGATGGACACTTAGGTTGTTTCCATCTCCGGGCTATTGTGAATAGAGCTGCGATGAACATTTTGGTACATGTCTCTTTTTGAATTATGGTTTTCTCAGGGTATATGCCTAGTAGTGGGATTGCTGGGTCATATGGTAGTTCTATTTGTAGTTTTTTAAGGAACCTCCATACCGTTCTCCATAGTGGCTGTACCAATTCACATTCCCACCAGCAGTGCAAGAGTGTTCCCTTTTCTCCACACCCTCTCCAGCATTTATTGTTTCTAGATTTCTTGATGATGGCCATTCTGACTGGTGTGAGATGATATCTCATTGTAGTTTTGATTTGCATTTCTCTAATGATTAATGATGTTGAGCATTCTTTCATGTGTTTGTTGGCAGTCTGTATATCTTCTTTGGAGAAATGCCTATTTAAGTCTTCTGCCCATTTTTGGATTGGGTTGTTTGTTTTTTTGCTATTGAGCTGCATGAGCTGTTTATAAATTTTGGAGATTAATCCTTTGTCAGTTGCTTCATTTGCAAATATTTTCTCCCATTCTGAGGGTTGTCTTTTGGTCTTGTTTATGGTTTCCTTTGCTGTGCAAAAGCTTTGAAGTTTCATTAGGTCCCATTTGTTTATCTGTGTTTTTATTTCCATTTCTCTAGGAGGTGGGTCCAAAAGGATCTTGCTGTGATTTATGTCATAGAGTGTTCTACCTATGTTTTCCTCTAAGAGTTTGATAGTTTCTGGCCTTACATTTAAGTCTTTAATCCATTTTGAGCTTATTTTTGTGTATGGTGTTAGGGAATGATCTAATCTCAAACTTTTACATGTCCCTGTCCAGTTTTCCCAGCACCACTTATTGAAGAGGCTGTCCTTTCTCCACTGTACATTCCTGCCTCCTTTATCAAAGATAAGTTGGCCATATGTGCGTGGGTTTATCTCTGGGCTTTCTATCCTGATCCACTGATCTATCTTTCTGTTTTTATGCCAGTACCACACTGTCTTAATTACTGTAGCTTTGTAGTATAGTCTTTTTTTATCACATGCAAAAGCTTCTGTTAACTGAAAAAACAAGTGTAATATATTGGGTTTATGTAGGAAAATAAGTTTTATAAATACATCTGTTATTTAAACATAAATACATATTGACATTAAATATATAAATATATTTATATAAAATCCATATAAGTTTTATATATAAGTATGTATTACATATTATATATAATACATGATATACATAAATAACATATAAGTATATACATATATGATTTATTAGTTGGCTGTATATAACTGATACCTAAATAAGTTAATATATATATAATTTATATAATATATTACTGTCAACAGAAAGAGGAGAGAATAGAATAAAATCATAGCAAGTATCAGATATCTCTGCTCCCAATCAAACCCTTAATATTTGCTTTTGGAAAGACAGATTTCTGGAAAATCTGTTGCTTTGGCTATGTAAAGAGTTAAATGTGACATTCCCTGATGACTGTATGTAGATCAGAGCCTGTTTGGGCACAAGGGAAAGGATTTTGGAAATGTGCAGATACCACTAAAGTGATGTGAGCCTAAGGTATTTAGGTAACAATTATACACAGCCAACCAATAAATCATGTGCAAACCAGTAACTGTATGTAAACATAATGAAATTTCTTCCTTAAATGTGTACAAATGCACAAATGAACATACTAATGATTAGAGTAAAATAATATTGGTGAACATAACCTACATTAAAAATATCTGATGTTTTTATAATCTTTTATAATTCATATATAATTATATATACATATTATATAATATATATAATTATATATAATTATAATCTTTTATTGTTAATTTAAAACTAATTGTACTTCTCCAAGTGCCTTAAAGAGTTGCATGTTTTCACTTTTTTTCTAAAAGCAGTTACCTTTTATAATACTGTAAGTTTCACAATAGGATGAGGGATTTTTTTTTTTTTGGCTTTTTTAACAGTCCAAAATTCTGGTAGGTGCTATTTTTTTCACTTGATATTTCCTTTCTTTTAAAAAATATGGAGCAAAAATTGCATTTGAAATCATAAACAAAAAAGTCTAAAACTCTTATTCACTGTGCTATTTAAATACGACTCAACAAAGTAGAAAACATACTTTCTAAATTACATAATAATTCACTTTTAGAAACTGAATTGTAGTACAGCGCTCAAGTGTTGTACCTTTTCTACTCTTAAATCCCAAGTGGTATTATGTTCTCATTTATTGAATGCCCCTGATATTCAAGTCACCTAGCTGTAAATTGGCTTCCCTCCCAGGCTAATAACTTGGAAACTTTTTGTAAAACAACTGTAATATTAAAATTCAGACAAGTGACCCAAAAATGGTCCTAGGGGGCAGGCCTGTAATTTCCTGATTCGCAATTTCCTTATTCCTTCATTTGTTAAGTTTCACAACATCAATTTTTATACTGTTGCTGTTTTATCCTGGCCAAATGGTTGTTGAATTTTAATGAACTGTCTCCCTTTGACAAATGAGTTATTGTTTGATATATTACTTTAGGGATATAGAGAATAATCTACTTATGGATACTAGATATTTGGATAAAGTACATTTACATAATACTAGACTATTAGTGTAATGAGTTTTATTAGTTGTAAAAAAGATAATACATAGCAGATTTTGAAACCTGCTGAAGAATGATGGACATATACATAATTTAAATCCCACTACCTCAAATGGAATGGCAAGTTCTTTCACATAACTTGAATTTTTTTTCCTTTCTTATGGTGCTAGGAAAATTTCACTTTCATGAAATAGATTTGAAGGATGGGGAAAGTTTTTCAGATTATTAACAATTATGTAACTAGGGTGGTAGTTGAATGCACTATTAATGAAATGAGGTAGATGTTAAAGAGTAATTTAAAAAATTGAGGACACTGGAGCTATGCTACCCTTCTCCCATAATGCTTCCATTCCACTAGGGAAGGGTGATAGTTTTACTCTCATTTGAGGGTGCACGGCTTGGATTAAAAGTACTCTGTGCTCTGCGCCTTCCATTCATACTTGATTTCAAAACAAATTTACTCAGACACAGTTGCAGTAAAGGAAAATGTTTCAAGCAAATTCCCACATCCTCAGAAGCTAAATGACCCAAAGGTTCAAATACCAGCACGTAAAAAATATTATTATATGCTAATTATGGGCATGATGATGAGGCATTTCAAGATTCTGAAGTGCCTTTCTAATCATTGTAGAAAGAGGAAATTACACTTGGTATGACTTTAATATTAAGTGTAGGTATATTATTTTATTCTAGCTATAGTAAAAATTCATATATTCTAAATATAATAATTTCCTCCTAACCAGAACACTTAATTTCCATTAACATCAGGTGGTGATTAAGAACCCTGCTGGCTCTTTGAAGTGAACTTGAGTCCATTCTCTACTCTACCACTGACTAGCTTTGTAAACACGGGCAAGGAGGCAAGATTATCTAAGCCTCGGTTCTCTCATCTGGAATATGGGATAATCAAACCTACAACTTCTTATTGTTTTGAGGATAAATAATACAATGAAGATCCAATACATGGAGCACATGATGGGTTTATAAATAGTATTAGTTGTTCTTGTTATTTAGCACTGGGGAGGCAGTTTAGTGGGGTGGTTAAGAGCAAGGGCTTTGGGGGCAGATAGACTTGGGGTCCTATCCTGGTCTTGCTATATCCCTGCTGTATGATCTTTGACGTTCTTTCTAAGATTTCTAACTCAGTTTCCTCCATGGTGGCAGGGAGCTTGCAATAGTTCCTATTTCATAGGATTGTTCTGAGGATTAATAAGATGGCACATGAAAGGTACTTATTACACTAGCTGGAACATAGCAACTACTCAGTGAATGGTAGCTCATGTTTTTGACCTTATTGCTGTTATTATTTTTACCATAATTGGCTATTATTTTATGCCTTTTCATTTCTCAAAACTTTCTGGGTGAAAAGATACTTATTTTAAACAAATTTAGATGACCATATTTCATAAAAACACAAAATATAAAGCTAAAAACCAAAAGAACTTTAGAAAAGCATAAAGTGCAATAAAAACATGTGATGATGTTATCATAAATACTATTTTTATTATTAAAATCATTCGGCAGCTGTTAGTTCTGCCTTCAAAACTTTGTTCTCTTCGGGCTTCCCTGGTGGCACAGTGGTTGAGAGTCCACCTGCCGATGCAGGTGACACGGGTTCGTGCCCTGGTCTGGGAAGATCCCACATGCCGCGGAGCAGCTGGGCCCGTGAGCCATGGCCACTGAGCCTGCACGTCCGGAGCCTGTGCTCCTCAACGGGAGAGGCCACAACAGTGAGAGGCCCGCGTACCGCAAAAAAATAAATAAATAAAAATTTAAGAAAAAAACAACTTTGTTCTCTTTGATAAACATCATTTAAGTATTTACTTTCTGGAACTCAAATAGCTATTTTTAAAAACTGTTTTACAAGTTTTTAAATTTTACTATTGAATAAACACTAGAATATATTCATTCAGTAATATGTGATTTGATTCATTCATTCCATAAATATGCAACAAGTATCTATTGTGCTCTAAGAGCTGAGCTTAGAGGATACAACTGTAACTTAAGCATTGTCCTTGGCATCTAGGAGCCCACCATCCTGGCAAACACATAATATTAACTTTTACCAATGAAAAAATCATGAGTAGAGGTTAGTGATTAGGAAATGTTTCTCCCAGGAGCCCATCAAGTCAAGGTGGAGTTAGGAATAGTTAATATCATCATTCATGACTTCTAAGAAGCTCTCCAGTTACAGGCCTCATCCTCAGGTCTTCAGGTATTTTTGGGACCCTGTCAGATTTGGTTGACTCCCTATCATGGTTGCCAAATTTCCTAGGCAGCTCTCTGCTTACAAATCCCCAACCTTCTGATCTGAGTTAGTAAGCATGTCACTAGGATGGGTTTATTTTTATTTTTTATTTTTGGCTGTGTTGGGTCTTTGTTGTTGTGTACAGGCTTTCTCTAGTTGAGGCGAGCGGGAACTACTCTTTGTTGCGGTGTGCAGGTTTCTCATTGCGGTGTCTTCTCTTTCTGCAGAGCACAGTCTCTAGGCACGTGGGCTTCAGTAGTTGTGGCACACAGCTCAGTAGTTGTGGCTCGCGGGCTCTAGAGAGCAGGCTCAGTAGTTGTGGTGCACGGGCTTAGTTGCTCCACGGCATGTGGGATCTTCCCGGACCAGGGCTCAAACCCGTGTCCCCTACATTGGCAGGCATATTCTCATCCACTGTGCCACCAGGGAAGTCCCACTAGGATGGGATTTGAAGTTGTTCTTCTCTCTGGCCCCTGATCTAGTTACTAGATGAGGATAAAATAATCAGCCATTATTTCCATGGGTCTGGAACCATGTTTAAGACAGGATACATCATGAAGGAATTGACCTGATTTGATATATAAAGAATGGCTATTTTCACACTTACCCCTCACTGAGTCCTTGTCTTGTGGCCCCTTTCTTTTTTATCCCTCACCATGATGTTTGTACATATTTTCCTCTACTATTTAATTACTCCTGTGAGAGCAGAGACCATTTATATTTGAGCCATCCCTCCCCACGGCACCAAGCATGGCACTTCATACACTGTAGACATTTAATATTTAGATAAATACAACTATTAAGAAAATTAATAACCTACCCAAATCTCCCGGCCTTTGGAATTATTGTGTACAATGTTAACATCCTTCTTCTTACACCTTGCCTTTGCGTTTTCTATATCTAAATCTTATCGGTCTTTCTGTCTCAGATAAAATTCAGGTAATCCATACAGCAAACACATCATTTCTCTAAACTTAGAAAGCACTTTGCTTTGTGCCAGGTACTGGCTAAGTGTTTCATATGTGTGCCAGGAACAGAACAATGTTAAGGTAGCACATGCTTTGTCTCTTTCATACTCCACCAGAGGGTTTGGCTTTATTCAAATTATAGCTCAAGAATCCAGAAACAGAAATCAGTATTCTTCATTTCACAGATGAGGAAAATAAAGCTCAGAGAGGTTAATGTATCTTGTCTGATGTCACACAGCTCCTAATATGGGAGGCAAGATACAAATCCAAGGCTGCTTTCCCAGGTCTGTGCTCTAAACCATTGTACTAAATTTATTCATTCCTGCTTTGTAACTAATATATATTTACCTGAAGTTCCAGAAGAGACCATGTTCTTTGAGTTCAGGTTCATGCATGATTTACCTCTACATCCCTCAAAGCACTTAGAACGTGGTCTTGTGTAGTAAGTGCTCAATAAATATCTTTGGAATTACTGTTTCATTTAAGCATTGACAATCAAAGACCTGCTTTCATATTGATTCCTGAGCCCCTTGGAGGATGGAAAAAAGTAAAGATGGTAGCCAAACTTGGCACTTCTCAAAGGAGAAGTAAAAATAATCCCTTCTGACATGACAGGGTGGAAAACTATGCTTTGAGAAGCAGCACTGGCTGGCAAATATAAGCTAGACTCTAGTCTATCAGAAATGATAAATTGGATATGCTAGTCTATGTGTTAGGTCTGATGCACAAGCATTAGGCAAAACTCCTGCAATTTGTTCTGATTAGTCTATGGTGATGTTTTTCTCTACTACGAGAAAGTGAAAGAATCTCCATTCCAATTTCTTAAGGTCACAAAAATACTAAAAGAAAATAGTGAAAGAGCTGAAAAGGCTGACACCAAATGTAAAACTAAAAGCAATGGGACTCTATAGAACAATGGGTGGGGGACAGGGAGAAAAAGATAATTGAGATTTTGTTTTAGGAAAACTTACTTGAAATAACACAACTTTCTCAAGCACAAGGTGTAAATGTGCACATAAAGTAGATGCTTCAGGATGCTTTATTGCTGAGAGTCACTTAGGGCCTTTGAAATAGCTATCTTTCCCTTCTGAACATTGACTCTGCTAGTTTTATTAATATAGTTTATTTCCTGTTTTATCATTTGTTTCATTTATCCAATAAACATTTATTGAGTGCCTACTATGTTCTAGGCTTTATGTTAGTATCTGGAGATACAGTGAGATTAAAAGTCCCTGTTCTCAAGGAGGTCATAGCTTAGCATGTGAAGACTTAAATATAATGAGGAAAGTACAATATAAGGGGATAAATGAAGTTTAAACTTATGTATATAAGCTGTATGGAGCATCAGTATTGCAGTAAATGGCAGATTTTTTTTGTTAATTTCTATTCTAGGCCACCATTGCCAATAATTATTTAAAAGTATGCTTACATGGCTCATTACTTTCCATTTTCATCTTTTAATACTTATTTTAAGTGTCATTAAGATTTGTAACTTTTTCATGTATCTAATATTTATGTTCATTACTTTGTCATACACACTGGGATCCACTCAGATTTGAGCATTCACTCATTTTTTCATTCAACAAAACTTTCTTGATTACTTTGTTGAATATGCACCGTGATTGAACGAGCTGAGGTATAAGGATGATAGTACACAATTCTTTCCCTCAGGAAGCTCATAGTCTAAAACTGCACAGTAGCCATCAGCCACATGTGGCTGGTTAAATTTTAATTTTAATCTATCAAAATTCAATAACATAAAAAAATTCATTTCTGCTGTAACAGCCACGTTTCAAGTGCTCAGTAGCCAATGCGGCTAGAGGCTCTTGTATTGAAAAATACAGAAAAAGTTTTATCATCACAGAAAGTTCTACTGAACAGTGCTGGTTTAGAATATGTGGGGAGGTTAGTAGAGGAGTTGGTAGGTTGATTATATAGAATCATGGCCTATGGAGAGAATTGTTAATAGATGTACAGAGTTGGACGCAAGGTTGAGGATCTGGAAAGGCTTCACAGAGGCAGAAATGTTTGGGTCTCAAAGGACAGAATCAAGTAAGTTCAAGGAGGCTTAAAACAGCACAATGTGTTCAGGGAGCTGTACAGCAGGGCCTCTGAATACAGCTAGGCAGGTTGTGCATGTAGCAATTCTAAAAGGTCCCACTTAAATCTTAGTTGTGCTACAGGCACCTGGCTGTGTATTATACTCATTCCTGTCTCTAGATCTATGATCACACCTTTCCTTGACTCTGAAGAGCTTTACATCTCCTCATGTCTCTTCACTCTGGACTTCACTTCATACCTAGCTCCTCCTGTAAGCCTTTTTCATCTTTCCATTCCCAACCCATAAAACCAAGCCTGAACTGTAGAACTTTGCAACATTGCATCCCAACAGCACTTTCATTCTGAGCTACAGGATAGAGCGTATGTACTAGCTTCCACAGTTCCTCACTGTTCTCACTGTTTGTATTGTCTTTTGTCTACATTTTAATGCCCAGGAAGGTAGGCAGTGCCCACGTGTCTGTTTCTTCTATTTCCTTCAGTGTAGTGCTCGGCATATAGGTAGATGCTCTGATTGACTGATACGGTAACTAATCATAAATCATTTTTGTTCGACTTCAAAAAGTATTGCATTTATAACCTGGTAAAGCACTCTAAAGTATTGGGGGTAAAAAAGATTAAAATGAGGGATAATATAGAAAAGTAATATTATAATTTTGGGGGGAAATAAATTACATATATTTAATTGTTATAGAAGAATTATGTGAAGTAACCTTGAGGTTAACACTTACATAATGTGACTCTATTCTTTACACTATAACTGCCCATCGATGTTTCTACTTACATTAATTTTGATTTAGTGCTTTTTGTTTGGAGTGAGATGTACAGAATACTTTTAAGTCATTTTACTTATTGTCAAGTTCCTTTCATATTAATGATGTAAGATTTCTGAGTAACAATAATTCTGATAATATAATTTATTCAGTGTAAATGGCAAGTAATCTTTTCATCTGTTTGACTGCTTATCACTATATCTAATATTTTTGACTTTTATATTTTTCTATTGAGAGGTGGTCTAAACGTGATCATTTATGTGGCTTTCTCAAGCGTTGCTATGAGGCATGATTTATTTTTATTCAGGATCCTCTTTGAATTGCTCCCTGACATTCAAGGTTGAGCTTCGCTTTCAACTGAAAAATAATAATTCATATATGTTGTCTATAAGCCCAGCCATGCCTTCTGTAAATAGGGGGAACATTGACTGTTCTCACCATGAGACCCTCATTTCAGTTCAATCCAATATCTGAGACACAACTTCCAGGACTTAGGCAAATAATAAGTGACCTGAAAATAAGGAGTATTTACACACTTTCCTGCCTTTTCTACTGATTTCTGGAGATGAGCTCAGATTTGGTAGGGTTTTTTAGGGCAGCTTAAATTACGAATGTCCTGTGCATGTGTGCGTGTGTGTGTGCATGTGCAAGAGAGCAGAGACAAGTGTAAGTGACAAATATCTGTCCTCCGTCTCCTGTTGCAGGGTGTCCTAGAATTTCCCTCCTCTACCTTCTTTCTCCTCCCCTTTCACCCCATTTTCTTCCTCCATATATTGAAAACTCATCTCAGTATGTATTGGTTTTGTTTATTAGTGCTATTATAAATTATTTTTTAGTAAGTGAAGGTATTTAAATAAGTAACTAGTTGGGATTTATTCATTCATTCATTCTCTTAGCCAATGGTTATTGAAGCACCTTCGTTATTTTGAACAAAGTCTTATAGGTAGAAAATGCAAAGAAAGATGAGATTCAGATCCTTCCAAATAGAGGCTCATATGGGAGCAATGGCATCAGTGGAAATAAACAGAAGAATGCAATCATGTGTTTTGTGCTGTGGAACTAAAAGGGGCACTGAGATACCTAATTCTGCCTTACAAGACAGACAGGATAGACAATGGGGCAGGGCTTTCCAGACAAAGGCAGCAGCCTGTGAAAAGCAGAGGTAAGAAAGCATGAGGTAAAGGCTGGCAAACACAGGTTATGTGCGGTGGAAGTGGTGGAAAGTGAGGCTAGAGAGCTGGGCACTGCTCCTGGGGGACAGATCTTAAAGTCTGGAATTTATATGGCAGGTGATGGGAAGACACTACAGGGCTTTAAGCCTATGAGTGGCAACATCAGATTTGGATTTTATAAAGATCTTTCTGAGTGTACTTTAGAGGACAAATAAGAATGGAGTTGGGAAGAAGAGAAGGCGTGCTGCGGATATTCATTGGCTTTAAAGAGGAGATGAGAAGTGAGCCAAGTCAAAAACTGATTGGAGGACTTCCCTGGTGGCACAGTGGTTGAGAGTCCGCCTGCTGATGCAGGGGACGCGGGTTCGTGCCCCGTCCCGGGAAGATCCCACATGCCGCAGAGCGGCTGGGCCCGTGAGCCATGGTCATTGAGCCTGCGCATCCGGGGCCTGTGCTCCGCAACGGGAGAGGCCACAACAGTGAGGGGCCCGCGTACCGAAAGAAAAAAAAAAAAAAGATTGGAATAGGGCACAGACTTGCATCTTATCAGCTTACATTCTTCTCTCAACCTGGAGACTTTCTCATTCTATCTCCTGCTGCCTCTGAACTCTGCCTGTCCTTAGAATCTTCATTGTAAGGCCACCCTAAGTCACTTAATGGATTTTACTGTCTTTCTACTGAAAGGATGGTGCACAGGTCAGCGACACCAGCATCACCTGGCAACTTATTGGAAATGCAAAATCTCAGGCATCACCCATGACCTACCGAATCTGTATTTCAGTAAGACCTCCAAGTGATTTGCATGCATGACGCACTTTAAGAAGCACTTTCTTATGGTTCTCCATACCCACATGACAGTGTTTTGGGAGTAGAGTGGCAGTTTCTATGCTCTGCTTCTTCTGACTCCCCCAAAGCACATAACAGGGCATATTGTTGGTGGGTAGCAGGTATTTGCTGGTTGATTTATTTTCAGAATAAGAGGGTTACTTTAAACAATTCAGCCATTTCAATTTAATAGACATTTATTGCAACTGGGAGACCAGTTAAGGGGTTATTGCAATATTGTCCAGGTGAAAAATGAGGTACTGCATTAGGGCAATGTTAGTAGAGATAAGGGAAAATAAATATTTTGAAGGAAACACTGGTAGGTTCTGCTAATTACAGATATGAAAAGTGAAGGTGAGAGGAAGTACAAGACATATGGTGAGGTGAATATAATCACTTACTGATTTTACTGGCCAACTGAAGACTGGATGAGATCCCAAGTTTATTCAGAGCCATTCTTTCTACATTTTTCTATTTGTATTTTTCCCAGTCAACAAATAGTTATTGAGTCAGTGCCTTCCAGAAGGCAGGCTCTTTTCTAGGTGTTGTAGATAAAAAGGCTTATCCTATATTATTTGGTCTTTGCCCTCAAGGAATTTACAGTCCAGTGGAGGAGACAGAAAAACAAACTGACAACTGAAATAGAATGAAGTAAGTGCTATGATAAAGGTAACAGCAATGGGCTGGTGGCCCTGAGGAGGAATATTTAATCTCGATTTGGGATGCATGATTTCAGAAAATGCTTCTCAGAAGAGGGGACTTCCCCAATGAGCCATCAAGACCTAATAAATAGCCAGGTATATGTGCATATGTTCAGTGGATAAGATGGGAGGGTGGTGTGGACTCCCAGAACACAAAGGAAACCATGCAGAGAAGGGCTGTGAGAGAGTGAGCACAGAGGGTTTATTCAGTAAATTTATGTTGTTCCATGTGGCAGCAGTATGCTGTGTCAAGAGGAGGTTTGCTATATTGAAAAATACAGGTAAATAATGTTATGAAGTATCACTCATCTGGTTATTACAGATCAAGGTACACAGTAATTTCTTGCAAACCATGCCTCTCACATGAAAAACACGGCAACTTAGTGATATCCTTGCTCCTCATCTGCAAGGAAATAAATCAAATATAAATTTGTTTTCTCTGCAAGCCAATCTCTTGTTAGACTCTTGCTGATCTTTCAAAACCATTTAAATACCTCTTTTTTTTAAAAAAAGAAGTTAAATCATATTCTTTCTCCCTTTTCCATAGTTCCCAAGTTTTTTGTACCTCAAAATTCATAGGCTTTCTCTTTCTTATAGTCTGAATCTTCTACTTGCTTATGATCTCCAGGAAGTAAGGAATATTTTCTTATTTATTTTTATAAACATCACAGTCATTGACATCATGCTTGGTACAGAGTAGGCACTCAGAGAATAGATGTATTATCTCAGACAAATTAACTAGATTCTTAATTATTGAATGAGGCAGATAATTGATGAAGGTGAGATTTACCATCTTTACAGGAATAAAATTAAAAGTGAGCTTTTCCCACATTTGCTTTATATGTATAAATCATCAGTAACTTAACAATAGGCTTTAAGGGGCAAAGGACTAACACCTTTGCCCCTTCATTAAAGCCATTTGTACCCTGTAAAATATTTCTGACCACCACATCTGCTTTTGCTATAATGGCATGACATTTCTCTATAAACAGTTCAAAAATAAACTTGCACTTGTTAATTTTCTTTGTTAGCTAAATGCAACCATTCAGCTAGGTCAAATTCTCACGAAAATTGGACAACACATTGTAAGGAAAGAGAAAGAAAGAGTGATAAAGCTGCAAACTTTCCTTCAGTTACTGGTGGTTTCTTCTTGTGAGGGAATGATTGCCCGCGATACTAGTGTTCTTGATATTTTACTCTCATCTCCCTAATGTATGGTAAAAGGCACTCTCACTTTTGCATTGTGTTTAATTTTTCTTTCATCTCTAACTCTTCTTTGACTTTTTTGCCTCCTTACTAAATTGAAAGAAAGGGGCTGCGTTCTTTTCATATAGAAATGGTGGCAGGGGGCATAAATGGTTCTTGACAGCTCTTTTATTTTATTTTATTAAAGGAAAATAGATGATCTCACTGAATCAACTTGGGATTATATTGCTATAATTCTGTCACTGTTTTGGAAAGAATGTCCCTCCCAATCCATAGCATCATAAGTGATTAACTATGAGTGCAGATAAAAACTTCACTAGGTGACTTCTACAGGAGGAGGTCACACATTATAAGAAGGTGTTGGAGGGTGGCCTTGTGGGTGTTGCCCCTTAGAAATGGATTTCAAATTAAAATTCTCTTCTTAAACTATTAAGGATCTTGTGAGAAAGCTGAGATCACATTTGGATAGCAGTCTTCGGGTAATAACCCCAGAAGTGTTCCATCTCACTAGAGTTGAAATATACCCATTTGTCTAAAGCAGTGTAACTACTCTGGTTTTGCCACAGACTCTGCATTGCCCTCCTTCCTCTCAAGGGTTGACACGGTATTCTTTAAAAATCAACAAAATAAATGTTTTAAGTTTAAAGTACATTTATACCATACTAAACTTTCTTCTTGCCAACAGCTAACAAATAATCTTAAGGTGGCATGATCTCAGTTGGGGAGACTAAAACAATCTACTTGATACTTGACCCTGACTATGTATACAGCAGAAACTGTCTGAATACTGATGTTTTTCATTATTCTATTGCAACACTCCAATATATTTTCTCTCCCACTGCACCCATCACTTTCTCAAATACACATATTCAACTTTACCTACCCAAGTCTTTTCTGCAACTTATGTTTCTAAATAATCTTGTAGGTACACATAGACCTTAGAATCTCATTTATTCTTCATAATGAAGACAACAAGGTAACTGATATATAGCCAAAAACTCAATATCATCCTATCTAAGCTTTAATAGTTTAAAATACTATTCTTTTATGAGGCAAGCAATTTATTTTAAAATAAATACGGCATTTCTTATATCATAATCTTGGCCCTGCATTTGTTGAATATTTGAGGAATCTATGACAACCTTTAGTTTATCACTATGGTTATCATAATTTCACTACTAATAATAAACTACTGACTTTAAAAAATAATCTGAAAAACAATGATATGGTAGTTGAAATGAGTTTGAATTGCATATACTTTATACTCTCCCCAGATCTATTACAGAATTGTTTTATAACCTTGGGAAAGTCACTGAAACTCTCAATATTTCTATTCTCATCTCTTTAAAATAAAGATAATAACTTCACCTTATCATCTACTTCAGTGATGAAGGTGTGAAGACTCATAACCACAAAAAGCACATCAGGCTTTATGAAAGCCAAACTCAGGATAAATATAAAGTATTTTTGAGAAAGAGCACATGAAGAGTTTGTAAGTACAAAAATAAAGTTTTTATAAAGTGTCTTGGAAAAAGAAAATACATAGAGCAAATAAATCATATCTCGATATTCATTTTCTAAGGTATTTCTGTGTCCACCATATCCCCTGCATTATCAGTTCAGTTGAAGGAACTGAGGAAATTTTTACATAGCTGCATTTAGCATTCAGCTATGGCTTCCCATTGCTAGGCAGTGAAATACTCATCTTCTACTTTAAGCACCGGATTTATTGCTCTCAATGGAAGATTTGCATTTGTTCTAAGATTACAAATAACGATTAAGCCAAAGCAATTACTCTTAACCTCAATTTGTAGCTCTTGCTTGCATCAGGGCACTTTCATCTGTTCCATTTCATTTCTTTTCTTCTTTTAGGATTAAAAATAATAAATTTTATGTATTTATTTATTTTTTTACATCTTTATTGGAGTATAATTGTTTTACAATGTTGTGATCTGTTCCATTTATTTTCATTCTCATTTTGGCCTGGTGGTATTTCTAAATAAATCAATCATAGTAGACATTGGAACAGGTCTATTGAATAACAGCTAGGCTGACTACACACATTGTGTGAAGAATGGAGAATATTATAACTATAATTCAAGTAAAAAAAGAAAGTATACTTCAGGGGTCAGTTATCTGAATAAACCAAGGGAAAAATCTTTTGCCCTAGATTAGCTAGGTAGTTTATTCTTCTTTCCACTTATTCTTGTGAGTACAGAGATAGCACTTTAAGTGGCAAATATAAAACAAATAATGTACTGCCTGCTTTATAAATAATTTGTTAATACCTTACATAGTATGTAGAGCTTTCTTTATCAACAACCATAATTGGTAGAAGTCACTAATGACTATAATAATTGTTAATCTTCATCATGAATTTCCTACCACGTCAGGCACTATTAAGCCCATTACCTTCTTTTATACCTATTTTTCAGATGAGAAAACTGAGGCAAAGGGAGATTAAAGAACTTGCCCGAATTCATGAAACTAGTGTGTGGCAGAGCTTAGAATTCATCTTGGGCCTGACTCTGGAGCCTGTGTTCTCCTCACTTTACTCTTCTACTTTCCCAGGATGAGCCAAATACCTCACCAAGCAGTGTTGTTGTCTGAAATGTTATTATGTCATGGTTAAAGACTGATTGCAACATGAAGAATAAAGCAAAAGTTTATTAATTGTGACTATGCTTTTACATCTACTCTCTAGACTAATATTTCTCAGGAATATAACACAATGAAAGGTTATGAGTAAATGATATTTTGACTGTATGGAAGTATATTAAATTAAAAATCTTGCACTTTTAAAATATTGAGACTTGTTAATAAAAGAACCATCTCTTACTTGATATCCAAATGATTTGTCCTTAACTATAAAACTGAAAAGAATTGTGTTCCATAAATTTCAGTAATGTTCTCCCTTGCTGAAGACAGTGCCTTGTACTTAGTTATTTCTTCATATTTATCACATATAGTATATATATATATATATATATATATATATATATATATATATATATATATATATAATAATCAATAATGGAGCTTATGAACAAAGGAGTCAAAGAGAATTTATCACCAGTCAATATGGCCACTCCTAATCATAATATAAATGAATGTTTCTCAGTAGATATTAAAATTGTATACTCATTTATTTTTAAAGTAGCTTTTTAAAACCAAAAACTATAAAATATGTACTGTAGGAAACGGGAGAAATGAAATGTAAAAAGTAGGAAAAAATCACCCACAATACCCTCAGTTGGAGAAAAATGATGAATTGATACATTTCCTTCTAAATCTTTCCCATGAATATTTTTGTTATTGAAGTAGAGTGTCTATATAACCAAAAATTCTTAAATAATTTCCAAATTTTCGGTATAGTGCACAGTTAAATTACAAGAGTATATTTTTCTAAATTATTTCTATGATGTCCAATAGCATCATTTCAAATTAAATATTTATAGCTTGTCAAGTTGTAAAAATCTCCTACTCTAGGGTTGACTAGATAACTCTTTACTTGATGTGTTCCATAAAATTTAGCACTGGGCAGTTAAAAGATTGCATGGATTAATTTTGAGTCATCAAAACTAAGGCAACTTTCAGTTGAGGCAAGACATACACATTATTAGGAACTCTCCTTTCTGTCTGTATGTTATGCATATAAATTATGGCCAAATGTTATTAACTGTGAGTGTGCATGAGTGTCTGAATAATTGCATGTGCACACTCGCATTTAAAGATGTATGCTTTTGATTTTTAGGTCCAATTAAAATGATGTTACTGGCCTCTGTTCTTTTCCCTTTGGATAGCCAATCTATATCACAAAGTCATTATTCACTGTTCCTTCACTATTTTGCACTTGAACAGGCAAAACAATTTATAATCTTTCTAAAAAAAAAAAATTCAGAATACTAAGCTGTTATGGCTTTCTCCTTCCCAAGGAGGCAGTCTGTTCAGTAAAGAAAGGGATCTTAAAGCTGATGGCCTGCAGAAAAGCTGTTTACTATAAACGCAAAGTCCTGTTTTTCCATACACCATAGTTGGAAATTTTAAAATGCCTCTAGTGATTTATCTTATTTATATCTGTGTACAACTAGAGTTAACTTAAGACAGTTTTAAACATCGTTTGAAAAATTTTATTGTAAAAATTCTGAATGGTTGTGTAGGTAACAGAATTAGGAAAATTCTTATTTGACTGTTTTCTATATTTACTTGATATAAATATATTTAATGAGTCTTTACTAGGGTACTGTAAGGTAAAAGGTGAAGGGTATTTTGCACTTAAAAATATACAATTTCATTTTCCTATTTCCTAACATGACTTGTAAACTACATCGTAAAATACAATATTCAACAAAACTGATTTCAGAGCCAGAAATTTGACACCAGAACAGAGCTCATGGATGTGTGTTAAGTACAAAACCCTCTTGATAATGTATTCCTTGACCTGTTTGTGGATGTGGATGTGGTTTTAATAGAGAAAACATATGCTGAGTGCGGTGAATGGGAAAGACAAATCTCATGTTTTCACCACAGGTGGGAAAAGAGAAATATTACAAAGATTTTTCATTGGCAATCACTCCAGTGATAAGCATGGCAGAGTTGTTCAGAATGCATTATAATATCTCTAGCATGGAGCCACCCATGATTGGTGCAGCTCTTTATTGTACTAGGATTGCATTACTTTGGGCAAGTCTTTTAACCTCCTCTGAGTCTCGTTTTCCTCACTCTGAAAATGCTGAAGATTTGTGGTCCCTCACAAATAATTTAAAATAATTAAGTATTGAAGCACTTTATAAATGCTAATACCTTCTGCACATGTGAGGTAGAGGGGTTAGTAGATACCACAGGGTTCCGGGAGTGGAATTTTAATGATAATCTTCCATGCAATATCCATGTCACTAAAGTAGTGGGTGGGTATTTTAAAGATCAGAAGAGCTTTGAAAAGAGATATTTGGCATAATAGAGAAAGCCTTGGGAAAACTCTTGACATCCAAAGATCCAAATATCCAAGTTTAAACCCTATCTAAGGATTACATTAGAATTTGGAGTCTAGAAAGTAAATTAGGAAGATGTTATTATATTGACCAGAATGATGAATAATTTGGCATAGAAATAAAAGTTTGGGAGAAGAATGACAGAATTGACTTACTGTCACCCAAGCTGGTGACCCTGACATGTGGAATGTGAGCTTCTCAAGGCCACAAAACTTGGAGTGAGAGGTGAGCAAATTGGTGACAAGGAGAGTCCTGGGACTATGAAAGAAGAAGTCAATTGATGTAACTAAATGTTTCAAGTTTGGGAGTAATGTCGTACCTGAAAATTCAAAATCGTGAAGTAAAATATGATTTGAGGTAGTGGTATTATGAGAGCTCTGAAAAATGCTTATGAATTCACTTTACCCAATTTTATTAGTGGCCTTAGAAAAAAATTAAAGACTTTAGTTTTTCAACATAAAAGATCTCTTTAAAACACTAAATGAGTTATTAGAAAAGGGTCAAAACTAGTTTACAAGCTTATATTCCAAATCAGTGTTCTCTTTGCCCATAGCATAGTGTGCCGCTATTTATTTTTAATGAGCAAATCCTACAGTTGGAAAATGATGCAGAGGGGGGCATATTCAGGATAAGAGATATAACAGACTTTGTCCTAAAACTCACTTTGTTCATGATGCTATTTAATTTAGGAACAAAATAGAGCAGTGTAGGCAAATTAAAATACACATTAACTCTTGCAAAGTTCATGTTTTTCATACAACTCTCTAATGACAATCAATAAGAGACATCTGATTTTAAATTATTTTTCATAGGGTTGTATATTTATTGAATTTGCTTGCAAAAACATTTGACTTTATTATTCTAAAAAACATGATGTTACTATATTTTTCAAACTGATTTCTTTAGAAAAAGAAAGAAATTAACTTAGAGATTTAATCATATAATTGTCTACCTATTCTTCCAACAAACTTATTAAAACCTACTAAATGTCAAGTGTCAAGTAAATGGATAACAGGACTCATGATTGCTTTTCCTTAATACGAATGTAAATTTTTATTTCACGTTTTTCATGGATAAATATGTAAACAGATATATTTAAGTTTAGTGACAAATCTGTTACCCAATAAGGATCCAAAATGCAGAAAATAGTTAATTAAACATTTGGGTTAATAGAGCAATAGCATACATATGTAATACATTACTGAAGAACCAAAGTTCACGTATTATAAAACCTATTCTGATATTACTTAAATCTTTTCCTTAATTCAGATGATCCAAAGTCTCTTCAAGATGTTGCTGAATATGGTGGTCACTGTTATGCACATTATCTGGTATCATCATTTTAAAACAAAAAGAAAATTCCATCTTGCGAGCTAGAAAACTTTGGTGGCTACTCTCACGTGTATATAATTCAAACTAGAGCTGGAAGGTATAGTGAATTTTCCTACTCATCTATACCCTTTCAAACCATTATTTCTTTCATTAGGACTAAAACAATTTATGAAAGAGGCCTGTCTGAAACATTTTCTTTTCTGTCAGCCTCTGGGCTGATGATGTAATACAATAATCCATCATGGAGCCAGGGAGCCCTGCTGATGGATTACAGCAGTGGATCATCCACCTGCTGCTCTGCTCTGTAATACACCATTACTGGGGCACAAAAGCAAAGTAGCTTTGAAAGAAGTAAAGATTCCAGGAAAAGCACCATTTGGATTTTATTTTTCAATCTCAAAAGATAGTATTAAAGGTTATAGGAGGTGAGAAATGTTGATGGGCAAATTGAACAAAAGTTAAAGTTATCACAAAAAAGAAAACAAAGTTTTCTAGGTTCTGATTCATATGGAAATTCACTTTATATATTAAAGAAGCAACGTAAGTTTGATTAGAGAGCTTAGAAATAACTATGGGTAGTGAATGATGATCTCGTGAAAGAAGGAAAAAGAAAAAAATTAACTTCCTAACCTTCGGAAGAAGGTTGGTATTATCCCCAGTCCTATCTAGAAAATATTCTAGTCTAATAGATAGTGGTGTCCTGTAGTTAGTAATAATCTTAATACAAATAGCACTTAATGAGAATTCTCTTTGTAAGGTTTAATCTCATCTGTTCTCCACTATAAAATGTAGATTCAAGGAACTTTCTTAAAACACATGGCTAGCAAATGGTGGGGAAAAGATGTAAATCTAAGTCTCTGGATTTTAAAACCAGTGTGGTAGAGTACAAAGAGAATAGATCTGTATATATCTTCCTCTTAGGATTGGGTGTCAATAAAAAAATGATAATTCATATACCTAATCCTGTGCCTGACAAAGAACAGCCGAAAAATTAAAGTGATTTATTTTCTTTCCTTTCCCTCATCCTCATGTAATCAGATGCCTCTGCCTTGAATTATAGGCTATTGTAACATCCTCAATGTTAACCCATGGAGAGTTTGCATATTGACAAGATGGCAGAAGAGCCATTAGAATGCTTTAAACTCGTCATGTTTCTTAGTGCAAATCCCTAATCAGGATCCATAGCAATTTTATCATTGAGGACAATCCAATCGTTTATTTGGAAAATAATGAAGTAAAATTTTGAAGAATGAATACAAAATCTTGAGTAAATTCAATAAACCAATCATGCGATACAGAACTGGACATAATTCAGTTGATAGCAGTTGATATTAAAAAGTAGAACAAAAATATTTGTCTTATAGATTACTTTCTTAATGAATGAAAAACTATGAAGCAGTTGCTCTGGAAGTTAACGAAATGGGAACAGCTTTTGATTAGAGTTTATAGTCCTGTCAAACTCAATCCATACCTGGATTACTTGGTGTGGATCTGGATGTTTCATTTTGACAAACTAAAGAATGATGTCAGAGTCCGGAAGCCATCTCATGTTAGTAAGGCACAGAAAAATTGACTACATAGAGCCAGGAGAAGGGGGGAAAAAAAGCTCTAAAAAGAACATGAGAGTTCTAATTTCTATTTGTGGGTGAGGGGTACAGGGTAATCATGTTTATATTTCTCAAAAGTCATAGCTAGAACACATAGTATGAGATACTGGGGGGACAGATTTTTCCTCAATTTAGATACTAAATTGTCCTGAAATAGGTTCTGCTGCTTTTTTACAGGACTACTGAGGTAATTGTTGAACTACATGCTGGAAGATTCCTGTATTGGATGTAGATTTGGATCAGTCCTCTAAGCCCTTCCAACCCTGGAATTCTTGATTTTGTGGAAGCAGATGGAAGCTGAGGCTCACAATGATGAAAATCTTGAGTCACACTGACACAGCCTTTTATGTTACAAAATATTTTTGGTGTTTTGTCAAAATCGGCAATATTTGTGGGAGTGTTTTCCGCGGTTTATAATGTGGCAGAAAAAAATTGAGAACTTCTGGTCTAATCTGTAGGCCTTGTTTATTAGGAAACAAGGAAAATTAAAGAAGGAAAATTAAGGAAAATTTAAAAAGACAATTAGAGCTCCAGTGCTTTTTAAAAATTGGTATAGTATAGCATTACTTTCTTTTATTTGAAACTGTAACATAAAAGAGACAGCCCATAGAAATGAAAATATCTCAGGCTTGTATTTGTGCTAATATTAATCAACAGGCTCAAGAAATTTTATGGAGAACAGAAATGAAGAAAATTTGGAAACTTCCCATATTAAGCACTCAAAGTCTCCCTAAACACATAGTGAATCTTGGTCAGTGGCTATTAAACATCCTGAACTTCTCAACAGTAGAAGGAATACTTGACATCCTGTGCATATAGTCAGAGGGGAAGTGATAAATCAGTCATTCCTTAATTTCCCTTAAAAGTACTATTGGGTAGCATAGGATATCACTGTTTTTCATTATAACTTAATAAGAATTCACCATTTTTTAATGTCTCTGGTGTTTCTTCATTTATTTTTAAATACTAGTAATATGCTTTCATTTTTTATTGTGGAAGACTTTAAATAATAATTAAAGTCCACTTGTGTATCTGCTATAACACATATAACTCAACTGAAATTACAACAGTATAAACAGTTATGGCCAAGTAATCACATCCCAGTCAATGACAATCACATCAAAACTGCTGTCTGGCTCATAGTGATTGTAAGGTGACATCAACTCTTAGAATTGAGTCAAAATATAGGGGGAAAAGTGTCTTTGTATTGATGAAATGTGACATATGGAGGGAAATTGAGCCTGGCATATTCCTCATGTGCCTCAAACTATTTTATGTAAAGGTACAAATATTCAATGGCAATCAACTCTTCTTAATAGATTGTTATTTTAATGCCAAGCACTTGATCAATGCAAAGAAAAATATACTATAATAAAAATAAAAACAATTAAAATTTATAAGCTTATTTTTAAAAATTCAAAATGAAAATCTCTTTCTGTGGTTTAGAAATCTGTTCATCAGAAAATTAGTCCTATTTACTTAAGATCTTACTACAATCAAGATAGTTGAAATTTCTAAGCAGTATGCACAGTGCTGAAATTAATATTATATTTCTTTATTATTTAGCTCTTCAGTTTTTTGCACAAAGTTCCTAAGTAGAAAAAAGTAACTTCAGTAGATACTATGCTCTTTTCCCACAAGTTTTCTGGATTCTAAATAATGTCAATTCAATAACAAAAACTTACTTTATAATACTTTACTTTAAAAATTATATTAAAACTTAATTATGTACAGAGAGGAGTAGTTGCTAAGTATTTACCAATTAAATAGTGATTATAATAAAAATTGGCTAATACTTGTTAGAAGTTAATATTACTTCTTAATCAACCTGTAACTAATATATTGATCATATTCACTGCAGAAATTTGTCAATGAAGTGAAACATTTAATTGAACCCTATTTTTGGTATTGTTCTCTCATATTTTTCCACCAAAGAACTTTGGGGTAAAATTAAGTTTAGTGTTTTTTTTCAGTTGATTTAAACTAACAAACAAACAAATAAGGAACAGTTCACTCATTTCTTCTACTCCCCACCCTTTACTACTGGCAACAAGCAATCCTTTCTCTGTATCTATGATCTTGTTTTTGTTTTTTACATTTAATTGTAGGAGAGATCATATGGTATGTGGTATTTGTTTTTCTGTCTTCTGACTTACTTCACTTAGCATAATGCTTTTGAGGGCCAACCATGTTGTTGCAAATGACAAGATTTCATTCCTTTTTATGGCTGAATAATATATATATGTATTATATATCTCACAATTTCTTTATCCAGTCATTTATTGATGGATACTTAGGTTGTTTCTGTATCTTGGTTGCTGCAATGAACATGGAGGTGCATAGGTGCATATATCTTTTCAAGTTAATATTTCTGTTTTCTTCAGATAACTACCCAGAAGTTGAATTGCTGGATCATATGGTAGTTCTATTTTTAATTTTTTGAGGAACCCCTATAGTATTTTCTCTAGTGGCTGCACCAATTTACATTCCCACTAATAGTGCACAAGGGTATCCTTTTCTCCGCATCCTCACCAACACTTGTTATTTCTTATCTTTTAGATAATAGCTATTCTAACAGGTGTGAGGTGATATCTCATCAGGGTTTTGACTTACATTTCCCTAATGATTAATGATGCTGAGCATCTTTCTGTCTACCTGTTAGCCACCTGTATATCTTGTTTGGAAAAATGTCTATTCAGATCTTCTGTCAACTTTTTAATTGGATTGTCATTTTTTTTATTTTTTGGATATTGAGTTTTATTATATATTTTGGATATTTATATATATTTTTATATATTTTGGATATTTAAATCAGCCATTTGGATATCTGTTGATATATATTTTGCAAATACTTCTCCCATTCAGTAGGTTGCTTTTTCTTTCTGTTGATAGTTTCCTTTGTTGTGCAGAAGCTTTTTAGTTTGCATTATCCCCAGTTGGTTAACAGTTTTGCTTTTCTTGCTTCTGCTTTTGGTATCCTATTAAAAAAAATTGTCACCAAGACCTATGTCAAGGAGATTACCACTTATGTTTTCTTCTAGGAGGTTTGTGGTTTCGAGTCTCTGTACAAGTTTTTAATCCATTTTGAGTTAATTTTTGTGTATGGTGTAAGGCAATGGTCAAGTTTCATTCTTTTGCATGTTGTTGTCCAGTTTTTCCAACACCATTTATTTGAGACTGTCCTTTCTCTGTTGGATATTCTTGGCTCCTCTGTCATATATTAATTGACCATATATGTGTGGGTTTATTTCTGGGGTCTCTATTCTGTTTCATTGATCTATGTGTCTGTTTTTACACTGATACCATACTGCTTTGATTACTATAGTTTTGTAATATAGCTTGAAATCAGGAAGTGTAATGCTTTCAGCTTTATTTTTCTTTCTCAAGATTGCTTTGGCTATTTGAGGTCTTTAGGGGTTCCATACAAATTTTAGGATTATTTGTTCTATTTCTATGAAAAATGCAATTGAAATTTTGATAGGGGTTGAACTGACTCTGTACATTGCTTTGGGTAGTATGGACATTTTAACAATATTAAATTTTCTATCCCATGAACATGGAATATTTTTTTCATTTATTTTTGTCTTCTTCAATTTCTTTCATCAATGTCTTATAGTTTTCAATATACAGGTCTTTCACATCCTTGGTTAAATTTATTCCAAGATATTTTATTATTTTTGAAGCAATTGTAAATGGAACTATTTTCTTTATTTCTCTTTCTGATATTTCTTTTTATTTCAGTGTATAGAAACACAACAGATTTTTTGGTTTTGGTTTTGTATCCTGTAACATTATGAATGCCTTTATTAGTTCTAAGAGTTTTTCCTCTCTACATGCTTTTCATTGTAGAGCATGCTGTCATGTGGTGGGCTGGTTATAAATGGCTTTTCTTATGTTGAGGTATGTTCCCTCTATACCTGCTTTATTGAGAGTTTTTATTATAAATAGATGTTTTTGTCAAATTCTTTTTCTGCATGTATTGAGATGATCATATGTGTTTTTATCCTTCATTTTGTTAATATGGTATATAACATTGACTAATTTGTGGATGTTGAATCATTCTTGCATCCCTGAAATAAATCTTAGTTGATCATGATGTATGATCCTTTTAAAATATTGTTGAATTCAGCTTGTTAATATTTTGTTAAGGATTTTTGCATCTATGCTCATCAGGGATAGTTACCTATAATTTTCTTTTCCTGTCATATACTTGTCTGGTTTTGGTATCAAGGTAATACTGGCCTCATAAAATGAACTTCCCTCTTCTTCTACTTTTTGGAAGACCTTGAGAAGGATTTGTATTAATTATTCTTTGAGCGTTTGTTAGAAATCACCAGTGAAGTCATATGGTCCTGGACTTTTGTTTGTTGGGAGGTTTTTGATTACTGATTCAATCTCCTTACTAGTAATTTGTCTGTTCAGATTTTCTATTTCATCATGATTCAATCTGGTAGCTTGTATGTTTCTAGGAATTTATCCACTTCTTATAGATTGTCCAATTTGTTGGCATATAATTGTTCATAGTAGTCTATTATGATCCTTTGCATTTCTGTAGTATCAGTTGTAACACCTCTTCTTTCTGAAATGACTTTTATACAAGCACACATAAACACACATTTATTGAGCACATAGTAGATATTCAATAAATATTTCCCTTTCTTGATTTCCTCCAGAAGCTTCTGGTAGACACTGCCTAAAACTATGTGGAAGCCAAAAGATAATATTTTCCTTCCTAAGTAAATATTTTACTTCTGACATATGAAAATCTGCCAGTGAGTAACAGTTTTCAGGTGAATTGTTTTAGTTGTTATTGAATTTCTAAACTATGATCCATGAGCATGAATATTATTCATACAGTTTTCCATCACAGATTTGGAATTGCTTTCACAATACTTTACTCAACTGAATAGGAAAAGGGAAAGATAAAGAAAACACAAAAATCTACATTATCAGGTTGTTTAAAAATTGGTCACTATTTGTTCCATAAAAATAGAAGTGACAAAATATATATGTAAAGGAAGTACTACAGTTGACATTTAGTTATGTTAACCCATTAAAGACACACTAATCTTTAGTTTTCTCGTGTTGTCACATTGATTCAAGAATGGAACTATAAATAACACTAAATAGAATTTTATCCTAACAACTGATTAAAACCCAGAGATATTTCAGTTAAAATGTAGCATAACAATACAATTCCACATAGGACTTTATATTCTACAAAGTACATTCACAAATATTCTCATTTAATGGCTAGATAAAAAGAGAAATACATTGCAGTGAGCAGGAGTATTTGGTGTGAAGATGCTGATGTAGGATGTTGTGTTTCCAAGACCTTGGAAGAAGATCACCTGGAGAAGGTAATCTGATAATGTTGTATAGAAAGACTGGATGGGAGGAAGAGTTGGAACTGGGCTACTAATGCTACAGCAGACATATGATGTGGTGAGGTCTGGCCCAGACTGGTGGCAGTAACATCAGGAACAAATGTAATTACAAAAGTAGAAATAATCAGATGTGTTTGCCTAGAGGTAGAAGTAGGAATGAAGTGACAGGAGAACAAGAGAGAAAGTTGAGGATCACTCTAAGAAATTGAACCTATGTGGCTAAGAATATGACATAATCACGGAGAGTAGTAGGAAAATAACAGGAAGGGAAAATGGTTTTGAAGAATTATTTGATATTAAAAAGTAATAATAGCAGCTCTCATACAAAACTTACTACCTGCCAAACATTTTTCTTAAGTGCTTTAAATTTATTAGCAAACTTAATCCTCAAAAACTTTATGTACAGACAGCCAAGTTGACATGATTTCAGTGAAGTTAGAAGTGCAAAAATTGTTGTTCTGGAATTTGACACTGACTGCCCAAAATAAACCATTTTCAGTTCTTCAGATGCCATTGTTAAAGGTGTATATTATATTGATCTGTTTGGAAGTGAGATAGCATCACACTACTTGTAGGGTCAAGCATGAAGTTTAGGAAGGAGATGGGGATAAATATTTCGAGAAAAAAGCAAAAAAAAAATGTTCACTTAAGGTATTATGCTTTGCAGTCATCTCCTCCAAAATACTTCACAAAAGTATAAGAATGAATATGGAGAAATGAGATATCAGCAAATCAAGTAAACCTCTTGTGGAAAAACAAATGTTATATTAAAAAGATGTTCTTCAACCTCGATTTTATTATAAATAAGGTATACAGTGGTGGAGGAGGCCAAACAATTTTACCAATAGAAACAATATTTAAATAACTGATTACTATAATTAAATGTAAAAAAATATATTTTTCCTTCTGTCTTTCCTTTTTTTGGAGGGATGGAAATACTGAAGTACTTGGGAGAAAGAGACAATCAGGATCTACAGGTCTACAATGTTCTCACAAATGGCTCAGATAAAAAATGAGAGAGAGAATGCCAATGTGATAAAATATTAACATTTGAAAAATCTTGATGAAGTTTTTTGTATAATTCTTATGACGCTTCTGTAAGTTTGAAATTATTTATGAAGAGAAGTTGAAAAAGAAAAACAAGTAATGGATTCTGTTTGTAGAGCCTGTGCTTGTGTGTGCATGTATCTATTTGGGGGTTCTGGAGCTAGGTGAAAGGAAAAGAATCCATGCTAACAATCAGGGAATAAACGGAATATATGCTTTGCATGAAAAAGAAAATCCCACAAGAAATTGATTTCATCTGTTCCATTCTAAGTACTTATGAAATGATATTGCTATGGTTGTAACACTGCATCTAAGAGAATGAAATCAATCTCCTGTGGAGGCTGTCATGGCATCTTGTTAAATGCCTTCTTAAGGTTAAGCATAATAAGAATAGTTGAAGAGCAATGTCTAGTGGATAACGGCTGAAAAGCTCATTGGAATTTCAAAGGAGAGGGATAACAGGTGAGCACTTCCTTTGATGGTTATAGTACAAATAAACTAGAGTCAGACTGGAAGCCTAACTTGATTAACACAGCAACCTCATAGCCTAGAGAACTTTTCTCTTGCTGCCTCTCTAAATTTTTTCTCTTCTGTGTGACCCTCTCTTTGTAAATATTTCTTCCCTCTCCACCTCTTTTAGAAAATCTCTTTCCCTACTGAGCTTTCTTTATCTTTTCCTCTCCCAGATGTTCATTAGATCCTGTTTCTCTTTCTTATCTTTCCTGTCTGTATAATCAGAATAAATTGGCCTTTATAAAATTGAGTTGGTGTATTTAGTGAATACAATGTGAGCCTTAGCATATTTAGAACTGAATTTTTAAAAATGTTTCTCTCAATTAAAAACTACCCTCAAATTGCTATTTCCTTGGATTTGGCCCTTTGTTGATTTGTTTTTTGTTGGTTGGTGGTTGAGTGATACTTATCAGTTCTAAAAATGGATCAAAATTTAACTGTAGTCAGGTAGGTACAGACACCAAGGATGAAAATCTCTCAAGTATCTTATTTCATACTGGTTTTCAGAGTGCTATAAATTCAGAGAACTGTGGATAAAGAATAGGAAGTCTTACTTTTGTTGTTGTGACCGTTCCCTAGGGAGCCAGTCAAGATATTTTCCTACACATAAAATGGTGTCCAGTGCATACTGGATGAATATCAACCTGGCTATTCCTGAGTTGATCCAGTGGTTACTCAGGAGGGAATTCTTCTCTACCCCTCAGAAAGGAAATTTTTATATCTTTCATGTACGTTGTGAAGACTTCAGAAACAAGATTTTAGAAAGGAAGACTAAAAAAAGATAAGGGCATCCAGGAGTTGTGAGCAGCTGTTACTATGGTCTAGATTAACATAGAAGGTGACAGGAAAGGCCTGAAGAATGAAGAAAATTGACTTATAAGGTGGAATTCAGGAGCTCAGACATGATGAACCTGACGTCTGTATTAAGTAAGCCTTGATAGTTTGATTAATGGCTTTTTCAAACTGTAGTACATATATCCTGCCCTGGCTCCCCTCACCCCCTTCCCACCTCCCCAGCCCCTGACCTTATGAGATACATATACACCCATACAAAAAACACTGCTCCGCATAAGTGTTTCTCAACATGTTTGTTTTAAATTTTGGCATTAATTGTAAATTTTGTGCAAAAATCAGACTTTGTTAGTATTATTAAATTCATATTTTTAAATCTGCACATTACAAGTTATATTTACCTCTTAAATATGGGGACCTCCTTAAGTGAGATACCCTCTTATGTTTTATGTTAGATGATATCTTAACATCATTCTTAAAATGATTACCTTTAATGTATATCATTTTAACATATACATTATATGTTAACATAACATAATTTTATAGGAAAAACTCACTCTTCCCATTGACAGATGACTAATTATATGAAGCCATTGAATGAAAAGGATTTCTAAATATTCCATTCAAATTTGATCATCTCATTTTTATTCAGAAAACTAGGAGCATTAAAAAAAACAAAACAAGGGCTTCCCTGGTGGTGCAGTGGTTGAGAGTCCGCCTGCCGATGCAGGGGACATGGGTTCATGCCCCAGTCCGGGAAGATCCCATATGCCGCAGAGTGGCTGGGCCCATGAGCCATGGCCACTGAGCCTGCGCGTCCGGAGCCTGTGCTCCGCAACGGGAGAGGCCACAACAGTGAGAGGCCCACATACCACAAAAACAAAACAAAACAAAACAAAACAATATAGGTCAAAAAGAAAACCAGGTGCTATGGACTAAGTTGTGTTGTTCCTTCTCCCAAATCATGTGTTGAAGACGTAACCCAAAGGTGATGGTCTTTGGAGATGGGGGCCTTTGGGAGATAATTAGGTAAGATGAGGTTGTGAAGGTGGGACCCTCATGATGGAAGTAGTGTCTTTTAAGGAAGAGATACAAAATACCTCCTCTCTCTCTCTCTCTCTCTCTCTCAGTCTCTCTCTCTCTCTCTCTCCCTCACACTTTGCCCACCCCCACCCTACAATGTGACCCAGTGAGAAGGTGGCTGACAAGGGGCCCTCATCAGGGAACCAAATCAGCTGGCAACTTGATCTTGAACTTCCCAGCCTCCAGAACTATGAGAAATAAACGTCTGTTGTTTAATCCACCCAGTCCATGGTATTTGCTTATGGCAGTCTGAGCTGACTAAGATACCACACAAGACAGTGAACATATTTTTGGAAGTCCAGCTGACCCTAATTGAAATATCTCCTGGACAGATTTCCCAGAGAAATGAACTATTCTGGAAATAGCTGTTAGTTAAAAAGGCTTACTGTAGTATTACGGCAGCTGACTGGCTTAAATGGTATTCCTAAAGCCACTATCCAGCACACAGCATGTTTCAACTGCCTTTACCCCATATAGGCCTTCGAGGAGAAGAGAAGCAGAGCATGATGTTTTTATTAAAGAAACACAACTTTTTTTTTTTTTTTTTTTTTTACCAAAGCCTCTACCATTGCTCTTTATGCCTTGGCTGGTTAAAGCTGATGAATTTTCTTCTCACAGCCTGTGTATCATGCTACTTAAAATAATCAACATGTGCCTTGAATTTGGCCTCCTGCCAGTTTGTGTTACCACGGAAAGGCTAGATTACAAATGAAGATGGAAACAAGTGTAAGGAAAAAAATTAAAGGAATAACATTCTTTCTGTAAGCTCATAAAATGGATTTCACTAAGATCTACTTTGCTCTCTGAGAACCATGCAAGGTTTCCTTTACATTACAAAAAAATGTGAACACACACACACTCCAGCTCTTGCCACCCTTACTTTTTAAATTCATTTTGATACTTCATTATTCACTTTGCATGTTCTTGCTTACTTTCATTTGCAATACTACTTCTGTAACATAAAACAACTCTAGCCAAGGAGACATTTCTTTTGTCTGAAAATCAGAACTAAATGGTAAAAAAAAAAATCCATTACACCCTTAGTAGCTATGCTATTTGACATCTCATTGAAACCTGAAAAACATACCTGTAAGATTTTCCCATATTGTCTAGTGAAAACTTTGCAAACATTTTTTCACAGTATATTGTTCACAAATGCTTCATTATCCCCTGAGAAATGGTCTGTAGCAAATCTCTAAAATCTTCTCTCACAGTACTACGGCTTAAAAGATTCATACCATCAAACACTCAACTCAAAGGCTAATGTCTACTGTCCAAATTTCAAATACCATAGTCTAATAAAAATTTAAAAAGTCCAAGCGCCTCTCCAGGGAGCAGCTGTCAAGCATCTCTTGAAAGAAAGAAACATAAACAGCCTCCACCTAGAGCACCAATGTCTTGTCTTTGAAAAAAGACATAGTAAGGGCACGGGGTTTTTTTAATAAAAAAAGAAATTCAAGTTACACTAGTTGATGTTAAAATGATGGGCTTTTGATCTCTCAATAACTGAGGAACAAAAGTGTTTCAAATATATCAGATGTATTCAGGAAGGAAAATGAAAATCTTTTATATACACACACAAGCACATATACACAAATATATACACACATATAGATTCTATTTTGGGAACATTGTGGTTTCTTTTTAAGTGCTTTCACTGTCAATTTTCTGTGCAAAGTCTGATTTATTCTGCTCATAGCTGCATTTCATTAAGTCAGGGCTGCCCTGAAGACAAAACAAGGTTCATTTTAGTTCAGCAGCATTTCACATTTTGCCCTCCTCTCAACACATTTCATAAGTGATCCTTCATTTACACTTTCTGGTTCAGTAAAATTCCTTGTAGTAATATTTCTTCATAAAAGATCTGAAAATTCCTGTGTAGAAAGTATCAAACAGCTTTCTTTATGTCATCTACAGAACAATTTACTTGAGGACAGAGAGCCCTAAATTAAATTGGAAAAGTCACCACTTATTCCACAGAAGTGCAATCTCATTTTTCCTTTGTAGAATCTTAAAGTGTATTATACTATCACTCTAATAGAGAAATTTATTTAAAATCAGTTTAATATTGAAGTTCTTTATAAAATGAAGTGTAAACTATCTCTTTTGAGATCCATTTTCTGTCCAGGATCCTTCTGCTAACTTCTGCTTTGAGCAGAAAAATATGCCATCTTAAAGAATAATGATAGTTTTAGACTCCTTCTTAATTCTCTGATAACCTAATATAATTCAGTGAAGACCTTCAAGATTTTGCCATAAGCCATTAACCACATATGGAAATGAATCACAGTTACATTTATTTTGGCTACGTTGTGACTCTTCTATAAATGCCAAAGATATCCAGGGTTTTCTCTATTTGAGAAAACCCTGGATAGCAATTTTGAATTGGCTAGTGTTTAGAAAAATGGTGATGCCTTAAGGGGACAAAATTCAGATGAATTCACTCACATTATCTGCATTTATAAATGAAGTGATTAAATTCATATTCATCCATTATTTCTTATCCAAATTATATTGATAATTTGATTGGACCCAAATATTATAAGCTATTATAATCTAGTACTGTTTAAGAAAAAAAAAACTTTAAAAATAACCATTTGGCAATTGAAATTTGGTAATTGAAAATGCTACTCCATAAAAAATATATAAACATATAAATGTAAAAATATAAACAGCACTCACTTAAAAATTTTAAATCCTTATGGTTCAAAGGATTTGTACCAGCTGATTTAACCAGCTGATTTAAAACCAGCTGATTTAAAAAAATATATATATCCTACAACATATTGTAGTTTTGTTCTGTGATAATGTGCCAACTTCAATGCAATTTAAATTTAATAAAATCATAAGCATTTCAAAGATGTTTGCTATTTTAAAATCATGAAAAATTAAGTATAAATATGAACATAATTATTAAGTTGTACAGTTGACATTGTAGATAAAGATGGGAATTCCCTGGCTGTTCAGTAGTTAGGACTCAACGTTTCTGATCTAGGGGGCCTGGGTTCAATCCCTGGTCGGGGAACTAAGATAAAAGATAAGACTAGCCAGACTATATGCTGTTTTAGTATAATTTGCTCTGTAAGCAAAATGCTACATATATCTATCCCTATGCGTAATTTAAATACGTTTGGGAAAGTGAATATCACCATGTCTACCTATACATTTTTTTCAAACCTGAGGGAAATTGAGTTTAAAATTGTCCTTGAAATGTTACCTTGCTTATATTAAGTACACACATTAAATTGACCACTGGTCTATAAAATACAACTGTCATAATTTGTCAAAATTATAAATTGTGGTAAGTTCTAGGACATGCTGGGGAAGACGTAAGAGAGTAACGTTTTATAGATAAACCTCTTCAAGGGAGGACCACTTAAACTAAGACTTGAAGATAGAGAAGTCACCAACAGAAGAACCTAGCTGCCCATGTGGAAGACAAACACGTGAGCTGGTGTTTTCAGGCTGCCTGGAGTGTAGTGAGACAGAGAGATGAAAGAATGAGGTAAAGTTGGAAAGGTAGGCAAGGGCTAGATCATACAGAAACTAATAGAGACTGGCAAGGAATTTGCATTTTATTCTAAATGCATGAAAAGCTATAGTAGACTTATAAGCAGATGAGTAAAATTATTTTATAAACTTTTAAAAATGATAATACTGGCTAATGCCAGCGATAATAGACAGTGTTCACAGCAGGTGGTACATAGGAATAGATGGTTTATGATCATGTTACATTAATTATCTGGATTTCATAGTTTATAGAATTGTTTAAAGTTTTCCCATAATATGAGAGAACTCTCTGGATCCTCAATGAATACTACATATGAAGGCCTAAATGATATGTCCTTTAAAACTAATATTTGGTAAGCAAAATACTATTCATCTTTAAATTATTTTATTGTTTCATTGAAATTAAGAACATCTGTTCTTTCCTTCTGGTGAAGAATCCTAAGTATGCTAAATATGGTTCAGATGATATATTTATATATATAGAAATATAGATAAGTAGGTAGGTAGGTAGGTAGATAGATATTATAAGTACATTCTGCTATCTGAATAGTATATGGTACATTTGGGGCAGGCCTAGATGAAAAGTTTAGTTCTACTTTTCTTTAAGTAGTTTAGCATTTTAGTTAATAAGTTGTATTTCCCACCATTGTATTTTGCAATTCAGAAGAATAAAAAAATCAGACTTGTGACTTCCCTGGTGGTGCAGTGGTTAAGAATCCTCCTGCCAGTGCAGGGGACATGGGTCTGAGCCCTGGGCCGGGAAGATTCCACATGCCACGGAGCAACTAAGCCCGTGTGCCACAACTACTGAGCCTGCACTCTGGAGCCCATGAGCCACAACTGCTGAGCCCACGTGCCACAACTACTGAAGCCCCCACGTCTACTCTCACCGTAACTATAGAAAGCCCGTGTGCAGCAACGAAGACCCAATGCAGCCAAAAATAAATAAATAAAATAAAATAAATTTATTAAAAAAAATCAGACCTATTTTGGTTGGCTGCTTTTGCACATGGTTTGTGATTGAAGCCTTTTCTTAAAGTTTTGATATGAGAACTGATATACAGAGATGTTTTTGTATGTGTATTCTTTCCTTCATAGCCATTTTTTTTTCTATTCACATTATGAGGTCCAAAAAATGCTAATAAATGTTCATGAGATATTCTTTTTCTCAGCTAACTTTTAACTAGGAAATGGGTTTTTGAAATAAATCTTTTGTCCATTTGCAGTGTGGGAATCAGCTAAAGAGAAGAAGAGGAACTCTGTTCAAAGACTTTAGGAATATCTGGATCTCGTTTAATACACAATGCTTCAGGCAGCATATTTCATCTAAATCAGCCACTCAGTCCTTGATGCAAAAACTTTTTAGCACTAGATCTCACAAAGAAATCCATCAACAGAACACAATGATCTGAATAGGTTTGTACCAAGCTGTGCTTGTTTTCTGGAGGCTATGTAAAGGTTTATAAAGAACAAATATTCTAGAGATTCATGGGAACTTAAACTGTCTGTGATCAGTTCTTATGAGAAATTTATTTGGGAACATAAATATGTTCTACCTTAGAGGCCTGAGGACAATTCAACATTCCAGAGAAATGCAAACACACACATACTATGGCTGAGATGTCAGAAGAATGTTTGAAAGGTTGTGCACACAATCAGCATGTTCAACATGAGAAACTATTTCAAACACCTGTGGAGGTTGTCAGGAGGTACTGAAGGTAGAAAGTAAAATTTTTAAATATTAGCACATAGAGATCAATTGATAATCAATAGATAGCAAAACGTTATATATATATAAAATAAAAAACAGCTTTTTCTAGTCTTGTATAAGTGAAAGTGAGGAATTAACTTCTTTTATGTAACTCACTGTTTCAAAATGAAGATTGCTTTTGTTGATTTCTATGTGTAAAGGCCACCACTTGCCAATATATGATATCACAGCCCTGCTCTGTTAGATGTACACTTAGAAAAGAAAGAGGGAATTATGTGAGCAGTAGAAATGTTTCCAGACTTGGGGAAAACATGTCTACGGCCCAGGGTTTTCAAAGGCAGAGGAGAGTACCTGCAATGTGGAAAATGCTGTTAAAGACAAATGACCTGTTATCTATCATATGTTGTTCTGGTTTTGACATATAAATCACTTCAAATATTTTTAGAATTTCTTGGGTTAAAATTTTTGAATTTTATTCAGTTTATCAAATATTTTTTCAGCGCTATATCATTTAAAGAAAGTAATGAAAGGTTTGAAAGCCATAAAAACCTAACTGTCTTTACATTCAAGGATGTTTATTTGATATGCAAATGAAGATATACAGGCTAATAACTATTAAACAAAGCAGAAAAATTAGAGAAGAAGATAGGGATGGACTAAATGTTCAAAATACAGAAGTTCTTCTCTTTGGGAAGGAGAGGTGTATGCAAACTTCAGGATAAGTTTCAGTTGGCTACTGAAATGTAGGTTTTTAACAGGTGAAGATGTCAGAAGAAGAAGATATTTCAGAGGAGTCATATGAGGGAAGATGAAGATTTAAGAGAGGATGTTAAATTTGGGTTACAATAAGTGTTTGTGGCGGATGCTACTGGTGATTGCTCAATAGTTCTGGCTAGGGCATCACTGTGATCCATTTCTGGCCAATTGAATCCTAGTGGAAATTAGGGAAGGGTTTAATGTTATCTGAAAAGTTTTCCTTCTTATTAAACATAAAAATATGAGAGCTAGATGAGGTCATGACTGCTGGATGAAATCACACCTTAAGAATGTCATTATTCACCAGGTCCTTGCAAATACAAGTATTCTATTAGTGTACATACAAGAAGAGTAGGGGAAAATGTCAGAAAGAGCTTATGTACTGTTACAACAGGTTTCAGATGGTATACTATGGCAACCTGTACTTCATTTGGTACGTCTATAATAGCAGAATAATATAATTGTGGAAATGTGTAGTGTAAGTAATAAAAACTTTACTGCTGTATTGTTCACACTTATACTTCAGTCAGGCATACAGCAGGTGCTAAGTAAATATTTGATGAATAAATGAAGGGTTGAAACCACACAAATAGTTATTATAGAGTCTTCAATAATTCTTAATAGCTTAATATCTTTGACCCTTATTTAATAATCCTACTTGGGTTTATAACATGTAAGATTTCTTAGAATACATGTATACGTGTAGATGGTATCTGAATTATCAAGATCTATATACATAAGTGGGAGGACACAATTAACTGCTAGTAAATTCTGTTATGCTGCTGAGTATTAATTATATGTTACTGAAAATGAATTTAAAGGAATATATGCAAGAGAGTGGGAAGTAGAGAAAAAAATATAAGTGTAGCTATTGGATCATGGTAATTTGTCATATATTTCCAAATTAACTAGGGGACAATTTCATAAATTTATATTTATTTATTTATGCATATGTAAGTAATGGGGAAATACCTCCCATCTAGGAATCATTTCTTTTACCCTACAACTTCTATAGATAATGTATGGCTTCTGTAAGATTGTCCAGAACATATTATGTCACTTTGAAATCTAAGTTAGTGAAACTGAATAGAAAAACAGTATATGCATAAGTGACACCTTTCCCTAAGGCTTTTTTTGTTAATTAAAAAAAGGGTGCAAAAGTGGGAAAACACCCATACCCCTTAATCAAATTGGAGAATAGTTGACGTTTGTCACTGACAAAATTAAAAATTCATTGTTCAGTTCAGTAGCTTGAAACACTGTTATGTCACATTCTTCACTGAATGACACACATTCTTTTGTAGAAGTGTTCTTCTGCTAAATGCACACCAGAATGTTGGTAATTGGGGCATGCAAATTTGTTCTGCAGCTAAGAACAAGAGGAGGACTTAGAAGCTATTTTAACGTGGTAGTACATTTATGTTTAAAGTACAATAATATTCATGTCATTATCATGTATTATTCATATGCAATGTTTGAAATGGAGGTCTTTCCAAATATATTAAGAAACTCTTATTCACAATAGTCTAATTAATTCCCACACCCTCCCTTCCTCTGGTTTCAGCAAGTATAAATCTTCAAGATGAATTATATCACAGCCTCTAAACTGGCACCTCATGGGCCAGATCCAGCTAGCAGTGTGTTTTGTTTTGCCCACACGGTGTGTAATATTTTAAAGAGTATTTGCCAGAATCTAGAAATAGGAAGCTATTACACAAAAATCTAGATTTTCAGTCACTTTTGTAAAAAAATCAGAAGAGCTGGCAACAGGGAGCCTACACTTCTTATGCCAACGACTTGTTGTAGCTCGGTAGGCCTGTAGGGGACACCCTTGTGCTCTGATTCCACACATGTCCCACTGCACGTGACTTGTCTTCCTTAGGTCTAAAGAGGACTTCTCCAGGCTCTGGGAACACTTACAGCAACTCATGACGTCCTTACATGCAGCCCAATTCAACTTAATAGTCTATGGTGTTAGTTGTAGTTTGGTGTGAATAAAAAATACTGGCTACATTTGGAATGCTGTTTCTGTAACTGGGGATGAATGGTAAAGCTAATGTCAACTATTAGGGGGGTTCTGGGTATCTATATCCATAAAACGTCTTGAAGAAACAAAGTTTTCAATTCTGCTTAAAAAGGTGTTTTTCACCCTTGTAAAAGCACAGTGTCCATGAACCGATTTTCTTTCCCTCATAAACCTGTTCTATGTAAACCCTACTAAGGAAAAGAGTATACCATAGATTTCAGATTACTTTTTTAAAGGCCCACTTTTTGTAATTCAGATTCACATCAGCTATTGTATAACAACAAGTTTTATTTGAATTATCATCAAATATTTGAAAGTATTTGGTTTGATTTAAAATTCACACTATTAACACTTTTATTGATACCTAACATTTATTGAGCAATTACTACTGGTTATAAAATAGTACTGATACCTTTATATGCATTATTTCATTTAATCTCACAAAATCCATATGAAGTATACCCAAATTTTACAGCTACAGATTAAATAACTTCCCTAAGGTCTGAAAGTGGTGAAGTCGTCTTGAGGCCACTTTTGTTTGATTTCAGAGCCATGTTTCTTAACCACTACAACAGTGTGAAAGAAAGACAAGAAAGAAAAAAAATTTAAAAAAGAAAGACTGGAAAGAAGAAGGAAAGAAGGAAAAAAAGAATAGAGGAGAGTAGAATAGAATAGAATAGAATAGATTAATAGAAGAGGTTATATTTTGGCACCTGTATATATTAGTGGTAAATTTTGATTCTGGAACTTTTGATGCAGTTATAAGATTTGTGTGTGTGTGTATATACATGTGTAAACACATGTGTGTACATGCTAGGAATAATGTAAAATATTCTCTTACTGGAAATTTGGTCAAAAAGTTTACAGCCACTGCACTAGAGCATATTGTCTCCACCTGTTAGAGCTGATAATATTTAATGAAATTGTGTTACTAGTTTAGGTAGATACGGAGTTTAGATTTAAACATCTTTTTAAATACATTATGTTCCTTTAGCTTTATAGTGCAAAACAGTTACTAAAATGTATTATAATTTTACAAACTAAGAATAATGGTAGTATCTTAGATTTCAGGGAATTTTTTTGTACTTTAAAACAGAGAATGTTATTAGAATAAAATCAATGTGCTGCAAAATGCAAGCAGCAATGTCAGAGATTTAAGACTGATGCTTTATTTTTTAAAAAGTGCAATATGTTTCTTCAATGTCTTTTTGTTTAGCTATTTTGTCTATTTTATCTTACACGCCTTCTATCTTCTATGAATACAAGGTAGACACATTAATTAATCAAGCAACATTGCTTTATTCAGCTCTGTAGATGTTGTTTAATCAGTAATTAATTTCTGCTATGAAGAGTTTGTTAACAGATCCTAAATTCGTGTCTGATGGAGAAAAATAAATACACTGGAGCTTTAAATAACTGTTGGAGGAGGTAATTGAGAGGATGTGACCGCCTTGTCCTGAGAACTGGACCTGGGCAATTAGAGGCTCCTCACCCCCTCCCTGTCCTTGGAATGTACATCCTGCCCACTGTTCCCACAGCGGGAGCCATTTTCAAGGGCGCAGCCTTGAGACAGCGATGTGTCGCTGAGACCATCTGGACGGTATTCGTGACTGAACCCAGGTAAGGCATCTATATACACTTTTAAGATGCTGGTAGGAGGGGTATAAAGATCTACTCTTCTTGTGGCCGCCCAAGACAAGCCTTGTAAGGAAGTTCCCTTGCTAATTAAATCTGCCATCTACCAATCTGAAGTGGTCTGCCTTTTTCTTCAGTTTCTCCCTACCCTCCGTGTAAGGGGGCCTGTTTGCGAACTGATAGCTGACCATAAATTCATACTTAAACTATTTCTCTGTGGTTGTGCCGACAGGTGTGTTGTGGAGAGAGGCTTTCGACCCCAATCATCTCCATCAGCACCACAAAGTTCACCCTGAATAAAGAAATCTAGATTTTAACCTAATACAAGTCTCTGCTGGCTACTTCTTAGCCAGGCTACACAACCACCGAGGCCATTTGGAGCAGAGAGATGATTAGAGGTGACATCTTGGGGGAAAGCAATTGCATCTTATGATGCAGGTATAATAATTGTAAAGTTATGGCCAAACATCAATCATAGCACCTTAGCTTCTGTGGTTCTCTTCACTTTGGTTTCAGATCTTGGAGTATTTGTAAAACACAAATTTCCCAGTGGCTAACCGTGGCTTCAATTGTCTCCCTGTTCTATGTAGTCTGTAGCAGTCTATAAATTATATATGTATATATATATATATATATATATAATTTTATTATCTTATAAATTATAAATTTTTTTGTATCTCTATTCTACATAATGACATGTATTATACATTTTGTAATACATAACTGTGTATTATAATGCATTAATATTTATTATCAATATATATTATTGATATAAATTAGTGTATATGTATTTGAAGGTTATTGACAATTAAGTGTAGTACATACAATCATGTTCTTATCCTGATCACTATTTCAAAGGTCATAAAGGCTCCATCCGATCTAGCCGTTTCCCAGCTTTTAGACCTCTTGCTATGTTTTAGCTTTTTGGCCTTTCTTTCTCTTCTTAGAACAATAAGGCTCATCCCACCTTATGGCCTTTGCTTGTATTCTCTTTGGGTGGAACATTCTGTGTTCAAACAGTCACATTTCTAGTGTGCATAGGTACTACTTGAAAGAACAGAAAATGTATCTAGAAAATGTGAACACAAACTTACCCTGTGACACAGAAACTCCATATCTAGGTGCATACCCATAGAGAAACACATATGCATCAGATAAAAAGTGATTTTAAAAAAAGTGATCAGAGCTATGTTAGCTGTAATAGCAAACAAGAAGAGAACAAACAACTTGAAAAAAATCCAAATGTCAATAGAGAGCAGGATGGATAAATACACTGTCATGAATTCACACACTGGAATATTATACATAGCACTGAATATGCATAAATATGCACCAGCATGGATGAATATCAGAAACAAAATGTAGACCTAAAAAAGCTAGTTGCAGACAAACAGAAAAAGCTATGATTTAATTTTTGTAACACTTTAAGCATGGAAAACTAGACAATCGTATATATGTGTGTGGTAAAATCATTAGGAAAACTAAGCAAATGACAAACACAAAATTTTAAATGGTGGCAAATTCCGGAGGTGGTGATAATGGAGAAGTTGAGATCAGCAGGTATATGGAGGCTTCAAATGTTTTATTTCTTAAGCTAGATTTTACACATTTGTGTATTTTAGTTCTATATATGTGTATAGACATGGAATAAATAATATAAATAATAATATTTTTATGTATTAAATTGGCCATCTGTCCCTCTGTATTCATCATGTTTTATTTTCTCATACTTATCACTAACTGAAATTACTATATTCATTTACTGATGATCTGCTTATTGTTTGTCTCTCTCCTTTTCCCCACCAGACTGCAGGATAAAACTGGTACCTGGTCTCTCTGGGCTCAAAATAAGAGAGTACCTTGCACTTAGTAAGCACTGAATATACTAATCTGTTGATTTAATGAATCACTAGTGGATATGTATTACAGATATATTAACTACAGAGTACTGTGAGGGAGGCAATTTTAGGTATTTATATATCGATCCTGTAGGGGCCTTAGATTTTCGTTGGATTTATTTATATCTTCAGTGAATCAAACCATTTTCTCATCAAACTGAGTTTCCTGTTTCTGCACCCATTGCTTTTCCTTGAATAGCTGACCATCGAAACGTGTGATTTTATTTTCTTCATGGGAGGCATTTTGAATTTTGACATCTAATGAATCCTAATGTGACAAGATGAAAGATTAGGAAACACTTCAGCAACCCTCCTCTCATCTATTCTATCACTGGATAGGAAAATTACTCGTAAATTTCCTGAAGGATGTAATCCTATTCCTGTTAACTGTCTGAAAAATAATTTCCTTGTATTAAAGGAATGACTTTTTCTTGTTAATTTCTTAATGAAAAACGGTGTGAAAACTATTACTTAAATGGCATGGAAAAGCCAGAAGCACTTAATTACTAAAGGAAGACCAGAAAAATGTTAAGTGAAGTGTAACAACAATTATAAAATGAGCCAAGAAGCCATTAAAGAACATTTAGCATATGTATTTTAAAATTTTGCTTTTACTCAAATTGTACTCTTTGGCTGTTTAATTATTTCAGAAATAATAAATGATAATACTTTAATGTAGAGATTAAAAATAAATTCCTAACATTATTCCCAAGAACTGAGTCATTAGCTAATATAATTTTTTTTTCCAATCACAGAGTTATAAAAAAATCCATTCAACTTTTGGCTCTACAATTTATGAAGTAACCTAATCTTCCTTCTCAGCTCTTTCCTCAAAATTTAATCACTGTAAAAAATTGCTGATTAAAAAAATAATAATAATCCACAAGATAGGAAACTGAAGCAGATACTACCAACAAAGAACAATCACAGATTTAATGTTGCAGAGAGGAGAAACATGACCTACCATAATGGGATGTAATAGCTCAGCCCAGGTTTCTGGACTATAGTGCTGGAGTCTGAACATTACTTTTGCTGCCCAGGCACTAACCTTCAGAAAGTTACTTTCTCTTTGTCTGGTTTCCTCATCCATAATATAGGGATAATAATAACAGTCCTTGTCTCATAGAGTTTTGAAGGTTGAATGAAATAAGACATATAAAATACTTGGAATACCCCCAGCATATAGTATATGTTTTACCATTGGTTATCTGAAATATAAAACTTTAAATGTCAAAATTAATGTATTTGACTCTTAAGTTCTGTGTGAAAGAAATGATGGGTGTCTTACAAAATATCTCTTGAAGCCTAACAAGACAATGAACATGTCTAAAAAATACTGAGAAAATATATTAGAAATAGTCAAGTTAGCATATAAATTTATCTGGCAAGAAACCATGGATCAACTCTATGTTTAAAGTCTTATAAATGTTTTTTGCTTGTCTAAAATACAGGATGTCTTTAAAGTTGGATAAAATAAATAATATATCACAAATCACCTGAAAGGTATAGCTAATATTTCTACAGAAGAAAAGTATCTGGTCAACAGAAGGAGGAGACAAGCCACAGACTAAGAGAAATTGTTTACAATAGACACAAATGATAAAGGACTGTTATCCAAAACATAAAAAAGAACTCTTAAAACACTACAATAAGAAAAGAAACAACACAATTAAAAATAGGCAAAAGTCCTGAACAGCCTCCTCATTAAGGAAGATATATAGATGACAAGTAAGCTTATGAAAAGATTAGGGAATTGCAAATTAAAACAACATCGAGGGCTTCCCTGGTGGCGCAGTGGTTGAGAGTCCGCCTGCAGATGCAGGGGATATGGGTTTGGGCCCCGATCTGGGAGGATCCCACATGCTGCAGAGCGGCTGAGCCTGTGAGCCATGGCCGCTGAGCCTGCGCGTCCGAAGCCTGTGCTCCCCAATGGGAGAGGCCACAACAGTTAGAGGCCCGCGTACCACAAAAAAAAAAAAAAAAAAAAATTAGATAGCATTACACATCTATTAGAATGGCCAAAATCTAAAACGCTGACAATACCAAATTCTGAGAGTGACTTAAAGCAATAGGAACTCTGAGTCATTGCTGATGCAAAATGGTACCCACTTTGGAACACAGTTTGACAGTTTCTTATAAAACTAAAATATTCTTATCACACAATTGAATAATTTTGCTTCTTGATATTTACCAAAATAAGCTGAAAACTTATGTCCACACAAAAATCTGCACACAAATGCAGCTTTATTACTTTTTTTTTATTTTTTTATTTTTTTTTTTTGCGGTACACGGGCCTCTCTCTGTTGTGGCTTCTCCCATTGCGGATCACAGGCTCTGGACGCACAGGCCCAGCGGCCACGGCTCACGAGCCCAGCCGCTCTGCAGCATGTGGGATCCTCCCAGACCGGGGCACGAACCCGTGTGCCCTGCATCGGCAGGCAGACTCTCAACCACTGCGCCACCAGGGAAGCCCAAGAGCAGCTTTATTCTTGAAGCCCAAGAGCAGCTTTATTCTTAATTGCCAAACCGTGGAGGCAACCAAGATGTCCTTCAGGAGGTAAATAGATAAGTAAACTCTGGTACATCCAGACAATGAAATATTATTCAGTGTTAAAAATAAATGAGCTGGGCTTCCCTGGTGGCGCAGTGGTTGAGAGTCCACCTGCCGATGCAGGGGACATGGGTTTGTGCCCCGGTCCGGGAAGATCCCACATGCCGCGGAGCGGCTAGGCCTGTGAGCCGTGGCCGCTGGGCCTGCGCGTCCAGAGCCTGTGCTCCACAACGGAAAAGGCCACAACAGTGAGAGGTCTGCATCCCGCAATAAATAAATAAATAAATAAATGAGCTATTGAGCCATGAAACAACATGGAAGAAACTTAAATGCATATTACTAAGTGAAAGAAGCCAATCTGAAAAAGCCACATACTGTATGATTCTAACTATGTGATAGTCTGAAAAGGACAAAATTATGGACACGGTAAAAAGATTAGTAGTTGCCAGGGCTTAGGGGGACAGAGCACAGTATTTTTGGGGCAGTGAACCTATTCTGTGTGATATGACAATGGTGGATACATGTCATATATTTGTCCAAACCCATGGAATGTACATCACCAAGAGTGAACCCTAATATAAGCTATGGACTTTGGGAGAAAATGATGTGTCAATGTAGGTTCATCATTTGTAACAAATGTACCACTCTGGTAGGGGATGTCCATAGTGAGGGAGGTAGTATATATGTGGTAACAGAAGTTAATGGGAACTCTTTGTACTTTTCCTTTAATTTTGTTGTGAGCCTAAAACTGTTCTGAAAAAATAAAGTCTATTCAGTAAAAAAAAAGTATCTGGCTTGTAGATATTGACTAAGCAATAATACAGTAATGTTAGCAGAATATAGAATCTAATTTTTCTGCATAAGAATTTGAAACCAGGTTTTGAAAGTATGTTTGGCTTATATACGCTTTAGCCATGATTATAAAACAACTAGAAAATTAACTTCAAATAGACAAACAAAAAAGTTGTAAGTTTACTGCCCAAAAGTAATCAGCTAGATGATTTAATTTTTTTTACCTTAAATACCTGGCTCTCCTTCTTTATATTTTTGTGAATACCCAAAATTGAGGAAATAATAAAGATTGAACATTGAAGTGATATACTCATCTTATAAAAACATTTAGAATTATACAGTTATTCAGAACAAACTAAATTTAAGCCAAGTGTTGTATAAATTAGTAATAGTAGTGAATGTAGAATAAATTATAATTTAAGAATAATGATATCAATAACCTATAATGGAATATAATCTGAAAAAAATGAATCATTATGCTGTACATTTGCAACTAACACAATTTGTAAACCAACTATACTTCAATTAAAAAAATAATTATATCATTCTGAATTGCAACTTTGAGTTAAGCCTTGAAGAGGTAAAAAATAACCTCATTAAAAATAATTTGCATAAATTTTGGCAACCAACATGTCTTTCTAGTAGCTTGAATTAACTTAACAAGAGACCCTATTCCTTGGAGACTAAATTTTTATGCCAAATTTCAAGTAATTTACATTTATATATATACTTACATATATATATATATATGAACAGGCAAATTCTACTGAGACCAAACTTGCTATCTGTTACACTATTTTATTTACCCCAGTGTCAAGTTATTTGTATTTTATATTAAGCATTTTATTAGATTTTAGGGGACCTGAAATTTCCTAGTGTTTGGAATGATGCCTATAGATTAACGGATAGAATGGTTGGAAAACAGTGTCAACTCTAACTTTCAGTCAAATGGATTAACAGTCCAACTGGAATGATTAATTTCTTCTATGCTAATTGTGTTAACAAGTAGAATGACACTTGAATATTACCAGATAAATGGTTTCCAGAATAGTTTGAGCATCATATGTGTAAATAAAGCCTGTTTTTGTTTCTTTCTAGAAATCAGGAGCTGGAATAGATGTTATTGCCCCATTCTGCCCAATAAAACCAGAGACAATGACTTTAGTTTTCAGTATTTAAGTTCCCCCACATGTAAAATAGCTGAAATAATACAGACTATTCTTTTTTTTACCCAAAGAAATGTCAAAATTAATATGTCTGTACTGATTCATTACACATATTTACAGGCTTTTGTTATACCAGGACATTCAATGACAGATAGTATTTCTGGTGGTACATCATAATAATCCTTCCATGCAAGATTTTTGAAATTTGTTTCATATCTATGACCTTGCCTGAGATTTTTCAATGTTCCAGCAAGGTTGTCAAAACAGATATTAGTATTCGCATAGAACAGATGAAAAAAACTGAGGTTCAGAGAGTTGACATTGCTTTCCCATGATCATTTCACTAGTAAGTTAGGTGAAGTCTACATGAAAACCTAGGCTAGTGACTCCTAAACAAATCCTCTTAGCTGCAAAATGACGTTGTTTGCATTCTTAATGTTCAAGTGCAATATTTAAACAGTGTTAAGAAACTGCATAATTCATATTTGTTTGTGATTTTTTTGTGTTGTGCTTGTTGGTGTATTTCATTTTCTTTTAAGTCATGTAGAAACATATTCCAGGAGATATTATTCAATGCAATAAAATTTACAGCAATGTTTCCCAAACTGTTCAGTGGGACACATGCTCTGTGAGACTGAAGTTAATAAGCATTCCAGAAAAAAAAACAGATTCTACAGTCAAATTAGTTTAGGAAATCTAGCATATTAGTACCTTTTGAACAGTCAGTGTACTAAGTTCTGCAGTAAGGCTGCCTGTTTAACTTTGTTACATATCCCTCGTGCACCGATGATATAACTTAAATTGATTTTCTTATGGACTGAATTACAGTATAATTGACTTTAGAACAGTTTGTGAAATACTTCTTTAGAGAAAATGTCATGCAAAATAAATTATTTGTAGTCTTTACTTTTTCTAGTAAAAAAGCCTTGACTTGTCACTAGTTATAATGATTAAATTATCATCATTTTAAGCACTTAGAGGGCAGATACTAGATGTTGCTCATCCTCTTCTTTCCTACTAACTAAAAATTGCTGGGCACACAATGGTAAGTTTTTTTTTTTTTTTTTTAATGCACCTCTATTGGAGTATAATTGCTTTACAATGCTGTGTTAGTTTCTGTTGTACAACAGAGTAAATCAGCTATATTCATACATATATCCCCTCCCTCTTGAGCCTCCCTCCCACCCTCCCTATCCCACCACTCTAGGTGGTCACAAAGCACCAAGCTGATCTCCCTGTGCCATGCAGCTTCTTCCCACTAGCTATTTTACATAGTATATATTTGTCGATGCTACTCTCACTTTGCTCCAGCTTCCCCATCCCCTACCCATGTCCTCAAGTCCATTCTCTATGTCTGTCTTTATTCTTGCCCTGCCACTAGGTTCATAAGTACCATTTTTTTTTTTTAGATTCCATATATGAATACAATGATCAGACATTTATGGAGTTACTATGAGGAACATGCTACTGCATTAGAAGTTAAAAACAAATTATAACCAATTTGTAATATTTTTCCTTGAATTGAATAAATAAGTGACAAGGAAACAAGATGAGAGCTCTAACCTTGAGATCTTTCTCCTCTTTTCAGATGAGAATACAAATGCATCCTACTCTGCAAGAGACCAAAAGAAGAGGCAGAAATCATATTTCTCTTGCAAAATCCCCACTTAAACAGGGGAAAATTGGGTCCACTATTGACAAGATAAACTAGAATTATACACAATCACACACACATTTTTTAAGTAAGATAAATACAATATAGCACTGTGGGGAGGGGCAGTGCATTGACTGAACACTTACTTTCATGAAAGGAAGTGTGTGTATCTTCAAACTTTGAGTGTAACACTTTAACATCTTTAGGAGAATGTTATGGCTAAACTCTAACTCCCATGAAGGCAGAGACTGTATTTCCTTCATCACACAGTACGTGGAACTTGGCTGACATATGGTAGACACTTGTTGTATGAATGGATGAATGAATGAGTGCATCATCAATCCTTCCCTTTTCAGTATCATTTGATTAGTTTTCTCACTGGGCCAGAGAGTTAAGAGTAGCTTCAGTTGAAAACTCCTACTATTTTCTTTTTATTTATTTATTTATTTATTTATTTATTTATTTATTTTTGCTTTATAACAAATTTAATCAGTTATACATATACATATGTTCCCATATCCCCTCCCTTTTGTGTCTCCCTCCCACCCTCCCTATCCCACCCCTCCAGGCGGTCACAAAGCACCGAGCTGATCTCCCCGTGCTATGCGGCTGCTTCCCACTAGCTATCTACCTTACGTTTGGTAGTGTGTATATGTCCATGCCGCTCCTTCGCTCCGTCACAGCTTACCCTTCCCCCTCCCCATATCCTCAAGTCCATTCTCTAGTAGTTCTGTGTCTTTATTCCTGTCTTACCCCTATGTTCTTCATGACATTTTTTTCTTTAAATTCCATATATATCTGTCAGCATACAGTATTTGTCTTTCTCTTTCTGACTTACTTCACTCTGTATGACAGACTCTAGGTCCAACCACCTCATTACAAGTAGCTCAGTTTCATTTCTTTTTATGGCTGAGTAATATTCCATTGTATATATGTGCCACGTCTTCTTTACCCATTCATCCAATGATGGACACTTAGGTTGTTTACAACTCCAGGCTATTGTAAATAGGGCTGCTATGAACATTTTGGTACATGTCTCTTTTTGAATTATGGTTTTCTCAGGGTATATGCCTAGTAGTGGGATTGCTGGGTCATATGGTAGTTCTATTTGTAGTTTTTTAAGGAACCTCCATACAGTTCTCCATAGTGGCTGTACCAATTCACATTCCCACCAGCAGTGCAACAGTGTTCCCTTTTTTCCACACCCTCTCCAGCATTTATTGTTTCTCGATTTTTTGATGATGGCCGTTCTGACTGGTGTGAGATGATATCTCATTGTAGTTTTGATTTGCATTTCTCTAGTGAGTAAAGATGTTGAGCATCCTTTCATGTGTTTGTTGGCAGTCTGTATGTCTTCTGTGGAGAAATGTCTATTTAGGTCTTCTGCCCATTTTTGGATTGGGTTCTTTGTTTTTTTGTTATTGAGCTGCATGAGCTGCTTATAAATTTTGGAGATTAATCCTTTGTCAGTTGCTTCATTTGCAAATATTTTCTCCCATTCTGAGGGTTGTCTTTTGGTCTTGTTTATGGTTTCCTTTGCTGTGCAAAAGCTTTGAAGTTTCATTAGGTCCCATGTGTTTATTTTTGTCTTTATTTCCATTTCTCTAGGAGGTGGGTCAAAAATGATCTTGCTGTGATTTATGTCATAGAGTGTTCTGCCTATGTTTTCCTCTAAGAGTTTGATAGTGTCTGGCCTTACATTTAGGTCTTTAATCCATTTTGAGCTTATTTTTGTGTATGGTGTTAGGGAGTGATCTAATCTCATACTTTTATATGTCCCTATCCAGTTTTCCCAGCACCACTTATTGAAGAGACTGTGCTTTCTCCACTGTACATTCCTGCCTCCTTTATCAAAGATAAGGTGACCATATGTCCGTGGGTTTAACTCTGGGCTTTCTATCCTGTTCCATTGATCTATCTTTCTGTTTTTGTGCCAGTACCATACTGTCTTGATTACTGTAGCTTTGTAGTATAGTCTGAAGTCAGGGAGCCTGATTCCTCCAGCTCCATTTTTCGTTCTCAAGATTGCTTTGGCTATTCGGGGTCTTTTGTGTTTCCATACAAATTGTGTAATTTTTTGTTCTAGTTCTGTGAAAAATGCCAGTGGTAGTTTGATAGGGATTGCATTGAATCTGTAGATTGCTTTGGGTAGTAGAGTCATTTTCACAATGTTGATTCTTCCAATCCAAGAACATGGTACATCTCTCCATCTATTTGTATCATCTTTAATTTCTTTCATCAGTGTCTTATAATTTTCTGCATACAGGTCTTTTGTCTCCTTAGGTAGGTTTATTCCTAGATATTTTATTCGTTTTGTTGCAATGGTAAATGGGAGTGTTTCCTTGATTTCACTTTCAGATTTTTCATCAGTAGTATATAGGAATGCCAGAGATTTCTGTGCATTAATTTTGTATCCTGCAACTTTACCAAATTCATTGATTAGCTCTAGTAGTTTTATGGTAGCATCTTTAGGATTCTCTATGTATAGTATCATGTCATCTGCAAACAGTGACAGCTTTACTTCTTCTTTTCCAATTTGGATTCCTTTTATTTCCTTTTCTTCTCTGATTGCTGTGGCTAAAACTTCCAAAACTATGTTGAATAAGAGTGGTGAGATGGGCAGCCTTGTCTTGTTCCTGATCTTAGTGGAAATGGTTTCAGTTTTTCACCATTGAGGACGATGCTGGCTGTGGGTTTGTCATATATGGCCTTTATTATGTTGAGGAAAGTTCCCTCTATGCCTACTTTCTGCAGGGTTTTTATCATAAATGGGTGTTGAATTTTGTTGAAAGCTTTCTCTGCATCTATTGAGATGATCATATGGTTTTTCTCCTTCAGTTTGATAATATGGTGTATCACGTTGATTGATTTGCGTATATTGAAGAATCCTTGCATTCCTGGAATAAACGCCACTTGATCATGGTGTATGATCCTTTTAATGTGCTGTTGGATTCTGTTTGCTAGTATTTTGTTGAGGATTTTTGCATCTATGTTCATCAGAGATATTGGCCTGTAGTTTTCTTTCTTTGTGACATCCTTGTCTGGTTTTGGTATTAAGGTGATGGTGGCCTCGTAGAATGAGATTGGGAGTGCTCCTCCCTCTTCTATATTTTGGAAGAGTTTGAGAAGGATAGGTGTTAGCTCTTCTCTAAATGCTTGATAGAATTCACCTGTGAAGCCATCTGGTCCTGGGCTTTTGTTTGTTGGAAGATTTTTTATCACAGTTTCAATTTCAGTGCTTGTGATTGGTCTATTCATATTTTCTATTTCTTCCTGATTCAGTCTTGGCAGGTTGTGCATTTCTAAGAATTTGTCCATTTCTTCCAGGTTGTCCATTTTATTGGCATAGAGTTGCTTATAGTAATCTCTCATGATCTTTTGTATTTCTGCAGTGTCAGTTGTTACTTCTCCTTTTTCATTTCTAATTCTATTGATTTGAGTCTTCTCCCTTTTTTCTTGATGAGTCTGGCTAATGGTTTATCAATTTTGTTTATCTTCTCAAAGAACCAGCTTTTAGTTTTATTGATCTTTGCTATCGTTTCCTTCATTTCTTTTTCATTTATTTCTGATCTGATCTTTATGATTTCTTTCCTTCTGCTAACTTTGGGGTGTTTTTGTTCTTCTTTCTCTAATTGCTTTAGATGCAAGGTTAGGTTGTTTATTCGAGATGTTTCCTGTTTCTTAAGGTGGGATTGTATTGCTATAAACTTCCCTCTTAGAACTGCTTTTGCTGCATCCCATAGGTTTTGGGTCGTCGTGTCTCCATTGTCATTTGTTTCTAGGTATTTTTTAATTACCTCTTTGATTTCTTCAGTGATCACTTCGTTATTAAGTAGTGTATTGTTTAGCCTCCATGTGTTTGTATTTTTTACAGCTCTTTTCCTGTAATTGACATCTAGTCTCATAGCATTGTGGTCAGAAAAGATACTTGATACAATTTCAATTTTCTTAAATTTACCAAGGCTTGATTTGTGACCCAAGATATGATCTATCCTGGAGAATGTTCCATGAGCACTTGAGAAAAATGTGTATTCTGTTGTTTTTGGATGGAATGTCCTATAAATATCAATTAAGTCCATCTTGTTTAATGTATCATTTAAAGCTTGTGTTTCCTTATTTATTTTCATTTTGGATGATCTGTCCATTGGTGAAAGTGGGGTGTTAAAGTCCCCTACTATGATTGTGTTACTGTCGATTTCTCCTTTTATGGCTGTTAGTATTTGCCTTATGTATTGAGGTGCTCCTATGTTTGGTGCATAAATGTTTACAATTGTTATATCTTCTTCTTGGATCGATCCCTTGATCATTATGTAGTGTCCTTCTTTGTCTCTTCTAGTAGTCTTTATTTTAAAGTCTATTTTGTCTGATATGAGAATTGCTACTCCAGCTTTCTTTTGGTTTCCATTTGCATGGAATATCTTTTTCCATCCCCTTACTTTCAGTCTGTATGTGTCTCTAGTTCTGAAGTGGGTCTCTTGTAGACAGCATATATATGGGTCTTGTCTTTGTATCCATTCAGCCAATCTGTGTCTTTTGGTGGGAGCATTTAGTCCATTTACATTTAAGGTAATTATCGATATGTATGTTCCTATTCCCATTTTCTTAATTGTTTTGGGTTTGTTATTGTAGGCCTTTTCCTTCTGTCGTGTTTCTTGCCTAGAGACGTTCCTTTAGCATTTGTTGTAAAGCTGGTTTGGTGGCGCTGAACTCTCTCAGCTTTTGCTCGTCTGTGAACGTTTTAATTTCTCCATCAAATCTGAATGAGATCCTTGCTGGGTAGAGTAATCTTGGTTGTAGGTTTTTCTCCTTCATCACTTTAATTATGTCCTGCCACTCCCTTCTGGCTTGTAGAGTTTCTGCTGAGAGATCAGCTGTTATCCTGATGGGGATTCCCTTGTGTGTTATTTGTTGTTTTTGCCTTGCTGCTTTTAATATGATTTCTTTGTGTTTAATTTTTGACAGTTTGATTAATATGTGTCTTGGCGTATTTCTCCTTGGATTTATTCTGTATGGGACTCTCTGTGCCTCCTGGACTTGATTAACTATTTCCTTTCCCATATTAGGGAAGTTTTCAACTATAATCTCTTCAAATATTTTCTCAGTCCCTTTCTTTTTCTCTTCTTCTTCTGGAACCCCTATAATTCGAATGTTGGTGCATTTAATGTTGTCCCAGAGGTCTCTGAGACTGTCCTCTGTTCCTTTCATTCTTTTTTCTTTACTTTGCTCTGCAGCAGTTATTTCCACTATTTTATCTTCCACCTCACTTATCCGTTCTTCTGCCTCAGTTATTCTGCTATTGATCCCATCTAGAGTTTTTTTTATTTCATTTATTGTGTTTTTAATCGATGCTTGATTCATCTTTAGTTCTTCTAGGTCCTTGTTAACTGTTTCTTGCATTTTGTCTATTCTATTTCCAAGATTTTGGATCTGGGAAATAGAATCTTGGATCATCTTTACCATCATTATTCTGAATTCTTTTTCAGGTAGACTGCCTATTACCTCTTCATTTGTTAGGTCTGGTGGGTTTTTATCTTGCTCCTTCTCCTGCTGTGTGTTTTTCTGTCTTCTCATTTTGCTTATGTTACTGTGTTTGGGGTCTCCTTTTTGCAGGCTGCAGGTTCTTAGTGCCCGTTGTTTTTGGTGTCTGTCCCCAGTGGCTAAGGTTGGTTTAGTGGGTTGTGTAGGCTTCCTGGTGGAGGGGACTAGTGCCTGTGTTCTGGTGGATGAGGCTGGATCTTGTCTTTCTGGTGGGCAGGTCCACGTCTGGTGGTGTGTTTTGGGGTGTCTGCGGACTTTTTATGATTTTAGGCCACCTCTCTGCTAATGGGTGGCGTTGTGTTCCTGTCTTGCTAGTTGTTTGGCATAGGGTGTCCAGCACTGTAGCTTGCTGGTCGTTGAGTGAAGCTGGGTGCTGGTGTTGAGATGGAGATCTCTGGAATATTTTCGCTGCTTGATATTATGTGGAGCTGGGAGGTCTCTTGTGGACCAGTGTCCTGAAGTTGGCTCTCCCACCTCAGAGGCACAGCACTGACTCCTGGCTCCTCAATTTGGGATGATTTGTTGTCTATTCATGTATTCCACAGATGCAGGGTACATCAAGTTGATTGTGGAGCTTTAATCCGCTGCTTCTGAGGCTGCTGGGAGAGGTTTCCCTTTCTCTTCTTTGTTCTCACAGCTCCTGGGTCTCAGCTTTGGATTTGGCCCCCCCTCTGCGTGTAGGTCGCCGGAGGGCGTCTGTTCTTCACTCAGACAGGACAGGATTAAAGGTGCAGCCTCTTCGGGTACTCTGGCTCACTCAGGCCGGGCGGGAGGGAGGGGCACGGAGTGTGGGGCGAGCCTGCAGCGGCAGAGGTCGGCGTGACGTTGCACCAGCCCGAGGCGCGCCGTGCGTTCTCCCAGGGAAGCCGCCCCTGGATCCCGGGACCCTGGCAGTGGCGGGCTGCTCAGGTTCCCGGAAGGGCGGTGTGGACAGTGACCTGCGCTCGCACACAGGCTTCTTGGCGGCGGCAGCAGCAGCCCCAGCGTCCCACGCCCGTCACTGGGCTCCGTGCTTTCAGCCGTGACTCGCGCCCGTCTGTGGAGCCCCTTTAAGCAGCGCTCTTAATCCCCTCTCCTCGCGCACCAGGAAACCAAGAGGGAAGAAAAAGTCTCTTGCCTCTTCGGCAGCTCCAGAGTTTTCCCGGACTCCCTCCCGGCTAGCTGTGGCACATTAGCCCCCTTCAGGCTGAGTTCTCGCCGCCAGCCCCAGTCCTCTCCCTGTGCTCTGACCGAAGCCCGAGCCTCAGCTTCCAGCGCCGCCCGCCCCGGTGGGTGAGCAGACAAGCCTCTCGGGCTGGTGAGTGCCACTCGGCACTGATCCTCTGTGCGGGAATCTCTCCGCTTTGCCCTACCCAGGTATGTGGGGAGTTTCTTGCCTTTTGGGAGGCCTGGGGTCTTCTGCCAGTGTTCAGTAGGTGTTCTGTATGAGTTGTTCCACGTGTAGCTGTATTTCTGGTGTATCCGTGGGGAGGAAGGTGATCTCCACGTCTTACTCTTCCGCCATCTTACCCGGAAGTGTCCCTACTATTTTCTTCTCAGAGTTTTTTTCACTAAATAATTTTTCAGGAAAACACTCTCTAACCAAGAGGTGAAAAGCAGTGATATAATACACAGTATTGTGTATCTGATTAAATCCTCAGGCATGGAGTTGCACAGCAAGATAATTGCAGGGTTAGATCACTGCAAGCTATGCTAGTAAGTCTGGGCCAGGGCCAAAATGGCCTTTAGGTCCTATTACAATTCTGAGTGATGGCTCCTCTTTCATCATATCTGACTCTAGAGATATTTAAGGAATCTAGAGGGTTTTGCCTAACACAGGAATCCAACTCCCTGTCCCAAAGTCTCATGCAAAGCTGCCCTGCCTAGAGCAGACATATTTTCAAATGGAAAAGAGCTAGTTTATTCATAGTAAACTGAGTTGTTTCACTTGAACCTAGTGAAAGATGTCAAGAAATCAGTATTTCTCCCTTGCTTCTAATAGAATCCCTTCCCCCAACTTCCTCTTAATAATCAGGTGGTCTGTACTAGGTACGCTTTTCCTAAAAAAAAAAATATTGTTAGATCATTTTCACTGTCAGAAAAATGTTGCTTGGTCTACCCCGTAAGTATAAAGTTTTCCTTATATTTTACCTGCCTCTGTAGCCTCGGAATTCAGTGACCTAAGTCCAAATTTAATAATAGTGAGACACATATGTTTAGCATTAGGGTTCATGAAAACAGTCTTGAGTATTCATTTGACTTGGTTCCTTCCTATAGCATCTGAAAAGTGGAGGTAACAAATGCCAATAATATAAGTATTGCGATGTGGCTTTTATTTTCCTGTTCTGAACATTAATGTGAACTCACCAATACATCAGACACATATTTTCACAGCTTGCAGACATCTGTCATATCCTGTGAGATACAAAGTATTCAGTAATCGAGGACTGTTTCAATCTTATGATTTTGGAATTATTTGCAGACTAAGCAAAGATCAAAGCCCCCTATGTATGTGCGTAGCTTTAAACACATTAGAACAGAAACTAAGCCATGTTTGTTGAGAAAAAAAAGGGAAGGTAAAATTTTAAAACTTAAAAACAATAGTCTGCAAATAATAGTCATTTTTCACTTTACTGAATTTTAATTTCCAATGATACACTAATAGTAATTTCTGTTTCTTTACTTCACCAGATTTGATCTAGGTCTGTATCTTAAAAATGGCTTTTCCAGAAGCTACTAGTTTAAAATAAGAATTACTTAGTCAAGATAGTTCTGTAAATTTTATGCTACATACTTAGTAATAGATAAACTTCAATTTTTATTTTAAATTAAGCTAAAGCATCAAATGATCTCAGTGATAATTTCAGCACTGGACCCTGTAGCCCCTAGTATTTAACAGGCCATATTTTGAACCCTATAGGTGTGTACATTTTGTTCTGTGAAAGATCTGGAGATAACAGAATATACTTTTAAACGTCAAAACTGTTAGAACTTTAAACCCATTTACCTAGAACTAGAGTAAACAGTAAAGCTTGCTATTTCAAAAATATATTTGGGGGCTTCCCTGGTGGCGCAGTGGTTGAGAGTCCGCCTGCCAATGCAGGGGACATGGGTTCATGCCCTGGTCCGGGAGGATCCCACATGCCGCGGAGCGGCTGGACCCGTGAGCCACGGCCGCTGAGCATGTGCGTCCGGAGCCTGTGCTCCGCGGTGGGAGAGGCCACAACAGTGAAAGGCCCACGTACCACAAAAAAAAAAAAAAAAAAAAAAAAAAAAACAGCAAAAGTTGTACCCTATCCACTTACTCAGTAATTTTAGACATTTACCTAACACATGATTTAAAATAAGGGCTCTGAGTAATATAATCTTCATGAAATTGACTCAAAAGTGGTTAACTTAGGAAACCAAATGTCTGATTAAGATGCATTAGAAATCTTAAGAAACAATAATGTTACAAGTGGGATGATCAGAATGATAGCTATTATAATAAAGATATTAGGAAAATGGTTTGAATAATCTCAGAACTTTGGCAGAATGTTAAATTGCCTTTTTCTATATCAGAAGTAGCTACAATTGTTTCTGAAAGGAAAGAATAAATAGCAGGTTCTTGCAGGGAGAGTGCCAGCCCCTCCAGGAAGTCAAGAGGGCACAGCCCTGGATCTCTCTTGCATACCCTTTGGAGAATTTGCTTGATATCTGGGAAGACAGGATTAGACCCTGGCCTCTGCTTGCAACTGGGCACCCAGCTGTACTGCCACTGCTCAGGTAGCATTTCACTGTGTATGATAAATTGATCCAGTCTTCACCCCCATGGTAGCATAAGAGAGTTTCTTCAAAATTTCTGCGGCCCACACTCTCCAGCTTCAAGTCATTTACTCAGAAGCTGCAGGCTCCTTTGGGCTGTCCAGAAATATGAGGATAAATCAGGTTTCTCTTAGTACTTCACACACCTCAGTCTCTTTATATTGGGTACCCACCATGGGGCCGGTTACTTAGCTTCTTAGTACAAAGTCAGGAAAGGGACAGGACATCTCATTCAGGTTCACAAAGAAATGTAGCTTTTCTATTCCAAAGCCTTAAATGCTGATATAATTTAAATTATAAAGATTCCCAAAATGATTTAATTAATTTTTTTGGCTAAGTAAATGGCTTCATGTACATGAAAGTACTGAGTTGATAACCAAACAAGATGGGCCATGTTGCTTTCCCATTTCTCTCTTTTTCTCTCGTAGACTGTGTAAAAAGTGTTCATTTTTACCTCATCAATTCCCCATAATCTATTCATTCCTTAATGTTTTGCAAACTTGCTTTCCCATTCATCACTTTCTAAAATGGTCCTTTTGATTCTGTCCTTAGTCTGTTGACTACTTTTCAGGTTACTCTCCTTTTTCTGTTCTTGAATCACAGCCATTCCTTCTTGGTCTTAGAGCTACAATAAAATAATTCGCCCTCTTCCTTCACTTTCAAGATCAAAACAGAGGATGAGGAATGCCTTGCCTAAGAAATTATTAACAGTTTAAGACCTTATTAGTTGTAGCTGCAAAGTATTTTCTGGGTATTGGAATAACCAAAAGAGTTACCCAGGTCTATTTCCAATTCTTAAAAAGGCTTAAATAAAATATGTGTATGGGTGTGTATGTGGGGGGTATGTACGGGCTTGTGGTGTGAGGTTGTGTGTGCTAATAGTATTGGGGGGGGTGTATTGTATGGGGCGGATGGTAGGGGAAATATTTTAAAAATCACTATTTTGTGTGATAAGAAATATTCATTCCATTGTGAGAAAGATGGCCTTGCTAATTAAGAAGGCAGGTAGGAAAAAGTTTTCTCTCATAAGATTGACAATCTGCTTCCAAAAAGTTATTGTTTATCTTTGGGAAGTGTGTGAAATTGCTCCTACAGTCAGAGGAGTAATTAAGGTCTTCGCTAGAGGGAAGACCTTCAAGGGGACTAGGCTGGGAGGTCTTGTCCACCATAGACTATTTCGCCTGACTGGGTGTGCCAAAACCTCTTCCCCCATCCTCCATCTCATTAGTACCCAAACTTCCACCCACCTCCTAACAAAAGTCAAAACTGTGCTCGATTCAAAGGGCAATATCCCTCCAAGAAGTAACTGGCAGGTCACCCAGGGATTAATTCACACTGAATTTTTTAGACGTGAGACTTGTACTGTTGGGAGAAAGAGAGATGGATCCTGAAGGAGAGATTAAATAGATGGAATTGCCTAAAAAGTAGTTGGAAATTTAGATGTCAAAGGATAGAAAGACATTTTTCCAGTGAGGCTTAACCTAAAGATAAGAAAACAGGATAGGCTCTGGAATCTTTTATGATCTGTGAAGGTTTTAATTCCTTGGCTGCTTTTTCTTTGGTTTTACATTTCTCCCCTTCCAACATACAATTAATGTTATTGACCACATGACCTCTCAAAATTCCATAAAATCCTTATTTTCATATAAAAATCAAGAAGTGGGGCTGAGCTGACATGGATGGAACGAGAATTAAATGGATTCACTGGCAGAAGCTGAGTAGAGTCTGAGGTGACCATGAGACTTTGTGGTACCCAGGAATTCACAGCGAGTTTGGGGAGGGTGCTGGACTTTCCACAAATCATGGACTACAGCTTGAGCCTAGCTTATCTGTGGCCAAAGGACAGAGTGACCCTAGCAGAATCTTGGATTCCATGCTTGGTGAACATTCCCTATGGTTCTCTCATCTACTCCCTTGGCACAGAGCACTGAGTCTTATACCTGGAACATAACAATCATTTGCCAGATTCAATTTCCTTATTGAGATCACTTAAAATAATCTATTACTGGATAAAGAACAGAATCATTTTCCTGACACTGGAGGCAGTGACAGAGTCTACTCTGAACACTGTTAAGCCCACAGTGACTAGCAGAGTGCCCTGAACTCTGGGAAGTGCTTAGTAAATGTTTATTGATGATCAATCCAAAAGGTTCCAGAAGATTTACAGGAGGTTACAAACAGACTGAAAAAAAAACCCATAAATCCCTCAAGACAGGGTCAGTCTTACAATCTTATTTTCTCTGAAGCAGTTTTAAAAGAAAAGTTTTCTTTAAAAGAAAAAGAAATTTTCCTTTCCATGAAAGGAAAATTTTAAATATCCTATGTTTATGATACAGGTTTTCAAATACAATCAGAATGCCAAGTATTACTATAAAGGACTTGATTTTTTTGGTTTAATCTTCCCTTTTCTCCCTTTTTGTTATGAAGAATTTCAACAACAGGAAGTTGAAAAAGTAATAAAATGAGTGCGCATATGCCCACTGTCTAAAATCAACAATTAATATTTTACCATGTTTACTTGCCCTCTCTCTTGCTCTCTTACTTTCTTTCTCATTCTGGGAGGGACTATTTGAAAGTAAATTTCATACATAAGTCTTTCTCTCAAATAATTCAGTTTTCATCTTCTAAGAATAAGCATATTTTCTTATGTAGCTATAATATCACTATCACACTTAAAGATACAATTCTGTAGTATCATTCAATATCCAATTCAAATTCAAATATTCCCAATTGTCATTAATATGTCTTTTATAGCTATTTTTTAAACCAGTATCCAATAAAGGTTCCCATATTGCATTTGTTTGTTATGTCTAGAGCAGTCCCCCACCAGTTTTTTCTCCCATTACACTGACTTTTAGAAAAGACCATGCGAACTGCCTTGTAGAAGGGCTTACAATCTGGATTTCTATGTTTCCTCCTGGTTTTAGTTAACCTGTTCCTCTGTCGTCTGCACTTCCTGTGAACTGGAAGTTACAATCTAAAGGTTTGCTTAGTTTTAAGTTAAACAGTCTTGGCAAGAACACCCTATAAGCAATACTTCGTACTTCATATTACTTCAAATCAGAAGGCACATAATGTCAGCTTATCCCACTTTTTTGTTTTTATTTTTTGCGGTACATGGGCCTCTCACCATTGTGGCCTCTCCCGTTGCGGAGCACAGGCTCCGGACGCACAGGCTCAGCGGACATGGCTCACGGGCCCAGCCGCTCCACGGCATGTGGGATCTTCCCGGACTGGGGCACGAACCCGTGTCTCCTGCATCGTCAGGCAGACTCTCAACCACTGCGCCACCAGGGAAGCCCATATCCCACTATTAATGAAATTAAATTTGATCTCTTGGTTAAGGTGGTTCCCACCGATTTCTCCATAGTAAAATGAAGTTTTCCCATTTGCAATTAGTAAGTAATCTATAGAGTAATACCTTGAAACCTTGCAATTATGGTGGTTGAGAGTTACCACCACTCCCACCCCAAACTTTCACATAATGGCTTTAGCATCCATTGGTGATCTGTCAATTGTTTCACTGGGGATTACTCAGCACTTTTTATTACTACTATAGACACAAGTGATATCCTAGAGGAAGTGTAAAGAGGAAGCCAAACCATTAAAAAAATGTTTTTGTCTTGAACTCATTTGGAAGCCTCCAGATCAGCATAGGATAGATAAACAGCAAGGTCCTACTATACAGAACAGGGAACTATATCCAGTCTCCTGGGATAAACCATAATGGAAAAGAATATTTTAAAAAAATGTCTATATGTGTATAACTGAGTCACTTAGCTGTACAACAGAGATTGGCACAGCATCGTAAATCAACTATAGGTCAATAAAAAAACACTAAAAACACACGCACACACAAACAGATAGCAGATGGGATATGTCAACCACATAGTGGAACATATTTGCTTCTATGGAACAGATATTTGAAAAATAGTTCGAAGATTTAGGGAAGTTTGAAGAGGATAATCTTTATAGTTTGTCATTATGACCACTTTGGTAGTCTTCATCAATTGTTGGTTACTTATTCTATGAGAATCTGGAACAGTTTGATAGCAAGCATATTAGAATCACCTCCCATGAAAGAATAAACATAGGAGGGGAAAATCACATAAACAGCAAACACCTTTGAAGTATGAATAATAAGATCATAAAAGTAATTTAAACTAGAAAGACAAAAGGATATCTTCAAGAATGTAAAGAATTGTGTTTCCCTGGTGGCGCAGTGGTTGAGAGTCCGCCTGTGGATGCAGGGGACACGGGTTCGTGCCCCGGTCCGGGAAGATCCCACATGTCACGGAGCAGCTGGGCCCGTGAGCCATGACCGCTGAGCCTGCGAGTCCAGTGCCTGTGCTCCGCAACGGGAGAGGCCACAACAGTGAGAGGCCCGCATACCCCACAAAAAAAAAAAAAAAAAAAGAATGGAAAGAATTCCTTAATTTCTCTAGTTCAGACTGTTTTAACACTACCAAAATCAAGGATTGAATGAGTACAAAGCGATAGGAGTCTTTGACATGTGAAGAAGCACAGCTCATCTGCAAACCTGAGTTTGTGAGTTAGAGTTATCCGACTGGTTTAGTCAGCCTGTGATTTTGCAAGCTTATCTTATGGTTTTATGATTTAAGATAGAAATATGAGGTTTTCCTTTATTGTTTTTTCTGAATATAAAAATTGGATATGCCATTAACAGAAATTATAAAAAGAAAAACAAGGATCACTCTTAATTATGTCTTCCAGACATAATATTTTCTAATATTTTAGTATATATCATTCAAGATGTTTTTCTATACATATATTTTTTAACAAAAAATACAATTTAAGTCTATTACACTGTTTTTGAAATTTGCTTTTTCAGCTAATGTGTTTTATGGACATCTTTCTGTGTCATCTTTGTGTGCTATCATCGTAATGATGGAAATTATTACACTGTATAGATGTACCATAATTTATTAAATAATAATCTGTCAAAAGACACAGGACACTTCCAATTTTCACTGTTGTGAACTGTGTAACAGTGATTATTCCTATATTTCAATTTTTGTGCATTGTCCTATGATTTCTTCATACAAAATTCCCAGATGTAGAATTGCTAAGTCAAAAGATACATTTAAAATAAGTACTTGCAATACATGTTTAATCTAATTTTGCTACATGTTTAGCTAATTTTGTTTTGTCTAAATCTGACTGTTTTATTTTATTTTGCATAATCTAGTTTTTAGAACACTTTCTCTCTCTCTCTCTCTCTCTCTCTCTCTCTATATATATATATATATATATATATATATATAATTCTACAAACTTACAAGAAAGCTGGCTATGACATCACTTTCTATGGTCTGTTTGTTTTGTAAATCTCTCTTCTAGTAATCAGAGGTACAAGAAGTTCTACAGATCCCCAGGCTACAGGGTGGTATATTACAATGAAAGCAAGTCTTATACCAAATTCTTTTACAAATGTTGACTGGAAAGTAGACATAAATGTTGTCATACATAATTTTCTTGTAAATTCAAGGGAGCCCACACTCTCTGTCCTGAGAAACTCTGGAAAAGACTATGAATGGAAATTCTTTTCTTTTACATCATAGGCAGATGCAACAAAGGCAGGGCCAGTTAATCTTTGTGATGGGTAAGGCAACAAAGTACTTCATGGAATGGGTACAAATGGATGTCCAGACCTAGGACACATTTCTGAAGGTATTGAGCTGTTGAGCTTTTTATATCCTACTGCCTTGTTTAGGAAAGGACAGTGATGTCCTTACCACCTTTCTAGGCAGTGACACATTTTAAACACCTGTCATTTTACCATATAGTTTTCTAACATCCCTCTTACTAATTGGCAAACTCTCATGTAGTTTCATTAATAATATTTGTAGTGTTTTCATAGCTACATTGGAATGTAGATTCCTATTTAGGGCCCTTTAAATGCTAAGGAATAGATTATAGCTTATTTAAACACATACACACATATTATATGGCTTATACCAGAGTTTTTTAAAAGTAAATTATCTTTGTATAATATAACAGATGTTGTTATTTATTATTATTGCTATTAATATTATCATTATTATTCCCATTTTCCAGAAGAGAGAACTGAATCTCAGAAAATTTAAAAAATTTGCTCCAAATCATACAACTAATATGGAAAAAAATCTTTATGGCTATAAATCAGAACTCAGCTCTGGGCTTTTATCATCCACAATAAAGAGGTAAACACGGTGGGTTATGTAGCTTCCTCATGGTTAACTGAGAACACAGAGGACTAACAGATATGTGTGAAGATATTTATATAAATCATTGTGGATAATGTAAATGACAACACACTTGTTATTAATAGTTTGAACAATGCAAAGATGTTCCAATGTATTATTACTTCCTACTTTGCCTTGGAGAAAGGCAAGGGTGTCATGACACCTACATCAGGAGGTAAAGTGCATGATGGTGCTTAAAAGCTTCCTAGTGACCTGGCTTCATATAGAGGTGAAGCTTAACAATGGATGATTAATATGTCTAATATACTATTTTCTTCTCTTTTTACGAAGGGGGTATGATGGATAAGAATATGAAGATCTTTCACAATACATGCCTACATACAATACATGCCTATCTTCTTCATGACAATTTTTCAAAAAATATTATCTCAGTGAGCATTTGGCAGGAACTGAATGCCAAACACTACAAAAACACCATGTTTAGCAAGTACTTTTAGAATAGGTATTCTCTGCTATTGACTGAAGGATGTTCTTCATGCTTTTAACTTTTAGTATAAAAATCAAATTTCTAAACCCATTTTTTATCATCCTTTCCCATGTTTTCCCCCTTATACCCTACTTTTCTGCCTTCATGAATGACTGCACCTCTGCTGATGTGCTGCCCTGTCCCTTTGCCTTTAGCCTTGTTGCCTGCTCCACCTGGCACACCCCTTCCATGCTCTCTCCCAGCCACCATCTCCCAAATTTTTCTTTTGTCTTTGTGTCTCCTGCATACCACGCCTGACATATCATAGGTCCTCAAGATTGTGCATGAATGCATATATTCATTTTAACTTATTACATTATATTATATCTGGTCCATTTAGATTCCCCAAGATTTAGAGCTGCCAGGCAAGGAACACATTTTGATTTGGAAACTGGAAAAAGATTTGTGGGCACGTGGGTGGGCCTGCCACACAGTGATTTGACCTCAGGGTAGTAGTATCTGCCTTCTGCCCTGGTGTTCTATCTCTTACCTGGTATGTACTGCAGCTGCTGTCTTTAGGCTAGCGCTAGACAGGCAACTACAGATGTTGATGGTCATGGGAGAAGTGTGGATTCAGTGACCAACAAAGTATGATCAGTGAAATCTATAGACATTGTTTACTTGAAAATCACACATGAACTTTGAGTGGCAAATGTGTTGAAGCAGACAGTAAAAAATTATACTTATGATGTATTTAACTTATATTTATGTATTTTATTTTATAAAGTCACTTTGCCTTTTCATGCTTTTAAAAAATTATTATTAACCACAAATATTCCTTCACATACCTAGTGATATAGCCTTACAGAGTTCCTAGTCATTGGCTGGGGTACCTCATCCATCCAAGCAGCACAGTGGACGTCTGGCCAGCACAAGTTTAAAAAATGTTGAAGTCTTCAAGGAACCTAACAAACCCATTTTAACCCAAGTGTCATATGCACCTTGACTGCTAAATTCACCTTTGTGAACTTAGGAAAGTTCTCAGCTTTTCCTAAGAATTTATGCTCGTTGTGGTCTTTGGGTATTTTTATCCCCACTTTTTTTTTTTTTTTTTTTTTTTTTTTTTGCGGTACACGGGCCTCTCACTGTTGTGGCCCCTCCCGTTGCTCCGGACGCGCAGGCTCATCGGCTACGGCTCACAGGCCCAGCCGCTCCGCGGCATGTGGGATCTTCCCAGACTGGGGCACGAACCCATGTCCCCTGCATCGGCAGGCGGACTCTCAACCACTGCGCCACCAGGGAAGCCCCCATCCACTTTTATATGATACTTATCTGCTCGTATTAAGTCTTTCATCTCCAGATTTGACAACAGGCTTAACCACACGTATTTGGACATGTCTGCATTGAGGATTGTTCCCTATAATGTCTAGGTAATAGCCTCAAACAGATGCAGTTGTTCTTTTGCTCTTCACAGGACAAGGACACACTCTGAAAATAAATTTGTCTCTAATTTCCTTTGTTTCCTGTTTCTATTTTGATTTCCTAAGCCTGCTGTATTTGGCAGGCAGACACATTTTCCAGATGAGGCACTGAGGAAGGCAGGAATCAGGACATGTTTTATGATGTTCTTTTCAGGTTGTTTTACGCAGCACCATATCTAAAGAAACCAGGCTTCCTGAATGTCCACGCATGTGGCTGCTTTATGAAGCCACTGAAATAGCTTGCCCCAAAATGGACAAGTGACAAGCTCCCAACTGAGTAGGTAAAAGCACTGCATTCAGGGTTCTCTAAGGTCAGTCAGTTTGACTAAATGTACAAAGACAAGAACTACACTGACTTTGGGGCTGCTTTTAGAATGGTCAATAAATAATCACCATTCAATCAGAACAGCAGCGAAGAGACTGGATGTATTATTCAAAGGCAGTTAAATGGAGGTGAGAGTAACTTTCTTTCCATTTAACTGAGCTGTTGTAAGGATCAAGTGAGAATCCAAATGAAAATGTTTCAGCAAATGTTAAGTGTAATTCCTATCTATCCAACACATTCTCTTTCTAAGTATTTAACTAGTTTTCATGGTTCCAGCCAGAGAGAAGCTAGAAATATTACCCGAATTATTACCCTTTACAAAATTGTTAGAAGAGAATTCCCTCTTAAAAATCAAATATAGGATGGGTAGCAAACTGCTGGCTCTCAGGTCAAGCTTGGTCAGTAGATGTATTTGGTCAGAGCAGACTTTTCATTTCAATGGACTAGTCATCAAAATTTAAAATTCAGAATGTTTCCCAAAAAAAGTGAACTTCTCTTCTTTATTGAGAAAGTGGGAGATTTGGGAGCCTGATTTCTCATTTAGCATTCATTCATTCATTCAGTCACTAATTCAACAAATATTTATTGAGGTTCTACTATATGCCAGGCACATTTCTAGACATTAAGAACATGACAGAACAAAGTAGGACAAAAATCAGCTAAAAGTAGCAGGAGCTGCTACTACATACAAGCATATGCTCTTTAGTTTTATCAGAGCCATACCACACCTACTTTACATTCTGACAATCAAGCCCACTATATTCATTTATTTTAACTGTCTGGTCCCCATAAACATTTGTGTTGCAGATGCCTGCAGTACACCTGCAGTTTGCACATATTCATTCAAGTTGTAGAAATAGACATTTAATGGACCCAAGTTATTCATTCTTAATAGTACATGAGGGACTAAGTTAGGAAGAAAATTGCTGTCTGTTTTTAAATTCAACTCAAGCCTCTACTGAGTCTCTGTTACATATACATTCCTGGAGAGGGTAAGCTGGGAATTGAACCTTGGAAGGAGGGGAATTTCCACAGTAGGATGCATGGGAGGCATATGCCATTTCAGGGGAAGGTAGTAGAACCGGCACATTTGAAAATGTTGAAGAGACCAATTTGGCAGGAGCATGGGATGAGGGAGGGAACAGCACTATTTCATAGCCCTACACATGATCCAAAAGGTACTATTGCCACTCTGTCCAAAAAATTAGCAATCACAGGTAAACAAATCCTCCAGAAAATAACAGGATAACAAAGAATCAAGTGGTTTTAAAATATTATGTTCTTATAATACCTATATAATAGAAAATGAGCACACACTTGGATCATGTGGTTGTTACTATACCTGTAAAGCTTTGAAAGGGAGAAAAACAGACAACTGAGGAGTTTTTAAACATCTACATTTGGTCCCAAGTAAATTCCCTCATACTTGGGCATGATTGAACCATTCAGATAAGAGTTCTCACACAGCATTCCAGTATATTAAGTTTGATGAGTCATGATAGTAAAAGTACTTATTAAGTCTTGGCTTCAGTCTAAGAAACATTTTTAGCTTGTTCGTGTGTCAAAAATAACCTCTGAAATCATATTATTTCCATGACATTTTTGGAAAGGATGATAAGATATACCCTATTGTGTATGCCTATAAACTGTATTACAAACAGAAGTGAGTGTGGTAGTTAGGAAGTTAGAATGCCATGCTAGCACCTGACATTTTGTAGTTCAGAAAAGAAAACTTTTGATGTCTTTAGGGGCCAAGAAATCTGTTCTTCATCAACATGCAATTTGTTTATTTTATTTTAGTAAGGACTGTGTAAATACCATGCACCTAGGGCTAGATTAGGTACAATGGAAATGGTAGCTTGGAGAAATCAAAGAACTTGTTGTCAATGAGCTCGTGATTTTCCGGGGTCTAGTTTTCCAATGTGGCATTTGCACAAGTTTAAGGAAAGGCAGAGTATCTCATTACCTATTCTCTTCTCAGTCCCAGGGTAAGGCAAGTTTTCATTATTGGGAGTGGATTGACTCCTAAACTATATTAGCAATTATGATGGGTACAATTAACTGATAAAGAATTTATTATCACTTAGAGTACCCTAAGAATTAAATTTGATATTTATTTAACCTTACTCTGTGCAGCACACTAGGCTGAAAGGGATACAAAGAAATAATGAAAGTTGCATTCAACACTTGGCTCTGCTAGACACTTCATGAAGATTATAATTTTTAAACTATGACCGACATCTGTCAGGTTGCAAAGTCTATTTTCTTTCCCTACACTATGCTCTGGTGCTTGCCCTTAGCGAACTCATAAATCCAGTGGGAGAGACAAGGCTACTACATACATATAAAGCAGTAAGAGAATAAACAGAATCTAGTTCTGTGGCCTTGATTTTAATACCAAAACAAACAAACAAGTAGCAACAACAACAAAACCAAAACCAGTTTAACGAAGGGCTTAAGTGACAGAATAGAAGTATAGGGCTCTATGTCTCCAACATCATAGATTTGGGTTGAAGCCCAGAGTTGCCCTCAACCCTTCTAACTCTGTGACCTTGAAATCTGATGCTCAGTTTCTTCATCTATCCCATGACAATAATATGTACTGCACTGTGAGAATTAAAGCTAGATGTAAAACACCTTGCATAATGTCTGCCCCAAAGTAGAACCTCTGTGTTATTCAATTCAATGGGCATTTTCTGCCTCACATTAAATGACCTACATAATTTTTGACAAAGTGACTGGTGACAACTCTCTAGAAACATCTTCATTCCTTATGACCTGAGATTTCAGTCTTAAAGCTTTCCTCCTACCTCTTTGGATACTTTTTGGGTTTTTTCAGGGCTCAGTGTTGTATATTAGTTTGCTTCTTTTATCACTATACTCTCTTTCTATAGAATCTCACACACAACCATGACATATACATGTATATTCTGATAACTCCAAAGGTATTTCAGAATTCAACCTTGCTTTTGAGTCCCAAAGTGGATTATACAATTGCCTATTCAATACCTTCATTGACAGTCTACTTGACCAGTTCCCAAGGGGACTATGTCCACACCTGAACTCTGTGTATCACACCAACTCCCCCAACCAATTGAAAATCCACTCACACCATACCTTTACTTGAAGTACTTCAGTGGCTTTCCATTGCTCTTAGAGTAAAAATAAAAATTTTGCCTTTGCCTACACTGCCACACTGTAATTTGCCATGTAAGTATTTCTCCAGCTTCATCTCATGCTATTCACCATCACATTCAATACTCTTCAGCTAGACTATTCTTTGTTAAGTTATTCAAATACCCCAAGTTCCTTCCTGAGTCAGACGTTTTGCACCTATTGTCCTTTCTACTTATTTGCCTAGTAAATTCTTTGTCAAATTTCAAGTTTTAGCTTAAACTTTTCAGAGAAACCTCCAGGAACCTCCAAATTAAGCAGACTAAGCTTGGTTCTTTCATTACATGCTTTCATAGAAGTCTGTATTTCTCCTTCCTAATACTTAGAGCATTCATTTATATATATATATATATATATATATATATATATATATATATATATATATATATATGTATATATTTCACTTCCATCTCCCCCTGAAGATTGCTTCATAGGGCAGCAACTGTTCACCAGTTCCAGTGTATCTCCCCTACCCACTACAGGACCTTATACAAAATAGGAGTTCAAGAAACATTTTTAGTGGATTAATGTTCAATGTCCAGTGGATTAATATTCAAGAAATGGTGGCTATTAATAGAGCAGCAATGATACTAGTTACAATGTATATTAATCTATTAAGACTGTTATAACGAATACCACAAACTGGTTGCCTTGAACAACAGAAATTTATTTTTTCATGGTTCTGGAAGCTAGGAAGTTCAAGATCAAGGTACTGGTCAATTGGGTTCCTGGGTTGAAGATGGTCACCTTGTTGCTTTGTCCCCACATGTCAGAGAGAGAGAGAGAGAGAGAGAGAGAGAGATCTTCCTCTTCTTACAGGGTTCCAATCCTATTGGATTAGGATGCATTCTTATGACCTGATTTAATCTTTTTTTAAAATTTTTATTGAAGTATAGTTGATTTACGATGTTGTGTTAGTTTCAGGTGTATGGCAAAGTGAATCATTTATACATATACATATATCCACTCTTCTTTAGATTCTTTTCCCATATAGGCCATTTAACCTTGATTACCTTTTAAAGACCCTATCTCCAGATATAATCACACTGAGGGTTAGGATTTCAACATATGAATTTTAGGTGAATACAATTCAGTCCATAGCATAATGTTTCATAAAACAGGTAAGACTTAAGATGGGCCAAAGTCTATGGGAGGAGAAGGAAATTAAAGTACATAGTATATACTACAGATTTTAAAAGCCAAGCAGAAGTGTTGATTAGTGCAGGAGGCATTAGGAAATAATAGCAGGTATAGGCAGGATGGATCAGATGGGTTCTGGCTATGATATTCAACCATGCATAAGGCATGGAAGCAAGAGCTTCAGTAATGACAATGGGAATAGATGGAAGAGAGTCATTCTAGGAAAATTTTTCACAGAAAGAGAAAATAAACTTATAACAGCTTGGAAGAAAAAATATATATATATATTTATGACTCTATGAGACAAGAAGGTGAAAAAAGCACTATAAGAATGAGGAGGCTGTGAAGGAAAAAAAATTAAACCAGAGTAGAGATCTCAAGGTAGACCTGCAAACAAAACAGCACAGCCACTTGACAACAAACTCAGCACTGATTGCCCATGGGCAGAGATCTGACCACCACACCAGGTACAGGATCTCTCTGCTCTCTATGTCCTGTAATTCATCAGCAACGAATCCCAATGTTCAGGTGACCATAATTTTTCTGCCTTTGCCACTGATTTTCATCTTCAAAACCTACCTGCAAAATGGCTTTCTCTTTGCCTTGGGGTCCCCAGTTATGAATCCTGGTGAGCTGGTGTGGTATATTAAGAAATATATTTGGTCTTTGTTTCTGATTCCTAGGACAGAGCTTCTGAAACCTTTGGAATTTCCTTAGTGATAGGAGTGTCTTTTGTTATTCATAAGGAGCCCTTTGAACACAGCTGAATTTATGCTAATGAGGTGACAGGGTAGGGTCCCTAGATAGCCTCAGGATGGGGCTGGTCAAGGGAAAGACCAAGTGACTGGAGGGGTTCTCAGCCCCACCCACCCCCTCCAGGAAGAGAGGAGGGCAGAGAAGGCTGGAGATTGAGCTCTAGAAAAACTCTTGAACAAGCAGATTTGATGAGCTTCTGGGTTAGTGAATATGTGGAAGTGCTGGGAGGGTGTGCACCCAGACATAGCAAGGAAGCTCCACACCTCCTCTCCCATGCCTTGCCATATACACATCTTCCATCTGGCTGTTTCTAGGTAGTTTCCTTTTATAATAAATCAGTTAATGAAAGTAAATGTTTCTCTGAGTTCTGTGAGCCATTCTAGTACATTATCAAACATGTGGAGGTGGATCGTGGGAACTCAGAATTACAGCTGATTGGTCAGAACTATCCATGACAACCTGAATTTGAGATTGGCATCCACAGTGGGGGCAGTCTTATGGGACTGAGCCCTTAATCTGAGGGATTTGATGCTATCTGCAGGTAGACAGTATCAGAATTAACTTTGTAGGACACCCAGTTGTTGTCTGCTGAGAAATAAAGAATTGCTTGATGTAGAAAATTCCCCACACATCTGGTGTCTTGAGAAAAAAGAAGAAAAATCTAGTTTTCCCTTACAGTTAGAGTCAACACCAGAGCACCTCAGGTTAGGTGAATTTATCTCAGATTAAACATCTATTGTTATACTTACCAACTACCTAAATGCATAACTGGTAGCATTTGGCATCCCCATTCTTGGTGGCTCCAAATTATGCTCAAATATCAGTTAATATTTGAATATATGCTTACCATCTTAAAAAGGTTCCTCCTTATTTATTTGAAGGATGGGATATGTATTCATTGATTTGTGTATCTTTTATTTTTGTCTTTGTTTTTAAATAACATGCTGCTGAAACAAAATTTTTTAGTACATCTGTGACTACAGAATCTACCAACATGCGTAAACATGTCATGTGTAAGCATGGCAGATCCAGCTATAAAAAAAGAGAAGAGAAATCTCTCTCCTCTCTGTTATTTAAAAACCATAAACTAAGCAAGGCTAGGCATGATTTTCCGTGTGAAGGAGAAGCCAGAGCAAGCAATCTTCGCTTTAGGAGACCTAGCTCTAGGTTTTGGCTTAAAAACAATGTCATTGCTGAATCTGAAGGGCAAATTTGCCACACGATAATCATGGGGATGTCATAAATTCCATTCTTTCCTTCTCCCTGAAGAGGTTATTATAGAACAAGGATTATTTTGAAAATGTCATCAGAGAGGTGGAAAGAAATAATCTCCCCCTCTAGGTAGAAGATAATAAAAGACTAAGGGATCCTGGTGGATTTTCAGCTAACAGAGGGCACAACCTTCTTTCAGTTAAAGCAAGAAAGAATGCGGCAAGGTTACATCTCTTTTGTACAACCCTGCTATTTTTATTTTATGGTTATCAAGCCTTTCCTTCATGCTCAAGCTCTTATAGAACATGCAGAAAGACAGTTTTCAAAATGGGTTAAAGTTTTAGGGGAAAAAATTTTTCTCTCAAGAAGGTTACCTCCGGGAAGAGAAAAAACAATTAGATGCAGGCAGCATTACACAGCTTGCTATGTTTTTATGGATACTGAAAATGGACAGTATGACTGGGCTTGGGAAAAATGTTTACCCATTTTTCTTTTCATCTATTTCCTTTATTCCACAGGACACTTCAAAGCAGCATGATTAAGAGCCAGACCACAGGTAAAGGGATTTCGAAGAGGAAAAAGAGAAGTCTTTACTTGTGAAAGATGAGAACATTTTCCACATATATGAAATAAGGTAAAAGAATAGATGGAGGAGAGTGTGGGTGTAAATTAGAGGCAGTAAAGTCTGCTTGATTTAAAAAAGAAACTGACAAGTGTAAGAATAGTGAGTTCAGTTTCTCATATTTATATGCTCATGTAAGTTCAGTTCTACAAAGTAAAGAAATTAGAAACATGCCCTAGTAGTATATCCAAAGCTATGATTTTGTCCCCATAAAATTCCATGTACCTGAAATGATGGGTGCTTTAACAGATGGGTATATAGTTCTCATTGTGTAAGATCCTGAAGGTGTTGAAGTTTAAAAGTGAAAACTAGGGCTTCCCTGGTGGCACAGTGGTTGAGAGTCCACCTGCCGATGCGGGGGACACTGGTTCGTGCCCCAGTCTGGGAGGATCCCACATGCCGCAGAGTGGCTGGGCCCATGAGCCATGGCCACTGAACCTGCACATCCAGAGCCTGTGCTCCACAAAGGGAAAGGCTACAAGAGTGAGAGGCCTGCGTACCACAAAAAAAAAAAAAAAAAGTGAAAGCTAGTTGTTTATATTTCATGAAAAATTCCATGGTAAGATTGGAGATTTGAACATCCAGAAATGAATCTATTAGACTAAATTTTATTACCATAACTATGAAGCAAAGCTTAAAAAATTTTTTTTTTAATTTTCCTGTGCTGAAAGCCTACTTTATTTTTTTAATTTAATTTAATTTATTTAATACAACAGGTTCTTATTAGTTATCTATTTTATACCTATTAGTGTATATATGTCAATCACAATTTCCCAATTCATCCCACCACCACTACCACCACTTCTGCTTTCCCTGCTTGGTGTCCATGCATTTGTTCTCTAAATATTTGTCCCTATTTCTGCCTTGCAAACTGGTTCATCTGTACCATTTTTCTAAATTCCACATATATGCGTTAATATATGATATTTGTTTTTCTCTTTCTGACTTACTTCATTCTGTATGACAGTTTCTAGGTCCATCCATGTCTCTACAAATGACTCAATTTTGTTCCTTTTTATGGCTGAGTAATATTCCAATGTATATATGTACCACAACTTCTTTACCCATTCATCTGTCAGTGGGCATTTAGGTGGCTTCCATGATCTGGCTATTGTAAATAGTGCTGCAATGAACATTGGGGTGCATGTGTCTTTTCGAGTTATGCTTTTCTCTGGGTATATGCCGTAGTGGGATTGCTGGGTCATATGGTAGTTCTATTTTTAGTTTTTTAAGGAACCTCCATACTGTTTTCCATAGTGACTGCATCAATTTACATTCCCACCAACAGTGAAAGAGGGTTCCCTTTTCTCCACACCCTCTCCAGCATTTGTTGTTTCTAGATTTTCTGATGATGCCCATTCTAACTGTTGGGAGGTGATATCTCACTGTAGTTTTGATTTGCATTTCTCTAATAATTAGTGATGTTGAGCAGCTTTTCATCTGCTTCTTGGCCATCTGTATGTCTTCTTTGGAGAAATGTCTATTTAGGTCTTCTGCCCATTTTTGGATTGGGTTGTTTGTTTTCTTGATATTGAGCTGCATGAGCTGTTAATATATTTTAGAGATTAATGCTTTGTCTGTTGATTTGTTCCAAATATTTTCTCCCATTCTGAGGGCTGCCTTTTCATCTTGTTTATAGTTTCCTTTGCTGTGCAAAAGCTTTTAAGTTTCATTAGGTCCCATTTGTTTATTTTTGTTTTTATTTCCATTATTGTAGGAGGTGAGTCAGAGAAGATCTTGCTGTGATTTATGTCAAAGAGTGTTCTTCCTATGTTTTCCTCTAAGAGTTCTATAGTGTCTTGCCTTACATTTACGTCTTTAATTCATTTTGAGTTTATTTTTGTGCATGGTATTAGGGAGTGCTCTAATTTCATTCTTTTTACATATAGCTGTCCAGTTTTCCCAGCACCACTTACTGAAGAGGCTGTATTTTCTCCATTGTATATTCTTGCCTCCTTTGTGAAAGATAAGGTAACCATAGGTGCGTGGGTTTATCTCTGGCCTTTCTATCCTGTTCCATTGATCTATATTTATGTTTTTGTGCCAGTACCATATTGTCTTGATTATTGTAGCTTTGTAGTATAGTCGGAAGTCAGGGAGTCTGATTCCTCCAGCTCCGTTTTTCTCCCTCAAGATTGCTTTAGCTCTTCAGGGTCTTCTGTGTCTCCATACAGATTTTACAATTTTTGGTTCTAGTTCTGTAAAAAATGTCAATGGTAGTTTCATAGGGATTGCATTGAATCTGTAGATTGCTTTGGGTAGTATAGTCATTTTCACACTATTGATTCTTCCAAGAACAGAGTATATCTCTCCATGTGTTTGTGTCATCTTTGATTGCTTTCATCAGTGTCTTATAGTTTTGTGAGTACAGGTCTTTTACCTCCTTAGGTAAGTTGATTCCTAAGTATTTTATTATTTTTGTTGCAATGGTGAATGGGATTGTTTCCTTAAATTCTCTTTCAGATCTTTCATTGTTAGTGTATAGGAATGCAAGAGATTTCTGTGCATTAATTTTGTATCCTGCAAATTTACCAAATTCATTGATTAGCTCTAGTAGTTTTCTGGTGGAATCCTTAGGATTCTCTATGTCTAGTATCACGTCATCTGCAAAGAGTGACACTTTTAGTTCTTCTTTTCCAATTTGGATTCCCTTTATTTCTTTTTCTTCTCTGATTGCCTGTGGCTAGGACTTCCAAAACTATTTGAATAATAGTTGTGAGAGTGGACAACCCTGTCTTATTCCTGATCTTAAAGGAAATGCTTTCTAATTTTTCACCACTGAGAATGATGTTTGCTGTGGGTTTGTCATATATGGCCTTTATTATATTGAGGTAGGTTACCTCTATGCCCACTTTCTGGAGAGTTTTTATTATAAATGGGTTTAGAATTTTGTCAGAAGCTTTTTCTGCATCTATTGAGATGATCATACGATTTTTATACTTCAATTTGTTAATATGGTGTATCACATTGATTGATTTGCGTATATTGAAGAATCCTTGCATCTCTGGGATAAATCCCACTTGATCATGGTGTATGATCTTTTTAATGTGTTGTTGGATTCTGTTTGCTAGTATTTTGTTGAGGATTTCTGCATCTATATTCATCAGTGATATTGGTCTGTAATTTTGTTTTTTGGCAGTATCTTTGTCTGGTTCTGGTATCAGGGTGATGATGGCCTCGTAAAATGAGTTTGGGAGTGTTCCGTCCTCCACAATTTTCTGGAAGAGTTTGAGAAGGATGGGTGTTATCTCTTCTCTAAATGTTTGATAGAATTCATCTGTGAAGCCATCTGGTCCTAGACTTTTCTTTGTTGCAAAATTTTTAATCACAGTCTCAATTTCAGTGCTTGTGATTGGTCTGTTTATATTTTCTACTTCTTCCTGGTTCAGTCTCAGAAGATTGTGCTTTTCTAAGAATCTGTCCATTTCTTCCAGGTTGTCCATTTTACTGGCATATAGCTGCTTGTAGTAAACTCTCATGATCCTTTGTATTTCTACAGTGTCAGTTGTTACTTCTCCTTTTTCATTTCTAATTTTATTGATTTGAGTCTCTTTTTCTTGATGAGTCTGGTTAATGGTTTATCAATTTTGTTTATCTTCTCAAAGAACCAGCTTTTAGTTTTATTGATCTTTGCTATTGTTTCCTTCATTTCTTTTTCATTTATTTCTGATCTGATCTTTATGTTTTCTTTCCTTCTGCTAACTTTAAGGTTTTTTTGTTCTTCTTTCTCTAATTGCTTTAGGTGTAAGATTAGGTTTATTTGAGATGTTTCTTGTTTCTTGAGGTAGGATTGTATTGCTATAAACGTCCCTCTTAGAACTGCTTTTCTTTCATCCAATAGATTTTGGGGCATCGTGTTTTCTTTTTCATTTGTTTCTAGGTATTTTTTGATTTCCTCTTTGATTTCTTCAGTGATCTCTTGGTCATTTATTAGTGTATTGTTTAGTCTCCATAGGTTTGTATTTTTTGCAGATTTTTTCCTGTAATTGATATCTAGTCTCATAGCCTTGTTGTCAGAAAAGATACTTGATATGAATTCAATGTTCTTAAATTTACCAAGGCTTGATTTGTGACCCAAGGTATGATCCTTCCTGGAGAATGTTCCATAAGCACTTGAGAAGAATGTGTATTCTGCTGCTTTTGGATGGAATGTCCTAAAAATATCAATTAAGTCCATCTTCTTTAATGTATCATTGAAAGCTTGTGTTTCCTTATTTATTTTCATTTTGGATATTCTGTCCATTGGTGAAAGTGAGGTGTAAAAGTCCCCTACAATGAATGTGTTACTGTCAATTTCCCCTTTTATGGCTGTTAGCATTTGCCTTATGTATTGAGGTATAACTATTTACATAAATATTTACAATAAATATTTACAATTTTAAATAAATATTTACAATTGTTATATCTTTACAATTGTTAAATATTTACAATTGTTATATCTTCTTCTTGGATTGATCCCTTGATCATTATGTAGTGTACTTCTTTGTCTCTTGTAATAGTCTTTATTTTAAAGTCTATTTTGTCTGATATGAGTATTGCTATCCCAGCTTTCTTTTGATTTCCATTTTCATGGAATATCTTTTTCCAACCCCTCTCTTTCAGTCTGTATGTGTCCCTAGGTCTGAAGTGGGTCTCTTGTAGGCAGCATATATATGGGTCTTGTTTTTGTATCCATTCAGACAGTCTATGTCTTTTGGTTGGAGCATTTAATCCATTTACATTTAAGGTAGTTATGGATATGTATGTTCCTATTACCATTTTCTTAATTGTTTTGGGTTTGTTACTGTAGTTCTTTTCCTTCTCTTGTGTTTTCTGCCTAGAGAAGTAGCTTTAGAATTTGTTGTAAAGCTGGTTTGGTTGTGCTGAATTCTCTTAGCTTTTGCTTGTCTGTAAAGGTTTTAATTTCTCCATTGAATCTGAATAAGATCCTTGCTGGGTAGAGTAATCTTGGTTGTAGGTTTTTCCCTTTCATCATTTTAAAAGTGTCCTGCCACTCCATCTGGCTTGCAGAGTTTCTGCTGAATGATCAACTGTTAACCTTATGGGGATTCCCTTGTGTGTTATTTGTTGCTTTTCCCTTGCTGCTTTTAATACATTTTCTTTGTAATTTATTTTTGACAGTTTGATTAATATGTGTCTTGGTGTGTTTCTTCTTGGATTTATCCTGTATGGGACTCTCTGTGCTTCCTGGACTTGATTAACTATATCCTTTCCCATACTAGGGAAATTTTCAACTATAATCTCTTCAAATATTTTCTCAGTCCCTTTCTTTTTCTCTTCTTCTTCTGCGACCCCTATATTCAAATGTTGGTGTGTTTAATGTTGTCCCAGAGGTCTCTGAGACTGTCCTCAATTCTTTTCCTTCTTTTTTCTTTATTCTGCTCTGTGGTAGTTATTTCCACTATTTTATCTTACAGGTCATTATACGTTCTTCTGCCTCAGTTATTCTGTTATTGATTCCTCTAGAGAATTTTAAATTTCATTTATTGTGTTGTTTATCATTCTTTGTTTGCTCTTTAGTTCTTCTAGGTCCTTGTTAAATGTTGCTTGTAATTTCTCCATTCTATTTCCAAGATTTTGGATGGTCTTTACTATTATTACTCTGAATTATTTTTCAGGTAGACTGCCTACTTCCTCTTCATGTTTTTGGTCTGCTTGGTTTTTACCTTGCTCCTTTATCTGCTGCATATTTCTCTGTCTTCTCACTTTGCTTAACTTACTGTGTTTGGGGTCCTCTTTTTGCAGGCTGCAAGTTTGTAGTTCCCATTGTTTTTGGTGTCTGCCCTCAGTGGCTGAGGTTGGTTCAGTGGGCTGTGTAGGGTTGCTAGTGGATGGGACTGGTGCCTGTGTTCTGGTGGATGAGGCTGGATCTTGTCTTTCTGGTGGGCAGGACCGCATCTGATGGTGTGTTTTCTGGTGTCTGTGACCTTATTATGATTTTAGGCAGCCTCTGTGCTAATGGGTTGGGCTGTTTTTTTGTCTTGCTAGTTGTTTGGCATAGGGTGCCCAGCACTGTATGTTTCTGGTCATTGAGTGGAGCTGCGTCTTAGCATTGTGTTGGAGATCTCTGGGTGAGGTTTTGCTGTTTGATATTACATGGAGCCGGGAGGTCTCTGGTGGACCAATGTCTTGAACTCGGCTCTCCCTCTTCAGAGGCACTGGCCTGACACTCGGCCAGAGCACCAAGACCTGTCAACCACATGGCTTAAGGCTCCACTGGGGGAGGATCTGCTTGCAAGCTGCTATATGGTTGCAGGCAGGATTCAGTTCTTTGAGGGCTGTTGGACTGACAGCATCAGTTCCTCAAGGACTGTGAATGTGCAGCCCCTTTCAGTTCTTTGCCATAGAGACCTCTCCATAGGGCAGCTCACGTATGGCAGCTCAAGTGTGTCAGTGGACTCAGCTCGGGTCCAGCTATGATAGGCTGGTAAGCCCTGAGTGTTTGGAGCAGCTTAGAGAATGGCTGAATCAGGCCTGAAGCATCACTGCTGCAACCGCTCTTCCAAGAGGAAGCATAGGTGTTTGTTCCTTAATTCTTCTAGGTCTCTGTTAAACATTTCTTGCATGTTCTTGATCTTTGTTTCCATTCTTTTTCCAAGGTCCTGTGTCATCTTTACTATCATTATTCTGAATTCTTTTTCTGGAAGGTTGCCTATCTGCACTTCATTTAGTTGTTTTTCTGGGGTTTATCTTGTTCCTTCCTCTGGTACAGAGACGTCTTCCTTTTCATTTTGTCTATCTTTCTGTGAGTGTGATTTTCTTTCCACAGGCTGCTGGGTTATAGGTCTTCTTGCTTCTGCTGCCTGCCCTCTGGTGGATGAGGCTATCTAAGAGGCTTGTGCAAGCTTCCTGATGGGAGGGACTGGTGGTGGGTAGAGTTGTGTGTTGCTCTGGTGGACAGAGCTTGGTAAATCTTTAATCTGCTTCTCTTCTGATGGGTGGGGCTGAGTTTCCTCCATGTTGGTTGTTTGGCCTGAGGCGACCCAGCGCTGGAGGTTACAGGATCTTTGTTGGGGCTTATGGTGGACTCTGGGAGGGCTCATGCCAAGGAGTACTTCCCAGAACTTCTGCTGCCAGTGTCCTTGTCCCCATGGTGAGCCACAGCCACCCGCCACCGCTGCAGGAAACCATTCAACACTAGCAGGTAGGTCTGGTTCAGTCTTTTATTGGCTTACTGCTCCTTACCCCAGGATCCTGATGCTCACACTACTTTGTTTGTGCCCTCCAAGAGTGGAGTCTCTCTTTCCCCCAGTCCTGTTGAAGTCCTGTAATGAAATCCCTCTAGCTTTCAAAGTCTGATTCTCTGGGGATTCCCCCTCTCATTGCTGGACCCACAGCTTGGGAAGCCTGATGTGGGGCTCAGAGCCTTCGCTCCAGTGGGTGGACTTCTGTGGTATAATTGTTCTCCAGTTTGTGAGTCACCCACCCAGTAATTATGGGATTTGATTTTATTGTGATTGTGTCCCTCATACCATCTCACTGTGACTTCTCCTTTGTCTTTGGATGTGAGTCCCAGCGTCTGTCAATGATTGTTCAGCAGTTGGTTGTAATTCCAGTGCTCTCGCAAGAGGGAGTGAGTGCATGTCCTTCTACTCTGTCATCTTCTCAGTAGACTTCTGAAAGCTTACTTTAGAACTAGTTTACATGGTGACTGGAAGCTTAAGACCCAATTGCTGATTGAATTAGCTAATTTCATACACTTGCCAACTTGTCCAGAATACATATGTGGACCAATGTGGCAATGTTGTCCTGTGCTCTACAGACAATCTTTTCACATAAAGCACAGGTCATCCTATTGGCTGGGAATGTGTATGGTCAGTGATCTCAAAATAACATGCTACCATAGACAATAGCACTCTCAGGCACACTCATTCCACTTTGGAACTGTGGGCAGAGTGGAGCTCAAGTAGAGTTGAAAAGGTCAAGTGGCTCTCAGACAGAACTCACTGCTTTTGTTCTTTCAAATGCTGTTGCTAGTCACTGCTCCAGAGCAGCAGAAATAATGAGCATATGTACTTGGCCTGAACCCTCCATGTTTTACCAACTATAGTTCACACTCAGGGCTACCCAGTTGACTCTAAAGGTATCATTCAAGTTGAACTTGAATTTCTATGTCTCTAAGGTACTTCCTAGCATATAAGTTACAGAGACTTGAAAACTGCAAGCTATTAAGTCACAGAAGTGAATCGCTAACAACAAAGCCTATTGCCCTGCAGATTCAGATATACTGCGGGTCAAATAATGACTGCTGGGCCTTATTTTACTGATAGCTGGGAACACAGCCAGCAGAGTAATGTTGAGTGAAGCCTGGATTTGGATTGAAGTAGATCTGAGTTCTAGTCTTTGTTCTAGCACTTTTTTTTTTTTTTTTTTTTTTTTTTTTTGCTGTACGCGGGCCTCTCACTGCTGTGGCCTCTCCCGCTGCGGAGCACAGGCTCCGGACACACAGGCTCCACGGCCATGGCTCGCGGGCCCAGCCGCTCCGCGGCATGTGGGATCCTCCGGGATCGGGGCACGAACCCGTGTCCCCTGCATCGGCAGGCGGACTCTCAACCACTGCGCCACCAGGGAAGCCCCTGTTCTAGCACTTTTAAGTTGTGATAACTTGCCCAAGAAACTTTATATTTTTGAGGATTAAAACTTTACCTTTTGGGGGTTTAACTCTCCTTTGTCAATGTAACCTCCACAGTGCAAAGAGAGAGATTTTTCTAAAACTCAAATATGACCATGTCATATCCTGCTTTAAAATCTCTAATTGTTACTCAGTGCCACAGGGTAAAATTTGAATTCCTTAGGAAGGCAAAGTGGATCTCTGGTAAATATTTTCTAGAGAGTTAAATTAATAATTGAACCAATGGGATGACTAGATAGAGGGAACTAATAATGACAAGACTTAGCATTTTTTGAACACTTGCTATATGCTTGATGCCCTGATGTTTCATATTATCATCTCATTTAATCCTCACAACAACCTAACACCTATTTCTAAAGATATTTCTAGCTTTATTATTTTATGATATTTGATATTTAGTTTGTTAATATTTGTTATTTTTAATGTTAATGGACATTTTGTGAAGTATCTAGGCATCTGGACCAGTGGTTCTCAAACTGTGCATACCAGTATTTCATGAGATACAGCTATTACTTTAAAAAGCATTCAGCATTCATACTAAGAAATCCTAAATTAAGCAAATATAAGTGTTTCTTTACTATAGGAACTTACTGACCTTTAATATAAGTTGGTGCATTGTGAATATCCATGGGAAACTATTGTAATACTGTATTATATGACAAAGCAATTCCTTTTGGTTGAATGTCTATTGGAGATACACTGGTATTCCATAGAACACAGTTCGGGAAATTCTGATCTAGATAAAATAATCTTAGAGTGATGAGTCCTTGGCAAATATTCCTGGAACACATTCTTAGTCAAAAAAAGCCTGCTACCACCTGAGGGTTTGGCATCTAAGTAAGTCATATAGTAATCCTGCAGTCATTCCAGGAAGAAACAATGGTGTTGAAGCAATTTTAGAGCCCCTAGCAAGAGCATGTTGTATGGAACAAGAGGGTCCTGATATAAGTCCACAGAATAATTGGGTATATGACAAAGCTTTCATAGATCTATGTGAAATACAACATTGTCTAGTTTAATGAGTTTGCACAAAATTTTAAGATGGGGGATTTAAAAAATATTACAGTAAATCCAATCTATAGAGTACTTTGGAGTGATTAAAAAGAATGAAGGGAACTTATATGTATTGTAGGAAAAGTTGTCTATGGCATATTATTAAATGAAAAAGAAACAAAATGAAGAAAGCACATTACATGATTGCACTTATAATGTTAAGAAGCATGCACATTTAGAAAAGAATAGAAATGGGTCTGGAAATACAAAACACTCAATGGTGGCTTATTTCTGTGGGATGATGAGTTGTGGATGAAGAAAGATATTCAGTTTTTACTCTAAAAGCCTTAGTATTATTTGACATTTCATAACAGACATGTATTACTTTTGTATGAATTTTATTTTAATTGAATCATACATATTCTAACCATGAACAAATAAGATATTCCAGTGATTTTTTTCCCCTAGTTCCTCTGCCTTATCTAGAGTTGGACTATCAATTATTATTACCTTTAAAAAGATTACAGAGAAGAATATTGAGAGTACATAGGGTTATTTACTATAGATTATGGACAACATTAGGTAGAGCTCACATCCAACTATGCAACCTATATAAGCTAGGGGTGTTAACAGGAAAAGGCACACTATTGCCTTTAGTATGGAACACAAACCCACCGGTACCTTACTTTACACTCCACTTGTACATAACTTCTTTCCAGATCCTGCCAAATGCTTAGATTTTTTTGTGTCTCTTTTTGATCACATTGACAGGCAAATGTTAGAGAGATCCTTCTTTCTACTCCCATCTCACCTCCATGGTCTCACTGAACATCTAAGAATCCATCAAGGATAACTTTAGGATTTTACTATTTCATGAAATGTTTCCTGACTTAGCTCCTTGTCCACTACAAGTGAATAAAGGATGCTTTTAAAAATGTAAACCTTAGCATTATTATAATGTACTGAATGAAACTGCTGTATAACTTTAGCTTTTATCACTAAATTATGTACTCCCTAAATACATCTTCATTTATTTATTTTTAATTCCTTGTGTCTGCATACAATAGGGTTCATAGTAGGTGCCCAATTAAGTGTATAGAAAATGGATGGCTTTTGTTGTGGTGTTAGGATGCTACGTGCAAGATATTACAGTAAGCTCTCTGAGGGCTCTGAAACTGAAGCAGACATGTATGCTCCCTCTAGGAAAACAAGTTAAATGCCTACAAATAAGTATAATACTAAGAAAGTGATTAGAGTCATGAGAGAAATTTGGAGAAAAGGTATGCTATTCCCTTCTTCCCTGTAAAAACAACCCTCAGCAGTGCTAAATGGTAGTGGCTCAAACAATTTATGAATTTTAAAAATAAAAATAATTAAAAAAAAGAAAAATTAGCAATTTTAAATGTAGATGAAAATCAACAAAAAATAAGTATTCATGACATGACCCTAATTAGCAGAAAAAAAATAAACCTCCTTGTTACGCAAATTTATCCCCTACCTATAACATTTCTTTGTTCTCTTTGAAAACAGATTAGATTCAGATCCTGAAACAGAGTATTGAACTTGAGTGTCTGTTAAGGTTATATGTTTTTTTTAATTAATTAATTAATTTATTTATTTATTCTTGGCTGTGTTGGGTCTTTGTTGCTGCACGCGGGCTTTCTCTAGTTGCAGTGAGCAGGGGCTACTCTTAGTTGTGGTGCGCAGGCTTCTCATTGCAGTGGCTTCTCTTGTTTCTGAGCATGGGCTCTAGGCGTGCGGGCTTCAGTAGTTTCAGCACGCGGGCTCAGTAGTTGTGGCTTGCAGGCTCTAGAGCACAGGCTCAGTAGTTATGGAGCACGGGCTTAGTTGCTCCACGGCATGTGGGATTTTCCCTGCCAGGGCTCGAACTCGTGTCCCCTGCATTGGCAGGTGGATTCTTAACCACTGCGCCACCAGGGATATCCCAAGATTATATGTTTAATAAAGGATTTGTAATGGGCAACAGACAAAAATGACTTAGGAAAATGAAAGTAACAGAGTTTCCTTCTATTCTTTGGATAAATCAATCATATATTTTTATGGGTTTCAGAGCTTCCCAGCTGGGGGGCAGCCTCACAATGGGGTGTTGCAGAGGTTGCAGGTGTATTAGATATTGCCTCTAGCAACCCTCATGGCCCATTCCTCACCAGCCATAAGCAGGCTGGTTCAGTTATTCCAGTCATTTTCTTTGTGTGCTATGACGAAACAACTTGAGAAACATTGATCTGTTATGTGCAATCTTCATTCTTTCACATGAACCAGCTTTTTGGATAAATGTCTAATACAAATGGTAATATAATTGAAGGGAATGGAAGCAAAACAAAATAAAGTTAAACAATAATGATCATTAAAATTCAAAATTGTTTCCACCCTTGAAGAAGTGACTTCACCTTTTATTCTTACCTTGTTCATAAAATGGATGAAATAATATCTTCTAAGCTTACTATTATATGATTGTTACAAATACCAAATAAAATAGTGGATGTAAAAGTGCTTTGGACACTGTGTATTATTAAATTATAAGGCTGGCTGTCAATGCCAGCTTATACTTTCTCCCTCTATGGAATAGAACTCTCTTTACATGCATCATTCTGTTATTTCTTCTAAGAAGTGAGAAAATATTATAAGTGAAAGTCATTCAGGACTGAAATGAAATGTAACTGGAATATGGCTCCTATGTGTTCTATTTCAATTGCCATTATCTAAGAATATTTGAATTCTAAACATGAACCAACTTAATACTGAAGTTCAAAATCAACATTCAGCTTTCTGAAATGTGAGCATATAGTTTCCAAATGCTATTTTAGCCTGTGAGTAACCAAAATTGTTCATGTCACAATCCATTTTGCAGTATATAGAACTGGTGTTCATAAATGTAAGGTAGTAATGTTGATGCTGTTGACAATGATGGTGGTAGTGGTGGTAGTGATGATGAGGAGGAGGATGATAATGATAAAAATCTCTTCCATTTGACTAAACCTCTGTATTTTCTAAAGCTCATATATTACCTAGTGCAACATTTATAAAAGTGATGATACAAGTTCCACAGAGGCTACTAAGCTTGTAAATTGAGGGGTTAATTGTTTTCCTTCTATGCTGATTTCCTAGATGTTTAATATTCCAAGAAATTTTTCTTTTATGAACTTTTAGGAGGTAGATGTCATATACAGAACTCCCTATGGGAACATTCCATTCTCTCACCCTAAAACATCAGTAGAATATTGAAAATATTAAGTATTTAGTGGAATATATTTTATGATGCTGTCATCTAATGTATAGACACATAAAACCTTAGTGCTGGAGGTGACCACAGTCACATGTCATCCAGTTCCACATCTTAATTAAGCCGATAGGGTTTTGAAGATCAGAGGAGTTAAATGACAGTTTTAAGGTTCCATAGTAAATTAGTGGTAGAGGAGAAATTACAAACCAAGCTTTTAAACCCTAGGGCTTGGTGTTTTTTATTATATCTTCTAAGATGGAAGAATAGCCCCAGGCTTCCTTTATCTCTGCCCAGTGTCTAAGTTAATCCTTCCACCTTTCCCTTCTCCCCTATTCTTAGACATTTTTATACCTTTAATTTCTTGGATCAGGAATTAAAAAGTTATCTCCATGACCTCCAGGCTCTCTGCTTAAAGGACCTCTCCATGAATCATTTATCTTTACATGGATTTTGTAATATGGTTTTATATCTGTTTAACAAATGAGGAAAACAATATCCAGACAGTAATATTTGTTCAAGGTCACACAGCAGTTAGTGACACCTAGTCAGGGCTAGGAATTGTCTGATATCTAATCCTCTTTTCCCACATTTTAATTTTTACAAAATAATGGCTATTATTTATTGAGTTTAAGTGAAAAGCACTGTCTTAACTAAGCACTTTAGTTATCTCATTTAGTCTTCTCATTGACAAAGAAGTAAACTCAGGATGATTGTATCACTTTCCAAGGTCATAGTGTTAGCAAGCAGCCATACAGGATTTGAACCAAATCTAACTTCAATGTACTATTCCATTAACCATACTCTCCTGATTTTAATTTTTTATTTGCAAATAGGAGAAACCAAAAATCATAATAAATTTTGACAGAGACAGTCTACAATCATGGAGCAACTTTATATGCCAGTGTAGTCAATAGTCTTTTGCTAACCAGGCAACATTGATGTCTCTATCAATGTTTGGAAAACCTAGGTTCTTGTCCAACTTTTGCTCTTTATTGGCTTTATAATCTTGAGCAAATCACTCTGAACTGCAGTTTCCTTGCCTTTAACAGATGAATAATTATGCCTACTAATTTGTAGTAGAGGTCTGAGATCAAGATCTGGAGAGTGAGAGATGATTGTAAATTGGAAGGCCCTAGTCGCTGAGAGGGGAGACCTAGAAGCATTGTTGGAACCTTCGAGCCAAGGTAAAAATGAGTATTCGACAGAAAGATGTGTTTGCTGGGTACATCTGTGAGGTAGACAATGATAATAGCACCTTACAAATAACGTAGAAATACATGTAAACTATGCAGCATAATATAAATGTGACAAACATAACTAGAAAGTATGTGAATAAAATCATGTTTACCAAATTTGTAATTTAAGAGGGAACAGATTTTGAAGGAAAGAAAGCATATTTATATTTTTGGGGTTGTTTTTGACATAGTAATTATTTTTGTGACTTGATCTAGTTGAAACTGAAAGCCTCATTGAGTGAGGCATCAGATAAACCGGTGTGAAGCATCCACTTTACAATATTTAGAGCACTCCTGGGAGCTTTGAAACTCTTTATATGCCATTTTAAAATAGAGGATTATGCAAAATGAGAGAAGAGATCATTTTTACAACTTCAGTCATATTACTGGGGGCTTTAAGTTGATATTCATAGATTGGTATTTTAATGAGCTATATAAAGTCTCCTTCTTAATGTTTATGATGTATGTTTGTTCCTGCAAGCTGTGTTTCTAAGAACTTAAATGCCTAAATATTTCTAATACTCTAATAGCCACAAAGGTGAAAACAACAAGGAAATACAAGAAGGTTGGATCAGCTGGCATAAAAACCAAAGCTTGTTCATGTACAACACTGAAAAAACTGGTACCTTAGCCTAAATAAATATGATGCAGAAATATATTTCTGTTACACAAGAGTAGTTCCACTTAACATTTTGAAAATTTCTAGTTAATCTTTGTACCACTCAATCTAAAAATAGAGAAGGAGGGGGAGATAAAGGTAAAGAAAAGAGCTTCTGGCAAAGTGAAAAATTACCTTTATTAGAGTGGCACCTACCTCTGCTGTGCTGTAGTTAAGTTCTGTCTGAGCTGGTGTTATAAATCCTGTTTTCCAAAGATTTATAGTGTGATTATAAAAAAGGGCTGATATAGAACCTTCAAATTTTCAGGACTTAAGATTTAAGTTCATTCATCCACGTACAATTACTGATATATAAAAATTTAACAGTAGGCTTATCAAATATCGGAAGTATTTTAAAGTATTAATATATTTCTAAATATTAGGCACCTAAGACCTATACAAGAATCATTTTACTAAATCTATATGACAGCTCTATGACACAAGTGCTATTTGTATCCACATTTTAAATAATTAAAATGAGTCTCAGAGTAGTTTAAGTGATTATTCCAAGGCCACACAGCTAACAAATGGCAAAGCCAGGATGCAAACTTAGAGAGGTTGATCTTAGCTCCAATTATTTAATTGTGTAGAAGTTAAGCTCATTAGTTCCTATTACCAGATCTAAAACAACACAGAGCATCTCCAGTTGTTTTTATGGCAATAAGTGTTGCAAAGTTCTCAAGACAAAAGGGGATTTAAATTCATTTAGCTAAGGGATGCAAGAATGAAAAGAAAGTCATAGTTTTAAATCAAAGTCTTAAATCACTTTTTACTGACACTTTCCCCTAATTAACACTAGAATAGAATATATTTAAATAGTAAAGAATATGTGTCAGAAAACTTTGTCTTACTTTGGAAATAAAACACATCCTTTATGCATTGCTTTCACTTTACCATTTTTCCTCAGAAACATTAGGAGCTCAAAATCTCTGTATGTTATTGTTTGAAGATCAATTTTTTGGATGTATATGAAAATAATACCCTAATCTACTTGCATGTGAAAATGTGTCTTTTGGAGCTTATAGCGCATTGATAAGTGGATGCTCTTAGGAGTGATGCCTTCAAATGAAGAAAAATGTCAAAGCATTCACTCATGGTATAGAACATTAAAAAAAAATTAAATATCTGGTATGAGTAGTGGGATTATTTCTATTTTGACTTTTCTCATTTTCCTATCCTTACTAATGTATCTGTTCTATGATATTGTTAATATTCCTTGAAAATGAAAAAGCAAAAATTATAGAGGATACCATGTGCATGTAGGCATATATGCTTATATACATTATCTACAGGAATAACATACATGCTTGTGTTTAGCCATAAAGGTTTGCGGTTTGTATCATTGCTCTGAGGATCAATTAAAAAAGAAGAAAAGGGCTTCCCTGGTGGCGCAGTGGTTGAGAGTCCACCTGCCGATACAGGGGACACGGGTTCGTGCCCTGGTCCAGGAAGATCCCACATGCCGCGGAGTGGCTGGGCCCGTGAGCCATGGCTGCTGAGCCTGCATGTCCAGAGCCTGTGCTCCGCAACGGGAGAGCCCACAACAGTGAGAGGCCCTCATACCGCAAAAAAAAAAAAAAAAACAAAAATGAAATAAAGCCAAACCATTAATTTATTTATTCACTGACTACTGAATACCTACTTAAATGCTAATCACTGTGCCTGTTATTGTTACTAATTAATAATGAGCCCCAAATAAAGAATAAATTATATTTGGATTTTAGTATAACATATCTTAAAAGTGTGATAGATAGTATTGACTTATAAATAAAGACTTTTAAATCAATTTACTTTGGTCTCCTAGTGTTTGAATTCATCATTTTAATAGAGAAGCAGGAGTAATGAGTGACATTTTAGAATGACTTTTCAATACAACTGGAGATACACAGTACATTCTGCATCCAACCTGGTCAATTAATCTGTGTCCTGGATCTATTGAACAATGAGCAGAAGAGAGTGGTATTAGCAAAACATCATTGAAATAGCACTGAGTCAAAAAAAAAAAGAGAGAGAGAGAGAGAGAGAGAAATAGGAATTTCAGTGATTAATTCAGTATAATAACAATAATGACACTGATTTCTCCTACATTTACTTTACTGACTGTATCCATGAACTTCAAACTCTATTTTGGGAATTAGTTCTTATGTTCATAACAGCCTTCTGAAGTATAGGGAGTTTTTTTGTTTTTGTTTTTTTTATTTATACATATGGCAATGGAGTAAGAGAAAGTTTAAATTAATATCTATCTATTTATCTATTTCAATATCTAGGTGACTTTATTTTTTAACTGGATAGTTTGACCTTGTGAAGTTCCTACATATAAACCACCTATACATTAAGACTTGGTTCTTATACCTCATACATACATCTTCCTAAGCAATTAGAGATTTCCCTAATTCATGATCTAGTGTGAACTGCCTATATATTAATTTGGCAATTATTAGACATTACTTTGTGACCTTTCTTTAGTCATTCTATTAAACTGTTGTTGATCTTACATATCAACTTCTCACCTACATAATAATCTTGTTAGCTGGGTTTTTCTCTTAGGTTGAAGATTGGTGGTTCCAGGACTAGGTTCACTGGTAGATCTAACAGCACATGTATTTAGCTAGGTCTAATACATTTTTTAATTAGTCTTAATATGCACAGAATTTGACCCTTGTCTTATGACATACTTTCTTGTAAGTTCATGAGTAAGTTCATGTGTTCATTTATTTAGTTTGTATTTTATTTTTAATAATGTAATGGCATCCAGGAACCCTCCATTCAATCCATAAGACAGGAACTTAATGATAACATGTATCTAATAATTCATTCCTTTCCTTCCTCCAGCCAATATAATTACCATTCTGTATCACTTGTGTTCATCATTTCATTGCTTTCCTTTTTCTAGAGTTTTATTACACATGCATATATTCATTAAAAGTAGATTTTATAACTTTAACTTTACAAAAAGTTAAAAAGGCTATATGAAATATTTTGGGATTCTATTTTTTATTTAATATATTGTTAAGCTTCATCTGTATTTTGCATCTTCCTGTAGTTCATTTGTTTTAATCACAGTCGGTTAAAAAGCACATGAAATATTTGTCCACATCTATGGATTGGGAGAGGAGAGTTTACATAAAAATTCAAAGTTCCAGCTTCTCTGAAACAATTGTATGATCTGGAGCTATTTGGTCTGCAGTCTTAAACATGAAGTATCAGAGCTTAGAAGCAGCTACTACTTTCCCTGGGGAGTGTGCATGCTTTACAGTCCCACCCCTGCCAACTTCACTACCTCACCTGGCCATATTGTGGAATATGAGTTGGTACCTCCGTTCTTAGACTGGCCGATTAGTAATTAATAAAAGTAATAGCTAATAGTTAAGAAAATCACAGAATCTCAACTCTTTAAAATGCTTTTTTTTTAAATTAAAATGATAATTTAAAAATAATCTACTCCAGGGCCTCCCTGGTGGCGCAGTGGTTGAGAGTCCGCCTGCCGATGCAGGGGATACGGGTTCGTGCCCCGGTCTGGGAGGATCCCATATGCCGCGGAGCGGCTAGGCCCGTGAGCCATGGCCGCTGGGCCTGCGCATCCGGAGCCTGTGCTCCGCAACGGGGGAGGCCACAACAGTGAGAGGCCCGCATACCGCAAAAAAAAAAAAAAAAAAAAAAAAAAAAAAAAAAAAAATAATCTACTCCAGATGATTCATGAGGACAAATTTACTGCTGCTCAGTACCAGGTGGTACCCAAGCGTGTGTAAGAAGGACTGACAATAAATATTTCTCAACATTTGCCTTAGGTCTTTCTGAATGTGACCTTTAAAAAGCAGCAGTAACTATTTACCAAAAGCCAGAAAAGGTCTGGAATAATATATTTCTTGTTTAGTGCTTTAAATTTGTTTAACCCATCTACATTTTACCCTGGGTCATTTATTAAAAGAAAATGTTTCAAGGTTCTGTGTTTATATAGTCAAAATATATTGAGAAATTGAAACATTCATCCAGATAACTTAAGCAAAGAGTCATGATGTTAGGAAAATAATATCCTTGACTAGGATCCTTGGTCAAAATGACATTTTTTTGGCAGTCTACTTCAAGCAAACATTCTTTATCTCTTATTCATTTGTTCATACACTGGAATATTTTTTGAGTACTTACTATGTGCTAGGCATTGTCCTTGAGGTTTATTTCATAATAGCTCTCTTTTGATAATATTCATTCATTGCCACAATGTACTTAAACCCAAAGAAAAAATACTTGAAAAGCCAATTAGTAAAAAACAAAAACTTTTGTTTTCTATTGATTTCAGGTTTTTATGCATTTCTTCTGGATGTTAGATACAAACAGCAAGAAGAATAATATCTAACCTTACCTGAAAAAAAATCAGGAAATAAACATCCCTTTAAAATAGTTAGATAGAAATAAAACCCAGACACAGCCAAACTGAATGCTGTGATTAGTTCATTTGGAATGTAGAGATGTGGAAAAGAAAGTACAAATCTACAAGGAAATGCAGCACAGGACCTGATGGAATAGGGAATTAAATAACTACAAATCAGGGAAATGTTCACTGAGGAAGAGCCACCCAAGTGAACATCTGTAGTTTCAAGCTTTAACAAGTCTGGGGAAGTATGTACTGGTAGAATGTTCACTTCTAAAAATGACATATCAAGTGTATACCACCCTGAAAACCAAAAAATGTGGAACACTTCATAGAATTCAGCGAAGGCAGTGTTTTAGATTTTTGCAGTTCTTTAACATGCTCTAATTCACAAAAAGCCCTTTGCATTGTCTCCCTTTTCAGTTGGCCAAGCGAGAAATGGTTTAGGAACTTATGGACAGCATCTGATTTTACTTCAGACATGAATGCTACAGAATCAGCAGACACGAATCCACATTTAAATTTCAAAGGATTTGTTCCTGGAGAGTAACATCAAATGTAACCTTGAAAGGAATCTTTAGATGTTTAAAATATCTTCACAACTTTGCTTATCATAAATATTCCAATAAGGTACAACATATTAATGGCTAATACTTTTTTCCACCCTGGATAAAAATTCAACTGAGCTAAAATACAAAGGATAAATTTTTTTTTAATATGTTAGTTTCTTTATGAAGGCATAAGTTCAGCAATAAAGAAAAATACTATCAAAGAAAAAGAAAGAGAACATTTTTGACAGTGTAGGTCAAATAAAATGTTTATGAAAATTAAGTGGCTTACTAAAATGTGCATGGTCAAACAAGAGGAAGGAGTCCTTGTAAGTTAGGCATAGAGAATAAAAATTGAGAAGCAACTCCAAAAAGCTGTAATGGCCATTCAGTAGCACCTAACAATGACTTCAAAGCTAGTTAAATCCAAACTAGAAAGTGATGAACAAGAAATAATGCCCACTCAGTAGGGGGCTGCAAATAGACATAGGGGAAAAGTACTTTTGAAACTTTAGATAAGGGAGCTTATTATTTTTACAAGTTTCCCCAGAAGGACAAATCACCCACAAAGTACAATAATGTTACCTTAAAATTATTATAAGACACTTGTTTCAGATTATATTATACCATTAATTGTTTTCCATTTCTTTTTCCAAGTAAGCCAATTAATTCTAAAAACTTAGCAACAAAATAAAACAATAAGACAATTCAGCATAAAAGTTATTTAAAATATTCAGTATGCAACTCTACACACAGTTCTATTAAAATTTACAGAGTATTTTTTGCTATAAACATATCAAACACTCACACTTATAAAATACATAGATTCACTCAATATTAAAGACATTGCTTATATTTTAGTATGGAAAAATACAGATATAAATATATATGATATCACCTGGATGAATCTCCAGAGACTTAGGCCTAGTGAAAAATGCCAATCCCCAATCATACTCAGATGATTACATTTACACAGTATTTTTGAAATGATGAAATTATAGAAATGAAGTGGTTGCCAAGGATTAAGGATGGGGTGAAGCTGGAGGAAAGTGGGTGTGGCTATAAAAAGAAGCATGAGAGATCCTTGTGGTGATGGAGTTATTATTTATCTTGCCATGTCAGTATCAATATCCTGGTTGTGATATTGTACAATAGTTTTGCAAAATATTACCATTGTGGGAAACTGGGTAAAGGCAACATGGGACCTCTCTGTATTATTTCTTACAACTGTATGTATATCTACAATTATCTCAAATAAAATGTTCAATTAAAAATTATGGTGTTACAGAAATGCATGGCTATTAATCACTTTGAATAAATGAAATGAAGTAAAATAATTCTAAAAACCATTATAAAAGACAAGAAGAGAATATTTTGTTGAGGAAGCCTGAGCATGGATGTCTGAAAGAATTTTATAATTTCCTTCTATATCCAGGAATATTGAGCGAAAAATCAGATAGAAAAAATCTAGCTTCAGTTTATAATGGAAAAATGTAACCATTCTTGAATTTTTGAGAAAGTATTATATACAAAGAATAACACTAAGTTCTTGGAGAAAAAAGTGTATATGAAAGAGCTCCTTAATCTCAAAAAGTTAACAATGTCTTATAAACTTTAAACTAGGATGAGATTCGAACATCAGTTAAAATCACTCCTCAGTGACTCTGGTAATGAGACTTTGGTCACATGATTTAATCTTTTTGAACTTCATTTTACTCATTTGTAAAAGACTAATGGTTCCTACCAAAGACTGAATGAGATATTTTGTGTAAAGATCTTATCTCTGGGTCAGGTGCAGTATAGATATCCAATCAATGGTAGTTACACTGTTTTCAGGGGTTCAAGCATTTGAGGCAAAGACCGAGCCTCCACCTTCTTGAGCAGTTTACCCGTGTGCCCAGCACACACTTCATGGCCGTAGGATATTGTAACCATTCATACAATGGCTCCAAAACCAGCACCACTGATAACATACATTTCCAAGGGTCCCTACGCATCCTATGTACTATTATTTTCTAATGGAGAAGTAGCAGGAATTCACTAGCTAAAATTTAAAAAGGTGGAAATACCAGAAGAGTCATAAAGACTTGTATATACCCAAGAAAGAAAACAATCCTTTCAATATGGTGAAGACACTTTCCCAGAATGAAAATAATCTGGGATCACTGAGTTAAGTCAACAACAAAACCCTTTGATTCAGTAAAGCTAGAAACTCAATCAGTCTCAATTCCTCCCCCTCTGGCACATTCCACATCCAGCGAGAACTTAAGTTCCACGAATTAAACTTTCTAACCTACCTCTTGGTTGCTCTTCTTCCTTAGCTCTACCCTACTTGCCAAGACACAAGTGTATATTATTTTTCACCTATATATATGCAATAGCCTCCTCACTAAACTCTGAATCCTCATTCTTTTCTTGCTGCTAGTTACAATCTGAGAACACACATTTATGCTGTGCATTCTTTCCAATGATTACCACTAGCCATATCCTGAAAACTCACAATGTCATGTAATTTCCTGGTCAGAAGAAATCTTTGGTAGAATTCCATTGGCTCCAGCATAATGTCTGAACTCCTCAGCATGGCACTTAATATCCTCTGTGATCTGACCCCGATTTCATGCCACCCATCTCAACACAAACTATGATCCTGCCAAAAGAAACTAACTCTAATCCTGCTGACTTGCACATCTTCAAGAATATGGGAATCTCTCCACTTCTCCATCACTTACAAAAATCCTACTCATCTGCAAGATTGAACTCAAATCCTACTTCCTCCCTGAAACCCCTTTTAATTCCTAAGAAAAACGAAAGTAAACAGAAAAAAACAACTTTTTCTGTAGCACTACAACTCATCAAATATGTTTATTATATTATTTCTTTGATTTTTATTTAGATTATATTTAATTTTAATATATCTAACTTGGATTGTACATTATATTGTATGTTGAATTAAAAAATAATGTTATAAATACTCAAAGGCCGAATCTATGCCTAGTAAGACTATCTTTGAATCCCCAGTATGCTATGCTCCTTGGTATTTGCCACACACAATACACTGAGTTCTAAACATTCAACAGATATTTTTTGAGTAAATGAAGGAATGACTGCACACATCTGTATCCCTGGATGAATATACCGCAGTGCAATATATCTAGTAAATACTCAGTAAAAGCTATTTGAGTAAAATAGCTCTAGTGAAATATTATTATATTTCTAGAACTCACACAGTCAATTTGAGTGAAGCATCACTATAATATTTTTGAAGCTTAAATAGCCAAGCCATAGAACGTGGATAGAAGGACAAATAAAAAACTGTGGAAGAAATAAGGAAATAACAAAAGCTTAAAGAAAGGATAGTTTGTAATGCTGAAAGATGAAATGAGAAACCATTGTGAAAGACTAGGAAATGGAAAATTGTATTAAATATGTAAGAGTAAACAAAAGATAAAGTGAAATGTCATGACTATGAGATGAGAGGAAACAGCCAGTTGTTTTTATTTTTCTGCCTTTACACAGAAGCTAAGGTAGGAAATGTTACTAAAAACCAATATATAGCAAAAGGAAAATGATAAATATCAGTTGTGTGAAGTACACAGTGTTAGGTATCAGGGAGACATGAAAGAAAAAAAAAGGAAAGATGTTATGCTCTAGCCATTTCCCCTCAAAATCTTACATGTGTATAGAAATTTAATAGGTAAATGCACGGCTATGCCACACAGTACAAATTATATTCAAGAATATTTGTGATGAGGGATTTTGGTGTGATTCTAATAGGTAATAATATTTTTATGTTATGTACAGCAGTTCACCATAACACTAATACACTGCAACACAACAAAAAAAAGACCTCTGATTCAAAGACATACTTCTTTTTTTGTAAAATGTTGATGGGCTATATTATTTTTTTTTATATTTAGTATATTTGATATGTGTCCATTCTCCAGAACATTTACCTGCCAATAAAAACCCATTCTCCCATCATTGTGTTTAAAATAAAATCTACTCCAGTTCCAAAAATTTAGATGAGAAGATTCTCTGGCTATTTGTGATGGTCTTTCTCAACAGAGAATTTTTAACTGGAGGAAAAGGTGATATTTGGATAAGCAAAAATGAGCCTTTATCTATAAAATTAACTACTTTGAAATATTTTTGAAAGGATTTTTGATATGCTAACAGCAATTATTACTCTTTAGAATATTCCCTCTTTCCAGTCCAAAAATTTTTGAGGAAATTGTTTTTTATCTATAATCAGTTTTATGCTTAATCAAAACCTTTCCTGAAACATTTCAACAAATGTGACACACCAGGAAATTCTGTGTAGCAAAATGAAATGTTACTCACTATGACTAACTTCTAGTGCAAATAAACCCAAATGTCAAAACAATGTGGAAGTTATAAGAACAATTGCAAGCTGAGAAAAAGATTTACAGTTTCTCCCAGTCCCCCATTTATTTTATAGCAGCTATATGAGATTTTATTTCTGGATGAAAGCTGCATTGATAAAGAGGTTTAATTGTCTGTCAGTGTGCCTTATGGTGAAGTTGCTTCATTTATTTCAAGCCTGAATCTCATTACCAGTTCATTTCTCCAGGCTCCTCTCCATCTTAAGGCAGTGCTTAATTAGTGTGGCCATGGTGATGAAGGCAAATACAGCTTGCTTTCCCTTCTCCATCTTCTCATGAGGAATCTAATACACTATTGATTTTCCACCCTCAAATAGATCAGACACCATTCAATCATGTTATTAACTGTCCATTAACTTGAATTCCCCACTTTAATGGGCTGCCAACACCATCAAGGCCATCCAATGAACGAATCAACAACTAGGTAGCACCTGCAGTTGCGAATCTCTTTGAAAACCATGCCTAAAATACTGTTCTTTGTTATTTTTTTCTCTAGAGGAGTTTATATTCCTATCCTCATTTTTCTTATTTAGCATTTGAATAAGGTTTTCATTTCGTAACAACTATACTTGGAAAGAGGTGTTTGCTTTTGAAAGGTTGATTGTATTATCTGCCGACAAGCCATAATTTTACTCAAAACTAATTCTACCCTTTTTCCACATCTGTAATATTTTGAAAATAATCTGACACTATAAACAGAACTTGTCAAAGCAAATAGCTCCATCTAATTTTAGAAAAAAGATCTTTATTAATTTTAACTCTAGTTTTAAGAGATGATTACATTAAAAAGCAAAGGGGAAAAACATGAACACCTCACTCCACCACCACACATACACATGAATGTTCAACAGTTAAACCAAGAGGAAAAAGAAAACCTGACTGTGATTTCTTTAAAGTGTGTATCAACATAGGAGGATTCACATTCAGCAATACCTGTGTCATTGAAAAAATGGCGACCACAAAGGCCTCTTCAGAGGGTCGAAAGTCTGAACTTTTGCATTCAATTTTAGAAATACTCTTTATTTTTTAAAGTTATAGTATATATTATTTACAAAGATATTCATTGTACAATGAAAATATAGTGATCATGCCCTTTGTCTGACATGTCATGTCTTTTCTATATGTTGAAGCTCTATTCAAGTACCCTTTTCTCTGTGAGTACTCCCTGATCTCCCCTATGGAAACAACTGCAATTTCTTCACTGCTCCCATTGTCTTTGATTTATTAGGGCACTTCTGACATAGCATGGCTTATAGTAAAAGCACTTTTCTTCCCTTGAGGACAGGTAATAAGTCTTCATTCATTCATTCACTCAGTCAGTTGGTCAATCATTCTTCTAGTCATTTATCCATTTGATAAACATTTATTACAAATCTATAATGTGGTAGCTATTGTGCTAGGCATCAAGGAAAATTAGATAAAAGATAAACACAAGTCTGTCTTTAGGAGGCTCACGGTCCAGTGAAGGAGGTACTATGTAATTAAAATACACTGTCATTACTAAGTTAAAAATCAACTGTAATTTACTGAGAGCTTACAATGTAGCAGGCGCTAAACTCTGTGCTTTGCATGCATAATTGGATTTAAATCATAAACCACCAAAACTTAGTTATCATTGTCCCAATTTTATGGATGAGGAAATTGAGGCCAAAAAGAGTCAGTTAACTGCCTATGTTCACATCACACAGTTGATAGAGGTGGAAGCCTTTGAAATCAGACCTGGCCAACTTCAAAACAGTCATGTTCTTGGCACCTTTCTTGCTGCACAAGGGAATGTTGAGGCCCTAGAAGCAGGATGGCCACATAACATATCACCCAACCCAGGACAATATAAATACTATATTGAGAGGGAAAGGGGGTACTAACCAAATAGAATGCTGAAAATAGACAAATTGGGATCGTCCCTACAAAACCTAGAAAAATGTACACTCTACCCAGAGAGGTACCTTCCTTACCCTTTACAAGGATTTTAGAAAGCTTCTGGAGGGGATGACTTGTAAACTGAATTTGAGGGATTTGGGAGAAAGAACACAAAGTAACTTTTTAGATATAAACTACAGCCTGTGTAAAAGTCTGGTGGCTTGAGACAGTGGTTCCTCCAATGGGCCATTGGGGGAACAACCCTTAGAAGTTAATAGGACTGGAAGCCAGGACGTGAGAATGAAGAAATTGGATTGTAAATCAGGGTAGGCATGGAATGACTACCAGATGACAAGGAACCTTGTTTGCTGCACTAAATAGGTTTGACTTTATTCAAAAGCTTTGGGAAGAAGAGCCACTTCAGGACTTCAAACTAAGAGACAAGATTAGCCACGCACGTTTAAAAGATGATTTCAGCAGTGAGGCAGAGCTTTAATATAAGCATGTTAAATTCATAAAAATAATTTACTTCGTGGTGGAAATTAAAAAAACAACTGTGGGTAAACACTTTTAACATAAAGATGTGTTGAGTCATGCAAAATTTAACCCATGTTGAAAGATTCCTATGTTGTCTAGAGTCTGGCTTAGCAAAATAGGAGCAGCAATAAGAGCATATGATTGCATTGTGGGTTTTCATTTTAAGTAAAATATTGGAAAACTCAAGGAAGATTTTTCTTCCCATTATTTTGCTCAACAAGAAACACAAACTCCATACTCAATTAATGCAAAACCTGAATAAACTAAATTAATCATACCTTCTGTGATCCACAGAAAGCTCTAAGAGTTGCCATGGGTCATAACAAAGTTTTAGGGAACATCTTTAAAGAGGATGCATCAATGTTGACAGCTGCCATGAGGAATCCCTGACTCAGCAAATCACATCAGCACTGCATCCCAGCCAGAAGTGAGCATCGAGAAACACTGCAGCTTTTGGAACAAAAGTTCATTGCCTGAGAGAATTAACTCCACAGATTTTTTCACAGTTTATCTCTCTTTGAGTCTCTGCATTGACTAACAGTAAGTTTTCTTTTCACAGGGGCGCCTATTTCATGCTAGCAAATTCTTTTGAACTTTTTATTTCTGAGATTAATTAAATTAAGGCTTCCTTCTCAATTTCCTTACCATGTTTAACTAAATGGTTAAAATGATGGCATATATATTGCCAGTTAACATAATCACTGATACCTACCACTAATAAGTTTTAATCACTTTCTGTAACTGTTTATCCAGATACGGAACTGTAGTCTCTCCTTTAATCCCAGAACTCTAGGGACAGCCTTCACTGAGAATGAATAATGTTACCACACATTTAAATGGAATCTGTGCCAAGAGAATCTCTAGCATATTTTCAGATGGAACCGGGCCTTTCTGAAAGTGTACTACCAAATAAAATTGACCGCTCTCTCCCTCACATATGTTAAAACCTGGAGATCATAAACAAAATTAAACACTGTAAATTAGCACATATACCAGCATGGCCTATATCATGGCCTGGTATCTACAGCAGAAAATAATATTTGCAATTTAAAAAACGTTTTAGGTATAAGTTATAAATTATTTCAAAATGCATACATGTGGATTTTCATATTCAGATCTCACAACACATTTATGAGATTTGGATCAGATGTTTATCATCTTCAATTTATAGAAAAAGAAAGCTGGTTCCACGGCAGAACCTGGACTAAAATGTCTGCTTCATACCTCCTACTGTTTTCCCTTGAACGTTTGCTTTTTGATTTATACAGTTGTTTCAAGGACTGCTTTTGGTTTTAATAGAAATGTCCAGTTTTAATAAAGCAATTTATCTTTAATATGAGTAACTATCAGAATTTCACATCAAGGAGCCCAACTTAGTTGATACCTTCATTTTGTGGCATTTTCATTCAATTAATGAGATCTTATTTAAATAAACAAAGCTAAGATTCCTGATAAATGCATAACCAGGTTTTTACATAATGGATTTTCTAATGGCTTATGTATTTTTAAGACATTGTTCACTTTTTGATTTTTGGTTATAACACTCATTTGCTTTATGTTCTGTTCTTTAAACTGGAAGTGAGTCTACCTATTAGTAATTTAATAGACAATCCTTTTACTACTCAAAGTACTACTGATTTATGGAGCAGCCGCCTTTATGGGATTTGGTTAGAAATGCAGAGATTCAGGGCTCACACTGAACTAATCAAAATCCTAATTTAAACAAGATGCCTAAGTGACTCAGATGCATATGAAAGTCTGAAAAGTACTATTTTACACTCTATTTAGTGTATCACTTCTGAATAGGACTGCAGAAAACTGTGACTACCAGACACCCAACTTTTTACATATTTTCTTATTGTCTTCCCCACTTGAAACAACCTTTGAAGCAGCAAATTCCCTGCTATTGATAAAAATGTTCTCCTCCTCTTACCTTTACCAAATAATTTTCTAAGTGGGTATATAGGCAGATGGACATAGACATATATATATTACACAAAGAACAATTTTATCATTCACATCTGAATTTTCTACTTTTACGATAAAATAAATATTCAAAGACTGAATTACAAGATGTGAAATATAGATAATCAAATATACTAAGTATATAGCCTTAAACAGAGGAAAGATTTTTGTTCAGGGAGGTTAATGAAACTCTCAGTGGAAACAGGTCCAATCCTGTAAAATCTCATTAAGAGCTTTACTGCAAGTTGTAACAAATTAGCAGCATTATGCATGAGATTTGTATTTAAATTTCCTTTTTGTTTTTCCTGTGAATCGCGTTTGCTTTGGTCCAACATTTATGGGGAAATGCTTTGATTTTATCAGATGAATGTTAATACCACCTCAGTGATATGCTGCAGAGAAAGTACTTGGAGAAGAAAGACAGATAAAACAGCTAATCCAGACATAAGTTTGGAGCTACATTAATTAAACTGTGGGCAGTTATCGTAAGTACATACCACTCACTCACTGACAATGAATCACTGCATTAGGGGGAGCTGGTGTAGAGTGATAATGAGCGGGTATCTTTGTCATTAATTAGAGGCTGTGCCACACCTCTGGCTACTTCTGTCAGGACTTGATCTCTCTATGAAACTCCAGGAGCTATTTCAGTTACTCTTTATAACTGCTTTCTTTGTAAACCTAGAGCAGAGATGTTCCATTACACACTGTGTTTTTATTCACAGCTGGATACACTGACTCCAAAACACTACATAATTGTACCCTATATTCATATCAATTGAAATAATTTTGGATTTAATGATTGACTATTCAAAAGGCTGAGTGAATGACTAGAGGAATTATCTGTTTTTAACACAGGCTTGATAGAATGGACTCACATACATTATATTAATACATAAAAACAATTCTTTGCAGATCTAAATTCAAACAATTTTAAAGGCTCCCTTTGGGGGTGTGAATATTCCATTTGACAATCTACACTGATCAAATAAATTGAACAGCTGCCAAGTTTTCACTTAGCTGTTTGATGTGTAGACCGTCCAAAGTTATTCACATTCATTCACTAATTTTTGCTCTGAAGAATAAATGTGAATGGTTTCTAAAAGTGATTTGAGTTCTAAGCAGAGCTATACTTGAAACTTTGAATAGTTACAAAAATGAAATGATTAAGCCTTTGAAATTCCTTGCCATGAACGAAAATTTCCCATCTGCTTATTAAGAAAACATTCAGAAAATTGGATAATTATAATCATTTATATGTAGCTAGCATCTTTCTACAGTGGTACTCATGGACCCATTGTCTCATTAACCCTCAAATCATTGCCAGAGTGGAAAAATGGAAGCCCTTTGAATATACAGTGGTGGCGAAAACCACAAGTTATTAGTTAAAAAATTACACACATACAAACACATATGCACATAAACACACACACATTTGTTTGTGTGTTTGTTTACTTAATTACTTCATTTACTCCAGGATGTTATTCCCAGAAAGATGTCATTTTACCTTTTAAGGTCACCTATGAAAGTCTCAGAGAGTTTGTAAATACCACTAACATGGGTTCTACAAAGTCAATCACATTTAAAAAAAAATTAACAAATATTCTTAATTAAGAAGAGCAGTGTTGAGAGTTCCCACTAAAATAACATAATTTAGTAGGTTTTCTCAAAAATTATTACTCCTAACAAAAACCTAAATAATATAAAAGAAACCAGTGGTTTTCCATTGTTATAAGTTCTGTTATTCAAAAAAATCACAAAATATTAGTAGAAATCCCATCTCAGTCAAACATACTAATTTACATATTTAGGGGGGTTTTCTACACTTAAATTTTATCCATTTTCAAACTGAACTCCTCTCTACATTTGTAATCTAGCAGTAGAGGTATAGTCATAACCTCTTGCCATTGTATCCCTAACACTCCAGTTAGGATTATTCCCTCTGATTAAGCCTTATAGGTCGTTTTAAATGCATGTATTCTCTGCAAGAGTAAAGGAGACCTAGGTATTAAGCTATTCTGTTAATAACACATATTTATTAATCATAATACCACATACTTATTAATCATAAATTAATTGTGAATTAGTTTACTAGATGAGCTGACTCTCATATGGAAATCCAGATTGTAAAAGAAAAAAAATGAATCTGTATAAATGAGTGTGATGGTAGGAGGTATCAATGATAGGAGAACTGGCTTTCTTATGAGTGGTTCTCAGGGACAGAACTGGGGAGCTGTGTCATCTGTCCCTACTCTCCTATCAGTATTTTAGGGTGTTACCTAATTAAAAGCAGAAGCATAAAGGAGTCATGCTATCTTGTTCCAAAAAGAATTTATCTACATTCTTATTTATTGAGAGTGCTATTTGTTGGCATGATTTGAGTTTATCCATTCATAATATTAATGTTTCTATATTAATGTAAAATTGAGAGTCTCCAAAGGACCAGGGGCTGTGATAGATACTGTGGCTATAGTGACAAAATTACATGGTCTCCATCTTCACAGAATCTGTGGTTCATTTACCATCCACAAAAACACTCACGTACCTCCTAGACCATGTGAAAAGCATTATGATGGAGTCTTAGGGGATAAAGGAATAGAAAAAAAAGGTAGCTGGCCCAGCCTGGGGGAATTAGAGAGTTAAATTCAGTTGAAAAAGGGAGTCAGAGGAAGGGCATCTTGTATTAGTGTGTTCAGATGAGATTTCAATTCTTAACTACAATTGCTTTGCCACTTCTCAGCAAAGCAGGAGAAAGAATATGAAACCAAGAGTTCCTAAATCTCAGATGGTTCTTTAATATTCTATGTCAGATGTCCTAATTTTTACTTAATTCTCATCCACACAGAAAAAGAAAGAAGGCAGCACTGACACTAAGTGACTGATGACAAGCTTCTGTGAACAAGTTACAAGAAGAATTTCAGTCAACTTAATGAAGTTGCAACCAGCCACTTGCTGGAACCATGCCAGAACAAGAGGTTAATACTATGTCAAGAGAAAATAGAGCAAATGCTTATCATTTTGAGGAGAGGTTTATTTTCACTTAAAAAAAATTACTTCAATTGTGTTTCCCAAAATGAACAGTTTCCACATAATAGAAACTCACAGCAAGTGCTATGAAGCAAAAAGAATCATCAATGTTCAGCTTCTGAACTCATTCTATGAGGTTAGCATCACCTTGATAACAAAACCAGACAGAGACATCACACACAAAAAAGGAAATTACAGGCCAATATCACTAATGAACATAGGTGCAAAAATCCTCAACAAAATATTAGCAAACTGAATCCAACAATACATTAAAAGAATCATACACCATGATCAAGTGTGATTTATCCCAGGGATGCAAGGATGGTTTAATATCCAAAAATCAATCAAAGTGATGCACTACATTAACAAATTGAGGAATAAAAATCATAGCATCATCTCAATAAATGAAGAAAAACTTTTGACAAAATTGAGCATCCATTTATGTTAAAAACTCTCCACAGAGTGTGTATAGAGGGAATATATCTCAACATAATAAATGCCATATATAATAAGCCCACAGCTAACATCATACTCAACAGTGAAAACCTAAAAATATTTCCTCTAAGATCATGAAAAAGAGAAATTAAGGAAACAATCCCATCAAAAACAATAAAATACCTAGGAATAAATCTCACAAAGAAGGTAAAAGCTCTGTACTCAGAAAACTATAAGGCACTGATGAAAGAAATTGATGACAACACAAACAGATGGAAAGGTATACTGTGTTTGTAGATTGGAAGAATTAATACTGTAAAATGACCATACTACACGAGGCAATCTAGAGATTCAATACAATTCCTATCAAAATACCCATGACATTTTTCACAGAACTAGAACAAATAATCCTAAAATTTGTATAGAACCACAAAGATCCCTGAATTGCCAAAGCACTCTTGGTAAAAAAGAACAAAGCTGAAGGTATCACTCTCCTTGACTTCAGGCTATACTACAAAGCTATAGTAATCAAAAGAGCATAGTACTGGCACACACACACACACACACAGAAAACAGACACATAGATCAGTGAAACAGAATAGAGGTCCCAGAAATAAATCCACATATCTGTGGTCAATTATTCTATTATAAAGGAGACAAGAATATATAATGGACAAAAGACAGTCTCTTCAATAAGTGGTGCTGAGAGCACTGGACAACTAACGACACGTAAAAGAATGAGATTAGAAAATTTCCTTGCACCATATACAAAAATAAACTCAAAATGTATTAAAGAACTAAATGTAAAACGTGAACCCATACAACTCCTAGAAAAGAACATAGGCAGAACACAGGCAGAACATTTATATGACATAGATCATAGCAATAATTTTTTTGGATCTGCTGCCTAAGACAAAGGAAACAAAAGCAAAAGTAAACAAAAGGGACCTCATTAAACTTAAAAACTTTTACACAACAAAGAGAACTATTCACAAAACAAAAATACAACCTACTGAATGGGAGAAAATATTTACAAATGATATGACCGATAAGAGGTTAATATCCAAAATATATAAACAACGCATACAACTCAATATCAGAGAAACAAAAACCCCACTTAAAAAAATGGGCAGAAGAACTGAATAGAAATTTTTCCAAAGGAGACATACAGATGGCTAACAGGTACATGGAAAGATGCTCAGCTTCATTAATCATCAGAGAAATGCAAAACAAAATCACAATGAGATATCACCTCACACCTGTGAAAATGGCTGTCATCAAAAAGAGCACAAGCAACAAGTGTTGGTGAGAATGTAGAGAAAACAGAACCCTCATAAACTGTTAGTGGGAATGTAAATTGGTGCAGTCACTGTGGAAAACAGTATGGAGGTTCCTCAAAAAATCAAAAATAGAGCTACCATATGATCCAGCAATTCCACTCCTGGGTATAAATCTGAAGGAAAAAACCCCCACTAATTTGAAAAGATGCATGCACCTCAATGCTCATAGAAGCATTATTTACAATAGCCAAGATAGGGAAACAATCTAAGTGCCTACAGTAGAATATTATCCAAGTTCTACAGTAGAATTTATTCAGGCTTAAAAAAGAATGAAATTTTGCCATTTGCAACAACGTGGATGGACCTAGAGAGTTTTATCCTTAGTGAAATAAATCAGACAGAGAAAGACAATTACTCTATGTTATCACTTATATGTGGAATGTAAAAGATAAAACAAACCAATGTATATAACAAAACAGAAACAGACTCACAGATATAGAGAACAAACTAGTGGTTACCAGTGAAGAAAGGAAAGGGGAAACGGTGAGATAGGGATATGGGTTTAAGAAACACAAACTATTATGTATAAAATAAATAAGTAACAGGGATATATTGTACAGCACAGGGAAATATAGCAATTATTTTGTAATAACTTTAAATGGAGTACAATCTATAAAAATATTTCATCACTGTGTTGTACACCTGAAACTAATATAATAGTGTAAATCAACTCTACCTCAACAAAAAATAATCATCAATGTTCATGTCCTTTTCAATACTGATTTTGAAAACTCACATTTGTAATTTTTATTAAGGATTATGATGATAATTAATAATGTAATTACTCTGGCACATCCTTATTTTTGGATTTACTTCTTATTTTCATGATGCCTACAAAAATGTTCATGGATTTCATACAGCAGTTGTCATTATTGGGAACCTGAAAGAGCATACTGATAGTAGTGATTGAGAAAAGAAATGAGGAGCAAACCTTAAACAAATCACTTACTTCTCCCAGGTTTCTGGGGCCAGAAGCTAGTCCACTTACACCCAGCATGCATCTCTCAAAGATTAGCAATGAATCTACACTTGGAAATCTCTACCTATTGCCTACTTCATTTCTAAATATGAATATAATCTTCTATCATGACTTTCTGCCAAAACAAAGTAAGTGTGATCCTGAGAATCTTTAAGAAGAAAGCTAGTCTGGACTGGAGATCGACTTGAGTAGTCCACCTTGTGACTCCTTTCCCCTAGTACCACATTGATTTCTGAGGCCACGAATCCTTCTATGCCTGGGGCATGATGAATGAAAGGAATCCATTTTACTCTTTCTCTTTGGGAGTGGAGGTGATGAGAATGATTTCTGACCTCCTTCTAGAGTCCAAAGTATATGACCAACTTTGCCATTCAGACATTTGAATATTAATAGAAGTCTACTTTGTTAAAATTTTCAAAGAACTGTATACTTGGATATTTGCAAATTGCTTTAACACAGTTAAATATATTGAGCAGCTTGAGAAAAAGAGCATTGTCTTATTGTATGATCTGGTCTTCTTTGATCTTCTAATTTCAGACTACTCTGATCTGAGGTCGTTGTGAATGTACTGATCTCTATCATTACATCTGATATTCTTCACGACCCTTATGATGACTAACACATGGATGAATATGTTTGCTATGCAAGTTCCAGGAAATGGAATTCTAATGTCAAATGCAGAGAAGTCATTTGCTCTTTACTGTCCATGCCTTCCTAGGAAAAGTTATGAGAATAAAACCACTATGAGTCTCATTTTCTTCAAAATCATTTGTCAAATTTCCCTCAAAGCCTTTCTGCATTCAGTAACGTTTGTGAAATATTTATTTACTTTCTGATTTGTTGCTACAAAAATAAGGTAAGACATATAACTTACACAGGTAACTAATGCTCTATGAAATAAGGTTTCCATGATTATATTAGGTGCATTTTAGAAAGTTTTACACTATTAAAGTATATAGATTGTATTGGTACCTGATTAAATCAGCCCAAGTTGTTTAGAAGAACTTTAGGGGTCACCATGGGATACAGGTGGGAAAGCCAAGTGTGTGGGGTTTCCGATTCTTCCCCATAATTGTTTTAACCACAATAGTTCCATTTTAATCTATTTTATACACTCAGTGTCCATTAAAAATGTCATATGAAAAACTATTCTACTGCTAAACATGTTTGAAAATTCACTCCTTGAATGTGATATTTATAATAATGTCTGTAAAATGTTACACATATAATATGTATGTATATATGGGCTCTTACACAAGACAGTGACTCCCCTATCATGTTTTTTAGCAATCTAATTTAGCACACATCATTGCTATTGCTAGTGACTTTCCAGGTAACCTGCAAGATGTGTGACAACTGCCCTTAATTTAATTTTCATTAAATTAATTTCATTAATTTTCAGGCTACCTATTTGTTACTAAAATTAGATTTTTCTTCTTGAACTAAATCCAGCTCCATACCTGTCTTACTTTTTTTTTGATAAAGCATCTTTATAACTTTAACTTTTGAAACTTCTTCAGCAGGTTCAAGGTCTGTTTATCTATTTTTCAGACCCTGTCAAATTACCCTCATACATTTAACTCAGTCACGTTGACCATGAAGAAACAACATGACAAGGGTGTTGAGGCAGAAAAAGGCTTGTCCAGTCATAAATCCACAAATGCCCCCTAGAAAGTGTCCATAACATTTGATATGAGGGCTGCATGCCTGATGAACTCTCATTGCCCCTTGCTGAGGCAGAGAGAAATAGTTAGATGCTACAGACAAGCCTCCTCTGATCAACCTGATGCCTCTGTCTCTTTCCACTCTAATTAAGCTATTACTTTTCAAAAGGTGGGACAGCTGCTGGCCAAGTCCCACAGCTACTGAGATGAAAAAAGTTAGTCTTTGGGACTGGGTCACCAGGTTTCCCTTTTCTACCTGAAAATATATGCTTAACTCTTTTTTGTGTGTAAAGCCAAAGAATGCTGAGCAGAAAAGCAATTTATTTTCTCTAGAAACACACAGGGAGAATATTTATCAAGGTTTAATAGGGTATAACATGGAAATCCTCAAAAGTAAATAATAGATACTATTATTTATACCCTCAGGGCAGACTGCCTGAAAGAGACAGAAGAATCATCAATGTAGGTTTTAAATGATGTTTGAATGATTACCAAATTAAAGCTAACTTATGAGACAAAGTGTTTGAAGATGTGTTATAAACAACTTTACAAACATAACTCATCATTATTACATATTATAGCTTAGCTCTACAAAGACTTACAGGAACTACTAAGCCTTAGGGTAAGTAAATAAGCACTAAGCAGGAATTGACCATGTGTATGTCACTATGTTATGAACTGTGATAACTAAGAGAATCACTGCCCTTAAGATTTTTATAATTTAATAGGAGATATCTGCATATAAATAAGGATGGAGGAACTGAAGACATGGACCAGTCGGGAGTTAATGCAGATTTTCAGATAAGAGACACATGAATGTAAGATAAGAATGAAGAAGAAACTTTCAGAGAAAGAAATCTATTTGGATGTATAGAGTGAAGAAGATGAAGGACCTAAGTATGATCCCCAAGTTTACTTTTAGACTAGGGGGTGGATGGAGCCATTTTAAGAGCTGGGCAGTGCATAAGGATGAGCAGGCGAGTACAGCGAGTAGAGAAATAATAATGAATTAAGCTTAAGGCATACTAAGCTAAAATGTTGGCAAAAGATGCACAAGGAGATGTTCACCCAACAATTACAACGACGTAATCCAGCCTTCTGAGATGGTGCCTCTGGACAAATTCTAATTTCACAAGACACTAAAAATTATATTTTCTCTCTTCCTTTTATTAATTTATTCATTAGTCAATAAACATTTATTGAATGCCTTCTAGGTATCAGGTACTTTGTTAGATACATGGAGAGGAACAAAACAGACATGGTAACCCTCTTGTATGGAGTTCACAATAAACTGGAGGAGGCAAACAACAAGTAAGTAGATAAACAGATACATAATTACACAGTGAGATCAATGTTATGAAGGAAAAGGAAAGGGTAGTATAGGTGGAATGTGCTGTGGATTTGGTAGCCAGAGACATCCTTTCGGATGAGGAGACATCTAACCTAAGACTCAAAAGATGAGGTTATTTTAGGCAAAAAGAACAACGTGTTATTAGATCCTGAGGCCCATAAGATCTTGTCAATTTTAGGAATTCAAGAACATTGTACTGTGCTATGAAATGGGTGGGCAAGTTAAGTTTGCAATGATGGAGACCTCTAAGTGGAGATGTAAAGTATGCGTCAGATAAGAAGCCAGTTTTGCCAGTGACCAGAAAGAGGAAGAATGTTTACTAAGAACAAAGGACTCCTTTTAAAATATAAACATTTTTCTGATTTCCATTTAATTGACATCACTCCTTCCCCCATTTTGAAGCATCTCATTGAAATGAAGCAGAGCAGGAATTCAATGAAGAAAATGCAGGAGTGATCTTTCATCATTGTGGGTCTGTGCTATGAGACAGGGAAGGTGAAGTCCATGTGAACTTTTGTTACAGTTGAGAAGAGGAAAGCCATGTGTTTATAAATACCATCTAACATGGAATGCACATTTTTAAAATCTGTTATTTCAAATGTGAATGCAAAATTTTGTTTGCTTTTCAAAACACACAAAAAAACTGGCAATGGCAATTTTGAGAGTGATATTACTGATTGATATCAATATATATGTAGTCCAATTTCACAATTTATAAAAAGATTTTTACACATCCACTTATCAAATATTTCTTACAATAATCTAGTGAGACAAATGTTATTATTATTATTATTTTATTAAGGAAGAAATTGAAGCTCAGAGAGAAGAAAATTGCCTAGGGCATTATACTTGCAGATAGTTAAAGCCCAGACATTCCTAAAATCCCACGTTTATTCCATGAGATAATTATGCTTCACAATGAATGTTTCAAGTAGAATTTTTCACAGAGATTTAGCGTAGATTAATAGAAATTGTAACCTTCAAATATAAGTCCAACCAAAATAAAACCCAAAGGACACCTATTAAATCTTAATAGCGTATAGTGTGATAATAAGTCCCATTTCACATATGGAGACACTGAGGCAAAGTGACATGAAAGGACCTGAGCTTCAAGCCATACAAACTTCAGTCAAGCTGCAAGATGGTGACTTCACCTTGTAGCTACCATTTCCTGTAAGAGATATTGAGTCCTTAAAATACAAATGTTTAAACATAATAGAGGTAAAACGAAAGGTAGAAACCACCTTTTCATTTTTGTTTCTACACTATGCTATTTTGAGGATGTAAAATCCATAAATTGTTTTTTAGACTATTAGTAAAAGATAAAATTATTGGGCTTCCTTGGTGGTGCAGTGGTTGAGAGTCCGCCTGCCGATGTAGGGGACATGGATTTGTGCCCCGGTCCAGGAAGATCCCACATGCCGCAGAGCGGCTGGGCCCGTGAGCCATGGCTGCTAAGCCTGTGTGTCCGGAGCCTGTGCTCCACAACAGGAGAGGCCACAACAGTGAGAGGCTCGCGTACCGCAAAAAAAAAAAAAAAAAAAAGGTAAAATTATTTAAAAATTTAAGAAAATATGTAAATATTCTGTAATAACCTATATGGTATGAGAATCTGAAAAAGAATAGATATATGCATATGCATAACTGAATTACTTTGCTGTACACCTGAAACTAACACAATATTGTAAATCAACTATACTCCAATATAAAATAAACATTAAAAATTAAAATAAAACAAAAAAGAAAATATGCAAAATTACCTTGCTACCCTAGATTTGGATTAGGGTCACTGTACTACAATTGTATAGTCTATACTATATAGAACACTAGAACATAGATTTTTACTTTCTTGGATAATGTTCAGATTTGTACATCCAAGTAATAAAGACAAATTTCCTCAACTTAATTTCCATGAAAAATAGAATTCCCTTATATAATTTCCTTTCCTTATATTCCAAAACCATAATATTGAATTTTATTATATTTTCCCCTTTAGAAATATAAGAATACAGAGAAGACCATTAGAGAAGGAGAAAAAGAAAAGGAGATTTATGAAACACTTTAGAATGAGTATGTGTTGGGATGCAAAGAAGCAGGAAAGAGGCTCAATCTTTGTATTGTAATAAATAGATATTAACTAAATTATTGTGGCATTGGCTAAAAGGATTGTCTAAATATTAAAGGTATACAAGCTAGCAGAAAAAATTATATACAAGGTTTGAACAATTTATTTATAAGGTCAAACTTGGGAAAGAGGCAATCACAATCAAATTCACACCTTTATTAAATGTTTTCTGGGGTTTCATTTATATCAAGTAAGCTAAAGTGCTGCATTAATCTGTTGCTGGGTATTAGCATTATTGATGAGTTTGTGTGTAACTATTAATCAGTTCGCTTCAGAGAGACAAGCTACTGTTTTAATTTGTTTTCTTAACTACACTGTAATCTGCCTTTCTTTCCTTCCTCTAACCAATATCTCACAGACAGCGGGGGTATGTATTAGAGTGGCTTAGCTGGAAGCTGTGCCTCTAAAATGCCCTCATCTTCTAACAGGCTATGTGGGATCTTATTAAAGAAAGCACTATTCTGAAAACATGTATCTTTATTGCTTGCACTTATTTAGCCATAACTGCATCCTTGTATCTGGTTAAAGTTACTTCAGATAGGTATCTCAATTCTTCCTTTTCCTTCTCTCCTGCAAAATTGTGTTTGCAGGAAATAAGGTTCCGTCTTGTCACAATGCCTTTCTAGTTAATGCAAATAAATGGAAGATTGTATTCCCTTAGATCCTGATGTGCCAGGCAAAGCTAAAGCTTCATTCTTATAAGAAAACTAAGCTTTTTAAAGCCATCCCACATGTGGACACGGAGGGGGAAGTGGAGGGTGGGATGAATTGGGAGATTAGGTTTGACATAAATACGCTACCATGTGTAAAACAGATAGCTAGTGGGAGCATGCTGTACAGCATAGGGAGCTCAGCTCGGTGCTCTGTGACCACCTAGATGGTTGGGATGGGGAGAGTTGGGAGGGAGGTCCAAGAGGGATGGGATATAGGTATACATATAGCTGATTCACTTCACTGTACAGCAGAAGCTAACGCAACATTGTAAAGCAATTTTACTCCAATAAAAAAAAATAAAGCCATCCTAGAGTTTGATTTATTTTTTTGTATTTACTGTTTTAGGTATGGCCCTTGGAACTGACTAGCTCAGGGGAATAACAATGAGCTACGGGGCTGCTCCCTTCCAGAGTCCTGGTACAGATCCAGTTCATTTTGATAATGGCCTAGAAAATGTAAAGACTCGATGGATTAAAGATAGGGGAAAGGGAGATAGAGGACCGATTTGAAGTTAGAATCCATGGGCCCCATGTGAAGGCAATTGTCCATTAACTTTTGAATAACCATAAAGCTGAATGTTCATGTTTTCTTTAGGAATATTATGATTGGACTAACTATATCTTCATGAGATGACCAGAACTGACATATACCAACATGTACCAAAGTGCTCCAGAGACCCACTTTCCCCTCTGAAGTGAAAGAGAGAAAGAGAGAGAGAAATGTAATGAATAATATCACTTTTTGGTTTGTCTCAAAAATGTGAAATGCAGGATCCTGTCATTGGTATCACTTTCATTTATTTTTTTCTAAATTACCAAATGGCAACTAATTTTGAAAACAGTTTTTAATGACATAAACACAGCTCAGTGTACCTATGGATAAATGAAACCTTCTGATATGCCAAAATTCTCATGTTACCTTCCACAATATTTTCTCTTATAATTGCTAAAAAAACAACAAATCTTATCTGTCATACCAATGGTAACTGCTGTCCATTTTTTAAAATGAGATTATTCTCTCTCTTTTTTCTATTATACTTGTATATTATCCTCTGCATACCCTCTTTCCTCTGGTTTTTCTTATGTGTCTTTTCCAGCTCATAGTTGCCTCCTTGCATTTGCCGGTGCACTACTGTCTTAAAAGTTCTAAAGAGTCACCTGTTTTTGGTACCTTCTCAGAATAACTCCTTCACTTTATAGCCATAGTCATGTGGCTATGAGGTACTTGAGGGATGCTTTTCAAAAAACATATTTTTTCTCTTTCTTCATACTTTTAAAAATTCAATGTATTTTTATTTGTAATTATAATTTAGATACATTTGTCTATTCTTTCATATATAGAGGAGATCCAAAAGCTTAGAGGCAGTCAGAGATTCATTTTTTAAGTCATTTATTGTAGGATTTCTTTAGCACAGTATTTGTAGAGTAGATTCAACTAAATCATTTGCTCTTCACTTTGGGACTTGGCCATATTTGAGGAGACTTAGTAGTGATAAATCAAAGTTTAGATGACAGAAAGAGGGGAACCATTGGTTAGTAATTAATGAATTATAAATTGCCTTTTAAACATATTTATAAATTTAACTGGAATTAGGTAGACTTTATAAGGTTTTATAATATATCTTAAATGCAAAAGAAAATTCCCCAAAACAAATGTTATTACTTTTAGAAAACCAAAGTTTAACACTTGGTTTTACAAATATGTTTTCCAGTACCTAAAGAAAGGAGAAATAAATAATTTATCAAACTATCTTAAAGAATGATATTTATGGATTAAAAATGATAGTAAACACAGCATGATCTCTTTTTTAGTTTTAAAGAAGAAAACACTGTGAAAGATCAAACAATAGTTTTGGATCTAGTATGGCCCCTGGCTAGATACTATACTATACTAGCTAAAGAAAATATTTCTGCAACAGGCAAAGGTTAAAGGCAAGCTTATTATTAATTTGGATTTTCCTTGTAAGTGATTGGAAAATATTTCCTATCATTTGGTCTAATTCATAAATCAACTTAAGAAATTAAAAAAAATTCCCAGAATGGAAATACATTCTATACTTGTTGAATAAATAGAGAAACTGCATGAAGCACTGGCAATCAAAATAGAAACTATGAAAACAAATAGCTGTTCTAAAATGTTTAACTAGAGATGACCAGCATTGAAGCCCTCAAATAATCCATTTGCCAGATTGATTAGAGATAACTACAATTTTCATCTTGGTTTCACAAAACCAGGTTAATTTCCTTCAGGCACCAGGTCATCTAAGATCAATCAATGCTCTCGGTAGGTCAGAGCTGCCTGGAAAAGAGAAATTCTGCCTCATAGTTTCAGCACTATGTTTCCTCAGGCTACACAGATTATGGTCTAGTAATGCATCAAGGTTGCAACGTGATTTACAATTGTGAAAATCTGGAGGAGGCAGCAAATATCTTTGAAAGTGAGACATTACTACTCTAAAAAGCTAAAAGTGAGTAAAAATCACCTAGGTGGGTCAGACTAGGGCCGGAGATCAACATTTCTAACCAGCTCCCCGATGATGTCTATGCTGCTGTTCTGAGGACCACACTTTAAACCGAAAGCAACTAGAAATCCCTGGGTTTTCTGGAAAATTGTTATGGTTTCCTGCAAAAAATTTTTGTTTTCTTAAATTTCAGTATGGATCATGTACAAATATTGCCAGTCCTCGGGTTTTTGATCCTTATCTGCCTTTGTATTCAACCTGAGTTTTACTGGTTTGGTCACAGAGAGTCCCTTTTAGTTTGGTTCTCAAATAGCCAACTCACCCTGTATGAATTGATCCAAGTGTTCTTTCCCTTTGAAATATCTTTGTGAAGCCTTCTAGAGCAATAAACCATTCCTTCTTAAGGCACTCTCTATTTTGTTTATTTTTTCTATTTAAAATTCTAATACGAAGTAATTTGCATTATATATAGAACATTTTGTTGATTCTTACACAGAAACCAAATGATTACACATAGGGATGCATGTTCTTCTTTACAACATGCAGGTTGATTTCTCTCTACTTGTACAGCTCTGGTCTGTCTTATATTCATTGAAAGTTTTTTCTTTATTCCTCAATTTAGAAATTAATGCATTGAGTGGATGCCTACGTTATGAGACAAATGGTGGCAGATCCTTAATGAAAAGCAAATCTCTATTGAACTGCTTTTAGGCTGATAAAGAGTTAATGGGTTAAAGAAAAATGATAAATCAAGATACAGTAAACGTACCACCACAAAAACCTGGGTCTACCACATGTTACCTTCAAAGAAAAAATGGTCTGTTTATGCAGTCTCTAAGGCAAATATTGTGTAGTATATTTTGCTTTCTGGATACATTTGTGAATTGGCCATAGAAATTTTGGATGCCTATCAGTGAAAGAATTACTTCCTGAACATAATTGGATAAAATGGATCTGTTGCACACTTCACATGAATACTGCAGAGCTCTCCTGGATGATTTATTGGTAACCTAACCCTTTACAGTAAGAATAAAAGTGCTGCTGAAAGATGCTTTAGATTAGTATTTATTAATTACTTTTTAATTTTTTAAGTAGAGGTCCCTTTTACCCCAAGGACTTATAAACACAAAGGGTAGGAAATACTTCCAGGTCCTTGGGAAAAACTATGTGCCTGTAAATTGTACATTTCTTTAAGCTTGTGAAACTTTGAATGTAAATATTTTAATGTCTTCACTTCTTTTTGAACAAGGCTTCTGTTTTTGTGGACTCTGGACTACATGTACACAAGCCTGAGGCAAAAGCCACAATTTCATAATATTCTGCTCAAGTTCTAGTTGAAAGAAGGAAAGCAGTAATAAAGAGCAGGTTAGAGGAAGAACCACATACTGAGAATGGCTAGATAAGTTTCTAGGGAAAATAGTTTAAGCAAAATGGTACCCAAGGCAGGTTATATGTTTATTTATGGGACAAACTTCTCATCTTCTATTATGCTCTGCAGTGAAAGAATTCTGATCATTCTCCAGTCCCTGGAACTATATGCATTTAAATTAAAAATATAGAAAGTACAGTATACACTGTGGTGGGATCTATTGACTGTGTCAGTAACAGCAGTGTTTTCATTTTCCTTTTGTATTAGAAGTCATCGTGTGTATTCAGGATGGATTCTTGGTCTTTATTAATCTCAGCTGTGAAAGCGTTTGGGATTTTAAAAGCTAATGACTTTTTAAAAAGAGACTGTAGTTCTATTCTCTGGTATCCTCAACTTCTATTTGAAATCTGTCATAAAATGGGTCCTTACTGCAGATTGTCCAGCACTTGGTAATGCATTTTAGGCACCTTTTTTACTCTGTCTTGAAAAATTTGGATACTTGTTTAATTTTAAAGAATAAAAAATCATTTTCTTTTGGTTGATGATTTTTATTTTCTCCCCTCTTTCGACAGTTTGATAAACAAGGCCTCAACTGTGACAATAGAGGTTGCAAAATGGGCACTTTTCATGTGGTTTTTATTTTTATATTCTCTCAACGCTCCTAAGTAATTTATTTTCCTTTCTGGTCACTTTTGAAATTTTCACTTGCCTCTGAATCTTACTGCCTTCTCTCCTGAAGGAAGGTATCTGAACTTCGTTGGCCCCTAGAATGAATTGTTTACACTTCTACAAATTAACCTTTAACTTAGGCTATTAAAGTCAATGCAAAGTAAATCTTGAAACAAAATGGATTTTTTCCCATCACTCTATGATATTACTTTATTTTACATCATGACATCCCAGAGAAAAATACAAAATGTAATGAATGCTAAATATGTATCATGTAGTAAAACCTATTAAAATTTTGTTTGCATTCATAATGATTTAAAAGTCTCTGCCTTGAGCAGCAAATGGTGCCACACTGCAGGAACACAAAGCAAAATATGACAATAAAAAATCCTTCCTGAGATTGAGAACTCATTTGCTTTCTTTCTCTGTAATGTAGCTTGGGATTAAGAGAATTCCATACATCACCACAGTTCTCACTCATAACTATCCAAATGAGAAAAGCATGGGGCAATGGATCCTTATGGTCAATTATGAAGAGTATCATAAGAACATGGGCAAACATAAACATGCTAAAAGTAATTTTGTAGTGTCCACAGGTATAGCTGTGTCATACAACTTTACACCACGTTTAAAGGCCAGGATATAGAATCATAAAAAATCCCAGAGAATGAGTCTATGTAAAGATCTAAACCTCATATTTGGATCTAGATTTGAGAGTGAGAGAGTAGGGCATACTTGTTAGTTAAATCACTTAAAACTTGGCAACAGTATACATTTTTTTTTCTTTCACACTATCTTTGTGGCTCAAGATAATAAAGGCATTTTATACCTTTAGCAATTTATGTATGCATTGGTAAGCTTTGTAATTTTACACTTAACTATTATAGAAAGGTTGATCAGCTTGTTCTTACTGTAACAAATATAAAACAAAATGGCTCTAAGGAGATGAGTGCTTGAAACAAACTCTTACCTGCTTGTTAAAAAAAAAAAGTAATGGTTTGTCTATGAAAAAATGATAATATCCTTCAGAAAAGATTTTACATTATGTCCCCAGATTAATTGCATTTTGGATGTTAAAAAAGATTCGGAATTTGTCTTTGGAGATGTACAACTAGAAAAAAATTAAAACAACAATACAATACAAACTTAACTTTATAGAGATTCTGCTATAATCTTTTGATTTATAATAAGAAAAAAATAGATTCCTGTATTATATATTATCTAAGATTGCATTTTTCAAATATTTATTTCAAATAAAGTAATACTTTGAATATTTTGAAGGTTTTGAGATTGTTTTAAGAAATAAGAGGAAAAACTTTCATGAATTTTACCACAGAGACACAAAGGCTATTAAAATTTTTGAGTTTTCCCTCCCAATCATTTTAAGCAAGTATATGATTTATATAGTGCTTACATCAAGTTGTAAAATTTGTACTGTTTTCTGAACTTAACATTATCCTGTATTCACTTCTCTATATTTCTTTTTTTTAAATATATTTATTTATTTATTGAGGCCGCACTGGGTCTTAGTTGTGGTATGCAAACTCTTAGTTGCGACATGCATGTGGGATCTTGTTCCTTGACCAGAGATCGAACCCAGGCCTCCTGCATTGGGAGCATGGAGTCTTACCCCCTGGACCACCAGGAAAGTCCTACTTCTCTGTATTTCTACCGAAGCTTTTTATACTATCGTTTCAAAGGCTGTAATGACCATTTTTACATATATGACTTTTTTCCTCTGAGTACATATTAAAGTTATTAATAATTGAATTAATGTCTCAAGATCAGGAAAAAAAGTTAAAAATGACTTAACAGTCACATTAAATCCAAAATTGTATATATTCACATAAAAATATATATACATATATATACATGCTTCATCAAATATTTATGAAAGGACAAATTGATTGTGGTTGACATAAGAAGTTGGTGAGATATTTGGTACATTCGGTCAGAGAAGAATAACTTTACACTATATATTTTTTGTACTATTTGACTTTTTAAAAATCACAGATGAATATTAATGATTTGATCCAAAAATGCATTCATTTACTTGAAAATCAATTGACAATCTTTTTTGCAATGGGAATTAGAAGACTTTTATTCAAAGACTTTTCTTGACCATGGTAAGAGCTCAAATACTATTTGTTAAAAACTATAGAATAAATAAATTCATTAAAAAGATTTGAACTTAGATTCCAATATTTTAAAAAATCTGTTTGCTGACAATAAACTGGGTATACTAGCTATTTCATTTTCAATAAACTATTTAACAATAGATAAAAATTAGAATTTTACCAATTAGATTTTTAATTTGAATTAAAAAATGTCTTCTTTCCACTCTTCCTCAGGGTCTCCTTTCCCACTCTGTAATCCTCTGCTGTGAAGGAAAAAAATACAAAGGATCTTCCCTCAAAATGTTAAGAATCACACACAGTGACTACAATACAATTAGAAGGTGGGAGGTAGCTTAAGAGGAAGAGCTGTGTGTTATGAAAATTCTTCAGCATGAAGTTTTGCGTAATGGAAGAAGGAAATTTGAACAAGACCCACTAGATAAGAGTGAAATCACTTACAGGAACTATATTGCCAAGGAAATGACTTGATTCACACTTGATTTATGAGAATACAACTTCATGAAAGCATATTCATAAATGAGTGATAATAGAAAGATACTTCAGTGAAGCAACTGAAGGCCTAATAAATGCTATTTTCTTAATTTCAATCAGGAGGTTTTAATTGTCCCATTCTAAGAAGCATATTTTCCCAAACATTTGCTTTGGAAAAATTTCAAATATACAGCAAAGTCAAAAGAATATAGTAAGCATTCATATAACAACTATACCTAATATTTTATCACATTTGCTTTATCACATATGTACCACCTATCCATTCCTAAGGTGCAAATTTTAAGAAATAATTTTTATATTTTTATAATTGTAGCTTTTATGAAACTGGATTGCATTTCACAACCATCTATCAACATATGTTTTAAATATGATAGTGCTGTTTTTCTTTCAAGGATTGTTTCTAACTTGGTGATAATTCTTACAATCAAAGATATTTTATAATTGAGGAAATATAGTCTTAGTTTTGATTAAAAAAAAGAATTACAATTGTATTCCTATTAGGTTTTTTAAAAAGAGTTAGTTCACACAGTTTAAATATTTAAAGTAAACTTTAGCAAGCTATCAAGACTAAAGCTCATCATTCTAGTGTAAAAACATGAATCATGATTGAATTATAGAAGAATTGGCTTTTGTGGCATATAAGAGTGAAACAAAGATTATAGGAAGAATTTGGAGCATTAAATGTCAGGAAAAGTATTTTCTCAGAGAAGTTATTAACAGGTTGACATCACTCTCTATTTAGACCAGAGAATCCTTTCTAATCACTCTTTACTTTTGAATTGATAAACCCAACCATAATCTCACCCTTATTTCAGTTATCTGGGTTCTCCTGAACAAAGAATATAAGAATATAATTTACATGTTCTTCAAGAACAAAGAACACAAGAATATGATTTATATGTTCAGTTTCTTTTGACTCCCCCTCCCCATCCCCATTTTTCACTCCATACCATCTTTTCAAAGAGTGGAAAAGAGTATGTTGTTTTTGTTTTTGTTTTAAGTAAAACCTAGAGAGAAGGGGCTATGAGAAGATACACGGATTTTTATTGTAATCTACTCATTAATAAATCTTCTTCAAGAATGTATGTTAGTTAAATAAATTGACTGTAGCTGTAATTTAAGTGCCTGTAAAATCCTAGAAAAATATATGAGAAACTCAAAAGGAGAGAACTTTAAAAAACTGTGATTTGGAATTTCTGTATTAGTACTCAGTTATCTGAAATTAGGTGATCAGGTTTTTCATGTAATTATTTCTTCCCATATCCCTTCCCACACAAAAGTACTAAATTAAAAAAATAAAACCTTCTAAAATGTGTGAAAAAATGTTTCTGTTTTATGAGGTAGTGAATTTGAATTGTAACTTACTAACAGTTTAGCAGAAGCATCATCTTTTTGTATTCATTGTACTGCAAAATACAAAATTATATTTTTTTCTCCCAGAAACTGTCCTCCAAAGAATGAATGATTCTTGGACACTTTGTTCTTGTTATTTTTCATAATACATGGCTATAATGTCCCTGTCCTAACAATCTGGCTGCTGGCTAACTCTCCGTATTCTTGTCAGAAACCCTGTTACTATGGCCAGCATTTTTCATCTGCCTTATTTGCTGTGGTTAGAAGGGAAAAAATTGAGATCAGGGTATTAGCACTGGTTGCAAAATAAGAACAATTACTCCGAGGGTTTGAGAGTTTTTAAAGGATGAATTACACAAGCACTATATATGAACTTTCTTACATCTATCTTTTAAATATTCAAAGACTTAAATATCCATATTTTAACTCTGTTCCAAACAGCTAGTTATGTTACAAATTTTAAGTAAGTGACCTCAAAATATGGGATGCTACTGAATATTATAAATCCAATTCTAGATTATAACTGTGTTTTCAAAAAACACTGAATGTTAGGTTGTCCTCAATTTGCAACATTCTTTAAATTATGAATTTAACCATTATAGTTAATATATATGGACTACCTCCAATGTGCCAGGCACTATTTTAATTGCTTTATACACATTAACATGACTGCTCACAACAGAGAGATGAGTGAAAACACTTAAGTATGCACATTTCATAGATGAAGAAACAGAGGTAGAGAAAGTTGAGACAAGTTGCTGAAGAGGAATCATCTCTCAAGCTCAGTCAGTCTGGATCCAGAATCTACATGCTTAACCACTTTGCTATACTATGTAACATCATATTAATATATGTTCATCTAACATATATGTTATTTTCCTTTAAGAATGAAATCTGTGTTCATTAAATAAAACTATAGAGCAGAAGCAAGAAGAATTAAATCCTGCAGCCTGTGGGACAAAAACCACATTCACAGAAAGATACACAGATGAAAAGGCAGAGGGCTATGTACCAGATGAAGGAACAAGTTAAAACCTCAGAAAAAAAAACCTAAATGAAGTGGAGATAGGTAACCTTCCAGAGAAGAATTCAGAATAATGATAGTGAAGATGATCCAGGACTTTGGAAAAAGAATGGAGGCAAAGATCAAGAAGATGCAAGAAATGTTTAACAAAGACCTAGAAGAATTAAAGAACAAACAAACAGAGATGGACAATACAATAACTGAAATGAAAAATACATTAGAATGAATCAATAGCAGGATAACTGAGGCAGAAGAATGGATAAGTGACATGGAAGACAGAATGGTGGAATTCAATGCTGTGGAATAGAATAAAGAAAAAAGAATGCAAAGAAATGAAGACAGCCTAAGAGACCTCTGGGACAACATTAAATGCAAAAATGTTAGCATTATAGGGGTCCCAGAAGGAGAAGAGAGAGAGTAAGGACCCGAGAAAATACTTGAAGAGATTAAAGTTGAAAATTTCCCTAACATGGGAAAGGAAATAGCCACCCAAGTCCAGGAAGTGCAGAGAGTCCCATACAGGATAAACCCAAGGAGGAACACACTGACACACATAATAATCAAATTGGCAAAAATTAAAGACAAAGAAAAATTATTGAAAGCAGCCAAGGAAAATGACAAATAACATACAAGGGAACTCCCATAAGGTTAGCAGCTGATTTCTCAGCAGAAACTCTACAAGCCAGAAAGGAGTGGCATGACATATTTAATGTGATGAAAGGGAAGAACCTACAACCAAGATTACTCTACCCAGCAAGGATCTCATTCAGATTTGAAGGAGAAATCAGAAGCTTTACAGACAAGCAAAAGTTAAGAGAATTCAGCACACCAATTCAGCTCTACAACAAATGCTAAAGGAACTTCTCTAAGTGGGAAACACAAGAGAAGAAAAGGACATACAGAAACAAACCCAAAACAATTAGGAAAATGGTAATAGGAACATACTTATCGATAATTACCTTAACCGTGAATGGATTAAATGCTCCAACCAAAAGACACAGGTTTGTTGAATAGATACAAAAATAAGACCCATATATATGCTATCTAAAAGAGACCCACTTCAGACCTAGGGATATATAAAGACTGAAAGTGAGGGGATAGAAAAAGATATTCCATGTAAATGGAAATCAAAAGAAAGCTGGAATAGCAATACTCATATCAGATAAAATAGCTTTTAAAATAAAGAATGTTACAAGACACAAGGAAGGACACTACATAATGGTCAAGGGATCAATCCAAGGAGAAGATATAACAATTATAAATATATATGCACCCAAAAGAGGAGCACCTCAATACATAAGGCAACAACTAACAGCTATAAAACAGGAAATCAACAGTAACACAATAATAGTGGGGGACTTTAACACCTCACTTATGCCAATGGACAGATGATCCAAACAGAAAATTAATAAGGAAACAAAAGCTTTAACTGACACAATAGAACAGGTAAATTTAAGTGATATTTATAGGACATTCCATCCAAAAACAGCAGATTACACTTTCTTCTCAAGTGTGCATGAAACATTCTCCAGAATAGATCACATCTTGGTTCACAAATCAAGGCTCAGTAAATTTAAGAAAATTGAAATCATATCAAGCATCTTTTCTGACCACAATGCTATGAGATTAGAAATCAATTACAGGGAAAAAGGTAAAAAAACTACAAACACATGGAGGCTAAACAATACATTACTAAATAACCAAGAGATCACTGAAGAAATCAAAGAGGAAATCAAAAAATACCTAGAGACAAATGACATTGAAAACACGACTATCCAAAACCTATGGGATGCAGCAAAAACAGTTCCAAGAGGGAAGTTTATAGCAATAAAATCCTATCTCAAGGAACAAGAAAAACCTCAAATAAACAACCTAAGGTTACACGTAAAGGAACTAGAGAAAGAAGAGCAAACAAAACCCAACATTAGCAGAAGGAAAGATGAGTTAAATATTAGAGCAGAAATAAATGAAATAGAAACAAAGAAAACAATAGCAAAGATCAATAAAACTAAAAGCTGGTTCTTTGAGAAGATAAACAAAATTAATAAACCATTAGCTAGACTCATCAAGAAAAAGAGGGAGAGGACACAAATCAATAAAATTAGAAATGAAAAAGGAGAGCTTACAACAGACACTGCAGAAATACAAAGCATCCTAAGAGACTACTACAAGCAACTCTATGCCAATAAAAAAGACAACCTTGAAGAAATGGACAAATTCTTAGAAAGGTATAACCTTCCAAGACTGAACCAGGAAGAAATAGAAAATATGAACAGATCAATCACAAGTAATGGAATTGAAACTGTGATTAAAAATCTTCCAACAAACAAAAGTCCAGGACAAGATGGCTTCACAGGTGAATTCTATCAAACATTTAGAGAAGAGCAAACACCAGTCCTTCTCAAACTCTTCCAAAAAATTGCAGAGGAAGGAACACTCCCAAACTCATTCTATGAGGCCAGCATCACCCTGATACCAAAACCAGACAAAGATACTACAAAAAAAAAAAAGAAAAAAAAGAAAAAAAATTATAGACCAATATCATTGATGAATATAGATGCAAAAATCCTCAACAAAATAAGCAAACAGAGTCCAACAACATATTAAAAGGATCATACACCATGATCAAGTGGGCTTTATTTCAGGGATGCAAGGATTCTTCAATATATGAAAATCAATCAATGTGATACCGTATTAACAAACTGAAGAAGAAAAACCATATAATCATCTCAATAGATGCAGAAAAAGCTCTTGACAAAATTCAACACCCATTTATGATAAAAACTCTCCAGAAAGTGGGCACAGAGGGAACCTACCTCAAATAATAAAGACCATATATGAGAAACCCACAGCAAACATTATACTCAATGGTGAAAAACTGAAAGCATTCCTCTAAGATCAGGAACAAGACAAGGATGCCCACTCTTATCACTATTATTCAACATAGTTGTGGAAGTCCTAACCATGGCAATCAGAGAAGAAAAAGAAATAAAAGGAATCCAAATTGGAAAAGAAGAAGTAAAACTGTCACTGTTGGCAGATGACATGATACTATACATAGAGAATCCTAAAGATGCCACCAGAAAACTACTAGAGCTAATCAATGAATTTGGTAAAGTTGCAGGATACAAAATTAATGCACAGTAATCTCTTGCATTCCTATACACTTATGATGAAAAATCTGAAAGAGAAATTAAGGAAACACTCCCATTTACCATTGCAACAAAAAGAATAAAATACCTAGGAATCAATCTACCTAAGGAGACCAAAGACCTGTATGTAGAAAATTTTAAGACACTGATGAAAGAAATTAAAGATGATACCAACAGATAGAGAGATATACCATGTTCTTGGATTGGAAGAATCAACATTGTGAAAATGACTATATTACCCAAAGCCAGCTACAGATTCAATGTAATCCCTATCAAATTACCAATGGCATATTTTACAGAACTACAATGAAAAATCTTAAAATTTGTATGGAGACACAAAAGACCCTGAATAGCCAAAGTAATCTTGAGGGAAAAAAACGGAGCTGGAGGAATCAGACTCCCTGACTTCAAACTATACTACAAAGCTACAGTAATGAAGACAATATGGTACTGGCCCCAAAACAGAAATATAGATCAATGGAACAGGATAGAAAGCCCAGAAATAAACTCACACACCTATGGTCAACTAATTTATGACAAAGGAGGCAAGGATATACAATGGAGAAAAGACAGTCTCTTCAATAAGTGGTTCTGGGAAAACTGAACAGCTACATGTAAAAGAATGAAATTAGAACACTCCTTAATACCATACACAAAAATAAACTCAGACTACATTAGAGACCTAAATGTAAGACTGGACACTATAAAACTCTTAGAGGAAATCCTAGGAAGAACACTCTGACATGAATCACAGCAAGATCTTTTTTGATCCACCTCCTGGAGTAATGGAAATAAAAACAAAAAAAAACAAATGGGACCTAATGAATCTTAAAAGCTTTTGCAAAGCAAAGGAAACTACAAACAAGATGAAAAGACAATCCTCAGAATGGGAGAAAATATTTGCAAATGAATCAATGGACAAAGGATTAATTTCCAAAATGTATAAAAAGCTCATGCAACTCAATATTAAAAAAAGAAACAACCCACTCCAAAAATGGGAAGAAGACCTAAATAGACATTTCTCCAAGGAAGACATACAGATGGCCAAGAAACTCAGCATCATTAATTATTAGAGAAATGCAAATCAAAAGTACAATGAGGTATTACCTCACACTGGTCAGAATAGCCATCATGAAAAAATCTACAAACAATACATGCTAGAGAGGGTGTGGAGAAAAAAGAACCCTCTTGCACTGTTGGTGAGAATGTAAATTGATACAGGCACTATAGAGAACAGTATGGAGGTTCCTCAGAACACTAAAAATAGAATTACCATATTATCTAGCAATCCTACAACTGGGCATATACCCAGAGAAAAGCATAATTCAAAAAGACACATGCACCCTAATGTTTTTTGCAGCACTATTTACAATAGCCAGGTCATGGAAGCAACCTAAATGCCCATCAACAGATGAATGGATAAAGAAGAAGTGGTACATATATACAATGGAATATTACTCAGCTGTAAAAAGTAAATTAGGTCTTTTGTAGAGACGTGGATGAATCTAGAGACTGTCATACAGAGTGAAGTAAGTCAGAAAGAGAAAAACAAATATTGTATATTAATGCATATATGTGGAACCTAGAAAAATCATACAGATGAACAAGTTTGCAGGTTAGAAATTGAGACACAGATTTAGAGAAGAAAGGTATGGACACCAAGGGGGGAAAGTGGTTGGGGGGTGCTGGTGGTGGGATGAACTGGGAGATTGGGATTGACATATATACACAAATATGTATAAAATGGATAAGTAATAAGAACCTGCTGTATAAAAAATAAAATAAAATAAAATTCAAAATAAAAAGAATACTGTAAATAGGAAAAAAAGTAGAAAGAAAAAAAGGATCAGAATTTTATGACACAAAGGAAAAGAAACTGTTACTATTTTGGTATATTTTCCTATTTTTAAAATGTTTCACATTTTTATAAACAAAGCTCCATTCATGTTTGAGATATATTACATATCCTTTTATTCAATTTACTATTATATCTTAAAATCTTCTCCAATCTACTTTGCAGTTCTTCTGATTATTATTTTTCAGTGACTGAACAAAATGCCACCAACTGCTTACATACTGGTCTTGTTTTAAACCAAAAGTCATAGAAAAATGATTGCTAAAGCTAGTATGAATAAGCCTGAGAGAATATCTACCATCTACCTCTTTAAATTGCTACTGTCTTTTTTTAATGAACTTCTCCTTGGCCCAATGATCTAAATAAAGTCTCAGATTAAAGAATATTAAGATGTATATAAAAAGGGAAGAATGGGCAGTTATATCAAGAAAGTTTTAAGAATATATGTATACATCTCACATAAATGTGTGTTTTGCCTCATTGGAAAATCCCCTAATTGAAGGTTCTTTTTAAATTGCTTGATGTTTTTACTTAAACAGAGAGGCAAGTAAAAAGTATAATTTGAATAATGAAATCCATTTCTTAGACTCTCATTTTTAACACCCATCACCAGTCAAATAATAATAATAATAATACTGTAGCCATTGTACATTTTTCAGTATCAGTCTTAGAGCCTAAATACCTCATATAAGAACCCCTCTATTGTTCTCTGATATGAACAAACTGGGTAGTAGAAATGTCCTTAAATTTGATTAAATAATTCAAGGTAGACTTCTATAATTTAAGTGTCACTCTTTTCCCAAGTTTTAAATAAATATGATGCATGCCTTTCTCCCTCTGACATAAGCAACATGGAACAATGCAGACTTTTTCTTGTGCAGTTTACAACTCACAGTTAAGTCCATGGCAGAGATGTGCAGCCCACCCACTGATGAATATGATCTTCAAACTCAGCCACCCACACAATACAGCAACCAGATTTCTGATATTTAATCTCTATCAGAATGATAGAAAAGGGTTAATTTATTCTATCTCTTATGATTTAGCATCTCTGTCTCATTGGCTATACATTCTGGATGTAGGCATTGTTGGTGCAATGCTTTTTTGGACAAAAATTATGACAGCAGAGTGAAAAGAATCAGATGTAATATATGGAGATGATGCACAGTCTTTAGCCAAATGCATTAACATTGCAATCTGACAGAAAAGAATGAGGAGAAAAATATATTTATATTTACACTCACACACATACACACACGTAATTATATCATGGTATTTTGTTTCACTAAAGTAATAAAGAAAAGTAATCTGAATTTACAGAAATACAGCTAATATTAAAGTAGATTTGTAGATGGGGAAGGATTATGCAAAGATACTCCCAGAGTAGGAAGTTGCAAAGCACGACTGAAATAAAATTTCTCTTAAAATGAGAAATCCAATGTTGCTTCTAATGTAAAACAGCCATAAATAAATTGCCAGTCCATTTATTTTTCAGAGACTTTAATGCAAAATTGGGAAAGTAATTTCTATCTTTAATATCACCTTATGAAAAAGGAACCAGGATCACAAAGATTGGATGATAACCCTAATGTTACATATGTAGGAAGTGGCAGTCAGGATTTAAGTTTTGATCTTTCTTCTGACCCTAAAGAGTAAGCTCTTTCCATTAGTCCATTACCATTTTTTCTTTGTTTGCTTTTTGTTTTTGAAATGTCCATATGCTTTCTTGTGAGGAAGAATCCTATATATACATGAATAGGAGAACAAAATTGAGACAACATAGAATTTTAGTGTTGTAAGAGCCTTCAGGAAATGATATGGTCTAAATTTCTGCCCAGAACCCTTCAGATGGACAATTGATTACTGTTAATATTTGTAATAAATGCTATTGAACACCTCTGATTTCCTCAGTGAACAGACTGTGCTGATTCCAGAACATAAAACAATCGAGTGTGTGTGAACTTTTCTTCAAAAGGGATGAATCTAACACATATGCTGGTCATCCTTTTGCAACATGACATGTCATAAATTGATTAGCAAAATGAACTTACATTTGCTGCTCTCCTTAAAAACCTCACTAAATAGTAACTCTTTTTCTAATAATATAATAAATCCATCATATAAATTAGATTTTTAAAATATTCTACTTAAGTTTTAGCAGTACTGAGTATTTTCCCTCTGTAGGCAAAAGGCTACATAGCATATGTAGACATTTAACTGTTTGAATTTGCTCCTCCATCACTGACTTCCCCATGGATTGACTTTAGGAAACAGCTTTGTAATTCATTAGAGAGTAACTGCACATCAGTGAGATGTTTCTGGCCTTTGTTCCCTCTAGAGGCCAAATTTTTGATATTTTGAGCTCTATAAAAATGTGCCTTCCTTGCCTGATTACTGTTAACCAAAAACTTGAGCGATGAAGATAAAGGTCTAAATATGCCAACTTTCTTCATGTTATTTGACTATTTTCTGAGCATTTGCTATTATCTATATAATTAGTCTTACATTACCTACTCTATTATAGCAACTTTAGAAAGTAAACTGCTTTGCTTAAATAAGACAAGTTTCACTTAAAAACCAAGTTTGTGAAGCTATTTCACAGATTTCCATGATGTAGTAGTGCATTAAATTCCTGTAAAATTAGTCAAGGTATCTACATTGATGCATTCTGATCTTAATGGAGCAACAATTTAAAAGTAATTCAATACTTCATTTTCTCCCACAATATAGTCTCTATAATCTCATTTTAAAAATCAGATTTCGAGGCAGATCTTCAAGACGGCAGAGGAGTAAGATGTGGAGATCACCTTCCTCCCCATAAATACAACTGAAATACATCTACATGTGGAACAACTGCTACAGAACACCTACTGAACGCTGGCAAAAGACCTCAGATTTCCGAAAAGGCAAGAAACTCCCCACGTACCTGGATAGGGCAAAAGAGAAAAGAAAAAAGAGACAAAAGAATAGGGATGGGACTTGCACCTCTGGGAGGGAGCTGTGAAGGAGGAAAAGTTTCTACACACTAGGAAGCCCCTTCACTGGCAGAGAGGGGAGGTAACAGGGGGGAAGCTTCAGAGCCATGGAGGAGAGCGCAGCACCAGGGGTGCAGAGGGCAAAGTGGAGAGATTCCCACACAGAGGATCGGAGCCGACCAGCACTCACCAGCCCGAGAGGCTTGTCTGCTCACCTGACAGGGCGGGCGGGCTCTGGGAGCTGAGGCACTGGCTTCGGAGGTCAGATCCCAGGGAGAGGACTGGGTTTGGTGGCGTGAACACAGCCTGAAGGGAGTTAGTGCACCACGGCTAGCTGGGAGGGAGTCCAGAAAAAGTCTGGAGCTGCCAAAGAGGCAATGGACCATTGTTTTGGGGTGCACGAGGAGAGGGAATTCAGAGCACCACCTAAAAGAGCTCCAGAGATGGGCACGAGCCACGGCTATCAGCGTGGACACCAAAGACGGGCATGAAATGTTAAGGCTGCTTCTGCAGACATCAAGAAGCCTATGTGCAAGCACAGGTCACTAACCACACCACCCTTTCCGGGAGGTTGTGCCGCCCGCCACTGCCAGGGTCCCGTGATACAGGGACAACTTCCCCGGGAGAACACACGGTGCGCCTCAGGCTATTGCAAAATCATGCTGGCCTCTGCCGCCACAGATTTGCCCAACATTCTGGGCCCCTCTCTTCCCCAGCCTGAGTGAGCCTGAGCCCCCTAATCAGACACTCCTTTAACCCCATCCTGTCTGGGCGGGGAACAGTTGCCCACAGGCGACCTACAAGCAGAGGAGGGGCCGAATCCAAAGCTGAACCCCAGGAGCTGTGCAGACAAAGAAGAGAAAGGGAAATCTCTCCCAGCAGCCTCAGGAGCAGCGGATTAAATCTCCACAATCAACTTGATGTACCCTGCATCTGTGGAACACCTGAATAGACAAAGAATCATCCCAAAATTGAGGTGGTGGACTTTGGGAGCAACTGTAGACTTGGGGTTTACTTTCTGCATCTAATTTGTTTCTGGTTTTATGCTTATCTCAGTTTAGTATTTAGAGCTTATTATCATTGGTAGATTTCTTTATTCATTTGGTTGTTCTCTTCCTTTTGTAAAAAATATATATATTTAATTATTTTTCTTTTTTCTCTTTTTGTTTGTATGCGTATGTTTCTTTGTGTGATTTTGTCTGTATAGCTTTGTTTTTACAATGTGTCCAAGGGTTCTATCTGTCCTTTTAATTTTTTTAGTATACTTTTTAGCACTTTTATCATATGGTGGATTTGTTTTTTGGTTTGGTTGCCCTCTTCTTTCTTCTCTTTTATTATCTTTTTATTTTTTATTTTAAAACCTTTTTATTTTTCTTTCTTTCTTTCTTTCTTTCTTTCTTTCTTTCTTTCTTTCTTTCTTTTTTCTCCCTTTTCTTCTGAGTTGTGCAGCTGACAGAGTCTTGGTGCTCTGGCCGGGTGTCAGGCCTGAGCATCTGAGGTGGGAAAGCCGAGTTCAGGTCATTGGTCCACCAGAGACCTCCAGGTTACATGTAATATCACATGGCAAAAGCTCACCCAGAGATCTCCATCTCAATGCTAAGACCCAGCTCCACTCAATGACCAGCAAGCTACAGGGCTGGACACGCTATGCCAAACAACTAGCAAGACAGGAACACAACCCCACCCATTAGCAGAGAGGCTGCCTAAAATCATAATAAGGTCACAGACACCCCAAAGCACACCATCAGATGCAGCCCTAACCACCAGAAAGAAAAGATTCAGCCTCATCAACCAGAACACAGGCACCAGTCCCTTCTACCAGCAACCCGACACAACACACTGAACCAACCTTAGCCAATGGGGGGAAACACAAAAAACAAAGGGAACTACAAACCTGTAGCCTGCGAAAAAGAGACCTCAAACACAGTAAGTTAAGCAAAATGAAAAGACAAAGAAATACACAGCAGATGAAGGAGCAAGGAAAAACCCCATCAGACCAAACAAATGAAGAGGATATAGGCAGTCCACCTGAAAAAGAATTCAGAGTAATGACAGTAAAGATGATCCAAAATCTTGGAAATAGAATGGAGTAAATACAAGAAATGTTTAACAAGGACCTAGAAGAAATAAATGGTAAACAAACAATGATGAACAATACAATAAATGAAATTAAAAATTCTCTAGAATGGATCAATAGCAGAATAACTGAGGCAGAAGAACGAATAAGTGACCTGAAATATAAAATAGTGGAAATAACTACCACAGAGCAGAATAAAGAAAAAAGAATGAAAAGAATTGAGGACAGTCCCAGAAACCTCTGGGACAACATTAAATGCACCAACATTCGAATTATAGGGGTCCCAGAAGAAGAAGAGGGAAAAAAAGAAAAGACTGAGAAAATATTTGTAGGGATTATAATTGAAGACTTCCCTAATATGGGAAAAGAAATAGTCAATCAAGTCCAGGAAGTGCAGAGAGTCCCAAACAGGATAAATCCAAGGAGAAACATGCCAAGACACATGTTAATCAAACTATCAAAAATTAAATACAAAGAAAAAATATTAAAAGCTGCAAGGGAAAAGCAACAAATAACATACAAGGGAATCCCCATAAGATTAACAGCTGATCTTTCAGCAGAAACTCTGCAAGCCAGAAGGGAGTGGCAGGACATATTTAAAATGATGAAAGGGAAAAACGTATAGCCAAGATTACTCTACCACTAAAGGATCTCACTCAGATTAGTCAGAGAAATAAAAACCTTTAGAGACAAGCAAAAGCTAAGAGAACTCAGTACCACCATACCAGCTTTACAACAAATGCTAAAGGAACTTCTCTAGGTAGTAACCACAGGCGAAGGAAAGGACGTGCAATAACAAACCCAAAACAATTAAGAAAATGGTAATAGGAACACACATATCAATAACTACCTTAAATGTAAATGGATTAAATGCACCAACCAAAAGACATAGACTGGCTGACTGGATACAAAAACAAGACCCATATATATACTGTCTACAAGAGACCCACTTCAGACCAAGGGACACATACAGACTGAAAGTAAGGGGTTGGAAAAAGATATTCCATGAAAATGGTAATCAAAAGAAAGCTGAAGTAGCAATTCTCATATTGGAAAATATTGACTTTAAAATAAAGACTATTACAAGAGACAAAGAAGGACACTACATAATGATCCAGGGATTAATTCAAGAAGAAGATATAACAATTGTAAATATGCACCCAACAAAGGAGAACCTCAATACATAAGGCAAATGCTAACAGCCATAAAAGGGAAAATTGACACTAACACAATAATAGTAGGGGACTTTAACACCCCTCTTTCACCAATGTACAGATCATTCCAAATGAAAATAAATAAGGAAACACAAGCTTTAAATTATACAATAAGCAAGATGGACTTAATTGATATTTATAAGACATGCCAACCAAAAAAACCCAGAATACATTTTCTTCTCAGGTGCTCATGGAACATTCTCCAGGACAGATCATATCTTGGGTCACAAATCAAGCCTTGGTAAATTTAAGAAAATTGCAATCATATCAAGTATCTTTTCCAAACACAAGGCTATGAGATTAGATATCAATTACAGGAAATAATCTATAAAAATTAAAAACACATGGAGGCTAAACAACACTACTAAATAACCAAGAGATCACTGAAGAAATCAAAGAGGAAATCAAAAATTACCCAGAAACAAATGACAATGAACACACAATGACCCAAAACCTATGGGATGCAGTTCTAAGAGGGAAGTTTATAGCAATAAAATCCTACCTCAGAAAACAAGAAACATCTCAAATAAACAAGCTTACACCTAAAGCAATCAGAGAAAGAAGAACAAAAAAACCCTAAAGGTAGCAGAAGGAAAGAAATCATAAAGATCAGATCAGAAATAAATGAAAAAGAAATGAGGGAAATTATAACAGAGATCAATATAACTAGAAACTGGTTCGTTGAGAAGATAAACAAAATTGATAAACCATTAGCCAGACTCATCAAGAAAAAAAGGGAGAAGACTCAAATCAGTAGAATTGAAAATGAAAATAGAGAAGTAAGAACTGACACTCCAGAAATACAAAGGATCATGAAGGATTACTGTAAGCAAGTATATGCCAATAAAATGGACAACTTGGAATAAATGGACAAATTCTTTGAAAAGCACAACCTTCTGAGACTGAACCAGGAAGAAATAGAAAATATAAACAGACCAAACGGAAGCACTGAAATTGAGACTGTGATTAAAAATCTTCCAAGAAACAGAAGCCCAGGATCAGATGGATTCACAGGTAAAGTGTATCAAACATTTAGAGAAGAGCTAACACCTATCCTCCTCAAACTCTTCCAAAATATAGCAGAGGGGGGAACTCTCCCAAACACATTCTACAAGGCCACCATCACCTTGATACCAAAACCAGACAAAGATATCACAAAAAAAGAAAACTACAGGCCAGTATCACTGATGAACATAGATACAGAAATCCTCAACAAAATACTAGCAAACAGAACCCAACAGCACATTAAAAGGATCGTTCACCATGATCAAGTGAGGTTTATCCCAGGAATCAAGGATTCTTCAATATATGCAAATCAATCAATGTGATGCGCCATATTAACATACTGAAGGAGAAAAACCATATGATCATCTCAATAGATGCAGAATAAGCTTTTGACAAAATTCAACACTGATTTATGATAAAAACCCTCCTGAAAGTATGCATAGAGGGAATGTACATCAACATAATAAAGTCCATATATGACAAACCCTCAGCCAACATCATTCTCAATGGTGAAGAACTGATACCATTTCCACTAAGATAAGGAACAAGACAAGGTTGCACAATCTCACCACTATTATTCAGCATAATTTTGAAAGTTTTAGCCAGAGCAATCAGCGAAGAAAAAGAAATAAAACGAATCTAAATCACAACAGAAGAAGTAAAACTGTCCCTGCTTGCAGTGACATGATATTATACGTAGAGAATCCTAAAGATGCTACCAGAAAACTACTAGAACTAATCAATGAATTTGGTAAAGTAGCAGGATAGAAAACTAATGCACACAAATCTCTTGCATTCCTATACACTAATGATGAAATATCTGAAAGAGAAATTAAGGAAACACTCCCATTACCATTGTAACAAAAATAATAAAATACCTAGGAATCAACCTACCTAAGGAGATAAAAGACCTTTATGCAGAAAACTATACATTTTCATCAGTGATGAAAGAAATTAAAGATGATACAAACAGATGGAGAGACATACCATGTTCTTGGATTGGAAGAATCAACATTGTGGAAATGACTATACTACCCAAAGCAATTTACAGATTCAAAACAATCCCTATCAAATTACCAATGGCATTTTTCACAGAACTAGAAAAAAATTTTTCACAATTTGTATGGAAACATGAAAGATCCTCAATAGCCAAGGCAATCTTGTGAAAGAAAAATTGAGCTGAAGGTATCAGGCTCCTGGACTTCAGACTATACTACAAAGCTACAGTAATCAAGACAGTATGGTACTGGCACAAAAACAGAAATATAGATCAATGGAACAGGACAGAAAGCCCAGAGATAAACCCATGCACATATGGTCACCTTATTTTTAATAAAGGAGTCAAGAATATACAATGGAGAAAAGATAGTCTCTTTAATAAGTGGTGCTGGGAAAACTGGACAGCTACATGCACACCAGTCAGAATGACCATCATCAAGAAATCTACAAACAGTAAATGCTGGAGAGGGTGTGGAGAAAAGGGAAGCTTCTTGCAGTGTTGGTGAGAATGTAAATTGATTCAGCCACTATGGAGAACAGTATGGAGGTTCCTTAAAAAACTAAAAATAGAACTACCATATGACCCAGCAGTCCCCGTTGTGGGCATATACCCTGAGAAAACCATAATTCAAAAAGAGTCATGTACCACAATGTTCACTGCAGCACTATTTACAATAGCCAGGACATGGAAACAACCTAAGTGTCCATTGACGATGAATGGAGAAAGAAGATGTGGCACATATATATAATGGAATATAACTCAGCCATAAAAAGAAATGAAACTGAGTAATTTGTAGTGAGGTGGATGGACCTAGAGACTGTCATACAGAGTGAAGTAAATTAGAAAGAGAAAAACAAACACCATATGCCAACACATATATATATGGTATCTAAAAAAAATAAAAATGGTTCTGAAGAACCTAGGGGCAGGACAGGAATAAAGATGCAGGTATAGAGATTGGACTTGAGGACACGGGGAGGGGGAAGGGTGAGCTGGGATGAAGTGAGAGAGTGTCATGGACATATACACACTACCCAGTGTAAAACAGATAGCTAGTGGGAAGCAGCCACATAGCACAGGGAGATCAGCTCGGAGCTTTGTGTTCACCTAGAGGGGTTGGATTGGGAGGGTGGGAGGGAGATTCAGGAGGGAGGAGATATGGGGATATATGTATATGTATAGCTGATTCACTTTGTTATAAAGCAGAAAATAACACACCACTGTAAAGAATTATACTCCAATAAAGATGTTTTAAAAATGAGATTTCACTGTAATTTCTCACTTGATGTGTCCATCAGAGTGCTGATTTAGCAGCAAAATATTCATATAAGATACATAAAATAAACACTCTTTTGGGAATATGTTTAATATCCAGTTGTTTGAACAATTCAGCTTCTATTAACAGCTGCAGAAAATTCTGTAGGTTAATCGTTCACAAGCTGGCCTACCCAGAGCTGCTTTGGACAGAAGAAATTTGAACTATCTAGTTACCATTTTCAGTGATTTCCAGGATTTCCAAACAATCTCAGCTCCTTGACCAAGTGATTGGTGCTCTTTAAAAGCAACAGAAGGCATACAGATAGAATATATTAGCCTTTTCCTGTATCCAAAATGTATAGTCATCCAGACAGCAGAAATATTATTAAAGAAGAAATCTTCTTGACTTGCATGTTTGATTGTTTTGGTTTAAAATATTCTGTGTCCTTTGCCAGCCTTTTCCCTGGTATTTTCTTAGTGGGTAAGGTAAATATCTTGAGTTAAGAAAGACCATGTCCTTCTCAAAAAAATGGAACTCAGAGGTCTTTCCTTGTTGGGGAAGATCAGAAGCTACCCACTATTAAAGAGAGCTGTTAAAGGTAATATTAGCACCAAATTAAAACACTTTCATGGCTACACTTGTAATTATGAAAGAGATATGGGCAGAAGCCACCCCCCAAACATTTTTTACTAAGAGGATAAATAATCCTAATGGCAGTTACATCAGTTTTTGATTACCTGCGATCTATGAAAGATTTTAAATATGTCACCTCTAATCATCTCCAAATTTTGCCAGGTAGATATTATTGTCTGCATTCCACACAAGTAGAAATAAGGGATCAGAAATTTTAAATTGATTAGTTATGATTATACCAGTGAATAAAGGGTAGGTGTAGGATTTGAACCTTGAATTTTGATTTCCCTGACTTCAGTGTGTTTGTTTCTTCTTTTTTTGTTGTTTCTTCTTTCTCTACTACAATGTCTTTATTTTGGGGTCTCCAGAAACTTGCCTTGCAAAAATTACATATGAACAGGAAATAAGGGGAAAAAAGCAAAGAATTTTATGGTTCTAGTATGGGACCTTAGCAAGACTCTACTGAATGCAGTGATGAGTGCAAAACAAATGCTAAGCTTACTCACTAGTTCAGTGACTTACTCCCTTACATCTACTTTGCAGTTTCAAAAGAAGATGATTTAGGTTTTGTTTTGCCTGACGCTTATACAATCAGGGGTAACTTCTTTAAAAAAAAGAAAAAAAATACTAACACTAATTTAGGCACAAAGTAAATATTTATTTAGAATGAGAAAGTAAAACACAGCAAATATTGAAATCTTGGGGATTCAAATGTCTTTCTTTTGAGATCTCTTCACCAGAATTATAAGAAGTGGTTCATTATATACCTTCAGATAATTGTCAGTACTCACAGGGGCCTATGCAAATAAAAAGTCCTGAATATTAAGCTTCGTTAGCATCATGTAAATTACAGTGAGTGTGAATGATTCAAATGCATTTCAGTAATATTACAAGTTAATCCTGATAATGAACCTTTGGGCTATCCACTTTAAATCCACCCCCAGTACTTTTAGAAACACACACACACACACACACACACACACACACAAGCACTCTAATTTTATGGTCCCCGAGGAGGGAGGAACTAACCCTTAACTATCTCTGGTAGATTCAAGAAAGGTTTCATGGGAGATATGACAATTTAATTGTATTGAGAAAGATATGTAGGAGTCTGTTACGGAAAGCGAACGTAGAGAAGCATTTCTAGTTGCGATGAAAGCTTTGTTTGAACACAGTGGAACACTGTCTGGGTCTTCTCTGACCCATCCTGAATCACTGTAATCTGGTGTGGAACCAGACCCACTGTGAGTGTTCAGGAAACCTCACTGAAGTTCGAATAGAGTGATGGAAAGAAGGATAAGTCTCTCTCTGTATGCCAACAAAGCAGCTAAACCAACAAAGGAAAATTGAGTCTAATGGTTAAAGACCAGATCTTAAATATATTCTATAATTTAAAATTATGACATGCCTGTATCACTTCTAAGAAGAACAAAATTCATTTGAAAAAATATTTATTTTTAAAATTACAAAATATCTTGGTGATTTATGGGTCCGATTTTGGACATGAGATATATATATTGGACAAATAATGTATAATATGTTATATGGTATAAATAATATAAATTATAATTTAATTGGGTTAGCAATTACAAGCTAATTGAATGATAGAGCGTGGGCAGAGATGTGTAAAATAAAGTGCTGTTGCTTAGTTTAATTACTATCTCAGATGTTGTTACACCCACAGTGATTCTTTATAGAACAGTGTAGTGTATATTCTTAGTATTAAATTAGCTATTTCCATGCATGATTTGATACTGATAAAGTTAATTAAAGCAATGAAATTAAGATATTAATAGCTTATTTTTGTTTGCATGGAGATTTATATCTAAATACTGATATACACAAGGGTCAATAATCCACATGTGGATTACTTCTATGTACTCTTTATTTTTCTTTTTAGATCTAACAGTAAAAAATAAATATCTTGATGTAGACTTTATTTTATTTTTCCTCCAAGATATTCTTTAATACACAAATGCTTATGACGTTTAGTGGTTAAAAACTGAAGGAAAAGTCATATTAATTTGCAGAAATGTCTACTTCTATGTGGCTCCATTCTGCCCTCAGTTAGAATGTGTGATTTCTGGGCAGGTTATACTGCCAACATGAGTATCAGAAATAAATTTTGATTCATTTTGTGACATTTTAAATCATGTCTGTCATTTATTTTAAAGATCCACTTAATCAAAATTGTTTCTAATCTAGGGGCTCTGATGATCATTTATATTGATTTGCTATTTATTGATTGATTAAGGAACACAATCAACCAGTATTATGTGGTTTTAAATCATTATCTTCATGTAATAACTTAACTTGATACTATGCTTCTTTAAAATAAATTATTGATTATATCCTAAATTTCTCCAGATCTGAGGACATGGAAATATACATTTTTCAAATATTGCTGGAATTGTATTTTTTTTAGATGTGTTAAAAATTAAGCTAGACTATTGTAAGAACACCCTTTAAATGTCACTCAAATTTGGGATGAAAATTTATGGTAGATCCTGTAGTCCTCTGTCAAATAGCTCCTACAGCTCATTTACGGATCTGTTAGCATCGCTCCAAGAGATATCTAGGTAACTAACCCTTGCTCTGGTTCCATAGCACTAAATTCAGGAATGTGCTTGGTTCAAGTGGGGTAATCTTAGGAAGGGCAAGAGTGATGGATGAGAAGCTTGTTCAGAATTAAACAAACAAGGTTTCTAGTATACACTAGCTATCATATTGCGCATTGTACAACCCTAAGATTGATCAGAAACTCCTGGCTCAGGTGTGGTGGTCATCAGCATATATTTGGATAAGGCTGTGTCCCAGCCAGCTTAACCTTCGTGTTTTTTAAGGCTGGGCTGAAGGGAGCAGTTGAACTTTTAGAAGATCTGATGTGATCCTTATGCACTAAGATCATCCACAATTGTTTCCACTAGTGAGGCCTCTTTGGGGAAACCCAGAAACTTACACCATGTTTGCTATGGGATAATGTGGCTGATTTCTCTGCTGTCAACTTTGACTGTGCTAACTACACTTTCTGTTCTTTAGAAAAGTAAACCCTGGGTAATTTGCTAAAGTTAAATTCATGTCTAATCCTGAATATTATGACTTGCATTTTGTTCCAGATTTTCAATATGTTTTCAACAAGAAAATAAGTAATACCTCAGAAATTAAACTCACTCTTTTCATATTTTAATTGGTTATAACTATGAAAAATAGCTTTGAGTTAAATATTTCCTTTTTCATGTCTATGTTTCTACTAAAATAAACATAATTTAAATTAGTGGGAAATAATTATCACAAGCAACACCTAAATCACAGAAGCTTAACAATAAATATTAGCACATCATCATCTTTGCCAAAAGAAAATGGGCAATAATTGTGATTTATAAAGTCTGTTTGATTCTCTTTATTTTCCCAGGACTTAAACAGAGCTTGTCTGAGTCAGTTATCACTTACCTCAATCCTCCATTTGGAATCAAGTCTTTTATTTTGAGATGATCTTTCTACACTGAACTCCAAATAAGCTTATGTTACAAACATTCCCAGAGGAGTCTTGTTCCTGACCTTTTCACTGTTTTCAATTTGATTGACATCATTTCTGCATATTGTATTGGCTTTTGCTTTCTGCTAGTGTACCTGATAGCCCAGTCTTTGCTTCTGTATGAGGTGGGAGCCAACAGTTTATTGTGTCAGTCCAGGCAATATTTACGTTTTAAGTCATGATATTATGATTACTTTAAAAATAGTGGTTCTTGTTTTTTTTAAAACCACAGAGGATCACTTTATTTTTTCCCCCCATTGATCTCATGTTTTCCAAGATTTTGGCTATCACTTTGTATTTTTGTGGAAATAAGTGATTGAAATGGGCACTGTGATGACCAGTAAGTGAGTCTTCTCCATCCATCACATCCCAAAAGTTTCAGTGATGCCACTAACAGTTAATTTGAGTTTCTGATTAGCATGAAATTAGGATTGCTGTATGTTCAACCAAATGTGAAGAAGTAAATTAAGGTTTTTATGAGGATTTCCAAAATATTGAAAATAATCTTTTAGGCTTCACTGCTACCTATGTGGACTTCTAGAAGGAAGAGAACTGAGGCAGAGAATCAGTGTCTTAATCCAAAGGAGTGATTTCAAGGTTTAGAATTTTCTACCAGTGGAGGAAATGATTTTAGGTAAATCTTGTCAGCTCTATGCTCAAAAGATACACTCTTAAACATTTCATCCTGATGCTACTCGGATATTCTAAAGTGGCCTCCCCCAGCAAAAACTCTGAAATCTATCTCTTAAAAGTTATTGAAATATATATAGCATAAACTCTTAGTTAATCTTAATGAAATAAAATACTGAAATATGTAAAAGTTGCATATAAACTTCATGATTGATTAGAATATTGTTATTCTAATGGTATTAAAGTAATGGCCTCTGTACCCCTAGTATAACTTTACATGGTTTCTTCATTCAAGAAAAAAAAAAAACCCAAAATGTGGGATTAAATATTTTCTAGGTCTTTCTTTGACAATCCATGATTCTTGAACACATTAAACCTAAAATTTTATTTTTTATTGACTTGTTTTCTCTTGAGAATCTGAGAAAATAAAATAGTTGAGTTATATGTTGTACATATTAATATCATACAAAGAAAACTTAAGGAATTATTTAGGTAATGGAACTATTTGATGCAGATGAAATTCCACATAAAAAGGCATGTTTTATTCAGAGTCATTCACTTTATTAAGAAGGGAATATTATACTCTTTATGTTGGGAGCAGCAATATATCTTAATGTCTTTAATTTGAGTCTTTTATGTTTCAAATACACTGCACAGGTATGAACACTTTCTAGTGGTAATGATTCACTCTTCTATTTCCCCAATCACTTGTATACCATTAGCTTCTTCATAGCTGCTCCGGTCATGAACTCCTGTGGGGTTCCCCCAAACAATCCTCAGTAACCTATTACCTTATGCTACAGCAGCCACACCAATACCTTTGCCTCTGACACCCACAGCGTCTGCTTTGTCTGTTCCTGCCCTGGACTGAAAACATTGTGGAAAGCAATTAGACAGCTTTACGGATCAAGCTGGCCTCATATTCATGTTGCCCAGTTTCAACTCAGACCTCACCGTTGAAACACAACCCTTTATTTTGTTGTCAGTACCTTTGATGCACCCACCACTTTCATAGTTTTATTATTATAAGTTGTCAACTTTTAACTCCTGAGCCTACATTTTCCAGTCTTGATTTGGATGTCCTGCTGGTATCTGTTACATGGCAATCTCAGAACAAAGTCTTCATGATCATGCCAAAGTTAGTTTTCTGCTGGCTTTCTCTGGTCCCTGTATAACAACACCATCTTTCAGCTCACCCAAGATCAAAACCTCCTCCTCCTTTGTCCCTTTTCCCAAAAACATAAAGTCTCTCCTTGGGATTGGGAGTCCTCATATCACATTTTCTGGTTAAATGATGTTAGACAAGCCAATGAATTCTCTGATTCTCAAATTTCTCATTTGTAGAATAGAAAAAGCAAGCAACTACCACTTAGTGCAACTGTGAGTATTAAATACAATAATGCAAAAGTATTTGCCTATCCCAGACTTACTTTCCAAAGATTCTCTACTATATTTGCCCTTTTCTGTAGCCAAGTAGCACAACTGTTTTTATTTCTACTTTAGCAACCATACACCTCTTCTACTCATTTATTCATTCAGATCTCTTCCATTTGGAAGGCCTTCTAATCTCTCCTTGTCTAAATGTTTCTTGAAGGCATTGGCTGTCCTGATCCTGCAACCAGATCTAACCTGTATATAAACTACTTAAAAGCAGAAAATTATCTCTATGTCCTTGGAAATTCTTACCATGTTTTCTCACAGTAAACATGTGCTTAATAAATAACTGAATGACCTGAGACTATTTCTTCCCTGCTTGCCAGCTTCATATTTTCAAATGTGCAGCTGACATCTTCTTAGGTGGTATAGCCAACTCTTTTTGTCTCACATTCCATACAACACAATTAAGCATTCATCACCTCCTTTTTAATTAAATTTATTTCCCTACAAACCTATGTCCTTCAATATTCTACCAACATTTCTCTGGCTTTCAGGAGCAAATCATCAGTCATCTTTTTTTTAAAAAAAGGCTTATCAAATGACACAGTAACAGAAAACTGAAAGCTCCCTCAAATCCCTATTCTTCTTTCATGTGGGCAAAAGAAATAGAAAAGTTTTCCTATTTAGACTTTCATTTTTTTAAAAATGTCATATGTTAGCCATGCACCTTACTCTTAATTAGTAGACCAACCTCATAGTAATTTATCAGTTTATATAGTTAGCCATTCCAGACATTTTAATAAGATAAATATTCTGATATTTAGCATACAAACTTTTATATTAAAATGTCAGGGACTGTGAGGTGCATGTTATAAATTATCTGGCAAATAATAACCAACTATAATGCATAGTTACAAAACCTTTACTTTCAATTTAATAAAAAAATCTTAGACAGAAATCTTCTATCTAAGTTCTCTTTAATTCAGCCTTTTACAGCCTTAGTTTCCCCTTAGAGTTTCAGAAAAGACCCAACTTCAACGTTGCCTCTAACCATCTCCCAAATCATCATTCTAAGTTCATTTGTCCATGTTATAACAGCACCGTAATAGCAACAGCAACTAATATTTATGTACTGATCAATTACTGAATGCCACCCTTAGTACTGCACATTAGCTGTCTCATTTAATCCTCATAATCACCCTATAGGGAGGCTCTATTGTTTCCATTTTGCAAATGAGGATACTGAGACTTAGTGATGTTTCCACCCAGCCCAGGTTGCACAAGGAGTAAGGTTTAGAGTTGGAACCAAAACCTGTTCTTTCTGCCTCTAGATCCTGTGTGAAGAGGAGCAAAATATGACACCCCAAATATGCCACTTTGGCATACTGATTATTTTGATTTAAATTTACTTAAGAAACTGCAGGTGCCAGAAGGACACTCTGATCCTCCTTTTTTCTCCTGAAAGCAAGAAATAAATCTCCCATGTGAAGGGGAACCTCCCTGTACCAGGAGATGAAAAGACATCCTATCACCAGAGTCAGGGAATTCAGGGCCAAAGTCTGTATAAAGAAATCTTGTTACTTCTTCACTAATTTGTTACCCCAAGCCCCAAACCCTTTGTTTTGTCAATTCAGCACAAAGTTATTGTTTCTTTTCCTAAAAGGTATAAAAGCTACCTGTTTTGGTCACTTCTTTGACTCTCATATCTTTGGGGCTACCATACATAAAAAATTAAATTTGTTTTTCTCCTGTTAATATGTCTTATGTCAATTTAATTATTAGATCAGCCAAAGCACCTTAAAAGGAAGAAGGGAAAAGTTTTCCTCCCCTACATGTGTTAATAACCACTCGAGAATGCAGTTTTCTCAGAAATAACAAGACTGAGGTTCAAACTACTTTCCTGACACTTATGTGACACACCGAGATGGTTTCTTTATCATCTTTGGACTTCCGGGCCAAAAGCCATCTAGACAGTTGTGTAAGAAATGAACTCCCTATACTGTCCCCTGTGTGGTCCAGTTTCACACCTTCATGAACTACTATCAACTCACTTTGTTGTATTTCTCCTTCGTCCAACCTTAAAATATTCACTTGCTGCAGAAAATATATGTTTAGATAACACAGGTTTTATTTTTACCATATATAGTAAGAAATTGTATGATACACATGCAGTTGGGTATCTTAGGGGTCTCATAGCTTCCTTTATGTGCTATATTTATATAAACAGAAAGTCTCATTAATGACTTCTTCAAAATATCTCCCAGGGTATTCCCTTCCTCTTCATTTTCACTATCATCATTTGTCTGGTCACTGCAACAGCCTCCTAGCTTCTTTCCCTCATCTGGTCTCTTCCTCTCAAATCTGGCCTCTGCCCAGCTATCATTTACATTTCCAAAACACCATGCTGATCATATTACACGCAGGCTCACAAACTGAAGGGCACACCTGCATCCAAGGCAATGAAGTTCTTCCTAAGTATTTAAGCTTACTGCCCTGTGAGGTTCTGCTACAGGTAACATATGACTTATTCTGACTTCTATATCATGCAGCTTCTTCTGGCTTTTCCGGAAAGATTAAACCCCATTCTCTATCCCTCCCCAAAGCCTGTGCACGTCTCTTGTCTGCTAATGATTCCCTCCTGTGAAGCCTGGTTATCCTCCTTGACTCTACCCCACAGTTCAACACAGAATCACATCGATATATACACACATATGTACAATGATAATGCTTTTCTCCCCGCCAACCCATTTCTCTCCATACCTGGCATGTTACAGGTGTAAATAAATGTCTGGTATCACTCAATCCCCACACACCTTAATGTGGTGTATACTTGCTGTTCAACAAAACGCTTTCAGTTTGATATTTTACATTAAAAATTTAAAACGTATGTTTACTCCATCTATTATTTTAGGTAAACATCATGTTAAGAGTTTAAAATGAAGCAGAAATAAGGTTGATTAAAGGGAACATGTGGCTAGGATCATTTCTATATCAACTATAGCTCATTCAGGTCACCAACCTTTTCTAAATTAATATTTTAAAACAAACTTTAAAAGCCTGAAAATAAAGTCAGTGTAAGGTGAACATTTCTGATAAGCAACTAATGTTATCTAATTCTAAGTGCAAAATGTACCTATCAGGTTCAAATCAAGTACAGATGTGGTTTTGAAAGGGGGGACATAGAGGTCAGAATACCTAGCACACTGGGCTCATGGTGGTGGGCTGGGATAGACTTGAAGCTTTCCAATAGATGTTTCTGTATTTCATAGAATGTTTGCATTTCATACAACATTTTCACTGTACTCACTAACTTATCCTCAAGATAGGGTCCTAGGGTGCAGAGCAGGCAGCTGCTGTATAGTGAACTTGGAAAAGCTCTGAAAGGTCACCATACTCAGAAACACTTTTCTCTCTGTTATTTTCACAGCACCTGAAATGTCAATTTCCAATAGTTAAAGCAAGGAAGCCCAGTTAAAATGCAAATGCACATATAGTGCTAGAAGAAATGATACAAGGGGGAAAAAATACTCCAACCTTACCTACTTCCCAGTTCTGCCTCAGGCCAGCCTGCTGAGAGAAAATCCTATATAGCTTCAAAGTAAAGAACTAGGGTGTGTTTTTTGGGACTTCTGTGCCCTAATTCTCAAGATAATTCTCTCTGCTTGAACATTTCTACATTTACTTTCTTTAATATTTATGTCCTTTTGAATATTCCCCCAAATGTCCCAAAGTATTTTCTTCAAAGAGATGAATTTGATGATTCCATTTCTTCAAGGGTGTCTAAGTTTAGACATCTGGGGACCCTGGCACAGGTTGTAACAGATGACTTAAACTAGGCAACAGAGCTGGTCTGCGCAGATTCATAACAAATTTGCCAAATGAAATTCCTCTGGTAGAACACTGTATGCCCATCAGAGCAAGGGAGACCTGAGAATAATTATTTTCATAGAAATCTACTCAGATCTGCCTACTTTAACCTAATTAAGACTTCATCAAACTCTGTAATGTCACTGAGAAGAAAAGTAAACACTTTCCATGTGGACTTTTAAGCCACATTTTCTAAAAGAAAACACCATTATAAATCTCTTCTCTAATTTAAAACAGAATAAAATCAATTCTAGATATTGAATTTGCAATTATTGATCTACTATTTCTGAATATTCAGTAGAAGTAAAAGTTACTACTGTTCAGACTACTTCTATAGTCAGTAAAAATATAACCCCCAAATATATTCTAGTTTTACTGAATTCCCATTTGTACTATGATTAATTTAATGGGGCTTGGAAAGTAGAAAGGTAAATTTATAAAACTTATTTCAGTCTCTCAGCAACAGGAGAAAAAAGATCAAGATTTGCCAACTCTGATGACTTTAAACATAGTATCATTATTTACCTATTTTCCTTCATGATTATGTTTTTGAATTTTTTTCCTTATCTGGAGTTACCAAAGGCAACTTCTTTCAGTGCAACAGAGAAATAGTTATAATGTTTATCAAGCAAAGAACTCAGGAATAGAGGGAAGGTAAAAGATTTTAGATTGTACCAAATAAATTTCTTTGTGTTATTATTTTTATCACCAAGAGCATCACAATCTGAGAAAAACACATTAACTTCAGTGAGAATATTTGAAGAACTTACTAGCTATCAGGTCTCTCTTCTATCAAACACAAGGCCAGTCACTTGAAAGATTGTTAGTTCTGATTTTTTGTATACAGGTCATAATTTCCAACACACACAAGTCATTCACATTTGAAGTCCTACCAAAACACACTTTGCCCACAACAAGAACCAATTTAAGGTTAGTGCTGAAAGAAAAAGGCTGTCACAGAGACATGGTTTTACCTCGAGATCCTGTAAGACATGCTTGTTGACAAGATACTAGTTACTTCACCACAGTAGAACTGACCATAATCTAAAATCAACTAAGTCTACAAGATACACATACTGATACACACACAAAGATTCGCTCCATAATCCATCTAAAAGCTGTATTGAGATAGAATTGACATCTCGGTCAACAGTGAAAACTAAATAAGAAAAGAAACTTTTTAAAAGCATACTCAACCTTGGAATAAGTTGACAGGTTACTTATATACAGATTTGAAATAAATTGACTGGATGTCAAATACCTATCTTGATATAACTTCACTTTTTTCTCTGAGCCAGAGAATTCTGAAATCTTTTCATTTTAAAAAGTCCATTATTTTCAAGAGGGTTTAGTTACTAGATCATCTGTTCTAAATGAGGGGAACTGAAGGAAAAAATAAATAAATAAACTGCCTCTGCAAACTTGTATTAGTGAGGCCATGAATAATTAGTCTAAGAATCATTTGTATAGTGGTGAAGTTGGCATTAAGTCTATTGTAATAGCCCTTTTAAGATCTCAAAAAATGTCATTAAGCTATCCAGGTATTCAAATTTGTTTTAAAAATACACTTTTACAAAGCCAAGTGTATTAGTTATTTTGTGATATGCAACAAATTAACCTGAAACTTCATGGCTTAAAACAATGACATTTATTATCTCACATTTTCTATGGGTCTAAAATTTTGGTGCTGCTTCGCTGGGTCCTTTGGCTCAGTCTCTAACAAGACTGTGGTCAAGGTATGGACCAAGGCTGCAGTCATCTTAAGGCTCAACTAGGGGGTGGATCTGTTTCCAAGCTCATTTATGTAGTTGTTGGCAGGATTCACTTCCTAGAGGGTTGAATTGAGGACTTCATTCCTCTCTGGCCATTGGTCAAAGGCTGCCCTAGTTCCTCGCCTCATGGGCCTCTCTGTAGGGCCGCTCACAATACAGCAGCTGGCTTCCTCAGACCAAGTAAAGTGAGGAGAGCTGGTGGAGGGGGGAGGGGAATAAGGACAAGACAAAAGTCACTTTCTTTTATAGCCTCCTCACATTAGACATATTCTCTTCACTAGAAGAGAGTCAGTAGGGACAGTGCTCACACATGAGGGGAGGGGATTACACAAGAGTGTGATTATGAGGATGTGGGACCATTGCAAGCCAATGTAGAAGAAGACTACCACATCATGCAGATGGATTTAAAGTAATGTCTTAAAATGTTTAGATCATGCCTGAGTTATTCCTCTGCACCATGAGAATCTCTCTTTCAAAAGCCAAGGTTTGGTTATGTCTTTTGAATATTTTCCACATATATTCCAGAAGATATGATGAAATAACTGACAAATAATGAATGAATAATTTGTCATAAAAATATTAAAAATTTTATTCTGGGGCTATATATTGTATTTATTAATAAAATAATTAGATACCTCATTAAATATGCAGCTTTCTTTGAAAATATTTAAAAATTTTTAATATAACAAAAGCTAAAACTTCTATAGCAGTTATCATGTGCTTACCAATACTTTAAGTACATTATATATGTAAGATACGTATATGTGTGTATGTGTATATATATATGTGTGTATATGATGTGTACATGTACATATATATGTATATCCCTATATCAACTATACAGACAGTATTGTAATTAAACTTGTTCAAAAGTAAGACATAGAGAAGTTAAGTAATTTGTCCAATATTACATAGCTAATAAGTAATGGAGCTAAGATTCAGACTCAAACTATGAATCTGGCTCCACAGTTCATGTTCTTAATTACTATACTATATGTTTGTTAAATTAAGATGGTAGATAAATACTCAGAATTATTTTCCTTTTCTTCTTTCTAATCTCCCATCTCTCAAGTTCCTATTCATTAACTAACTCACACAAAATATTTTACACCTACTAAAAATTCTAGCATTATATTAAGAATAAAGTATTGTCTTTATGCAGCTTCCAATATGTTTTTCTTAGACTCTTCCCTTGTTTGTTTCTTTTTCGTCCTTAAAATTTATCCAGTTAGGTACTTCAGAATCTGCTATTTCCTTTACTCCCTTTTTATTATTAAAGTTTTTCAAACTATAAAAAGTTGAAAGACTAATAAATACCTATAAGCCCTTTCTTAAATTCACCAACTATTAACATTTTTACCACATCCTCTGTTTTAATCTCTCTCTCCCTCTCCTTCTCATACACACACAAGCCTGTGCACGCACACATACACATATTATTCTTTTGCTAAGCCATTTGATAATAAATTTTAATACTTCTTTTAAAATATGAGAACCTCACAAGAATATAATTTCATTTATTCTCCAATCCTTTGTTATTGTTGTCATATACTTTAAGGCTACATGTGGAATAAATCCCACAGTACATTATTATTTTAAACAGACAGAAATTTTTTAAAGAAATTTTTAAAAAGGTGATTATCTCTTATTTACCCCTTCCCAATTTATCATTTCCAGTAACCTCCATTCTTTCCTGTAGATCAAAATTTCCACTGGTGTCATTTCCCTGAGCATAAAGAACTTTTTTTTAGCATTTCTTATAGTACAAGTCTGTCAATGATGAATTCTATTTGTTATCATTTATCTAAAAATGTATTTATTTAATCCTTAATTTTGGAAGATGTTTTCACTGGAAATAAAATCCTGGGTTCAATTTTTCCTTCCTTTCAACACGTTTGAGATGCCATTCCATCTGTATTCTGCTATGGCTCATATCATTTTTCCCATGTACATAATGATATTTTATCTCCTCTGGCTGGTTTGAGGGTTTTCTCTTTAACATTGGATTTTAGCAGTTTGACTAAGATCTATCTGAATGTGGTTCTCTTTCTATTTATCCTGTCTAGTATTGACTGAAATTCTTGAACTTGATATTTTAAAATAAATTTGGTAAGCATTCAAGTATGATTTCTTCAAAAAATTATCTGCTCCATTTTTTCTCTCTTCTCTTTTGGGACTCATATTACATGTAACTTAGATCACTTGACATTGTCTCTCAAGTTATTGAGATTCCACATTTTTTTCAAGCTTTCTCTGTTTTCTTTGGATAAAGTACTCTCTATTGGTCTGTTTTCAAGTTCACTAACCTTTTCTGTATTCTCCAATTTTATTTTAAGCCCTTCCTTGATTTTTAAAATTTCAGATATTGTAATTTTTAGCTCTAAAATTTTCATCTGGCTCATTTTTATAGTTTCTACTTCTCTGCTGAGATTTCTCCATAGATTTATTTATTGTGAACACACTTTCCTTTAAATCATTGAATATATTTATAATAGAGGATTTAAAGTCCTTTTCTAATAGTTCCAAAATATGAATCACTCAAGTTCTATTTCTATTAACTGCTATTTTGTTGATTATGAGTCATACTTCCTTGATTCCTCACATCTAACATACTTTAAAATTTTTCTAGTAATCATTAAGGATGATATTATTGCTGAGTTTAAATTATATTTGTCAACATAAATATTTTGAATTTTGCTTTCTTCAATTCACAATATATCATAGAGACTATTCTATATTTTTAATCAGATATTTCTCATTATTTTTCACAGTTTCATAGTGCTCCATTGTGTGAATGTATTATGGTCTATGTGCACTGTTTCCTAGAAAATTATCTGTATTATCTCAGTTTTCTAATCTATTTTCAGAGAGTTAGGCAAAGAGTCTCATAATTTTTAGGTTTTTTTATTTCAATATACAGTAAGATATATTATCTAATCTGTTTTCAGAGAGTTAGGCAAAGAGTCTCATAATTTTTAGGTTTTTCTGTTTCAGTCTATAATAAGATATATATCTTATTTCCATTTATTTTTTATTCTCCTCTTTTTTCTTGATCTAGGTAGATAGTGGCTTGTTTAATTTAGTAATGTGTCAAAATGCTAATATGTGATGTATCTATTATTTCTTCTCTTTTTCTCATTTCTATAATAATTAACTTCAGTTTCTTTCCTCATTATTTACTTTTTTCTGTTTTTTTTTTAAAGCTTGACATGTTTCTGGGTTGAGAAATTAATTAATTTATATCATTCTTTCATATTTATATAGATATTTAAGATTATGAATTTTTCTCTTATCATTGCTTTATTTGTATCACTTAGATTTGAATATGTGGAGTTTTAGTATTAATTTTTGGAAATTCTGAAATCAGTGTTTGTATTTTCCTTTTTCCTCAGAAGTTGTTTAATAGAGAATTCTGTTATTTCCAGGTTGAAAAGTCTTTTTAAATAAATATCTAGTTTTGTTGTATGTTGATAAGAACATGTCAGTATTATTGAAACTTTATAACATACTAAGATTTTCTTTATAGCTTAATAAATGGTCAACTTTTATGAATGTTCCAAGTGCACCTGAGAAGACTGTATATGCTCTATTTTCATGATGTACATTTCAATATATATTTATAGTATTTACCTTATTGATTATGTTATTTAGTTCTTCTACATCTATTTCATTTTGTCCTACCTTAGAGTGAAATTGATGTACAGCTGACCCTTGAACAATAGGAAGGTTAGGGGTGCCAACCCTCTGAACAGTTGAAAGTTTGTGAGGCTTATAGTCAACCCTCCATACACCTGGTTCCTTAGTACCTGAGGTTCCTCCATACTTATGGCTCCTCTGCATCCACAGATTCAACCAAGCATGTGTAGTACTCTAGTGTTTACTACTGAAAAAAATCTAGCATATAAGTGGGCCCATGCTGTTCGAGTCAACTGTATTAAAATCGTCTATTACTTTGCTGTGCCATTTTAAGACTGCAACTGCAATAAATTGCAACTACAATTTATAAATTAAAATGAAAGATCAATGCTTTTCAGAAAAACTTGCATGCTCATATGTTAAGAAATTTCATGGTGTGATCAACCTTACCTCTTAAGTCTTTATGAGACATTTCCCTGAAATTCATACACTAATATTCAACTCCCTTGCCATGCTTTTACAGACCATCTTACTGTTCTATTTTTTATTCCTCCCCCTTGGATCAAATTTCCTTGTCCAGCAAATTCCAATTCATCTATCTAAGCTGCTTCTTCTTCCTCCACTTTTTCTCTTCAGTGAAGTCTTCCCAATCCACTCAGGAAGCTAATAAGTCCTTCCCCTGCAGGTTGCTAAAAGCATGATTTAGGCATTTATCATTATGGAATGATGTAATGATTTTATTTCCCCTATTCTTCTATTGTCTCCTTTACTTGACAGTAAGCTCTTTGAGGGCAGGGAGATTGCCTTTTTTACTTTTATATCTAAAGAGTCTCGTACAGTGTGTGGCACATAGAAGATCCTCAATACATATTTGGTAGATGGTGATCCAGTTAACTCTAATAACCGTGAATACTTTCTGAATGCCATACCCTTATCTCACTTATTTCTCACAACCACCCTGATTTCTTATATATAGCAAAGTACCCTTTCGATAATGATTCTACGTGCTGTACGTACCCTTGTACGCTTCTACTATATACATTACCATGTTGGATTGCCATTATTTTCCTATATATCTGGTTCTCTACTAGACAATAGGCTCTTTTCTGAGGGGAAAGTTACTACAGCCTGGTATAGAGCAATTGCTAAGAAATTGTTTGTTGGATGCGTGAATAAATAAATGAGATTGGTACCATTGTCAAGAAAACACTCTGGCTGCTATTATTAGTATTTAGTATAATATTATATTTAGGAGTGAACATAATGAATGTAATATTTATTATACATAATTATCATACTTAAATCATTGTTAAATTAGTAACCAGAGTGTTCTGGGTACATACATTTTAACAGAAAAAGCAGTTCTAAAGTAATAAAGAAATAACATATTAATAAATGACTATGTTTCTTTATCACAAAGCCAATGATTTCATCAACACATATTTTGGAGGAAAAAAAATCTAGACAGAAAAATAGCTATCTCTTCTGAACAATGAGACTATATTAATGAATGGTATATATGACACACATAAATCCTTCTAGTTCTAAAGGATTGTGATGTAACAAGCCAGTTCATACAATCATTGTTTTCCTTTCAAGGAATACTTTCAAGCCATCGAATTACACTGTCTTCTTAGTTGATGTTTAATCAGTTAGAATTTTTGGACAATTTTTTTTAAAAAAACGTTGGGATTATTATATGTGAACAATAGCAAGAGATACTCCACTTGGCCCAAGGAGGTCTTTTATAAAGTGTTGATAAAGAAAATGAATCAATTTCTATACAAAATAGAGTGCCACCTATTGAAAATAGAGCTATAGGTAGGTTTTCTACCTTAAATTATAGGCTCTGAAACCTTAACACTTGATAATTACAAAACAAGCTTTTCAATAAAATTATCTGTAATTTCCCATTGCCCTTTACTCCCAAACTTTCTGAAAAGTCATTTTCATTTTTCTAAAGCTTTTAAATCACTCAACTTAGATCAATGGAGCTGAATCTAGTTGAGATGCCTAATAATAGTCTTAATTTTATGACATATCTTACTGACTCTTTATCCTTCTGGAGAAAAAGGTTTCTTATCCCTTCCCCCTCATACACACACAGAGAAAATCCCATGAATAAATTAAAGAAACACATTGAGCCACATATTCTTACGGATTATCTAGACTTCCAATTATTTCCAAGTAAAATTCAGAGAGCTGACTTAAGTCAACAGATGGTTTAGGGCTTGTTTAAAGAAGAAATTATTTCACTCCATATGTAAGCTTGTGAGACATGCAATCAACTGCTGCACTTTTGCACATAATTTCTAGAATTCCATTTTAAGAAAATGCATCCAGAGGATATTCAATAGAGAACCAGTAGCTTTAGAGTTTCTTCCCCTTTTAGAGTAGCCAAGACCTCATTAGCTTATCTTGCTGGTCCTTAATAAACTGGTTTGAAGCTGCTGCTATTTTGATGTTATTTTTATCTCAAATCCATTTAATTAATTCTGTTGATGATTATTTTAAGCATTTTAATTAGGTATACTTGCACTTCTGGACTACTGAAGCTAAAAACAATACTGTGTATCCTTCTAAGAATTAAAGTAATCATTTATGCAAGGTTCTTCTGAGACAATTATTTCATATGGGTTGATAATACTTCTTAGAGTGGCAACCAGGAAGGCTGATGTACTTTATTCCTCTAGTTCTACTCTTCTTTTTGGCTGACCCATCTACAGTGAATTTACCAATTCCACTGGCTTTCCTCTGAGTGTAATGACTTTCCTTGTACTGTGTTAAAAATATATCCCCACAAATCAAGAAGAAGCAGATTCAGACTAAGTGGCTGAGAAGATTTACATTCTATTGCTAACCCAGTTATTACTCTGCTGAAAACCCCACAGCATCAATATAATGAATCCCTCAACTTCTGAAGCAAGCACAATTTTTCCTCCCAACCTCATTGGCTCCCAACTTTCTGCTTGACCTTTTACAATCTGTGTGTAGCAGAACTTCATTACAACATTTTAATGATGCACAAATGGCACACAACACCAAGGTCACAGAAGATCCCAAGTGAAAACTTTTCAAACACAACTAGAATAGATATTGAGACCTCATTTAAGAGGCAGAATAACCTTATGGAGAAATCATACCTTAGGATTCAGTGTGTTCCCCAAGGGCTGGTAATGCAAAATATTGACAAGGTGGTAAGTTGAACAACTATCCTCAACAAATGTTTTTTAAGAGGAAAAGAATCTGATTTCACAAGCTATAAATGGCTAAGAGATCCTAAATGGCTCTTCCTGTGTCCCATCTCAGTGCTAGAAGGATAATAGCTTTAGAATTACAACCCAGACAGGTTTCATTATATAATTCACAACATTGATGTAAGCTCAAGAAGCCAACACTCTTATATATTTTTTCTTATCAGCTTGAGCCAGCAAAAGGCACCTCAAACTCCCATTGTAAAGTAAGTTAAGAATGTGAAAAGCACAAAATTACAGCATGGCTCTTCTCATGGTTTATTGACTGAAAGTGGAGGAATCTTGAATGCGTAGGAGTAAGCAAGTTGAATTGTAGGGCAGGATGGGATATGGCAAGAAAGAGGAAGGGAGAGTTTGATTCTGATCAGCAATCTCCTTCAAGAAAAATGAATATTTGCCTGGGGAGGGAGAGAGAAAAGGGAAAGAGCCTCAAGGAAATGTTTGGTTCCACTTGCTTTAAGCCTTACTGCTCAAGGAGAGTAAAAGAGAACACATGTTCTGGTTCATTTTGCAGTTTTAAATCAGTTCCAGGGCCGTTCCCATTTTCTCTTTTCCTGCCCTGCCTCTTTTTCCTCTTTCTCTATTTTCACATCAACTCAAAAAGTCCAAGTTATGCATGGCTGAAGTTGTGTGATCTACTAACATATGAGATGGGGTGGCCTGTTCAGGTTTAGCTGGAAAAGAGAAAACATTCCAATTCACTGCTTCCCCTACCATATTCATCTCCCAACTCAATTTTTTTTATTATAGAGTACATAATGAATGCCATGTGAAAACACAAATGAAAAATAAAAGTGATCCTGAATTGAGGCTTCTAGTCCAACATTGGTGGTACCATGATGATTACTCTCAATGCCCTTAGGAAAGCTAAGTAATTTCTTTGGGTGCCTCTCCTCCAACCCACACACTCACCAGCAGTTCGGGCCTCTCACTGTTGTGGCCTCTCCCATTGAGGAGCACAGGCTCCAAACGCGCAGGCTCAGTGGCCATGGCTCACGGGCCCAGCCGCTCCGCAGCATGTGGGGTCTTCCCGGACCGGGCACAAACCTGTGTCCCCTGAATCGGCAAGAGGACTCTCAACCACTGCGCCACCAGGGAAGCCCTCACCAGCAGTTTTAAAGAGGACAAAAATGAGAATTCAGAAGCCACATAAATTATTTCTAAATCCTCAAGGGCCTTGAACCCTTAGATGCAGTGTATACAAGAATGTGAGTTATATATCATATACAGACAGCTTCAAATCTCCAGCTTAGACACCTGATAGCCATGCAAATTCAGCACAATTACTTAACTTCTCTGTGCCTCAGTTTCTTCTCGTCAGTTAGTGATAACATCTAACTTGAGTGGTTATTAAAAGAATTAGAAATAAGAATCCATATAGAGTGGCATATGACTTGATTCAAATATTGCCAGAAGTCATAGATGTTCATTTTCACCAGCCAGAGTCTCAAGGTTTAAAAATGGCTTTTAGCTTAAAGAACATGTATGGCTTTCCCAAGGTTTTTGCAGAAAAGTCCATCTGATTTGGTTTAGCACGCTATTTAATAGGAGGTAAAATTGGGAGTAGAGGTTGATGCATTTTATATCCTATTCACAAATTTGATTACTAAAGTTCCCCCACACCCCCCTAAAACCCTTTCATTTATAATATCTTTTTTTAAAGCTATCCTATCCCATTGGCATTGAAAATACTGTTATATGAAATTCCAACACGGTATCTTTTCCATGCAAATTTGCCTTTGAGGACATGCTAACCCATGGCTTTATTTCATAGCCTAAGTCAATACTGGGCAGAAAGTGATCCCTTTACTAGATTAACTGCCTAGGCTCGCACAGGAAGAAATACTAGATTGCACCATTTACCCTGTCAGGCTCTCTGCCATAGGCTTCAGGGCCCAAGCAGTCTGATGGCTGGCAGCTTTGGTAGTGAGCACAGATGGAGAATAATTGAGGTGCCCTAGTTAGCACCAGGCACATTGTGGAAGCTCAGAAAAGTATTAAACAGCAATGGGAAACGGTTCATATTCTCTTTACATACAGCTGTTATACACATTTGTGAATATATTTGTAGATCAGACTACTCACATTTCATCCTCAAGCCTGCAGGGTTGAATGTGAAAGACCTGGCATTTGCTTAAGAGTTCTCAATATCTTGCCCAAGGATACGCTGAACTTTTGGCAACAGAAATTATCTATAGGCAAGGAGGTATCGACAGGTTTAGTGCTTTAGTTATTTCTGCATAGAAATTTGCTGCTTTAAAATCTTAGAAAAATGGTATGGATAACTATTTTAGAAAATCTTAGAAAAATGGTATGGATTATTATTTTTTCACAATAACCATACAATGCATATATCTACTTCCAAACTATCCTTATACTTTCTGGCAGAGGTAGGTCAGAAAAAATTAATGATAGGAGATTAATTAATATTTTTATTAATATTTAAAATATATATGCAAGTTGATTTATAATGCAAATTCCTCAAGTAGTTTTTGATTGGTATTCATCTATTTATTTATGAATTCTTTAACAAATATATATGAGTATTTACCTATTGAATTTCAGGCAATCTCATGGGCTCTGGGAAATGGCCAGGAAGAAGCAAGATGAAATACATAAATCTCTTTATTAGTGCTATAACATGGCACTCCTAATGCTCTTTTCCAAAATCTGTAAAAGTGAGATTCATCTGCAGTGGAATGGGAAGTGTGTCCAATTCATGTGCTTTTTATCTAGTTTAACTGAAACAGGTACTCTCCAGTATAAATACTTTACTTTGCCATAAAATTTCATTACAGAATGTGTCAAAATGATGTACAAGCAAAGGGAGCTAAAGAAGTTAAATTTTCATAATTCTAAAAGTCAACTGTGAAAATAAAAACTGCCTCTCTGCCTAATTCCCCATGCACAGACTGCTTTTGCATGAATAATGATATAAAAGGCTCTGAGCTCACTCACTTGACAAAGGAGGCATAAAAAATTCTGGTAAATATATTCTTACCTGCCTTGTTACCATTTGCCATCTGTATTGTTACTGCATTCTACAGTCACTTCACTGCAAACGCAAAGAAATCATCTTAACTACAATTCTCTCTTCCCTCAAAATCACAATCAATGCCATGGGATAATACCAATCCAAATATTTTACTCTTCCTTCTATCTCTGACTTCACAAGGACTTCTCTTCAGCATCTATCTCCTTTCTATTTTAAAAGAGGTAGGAGGTCTTAGCAAATCACAGGAAATGAATTAACCCCACCCCCCAGCAGAGCTAATTTTGTAATTATACCCAGGGAATTCAACAATTCTCCTGACTGAAGATGATCCTTCTCTATATTGGAAGGTCACCCTTTTTGACTGAGCTTTGCAATGGATACAGATGGACAGTTGAAGGGGGAAATAAAAGGGACCCCCCACTTGGCAAGTTAGATGACCAGAATCAACTCTGGAGGATCAATGGATGGCAGATGTGGCAGCCAGACTGCCCTCCCATGGACATCCACACCTCGACCACTGCAGGATCAAGGTTACTTTCAGCCAGAGCTGGCTACTGGTGGCAAGAATGACGTATAAGGAGGATGAGAAAACTTTATGGAAGGGCATCCAGTTGCCGAGCAACTCATTTTTGTGTCCTGTGTCTTGGTGGGAGGTTTCATATACATGTCAAATTATCCTTTCACCTTTCTGCCTGGCCACCTACAGACCTGGGGCTAGACTGTTAGAATGAGACATCCAGGAGTCCCTGCTGGCAAATTAAAGTTCATCAGCATCTCCACCGGAGCTGGCTTCTTTTTCTGCTAAGCACTGCAGCATTAACACATGTCTAATTACCAGGAAGTTTCCTCTCCCCCCACAAAAACAGTGCCCTGACACATCAACGCCTCTACATTTTGTTGTGATAACAAACACCTAAGTTATGACTTACTTCTCTCCTCCTCTAATTACAGTTTAAGGCCAATTTAAAGCCAATTAAGTTCTTGGTTTCTTTCCCCCCAGTCTGCCATTAATAGGCCCTAAATTACAAGAATATAAGAAGCTGTGGAACATCAATCTACAGTCACAATACTTTCAGTAGAGTTGTCATGAAATTATAGAAGGATAACGAAATGATTAGATGTAATTAAGTGGGAGGAAAATAGGACCCAACTCAAACTGTCAATCAGCAAGTAATTAATCTTAATGTAGAAAAATGAAAAAAATATATAAGTGGCTTAAAAGTCATATTATAAAAACTGTATTTCCCAAGGGAATGAAAGCATCCAAAGATGAATTAGAAGTCCTTTACTATTAATTTGATTAAATTCATATTTACCATAATAAATGACAAGGCTTCTCACTTTATTAAAATGCCTGAATGGAGAATGGTTTTCTTAAATCTGAATTATAGCACTTGAGCTTATTAGCAAATGACATAGAGAAATTTAATGTTTTATTAAATGGTTCATTACAGGAAAATAGAAACAGAAATGGCCATTTATCTTCAATGAGTAACTATAAAAATCCCATTATATACACTGGTCTTACAGAACTTCTATGGTGAGAACTTTGAATTCTCCTCTGTACTGAAAGTAAAACCTGCTCCAATGAAAGATTTAAGGTTTACTCACCTTTCAAGAAAATTATAACCTTGAGTTAGTAAGAAAAAGCCCAAGTAGACTGTTTAAATGACATCTGAATGATAATAATTCTGTATTACATATAATTCAATAAAGAGAAAAAAATTATTCTCAGAGGGAAAGATTAAAAAAGATCTTCCAGTCCATCTTTCTTCCCACCCATATGAATTGCTTTCAGAACCTCCAAAACCTGAATCTAAAAAAGAGTGAAAGAAAAACTATTCTACTTTTAGTAAGAAAATGCATTTGAAAGAGAATGAAGCATGAAGTAAGGGGGAAAAGCAGACATAAGGAATTACCCAATACACTTATTATATCACTGCAAATTATCTAAATGTATTTCTGGAAAAATAGGCTATAAGATATCATGGTTAAGAGCTTGATTTCTGGGGACAGATCTTTGCTCAAATTCCCTAGTGCAAATTCCTTAACCCCTTTAAGTTCCTCATCTTTAAAAAGGGGATAATAATAGTATCTTCCTCATTGAGTTGTGAGGATTAAACAGTAGAAATAACACAAGCAAAGCCCTGAGCACAAAACTTGCTCTGGGGCTTCCCTGGTGGCGCAGTGGTTGAGAGTCTGCCTGCCGATGCAGGGGACACGGTTCGTACCCCGGTCCGGGAAGATCCCACATGCCGCGGAGCGGCTGGCCCCGTGAGCCATGGCCGCTGAGCCTGCGCCTACGGAGCCTGTGCTCCGCAACGGGAGAGGCCACAACAGTGAGAGGCCCACGTACCACAAACAAACAAACAAACAAACAAAAACTTGCTCTGCATACTGGAATACTGAATACTGGAAAAAACAATGTAGACTTAGATTCTGCTGGAATAGATAAAATTGGCTGTAACATACTTCTAAGAGGCAAACAGAACTAATTCAATGTCCAGTTGAATTGGATAGACATACCTGACATTAAGAAGGTTGTAAATTCATTTATAATAAGATCAAGGACGAAGAAGTCAGGTGTGTATTGGGGTAACATTTAGGGAGTGCTTACCACGGTTTGCAATGATATGCAAACAATGTTTATGATAGCATTGTTTTATCTGTTTACAGGTCAAATCATTTAATTCTCACCCAAAATTTTGAGATAGGTTCCACTGCTGCCTGTCTGGATATTCCATTAGCTATTTGAGGATGGGGTTTATATTTTAAGAGGAGGACCAAACACAGTACATGACATTCAGTTACTTAGGAGCTATGGACTGAAACCATGAATGAATCTTTCCAAAATGCCCAAAATCTTTAATAATTTCACACATCCCACAAGGTAAGTCCAAGTGCAAGGTAAGTCTCTCTCTCCAGATTTCTCTCCAGCTTTATCTGAAAAAGGCCCAGCATTCTAGCCCTATAAAACAAGTCAAGATTTCTTGATAAGTTCATGAATTCATGATCAATACCTCTTTTTTTTTTTTTTTGCCCTGGCCTTTCTGCAGCCTAAAATATGTTGCCCCTTCCTATGCCTGCCAACTTCCTCTTCTTTCCAGGACTAGTTCAAATACAGTTTCTTCAGTGAAATCTTCTCCAATTCCTTCAACCAGAATTAACATCTCCCTATTCTGTGTTGCGGGTGCCACTTAATGTGCTTTGGTTCATTTGGTGATTCATTCATTCAGTAATTAAATATTAAATGGCAGTGATGACCACCAGGCACTTTTAGACACTGGAGAGAAAAGACAGACCTTTCCTTTAAGGTATTCATACTCAGAAAAGTAAACCCATATGCTCAAATGCAGGTAATGAGTACTGTGATATATGCAGAGGACAAGCACAGTAATGGCACTTTGAGTCACAGTCTTGGAAGGCTTTCTGTAGGAGGTGAATTGAGGTGCTGAATTTTGACAGGCAAGTCAGGGGTTAGTTGGGAGAAGAAGTCAGGGTCATTCCAGGAAGGAGAAACCACAAGTGGAATGGCAGAGGGTGCCACGTGGTTTGCAAACTGCAAGTAATTTAAAAGAGTGTTACTTAAACCTGTGATCCCCCAACTCGATGGCAGACTGTCCAAAAGAGTTAAGTTCAGAAGTTGGGAGTAAGTGTGCAGAAACTTTCATGGAAGTTTGATCCTGCTGTGACATCAAGCATCAGTGGACTCATCATTGCCTTGAATATGGTATAAACCAATTCTCATCATTGAACAAATGATTCACATGTGGCATAAGCAGCGTCCTAGTCACATGCAGTAGGACCATGGATGTGTCCAATGTGAATTAGAAATAAACAAACAAAAGTAATTGGTCCTTCAACCCAGTTTGAGAAGCACTGATTTGGAACACCTGAAGCACTGTCAGAGGAGATGGCAAGAAACTAAGAAAGAGAAGACGTGGAGGGTCAGATCATGAAGGGTTATGTGGACTAACATAACAAGTTTTATTATAGAACTCATTTCATTCGTCCTCTCAAGGTTATAAACTCTTTATCAATGATTTTATTTTAGACATCTTTGTATTCCTCACAGCTGCTCAGTTCTGTACTGTCAAATAATTTTTGAGTACAATTATTTGGGTGTGTTTGGTTTTCTCCATAGAAAGAGTCTAGTAGGTCTCCATAGTAATTGAGGTTTTCTTGATGTGTTAGTGCAACCTCTTTACTGTTTGAAAGCACTGACTTAGGTTTACCAATCTCTCAATTTTCCATTTTGTTTAGTTACTCAGAGCTCCAAGTGAGGCGCTGGGAATAGAGCCATGAATTAGACCAAGTCCCAGCTGTCTAGTTGCTCATAACTCAGTGCAAACACTTGAAAGAGTCATATCTGTTGTTCACAATGGAACAATATTTTGAACAAATTATGCATATTTCCTATTCTGAAAAATTTTAATAATAGTGAAGGAAGGCAACAATTTTAAAGTAATCAATTTTAGGTAACATTGTGAATTTTCTTCTCTAATAATTAGACACCCCAGGAGAAGGTAGCAAAATGAAACGAAGGAGGAATTGAAGAGTAGCAATTGGGAAAGAAGGACAAGGATTAGGAAATTGGAAAATAGAGAGATGATGGCTCTGGGGAAAAAGAAAGAAGGGTAAGGAAGGGCCAAAGCCAAAAGGGAAACAACTTCTTAACTGTTAGTACCTAGAGCCAATGAGCATTCAGCCTCAGCCACTCCCTACTGTTCCTTTTCCAGACACTAATCCATCAAAACGACGACTTCAAGAGTATACAAAACAAAGGTTTACTTGGAATGATTTCAAACAAATAGATGTTCAGTAAAACCAACTGAAAAAAGTACAGTAAATTAAATATGATGTCAAAACTGTATATAAATATAGAGCTCATTTCAAATGGTGCATTTATAGTTAGCAAAACTGTGTTTGTAAGACCACTAGATGCATAGATTTTAAAAATATAACAATGGGGGCTTCCCTGGTGGTGCAGTGGTTGAGAGTGCGCCTGCCGATGAGGGGGACACGGGTTCGTGCCCTGGTCTGGGAGGATCCCACGTGCCGCGGAGCGGCTGGGCCGTGAGCATGGCCACTGAGCCTGTGCATCCGGAGCCTGTGCTCCGCAGAGGGAGAGGCTGCAATGGTGAGAGGCCCGCGTACCGCAATAAAATATATATATATATATATATATATATATATATATATATATATATATATATATATATATATAAAACAATGGTCATTTGCTTCTTGCCTCAGAGTTTTCAAAATCTTTCAACCTCATCATCATATTTAATTTCATAATGGCACTGAGACCTGAGTGGAACAAGGAATTCTACTCCTAAGTTTTTGATGAGCAGACTGAGACTCAGGAAGAGTGAGGAATTGGCCCCTAATTGCATGATATTAAGTCTTGAAGGCAGGAGACTCATCCAAGTTGTTTTTTTTTTTCTTTTAAGGTCGACTTCAAGGCACTTTCTTCCACACTCCAGTATCCCGCTAAAAGATAATATTGTTCTGACAGAATGCAATAACTCTAAAAATTCCTATATGTGTGCTTCGGGACTAGTACAAGGATAGGCATGGAGTACAAATAACCTAATTCAATAATGTTCCTCCCTGGATAAGGTAGTGATTAGTTAGCTATAAAACATTATTGCCACATCTATTTTGTTAGAAGCATTTTTTTTGCTTTATAACAAATTTAATCAGTTATACATATACATATGTTCCCCTATCCCGTCCCTTTTGCGTCTCCCTCCCACCCTCCCTATCCCACCCCTCCAGGCGGTCACAAAGCACCGAGCTGATCTCCCTGTGCTATGAGGCTGCTTCCCACTAGCTATCTACCTTACGTTTGGTAGTGTATATATATATGTCCATGCCGCTCTTTCACTTTGTCACAGCTTAGAAGCATTTTTGATAGAGGATTGCTGCTACTTTCACAAAGCAGTTGGCACTGTAATGTAATAATCTCGACAGATTAAGCCAAATTGGGAATTCTCTAGAAATCTACTGGTTGCTAATTTTGTTGTCAGATTTGCAGTACTGAAAATCTCACAGATCTCCGCCATTAGTGGCAGTGACATGGATGCTTAAACTGTACACCCTCTACAAGAAGCAACCAATTACCTCACCTTTCTCTTATTAATGACTAGTAAGATGAGAATTTAAATAAATGATATAGTAAAATATTAGCCTCCAGGCTCACCATCATAAAAATTTGGTTTGTTCCATTTGATTTTTATTGCCATATTGAAATATACCTGTATATCACCCTATTTAATGCATTAAAATATATGCAATAATAAGAAATATGGCTATTCACCAAATGTATTCAAGTTAAAAAATGAGCAGGTCCCAATGAAATTTGCTTCATGGGTTTTAATTGTTGATGCTTATTTATTACAAATTATGCATTCTCAAGTATATTCCTTGCTTAATTAAAAAAAAATCTCATCAATTCTCTTGTTAATTCTTCAATGACTTCTCCAGAGAAAATAATTAACATGAAGAAAAAGGAAAAGTAGAACACACTATCAAAAGAGGCCAGAATTGTGTCCGAGTCTGTCTAACACATGCATTACAGACTGATGCACTGAGTAAATTTTCTCCTACCCAGTACATGCCTTCTCTTTATCCCAGTTGAAATGAGCCTCATTTTACATTTCCTACCCGACACATTCATAAAATGGTTCATAGGGGAAAGAATCCAGTGACATCTCAATATCAGTGTGAGGCTGCAAGTAAAAAAGAAATGAACATCTTACTGAAGAATTGCTTGGAGTTTGTGAGTCTTGAGTTAAGTATTAAAACAGTTTATGTTGGGCTTCCCTGGTGGCGCAGTGGTTGAGGGTCCACCTGCCAATGCAGGGGACACGGGTTCGTGCCCCGATCCGGGAAGATCCCACATGCCATGGAGCGGCTGGGCCCGTGAGCCATGGCCGCTGGGTCTGCACGTCCGGAGCCTGTGCTCCGCAACGGGAGAGGCCACAACAGTGAGAGGCCCGCGTACTGCAAAAAAACAAAAAACAAAATAGTTTATGCTACATGAATAACTAAATTTCTCCACAGAGGGGAAGGGGATCTTTATTGGCCCTGGAAAGGCAGAGAATCCATGTCTAGAGCTATTACTGTCAAGCATATAAATCTACATCTCCTTTCAATACTATTGCACTGCATTTTTATTCAGACAAACAGAAAATTACAGAGAGCAAAAGCATATGAAGCTAGTCTGTCTGCCAGGGATATACTTTTGACTTCTGGATGGGTGGGAAAAAGATTTTAATGACACAAAGCGTAATTTGACATTCTTTTTGAGGCTCTCACACAGGCTAATGCCACTTACTTTCAAGTAGTAGCTCCTTTTATTAGTTTGATCCAATTAGTTCTCCCCACAGTCCTGAGTACTATAATTACCTTCTTCCCTCAGTTTTTGTGACATGCGCTGGTTTATAAGGTATTATGTCCCATTCGCGTCCTCCAGTCCCTGAAACATCCTCCAGGCATCCATGTAGAGTTGATTGCCATATATAAGGGTAAGAGAAAGTCAGAGCCATTCCAAATTGATTGTAAGAAATCTGCCTTGCAGCCAGTTAGTTGTGCTACAGCAAAAGCCAATGCACATAAAGAAAAAGGGAGCTCTCCTTGGGGTATGTGGAGGCTGACCAGCTCACAAATGTGAGAATGGAACGGTCTCATCAGTGAAACCCCAGCCTTGGCACCCCTTCAGAGGGACATGCCAAATCTTCCTTCACTCTGTCTCTTAGACTGGGGCTGTGAAATTCAGCCCACTTGGGTCTCTTCACAAATCAGCCTAATAACATTAAGTGGCACTCTGCAACGGGAGACCAGTGGGAACTTAAGTGAGTCACTTTATTCCTCGGATCCCAGTTACTTGATCTTAGGAGTGGACTCTTATTTCCTAGCATAATAATACTTGAAATATGGTAAACACATCAAGTAAAACATGTAAAAGCAGAGTTGGTGCAGCAGAACCAGAAGTAGGGAACCAGAGGCCTCCCTGCTTGGTCCCTTACCTCCTGCATTTGGCCATGAGGGAAATCTAAGGAACATTAGAATCTCATAGAACTCTGTTTGGAAACTGTGGGATCAGTGATTTCACACACCCATCTAACCCCCTGGGAAATGCCCCTGCAGTTTCTGGTAATTATACTAACAACATCCTTAGGAGTGCTGGTAAGGGCATCCCTTTACAATGCTCTGACTGTAGGATGCCGGAGTTAGCCAAGCCTTTTCCCAATATCTGACCTCTCAGCCCAGAACTCTCTTCTTCCTGTGATGAGACTCATCATGCTCAACTGCTCAGACAAATAGAAAGAAGTGACACCTCCCACCCTCAGAGCAATAACTCTAGTCCCCATTTTACCATTATAGCTTTCCTCTTGTGATTCTAGAATGTTCTTCAGCATTCATGAGTACATATTAAAGAAAAAATGGGTATAAATGAACTTATCTACAAAATAGAAATACAGTTACAGTTGTAGAAAACAAATTTATGGTTACTAGGGGCTACGGGGGGAGGGATAAATTGGGATTGATATAAACACACTACTATATAGAAAATAGATAACCAACAAGGAACTACTGTCTAGCACAGGGAACTCTGCTCAATACTCTGTAATGACCTATATGGGAAAAGAATCTAAAAAAGAGTGGATATATGTATATGTATAACTGATTCACTTTGCTGTACACCTAAAACTAACACAACACTGTAAACCAACTATACTTCAATAAATTTTTTTTTAGAAAAGACATTATCAGCTGAGAGAAGAAAAAGCTTTAAAGAAACTCTTGATGAAAAAGAGGCCAAGCAGCTGGGATGGTAACATTTCAAGAGAAGGAAGGGCCAAAAACCAGACATAATTAAATTCACCTTTTAATCCAAAATAGAGCCTCCTCTCTGCACACAGCCACGACATTAGGTGTCCATCTGTGACATTGCTTATTTGATGCTAAATGATGCAATATTTTCTACCAGTTGATTACAGACTTTTAATCTGTGATAAATACTAGGTCAATGTGCTCCATAATCATACTAGGAAAATGCACAAAAAAAAAAATAGAAGTTTTAAACTCTCAGTTTCACTGACTTGGATTCCTTTCTTTTCATGGCTATTGATATAGGTATCAGCTAAAATCCTGATCCTAACATGATTTTTCTGAGCACTTTACATCTACCCCCTAATGTCAGTACCGGTACCCTGTAACTGTGCCCATTCTTTTGAACTCTAGTCGCCTGACTCTAGTCACTAGAACTCTAGAACTGTAGTGACTTGTCTTTGAAATAAAATGCTATTCTATAATGTGGCTGTACATAGAAGTGTTGACCACGTTTGGTGTAAAATTTAGAATGTACACCTATATGTATAAGTGCTCTAATCCATTTTCACCTCTTTTCATAAATGTTACAAATGATCTAAAATAAAGTGACTTTTATTTTAAGCTTTTTTCTTTTTACTTAATATTTACTAGGGAACCTAAAATACTCTTTCCTTTGAGATTATTTAATGTAACATAACCCTCTTTCATCAGTCCCAGCTCCCAATTGCATTATCCTCCTCTATTTCCCTTTCACTCAGTATCCTTCTATCAATGTCTTTAGCCTCCACATTAAACAACATATTGATTATCCACTTCTTTCTCTCTCAGTATTCTTAAACAGTTCTCTTGTGTAGGCTCGGCACATCCATCATCCTGTGCTCCTCTTTTATACATAATGAATAATCGTATTTACATAGTATCCAGTTCCAAGGAATTAAAGCACTTTTAGATTACTTTGGGGAAATACGTGTAATCAATTCTGACAGCATTTCTGAGACAGGTAGAAGCAAAACACTGTAATCCATTTTTACTAAGTAAGAAAGATGGCAGTGGAGATAGGGAATTAGCCTAGGTCACGCTGTCATTTTCCAGTAGTTACAATTTGACATTCAACCCGTGGCCAAGTGTGCCAGCCCTCTCAATCCCTTTCTTTCCATTCCCACTGCAACTTCCCTAGTCAGGCCATCTACATATACTTTGCCATAACTGGACTTTCTCTGAGACCTCCCATCCCACACTCCCTGTGCTAATCCTGTTCTGCCTCGTCCTGTTACTGACAAATGTGTCTTCCTGAAGAACTTCTCTGATCATGTCACTTACTAGCTCAAAACACTTCAATAACTTCCTATCGTCTAACAAATTAAATATAACTTTTCTCACACCAGCATCTGAGTGACTCAACCTAACTTTTCAAACACATCAATAAGTACTGCCTTATATATATTTGAATACTCTATGTGACCAACGTAGTTACTAGCTGTTCCCTGAAAGTCTCAAACTTTTTCACTTCCAAGTCTTTGCCCATGTTGTTTCTGATGCTCAGAACCACGTGTCTCCCCCTCTATGCTCTAATCCTGTGGCTTTTGTTCTTTGAGGATCATTTTCAATTTTTCTACTTCCGTTAAGCTCACCCTGGATCTGCTGGCCAGATGTAACCTGTATTTTTCATAGGTGCAGAAAGTTTTGCTTGTCTTTTGGCATTTATGATTGTCTAACTTATTCTCTCTCTTTTTTTTTAACTTATTTCATCACTTTTTATACAATATAAAATATTTTTATAGCAGTAACTGTTTTACTAGTATTTTTAAAAGCTTTCTTTGTTAACTAGCATCTATAATTACTGATCTAATGAAAGTTTTTATGTATTTAATTTGAATTCATTAATTGTATTGCATCAGGGACTTCCCTGGCAGTCCAGTGGTTAAGATTTTGCCTTCCAATGCAGGGGGTGTGGGTTTGATCCCTGGTCGGGGAGCTAAGATCCCATATGCGTCTCAGCCAAAAAACCAAAACATAAAACAGAAGTAACATTGTAACAAATTCAATAAAGACTTTAAAAGTAGTCCACATCAAAAAAATCTTTTAAAAAAATAATTTTATTGCATCATACTTATTAATGTATCTTATCCTCAAGTATTATTTTTCATTGCAATTCATAAAATCATCATTTATTATTATATCCTTTTAAAATTCTTGAACTCTGTTTTTCTCTATCACTTTTGTTGGCTCCTCTTTCATCTCTTAATTTTGGTGTTCCTTATGGATTGATTGTCACATCCTTCTTTATGGATTGGTTCTTGTCTCTTACCTATATACTCCCTCCAGGAGAAGTTCTTTTTCTCATAGATCTAATTTGTGATACATGATGTTACCTACAACTTTTGTTTTCATCCCTGATCATTCTCTGTTGCCCTGCTTCCAACTGTCTCCTTAAGGTTTCTATGAGGATATCAACTTATGTTACCAAACTCACACTTCTTCCTCTAAGCCTCCTTTGCCATCATTGGCACCAATGAGTTCACCTCTCTTTGGTGCATTAAGCTGAAATTTATTCTCTAAATCATCTAATCAATCTAATTCTCTCACTGTACACATGAAGAAATTAAAGCTTAGAAAGGGCAAGTGACTAGTCCAAAACTACAGAACACAACTGATCTTCAGACCAAATTAATAGTTAACCAGCAGCCGATCTGAAGGGATGTCTTAGAAACAATCTCATGAAATCCATTGTGTTTATAGCAATTATGTGTTGCAGATGTTGACTCTCTCCCACAACATTCTCTTCTTGAGGATAGATGGAACACACTTCTCTTATTGCTGAGTTCTGAGAATAGATGAGTTTCTTCCTGTGCAACTACTTTCCTTAGACCTTTTAAATGACAAACTTTATCAGATCTCCATTTTATTGCCTTCTAGAAAGCTCATACTCCAATTTTTGCCCACTCATAGCAAATGTTTAAGACCTCAGAGCTCCCAGTTCGAACCCTAGGGTCCCTCTTGGTTTCAAATTACTTTTCCTTCTAAAATATTTCCTTCACATAAATTTCGTCAACTATCTTTGTCTGAAAGAAATAACTTGTAAATTATATCTATTTTTTGGACCATCTTGAATATTTTGGGGGAATAAAACAGAAAAAATTATCTAATTGTAAAAATAAAACAGCGATAGAGATAGAACTTGGTACAAGGTCTCTAGACTACCAGTAGCACACTCTATCTTGTCTGGCTGTTCTTTATATTTACTTGATACATATTGCTATGTGTACTTATGTGTGTGTGTGTTTGTGTGTAGGTATATGTGTGTGTTTAAGATTTATTCACTTCTTATCCCTCCTATCAGATCATAAAATCCCCAATGACAGGAACTGTCTAGAATTTTTTCTTTGCAATTTTCTCAAGAAAACATAATAGTACATGCATATGGTAGCAGCTCAATAGATGGATCTGGATGATTCTCAATCTATTGCTAAATCCTAATTCATATCTCAATTCTCAGTCACCATCTCACTTATATATAGAACTGTCTACCTTACCTTGGCTAAAACTGTAATCCTTCAATTGATAGAATAGATATGTAATCTAAGGGTTTACTGTAAAATTAATTTCTGTTAATGGAATCTTGTCTTCTCACTAACTTAAAGGAAATGGAAAAATTTGCACTTCATAAAAATATACAAGCATACCTCACAGATATTGTGGGTTCAGTTCCAGACTATTGCAATAAAGTGAATATCAAAATAAAGCAAGCTACATGAATTTTTTTGTTTCCCAGTGCATATAAAAGTTACATTTACACTTCATTGTAGTCTATTAAGAATGCAATAGCATTATGTCTAAAAAATGTATATACCTTAATTAAAAAATACTTTTTTGCTAAAAGATGCTAGCCATCATCTGAGCCTTCAGCAAGTTGTAATACTTTTGTTTGTGGAAGGTCTTACCTGGATGTTGATGGCTGCTGACTGATCAGGTGGTGGTTGCTGAAGGCTGGGTGGCTATGGCAATTTCTTAACATAAGATAACAATGAAGTTTGTTGCATAGATTGACCCTTCCTTTCACCAATGATTTCTCTATAGCATGGAGTGCTGTTTGATAGCATTTTATCCACAGTAGAACTTCTTTCAAAATTGGACTCAATCATCTCAAACCCTGTCATTGCTTTATCAACTAAGTTTATGTAATAATATTCTAAATCCTTTGTTGTCATTTCAACAATCTTCACAACTTCTTCATTAGAAGTAGAGTCCATCTCAAGGAACCACTTTCTTTACTCATTCATAAGTAACTCCTCATCCGTTCAAGTTTTATCATGAGATTGGAGCAACTCAGTCACATCTTCAGGCTCCTCTTCTAATTCTAGTTTTCTTCCTATTTCCACCATATTTGCAGTTGCTTCCTCCACTGAAGACTTGAACCCCTCAAAGTCATTCATGAGTGTTGGAATCAGCTTCTTACAAACTCTTGTTAATGTTGTCATTTTGACTTTTTCCCATGAATCATGAATGTTCTTAACAGTATCTAGAATGGTGAATACTTTCTGGAAGGTTTTCTATTTATTTTGCCCAGATCCATCAGTGGAATCACTGTCTATGGCAACAGTAGCCTTATGAAATGTATTTCTCAAGTAATAAGACTTGAAAGTTGAAAGTACTCATTTATCCATGGGCTTCAGGATGGATGTTGTGTTAGCAGGCATGCAAACAACACTAATCTCACTGTACATCACCATCAGAGCTCATGGGTGACCAAGTGCATTGTCAATGAGCAGTGATAATTTGAAAGAAATCTTTTTTTCTGAGCAGCAGGTCTCAACAGTGGGCTTAAAATATTCAGAAAACCATGTTGTAAACAGACGTGCTGTCATCCAGGCTCTGTTCTTCCATTTATAGAGCACAGGCAGAGTAGATTTAGCATAATTCTTAAGGGTCCTAGGTTTAGTCAATGAAAATGAGCATTGGTTTCAACCTAAAGTCATCAGCTGCATTAGCCCCTAACTAGAGAGTCAGCCTGCCCTTTGAAGCTTTGAAGCCAGGCATTGACTTTTCCTCTCTAGTTATGAAAATCCTAGATGGCATCTTCTTTCAATATAAGGCTATTTCATCTACACTGAAAGTCTTTGTTAATTATCTTAGCTAGGTTTTCTGCATAAACTTGCTGCAGCTTCTATATCAGCACTTGCTGCTTCACTTGCACTTTTATGTTCTGGAGACAGCATCTTTCCTTAAACCTCATGAACCAACCTCTGATAGCTTCAAACTTTTCCTCTGCAGCTTCCTCATCTCTCTCAGCCTTCATAGCACTGAAGAGAGTTAGGGCCTTGCTCTGGATTAGGCTTTGGCTTAAGGGACTGTTGTGGCTATTTTGATCTTCTATCCAGACCCCTAAAACTTTCTCGATATGAGCAATAATGCTGTATCTCTTTCTTACCATTCTTGTGCTCACTGGAGTAGCACATTTAATTTCCTTCAAGAACTTTTCCTTAGAATTCACAACTTGGCTAACTCTTTGGTTCAAGAGGCCTCGCTTTTCTCCTACCTCAGCTTTCAACATACCTTCCTCCCTAAGCTTAATCATTTCTAGCTTTTGATTTAAAGTGAGAGATGTGTGATTCTTCCTTTCACTTGAACACTCAAAGGCCATTTTAGGGTTATGAATCAGCCTAATTTCAGTGTTGCTGTGTCTCAGGAATTAAGGATGCCTAAGGAGAGGGAGAGAGATGGTGGGACAGCTGGTCAGTGGAGTAGTCAGACCACACACATTTATCGATTGGCTGCCGTCTTAAATAGGCATGGTTTGCAACGTCCCAAACTAATTACAGTAGTAACATCAAACAAAGAGCAATGGTCACAGATCACCATATCCAATATAATAATAATAAAAAAGGTTGAAATATTACCAAGTGTTACCAAATTACCAACATATGACACAGGGATACAAGCAAATGCTCTTGGAAAAATAGCACCAATAAACTTGCTCAACACAGAGTTGCACAAACCTTCAATTTGTAAAAAATGCAATGTCTGAGAAGCATAATAAAGTGAAGTATACTTGTATTTAAATGCAGCCAGTATTCAAAATTAGGGCAACTTGATGACATTCAAATGCACTTAGAATGTTCAGAATCTAGTAATCTTGGTTTGTGCTTATGATGAGTTAAATATAAGAAACATAGTAAGTAAAGGCAGAGAAAAATACAAGAATTTCTGATCTAATGACATCTATTTTATAGTTTTTTTAACATTTCTATTATATTTAATATTTCTTTCAATGTGAAGATAGAAATATTTAGAACTCTAGAAATCCCACCGATTCATCATTGGTAATTTCCCCTAACAATTTTAATTTTACACTCAAGGTGGATTTCTTTTTAACTCTTTAAAATATTTCAAAACCTATTTTAAGTATACTATACAATTTTCACAGATATTCACTATTAGCTCTTGTAAACATTGTTGGATGGGTGAAACAACACTAAATAAAATTAAGGAATGAGAAAGCAATTTTTTGCTTAGCAGTGGAACCCACCCTCTGATACTTCATAAATATAAAATTATTTAGCAATTTTGTTTAATCCTCACCTCAATTTTAAAATGTAGGCAGCATGGGTATAGGGAGGCCCCTTATGAATTAGAGGTATAAATCTGTATTTCCTAAGATATAGTCCTTAGAAAAGAGACACTTAGAAGGTTGCACTTAGATTGTTTTCTTTATTCCATGTAAGCATAGAAAAACATGTGTTTGTTGAACCCAAAATGTGGGCTCAAACACAGAAACAAGAGGTAACTAGAGTCCAACAAGTGTTGCAATGTGGAAATTGTGACTGCAAGATCATTAGCAGAGCCTGGAAATTCTGCACAGCCCCATTTCCCACGCACTAATGTAGAGCTCCAGGAAGCATTAAACAGTCACACAAACAAACAAAGGAAAAGAATAATAAAAAATAAGTCTGTTTGCTTCTATTAGAGGCATTGGTGCCTGCTCTTAATGAAACAGGGGTAAATATGTTATTCTTCCAATGTTCAATTTTCCATTATTATTTAAAGAACAAAACTCTTGTTCCATCTGAGGAAATACTATTGTCATCTTTTTATATATAAAAGCAATTTCAGGTCACTGCTAAACTATATTTAAGAAAATATAGTATGGAGTCTCAATTTTTCACATGCTTTTGCAAAATAGAAGGTACAGTTCTTAGTAATATGCTTGCAATAAATCTCACACATATTGAGATAACACCTTTTTCTTTAGGTCATTGTTGAAACACTAAGACTATAATGACCAAATAGTCTCCAAACAAATAGTTTTTACCCTAGTAGTACTCAAAATCATAGCGCCTTTTTTGTCAGACACCCTGAAACTAAGAAAATCTGATTTGAGATCAGACCTCTTGTTATATTCAATAGAAATTATTTCAGAGGATTGAATAGCCTCCTTTGTTTCAACAAAGAAAAAGGAATTTTAAAAGCTCAACATTCTATTCTTTAATCTCTGATACACTATTTTTAAATCATATTTGCAAGTAGATTTATTTAAACACTATAAGTAAAATATAAAAGATGAAAACATAAGTCATTAGAGACATCACGATACCATTTTTTAAAACGCTGGTTTGAAATTCCAGTTTTCTCCAGGTATTGTGTAGGTTCAAATTTGCCTGTTTTCTAGATAGTAGAAGCAGTCTTAGCTAATGTCGTTACTTCACACTAGGTGAAATGTATGATTGGCATATTGATCTTCATTACGGGGTGATACAGCAAACTGCTTAGGAATGCAGTTTACAGACTCAAATAGACCTGGGTCAAGTTTTGGTTTTGTCATTTAGGAGTTGTGTGACTTTAACAAAATTTTCTACCACTATCAGTTTGTTTCCTTATCTCTTAGCTGGTATTATAAAAATATTTAATAGAGTGGATTTGAAAATTAAATGAAACAATCTATGCTAAGAAACAGCACAGTGACTATTAATTCTTGGCCATTTTTATTAGCACTGTTTTTCATTAGCCATATACATTTTGGGAAAGGACGTAAATAGCTTTTTTCAGTCAAATGTGATTTTTGACTTTTGTTCCTTGGCTTACTACCTGTGAAATCTTGGGTAATTTATTTAAAAGTCTCTGAGAAGAACCAAAGCAATACAATAGAGAAAGAAAAGTCTTTTCAGCAGAGGGTACTAGAAAGTTAGATATCCACATGGAAAAAAATAAAACTCAACAACTACCTCACATCATATACAAAAATTAATTTGTAACATCCAAAACATTAACGCTCTTAAAGAAAACACTGGAGAATATCTGTATGACTTGGAGCTAGACAAAGGTTTCTTAGATGATAGAAAACAATAAGTATTAAAAAACTGATAGATTAAAATACACCAAAATTTAAAACTTCTGCTCATCAAAAGATACCAGTAAGAAGATAAATAGGGAAGTCACAGAGTGGGAGAAAATATCTCTGAAATGTGTATCTGATAAAGAACAAGTAGCCAGGACATATATAATTCTATATTTTAATAATAAAAAGTCCAACAACCCAATTTTTAAGTGGGCAAAATATTTGAACAAACCTTTCATAAAAATAGATAAATAATGGCCAATAAGCACATTAAAAGTGCTGAAGATCATTAGTCTCCAGGAAATAAATTAAAATTACTACAAACCCTACCAAACTGAATAATATTATAGTCTGAGCACACCAGTGTCGGTTAAGGATGTGAAGCAGTTGCAACTGACATATATTGTTTATATACAAAATGGTACAGTCACTTGGAGAAATATCTCACAGAAATTCCATTCCTAGGTATTTAAACAAGAAAGATAAGGATATTCATAAAAAGATTTGTACAATAATGTTCATGGAAGCTTTATTCATAATAGCCTCAAACTGTAAACAGCCTAGGTGTCCTTTGATAGAAGACTAAATAAACAGACTATGGTATAATAATAATAGGATGAAATACTATTCAACAATAAAAAGGGAAAATGTACTAATATACAAATGACATGAACAGTTCTCAAAATAATTATGCTGAGTAGAAGAAGCCTTAAAGGAAAAAGTGTATACTCTTTGACTCCATCTATAAGAACTTATAAACAGGCAAAATTAAACTATTCTGGAAAAAATATCAGAAGAGTGGTCGCCTTTTGGATTGGGGAATGACTGGGATAAAGCATGCTGGTGATGCCAGTGTTCTGTACCTTGATCACAGTTTTGTTACACAGGTCTGTTTGCATTTGTCAAAACTTTGTTAAAAAACACTTAAGATTTGTGCATTTGTATGTGTTTTTTCTATCAAAAGAAAAAAAATTAAGAGCAAAATAATGAATTCTAGTTATACATGTGCCAAAGTATTTGGGGAGAAATGTACTGATGTCTGAAATTTACTTTGAATTATATCAAAAAATAAGATGAATTGATGGATAGATAGAGGGATAAAGAGATGGATAAATATGTAGTAAAATAGGTATAAAACATTTTAATGACAAAATTTAATGGTAGATATATGAATGTTTACTATAAAATTCTTTCAACTTTATTGATGTTTGAAATTTTTTATAAAAATTATTGAAAAAATTAAAACTTTCTGATGCTTTTCATCTTCTGGAAAAGAGGAGATTATAATTTCTTCCTAAAGGATTTTCCTGAGATAAAATGAGACCATGACATCTCAGGCATATCTTTTGCAACTACTTTTTCCCATGCTGTGGATTACCTATCCATTTTCTCAGTGGTGTCCTTCAACAAACAGAGGTTTTAAATTTTGATGTAGTTTAACAATTTTTCCTTTTATAATGAATGTATGTGTTGCCCAACACAAAGTTGACCTACAATGTGTATTGTTTCTTTTATACTTTACTTCACCTATATTCCCCTTCAGATTCACAGGAAGCTCCTTTCTGAGAAGGCTAGAATCTACTCAGGTTTCCCCACCTAACTTTCACTCATCATCCCTCCTGTACAGAGTTGGCAGTCACTTGCTCAGAGTTTCTTTTGAAGGGTGTCCTTGACCTGCCCTAGGAACAGGTTTTCCTCTCCCTCTTTCCCCTCACAACACACAGAGCTAATCAGAAGTAGATCCATGGTGGACATTCAGCCTTTTGTAGCCTCCTGCAACTTTTCCCTGAAAAGAAAAGAGTAGGCAAAAAGAAAGAGGGCCAAAGAATGTAGCAGGCTGGATGTCAAATTAGGGACCATCACGAATAGTGGGGAGCCAGAGTCAACTGCTACGCAAAGTCAAGGAGAATTAGGACAGAGAAAAATGCCTTTGACTTGTGAGAACTGTGAATATTGACCTCAGAAACATCATTTTCAGGAAAGTGGTTGGAACATCCAAGGATTGGCCTTATTTCTATTCTGGGCTTATCAGTAGCTCAACTTCAACAAACTTTCCAGCTACCGTTGCCCCAACACGAAGGTCCTACCTATTTTACTTGAGTTTCTCACATTCTTACGCAGAAAACTGTTACCTCTCCATGTTCCTTATCTTCCTAAGCACAGGCAGTCACAGGCCTACAAGGGCACCGTGAACACAAATTATTCCAAACACACCACACCCTCACTGTCAGAAACCCCGACTGTGTTGGTTGGTCCTGGAAGTCACCCTATTGCTGTTTTCATTTTTTGGGTATGCATATTTTGTCCTTTGCAAGGAGTGAGCTCCAACAGCTTCACTAACTTACTGAGTCTTATCTCTCTTACCTGATGTCCTTGAATGCTTCATTCTCAAGGCAAAATAAATCCCTTGGAGCCAATGAAAAGGCTTTTGGAAATACAGAAATTAACTGAGGGATCTTGGACTGTGCTTCCCATAAGATAACCTCTTTTGAGGTAAAAAAATTATGTTCTGGTTCTGAAGGTAAATTTATGAGGCAACTGGCACTGGAGACTGGGTACTTCCTTCCTAAATGACTGGCTTTTAAGGGACCCTCTCTTGTTTTCTTATGCACGAGGAGTCTCGTACTATGTGAAACAAATTCAATTGAAACTAGAGCTCGCTAAGTGAATTATGTTTACATTCAATGAGCAATTTTCAGTGCTCAAGACTATGATGGGTTGTGTGGAGCACATAAAAGGAAAATGTCACATGGTCTTTGCCTCAAGAGTTATATATATCAAATAACTAAAGAACAATTTAGGGGATTCCCTGGTGGCATAGTGGTTGAGAGTCCACCTGCCAATGCAGGGGACATGGGTTGGTGCCCTGGTCCGGGAAGATCCCACATGCCGCGGAGCGGCTGGGCCCGTGAGCCATGGCCACTGAGCCTGTGCGTCCGGAGCCTGTGCTCTGCAGCAGGAGAGGCCACAAGAGTGGGAGGCTCGCATACCAAAAAGAAAAAAAAAAAAAAAAAGAACAATTTGAAACAAAATAACCAAGCATCACTGGCTACTGCAGGTCTAGAAGGAAAGGGATTAAGGGAGCTGGAGTATGTTTCTTCAGTTCTTCTACAAGATTCCTAGACAAGGAGGAAGAAGACCCCTTTAAGAATGTGTAGGGATTATGAAAGGTCACCTGAACACTCAGGAAATGAAACATAAGAGATTTAGGACATATCTAGACCCAGCACATAATTTTTTTCCAAAGCAAAAGACTTTAACTCTTTGTAGTAGCTGTTCTTGGAAGAAAGGGGTTTCTTTAAATAAATCAGTGATAGACTCAGTGGGTAACCTTAGGATATTTCATAAGCTACAGCACATGGGGGAGCATTCTGAACAGACTTGTACAAGAAAGATGACAGAAGTTGGCATTAAACTTCATTTTTAGTATGTGCTTACATGATGAAAAGACTATCCTTAGAATAAGTTGTAGAAGTGGCTTACCACTGAGAATCTTCTTATGGAAAGGTGTTTCAGGTAGAGTACATGTCTCACATCACAAGAAGAGTAAAGGATATAGTTGAATTCATTGTCAATACAGTGAATGAGTTGAGCATGAAATGAGGCTATAATGGCTGACCCTCAATGAATCTCCTTGGTACAATGAGTAAGATGTGCCCACTGGCCACAGAACACCTAGACAATAGATTTTAAAAAAAATTAGTTTTGACCAAAACCTAACAATTCATTGGGGCAGTAAAGCTCCATAACTTGCACACAGAAATCAAATGAGAGTTAAAACCCAATGAGAATCATATTCTTCAGATTCACACTGACTGCTACATTCTCTCTTTATTACCTTATTTTAGTTATTATTCTTCAGGAGACTTCACGCCTCATAACATTCTTTGAATAAGAAACACAATTTTCCATATTTGCAAATGTATTTTTGTCATAAAATTCATTTGATATATTTTTATTATTACTGGAGGCATTAACATCAGGCATCATCTCTGCCCTTACTTTTTTGCACCAACACTTTCTCTTTCAGCCTATTAAAATCCCAGTTCTCAGAGCACCATTCTTCAATAATGTTTCATCACATTGTCAATTGTACTTTTTCATTGCTGAAATTACCACTCAATTAATATGCTCAAAACCACTGTCTTAGCCTTCCCCTATGGCTGTTTAATTACTCTTTTCATGTGTTTACTTCAGAGGAAGCAAAAGGTGCTAAAACATGCAAAATAGCATGAGTGACATAGTGGCCTTTAAAAAACTAATTATACTAAATTAACACACTACAAAATGAAGTTCATCCTTAACTATCAACCTTAGCTGATATCTAAGTAGTTTTTCTTCCTATTTCCCCACCTGTGCTTATTTGTAAATAGTATTTTGTGTGATGGCACCCTCTAGATGCATGGTTGACCTTTGAACAATGCCAACCCTCAAAAATTCACACATAATTTATAGTGGGCCCTACCCATCCACATTTCTTCAGTATCCGTGAATTCAGCTAACCATGAATGGTGAAGTATGATAGTATTTATTATGGAAAAAAATGTAGGTATAAGTGGACCTTCACAGTTTAAAACCATGTTGTTCAAGGGTCAACTAGGCTTGTTCACGGAGCTCTGTTATTAAGCCTTTTGCACTGAAGGACATTACATTGGTAGTTCTTTACTCAACGCTGTGATCTCTAACATCAAGAGTTAGTTTTCTCAAGCTTCGTCATGCTAGTGGAGATCAGCCCACTCAACAGAAAGGTGGTGCATTTGTTTCTGAATTGAGTTCATGGAGAAAATATCACTAACAATACTCAGTTTTGAAACGTAAGCAGAGGTGAATGTAAGTGTGCCTGTATATTTTGAGCTATAGATAAAAACCTCTTTCCATAAATACTAGGAGTCACCAGTTAGAATTTATTTTGGTTTAGCTACCTAATTTTTCTTCCTAGGAATTCCCAGCCTTCAGACTTGTTGAAGGAGCCAGCTGAAAAGTGAGAGATAAGGTTCATATGAAAGGGAGTATTTGGGAGCTTCGCTTTTCACTCTATGTCAGTGGTTTAGGTTGCATGAAAATCACTTGGAGAACTTGTTAAATCACATATTTCTGGATCCCATCCCCAGGGTTTCTGATTCAGTAGGTCCGGTGTAGGTCCTGAAAAATTGCATTTCTTATTTATTTATTTATTTATTTATGGCTGTGTTGGGTCTTCACTGCTGTGTGCAGGCTTCCTCCAGTTGCAGTGAGAGGGGGCTACTCTTCAATGTGGAGCACGGGTTCTAGGTGTGCAGGCTTCAGTAGTTGCAGCATGCAGGCTCTAGAGGACAGGCTCAGTAGTTGTGGCACACGGGCTTAGTTGCTCCACGGCATGTGGGATCTTCCCGGACCAGGGCTCGAACCCATGTCCCCTGCATTGGCAGGCAGATTCTCAACCACTGTGCCACCAGGAAGTCCAAAATTGCGCTTCTAACAAGTTTCCAGGTGATGCTGAGGCTTCTCAGACCACACCCCGAGGACAGTTGATTATCTCATCTTTTCCAATGAATAACCTGCCACCTTCCTAATCCATGGACCACGTCCTCCATTATCCTCCCCTACCAAGCATTTTATGCTCTCAGCTGTACTCCCACAGGCTATCTTCAGACCCTATTCATTTCCCTGTTGGTCCACCCAGTTCACTCATTCTCAAGAACGTTTGAAACATTATCTCCTCTGTGAAGCTTTCTCTGTGTTACTTTTCTCTGTGAGCCTCTAATAATTTTGACCTATCTCTACCTCAGCACACTTAAACATCTATCTTTCCCACTAGACTGAGCTTTTTTAAAAAATTTATTTATTTTATTTATTTATTTTTGTCTGCGTTGGGTCTTTGTTGCTGCGGGTGGGCCTTCTCTAGTTGTGGCGAGCGGGGGCTACTCTTTGTTGCAGTGCACAGGCTTCTAATTGCAGTGGCTTCTCTTTGTTGTGGAGCAGGGGCTCTAGGAGCACGGGTTTCAGTATGTGTGGCACACGGGTTCAGTAGTTGTGGCTCGCGGGCTCAGTAGTCGTGGCACATGGGCTTAGTTGCTCCGCAACATGTGAGATCTTCCCGGACCAGGGCTCGAACCCGTGTCCCCTGCATTGGCAGGTGGATTCTTAACCACTGTGCCACCAGGGAAGCTCCTAGACTGAACTTTTTGAAGACAGAAGCCTAGTCTCTCACTTTGTATTCTCAGAACATAGCCTTGAACCTAGTTACACAGCCTAGTACCTAGTACGTAGGTACTTATAATTTCATTGGCTACCAGGATGAATAAATACATTTAAGTAAGATCTGCTTTGTCCAGTTAGATGTTATCAGATAACACCAAAAAAATATTAAAAAAGTAGAAAACATGTCTGCCCCGAAGGAAAAGAAAGTGAGGAGCTATGCACCTACCCTTCAAAGATGTCCTGGGAGGAAAGGGGGAAGCTGGATTGGAGACTTGCTTTGTCTGAAACAAACTGGAGTTACATTCTGGCGCCCAAAATAACTGAAATATTCCAGAAGATGAGAGAGACTAGAACTTCTACTTGGGATCCCCAACCTGTCATCTTTTGCCCACACCAGGCTGCCTCACTCACTTGACACTGTTGTTGTTTTCCATTTATCCAAGGGGTCACAGTCAGTGCAGAGGTAGACAATATAATTCTCATCAAATTGTTCCTCTTAACGCTGTAAATCTCATTTGGTTTCTGTTAGCAATTCACTAAACTTCACTGCCTTACTTAATTGTTAGTTTGGGGTTAAAACTGCTTTACATCACATCTAGTTTCTCTGCAATCAGTAAACATCTAGGGTGTCCTTACATGTATCGTGAGAGAGAATAATAAACTACACTTCCATAGAATGAGGAGACTGGCTTGAAGTAATACTGAAATTTAGCCCTGGGAATACACTCTCATTGGGTGAGACGATAAAACACAGATGTGGTTATAATCTGAGATTATGCAGCAGCTCTGCCTAGGTGGACTCTCAGCCCTGCCACTTTCTGTGTGACTTACAGCATGTTACTTAAGCTTCTTGTGTCTCAGTTTCTTAATCAATAAAGTGGGGATAATAATAGTACCTATTTCATACAGTTGTTATGAGCATTAAATGATGTCATATTTGTAAAGTACCTAAAAGGCTATCTGGCATTTAGTGATCACTACATAAGAGTGTGTTAAATACAACCTGTATGTATAAAATAAACCCCCAAAGCCAGGAAGTGTGGAGGAGGCCTAGGGCATGAATATCCAGGTTAAACTATTTGCTTGCTTGTTTTATTTTGTTTTTAACTCCAATCTGGGCTTTACTTATTATGGTCCTGTAGTTGATTGACAGTTTTTTTAAAGAATAATATTTATAACACTAAAATGTTAATTTCTTGCTTAAGTTAATGAATTGCCACATACCCTTAATAATGAATGACACCAACTATCTCTTTACTGTAATGATATAAAAAAACCAGGCCATTTTCCACATCAGACCAAATAATATATTGTCTACTTTTTAAATGGAGAGTGTATAAAGTTGATAATCCAAAGGATCATGTATCCATGAATAAGGTCAGTGGCCTGAAATACTGAAGTACACGGCAGTGGTAATGAGATGTAGATTTGCCAGCACGTGGATTTCTCAGGCAGTTTCATGAGCCACATCATCAGCCCTTTCTATTGTTAAATGGAATTGCAGATCACTGGCAACAAGACCCTGGATTCCAGCCAGCCCAGCAAGACTGCAGCTACACTCCCTCCAGCTCTCCTTTGCAGGGTGAGATGTTTGTGGCTGATAGATGGTAGCAGGATACTGAGGTAGGAGCTGCATTAGGTGGAGCAAACGCAAACTTGGCAGGCAGATGAAATTTGCTAAGCACATACCAAACACAACATCAAGCCATGTGGCAAAACTGTGAGACACTGGGAAGCAGTCGAAATTGCCACCAAGATTACATGTGACAGAGACTGCAGGGCATCAGGAGCATACGAGACGAGACGAGATAACCACAGACCACACAAGGCAACAGGCTGAAGTGAAAGCTTCTGCTGACCATACATCTTCCTGGGGCTCTTGTCTACCTGGGAGCAGCAACGGGGTCAGTAGTTTTGAATAGGCTTATATGACAATAATCAGTGTAATACAAGATGAGCAAACATGATGTTGCGTTGAGTTCCTGTTTGTAGTTTTCAAGTGACAGTTTTCTGTTTGCTGTTTTAATGAAATTAATTTAATAAAATGAAACCAATGCACTGCCATTTTTTGCATCTTATTAATTTCCTTATATTCAAAGAGTAAATGCCTTCTAACAATTGTATTTTCGTGAGGAATAAATGAAGTAATGTGAGTGAAAAAAGGTGTCATGATATTAGACACACAGTGGGTGCTTCACTTGTGATACCCTTCTTAATTCCTGATAATCTCTCTTGTTCTGAAATCATCTACCTCTGAAGTTAACGTTGCTCCTCTAGCATTCTTTTTTTTCCCATTTCCCCTTTGGTAACCGTAAGTTTGTTTCCTATGTCTGTGAGTCTGTTTCTGTTTTGTAAATAAGTTCATTTGTATCATATTTTGGTTTCCACATATAAGTAATATCATACGGTATTTGTCTTTGGCTTACTTCATTTAGCATGATAATCTCTTGGTCCATCAATGTTACTGCAAATGACATTATTTCATTCGTTTTTATGGATGAGTAATATTCCATTGTATATATGTACCACATCTTCATCCATTCCTCTGTCAATGGACATTTAGGTTGCTTCATGTCTTGGCTATTGTAAACAGTGCTGCTATGAACAATGGGGTACATGCATTTTTTTGAATTAGAGTTTTCTCTGGATATATGCCCAGGAGTGACATTGCTTGATCATATGGCAAGTCTGTATTTAGATATTTAAAGAACCTTCATACTGTTTTCCATAGTGGCTGCACCAATTTACATTCCCACCGACAGTGCAAGAGGGTTCCCTTTTCTCTACACGCTCTCCAGCATTTGTTATTTGTAGACCTTTTAATGATGGCCATTCTGACCAGTGTGAAGTGGTACCTCATTGTAGTTTTGATTTGCATTTTTCTAATAATTAGCGATGTGGAGCATCTCTTCATGTGCCTGTTGGCTATCTGTATGCCTTCTTTGGAGAAATGTTCATTTAGGTCTTCTATGCATTCTTTGGATTAGGGTTAGCATGGCACATCTTTCTCCATCCCTTACTTTTTTTTTTTGCAGTACGCGGGCCTCTCACTGTTGTGGCCTCTCCCATTGCGGAGCACAGGCTCCGGACGTGCAGGCTCAGCGGCCATGGCTCACGGGCCCAGCCGCTCCACGGCATGTGGGATCCTCCCAGACTGGGGCACAAACCCGTGTCCCCTGCATCAGCAGGCGGACTCTCAACCACTGTGCCACCAGGGAAGCCCCATCCCTTAACTTTTGACCTGTCTTTATATTTAAAGTAGGTTTCTTATAGATACATATATTAGAGTCTTGTTTTCTTATCCACCCTCAGAATCTGCATTTTAATTGGTCTGTTTAGACTATTCATAACTGAAGTAACTATTGATATTGTTGGACTAATATCTAGTTTGTAACTCTTTTCTATTTGTTACACTTGTTCTTTGCATCTATCTGCCCACCCTCCCTTTTTATGCCTTCCCTGGTTCCAAACAGCATTTTATATGATTCTATTTTATTTCCTCTTTCAGTGTATCAATTTTACTTATTTTTTAATTTATTGGCTGCATTAGAGTTTACAGTACACTTTTTAAACAAATCTAAGTCTACCTTCAAACAATATCATGCCACTTCTCATGTAGTACAGTGATTTATAACAGAGAATCCTCCATTCCTTCTTCTCATCTCTTGTGATATTGTTAACAGACATTTTACTTATCTATACACTATAATCACCCAATACATTGTTACTATTATTGCTTTAAACAGTTACATTTTAATTCAATTAAGAATAGGAAAAATAAAAAAAAATTTACTTTGCCTTCATTTATTTCTTCTCTGATGATTTTTTTCTTCATGTAGATCCAAATATCTGGTGTATAGTATTTTCCTTCTGCCCAAAGAACTTCTTTTAACATTTTTAATAAAGTAAGTCTGTTGAAAATAAACTTCTTCAGTTTTTGTTTGTCTACAAAAGTCTTTAGTTCTCTTTCACTTTTGAAAAATAATTCTGCTGAATATATAATTCTAGGTTGGTGGGGTTTTTCCTTTTTTTTCAACACTTGAAATATTTAATTCCACCCTCTTCCTGCTTGCATGGTTTCTGATGACAAGCCCCATGTAATTTTGTCCTTATTCCTCTATAGGTAAGTTTTATCTGGCGTTTTTAAGATTTTCCCTTTGTCTTTGATTTTCTGTAGTTTGAATATGATATGCCTAACTGTAGGGGTATTTTGGGTTTTTTGGTTTTGTTCATTTGTTTTTTATTTTTAATTTTTGGTATTTATCCTGCATGATGTTCTCTAAATTTCCAGGATGTGTAGTTTGGTGTCTGTCACTAATTTTATAAAGTTCCTGAACATTATTACTTCTTCTGCTCCATTCTCTCTTTCTTTCCCTTCTGGTATTCCAATTACATATATATTACCCCTTTAGAAATCTCCCCTCAGTTCTTGGAAATTCCAATCTGCCTTATTAATTCTTTTCTTCAAGAGAATTTGCATTTTAGTTTGGGAAGTTTCTGTTTACCTGTCTTCAAGCTCATTGATTATTTCCTCAGCTGTGTCAAGTCTAGTAATGAGGCCATCAAGGGCAGTCTTCACTTCTCCTACAATATCTTTGATTTCTAGCATTTCCTTTTTATTTTTTCTTAGAAGTTTCATTTTTCTGCTTCTAAAGAGTTTTAACCAATATTCCCTTTTTAAAATTCCAATTTTATCCTCACTTCTAGAGATATCTAATTTGGTCATTTCCTGAGCCTTTGTGGATTCTGTAATTTAAATTGGGTTGATTTTGGTTTAGGATTTAGTTTCCTTGGTAGTATTTAATCATTTATAATTTGTTCATCTGCTTTCCAAATTCCAAAATTTTATTATTTTCCTTCTACCACCCTTTCTCTCCTCCACACCCCTACCCCATCATGGATATAGCATTTTAAAATATCCTTTACTGTTATTTTATTATGCTTTCAGGAGGAAGAATAGGTAAATATATGTTTATTCTGTCATCTTTGACTAGAGGTCAATTCTTCTTGAGGTCAGCAGTCACAGTATAGTGTATGATTAAGAGCACATGCCTTGAAATGAGACATACCTTACATGGAGATTCAACTTGGCCACAAACTACCCACATACTTCTGGACACAGTACTGAGCCTCACTCTCCTTCTCTATACAATGAGGTTAATAAGAATATCTAATTTAAAGAGTGGTTATAAGGATTAAGTAAAACAGTGAATATATTATCCAGTGCCACAAAAGTGTATACTATTATTAAGAATAATCATAGCCAACACCCATTATATATTTATCATGACCTATACAACGGTCTATGAATTTATGTATATTAACTCATGATTATGATTTTTGAAATTGATGTACAGAACCACATTCCCTTATCCTCAATTTCATAATTCAAAGGTATAAAAATCAAACTTTTAAAATTCATTTGACAGCAAAACTTGACCTGACCTGAATTTATTTCAGGGCAAAACTTGACCTGAACTTATGTTAAGTTTCAGTTCATGCCATATAGTGTGAATATTCATATGTTTTGTTGCAGAAAAAATAATACAACTGTGATAAATAGTGTAGCACACTCTCCTTAATGGTGTTTCTTATGCACTGTATTACTTCCAAAAATCTGAAAAAAAATGGAATTCTGAAATACATCTGGCTCCAAAAGGACTGTCACCCTGTGTAAGTGTTTTATAATCTTCCTCCCTGAACCTTACATGCTAGCCATTTTTTTGCATATTAGGGTAATAAGTAGAGCTGTGGAGCTCAAGATGAGAACAGAAGTAGATACATTAGGAAGAAGAAAAACTAAACAAATACAAAGTTTGAGAAGAAGGTGTGAGAAAGAAGGGTTGGAATTGTTGAAAGAGTCCAAGAAGATACATTTTGGAGGGAGTAGTTGCCAGGATGAATAGGACTTTGGGTAGACAGCTGGGTAAATGGCATTTTTCAGAATTCCTGCTGGGTGCTATACTATGATACAATTTCAGTATAGGCTTATATTGCTTCAAAGGCTTGGTGAAGTTCAATTTCTGTTTTAGTTTTTCTCTATTTTTTTAAAATGGAATTGGACCTAACTTAGCCAAGTTTTATTTATAAGTTTTATAAAACTTATTTATAAGTTTTATTTGGCTTACCCTTTTCGCTATATTCTTTTTGAACACCTCCTAAGACAATCAGTCTCTCACACACAACTGCTACTTAATAAACATCTTTGAATTGAATTATAATGATCCTTATAGCATGAATACATTGTGGAAATATTTAGTATAAAAGCAGTACACAATATAGAAAGAGGGTAAGATTAGGAACAGAGGTTTTGTGAGTTTGCTCCAAGTTCTGCCTTTGTTGTTAATAAACTGTATAATAGAGGGGGTTTTGTTTGCTTATTGGATCTCAAGGGCAGAGAATTGGGTTAACCATTCCTAACATTTCATGGCACATGGTCATGACAAGTATCCTAAAACTATTTATTTATTTATTTCCCCTTTTATTACTGACCACTTCTTTTATCTAATCTTCCCCCACCTCAGACTCTATTATGCTTGTTATGTGTCTTCAGTTATGCTTGTAAAATATGTAGTAGTATTTTATGTTTATATATTCCTTATTTATATGAGTAGTGTTTGTGATATAGTCTACATTTTAGTTGTGTTTTTTTCTTTTTTTCCCCTACTTATCATTTTTAAAATCAGCCATATGGCTGTATGTACATGTTGGGTTATTAAGATTTTAAAAAATCATCTACATTAATTTTTCTTTTCATCTAAAACTATTTATTGGTATCAAATATGTTCAAGGCACAATAATGGGCATAGTGTTTGGCCTCTGCGAATAGAAGATTAAATAAATGACTATATGTGAAATTTTTTTTTCATTTTTTTACTAATTTAAATGTCTAGTAAAAGGCTTAAAACTACTGATAAAATGGCCTCCTTTCCCTCTTATATGGAGATATTTCCCACAAAATACAAGTTGGTGTCTCTTTGTGACTTTTTAAATATAGGAGTTTTGCATAACTAAGTTCTGCTATGTAGCCAGTGTCACAGAGCAGTCTTATAAATGCTCCTCTGCAGCAATAACTTTTTCTCCAGAAAAACATATCCAGTTTATACTCCTATCAACAGAACACAAGTGTTCCCAGCTTCCCACATCCTCAGCAATCCTGATAGTTATTCTTTTCTAGTTTTTGTCAATTGAATTGATATAAAATGCCATCTCGTTGTTTTAATTTGCATTTTTCCCTCCTTACTAATGAGTTTAAACATTGTATTATATGCTTATTATCCATTTGGGCTTCCCTTTCTTCATCTTTCCTTTCCTAAATATTTTGCCTATTTTCTCTTGGAGTCTCTGGAATTGTTCTTGATTTGAAGGCGTTCCTAATATGTTCTAAATAACAATCCCCTTTATCAATTTTAGATGCTGAATATATCTTCTGTTAAGCTGTGATCTTCCTTTCAGTTTTGTGTATAATATTGTTCACTGAAAAGAATATCTTAATTTTCTCGTTTATGCTTTGTATTTTTGGTTTGTGCTTTTTGAGTCATGTTTAAGTCATATTTTGTAACCTTAAGTCAGAAAGATTACAGGCTAGTTACTTAAAATTCTCGGCAATGGGTGCCCTCATTTGGAAAATCTAAGTTTGGCCTATGTGTTTGTTAATCAGTTGTTCAAAACTGGATTTCTAGAAAAATCTACATAATATTATGATTAGTCAGAACTGGGAATGTAGTTAAATAAAATAATGTGTGTAAAGTATCTCTAATTCTTGGCCCACAGGGGGCATATACTAAACAGCAGTTATTATTATTACTATTAGAAGAGATTATTAGCCAGAAAGAGTTGAAGAAAGAGCCATCTGGGCTCATGAAAAATGACGGGTGTGATTTAGAGGTAGGCATTTAATCTTTATTTGTTTATCTTTGCAACTAAATGCTGACAAAATGGAATGTGTTTATTTTCTCTTTTAAAGATTTCTATGTGAAAGATGTCACAAACTCCAAATGGCATCACTACAGAGCCAACTATTTAACTACAGCTAGACTGACAGTACGGTAGTGACTTTATATTGTCAATAAGCAGATAAAAGGATTCAAGGAGTCTTTGGTGTTTATGAAAGACTTAATTCATGGTGCCCTTTGGTGGGGAATCTGACTTTTACCAGCCTTTTCAATGCTTCTGATAGAAGACTTAAGAATCTTTCATGACTCTGAATGATGACTTTTAAAAAATATTACTTTATTTAATTTTTTGCCAGAAATGCCCTGGGGAACTCTATGGAGGGTCACATACAAATGACTGTCTTGTGTACATGGAGAAAAATTTTCTTAGTGGGATATAGAAAGTGTAACTCTGCGATGTCATATATGAGTCATAAACCTAAAGTATCCCCAATCCTAGCCTCTTTCCCATTCCTCAAAATATAATTGATTCTACCCAGAAGATAACCTGTTTTTCTGAAGAAAGACATGGTAGCCCTGTGGTCCTCATTGCATGTATTACTCATTTAGCAGGCTAACATTTACTGACAGGAATCATGGGACTTCTCTCTTTCTATTCCCCTAAATAACTAACACACCAAGCCTTATACCCAGCAGATACTCAAAAACTATTTTCTGATTTATGGATAATCTATGTGTTACTGTGGAAGTTTAACTATGGTCAAGTCCATGTTATTATTATAGGGCTACAAGGAACACCAGGGAGCTATGAACTTCTGGATGTAGTAGAAAAAGCTCCGGTGCTCTGGATTTTTGCAATGAACACTAGTTTTATCTTCTGTCTACACTAGTATCTGTATATACTCATCCACAACTTGTGATGTTACAGGTGTGTTTTATTTCCTAAGTGTCTACATGTGATGAGTGGTATACAAGGAGTGAGGGGATGCACTGAACAAAACCCCCTGAAATGCTAATTGGCAGTCGACCCTTCCCATTTTCCAGATCAGTCTGCCCTTCACATAAAATCCGCAGCTGCTGACTGCAGGGCCTGTCACTGTTACCAATTCTGCCTCTTCATCACAAAGCATGACTTTTTTGCTCAAACTTACCCAGATTCGAATTGTTCCATTGAAGTGGTCTGGCTGCTGCTGTTATTTCCCAGCTATTAACATAGGCATTACAGAGCTCCAGCCACTCGAAGACTGCAGTCATCCTGGACGGCAGCCACTTGAGGGAGATCTCAGACAGATGGCTGTTTGCAGAGAATTTAACAGCAGTGCCTCTCCACACTGCAATGATGGATTTCCACCTCAAAGGAAGTAATGGGTATTAATTCCCTTGAGATTTCACGATACTCATTCTATGCCTTTCTACCCATATCACATTCCTCACCCTTGCAAACAGGAGGCAGATGGCAGCATTTCGGATGCCTGTGAAGAGGGAGCACCTGTGATTATCAAAAAGCCTTGTACGTAACCTGGGAGAAGGAACCCGTCTCCAAAGAGAACCCCAGCTCCTGCAGATACCAAGACTGGGACCCTAGAATCATATATCTTTGCAGTTTTTTCATCGGTAAAATGGGGATGATGCCTCTCTTACTTCTTCTTTTTTTATTTTATTTTTTTTTTTTGCCTTTTCCTTTTTATCTCTCAATGACTCCCCCTTCCAGTAATTTATGGTAGTAAATTTTCCAGTCGTATTTAAAATATCATTTTAGAGTTTTTCATTTTTAAGTAAACCATATGCAGAGAAAAGTGCTCAAATCTTAAGTTTAGAGCTTAATGAACATTCACAAGGTGAACAAATCTGTGTAACTGACACCCAGATCTAAAAGAAACCATTACCAGCACTTTCAAAAGACCCCTTTTGTCCCCTTCAAGGTCCTGTAAGGTTTTTTTTTTGTTTGTTTGTTTGTTTTTTAAGGTCCTGTAAGGTTTTGAAGAGCAAGCCAGTTGTACCCAGAAGATTTAAAGAATCTTGAGAAACTTTGTATCGGGGACAAATGATACATTGTACATCAAATGAATGGTCTTTAGAAGAAGAAATCTAGAACCATGATTTCTCCAACTTCCGTCTAACTCTGCCTCAGTACTCAGGGACAGCAATGTTTCAACAATTCACCCCAGGACTTTCACTCCAGAGATTTCTTTCCTGACTTTCTGGAAGAAATATTCAGTAAACTAGATTCTTTAAAATCTAGTTTAAAAAGTTACTCACTCTCTTGCATCTTCCTACAAGCTAGTCCATAAATGGTGTCTTCTCAATGGGGAATTCATGCTTCAAGAGGCAAGATAACCCACCACCAGCCATAACTGTTGGCCTAATGATACTTATTAGACATGGATTCTGTTGTGACACAGTTAGATAACTCAGAAAAAATTTAAAAATCTCTAACTATTAGGATTTATTTATAAAGACAACCCTAAGATTTTTATGTTATGTAAACTTGTATTGGTACAACCCTAATTATTCAGTTCAACTTGGGGTATAGTCAATGAGACTGACTGAAAATTTTAAATTTTAATTATTACTATACTACATACGTAATTACCAGTTTGTTGTCAAGTGAAGGTACTTCAGAAGATAAGTTTGAATGTTCTAAAATTAGCATAGAAATTGTTTACAGGTATATGCAGATTTAAGGTGCTTCAAAAATTAGTTATTAACTTAATAACCATGCTTATATTATTAAGTTTCTCTGTAAAAAAACATTGTCCTCTTTATGAGGATAACGATACATAACTTTACAATATATTTCCTATCTGACTTATCATAAATTATATATTGTTTGAGTCTGACTTAAGGAAGATTTATTATTTAATTGGTCTTAAGATAATAGAAATATGAAAACTGTATGTCATTAGAAGAGAAAGAAGAGAAGGCAAAAAATTTGGAAATAAATACTAGACATATTTTAATAAAGGGTTCTCAAGATATGAACTCATACAAGTATATGAAAATAATGTGTTGAAAATCATACAAGCCCCCAATCTCTTTGTTTGTGTACTTACAGCTTTTGAAAATTAAATGCTCATGTATTCCTTTTCACCTTGTAATTCTAGGATTTTCTAGATTGTTTTATGTCATGGTAACAAACATACGTTAAATTTCAACTCAGCCTCAGAGCAAAAGGCTATGTAAAGCAAATGGAATAAACAAAGAGAGCTGCTTCACTGGGTTTGAAGAGAGACCCCAGGGCTGCCCATCTGATGCCAGGGAATGCTAGACATTAAAAGGTTTATTCTAAGCAGAAATCAAGCAGGCATGCACCAAGAAATCTAGAGACATCAGAAGTTTGCCAAAGGTGGCAGAGATCTCCACCACCTACTGGCCATCTGTAGAACACCAAGCAACAGAGCCTAGAGAGGGAAAGGCAGCATCATGGAACCCTCCCTTTGGACTTGCGCCCACCCCCGTAACCCAGGTCAAGGTTCTCACTCCCATGTCCGCCTGTAGGCATTGCTCTTGGAAGAAAATGTTCAAGGGCCCCTCTAAAGAAACTGGAGATTGCCTTTTCCAGAAACTCCTTCACCTGGACACTGTTGTTTGCAAGTGACTGAAACCCAACTCAAACTATCTCATGCAAAAAAAAGAATGTATTATTTCATGTAACTAAAATCAAGAGAAGAGCTGGACTTAGAGATAACAAACAAGAAATGTGATGACCTCTGGGTCTCTCTCTCTCTCTCTCCCCCGTTTCTCTCTCATCACTTTTCTCTGACTCTGTGCATAAAGATCTATTCTCTCAAATCTGTTTTCTCCACACACTTAGAATCATGGCATCTGGCAGTTCCCAGGTGTGCATCTTCACCTGAATGCTGAGAGGAACTGCCTTACTTCTTACTTCTGTTAGTTTCTATTACCTGGCTTCCGATATGACTGTGTTTCACAGAATAGTAAAATTAAAATAAAAAAAAATATATATATGGGAAACCAAAACAGAATTTCCATCTAAGTGTTTTCCCCAGAAGAGATATAAAAAACAAAACAAGGGCTTCCTTGGTGGCGCAGTGGTTGAGAGTCCGTCTGCCGATGCAGGGGATGCGGGTTCGTGCCCCGGTCCGGGAAGATCCCACATGCCGCGGAACGGCTGGGCCCGTGAGCCATGGCAGCTGAGCCTGCGCGTCCGGAGCCTGTGCTCCGCAATGGGAGGGGCCGCAACAGTGAGAGGCCCGCATAACGCAAAAAAAAAACAAAAACAAAACAAAACAAACTTTCTTCTACTAACACTCACTTCATTAAACAAAGGGGTATTTTTAACTCAAAGAAGAGAGAGTTTTATAATCTCAAAATAAAGGGCAGTTCTTTAAATTGAATATATTTAACCTTAGGAAAGTGTTACTACTTTATTTTTTCCATTTCACCCATGAATGTCTTATCACTGACCAGCACCAGTCCTTGTAAATCATCGTTCAGTGATACCAAGCGATATGAGAAAAATATTGTGGGGACGTGCAAGCAGTATGAATATATTTCTCTCTCCATACAATCTTGTTTTAAGTTTATCTTCACACTGACGACCTTTCTCAACCCATTAGTTTACCAGATACCAGAGCCAAGACAGGCTCGTCGAAAGGAAGAAATCAAGGGGAAAAAGCAAGCAAGAAAAAACAATTAGGTAAAGAGATAAACTCAGTGGTGAAAATCATTTGTGGGAAAGGTGTGAAGCTTGAAGGGAATTAGAATATGACACCTGGAAGTAAGCCACTTTGACATTAGATTTATTTGAGCTGAAGGCATTTGAGTTCCTAAAATCACCTTCTGCCTAAAAGCAGAGCCTCCCAAAGAACTCAGTTGTCATAAATTCCCTCCCCTGAAGCAGGTCATAGAAACAGCAGGTGCTGGGAGGCCTCTCTGACCTCCCTTGTCTCCCCCGAAGCAGGTCAGAAGCCCCTCCCAGGAGAGGTGCCCTCCCTGTACCGTCAGGAAAGGAGCATCCTATCTGCAAAGACAGAGGCACACCTGAGGCGTCCAAACAAACAGGCCTTTTTGCTCTTCCCCCAATTTACCTTCCTTAGAGCACACCCTTTGTCCTATCATGGTTTTCCATGATTCTCCACTCTTCATCAATCTAGGATAAAAATGCTCAGGCTTAACTCTTTCTTTGGGTCTTCGTTTTCTTAAGAGGGCTCCCATGTCTCATAAAACTTATGGTAAGTGAATGTGCATGCTTTTCTGTTGTTAATCTGTGTTTGTCAGTTTAATTTTCAGGCCCAGTCAGAGACCCTAAGAGGAAAAGGTTTTCCTCCTCTTACAAGCATCTCATCACTTTCTGGACTATGTACTTTTAAATCCTTTCCTCTCTTTGAATCTGCTACACAATATAAAAACACAACCCACACCCCTAAATCCTTACTTTTAGCACCAAATAAAGGACACAAAATTACTTCTGAATTCCAAATAGTCATGTAAGAACATGCATGCTAATTTGCCGGTATTGTTTTCTAATTGCATTTTACCCATCCCTCCCATATATTCATAAGCATAATTCAGTCTTTAAACTGAAAGTTCTCCAGTGCTAAAGAGCATAACCCAAACTGCTACACTGAAATACGTTGTCAGTCAACTACAAGCCAAGCTTTCAAATTAGTGGATGACTCAGATATAATATAAAATTAATCCTTTACAAATTTATACAGGCTTCCTCAGACTGTTAGTGTAATAGATTTCCTTATGAAAGCACATTTAATTACACCTTTTAGGGAGAGTAGTACATCAAGACCTAGACATCAATGTTTAAAAGATTAGGTAAAATTGCATTCTAATGAGAAAAAAAAATTAAAAAGTAAAAACTAAAACAGTACCAAAATTATCGACATAATTTTCAGTCTTCAAAAAGAGCTGATACAAATCCCATCAATCTCTTCGTGTCATTTTTGGCAGGAAAAACAAATCTGTCCTTCCAAGGAAAGACAGCTTTTGCTCAAAGCTCAAGTGAAAATTTTTCTCTTTGACAAAAAAAAAAAAAAAAAATCACATCATATTCATTTCACTTCCTCAAGCATTTATTACAGAGAGAATCAATTAACAGTAAAGTTAATTACTAACTATAAAATTGCTAATTGAGACAAATTACACATGATGGCTTTGCAATTTGGGTAAATGACAGGTTCAGATGGATGTGAGACCTACAACTTATGTTATCCAAGATATTTGTCTTTTTAACAAAAATTTCAAAAAGACACATGCGTTAAAATATAAGAGCAGCAGATGCTACCGTAAGGCAATGTATTAGAGCACAAAATTCAGTAACAGGATGTCTCCAGCCTAGAGGCTTTATTACTTCAGGTTTTAGAAGCAGGCTACTGAACGTTGTTAAACTCATGATGCAATCTTGTGACACAGACTTTGAGGGCTGAGTAACAGTAAGAGTCAAGGAATACTGTTTGAATGGTTTCTATCATGCTTGCTATTTACATATTATTATTCTAATAATAGGCAATCACTTGTTCTAGTGCATACCTATGCAAACATTTTAAAGTGTTCAAACCAAATGCTAAAAGAAAATAAAGCTCTTTGGATTTTTTTTTTTCCTTTGTGGAAACTTCTCCCTTTCTCCTAGTATGAAGTGATACATATCCAGAGCAGAAAACCTAAATGAGTAAGACGAAAAACAAAACTCACTGATAAGTCAGTCTATCATCCAGAGATACTCATATGAAGATGTTGGTGCCTTTCTATGTACCTATCTTTAGCTATATTTTCATGCTTGAAAGTGTTCCCTTGCAACAAAATAGCATCCTACTGTACATATAATTTTATAATCTACTTGCATAATATATAGATATATTTGGGAACACATTTCCTTGCCTAAATTCAACTATGTATATATATATATATATATATATATATATATACACATATATTTTTTACTAGTGATAGTATTTGGTATTGTAGAATAAGTGGTTTAACTATTACTCCATTTCTGTGACATTTGGAAGTTTCCATTTTTGATACAAAGACACTGCTGTGGTGATCATCCTTTTGGTTAATATTTGTTTAGGGCTTTTTTCAGGTTTTCTTTCTTATATTTTAAAATAAATATATATGCATTGTTATTGGTTTGTTCCGATTTTTTTTAAATATGGTATTAAAGTTACACACACAAATAAACACACACACAATCCACATTGTATGGGATCTAATTTATACACAGGAGTATTTGGCTACTTTAATCAAAGGTAATACTCAGTCTTGTACTTTCTAACCTACAAACGAGGTTGCAGAGGCAAAGGAAAAGTAGGGAAACCAATCAACATACTTGACTGTTTCACAGTCTTGAAAGGAGAACCTTGTGTATAATGTTCTCTAAAGACAATTTAAATTTTGTCTGAAGTATATGTCTAAACGTATCTGTGGAATCTCACTGCTTGAGAAGTCAGGTAGAACCTTCTCAATAAATCCATTCTAAAATGACCACAAACTCTACCAATCTCTATGATTCCTCTAAAGAGACAAAATCACGTGAATGGATCTCAACTAAGAATACTTTGCCAGGTTGCCAAAGAAATGATTTATTATATACAACCCAGAGATTAAGGTATACAGATCTGCATCATAAACGTGACTTCGATTAAAATGTTGGTGAAGCATCCATACACTTCTGTACAATGAGGGACTTTAGACAAATGAAAACTAAGTCCCTTTAAAATCGAGAGCTATGTTGAGTCTATGGTTAAATATTCAAATATTTTTATATATAGCATATAATTTGATAATAGATTCTGTAAGAATATAATGTGTTGTTTCTTAACTGATGGCCATAAAATTAAGATAATGGCTTAACATAAAACTATAGCAATAAATAGAGCAAAAATGTAGTTTATAAAGATAAAAACACCACTTTGAGACACAGAGTAAAGAAGACTATGCTTTTGTTCATATGAAAATCACTTAGATATGTGAGTTTCTGGAGATTTTCTCCAGCTACTCAGTTTGTTCACCAGCCCTGTCCCTATGGACCATTTCCACTTTCACTGCCACTCAGACTTGGAAATGATCTCCTTTCTACTACTCTTCTCTCAAGAATGGTGATCACCATTTATTAAGTCTCTGCTCAGGGTTAGGTCCTGTACCAAGTGCTTTATGTGGTATCTCACTTGATTCCCATAACAAGCTTGAGAGGTAGGTTACTACTCTTATTTTATAGATGAGCAAACAGAGGGTTGTAGAGATTGAATGATTTGCTCTGGGACATAATACTTGTGAAATAAGATTCAAAATCCTACCTTGTTTGTCTAGCTCTAAAACCTCTATCTTCTATAACATGCTATCAGAGCTTAAAGGGAAGGATAAAGTATGGTCTCTTTCCTCTGGATACAATTTAATGGTGAAACACAGGTAAAGGATGAAATTCAATCACATGGGGAGACAGTAATAACGTTTAAGTATGCACCAAGTGTAACAGGTGAGGGGGAGGTGATTATTTCTTCCTAAAGTGATAACATTTTTTTTTTTTTTGCGGTACGTGGGCCTCTCACTGCCGTGCCCTCTCACATCGCGGAGCACAGGCCCCGGACGCGCAGGCTCAGTGCCGTGGCTCACGGGCCCAGCCGCTCCGCGGCATGTGGGATCCTCCCGGACCGGGGCACGAACCCGTGTCCTCTGCATCGGCAGGCGGACTCTCAACCACTGTGCTACCAGGGAGGCCCTGAGTGATAGCACTTAAATAGGGCCTTGAAGAATAAGTAGAATATCGACAGATGGCAAAAAGAGAGCGAACAATACAGATGCGCAAGCACTTGACAGAAGTGTCTTTAACTTAAGCAAAATATGGGTAAATCTGAAAACACAGGTTGTGTTGATACAGCAAAATGTTTAAGATGATATGTTAAGAAGTTTGGTGTTTCTTATATAGGACAAATAAAGGGATAAATTGGATACTTACTCATTTATATAGACCTATGTGGTTTACATATCTTAAGATATTTAGAAGCTATTTGGCAATTAAAAAAATTTTTTTTACATTTTCCATGGAACTTGGTTTGTTTTCAATTTTGAGAACCTCTTAACTATCTTGTTAACTTTTCAACACTTGTAAGATCTTTGACAAAGTTTCAGTTTACTAAAAACATGTAGCAGTATCAACCATAACCTTTAGAAAACACTACTTCTAGATGAGAATAGACAAATGGAGATTTCTCTGATGTTTTCTCTGGCATAAAGCGTGTATTTGAGGCATCACATATGCTTAGGTTCTGTCTCTTAGTCTGAAATTTTAAGGTCTATTCAATCGCCAATAATTTTAAATAATTGCTAGGTGACCTTGTAGCTAATTAGAAATTGACACCATTGTATTGACTTTGATCTTCCTGAAGATAAACTATCACTCAAGGACATAACTGCCTCAGGGTTAGTAAGATACTATTATTTTAGCATTTAAAAAAATGATTTCATCTAACTGTGTGTATATTGGTCTTAAACTCAATTGTATTGTTATTTTGAAGGCAAAAACAGCTATTTGCAAATCATACAGCACTAAAGCCTTTCAAATTCTTTATAGTAAAATATTAACAGTGTGAGGACTGCTAGGAATAAAGAACTTATTCAAGAACTCTCAAAATCCCAAGTGTCTGTTATCATTCTAAGAAAATACCCTTAACCAAGAATTGGACTCATCAAGATGCACTGTTTTGTGCAAAATCTGGAGGAGTTATTTGAAAGACTTCACCTGTCATGCGCATCACAGTTTAAAGTTATTCTCATTTCTGAATTTACTGTCCCCTCACATTTTTGCAGAAGCTGCTTTTTATTTATTTAAAGATGACAATTTTGATTCATTTATTGCAATCTGTAAATATCAATAAAGCACCTGTGTTTCCTCCTTACTATCTGATTCACTTTTTTTGCTCTAAACTTTGTGCTCTGCCTTGGTAACTTAATGTTGAAGCGTAGCAGATTGTGATACACCAAAAGGTACCACTTTGGCATACAGATTATTTTGAGTTGAAACCAGTTGAGAAGAAATAGATACAAAGAAAGTTCTCTGCTCTCCCCCATTTGCCTAAAAGCAGGACATAAATTTACAAAGGTGTCTCTCTTCCTTGCTCTACCAAAAAGGACAAAGTTTAATCCCCAGAGGCAATTTTAGATCTTATCAGTCTGGAGAAGGCACAAAAGGAATCTATATAACATATTGTACTAACTAGCCTTTACCCTTATAAGACTAAAACTGCTTTTCTTTATCATTTCTTCAAAAATTTATCGTTCTCTGTTGATGATACTATCTAAACTGAAATTCTAAGCCACCTCAGGGAGTTACTCACTTTTCCCTGGGTTCTCCCTTGTGTACATATATACTTGTTAATCAACTTTGTTTTTCTCTTGTTAATACGTCTTTTATTATAACAGCCTCAGCTAAGAACTCAGAAGGGTAAAGGGGCAATTATTTTTCTCTCCTACAGCATCATATCAAAAATCCTCAAAAGAATGAAGAGGAGGAGCTCTTGGTTGTTATATTCAAATCTAGCATCTCTACTACGTCCCTTGAAAGTGGTATGTACAATCTCAACCATATTACACAAAACATGAAGAAGAGAATGTAGTCTTATTTTCCTGGAGTTAGATCTGTAAAAGGGAGTAGACCATCTGCTGCTATCATCTTAGAGCTGAGCTATGACCAAAATTTGACCCTGGTTTCTTTGACACTATGATGGTGAGAAGAGAATTACAAATCTTCAAGTAGCTGGCTTCAAAACTGAGAAGCTTTCTCAAGGACAGCAGGAGGAACTGTAGAATTCCTCCACTGGAGGAGAAATGGTAAAGACAACATGGACTGGACAATAGGTACCCCGTAGTGTTAGTCAAGACTGATTGTTCTGTTCTGTCAGAAGCTGAGGGTAAGGACACATGCCCTTTGAGTGGGAAATGGTATTTCCTTTGAAACCAGTGAGATTTCCCAGTCATTCATACTGAGGAAAAAAAAAAAGGTCAAATTAAGGGTTAGAAAATACTGATAACAGCTAGAAAAATGGGCATCATCAAGAAAGGAGTTGGGGTAAATTCTTATTTTGCCTACCGGACAGTAGGGCAATGTGGGCTCAGCATTCCCTGAGGCTCGAGTGCAGGTACTGAAGGAAGGTGGACAGGGCCATGCTGGGGTCACTGGGCTGTGCTGACCACAAGGTCAGAAGCACAGACTGACTGCCATGGTGGGCTGAGGAAGGAGAGAAGGGAGAGAACTTGAGCAAGTTCTCTGAGCTATACTAGAAGTCTCCTTGGGGGCTCTGAAAAGCACTGAATGATGCTTTGAAGAGAAGTTCTGGCCCTACATCTATCAATTTGGCATTTAAAAGAAATGTCATTTCAAAGTTATAGGCTGGAAAGGTCTGGAAATAGTGAACACCTACTCTATACCATAAAATTGCCATTTGTTTTTCTCATATGACAAAACAAAAGTTCCAAGGGAGAAGTGATTGTTCTAGGTTTTGTTTACTCCTGTAAGCTTTGCTTAGTCCAGCGTCTGGTACAATATGAGCCTTAGTGAATATTGTTGAATATTTGTTATTTAATCTCATCCTTACAATAACTCTGAAAGGAGCTAGTAGTATCACCATTTTACAGGTGAGAAAATAAAACTTGAAGAAATTAACAGAACTGCCAGGGCCCCATGGCTTCAGAGAGAGAAGAATAGCCTAGACTTGAACCTGGGTCTCCTCATTACAATTACACAGCTACAACCATTGTGGCATAGTTATGGATCCAAGAAACATAAACTAAAACTTTGACAATAAATAGAAGCTTTAAACCCCCAAGCTAGTTTGCATTTTGTGTTTATAGCTACTGTTATGAGTTGAAACTCTGAATATATACTTTTTTTTTTCTCTTAGGGGTACACCAAGGAAATTAAAAGAAATGGGTCACATTCACTAATGTGAAGTTGGAACCATTTTCCCTCCAGCCAGTTAAAAAAAATGAAGGCATGTTACACAATACAGCAAAGCAAGGATGGCCGAAAGGAGGGAAAAAGCCAACAAACACTAAAGCCAACTTATTACTCCAATAAATGTCAGGTCAGTAATTGTGTGGGACACAGATTAATAATGAAAAGAATGGATTTGTGTCATTCTTAAAATATAAATATGAATGCTTTTGACAGACTTAATAAAAGTACATTGTCCACAGTGACTGGTAATTGATGTGAAACAGCTACCTCTACTTTATCCTGTAAATGGCAGAAGCAAAGCTTCTACTGAGGGTGCTATTCACACATAAATTTTGTTTAATGGTTTCTCGTTAATGTGTTCTATTTTTATAATGAAAGTCTAGCCAAATTATAGGAGAGATGCTCTTAACTCCTTTACTGCTATCAAATTAAGCAGTAATTGAATCAAGCAAGAAATCCCTTTTTGACCTTGAAGGCTGATTTTACCTTCTCATCCCATTATCAGATTTGAGAGAGATATGGTATTAATTTTTCTAGCCTTTTATATTTTACACAATAACCCAATGGTACTAAATAAAATGCTTCCAAATGGAAAATGCAATAAATCATCAACAAACTCATTCATTTTCATACAGAAACAAGTAATTTTGATGAAGCCCAACTTTAATTCACCAATTCAAGTTTTTCACTCAATATTTTACCTGCTATAAAACATTAACTAATAAGCAATTTGGCTGTTATGTATAATCTGTCAGAAGAATTGTGACTATTTGTAGAAAAATCAAATCAGGAAAAAATGTAGTATATGGAATAGACAATACTACATATAGATGCCTTAACAGAATTATTCCTGAAACATTTAAATAATATTTAATTCAATTGAAAAGAGTTTTATCCCTTTATATTATTATGTTGTAAATTTAAAAAATCAAATAATGTTTGAAAAACGTCAGCATTTGGGTTTAACATGTTGAAAGGACTGTCCCTTTATATAACTTCAGTGATTTTCAGGAGAACATGATTTACATGCAATTGCCAAATTACAAGATACATTAGACAGATCCATCCTCATTTTGAGGGAGAAATGGCTAATTATATTCATGCTCATTTGAACTTCAGAGACTAAATTGGCCTTAAACATCACAAAGTTTGTCTTCAGAAGTATTATATTTTGATTAAAAAAATTTTAAGTCCTTTTTGTAATCCATCTTTAAAGTTGTCATTACATGTTCCCTAGAATACCCATAAAAAGTTGAGAATGATTTAGAGGGGAAGCACCTCCCTACTGACTTCCATAAAAATGTCCAAATTCCACTACTATAGTTGCTAAGGTCCTTTGTGATCCTAACCTTCTCTAATCTCATAAGTATCCTATTCATGCATCACCTAGATCTGTGCCCTGTCTTCTCCACATGGCCACATCTCTCTGATTTTGCTCAAGCCATAAATGCCCTCTGCATATGGAACTCTTACCCATCCTTTATGCTCAGCTGAGTCATTGACTTCATGATGAAGGATTCCCATGTCCCCCTTCTGTTGTCTGTTAGACTTAATCACTCCTACTTTTCTCTATTCTCCTATGAAACACAGCTTACAAATACCATATTTTGCTTTCTACTTTTAATTTAACCTAGATATTTAGAAATCACTACTTCCACTCATTACAAGCTACATAATAAAGTTCCTGAAGAAGCAAACTATGTACACTTAGCAGTTGAGAGTGCCAACTCAGAAGTCAAAGAAACCATGATTGATTCATACCCCAACTCCACCAGTTTCTGTCAAGCAAATGTGGCAAAGTTATGTAACCTTCTAAGCTTTTTTTCTTCTACTATACAATTTTACTATCTATCTCTTACGGTTCTGTAAAGATTTAAAGAAATAATGCACCTTGAATAATGCATTTATCATGGTGTCTGACATATACTAAACACTCCAGAGCTATTAGATATTTTAGTTAATAGTTATTTAGTATCTTTCATAGTGGAACACAGAACGTAACACAGGATAGATGTTCAATACTGTTAGATTAGTGACTGAGAAGATGAATGAAATTAAGTCAATAAAAAAAGAAGAAAAGGCTATAATTTGAAAGGGTGTTTTCAATCCTTCCCAAGAAACCCTGTCTATATATCTAAGACCATGAAAGGACCCTAAGTTTCATAAAGAAATTTGCTTCCTTATTAGGTAGGTGATTATATATGAAGCTATGGCCCTGGTGCCATTGTCTTACATTAATCTGTGTTTCTTCCTAACTCTACAGAGCCCTATCTGTACAGTAGAGTGAGGATCAGTATTTTGAATACACTCAGGACATGTTCTCCTCCTCTAGTGAAGGGCATATCTGTACAAGTAAACCTGAGTGTCTGCCTGAAGAGCCAAGAGTGAATCACTTTTTTAGGAGATTAGGGCAAGGGTACAGTTGAGGAGCAAACAGAAAAGAATATGGGGAGAAAAATGTTGGGGTGAGAAGCAAGGGAAATTTAGGATTTTTCTGTACCTGCCTTAATTTTCACATATTTTCTTCAAAATCAGGCACTGATATAACCCTATTCATAAAGGGCCCCTCTCTGTGTGTGTGGGGAATATAATTCCCATCCCACTGACATCAGGCTTGGCCATGTGACATGCTTTGGCCAATGAAATGTGAGCAGTAGGGACATATGCTACATCGGAGCAGCTTTAGGAGATATTCTATGGTCCTTTCATTAATTTTTTCCCCTCCACTGACATGTGCCTGGCAGAAATGAAGAGGGAATGAAACAGAGACACAGCTAAACCAAAATTTTTATTGTTGCAAGGATGGAGATTGGGGAATTATTACCACAACATAACCCAGCAAAAGCAGACTAATACAGAACCTTTTTGGGGTTCATTCTTAGGGCAACTAAATCTTCCTACAAACCCCTGCAGTGGCTTCCCCCACACTCCCACCACACACACACACACACACACACACACACAACCCCCAAGATCAGCCAAGATTAGTCTGGGCCAGCAAAATCACTGTATTCACTCTATTCATTCTGGAGAGCTCAGTTAACAACTGCACACCTAAACAGCATCATTTTGTTTGTGCATGTTCACATGTTAACAAATATGTGTGTGTGTGTGTGTGTCTGTGTGTGTACCTATATAGAGATCTATCTATCTATATCTAAATCTAACTGCATCTCCAGATATATGTACAGTGAGAAGACCTGACTCCTGCTTTCTAGGGCTTGCAATATTGATGGGATTCCACATATGAAAACTTGGGAACATGAAAAAGTAGTTCTCGTTTCATTACATTCAGCACTGCTTTGTCCCATTTAGTGTGCTAAGTACAGAGGATGATGCAAACACATCTTATTAGATGTGGTTTCTCTTATTAAGGAGATGACTTCCTAGCTGGGGATATAAATATGCACATGGTCAGCTATAACCTATCCTAAGATATAAAGTAATATGTGCCATAAGGGAAGGTGAAACAAAGTGCTCTGGGAGGTCACAGTCAGGAAGGATTCAGGGGATGTTTCACAAAGAAGTGGTTTTTGAGAAGACTGTTGATTGATGGGAGGAGAATTGCAACATTTGAAACTAGGAGAATGGCATGATCAAAAGCACAGAACAGGAAATAAAAACTCATTTGATTAAAGCATGAGACTGTGAAGGACATGAGGTGTGTATTAGTTTGCTATAGCTGCCAAAATAAAATACAACAGAAGGTGTGGTTTAAACAACAGAAACGTATTTTCTCACAGTATGGGGGCTGGAAGTGCAAGATCAAGGTGTCAGCAGGTTTGGTTTCTCCTGAGGCCTTTTCCCTGGACTTGCAATGGCCACCTTCTCACTGTGGCCTCACATGGTCTTTCTTCTGTGCAAAGGCATCCATGGTGTCTCTCTGTGTGTCCAAATCTCCATTTCTTATAAAGCCTCTGATTCTATCAGATATGGGCCCATCCTAATGACTTCATTTTAACTTAATTACCTCTTTTAAAGTCCTATATCCAAATACAGTCACATTCTGAGATGCTGAGGGTGATGGCCTCAACATATGAATTTGGGGGAGACACAATTCAGTCCACAACAAGGTGAATAGATAAAGTAAGTTAGAGGCTGGTTGGAAACTGGAAAGAACTGAAAATGTGTAATAAAGAGCGGGACAAACAATTAGAACTGTGCTTTAGATAGATCATGCTTGTGCATGAGGTAAATAAGATAAGGAGAGAGACTGGACAGATCTTTTCAAATACAGACAACTGATGACCTGATTAAAGAGAATGCCAGTGGAGTTGGAGGGAAGAGGACACGTGTGAGAGAAAATGTGAGACAGAATGAATAATGAATATGAAAATATAACTGATTTTATATTTGTGACTGGATGACTATATACTGATGGCCACAAAGTCAAAACTCTTGATGAGAAGAGAAATAGAAGTCTTGAGACTAGAAATACAGTCTAGAGAGATAGAAAGAGATCCCAGAATGAGCTATGAAATTAGAGGAGGGAGCATTTACAAAGTCACTGGCGTCTTTAAAACTGTTTATGTGAAAAACAAGAACAAATTCCAAGAAAGGTCATTAGATTTGTCAACCAGGGAAGTATTGATAATCTTATCAAATGGTCCAGGAGAGATAGGGGTAGGTTATGGAGGAGACGAAGGTGAAGGCTGGGGAAGGAAGCTTGATTGCACTGCATAGGGGAGTATGAAAACAAGGTCTTAAATATAGCTGAAAATATGATAAAGTCAACTTTGCTAACTACTTGGTGATTTAATTTTTACAACATCCTATGAGCTAGATACTATCACAATCCTCTTATACAGATGGGGAAAATGAGACACAGGTGAAGTTGCATATTTAATGTTACATAGCTGGTTAATCAAAGAGCTAGCTTTGATCTCAGGCATCTCGCTCCAGTACACACATATGTAATTGTTGTTCTTTTGTTTCTCTATATAAATTTAGTTTGATGGTAAAAAAAAATCATTTAAGGTGGCAAGAAAAGCATGAACAATTTCATATGGACAAGAATGAGTAAGGCACATCTTTGTGTGGGTGAGGGTTTGGGGGCTGTGTATACTGAGATCAGGCAAATGCAGCAGTGGGCTTATGTTGTATACACATAACAGATAAAACAAGAGCAAGCTGATGGAATGAGTAAAGTTTGTGTATTTGGACTTTGCAGTTGGAGTGATTTTCTAAGTGAAAGAGTCATACATATGATACTTTGTTAGTACCTTCATTCAATATTTATTGAACATCTACTACATCCCTGACATTTACACTAGAATCTAAAGATATGATGAAGAAAAATCCAGAACTTATGGATTTTCCAGCTAGTGACACTTAAAGGGATCATCAGCAATTTGATGAAGAATGGAGCTACTATTTTAAACCAGAGGTCATAGATTATAATAAAACTGCCTTCATCATTAATGGGACATACAATTCAAGGAAAGTCATTACACCTCTGATATCCCAGTTTGTCCACCAATGAAATGGAGATCAAATTGTAACAGATGATTACATCCTTGAATAAAAGGTACATTGGAGAGGTGAAGTCATATTAATAACTGAAGATAGCATGTAATATTACTTAATAAGAAGAAATCTTTATTTTGTTTTCATTAGGGAAATATTAATTATTGGATTTGACCCAGATAGACTTGTTATTTTAAATACATTGAATAACCTTTAGAGGTTTTTATCATTTTCTCCACCAGTAATAAAGCTATAATTTGTAAAATCAGAAGTTAATAAAAAAAAATCTTACAGTAAAATGATGTTATGATTGAGATTTAACACGAACATAATTTAAGCCACTGTTAGGACTCCCACAGTAGCCATATCATATCTGGCCATACTTCATCCTCTCTATGTAGTCTTTTACTCTGTTTAAACAACAGATGCTAATATTTGGACTGATCAAATACATGAAAGTATTTCTGCATTTTGTAATCTTGATGACTATCACTCCATTTTAAAGGTAAAGTAAAAATATTTTTCCTATTGCTTATAAATTAGCATCCTTGTGTTCAGAAAGTACCAAACAGAAGGAGGCAACATAGAATCACATAGGACCTTCTTCCAAGCTAATTTAATTTGTAATCAAGAATATCTTGATTTTAACAGCATACTTCCTTAGGCTTGAACATTTTGGTCAATTACTTAAATAAGGATATAAAAAGGTATTAAAATTGACAGATGGCATGAAACATGGAGGGATAGCTGATATGAGAAGTGACAGAGTCAAGATTCAGATTTATCTTGACAAATACTAACAAGTCAGTCCTACACCTAAACAACTGACAATGCAGCAGTTATATTTTATTTTCAAAAAATTTAATTGCACAAGCCTAGACTGGTAGAGAACATTGTCAGGAATTCATGGGAAAGAGTTCTGACAGTTTTGGTTAAGCATAATTTTAAACAAATGCTCTAAATAATGTTAATAAAAAATAGAGTAATAACAAAGATAAAAGGAAGCTTCAAGCTACACAAATTGAAATATAGATTCCAGTTCATAAAAAGTGATCATTGCTTGTGGATCTGGTGCTTGGCTCAATTCTGAGAAACATATTTTAAGTGATACAGATAATCAAAACCTCATACAGACACAGAGGAAGGAATTGCAGAACTGAATGTGAATTATTTTAGGTCATTTATAAGGTCCATTCTAGCATTAAAATTTTATGATTCTATGGAAAGTATAAACTACTGCAGAGCATGCTTATATCAAACAAATCCCATAAATGTTGTACATATAATCTTTGATTATGCACTACAAGTACTTCTTAAATATGAGTTTGCATCAAAATTATTCTCTTGATAAGTTCAATTATGAAACAATACCAGATCATATCCTATTAACTCAGAGGAAAGCCTAATCATAAAGGCTTTACAGATAAGACAGACAAATATATTTGTTCTTCAAAAATCTTATTTTCCATCCCTTTTTAAACAAACCCTATTTTTACATTGAAATTTACTTAAAGAGATATGCTAGAATTTAAAAATATCCTTTTTCGTATTCCTGCAGGAAAAGTATCTATTAGATAAAAATCTTTTAAAATTGTTTTTAGGCTCAGCAGTATTTAGAATATGAAGGGTTTCTCAAAAATCATTTTATTTTAATATACATATGCTCAACTTCGTTATTTAGAACAGTACTTCTCAAATTTTAATGTGCATACAATACACCTGCAGATCTGGAGTGGAACCTCAAATTATGCATTTCTAGCAAGCTCCCCGGTGATACTGATGCTGCCAGTCCATATTGACCACTCACTGACTAGCAAGGATTTAAAGAATTCTGCTTCACTAGTGCCATCAATTATTCTAAAACAATTCCCACTCAATATATAATGTAAAATAAAAGAAATTACTTTCTAAAGAGGAAAAGAACCTTTGCAATTTACTCTTCCTTAGAAGTCCTTAGCATTTCTGATGCTATTCATCTGATTAATGCCCCTATTTTTCTTTTGAAACATTAAGTCCTTCTTCCCACCTCCCTTACCTCAAAAGAGCTCACAGACTTGTCCCTTGCCACCCCAGGCTCACTTCTCAATCCCCTGCTACTTCCTTTTGGTGGTGTGCTGCACTCCTTTTCACAGGCTTTTGAGGTTGTTATGGACTGAATGTTTGTGTCCTCTCTAAATTCATATGTTGAAACTTTATCCCTTAATGTGAAGGTATTAGAAAGTGGGGCCATGGGGAAGTGATAACGGTGGAGCCATCATGAATGGGATTGGTACCCTTAGAAGAGTCACAAGAGAGTTTGCTTCCTCTGTTCTGCTCTCCACTGTATGAATCTGCCACACTGAAGAGAGCCTCCACCAGAACCTCACATTACTGTTCCCTGATCATCCAAGATCAGCTTCCAAAAAACAAATTTCTTCTGCTACATGCCACCACCCAATTTATGATATTTTGTTATGGCAGCTTGAGCCAAGACAGAGGTCTTCTATGCACTTCTCTAATTTCCTTTTACTGAAGTATTGACATTTTATGGATAAATGAATTACTCAAAGACTTTATCCCAACTTACCTTAAAATACTAACTGATAAAGAAAACTTCTACTTGCTGTGAATAGTCATGATGCTGACCCAAACAGAGCCGTGAATGAGAAAATGTGGAGTAGCACCAACATACTTCCACTCCACATACCTCCACTGCTCTTCCAAACTTCTTTCCAAAAAGTGGTGTAGAATGACTTCCTCACTGGGCAGAAAATTTCACTAGAAATGCACTGTGGCCTTTAATATTTGTCTGCTTCTGGGAAACAAAATTCAGTGTCTAGTTTCATACATTCTTCTACCTATTCATGATTTTATCTAGGCCAGCATTGTCTAGATGCCATTGGAATCACTTGGGAAGTCTTAAAAAATACTGGTCCCTGGACCCAGAGTCCTATTCCATTGGGTGGGGCCTGAGCATTGTTACTTTAAAAAAAAATTATTTGGTGATTCTATTAACATATCCCACTTTCATTTCAAACTCCCTCATTTTCACGTCTATGGCATCTTTTTACTCATGTTAAAGCAATTCTTCTATATCAGGGTTTCTAACCCTAGCAGTGTGGACATTTGGGACTGGGTAATTATTTGTTGTGGAGCTATCCTGTACATTGCAAGATGTTTAACAACATTCCTGGTCTCTATGAGTAGATGCCTATGGCATTCGCCCAATTTTGACCAAAAAATGTCTCCAGACATTGCCAAATGCCCCCTGGTGGGAAAAATCATGTTAAGAACCTTCTTTTACATCATTACCATCATTATATTTCTACCACCATCACATTAACTATTATTCTCCATATGTCAAGATACAGCTAACTGCTGTACACAGATTATCTATCTCATTTACTCCTCAAAGTATGGTTATAAAGTAAATACACTCTTTACTTATGAGCAAAGTGAAGCTCAAGTGATGCAAAGATGGTACAAAAATTGCCAGAGGTCCCAGCCTGGAAACTGATGGGTGCAGAATATAAACTTACATCTGTCTGATTATGACTCTAGGGTCTAAGCTCTTTACCCTTACAGTATATTTTTATTTTACATCATAGACTCTTTAGTTGCAGGTCTCCTCATAAGACTATAAGCCCTCTGGAAGCTTATCACATGATTTATCCTCAATTTCTAGCACATGGTAGGTATTGAATTAATATTTATCAAATTGAATAGTATCTAAATGAGTTTTTGTTTTTCATCCAAAGCCTACCTGCATTCCCAATTTTCTGAATTTTTCAAAGGTATCTCCATCTGTTTCTCACTCTAGTACCGAGTTCTCCTGTTGACTCTCTCAGTATTTTATCTTGGAAGTCTCCATCATTTTCCTAGGTATCTCATACCTGGGCCTTTCCAACTGACTTTTTAAAAAATTAATAAACTTTATTTTTGGGAGCAGTTTTAGGTTAATAACAAAACCGAGTGGAAAGTACAGAGAATTCTGATATACACCCTGTGCCCACACATGCACAACCTCCCCGCTATCGACATTCTCTACCACACATTGTTACACATGGACCTACAATGGACACCTTCATAATCATACAAGGTCCATAATTTATATTAGGGTTCACTCTTAGTGTTGTACATTTTAAGGGTTTGGACAAATGTACAATGATAAATATCCACCATTATGGCATCACACAGAATAATTTCACTGCCCTAAAAATCCTTTGTGCTCTGTCTATTTATCCTTCCCTCAACCCCAAACCCTGACAACAACTGATATTTTCACTGTCTCCATAGTTTTGCTTTATCCAGAATGTCATATAGTTGGAATCATATAGTATGTAGCCTTCTCAGACTGGCTTCTTTCACTTAGTAAAGTTCATTTAAGTTTCTTCCATGCCTTTTCATAGCTTGATAGGTCATTTCTTTATAGTGTTGAGTAATAGTCCATTGTCTGAATGTATCTCAGTTTACTTACCCAGTCACCTTTGAATAACATTTTGGTTGCTTCCAAGTTTTGACAATTATGAATAAAGCTGCCATAAATGTCTGTGTGCAGGTTTTTTTTTTTTTTTTTTTTTTTTTTGCGGTATGCGGGCCTCTCACTGTTGTGGCCTCTCCCGTTGCGGAGTACAGGCTCCAGATGCGCAGGCTCAGCGGCCATGGCTCACGGGCCCAGCCGCTCCGCGGCATATAGGATCCTCCCGGACCGGGGCACGAACCCGTATCCCCTGCATCGGCAGGCGGACTCTCAACCACTGCGCCACCAGGGAGGCAATGTGTGCAGGTTTTTTGTGTGGACAAAAGTTTTCAATTCATTTGGGCAAATACCAAGGAGCATGATTGCTGGATAGCCTGGTAAGAGCATGTTTAGTTTTGTAAAAGACAGCCAAACTGTTTTCCAAAGTGACTAATATTTTGCATTCCCACTTGTAATAAATGAGAGTTCTTGTTGCTCCACATCCTTGTCAGCATTTGGTATTATCAGTGTTTTAGACTTTGGTCATTCTAAAAGGTGTATAGTGGTATATCTCCTTGTTTTAATTTGCAATTCCCTAATGACATATGACATTAAATATCTTTTTATATTCTAACTTGCCATCTATGTATTTCTTTGCAGATCTTTGTAGGAAAACTTCTAATTTTTCACCATTAAGTATTATGTTAGCTATAGCTTTGTTAAAGATGTTTTTTATCAAGTTGAAGAAGTCCCCCTCGGGCTTCCCTGGTGGCGCAGTGGTTGAGAATCTGCCTGCTAATGCAGGGGACACAGGTTGAAGCCCTGGTTTGGGAGGATCCCACATGCCACGGGGCAACTAGGCCCGTGAGCCACAACTACTGAGCCTGCGTGTCTGGAGCCTGTGCTCTGCAACAAGAGAGGCCGCGACAGTGAGAGGCCTGCGCACCGCGATGAAGAGTGGCCCCTGCTTGCTACAACTAGAGAAAGCCCTCGCACAGAAACTCAGACCCAACACAGCAAAAGTAAATAAATTAATTAATAAACTAAAAAAAAAAAAAAAAGTCCCCCTCTATTCCTAGTTTGCTGAAAGTTTTTATCATGAATGGGTGTTAGATTTTGTCAAATGCTTTTTCTGCATTAACTGATATAATCTTGTGATTTTTCTTTCTTAGCCTATTGATGTGTTGGATTACATTATTTTCAAATGTTGAACCACCCTTGCATACCTAGAATAAATTTCACTCAGTTATGGTGTATAAGTCTTTTTATACAATATTAGTTTCACTTTGCTAATATTCTGTTAAGTATTTTCACACCTTGGTCTTCAGAGACATTGGTCTGTAGTTTCCATTTCTTGTAATGTCTTTGTCTGGTTTTGGTATTAGGGTAATGCTGGCCTCACAGAATGAGTTAGGAAGTATTCCTTCAGCTTCTGTCTTCTGAAAAAAACTGTAGATAATTGGAATAATTTATCTTTTAGATATTTGATAGAATTCACCAATGAGCCCATCCACATCTAGTGCTTTCTGTTTTGGAAGATTATTATTGACTCAATTATTTAATAGCTATAGGCCTTTTCAGATTGCCTCTTTCAACAGCCTTTTTAAAAATTAATTAATTAATTATTTTATTTTTGGCTGCATTGGGTCTTTATTACTGTGTGGGCTTTCTCTACTCACGGCGAGCAGGGGGCTAGTCTTCGATGCAGTGCACAGGTTTCTCATTGCAATGGCTTCTCTTTGTTGCAGAGCACAGGCTCTAGGCACATGGGCTTCAGTAGTTGTGGCATGCGGCTCAGTAGTTGTGGCTCACAGACTCAGTGGTTGTGGCTCACAGGCTCTAGAGCACAAGCTCAGTAGTTGGGGCACACGGGCCCAGCTGCTCTGTAGCATGTGGGATCTTCCCAGACCAGGACTCGAACCCATGTCCCCTGCATTGGCAGGCAAATTCCCAATCATTGCACCACCAGGGAAGTCCTCAATAGCCTTTTAAAAGTCCTTTCTCATTCCTATATTTTCCCCTTTAAACATAGACTCTATTTTGAACAAAGATAAATATTTTTGCAAAAGCAATAAAAAAATTGAAAAGTGGGACTACATCAAACTAAAAAGCTTCTGCACACAAAGGAAACCATCAACAGAAAGAACAAGCAACCTACTGAATGAGAGAAAATATACACAAATCATATATCTGATAAGGGGTTAATATCCAAAATATATAAAGAACTCATACAACTCAATAGCAAAAACAATCCAATTAAAAATGAGCAGAACATCTGAATAGACATTTTTCCAAATACAGATGGCTAACGGGTACACGAAAAGATGCTCTGCAGCATTAATCAGCAGGGAAATGCAAATCAAAACCACAATAGAGATATCTCACAGCTGTTAGAATGATTATTATCAAAAAGACTAGAAATGACAAGTGTTAGCAAGGCTGTGGAGAAAGAACCTTTGTACACTGGCAGAGGGAATGTAAATTGGTGCAGTAACTATGAAAAACAGTATGGAGGTTCCTCAAAAAATTAAAAATAGAACTACCATATGATCCAGCAATTCCACTTCTAGGTATTTATCTGAAAAAAAACAAAACAAAACACTACTTTGAAAAGATATATGTACACGCATGTTCACTGTAGCATTATTTACAGTAGCCAAGATATGGAAACAACATGTGTCCATCAATAGACAAATGGATATAGAAGATGTGCCCTATGTATATACATGTATATATACAATGAAACATCACTCAGTCATAAAAAAGAATGAATTCTCCTCACTTGTAACAACATGGATGGACTTGGAGGGCATTATGCTAAGTGAAATAAGTCAGACAGAGAAAGACTGATACTGTATTACCTCTCTTACATGTGGAAACTTATGATATATATATATATATATATATATATATATATATATTTAAAATACACACACACACACACACACACGTATTAAACCAAGCTAATAGATACAGAGAACAGATTGGTGGTTGCCAGAGGGGAAGGTTTAGGGGTGGGAGAAATGGGTGAATTGTTCTGCTGGGTTTTTGTTTGTTTGTTTGTTTAAATAAATGGAATTTTTTTAAAAAAATGTAAAAAGTAGAAGCGCTCCAAAATCGAGTAGAGCATATGCACGTGCTAATGGTGCCAGTGTAAACTGGTACAACTTTAAAAAAAGAAAACAAATCTTTTAAAAAAAGCCTGGATTTTTAAACTCATTAAATGACCAGTTCAAATCATTCTCTCATAAACTTGAAGGATAAAATTGAAAATTTTAGGTCAGTTTGAAAGCCCATTTTAATTTTGTCTTTATCTGCTTTTTCAACTTTACCTTCCATGGAAAATGTTAGATTAGCATGCTTTACAAAGGTCCTTTGCTGATGAATCCTCAGCAAATTAAATCTTGCATTTAAGCCTGATGAAGTAGATCTGAGCTATAGGGGTGGGGGTGGGGCTGGGGTGGGAGATAGTTTGCATTAGGCTGAAATACTACACAACAAACACTACAGAAGGCAGGCCCTGGCTGGGCTCCTTAGATATCCTGGGATTTTGAAGAGCCCAAATGAAGACCAGTGAACATCCCATTTCCCCCAGTCAAGCAATTTAATCCTGACTACCACCGAACACACCTGACACATGCTGTACTTGCCATATTGGCCCTGTCAGGTCAATGTTACCCTTCCCTCTTTTATCTCAAGTATTTAAGTTTACCTATCATCTAAGTTCCACTAACATCATGAATTCTTCTCTGTCCATCTCTACCCAATGAGTTCTTTGCATTCTTGCCCTCATTATGTGATTCTCACACTAGGTGTTTAACATATTTAACATACCTTAAACAAGACATGTAGGTAATTTCTCAATGTACTAGAATTTTCTTATATAACCTCGATTTAAACAATTCTGTGGATTCATCAATCTCTCTGACCTTTGTAAAATCTACTGATGGCTTTCCAACACCTACAGAATCTGGGAGGTGGTAAGATTTTTCTCTGATTCCTCCACTCACTTTTGCTTCCACAAGTAGAGTTGTCTGCTTGGCAAAATTGTTCCAACACTGTTTATGCTAGTTAAATTTGTTTATGTATATAAATTAATTGTTTACTTTAACAATGAAAATGAACGTGAATAGAAAGAGTCATTGCAATGAAAACTAACAAATGCTTTGGAATAATTCAAGTCGCTGTTAATTAGGTGTGGAAGTATAATAATTAAAAATAGGAAACATTTAGAAGTATTCTTTTCTCATATTGATGAGCAATTTTTTTAAAGTTTTTACTCCACTTCAAAGAAATGAAAGCAGGAAATCTGGAGTCAGGGTATTATAGATGAGAAAGAATGTGAGGAATTCCCGTTAATGGACTAGGACACAAAGGAAAGTTGTTGGTCTTACATCAAAAGATTGGCACAGTAATGTGCATTTATATGTTTAGGGATAATAAAATGTTTAAGGTATTCATGCAACTCTTTATTATGAGTCCCTACTTTAACTGACTTTTAAAGATCTAGTCATATTAGAAAAGAAAACTTCTGTTATTTCTTCAAATTAATAACTTTAGAAAGACATGGAATTATCACATTGTTTAAAATAAGTTTTTACTCTTGTTTTGAAGATGCCACTCTACTTTGAAATGCTTTGCCCTGTGTACTTGTTAGTGATATGCTTTCATTATGCAAGGGTGGATTCTGTTCTTTGGAATTAGTTAAATGTCAATTGAAGCTACTTTTGTGAATAAAATAGTGATCACACTGGTAAATACGAGCTTTGGGCAAAAATTAGGTGTAACTAGAATAGAAATTCATCTCTTTGTCTTATGAATTGGCTGTGAAGGAAAATTAAGAGGTAAGTTCTCAAAACGTTATTAGGATTTTAAAATACAAAGTGGCAGCAGGAGAATAAAGGTACCCTTTAGCTATAACTCTTGAAAAAAAATTATATTGATTCTTTTAATCAGTGATTTTTAACAATTTTTCCACATATATTCTACAAAATGTTCATTATTTGTATCATTTTACTGTTAGTAATTTTTTCCATTATTATAAAACGTACAGTTGAAATTATATTTCTGGCTATTTACAACATAGATTCCGAGATATCAAAGGTAAAATCATCTCCTAGAACTTCTCTAATGTCATTCGTCTATGACCAAGTACTTCAAATTAAATTCAGTCCTAAAATTTTTAAAACCTTGCTGGGTAGAATGTGGGAAAAAAAGGTTATCTAAAAGCTTTCTTCAAAATTCCTTGAAATCCGTTTTGAGGAAGATTGTTCTTGTGTTCTGGGAAAAATACCAACCAGACTTTCTATTATGAGAATATCAAGGAACCACCTTCTTCTGAAATGGATATGACTAATCAATTGTATCTCTAAGGAGTTGAACTGTTCCATCAAGTAACAAAGACTATTTTACAGGGCATCCAGAGTTGCACTACATCTCTGGAGATACTGGCTCCCATAGAGACAGTTAACTAAGTAGGAGAAAGCATGCTCTATGTCTGAAGACTGTTGTTGGCCATCATAGAAGTTAGCATGCTCCCTTTGTTGGTATGTACAACTTCTGACAGGAGATTAGGAGCTGAAGACCAGCAGCACAAAGAACTATTTGCAAGGGATCTTTTGTAGACTGTGTTATGGGTAATAATGCTTTCAGACCCAGGTGATAATATCTGGTGTGGAGTTGGAGGGTGCAATAAGTAAATGATGCTCCTTTCACCTTTGTCCAGAGCCTAGAATCATACCAGCGTCTCAGGGGTTGGCCGCTTTGAGAGAACTGAAATCAGCAGGACCATTGGTTTTCTCTATGGGAGCAGTGGTAGGACAGGCAATGACACCTGATGATAATAAAACAGGTAAACAGATTTAACCCAGAACACGTGTCAATGTTCTGGGGACTTTGTGCAATAACTGGAGTATAGGTGGCTAATCCCTAGTGGGTAGGGAAGGGATGAAATTGCCATAGTTTGGACTTTAATAAAAGTGATGTTTTTTATTTGATACACATAATCAAGTGAAGCTTGACTCTGAGATTACACTTTATCATTTCTTCTTAATATAATTTAGTCACTTGCTAAAAAGAGTCATAACATTATTATCTCCTCCACATAAACACTCAAGGCACATGGACATTTTCTTCTAAAGATGTAACAGTGTGCCTTAGGCTTGGATAAACTACATATGAATAGGAAAGCTGCCTCTGAAGTAAGCATATTCCAAATTCAGAAGTAATGTGACAATAGAGTACCTGGCAAGTGAAATATCAATGAATGAAGTCAAAGAAATGAATGTTTGGGAGGCTGGTTGTCAAAAGTGTAAAGCTAACCTATGCCCTTTACTAAAACATAACATAGGAAAAACTATGCATCCTTGTTGGACTTCACGTTCCTCCTCTGTAAAATGAGTATAAAAAGAGTACCTACCAGGAGGTTTTGCAGATCATGAAAGCTAGCCACGGCCATCCCTTCAGCTAATCTCAAGTGCGGCTCAATCCATAGAGAAATTTGCACTGATGGTATTATATTGCCCACGGGATATTAGTTGTCAAAGTGTACGGATGATGGGCAAGACCTGGATGACTCCTTATTTAATGGGAAAAGCACTAAACAAACTGTGAACCTCAATTCTAGCCCTAGGTCTCCTGAAACTGTGAAGCTTGGTTCTAGTATTTTACTTCATTGAGCTTTGAAAGCCTCCTTCTTAAATTATGTGGTTAGATTAGATCAGGAGTTTTAAAAAATGGATTTGTTTGTTTTTAACTCTGGTGTAGTTGTGCTCTGAGAGGTACAGCTGTAGTGTGATGGCTAATAACACAATCTGAAAACCTGGAAAATCTACTAAAATGCACTATACTGTAGTTCCCTAATTAAAAATGGAGATGATGATAATACTACTGGCCTCACAGGATAATTATGAAGAAGTATGGTGCTTAGAATAGTGTTAGGAACATAATAATAATTCAAGAAACATTACTAACCCTAGAATCCCTTTGATAAAGAGCTTTAATTGAAGTAGGATTAGGGATCAAAAGCCCCACTCTATTGGCCTCAATTTCACAATTCTTAGCAAACTTAATATACTCTTAGGATTCTGATCTGACTGATACTCTATTCCTCTTGAGCATTTGATACATATTTGTTGACATTTTGGAACTAATTAGAGTCACTGTTATGATTATAAACAAAACACACAATAGCCTACCATTAATCAGGGTTATTTTGGAGTGTCTGGTCAATTCACAACAATTTTTCCTTAATTCTCGCTTCACATGGCAGAAAGTCCTCTGCAACATTTTGTACAATAGGATGCCATCTGTGCACATTTGATTGGACCAGGATGAGCACCTGACCTATTCCAGCTCAGAGTCTCCCTTTTAGGAATTTGGGATTGAGATTCATTCGTTCATTTTCCTTTAAGCACCTAGATTTGAAACATAAATTCAGGAGCTGAGAAGTGGCCAAGTTTCCCTCCATGTGCCTTTGAAAGAGAAAATGCAGGTCTGCAGAAAGAATGCGGTAGGCACCCAGAGAGAAGCAGCAAGTTCCACCAGGCTCCAAGTCCCTTGTTGTAGTCCCTTCCTTGAGAACAATGGCATTCTGGCCTTTGGGTTTCATGATACCTGAATAATCTTCTAATAAAATCTCCTTTTAGCTTAAGCCATCTGAGTTAGTTTCTCTCACAAGCAACCAAACATTGCAAACCATAGGCTGGTAGCTAGATAATTTTTAAGAAACTAGGAGTAGGAAAAATGAATTCTTTGGTCCAAGAAAATCCACAGAAGTGAGCATGTAAAAAAAGAAAAATGAAAGAAAAACACAAACATTAGACATTTTCACTTAAATTCAATATATTTTTTTTTATATCTATTAGTTTCTGAAGGTTTGGTGCCCAATTCTGTTAGCTTCCATCCTTCTCCTTCTGTTTCTTCTTTGTAAGGTTAAAGCTTCAGACATTTCCTCTGTAAAGCTGTTGATGTTGGTCTAGCCTTCTGCTTTGTATTATTATAATTATTTGACATTTGTAAAGTGCTATGGTGTTCCAAAAATTGTTCAGAATTTCCAAAACAAAAAATATCCATCTCCTTCAGGCAAAGCACATGTCCCTAATTCTAACCAAAAGCCAAGGAATTAGATGCTGATAGAGAGAAATAAAGGATTAATGCTGTCACCTAATTTTGCCTGGGTCCTTTGATAAACAAAATGTTTCACTGTAAAAGAGGAATAAATCACACATGAACTTCAAATTTTGCCATCAGATGTAAAAGAAAGCTAAATTCTGATCGGTTTTAAAATGGAGTTAATGCATTACTAATTAAAGCTTTTTTCTTCTTATGAAGGTTAAATATGGAAATATTCACACAAAAGGAAATCTTACTAAGCTAGTATCTACCAATATATCATCTATGTGCTTCACAGTTTTTAAAGTAAAATATGAAACATATGTATGTTTTCTAATTTATTTTACTTTTTCCATGAGTTAAACATGCAAAATCCTTTATGGTAATCCACTTATACTGACTGATGAAATATTTACCTATAATATCATGAAACAAAAAAAAAATGTATTTACTTTAAATTGATTTGTGTGCATATATATATATGTGTGTGTATATGCATACACAAACACACACATTTTACAATTAAATTGCTGAATGGAAAATCTGAGCTACTTCTAGCTATCATGAACCATTCATCTCTATATATATATTGTTTTGAATAAGGCCAAAGTATAAAAAAAATAAATAAACATGTCTGGGACCTGCAACTCCATCTATTGATCACAAGTTACCATAACATTTGTAGGGACACACAAAAATACAGACACACACACACACACACACACACACATATCCTTTCTTAACTCTTGACCTAGCCACTAGTAACTCTATTCATTTCATGCTGTAATCACTTGTGCTACTCTGCAACAAGGAGAGTGAATCATATGTCCAAATTCCATCTGACATGATGCTACAAATATATTTAGCACAGAATGGACCATTCAGTGCACACATTGTATATCTTTTACAAACAACAAGTAGCAACATGAATAACTAAATGGGTGAATTTTCTTGGCCACATACAAGTGAACTCATGAGGAATTGATCTGTTGACATATTCCCACAGCACGTTTAAGACATCTCTATGAAAATGTTATATCACTGAATATGGGATCCAACTGCGTAGAGACCACTCATTATGAGAGTATTAAACTGTGTCCCAGTGACATCAAAATAATGAAAATGCCTGTAAGGTGTCCCTCTTCTATTTATTTACATATTTTAACAAGAAACAGGAGGAATAGTAAATGATAATGAAGAACCATTTATCCCACAGGGATTGAATAGCCTCTTGTCCTATTATACCAGACAATCATTAATTTTAATTGCTTCACATTTATAACTCACAAGACAAAATTAAGAGCCATCCCAACATGAGAAAAAACAGACTAAGATTGCTGTAAACAGAAATATCTTCCAGGATTTTTTTTAACAACTAAGCACAAACATTGCTGCATTATTTGTCTTAAGGATCTATGATAAATATTTAGGTTTTTAAAATGAACAGAACTTCATACTATATGTATGCTATTAATATATTCTTGCCTTTTCTGGATCTATAAAAATGAAAAAAAAATACATTGAAAACTAACATACCTGAGAGTGTGTTAAAACTACTCATTTAGTATTCAGCATAAAATGTTACCACTATATCTATTTTTGGACAAATTCATCATCATATTTAAAAAAAGGTAAGCCTATTTTACTTATGAAAATAATTCTTACATGAGACATTTATGTTTGATTTTTATGGCACATAAATATGTGGTTTACCCTTGAATCACTTAAAAGTAAAAAGAGAAAGAGCCACTGGTGCATTTGTTGAATCAGAAATTTCTTAGCCATGCAATGGTGCCCATGGCTTAATGCAGGGTGGAACAAAAAAGCTTTCTCCATTTGCTGCCTCTGTGCCTCTGCCCTGAGGTCCTATGTGCAGCTTCAGGGCCTGAATCATGACTCTACCACAATTTTTTTTTTTCACTTGAGTCCTGACACACGTTGTGTCATAAGTCATTTTAATGGGTCATCACCACATTCTTCAAAACTGAAAGCAGAATATAATTTAAAAGATCAGAGTTCATTTCATTAATAAAGGTAAATATGGTTTTGTGAAATTTATGTATTTTTGGTGTGATACATATACATTATATATATATATATATATGTAGTATACAAACATACATACATACATACATGTGTGTGTATGTGTGTTCTGGAGAATGATAAACTTATTGCTTACTATGAGTTGTGGGCAAAAAGGCAGCAATGTTTGAAAGGCACTCTACAAGGGAGAGCAGCTACTGGTGCTGGTTCCTGTGGGCAGGCAGGGGAAAGGATATAGGCAGACCTTAGGACAATGCTCTTCAAAGTGTAGTTCTCAGAACAATTGTATCAGAATCACCTGATCTTAGACCCCATTCAAAACCTACTGATCAAGCAACTCTGATGTTAAGGGGCTTCAAGTAAAACTGGTTTTTTAGGTAATTCTTCTGTGTCCTGATATGTGGGATTCATTGTACTGGAGACCGTCTCCACACTCTAAGAGGGGGGTGTCTAGAACCTTCAAAAACGTATGAGAGAAATATTCTCCCTTATAATTTACATTTCTCTCTAGATCTGTGATATCCAACATAGTAACCACTAGTCACAGGTGGCTATTTAAATTCAAATTTAATGAAAATTTAATAAACTTGAGAAATCAATTCCCCAGTAACATTAACTATACATCAAATGTTCAATAGACATATGAGCTAGTAACTACGGTGTTGGAGAGTACAGATATAAAGCATTTCTATCATCACAGAGGTTTATTCAGACAGCTCTGCTCTAGAGGTTTTCAATGAATTATAGAATTCGGCACACTGTGTTTTGACATTGAATACATTCATATACATTTAGGATATTGAATCACATACAATTTCTAAAATGCATATAAGTCATAGAGACAATATATTTTTTATTGATTTTCAAAGTATTTTCTATTAGATTATATCAGTTATTAAGGTATTTTTAACATTTCAAAAATCAATGCTTAGGAAGGAGGGAGGGATGAACAGGTAGAGCATAGAGGAATTTTTTTTTTTTTCTGTATGCGGGCCTCTCACTGTTGTGGCCTCTCCCGTTGTGGAGCACTGGCTCTGGACACACAGGCTCAGTGGCCATGGCTCACAGAGCCAGAAGCTCAGCGGCATGTGGGATCTTCCCGGACCGGAGCGCGAACCTGTGTCCCCTGCATCGGCAGGCGGACTCTCAACCACTGCACCACCAGGGAAGCCCGAGCACAGAGGATTTTTAGGGCAGTAAAAGTACTCTGTGTGGTACTAAAATGGTAGTTTTATATCATTATACACTTGTCCAAACCCACAGAACATACGACACCAAGAATGAACCATAATGTAAACTATGGACTTTGAGTGATAATGATATGTTAATATAGGTTCATCAGCTGTCACAAATCTATCACTCTGGTGGAGCATGTAGATAATGGGGGAGGCTATATATGTGTGGGGTCCGGGAGATTATGCAAAATCTGTATACTTTCTCCTCAATTTTGCTGTGAACCTAAAACTGCTCTAAAAAATAAAGCCTATTAAAAATCAGTAGAAATGCTTAGAAAAAATGTTTAGAAAAAACATTTTCAATAAGAAAATAAAAGACTCAAAAAGCACATTTTATATTCTAATATCCTTTGCTATCTTTCTTAAGAAAAAATAAAACTAATAGATTTTATTAGGATACAATATTTATGAATATTTATAACTATATACACACATTTCATACCAAATAGCTGTGGGTTGTTTACTAATGTTCCCTTTAAATTATAATGACATTATCTCAAGAAGACACATACTGCTTGAACTGCCATTATAATCAAGTTGCCAATAGAGTAAACGATTTTCATGATACTGGCTGCATCAAACAACATTCAAAATGGATTAAGACCCTCTGAAAAATAAAACTTTAAGGCAATGGAACATTCTTAACTGGAATTGTTATGCAAGTCATATAAAAATTTGCATGCTTATTTGCAAAAATTTTCAAGCCAGTTGCAGTCTTCAGTGTGTTCGTAAAAAAAAAAAATGTATCTGTCTATAAAGGTACTGTTGACTCTCTTTTTTAAATGTCTTCACCCAAGACAGGGAGAGTAAAGAAAATAGTTAACAGCTGAGTTTGGATGAGAAAGGTGAGGTAAGCAGTACATGGAGAAAATTGTGATGTTGCCTAGCACCCAAAGACTTAAAAATATAGGAAGTCACATTTTCCTAAGAGTATAACTATATAACCACCTAGTGGGGTGAGGTATGGCAGTCATTCATTCTAGCCTATTTCCTACTTCTTGCTGGTTGAGAGAATCCATCCCCCATTCCCTTCCTGGGTGATTTTATGCCCAGCTGCCAACCATGGATCATGATTATTCTAAACCAGCTATGCCAATCCTATTCTTCTATGCTAGTAATTTGTCTAGAGCTGAACTGGTGATCCACGTCTGCCCAAAGAGAAGTAAAGTGGGAGGGAGAGCTTGGATGAGGTGGGGTGCAGGAATGGTTCTGAGGAGAGAGAGCTGAGAGATGAGAGAGCCTTTTGGCCCTGTCCCTCCCTTCTTGACTTGTGTACTGTTCTATGACGACTTGAAGCTCTGAGAACCATGACATGCAAAACCAAAACCCTGAGCATGGGGGAAAGGAAGGTTGGGAGAAGAAGGTCTTCCATGACATAATCGAGCTGCTTGCTATACTTGGCCTGACACTGCAAACTCTCAGACTTCTTTTTAAATGTCTTTATAGTTTTCACCACCATGAATGGGATCTTTTGTTACCTTTGGCTGGACACATTCTAACCATTATAGTGGGTAAGGTTGAAGATATACCAAGTCTTCTTAAAGCTATGGAGGAAGACTCCTAGGTGAATTATGACTTGACTCAATGTGTCATCATAACTTAAAAAGAATTGTCAATCTTCAAGGAGCCTGCTCAGACGTGGAAGTATGGAAAAAACAAAACATTGGAGAAAAAAAAATAACCCTTGAATGTCCATTCAAGCCTGCCTATGGGAGAGGGGATTTTGGCAACACACTTGAAGCATTATGACACTGTTGTCAAAGTTATCTTTAGAGTGGACAAGAGTTCTTCAAGCTCTCTTAGGTAAAGATCATTTCTGAAGAAAAACTGACTCAGGTTGTTTTGAGTACAGCATGTGATTTCCCGTGCAGATTTGCCTAAAGGTAAGGAATGTATAAGTCATGCTGATGCTGTTACTGCAGCTGATGTGAGTGTTGGGTGTTCTCATTTTATGATAACAGCTGCATTATACCTCAGGCTCTGTGGGCTTAGTTAATGAGTGACAAACTGTGAGAGAGAGACGGAATGCAGATAGCTGAGCCAAAGCCTGATGCATTCACCAAATTAAGTGCCACTTCATGAAGATTCTTGCCAATCAGTTGGCCGGTCTCTCCTGCCTTATCTTTCCTTCCACATTCTAAGTGGGAAGAACAAAAGTGGAGTGAGCAATAGAGATGGACAGAGAGACAGCAAAGTTGAGAGGTGATTAAATAAGATGACAGGAATAAGTAGAAATGGCAGGGAAAGTAGGAAGATGCTGAGGAGAGAGCAGTGGTATGAAAGAAAAGAAAAAAAGAGGTCTGCACTTAATACAAAAATTAAAGTAGAATCGATCAGTTCAATTGAAGAAAACACTAGATTAAAAAAAATTTAGGGATAAATAAATTTTAACAACCAAACTAGCAGTATATGCAATTTAGGAAAGTTGAGCAGGGAACAAAGAAAGTACAGGAGAAAAGGTTAACTTCTGCCTGGACAGTTGCGCTTCCAGGAAGCATTATTGACAATTATTGGAAGAAATATTAGTATTCCTTGGAAGTCATGATAGGTAGACTTGTGCAAAGAAGGTAAAGCCCTCTCACCTTGGTTCTTCCAGTTAAAGTCAGAGCAACCTGCTCTTTTTCTTCATTCATCCTAGAACTGGCTAAAAATAGTGGCTATGGGAAGCTCTAAGAATACACAGCAGATTATTAGAAAGGATTGACAGAAACATGGTAGAAGAGAGAATAAAAAACTCTGCATCTTCACTTTTTTTTTTTTTTGAGAATGATCTTTTCCCTAACTCACACAGAGCCTTTATTCCATACAAATAAAGAACATTTAAGCTAGGATCTGCCGTTTGTTGTAACCTTTTTCCCACAGAGAGAAGCAAACTGTGATGACTTCTGGTCCTAGCCCCCTGACTATAGTAATCAGACTAGACAGATTATATTTTATAGACTTGTTCCTGTTTACTCCAATGTTTGTTTCCCCAGTTTGTTTCCCCAAATCTTTTATGCATTTGGAAACAAAATAAGAAATGAGCACATGAAGCTACATTTCAAAAGTGAGTATATTCAGTAATTGGGTATCTAATTTTTCTTTAGGTAGAAAAATGGTGAGCTTTCCCAAAATGTAGCTGTGCATCTTTATTGTTGCTTTAGTCACATTATCCGAATAGAAACTACCAGTTTTAATAAAATGAAAGTATACTTTAAAATGTTGGTAGTGATAAGAAAAGGCATTTAGAATATTTGACAGTAAAGGCATGACTAATAGACAATCTCATTAATTCTCAAAGCAAGTGAGAATTCAGAAGTAAGACCTCCTTTGCTGATAAAATCGAAAAGAATTATTAAGTCATTTGCTGAGTCCCACTGAATCACAGTATGGCATATACTCAATACAGTGATACAATTATAAATAACCACAGGGCAGAGCTGGGTCTGCACATTACTCTTTGAACAGGTTCAGGGGGATGAGACACTGAATGACTGTTTTATTGATGAAAATGAAGTTAATGGTGATGATGATGATGTTGCTGATGATGAAACTACTAAGGAAAACTGGGTCAACGGATATAGAAAGGAACTACAAACAGAGAAACAAATATAGAAAATGTCATGGAAATGTTTATAAGCTTTAGATTCAAACCTTGATCTTTTTCATATTATAATTATTTCCATATTTTTTTCAACCCTCTTATATTGAGATTAGTGCTATACAGAATTTAAACATGGACACTAATTCCTTTTCTAACTGAAAAACAACAAAAAGAAAATGGAGCTCTAATTTAATCTTCTGAACTGGTAGCATTCCCACAGTTGATTCCCTCAGATTTGGATTTCTTGGTTCAATAACAGGACCAAAGTCAATTTGAAGTAACATCTGAACTAATTAGTGACAAGAGCAATTTGACTCTTCCCTTTGTTACAAGTGCCATTTAAAGCTCTGACCCCCCTGTGTTAGGCTGAAGAGGTAGGAATTGCATTAGGCTAATCCTCAAAGAACACTGGCAATGGTAGTAGTAATTTCAGGGAAGATTTCGCTTCAATTTTCTATGTTACCTGCTTCTAACAACCACTTTAAAAATCTGGGCAGTTTTGCCCAAAATGTTGTTTGGTCAACCTTATGAGGCTGTACAAAGTGTGTTTCAAAGTAATTTCATTGCCTTTTATCTTTCCAAATATTTGTAATTTCTTCCAATCTTTGCTTATTTCAGCTGAAGCAAAATACTCTAGAAGAGTAAAGTTAAGTTCACCAAAATGTCATTAAGGGATCTACTCTGAGACTTGAGCTATTCTAGGGCACAAGAACCAAAGAAAGTCATCTGGGGAGGATCACTCACTGACTTGCTCTGTCACATTTTAGGACTACTGAGACATTTGGTATTCTGGAGGAAGGAACTCATTTGGCAACTGGATAAGTGTATATATAGGACCAAGAGACCTGATTACAACATTTAGACCCTATGTATTAGTGGGCTAGGTCTGCTGAAACAAATCGGGTGACCTAAAGAACAGAAATTTATTGTCTCATGTTTGTGGAGGTCAGAAGTCTGAAATCAAAATGTTGGCAAGGCCAGTTCCTTCCATGGGCTGTGAGGGAAGGATCTATACCACGACTCTCTCCTTGGATTGTAGATGTCATCTTATCCCTGTATCTCTTCACATCACCTTCCCTCTGTGCATGTTTGTCTTGATGTCCAAATTTCTCTTCTTTATAAGGACGCCACTCATATTGGATTAGAAGTCCTCTGTACTCCTGTATGACCTCATCTTAATGTTATTAACTTTAAACTAATTACATGTGTGATGACTTTGTTTCCAAATAAGATCATATTTTGAGGTACTAGAGGTTAGGAATTCAACATATGAATTTGGGGGGACACAATTCAACCCATAATGCAATAGTTTCTTTAAAAAATCACTTTATTACAAAATGCATGACTTCAGGGATACATGCATTCTCTTGAGCGGATGAGTCACCTGAAGTATGGCAACATTGTGTCAGTAACAGTCAAAGGGAAACTTTTAAAACTCCTTGTTTTAATTTTTCAATGCATATTTTCTACAGAAATACACAAAAGGTTCTCTGTTAATCCATCATCTGGCACAAGAATGAGTTTCTGCTACCTGGGTAAATGTTCTCTTGGACTGAACCCTTTAATTTTGCAGTTTCTGAGATTCAGGATTTGTTGGGATGGAGTGGAAAGGCTGCCTGCACATGCTCTCATAGAAAGGGGCTGATCTTATCCAGGATGACTCCAAACCTTGTGGATATTGATGAGTGATTTCAGCACAGAAAGCAGAAAGTTTCGAATCATCATAGTGCTTTTTTACTGCAGATGTGCAGCCAGTCCCGGGGGATTACAGAATTTCTAGAGTGGGTGGCAAGCATACTTGTAATGTGGAACCAGACAATTTTGGACCACACGAACCAGAAGTCAGCTTTAGGGTCATCTAATCCAGTATTTCTCATACTGAATTTTGTGGAATATTAGTTCAGAGTTGTAGCAGGATAAGCAAAAGTGCTGTGATCAGATATGTTTGATGAATTCTGGGTTAAATAAATATAAAGAGATTTATTTCCAGAGGATTTTTATTATTTTAAAACTACAAATGTGCATTGTGAATCTCTAAGAGAGAGCTTAGTAGTCAGAATTTCCTACATTTTGGTATCATACAAGCTTTTGCAATTTCTTGCATTATTTTTAGTGAGCCAATATTTAGGTTTTAATGAATTAGCATTTTGTAGAACCTAGTATGGATTACTAATCTGGTCTCATTCTCTTGTTTTATATATGCAGAAATTTAGACTCTGAGAGATAAAGCATCAGCATGAAGTCCCTAAAGTCTATAATCTTTGGTTATTTGGCTAAATGAAAGGTACATAATAAACAGCAGAGCCAGGACCCAAAGCCAGGATCTTTGGTCCCAGCCAGTAAACTTTTGCACTGTCACAGTGTTCTTGGATGTACTTGAGCACTCCTGGAGGGTTAGTTAGGTTGGATTTGCCTCTGAGAAGATCTACTTATGCTGAAGAACTGGAATCACCTCAGCCACCACATTGCTTGGTTTTAATTTAGTCCTGAGACATCCTCTAGCCCCAAGGTGTCAATTTTGAGGATGTGTGACAGTAACCTGAGGAGCTTGTTAAAAAATTCAGTCATTTATTCTACCAGTACTTGTTGGAGCACCTCCTGCAAATACAGCCATGAACAAAGCACAGAAAAGTTCCTGTGCTAGTAGAGTTTCAACTTCATCATAAAGAGACAGACGTTAAATGTTAAAAATAAAGAAATAAATAAGATCTGACATTGCTAACTACTTTGATATGCATAAAACATATTAATGAGTTAGAAATTCTTGGGTGAGAGTGGGGGGTTACCCCCACTCTAGAAAACGTTGCTTTCTAGAGGTGACAGTTGAACTGAGACTTGAATGAGGAGAAGGAATCCTTCATGAGAAAGTTGGGAAATGAGAGATCCAGAAAGAGGAAAAGCTGTGCATGGCCTCTAGTGGAGACATACTTGGCATGAGTCAGAGACCAAAAGAGGCTGGAGCATAGGAGCTAAGAGGTAGGTAGAGAGATGGGCATTGAGATCAGATTCCTGGAATCCAGCCCCAAGGATTTTGATTGAATAGGTCAGATTTGCCTTTCAAACAAACATCCAGGTATTTCTGATTCAGAAGGTTCATGAAAAACACATAAGAAAATTCTGCACTAATCCTTTGGGCATGAACTGAACTCAAACACTGTAAAGAAATTATACTCCAATAAAGATGTGAAAAATAAATAAATGAATAAAATATATGTAATGTAAAAAAAATGTAATAACCATTCACAGGCAGTAAAAGAAGAGGCCAAATGCTGGATCTGGTCAAAGAGTTGTAGCTTGCTAACCACTATGTTACTATATACCTGTTACAATTCTAAGGATCTATAAATATTAAATCATTCTAGCGACCCTAAAAAAAAAAATAAGAAAAAAATAAATCCAGAAGCATTTCCTGAGCAGAGTGGGCCAGTGCTCTCCATTCACAGCTCATATATTCAGGGCAAATGGGGAAGAAGTCAACAACTGATTTGGGGAAATTTAAGGCAAGGGTGTTCTGTAGTCACGCTTTAAATAAAGTAACTTATTAGTTACCTCTTTAGTACATGCCAATTGACAAACATCCTGACAAATCCATGTAAGACCAAGTAATGTGTTGCCCTTCAAACATGAAGATGAAATAAAAGAAAATTGACAATGTTTATGAGAAATATGCTAAGGAGTTTATCCAAAATAATAAAGGAAAAGAACAAAAGAAATCAATAACTGTAGTTTTAAATTTAATTATTCTGTATTTGGTTCCTTTTTTTTCCTTCAGAGAGAAAAAAATAAAGGTAATAGGAAACAAAAATGTTTTTATGAGGAAAATTGTAGAATTCCAATAGCATTTCTATTATTCTAACTCTGTTCACTGTCTTTAGACAACTATCCACATACTACTCACCTACCTAGCGACTAATACCTCTTCAAGATGGGTTCCAGATATGGAGTTGCATCATGTTGCCAGGCAACAAAGAAATGCTTGGTGGTGACAAAGGAATGTAATGCATGAGCCAGAATTTGGAATGTATTTTTCAAAGTAAACTGCAATCAAAACTTAACTTCAAAAAGGGAATATCATATTTATAAGGTACTTAAATGTTCCAGGTAAATATCAGCATTGCCATCACTGAAACTCATAGTAGCAATAGAGATTAAATCAATCTTATTACCAGTTGGGATCACCCTTACCAATATGACAGGAAGCAGTTTGACTCAGAAATTGATACAGGGTATGTCTGACTATGACCATTAATCAATCATTTACTACTTTCATTCCTAAATTTTCTTATTCTCTAGAATGATCAATCATTCTTCACCTTATAGAGTTAACTGCCCTTACTCTAAACTTACTATCTATGACATCCTCTGGCTCCCTATCTGTGGGCTCTTTATTAATTCTATGCACCAATAATTCTATTCAGAGATATGTGGTAGAGTTAGAATGATAGCGAGGCTGTTGGAGTTCTATTTTTTTCTTCTTCTAAAAGCATTTTCTTTTTCCTCCCATTAGTCTTATTATTTCTTAAGAAAAAAACTGCATGGAATAATTAAATATTACAATATAAATTATGCAGTTTCTGTTTTGTTATTATAGATAAAGCTTCTTAGCATGTTTCTCAGCAAAATTGTCTATTTTCTTTTCATCCTTAGGAACCAGAGTGCCTCATTCTTGGCATTTACATTTATACCAAACCAAAGAATGGCACACATGAGTGGTTTGAATAGAGTTAATGATTAGAGACCTGGATCCTAGACCTATTTATTTCAACTTTTTATACATATGACCATGCAATATGTTATTTAATGCCTTGGAGTCTTAACTTTCTCATGTGTAAATTAAGGGCACTAATACATGTTCTCTATTCCTGACATGTTTGAGGTGAATATCAAAAGAGATTTAAATAAAAAAAATGAGAGTGAGGGTGTTTTGAAAGTCATAAGTATGGTACAAAAGTGTCAGTCATTAAAATGATTTTACTTGAAGCAAAAAGAAAGCAGCATGGCAGGTTATTTCTGTATTCATGACATTCATATGTGTATGACTTAATGAATGCTTGTAAAATGCTTCAAAAATTACAAAGTGCTATATAAATATGTGTATTATCAATAGAGTATGGTTATCTGTAAGAAAATATGTTTGGTACCATGGTATACAATGCAAAGAGTAGACACTATAACATAGATATAAGTTAATTCTATATCTTAAAAAAGGACACATCTAACAACGTTAAAATAAACAGCACATCAAAACATGCCCCTACAATAGCAATATAAGAAACAGAAGACATATCTAGCCAATGTCACTGAACAACAGATGTAATACATTGAATAAAATGAGATCCCTGCTTTAATATAACATAGAAATAGTTGGAATTATACAGTGTATCAGTGATACCTGTGAGCAATGACCTAAACTCTCCAGCACTTTGAGCTAAAACAACTTCATATGGAAATGTATTTGGTCAATAGTCCCACTAAAGATTTCAACATTCTATGTTTTTATTTCTGGTATAAAACCATCCAAATACTATGAACTCAAATTGTTGGTGAATCTACAAGAGGATGATAAAAATAAAATGAACTAAAATAAAATCAGTTATCCTGACTTGCTTGGCTGATAATCTAAATCAGTGAATAGCTGAACCTTGTTGAACACAATGCTTCAGTACTTTATATTTAATCCTCCCACAACTGCTATACTGTAGTTATTAGTATCTCCAGATGAGGAAACTGGAGGTTAAAGTCACCAGTAGGACAGCTAGATTCAGAGCTGGGCTCCAAATCAAGTTTCATGTGACTACAATGTCCAGAGCCTCAGACACTAATATACTCTTAAATATAGGCTGCAAGTAACGATTTGATAGAATTTATTTAATAAAATATATTGTAGAATTGTGTATAATGGACATAACTGAACTTTAATAATTGCAAAGGTCTGAACTGGGAAGAATATATGAAACAAATTATAAAGAATTGGTTTCTCCAAAAAAGAATAAACTGATAATAAATAAACTGATAATAAATAATTGATATTCCTCAAAATATAAGTGGGCAATTATAGTACTCAAATATTGGAGGAATATTTACACTAATATGAAATGACATCCACCCCCACCCAAGCAAATCAGGCAGAGGAGCAATTTTATATATATTAAACTAACAAGAACTTTTATACATGATGAGATGAGTCTGGAACAGTATGGCATTATACAACCTTTTTTTTGAAAGCATATCTACTATCACATGAATGTCTTTATCTTTTGATCTAGCAATATATACCCATACGTATATATCCTAAGGAAACAATCCAACAAGAAAGAACGACTATATTCCCAAAGACGTTCATTAAAGTATTATAATGAGGAAAAAAATAGAAGTAACTCAATGTCAAACAAAATAGGAATAGCTGAGTAAATTATAATGTATCAATCCAGTGGCATTTTTTGCTGTCATCAAAAATGATAAATATAAAGGCTATATAGCAACATGGAATACTTTTATGATATAATGAAAAGTGAAATAAACAATAATATTGTATGATACTATGATTAAGTAATAGAAAATACGAATGAAGGGTGAAAATAACGTGAAGGAAAATTAAAAAGAACATACATTTTAGGATAATATCATTTTTAGTCAATGTAGTCCTTTATGCATTAATTCTTACTTAATAGTTAATGTTTTAAATGGGAGGTTTATATGTTAATGTTATAAAATAATTTTTCATTTTTCAAATTCACTTTCCAGCGATTTAAATTTGGCAAGAGGCACAACTGGCTGGTACAACCCACTGTATTTTTATTGAGTAGGTGGGTTTGAACCAGGGGCAACAACACACTAATTCTAGAACTTTATACCCTTAAGACACAATTCCTCAATCCAGAAAATGAGATGGAAGTAAATTTTTGCCATTGCTACTACCTGGGAACTCAACATTAACCGCAAAAGTACAAATACAGTCATCACTAAAATGGCAAATGAGAAATCTCAGCTCAATCCATTGAACACATTTATTGAGTATTTTTATATTAAAAAAAAACCTTGGTGTGCTTAAAGCAAGGAAAAAAAAGTATTCTAGGGGCTCATAATCTAGACGTATCTGGACAGATACATAAGCAACCAATAAAAGGATATGATGAAAAGACTAGAATAGGAACACAAAAAAATCCCATGGTTGTATAGGAAGATAATGTCCCTCCAGTAACCTTGTGAAGACTTCCAGTCTCATGGCTATCTTGAAAAATTTTGCACTGTGTACCAGGCTTAGCACAAACCATGTTATAATAGAACGTTCTTTAGATATTGCTGCTCAATTAACTAAAGGGAGCCTTCGTTGGTCTCATTGGAGTCTTTACATAATTGGTACTTTTTTACTTCTTACCCATTAACCCTGTCTTATCTTCATACCTGTCCTATTCAACCTAGATTCTATAAGCCATTATTTTAATAGGCTCTCATGTTTAATAATCCTGTGACCTTGAACCTGACTTGTAAAAGCTGTATTTCATACGCTGAATCTCATCCCCTCCCATCTGTTGATTTCCCTTTTATTTTATGTATTTCTAATTTCTTCCTCTCTCTTAGATTATTCCTATCTATTTTTAACATTCCCAAGTGTCTCTCACCAAACAAATAAAATCACCTCTCTGATCCCACTTTCACCTTTAGCTACTGCTTTATCTCTTCCTCTTTACAATTCATTCTTCTGGAAGAGGTCTATATATATATAGTCTACCATCCTTCTTCAGTACTTATTTTCCCATTCACTCCTTAATTCACTCCACTCTGACTTAATTCTCCCCTCCCCACCGGCCTTTGCCACCAGTTTATTAGTGAAACAATTCTTGATGTCACCAGTGTCCTTCCTTGTTAATTAAAATGAATGTTTTTTGCCCTCAATTTACTCATTTTTATTTTACTTGATTCTCAGGGTAATTTGACAAAGCTGATCACTCCCTTTTTCTTGAAAGTCCTATTCCCTTCGCTTCAGTGACACCACATACTTTTGATTTTCCTTCTTCCTGACTGCTACATTTTGTTCTTATTCATTGGCTGTACATCTGTACCTAATCCTTAAATGCTGGAGTATCTCAATGCTAGGTGCTAGGCTCTCTTCAGTTTCTTTATATCTTTATAAGTAATTCCATACACTTTCATAACTTTACATACCACTTTCTTTTCATTTTAACTGCCTATTCAACATCTGCACTTGGATGCCTCACATCTCTCTTAAACTCAACTAAATTAAAAATTTCCCTCTAAAACTGTTTTTCCACTGTTTTATTAATCTTAGTGAATAATGCCAATATACAAGGTACAGAAGCCAGAACCTGGGATCCATCTTTATAAGTATTGTATGCTGATCAATTGCACAACTGGAGCTCCCAGGGTCCGTCTTTAGTATTCCCTTCTCACTCATCCTTCCATCCAATCACCCATGGATGGAGATGGGGCCAATGACACAGAAGGCAGGAGGAGATATATGATTCTTGGTGGCATTGTGTCTGAACTGAGACTTGCATGAAACCAGACCAATGCTGGATATTATAACTGCCAGAGTCAATAAATACCATTTATTTGTTACCTGTAAAAATGAGAGTCATGACCTTTTATCTCTTCCTTAGTCTCTCATGGACAATGACATTGTTAATACTTTCTCTTGTCTTGGCTTCAAAACAATTGACTCCTGGTTTTCTTCCTATTTCTTTGCCTCTCCTTTCTACTTTGTTGGCATGCCATCCTCATTCAAGCTACAAGATGTTGACAGTCTTCTAAAACTGCTCCTTAACCCTCTCTCCTTTTCTAACTTGATATTTTCTCCCTATGTGATCTCATCCATGCTCACAGATTCAATTATCATTTAGTCACAACCGATTCATACAATTATATCTCTAGACCATAACACTCTTCTGAGTTCCAAATTTGTATAACCAACTGCCTACTTTACCTCTCCTCCTGGGTATTTCAAAGACATCTCAAACTCAACATGGCCAAAGTTGAATGCATGAATTTCCTTCCCTCATGCTCCTAGAACCTGGACTCTGTCCATTGTTCCCAATCTCAGTAAATCGCACCATTAGATTTCTAAGAACACAAACCTGATCATTAAAGCCATCTTTGGCAGCTTTAACTTCTCATATGAAAATTTTAAATCCCTGCTTAAAAAACTTTAGTGGTTGCCCATTCTTTTAGGGTTAAGAAACTCCTTAATATGCTGTAGATGAACTTACATGCTTCAATCTCTACCCACCTTATCAAATCAGATAAAGCTCTCCTTCACCCTTTACACTCTGGTTATACTATTACATTGCTATTATGCCTATCCTTTGCCATAATCCCTCCCATCACTGAATCACAGGCAACTCCCCACATCTGCATCCCCATCTGAAACATGCTTTATTCCATTTGTCTAATTACCAACTGGTCATGCTTCAGATTTCAGCTGAAATGTTATTTTCTCAGAGAAGCCTTCCCTTATCCACTTGGAGATGTCAAATAGCCTTGTTAATGGTTCACATAGCATGGATATCTTTCTATTCTAGCATTTGGCACAGTTGTAGTCATACATATATCCGTGTGTGTGTGTGTGTGTGTGTGTGTGTTTGGAAACTATAAAGGAAGGACCTTGACTATATTTGCTCACATTATATCTATAGTACCTAGCACATGGTAAATTCTCAATACATATTTGTTAAATGAAAGAATATATGAAGGAATGAATGAGCAAGTGAATTTCTTTGCTGTAGTACTCAGAGATTGAGTGTAGAACCTGGATACAAATCACTAAAGTGACAATATATACACTTAATAAATTGGCAAATGGTCAAAAATCAAATTATTAAGTTAAAAAATTATTTATGAGGAAAGATGAAAAGAACTGCCAGTGTTTACTTGAGAAAATGACAGTTAAATATGAAAGGTCATAGATTCCTTAAGGGCACACGTCATGGAAAGAATCACTGGCTTGTAGAATCATGCTCTTCAGTGTAGCTTGGAAAAACTAACTGAAAATAAGAAAACTAGAGAGGCTAGCTTGTAGTAAGTCATACTTATCCATGATAGAGAATCAGTAAAAGAATAACTAGTGCTCATAGCCATTTATAGCAGAAGAAGTACTGACTGAGAGCCAGAAAATCTGTGTTCCAGTTCTAGCTTTGCTATTACCTCTCAGCTTGACTGGTTCAATCACTTAAATATGCTGACCATCAGTATGTTGTCTTTAATGGTTCTAAAATTCTGATTTTGTTATTTCAGAAGAGTTATACATGAAATGACACTATAAACTACCCAAAGGAAGGGACTGCATCTTATTCATTGCTGCACTCCCTGGGGCCTAGCATGGACCACTGCACCTAGTAGAGTCTGTTAACACTGTTGAATTGTGTATCCTATAGCAAATCCTTCAGAATATATTGGGTCAATAAATCTCTCATAAAGTATATACAAAATATTACGTGTATGTTGGATGTGAATTTTTCTATGTGGGTAAAAGAACAATTGCTTTTATAATATAGCCAAATAAGAGAATAAAACCCCCAAATGTGGGGTTTGGGAATATTTATGTTATCAGCATAACTCCTGTTGCACTCAATGTATCAATATATCACTCAGTTGCAATTAGTCTGATTTATCAACACCTAACCCACTTTGTTATAGTAAATAGTCAGTTAATAAATATTTCTTGTGGATTTGCCAATAGTGTGCTGGGTGCTGGGGATACAGCAGTGATAACCAGATGTAGAAACAGTGGTGAACAGGATATATTATTGTTCTCAGGAGACTTAGTCTCTAGTGGAATAAACACACAAACATGAGAAAATCAATTAAAATGACATGAACACAAAAATGCCACAAAAAAAAAAAAGATGAAGGGTAATATGATAGATGATGATCGGAGTGGAAGGAAGTTGCTGGGATGGTTAGGGGAGGCCTCGACATTCAGGTTCAAGAGAAAAGGGCACTGGAAGAGGAATCATAAGATACTATCTCCAGAAAAGAGCTCATAGTAGTTGTTCAACCTTGGGTAAGTCAGGCACCCTGCCTGAATCTCCATTTTCTCATCTTTTCAAAGATACCCGGAACATATTTTTCATACTTCAAAGAAATATTACACTTGTAAGTATTAGTATTAAGGCATTTCCCCTCCTTGAAGATCAATTACATTTTTGCTCTGGAACCAATATTATCCCATGGTTTACACAGCACCGAATTGTCACCTTCTTCTCATACCATAATTCTTGCCTCGTCATTCTCTCTCTCTTTCATTTATTTAAATGTAAAACACACACTCACTATTACGTATCTTATAAGAAGGCACTATGTCCTCCATCCATCACAGCAGGGCGGGCGTCGTCGTCGGGGAGAAGAGTTGAAAGCCCAAGTGTGAGGAGTCCAGGGCACAGTTGCCATGACCTGAATTAGTACAGCTCAGCTCAGGGGACATAAAGGTTGTAAATTATCTGGACAGCATGCACAGTAGGGCTCACTAAACCCCACAGGTCCCTAAGCACTGGAGTGGGTGGTCCCCAAGGACATTCCAGAGCTGGAAGAGGCGGCAGCGAGCATTGGGGGGTTCCCGGGGGGAGCAGGGGCAGTGGGGCTCTGGGTCTGAGGGCTGAGGCTGCGGGTCTGCGCTGGGGGGAGGGGGCAATGGGCGGAGTTCTGGGCTGCAGGACGTTTTGGAGGCCCAAACTCTGAACCTGGATGCCCATTCTGATGGAAGGACTTGGCAGCCTCTTTCCCAGCCAACCACTCCTCACTGATTGGAAAGGAAAGTGGTGGATAGTAGTGGAGGGGAACCAAGGGAGGGATTTGGGGGAGAGCCCCAGTGTTGAGCCCCATCCATCAAATATCCATGTGAACTCACTCTCTCCTTTCCCTGAATCCCCAAATTGATGAGACAAAAACTATATTTTTAGGCCAAGGTATCTAGCAAATAACAATGGATGTATCTGAAGACAGCTGAAGGTATAAATATACTCATCTTCAGAAGTAGGTAAAATCCATTTCTATGTGATGCTGACACCACCTCAAATCCCAGCCTTGGATATATATAAATCTCATTAGCCAGTGTTCTTTCTTTATCTAGAGAGGTATGACCATGGGTCACCACTATATTTGAGCTCATTGAACCTAATAATAAATATTCAGGGTAGCAAGTGAAAAGAGTGTTACTGGATCCTGAATCAAAATAAGAGTGGAAAGCTTAATATTTAAGACTTATGACCCATGGCTTTACTTCTAGTTTCACTCATCTAGGAAATAAGACAGTGAGACTACAAAATCAAATATATACTTTCAACCATAAAAAAATACACGTAGAAGGATAAAACATAAAATAGGGTCCACCCTAGGGAGTACTGTAAAACAAAACATTCCTATTTTTACCAATATGTGTCACAGATTCTTCAAACTTTTAAGAATTAGGAAGCAATCCTAAAGCTTTCTCTGAAGTCCCCACAAATGTATTTACTGCTTTTTTATCTTTGCTAGTATTTTATCTATACCTTTGCTAAAGGATTTTCTACTTTCCTCCACCTTGAATCATAGATTTTAAAATTTTAACTCTCCACCAAAATCTAATTTCAAAGGTCAGGATTTGTGGCTGTTTTACCTCCTCTCAACAGTGTTTTATTTACAGCCTCATATATAGTAAGTGCTTAATAATTATTTGTCAGATGAATGAATGAGTCAAAGTTTGAGGACTCAAATAAAAGTACAAGTGTTTTATAAAAAATACCAATGCAGTATGAAAAGTCTTAAATGTTTCATAAACAATGTTATAAAAACATAAATGATAATTCCATCTTTCAAAAATTCAATGATTACTCTAGAATACCAAAACATTTTTTTTAGGAATGAAGTAAATCTTTCGTCAAATACCCTCTTAAAAGTTTACAGTTTTATCTTTCAGCCTTTCTTAATCCTAATCGCACAATAAGACTTTTATTAACTCTAATTGCTCTTTGATCAGACTTTTGATTATTTACCCTGAGGCTACATTGCAGATTCCAAGTTGTTCTGCACAGTTGTAATTACCATATGTTTTCATTAATCTAATTCTGTTAGCCGGCTGTTTACTGAGTGGTCTTAGTGTCAATCAATTATCCTGCTAGCCCATGCATCAAAACAATTAGAATGGGATTTAGTTCTCAAGGTGGAGTCATTAGGGTATTTTATTACACATTTCCAGCCTATTAGAATATAACCAGAAAAAGACAAATAGGAGATTTGTAAATGTAGCTTTATCACTGATACTAAGTACAGAACTACTGGGGAATCATCTATGTGGCTAACATTATGATCAAAGGATATGGGTCTTGGAAAGCATTATTAAACACTCAAAGAATGAAGCCATGTAGATCTAAGTAAATGGAAAAATAATCAATGCAAATTGACATTTCTTTCAAATACACTGGAAACCAGGCTTCTCTAGTTAACGCAGAAATTGTCCTTCACTGGACCACTACATTTGATATGGTCTCCTAGCAATACTTCTTCAAAGAAATACTTCAAGTGTTTTTAAAAATATTCAAAACTATAATCTTATTCTTCAAAAATGAGTTATCACATTTCTGTTCAGAACTCTTATGGAGTTTGAGTAACTCCATATGCATTGCTCTGCACACATCATTTCACTCCTTCCTCCATTTCTTCCATCAGACAGTCCCTGAGCACAGGCCTCATGCTGCTAAAGACATTGCAAAAAAAGGAAAAGATGACACAGCTCCTGGGCTCACAGTCTTGTGGCAAGGGATTAAACCAATAAGTCCATGCCACTAAGGGGGCAAATATCACAAAGCATAGCCCATTAGACTAATCAGAACTACCAAGTCTTACAGGGATACTTAGCATTTTATTTTACTTTCCTCAATAATAATAATTAATTTTCAATAGACCAGAGACTGTTCTAAAGACTTAAGATGCACTGAGTCATATAGACCTTACAAGAATACTGTGAGTTGGTTGCTATTAGATATCTTCATTTTACAGAGGAAGAAACTGAGGCACACAGTGGTTGAATAATTTGCAAAAGGCACTGATTTAATAAGTGACTGTGCTATGCTGTAAACATAGAACTTGTGCTTTTTTTTTTTTTTTTTTTTTTTTTTTGCGGTGCGCGGGCCTCTCACCGCTGCGGCCTCTCACGTTGTGGAGCACAGGCTCCAGACGCGCAGGCTCAGTGGCCATGGCCCACAGGTCCAGCCGCCCCACGGCACGTGGGATCCTCCCGGACCGGGGCACGAACCCGCGTCCCCTGCATCGGCAGGCGGACTCCCAGCCACTGCGCCACCAGGGACACCCGAACCTGTGATTTTAAACCACTCTGCTCTACCAGGGTGGTTCTCAAACTCTACAGTGTGTGTGAGAATCACCAGCTGCATTTGTTAGAACACAGATTGTTGGCTTCCACCCGTAGAGGTGTGGCTGGGGTCTGATCATTTGCATTTTTTTAACAAGTTCCCAGGAGATGCTATGCTCCTGGTCCAGAGAGCACACTTTGAGAACCAGTGCTGTACTATATTCCAAACCTCTATCATTCTCCTCAATCTTTCAATCTACCTACCACTTCATTACTAACTCTCAGCAGGGAAGCTCATCACTTCCCAAAGAAACTAGGACATTTCTCTCAACTTATTTCTGTTCTCTCACCCCCTCCTTCAACTACATCTTACTATTATTGTCCCTCATTATCTCCTTCTTTCCACATTTGTGAAAGCTTGTTGCTCAAGGTCAATTTTCCCAAATGTGGGCTTCATTACTCTCACCTCCTTGGGACCTTATTTAACAACATGTACCAGTAAGCTGAAAAAGCATGACTTGTGTGTGCACTTAAACTGCAACTTTATTTTTGTCTCCTGTCTCTATATTTACTCACTGGAAAAGTACTTCTCCTCTACCACTACAAAAATCCAAACAATCCATGACTTTTCTGGTCTTTTGTAGGTAGTTGAAAACTAATCACTTTAAATCACAAATACTGTATCTACTAAATACTAATCCAGTCCTAAAAAGTAATCAAAACTCTGAACTCTTATCCAAGCTGAAGCTACTTCTACTGCAGGTAGGCAGGTCTCTTGGCATCAAGGAAAGGAATGTAGTAGCCTGTGTTTCTTACTCTTTCCTCTCCTACTAGGAAAGGGAAGGTGGAACTTTCTTACTTGATTAATGCTACTGTAAGATGCTTTATGCTTTCTAGTCCTGTTGTATGTTTAAAGACTCTCTTTATGGGGATGTTGTGTGCTCTTCAGAAGCTCCTCAGCTGGGCACTTCCCACTGTAGCTGTCATAAGTGGCCAATGAATTGCTCCTTTTTTGGCTCCTGGTTTCCTGGAAGTCCACTCTCCAGAGACCCCTCCATCTCATTTGCATTCCAGGCAGTCCACTTGGGCAAGAGCCAATGTCTACATGCCAGTTCTCAGTTGTGAACTGTATTGGTTCAGAGGTAATCCTCACACATCTTTAGCCCGGGCAAATTCTGGGAGGGCACCTTCTTTCTAGATGTGCACAGGGAGGTCTTAACTTCTTGGTGTGAGTTGGGTACCTGTTCTCTGTGCCCTGTGACTGCAGGGAACCCATATCATGGCCTCAGAGAAGCCTAAGAAACCTAAGCTGACGTCTCTAAGAGGGGTCTGGTACCTGACTTTAAAATTTCACATCTACTGTTTCTCTGTGTTCCAGGGGAACTTTCCAAATAAAATTTCTATTACAAAATTATTCACCACTTTTCTTGTGTACTTATCCTCATTAATCAGCTCTTTCCCTGGGGTGTGGTAATATGCTCAAATTAAAACAAGATAAAACACATCCTTAACCTCCCCTCTCAGAGTCATGTCTCTCTCTCTCTCTCTCCATTTTCAGCCAAATCTCTATACTTTTTCTCCATTTCTTCATGTTTCAATCACTTCCCATCCCACTGCAATTTGATTTTAGCCTTTTTCTCTCCCTGAAAGTTGCCAGTGACTCCCTAGTTGCTCTTTTCTGTGGATATTTTTCAGCTCTTATCACAGCTGACTTCTCATTGGCATCCATGGTATAAACAATTCCCTCCCTTGCAATCTTTCTTTGATTGTTGACACCACTTTTCCCTAGTTCCCTTTATGGTTCCCTCTCTCTAATTCAGAGGCTTTGATTTTTGTTTGTTTGTTTGTTTTTTCCAGACTAGTCCTCAAATAGTAGAGAGTGCCCCCCCGGTTTTCACCATTGACATCTTGCTGTCTATATCCTCTTTCTAGGCAATAGAATGAGCGGTGAATCACCAACACACAGCTTTACCATTCAACACACCATTACCAATAACTCACAAACTGATTTCCACTAGATCTCTACTCTCCATCTCAGATTTAACATGTCTGAAACACCAGACTCCAAACCTACTCTTCTTCCTTTATTTCCAGTCAGTTCTCCAGTGGCACTCAACCCTTCCATTACCTCGAGAATTCCATCTTCAGTTTCACTTTTTAAGAAGCAGAAGTAGCAGCTAGCATCATCAGCGACAGCTACCACTTACTGCACAGTAACTATACACTAGGCAAGTATTCTGTAGATAAGGACACTTATGTTTGCAGGTTAAATAACTTGCTCAAGTCACAGAACTCTTAGCTTGCAAGGCCAGGATTTAAATCCAGATCTAGACAGGTCCTCCATGCTGTGTTCTTCTAGTAGCTCCAGAATCTACCCCTCCTATAAATGCCCAAGCTTTAATGCCTGCCTTATAACTTTGGATAAAATCCAACTTTCTTTCCAGTGTAAGCAAAGCCCTCATTATCTGGCTCCTACATCCATCCTCCTTAATCTCTTCCTACCTATCTATATAACATCTGGACTACAGCCACAGGGAACTTCTTGGATTTGCATTCAATTTGGTGAAAGCTGTTCCTTCTAGCTAGAATGACTAACAAAGAAATGGCCTTCAGGGCTGAGGCTGGTAAGGTGACTTTCCTCTGTTTTCACAAAGCACCCTGGATATCTTCTCTCATAATACTTACCAGAGACTATTACAAGTCTTTTCTAACATTTACTTGAATCACCCATGACTAAACACGTGTACTCTGTTGGTCTTTAGGACTGGGCTTACCTTCCTCTAGGGGCTTAAGAGACTAGAGTACATTTTTAAATTGATATGTATTTAGAAAATACCAATCTAAATTACTCCTATTATTGTAGGTATCAAAACATATGAAAAGAGTTAAAAAGAGAAACTCTTGTCAGCAATGCAGTACATGATGTGCATCTATTGAGTGCATTAAAATAATTGCATATAGTTCATTTAAAAATATTATAGTGATATAATAAAAATAGGCTGTTTAAAGGTTTTATTTTATGGTTAAATTTTTTAAGCACAAATATCGTCTCCATGCTTCACAAAGCAGAACTCTGAGATTTTCAATAAATTATTGGGCAATTACTTAGGATGAGTCACAACCCTTTTTTGGTAACAATTTTGATTCTACTTGTAGGCACCACTCTGTGCAAAAGCGGTGAGAAGGCAAATCATGTTCCCAGATTTTCCTAACAAATGTGAGTTCTAACACAGACTTATATCATGTTTAAAGAATATGGATTGCTATTGAATCAACAGCATAAAATACTGACGCTTCAAAGACATCATAGAATCTAGACCTGAAATGACTACAGCTTGATCTTAAAACAAGCCCGTTTCAATCTAGAATATTTGAGACAGACTGTTCAAGGGACAGGCTAACTCTTGCTTTAGTTTTCTATATGCTGTCCATGTGTTAATTTAGAATATAAATTATCAAAGTTTTAGATAATCCCTAAAATATTTACTAAAGGTATTTAATTATTGGCTTTTTATAAATGGATGATAAAAAAATATGTGAAGAAACTTTGCCTTTCTTCTGCAAAAAATACATTGCAATTATATTACTTTAAAACCCTTTGTAAGGATTCATATGATAAAGTCATATAAAATTCAATACTAGGAAATAATTTGTCTCTACAGATAAACTGATTTGCACTACTTTAGCAAATAATTAAAATCATGGCACATGGCATATTGTCCTTGTTGCTTTGACTACAGGAAAACTGAAACTCCTTATAATTTAAGTTTTGTTCCCTTTGGTCACATTTTGATTCTGAAATCATCCTCAAGTCATTTTCATTTAGACAATAAGAAATAAAAATAAATAAAATGAAAAATACATATATACCTATAAACACATTGACAGTGACAAGCAAATCTTCTCTTTTAAATCTCCTTGCATATTCTTGTCTTATCCAATTTGGTCGTGTTAAAGAAGATTTCTCAATAATTGTAGAGTGTGAGAGAAAGTGAATTCATCAAAGTTCACTCTGTGATAACTTTCCAGAAAGCCTAGGATTCAATAAAGCATGCATTGTGTATCTTCTGGCTATAAAGTATATTTTTCTGGTTAACACACTTTATTAAAAGCCTCAGGCAATATTGTGTCAAAGAAGTAAAAATTGTCGTTAACCCATTTTTTCAGAACTAGTGAAATTGTACAGGGCTGTAATTGTTTGAGAGACCTATATGGGTATAGAAAAAAAATATATATATATACACACACACACACATATATATATGTATATATGTGTGTAGATAGAGATATATCTCATAATCCATTGTTAAAAGACATTAGATTTAATTATATTTGAAAAGCAAAAGTCCAGTAACCATATAGCTTGTGTGGCAGGTAAAATGGCAATTCAAAATCCAGTCATTATTTTAAAACTTCATTTTGCACAGGAGGAAGAGATACTCTTAATAGTAACTAAACTAGATTAGATATTGTAGACTTGAGAAATGCATGCTATAAGTTACATGCCTTATTTTACAACTGAAATACCAAGATGTTTTCAAGGGTTGTATAATTTCTTACTGTAGTTTTATATTTATTACTATAAATTATGGAAAAACAAACACAAATGTGAACCACTCAACTTTTAAGGGATGAAGGTAATGTTGAAAACTCCAGCAAGTTTGATATCATGATATTTGAGTTATACATATACATTACAAGACACATGCCACCTACCATCAGAGCTTACAAAGCCTGAGCCTAGGCTTCTTAAGGCTAGAAACTTGAGTCAAACAACTTTGTTAGTTTGAGAAGACTTCATGCTGGGCCTTAGACTTTATGTCTTCTTTATGTTTTCGTCTAAGGAAGAAAAATGAGTGTTTAAAGAAATAGCAGTAGGGGTTTCCCTGGTGGAGCAGTGGTTGAGAGTCTGCCTGCTGATGTAGGGGACACGGGTTCATGCCCCGGTCTGGGAGGATCCCACATGCTGTGGAGCGGCTGGGCCCGTGAGCCATGGCCGCTGAGCCTGTGCGTCCGGAGCCTGTGCCCCGCAATGGGAGAGGCCACAACCGTGAGAAGCCCGCATACCACAAAAAAAAAAAAAAAGAAAAAAGGAAAAAAAAGAAATGGCAGCAAGGATGAAATAAGATGATGCATATTTACTTTTTTTTTTCTTAGCTCTGTGAAAGTAAGGACTTATAGGACAGCCAAGTTCAAAGACAGGGTAAGGCAGAGGGAAATGGGATGAAATGCTTTCCGGAAGGATTATGAATCATAGTAGACCTTGAAAGCGAGAAATAAGGATCACACAGAGCATGCTGAAGGGGGCAGAAAGTAAATAAATATTTCTGAGAAACTGAATTGTGTAGTAATATAAAAACTTAACCAGAGGTTATAGGGAACTTCGGGGTGGCTTAAGAGTGAAAAAAGGCCCCTGTGAAGATGCCAAAGGACAGATTTTGACAAGGACTCTTTTTTAAAGGAAATATTAGTTGTGTTCAAATCAATAAAATAAAGACGTATCTGTATTTAAAGTATTTGTAAGAGAAAACATATTATTATACATCCCTACAGAGTGACCTTATTACAGTTCAGGCAAGAGTCCTAGAGTTTGTCCAGCATGATCACCGGAAGTGAGGCTCGCAGGTTCTGACTGCTGTGCACCAGCATGGTCTGTTTGCTGCGATCACTGTCTGGCAGTCAGGAGTTCTGCCACATTGCTTAAAGGCCTTTGAGTATTTCTTTGGCCTACTGTGCTTACAGTCACTCCATTTCAGCTATTCTATCAGCTGCTTCACCACCCTGCTGTTATTCATCTTCTATACATGTCCAGCCCAGTAAATCTGAATTTCAGTGAGCTTGACTTCCATGCTGATGTCCCAGGATCCTGCTGTTGTTGACCTTGTCTTGCTATTAGATGTTAAGTACGACTTGTAGGCAAAGTTGATAAAACTGTTTTAGAAACTGTATGATTTTTTCTTCTGATATTCATTTCCAATTCATCTACTGAAGAAATTTTGGCATTGCCATTATTTAGTCCTAGACTTTTCTCTTTGAATGAACGTAAAGGCTTGGTTCATGTCATAGTTCTGTATACTGTACTTACCTTGAAAAATGTATTCTAGTTCATGAAACCACTCTCAGTTTGGGGGTTTAAAAGGTCAATGCTAGACATTGACACTATTTTAAGGGAATATTTCATCTATTTTCGTATAGTGTTCTGTTCAACTTTTGCCTTTTAAAATCTATCAGATTATCATGGTTGATTCTGCTGAGCAAGAATCACAACACAAATTCTGCTTATTACTGAGTCTGGTGATACATGACAGATAGAGTCAGTGAATGGAATGCATCAGCAATCAGCTTGGATATCTGAACATTCTTAACTTGATATCTATAAGTTTCCATATTCTTTTATGTAATATAACAAATGGGTGGTACAAATAATTCACATACTTTCTTAGTTTATTATTTAATTATATTTATATTATTTGTTTGGTGACATAGTAATATTTGTTTCTTGTAACAGCTTTTTCAAGATTGACCTTTTACTTCCTATTAGTATTTCATATCAAAACAAACAAAAATATATCTCTCTTGGCATCTTCAGGTTAACTCATGTCATACACTTTTGGGATTTAGGAAAACATGCTATCCCCTAGAAAGGGAATGCATGAAAGTGTGCTTTGGAAGGCAGAGCTGTAGACTTCTGACTGGATCAGAAAGATATTAAGCATAAGAAGAAGACATTTTAGGTCATTGGCTCCATTGTTAACAGAAAGGGACAAGAAACCAAAGTGCGATGGAAATAACATTTATCTCAAATATTAGTTCATGCTATTCAAAGTTAAAATCTTAATTGTCAAAAAGAATACAAGGTAAATACTACTAAATTGTACAAAATTGAAGCACCCTTAAGATATGAATAAGCCTGGCTAAAGACAGATAGCTGTATTGATAATTCCCTCCCCCCAAAATCTACACACAAACATACACGTGCACCATATAAAAATATGTATACTTATATATATTTTCAGTTTTTTTTTTTTACTGTATTAGTATCAGTAGCATTTGCATTACTATAGCAAAGTGTGTCATGTTTTCTTTTCAGCTATTTAGCTTAGCAGTTCCTTTAGAGCACCATGTGAACCTTTACTTCAGGTGAAGATAGGCATTTGTGTTCAAAGATGTTTTAAAAATTTGCCTACTTAATGAAAGATCCTGAAGGAAAAAAGAAGACAACCTAAGAAATAGTTCTCCCAACTGTGGAATACTTCTATATACGTTTTCACATAGGGGTGGGGAGAGGCAATAGCAAAAGTATAGCATCATTTGATCACAGACTTATTTATCCAAATAATACCTGTAAATAACTCAAGAAACACAATTTGGAAAACAATGGCTGAAAATATAGACAAAGACACTGGCACGCCACTCTTCAGTGTTGTCCTGCAGAGCTCCTTATGACTGTGTATGTTCTTACTCAGAACGGCCATGCAGATCTCATATCTAAACAGCTACCACAAAATCCAAGATCTTCTCTAAATTTAATCCATGTGATTGCCAATCCCATCCTCATGTACTACTTCAAAATGTTAAATGTAACTCAAACAATATTCTTATTTTTAAAAAATATTGGCATAATAATTCAAAAAATGTTATTTGGAGGGCTTCCCTGGTGGCGCAGTGGTTGAGAGTCCGCCTGCCAATGCAGGGGACATGGGTTCGAGCCCTGGTCCGGGAAGATCCCACTTGCCGCAGAGCGGCTGGGCCCGTGAGCCATGGCCGCTGAGCCCGCGCGTCCGGAGCCTGTGCTCCGCAATGGGAGAGGCCACAACAGTGAGAAGCCCGCGTACCACAAAAAAAAAAAAAAAAAAATGTTATTTGGGTTCAAGGACATAAATGTATAAGACTATCATGGAAAATGAAACTGCCATATGTTAACCATGCCCATTTTTATCCATTTAGGAAGAACCATTATTAAAAATTAAAAGAAAAAAAGGTCAGAATTAGAGCTGATTCCTCCAGCTTTCATGAGCAGGGCAAGTTTAGAAAGCAAGAGGACTGCGTTTCAAGCTTCCACCTCATATCAGGTGAATTCGACATTCAGGATGCTGCTGTGAAAAAGTGCTTTAACATCTGCCACCAAAAGCAAAAGTTTAAGTCTTTGTTTCCAGGCATAGTGGAAAAACACTGAATGGGGAATCAGAAGCCGTCCTGGCTCTGCCGCTGACTAGCTACATGATCCCAGGCAAGTCCTGCACCCTCCTGAATGTGCTCAAATGTAACTTGTCCAGGTTGCAGTAGACAACCTTGAGGTACTTTCTAATGACAACATTCTGTCATTTCAGTATGGTAACGGGATGAACTACAAGATTTTGTTTTGTCACTCACTATTCAGAAGTACATAAAAGAAGTACATATGTATATGTATAACTGAATCACTTTGCTGTACACCTGAAACTAACACAACATTGTAAATCAACTATACTCCAATATAAAATAAAAATTTTTTAAAACAAAAAAATAAAATAAAATTTACTGTGGAAGATGTATGAAAATACACAGATTTACTTATTCTTCTCAAGGGGTAATGAACCCCAACCAAATGCTATAATCATTACAAATAAAGATTCTGCTTTGCTATGTGTTTAAAAAATAAAAAAAGCAAATACATTTTGGCTAAATACAAAAGTATACAGTAGGTCTATCTGATGTTGCTTGTCATTTGTTTCTTCATATAGCTATCCAAAGATGTTCAAAATGTATGCTACATTCCTGTTTCAGTAGATATTTGACAGTAACTGTTAAAATTGTGTTTGAAGTTTGAAAGATTTTCTATAACGTGACATGGAGAATTGGAAAAAAAAAAACAAACACTGCCATTCTTATGCTAAATTTTGGGCTGCTACTAGCAAATACTTTTGCAAATTAGAAAAAAGCCAACTCTTTTGGGCGGATGAATTGTAAAAGGTGTCCTTTCTGAGAAGACTAAATAGAAAAAAAGTCCCATTTGGTGGGACTATTAACAAAACAACACCACCTTCTCCAGCTGACATGGCTGGGCAAGAAAGGCTCAGGCTGGGTTTCAGCATCCAGTCTCCCCATCCCCAGTGCCTTACATCACCATCTGGGGCAGCCTTCTTGGGACATCCTGTTGAGATCTACATGCTGGAATTCCTTCAAGATCTCCTTTTGGCATCATCTATCTCTCTTATATCTTGATATTCTCTCTCCACAAATACATGTGTTTCAGTCCCTCTAATAAAATTCTTCTCTGGATTTCTAGCTATTGACTTCGTAATCTACTTCTCTGTACACTCTGGCTTCTATAAAGTTTCACTCACTTCCTCACTAGCCACCTAACACATGCTCCTGAAAAGAGCACTGAGCTTTCAAGCCTGCCCACATCCTCTTGCTCCCTTGTTAACCAATTGGCAAACCCCCTAGATACTTTCAAGCCTTATCTTACTTGATCCCAGAGTTGAACATTTTTGACTATTTCTATATCATAAAATCTCTCTTCTATTAGCTTTGGTGATAACTCCCTGTTTGAATGAATAATTCTCCTAATATCCCTAATTTTTATTGCTTTTTAAATACCAATGTTTCCCCATACCCTATCCTTTGTCCTCTTTTCTACTCAGTCCACACAGTTCTTTTAAATTACCTTCTCCATACCTCAAAGTTCAACTTCTACTATATACTGGTGACTTTCAAAGCTATAACTCAGACCCCTTTCCTGAACTCCAGACTCCAGATTCCAAATAATTCCAAATAATCGGCAGTCCCTCCTGAAATCTCCCAAAGCATGTTACATGCAACACGTGTGAAATGGAATTGGCCATTTTAATTTTCTTCTGTATTTTCCTTTATCTTTCCACATTATCTAAAGCACAAATACATTACAAAAGTAACTTATAAACCTACAAAAATGTTACTTTTAGGATTTTTTAAGTTCTTTAACGAACCCCTTTTCTAACTGCTCCCTTTACTCCCCACTCAACTCCATGGCTACCATCCTTGCCTTATTTAAAACCATCCTCTTTTCTCACCTCAGCTGCTTTAACCATAGAATTGGAATAACTCTCACATAGTCGTGGCATGAGTCAGATGAGATAATACATTTAAAAGGCCTGGAACACAGCAGGAGTGCAATAAAGGGTAGATTATTATTATTGTTGGAATTATTATTTTTATTACAGTAGAATTATGGGGTTCCATAAATTGCAGCTCAACCATAACTACCACTAACTTTATTTGCTATAGTAATAATAGTTTAGGGTTGAACTTGGTCTGATTTACTAAATTAGCATTTTTTCAACTGCTACACAGCAGTGAAAGACTATAGACTAACTCAACGTAAGAGATACAAGCTTAATTTAGAATTGCAGAGAGGTATGGTATACTGAGCATCAGCTTTCAAAATTTTAATTAGAAATCACCCTTAGGCTATTCTGTATCAGAAGGATAACTTTGTAGTTACAAAGTCACATCCAAGAATGTATTTGTTAGTTAATGGAACTAACACAGGCCTTTCTATTAACAGAATTTCCTAGTTTATTGCATAGTAAATTCTTTATCCTTTCAGAACTTTAATCTTTGGGACTAGATTTCCCATTTGAAAAAGACATGATTTTTTAGGAAATATTTGAGCCTTTCTAGCATCTGTTTTAGAATTGAAAGCTACTTTCAAGTATGTTCAAATAAAAGGGAGAAATAAAACATCCATGTTGAAAGTTTTAACTAAAATGTGACAGTTCATGGTAAAAACTTTCACCAAGAATAGATTTGGGTGAGTAAGCTCAGACTGAAAAGGAGGTTTGACTTAACACATTGTATTATAAAAGAGAGGATGAAACACTTTCTTCATTGGGCCTCCAATTTAAGATAGCACTTGACTAAGAAGCTTCAAATTTGACTCCTCCTTTCAGTGACTCACAAAATGCCTTCAAAAACACAGAAAATAAAACTATATATATATATACATATATATATATGTGTATATATATATATATATATATATATATATATATATATATATATTCTGTATTCTGAACTTAACCTTGTTGTAAACCCAGTGTCTTGCATTTGATTTTCAAAGTCCAACTTCATTTTTAAAAATCATCTTCCCAGTAGAAACTGTTCATGAACTGAGTATAAAGACTCAAGGCTTTAAAAAACAGCTTACTACTTTTCTGTCTCCCTGTCACTTTTTACTCAGACCAGCAGAAAGTGAAGAAGCAGGAGACAGAGAGATGTTTTAAGGAAGAAGAACTTCATGAGTGAGAGAGCAGCTGTAAGTCACTTTGGGGCTCAAGACAACTAAGTAGATAGTAGGGACTGCCCTCATTAAGGTTTAAGGTCAAGTGACAGATGAAGCTTCTCTGACGTGGGGGAGTTTATGTGAAGTTATTTTCTCAGTTTTCTTCTCAAAAGAGAGGAGGAATTTTCAGAAGCTTGAATCCAGACCCTCCATGCAGCATGGAGTCAATCCTTCCTCATCTGCAGAGAAGGCACCATCCCCATCTCTGCTGTATTGAGTCCTTTGTCTTGCCATACAGTTTTTCTTCAGGTTTACAAAAAATTACATCCACATTATATTCAACACCTATATTTAATGCCCTTCTCTGTCTTCATCTTAAGCAGTATACAAAAGAGAACTACACGTGCATGAATTTCATCTACTACAAATGACTTGTCTACTTTATAACGTTTTCAAAAATATTCCATATGTATAAACAATATTTTCATAGAACTCCTAAAATGGCCCTGGGATGGAAGAGAAATTGAATTATAACAATGGTGATTAGTAAAGTTGGGAGTAGATTAAAGGTGTCCCCAAACCCAAGAACTGCTACACATCTTTGGTATACGTTCGAGGTACTAATTTTTTGAGCTTCCCTTCAATTATTTCTACCATAGTAAACAAAGAAGAAGGAGATGAGCCTGAAAAAAAAGTATGAAGAGATAGACAGGTAAATAGATAGATAGACAGATATAATTTATATTCTAGTTCATATAGCCAAAGGGTGTAAAGTATACATAGGAAATGGCAAAGAATCAAAAAAATTGAAAGTAGGTTATCAAATTGGCTTACAATACCAAATCCAAATGTGACCCATGAAACCATATCTAAAGAATGCACTATAGGACAATTAAAAATAAAAAGACAGATAAGGAAATAACATCTAAATTTGATGTGAAGACAGGAATCACAATAGTATAAATCTAAGTGGTATTTCAGACACTGATGGTGCAACACTGATAATCTGTACAATATATTGACCAGATATAAACATTCACAAAAGGAATAATATTGTATTTAAACATATAAAGAAGAAAAACTTTTATAATTTCAAGATAAAATGGGCAGAAACTTTAGAATAAAGGAAAAAAGTAACTTGCCTCTCTGTTTTAACTTAAATATGTAACAGATAAAGATACCAAGGATCTAAAAAATAAAATTAATACATATAAGTAATATATTTATCTTTATATAGTTTATAATTAAAGTCTATATGTTATATCTTCATTTTAAAACTCCATGAAAATATTTTAAAATTATTGTATATAAATACCAAAAACCCTGAATAAATTCCAATAGTAGATAGCCCTTAGGCCATATTCTCTGATCCCAATACAGTCAGCCCTCTATATTCTCAGGGTTTGCAGCCATGGATTTAGCCAACCACGAATTTAACCAACTGCAGATGGAAAATATTCAGAAAAAAAATTCCAGAAAGTTCCAAGAAGCAAAAAATAAATTTGTAGAGCATCAGCAACTACTTACACAGCATTTTACATTATATTTACAACTATTTACACACGATTTGCATTGCATTAAGTATTATAACTAATCTAGAGATAATTTAAAGTATACAGGAGGATGTATATAGGTTATGTGCAAATACCACAGCATTTTATATAAGGAACTTGAGCATCTGCAGATTTTGGTATCTGCAGGGGGAGGAGGGGTCCTGGAACCAATCCCCTACGGATACAGAAGGATAACTGTAGTATAAAAAATAAGGTTAGTAATAAGATTGCAAATCTTCCAAAATTCCCTGAAATTTAAACAAAAAGGACTCCAAAAAAGTAAATTTTGGGGCCAAAGAGAGGGAAAAATTCTATTCAAATATTAGTAGAAAAATGACAGTGAGAGTACTACATATCAAAAATTGGAGGGCATGGTCAAAGGTTTAATCAGAAGTTAAAATTTTATCTGCAAATGCTTTTATTATTAATCAATAAAAACTAAAAATAAATTAATAAATCAATTAAATTTTGTAGTGAATAATTTAATGAATTATAAAGCAGAAAAAAATCTGTGAAAGTTATTTGACAAAGGCAATCAAATAGACAGATTTATGCCTTATGTAATACTGAGAAAAAGAGGAAAAAACCCAAGAAGCATCATTTAAGAATGAAAGAATATCTAAAATCTGAGAAAAAGTTTGAGAATGTAATATACAAATCTGTAAAATCTGGTATACAAATCTCAGCAGAAGGATGATTTTCTAGATATATGTGGTTAACCAAATTGACCCTCCCCATACCCTAAAAAAAAGAAAACCTTAAAATATCAGTAATTATGGAAGAAACTGGAAAAGCTGGCAAAAATGTTTGGGACCAAAGTGGTTCAAAAGCAACTAGCAGGAATCTGATATCATAACATTAAAAAAGAGAAAAATTTCCAGACTAATATAACTTTTTATATTAACATAAATAGCCTAAATAAAATAGTAGCAAACTGAATTTATTGCAAACTTGACCAAGTAGAGCTTATTTCAAGAATGCAAGATGTTCATACATTGAATATTAAAATTCAATATTCATGTAATTCCTCATAACATTAAAGAAAAATAAATGAATCATCTTGATAAATAACAAAACTTTACGAGTTAGGTTATAAAAAGTAAATATCTTTCTCATGCCTCAGTGTAAGAATCATCACTCCAGGGCTCATATGCTGGCTCCAAGCATGGAGGATTCAGGCGCCTTCTTCTTATCATTCTGCCATCCTTAGGTATTTCCTCCTTCCAACTGGACAAAGAGGGCTCACTACTACATCTTTATTCAGGACAACAGGAGGGGGATGGAAAGAAACTTCTGTTCATGCCCTAGTAGACAGAAATTATGCACATGCCCCATTTAAATGATTGTTTTGTTGTCTAAATAATACAACCTTTATTCTGGGCTAAAAATCAGGGGTTAAGGGCTTCCCTGGTGGCACAGTGGTTAAGAATCCCCCTGTCAATGCAGGGGACACGGGTTCAAGCCCTGGTCTGGAAAGATCGCACATGCCGCAGAGCAACTAAGCCCGTGCGCCACAGCTACTGAGCCCACGTGTCACAACTACTGAAGCTTGCGTGCCTAGAGCCCATGCTCCGCAACAAGAGAAGCCACCGCAATGAGAAACCCGTGCATCGCAACAAAGAGTAGCTCCCATTTGCCGCAACTAGAGAAAGCCCGTGTGCAGCAATGAAGACCCAACGCAGCCAAAAAAAAAAATTAATTAATTAAAATAAATAAATTTTTAAAAAATCAGGGGTTATCCAAGAAGAAAGGATATTGGGGAAAACCAGTAGTAAGAATCTGCTTCAGATCAATGTTTCTTTTATATGTCAGTATTTTATTCTAACCCATAAAAGAAAACAGACAAAGCAAAATAATATTTCAGAAGTTCCCAATAGACTATAACTATCTAAAATATAATGAGCTTTGGTATTTATATATGCATTATGATCTGCAAGGTTTGAGCATCTGTTTGGAGGAGAAAATTTTCATAATATTGCCCTTTTTGACTTCATGTAGGCAGTGATTAATTAAGGTTGGTTTAACCCAAACAACTTATCTCCACAGATAAATATCATATTTTCCTCAGAAAGACATGCACATTTAATGCTAAGATATTTAAAATTCATCTTATATAGTACCCTTCAAATAGTTATTTTTTTCTGTAATTTTATAGCATGAATCATAGTCCTGTAGCTATATCTCTTATATTCTTTGTTTTGATAGCCTTTCACATAGATGCCTGAAATCACCATTTCATGATGCTCACCATATTATCAACTCATTAAAAAATATCCAGCTTGGTAGGAATCAGTGAGTTCTCTAAAGAAAGAAAATCCATCATATGCTTAATTTAGTGGGGAAAATAAATTTTCCCATCCCCATGGAAATCTGTGAGCTATTTAATATGCAGGATTTTGCTAATCTTTCTTAGGATTCATGGATGAGAAGATTACATTTAATGTTATTTGTCAATAAGTTTCGATCATGAACAGTATCATCATGCTTTCTTCTAAATAAAACAAATACAACTGAATACAACTCTTTAAATGTATTTAGTGTATTGGAAATGTTAAGAAATATTCAAATATATAATCAGGACCACCATGGAGGAATTAATGTTTCATAAAATACAATTTAATTGAGAATACATAAAAAACATTTTTAGGATAGCAATACCTACAAATAATATTCAATTACATCTAAATTGAATTAAATTTAGTTTCTTTTAAATTACAACATTAAGCTTACAAGTAACTTATTAAAGAAGAAGAAGGAGGAGAATGGGGGGAGTGAGTAGAAGAGGAGGAGGCAGAGGAAGAAGAAGAAGATGATGATGGCAATGAAAGATCTTGTGGTCAATTTAAAATACTGTCATTTTCTTTTCTCAGTTCACAAGCTGGCTTTCGCTTGCTTCCTTTGATTGTAGAATATTGTAAGAGACAAAAAGCTGGATTCTTATCTTGATTTACCACTAATTTGCCGTATAACTTTAAATAAGTCTCTTTACATCTCTGCTTAATTTCCTTGTCTAAAATGAACTTGGATAGACCACATGGTGCAATGAAGTATTTAAACTCTGCCTCACCAAGTGACTGTGTTCCAATAAATCCTTATTTACTAAAACAGGCAGTGGGCTGAATTTGGCTTACTATATAAATACAACATATAGTTTATGGGCCCTTGTTCTAGATCTTCAGTTGAGTGACTGGTTGACAATGATCATTTTATTATTATGCTTCATAATTTTCAAGCCTGCTTACATATGAAATATTAGATAATAAATTTTAAAACTAAATTTTAAAATATATATCTTGAGACAGTTGATAACATCTGAATAAAATCTGTAGATTAGATAACAGTATTATAACAATGTTAAAAAATAACCTCCGAACACAACACTGTAAAGCAATTATACTCCAATAAAGATGTTAAAAAACAAAACAAAACTCTGCCTCATCAAATTTGGATGATTTTATTTTAATGTCATTAAAGATCTCTATAACACCTAGAAAAGGTTTTTTCTATGTAGTTTTATGTTAAAAAAGAATTTACTTCACTCGTTAAAAACATAACATTAATTCTATATTTTGCTAATAATTAGCGTTAGATTATAATTTACTCTTTCATATGATAAGCTGTATTCTTGAGTGTTCAGAATGGTCTACAATTCTATTAATAATACTGATCTATATAATGGAAATGTATTCAAAATGAAGTATTTGACTAACGAATAATTTAAATATCAAACACTTTCAAGGTTCTTTCATCGTTAGATCATGTCTTAACAGTTATAGAAGCGACAATTTTAGGATAATTCCTAATACATTCATATGTTAGTAATATTGTTCCTCTTCAACTATTTTTACCTAAAGTTTAAGTCAGGCAATTATTCTCTAATTTCCTGTTTATATTCCATATTCCAACCTATCAGTCAAACTATGATTATGCCTAGACATGATGTCATACCTATCTATAGCATTATTTGATTGGCAAGGAAGCTGGTTATACATGAAACTGACATCATATCTCCACATAATAAAACATTCTTTTGACAGTGTATTTGTCATGGACTCTTTATGTAAAAACCAGTTAGAAGCTGTTGTTGTTATAAAATTTTCCCAGTGCTATAATATTCTGAATTTTCTAAGGTAAGAAAAGATACACCTCCTCTTTTTCAACACATTATATGTATCTTGAAGTACACTGGGGAAGGTTGGTTGAATGCCACACACAATTCTTTATTATTTTTTCTTCCTGATAGGGCACAGTGTTAATGCTCTCTGACAGGGGTCTGCAAACTATGGCTCACAGGCTAATTGTAGTCCCTTGTCTGTTTTTCTATGGCCTATGAGTTAAGAATGGCTTTTGTATTTTAAATGGTTAAATAATTCAGAAGAAGAATTTTATTTCATGACTTGTGACAATTATATGAAAATCAAATTTCAGTGTCCATGAATAAATTTTTATTGGAATATAGTCACACATTACTTTTAATGTTTTATCTATGGCTGTCTGTTTGCTACAACGGCAGAATGAAATAGTTGCAGCCAATGTCATATGGTCCATAAAACCTAAAACATTTACTATCTGCCCCTTTACTTAAAGAGTCTGCCAATCTTTCCCTATGGTCTGTTGATACCTAAAGGGGTTTTCATGGATCCTGCAAATACGCAGTATTATTTCCAGATTCAATGGATAATTATCATATTTGTGAGCCAGCCCACTATTCCTATATTTGTGTGTGTATGTGTATGTGGCAGTGTAAGGTAATCTAAATAAAATGATGGAAGTATATTTAAAAAGAAAGTCCAGGAAAAGCAGCTTTGGTTTTAGTTTGTCCACTGTGTCTGAACCTAGTTTATTGTGGTTTAATATGAATAATAAATTAGAAATAAGTTCTAAATAATTAGCTTTTGTTTCTTTTAATGCTTCAGAGTAGATTGTGGTTTTGTTTGTTTGTTTGTTTGTTTGTTTTTGCGGTACGCAGGCCTCTCACTGTTGTGGCTTCTCCCGTTGCGGAGCACAGGCTCCGGACGCGCAGACTCAGCGGCCATGGCTCACGGGCCCAGCCGCTCCATGGCATGTGGGATCTCCCCGGACCGGGACACAAACCCGTGTCCCCTGCATCGGCAGGCAGACTCTCAACCACTGCGCCACCAGGGAAGCCCTAGATTGTGTTTTTACTCAAAGAATATACATGAAGAAAGCAGGACACAAGAGAAGTAACAAATCAAGAAGTGACATTTGGAGTAGGTGGCAGATGTAGTAAAATGATGATTTCACTTTAACCTAACAGTTTATCCAGGAAGTTAAAAATGAAATTCATCTTGCAAAGCAAATTTTCTGTAAATTTTAAATGCAGGTTTCCCAGTGAAAATGGTTATACTTCTATGCACTTCAATGATAATGCTAATAACAATAATAACATTTTACATTTATCTCAAGATTTACAGTTTAGAAAGAGCTTCTTAGTGGTGACTACTGATGTAGATGATTAGTAAAGAATGCTTCATTTAGCACAGAGTTTTGTTATAGAATGCACTGATGTCGATGAACCAGGTACTATCTGTGAGTCATATTTGATTATTATTTTTCAGGAACAGTTTGTTGAAGGTTACTGAGTATAGCAAAATTCATCAATAAGCATCTATATTTCTTCCATTCTTGTCTTCCATAAATTACAGTAGTATAATGATGATAATATTTTAGACTTTATAAATTGTTTCCATATGTACCATCTGTAGTTATGTCTCTCAAATACATCATTTATTGGCCTTTTTCTTTTACCATTTGGCTATGGAGTATCTTTGGTGGCTGTATCTGGGGTGACCATATAATTTTTCTCCAAACTGAGATACTTATGATGGTAAAACAGGCCCGGGCAATCCAGGACTGTCTACCATTAACTAGGTTATCACCCTAATTTTGCACCCATTTGGAGTGCAGCTCTAAGAGTTAACAGAACTTACTTCAAAAAGTGACAGTCGGGCTTCCCTGGTGGCGCAGTGGTTGAGAGTCTGCCTGCCGATGCAGGGGAGGTGGGTTCGTGTCCCTGTCCGGGAGGATCCCACATGCCACGGAGTGGCTGGGCCCGTGAGCCATGGCCGCTGAGCCTGCGCGTCCGGAGCCTGTGCTCCGCAATTGGGAGAGGCCACAACAGTGAGAGGCCCGTGTACCGCCAAAAAAAATAAAAATAAAGTGACAGTCTTTTATTTATTTTTTTTCAATGAAGCTCTTTCTGCAAGACAATTAATATGTTTTTTGGGGGTTTAAACAAAGTTTGTCTTGTGGTAAAACAATTTAGGTAATGATAATAAGATTTGGGTAAGTATTAGGCAAGAGAACCTAGTACAATAAACTGATTTATAAAGGTGAATTTTTTGTTTCACAGTCAATTATATGGTTAAATACAATTGGTTGCTTTTATTAATTTTTTAAATTAATAATTTTAAGATACAATGAATTTTCATAAATAGCAGAGTAGGTAATTAATCACTGAAAGATATAGAGGTTAAAAAGAAACTAGGTGCCTTTAAAAACTAGTGTTAAGAAAAAACATAAAATGAAGGAAAGCACTAAATACTTATGGTTTATTCTGATATAAAAAACATATGTGCTCTCTGTTACCAAGTCCATATAATCATAAAAATAGAATTTGATTTATGAAAGAGAGATCATGGAACATCTATTCTAGTCTTTTGTTTTATAGACGAAATAACCACAGTACAGATTACTGTATCTGTCAGACATCTTTCAGTTGCAAGTAATATAAGTCCAACTTAAACAAGCTTAAGCAAAAATAAAGTCATTTATTAATTTAAAAAATCCAGGGTAGTATTAGTTTAAAACGGGACAGGATCCCAGAATCAAAGAGTCACAAGGATTTTTCCTTGCAGGATATCTTCTCTTATGGGCAATATGGCTGCCAGAAGCTCCAGGCTTTCATTTCCCATCTCCGTGGCTCAGTAGAAAGAGTCGGACCAAAGTCTGGGACTTGAGACTCACTGATCTGACTGGGGCATGTGCCCACCCTTAAACCTGTCTCTTTAGGGTGGAATGGATTGACTGGCCAGTCCCGGGTCACATGCCCATCTGTGGGTCTGTAGGAAGGAAGGTCTCACACTTAAAGTGTATGGACTGACGAGGTGAGAAAGAGGTGTTTTTCCCAGAGAATACTCACCCTTCATCCTCCACCCCCTGCCACAATAGTGTTTTTACAAAAAAGAAAAGGAAATCACACCAGGTACATCATCAAGTATGGTATTATGTGTCCACCACAGTATGGCCTTCGTCACAGACACATGTACTTTCTACTGCACTGTGCGTGAATTATCATGTGGAAGAATTACATAAAATGATGTAACATTAAACCATGGTGAAATTACGTGAATATATAAAGACATACATTAAAATTCACAAAAAAATCTATAAGATATAGAATACGAAGATCAGAATGATACCTGCTCTTAAAGAGGTTATATCTAATAGGAAGAAACAAGATCAACTATGCTGTGGCTTCAGTATTATTAATATGCTAATCAATACGGTTAAAAATCCCAAGCAAAAGTCTTCAACATTGTCTGATTTTATCAGATAATATATAAATGTATTCGACTAATTTTAATAAACTGAAAAGCTACCACAAATTTTCCAAAGAAAATTTTCTTAATATTTATTTTTCAAGCAGGATGGAGACATAGTTATTTTTAAAATCTAGTTATATAAACATCTTTTGTTTTTATTACTTAGGACCTCTTATGAATAAGTGTGAATATGAATATATTTATTTAAACTCTCCTTTGCATATAAACATATATATTTAATATGCTTAAATTTACAGCACACACTTAAACATTCCAATTCCAGATTCTTTTGTAGCTAGGAAAAGATATTTTATATTTTCCAGTAACTATATTTTTTATGTCAGCAAATGCTTAACTAATATTTATAAATGAGACTAAAACTTGTCTAAATGAAAGTCTTAATATTCACAGAGACAAATTTTGAAAGTTTTTACTAATTTTTTCCATTTCGTTAATATAATTTAAAAGTTTAACATATACTCCATGAAATGTTCTTTGGAGCATTTTAAGAAATGAAGAAAAACAATAATTCATTAAATACCCTTCATCTTCTTAGTTACAAAATACAGTTCCAACGTTTGTTTAAGCCACTGTAACCACACAAAACCTGCTTGTATCTTTCAATTGCTAACACTTAATAAGTAATCTGTTGAAGCATTTTCCAGGGCTATAAATGGAAATCTTTCCAGAAGCAGATGGTTAAACATCCATCAAAATCAGAAGACAAAATTTATTAGAAGCTGCAAAGGTAATTGATCCAGCAATGCAAGACATAATGATTTCCTCCTGACACATTAAAGTCTAGCAACACTCTGGTAAATCTACGGTAATAAATTCATATAAATTCTAGTTTTATTTAATTTTCATTTATTATTGCAATGCCATACTTCACTTTCTGACACAATTTTATACAGATATTCTGTAGTATTTTTTAAGCTGAATGTTTATTGGATGCCTTCATTTTTTAGGGCTTGGTTTTACCAATGGAAGACTATTTAACTATTCATCATATTTAGTCTCCAAGTAGTAAAGACAGGGTTTCAAAAGCACAATTCAGATGTCTCTTTTACCTCAGAGTCTATAAATTGACATTTATAGTACTGGCTATTAGAAGAGTTTTTCTGAAAATATAAATAAGTGGAAGTAGAACTTGTAAAATGCCCCAAGTCACACAGGAAGATAAATCTTTCTAATTATGTTTTGTTTACAGTTTTGCTCTTTTCCACCATGTAGATTAAGAAGTCTTATATTTCTTAAATGTATCATTTCTGCTAGGAATGAAAAATGACTAAAGGCTGCATCATACATAAAGCTCCCCTTTTGGCAGCCAATTATTGAAATAATTAAGAATAGATTCAGAAAGCATATTTATACCTTGAGGATTTGCAACCATAATAAAAGGCACCTAAAAACATGCTGTCCTTACATAAAGGGAACTGTAAGTCTAGATAGAATGTGCGAGGAGTTTTTCTCCAAATGTTAATTTATACTGATTATCTAATTGTTTAACTGTTTCTCTTTATGAGTAAGTACCATTTTTTACATGGGTGGACAGTAGTTAAAAAACAGAGTGAAGAAAGATGTCTTCCCATTGGGCAAAACTTTTCTAGGCTACAAAATCATGATTCCTAAAAATTTAATGAACTGTGCCTTCCATTTTTAAAAATGTCTTTTAGAATGCATTATTTATCAATTTCCACAAATTCCTTTATTTTAGCTAGGGTTTTTTCTGGATTGCCAGTAAATTTGAGTTTTTTGTAATCAACTAAAACTTCCAGACATAGAATTACTTTCAAATAAAACTTTAGTTAGAATCAAGATAAAAAGCATTACTTTTTAAGATTCATAAGCACAAGTACTGGAGTTTTAGAACAGTTTAAGACAAATACATAAATATTCATGAATCTGTCCAACACATTTTTGCCTTCCCTCCTGTTGCTATGGCATAGACTTCCCTCTTCCTATCTCTAAAAAATGTTCTTTTCCTGTGTCCTAGGCCCAACTCCTGCCTACTTTTTCAGGTACTATCTTTCTCCTGAAACTTTTATCTCTGTCCATTTACTTGCCCATATACTAATGACAAACAAATCCATTTCTCAAGCTCAGACCTTTCTTTTGAATTTAAGGCAACCACACCTACTTATCTTCTGGTCATGTTCACATTTACCTTCTGCAGATGCCTCAGTATCAAATCTTGACACATCAACAGAACACATGTTGGATAATTCAGCACTTTCCATATGGTAATAATTATAAAATCAACAACTAACATTTAGTTTAGTAATGTGCCTTGTGTTCCCGGCCCTGTGCTATACGTTTGGCATTCCTTATCTCATTTAATTCTTACGTTAAATTCTGAGGGAAATATCCTCATTTTGTAAGTAAAGAAATCAGAACCTGGAGAATTTAAGTAATATTTCCAGTGCCAGCCAGCTCGAAGTGGCAGGCCTGTGGTTTTCTGACACCAAAATGTGTATGCTCATAGCCATATCTCTATGCCTCCTCCTGCATTGCCTCACAGAGTCTTAAATGTTGATATCAACTTTAAAACACACTCACTCATGGAAGCAACCTGAATGTCCATTGACAGAGGAATGGGTAAAGATGTGGTATATATACACAATGGAATACTACTCAGCCATAAAAAGAACAAAATAATGCCATTTGCAGCAACATGGATGGACCTAGAGATTGTCATGCTGAGTGAAGTAAATCAGACAGAGAAATAAAAATATATGATATTGCTTATATGTGGAATCTAAAATAATGGTACAAATGAACTTATTTACAAAACAGAAGCGGAGTCACAGATGTAGAATACAAACCTATGGTTACCAACGGGGAAGGGGGAGAGGGATAAATTGGGAGATTTGGACTGACATATACACACTACTATACATAAAACAGATAACTAATAAGGACCTACTGTGTGGCACAGGAAACTCTACTCAATACTCTGTAATGACCTATATGAGAAAAGAATCTAAAAAAGAGTAGATATATGTATATGTATAACTGAATCACTTTGCTGTACAGCTGAAAATAACACAATACTGTAAATCAACTACACTCCAATATAAAATACAAAAATAAATTTAAAACAAAACAAAACAAAAAGAATATCAACCGATGATTTTAAAGGCTATGTGTTTTTGAAATGGAAGTGAAGGCAAGCAGTGTTGATTGCTCCTTCAGAAGAAGATAACATAAGCAAACAATATTTTAAAATTAAAAAAAAATTCTCAGAGTCTAGCATGATGTCTTGCATTGGATATTTGTTAAATAAATATTATCTGGAAAACAAATGTAAAAACAATAAATAAATAAAACACTCACTCATCTCCACTGGAAGTCAAATATCAGGACTTTGAGGGGCAAATGAACAAATAGTTAACTGTTTGATCTTTCAGTTTCTTGACCTCTGATAGCAGCAGATAGTACAATTCAGTAAAATGGAGTAATCATTGTTTTTTTTTTCTTTTTTGACTATCAAAATAAATTGCCTCCACTGTTCCAATTCACTAAATATCTACTTGATTCTACTCCATGTAATCTGTATATTCCAATTCCAGCAATGAGCAAGAACACTGAACACTGGCAATAGATATGTCAATAATAGTGATATTAATGAGTAATCTATTTTTTTCAAACCTCCATCCTTCTCATAATTTTGTCTTACATTAAGCAAAAAAACAAAAGTTAAATTGTTGCTCACAATAGTTAACTTCTGTATTGGATATTTTAAAGCAATTTTATGTGGATGATTTGCAAAGGTTTTAGTAAAATTACTTTTCATCCATAACATTAGCCCCTGTGCTGCACATGCCATGAGAAAAACATATTTACAAAAATAACAGTTAATGTTTATTGAGGGTACCAAGTGTTGTGTTAAATGCTTTATTTATAACTTCATAATACAGTAAAAGAGTTAACACATATAAAGTACTAAGGACAGTGCCTGGCATGTAGTAAGTACCATAGAGATGTTTATAATATTATTATTTTCCTTCTTATTATTATATGTGGGAATATATTAATCCTAACAACTAATCAGTGAAGTATTTGCCACTATCGTCTACATTATATAGATAAGTTAAGACAATTGTCTCAGGCCACATGACATGGGTGAAACATTGTGGCAGACCATGTGATTCGAGAAACCCCTCTTTCAAAAATGACACTAAGCTACTACTTAAGTTCGTTTTTCTTTCTAAATGAAATGACTATTAAACATATGATAAACATTTAACCTCACCAATGTGAATTTAAAAAAAAGATCTGTATTTCACTTGTCATATTAATGATTAAAGACAATGAATGTCCCACTGAGCAGAGGCAAGTGCAGAGAAAGTCATTCTCTAATAGTAGAAATATGAGAAGAGTTCATCTTTCTGTAGGGCAATTTGCAATAGATAGAGAAAGATCCAACATGGACATAGCCTTTGATTCAATAATTCCATGTCTAGGAATCTGTCCTAAAAATATGATCCTGGAAATGCAAAGAGATAATTTATGCAAAAACTGAGAAATGAGCTAAATATCCATTAATGGGGGAGTAGGTTAAGTAAATTATCATATTGCACATGACAGTATACTAAAAATCATACTGTAATAGTTACTGACGTGGGAAATGTTCATAAACTATTGCTAAATAAAAATGCATGCTACAAAAATAATATAAAATGTGATATACCTTTCCTGTGAACAAAACAATAAACAATAAACATCTGTATGTAGATACACACACACAAACGAACAGAAACTTTTACATGAACCCTCCCCAAAAATGCACCAGAATATTAAATTGATTATCTGTGTGGTGGCTTAACAGGTTATTTTGGTTTATTCAGTATAATTTTTTGAGTTGCTTACATTTCTTCAGACTGAATGCATATTACTTCTCCTATTTAAAAACTAGGTGTTATTTTTAAATATCTAATGTAACAAAAGAAAAAACATTGAATGGGCTTTTTCCAGTTATATGAAAGTCAGTCTCTGTGGAAGAAGTTGATGACATATCTAAGGAAAGAGACAGATGACACAGACACATAAATACACACGCTGCACTCAGCATTGGCTTATGGCACCAGGAAAAGTCATACTGTATTTTTTTTAATTTTAATTTTTTTAATTTTTATTTATTTGTTTGTTTGTTTATTTATTTATTTATTTATTTTGCGGTACGCGGGCCTCTCACTGTTGTGGCTTCTCCCGTTGCGGAGCACAGACTCTGGGCGCGCAGGCTCAGCGGTCATGGCTCACGGGCCCAGCCGCTCTGCGGCACGTGGGATCTTCCCAGACCAGGGCACGACCCGCGTCCCCTGCATCGGCAGGCGGACTCTCAACCACTGCGCCACCAGGGAAGGCCCTCATACTGTATTTGACTTAAAGTTGTGGCGCTAAGGCCCACCCTGACAGCCTGGAGCTGCCCTCACTTAAGAAATGCAGTCTACTTTCACAGGGAGACTGCAGCTCACCCCTGTCCTTTCCCTAGGAATGCAGCACATAGAGAGGAAGATTGACAGCTTGTTAAAAGCTAATTAGGAAGAGCAGAAAAGAAGCAAGCGGGTACATTTTCCTCCCTCAGTTATGCTGAAGACCAAACCACTTGTAAATGCAAGTGGGAAAATAGTACATTTTTGTATACTGAATGTATCATTTTAATATATTTTTAAGAATCGAAATCCTGGATTCAGAAAAATAATATATGTGTAAAATAAACAACTTTTCATTGGCATTGAAAATATGTGCATATTTCTTACAGGGGAAATGGCATTCTAGCTCATTAAATTATATCAAGAATCATAGCTAAAAGTCAACACAGGCTGTCACCAAGCATCATACAAATAATATGGCATGGGTTTGCAGATGAATACTACAGACTGTGCAAATAATGACAAGGAAAACCTTATTCCCAAACCACTTAGTGCAGATTCCAGCCAGCTTTGCACACTCCAGAGGCACTAACATTATGCACAGGGAAATTAGGTTTACACACACATCCAAAAATGTATTTGTTAGGATACAGGTGTAGGAGGAAATGCTGGTAGCTGCACAGATGCAACCAACGTCAGCAGAGAGATTTCTCGTTCCTGGTCCCACCACCCGCTCTGAAGGAAGCCAAGATGTGATGAAAAATACCATCTATTTCAGAATTTCCAAAAAACTCCTGATATCAAGCAGATGAGGCATATATTAGAGTCCTGCTATCATATAATGTTATTGACTTTCAAATCAGATCAAATGAAGCTCAGATTGGATGAAAGCAATCCAATCAAATTTCTATTTAAGGCCAGGTAAAGGGGGCTTAAGGATCTAAATTATTCAGAAAGTGGCCTCCATCTCATTTTCTCTTCACCATCAAAGTCTGTCAATATAAAGTTACCCATAGAATTCTCAGACAGAACAAATATAAAGCTTTGGTTAAAACTCTTCTCTTTATTATATATTAATTTATACAAATAATGATTACTGAATACCAACTCCGGGCAACCAATGTGAATTTGGCATGGTCATTTCCTTCAAGGAGCTAACAATCCAGGAGGCAAACAAAAATACAAAATGGATAATTAAAATACGGTGCATCAAATCATCAGGCTAGAAAACACTGGAAAGGAGCAAAGGGGTAGTCAAATAGCAGATAGCCTGGGGATGATGGAGAAGGTGAAAGACAGCCTTACAAGTGAGTCTCACAATTTTCCAGCTACATCAAAATCGATAACAGGAAAAATCAATGAGACTAGATTGGGAGAATTCCCTTTTCTGCTGGAGTCACATCTTTCTTCCCTCCTAACTAGGCTTGCTAGTCAAACTCCATCCTGACAGTGAACACCTTGGGTTTAGGAGAGGGATCGCTGACTGATAACAGTTCGTCCCGACCAACCTTTCCAGGACCAGAAGCTGCCCCTCCCAGTTTCTCCCTGCAGTCCAGCATAGAGCGACAGGGAGATGCTGCAGGAAGGTTTCCACTGACTTCACATTGCTTGTGTAAACAAAGCTTGAGACAGAAGTTCACTTTTTGTCCTTTTTTAATATGGTATTTTTTTCCATATGATCATTCATGATCTGTTTTAATTGAGCTCAATTTGGAATTATCATAAAATACAACATGAAAATACATTTTCTTGTAAGAACTGATTGTCCTTAAGAAAGGAGTGCAATGTTTTCTTCCTGGGATGTTTATTTTAATTCTCCTTGCACAGGGAAATGTCTGGTAATATTAACTGGACATTTAAAATGAGGCTTTATTACAAGAAATGATAAAATGTTTCAGTTTCTTATTTCCTATTTTGTTTTGTCTAATATTGGCTGGCACATTTATTTTTCTGTCAAGTAGTTGTTCATTATCTGGGCTTCTTGTCATTTCTCTTGGAAAATATAAGAAAACATATTTATTACTAATGATGTTATGAAGAGATTGATTTTCCTCTGTTTTACTACTTACTGAATAATTCTTTAGCAGCTGCAAAACATTAAATGTTAAGTAGAAATACAACATTGCTTCCTGAAGTGGTTCTGGAATAACGAAATGTCATAGCGTCACACTTAGGAAGCTTTGTTGGGCTCCCTAAATGCTGTTCTTACTTTTATAGGCAATAATAGTAGGAGATGTGAAAACTCAGATGGCAGGAAAGGGAATTTGCCTGTAAAATACAACAAAAGCACAAACCCTCCTAAATCTAAGAAGTTGGATTCCTCCAAAAGCTTTAATCATTTGGTTCATTTTCAATTCTTAGCATTCCCTGATAAAGCAGATAACACAAAATGTTACTCAACTCAGGTAGGAGCAGACACTCCAAGTACCTAAGGAAGAAAAAAGCTCAAATGTAATTGATTATGAATGGCCTTTCACTGGAATTAACTTCTAGCCTTTCCTGATCTGGCTTGTTTTCCTGGTGGGAGTAATGGGTGCCGCACTGAAACCTGAAGAACTGATTCTGAAATGCAAAGAAAGGATGGGTGGCTCAGCAAGGATCTCGCTGGAGTTACAAGGTGTAGAGAGATACATAAGGCCCCTTTAAAAAAGTAATTAATATGGGGCTTCCCTGGTGGCGCAGTGGTTGAGGGTCCGCCTGCTGATGCAGGGGACACGGGTTCGTGCCCCGGTCCGGGAGGATCCCACATGCCGCGGAGCGGCTGGGCCCGTGAACCACGGCCACTGAGCCTGCGCATCCGGAGCCTGTGCTCCAGAACGGGAGAGGCCACAACAGTGAGAGGCCCGTGTACCGAAAAAAAAGAAAAAATTAGTATGTATAAAAAAAAAAAAAAGTAATTAATATGGAAGTGCTTCCAAAGAAAACATGTTTAAGACTATGTTATGTCCTTTATTACTTTCAGGGCTACTAATATGCTAAACTCTCAGTCCAAAAAGAGAATTAAAAGTAAATATACTGCACTTTTAATTAAATTAACATATGAAAATTTAGTTTTAACACTAACGCCCAGATCTGTACCTTTCATCCTTGTCATGACTATCACTATTTTAATGGAAGACTATCAGTCATGCAAGGAAATATTTGAAGCTGTAATAAACTATGAAAAAAAGGGAAACAAATACAGGTTTATTCCCATAGGCACAAGAGTTTCACTTCTCTTTTGATTGCATTTTGCTCTTAATGGATGGAAACTTTGTTTCCCCTCCAAATTGAAAAAAAAAGTCTTTAAACCTCGAACTCTAAAGCTCATGCCCCACGTTCAGTAACTGTTGGTGCTGTTCCGAGATTGGAGTATGCTGGAAATACAGTAAAATCTGAACCACATCATAACCATCTGAATCAACCTGAGGTGTCTCACCCTCATCCTATAATGGCTACTAGGCTAGTCTCCATTGAATAACAGAGGTCAGGTTTACATTTTGATCCTGTTTCAAACCAGTACCATTAGAGTCAGTTTTTCTTTCTGGGGTTACTTTTATGAGTTAATTAAGCAGATGTAAGTCTAAACTTGCCCGACCATATAGCTCTTTGCTCTAAAACAGTATAGCAATCATTATAAGCTGGCAAAAATACAGGCAGTGCTTCACTAAATATATATATATATATATATATATATATATATATATATATATATATATATATAATGTGTGTTTTATATAAATAGAAATACAAATATATATTTTCCTCAATATTCCTGATCATGATATTTCCCTGGAAAAAATACTCCAAAGCTAAGAACGCACTTAATAGTGGGTAAAGAAGGATCATCAAAGTTCTACAAATGTGGAGCAGTGTGCAGCTTCCTCCATCAGTGTTGGCATCTACTTAGGACAAAGAGCCAGTGTCCTGTAGCATTGTGGATGTTGTTCATAAGTAGAATGCTTTTATGGTAGATAATGCCCATGTGTTCATGGTATAGTGTCAATTAGAAGCTGATGATGGTGTCTAATGAATAGCAAAATGGCCAAAATGGGAGAGACAATGTCTAAATAATTCATCAAATGCATAGTTGGCTTCTGAATAATCCAGAGATGATGGCAGAAGGACAGTTAATTCTAACTTCATCTTGTTTTCCCTTGAAAGAAATTAAAGAAAAACTGTTTGAGAGTCAAGGACACATAAGCCAATACAAAAATAATTTTTTTATCAATCTATCTATCTATCATCTATCTATCCCTCTCTCTCTCTCTTCTCTCTCTAACCATCCATCTATCTAAACAAGCCCTAAAAAGCCTTTGGCTTTCGTTGATTGGAACATCCAGCTTAATAATACATTCTGATGTGTTTAATGTAGTGCATGAATTGAAAGTCATATCCAGTCAACCTTTTAAGCCAATTGTTTTGTTTTAGGCTTTAAACCATGGGGAGGTGCAATAGGATGATCCAAGCTGTCACTCGAATACATTTAGAGATGCCTGATTCTAATTAAGCACATCAACTCTGATGCCTGACTTCAGTGAGACAAAGGGTGCCATCAATTTGATAAGACTTCACTAAGCAGGGTTTAAAATTAATTCACAATTTCTTTTATGTTTGTCATGTGTTGTGAAAATGAACTGCCATTCAATTTTTCATAAGCCATGCATGAGCAGAAGATTTAATTTCAGGCAGTATTCTGGAAGGCCTGGGTAGTTTGGGGAGCAAATTATGATTCCATACTGTGATCTTCATATAATTGGAGCAGCAAACAAAACTATCTGGCATGTGGATATTGACATTCACTCTCAAAGTCTATACACATTTATACAGCTAGACAACTTCCACTGTTTTCTCCCCATAATTAACCCCTGAAAGCTCCTCTAAAGCCCTTTTACCAAACTGTACCATGTGTAACATTTAAAACATTTAAATACAATGTTCTATAATTATGGAAAATGGGGTAAGAATTGTGAAGTTTCAGAAGCAGTGAAAATAAATGGTGGTAAATGATGATCATTAAAGCCATTTATAGTGAGTGTTCATATAATACAGTATGTCAATATTTATTACTGTAAATGTAAAATAATAAGCAGCTGGCTGGTTTCAAGAGCACCTGGTTGACAAATGCACACAGAGATTCAATAATCTTCAACTGTTTATGAGAATTATGTCACTATCAAATATCATCTGGGGAGAAATTATAAGGTTACTTTATGAAATCAGGAAATAATAGAATATGATTATGGGAAGATCTCAAGGAATTTTAGATGAGATGTTGTCTCCCTATGTTCAAGTGTTCTCAGATGGGTCAGTCTCCTTCATTTTGTTATTGGGAGTTGGAGTAAAAGACTCATTTTGAAATTTAATTTTTTCACATTGGCTTTTCAGAATGGAGAATATCAAATCTATAGTTTTATATAAATGTTTCAGGACAAAACTCAGGAAAGATAAACTTATGTTGATCAAGTTAATGGGTTCCATTATTTCCTCTGATGAGAATGAGGTATAATGTATACTGTAGACCAAAATCTACAAGATACAAGACATTTTTAAAGGTGAGTTTTAATTTAATCATGACTTTATTTTCTGTTCATAGATCAGTGCTTGAAGCATAAGTTCCAATATATTTAAGTTTATTATACACAATGTGCTTTTTAAGACCAAATAATCATTTTTGACTTGAAGATACACTGACTGAACCACTTTTTAAGAACACTAAGATAAATATCATCCAGCTTGTTAGATGATAAAAGTGGACTTGAGCGGATGCTTTATGCAAAAGCAAGGCCAAAAACAAAACCAAAAGCAAAAATAACCCAGTAATACTCTAAAGGTGACAAAAGGCATGTTTCTATTTGGGCAAAAACACAAAGCAAGAATTTAATTGTCTATTAAAATAAATTTTAAAATGATTTTTTTTCACTTGTAATATCATTATAGTGAGTCAAGGAAAATGGATACAAAAGCCAAATGTTAAAAACACATGTTTCTGTCAGCTGGAAACCCTTATGTCTGTTTTGACAATCCTATCACAAAAATACAGACTGTCACAAAGGGAAAATCTTTCAGTTTCCTCTCAGGAAGATCATTATGAGCCTTTTTTATCGATTGCTTCCTGCGGTATGTATAATCCTCTTTGTGGTTTTGTGCTATCCATGGAACCTGTTGTGTGTAAACAACCACAGGTGATTAGCGATCAATGAGTGATTTTAACCTACAAGATAAATGTAACAGGACACGGACCTTCATGTTAAGGGCTGTTTGGTTTTCATTCCCTACAGATTTAACTTGATTCTTTTCAGCTGAAGGGAGAGGAACATGGAAAATCAATGTTGCTGGTTGAGTCCAACACAGTTGAGTGCTTCTGCTCACAAGAACAGTTAGATGAACGTTTCCAGTTGAAATTTAAGCTACATCATGGACTGTAATTTTTCTAGTATGTGCATATTTGGCATTTTGAGGTGTGCTTTTATACCTCAAATATTCTGCTAATGACTCATTTCTATAAGCCCATTTTGCATAACCCATACAATGCTTCTCTAACTTTAAAGAAATGTGAAGTAAGACCCAAAGAAGATCTAAGGTCAAAGTTATTTAATTGTCAAGACTAAACAGATGATGGTTTTATGAAGAACCAATGATACTGTCACAATTTTATCAGTTATATGGACATATCTCAGAATCTAAAACTCTTGGAGCTAAAAGGAATATTATAGATTACCTACTGCAAAATTTTTCAATATGACTGACCATTGGAATTACCTGATCAGCTTTTTAAATATAAATATTTCTGGAGTTTTTCTTCTAGATACACTCAAGCAGAGCCTGTGGAGGTCTAGTAATCTGAATTTTTAAAAGGTCCTCAAATGGAGATATCTTGAGAAGAAAAAGCCACATGCATAATGGTATCATAAATAAACCTATTTTAGCAAAATAAAAGATTAAAAGTGTTTACTGTATACATATATTTTTTTCCATGTGCTACACAAATACATACATACATTGCAAATTTTTGGAAGCATACAAAAACTATTTACACTAATCCCTTCTTGAAATAAAATTTACAGTCTAGGTAAGGGAAGAGATATATGTTCACTGTCTTATAACCTTTTGGTCTGGCTTGTGTTTCCCTTGTATTCAACTTTAATTTCTTAAAAAAATTCAACTTTTAAAATAGGTTCATCAGGCCATTGTGTTGATCAGCTAAATTTAGGAAACACTGATTTACTCATTTCACCCCCAAATATCATCCCTGAATCAGCTGAGAGATAGAAAGTTGTGTGGGGTACAGATCACCATCCCTAAACTCCACTCTTACCATCAAGGACATCTGCCATCAATCACTGATGCCGAGAGCTCCTGAGGTGAGACTTTTTCTCAGTACCTCTCTCTGTAGGAGTTGATCAAATGGGATGCAGAGTAGAGAACAAGGGGTAGGAGCCTCCCCCAGTCTGGAGGGTGTTCTGGTCTTCCTGTCAGCTATAACACTGCAGAAACCAAGCTAATGGTTAATTACTCATTTGATCTTATCTGTCATAGCCTGGAATAGTATGCAGTTCCTAATTTGTGCCTCCTTGACATTTTATACACACTAGCAGTATCAGTCAAGAGGGGCTAAGATGGACAGCCAAGATGGATTGCAGTCTCAAAGAACTCCAAAGTCTCAGTGGTTTAACACAACAAACAAGTATTTCCTAGTCATTGTGCACATCCAATGCAGATCACTGAAAGGCCTGCTCATTCTAGTAACTCAGCCACTGAGGCTGAGGTTCTATAGGAAACACATGCTTCAGTGCTCAGTGTGCCATGGGGGGGGATAGGATTGTGGTGAATCATAGTTTAGCTCTTAACTTTTCTGCTATAGAGAGATACTTTTGCTTCATTTAATCTGTTAAAACTTATCCAAATGGCCACACCTAACCTCAAGGAACTGGGGAGTGGGATTCTACTCTAAGCTTGAAAAGAGAACTGAATTTCTTGTGAACAGCACCAGACACTACTCAACTACCTTCAAAATACAATGAGATTTTTCTCTGCTTTCCATGCTAGAAAATAAGCTTCTTGAGGATAAGCACCTTCACTTAATCATCATTGCATTCCCAGTGTTTGACAATAGATACTCAATAAATATTTGAAAACACAACGACCAATTTAAGTTTAAGTGTTATATTTACCTAGTATTAACCCCAGAAGCATGATTTTAAATCAGAACAACTATATTATTGGGTCACAACTACAAATTTTGAAATGTTAACAGAACATCTAATATTAACTTTGTAAAATGCAGACACTAATATAAAGCTTCTTACAAAATTGAACAGAGCAACTACTTTACATTTTTTAATAGAAGACATTTGCCTCTACTATCCTATCGTAGGCTAATCACATTTGGACAATGCCCAACACTTTAGAGAGATATAAATAAAGAGTTACAGATAATACAGATGATACAGAATCACCTGTCAAGTGTAGTAGCTATTAGTGGTTCATGTCTAACAACTGCTTACTAAGTGATATGGTATAGGTAAGAGAAGTCACAGATTATATGCTTTCTTCTGCATGCTAGTCCGGTCTCTTTCTTTGCATTCTAATTAATGAAAAAACAAACTTTGTATATTTAATTTTCAGTAGTAATAAATCACTTGTAATCTAAAGAGCTTATAAATGTATACCTGCTGCTCATAATATCATCGTGAGAACTGGGCTCACTTGAGTCCAGTCTCCCCATTTGAGCCACTACTAAGGTTTGTAAAGTCTATTGATTTTGTCCTCTGAGGCAGAATCTTTGTTTCATTTGTACGTACTCCAACACCTCTCATTGATAGGCCAATTATTTCATAAACTTAGTAAATGAGACTCAGTTTATCATTAAGAAAGAAAAAAGGCAGCTAAGAAGCTAATATATTCACAAAAGGTGTTAGCTGAAGATTCTGCACTCATAACTAAGAGCTCATGCCCTTACTTCAAACCAAAGTATCTTAAATCTGGCCATTTTTCTAACAGTCTTGATGATCTTTTTGCTCATTAAATGGTCTGGGAGCTGCCGTATGGAATCAGAGGAGGCAGATGGGAAAGGAATAAAATTATTAGTTCCATAATTTGAAAATTTGTGTTACAAGTTAATTCAGAAAACTTGCCTTATATATCTATATGTGTATATGTCTCTGTGTTCACATAAGTTTTCTTTTACATGGTTTTACATGCTACTCTAGGTAAAAAAAAAACTATTTTTGTTACATTTCTAAACAATGAAAATAAATGCATTAATTCAAGACAGAAACAGTACAACTAGAATCACTTAAAAATCCTCCAATTTGTTAATATACTCACTGTCTCACATATGGTAGTGAATGCTGAAGCAAAAGTACCAATACTAGAGTAAAAACTGAGACAATAGAGTCTTCCTTTCCAGGCGATAATGTTAAAACCACAGTGGGACATCAAAATAAGACATATACCTTGAAGACCTAAAAGAATGATAGAATCAATATGCTGATTCATGAAAGGTTTCACGAGTTGTTTCTTTTTAAAGGTACTTTCTTCAATCTTGTGGCACCCTTTCAGCTGAGGATTTAAATTTAAAACTTGTGAAAATACAACAGTAACTTGCAATAATAATGTCCTTGGGTTGCCATCTGCCATTGTAATTCTGGTCATCGAAACAGATTCACAATGGTGTCACACTACTAAGACGTAATTACCCTTATAATGCTAGAATAAATGAGAGAAATAATTTTTATAGTGCTTATTAACCTGAAGTGTCTAAACTCATAGTGTAGGAACCTGAAATAATGCAAATTAAACACACTGTAATAAACATGAAATGCATGGTACTTATAGGGAAGTGTAGGTAGACACCTATATGGCCATGCTTAGGGTGAAACATGGTGCCCTTAAGGAGAAAGCACATGCAGAGACTGGATTTATAAACTAAAAATCAGAATAAGTGTTTGATACATTAAAAAAAAAATACAAAATCCGACCACTCACTCCTAGCCTATTTTGTTAGAGCTGTTACATAGGATTCTAGATCTAGTTTTTGCCTTAAGACAACAGAGAGCCCAGCTAGCATTCGAGTAGACACAGAGAAGGATTAAAATACATTGACAAGCTATTACAAATTAGAATAGTACCCTCAAAACTTGACTTGTTTATAAAACTTATTACATTTACACTTCACAACAAACTTATGAGGTTGATATAATTACCCCCCATTCACTGTATAACATAGATCGAATATCCTACCCAGGAATTTGAGTCAAAATTCACACTCTTTCAATTATAACATGGAGTCTGAAGAAGAACAAGTTTTTTTCTTTTAAAAATGAGATTTCCAGAGCCATCCTTTCAACACAGGCCTCTGTTTAGAAAATATTCTCTCAAGAAAATATTTCTTATAATTAAGTCTTTAATCCTCTTAATGGCTGACATTACCAATTTTACTGATACAGTGAATATGCTAGGCCTTGAGAGAGACCTGATAAAAGTAAATCAAAGGAGGTTCACATTTTGGAAAAAAAGGAAACAGATGTCTTCCACGTTAAAAGTAATTTTAGAAGACTTAAGAACGATTGCCTTAGGTCAGGATTTAGCAAATTTTTACTGCAAAGGTCCAGATATTAAATGCTTCAGTTTTGCGGGTTACAGGGTCTCTGTTTCCACTAATCAAATGTCAATGCTGCCACTGTAGCATGAAAGCAGCCATAAGCAACAATTAGATGAATGAACAGGTCTGTGTTCCAATAAAAGTTTGTTTATGGACACTGAAATTTGCATTTCATAGCTTTTACATCTTGAACTATTTTTCATTTGATGTTTTTCAACTATATAAAAGTGTAAAAAGCATTCTTAGCTTGAGGGCCATACAAAAATAAGTAGCATGCTGGATTTGACCTATGGGCTGCAGTTTGCTGACACTTGTCTTAGATAACCCTGCTCTTAGAAATTACTGTGTGAAAATAATAAATGTTTGGAAAAAAATAAAAATAACGTAAAAGAGGAAACTATTCCTTTTAAAGGGTTAATATTAATGTAGAGATCCAAAAATCTTTATGAAGTAAATGATAATTTTGCACAACAGAATCCATGTTTGTGAGAAGTTTTGGCAACTAGTTCAATATTTTCCATGAGGCATTACCCTTGAAAATATGTTTAAGAATTTTTAACTAGCTCAGAATAACATTGCTGAAGTCTTTACACTGTCCATGGGGATTGATATACGTCTCTGGGGTCTAAAAATCTGTATCAGTTACCACCTTCCCTCGTGGTATAATTCAATATTTCATTTGAGTTTACAAATTCTAATAATTTTTGTGCCCTAGTTACTAAAAAAAAAAAAAATGCTTTTAACACTAACAATTGTTTACAAAGACTCAAAACTACATACACAAAAATAAGACAAAATCTCAAACAAACTTCTTAGTCTAGACAATCAAAAATCTAGTTTCTGGTTTTAATGGATTTTTTTTCCTGCATCACTTTAATAGAAAGCGTGTGTGTGTGTCTGTGTGCGCACATGTGCACGTATTTGTGCTACATAGACTCCATATTCTCATAACAGATGGAACCAGCCACTTTGAACTTCAAGAGGCTGGAACTTGGCTGACTCTGTGGAGGAGTGGCTTTATTGGATTTTTCATTTCTCCTGGGTTCCAATAAAACTAGCATCTATTGACTTTCAGTGAAGGTAGAAAATCCATATATTTATGCTAGACTGCATAAAAAAGTTTTAGGTTAGACTTTTATTATTGATTCTGGTCCCAAGATTTTGACTAAGAATTGTATCCCTTATTCCCTAAGTTGCAGCTAAATTCCATCTCTGGTATTTTTTTTAGCTGTATGACCATAGGCAAGACACTTAACTTCTTATAAGCCTCAGATGATTTAACTATAAATGAGCTGACATGAGCAAGATCATGAAAGGCTTTATGTGCTAAATAACTAGTTTGGATTTGAGCAAAATGATGAAGCCCTGAACTAAGGCAGTCAAATTAAAAATGAAAAGATTCCAAATTTCTGAGAAGGAGGGAACCTAGCATAGAAGTTAAGAACAATGGCTGGGCTAAAAAGCTACCTCTGTTTGTGAATAATGGAAAGCACTAGTAGAGCCCACATAACCACTAAGTTTCACTTTTTTCATTTGTAGAATGGAGATAACAGTACTTACCTCACAAGGCTGCTATGAGCAGTTAATGAACCCCTGAAAATAAAATACCTACAACAGGCACTGGTATGTCTTCATAAAATGCTGGCTCTTTTTTTGGAGAGTTGGCCACAGGCATGCATGATCTCTTATCTCTCAAAAGAGAAATGTATGAGTTTTAAAAATCAACCTCATTGGATATTTAAATAATGACATATTGTTGGCAAAGCTATGGATGCAATCGGCCCCGTGATTTGATCTTTTCTAATCAAGACTGATCCATCACCAGAGGGCAGAGAGCAGAAGAAAGAACTACAATCCTGCAGCCTGTGGAACAAAAACCACATTCACAGAAAGACAGACAAGATGAAAAGGTACAGAGCTATGTACCAGATGAAGGAACAAGCTAAAACCCCAGAAAAACAACTAAATGAAGTGGAGATAGGCAACCTCCCAGAAAAAGAATTCAGAATAATGATAGTGAAGATGATCCAGGACTTAGGAAAAAGAATGGAGGCAAAGATCGAGAAGATAGAAGAAACGTTTAACAAAGATCTAGAAGAATTAAAGAACAAACAAACAGAGATGAACAATACAATAACTGAAATGAAAACTACACTAGAAGGAATCAATAGCAGGATAACTGAGGCAGAAGAATGGATAACTGACCTGGAAGACAGCATGGTGGAATTCACTACTGCAGGATAGAATAAAGAAAAATGAATGAAACGAAATGAAGACAGCCTAAGAGACATCTGGGACAACATTAAACACAACAACATTCACATTGTAGGGGTCCCAAAAGGAGAAGAGAGAGAGAAAGGACCAGAGGAAATATTTAAAGAGATTATAGTCAAAAACTTCCCTAACATGGGAAAGGAAATAGCCACCCAAGTCCAGGAAAAGCAGAGAGTCCATTACAGGATAAACCCAAGCAGAAACATACTGAGACACATAGTAATCAAATGGGTAAAAAATAAAGGCAAAGAAAAATTATTGAATGCAGCAAGGGGAAAATGACAAATAACATACAAGGGAACTCCCATAAGGTTAGCAGCTGATTTCTCAGCAGAAACTCTACAAGCCAGAAGGGAGTGGCATGATATACTTAAAGTGATGAAAGGGAAGAACCTACAACTACTATTACTCTACCTGGCAAGGATCTCATTCAGATTCGATGGAGAAATCAAAAGCTTTACAGACAAGCAAAAGCTAAGAGAATTCAGCACCACCAAACCAGCACTACAGCAAATGCTAAAGGAACTTCTCTAAGTGGGAAACACAAGAGAAGAAAAGGACCTACAAAAACAAACCCAAAACGATTAAGAAAATGGTAATAGGAACATACATATCGATAATAGCCTTAAATGTAAATGGATTAAATGCTCCAACCAAAAGACACAGGCTTGCTGAATGGATACAAAAACAAGACCCATATATATGCTGTCTATATATACAAGAGACCCATTTCAGACCTAGGGACACATACAGAATGAAAGTGAGGGGATGGAAAAAGATATTCGATGCCAACAGAAATCAAAAGAAAGCTGGAGTAGCAATACTCATATCAGATAAAATAGACTTTAAAATAAGAATGTTACAAGAGACAAAGAATGACACTACATAAAGATCAAGGGATCAATCTAAGGAGAAGATATAACAATTATAAATATATATGCACCCAACATAGGAGTACCTCAATACATTAGGCAACTGGTAACAGCTATAAAAGAGGAAATGAACAGTAACATAATAATAGTGGAGGACTTTAACACCTCAGTTACACCAATGGACAGATCATCCAAAATGAAAATAAATAAGGAAACAGAAGCTTTAAATGACACAATAGACCAGATAGATTCAATTGATATTTATAGGACATTCCATCCAAAAACAGCAGATTACACTTTCTTATCAAGTGCGCATGAAACATTCTCCATGATAGATCTCATCTTGGGTCACAGATCAAGCCTCACTAAATTTAAGAAAATTGAAATGATATCAACAATCTTTTCTAACAACAATGCTATGAGATTAGAAATCAATTACAGGAAAAAAACATAAAAAACACAAACATGTGGAGGCTAAACAATACGTTATTAAATAACCAAGAGATCACTGAAGAAATCAAAGAGGAAATCAAAAACTACCTAGAGACAAATGACAATGAAAACATGATGATCCAAAACCTATGGGATGCAGCAAAAGCAGTTCTAAGAGGGAAGTTTATACCTATACATGCCTACATCAAGAAACAAGAAAAATCTCAAATAAACAATCTAACCTTACACCTAAAGCAATTAGAGAAAGAAGAACAAACAGAACCCAAAGTTTGCAGAAGGAAAGGAATCATAAAGATCAGAGCAGAAATAAATGAAATAGAAATGAAGAAATCAATAGCAAAGGTCAATAAAAGTAAAAGCTGGTTCTTTGAGAAGATAAACAAAATTGATAAATCATTAACCAGACTCATCAAGAAAAAGAGGGAGAGGACTCAAATCAATAAAATTAGAAATGAAAAAGAGGTTACAACAGAAACTGCAGAAATACAAAGCATCCTAAGAGGCTACTGCAAGCAACTCTATGCCAATAAAATGGACAACCTGGAAGAAATGGACAAATTCTTAGAAAGGTATACCCTTCCAAGACTGAACCAGGAAGAAACAGAAAATTTGAACAGACCAATCACAAGTAATGAAATTGAAACTGTGACTAAAAATGTTCCAACAAACAAAAGTCCAGGACCAGATGGCTTCACAGGTGAATTCTATCAAACATTTAGAGAAGAATTAACACCCATCCTTCTCAAACTCTTCCAAATAATTGCAGAGGAAGGAACACTCCCAAACTCATTCTATGAGGCCACCATCACCCTGATACCAAAACAAGACAAGGATACTACAAAAAAAGAAAATTAAAGACCAACATCACAGATGAATATAGATGCAAAAATCCTCAACAAAATACTAGCAAACAGAATCCAACAACACCTTAAAAGGATCATACACCATGATCAAGTGCAATTTACCCCATGGATGCAAGGATTCTTCAGTATATGCCAATCAATCAGTGTGATACACCATATTAACAAATTGAAGAAGAAAAACAATATGATCATCTCAATAGATGCAGAAGAAGCTTTTGACATAATTCAACACCCATTTATGATATAAACTCTTCAAAAAGTGGGCATGGGGTAACCTACCTCAACATAATAAAGGCCATATATGACAAACCACAGCAAACATCATTCTCAATGGTGAAAAACTGAAAGCATTTCCTCTAAGATCAGGAACAAGGCAAGATGTCCACTCTCACCATTATTATTAAACATAGTTTTGGAGGTCCTAGACATGGCAATCAGAGAGGAAAAAGAAATAAAAGGAATACAAATTGGAAAAGAAGAAGGAAAACTGTCACTGTTTGCAGATGACATGATCCTATACATAGAGAATCCTAAAAATGCCACCAGAAAACTACTAGAGCTAATCAATGAATTTGGTAAAGTTGCAGGATACAAAATTAATGCACAGAAATCTCTTGAATTCCTATACACTAATGATGAAAAATCTGTTAGATAAATTAAGGAAACACTCCCATTTACCACTGCAACAAAAAGAATAAAATACCTAGGAATAAACCTACTTGGGGAGACAAAAGACCTGTATGCAGGAAACTATAAGACACTGATGAAAGAAATTACAGATGATACCAACAGATGGAGAGATATACCATGTTCTTGGTATGGAAGAATCAATATTGTGAAAATGACTTTACTACCCAAAGCAATCTACAGATTCAATGTAATCCCTATCAAATTACCAATGGCATTTTTTACGGAACTAGAACAAAAATCTTAAAAACTGTATGGAGACACAAAAGACCCCAAATAGCCAAAGCAGTCTTGAGGGAAAAAAAACGGAGCTGGAGGAGTCAGACTCTCTGACTTCAGACTATAATACAAAGACAATATGGTACTGGCATAAAAACAGAAACATAGGTCAATGGAACAAGATAGAAAGCCCAGAGATAAACCCACACACCTAAGGTCAACTAATCTATGACAAAGGAGGCAAGGATATACAATGGAGAAAAGACAGTCTCTTCAATAAGTGGTGCTGGGAAAACTGGATAGCTACATGTAAAAGAATGAAATTAGAACACTCACTAACACCATACACAAAAATAAACTCAAAATGGATTTGAGACCAAAATGTAAGACTGGACACTATAAAGCTCTTAGAGGAAAACATAGGAAGAACACTCTTTGACACAAATCACAGCAAGATATTTTTTGATCCACCTCCTAGAGTAATGGAAATAAAAACAAAAATAAACAAACGGACCTAATGAAACTTCAAAGCTTTTGCACAGCAAAGGAAACCATAAACAAGACTAAAAGACAACCCTCTGAATGCGAGAAAATATTTGCAAATGAATCAATGGACAAAGGATTAATCTCCAAAATAGATAAACAGCTCATGCAGGTCAACATTGAAGAAACAAACAACCCAATCCAAAAATGGGCAGAAGACGTAAATAGACATTTCTCCAAAGAATATATACAGATGGCCAAGAAGCACATGAAAAGCTGCTCAACATCACTAATTATTAGGGAAATGCAAATCAAAACTACAATGAGGTATCACCTCACTCCAGTTAGAATGGGCATCATCAGAAAATCTACAAACAACAAATGCTGGAGAGGGTGTGGAGAAAAGGGAACCCTCTTTCACTGTTGGTGGGAATGTAAATTGATACAGCCACTATGGAGAACAGTATGGAGATTCCTTAAAAAACTGAAAGTACAATTACCATATGACCCAGCAATCCCACTACTGGGCATATACCCGGAGAAAACCATAATTCAAAAAGACACATGCACCCCAATGTTCATTGCAGCACTATTTATAATAGCCAGGTCATGGAAGCAACCTAAATGCCCATCAACAGATGAATGGATAAAGAAGATGTGGTACATATATGCAATATTACTGAGCCATAAAAAGGAACAAAACTGAGTCATCTGTTGAGACATGGATGGATCTAGAGACTGTCATGCAGAGTGAAGTAAGTCAGAAAGAGAAAAACAAATATCATGTATTAACGCATGTATGTGGAACCTAGAAAAATGGTACAGATGAACTGGTTTGCAGGGCAGAAGTTGAGACACAGATGTAGAGAACAGTTGAGACACAGATGTAGAGGACAAACGTATGGACACCAAAGGTGGAAAGTCACGAGGGGTTGGGGATGGTGGTGTGATGAATTGGGCAATTGGTATTGACATGTATACACTGATGTGTATAAAATTGATGACTAATAAGAACATGCTGTATAAAATAATTAATTAAATAAAATTAAAAAATAAAAAAGCAGACTCACAGATAAAAAGAACAAACTAGTTGTTACCACTTGTGGGGGTGGGCATATAGGGGTGGGGGAAAAAGGGTTATCATGGGTTTATATGAAGTCACGTGTGTGAAACTTTTGGAAATTGTAAAGCACTATAAAATTTTTTAAATCTTTCATTCAATACAAAATTATATATATATATAAAATAACTGATCCATCAAGAGGTTTTCTGAGAAAACAGTTTGAGAATACAAAAACAAAGAAAAACAAGAAAATTGTCACTTATTTATAGAATGTGGTTTTCCAGAATATATAAGGGGAAAATCTTAATTGCTACGAATAAAGACAAGGTTTACAATGTGATCTCTGTTGCAGAAAAGGGCCAGAAAGCTAAGCAGCCCAATGAGAAGTTGATAGTTACTCAAAATAATTCTTATCCTTCATTTATTTGAGTTGTATCACAATATCTGCTTATAATTCAAATGCAAATCTTTACTACTCACTTTTTCTTGCAACTTCTTCATAAAACAACAAAGTAGAATGAGCAACTAAGATAATTTTTAATTTATCTGCCACAGAATGTAAACCATCCCCGATTTCTCTGTGTGTGTGTGTGTGATTCTGGTAAATTGTTAGATGCATTTAAAACTGTTCATTTACATATAGTTGTTTTACTTGTGCATATGGTTTTTCTCTAATGATATTATAGTCTTGGAAAACAATCCAATGTCTTCTGCAGCTCCCCTAACACTGAGAGTAGCACTGCGCGTTGTTCAGGTGTTAACATTTCTCCTCCAATGAGTGAAGCATTTGTTTATCACATTGTTATTTAGTAAAGTATCCTTACTCAATTACAATATACATTTATAGAAAGCACTGTGATCTGACAAATATCTTAAGAAAAAGAAAATCTATCAAAGCCAATCTGAGCCTTTGAGATTTGGCAAAGTAGCTGAGATTAACATTTCTGGAGTGCACTAAGAGTCCGCTTGATGTTATTCAAAACACAGAAACAACCTAGTCATTGCCTAATGGGATTTGTGTCTACATTAAGGAAAAGTAAATAAAATATCACAAGAAACCTCCGCTGATTTATATGATAGTCATTATCATTTCATCATACGTTTCTGAAAGGGGAAATAGAAAAGGCCAGAAGGAGTAATAACTAATTACATCAGATCTGACTTCTCCTAAAGTGCTTGGGGTCCTCCCAAGCACGAGTGGGTCTGAGTCACTTGTAATTCTGTGACAAACTAAACTGTCTCAAATGCCTGCTATTTTTATTCAACACCCAAGACAGCCATTTTCTACCCCTAACATGTGGCCTTAACTGAAATGTGGTTTATTGTGAAATGTTCTGCTAATGGAGGCTCATTTTTATCTACTTGCTGGTCCAGTGGTGGGAGTCATGTCCTTTCTCTGCACCATGAGGCTTCCAAAACACTACCTTTCTACTTTCCTTTCTCCTGCCATTCACTGAACTTCTAGTCTCTCACTTGTGGTACCATCAGTCACTAGAGACTTTGGAATCTGATTTATGGTCCTTTCTAATCCAAGTTCTAAAATTGCCGTGGATGACTCCAGTGCCCCTCTGAATGTTTAACTTGTTTGCTTTCTCATCTCTTAGACCATTGATTCCTTCTTTTCCCACTTGATCGTTCCATGACTCCCAAGATACCAATTTTTGCTCATCACTGGTACATCTCCTACTTGTTCCTAAGAATTCTAAGATTCCCTAGTCTTCCTTGTTGTCTGTCCTTTTCAAGGTCTGGTTGATTAGGACTTCCTGTGATTCTCTGAGCATCCTTCCAATAAAGGCAACCCTCACCCATCACACCAGCCACCTTTATGCTTACGTTAATCTCCTTCAATTTCAGGTGGCTTATACCAAAAGAGGCTTAGCAGATATCCCACACTTAACATGTGAGCTAAGCTGTAACACAGCAGCTACCTGAGGCAATTAGTGTCAGGGACTCATCCTGCACACACATTGGTCATTCCCTGGTCTTCAGCCAGTCATCTACCAGGTGGTCGTCAAGAGTGCTAACTCATTCATTCTCTTTAGCCCATAGGACATGTGACAAAACCATCATTCTAATCAAGATTAACAAATAAAAAACAGTTTAATAATTCCATCAGTTTAGTCCTCTCCACCTCCTGCCACCACAACCCTGAAGAATCTGTTCACACACCCAAACTTCAGTAACCATGGCTGATGCTACTATCCTAACAGTTTTCCTGAACAATAATATTGGAGCTACTTTCTTTCTATTTTTCTCCCAGATTTAACATGTAGAAATATTCTATCAATTTTTTAAAAAAAATAATATGAACCTTCCTTTTCTCTCACAGATTTCCTAGCTGAGGATGGGTTTATTTTCTGATGGAACACAATTCATTGCTCTCAGCATACTGGAATTAATCAGAACATACCAGTGTATTTTTCTCTATACATCTATAGTTTAGTAATAAATAACAGAAATGACATAGAAAAAGTAGTTACAGCCTAATTTATTCCTTATGAATCAATCTTTAAAAAAACAAAACTAAGGACTAACCTATTGCCACAATAACATAAATCAATTTGAAATAGTACCACTTTTTGCTTGATAACTGCAGGAAAACTCATACTACTAAGTGGTTAAAAAATAAACAAGTAACTCATCTAATATTGATCTTAAGTACCAGTATGCTCACTCGTCTGAGTGAGCACACGAAAAAACAAAACAAAACAAAACAAAACAAAACAAAACAAAACAAAATCTGCCCTCAGTTAACAGGAACCAAATCCTTCCATTTGCTCAGGTGAAAATCCTTGGCATCATCCTGCCTCTGTTTTTTCTATCCCATCTCTCCTCCAAACTATGAACAGATGATGTTGGCAATACCTCCAAAGGCATCTAGAATCCTAACACTTCTCACCCGTCTCTGTGCTACTACCCTTCCCCAATCTACTATCTTGTCTCACTTGGATTATCACAGCGGTCTCTTACGTGGTTACCTAACACCTCCACACAGAAGTCAGAATGATCCTGTTAACATATAGGTCAGATCTGTCATGTGTCTCCTCAAAACTTTCTAGTGCTTTCCTTTCTTCTATGCATGCACAGTAAAAGGTCAAATTCTTCAATGACCTTAAACTCCCTATGATATCTGTCTTCCTATCTCCGACCCTATTTCTACCTATTTTTTCTCACACTCACTTCTTTTCCATTTCCTCAAGAGTTATTGATCTTCCTTGATCACCAGGGGCATACTTCTGCCTCAGGACCTTTGCACTTGCTGTTTCTTCTGCCTGAAATGCTCTTTCTTAGATATCCACAGAACTTGCTTCCTCGTGTACTTCAAAGTCTGTCTTTAAATATTTGCATATTGAAGGCTTCCATGACCAATCTATTTTGAAAATACTGTACCCAGCTCTCCTACACCCCCTGCTACTCTCTATACTCCTTATTCCACCTCCATGCTTTATTTTCCTCCAAAGCACTTCTCATCTATGACAAACTTAATTTGTTATGTAGTTATTATGTTAGATTCTTGTTGACATTCCTTAAATAAAACATAGGGTTCACGCAGGTGGGATATATTGTTTGTTTTTTTTATTGATTTACCTGACCCCTAGAATGATGCTTGCAGTATAATAGGTTCTCGCTTAATATTTATTGATCTAGTGTCTGAATTCATTTATTAATTTATTTATTGCAAGAAAAGAGAATAGAGTCAATGAATGTAAAAATATCAGTATAACTAAACAATCATTGAGGTTGGAACTAGGCTACACAAGTATACTGAAATAAATACTAGGAAATTATAACAGTAAATAGTTTCATGGTTCTTTATCATTTATAAAACACTTCTGCATACACAAACGCTCTCTCTCCTTAACAAGACTGTGTGAGTGAGGAGGTAGTGTTATTCATTTTACAGGTAGGTAACAGCCTCAGAGATCTTAGCAACTTACTAGAGGCCACACAGATTTGAAGAAGTAGGCCACTTTGAGTGCTTGAACAGTGCTATCTCCAGAAGACTACATTTCACTACCTCTTCCAAGGGAACTCTCTAGACCTTCAAACCACCTCCCAAATTCAGATTATTTTGGATAGGATGTTTAAAAAATGTTATGTTCCCTTTTATTGTGAAAATTGGGCATCAGAAGCACCAGGATAAGTATGACAATTGAATTAACTCTCTATCTTCTTACTTCATAGTTTGGGGTACAAAAGGCATGCTTTAAACTCTGTCCTCCTTTCTTAGATTATCTCATTCTATCCTGTTTCCTTAGCTGAAGTGGAATAGCTTTTCACCTACTGGTGTTGCATTACCTTCAGTACTTAAATTTCATTTTCATTGAAAATGAAACCCTGTTTAATGAATATTTATGAGTATGTCCCTGCAGTGTTCATTCAATGTGTAGACTTCCCTTCACAGCAGGCTGCAGTTTTACATTTTGCTTTTTATTGCTAAAATGTTAGCCATACAAATCGATCTTGCTTAGGAAATATGAAAATAACAGTTCCTCTTCTAACTGGAACATTTCCACCACAGTCACTTGGTGCAACACTGATGGTGATAAAAAAAATAATACATAATAAATAATAATAATTAGAATAATTGGCCCCAACCCCAGGGTAATATGCAATTTACATTTTTGATAGATGATATTAAAGTATAAGTCTCCCAGTAGATGCAGAGTTTCCTAGCTAAAACATTCATCATTTCTAAAAGCACCAAGTGCAGATGCTGTGATAGATATTCTCTTCTTGCCATGAATAACATCTACTAGTTCTTTCACTATCAGGTGTCATCAGGAGGAGTTCTAGGGAGGAATTAATTTGAAAGAGCTTATTGGATAGACATACACTTTAATAAAGAGATTTGTTCCTCCCAGAAAAGATTTGGGAAACTTTAAGTTGCTCTTTTTTTCTTCTTTTTTTGTAAATGACAGTGATTACCTATAAAATATTCCATTATAACTGCAGAATCAAAAGTCACATAATTCCCATCCATTCAGCAAAAAGCTAACTTAAATTAAAAGTGGGTGGTCTGACATCTGATACTGTGTGGGCAAATCTGACAACCTGCCATATAGTTTAAATTCCTTTAAGGTGCATGTACAACTTAGCTGGCAATTTGCAAGAAAGAAAGAATATGCAAGAATGCAAAATAAATGACGCCAACCATATGACACTCAGATTGTAAACCCTTGATGACAAGAACATAGCTGATCACCTTGCAACTGTTACAAGTTTTTCCTCCTTCTGAAGCTATTGTGAGGAATTGAATTATGCAAGTAGCACTTTGCTCCTCTCAAATCAGGGGAAAGTAAGAACTTCACGTAACTTTTGTTCATGAAACATGGATTAAATGGAATGTATCTCATTTGCCAAGTTGATATAAAACCTCTGGATTAGGTATGTCTATAGAAACTGACTTTCACAAGAAAATTCAGATGTTCTATTAATAGAGAATTCTATAAGAATGGTATTTACAACTATAATTGACCTTTCTTTTAAAATTTTATTCCTTTCAGAAGTTAACTATACATTGTCTATGTGAGCGTACTTCTAAATGTCATGGCATTGTTGATAGAGGAAGAGAAAAACAAATCTCAAGTGGAAAATTAAGGCAAAAGCCATCTTATTACCTGTGAAACAACTCAATTCAAACAATATTAAGTGCCTTCTATGTGTCATACACTATGTGACATAGTCCCTACCCTCAGGTATTGTAGATTTTAATTATTCCAATAAGTCCCTGAGATAGATATTATTAAGATTATTTTATTTTAATGTAAGATCATTGAGATTCAATAGTTTGTCCATGATCACAGAAGGTAATGTACCATTCAGTTGGGGTACACAGCACTCCTCACAAGGCAAATTGGAAAGTTATCAAAGTTTAACTGGCTTCCTAAAGAACAGAGGATCAAAAGGCTCTGTCACAAGTATATGGTCGTGGGCAAAATAATTAAACTTTCTAAGTCTCAGTTTCCACATATAAGAGAATACAAATACTAACCACTCCCTATGATTAACAATACGTAACTAAGTACTCTGGATGTAAAATCTGAAGTTTTATATTAAAAGTTGTTTAGAACAGGGCTTCCCTGGTGGCGCAGTGGTTGAGAGTCTGCCTGCCAATGCAGGGGATGCGGGTTCGTGCCCCGGTCCGGGAGGATCCCACATGCCGCGGAGCGGCTGGGCCCGTGAGCCATGGCTGCTGAGCCTGCGCATCCGGAGCCTGTGCTCTGCAACAGGAGAGGCCACAACAGTGAGAGGCCCATGTACCGCAAAATAAAATAAAATAAAATAAAAAGTTGTTTAGAACAAGTCCTTAGTCATGGCAATAAAAACAAACAATAGAAATCTATCTACACTTGTATTCCAGGAAATCTGTGTGTGACCATGAATGTTGTGGAATTTCAAGGACTCAGAAGAGGGTTCTGCAGTTCCTACATACAAGGCCCTGGGCTGGACATGACCAGGTCTTCAGAGAAGTATGAGACTCTCAGAGCCCCTCTTCCTACCACTGCAAAGGCAGGGTACAGGGACACAAGGGGTAGGACCCCTGGCTCAGAATGAAGAAAGGCTTTGATGTTCTTTTTGGCACACATAATGGCTGGATGAGAATGAAAGACCAAGGTCCCCCCAATGGTCCCCACTGTCTCCATCCATCCAAAAATGAGGTCGCTCTTGAAAAATGTACAGACACTCACAGTTCCAGGAAAGCTCTTTCTAACTTCAGCTCTCTATTATTCTTCCTCTCTTTCCACAGTCTGGGGAAAGCCAGAGAGGTACAATAGATAGGAAGAGTAGGAGAAAAGACTAATTGCATCCCCATCCCTGCCCATAACTTCCTGAGCCTGGGTCAGGCCTGAGTTAGGAGAGGGGAGAATTAAAATTTGATGAGATACTTCAGCTTTGACAGTAGACTTTAAATATTAAAAATTAAAAAAAAAATAATTCACAAAATGTCCAGGAAAGGTATAAGAATATTTTGAATTATGGGAAGAAAAATAATGATTTGCCAAAGCTTATTAAAAGGGGAAGTGATAATAAAGACTCAATTGGCTTTTTGCATATACCCTACCAAAATCAAGAGGTAGTAAAACTACAATACAGCTATGATGATATTTTGAAAGAGGTACCGGATTACTGGATTGTCTTAGGTTTGGTAACACTGGGTTAAGGCTTATATTGAACCAGGAGGGAAGGGGGCAGGGCACAAACTTTAAAAGAATGACATAGTCATAGTACTTCACAAAAACTAGTGAGAACCAACTAGGCCCATGATGGCGGAAGATTCTACTTCCAGTAGACCTTGAGCCTCATTATATGCTCATTGTAATACATTAGCATAAGCTAAATGACACACCAACCAGTGCCATGACAGTTCTGAGGCTAACCATAAAAGGCCAGAAAGTGGGAGGTGGCCCAATTCCTGGAAATCCCCACCCCTTCCCCAAAATAGTTGGAATAATCCACCCACTCATTAGCCTATGAAATTACCAAGCTTATAAAAATTAACCACGCCATATTTCAAGGCCTCTTGCCTTCCGAGATGGCCCACACTCTGTCTGTGGAGTGTGTTTCTCTCTAAATAAATCTGATTCTTACCTATCATTTCGTCTCTGAATTCTTTTGCAACGAAGAAAGAACCTCAGAATTCACTGGCAACAATATCAAAGTCAGAACTGATAATGCATCAGACACTGCCTCCACCCATGCCCCGCCAAACTCAGTTTCTTAAAATTCTTAACATGGATGTGTTCCCTGCTTCGTGGAGCATGTAGCCACATACACATGTAAAAGAACTTTACAAGACACATATACAATAGGTACTAAAGATGGAACCAGTAATAAAAACCTCATGAGATCAAAGAAATGAAATTCACTGTGTACTAGTCCAGAAAGGGAACTAAGTTTTAATGTGGATAGAATCTGGATGGGTAGTAGAGGATGAGGGTATGTGAATATATAAAACAAGTGGGTTTGTTTGAAGCAGATTATTCTCAGAATTTAGTGGGAAATAAGGTTGGAATTGGACAGTAGGAATCCCTACAAAGCAGACTCAGGTGAACTTTAATTTATATGGGAAGCTAGAAGTTGATTTTTGAGTTTTATGGTTGGAAAGGGAAAATTAAATAAAAGAGTATTATCTAGGGAAACTAGAGTTGGGGATGTAGACTTTTTTGAGATTTCATGGTATAATTCAATTACAATTAGGAAAACTAAATTATCTTTTCCAGAACACAAGAGATAACTTTGGTAGTTAGAAAGGTAATCTTTTATGATCTGTTTATTCATAGATAACATGGAAACAGAAAAAAAACACAGCATTTAAGGAATGAAATTATACTTTAACAAATTATCTTTAGGCCTAGAGATTTAGAAGTATTTCATTGCATGGCCACTATAAACTATTTTTAAATAGAACTAGATTATAGTAAGATCTTAGAGTTTTTAGCACACCACAACTCTAATGAAAAGGACAGCACTAAAATAAAAATAAATGACAGCTAGAGAAGTTTTGAATGACATTTATAATTTTTAAAAATCTTTGCATCCTAATTGGAGTGGGAGAAATCAGAACAATGACATAGATGTTACTTTAAAGAAATAATTTTTTAAAGGTATAGTTCTATTTCTTAATCTGGGTGCTGATTTATTATTATGTAAACTATGAATATATATTTTTCAAACTTTTAAATCTATGGTATATTTTAAAATAAAAATTATAAGTTAGAAATGTTTCAAATTAGTCTTTTTAGAATAAATTTACAAATATATATTTGTCAACACATCCATTCTTCATCGGAAAAAAACCATAATTATCTTCCCCTGTTCTATAGATGGGCTTTGCTCTGGGAGCAGGCTCTCCCTTTCTTTTGTTCTATATTCGGAAATGGGACTGTAATTCCTTCAGCTCCCAGGTTAGCGGGAAGAAGCATGGTAGTTCTCTGAGGTGGGCAGCTAAAGAAAACATCTGGACAATAATAGCTGTTATTAGTCTACATTTTGTCCAGGTAGACTTTTTTTGGGGGGAGGGTTGTTTGTTTTTGTTTTAACATCTTTATTGGAGTATAATTGCTTTGTAGTGAGATGGATGGACCTAGAGTCTGTCATACAGAGTGAAATTAGTCAGAAAAAGCAAAACAAATATCGTATGCTAACACATATATATGGAATCTAAAAAAAAAAAAAAAAAAAAAAAAAGGTTCTGAAGAACCTAAGGGCAGGATGGGAATAAAGACGCAGATGTAGAGAATGGACTTGAGGACATGGGGAGGGGGAAGGTTAAGATGGGACAAAGTGAGAGAGTGGCATGGACATATACACACTATCAAATGTAAAATAGATAGCTAGTGGGAAGCAGTCACATAGCACAAGTAGATGTTTTTTAATTGTTCTGAATTGGTAAAATAAAAAGCATCTGCCCCAGAAGTTTCTCTCCTTATCCTTTAATGCACTGGGCTGGTTTGTCAGTCAGAGAGTTACTACTCTTTGAATTTTTTAAATGAACTATATTTTTTCTTCAAAATGCTGTTAATCCAAAACTCACATCAAAATACCAACATCCCCAAAAGAACCTCAGTGGCTTAATTTCATTATCCACAGACAGCTTTCTAAAACTTACTTTTTTTAATTAAGTACTTAAAATGGATTATATTATTAACATTTACATAAGAGATTTTTCTATTACAATAAATAGTGCTTTAGTGAATATTCCTGGCTTCTCCCTTCCCTCCTGCTCTTCCCCCAAAAATGACCCCAAAGGTCTGGCCCATCATGAATTTCTAAGTGTGTATTCTTATTCCTTTTTTAATTATCAGGAAGACTATCAAGGTGTCAAAGAGAATTTTCACACCAAAAAAAAAAAAAAACCATAAAAAATTGAAAATAAGTTTTTGAAGATCATAACACTAAATATTTCTAAAGCAATTCTTGATAAGATTTCAAATAAAATTTTATTAAATGCACATAAATATTACTTTATTTTCAAAATAATCATATAATCTTAGGACCAGATGATTCCTTAAAAGGTTTCACCAGTCTGTGGTTTTTAGGTATTGTTTTTGCTCATATACCTTCTAAAGGAATATTTTTAAAACTATGTACTTTTATACATTTCACATCTAAAATGTTTCCTCATAAATTTAAGACTTGAAAATATGTAATTCCCAATACACCATAAATATTGGCAGGTTAAAATAATGTTTGTAACTATTTTATTTGTATCTAATTGTCACATCAACTTAATAACCACCATCATATATTATAAAATAAGTGAAATCAATAAACTTTGCTGAAACAGTTAAAATATTTTGCATTTTCTTTTTATTATTTATTTTTGGTATAACAAAAATATACCCCATGGCTTGAGGGATCTTAATTCCTCCACCAGGGACCAAACCTGCATCCTCAGCAGTGAAAGTGCTAACCACTCCTGGACTGCCAGGAATTTCCTATGAATTGTTTCTTTCTACCCTTGAACTTTAGTTGATTTCACCTCTCCCTCAACATTGTATTTTAATAGAATAAATGTTTTACATATGAAAGACCTCTATTGATCATCCTTTTACAATTTTTCTGCCACAAAAATATGTATATAAAAAAACTTAAGTAAAAATTTCCTGTGATCATGAGAATCTGTGTTAACATTTTTATTCCAGTTTTAACTTTTAGAATAACTATTTTTAGTATATACTTGATCAAGACAAATAAACATAAGTTTTGATAATTACTAACCAAAATAAAAATGTTGGAAATTCATTTCTTCATGAGATGGATGGCCCTTGATTCTACAACCAGTTCTTGTATTCACGGCTGAATATTTTTATTGCTCTAAAAAGATGGTATTCAAAATAAATTTTATTGTTAGTTTTTATATGTCAGTCCTGAGTAAACTAATTCACATAAATAAGAAAGTGAGAATAGAAGGAATTTTGTTATAGAAGTGTCATCTGATTCTTTAAATTCCTTCCAAATTATGTGCCAGAAATCACACAGTAATCTGTAATAAAAATTTACCGTTAATGATCTCTTAGCTGACAACTCAATTAGCATCACCTTCAATTTTGTTGAAAAGAAAGAACTGGAAATTAACTGACTTGTAAAAGGATTTTTTACTCAGCCATTCTCTTTCTCAATAAAATCACCAATATTCTAAATTTTCTTTAAGACTCTGAAGATTTTTTAATTCATTTATCAGCTATATACTGAAGATTCCATGAGCTAGAAGACGGAGATTATATCATATATCACTTAGAAAATTTTAAAAGTATTTCCTAAAGATTGCTTCATCTTGGAAGATGTTTAACCCATCCCTGAGAATTTTAAACCACAGGATCAGTAAACTTTGGGAAGCGAGAGATGGATGTTGTTCTCTATGAAGTGCACTTATAAAAGGAGAAGAAGAAAAGGAGCACATGTAATACCTCCAAAACAGTCACCTTCTCAGACCGATCCATCTTAGAGTGGAGTGTGTATCACCATTCAGGATGGATATTGATTCCTTTAGAAATACTGATTCTGAAATCTTTGGAATATCTTGAACTTCCAGGATTTGCTGGTTTAGTTCGAGGATCACAGTTATCAACAGGACCCTCTACTAAAAAGTCCAATCTCTCCTGCTTGTCTTCTGCCCTCTCTCACAGACCCTAGTGACCATGGTTATGAATTTTTTAAATCGTGTATGATCTTTTCAATTATTACAAAAGCAGTTCATGTCCATTACAGAAAAATAGGAAATACAGACAAGTAAGAGGGAGAAAATATAAAATGTGTGTAATCTCATCAACCACAAATAATCACTTTTATAATGTTGTTTATCTGTCCATACCTTTTCCTGTGCAAATAGTTTTTGTATAAATGGGCAATTTTTACAAACTGTTTTGCAGCTTAATATATCAATTAACATCACTTGCATATTTTTTCAATATTGTCAGAAGTTGTATCTTGTAAAATGTATTGTAGGACTAAATTCCACCATTTCTTCTAAGAATTTATTTTATTTTTTCACTTACTTTTTAAACATTTTTTAATTGAAGGATAGTTGATTTACAATGTTGTGTTAGTTTCAGGTGCACAACAAAGTTATTCAATATTTTGTAGTAACCTATAAGGGAAAAGAACCTGAAAAAAATATACATATATATATGTATAACTGAATCACTTTGCTGTATACCTGAAACCATGGTTGTGATTTGACTTTTTCCCTCCCAGCCTTTCTTTTCATCTCCAATTCTAAGACCCATATAATTAAAAAGATTTGAAAATATTGGACTAGAACATCTATCTCATCCTTTAGCTTTTTAGGTAAGACTCTGATAAGAAAAAAAAAAGAAATATATATATATATATATATATATATATACATATATATATATATATATATATATACACATATATATATGAAACTACAAAAATGACAATGATGATGAGAGCAAACAATTACATAACACTTATTTTTGCCAATCACTATAACAAAGGCTTTTCATACATTAACTTATTTAAATCTCAGAACAGCCTTATGAGATGGGCACTACTGCTCTTTGCATTTCACAGATAAGAAAACTGAGGAATGAAGAGGTTAAGTGACTTGCTCATAATATTTAACCCCCAATCAGTATGCCTGCTGTGACTGCACACCTACAGTTATCCCAGAAAAAAGTCATACTATTAGTCAATAAAATTACTTTCCAGAGAAGATACATAGCATTAGAACAAAACGGCAAAGTGATAAGTTGTTTCCAATAAAGAACTTCCAACTTCTTTTTTCCAATTACCTTTACCCAAAATCTGCCATCTTCCCTATTCTGAGAAGAAACTCTGCAGTTCTTGAAGATGGATGCAAAATTAATAAAAAATAAACTAGGTTGAGAAAATTCAGCCAATGCCCACTTGGGATAAATTTTAAATAATTGTGTGAAAGTATAATAGCTTTTATAAAACATAATATTAAAGTATTTATCTATTTCCTAGGAATAACTTCTCAATTTCAAAAAGTGTACAAATGTGTTTGGATGAATGAAGAGAAATGGTTCTTTCTAAATTTGAGCTATATTTCCTAACAAAGTTAACATTATATATGAAAATTTGTTGAGAAATAATTAGCCACAAAATTGAGTTGATTGGTTTTAAAGTGAAAGATGTGGTATTTGAAAGACATTCAATTTTCTTATCAATTTTCATTGGATTATATTTTCACATTTAATATCCATGCAGGAATTAGTTGAAAGTTACAAAAGGAAAGCATTATGATACCTTAGTTTTTTAATGGTCAAAAATGCAGCTCCTTAGCATTTATATAGTATTTTTACTTTAAAAGTACTATTAAGTATATAAAAATATATAGTGAATACTATTGCTTACATAATTATGATATGGAATCTTTGTAAATCATTGTTAGCACTAGTAAAGATTATTCAACATAGTAATAATTGCTTTCATATACCCAAATTCTGGTTTCCTTCAATAACCCACATCAAATAGCTCTGAAAATCTGTAGAATATGGTTTGTAAGATGACTATTGGTCAGAACTTTTTTTCTTGCTCATTTGTTTCTTTTACTATGTTGTTATATGTTAATAGCTATAAACAAGATCAGTCATAATTAAAATAACTAGATAAAAATCTATGCCACCATGACAAAATATATTTTGTGAAATTAAGTATGAATGGGCCCTTGCTAGATAATACAAGACTTTGTTATTTATTCATGTTTTGTACAAGTAAATCATATTGTATTTTTACTAAATTGAATCCATAGTTTATCTTAAAAGGAAAACAATGAGAAATCAAAGAAGGAAATAATAAATGCACAAAATCAAATTTGAAAATATATAAAAAGTTAGAGTAGCACACATAATTTTATACAATAGTTAGAAAACAGGTATATTTATATCATTTAAAAAAAACAGCACTTTATGCTAATAGCACAGGTCTCAAACCCAAATGCCTGCAGTGGCCAGGAAGGTAACATAAATATGAAGTGTGCTAGGTAGAGAGTGTGGGAAAGGGAAGTTTCACTCTCTGTCTAAAAGAGGTAGCCATTAGTCAGCTACAGAAAATGGTTGCCAGAGTTCAGTGGAAGACAGAAATACGGATTTTTTTTTTAATGTAAAATATTCCAGTTTTTCAATATCGGCCATTGGCTCCATTTCTTTTTAAACTACTATGTTAGTTTACTTTCAAGATGGCCCCTATTAATTCTTTAAGCTCTATATGCACATAACATTCCCCAATAGGGAGCTGGTACAAGTGACACTGTATCAGCAGCAGACATACTTTTTAATAAAGTCAGGGTCATCTTCACACAGTACACCACCCTTCACATGGGGCCCTGCATTTTTACCTTGTTGTGGGCTTCACAAATTACATACAATCTGTGAAGCCCTAAATAGGACTTGCCATCTCTGCTTCCTGGCTCTTGTTGAGAAGTCCGTACTGCTCTGCTACAAAGAGTGGCCGCACAGAGGAATACAGAGGCATCTGATGTGTGAGTGAGGAAGCCGTTTTGGATGTTAAACCCACTCAAATCTTCAGATGACTAGAAGCAAAGAGATCATCTGACTGAAAACCCATGAGACCTAAATGAGAACCACACAGATGAGCCCAGTGAACAACAATATTATGAGACAACTCAAAAATAAATTGTTGTTTAGGCCACTGCATTTTGGGTTGGTTTATGTGGCAATGGATAACCAGAACAGGCACCCTGTGGGCCATACAAACATGTGCCTGCAGGCCTCTATGACCTTTGATCCGCTAGCCTGTGGCATATATTAGCCCACTGACCACCAGGGTTGATGGCTATGAAGAAATATTCATCAAAATATTATTTTATGTTGGTATTTTAAATGATTTTAACATCTTGATTACACTGTTTGAAGAGTTCAGACAATAAATTTTCTTTTTTTTCTCATATTGAGCTGTTTTATCATTTGACCTGATATTAGACAAAAAATTAATATATGATTTAAATTATTTGAAATGGTTGCTATAATTTGCTGCTCAGTTGATATACATTTGACTAGCGTATGTTACCAATTCAATGTTTTTGATTTTGTTATCATCTGAAGACAACAATTTGATTTGAAATAATTGCCTTATTACTGAGTCATTCCAGATACCTTTCACAAACACGTGTCTAACAAGCCATCAAATCTTCTCCCAAGTGCCCAATTCCCAACTCCCCTCACCCCCAAATCTAAAACTATTTCTTTCTTCTGCATATAGAGACAAATTGCCTGAACTATATTTATATTTTCTTTCTTCTATCATGCTTGGCAAATAACCTATGTTTGCCTGATCCTCTCCATTTGAAGTCCAAGGAGAGTTTATTAATGAAAAGTGATCAAAAATATTAAAACATAAATATTTAGTTTTTTATACAACTTGGTTTTTATTCCAGGTCAGAAAGAAAATCTCTTTCTATATTCTCCCTTAAAGATTTCTAGTTGTATCGCCTGGATCACTGAGGCTGTTTCCTTAAAACATTATTTTGTAAGTGTTATATTTAGCAAATAATCAAGGAACACCACCACCGCCAAGACATTACACAAGACTTAGGAACTGTCTGGCACCACCCTGGTTGCTAAGGCCTTGAACTTGACCTTACTATATATCTTTTGCTGTAATGCATTCAGAATGGCACAGAGGAAAATGTTCTGCTCAGGATAGAAAGTGAGTGACAAGTAAGAATAGTCATGTCCTCGGGGTCTGTTTCAGTCAATCAAGCGATTCAAATAATCCCAAGTACTACAATTAGCAAAGATCAACAGCACTTAATTCTTCATTGTGTCAATTTCTGATGTTTGTGCTGCCCAAGTTTTTACATATAGAAGAAGAAACATCATGGTGAGAACACATACAAGTTGGTAAAAGTCTTTAGTTTCCTTCCTCATTTTGACAATCATTTACTGTATAATTTGGGACAAGTCATAGAATTCATATACATTTTAATTGCTTCCTTCAATGAGGATAATACAATCCTGTTGGAAAAATGCCTTGATAATCTCTTAAGTGAAGTGAAAATTCATATTTATAGGTTCAATTAAATTTGAGTTGTTGAGAAATGATTTTTTTAGGGTAAAATAGATGAGATTTGATCACAATCAATATAAAAGAAACCAAGTCTTTAGATGAATGAAAGAAAGATATTTTGAATGTCTCCAGATGCATTCCTAGTATCAACTGAACTGGAACACAGAAAAAATAAATCACTACGACCAAAACAATAGATTACTAAAGTCAACTTCATTGTTTCTACTGTATACACAATAAGCATCGAAGTGTTGTAAAACAGTTGATGTACTCCATGTAAGTTCCAAGTTGTTTTGGAGGGTTTTTTAGGTTTAACTCATTGAGTCTCAAAACTTGAAGTTAACATGTTAGTTGAGAAATAAGTCAATAGATCCTGAAATTGAAACGCATACGTTGAATTCTAATTTACTTTTATATTATGTTCCTTGAATTTATAATTCCATGTTTGAAATTACAAACTGTTAATTTTAAATATGTTAATGCATTTGTCAAGCAGGTATGAAGTGTTAGAACAGTGATTTTCAAACACTTCTCCCTCCTTCCTTTTCTCTCTCTCTCAGTCAAAACAAACTAAGAACTGAAAAGCTCTGATTGACATAGGTTGGGAGGCCTGGAGCACTTAGTCTTCCTTTTCTCAAGAATCTTTCCTTCTTCATTTTGGTGGCTCCTAAATGAATTTGTGAAACTGTTTAAAACCTGTAGGTTGAGCTAGAGATTGGCTAGGTTACTACAAAAGTAGAGTAGAATACCTGATAACTATAAGTAATAATCTTATTTCCATTTCACTTTAGTGCCTTAAAGTAATTGTATTTAGTCTTTTCAGATTGGAAGATCAATATTGGAACTGCTGAATTCATAAGATATAAGGTTTTCTCCTCTTTTCTCAATGTCTCATTGAGAAATATCTCAACTATTCAGGTCAGTTTGAAGTCTAGGGCCCCTCTACTAAAACTTAAAAAAGAAATAGCATCTCAGCATGCTCATTTGATTAAGTAAAGTCAACACTCTTCAACAACCATATTAACATTTTTAATATTATTTATCTTCTAAAATGTATGTAAACCTTTAAAAAGTATTAATTATCTGTTATGAAAGAAAAAGGAGATTACCCTGAATTATTAGGGGGATCCAGCAAAATCATAGGAGTCCTTGCAGGGGAAAGAAGGAGGCAGGACACTGAGAATCAGAGAAGATGTGATGATGAAAGCAAAGGTCAGAGAGAGAAAATGAAATTTGAAGATGCTGGGCAGCTGGTTTTGAAGACAGAAGATGGGGCTACAAGCCAAGGAATGCAGGCAGCTCTAGAAGATAGATAAGCAAGGAAATATATGCCTCACTAGAGCTTCCAAAAGAAATGCAATCCTGCCAACATCTTGATGTTTGGATTTCTGATTTCTAGAACAGTAAGATAACAAACTTAGGTTGTTTTAAGCTTCTAAGTTTGTGGTTATTTGTTATAGCAGCAATAGGAAGTTTACACAATTAGTGAAGATAAGAAATGACTTAGAGGAGGCTGCCACTCTACGCATTTTAACATTTTGTTGTCTAATACCCTTTGGAGATGCGTAGCAAGCTACAGAGAACTGTGATGATACCTGATAACCAGGTCATTTCATGTTGTAACACATCATGAAGCATTAAATAAGTACAGTGAAGATCCCATAAAAATATATACCAAAAGGATTACAAACATCAAACTCTGAAGATATTAATAAGTAATATTTAATGTATTATTTATATTAATAAATAATAATAATAATTACTACATTTGACTGAATATTTACTATGCATCAATGAGATAAGCATTTTACAAACACTATCTCATTTAAATCTGAAAATAGAGATAAGTGTTCATACTTCAGTTTTACAGATGAGAAACTAAATCTATGTTTAACTTGAAAAAGGACAAACAAAAAGAAAGTGAAAGGATTTGAACCAGAGTCTGTTGACTTAAAATTCCGTGTTATTCACCAAAAAGAAATTGAGATAAGGAACCAAAAATGAAAAGTTGAAGTATAAGAGGTTGCTCTGTGGGAAAAATTTGTGAGTACCTCCTTCCTGAGTTCAGTATTTAAACTTGTCATAGATATGAGGCCTCTCAAACTAGGTAGAAGGCATCAGGCATCCCAGAATTTCTGCCTTACTTTTAGTTTGAATATTTTCCCTAATAGGGAGTAACTGGTCTAACCATCACTAGAGAACTCAGGAGTGGCCACTTTAGGTCATGGCTTAGAAAAATCTAGAGGAGAAAAAAAGGTATGTTTACATACTTTCATAGAAAATCTGCTTTTGTATTCAAATGATGTTCTAATGCTTGCCATTTTCATGAATATTGATTTTTACCTGGTCCTATACCAGTCACCATAATATATTATATTTTATACATATTAGTGTTCCCATTTTTACAAAAGAGATACCTAAGCCTCACAAAGTTTGTCTAAAATTACAGTCAATTTAATTCCAGGCATGACTGACTCCAATAGTTATGCTAAAAGTATCAATCCAGAGAAATACAAAATAATCCAAAAGATCATTATCTCCTTTAATCTTCCTTTATGATAAAATCCAAGAACTTCCTCCTCTCCTCATCCAGTGAAGCTATATCAGATTCTGCACATCAGATCTTTCATCTCTAAATTTAGCCCTATTTTCTGTTATGTAAATTCTCAAATTCCCTTTGGAGGGCACTTACTCAAATTTTCTTGCTAGAACTAGTTTTTAAGCATTGTGTACCTTCTTCCTTTTCTAAGTTATTCTCACTTAATTAAGTAGTATGCTGGAAGTCGCTTATTCTGCAACTGCAGTCTGAAGTTGGGAGAAAAAAAAACACCCGAATTGACACAAAACAAGGCCTGCTTTCTTGCTCTCTGCTTTCTTTGACAGTTTTGTCCAATCACCAGAAACCATCCAGAACATTTCATTTGCTCTCATCTTCCAACATTACTCTAATTAAAGCCTTTAGATTTGTTCTCAGTATTCTCCAGGAGCCAGTGAGCCCCCAGCCTCATAATACTAGGATATCCTTTATGGATAAACTAGAACATTCATTCTATATTACAGTCAGGTCAAACTCAAGCACTTTTATGAAAAAGTAGCCTCATCTCTGTTTCCCATACATTTTGTGTAATCTTCACTAAGCTATGTATCTTTTTTAGGCTTTACAATAATTAAAAATTGCATTAAAGGATACATTCTATTAAAACTGCTACCTCGAAGGTCACCAGTGATTAACTGGTCACCATTTTTAGTGGTTTTCATGCAATCCTTTATTGTCACTATTATGACATTTACAAAGAACTTTTACATGTATCCAATTGTTTGATACTAAATACTATAATTAGACTGTATTGTAATTATGTGCCTCTCTTATATATTTCCTTGAGCTGGAGTTTAATATTTCTTTGTTCCAAAAATCCCTTAACTTATAGTGATCAATAAATGAATGAATCGATGAACGAACAAAATATTTCTAGCATGCCACAGGTGTGTTTGACCAATTGTGTTTGTAGTTTCATAATACAATAGATAAAATATCTTCAGTACAATATTAATATCTTCCAAAGTGTAGGATTTGTAATTTTTAATACATTTTATATAGGATATTAACTGTAGTTACTGAGTGTTACATGATGTGTTGCAACATGAAAGGACTTAGTTATCAGATATCATAGTTCCCTACAGCTAGCTCATTAACCTCAGCAATAGTGGGGTAGATGAAAGGGAATTGGACTCAAACCCCTCAATGTCTGATGATCAGAATAAGTAATCATCATCACACTAACTTTTGCTATGTATTGATACTACTGTATATGCTTACACTGTGCCAGTTTAAATAATGTGCTTATCTGATCTCATTCTCCCAAGAAGCCTAAGATAGAATGAAGCATTACCTAAATTTTACAGATTTGAAAACAGGATTAGATCATTTAAAATCATGCTCATGACATCCATGTTCAAACTATGTTGCCTCTCTCACACAATCTTAATTCAGCCTAAAATGATAATTTAATCAAAAAGAAAAAAGAAATGAGAAAAGAATAAGAAAGATTAGGATAGGTAAGATAGGCATTAAATATGAGCATGAATTGGAAAAAGAAGCTGCATGGACATTGGAAATAAAAGGAGACAAACACATAAGCATTACAGTTCTTGAAAAAAAATTTAAAAGACTAGTCAAGGCCTGAATAGGGGAGCAGCAGATGACAAGTTACATGACTTGAGCTTATAAAGTTGCAGTTCACCATCACTATTTCTGACACATTTACTACAGTGTCTGCATGGCTTAACAAATGAAATGGGTCTTTATTAAGTAGACTGTATATTACCAACACTGAAAATAACTCTAGAAGTTACTTGATTAGTTGTAAGTTAAAGAATCATAGGCAGGAGAGTATGTACATATTTTTTTCCTTTTTGAACGTTCTTAGAAAATGTTGAAAAACTTAATTGTATATTATTCAAAAGCAATAAATATCCTGCCTGCAGATATAGACTTCAGTCTACCTGTCAAGAGTAAACAATGTTTTTAATGTGAATTTGTTTTATCTTGATATCCATGTAGACATTTGAAAATAAATGAATCAATTATGTCTTCCATATGCAAAACGCTGGTTACTCATAAGATGTAGGTCATAAAATTTGAGTCTTTTTCCAATAGGAAATAGATTCCCATTGATTTGGTCACATTCTCTTACAAAACACCCCTTGAGACCAGAAGAGTCATTTAAAACTGGCAAGTTGGGGTTAGAAGTCTAATCTATAACCATGGAATGGAGTCAGGTTAGCCAGGTCCGAAGAAATTCATGCCTGAAATCTCAGCCTTGTTAATATGCTGCCCAAACAAGCTAATCTAAAGGGCCAAAGTCAAACTTAACGTGGAAATGATTTTTAAAAAGTCACAATTAATGCTATTAGTAATTTTATTAAAAACTCATAATCAAAGATCAAATGTCATTCAAAATAAAATCTCATGCCACATTCAAATACAGGCACATCATCTAATGAACATCCCGCCACACAAGGTATGGCACTCTTTTAAGTTAAAACAAAGTCAAAACAAATAAACTTGAAACAGTTATTGATTTATGAAACAGTGGTCTCTGGATCTCACCTAGCATTAGTTTGAAGGGCCTATATCAGGGAACTCAAATCGTTACTCCACTCAACCTGGTAATCTTGCCGTTATTGATTTATGTTTGCTTTAGCCATTCCCTGTCTCTAGGCCTCTATGCTTTCACTTTCACATAGCAACAAAAACCACACACACACACACCACATACACACACATGACTTTATTGTGTGTTTTGTCCTGGACTGTGAAGGTATGCATCTCAGTAGATAATACTGTTTTTCCTCTCTCTGTATGTTCTCCTTTACCTTTTTCCCTATTTTATAGCCTCTATGCTTCATTGCCTCTGGGGATATATAAGGCTGATCACAAATCAGGCAGAGCCTGTAAGCTTTGCTGGCTTTTTTTTTTTTTTTAACATCTTTATTGGAGTATAATTGCTTTACAATGTTGTGTTAGTTCCTGCTGTATAACAAAGTGAATCAGCTATACATATACATATATCTCCATATCCCCTTCCTCTTGCGTCTCCCTCCCACCCTCCCCATCCCACCCCTCTAGGTGGTCACAAAGCACCGAGCTGATCTCCCCGTGCGATGCAGCTGTTTCCCACTAGCTATCTATTTGACATTTGGTACTGTGTATATGTCAATGCCAGTCTCTCACTTCATCCCACCTTCCCCTTGCCCCTCCCCGTGTCCTCAAGTCCATTCTCTACATTTGCGTCTTTATTCCTGTCCTGTCCCTAGGGTGGCACACATATATAATGGAATATTACTCAGCCATAAAAAGAAATGAAATTGAGTTATTTGTAATGAGGTGGATGGTCCTAGAGTCTGTCATACAGAGTGAAGTAAGTCAGAAAGAGAAAAAGCAAATGACTTGCTGGCTTTTGCCTTACAAAAGCCTAAACCTTTTTTTTTTTTTTTTTTGCGGTATGCAGGCCTCTCACTGTTGTGGCCTCCCCCATTGCGGAGCACAGGCTCCGGACGACGCACAGGCTCAGCGGCCATGGCTCACGGGCCCAGCTGCTTCGCGGCATGTGGGATCTTCCCGGACCGGGGCACGAACCTGTGTCCCCTGCATCGGCAGGCGGACTCTCAACCACTGCGCCACCAGGGAAGCCCAAGCCTAAACCTTTTGAACACAGGCTGAAGTGGAGCAGAGGTTTCCTCTGATTCAAAACTGATCTGCCCAGGAATTTGGGTGAGGGGATAAGCCTGTGGCTAACAGAGCAATGGGAACTTAGCCATCCTAGAGAAAGATGAGATCTCAAAGAGAGATGGATGAACGAGGGAAAGATGGGTCAACTAGGGAGGGAGAACCATGGTCCAAAACTATGACCCATGCATCATAAGGAAGCACAGGGCCACCAAATTTCAAGAGGCCACTTGGGCTTGTCGGTGAGAATGCCAATGACACAGTACTTGACTAAAGTGTAATTTCCTTGTTTAAGTCCACTGGACTTAAGTCCACTGGAGTGTGGTGTGATTTTGGCCTACAGAAGGGACCCTAACAATGAATGAGACATAATTTACCAAGACCAGCAGGATAGAGTTTCAGTCTATATTTTTAATCTTTTTCAATATATATCTTTCTGTTTTAAAACAGCAACATAAAATTCAACAGAGACTCTTCAGGTACATTAAGAATCACCTCATGGTTGGAAGCAGAGCAGTCTTGGTAAGAATACTGTAAAAAGGCATCAAGCACTTTTCTTTGGCTATTACTGAGTTCTTCTACTTGACATACTTTTTGCATGAAGTGAAATGTGGCCTGTCCTTGCCAGAGTAGATAATAGTACCTGGACACTAGCCAGTTTAACTAGGATGTTGAGAGAGGAGAGCATGTCAGCATTCACTGTGAGACTCATCCAGCTGCCTCGTTCAATGCCTTCTTATCTGTCTTCCTCACTCCTTCCTAGGCTGTCAGCACTGAACCTGACACTCAATGAACCGCTCAACTGCTACTTTAAAAACTCAGCTAGGGCTTCCCTGGTGGCGCAGTGGTTGAGAGTCCGCCTGCCGATGCAGGGGACACGGGTTCGTGCCCAGGTCCAGAAAGATCCCACGCGCCGTGGAGCAGCTGGGCCCGTGAGCCATGGCCACTGGGCCTGCGTGTCTGGAGCCTGTGCTCCGCAACGGGAGAGGCCACAACGGTAAGAGGCCTGCATACAGCAAAAAAAAAAAAAACAACAACAAACCTCAGCTAGAAAATCATGGCTCTTATTTCCTGTGGTCATTAGTTTGAGGCTATAATGAATTTTTAGTCCTGTGGAAAAAACTAGAAGGTGGACTTACAGCTGTTCCTTCCATATGCTAGGATATCTAAGGTCTAAGCCCTAAATTTGAAAGAAAATTGCGTTCCAAATGCAAACCACACCTTTTAATCAACCTTGCAAATTGCCTTCACTTCCACTCACTATCTCCTTGGTGCATAAAGTGCAATTCTTTCACACATGGATTCTTTCTTGAAAAGTCTTTTCTGTTTCTCACTTGAAGCAGCACTGCTCTGGGAACATAAAGAAAATATTCAACAGTGTTAGCAGAACCACATTTTAGTTCCTGTCTTGGAGTTTGGGTGAATGGTTTTCTCTTAAGTGAAAGAGAAAGAGGGACGTAGGGGGCATCCCAGTTGATGCAGGCCACTGAGGGTGCTCATCTTACCACTCCAACCTCTACATTTTTTCTTTCATTATATAGATATAGATATAGATATATAGATATAGATATAGATATAGATATAGATATAGATTTTTTTTTTTTTGCGGTACACGGACCTCTCACTGTTGTGGCCTCTCCCATTGCAGAGCACAGGCTCTGGACGCGCAGGCTCAGCGGCCATGTTTCACGGGCCTAACTGCTCTGCGGCATGTGGGATCTTCCCGGACTGGGGCATGAATCCGTGTCCCCTGCATCGGCAGGCGGACTCAACCACCGCGCCACCAGGGAAGCCCCATTATATATTTTTAATTGAAAAGATAGTAAAGTACCATAAAGGAGATGTTCTACATTAATACAGTAATCACTTATAGCCATACTACCTATACTATTTTCGTTTGGAAGACTACCTTCTTCATAAATGTATATTTCACATGATAGTGTATGTTAAAGCCCATTTTTCTACTTCTGCTATTTGTAATGCTGCTGTTTTTATATTAAGTTATAAAAGTCCCCCCATAAGTCCTATTTTTTTAAGATCAAAATGTTAAACGATTACATAATATTGAATTCTGTTGATATACCTAATTTACTAGTATAGAATTTACTAACTCATATTTCTAATTCAAGGCATGTGGATTGTTTCGAAGTTTTTGCTTTACAGATGATGCTGCACTGAGAAGGACTGCATACTGAGAGCTCTGATAGATACATGAGGCATAGACCAGACACCTAACACATATGGTTAATAAGGCCCCCAGTCACTGTTCAGGATGGATACTCTCCAGTCTGTTTTACAAGTGAGGAAACTTGAGGCTCACAGAGGTAAAATACTTCCCCAAGGGCACTCAGTGAGCAAGTGGCAGAACCAGGATTTGAAATTCATATCTATCTGACTCCAAATCTCATTCTTTCTCCCCTTTGTCACAGAACTCTTTCTTTAGTGGAATTTCCTCAAGACAAAAATCCCAAGAGTGAAATTGTGGAATCAAGGAGTGTGACTATCTCAATGGCCCTTGTTACTTACACCTCAATGAAAATTAACGGTGAAAAGGAGACAAGAAAATTTATGTGCAAGCCTATTGTCTACCTTCCCTAAAGATCTCATGCTCTTTCAGATCAGAGGGGAGCACTATCAGGCTCTATATTTTTTTATATTTGAGAAAATGATATGCAGGGAAATTTAATTGTTAGCTCATATTTCATGCAACAAGATTTCCTGTGATTTTATGAAAAATATTAGAAAAATGCTGCTCAAGATTTAGCACATTGTAAGTAAAATATCATTATTATCATAAACGATTTAAATACTTGTTGTTTGCAACTCTATCAGCGTAGATGGAATTCTTAGTAAACAGAGAAACACATATTTAATCTGTGAATAAATAAGGGGGCTTTGTGTAACAAAAATTAGAGGGGTCCCTTTAGCCAGAATAAAAATAAACGTCAAGAAGACAAAGGGACGCTTTCATGGTTTGAGATACACTATTATTATTATGCCTTTTCAACAAGTATCAATGCTCTCTCTTCCCTTTCACTGGAAACAGTGGAACCTTTGCTGAACTGACAGTCAATTAGAGCCAGTCAACAGAAACTGCTTTGGGTCACATGGCACCAAGAACTGTTGTTGCCATCGCAACTGCACTATGATAAATTAGCCTGTCTCCAGTAAGTATCTGGTTTGCCTACATGCCCTAGAAGGTGCCATTTTGATATTCTCCTTGACAGTTTTGAGCTAATCTCTGATTCAACCTTTTCAGTGGGCAAGCTAACATTTACATATATTGGGGGAGAGTAAAAGAAAATTAATATTTTTGACTCATTAGATACATGTGTCAGTGTTTCTGAATGATTATCATATTTAAGGAGTACTTTTGCATTCTCATGAAGTTTGATCATTGTTTTAGAAGCCATTTTATGCAAGGTTAATATGAATTTATTTCACCTCTTAGATACTTGCATATTAGTGTCACATAATAACTGAGATAAACTATTAGATTTCGCAAAGCTAGAGGAAAAAATGTTAGCTGTAAAACCACTGGAGCTTGTAATAGCTTAAATAATTATTTCTCAAAAATTAGCACATTTTTATTGTTTAGGGGATTACTTTCTTAATAAATTCTGTGTGTATATTATAACAGTTTGTTTCTTTCTAGAGGTACAGTGAGTTTAAGGAGTTTTGCTTTTGTTTTTAATTTACTATCTCTCTTTTACTTAAATTTAATGAGGTTCGTTGATATTGGCATGTGAAATACAATAAAACATACTGTGATTTCAGACAAGGTATACGAAAACAATGAATCATCAATATTTAGCAACTATATAAAATGCTTTCAGTTACAAGGTGTTTCACATAAATTTCCTCTTTTAATTATCATACTCATTTTACAGATGATGAACAATTTAAGAAGATAAGAAAATTGCCAGTTAAAATGAAATTAAAACAGCCCAAACAAAATTAAGTGTCTGACCCCAAACATAGATTCTTTATGCTGCATCACTACCAAGGTGATTGTTTTCCTCAAGTAAGCACATAAGTATTTACATAATATACACATTGGTTGAGAGCCTTATATATTATTTATAAAAATTTAGTAATCTTAAATCCAGTAGAATATATATGCTGAAGTTGCATGTAAATCTGTATATCATATATAGAACTTTAAAAAAAAGGATACCAAAGAAATATGAGCTATATTAAGGAATTCTCTACACAATTTTTCCCATTTTTTCCTGTGTGGGAAATGAAAAGAAGAAAGAAAAAAGAGAGTCACAATAGAGCAGAATAAAATAGTAGCAAATTTCAAATTTTTGACTTAGAATGATCACATGAATTACAAGAAGGGAGAATGAAGGCTGGTATTCAGTTTGTTGAAGGAAAAGGTTGCATTCTCTCCTCCTCTGTCCTTCATGGTTTGGCTCATTCCTAAGCCAATGCTTCTCCAAGTGTAGCCCGTGGATAAGCAACACGACCTGCATCACCTGAGGGTATTGGAACTGCAGAATCTGAGGCACCACCCTAGTTCCACTGAACCAGAATCTGCCATTTAGCAAAGCCCCGGATCATCTATGTGGCCTTTAATATTTGAGAAGCACTGTATCCACTGGAACTTTTACCAACAATCAGGAAAAAGAAGAAAGATATTGAATATCAACCCCAGTGGTTTCAAGTGCATGGATTAAGACTACAGTGACTTTAGGGTTTAAAACTAGGAGACCTCTGGGTTAATAAATTTCTCACCCATTCACCTGACAGATGAGAAACCATATAATTCATCAGCAACAATGAGCATCTTCAGGTGAACTGATTGCTCAATAGTAGAGACTGAACAAATTGAGTCTTAAAATGAGATTGTAAGGTCTAGGATGCCAGGGACTGTACCTGGCACAGCACACACACACACATACACACAATCCTTTTTGAATAAAACTTTGTTATGGGAAAGGCCCAAAGCCGGCAATCCTTTTGTTTGAGAAAGTCCTATGATAAAGGATGATCCACAACATAGGCCCCTGGGAACAATTTATCCACAGAAGTATCCAGAAGGAAACAGAAGATCAACAGCTTGCTAGCCTTGATAATGAGTCAATCCCGGGGTTAAAATGAAGTTTGCATTGCTTTTCTTTTCGAGATACCAAATGCCAGTGTCTGGGCTTTTTCTATATCTTAATTGAGCCTCCCAACCCCCCTCAATCAAATCTTTCTTGCCTTGAATCATTCCATAAGGACTTCCTGACTTAGTAACTAGCTAACATAATAAAATGCATATGCTAGTCATTTTCTAAAAATGAATAACATTAATTTTGGGAGACAATGTCCTAATCCAAATGTGTGCCAGTAATGGAAGAATGATCCATTTTCCTGTCCCACTGGTAGGAAGAGGTACTTTGTGATAGTTGAGACAAATAGTGACTCTTAAGGCACTGGGTTTAAGCTGCTTGAGTCTGGCCAGTTGATGTTATTACATTTTAATCTTTAGATAAATTAATAAAGCTAAAAAATATCTTTAGCCTGCCAATAGTTCCCATTAAAAAGGTTTGTACAGACATTAAAATTATGTTAACAGAATTCAAAATGAAAGAAAAATAATTATTGTGCAGTCCCTCTATTTCAACAAGCCAAATCATTTTCACTTTTCTCAAATGAAAGAAAAATAATTATTGTGCAGTCCCACTATTTCAACAAGCCAAATCATTTTCACTTTTCTCTATTTCCTTCTGGTCTTTTACAAGCAGTGTCTTTTTTTTAAATCTAATTTCAGAAATGACATCAGTACTAATTGCCCCTGGCTTTGCCAACCCCACTAGAGTCACAGATATCTGCCACCAGTAGGCTTCATTCTGCCTGGTTCCAGAGCCAACTCTGTACTAGACAGGCTTCAAACCCAACACAGGCAGGTGGTGCTATATTGGTGGGTGTGGGTGATGGGGATAGAAATTATTATTGTCCATTAAATATTTAAATGCTTTAAATTTTTATGTATAATAAATAATTCTGAACTCTTCTCATGTAGCTCTTCGCTTATTTTGAATTATTTCTTTAGGATAATTTACTACCAGTGAGATGATGAGGTTTAGAAATGCAAACATTTTTGTTGCTCTTTAAATATTATGAAAATCTCTTTCAAAAAGCATTTTTTTGCTCCATCCTTAAGGGTTTGGGTGGGGATGGAAGCTGGCATTGGAAAGTTGGAAGAACTCCCCAGGGTGTTCTGATGCACAGCCCTGAGTTGAAACTACCAGATGAGTGTGATGTTTTCACTGCAATCAAACTAGCCTTGGTATTAACATTTAACTACTTTTTTATTTAATTTAGTAGCTATAAGTATTCCCTTAATCCCTTATTTTTATAGCTTTAACTGACATACATTTATTTCTACAGAATGTGCTCTTTTTTCCTTTTAGCTCTACAGTATGTTGAAAAGTGAAAAATAATTGAAGCAACTGTAAGTTGCACCTTCTCTAGGATGCGTCTTTCATAGTCAGTCTCAACTCTTCATATGGGATAAGAAGAGAGAAAATGACTTAGCTTGAGGACAGAAATGTAGGGACATGGGGAAGGAGAGTGTTTGTCCTTGACTCCAAAGAAACCCTCTGTGGAATCCTGGACTCTGGAAATACCATGAATGCACTGCTCTCCACCAACTGAAAGGGGCAATGCACATTTTAAATTGTGCCTCAAAGTCAGAGGGTATCACCTGACATAATACTTCAATCTGAATAACAAGGACTTGCTGGGGAAGAACCCTTACACTTAAATATCCTTTCAGAAAGTGAAGTGAGAAATGCTGGTGGTGGCATTTCTTTATAATGAAGCAGAGCTGTAGGCTTTCTGGGTTTTGAATATTTCCTGCCTGCTGACACTGGCCAGAGGCAATAATAAGTAGGTATTTCATGCCACCATTTTTTCCTCTTTAGGTTTTAATGATGACTAGGCCCAGACAATGGGAAAGCCCTTCAACTGTTCCTAGAGGGGAAAAAATGCCAAAAACTATAGGAGAAAATAGTTTACAATTTGCTTAGGATTTGAGGTTTTCAAAGACCTTTTCAAGCAGTTATTAGTAAATCAAAAAGAGCCTGAGTAAGGTAGACATTCTTAATATTTCATTAAAAGAAGGAGAAAAAAAAGGAAAGAAATCAAGTGTTACAGAAGAAGTAGATTTGAAATAGCCCAAAGAAGCAGCCACTGTTTTGGCTCTGTGTTGGGAATGATGGAAAATGTAGTTGTAACCTTATCACAAATTTGTTTACAAATAGTAATAGGTTGTCTAGATAGATGGCAGTGCATTAATGCTCTGGAATTTTTCAGGGCAGGGTGATATCTCTTTTACATTCTTAGAAACTATCACAAAGTAGGTACACAATAAGTGTCATAAGACATTGTCTTAACACAAGTCATAAATTAGTTTATCAGGTGTTTACTAAGTCAAAAGTAGCAGAGATCTATAGAGTGGGTGAACTGGATAAAGAAGAGAATAGATGGGAAGAATGATAATAAGATAGAGAGCGATATAATCTTGTGCAAAGAGCACAGGCACTAAGGGGCCAGATAAAGTTAGGTTCAAATTCTAACTATGCTACTAAACTAGTTGTATAATCATAAACATATTACTTAAACTCTCTGCTTTCAAGTCTCCTAATCTGTAATAGTTGTTAGTAGCTAGTGAATAAATACTAGTTTTCTTTCCCCCTGAAATCAAAGAGAACCAGTTGGTTAGGGTGCTTCATTTTCCTTGACTAGAAAGCCATAGTACTGGAATCAATGAGTTCCTTCTCACTCCAAGAGGTCTTTCATTCTACAATTTATTCACGTAGCAGAGCTTAGTTTCCTTAGTATATCACAGGGATATGTTCCCTGTGATTAAATTTCAAGGACTGTGCACAAACTGATGGAAGAAATTTTTATTTCTGTTAGGGCAAGAGTTCTCAGAACCCCACAAGTCCTACCATGTCAGTGACATCCATTTTGCTTCAAGGAAAGATTATGTGTTGAGACTTCTTTGCAATTATAGAGGCAAATCTGCTAGAGAAATTGCTTCTGGATCCATGTCTTCTGTTATTTTTACCAAACATTTCTGTGCTTGCTTGAAATGCCCCAAGTGATGTATTTCTTATCACATCCATCGTCACTGGCAGATCTGGTAATATAACTCACAGACAGCGTCCAACAGGCCAGTGTATGCCACAGGGCGGGCCACACGAGAGGTCTGTCTTCTGCTCTCTTAAAGATTTAAGATAGTGATAGACTAGGAGTGGGAAATGTCAGGAACACATGCCATTACTGCCTTTCCTTGCCAATAGAATATATCCCTGATAGACCAGGGCTCTCTCTCACTGAACTAGCATGAAGCCTTGGCATCCTCCTTAACATGTTGCTCTAAGCAGGCAGTACAAATTGGGGTTGGAAGTTAATATGAAATCTTTGGCTTTCCTTGCTCTAGAGTCATTTTAACAATTGGGCTGAAGTTGCAAATTCAAACTGTGCAAAATAAGAATAAAGAAATAACTAAGGCATTCGCAGCGCCATTCATCTGTAGAAAATTAATATAATCTGGAACTTGTAGGAATAGACCTCAGCAGGCCTGAGGCCTCATCCTGCTATGGAGATGATCTATTTGGGACATAGAGCTTAGGCAAGCACATAGAGAGATTCTGGAATTGTTACCAATTACTTGCATCAGGCAAGTAACCAGAACTTGCCTGAACTTACTGTCAGGAGGTGCCAAGAGTGTTCAAAACCCCATGAGACTAGAAAGGAGAGCTTTTCCAAAGTACTTATAGGATCCTCACCTCAAGAATATGGTGGAAGCAGTGGTTTCAGGGTCTTTCTGGGTCCCAGAAAGCCAGGGCACCTTGGTCTTCTCACCGGGAACACCGAAGTGTCTCCAACTTTGTGTAGTTTGTATTGGGAAGCTTATCCTGCATCTCCCTGAGTGGAGCTCACTCTGGTCTACATCCGTTGGCATTCTTCTGTCAAATCTTATCACCATCACTTTGCTGGCTACCAAGCAGGCTCACAAACACAAACATGTCTTTATATGGTCAGATCTGGCCCCAAGCATTCCCTCCCAGAAGTAGAAGTGATCCAGAAGAAGAAATGAAAAACTGTGCCATCCATATCTTCCTCCAGCCGCCATGCTGAGGATGGAAACTTTCCGTGGGCCTATATGTCACGTATTTGTGCTTGTCTACTTGAAAGCTGAATGGAAAAAACCATGTTATCTACTCACATATGTACAAAAGTGTAGTCCACTTAGGAAAATAAGGCAGAAAAAATAAGGCAAGATATATTTTTAAAAGAGGTGAAAGTTAAAAAGAGAAAAGCAGGAGAGATAGGGATTCTAACCACTTGACAGTAGGGATAGCCTTTTATTCTTTTTGTGTTTCCAGGGCTCCCACAAAGCCTCAAATGTATTAGCCCAAGAATAAATATTTGTTGGGCCAAAACTGAATAGAGGAAAGGGAGAGCTAAGGAGACAGAAAAAAATGAGAAAGAAAGATTTTTACACCATACCTCTTTTTTAAAGAAAAGTCCACACAATAATGAAATAACATGTGGTGCCTAAAGGAGCCCACAAGAATTTATATGTGGACTAAAAACCTCAGAGAGTTTAACTTTTCAAAAAATAAAATAAAATTGGCAGCCTAAAGTCACATAAAATGAATATATTGCAAAGTTCTTAAAGTTCAAATTGTACTGTCATGTAGAAGACCTACCAAATTTCTTGGAAAAGTAAATCTCTACTTAAACAGTAAACTCTGTAGCTACTTGAAAATGGAAAAAGAAAAAAAAGAAAAGAGAGCACCTTCTGAGTCTGTGGTGGGGAAGAAAAGACTATAAGTATTTTAAAGCCAACTTCTAGAGGGCACATCAGGATTAGAAAGGATGTAATAAAAGATCCCCTTACAGCTCCCTGAAATATATGACAGTATTTCAAGGAATTTGGCTGAGACTGACACTGACTCTCATTTGAGACTTTAAAATAGAAGACAAACTGTCCTAGCTTTCAGCAACTGCTTCATTGTTTCGGAAGGTATATACCCACAGGTATAGTTTCCTACCTTTTCTCCTATTTCCTGTACCTCAAATGCAACTGCCTTGATGAGGTAGCCCTGGCCTCACCAATAGATAATTCTCACTTTTTAATCACCTCTTCCCAGTCTGAAGTTGCCATCTGTCCCTTCTAGAAAGGAAATATGAAACTGCAGTAGTAGAGAGCTTTATTTGTTAAAGAATTTAAAGGAACATTTTTATATTTTATATAAATATTTTATACATATTTTTAAATGGTCAAAGCACAAAATTAGATCATCATTATCATACAAAAGCTTTTTAACATTAGCACATACATGTCCTAAGGTAAAAGATTCATCATCTGTCCAGGTCATGATTAATCCTGATTACTCCATTTCCTTCACTCATTCAGGTGGTAGCCAAGTCTGGTCTGGTCTGTTCTTTCTCCAAACCATCTCTTCTCTTCATAGGAATCCCTCTTCCTTAGATCTAATCAACACTCTCCCAGATTGTTGCAGATCAGATCTGATAAGGCCATAGCCCTCTTAAAAGCACATCAGTGTGGTGTCCTTTTGTCCCCAGGGTAAACTTCTTAATCAAAGAGGCAATGCCCTTCCTGACCTGGCCATTGTTAACTTCACAAGTCTCTTCTCCACACTAAACTTTTCTAGACTTTTACATGTGCTATTCACCCTGTGTAGGATGTCCTGATCCACTAAAGCTAAGTTAGGTGGCAAACCCAAGGGCTCTTATAGTATTTTCATCATGGCAGTAATAGCACAGTACTTTGTGTTTATTTGTCTTATCCTATGGAAGCTCTTTAATACAAGTAGTGAGTCTCACTTTTGTTTCTAACACCAAAACACTGTCTGGCACATAGTAGTTAGGAAATACATATTTGTTAAATAGATGCTCCTGATACCTTTAGACTGGATGCTGTGAGTTCACAGAATAGTTATAGTCTAATACAATTACAATCGTGTTCTCAGCTGGCCCAGAAGCAAGCCAAAATGCACTATTCCATGTCTACTCCAAGCTTCCTCAATGACAAAGAAAAAAAAAAAAAAGAGTAAGGCTACCTAGCCTGTTGAAAGAACCAATGATCAAATAGTAAAATATAGTTGCCAGAGGCTTGCCAGCTGAAAAACTGAGTTGAGTAGCCCTGGTAACTCAAAGATCATGTGTAAGAATAAATACCTTAAATTATTCCATTTTGTGAAAAGCAAGTTTATGTAACCATTAGAAAATGTTGCTATATGAAATCAAGTTGACCTATAAATTTGAGATATCACATTTTTCTTTATCCTTACACAAACTCTCTTAAAAATCAAATTTTTAGTACCAAGAATCAGCTTTTTTTTTTTTTTTTTTTGGCCACACTGCACGGCCTGTGGGATCTTAGTTCCCCGATCAGGGATCAAACCCTTGTCCCCTGTAGTGGAAGTGTGGAGTCTTAACCATTGGACCACCAGGGAAGTCCCAAGAATCATCTGTTTCTAGTCCTGAAATCCTCACCAGACAAGGAGGAATGTGAAGACACAGGCCAGTCATGTATCCATCCCTGTGGGAAGGCCAACACAAAGGACAGAAGCTGAGACCCTTATGTGGTCTGTTTCATGGGTTCTATCCAAGAGGAATAGGAAAACTGTGGGACTTGGAAAAAGTTAAAGTATCCAAGCTAAAAGAAGTTGGGATACAGGGATATGGAAGAATGAGGGAAACTGGAGGGTTTCTTGAAAAGGTATGAGCACTGATTAGGATAATTAAATAACATTTATTCAAGGGCTATCTGTGTAAGCAACCAGATTTTGGATGCCAAGCAAAGTGCAAACCTGTCAAAATAAAATCTACACCAGAAGATCTGATCATTAGTTTTTATACTAGCTTGTCATTAAAATGACTTAAATATAAAAGTTGTATTTTAGACAAGCAAAATCTATCTGAAGTTTCAATATATACTGTGTAATTTTGTGAGACAAATGGCTCTGTCTCTGATAATAGCAACTGCAATACGTCCTTTCAATTCAGTTCAGAGTTCTTGAAGGGTGGTGCAGTGATTTTCAAAGTAAATCAATAAAATTCCACACCATTTTAGGGCCTATTCTTGCAAAAAAAGTTAAATCCCCTGCGTAAATTCAGATCATTTCCCAACATAGTTTCCAAAATGAAGTGAGCAAAATCAAAATGTCCCAAGTACCATGAAGAGAGTTACCACTATTTTATACTTCAGTTTTGAAAAACAGAATCTTTTATCACTTTGTAGGGAATCTTAGAAATGAGGATCTCACTTACCTAAGTTTTATACACAAAATATGCAAATCTTGCAAAAACAAAATAGGAAATATTCTTTAGGGGGCAGCTAACAAATGGAACAAACTCCAAAATGAGATTTCAAACAGATTTAACCATAATTTTATATTATTCAACTCTAACATGCAATAGAGAAAAATGCCAAGCTGCTGAAAGAAAACACATTCTTTAAAAAAAAAAAATCACACAAACAACAACAAAAAAATCACACTAGCTTCCAAATATTCTGTTTCTATTTCTATTTTTTAGTTATTGGTTTCAGAAGTGAGTCTATGTATTAATTGTGCTTCTTCCTTCCTCCCTCCCCACATCATGGTGGGCCACACACTGTACATGAACATCTTAAAGAGAGAAATGCATGTGAATTCCTAATGCATGCTCAGTCACAATGCCATGTTCAAAACTGGAAAAGGGTTTTTCTGGAAGGTGAGGGAAAATATATCTATATTCTAGCTTCTGCTAGGCTAAATGACAGTAACTTAATATTTTTAAATTAGATGGTCAAAAAGTCCTAAGAGAGAATTTCTATGTGTTTTTCTTGAACTCTATGCTGCTTTCCTTGAAGAGCAGTTGCAAAAGATAGGAGTTTGGAGACAGAGGACTTGGCTTTAAAACAGGACTATGTTAATTATCGTTTTTATGACCTTAAAATAGTCACTTCATAACTACCTAGTTTTCTCTGCAGCAGTATTGGCAATATATCACACATCCCCTATCAGGATAAAATGCTAAGCAAATAATAGTTAAGCTTGAATTGTTTCACTGAGTTACTAGGATTACTTTCTTGGTCAAAATAAGTGTTGCCCCGTCTCAGTGTCAATTCTGTCTCTGAACCTTTGTACTTTGCATACCTGCCTTCCTCGGAAACTCTGAAGACCTCAAGATGGTTTGGGATTTGGATAGGTAATCCTAAGTAAACCCTGCCTCTTAAAAATGAGAAGTTACAATAGATTCCCTCTTCTACTCCCCCCACCGCCGTCCCCCCATAGTTATGAAAACCTACACAGGATAGAGATGGAGATAGAGTTATTCCAAACCATATTTAATTATAAGGAAAGTAATAAAAAGGGAACCATGGGGAGAAATCCATGATTTTTTAAAATCCATTTTTGTCTTCATTTGGCCAGCCTAAATCCAGCAATAATTACTTCTTTTTGTGTGTGTGTGTGTGGTACGCGGGCCTCTCACTGTTGTGGTCTCTCCCGTTGCGGAGTGCAGGCTCCGGACGCACAGGCTCAGCGGCCATGGCTCACGGGCCCATCCGTGGCATGTGCTCCCAGACCGGGGCACGAACCCCTGTCCCCTGCATCGGCAGGCAGACTCTCAACCGCTGCGCCACCAGGGAAGCCCAATAATTACTTCTTTTCCTCTGGTTGGCTACCTGCATTTGCATTTAAGCAGGACAAATGACATTAGGGTATAGTCACATCTACAATGTAACAGGTGCACCCAAAGCTATGGTCAGACTCTGAGAAGGTCCAGATCATTCCAGTCAAAAACTTGGGCACATTTAAAGTTTATGTTTGAGAAATCAATGTTTTTAGCATTCAGTAAAACAGAATACAATATCATTATAAGCGTTCTTCTTATTTTCTGTCTTGAGCATTATCTTTACTGATCTCTTTTCAATATTTCCAAAAGGTTTTGCCATTTTATCCTCTGTGTTTTGGTGAGGAGAGAACATGAGGAGTAGAAGATCCACCAGCTGCTCAAGAGCCACTGGCTGGAGACAACTGATGGGAAAGGGAAAATCTGAACACATAATCTGCAATGAACTCAATTGATTGCATATGCATTGTTTTATTTCCATGTTTAGATGTTTCATAATTAACTTATGTAGCTCTTTGCTATCCTTAAGAAAATTGTTGATTTTGCTAATTTGATTCAAGTAAAGGAATGGAATAAAGCCATCAAAAAAATAAGTATAATTTAGTCCCTGCTTAAGCAAATTTCTTCTGTAAAGGGACATACAGTAAATATTTTAGGCTTTACAGGCCATACAATCTCTGTTACAATTACTCAACTCTGCCATTATGGCCTGAAAGTGACCATAAGGACATGTAAAAGAATGGGCATGGCTGTGTTCCAATACAACTTTATTGATGGAAATTTGAATTTCGTATAATTTTTACATCACAAAATATTTTTCTTTTGATTTTTCTCAATCATTTAAAAATGTAAAAATCATACTGAGCTCAGCAACTGTATAAATCTGGTGGTAGGCTACATGTGGCCTACCAGCCAGAGTCTGTCAAGCCTGGTTTAATCTTGCTGGTCTAGTTTAAGTAGGAGCTGTAAAGCAGTGACCAAGGGTCACTCATGTTCCCAACTGAAGAGTTTCATAGAGGTAACATCATTCAGCCTTGTTCAAAATGTTTTTGACAGAAAGTTAAACAATGTAGCCTACTAATGCAAGTCACTCTAAATTATTTTTTAAAAGTTAGTTTGAAAAAAATTTCAGTGAATTAATTTTAATCACAAAAATCATTAATGCAGACTCTATTTCAAGTTCAGCAAAATTTTGTTTTCTGAGATCATCCTTTAAGTTTTGAAGCTTATGTACACCAACACCTCAAAGCTTTTCACCTCTGCTAAAGTAATCAAAGCCCACAGTTTCATGGAGATTGAAATGGGGGTGAGGAAAGAAAAGTAGAAGGAATGGAATTGGCTTCCTGTCTATCTTATTTTGCTAAAAGATTCAGAGATGTATATGTCTATCATTCTCTCTCTAAACTGAATTATTTTAACACAATATTTTCAAATAATTCTATTATCTTTGGGAAAAACTAATTTCTTAACCCACTGATCAAACTTGATTTTTTATTGCTACTATCATTTTCAATGTTCCTTTAAGCTCTATCTGAATCATCCACAGGACAATTTCATCTTTCCTTTAAATTTCAATTTGCTTAAAGTCCTTGGATCTCTTTGAAAGTGTGTTGATTCTGTGGATGATAGTCTGTTTATTACAGTGACTATGGTTGGTGCCTTGTCAAGGAGTGCACAACCCCACTACTAAAAAAGGATTCAGAGTTCATATTGACAGTTTTACCACAGAAATGGATAAGTCCCTAGTCAACTGCTAAAAAAACAAACAAACAAAAAAACACACAAACAACAACCACCACACAGATGACAACAAAAACAAAACAAAGCCAATTAACCAGTTCCTTTGGCTCCCCAGATCTAGCAGCTAAGTATATTAGGGAAATTTATATGCCCTAATATCAGTGGTATGCTGTTTAATACTTTAAAAACCAGCTGTCTGGGGAGAAGAGCCCTGATTTGTAGCTTTTGCTGATTTCTATGGTGTGAATATGCCCACCATGGCCCATTTTAAGCTACGAATGTGACATATTTGAATGCAGAATTGGGGAAAGATGGATGCAATTGGCTTTTACAAACCAGTATGAGCTAGCTCCAGCACATCACTGCCTGCTACTGTATTAAGAAACTATAGTAATTTTTCTCCCTATATCTAAAAGAGAAACTGAAAAGCAAAACTCCTTCCTATATTTACTTAAGCAAAATGTAAAATAAAAATGCATGGTGAAATATAATTGTATAAATGTACAGTTATAAAAATAAAATCCTCTAAATGATTAAAAGATGGAAAAATATTGGACTTTAAATACATCTTCAGGATAACTTACAAATAAAGAGCTTGACATTTTATATTTTTTAGTAAGTTCAAAATTGTTACATATAACGAGGGGACATCTAGCAGAAAGATGATCATTTACGTCAGTAGAAGCTAATTGTTAAGACATAACCTTTCATTAGATATATTTCCTCTTTCAAATCTTAGCAATTCAACTATAGTCTCAAAATGCATTTCTTTTATGTGTGGCTTTTAAATCTTTTTTTCCTCAATATGAACTTTTTACAGTACACCGTGGCTTTTATGAATAAATCTGATTGATTGAAATGACTCATGTAGTCTAAAAGGGACAAGAACACCCTGCTATTTTATTAATATTGATTTATAACATGAGTGGTAGATGTTTATGGCAAGGAGAGAAGAAATCTATAGCTTCCTTGTAGAACTGAGTCCCTAAAGTTTATCCAGCTCAGTGAAAGACTTTTCTCTTGTTAAGATATTTATTGTTTATCTTGCCTTTCACTAGTTAGAAAAAAACACTTTACTTGTTCTACATTCAAGTGAGGGTATCAGTATGACAGTATACCTAACCTAGACATAATAAGATCAAAATGTAAATTCTCACTGGATTAGGGTACACACTTTAAAAGTAAAATCTCTTTATTAGGATGAACCATGCCTGTTGGTGACTGAGACTATATTTAGACTATACTTAGTAGCTTAACAACTTATCCAATCTTAGATATTCATATTTACAACCTAATTTCTAGGTTCTACAGATCCACAGTGGGCATCAGCCAGTGTGTTTATTTAATAATATATTTATAGGAATTGAAAAGGGTAGCAACAATATGGAAAAGTACCCTTTGAGGGAAAGTACCAAATCTCACTCTCTCAATTTAACATGGTAGTTATTTAGGGAAATAGTAGGTGCTTGAAGATTTTATTACAAAGACAACTAAGTGCTACAAAGGTGATGATCTCTACTAGGATTTCCAGAAGGGAAAGCAGTGAGGCTGAATCTTGGAGGATCTTATTATGAGGCAAAAAAAAGTCCAGAAAGATGGTAAGAGTTTAAAAATATGTAAAAAACAGAAGAGTAAAAAATCATGGATTCAATGGAATTGAGTTTCAAAAAGGAAGTAGCTAAATGCAAAAGAGAAGTAAGGTACTTGCTTGTGAATGACAGAACATTGGTCTGACAAAGAAGATCTTTGGGGACCCTGGAAACAGCATTTGGTAAGGCATAAGAATAATTTATTGTGAAAATTTGATGGGATATATTTACTAGTAGGTTTGGGAATCAAGGCAGGTTGGGAATACCAACTGACAATCCAGTTCAAGGAAGGGGAAAAGAGAGTGTGACAAGGAAGGAAGTATCTATTTGAGTGAAATGAGAATTGAAGTCAAGGTCCCTAGCTGAGGAAAGAATATGATTAGGTGAGAAAAGGGGGTGGTAGTGATGCTATATAAGAAGGCTGGATTGAAAGAATTGGAGATTTCAGGGCTGAGAGGCACCTTATAATGATGTATGCCAATGTCCACTGGGTGAATGGGAACTACAGTCCAAGGTTGGAATGGTAAAGAAAACGAAAAGCAGAGGTAATGTCAGAGAATTCCTAATAGAGCATATACCAACTTTGCTCCACATGCCTATATTTTGTAAACCAAACAAACACATGCCAACTAAGGTCCTAAATACTAGGGAAGTAAAATGCCTTTCCAGGGCATGGGGAATTCACATAAGCAATCCCCAAGCCTTGCTACACTGGAGATGGAAGCCTATCTAGTTCTTGCAGATACTTCACAGCAGGGTATTTGGAAGACCCAACTTAAAGGAGACATACTATTTCCCAGAACCAAAGAGACTTTTATTCTACATACCATAGCCTCCTAGTTCTCAGACGGGCCAGGCTGACAGTAATTATTGGGTTCTGTGTACACTAGGCAGAATAAAGCTCCCCAAAGATGACTATGCCCTAATCCTGAGAACCTGTGAATATGTTGCCTTCCATGGCAACAGAAACTTTGCAGATGTGCTATCCAGATAGACCTAATCTAGTCACATTAGTTCTTAATGAATCCCAGCCCCACCACTGCAAGAAACTGAATTCTGTCAACAACCTGAAAAAACAAGGTTTTACCGTACAGCCTGCAATAACTAACGCATTCCTGCTGACACTTGATTTTAGACCAGTGAGACCTGTGAAAGACTTTCTAATTCCTTGACTATAAGATAATAAATATGTGTTATCTTAAGCCACTAAGTTTGTGACAATTTGTATGGCAGCAATAAAAAACTCATATACTGTATGACTCTGAAGTATCTAATAGAGTGTATCTTTACACTCAAATAAGAACATCAAAGAAGATCTTCCAGGACAGTGAACGACTTGGAGACTCCTTCCCCCATCCCAATTGGTTGGAAAACTTGTCAGCTACCAAGGACTACTCCATTCTCATAAACTTGAGTCTCTGAGATGAATTGTGCCTGGCAATGAGCTTGTATGTCTTCCTTTTACCTCTTGGTAAGCCACTATGCTCCATTGGTTCCCCAGGCTTCTGCTCAGGTTCCTGTTAGGTGTTGTGCTAGATGTCAGCATCCAGTGGGATCAGAGTAGCTATATAATGGTAATAATAATTATCATACTGTTGCATTATTATTATTGCAATACTCTGTGATAGTGTTACAGTGGAACTCAATACCAAATCCAGTATGTCATAAGAGAGAATGCAACCAGTTTGGGAAGGGTAGGAAAGAGGACATGGAGGTGCTTCATGGGATTTTAAATAGCAAATAGGAGTTTGAAAGTTGGATAAACTGGCAGGATGTTTCAGGCAGGAGTAGGGGCACAAGTAAAGGCACGAAGAAGAGGAATGACTTTGGTTCCTTCTTATTCACATCCTTCATGAAAAAGAATAAAGGGTATAAGTGGCAGGAGGCCAAAGATGTTGTTAGATAAATATTCAGAGTTCATATCACGCAAAACTTTCTATGACGTGAAAAGGAGTTTGGGATTTATAAACAATAGGCAAGCTACTATAGAATTTTAAGCAGAGGAGAACAAAATTGTATTTATGCTTCTGGGGCAGCATAAAGGACAGATGGAGGTGGGTTAAGCAAGAAGTAAAGAAACAGGTTAGGAGCCCATACAATAATGATTATACAAAAAAAGATCAAGGAGTAAGGCAAAGTGATAGACCTAAGGTGAAGATCTGAAAGTACTTAGAATGTGCAGGATTTGGTAACCTGTGGTGAGGATGATTGAGGAAAGAGTCAAAGACCATCATTAATCATCATGGTCATCACCATAATTAATTTTTGCTGTGTCTTAATATATGCTTGTCACTATGTTAAGTATTTAACTTGGATTATATCATGTGACCTGCACAATAATACTAAGAGAAAGGTATGATTCTTACATCCATTTTAAAGATGGAAAAACTGAGATTTAAAGAGGTAAAGTAACCTTTTCACAGTCACACTGTTAGTATGAGAGCCGGATTCCAAATCATGGCAATTGACCTCAAAACCCACTTACTACAAAAGCTGTGCTCTTAACCACTATGTCATTGCCCACAAGGCTTACCCCCATGTTAATGGCTTGGATGACTGGGTGGATGGGGGTATCTCTAATTAGAAAAGTCAGAAAAGAGAGATAAATAACTTGAGGCTGGAAATATATTCAATTTAGGATGTGGGTTTGAGGTATTAGGAGACATCCAGGTGGAAAGCCAAAGGGCTCTTAGATATTGGGATCTGGATTCTCAGAGAGTTGTGGAAGGGAGATACTTGTTTCCTATCTGAAGCTCAGGCTGGGTCAAAAATTAATGTAACTAGCAGGTATACAAGAGGCAGGGGCCCAGGAGATTCATAGATGTAGTATAGATTCACTTCAGATATTTAAAAAAAAAAAAAAAAAAAAAAAGCTTCCCCAAATTTCCAAGGTAGTACAATATCGCCACCTACTGCAATGACTGTCAAGGACAATATATCTTCTGAGTCAGCTTAAAACCTCACTGCTGGTTATGGCAGTAACCCTTTGGCACTCTTCACTTCCCCTTCCCCTCTACTTGCTGCAGTCACTGTCCTCTGTTACCTCACATTTGCCTGCCCCGTGGTTCCTGAACCATAATTGGGATATAGAGCTGGGTAGGAACCCCACAAGAGTAGAGAGATATGGAAGTCATAGTAAGTGTTCAAATCTATAGATGTGATGATATAATGTCTTCTGTCTCTCATTTCTTAACTGTCATTTTCTTTTTTTGTTGTTTTGTCTTTTCCTTGTTCTGAATAGCGTGCTATTACATTAGCCTGCGGGAAGTTATACACTTTTTGAAACTCAAGTTTTCTCCTCTGTAAATTGGGGCTACTATTAGTTACCTAACAGTGCTATTCTGAAATTTAAAAGAAAATGATGCATATCAAACATGTATAGGAAAATCCTAATAATGGTTTTTTTCCTCTCACCCTTCATCTGGCCAAACACACATTTAGAAAGAATGTATCATATCTGAAAAAAGAAGTTGCATAAAATGGAAACAGAGAACAAAGGTGGCAAGAGCTATTGGAGGCCATGATATAGAAACTTACAAAGTAGTCTGTGTTCACAGGCCCAAACAGAAAAAGGGACCTAAAAACAAAAATACATAAAAAATGAAAATGCATAAAATAAGGCAATTGCAAAAAACTATTTAAATATGTGTAACAAACTCTGATGTAAAATATATTTAAAATAAGTAAATACTAATAAAGTAAAAAATAGATGATTTCTCTCAATTATCAAGTTTCCATGATAAACAAAACCATTTCATTTATGTGCTTCAGTAGAACAGTGATGAAGGCGACTGTTACTTCCCCGAGAAGTCTGCTTCCAAAACGTAATTGCTCTGACCTTGGCTGTAGAATATGCATTCTGTCATTTAGTGCACTTGCCTGCATATTCATTCATCAAGTATTTATTACTTACTGCTAGGTGTGAGGCAATGTGCTAGAAGCAATTTTGTCTTTTCTGCACGATGGGCATTATTATGACTTGATTAGGACAGAGCTGGAGGGTTTATTTAGGGATAGTATAATTAGATTTCATTTGATCACTGGGTATTAGAAAGGACCAACCTTTCTGAATTTGAATATGCTGGATTTGAGAAGAGTCCCCAGGATACCTCAGTGGGGGCCACTCACACCCACTATCCTGGTAAGCTTTCGGATTGTGCTGGGGAGGTTGGCAAATGGCCCTGAACATTGGCCAGGAGTAAATCATCCCCGCTGTTCAACGTTTGTGGATGTTTCAGCTAGAAAAAATTGGATTCGGGAATTTTAGAGGAAAAGGTAAAGGTCAAGCTAGGCATACAGGTGAAGAGGGATGTACTGGGCAAAGGTATAATGTACATAAAAAAGAGGAATTATTTTAGGGTTGTGCTTTGACCAAATGCAATACTCTGCAGGGATTTGAAACCCTTTTTCTCTATAAATATTTTAAATGATTTTCAGATTATTCAGATAACTTGAAAATCCAACAAAATACCACATCAAGTTACAGGGAATCTAGGGAGATATTATTAGCCTACAATGCTCCCAGCTGGGAACCAAGAGATCAATGTATGTATTTGCTACTTCTGGTTATTTAGTAACCATCGCATCTGATCAATAGTCCAAAAAATGAACAGTGTGCAGTATTACTGTTGTGTCCAGGAAGTTCACAGTGCTTTACTGACATTACCTGTCAACCTTTCCAACATCTCTGTGTTGCGTGGAACAAGTGGTCTTGTTTCACCCTGTTTCTCACAGAACTAGACATGCAGGCAAGGCTTTGGTTGGAGAACAGGTCCTTAGCGGGAAAGAATAAACAGAAAAGGTGCCATGTCTGCTCATCTCCACTCTTCTCCAGTCTATACATTGTTCCCTTCAAGATAAACACTCAGTGATGAAGGATTCAATATTTATTTCCTTCTAGTTCTTTTCCCCAAAGTTTTTTAATTGAATTCTCATTACAGGTGCAACCAATTCTTTTTCTATTTGTAGCTGAAAATTGCCATAGCACACAGATTCCGACCATACTTTAATGAAGACTTTTATTAGCACAGTGGCTTCTACTGCTACGTGTGAAGGAGCTCTCAGATTTTCCATTAGAGGCCACACTTTGGATGGGTTTATAACCTGGAAATAAACCTTTTCATCAGGTTGAAGTAAGGCAAAAATGTTTTAGCCTTAAGAGTACTTTGTTATTTCATGATAATAAATCAATTTTCCTTCAAGACCAGAGTGCAATAACAATTTGCCTCCAATGCTATCTCTTTGTATTTCTTCAGGTTTATATAAATGATCACCTTTCACACGTTTATATCTCCAGAAAGCATTTGTTTGGGGTCAGGGAAAAGCGTTCAAGAGTAAGGCAGTTGAACATTTTGTGCATGATGCTAATGCAATATCCAATAAGGGCGGTTGGATTTTACACTGTGGAGCATCTCTGTACCAAAGGCACAGACTGCATCTCTGATCCAAGCAGCCTTTTCACAAATGCATTCTGTCAGTCACCCAGGAAATAGACAAGCGTGTGTGGGTGATTCTGAATAAACCTCTCACCACTCTCTGAAAAACAGCTGAGGGGATAGGTCCCAGGAATGAGGGTCAGTATTTTGGTCTGAACACATGAAAGACAGTTCCCTGTGTGAAATGGGAATTTAAAAGGGAATTTCCTCTCATAGTCCAGGTTAATACAGAATCTTAAAGGGGACAGCTTTTGGTTGCAGATTCCTATGCTATACTCTTTATAGCTAAGTGGAGTGACTGAAAATGATTACTGGGTAACCAGAAAATGATACCGAGCCCAAATAAACTCATATAATTTTACCTAATCATACACACACAAACACATGCTCACACACACATACACAAAAACAGTGAACACTTTATGTTTGGGAAAATCTCTCCTGATTTCCACAATTCGACACACTCTTCTTTATGTCTATGAGACTGAGGAATTTAAATGTTTTTTCGAGTCATTCAGAATTGGAGTTGGTGATGGTGCTTTTTAAAGTATCAATTTATACACTGTATATCTTTTGAAGGATGTGTATTTTGTTGGATGCATCTGAATTAAACAGCTTTCTCAACCAGAACAACTAGTCCTTATTATTGCTACTGGCAGCCAAACAACTACCATGGTTGTTGCCAGACCTTATGTTTGCTGTGTTCTTTTATTCCTTTTCATGTTTTGCTGTCTTTCAGACACAACCATCCTAGCTACCTTCTTTAACATAAATTGGACAGGATTTTAAAACATCATTTAACAACAATGAAAACCCTTTTACTTCTTGACAACCCAGAGTAATGGATCCTTCTAAAGAGAAACAGATTGCTTTAAAAAACGGCATGTCGGGCTTTCCTGGTGGCGCAGTGGTTGATAGTCCGCCTGCCGATGCAGGGGACACGGGTTCGTGCCCCGGTACAGGAGGATCCCACATGCCGCGGAGCGGCTGGGCCCGTGAGCCATGGCCGCTGAGCCTGCGGGTCCGGAGCCTATGCTCCGCAACGGGAGAGGCCACAACAGTGAGAGGCCCGCGTACCGCAAAAAAACAAAACAAAACAAAACAAAAAAAAACACGGCATGTCACATCTAAATGGTCATGCCACCGAGCTTTATGAGAAAAGGTATTAACCCTTTGGGATTCCTACACTGACCTCTATTTTGGTCTCTTTGTCACAGTCTCCAGTATAGCAGTAGCAGGTAGCTGGCTAGAGACTACAGTTACGCAGAAAGAGGACAGAGAGTCAAGATGGCTGCCAAGACGGGTAATCCACCTGTCAGCAATCCACAAACCTCCTCCCCTCAATAACCAGCTTGTCATGCTGCCTATAGTCAAAGCTCCTTTTGCTTATATGCAGCTCTGAAAATTATGCTTATTATTGCCATGATCTCAAAAAGGCAAATTATTATTATTATTCCTTCCCATGTCCTACTTTCACCCTGAACAATTATGACTTCAGATGAGAAATAACAGTTTCACATCAAAATGCTCAGACATTTATGGAAATACATAGCTGTCATTCTGCATAAAATTAGAAGCTTTCAATTTTGGTTTCAAAATTATTCTATGTGCAAATAATGAATACAAACAAAATATTTCTATAGCTGCTGTGGAATGTAGTATTCTACCCTAACAATAGGAAGCTTCCAGCCAAAGAAGTTAATTAACAACTAAATCATGATAACCCTGTCTTTATGCATGTCTTGTAAACGATGAGCTGTCAATAGTCCATATTCAAATGACAAAGAAGGTAAAAAAAATGAGGACCTCTGAGTTTTGGTTTTAATTGGGACACTGCAGAGTTGAAATACTCCCCAAAATCACAATGTCCTCTTCAACATCTGAAAAGAAAATCATGTAGGTACATAATGTAGAGAAAGACACACTTCCCAATAACTTTCTGCTATCTATTATTTTAGGTAGAAGTTCTGGGGAATCAAATATTCATATTAATAAAATTTCATAGTATAATATACATTCATTCAAAAGATCAGCCTATATTGAAATAAGCATAACACAGAAATATGTTCAACACTATTTAGTTTATCTGTGATGTCAAGAAGCACTTCAGTATCTTATTTTGCTTTAGGATAGCTGTTATTACATCAATTATTATTGGACTGGGAGGTTCAGATATGCCGATAATTGAGAGTCCTGGGAATAGAATAAAGAGGGTATTGTGATTCACAAAGATTCTATTCCCTGCCTCATATATGCATATCACATACACCAACATGTTCCACTGTCGCTGGCAATAAACATTTCCTATTGATGCTACATATCTGCATTATTTTAAGGAATGAGATACAGTTAGAATATCAGTTAAAAGTCACTTAGAAAGTTCTAATTAAAGTTCATAAGTTATTTCCTTGAAAAGAGCTCATATTTTGGTGATGATGGTAGTGGTTGAAGTGGGTTTTTTTCAATGTTGTTTTGAATCTTCAGAGTGAAATTTTTATAAATACAGATTGATAATTTTAAAAAACAGTTATTAAAATAATGATAAAACTTGGAAAGATCTCTTTCAGAGCTGGCTATTTTTAGAAAGCAAAAAAAAATATGTTTCCCTAGTATATTTAGAAAATGGCTGTGCTTTAAGACTAACCATGGAAAATTAGAATTAAAATTATCCTCAATAGCAACATAATATATTGGATAGAGCACTGAACAGGAGTTGAGAGACTTGAGTTTTCTGTGAGAACTCTGTCTCTAATTAGCTGTTGTCCTTCACTTAAAGTTTTCAAAATTTTAGTGAGGTGGAGAGTGGGAATTGGATGACAGTTTTTATGACTTGTTCCAGCTCTAAATATAATACATTTATTTGATATTTTAGACAAAATTTACCAAATACTTTTTTATCAAGATCACTAGAAAAGTTAAGTCCACATCTTGACTGGATTCTGACTTTACAAGTCCAGCATTTAGCTACGCTGGTAAAAGAAGTCAAGGAAACAGAACTGAGAAAAGATGTATGAGATCTGAATGATGAACTATTTAAGCTTTTATTGATAAAATGCATTATTAAAATTATTTTTGCTTCTAAAATATTTTGCCTTATGTACAGTTTAAGGGCTTAGTTTATAATTTAAGTGCTATGGAAATCCTGAGAACCAGAGGGATGCTTGCACTTGCTTCCTGTTTAATACTCTTTGTCTTCATAAGGAAAGAAAAATAATAGTTGGTAAAATTGATGAAACTGTTAAAAATGTAGACTATTAGAGTATTTCTAGTATTCAAGATGCAAATTTAAAAATTTTTATACCTAACATTTATTTTTTCAGTTAAAAAGTAATATCCATATAACAGTAAATTTGAGGAGTACAACAAGGAAGACAAATATTATTCATGGTGTCTCCTTCATAATGCACATAATTTTACAATTTTGAAGTATTTGCTTTCATTTTCTTTTTAAGTGTCCTTCTTTCACATAGCTATAATCATATTGTTTTTATCATTTTGTATGCTGATATTTCATATAGCATTATATAATAAACATGTTGCCAAGACTTTGCAGGGTCTAGTGACCATTACTTGTAATGGCTGCATAAGAGTCTGTGTGTACCATAATATACCTAAATAGTTCTCTACTGATGGGCCTCTAGGTGGTATGAAATACTTCTGTCCTAAATTACATTGAAACAAGCATCCCTACGGTAAAATTTTTTTCGTATTTTGGATTCTTTCCTATTAATGCATTCTTTGTAAAGAAAATAATGACAAATAATGTTATCATGTATATGATTCCTGATACAAATTTCCAATCACTTTCTAAAAAAATTTTACCAATCAAAATACAACTGATCCTATAAGATACTATTATTTAACAATTGTTGATTTGGGGACTAAAAATAGATTTTTAATGTCATTTCAATGTACATTTCTTTTCTTTTTCTTTTTCTTTTTTTTTTTTTTGCGGTACACGGTCGTCTCACTGTTGTGGCCTCTCCCGTTGCGGAGCACAGGCTCCGGATGCGCAGGTTCAGTGGCCGTGGCTCACGGGCCCAGCCGCTCCGCGGCACGTGGGATCTTCCTGAACCGGGGCACGAACCAGTGTCCCTTGCATCGGCAGGCGGACTCTCAACCACTGCGCCACCAGGGAAGCCCCAATGTACATTTCTTTAAATACAGAGGGGTTAACTCTTTCTTATAGATTTATTAATTACTTTTTTTGGCAGTGAGTACTTCATGTCTTTGTCCATTTATCTTCTGAGTTTTAATATATTTCAGTATTTAATGCTTTAGTGTTAAAGATTTGTATTTTAATATTTGCTGAAAATGATGTCTTAGACCACTAAATTTTTTTCTTCCCTGCAGCTTATTTCTTCCCTGTTTTCTCTGTTCCCTGAGTTTTGATTTTCAGCATTTAAAAAATATTCAAAATAAAACTAAAAAAAAATAAATAAAACTAAATAACTGAATATTTAGTGAATTGATAATGTTGACATACATTTTATTTCCTGTAGATACTTATCCCTTAATCACTTACTGAATGACCTTCCTTTTTATTAATGATCAAAAATTCTTATTTATCATGTATTTAATATAGTACATATATCAAATTCTTATACATAACAGAATCTATTTCCAGGCTAACTATATAGCATTTACTATCCTAAGTATTTTAAGTTTTGTCTTAAAGTGTTTCCTTGCTTTCAAACTCTAATATGGCAATGACAATAAACAACGTAGCCATTCTTTCACTTCTCAATCATCTACTGTACCCAGAACAAGTACTTTGAGTTTCCTTTATATAAAGTGCTTCAGATGAGCTGGATGGATATAATGTATTTATGAAAAAATAACAGAATACAGGATATGAATATTGTTCTAAATTGTGTGGGGAGTTGATTACAAAAACCACTTTAAAGAATAAAATTGAGGTCAGGGGTAAATGTGCAACATAATTTCACAGTAACACATTAATATTTGCTAGATTCCTCAGGAATGATCTTCAGAGGATTGCAAACAGTTGTGACAGTTTAGCTGAACCTTACTGTATTGGTAGATTATATATGTGTTCATCTGATTTTAATTTATATGAGATAAAAATATGTGTACAGATAGAGTCTAGGGTTTTATGCATATACATACGTAGGAGACTTCCTTTCAGTTTCCTCTGTGTGTTATGGGTATATGTGAGTGTAAAAATTCCAACTCACTCCAAAGTATGTAGGTCCTTATTAAGTAACCTAAACAGATGTATATGTATGACTGATTCACTTTGTTATAAAGCAGAAACTAATAAAAAAAAAAAAAAAGAACTTCCCATCACTCACTGTTAACAATATGTTAGCAGATAGTACAGAAAGTGCTATATTTATATTTTTTACTTGAAGATCACTCTGAACAGATGTAGGGCAGGCCATAAATCTGAAACCACCTATATTATAATAGGCCTCATTACAAATAGCACATAGGGTAAACTTTAAGACTAGGACAGGTAGTTTTAGCATGCCCAGAAATAGCAATTAGGTTCTAGGAAACAAAGTCATAAATTGAAGTTGATTCCTTCTGTCCGATTGTTCTGGCTTATTTTTAATATTTAAAAATATCTGTTTATAATTCTATCTCCTCCAGAGAATTCTTGTCAATTACAGAGCAGAGAATTCTGTGTAAAAGAAATGTAAATTTATTATTTATTATTATTTTTTTTTTTTGCGGTACGCGGGCCTCTCACTGATATGGCCTATCCCGTTGCGGAGCACAGGCTCTGGACGCACAGGCTCAGCGGCCACGGCTCACGGGCCCAGCCGCTCCATGGCATGTGGGATCCTCCCAGACCAGGGCACAAACCCACGTCCCCTGCATCGGCAGGCAGACTCTCAACCACTGCGCCACCAGGGAAGCCCCAATTTATTATTTTTAATGTTGATCTAATTTCACAAGAAAGAAAAACTCTGAATTATCAAACACATCAATAGGTTTAAAACTTAGAAAGAAAAAAGCATATCTACTTATAGACTACAGGTACAAAGTAATGAAATTTAAACAAAGTCTAGAGAATTTATCTATCCAGTGATGGTCTATATGCAAAATGCTATTCTGATGCTCAAAGCACTTTTTTTTTTTAACATCTTTATTGGGGTATAATTGCTTTACAATGGTGTGTTAGTTTCTGGTTTATAACAAAGTGAATCAGCTTTACATATACATATATCCCCATATCTCCTCCTTGCGTCTCCCTCCCATCCTCCCTACCCCACCATTCTAGGTGGTCACAAAGCACGGAGCTGATCTCCCTGTGCTATGCAGCTGCTTCCCACTAGCTATCTATTTTATATTTGGTAGTGTATATATGTCCATGCCACTCCTTCTCTTCGTCCCAACCTACTCTTCCCCTCCCTGTGTCTTCAGGTCCATTCTCTACGTCTGTGTCTTTATTTCTGTCCTGCCCCTAGGCTCTCCAGAACCTTTTTTTTTTTTTTTTTAGATTCCATATATATGTGTTAGCATATACTATTTCTTTTTCTCATTCTGACTTACTTCACTCTGTATGACAGTCTCCAGGTCCATCCACCTCACTACAAGTAACTCAATTTCATTTCCTTTTATGGCTGAGTAATATTCCATTGTATATATGTGCCACATCTTTTTTATCTAGTCATCTGTCGATGGACACTTAGGTTGCTTCCATGTCCTGGCTATTGTAAATAGTGCTGCAATAAACATTGTGGTACATGACTATTTTTGAATTACTGTTTTCTCAGGGTATATGCCCAGTAGTGGGATTGCTGGGTCATATGGTAGTTCTATTTTTAGTTTTTTAAGGAACCTCCATACTATTCTCCATAGTGACTATATCAATTTACATTCCCACCAACAGTGCAAGAGGGTTCCCTTTTCTCCACACCCTCTTCAGCATTTATTGTTTGTAGATTTTTTAATGATGGCCATTCTGACTGGTGTGAGGTGATACCTCATTGTAGTTTTGATTTGCATTTCTCTGATGATTAGTGATGTTGAGAATCCTTTCATGTATTTGTTGGCAATCTGTATATCTTCTTTGGAGAAATGTCTATTTAGGTCTTCTGCCCATTTTTGAATTGGGTTGTTTGTTTTTTTGATATTGAGCTGCAAGAACTACTTGTAAATTTTGGAGATTAATCCTTTGTCAGTTGCTTCATTGGCAAATATTTTCTCCCATTCTGAGGGTTGTCTTTTGGTCTTGTTTATGGTTTCCTTTGTTTTGCAAAAGCTTTTAAGTTTCATTAGGTCCCATTTGTTTATTTTTGTTTTTATTTCCATTTCTCTAGGAAGTGGGTCAAAAAGGATCTTGCTGTGATTTATGTCACAGAGTGTTCTGCCTATGTTTTCCTCTAAGAGTTTTATAGTGTCTGGCCTTACATTTAGGTCTTTAGTCCATTTTGAGTTTATTTTTGTGTATGGTGTTAGGGAGTGTTCTAATTTCATTCTTTTACATGTATCTGTCCAGTTTTCCCAGCACCACTTATTGAAGAGGATGTCTTTTCTCCGTTGTATATTCTTGCCTCCTTTATCAAAAATAAGATGACCATATGTGCGTGGGTTTACCTCTGGGCTTTCTATCCTATTCTGTTGATCTATATTTCTGTTTTTGTGCCAGTACCATACTGTCTTGATTACTGCAGCTTTGTAGTATAGTCTGAAGTCCTGGAGCCTTATTCTTCCAGCTTCATTTTTCTTTCTCAAGATTGCTTTGGCTATTCGGAGTCTTTTTTGTTTCCATACAAATTGTGAAATTTTTTATTCTAGTTCTGTGAAAAGTGCCATTGGTAGTTTGATAGGGATTGCATTGAATCTGTAGATTGCTTTGAGTAGTATAGTCATTTTCACAATGTTGATTCTTCCAATCCAAGAACATGGTATATCTCTCCATCTGTTTGTATCATCTTTAATTTCTTTCATCAATGTCTTATAGTTTTCTGTATACAGATCTTTTGTCTCCTTAGGTAGGTTGATTCCTAGATATTTTATTATTTTTGTTGCAATGGTAAATGGGAGTGTTTCCATAATTTCTCTTTCAGATTTTTCACAATTGATGTATAGGAATGCAAGAGAATTCTGTGCATTAATTTTGTATCCTGCAACTTTACCAAATTCATTGATTAGCTACAGTAGTTTTCTGGTACCATCTTTAGGATTCTCTATGTAGAGTATCGTGTCATCTGCAGACAGTGAAAGCTTTACTTCTTTTCCAATTTGGTTTTCTTTTATTTCTTTTTCTTCTCTCATTGCTGTGGCTAAAACTTCCAAAACTATATTGAATAATAGTGGTGAGAGTGGACAACATTGTCTTGTTCCTGATCTTTGAGCAAATGGTTTTAAGATATTCTTGAGAAATGCTTTCAAGAATCATTTTACATGGAATTACGTTTCTGGTCATGGCCAAGTGGCTTCTATTGGAACAACTATCCCAAAGGTGACAACTATATGTTCTGACAATTATAAATCACACAAAACTATCTGAAGACACTGGACAGCAACTGCAAAGATACACATATCTTTGGAAGAACATAACAGAACCTAGAATCTCTACAATATATCATTCATGATATCCTTTGATATATTCCAAATTACATTAAAAGAATAGGAAAACATGATACACATTCAATAAAGAGGAAACTAATGAAGACTGATTCTAAAGTACCCCAGGGTCTGAATGAATAGACAAGGATTTTAAACATCTGTTATAACTATACACAAGGATGTAAAGACACTACACTCAACATTAATGCAATAATAAAGTATGCCAGGTGAGAAATAGAAGCTGTCAAAAATAAATGAACCTTTAGAGCTGAAAAATATATTATCTGAAATAAAATTTCACTAGATAGAGTTAACATTAGAGGAAGACAATAGAAAATTTAGTGAATTTGAAGATCGATCAACAGAAATTATTCAATCTAAAGAACAGAGAAGAAAATATTGGAGAATCATTTTACCAGGACTTTCTAAAACATTTCTGATGGGCTTTTAAATTGTCATAACTTCTTTAGGCAATAATGTTGCAAATAGGTCAAAATATATAAATATCCATATAACTCTTGACTCAGTAATTCTACTTCTAGGAATTTATCCTAAAGAATATGAGATCCTTGGACTTCCCTGGTGGTGCAGTGGTTAAGAATCTACCTGCCAATGCAGGGACACATGTTTGATCCCTGGTCCAGTAAGAGCCCACATGCCGTGGAGCAACTAAGCCCATGCATCAGAACTACTGAGCCTGCACTCTAGAGCCCGTCAGCCACAACTACTGAGCCCACATGCCACAACTACTGAAGCCCTCACGCCTAGAGCCCGTGCTCGGCAACAAGAGAAGCCACCGCAATGAGAAGCCCTCACACCACAACAAAGAGTAGCCCCCGCTCGCTGCAACTAGAGAAAGCCTGTGCGCAGCAATGAAGACCCAACACAGCCAAAAATAAATAAATAAAAATAAATTAAAAAAAAAAGGAATATGAGATCCTTAAGGGCAGAGGATAACTTATTTTTTTGTCTGCTATACTTCTGGCATCTAGAACAATGCCTGGCACTAGTAGGTAAAAATAAATAAATATATTTGAAAGAATGAATGAGAAAAAGTATGGATGAATGTATAAATGTATAGATGGAAAATGATACAAGAATGTAAAGCTGACCTTTGAACAACACGAGTTTGAACTGCAAAGTCCCACTTATAAACAGATTTGTTTCAATTTCTACCATCCAAGATTGGTTGAATCCACAGATGTGGAACCTCGGGTCCAGAGGAACTGCATATACAGAGGGCTGACTATAAGCTATACGTAGATTTTTTACTGCATGGAGGGTCAGTGGCCCTAACCTTCTCATTGTTCAATTGTCAATTTTATATACAAGGATCTTTATAGCAGCATTGTTTCTTAAAAAAATACCAAATATCCAAACCCAGATACTTGATTACATGAAGTCTAATATATTCATTGATTTAAATGTTTTTCATATTATAAATGATGAAGAAGAGTATTTATCTCTAATATATTCATGTTACAATGTTTAGTGAAAAAGCAGGTTGCAGAACAGTATATACATGACATGTATTTTAATAGAGAAATGTGATTAAAATCTTTTCATTAAAATTTAAAAATAAAACCCATAATAAAACAAAAAAAATGAGGTCATTACTAAATAACCACACCTTACTTTTTATTTAAAACTACCTAGCTCACGTGGCCCTATATGATTTTTTTTTTTTTTTTTTTTTTGGTACGCGGGCCTCTCACCACTGTGGCCTCTCCCGTTGCAGAGCACAGGCTCCAGACGCGCAGGCCCAGCGGCCATGGCCCACGGGCCCAGCCGCTCCGCGGCATGTGGGATCCTCCCGGACCGGGGCACGAACCCGCGTCCCCTGTATCGGCAGGCAGACTCTCAGCCACTGCGCCACCAGGGAAGCCCCCCTATATGATTTTTAAAGACCAAAGACATTCTCAAAGGACAAACATTAATTAGCATACAGGTTATTTTATAAAAAGTGCCACAAACTGTGAAATACATTCCCAAGGTGTTTAAAACAAAGGTAAAACCACTACAGTAACTGTATTCCTTATAGGTAAGTCATTTATCTTGGAGACCATTAGACAGTGATTTAAGAGTACATATTCTAGGGCTTCCCTGGTGGCGCAGTGGTTGAGAGTCTGCCTGCCGATGCAGGGAACACGGGTTCGTGCCCCGGTCCGGGAAGATCCCACATGCAGCAGAGTGGCTGGGCCCGTGAGCCATGGCCGTTGAGCCTGTGCGTCCGGAGCCTGTGCTCCACAATGGGAGAGGCCACAGCAGTGAGAGGCCCGTGTACCGCAAAAAAAAAAAAAAAAAAAAAAAAAAAAAGTACGTATTCTACAGTTACAAGCCTGAGTTGAAGTCCCAGCTCCACAATTATCAAGAAGGATGACTTTGGGAAAAAAAGGTATCCTCTCTTTGCCTCAGTTTTCCTATCTTTAAAATGGTGATGCTAATAGCAGTTACACGATAAAACTGTAAACACTATCTAGTTAGTATATGTAAAGCATTTAAAACAGTACCTGGCACACATTGCTGTATAACTCTTAGTCATTACCTTACACTTGTATATGTCAGTTTTATTATAATAGCTTTTAAAAAACCTTTTTATATTGAGATAATTTTAGCCTTGATATGAGTAGCAGTTCCCATATATCCTTCACCCAGGTTGTCTTTATGTTGACATCTTATATAACCAAAGACCATTTATCAAAAGTAATAAATTAACCTGGTTGCTGTACTATCAACCAAAGTACAGAATTTATCCATGTTTTTCCAGTCTGTTTCACTAACATATTGTTTCTGTTCCAGAATCCAGTCCAGAACGCTACATTGCATTTAATTGTCATGTCTCTTTAGTCACATCCATTCTCCGACAGTTTCTCAGTCTTTCCTTATCTTTTATGCCCTTGACACTTTTGAAGAGTAATGGTCAATTATTTCATAGACTGGCTCATGATTTGGGCCTATCTAATGTTTTCTCATGATTAGATTAAGTTTATGTATCATTAGAAAAGATACCAGAGCAGCAATGTGCCTTTCTCAGTGTGTGGAATGCAGGTATATCAATCATATCATTATGTATTGCTGGTGATGTTAACCTTGATCACTTGGTTAATGTAATGCAGTATCTGTCAGGATTTCTCTATTGCAATGTTATTATTTTTTCCTGTGTAATTTCACATTTGGGGAGGAGGATACTTTGAGACTAACAAATAACCAGTTTCTGTTTAAACTTTTTTTTTTTTTCGGTACTTGGGCCTCTCACTGCTGTGGCTTCTCCCGTTGCAGAGCACAGTCTCCGGATGCGCAAGTCAGTGGCCATGGCTCACGGGCCCAGCCGCTCCGCGGCATGTGGGATCTTCCCAGACTGGGGCACGAACCCGCGTCCCCTGCATTGGCAGGCGGACTCTCAACCACTGCGCCACCAGGGAAGCCCTCTGTTTAAACTTTTACTCACCAATTTTAGCATTCATCAGTGGATCTTGACTAAAGCAATGATTACTTTGGGGTTTAATGGTGATTTTTCTTATTTTCTTCATTCTTTCTACATTTATTCACTGGAATTCTTCTCTAGAAAAATTTGTCACTTCAACCCCATTCATGTATTTATCTACTTACGTATTTGTGTCAGTATGGATTCACAGATATGTATTTAAGATTTGGGATATAATCTAAAAATTATTCATTTATTTAATGTATTTATTTATGCTATTTATTTTGTTGGTTAAGTTGTTCTACCTTTGGCCATTGAGAGCTATGTCAGGTTAGCTTCTGTGCCTTTTGAATATGCCCCATTTTTTTAGCACTTTTTACTTTCTGGCAACACTAGATGCCCCAGGCTTATCTTATGTTTTCTTGCCCCAGCTCTGGAATCATATAATAACTTTTAAAATCACACTATTTTTAGCAATATTCCATATTTCTTTCACAGAAATGTAAATTAACAATATTGCTCTAAAATTTTCCAATTATTGTTTAATTGTTAATTTGTTTAATTAATATTGTCCCTTCATTAATTGTTCTAAACTGAAAGGTGTTGTTTCAATTTTATGTATGTAACAAAACACCTGACCATTATTTTAATTAATCAAAATTAATCAATTCTTGCTAAATTTTTTAAATAAAATGAAGCTCCCCAAATGTTTTAAACTGAGATATAAATATTCGGTGATTGAGTTACAAAGAAGAAAAAGCATTTTGTAAAAGTGATTTAACCTGTTCTGACACACAACCACTGCAAATGTGCTATCAAAATTACCCACTTCCACAGGTGTCATAACCTACTGTTCAAAACTTAAACATCTTGTTTCTTCTAAGAACTCCTACCAACTTGACATTTCTTAGTATGTTCCTGCCTTCCAGGGAAAGCAATTTGATTTTTCAGCTCTTTAGTACTGTTACTATACTTAGAATGTTATCACATTGATCAATCACTATCTTCAGTTTTAAAACTTTCTCCGGGATTTTTTGAGAGGCTTTTCAGGCACATGGTAAGCTTTAAAACCTCTTACCTACCCCAGCCTGACCTGCACTAAATTCTTTGTAAGCATCTCTTAATTTCTTACTGGGTAGTTATATTTCATTTACAAAGTACATCTGAGGCTCTTTCTGCTTGCTTATCATATGAAAATAAGTCTGTCATTCGATTAGCTAAAATGTTCAATTGAAATGCTGAACTCTTCTTAGAATTTTAGAAAGACAGAAGTCTCCTAACATCTATCCTGTTTAATATCATAAAACCAACTGAAAACATAACTCTGTAAAAATGTAGGACATTATTAGGAATACTTCTGGACTAAAGATTTAAAATCAAAGTGCTTTCTCATTAAAAAAAATAGTGATGCCATTTTTTTTTTTTTTTTTTTTTTTTGCGGTACGCGGGCCTCTCACTGTTGTGGCCTCTCCCGTTGTGGAGTACAGGCTCCGGACGTGCAGGCCCAGCGGCCATGGCTCATGGGCCCAGCCGCTCTGCGGCATGTGGGATCTTCCCAGACCGGGTCACGAACCCACGTCCCCTGCATCGGCAGGCGGACTCTCAACCACTGCGCCACCAGGGAAGCCCCCTGATGCCATTTTTTATTTAAAATTGCTTTGAATAAATAAAAAGTCTTGCTACATTAATTTTCATTTATGAGTACAATGTTCAGTATGCTTATTTTTACTATCATGTTATTATCCATATTTGCATCGTGTTTCACAACTTATAATAAATGGTTTTTGCATGTATTACTACATCTGATGCTTTAAACAAATTTTTTAGAAGAAAGAACAGATTTTATAAATGAGTAGTCCAAGGGTGAAAGAAACTCAGCATACAGTGCAGAGTTAGGACTTAAATACAGATCTTATGAATTGAGGTTCCAGACACAGAGTTTGCCTGGAAAGTAAAGTTTGGATGAAAGGAAGAGGGAGCTGAAAGTCACTGCCACATGTACAACTAATAATTGCCATGGATTCATGAATTTCTGTACCGAGTGTCTTAGGTCTTTAGGGCTGCTGTAACAAAATACCACAGGTTGCCTAGCTTATAAAATGACAGAAATTTATTTCCCACAGTTCTGGAGGCTGGAAGTCAGAGATCAATAGACTAGCACGGTCTGGTGAAGGCCCTCTTCCAGGTCTCAGGCTTCTCCCTGCATCCTCACATGGTAAAAGGGGCTGAGGAGCTCTGTGGGGTTTCTTTTCTAATAACACTAATCCCATTCATGAGGGCTCTCTGCCTCAGCTAATCTCTTCCCTAAGGCCCCACCTACTAACACCACCACCTTTGGGAGTTAAGATTCCAACATGAATTTTGGGGGGGACACACACATACAGACTAGAACACCATGCCAACAAAGCACACATTCTAGCAGTAGCTAAACATCTTTTGTGCTTTTCTTGTGGTGCTCAGGTGGTGCTGGCAAAGTCTGACAGGGAGTGAGGAAGCTTGTGAAAACTCTTGGCTCTGTTACAGGAAAACCTGAGAAGACAGGGTTTATACCCCAATACTCCTTTGCTTTTGAAAACCAAAGCCTGCTAAAATTACTAACCATGACTAGTTGCATTGCCTTTAGAGCATGTACTCCCTAAACACTTCAAAATCCATTAATTAAAAAGGGCACTGTCTTAGGGCTCAGGTTAGGTTTTCTCCATCTGTAATCAAGTTTCTCCCTCCTTTCATCACCTTTCAAAAACACTCTACTAGTCACAAAAGGGAATAATTAAGAGATGGAATAGATCTGTGCAAATTTATTTCTCAAAATGTACCTCCTATTAGGTAGTCTCAAATCTTTACCTTTTTATACAGTGGAGATCATGCTGTTATTACTGCTCTATGACAGGGGTTCATGACTTCAGTCTGTGAACTTGGATGAGGAAAAGTATTGCATGTCTATCATCACTAACCTCTAACTGAAATTTTGCATTGTGTTCCATTTTGAATGTAGGCAATAAACCACAGTAGTATTAACAGTACCATAACTATGTCATCATTACAAAGCATAGGTATTTTCATATCACATTATAATTGATACAGATACGCCAAAATATTATTTATGCTCATCACTACTTTGAAATGATGTTTGTTATTAGACCCACTTGCTAGATATTGTTATTCAATGTGTTAATAAGAACGTCCATATAATCTTAAACTTTACATTTAAAAATATTTTGATATTTTATATTTCCATATAATTGGTTTCCTTTACAATTTTACATATTTTATTTTATGCATTTAAAACATTATTCTGAGAAGCAATCCACAAGATTCATCAGATTGCCAAAGGGGTCTGTAGCCCAAAAAGCGTTAAGGATCTCTTCTAAAAGTGAAAAGCTGACAGTCTACATACATGTATATCTCCAGGGGTGAGGATAGGAAGTCTCTTGACTGTCCAATATCATAAGATAGTCACTGTCCAAAGTCTACAATCCAAGAGACAGAATGTGTAGCTGAAGGAAGAAAATTTTATATCTGAAACCAGGTCATGATAATTTAAAAATACTAAGCTTTCACAGTTGACCAGGATATTCTAACTTGCATAAAAGACTACTTCAAAAACATTTACAATATTTGTAAGTATCTTTTACTAAGAAAGAAAATTCCACAGTGAAACTAAACAAGAATTTTAAAGAATTTCTTGATCTATATAAATATGGAGCACAAACATCTAGAATTACAAATGGATCCATCTTTTAAATAATTTATAGTTAAAACTTTGAATAGAGTTATAAGTTAATTTTCATTATACTGATAAAAAATTTTAAAGCATCTCCTTAGCTTACAATATTTTAAAATCCGTAATACATGGATTTTTGCAGTTAGCAAGTAATAATTGAGTTCCTTCATGTGCCAGGCTCTGTTGACCTCAGGGTTTGGGTCACTTCATCGTAATACGATGTGAGTGACATCATGTCATCAGACTCTAAGGTCTGGCTCACTTCCTCTTTCACCTACTTTTCCTATATCCTGTCTCCCTGTCTAATAAAGAACAAAAGACAAAGCTGCCAAAGGATGAAGGGAAGTTCCAGACATTATCCAAGAGAAGGCCCTTTGTGCAGGGAAATAAACTAGATACTTAGTGAGATTATAAGCTTTAAAACTCACTTCAAAACTTTACTTTTAGAGAAGCCAAATAGAAACCAAACAGAAAATCCTTAAAGCAAGCTGTGGGGCCTCGGTGGAAAAGAAAAGGAGTCATTCTGCTAGCCCTGAAGGCACTTAGGCTCACCCCAAACACTGAAGAATCATATGCAGTGGGCCCTCTGGTTAGCCTCAGGGAACTAAGGAGGTTCAGAAAGGTAACACACACACACACACACACACACACACACACACCAGGTGGAAAGACTTTTCTACAGCAAAAGTAGCAGAAAAACAAATTCCCTTAAAAAACAAACAAACAACAAAATTTTATTTAGTCAAGGCATCGTTGGACAAATCCAGTGATTATTTAGGCATTTTCCCAGAGATCCTGCCTGCCCACAGAGATAACGAGAACATGGCAGAGATAGTACAGAAGGCGTTTGTAATTCTAGATTTTTTTGCTTCATTTTAGTTCAGATTACACTGCAGTCTAAATCACAGCTGCTCAGTCATTAGCACAGGCCCACCCTGGAGACACATTAAAGACCCTTCTATTGCCCACACGTTCAATTTAGACTAAAGAGCTAGCCAGTTAGTCTGTCAAATCAAATTGTCCTCCTGACTGTATAGTGTTGGCCAGGGGACTCCCTCAGTCCATGAGAGGGAGGCAACTTCCAATGCCCTTGCCCACATGATCACACTCCCCTGTCTCATTACCCAGCTACCCTGGCTGCAGCTAGCACTGCCTCACCTGGTGGATCATCCAACCAGTCTTCATTTGTTTAAATTATAAGCCAAAGGTGCTGTTCAACAATTTATTTCTCATGAATTCCAGTAAACTGCCATGACTGTTTGACAATAAAATGTTTTACAGATAATAAATATTTCATATTTTATTTTAATGTCACACAAGTTTAAAAAAAATCTTTTTTTCAAGTTTTAAAATTTTATATCCTAAGTAATGTCCCAAAAGTTCCCAGCCAAATCAAGACAATGATTAGGTATTTCACACATTACCTGAAACAGCAAGCATACCTGAATGCATGCTCTTGTGGCCTCTATCAAGACCATTCTAGTTCATATCTGCACCATTCTAGACCATGCTCCTGTGGCCTCTATCTAGACCAAGCAGCAAGCATACATGAATGCATGCTCTTGAGGTCTCTATCTGGACCATTCTTCTTCCAGATGAAAGGTATCAACAGCAGCAACATGCAGGTCTGACCCAGTTGGGAGCTTGTCCTGATACATTATCAAGATTGTAGTCCAGACATGACTCTATTGTACCAAGTTGTCTGGGTTTCAGGTATCGTACACATGTTTAGCTACTAGTAGGGCTATACTATCTTTTGGAGAACAAAAACCAGTGATCTATCTCCAACTTGTTTTTTAACTGAGATTGAGATATTTCAATTCAAACAACATTTGCTGAGATCCTCTTATATGACAGGCATTTTGTTAACTCCTAGGGAAACAACAGTCAAGAAGATCTTTCTGCCTCTGGTGGCTTCTCAGTATAAAATCCTCATGGAGTAAACATTTAATTTCACACTCTCCCATTTCACTGAGGGCTAATATAAGAAACATGAAGATTGTTTCTGTCCCTTTTGAAAAACTATAAAGCTTCAACTATCTTCCAGCTTGATATATTTTTAAATTCAGAACCAGGTAAATCTCTCATCCTGGGTACTCCTTTTACTGGACCATTAGAGCAAAACTAAAACAGTTCCCCTTTTTGCTGGAACTATCAGAAACCTCTGAGCTAAGACAGAGAAAGACAAACATCTATGATCTCACTTATATTTGGAATCTAAAAACTAACAAGCATGGACTTCCCTAGTGGTTCAGTAGTTAAGACTCCACACTCCCAGTGCAGGGGGCCCTGGTTCGATCCCTGGTCAGGGAACTAGATCCCGCATGCTGTAAACAAAGGAGCCCACATGCCGCAACTAAAGATCCTGCATGCCCCCAAAAAGATCCCAGGTGCTGCAACTGAGACCCGGCACAGCCAAATACATAAAATGAAACAAAACAAAACAAAAAAGCCAACAAGCAAACACAAAACCCCAAGCTCATTGGTGGGGGGTCGGGGGGGCGGCAAATGGGTGAAGGGGGTGAAAAGGTACAAATTCCCAATTATAAAATAAATAAGTCATGGGGATGTAAGGTACAGCACAGTGACTATAATTAACAATACTCTATATTGCATATTTTCAAGTTGCTAAGGGAGTACATCTTACAAGTCCCTATCACAATAAAAAAAAATCTGTAACTATGTAGGGATGTTAACTAGACTTATTGTTGTATACGTTTTGCAAAATATACAAATATTGAATAATATGATGTATATCTGAAACTAATAAAATGTTGTATATCAATTATACATCAATAAAATATAAAAATACCTTAAAAAGAAGAAAACACTGAGCTACATTAGCACTAAATTTTACCTAAAACCAACCTCTAGGTCTCATGTTTTTCTAGTTATTTTTAATTTCCCAAGCTGCTTCAAACTAAGCAAGTATTTATTATTTCAACAAATAGTCAACAACTAGGTGAGATGTACTTTATTAGGTTTTTGTGATGATGTGGTCCTTAATTTCATGAAATTTATAGTTTTTGGTTTTGAAATCAGAAGCAGATATATATAAATAAATTTATTTAAAAGCTTGAATTTCAAATAAGATAAAAATAATGACAAAAACATATTTAGGCAACTTAATAACAGGCTGAAGAGACACATGGTAATGTGTATGGTAAACACTACAGTTTTTTGATGCAAAAGTAAGGATCTCTGCTAAAACCTAGGAGGATGTGTTCTGAACAGACTTTCTGATAATCCAGCATGCTTCACACACTGCAATGTATTTGTACTGGTCAGCACTTCCTCTCTCTCAGCCTCTGGATCCATTGCTGAACATCACAGCTAGCAATGAAGTCAGCCGTGTCTAGAATAAAAGATTTTCTTTCAAATGTGTGCTTAATTTATCTGAATCAGATGCCTCTGCCTGCTGGAATTCTCGATACAGACTGAAACTAATTTGTCCTCTGTCGGTCATCTGATGCAAGCAGCAACAAAAACACTAGTCAAAGAGACAATGAATTAGAGCCTCATTTGCCATATATATATATATATATATATATATATATATATACACACACATACACACACACATATAATACATATATATGTATAATTCCATAGAGGCCAGTACAAAAATTGGAAAGTAGAAGTGTAAAGATGTGCTTTCTCTCGTGCTGATTTGAGGGCCTCTTCCCACACCAAGGAGGCTGTGTTTCCATTGATGTGGTCAGGTTAGGTTACTGACCACCTGCAAATGCGGCTTCCTAAAGACAGACTTTTTCATTCATTTCCTATTCAAAAATTAAAAAGTGTCCTCTTAAGGTAGATTCTGGGTATGGATTTTAAGAGAAACTTCATTTTTCCTTACAATAAAAGATTATAGATTTCTGGTGTCCAGGGAATAAAACCAAACAACATTTTCCATAGGCCATTAGTTAGCATACATATACAATCCTAGATACAATCATCTCGCAAAGTTCAAGATTATTTATCATTTTCATCAAATTTATGGGCACTCTTTAGTAGGATTTTTATATGTAGAACTGGTTTTAAAGGCATATATTCATTTCTATGTTGAGAAAACAGCTCATTTTTTATCAAATATGAGAAATTAGTAATTGCTTTTATTTCTTCCTGAATCTGATAGCAATTTCAATAGTGGTGCATGACTCTGCCACTTAAACTACAAAGTTCAGATTTAATGCTACTCACCATTTATCTGCACTTAAAAAAAATAATGGTGTAGCCAAATGATATCCTTTGTGGTTGGAATTAACTTTTTTATGATCTATTGCTATGTTCCTTAAAAGTGTGAAATATCATTCAGTAAAAATATACTCAAAAATATGAAAAATGACATTTAAGTCGAGAAGAGACTATCTTGTGCTCTTTCAGAATCTATCGATAACTTTTGCCTTTTAGTCCAACCGAGGGTGTTTCCAAGGCTTTTCTCCTGTTTCTGTTTTCTTCATTCTCTCTTTCTCCCTTTCTCTCTCCCTCTTTTGCTGCCTCCCTCCTTCTTTGCTTCTTCCCACTTTCCAAATGCCTCATGCAAATATTTTGGGTTTAGGCCCAACTGGCGACTAGGGTACCTCAAGATATGGAATATGGTCAGAGGAAATATGCCTTAGAGTATCTGAAGTGTGTGTAAAATGTAAGGATTTTGTTCCACCAGAACTAATGAATCAGTATCCTTGGCCATAGGACCTTGTTAAGTTCACATTTTTATGAAAGTTTGATATGCCTGGTGAAGCTTGAGAGTCACTGCTCTAGATTTTCTTTATGTAAAACTTCAAGCAGTCAGACCCTGCCTGATTTCTGGTTGAATCCTTCTTTTTGCCATAACTAGAACCATTTTACTCTCACTTAAAGATGTGGAAACCACAACCAAGAGGGACACAGATGTACGAGTGCCTTTTTATTCACTAATAAGTGAATAGTGGTCAATGTAACTTTACTTCGTGATTTACTGTATCCTAATTATTTGAAAACAACAACCCAAGTAAACTCTGCATGATGCCATATAAACCAGAATCTCTGGGTAGTGAAAACGTGGTATTTTTCAGCTGCTGAATGATATCAATATAGACAGAGGTATTGACTGAACATATACAGATAAAACATTTGAAATATTACTGCCTTTAGCATCTTCCCTTAACTTCTTGGTTATCCAGTCTCCTTATATTCTCACATTCACCTTCTCCATACTCACCCACATCAACTACTTCTCCCCCCACTCAGTAATTGGACCCATAGGATTCTGTAACTGCTGAAAAAAAGCTCAGGACTCTCCAATTGTTGCACTTTTACCAACCATTTACCAATCATTGATGTGAAGAGAAAGCCACAGATATGAATTCGATGGCATTTATGAATGTAACCGAGAAATATTAGAAAGCTACAGTTTTAAAATCCACATTAAAATCCAAAGACATGTAGAAAATCTGGACTATTGTCTTTGCAGGGATTAAGGTTTTGGACAGCGAGTTATTATTTTTTTTAAATGGCAATAAAGCCACATAAGAACACTCTCCAGGGCTATAATTGGAAAAGCTAAAGCAAATCTAACTCTCAGTTTGGACAAGTGAATCCTGGTCCACCTCACTTTGAAAAAATATATATACATCCAAGTATTCTTAGTAACAGAATTTGAAACTTCTCAGCCTATCACATGTCCCCCTTACCCTGCCTTTTCAGGTGATTATTTTCTAGGAGTGAAATGTGCCTACATTATTACAATAGAAAGAGTAATTGACATATCCTCCCAACCACCATCACCTAATAATAATAAACCACCTTTGTTCACAATGTTAATTAGCAGTTGCCTGATAATTAATATTAACCAATATGTTAGTTTACTAACAAGCCATGAGGTAAGAGAATATATGTAGATTGTATGTTCCTTTAAAAACTAGTATAGTTGGTTTAACTTCTGGAAAGTGGATTTGTAATATTTATATTTGACATAGAATTATTCATAAATATCCATAAAAATCAGTTTATCTATCAAAGATAGATAAAAGTCAAAACCATAATATAAGTGACATACATTGGTAGTTTCAGTAACCTTGTACAAAAACTTCTAAATTAGCAAATACAGAAAAATATATATTTCTTTTCATCTAAGACAGCCTGTTTACTAGATGTATGAACTCAAGCTATTGGCCACAATTGCCTCTACTTTCTGGTCAATACAGCGAACACATTTTTGCTAGGTTGAAACTAAATTTAGGAGACACAGCTGACTGATTGTTGTGCTGGGATCTGGTATCATTTCTGTAGACTTGGTAAAGATAGGGTTATATTTTAAATTTTTCTTGACAGTTTCTATACAAATCAGTTTTAAGAGTGCTAATTAATCACAAAATTGACCCTTAATGTGCTGCTCAGATCTTCCTAGTAGTACAGATGGGTTGTATTGTTGGAAGACAGTATTGTGCCTAAGACGGCCATAAACATTCAAATACAGTTGGAAACTTGCAGTTCTGAATGATGTGATCTTCTAAGTTTTAACTCTTCTCCATTTTTACTCCTCTTTCCCCATAAAGACATTAGTAAGACATTAGAAATGTTGCACATCTTTCTGGAATAAATTAAACCCTATTATACCTAAGTACAGGAGAATGACTATCCCCAAAAGGGTGCTAGGTAACTAACATCATCACTGTATAAATCTCCACTACCAACCTAATACATATATTCTTAAATAAGAAAACATGGCTTTATTGAAAAAGTGGTCTCTTCCGTGGCTATGTGTTAACACAGGCACAACATCTTCCGTGAGATAGATTCCTTTTTGTTTAAAACCTGAAAATCAATTGGATGCTGCTGAGGTTTCAAATTTGATATTGACTAAAACTTAGTTGAGAATATAAAATCAACTCTATGTAAGTCAATTGTCAATTTCTAAAATAGTTTTACTCATAATAGGTGATACCAAACACATGACTGCTTTCTCAAAAAAACATCATTATTCTCTCATCCTCTCTCACTATCTAGTCTTTCATATAGAGAAGCAAACCTTAGCTCCTATTAACTATATAATGTAGAAAAAGAATTACTGTCTATTTAATTACTGTCATTACTGTTTTCAAATGTCGGCCCCCCACCATTAGAAATTCTCAAAGTAATGAGCTGCCTTATTATTTGCTTGCAGAGCATTTCACAAAAATATTCTTGCAACCAGATCTTCCTAAACCACAAAATTACCCTCATGAAAGAACAGATGTCAGGCTCATGGGAAAGAAGCAGATGTGTTCATAGGTATCTTTTTTTTTAGGGGGTTCTTTCAACTGTGCAGGCCTGGTGCTGTTAAACTAGTCACCTGAAGAGGGAGCCTACCACCCCTTACTTCTCAGACTCCAGAACACATGGCTAACAGCATAATACAGTTCTCACACATTTTTCTAATCAAAATTGTCAAGCAAGGGTCTTGTCTTTCTAAGATTCTAGCATCTCAGCTCTTTGTCATATTTCATTCCCAAAGAGCCATCCCTCTTCCAATGTCAAATTTATACTCATCAAAGTTTTCCTCCATTCATTCATTTTGAAGCATAAATAATGTCTACTAGCCACATTAAAGGGCATCCTTCCAAGAGGCATCTGTATTTCCAAATGTCAAAACACCATGTTTAAGATTTAGGGCAAAGTCTGGAATCAAGCCACCTGAATTTAAACTTCAAAATTTTTAGTTCCCAGCAAGGTTACCTTGATCAAGTTTCTTCATTTTTGTGTCTCAGGTTTTCATCTGTAAGTTTGCAAATATAACAGTACCTCTCTCATAGGGATGCAGTCAGGAATAAACTACTTAGTGTATGTAAAGCACTTAGAGTGGTTCTTGGTACATTATATGTTCAATAAATGTTGGCTATAATTATGCATGCATGAGAAGTAAGCACAGTCATTGAGGTTGGAGCATTTTGGAGGCAATGAAGTATTGATATCTTTCCTAAAGGCACTGAAACACTAGTATATACGTGATAATATAATACATCTTGATGTTAAGACCTTAGGGGATGAAAGCGCTGAAAGTGAGTTTCAAAACTGAGATTTAAAAAAAAAAATGGATGAACTGAAATAAATACAAAGAGTAAAAGTGAAGAATAAATACAACTGGGGTTATATTTACTTCATACCAAGTCTTCAAAATAAAGCTAAAGATGTCACTTAATATGGAGTAGCATTTACTTTTGACAAATATCATACTGCTCTCACAGACTTACTCTGGAATTAGTACTAGCTAACTATACCATTAAATTGAGAGTCCAATCTGAAATAATTTAAACAAAGTTTCATTAGTTAAACGTCATCTACATACACTTTCTGTTATACTCCCAACAAAAGCTGATGGATTGGCACACGTGATTTTTTTTCCCCTCAAAATGTAGTTCAGACTCTTTTACTCTATTTTTTCCATCTCCCTTCTCCACAACCCATGTGCCCAGAGTTCCTCTACAAATAACCCCTTTTTACCAGTAGAACTGTTTACTTAGGCCTGTATAGGTGAAAGGGATGCATGTGCCAGAGTTAAAACCGTACAAGTGGCTTCTGCCTTCAGAGCTGACCAGAAGTGTTTGATTATACCTTGCACTTAAGTTTCAGTTGTATACATAAACACTGCCTTAGTCTACTCAAATTTTTCATGGCATGGTTACAAAATTAATGTCAAAATAATTACATATTGAAGGTAAAGGAAAATTTCAGCGTTTTGGAGAAGGCAAATATCACAAATATTTTTACTAAAAATAAAATATTTTTCATTATTTTTTTCAAGATGCCAAGTAGTCTGAAAATTCAAAAATTAAATGATTCTTATTATGGTTTCCTCCTTTATGTAACTGTTTTGGTAAAATTGCCTTATGATAAATAAAGATTTTGCTTAAGGGAAAGAAATTTGTCATCCATGATGTAAATAGATTAAAGACAATGGAAGATCACATTCTAATTTAAAAAGTGACAGTAAATGATAATCTACTAAGTAAATTGACAATATGTACATCAATTAACTGTCACATCCATGAACTAGGACAAATTTATAATATGTTACTTATATCTCATTTCTAAAATGGAGACAAGTGGTTATTTTTCCTGTCATATTATGCTAGTTAAATAAAGAGTATAATATCATATTTCTTGAATACTATACTAAGTTCTTGCATTTAAACAAGCCATTTAACTGCCTATTATTGGACTGACAGCTTTATACCAAAGTAAAATGGTTAAATTTTTCCTTTCTGATCATAATTTTTCTGTTTGAGACAGATCATTACTCTTTCAATTTTCCCCTCACCACCTTCATCAGAATATCAGAAACAGCTATGTCAGGTTGTACTTTGAGTTTGAAGAGAAAATTAACTATGTCTGTTGCAAGAGACTGATCAATTTCCCTTTATTAATATAAGATGAAGACTCCATGACAACTGACCAAGTTCTCCTCTGCCTGAAGACTTCCAGACCTCATCTTCTAGGTTACTTTATTATGGTTACCATCCTACTGTGGAGTGCCAGTCCTGTCAGTAACACAACTGACTTACTTAAAGCTTAATCAGAGCAGCAAAGTACCTCTGGCATCTTGCATTTTAAATACTTTTGCTTTCAGCTTTAGTCCAAAGCCTGAAGGGAAATGGAAACTCATCGGAAGCCATAACCATCAAATTAGTCCATGTGCAATTCTCCCTTTTCCTCACTCTGATCATGACTGAGGCTTATTGTCTATTAAAGACATTCAGAATAACTTCATTGACACAAGTTCTAGCACATTCACAATGAAATTAACTGAGGAAGTAAATGCCATTACATACTCTTGTACTCAACAGGATTTTATTGTAGACAGAACTTACAAGAAAGAAGCATCACTCTGCTTATCAGAATTCTAAAACCTAAAAGTAAGCAAAGATTTGCTGGTATGAAGCATGATAATGAAGAAGCTTTAGGAATTGTATTATCCATTTTGGAGAAATCTGGATTAAACATAAACTGCAAAGAAAGGCAGTTGTATGCCATTGACAGAAATAAAAAGGCACAAGTGAGAATGTTCTGTTTGTAATATTGAGCCAAAACAATCTGGAGTTAACTTTTTAATAGCCTTTTTATTTTAAAAATGAAATGTGTGTACAAATAGATCATCTAAAAACTACAGAGAGGAAAATAATAGAAAAAATAAAGTTTTCCACCAGCCATCACTCATATTGCTATCTGAATGATTTTTAATTTTAATTACTGAAAGCTGTTCGTTCTTACTAGCTCATATAGGTTATTTAACAAAACAAAAGCTTTCATCTCTTGCATACGTTCTATTGATATATGTCACATATTATATTAAGCAATTTGCTTAAATTTATGAATTCATTCCAGAAATATTTAAATAGTTGCTGTTGTGGTTTTGTGACTGACCTGGTCTGGCTGTTAAGCAGTGAGCAAGGCACAGAGAGTTCTTATACGTACAGAGTCGAAAACCTGAACACTGGAAGCACAAAGTAAACTAGGTTAAGTTAGATATCCTGCCAACTAACTTATCTAGAATCTCTTTTATGCTTAAAATTGTACTATATAATCAATGCATTATTGTAGTGAAACATTTATTTAAATAATACAACAGAATACAAGATAAAGCACTGTCCAAATAGTCATTGTTATTAGTTTGCTGTGTTTCTTTCCTGATACTTTCCACGAATTGATTAATAGAAACATATATGTATCTTTATCATTCTTAAACGATCAGAATATGTAATACACACAATTATATGTATTATGTTTTTATTTACTTATAAATATACTGTAGTCCTCTTTCTATCTCAGTAAATACAGAGGTAGTGAAACATTTATCTGAACAGTGTTCTTTGCCTGAATATAGGATGATAAATAAATTATTATGTCACACTCATAATTAAATATTTTCAACCACATAGAGAGGTATAAAACTAAAAGTTCAGAAACACACACACACACACACATAAACTTCAGTCCATCTGCACTATCCAAAGTTTTATTTTTAATTGTTCTGTTGGAATCATTTTAACTCTTACTGTTATTTGTTAAATATTATAAATATTATAGTTGTGTATTTACAATTACATAAACACATACATGTCAATTACTGGAATTACCAACTCATAACAATATCTATTAACTCACCAATACAAAAAATAAGAAATTTAGGAGACAAAACACTATCCCTCTCTTCCTCTCCGTCTCCCAACTCTGGATTTTGTTATTTCTTTTATTTTATCACTATTTTCAAAAAATTTCTAGTGGTTGCCATAAGGACTTTAAGATTTATAGACCTTTACTTTTTTCTCTTGATTTGTCAAAATCACACATCATCTATAGACTTCACAGTATAAAGATAAGAGGAAGTAGTCACTGTTCTTTCAAAACCGTACCTTTTCCACCATCTAATATGTGTTATTTTATAATTATTATTTTTACGTTTTCAAGGTTCAAATTTTGAGATATAATGAAGTCTTCCCTGACTTTACAGTAGGCTAATTAAGAAACCCTAAAAACAGATAAATGGCATTAAGAGTATAAATCATGTACTATATTGAACTATAGAAGGATATACAAACCTATATTGTAACTCAAAGAAGATGTCTAATACTCTTTGGCTGTCCATTTATGTTTATGCTGACTAGTATAGGCAACTGGCATGCATTTCTGCGACAGTCTTATAAGCCTCTATCCCATAGGCCTGTCCCTGAATGTGCCCTCTTACTGAAGCAGGGCAGGCAGACAGACATTGTGGAAGATTCTTCTTTAAGAACAATGTTATGAAGAATTAAGTGAGAGAGTAGCATTGACATATATACACTACCAAATGTAAAATAGATAACTAGTGGGGAGCAGCCACATAGCACAGGGAGACCAGCTCGGTGCTTTGTGACCACTTAGAGGGGTGGGATAGTTCGGGTGGGAGGGAGGAAGACGCAAGAGGGAAGAGATATGGGAACATATGTATATGTATAACTGATTCACTTTGTTATGAAGCAGAAACTAACACACCATTGTAAAGCAATTATACTCCAATAAAGATATTTTAAAAAAAGAATTAAAATCATTAATATTTCATCTCTTTAGACAGTATTTCTCTTTATAAGAGAATAGAGGTTTGGATATAAATGTCCTTGCCTTTTAGAATCTTTAAGGAATCAACCTGATCACATTGTTCACAAGGGTAGGTTATTTACTCTTTTAAATGTATTTTAACTAATCTGTTGATGACACTCATCCTTCCTCTTGCTATAATATATATATATATATATATGTATATGTATATATATATATACACACCTTGATTTATTAATTTTATAAAAAGTTTTTGAATCTCTGGAATGAAATAGATAATATTTTTATAACAACAATGGGCCACAGAGGACCATTTGAACAGACATAAACTAACTGATAGGCTATAAACTGCAGTCAGAAAAATCAATATAATTAGAAATTTAAAAGTAGCCAACAATTCTCAGAAATTCAAAAACAAAAAAAATGCATATAAATAATGCATTGGGTCAAAGAAGATACCATAGTGGAAATTTCTAAATACGTAGACAGAACAACAGTGAAATATTACCTATAAAATATTTGAGATACATCTAAATGTTAATGTTAAATAATTAATAAAATATTTACTAATGTTAAATAAAAAGTAAACTAGGGTTAATAAACTAAGGGTTCTAATAAAAATTATAAAATATAACAAAGTAAAACCCAAACAATAAAAAGGAAGATAAAATTAACAAAATAAATAACTACTAATAAGGAAAATAAAGAAACAAAACAGTGAGGGTTAATAATACCAAAAATTGGCTCTTTGAAAGATGTATAAAATAAACAAAACTCTAGTAGGATTGATTAAGAAAGTAAGAAAGGAGCACAAGCTTTAAAAAATTAAGACTAAAAATGAGTAGGAGTGATATAACTACTGATACCCTTGAGATTTAGAAATACCATAAGAATAGTGTGAACAACTTGATGCCAAAAAATTTTAAATTTGGATGAAATGGACAATGTTTAGTGTACATGCCCTGTATAACATCTAAGAATTTCAAATATGTAAAATAAGAAAACCCATTTATACATTATCTAGTTCAAGTCCCTAAATAGATAAGAAACTGAGGCCTAGAGAAAAAGATTCAGCTTTTCAATGGGGGGAAAGCTATTTTAATTAACTGATTTTATTTACTGTATCAATGCAGTCAAAGAATATTATCAAATGCCTCTTTATCTGTTATCTCTCTCATTCATATCACATGAGAGTACTGTCTCCTAAGGACTAAAATAACAGCCCTTAAAAATATTTTTGAAGACTCCTACCTGCATGGTAGTCTCTCTGAATATACCAGGTGTGGCCTGTTATTGATACAAAGCAATAGACTAAAAAACAAGCCAAAATAATTTTGCTAGGTCACAGTTACATATGCCTGAGAGGGAGAAAAAATAAAGAGGCACAAAGGCATACTTTTTTAGAGTGCAAGAGTACTAACAGGAAGACAGTGTTGTGTTGTTGTTGTTTTTTTAAGTATAACAATACTGTAAGCTCTTTGAGAGTGTGATATCGTTTTCATAGTATTAGTTATTAGGAAGATGCTCAAAATACTTTTATTTACTGTCAAACTAGATAAAATACCAAATCCCTTGAATTGGGAAGATTTCATTTCTTTTCTATCTTTCTTTTTATTTTTTCTTTCCCTGAAGTATTTCAGGCTTCATTGCTGTGCAAAGTGAGACAACAACAACAAAGTGAAATTAAGCCATACAGAAGCAGAATATTAAATATATATTTTTTATTAAGTAGAGAAACAATTTGAATTTATACTATGATTTTCTCCAATCCAAAACCTTAGAAGTTTTTACTGTAGACAAAACCTAGAGAGGCATTTTCAAACTAAGACATGATCCATGATTTCAATTAACTACTGACATTACTAGTGTGGCTTCTATTGTTGTGAAGACGTGAATAAGTGATCTGAGAATCATTCTCAGACCTAGAATGAGTATTTTGCAGGGACGTTGTAGTAATGAAAAGTCCAAAGCTACCGGTATGAACTATACATGCAATTTATTCCTAATGATGAATAAGGAGTTTCATATAAAAATTTCATTTGGGCTCAGTACTTACAGGTTTAAAACTGACATTCCAAATGAAATGAAATCAAATAATGTATGAGTTAGGAATTATCATGGGAACCATCCATGCTGACTCCTTTCGATATTAAAGTTGTATGTTTACAATGAGATAACTAATGATAGAAATCATGACCCATTTTAATCAACAACTGGGATAAATAAGAGAGTTCAGAAATTGGAAACCTATCCAAATGGCAGTACTCCCTGAAATATATCAAATCTTAACATTTTACCCAGGCCATACATGGGTTTGATTACTAGATTATAACTTTAAAACAGAAGGTAACTGCTTTTCCAGACCTTGAAAAAGGTGGCTGAAATTAAACATCCCAAAACAGGAAATGACAAATCATTCTATCCTTCTATTTTGTCTGGTGTATGGATATAGGGAAAATATATGACTCAGTGTAAAGCACAGAAATCTGATGGACCTCATTTTTCTTCACTCATGCTTCTTTTAAATCCAGCACAATGCTGTCCTCTGAGATTTCAAAATGGAAAAGAAAAGGCTGGAAATCTCTTTCCAGGCTCACTATGCAAGTGAAGATGATAACAAAGAGGTAACTGCAAAATGAAGTCATTGAAATAGTAAGATATATATGTATGTGTATGTGTGTGTATATATATATATATATATATATATATATATATATATTTATTTATTTATTTATTTATATACACGTGTGTGTGTGTATATATATATATATATATATATATATATATAAAATACAAAGAGAAATGTTTTTGTACCTAGGGCAATACTGAGATTTAAACAGTTTTTTAAAAACTATTGTTTCTATTATTAGCACTTGGTCATTTTATTTAATTTTTAAAAAATATGCTTGAGAGAGGGAATAAGGGGATCCTGGAATTCTTGGGCAGTAAAATAAAAAAAAAGTAATATCCTGAAGATACCCAATAGAGCCCAATAAATGGAATCTATTTCAGAGGCCGCAGTCTTTAAGAATTTTATCCCTCTTTTCTCCTTCCAAGGTGGTAACATGATTTTTCACAGGTTTTTTTTTTTTTGTACTTGTAGGTCAATTTTCAAAGCTTGTTCAATATTGCCAATTCGCAAAGTATTTATTTCGTGTCCACTTTGTAGGACTGGGAGGTGAGAGAGGAGGAAAATCATTCAGGTTAGTTAAGAAAATTGGAAGTTAACTTGGGTTTTGAAAAATAAATGATAAAATCTCCAAGACTGATATGGGAGGGAGTCTTAGGTTGAGAACACTGTGTGTTTCAAATCGTGATACTGGGGATATTTAGAATGTACAGGAAACATCACGTAGTTTTTTAGGATTTTGATCACGAGTGTGCCAGGCATCAGCAGTCAGTGGGTTCAAGTTGGATCAACAGTTGAATTTGGATCAACCCAAATTACCGTGGCTCTCAGCTTCAGTTTGCTTGAAGGCATTTCCACTCAAGGACCATCCACTTCAAAGCCTTTGGCAGTTATTCTTACATGTTTCTAGAATGTTAGCCAGTAATTCTTACATGAACTTCTTCTTGTGCTCAAGAGTGAGTCTTAAATAAAAACACGAGCCACATGAAAGATCTTGTTTCTTCAGTTTTTTCTGTTTTTTTTTTTTTTTTTAACTAATGCCCTGGGAAAATGCCAAAAGAACGTTTTCTATATTTCCAAGTTCCCAGTGTCCCCAAAGTCAGAGTAATGTTGGGTTCTGTGTGATAGAATGGTGACTCCATGCAATTTGTACTTCCCTGTGAATATGAGCTCTAAAGTTCATTCTATACTGAGTCTCACAAAACCTGTCATGAAATTGCATCCGTCAACCTCTGGCTTTCCAGCGATATTTTGGATCTCTTGCCATTTGCCCTACACTCTAGTCTTCTACTACTCCCTGGTCTTCCATTTACAAACCAACTCTCATTTTCTTCCGATTCCCTGTGGAACAGTCTCCATGCATATGCATTTATGCAAATAGATTCCAGGAAGGATCATCAACCTCTCTGTTTTTGCAGAGCTGGTTTTGAATCTAATTTGGACCGAACTGTCACACCTATGGTGTATAATATCACTGCCATTTTTGCTGGACAATAGCTCCTGGCTACAAGGGAAGTTTTCTGTGACAGAAATATACGTGCTACTTTCTTTTTTTCAACCTCTGGCAAATACAATTACTAAATATCAAGTTTTTTATCTGTATTCAGACAGTTTTCACCTGAGAGAGATCTGCCTTATATTCCCATTGCAATTATGTGACTTAGACAAAGTTTTAAAACACTCTTTAAAATTCAGTTATGCTCAGTTGGAAAATAGGATAAACACCTCCAAAATACAGGTGGTTTTAAGGAGTAAATGAGATAGCATGAGCAAGAGGATAATGTGTAGTGAAAGAGCTACAAAAATGCTACTCATGTTTGGCAATATTACTATTACTACTATGGCAACAGCATAAACATATTGCAACTACACTCCTTAGAAGTGAAGTTTCTGCAACTTTAGGAAAGCCTCTTTTTTATTCTATCCACACCAAAATAAGAGGCTGTACACTTGACAAAATACCCCGAGAGGAATGCCTCAAGATCCTGATATTGGACACAGCTGAATAACAGAAGAGAACTAGGATCTTTCCTTCTCTTTGCTCTTGGTGGGAAAAATAAGACCCGGCAATGAAAATTCAGGGAGAGAGAAGATTCTGAACAGCATTACTATTTCATCACAAAGTAACTGATATGATGAGGAAATGTGAAATTAAATGTTTTATTTATTTATTTTTGCGGTACACGGGCCTCTCACTGTCGTGGCCTCTCCCGTTGTGGAGCACAGGTTCCGGACACGCAGGCTCAGCGGCCATGGCTCACGGGCCCAGCCGCTGTGCGGCATGTGGGATCTTCCCAGACCGGGGCACGAACCCATGTCCCCTGCATCGGCAGGCCGGCTCTCAACCACTGCACCACCAGGGAAGCCCTAAATGTCTTTTTAAAGGATGATAGTGCTGTGGCAGTGTATGGTCCCCAACCTTCAGTGTGGCCACCATAATAATATAAATTATAAAAGATTTGGCATATTTATTTATAAAGTTGAATTGTAATGTTGCCTTGTCTCTACTGGGGATGATGGGTAATACTCAGAATTATCTAGAATTTCATGTTAAAATTAGTTACAGTATTTCTTGACATTCAAGCCATGTATGCTGAATAACAGAAGTTTGTTAGAAAGCGTTAGTATTGGCAACTCTCTTTGAACAGTCATGGTCATCCTTTACTTTACATATGACAGGCCTCTTGGTGTGTGACTCTTAGGAAAGATTACAAAGTATGGCACATCTTGGAAGACTACAAGAATGCATGATGTTGCCATAGACACATCTAAAATTAATGTTTCAAATATGTAGGCTTAGTGCAGAAAACTCCTTTGCCAAGTACATGTCAACTTAAAAAAATCAAGACTATTTTGTTATTAGTAGCTTCTAGTTAACTTACCAAAATAGACATTTATTAAACAATGTTTAGAGTACAGTTACTTCTAAAAATTTTAAATATTTTCATGAATATTTTAAGTGATAATTTTGTTTTATTTAGACATACACACTTGAATGACAACATGCAAACATCCAGAGGAAACAACTTGAGCAAAGAAAATGTTTTCATATTAATTGTATTATAATTATTCTTCCAAGGAGTCAATGTTAGTTAGTAACTTGGTACACGAAGAGGACTAATTTTAAAATACAAGTTTTTTTATATCACCACTTTTATAAACACTATCATCAGTTGTTAATGTAATGATCCTAAAAAAATTCATCCACATTTTGGCAAATACTGTTTGTTAAAGCATCTAAAGTGATAGACTATGTCACATTTCCTTTTTACTCCTTCCTTCTAATAGTGAAAAATGTGATATAGTGCATTAATATTTATAAGACAGGATTGATACACTTTGCTCTACCAAAAGATAATTCTTCATGATTTTGAACAAAATGTTTAGTGCCTTCTGATTTTTGATCTTGTAGTATGCTCAAACAAGCAAACCAGCCTGGCAAAGATCTGAGCTGTCTTGGTTCGACTCTTCTAGCAACTAGTTATAAGTAGAAAGGTAACAATCTTGCCAAACCTCATCTTGGCAAAACAGTAGTGATACCTTTCTACATGTCTCCCTCTATTTCAGGGCTATATGTCTTTCAAGCCCCAGTTCAGTTATCAAACCTCCACAATGTTTTTCCCAATGAATATCAATTTTAATGGCAATCCATCCCCTGTACTTCCATATTTTTTTATCAGTCAATAATTTTGAATTTATCATGCAACTTTCTTCTTGGGCTGTCATTATTATAATAAAAGAATGAATGTAAATATTAATTTGAAAAGAGCTAAAGGAGTTATTCATTATCCTGTAGATAAAAAGTTAGTCCTGGTTATGATATGAGTGAATATTATATACACACAGAAAGTTAGCACAATTTCATACTCACATAACTTACCTTTCTTTCTTTATAATAATTATTATTTCCATATATGCTTCAAAGGAAAGGGTCTTCCTGGGCAAACCCAAAAAGAAGTGAAGCCTTCAGTTGGCATTCTTACACTGTTTCCCTTTTTGTATATTGAAATTGAAGAGTGGTTATGGGGGGACTTCCCTGGTGGCACAGTGTTTAAGAATCCGCCTGCAATTGCAGGGGACATGGGTTCAATCCCTGACCCGGGAAGATCCCACGTGCTGTGGAACAACTAAGCCCATGCACCACAACGACTGAGCCTGCGTTCTAGAGCCCATGAGCCACAATTACTGAGCCTGCATGCCGCAACTACTGAAGCCCGGGCATCTAGAACCCGTGCTCCACAGCAAGAGAAGCCACCGCAATGAGAAGCCCACGCACCACAACAAAGAGCAGCCCCTGTTTGCTGCAACTAGAGAAAGCCAGTGTGCAACAACAAAGACACAATGCAGCCAAAAATAAATAAATAAATTTATGAAAGAAAAAAAAGAGTGGTTATGGGACATTTAATTTAGGAACAAATATAATTTGATTACTTTAATTAAAATGAGTTCCCAAGTAGCTAACATGTTTTAAAAAGCTATACTGGTGTACTTTGCAAAGGAAAATGGATATTTGAATTATTTGGGGAAAAAAGAGTCTTTTTCCCCCTATATTATAGGTGCATTTTGCTTTAAAAAAAAAAAAACTAACAAAATTCTACAGCATAAAAGTGATAAAATGAGAACCTGGACATTTGAATGGTAAAAAGTTACCTACTTTGTTTTTTTACATTTCTTAAGTGTTTGATCAGTGTTTACAAATAGCATTTATAAATACATTAAAGATATAGTATTTTTACATATAATGAATAAAAATATTTGGGGTGTAATATATCAATTATATAAAACAAGGTACATCACCATCAAAAGTATATTCATTTTGGTAACTAACTTGTAAAATGATTATCACAATAATTTTAATTAAAACTCAGAAAAGATACTATCACCATTACTGCTGACCCTGAGTTCCTAACACACTATTGGGTTGATGTATTTTGATGTTTAAAATCGTGAAATTTCTAAAGGCACAAGAAAAATCTGCAGAAAACATGAAGCTTAAACACAATCTGTCTTTGTTAAGTAATGCATGTTTTAAAGATTGTATCAGTTTATCAAAAGAGGGGGTGTGGGTTCGATCCCTGGCCGGGGAGCTAAGATCCCACATGCCTCGGGGCCAAAAAACCAAAACATAAAACAGAAGCAATATTGTAACAGATTCAATAAAGACTTTAAAAATGGTCCAAATCAAGAAAAAAAAATTTTTTAAAGATATGTATTCAGTACAAAGACTCAGTCAAAATACACTTAGACACATACAAGAAATAGTTGATGTGTTAGTGTATAATTCAATCCATTTGTGAAATTCTGCCACCGAGCATGCTGCAGTGTAAATATGCAATTTTCTTGGTGTTAGACTTTTGGGACACTCTGTAGTGTACTTGTTATACTTATTTTAGATTGGATTTAATGTTGGATCTACCGCTTTACTTACAAAAGTACTTCCTCTGTAAAAGGGACTAAGTTTGGAAGAAAAAGTTATTAAGGATATTATTTAAAAATGTAACCAACTTTGTATAAAATTCAGTTCATACTGTTTCCTGACTTTTCAGATGTGCTGAAACTATTTTATTAGTTCATACTTAAACTTAATTCTTTAAGCCCCAAAAGCATCAGTAATAGGAACATTGAGAGAGAGAAATATTTCTCCATCTCACAAATAATTGACTACCTGCCAACCTTATTAAGGAAAGGTAACATTTGTTGCTATTCTTTCTGTGTCAGCACCACCATGCTGACAACCTACAGTTAATATCTGGGAAGACATCTAAGGAGTTGACTAATTAAGCAGGTTACATGTGATTGTGGCTGTGTCTTAAAGATAGAACAGTATGCAAGGTGAACAAGATATGGGTATAAAGGTGTGGAAGACTCAGTGTATTTCTCCTAAATTTCTGATCAGCAATTATATTAAAATAGCAATAATATAGGAAGATTGGAAGATCACAAATAAATTCACTTGAGACTAACTGGAAACATCTTTGCATTTATGCTCTATCAGTATCAGCTTGATGAGATTAAAAACAACTCGTCAAGTTGTTATTGATAATATCAAGAATATAAAAGACTTATAATTTAAGCAAGAACATTAAGCTCCACTGGAATATAAAATCTACACAGAAAGGAAAGGAAAGGATGTTTCTCATTTGCTTTCACAAAATAAACATGTCACTGATTCACAATTTTACGTGAATCTTAATGCAAAAATACCCCTACAAATATATTAATAACAAATAGAAGTAAACAAGATATTTAATGAATTATGTCATGACCAGATAGGGTTCACCTCAGAAACACAAGGTTAGTTAAATATTAGAAATTCTCTATAATTCACGATAACATGAATTTGATAAAGCTTTAGATTCAGTACCTTTTATTCCTAGGGAACTCTTCCATGGCAGCTTTTCTTTTTCCATCCTAAACAATTATTCACTTTCAGACTCAACTAGGCATTCATAATTCTGTATTCCTTTCTTAAAGAGAGTCCTTTAAATTGTATACGTTTTAGGCTCCGTATAAACTGGAAACACTCTAATTTACCATATTGATAGATGAAAGGAAAAAAGTGCCAAATGATATCAAACTGCATTTGATAAAAATTTTAAGTCTATTTTAATAAGACTCTTAGCATATAAGAAATGGATGAGTAGTTCTTTAACATGTTAACATGAGTATGTTGTGACCCTGACCAAAAGACCAAGTCTGGTGTAATGGTAGAATTCTTGAAGCATTCTTGAAGTTAGGCAAAATGAAGGTTGCTCCTTCTCTTATTTAAATCCTAAGCTAGAACCACGAGGTAAAAATCTTTAACACACTCACAGTTATTTATTGAGCATCTTCCAGGTGCCTGGCATTGTTAGTGAAGGGGATAATATTGCTAGCAACCAAACCTGGATCTAGTCCTCATTCAGTTAATGTGTATGGAAAGCTGGGGATAACATTATTAGTATTTTCAAATATCTTGGTTGTTGGAAAATTTAAGTTATTAGAAAAGTTATTAGAAAGTATAAAAATCATTCTTTAAGCTGGCTGTTTAGGAATCACTTCAGAACAGTAACCATTTGTAAAATATAGTTTAAAAAAACTTGTCTCAAATTGTACCTTTACAAAACCCTGAAAAATCAGGGAATACATATAATCACAAACTTATATGACCTAGATATATGTGTCTATTGAAATAAACATCAGAGACCTGAAAATAGAAGAGAACTTATTCTTGAAAATGAATGACTTGACATTGTAAAAAGCGTTTATCTTCATTAAATTAATTTATATATTCACTACAGAATAATTACAACCCTATAATGAATTTCAGGAAGTTAGATTTGATGAAATGTTCTAAAATTTGTCAGAAAATAAATTTGTGAACATAGGAAAATAATGAACAAAAAAGTAATGAATGTGTGTGGAGTGTTCTTGATCCATCAAATATTAAACCATATTATAAAGCTAAATAAAAATGCCATGATATAAGCAACATAAAATATTAAAAGACAAATAGAAGGGTAAAGAGAGTCTAGAAATAGACCCAAGTAAATATAAAATTCTTTTTTTTTTTTTTTTTTTTGCGGTACGTGGGCCTCTCACTGTTGTGGCCTCTCCCGTTGTGGAGCACAGGCTCCGGACGCGCAGGCTCAGTGGCCATGGCTCACGGGCCCAGCCGCTCAGCGGCATGTGGGATCTTCCCAGACTGGGGTACGAGCCCGTGTCCCCTGCATCGGTAGGCAGACTCTCAACCAGTGTGCCACCAGGGAAGCACTACACCCTTCATTATATTTTTTTCTGTATTACTTGAGCTTTCTGCAGGAAGTATTACACTTATATGAAGAAATGTGTGTGTGTGTGTGTGTGTGTGTGTGTAATTAAAACAAATACATTAATATAGAGAAAACATTATGCTTAGGTAAATATATTTCATTTTAGTATATATGACTCTCTTACATTTGAGCTCAAATGTACTTGGTTATATCAATGAACTATGAACACATCTATTTATTGAATGGAAAATTTTCCATAGTCATGGGATCTGAGAATTGCATCACAGTAGAGGAACATAGAAATCATCTAGTTTAATCATCTGTCATAATACTATATATGAAGAGGGAGCCTCAGGTAGTTGAGATGAGTTACGAAAATCCACAGTAGAGGCTAACGCCAAAGGAGGGATAATTTCCTAATCAGTACCCTTTAAACTGTATCACACTGTTTGCTTCCCATGTTCCCAACACTGCCCTAAAGTGCTTGACTAAGGACAAGTAATTAGCATTGGCATAAAGCAGTATTTTAAGACAGCATGGAATTCATACCTAAATCATGCTGAATTACTAATCCTAAGAAGTACTTAACATTTTGCACACCACAGGTTTTGTATTAATAAAATAGTATGAATTTTCTTTTTTCTTTTGTTAAAAATTTGTTTGCTTATTTATTTATTTTATTTTTGGCTGTGCTGGGTTTTCGTTGTTGCACGCAGGTTTTCTCTAGTTGTGGTGAGTGGGGGTTACTCTTTGTTGTGGTGTGCGGGCTTCTCATTGCGGTGGCTTCTCCTGTTAAGGAGCATGGGCTCTAGGCGTGAGGGTTTCAGTAGGTGTGGCATGCAGGCTCAGTAGTTGTGGCTGGCGGGCTCTAGAGCGCAGGCTCAACCGTTGTGGCGCACAGGCTTAGCTGCTCCGCGGCATGCGGGACCCTCCTGGACCAGGCAGGTGGATTCTTAACCACTGCACCACCAGTGAAGTCCAAAACAGTATGAATTTTCAAACAAGCTTCTAGTAACGTGAACCCTTCTAATGTTTGTAGGTTGTCAGACATATTCAGATGAAGGAGCCACTGCACTCTGCAGTCTCTTGCTTTGCCTAATTTGTCTTATGGTTTTTTAGATGACTGAGTGACAACACATGGAGTCTAGAGATCGAATTTGTCATTTTTTCCCTTAATGTCTATAAAGTTCAGTAGAGACTTAGAAAAGTGACTAATCAATGTGAACTAAAATTAAGTGCATATTTATCTGGAACACATATAGAGTAATTCAAACAAAACAATATCAAGTTGAAGGAAAAAATATAACCCTTCCCCCCATGGAAAAAAATGATCTTTTAATTATACGTTACTTACTGTAAAGCTTATATAGTATTTCAAACAATCATCTGTAGTCCAGGAAGAGTTGATGATAAGCTGTACATAAAATGATTAGAAATATCCTATGTCCCTTCTGCATTTTCAGGAGGTTGTGAACTCTTCAACTGGTTTCTCATCTCATTGCAACTTGCCACTCACCCACCCTTCCCCAACACACTTTCTTTATGCGTAGAAAACAGCTTTTCTGTTCTTTATGAGTGGTTTAAAAATACATCTATTGCAGGTAATTATAGCTCATTTTTAATGTCAATAGATAATATTTAATTCTATAACAGCTGGAAAATAAAATACTTCACATCTCATTAAAACCCAATAGGAGGGGGCCTCCCTGGTGGCGCAGTGGTTGAGAGTCCGCCTGCCGATGCAGGGGATACGGGTTCGTGCCCCGGTCTGGGAGGATCCCATATGCCGCGGAGCGGCTGGGCCCGTGAGCCATGGCCGCTGGGCCTGCGCATCCGGAGCCTGTGCTCCGCAACGGGAGAGGCCACAACAGTGAGAGGCCCGCATACCGCAAAAAAAAAAAAAAACCAATAGGAGGTAAAATAATTCACATAAAAATTAAATGAAATATCTATTAAAAATAGAAGAAAAATTAGCTGAGAAAATCAACAAAGTATTCCAAATTGGAAGGTGACTGTATACTTCAATAAATGCAGGCCAGTATTCTAGAAGGGCTATTGCTTATTTCACATCTTCCTTTTCTTAGCAGTTCAGGGGAAAATGGTATTTTATATATATATTTATATAAAATATATACATATATTTATACATACAAATATATGTAGAAATATATACATTTATATATTTTAATGTTAAAAGCAATGAAAGAGTAAGATATTTTAGCATTCACAAAGATGACATTTGCAATAGAAATAAAATATATAGCTTTATACTGTTACTACCCTGTGAGATACATGATTTGAAGGTTGCTAATCATTAAAATTAATTTGAAAACCATTGTGAAGACCAGTGGAATTGGGAGTCTGGTGAGCTGACATGGGACTAACTCATGGCTCTGTCCTCTCTAGGGTACAACTTTGGGAAAGACTTGATGTCTCTAAGGTTCTCTGTCTGTCAGAGATTACAACACCTACCTCATAAATGTGGAATGAGGATTCAAGTTACTAATAGCTAATACTGATTTCATGCTTACTGTGTGCCAAGCACTCTTCCAGGATTTTTACCCTTATCCGTTTATTAAGCTATCATAACAACATTAGGTATTACAATTACCACTATTTTACAGAAAAGGAAAAAGGGGTTAAGTAACATACTCAAGGTCTCACAGTTAGTAATTGGAGAATTTTTATCTGAGTCCAGGTAATAGGGCTTGAAAAATCATGCCCTGCCATTAACAAGATCGCTGGCATAGAGTAAATATTCAGTACAGGGAAATTTAATATACTTGTTTGTTATTTACTCCTTTCATTAGACTGTAAGCTTCTTGAGAACAGAAAGTTTTTGTTTACTGAATAACTTTTATTCATCTCTTTGACACTATATTCACCTAACCTGTTTCAAATCTTCAATAAATGTTTCTTAACTTATACAAGTACATAGAAGTGAATGTAAGCTTTTCTCCTATTATATTATTGGTTGAATGAAAATAATTATTCTTAAGGGGAATAATTAGTATGGTTCACTTTATTATTATTTATAAAAATGTTCCCATGGAGCCAAGGCTGTATTTTAGAGAAATACAGGTAGGAAAAGGTGAAAGTGAATGAATTTCATAATATAAAGAAGTTTTATCTTTTTCTCTACATACTTATAAAATAATTTTATAATGAATATACTTTTTAGGAGTGCCTCAAGTAATACAATAATATAGCTTTTCAAAAACTTCTCTTCAGAATAAACTAAAGCTAACATTTCTAATATAGCTGGTAACAGTCATTGTTAGAAACATTTATTTGAAGAATTGAGGACTTGATCAAAATGTCTGTTTTCCCTTTGTGTTTGATTTGCATTTTGTAAGTAATAAAAAACCCTACCATCTTTGAGATGTGAGAAAAATGCATTGAGAGATCTAAGTAATGTATAAAAATCTTTCTGGCAAATAAAGAGCAAAACAAAGCTATTCATCAGTTGTCATCTCAGAATGCAATCCCAAGATACCTTTTAAACAACCTTCTCATTGCAGTGTTTCTTTTTTTTAAACAAGAACATATTTAACTGTCTTTTGCAAGTTCATCATTTCAAACAGTTGTTCTTTAAACATTTAATCAGATAAAGGAAGATATGTAAGAGAGTCACCTTTAATATACTTTTTAAGACAACTACTTTGGAATATTATAAGCATCAGAGGCAGTTTAACATTTTCCTTTCTTGTGCACTCATGGAGCAGTAGGAAAGAAAAAAATGTTAACTACAAAGGAAGGTTCTAAAATTTTTTTAGACTATTAATGTTTCAGGGAGATATGTATTAGAGTGGTTCTTGATTCATTTAGACATAAGGACAATGTCTGTCCACCATTCACATGGTTATTAAAAGAAAAGCTTCCACTTAATTTAGTAACTCAGACTCACAGATGGCATAGCTCATGCCCATCAAGAAAATTACCATCCTTAAGGTGAGTGATACCGGTTTGAGTTCAGTGATACTAAGACATGGAAGGGGAGTATCAGTTAGGTGTAATACTGTGAGCACACATAATTCATGTTACCCTTGAGCAAATGAGTTAATCTGCCCATGTCTTAATTTCCTCCTCAGTAAAATATCATCATTCTCTCCCCAGCAGGATTCTCTCTGGTTCAATTCATTTGTGGAAATGGGAGGGGATGGCACACAGTGAAATCAGATTCCCCGTCTTTCCAGGTCAGAGTCATGGTTGTAGCATCCAGAGAATTAAGAAACTTGCAGTTTTGGTGGGATCTGAATGAGGATTTCACCAGCTTGGGTCCATCCTATCCTCCTCCCATCTTCTCTCATCCCAGACACTCCAGGTAATCTCCAGATCTGTTTCTAACTTCCATTCTAAATTGCTTAGAAATGTCCCTGAAATACCAGGGCCAGTTTACCTTATATGAAAGCACTGAGCCCTGGGTCTCCTGTTATCTTCTGAGAGTGTACCCTAGTGAGCCAGAGGATCTAACAGAGTGCGGGCAGGTTTTTCTGTTCAATGAGGCTTCATTCAGTAACACTGGATGGAGTCCTGAGTGGAGAATTTATAAATATGCATCTTAGATAAGATGGCTCATTCATTCATTCCTACTAATATTTTCAAACTAATATTTTCAAATATCTATTATGTTCTAGGAGCTGTACTTGTACCTGGGACACAAACCAGCAAAGCATAGCTCTTGCCTATCAAGAAAATTACCATCCTAGTGGTGAGTGAAAAATACATGACTAAACAAATGGTTATAGGACAAAGTGTTGAATACTATGATATCAAAACATTTTAAATTAAAATTTTAAATGAGAATAAAGAGAACTAGATTCAGCCCTATTTTTTCTTCTAATACCTCACCTCAATTTTTAACCTATAAAGAAAGAGTTGGACTAGATACTATTTAAATCCCTTTCACTTTTAACATTCTTTTTTCCCTATTAAGTTGCTCCTTGATTAATTCCTATATCCTTATCTATCTATCTATCTATCATGAATATTACTGAATCCTAAAGAAATATTTGAAAAGAGTAGTTTTTTTTAACAATATAAATTTCTCATTATAATTCCAGGGTGTGCGTGTGTCTGTGTGTTTGTGTGTGTGTGTGTGTATGTGTGTGTGTGTATGTGTTTTGGTTTATTTTGTTTCTTTGCTTTTGTTTATAGAAGATCATTAGCCTAGATGTTCTATAGTAGAAAGTGGATAGGATTTGGCCTTACAACTCACAGCACACCAGCCATATACTGAAGGTCCGAAAAACATGCCCTATTATGTATTGATACTGTAATAAAATTACAGGGTTTGCCCATTAAGGCACAGACTCATTTTACATGACTACCTCAAAATTATATTTGTTCTACCATAAGTAATGATATGTCTGTTAATATATTAGAATTTGTTCAACTAACATCAGCAGATGGTGGGAGTATGGAATTAACAAAATGAAGAGTGAGGTACCTTTATAGAAATCACTATCTTTTAAGATCACTGAGAAACTCTTTTTCACATAATCCAGTGGCTTTTTCCCCAAACCCTTTTCCTCCCTAGAGATACCATCTTAAATGCATGGTATTTTGCCAGTTCAAAGAATTTCCACAGATCATAAGATAATGTCTTTATTCTTATGTCATAATCTTCTTTGCTTTATAACGGTTGGTCATTTTAAACTACTAAACTGTGAGCTCCTTGAACTTGGCAGCAACTCTGTGTTTTTGTTTTTGTTTTTTCTGGTATAGTGTGTAAACCAAACTAGACACTCAATAAAAGTTGTCAAATGAGTGCAAGTGTTGAATAATCATGCCAAATAAAGTTTAGAACTATGCTTACTCTGTTAATGTCTATAATGAAACAATGAAAAACATTATTATTCACTGTTCCTTCCTTCCAATATTTACAGCCTAACTCAAGAAATTTAAATGTAAAAGCAGATGAAACAAATTGAAAACTTTTCTTACTCTGCTGTTAAATTTACAGAAAAGGTAATACCTCAGCCCTCTCCCTCGTGTTTCAAGAACTTATTGCGTCAAATTTGCATCCAGTTAACAAAGTATTATTCTCCACAGCTTTTGTTTTCATATTTAAGTTTTCCTTAGAAATGTTTTCACATTTAATTTTCCTTAGGACCACCCCTCCAAACATACCTACCCACATGCAACCAAACCCACACACTCCATCAATATATGAAAACAAAATAAATACAGCACTTCCCTCCACTCTACTTTCACCTCATAACACTCCCTCTGTCTTACTTTCCTTCATTACCAGAGTTCTTGATAGAGCAATCTAAAAGGGCTACCTCCCCCCCACCTCAACTCCAGCTAAACATAGGTTCCTTAACCATTTGCCATTTGAATTCTGGCCCTATCATTCTATAAAAACAATGTTCCCCAATGTCACGCATGACCACCAAAGTCACCAGCATTTCTCCATTGCCTTCTTGGAGAACTGACCATTCCTTTTCATCATATTTCAACCTTTGGATCTCCTTTCACTTCTGTGTTTTTTCTTACTTATCCTGATCCATCTTCTTCATTGTGATTTCTTCTATGTAGAAATTACCCAAGGTTTCTACCTTCAACACATTTTGCCATCCAATATTTCTCCCTTAGTCACTTCATTTGCACCCAAGACTTCACCTATGCCCTCTATGGATACCATCCAAATGTCCATCTCCAACAACAGGTCCCTCCAGACCTACAGATCAGTGTTTGTTATTGCTCATTGGGTATCTCCACCTTGCTACCTCACTACAAACTTAAATCAGCAAACATGTAAAAGACTGAACTCATCCTCCATCCCCCGAACAACTTTCTCTTATCCCATGTAGTTTGTGAATGCCAAAACAATTCTCCAATTTCATCTACTTTAGGTGCTAGACTCAAAATTTTTCTAAAGCTGCCTTAATGGATAAATATACTCTCATTTAAGAGGGGTGGGATGAAGTCATACGAGAGGATCTATATTTGGGAAAACGTATACACTGGAAATAATGATCCATTTACAATAACACAACAAACAATTTTACCACATTTGACTGGTATTTGACTTGGGATATATAGATGTGGAACAGATATAAAGATAGTTAATTTGGTAGAGTGTTTAAATTTTTCCAAAACCTTTAGATTTGCTTAGACGTTGAGAAAAAAAGTAGGAATAATTATTATAAAGCTAGTAGCTTCTATGCTCACAGTGCAAAATCATCTATGTGTTGTAATTCTTAGAGTGGGGTGACAGCTCTAATATTCACAGAGATGCTGGAAGAAATGAAGTTGTACAGGTAAGTTGAAGTCAGGTTGTGAGAGTATTAAAAATTGGGTAGGGAATATCAAAAACATAGTTTCACCTTTGACTCCTCCTTCCTGCATCCATTCACGAGGTGTCCTACAATGTCTCTCACAAACAACAACAACAACAAATCCTCTTTCTGTTCATGCTCACATTTATAGTGCAACCCTCCTTGCTGTGTAGGTATGTGATATCCTCTTTATAGTCTCCCACCATTATATACATACTTATTATCTCTATTATTTTCTTAATCACAGTCCAGGCATATCTTTTTACCTCAAAAACCATCACTAAATTTCCAATCTTAAGTTGTCTATCAAATTAAGTATAAAACATACCCTTACCCAGGTTTTCATTTGTAAAACAACACAGTAGTTAGGCTGGAATCTCTGCCTCAGGTTGTCTCTGGGTTCCAGTGTCCACAGAAACCACTTACTAGCAGTGTAAATATTTCAAGTTGTATTTTTCTGTGCCTCATTTGCTTTATCAGTTAAGAGGGAACAACAATAACAGGGCTATTAGGTACATCTGTAATAACACATTTCCTCTCTGACTGTCACAATTGTTTGGATGATTTAAGCATTATCCACATAACCTGTAACATTTGTTAAGAGGGTAGATCTCATGGTAAATCATCTTACCACAATAAAAAAAAGCACACATTAGTTTTTAGAGCCCCTCAGAGGGTCTTCAGGGTCTCATCATGCTGATGGCTTGACCTAGCTCAACACTGGGTAAAAACTCACTGTTTAAAAATACGACAATTTTATATAACAGGTAAACACTCTAAATTCAAGTTTCACTTGAAACTAAAAATAAATAACAAAATGACAGGGCAATAGCTATTGTGTTACATGATTTAAGTTCAGTGATTTAAGAAAAGGTTGGTGGATTTTTTTCTTTTACTCACATTAACCAAAGGTGAAATAAATTACTGGCTTGGGGCTTCCCTGGTGGCTCAGTGGTTGAGAGTCCGCCTGCCGATGCAGGGGACACGGGTTCGTGCCCTGGTCCAGGAAGATCCCACATGCCGCGGAGCGGCTGGGCCCGTGAGCCATGGCCGCTGAGCCTGCGCATCCGGAGCCTGTGCTCCGCACCTGGAGATGCCACAACAGTGAGAAGCCCGCATACCGCGAAAAAAAAAAAAAATACTGGCTTGTATCCTAATCTCTAAAGAAAAAGTAGTTATCTAATTCAAGGAGTTAAAGAAACAGTAGTGTGAGGGTCTAATTTTCTCTTCAAACTTTCATTGTTGATATTATAAAATTAAAACAAGAAAACCTATTTCCTGAATAAAAGTAATTCATACACTCTAACATCTTGAACTGGATGAATATATGCAGAAGAAAACTATAGCTTCATGTCAGTAAGACTTTTCATGTGAAGCATCAGTCAACCACGACTGCTTGCACATCATATTTTTATTCGCACTCTCAGGATTCCAAACATAGAGACAATTTCACTCTATGAGTATAGAATCCATTGCCTCAGCAATCGTAAGTCCCAATTTTTTATTCTCTCTCTAAGCAATTCAGAAGTTCTTGGAAATATTCTGAAACTCTACCAACATCATTATCTACTTTTTTTTTTTTTAAACAAGTTCCATAGAAAAGCAGCAATGAATCATTCATTGATTCAACAAATATTTCTTGAAAGGCTCTTTGTGACAGGCAGGGATTTAGGGCTGGGAATCCAGCATTGAACCAAGCAGACAAATCCCCAGTTCATATTAAACATACATGCTAGTGGGATAACTTTAAGACTAGGGTTGGCAAAAGTTATTTATCGTACTAAAGAAGAACTTAACTTCTCAAGGTATACAAAATTACTTAGAAAAATTTCACTTGATAAGTGTGATAACCTTAATCAGTAATTGAACAAACCATAATGTAAAGGCTAAAAGTTAACTTTCAAAATAAAATATGTCATAAATGTGCAGTTGGCTGAACAAAATCTGATACACTTAAAGTATCCAAAATATGATAAATGTAAATTAGCCAAAATTAGGGGGTCATACTTATTTTACAAGGCTATAAATTTGGCAAAATCTGATGTTAAAACAGATACAAATAAAATGTTCTTATATAGACGCTTATCAATTTTTCCTTGTCAAAATAGCAAGTTGACCAGGTGGTACACAATTTCAAACGTTCACACTAAACAAAATTCTCAGGTTAACCAGGCACAATGTAAAAGAACAAGCCTTGACTTGGGGATCAAAAAATCTGGTTCTAGACTCAGTTCTTCCATTACTTCCTGTCACCTACCTGCACAGCACTATTTCCTATTCTGTCCAATCAAAATAAGACTAGTTATTTTTTTTCAACTGTAAGTGTGTCATTTGTAAAATTTCAAAAACACAAGTTTTCAGTGAAGCACTATTCACAACAGCCAAGTTATGGAAGCCACCTAAATGTTCATCAACAGGTAAATGGATAAAGAAAATGTGGTATATACATTTAATGGAATATTATTCAGCCTTAAAAAATAAAATAAATCCTATCATTTATGACAATACAGATGAACCTGGAGGGCATTATGTCAAGTGAAATAAATCAATCACAGAAGAACAACTACTATATGATTCCACTTATATGAAATACCTAAAAGAGACAAACTCAGAAACAGAGAACAGAATGGTATCACCAGGGACTGGTGGAAGAGGAGGATGGGGAGTTGTTTCAATTGGTATAAAGTTTCACTTATGCAAGATGAATTAGTTTTAGATATCTGTGGTACAGTGTAGTGTCTATAGTCAACAATAGTATATTATGCAATTAAATTTTTTTAAGAGGATAGTCTTATATTAAGAGTTCTTACCACAAACAACAACAATAAAGAGAGACAAGGAAGTTTTGGAGGTGATGGCTTGATACCTTGGCTGATACCTTGGTTGTGGTGATGGTTTTGTGGGTATATGCATATGTCCAAACTCAATGAATTATCTACATTAAATATGCCCAGTTTTTAGTATATCGAATACACTTCAATAAACCTCCTTCAACAATACAAGTTGATTATTTAATGACTTGAAATTATATAAAAATTTCAGGATTATCCATTGTCTAGAGTGGCATAGTCTCCACCCCTTCCCACCGACCTCCTCTGCACAGAACCTAATAGCCACACACATACATTTTGGCTAGCTATTGTTTTGTTCATTTACTTATTTTTGATTTACCACAGTTAAAAAGAAAAATAACTTAAATGTATACTACTAAATATGCTAAATACTCTGCAAAAGAAAGAGTTAATTAGCACTTTAATATACGGATACAAATGAGAACATACAGTGCATTTGAATTTGAATGTTCAGTGTGTCACTGAGTTTGCACTTCCATGCTAAGACTCAGATACCCAGCGTCTACCTCAGGTGACAGCTATTCCTTTTGCTCAACATATTGTACATTAATGAATATCATTATGGAACAAAAGGCTTTTCAGTCTTCAGATACGTTTACAACAGACATTCTTTTAAAATTCAGGTTGTCTCATAAAGAAGGGAGACTTGTCTATTTTTACTGTCCTAAAGCAGATTTTCCTTTATTCTATAGTTTCTATGACAAATACATTTAAATATAGATAAACACATTTAAATGTTAATAGAAATGTTACCCTAAAGTATATGTATGGTTTTATTTAATTTTATATGCATTAAGAACTTAAAAAAAAAACCCTCATTTTTGTCTGGAAGGCAAGGAGGGGAATTCAGAATGAAAATGGAGTACACTTAATTTCCTATTTCTTATCATTTTCATGCATAGTTTGGGGAAAAAGAACAAAACTGTTTCCTCAACATACAATTTTAAAATTATTTAGTCCATTGTGTTAACATGTAAAAGGGATGCAAAAGTTCCAAAGGAGATATTAACATCTATTATGTAAGTATATTTTAGATGATTTTCGTAACACATATTACAGCGATTTTCAAAAATGACTACCATGTTACCTAGTAGATAAATACAGGGGCCTTGAGATCAATTTAGCAAGTAATTATATATTCAAGATCCCCTTCCCCATGTGAGCATTATCATTTTGTTGACAGCCTTAGAAAAAAATCCCAACCAGAAATGCTCATTTTAACTTGAAGTTATAGAAAATGCTATATTGTTCTAACTTTTGATGCCACTAATGGATTGTACCACACTGTCTGAATAGAAAAATTATGATACAGGCATAGTAATAGGGGTCTGAAAACTTTTCTTTTTCAGTAAGAGTCTCAAAAGTCTAGAAAGTTCTTTCATGAATCATAATACCACATTAAAATATGAAATTAACAAAGTCAGTTAAATTTAAATTGCCTGGAAGAAGTTGCTAAAGATAATTCCATGAAACCACAATTATTTTCCCAAGTTTATATTGTTCCATTGGTGAGAATATGTTGTCAGGACTTAACACTTTTTTCTTTTAAAAATAAATATATAAAATCCTCCAACTTGTATATACAGTAAGGTCTATAAATGAATAAACTATCATTAATATTGTTTTTACTGGTATTATGATTATTACTATCATAGTATTAGTTGTATTAATAATAGAAACAGCAGTTGTAGTAATGTGGTGGTAACCTCGAAGAATAGTTAACTTCATAGTATGAATAACACTTCAAAATTCCAATATATGTCTTACTTACAATAACATTATAGGACTCTTAAGTCATTATAGAATTGTCATAATGGTTGAGACGATATATTAGGCATTATAAAGTTAGGACTGTACTTCAAAACATTCTAGCATCTTTAATATCCCCCATAGTCATGATGGTGTAGATTTATATTACAGATTTATCTTAACCATTTTGAATTTACGTTTTATCCTGAGTGAGGATACCTGGTTGCAAGTTCCAGCTCTGGCATGCAAACCTATCAGTAGTGCCATCCTTACACACATCACTGAGCCTCACACATCCCACATACAAATTGGAATTATTAATACATGCCTTGCCAACTTTACAGAGATCTTATGAGGATCAAATGAGAAAAAAGCTGTGAAAACAAGTCATAAATGTCAAAGTGATATGTAAATCTATTATTTTTCTAACTTCCTTTAGTCTATGGAGCTATATTCATTCTCCAATTCTAAGTTTCTCATTTTCAAGGTGAGAAAGACAGATGACCACTTCTTTTTTTCTTCCCGGAAGGAAACATCTAGTATTCTTGGATTGTGACTCATGACTGTAATTCAATATTAAAATTTTTTTATGTATCTGTGGTAGCCAAATGCTGTTTTAAATCATCTTGGAAATAGAGAAGACATAGATAAAAGAATGTGTGTGTACGTACATGCAATATTGACTATATTATCTATATTAATTGCATATAATAATAACATGTACATTGTTCAATATATACTACATCTTATTAAAATGAATAACCCACTGACTTAGATTATTGACAATTAATTATGTTTCCAATGAAAACATTTGGGCCCAAGTTTTACTGTTGCAAATTTAAATGATCACTCCAGAAAGAAAATTTTATTGACTATCAGTTGCAAACTAAACAGATCTTTTATTGAGAAACCTCTCCCCTTTTTGTAAACAATACGTGCCTAACACTAGCACAGCCTGCTTTGCGTTCTAGAAAATTATATTTTATTTTTTCCTAAATTTTAAAAAAGCTAAATATCACAACACATTTTTAAAAATAGTTGGGTTCCATTTGTTACATGATTGAATTTCTTCGATATTTCCTAGCTGTATGGTGTCATCATATTTTAAAAAAAATAATAAAGCAACCATGTGTTCTAAATAGATGGATAATGCCACACTATTTTGTTGGAAGGAACATAGAAATGAGATTCATATTATAAGAGCTATATATTTTCAAGAGGCTCATTTCATAAATAACTTGCCTGTTGTGCATTACAGTTGATGCTGTAGGCATATCAAGCACTAACTTATTGTTTATTATAGATAGACCCATTTTGTCATTTTGATGGTACAGATTCAAGTATGGCAATCTTCTTTCCTCTCTCTGCTTCACTGGCTACATGACTTCCCTTGGCTAAAACCATACCAAAACACACACTTGAATGTTATAAGTTATGACAGCCTGGGAGCTGAATGGAAATCCTATTAACTGACCTGTGAAATTAGAGAATTATAAATCTTGATGGGACAGGTTGGGCTGTATGCATAGCTTACTATATTAAATAGGTATCTCTTTAACATGCTCAGATAAGTCCAAGTAAAAATAAAAACATAGCCTAAACACATGGAAACATATTGATAAACTGATTGAATATATATATTCATATACATACATACATACATATTATATATATATATACACATTCACATATATAATAACTATATGTACATACCCCAACTCCAGTTATTCTATAACCTGCTAAAACTCATCTTGAAAATAATATTATGGCCAATCAGCAGGGCACCTTGGGATCAATTACCTATTTGCTGTAGATAAGAAGAAAACATCACAGATGATTTTTAAAACCGTTAGATATACGACTATGCTCAAGGCCAAGTATTAAATAAGATGGGCTGCATGTTAACTGTTAGAATACAAGAGGGCAGAAGAAAAACATAACAATCTGAATGAAACAGATTTGAGAAAACAAATCAGGTAAACCCTACAAAAGAATCCAAACCCTGAAAGTCATGACTATTTGGATTATGAAAAAACACTAATTTTCCCAGTTTTTCTTTCTTGCTGGACCTCTCCCCTAAACTCCAGACTTGCATATCCAATTACCAAGTAGAAACCTCCACTTTAATACCTAATGGGGGGGCTTTCCTGGTGGCGCAGTGGTTGAGAGTCCGCCTGCCGATGCAGGGGACACAGGTTTGTGCCCCAGTCCGGGAAGATCCCACATGCCGCGGAGTGGCTGGGCCCATGAGCCATGGCCGCTGAGCCTGTGCGTCCAGAGCCTGTGCTCCGCAACGGGAGAGGTCACAGCAGTGAGAGGCCCGCGTACCGCAAAAAAAACCCGAAAAACTAATAGGCATTTCCAATTCGATATCCAGACCTGAGCTCCTGCCGCACCACTGCAAAGTTTTTCCTCCCGCCATCTTCTCAGGATATGGAAGCTCCCTCTTGCAGTGCTTAAGGACAAAAACTTTAGAACCATTCTTGACTTTGTAAGTCCATCCTTCAAATCCTATCAGCTCTATCTTCAAAACACTCAGAATCCAGCCACTTCTAACCACCTCTACACTTAGCACTTTGGTCTGAGCTACCATCATATTTTGCCTAGATAATCATGGTAGTCTCCCACCTAATCGCCCTTCATACACTCTTGCTCACCTCCAACCTACTCTCGACACAGAAGCCAAAAGATCACAGTTAAAGAGTAACTCAGGTCATGGTATTACTGCTCAAAACCATTCAAAGCCTTTCCATATTACTCAGGGAAAGAAAAAGAAAGAAGCCACATTCCCTCCAAAGGCAACTCTACATCATCTGCAGAGTCCCCAGGGCTTATCTGACTTATCTGTAGGCTGAGTTGCTGTTCCTTGAATACACATAGCCCCTCTCTCAGCTCAGTTCCTTTGCTTTTTGCTTTTCCCTCTACTTAAAACCCTTTTCTCCAGATATCTATTGGTATAGACTCTCAGTCAGGTCTTTATTCAAAGCCTTCTCTGGCCACCCTATTAAAATTAACTACTCCTTTTGCAAATTTCCCATCTACCTTCTATGATGTGTTTTTCTCCTCAACATCTATCACTATCATAACATACTCTGTATTTTACTTATTCATTTTGTTTATTGCCTTTCTCTTCTCATTTGAACATGAGACACAGGGAAGAGAATTTTTTCTCTTGTTTGCTGTGTCCCCAGTACCTAAAACAGCATCTAGCGTGGTAGAGCAGTATGTGAATATTAGTTGGATGAATGTTGAAGGACTCTCCTACCTGGAATCACCTGTCTTTATCACATAGAAAGGGATCCCTATTTCTGGCCATATACCCTCAGCCTAGGTTTTTAAATCGCCTAAGCTTTTGAAGGGCCTTTAAAATAGTTTAGGTCCTGAAAAACATGACAGAATTCACACTACAGAAAGAAATCTGCAATGTCAAAATTAATGTGTTTAAGTAAGTGTCTACATAACATGACAGCAACACAAATCATGCCATTATATATACATATAAGGAAGAAGATTCAATCATAGGAATGATTTTAGCAAACTCATGATTATGAAAACTCTAAAACGTCCTTTAATTTTGTTTTCTTTAGATAAGCAAAATGTTAATGTGAGAAATGGTACAATTTTGTCTGATATTTTTGTGGGGCCCACAAAAATAAGATGGCTTAAGGTGCTGTCGCTTTGCTGTCCATGCCTCCAAATTCTCGGCACAGTCAGCTATATATTTACAATTCCCTTCCTCTCTTTTTCAGCTCTAATAATAATGTACAGCTTAACATTCCCTGCATGGGCTGACCCGCAACTGTTCTGGGCCAGCTGATTCATATTCATTCTCTAAAATCCAGCTCAGGCACCCTTTCTCCCCAAGCAGTTTTTCTCATTGATCCCTGCCCTGCTGTAAGATAATAGGTCCAATTTGGTGCCCCTAAATAGCATAAGCTTATTTACATTGCTTCACTAGAATGCTCATCTCATTATACAGACCCTGTGTAATCTACATTTTGCTTCCCTCTCCAAATTCAATCCCTATCATACTACTCCTGATATGTTGTGCTCTAGCGCCACTGTTCTGTTTTCTCTAGTCTAACTAATCACAATTTAAGAAACTTGGTCCTTCCTGGTCTTTCCCCATAATGCTGTGTCCGTCCATCTTGGAATGGATGGCTCCTCAGGTCTCAGCAGGAAGGGCCCCAACCTTGGGCAGTCTTTTCTGATCACCTAATCTAAAGTAGATTTTTCAGCTTCATCTCTGAGCATCATAATGTTTTACTTTTCCTTGCAGTACTTACTACTCTCTGATATAAATTTTTTGGTTTTTTTAGATTTCCTATATACTCTCCTTACCCTCATGTAGAATATAATCACTATGAACCAGAAACTTTGTCCTGATCCCTATTATAGGACCTGGCACCTAACTGGTGATAAATAAATACTTGTTGAATAAGTGAGAGAATTCAAAATGTATAAGTTCAAGTACCTTTTTCACAAATCAGTAAGCTTCTTAAGAGCGGAAAGATTATGTTTCACTCCTCTTTGTATCCCCAATATCTAGCTTGGGATAAATTAACCATTTAATTATTGTTTTTCAAATGAATTAATCATTATCAATATCTTCACCTGAAGCCCTTATTTTCAAAACACTGCAAACTGGCTTTTTAAGGAAAAGTATTCAGACAGAACCTTAGAATGAATCTCTGAGAAATCAGATACACAATGTTTAAGTGTTGCCTTAAATGACTAAAGCATCATGGCTGAAATAGTAATAACACGTTCTATTGCTTCCCTATGTGTACAGGCCCTCTTGCAGTTAGTTGTAGGTATATCACTAGTTGTGGCCAACTCCATCAGTTACTTTGAACTGAGGCAATGAAAGGCTATGTGAAATTCTGTGATCTTCCTCTGCCTCAGGAAACAAGGAGGCCATGTATTGCGATGGCAGAGACGCAGATCAAGATCAAGACAATGTGAGTTATAGAAATGTCACACAGAGGACAGATGATCAAGAGAGTTTCCTGTATCTCCAAAAGAATTTGAGTGAGCAAGAAAAAAATAGTTTGTCATATTAAGCCACGGATATTTTTCTTTTTATTGCTGCAGCAAAACTTAGCCTATTCTGACTAATAGAGAAACATCCTCCTATTTAAACATACACACACACAGTGAATAGTCAATGCACTCTTTGTTATAAAAAACACTCTGGAATTAAATTGCATAAATTTGTCAGCTTCTTGAATAAGTATGTCTCATGGGTGCAACTACATAAGAAACGTAGGAGGTGAGTGTCCATTTTCAGTGAGGTGGCTTAACCTTGCCTATTTCCATCAGAGCCTTGACTCAAAATACACTGTAATTTACTCTACGACATGAACCAAAATCACAATTTAGGATTAGGCTCCTTCTTAGCTATCTGAGAGAAAATATCTTAGAGTAGAAGATGAGTAATATTTCACTTGGGAAACCTCAAGTATTTTAGAATCTGAAATAATAGGACCAATCAAATAATTTGATAATTTGAATAATCAAAAGGAAGCATATGGTGATTTCAATTTTATCATTCCTTTGATCTAATCCTCTTAGATCTACTTCTCATTAGTGGAAAAGAGCATATCAAGCACCATGGAGGCAAAGATCATGTTACATGGAGATGAGCATCCAACAAATTTGGCTGGAAAGTTCTTGAGTTTGAAGAGCAGAGTGTAAACACCAATTATTTTTTGACTAATAAAAGGCCTTATATTTGGGGGAAATAGGAAAGAAAGGAAAATATTAAATAATAGAATACATTTTACTGATATTAGCCACTACAAATATAGCAAGCCAAGCAAAGGATATACAAAACACAATCAAGTTGAAAGTTTTGAAAAATGACATATGCTTATGTTTTTTCCCACCATGAAATATGAAAAAGGATCTTTGTAAGTGCTCATTATCATAATGGCATTTGCAAATAAGTGAAAAATAAATGAAAATCATACTTCCAACATTTTAAAACATCCTTTGAAAAAGTTTTTTTTTTTTTTTGCTAAAAAGCTTTCTCAATCCCTTTTAGCAGAGTATCATAATCTGAAATGTAATAAAGCCTAATTTGAATTCTTATGAAGTGAATGAAATGAGGAATATTTTTAAGATAGAGATCTTAATTCCTCCACTCTTGATTTGTTCATTGGCTGGCAGTTTTCTGTGCTCTTCTCCTGGGAACAGTTTGGGGAGGATTAAGTGGATTTTTGGGCCCACTTTAGACTGTGAGATTGTTGGATGGAGTTTTTATATACTCACAAAGCTGAAAGAGCCCATATAAAATTTCTAGTCTGCTTTAAGAAGATCAAGACAAGACAATCTGAGATCATGGTGTTCAATGTTAGACAATGAAAGATATTTCTAGTTACTTATATTAGATATATTGAAACTACTACCAATGATCAATAAGAGAAAAATCCTCAAACCATAATATCTGTACACAATGTCACTGAATCATACTCCTTATGATAAGGAACATTTAAACTTAGATCAGTAGTCTTCATAATGGTAAGTTCTTGCCCAAGGGAGTCACGATGTGATTCAAAAGAGTGGAAGAAGAAAATAGCAAAACATATATTTATATGTATCTACCATAAAGAAAAAAAGAAATCTAACTTTTCTAATATACAAAATGACACTGAAGCCTTCCTTGGGTATGTAAATCAAACACATCATTTATGTGCACATGTCACATACACATGTCATATACAGTGTATGACGACTCCTGAGGGCAGTGAGGACATTGCCTAGCAGCCTTTTATGTCCTTGTTAATTTCATTGTTCTAAGGCATACTGCACATTACATGAGCCCAGTTAGGTAGATTTATTGTTTATGTTATCTAATTTTAACAAAACTAGCACTCACGGGGGGCAAGTGGCTTCAAAGGATTCCTGCAATAAACCCACAGACTGAAGGTGCTACAAGTACCAATAAGACACAAAATGGCACTTTTATTTTTCTGTTAAGAGTGAGCTTGTAGCCAACTACATTCCAAGGCAGAAACCATGACAGTCTAATCCTATCTAACAAGAATTCAGCCTTCAGAATTATCAAGACATTATATGGATTTAAATATACTATGACTAGTAATGAACTGCTCCTTAAATGTACGTTGGTATCTTTGTGAATCATCTGTTTCAACCCTAACTTCCATTAAAACTAAACATTAGATTGATCTTAGAAACAGTCTTCTGAATATCTGGGTGACAAAACATGAAACTAATATCTTAAACATAGCAATGCTTTTTAAGCACATGGGTTTAAATGTGCTTAAAAATGAGTAAGATAGTTCTATTTTTAGTTTTTTAAGGAAGCTCCATACTGTTCTCCATAGTGGCTGTATAATTTACATTCCCACCAACAGTGCAAGAGGGTTCCCTTCTCTCCACACCCTCTCCAGCATTTATTTTTTGTAGATTTTTTGATGGCCAGTCTGACTGGTGTGAGGTGAGGGTAAGCTGGGATGAAGTGAGAGAGTGGCATGGACATATATACACTACCAAATGTAAAATAGATAGCTAGTGGGAAGCAGCCACATTGCACAGGGAGATCAGCTCAGTGCTTTGTGACCACCTAGAGGGGTGGAATAGGGAGGGAGATGCAAGAGGGAGGAGATATAGGGATATATGTATATGTATATGTATAGCTGATTCACTTTGTTATAAAGCAGAAACTAATGTACCATTGTAAAGCAATTATACTCCAATAAGGATGTTAAAAAAAATGAGTAAGATAAAATAACCATTGTTTTAAAATGATATTTCATCTTTAAAACTTCTGTCTTCTATATATTTTTATAATATAGATAATATATTAGTACCATAATATATGTATATAATTTACAAATATATCCATGAACTGAGGGTTCTTACTTCAAAAATGTATCCTAACAGGTGAGTATAATAAAAAAAAGTTAAGAAACAACAGTCTAGAGCAGCGGCCCCCAACATTTTTGGCACCAGGGACTGGTTTTGTGGGGAGGCGGGATGGTTCAGGCAGTAATGCCAGCGATGGGGAGCGATGGGGAGTGGCAGATGAAGCTTCCCTCACTCGCCCGCTGCTCACCTCCTGCTCTGCTGCCTGGTTCCTAACAGGCTGAGGACCACTACTGGTCTGCGACCCAGGGTTGGGGAACCCTGGTCTAGAATAAATGGTGCCCAGTATGGTAGCCACTATCCACATGCAACTATTTAGCACTTAAAATGTGCTTTGTGTTACAGAACTACATTTAAAATTTTTGTTTAATTTTAAAACAAAGCAGTGTCAAATACTGTTTTCTGTTAAACTAAACTGTATTATTTTGGTAGGACTACATTTTACTTTATCTGTTGGAAATAAGCGTATGAATTGAGACATTCTGTAAGTTTAAAATATACACCTCATTGCAAAACAGAAAAAATACATAATGTCCATTAAGAATTTCGTGTTGATTCAATCTAGAAATGATTATATTTTGGTTGAATAAAATATTCAGTTGAATGAAATAAATTTTTTTAAATTAATTTTATTTGTTTCTTTGTACTTTAATGTGGCTACTCTAAAATTTAAAATTACATATATCAATTGCATTATAATTCTATTGGGCAGCTGGGCTAGAAGCAGTAAGTGCTAGATAGGGAGTTTTACAAAAGGAACATTTAGGAGAATAGCTCCATAACTTTTGCAAGATTCAAAACTAGACTAACAGATCATTTTTTTAACCTGAAAAAGTACATGTATATATACAACTTTAAAATAATGTGAAGATATTTTTAATTAGGGTTTACTCAGTTTAATACAACCAAGAATTTCCATTGACATCTACTGAGTCATATAGAAATCATGTACAGTTAACTGACATGACATTAAATTGTAGTTACCCAGTTTTAATTCTACTTCAGAAAAAGAGCAAATTTTTTACTTCTATGTAAAGAATAGAGCAACGAGGACTGAAAAAAGAAAAAAAAGATAATATAGCAAGTTGATCTGTTTAAGAGAATAATAGACAGAAACAAATTTGGGTTCTTGATCATATGATACCATTAAAAAAAAAAACTAAGTGTATTATCCTTTCCTCTTAAAAATAGCAGATGAACTGGGCCAGCCACAGCGAGGCTTTTGTTTTTTTTTTAATCCAAACCCTCTGATTCAGTTTGCCTATAATAATAATGGGTCAGCAAAATAAGATAATTAGTAGTTTTCTCATACAAAACAAATATCCAATTAGAAAATTTACTTACAGAATGTGTACATAGCTTAAAAATCTATCCCTCTACATGCTTTATTTTCCACATCTCCTGCCCCCACCTGCTCTTTATCGGAAAGATTCCTTTTGCTGGACTCTAGCAACAGGTAGAGAATAGGTACCCTATGGGGTAGATGATGGTAGGTAAATAGAGCACATCAAAATATGGTGTATAGGGGCTTCCCTGGTGGCGCAGTGGTTGAGAGTCCACCCGCCGATGTAGGAGACACGGGTTCGTGCCCCGGTCCGGGAAGATCCCACATGCCGCAGAGCGGCTGGGCCCATGAGCCATGGCCGCTGAGCCTGTGCGTCCGGAACCTGTGCTCCGCAGCGGGAGAGGCCACAACAGTGAGAGGCCCGCATACCGCAAAAAAAAAAAAAAAAAAAAAAAGAAAGAAAGAAAGAAAAATGGTGCAAAATTAAGCTTAAATTACAGGGTTTTGGCTGTTTATTTTTAAGCATTTTCATCATAGAATTCTATTTGTATAATTGTCCTTTGAACATGAAATAACACATGAGGAGCTTTTTTTGAAAAACTCAATGTCTGGAATATCTTTGATTTCTCTGAAGAATTGTCATGTTTCACAGTTAAACATAAATGAAACTTGGTAGAGTCCCAGCTCAGAGCCCAAATCATCAACTCTGAAAATGTTTTGAGACTATGTTTTTTCCCCTTTTCCATTTCTTCTATTTTCTATAAACCCGATTCATTATTTATATATAACCATAATTTTATTATATATACTCTGATAAGCTGCCACAAATACTTTCTAGAAAATGGAAGGGTAAAAATAGGTGTTTAGGGGCTTCCCTGGTGGCGCAGTGGTTGAGAATCTGCCTGCCAATGCAGGGGACACGGGTTCGAGCCCTGGTCTGGGAGGATCCCACGTGCCGCGGAGCAACTGGGCCCGTGAGCCACAGCTACTGAGCCTGCGTGTCTGGAGCCCGTGCTCCACAACAGGATAGGCCACGATAGTGAGAGGCCTGCGCACCGCGATGAAGAGTAGCCCCCGCTTGCCACAACTAGAGAGAGCCCTCGCACAGAAACGAAGACCCAACAGAGCCAAAAATAAATAAATAAATAAATTAATTAAAAAAATAGGTGTTTATTTAATATGTAGTTAATAACCTTTCTAAATATCAAGATTATATAACTTATGGTGAAGTATTCCTAAGGAAGTATGTGGATACTACTCATTTTAATGCAGAGTTGCTTGTAATTAGGGAACAGTTATATAGGCTTGTTGTGGTCCCTCTAAACATGTTCTTCTAGAAAATTAACCCAAATATAAACTGTAGACTAAAAACAATCTGCTTGGGTAAATATTACATATTGGCTCTAAAACAGAAGGGTCAAACATACACTCTGAAAAACAAATTTCTTATGAGTTTAAACAGATAACGTTATGATATGTTTCAAGGGAAAACACTATGTATTGGAGCAATGTTTTCACTTACGTTAAAAGGAATAATGAATATTTGTTAAAGCTTATTTTCATACAAAATGAAAAAAAAACAACTCTAGCACAATTAAATAACATTAAGAATAGTTACATATTTTCTGTCAGAAAAACTGTTCCTAATTATGATGATACTAACACAAAAATCCTTTTTAAAACTTATTTCTATTTGAGTATGTTATATATTCTCTATGAGAACTGACTTTTCTAGAAAAGGTGCTGTTTTTCAAAGCTCAAATACGGGAAGCTAGCACATACCAGAACAGAAATTAATATTTCTCTTGGATCTGTCTCATCTCAGGGATATGTCTCAGCTCTTTAGAAAGGTTTCTAAATGGTGGCTTTATTGATATATAAATCAGTTATGAAATATAACTTGTCTCACATATGGAAAATTTTTCGAAGAATAATATTTAAACCTATGGTCCTAACTGCACTATCAGAAAAAAATGGGTTGGGATGTGGGTAATCAACAGTCAGTTTAAGATCTCTCACCTCAACCGCTGTCTGTTCATGGCAATAGTTGAGCACCTGTAATGTTATTCAAGATAGGTAAAGTATCAAAAGGCAAAGTTAAAGAAATTACAAAATATTTTTCCTTTTGTTTCCCTTTGTCTTTACAAAAGAGAAACCCTAAGCTGAGTTCAAAACATTTATAGATTTCATAGCCCATTACACGTATAAAGTCAATAGTTATCCTTTCTGCCACATTGTATATATTTTAACTCAAAAAGTGGTGTTTTAACACTGTTTCTTTGTTTGTTTGTTTGTTTTGTGGTACGCGGGCCTCTCACTGTTGTGGCTTCTCCCATTGCGGAGCACAGGCTCCGGACGCGCAGGTTCAGCAGCCATGGCTCATGGGCCCAGCCGCTCCATGGCATGTGAGATCTTCCTGGACCGGGGCACGAACCCGTGTCCCCTGCATCGGCAGGCAGACTCTCAACCATTGCGCACCAGGGAAGCCCTTAACACTGTTTTTAAGTTTATCTATTTCTCTTACCCCGTGCTAAGCAGGAAACAGAATACTGTAAATATTAAATGCATGGTAAATGCAGAAATCACTAATCAGTTTAAAATAAATTACAGCTTTCTTGCGTTACCGTTCCAGTACACAGGGTGTTTCTCCAGAGGATCCAGGGGCTTTTCTTGCCACTGCTACTGGGGGCAAAGTATTACTACCATTAACAAGATCTAACCTCATTTACGTGGGACTAGGCATGAGGCCTGTGTATGGACATGGTTAGTACTCTTTACTATCCACATCCTCCACCAGCAACCACTATTTCCACCTGCTCTGTGTCCTAAGACATGTATATCCTGAGAAGAGGACACAGTGAATTAATTTGCATGCTTATTAATGGCTTTTGAATTATATATGCAGAGTACTCTACTCATCTTAAGGAAACTGGAAAACCAGATGACATACAGTGTTTATTTCTAGTTTGGGTTGCAAGGCAGCTACTGTATTAAGCAGTTAATAGATGCATTCTGCATGCTAAAGTGAAGGTTATAGAAGCAGAAAGAAGAGATAGGTCAATCTGGCCTGGGTTAGTTTTGCAGAAGGTAGGGTGATAGCTGAGTCTTGGAGACGGGGCAAAAAGTGGCAAGTAAGTGGTTGGAAATGATCCAGGTACGCTGTGAAGAAGTCATTCTGGATTGTGTGGAAGGAACTTTCCAGAAATGAATAGAAGATACAGTTTGCTAAGATGAAGAGCAACATACTTTAGCAGATCTGGAATGGCAGGAAAAATCTGGAATGGATCCCAGGATTGATGAAAACCATTTAGAGACGTAGACCAGAGGAATATAAAGCAAAACAAAACAGAACAAACAACAACAACGAAAACAACCAAACTGATACTCTCCTGTATTTTTAAGGTATTTTGCCTCCTTGTGGTGTGGAATGAAATGACACACACATTTGAGTCTAGAGGCTGGAAGGTCAGCTAGAAGGCCTGTTAACCCAAGGTGAACAGTTAGTAGCAATAGAAATAGAAGGGAGGAAGCAAATATAAGTAATTAAAAAAAATTTAAACTCTGCCAATTAAAAATAGGAAGACAAAGGAAAAGGAGCAAAATTTGAATGTTTATGAAGTAGTTCAAGGAAAGACTTTAGAAAGAAAAAGAGAAAGACCTCATGAGATGTCCTGGCAGATGAAATTGCAGTACGTGTTTAAGACAAAGTAGTGAAAGTGAGTGTGGGATATCAAGGACTATGGCACTAGATCATGGGAAGCTGGGGGAATCCTGCCTTGGTCTGATATTAAGGACTCATCAGAGGGAGGAAAGGATCATTTGAAAGCAAACCAAATTTAAAAGCAAATTCCAAGCCCTCATTGTTTGTTTGGAACAAAGAGGAAAAACTAATGCTGGATGAAGAAGAGACCCATATCTCTGTTTAATAATAATAATTAAAAAATCAGTAATGGGACTAACTTACTAGTTTGCATAGATCATCTCAGGGATATAAGGCAGGTGAGAGAGGACATCTTCAATTGTCTCTGAAAAGTATTACTGTTGTGCTCTCAAATTATAGATCCAATAGCTAAGAGCTAGTCCTCCCCTGGGATTCTTTCTCTGTGTATTTGTATTTCACAAACCAATTTTGCTCACTTAATTCTGATAGAGAACTTTGCCTGGTTGATTGTGGGTGGTCTGCTTGTCTGTTTGGATTTTTGCATTTTTACCCCAGCTGCTTGTTTAAATGACTTTCTTGCTTCTAATTATCTTACATCTTTTAAAATTATTTCAAAATATTTATCTATTTTTTAATATTTAACTGCGTAAATGCATGGAGAAAAACAAAAACTAAAAACTACAACTGTGCTGGCATGAAAGGTACATAGAGACCTTTCCTAAAGTTCTCAGTCTACATTTCGCCACAAATATTCTTTTTCTTAACAGTCTATTCTTTTTGGAACTACAACTTATCAAAATTTGTGCTAATAGTTTTGTTTATTTGTTTAATGGAAATCTTTTTACTCACTGTGAGGTTCAGAAAGGAAGGACTGGGTCTAATCTTTTTTCAACATTGTGAGCACAGACCCCCAGCTACCAGGAACCAATCGTGGGCATATATTAAATGTTTGTGGAATTAATGAGTGAATAAGTGAATTAAGATGATGGCCTCTACTCTGAAAAGGAAACAAAATATATTTTTGTTCATGTATTGGTGAGTTGCAGTCCTTTTGAGTGCCTGAAAGTTGTTGTTCAATTCTGGCCCCAGAAGAACACCTTGACTAGAAATGAGGGAAATGTTTCTTCTATGTTCTAGGCCTTATTCAAAATCACTGATCTTAATGAAATCTTAAACCACAGACGTCCAACTTTGTCTTAGAATTGAAAAAAAAAAGTCTCTTTTTTAGGACAACCCAGAGCTTAAATGAGGTCATATTAATAACACAGAAACTCAAATAAGAAGACATCATAATACAGTAATTTATTACAGTTTTTTATATTGGCCAGTCTCTGGAATAATACTGATCATATTGATTCATACTCCTCAAAGCAGGAATTCAGTAGAGCTCTCCACAATGATGGTTTGATTCTTTCCATTATCAAAAAAAGGAGGGAAAAGCAGCAAAACCCCTGTGTTGCTCTTTGTATAAAAGACAGATTCCCATACTCACCTGAGTCAGGCAGTGCCCAGCTTATCCCTCGATCCTCTATGAGAGAAATATCTGTCTCATTCACTGACTTTACCAAGCATCTCACCCTAATGAGGCACAAGCCACGATTTTTTTGTATCCATAGCAGAATGTCAACTTTGATCAAGGTCTAGGCCTACTCAACACACTTTTTAAAATGCAAATCTAATCATTTCACTTATCTGCTCAATGCCCTATCATTGTTTCTCATTGTTCTTAGAATTCCTAAATCTTTAATGAGATGTTGTGTGGCCTGCTGCCTGTTTTCAACCTTACTTGACACTACTCACCCCTTACTCAAAGCATTCCAGCTGGCTTTGCTCATCTCTTTCAACATGCCAAGCCGCTCTCTTCCCCTGGCTTTCACCCACACTTTTTCTCTGCCTCAAACCTGGCCCCCTTCACTCCATGACCACATCAAATCAACACCTAGTGACTCTTCAGATCCACTTTAAATTTATTTAACAAATACTTTCTGAGCGAATACCATGTGCCAGGGACTACTTCAGGCTTTAGAGAGCTAGACAATAATAAAACAAAAAAAGCATCCAAATATAAATAGGAAGTAATTGGGTATGATCAATGTAATAGAGAGGATTTTAAAAGGTAGATGACTTGTAACATGATGGCTCTTTTTAGATTGGATGAACATGGACAGTCTCTCTGAGAAGAAGACATTTAAACCAAATCAGAAGAATAAGGAACTGGCCCCACAAAGATCTGGGGCAGAGGGAAGAGCAAGTATGAAATCCCTAAAATGGGAATGAGTTTGGTGTGTATGAAGAATAAAAAATGGCTTGCATAGAGAGGAAGAGCATTTTCAGACAAACTAAGAGATACAGGTACAAGAGGTACAGGTACTGAGAGATACAGATACCTATTCATGCAGGGTTTTGTGAGACAGGGCAGGGAAGGAGTTTGGATTTTATTCTCAGTGAACAGTCAGGAAGCCAGTGGAGGGTATAAGCAGAAAAGTGAGCTGGTATAATTTATGGTTTAAAAAGATAATTTGATTTTGCTGTGTGGAGAATGAATTACAGGTAGGGAGCAAAAGTGAAAGAGATAAATAATGTAAGAGGTTCAAGGAGAACTGGCTTCGTTTGGCAGAGGGGAAAATGGAAAGGAGACAGACCCAGGGTATACGCTGGAACAATTCAATAAGAGAAGCTGATGAATTGTATGTTCAGCCTAAAGGAAAGACAAATCGGAAAAAATGTTTAGAGGCGTTGCTTGATCGTCCAGATGGATGGCAGTGCCAATGCCATCAGTGCAGTGCTGTGCCCAAGAGAACACTGTCTGGGTTAGAATTCTGGCTCCACCACTTAACACTGACCATATGACTGTGAGTAAGTTACTTAACCTCTCTACTTATTTGTTTCTGTGTTTATAAAATCGGGAAAATAACAACCCTACCTCATAAGCTTACTGTGGGAATTTAATAATGTAATCCTTGGACTCCCCGATGGGGAGCCAAAAAAAATGTCACCTATACAAACTGCCCAAACAGCTTTTGGAATATGTTCTCAATGAATGTGCCTGTGACTGTTATTACTGTTGTTGCAAATATTATTATAACCTAGATGTGGAAGACAATGAAATATGCAGACCTGAGAAAATCAACATATTTTAGCCATTAAGCTTGAGATATTCATTAGTCATTAGAGATGTTTGTAGGCAGAAGTACATAAGTCTGATGCTCCAAGGAATAGTCAGTCCTGAAGATACAGTTTGGAAGTCACTTATTTACAGATGGCATTTAGAGCCATGCATAAATTCCCCTAGGGAGATGTGGTAGAGAGAGAAGAAAGGGAGCCAAAATTTCTGCTTAGTGGCACTTCGACATGTAGATATCAGGGTACGAGAGGAGGAGCTAGCAAAGGAGGCTGAGAAGGAGCAGACCGTGAGGCAGGAGGAAACCCTGGTGTGATGCCAAGAAACAAGCATGACCAAAAGGGACTGCTTAACTGTGTCCTGTGCTATGGAGAGATGAAATAAGATGAGAATGGAGAAGTGACCAATGGAACCGACAATCTCGAAGCCCCGGGGAGTCTCAACAAAGTCTTTACTTTTCAGTAAAGTATAAGAAAGGGAAACCTGAATGTCACCTCCCCTGGGAAACCTTTTCCGAGTGTGTAGAATAGATTAGCTGCCTTCTCACTACACTTACCGTTTCTCTAGGTAATTATAAAGTCAACTTTGCACTAAATCATTATCTATGTAAAGAACATCATTTTTGTAATGATTCATTTATTTTATATATTCCCCAATAGCTACTAATCTACTGGACAGCAGAGATCACATCCATCTTGTTTTTCACAATATGCTCAATTTGTATAGAATTAATGAATGGCTGAATTAATCAAGTAATGAATGATACTACATGACTGTACCTAAAACACATTTTTTTTGTTTTTTAAACTAACTTCTTTTAACTAACACTCACTCTAACCAACATGCTTACTTTCAGGTTTTCTCTGTTTTGGGCATAACTAAATAATTGCTTTTATTGCAACCTACCATTTTGGAGAGAAAAAGTAGAATAAAAATAATGGACACTCTGCTTTGCACTGTACCATTATCTATCTAAAGTTTCTATTTTTCCAAAGGACAAACAACATCTCTACTCCAGGAGATCATTTTAGCACTCAGTTTAAAATTGATTACCATCCAGCCCTTATTAAAACTCAGTTGACACAACTGGTATTTGAGAGAAGAAATCTATGGACTCAGTTAACTGTCATTGCTCTAAATTGTTTTTTAGCTCTATCCTATTATAAGTGAATTCTTACTTGAACTGTATTTGGTTACCTCTTTGCTGAAATGACACTATAGAAGTTGTGGTCATTTATTATTACGTCTTTGGCTTTTACAGAGGGTTACTACATAATCATATGCTTGAGAATATTTCTGCATCTTCTAATGACATAAAGACTATCACACGATTCCTATATTTTTCTTGGTGTTCCAACTAAAAACAACTCATGATAAATTTCTCTGTACTATAGTCTGAAAAAAAAACTTTGTGTATTTTTTATAAAATATAGATATATATGTTTCCTTTATCTGATAATAACCATTATGAAATTCAATCCATTATCCTTTTTACCTTGCTTCTAGGAAATTGGGATATACATTTATGTTCAATTCCAGTATATATTCGTAGTCTAAGTTTCTGCCTCTTTCTTTATACTATGGGTATTCATATTCAATATGATTTTAGCGACCTATTTATATGTGTGTGCTTGTCACAAATTACATCCACTTTTTTGAAGTAGAAAGAGTATGAATAAATAAAAATAAAAAAGAATTTCCTTCTCTCTCCTCTTTAGTTAATCCCAGAGATAGTCCATCCTTCATGGTTTTGCTCAAATACTACAAGTCCATGAGACATTTTTGACTCTTCAAATATAGACTGATTCCCTCTCCCACCTCCTAAGAACACATTTGGATGATAGTGGGTTATTATCATCTTATAAAATTTAATAATTGATTATATATTACTCTCAAATATAAGGTCACATTTAGAGTTGTTTTTTTGCTTTAGGATTTAGAGCCAAACAAATAAAAACAATGAAAGAAAAAGAAAAATAATCACAAAACATTGTGCCACTTGAGAAATGAATATGCTTTTCTTTTTAAATCTTAACTACCTAGATTTTACCAAATCTCCTTTCTGCTAGACTGCTCAGATTCAAATAAGAATTTTGATCACTGCATTCATATTGACCCATGTGATATTCTATGCTTCCTTTCTTTCTTTGTTGTTCTGATTTTTTTTATATATCAAGTGACCATGTACATACAAATCAATAATAAATATATATTATTATGAAGTACAATATCAATTATTATTCTCTATTGAGTGCTTGTTTTCCCCCTCAATTAGATTGAAAACTCTTTAAAGATAAGGACTGTACTGTTCTTACTTTTTATCCTGAATAGAAGATGTACAGTTCTGCAAACAAGTGTTATATATTTGATGACTGACCACATCAAAGTTATATTTATTTCTGTCATTTGTCTGATAATACTTGAAGCATTATTATTGCATAGACATTATAGTTTATAAGAATTAACAGGTCTCACAACCATTTCTAATAGAATAAATATAAATTTAGTTGTTCATTAAAATTGATACACACTAACGTTAATGAAAGCTTGTTTTAAATGGTTTAGCCTCACATGGCATTATGAAGTTAGCTAAATGTAATTCTTCAAATGTAACTAGTAAGTAAACTAGCACTCTATTATTTTTTCCATAGATGGGTAGTAGAGACATAAGATTACTAAGTAAAATATTTAATTAGACCCTTTACTAAAAATTTGCCAAATATCCAGAGATATCAGTAGTTCTGAAATCTTTGAGAATTTTTTCTAATATAAATCACATGTGCTTGAATTATGAATGCATATTTGTCTCTAAAATATCCATAGCAAAATCAAAGTATCTTATTAAATTTCCATCAGATAAAAATCTTATGTTTGCCTAAGGTAGATCTCCACAAAGATACTTTTTTAAAATTTTTCTCTAAAAAATAACATAAATTTATTCTAAATTTTGAGAGGGGGCTGAAACACATTTTTAACACTAAATTAGTTAATGTGTTTTTTCATTTTTAATATTTGAAAATATATGTGGATAGTTTCTATTTTCAAATACGTTTACTGTATAATACCTCATCTTAATAGTGAAGAATTTATTTCAGATTCTCTTTCAATGCTTGTCCATAAGTACATATGTTTACCCTATTTACAGTAAAAATATTTAATACTATTTTCCTCTCTTGAGACCACCTAATCAAAGCATTTCTCACTGTTTCCAACACAATAATTTTTATTTTAACTATATACCAGAACATTAAAAAATAACTCTATTAATAATTATTTTAAATACATTTTAAAGGACTTTTATATAACATGTATTAGATAACCAAGGACAAAGAGTTAAAACTGGCTGAGTACAAAGAATGTATATAACCAAAAGTGAAAGAAAGTCTAAATGTTTACTAAAAGAAGTGTGAGGCTGAATGAGATATGATTATGGAGAACTCTAAAATGAAACTGGGGAAGAGAGGTTAGCAGGCAGAATCCATTATCCCCTAGCCTTTTTTTTTTCAAACTTATTGCAGTTTTTCTTACCACCAATAGCATTTTCAATGCAATGATATTGATAGTCTGTGTTACCACTTCAAAGGAAACCACAAAAGTGTCTTGGTTGAGAAACTAACTCCAACCTGTTCCTAGCTTCTTCAAAACAATGCTATCATAGGAGGTATTTTTTTCTTCTGTGCTAATTCTTCTTTGTAATGAACAAAATATGTTTTTAACATTAAATACTTTAAACTGGAAATTTGGCTGCTAGATAGCTGTATGAAATTTTTTACTGAAACATTATCACCTTTTTAGTTGTTGCTAAAACAAAGAAACTTGTAATATTTTTCCTCTGGGATGGCAAATTCAAATCAAAATGAATTATATTATCTGTTTCAGACATCCTGATATTTCCTGGCAGTCAGCTGACAGTAAGTCTCTTGATTAGCCAATTTGTACATTGGACCCCGAAATTCATTTCCTTAACACCAAAACATCCAAATTAAAACACAGCTCAGGATTTCCTCTGACATGGGATCAAATCTTATTTTCTACTTAAAGTACAAAACTCTTCCAAGTGCCAACTAAACAGCAATACTTTTGGATCCCACACCCAAGAAACCTTGGCTTACCTTGTTACTGTTAGACAAAGTATTAACAACAACAACTAAAACCCTACAGTCTTTATTGTTGCAGTTCTCCTGGCAGATCAGCTGTTGAGCTGGTTGTGGTATACCACACAGGCAAAGTGTGCTGAAACAAATGTTATGATAACTTATTCTTCATGAATTAATTCATTTAAATACATTTTCACAAGGCCCAACACATATTTTAGGAAGTGACCAGAATACATATGTTCCCGAACTAATGTCCCAAAACTCACCTAAGAATGTTTCACTAACAAAGTGTTGTACTTTATTATGTTGAGAGGAGGTCTATAAAGGACAGCTGATTCTTAGTGGTGATTATTAGTTTACGACATCTTTAAGAGGAACAAAGGAGCCAACTAAAGGTTAAATCCTAAACTGCAGTAGAGCCAGAACAAATATTCACCATTGGAAAAATCTTCCATCATCAGCACCAACACTGACTGCCATTATACAAACCAAGTTCTTCATTTTTTAGCTGGTTAATCTTTTGTCCTGAAATCCAATTATTCAGAGTATGGCAATTAAAGTTAGGATATGAACATGAATATAGGATTCAAATTGGATCAAAGTCAGGTCCTCATCAGTTCTGAATACATTTTTTAAAATGGGCAAAGCTTATACCAACATAACACAGTTTATTTTATGGTATCTTACTGTATGTGAGTACAACCAGTAACAGAGTGAGGCAACATAAGGGGTGGCCAAAAGACTTTTTAAAAATAAAATCAGTGTATATGACTTTATGGATGTTCAAGTCCTTAAAAATACTGTTACCACAATTTGGCATCTAATTTGAAATTTTCAATTGGAAAACTAGTCACTGCATCAGGATTTTCAATTTAAGAAATTCACAAAAATATGAGAATAATAATTGCTAAAAACAACTAAGCTATAAACAATACCATGATTAAAGTTAAATGCATTAAAGATAGTGCAGATCCTCACATTCAAATCTTGCCTAAGAAACAGATGACAACACTATGATATTTAAGATTAATTTAAGAAGATTATTATTAACATCTCTTTATATATATTCTAATATAGAGAGTTTTCATTGGTGGGAAGTCATTCATCCCTGTGCAGTGAAATTATAAGAATAACTGAAGCAATGCATGATTAGACATGGTGGGGAAACTAATGCTTACTTGAACAATGGTACAGAAATACTTTATATCTACATTGACAGAGTGTATCTATTATATATTCCACCATACTCCAAATTCAAAATAGAAAACTAGAAAAAGATCAAGGACTCACTTTGCTTTGTTAACATATCTCCTTCCCCAAGACACACAAACTTGATTGATAAAAATCATTCCTTTTTATATTTTGAGATTGGTATAAACACAGATTATGATTACATAACAGGGATTAGAATAGTAAAAACTAACACTGAAGAGAAAAATAAACTGATTCTCAATGGCTAAAATAAATTATATTAACAATTATTATAAAGGAGAATATAATTCAAATATTTTTTTCAAAATATTTCAGAGTAAAGAATGAGTGAGGTATCTTTTTGTGCCCAAATAACACAAATGATAACTTTTAAGTGCATATTAAGGGACAAGACTTTGATCAATTAAGATTAAAAAAAAACTTTTATAATGAATTGTACTCTTAGCAAATACCTTTAACTAAAATACCACAGATAAAGGTGTCTTATTAAATGATATAGTTATATTTCTCACCAAATTGTGACAATACTATAAAAAATAAACTTATACAAGTAGAATAGCAAGTTTATGCCTATATCAGAGTACTTAAAATTTTATTTTAAATAATATTGTTCTATACTTTTCTTCAAAACGAAAGATCACTAGTTTGATTTTGTTTTACATGTATATACATTATTGAGTTGAACTCTTTGACACTTTATGAAATCAATGCATGTTTTGCAAATCAAATAATTCAATCAAAATACATTTAAACAAAATATTTCTAATTATATTTGATAAATTTAAGAAACAAACAAACAAACCTATACAGAAATGGCAATCATTCCCCAAAGCTAGTCCATACACATATTCTTGAAGAGAATAAAAACTTATTTCTACATTCATGTCAAACCTCAGGCAATTTTATAGCACTGTAAAAAAGAAAAGTAGAAGAGAGAAAAATCTGCCCAGGGACTAATCCTTCTTAAGAAAGGTCCTGCCATTGTTGCCTTTCACATTTCTATAAAGCCAAGCTAAGAAGAGCACTCCATAACAATGTGAATAATTTCATTACCTTTTATATTAAATATTAAAACCAACCCTAGCTGTCTTTTGTCAAGTAATTTATGAATATTTATAGAATTTATTGAAAATATCAAAAATGTTGCTTCAAAATCAACAAGCATAAAACAATGAGTGAAGCAAAGCAAAACAAAACTATCACATATTTCATGGATTGATGGGGGGAAAAAAAAGAAATTTCTTACCGAGTACCCCAAGTCGATAGTTGACTGTGATGACAATCACATTGCCATAACTTGCCAAGACACTCCCATCATATAAATTTCCAGTCCCTTCCATATATGAGCCACCATGGATATACACCATCACTGGTTTGGGACCCCCACTGTCCCGAATATCTGAAAAACAAATGGTTGGCAATTGTTTTTATCCTCAACACGCATAATGAAACAGAGAATATATTTACCATTTTAGGGACAAGAGGGAAAGATTTTAACATAGTTCTTTAAATTGCTGTCTTTGTTAAAGTGTTTCTTAAGCAACTTATATTAAGATCTATTGCAGAAAATAGCAATAGATATCCATTGTTTTCTACCTAAAATTTTGTTAAATATTATAAACTGAATTACAAAACTTGGACAAATTGGAAATAGGTGTGAATTTGAGTGTTTTTTTTATTGATTCCTGATGTGACAGTAGAATCAAAAAAATAATAGAATGATAATGATTCTTAAAACTTGATTTTACAAATGTTATAGCTTTCATATGGAATTTATGAACCATAAACTAAGTACAATGGTATCACTGCTACTATGAATAAAACACTGTTTTTCCATTTCTTAATTTCTGTAAAGATATGTATTGAATGCATCATAATTACAGGGAATAACTTATGCTCCAATTTGAGAACATAATTACAACACTGTGCTATAAAAGTTGCAAGAAGTTTCATTTAACTATTCAAGTACTCTCAGATGAATGTTTAGGCAATAGAGTCCAAACATCTATATTTCTGTCTTTGTTACATTTAGGGGACTTTCATTTAAGTGATATTTTTCAGTTCAGTCTAGGTCATCTGCTCATTCCAATTACCCTTACCCTTCAGAAGAAGAAAACAGACTAACATATTTTTTACCCTCTTTTTGTAACTATTCTACTCTTCTTAGCCCCACTTTGGCTCTAAGATTTTGTCATACAGACATGAGACAGAATACAGCTAAATCCAAGCGTAAAATGCCAAAGTTTAGGGTGATGTTAAAGTGATTTCTACAGCTCTAAATTTTAATCAAATGTATGTGCTTTTCTAAGATACTTTACCCCGATTATGCAGTTTCAACAAGGGTCTAGAAATAATATATAAGGGAAACACAGGATAATTATAATTGGTATTAAAAGATACTAAGTTCTATAGATAAAAATGCTAAGCAGTATATTGGTGAACATGATTTTAACTATTATGTAGATTGAAGTATTATATGTGTACATATATCTATATGATTATGAATATAAACATACCTAAAACATTACCATTAGATAATGGTCGATGATCTCTTCTGCCCACAATTGAAACAAAATTACATCGTGTATTATCTTTCTTTTATGACAATATTAAAAGTGTCATTTAAAAGTATGTCTTTGTTCCTTTGCTTTTGACATTTTTTATCAGACAAATCTCCTACATCATAACAATTGAGGTTTCAACTTTCAGAATGGACTAACATGATACAAACTCATTGAAAAAACTGGTGATAATTTAGAGGCTGATTTACATTTCTTGTAAAAAAGATGACTAGTGTAAATGCTTCAATTTTTCTACTATAATAATAAAGTGATTTCTTTCAATGAAAATCATTTTAAGATCAGGAATTGTAGCTCAACTTGTTTGTCCAGATTTTCAAGTTGGGGAAATAGCTAACTGCAGAATTTAGGACTTTTAAAAAAGGCTACTTTATGTTTGACTTAATATTTAATATCAGTGTATAAATTTATCAAAATCTCCCCCTCTCCCTGTGAGGGTGTACTTGAGAAGAATGTCTTATTTTTTAAATGGTGAGATGAGGATACTTTGACATTCACCAGACTCAGCTACATTTAGTGAAAAAAAAACCTAAATTTATTTTCTCCTTAAATCGTTGGGAGGGAAAATGATATTCACTCATTTGTAAGATCTGGGGGCTTGTGGAGATGTTAGGCTTACAGAAAGAAAACAATTCTTCTGAAATTGTCAAACTCTCCTCCTTAAATGCCTGTTCGCTGCACACAGTTTTAGCGTGTTTTTCTAGTATGGCTGGCACTGAAAAAGCAATAATAAATTATTAAACTGAAGCCATTAACTGACTATTCACAGCAGACTCTGTGCTCTTCTAATTGTATGCTTCGAGGTAGCACAGAGGGAGGCTGTTTCAGAATTCTTCTTTAATTAAAATTACATAGAATTACAAAGCACCAACTGTGAACAGTAATGAAATCTTGGTAGAATCGTTCGTTCACCTGGAAAACAATGCAGGCACACATTGGGAAGACCTGCCATATTTTATACCTAATAACAGAATGAAGTGGACTTTGTCAGGAAACACTGAAAATACGATAATAGATGCTAGGAGCAATTTTGAGTGGTATATCTCTATTTTTCTTTGAAAATTACACTTGAAAGATTACTGATTGTTTGGGCTGATTCTAATTTCCAATTTGTCTTCCCAAACTTCTCAATGATTTCAACTTTGCCTAAGAACTTAGTGTGTCCAGCAGTTCGTTTCCAGAAAGTTTTATAAAATTCTAATGCTGTGTTCTGAACAGTATTTCTTTTTGCTTGAAGTAACCCTTAAGTTAATGCTATATGGTGTATTAATTGCCAAAATAGGTACAATTTTTGTACATAACAACTCAATATTGCTAATAAATCTTGGAAAATGCCATATTTATATTACAGAGAAATTAGAATTATTTTATAATGTTTTATCAGAGTGGTCAACCTTAGACTTTACTTTTGATAGTGTTTTATCATAAATTCTATCTTAGACTTTACTTTTCCTCATAGTCTACAGGTCATTTTTGATGTAAATATAATAGTAAATTGTTTAAATATGATAAATATAATAACATAATAATATAACAATAAATGTAAATGGTTTAAATTATATCTCTATTTACTTTGATTTTAAAAAGAACCAGACCTCTATAAGTGAAACTGATATATCAGATAGCCTACCATTGAATGCTATCTGCTAATGCCATCATTTTAATAATAAAATTTGGGGTGGCCACTATGTCTTAGTTGAAATATATTAGAGGTAGTAGCTTATAATGAATTTATTAGAGCCATGTTGTCCCTCTAAACCTTGTCTCATATTTTCCCTTAGAAATAAAGTAGATTTTACCTAAGATATCTGACTTTGCCTAAACTAGCTGCTACTTACCTTACTAAAATCAAAAGAATACCCAAAGACTAAAACACTAGTTCAGGTTTAGTAAAACTACAAATATTCCTAAAGAATGTTTATATTTTCTGTTATTTGCAATGTTTTAAAGCTTTGCTAAGCATCTAAATCTCAGAAAAATGTGGGAAGATAAAAGAGAAATACTAAACTGATGATTATTTTTCTTCTAAAATTTTTATGGTAAGAAAGTATTTAAGATTTTCAAGTTAAAAAATAATAAACTGGAATCTGAGTAGACATCTTAATTTTTAATTTTAGTAACTATTTTATCTTTCTGATAAACCAAAAATTTAAGCCAGTGTAGCAAGTGCCAACAGCTCTAGAGCAGTTAATGTGGATTTATTTTTGCCTGACAACCAATGTTTGAAGTCATAATTCCCTTTAATAGTCCTAGTGAATTCATGTGCCAAATGTTCATTGCAGCACTGTTTACAGTGGCCAGGTCATGGGGGCAACCTAGATGCCCGTCGACAGATGAATGGATGGGGGAAATGTGGTACATATATACAATGGAATATTACTCGTCCATGGAAAGGAATGAGATTGGGTCATTTGTAGAGATGTGGTGGATCTGGAGACTGTCATGCAGGGTGGGGTGGGTCAGAGAGAGAAAAACGAATATCGTGTATTGACACATATATGTGGAACCTAGAAAAATGGTACAGATGAACCTGTTTTCAGGGCAGAAATGGAGACACACATGTAGAGAACAAACATATGTACATCAAGGGGGGAAGTGGTGGGACGGGAGTGGTGGTGGTGGGATGAATTGGGAGATTGGGATTGACATGTTTACACTATATGTATAAAATGGATAACTAACAAGAACTTGCTGTATAAAAAAAATAAAATAAAATTCAAAAAAAATAGCCCTAGTGAATAATTATTAGTCACATAACTCCTTAAACATGTTTACTGGTTTCTCTTTCCTTAAAGGACTCATGAAGTTTTTAATTGCCCATAATTTTGAGTTTTGGAGCATTTAACGGTTTTAAAATTGTGGGGTATTGCCTCAGTTAAATCTTTCCCTGATACATTTAAAGATATTTCAAGATTTTTTTTGCCCCCTACTCATTTGATGAACCTCAGCTACTATTCAGGACCAGCAAGAGAATATAGAAGTGTTGGATGAATCTGCATTTGTTAAACTGGACTTACGATCAAAAGTACAATTTTTAGTTAAAAAGTATACAAAAGTCTACAAGAGCAACTTTTAAAAAGCTCTATATAGGATAGAAAATTGCATTTGAATGTTGAAAAATTAAGGTATTCCCAGCACAGTTTAAAAAATTAAATATCTCTTAAATTCCCAAAATAAATTGGTAGAAATCTGGGATTTTGCTTTGACCCAGCTTTAATCACTTCAGATTAGTCTTTTTGAAACTATGGAAAAAGCCAAAAAATATGCAGCTCTTATGATTATTATTAAAATTTGATGCAATTGTGTTTGGCCTAAAAGTGGCAAAAAATAATGGCAAAAACACAAATGAGAATTAGAAGTAAAGAACAGTGCTCCACTGAGAAGCTTTGGATGAGTTTAAGTGAATGAGGGGCACGCCCCAGTCAATGTCTCACCTAGCCTCTGAATACAGTGTTGAGACAGAAAGCTAGAAATCAAGTAAAAGAGTTGGGCTGTCAGGAAATAATGGACAATCCCATATAAATGACCAGATAACTAGACTTCTGACTGAAGTAAAAGGAGTAGTTTATCAAGTAGCTTAAATTTGTTGCTTTATCTAATAATGCCGATTCAAGATCTGAAACAAATTAAATGTGAAAATCGGCATCGGTTCTCATTCACCCTCACATCAACAGAAAACTTTTCAAACAAATTCAACGGAAGATGCTCAGACTTTTCTATGAAGGTTTTTATCTGGAGGGTATTTGAATTTATCCTTCTTGTCTTCTAAACAATTACCCAAATAACACAGAGGAATAGACAGAACTTGAATTTAACTGCTTTGACTCTACACTTTTGTGCATTTAAATATATTTATTGATTTGATAACTCTTACGACCACTGGCTTAGTACGTAACCTAAATACTACCTGCCAATTTAAGTAGGGGTTTAGGAGATTTTTAATGGCTGTTTAAAAATGTTACATGTGCTTCAAAATAGGTCTCTGAGATATATTCATGTTTATAGGGCTTAGCTCACTGTGGTTGCTCAGAGGTATCATCTATAAACATGTAAATATCTCACTTGATGCTGTTTTACCAAAAAAAAAAAAGCATATTAAATCAGCAATCAAAATATTTTTAAAACAGGAAAATGATGTATACTAACCTTGTGAGTACACACTAAGAATTTAGGAAGTCTTAAGTATTATTTAGATAACAAATGTCTAAGAGCTAAGGATTTTCAGAGGGTTCAACAAATCTCAAAGCCCTCAAGTGGAAGCACTCTTCATAGGGAGAGCACTGGGAACAATAACCCATGTCCTCAAAGTGACTAAATGTCTTTGATGTTTTAATACTTCAGATTTCCAACAACGTTAAAAAAAAATCACAATTTGCATTTTGATATTATGTCTATTTTTAGCTATTTAGCATTCAAAATGACAATCTTGTGCAGCTATAATGATTTAGTTCAAACATTAATGACTGCATTGTATTTAATCTTTAATCCACTGGTGGTGTTCATGATAAATGAATTTTTAACCAAATGTCATAAATTTCATTTAATCAAAAGAATTCTTAAATGTTATAAAAATATTAACACTCAATATAATTTTAAGCTTTTAATACTTTGCTTCTATAATTTAATTTTCTACTATGAAGTAGTTTATTAAATATATATCTCAATGAAAACAATTAAGGATGCATTCATTCATAGTTGTACCTCATGGAACTAGCATGTCTACTGACCTGCTTGTGGATTATTTTATTTTGGAAAATCTTTCTTACCATATTATTAATATCTTTATGAGGTCTAATTGCTAGGGTTCTGGGAACTATTTTTAAGCCTGAGATTACATTAATTATCTCTATAAGAATCATAACTAGGATGGTATTTAAAAAAAGAACTAATTGGAGCCAAAACGAACTGAAAGAATCAATGGCCTTTTTTAAACAGTCCATTTAATACCAGGTAAAGGTACACAATGGAATGAGAAATGTCAAATCAATCTAGTGAGTACTTACATTTACAGAGGATGTTAGAATTGTATGTCATAAGAAAGTTGGAAAGAGAAAAGAATTTTGTTATTAGTACAGTAGGAAAAACATTATTACTTATAGTTGGCAACAATTTGAAATTCAGAATATTTTCATTTGCCAATCTCAAAATTACGTGCCTTTGAAATTAAGGGATATCCATCTAATCTTCTCAGAGTACTTAAGTGGTTGCATAATGTTTACTACAGTTATCTAAATAGGTGTAATATCCTTCATATCTATATGATTTCGTTTATTTATGTGATATTTAAGCACATCAACAGAAAACAGTATTTTTTTAATCTAAATTATATTGCTCAAGAAACACTTTATATCAGCCTTTAGCTTGTCCTTCATTTTATTGGGTGTGGGTTTTTTTAAACAAATATCAAATGTAAAAATGAAACATTTTGATATTGGGTAAAATATTTACATAGATTATAAAACATGCAAAATGGGTACAGAAGGACTACAGGGGAGAGATTGTTAGTTCAGGGAATATGGACAAGTTTCAGTCAAAACGTGGGATGAAACATATCAAAAGTCAGTTCAAGAAAACAAAAAAATGCCCCCTTTTTAAAAGGTTGTAATGGTTGGCATCAAAAGCAAAACTTAACACTCATTTTTTAAAAAATTAAAAATGTGTATTTATATGTAACAACAAGCAAGAAGACAAAACACATCAAAAACGGGAATTAAAAACAACTCTTCAAAAAAAGACAAGAAGTAAAAAAATAGAAAGGGGTGGAAAAAGTGATTGAGGCCCTTGTCATGCAAATAGATTTGGTGGAAAAAAATACCTTCATCTTCTGCACCGTCATTATCACCTAAATCATCTGTCTGTTTCTTTGTAAGGGGACCTAGGATTGAGAACGGAGAAATGGAGGGAAAAAAAAAAAAAAGACAATTCAAGAATAAACAAGACTGAGGGGAAAAAATAAATGTAAATACCAAAATTCTCAAGAATATTTCCAAAAAAGAGTGGGAAAGTGGTTACATCAAAGTTGATTACCTATTTTGTTTAAGAAAAAAAAACACTTTCCCTAAAATATCTCATAGAAGATTTGGTTTGTGAATATATCCAGCATAAAAAATACGTTATGGTTTGAAACTCAAGTCATAAGCAAAGGAAATGATTTTTTTTAAATACCCACTGCATACAAAAAAAGTAAACAGTTTTATTAGATGAAAGAACTTAATTTATTCAGTGTCTTTTCTAATTTGAATTGGAGACAACAATAAAGAAAATAGGCCAAACTCATTCTTTAATTTGGGACAGTATAATAGCATTAGGGAAAACAGATACGAAAAATTTTAGGTTTCTTTTTTCTTCTTTTTTTTTTTGTAAAAGCATTAACACTTAGGTTTTATACATTTTTATATCATACATTTTTCAAAACTGTGACTTTTTAAAATTACTTGTCATTATACAAATATTTCCCCATGTGTTCTCATTAAATAGTAACCATGGATTTAAGAAATTTCAACTTGCACAAGTGTATGAATAAATAATCTCATCACTTGGTAGAGCAAATGTACCACTGTAGAAGTTGGTGTTTAGCAATTAAGGTTGTTACAGAGTCAGGGCTTATATTTCATAATCAATTTAGAAATATAATGGAATTATGCCCTAGTGCAATTCCATGCCCAGTATAATTATTTATAATGGGATCATATTTTAGGATAATAATTGTATTAAAATACTGTGAATGTTTAATAAATGTTTTATTATTCTTAACAACACTAATTTGCTAAGAATAAAGGCACACACAAAAGGGGAAGTCACAGGCCATATGAAAGTAATTTTAAGTGTCACATGATTGACATATTCAGTGTACAAAAAAGCAGGTGAAGCCCTACATTTCTTTTTGTTTCCACAACCATTTAATTTTTATGGCATTTCATAATCCTCATGCAAAAAGCAATCATTACAAACACATAACGCTCAAGTTAAAAGACAGACAACCACATAACGGTAAGCAAGAGAATTTTGTCATGCATAAAATAATAGTTATAGAAAAAGGAAGAAAAAAAAGAGGGCTGAAAGTCATATGTTGATTTCAATAATATAAATAGGAAAGAAGCAGGCATTAACTCTAAGCACACTTCATAGGGAAGGATTGTTAAACATTTTGAGAAAGATTTCTAAGTCTTTTCAGCGATTACTATGCATTATGTTTGTAATTCAAAACTATACCTAATATCACAGTCTTCAAAGAATTAAAGAACACCATCCCAGAAAACAGAAGGAAAAAATGAGATATAGGTGAGTTTCATCAGCTCAGAGAGACAGCCTTGAAAAATAGTAATAACTGGCAAAGATCTAAAGATTGGAAATGGAGAAATTGATGATGTAACTGAAGGGACCCATTGACTACATGATTGTAAGGTCATAGTTTCAAGGCCATTCCAAATACGGACAGAGGAGCTGTACACAGTAAATTAAATGATATATTTCACAGTCCTGCAAGCAATCATTCCATTAAGAAAAAACCTAGATGAAAGCAATAGTTTATAATTAGCACTCAGTTGCAAGTTCACAGAAATCTACATGTCTTGAATATGACCCTGTTTAAATGCAGAAAGTATCCTCAGTATTATTTAATGTTCATGCAACAATGTTGCTGCATTTCTGAAAAATAAAAGAAATTTAAATTTAAATTTAAAAATTGCTGTATCAGAACTATATTTGAAATAGTTCCAATTTTAAAATATCATGTAAAATATTAGACTTAGAAAATTTTTAATTTTTCTGTAATTACCTAAAGGAGTAAATGGACAAACCTCAACAAAAATATTTTCTTGCATTTTTATTTTCAAGGATACTATATAAAAATTATGGTTTTATTTACTAGTTAATGACACACATTAATTGGTAGTTATTTACTGCTGCCAAAACCACACCTGTTTTCAAATTTTAGTTAAATGACTTAATTTGCTTGACTCTTGGCTATATTGGGAAACTCTTAATGTGAGCTCAAGTTTTTCTTTGTTGAATTGTTAGTTCAATAATTTTTGGAGACAAATGTAAACCTATCACAATTAAATTAAGTGTGGGTCTTTATAAGGTATCTCTCTTGGATGATTATCTTTCTTTCTCCTCCTAGGGTACCCAAGGCAATTTACATGACTCCCTTCTTTGGGAAATCATTCAGGTTCTACAAACAAGAGCCAATAGTTTTACATACTTTGCACACATACAGAATTGTTAGCTCTTGGTCTACATGAGATGGGACAGTAAAAGAACCTTTATTAACATATGATCTCCCAGTTGTTTGCATGGGAAACATAGTTCTCAGATGCTATTTGACTCTGGGTCTGCATTAGTAGATAAACCATGGAAATGATACTGTATATACGAGAATTTTTCCGTGAAGGGAATGGTTGAACCAGCCTTTTGCTACATTATTTATTATCACCTTCCCTATTCAGAAAGCTGCATGCCTCTAACTGATGTGGGATAATGATTACATACATACACTATATAGAACATCCTTTACTGTAAGCAAATCGGAAGGGTTAGAAACAGATTACAGATATTGCTTCAGCATCATGAATAGATGAGGGCATCATTACCCTAGCGAAGGATTAAGTCACTCTCCCAGCTAAAGAATCTCATTTATTGAATACTATAGGTTTTATTTAAAACCTTATTATTGGATGATATTAAATTGTTCCCACATTATGGGTTCCAGCAGTATTTTAGTGAGTCAAGCATAGCTGGGTTTTCTTAAAATCAAGAATTTTTTACACATCTGATTTTTTGAAGGTTACCTGGGAAAAAGAGGACTGATAACAGTTTTCCCACCAAAAAAAAAAAAAGACTATAAAAATAAAGAAAGCAGATTTCCTTTATCTCATGTGCCTAAAGGAACTGAGAATAAATATCTGAGAGGTTTTGCATTGCAAATTGAGAAACTAACTCAACATTGGTTTCCCTGAGGAAGCCTCAGTAGAGTAAACATATGTTTGTGGATAACAGAAACATCGTTATATAATCTCAAGATTCATTATTCCCAGGCTGGAAAGAAAACCATTGTCTTGATCTCTCTTCTTTCAAGGATATTAGCAACTCTGGCTCATTTTTCTTTTCTTTTAATCTATTACTGTTGATATAATTACTGATGTTAAAAAATTTTAAGTAGAAATAAAATATCGTAAGAGGTAATTGTCATTAATTGTCTTATGAAAATTAGGCAACCACTATTTAGACTATGTATTCCTGAAAGTTGATCAACATGATTTCCCTAAAGGGTAAAACATTTATCCATCATAATAAATAGCAATCATTATCAACATTCCAGCCACAGCTTATGCTTCTTTTAAACTACAGATAGTGCATCTTCAATACCAGCAGTTTAAAGGAGTATCTTAAATCACCAAAATATAAAGCAAATGAGTCCTCAAAAACCTGAGTGTAGAAGTGATTTATCCTATCTTGAAACACTATAGGGTCTGTCCTCCTTGAGGAACTCACACATAACTCTTATTAGAGTTAATAAGAAAGTGGACCTCATGTCTTTTTGAAAGGGAGTGAGAGTAAATACTATATTTTATACCTCCTATGGGCAATAAATAGATTCAGTGGTGAAACAACAGTACCCCGAAAGGTAAAGGGACTCCTAACCATGAACTTTGAACTCACTTAAATCTAAAATAGTTCCCTTGCCATTAACTTAAGTATAATTCAAAGTTATCAGCCTTTATAAAAGATGTATGATGCATTCTTACAATTCAGAATCTGACCATAGTGCCTTTTATTTTTTCAAAAAGGAATAAAAATATCAGCATTTCTCTGTAGTTAACTGGAGAATAATTATGAGCTTTGAAATAATTATTATCCACCCACATTAATGCTGCTTGTTATCATTCCCTTTGATGAAAGTTTAATATACTTTAGGTCTCAACTACATTAGAACTGATTATAAATTCCTTCATTACAGGTTCAATTCAGCAGAAATTTTCCGTACTTTGTGTCACACATATCTGCAAAAAAAGGCAAGTAGGTTGAGGGTATCATTAGCTCCTAACTTAGAAAGCTGTCCATGAGAATATGTGTCCTTCTTAAGAGAATATGTCTTTGAAATTTTTAGGATTATTGAGAGCTCCAGGCTCCAGTGAGTCCCATTGTGATAAATGGCAAGCCCTGGCTAATGACACTGCTATACTCTTTCCCCGCCCTCTTTACCCAACAGCCTTTGAGGTAAACTGACTCTGAAGGATTCCTAAGGCAGTTTCCACAGAATGGGAAATTTTAAGGATGTTACCATTGTTGTTCTGGACCAACTGGAAGCAGGCTAAATCTTTTCAGGGATGTTCTTCGGACAAATTTATTTATAAAACTAAGGTCAAGGATGTAAAAATCTAACTATGTCTGAAGAACATACGGAGGGCAATACCAGAATTCAATCCATTTTAAATAAAAATAGCAGTATATTACTGTATCTGATTTTTTCCCAAACTGGTAAACATTAAAATACAATGACTTTAAGAAATCAAATATCACAACAATTGGTGTCATTGCAAAGGTATTAAATTTTACCCATTGAAATTTAGTCGATTTTATATAACTGCAATACACACCTCTTAAGAGTGGAGAAATGTGCGAAAGAAACTGATTTGGAATAATAATTAATTTGATATTACTGTATTACTTAAAGTTATCACCCTTCTTAAACTATCAATTATACGAACATATATCAAAAAATCATGGCTGGAAAATAACTTTCTTTCCTGAAAATTTTTCAATTTAAAAGACAACATCTTTGAATAATGTCATAAATCTACATTATGATAAAATTAAAATGTAATGCAAACAGCTGTGATGAGATATTGGAAGCAAATTTTGGAACAATTGATAGTTTTCAAAGAATCCATACCTGTGCTAATTTTGGTGGCACTAGTATGTCATTCATGACTTTTGAGTATCTTTTAGGTGAGCTGACTATTTAGGCTAGTGGTTCATATGTACACATGCTATGGAAACTGGCGTCCAAGGGTATGAAAGCAGCAGGCATGCTTTATGTTTATCTTTGTGTTGGAAGAAAATGCCAGTATGAAGACAAAACATATTCCGTCAGACAGTTCTTCAGAGGAAGAACACAGTAGAAAACATGACTTTTGGGAAAAACAGAATCTGATGTTAAAATCCAGAAAGAGGGGAAGAAAAAATTTTTTGGTCCAGTATACTAAGAAGACCCTATTTATAGTTATATGAAAAACAAGTTTTTTCTTCATAAAATTACCTTGATTACAACACTTTGAAGTCAAAAGCAATCCTGTCTAAAATAAAAATTATAGGATCTGGGGAAAATATTTTTAACTAGATAAAAAGTAAGTAAAATGGGCTAATCCCTAATCTGAGCATCACCAAATTTGCACATGCTCATTACTTCTTATATTTGTTTGATTTTTTTAAAAATGCAGATGCAGTATTTTTATAGCTTGAAGAATGTCAGAATAATGTTCCCTTCCCATCTGGAGCAGCATGGCTGTATGCTATATAAACCCTTCAGTACTTTGTGAAGATACACTCTCCACTGCCCTGGCTTTCCACATATTATCCAGAGATGTACCTGGAGTATGGTGAGGACACAAGTGCCACCAGATGCTCAGCACTATCTCAACAAGGCTGGAACATTGAGATAGCATCAATAGTCCAATCTCCCTGTCACGGCTCCCAGTATTCAGTTATCCAGTCATTCAACAAATGCATATTATGCTAGGTCCTAAGGATGCAGTGGGCAAAAAAAGCAAGACACTTGCTCGCATGAAAATTAATTTTGTTGGAGAAAGAAACACTAAACAAATAATCACACACATAAACACATACAAATTGTGTTAAGGATATTAAGTCTTGATGTTACCAGAGGTTATACAAAGGGAACTGGTTGAGCCCAGGCAGTCTTCATTGATGGAGTGCAATGTAGCCTGAAGAGTGAAGGATAAGTGAGTACTAAGCAGAAAAAGAGGCTGCAGATGGGTAGGTAGGGTGTGAAGAAGATGCCAGACAGAAAACAATGACGTGTGCAAAGGCTTAAAATGAGAGGGAGCCTGAAGGTCACTGTGGCTGCCATATGGGGAGTAGAAGAGAGAGTAGTGCATGGTGAGAATGAAGAGATAGACAGGCATCATTCAGAACATGCAGCTCCTCTAGCCTGGGGATTTTTGTCTTAATCCTAAAAGCAATAGGAAGCCATTTAAAAGGTTTAAGCACAGACTGATAAACTCTGCCCTATCTGAATCTTAAACAGAAAATTAGAAAGAGGCAAAGTCATTCGAAGAAATATGGCAGAAGATATTTTATACAGAGGTTTTGTATTATATTTTTATCAGATGAGAATAGCTTTATTAGAAGAAATTAGATCAGGAAAAAGAACCTACAATGTCTTATTCTATTTTTGTTTGCAAATAAAATGAATGTCACCAAAATGTAAAATCTAAGACTCCAGTATATCTGAGATTTTATAAATATTTTAAAGTTTCTTATTAAACACATATTTAGATCTATTTTGCCTGAGAATTAACATATCTTAACTATTCTTATATTCGTAGAAAAATATAGTCCACAAGCTATTTCTGATTGGATATCTCACTCCCATCTCAGTATAACAGGGATGCCCAGCATGTCCACCTCAAAACCAGTTTTACCTCCCAACACAGGTTTGCTTTCATAGGTATAACCCTTCCCTCTGTTTCTAAACTATAAATGTGGAAATAATCTTGAATCATTCTTTCTTACTCCCTTTTGCCTTAGCCAGATTTCATAAATTTTCCAAGAGAAATTTTGTTCTTGTCACCCTCTCCCCAAACCGTCTATTTTTAGCCTGGTCTGTGGCCACAGTTACCATATGCCAGAATTATTACAGTAGTCTTGTAGTTGCTCCCATGATCATCCAGACTCTAGACTGTCTCTCAAGCCATTTTGTATTCTATACGTTTTTGAAGTAGTAGATTGTAATAGTGGTGAACCCAAAGAGAAAAGGATTTAATAATCATCAGCAGCTAACATATACACACATTCAACTCCTTCTAAGACTAAAACTGAAAGCAGTCCAAGGGAATGGGAATGCAAAAGTATATACAACAACCTTGTACTGTGAGATTTAAAATAACTATAAAGACAGATGAAAACTAAATATAGTTTAGCACTCATTTTGATGTTTTAGAAATTCATGAGCAAAAATAAGATTTTTTAAATTCAAAATGGAAACAAATCATGTAAAATATTTTTTAAAATGCAGTTCAGATTAGTGTTCATTAAACACCACTTTCATTGTTTCACTACTCTATTTAAAAACCTTTACTATCTCCTTATTCTGTATTATCTTAGACTAAATGTCCCAGACTGATCCATAAGACCCTCTTTACTGTTTCCAGATTTTATCTTTTCATTCCACTGAAAAGATACAAAATACATCATATCTGAATTCTAACAAACGTTTAAAGAAGAGCTAATACCAATTCTTTGTAAACTCTTCCAAAAAATAGAAGATGAGGGAGTGCTTCAAGATTCATATTATGAGGCCAGCATTACTCTGATATTAAAGCCAGCTAAACACACTACAAGAAAAGAAAATTACAAGCAATATCCCTGATGAACACAGAAGGAAAAATCCTGAAGAAAATGTTAGCAAACCAAATTCATTACAAATACATTATCATTCAAATACATGAATGGAATCATATGCCATGATTGAATGTCATTTATTCCAGGGATGCAAGTATGGTTCAACACTTGCAAATCAATGTGAAAACACCACATTAATAAAATGAAGGATAAAAATCAAGGATCATTGATTAGGAAAAGCATTTGGAAAAATTCAACATCTTTTCATAAAAAAAAAAAAACCTCTTTCAACAAACTCTGTATAGAGGGAAGGTATCTCAACTTAATAAGGGTCATATATGACAGATGAATGTAAAGCTGAAATCATATTCAATGGTGAAATGCTGAAAGCTTTTCCTCTAAGATCAGAAACCAGAAAAGGAAGCTCACTTTCACCACTTTTTCTCAACATAGTACTGGAAGTCCTATCCAAAAGAATTAGGCAAGAAGAAGAAATGAAATGTATCCATCAGACAGGAAGAAGCAAAATTGTCTCTATTTGCAGATGATCTGATATTATATATAGAAATTTTTAAAGATTCCACCAAAAAGAACTGTTAAAACTAATAAACTATTTCAGTAAAGTTGCAGGATACAAAATCAATATACAAAAATCAGCTGTTTGTATAACAATGAAATATCAGAAAGAGAATTTATGAAAACAATCCCAAATGTAATGCCATCAAAAAGATTAAAATTCTTAGGAATAGATTTAACCAAGGAGGCAAAATATTTGTACACTGAAAATTATGAGACATTGATGAAGGAAACTGAAGAGGACACAAATAAATGGAAAGATATTCCATGTTCACAAGTTGAAAGAATTAATATTGTTAAAATGCCCATACTACCCAAAGGGATCTACAGATTCAGTGCAATCCTTATCAAAATTCTGGTGACATTCTTCCGGAAATAGAACAAGTAATCTTAAAATTTGTATGGAACCCACAAGGTTCCAAATAGCCCAAGCAATTTTGAGAAAGAAGAACAAAGCTAGAGGCATCACACATCCTGATTACAAACTATATTACAGAGCTATAGAAATCAAAACAGTGTGGTCAATAAACCCATGCATATATGGTCCATTAATTTTCAAAAAAGAAGCCAAGAATATACAATGGGGAAATGATAGTTTCTTTAATAAATGGTGTTGGGAAAACTGGACAGCCACATGCAAAAGACTGAAACAGAACCCCATCTTACACCGAACACAAAACAACTCATAATGCATTAAAGACTTGAATATAAAACATTAAAACTCCTAGAAGAAAACCTAGAGGGTGAGCTCCTTAACATTGGTCTTAACATTGGTCTTAATGATGTTCTGAATTTGATACCAAAAGCAACATGACAAAAGCAAAAATAAACAAGTGGGACCACATCAAACTGAAAAGCTCTGCACAGAAATGGAAACCATCAACAAAATCAAAAGGTAACCTATGGAACTGGAGAAAACATTTGCAAACTACTTATCCAATAGGGGGTTAATACCTTAAAATGCATAAGGAACATGTTCGACTCTGTAGGAAAAAAACACAATTTAAAAATTCAGGACCTGAATATATATTTTTCCAAAGAAGACCTCCAAATGATAAACAGCTACATGAAAAGGTGTTCAGCATCACTAATCATCAGGTAAATGTAAGTCAAAACTACAATTAGATATCACCTCACACCTCTTAGGATGGCTCTTATCAAAAAGACAAGAGATTGGGCTTCCCTGGTGGCGCAGTTGTTGAGAGTCCACCTGCCGATGCAGGGGACACGGGTTCATGCCCCGGTCCAGGAAGATCCCACATGCCGTGGAGTGGCTGGGCCCGTGAGCCATGGCCACTGAGCCTGCGCATCTGGAGCCTGTGCTCCACAATGGGAGAGGCCACAACAGTGAGAAGCCCGTGTATCACCAAAAAAAAAAAAAAAAAAAAAGACGAGATAACAAATGCTGGAGAGGATGTGGAGAAAAGGGAACACCTGTACACTGTCGGTGGCAATGTAAACTGGTACAGCCAATATAGAAACAGTATGGAGGTTTCTCAGGAAGTTAAAGATTGAAGTACCATATGATTTAGCAATCCCACTTCTAAGTATATACCCAAAGGAAATGAAATTATTATCTTAAAGAGATATCTGTACTTCCATATTTATAGCAGCATTATCCACAATAGCCAAAGTGTGGAAACAACCTAAGTGTCCATTGACAGATGAATGGATAAAGAAAATGTAGCATATACATACACAATAAAATATTATTCAGCCTTAGAAAAGAAGGAAATCCCCTCATTTGCAGTAACATGGATGAACCTGGAGGGCATTATGTTAAGTGAAGCAAACCAGACATAGAAAGACAAATAAACAAATACTGCATGGTATCAATTGATATGTGGAACTCATAGAAACATTAGAAAAATAAGTGGTAGGGTCTGGGGAGTGGGGAAAATGGAGAGTGGTTGGTAAAAGGGTAAAAACTTTCAGTTATAAGATGGATAAGGTCTGAGGATCTAAGGCATAACATGGTGACTATAGCTATAGCTGATAACACTGTACTGTATAATTGAAATTTGCTAAGAGAGCAGAACGTAAATGTTCTTACCAAAAATCATATGTGAGGAAAAAACAAACAAACAATAAAAATAGAATACTTCTTTTTCCAGTGTGAGTCTTGTCACTGTTGCACAGAAGAGAGCTCTCACACTAACATCTTGTGTGTTTATACCATAGAGTTAATTCATTAAAGTTCTAATTATAATCAACTCAGAGAGAAGGAAAATAGATGGATAATCATGGGTATCTCCTCTAGAGTAATGTGTACAAATTTTTACACCAAAAAAAAGGAGTACTACTGTGTGTTTCAGCCTCAACTGCTGTCTTCAGGATATGAACTAGAGGTAGTTCTGTACTCCTCAGCAAGACCTGATTGTGAAAATACCTTAATTCCTTGACCTTACTACATTCTATCTCCAGAAGTGAGATAAATAAATTGAACAAGTAATTATTAAGTTCCAGTTATTAAGTTCCTATTATCCAAGTGGGTCTCACCGAGAAATAAGCCAGTGAAGACAAACCCTTGAATGCTAAAGTCCTGAGGAAGCCAGGTTAGTGATGAGTGTGTGTTCCTGAGATGACTTCTTGAGTTTCCAGTCTCACACATGCCCATCCTTGTTAAACATCTGTGGTTCTCAGTGAAGCAGTTTTATCCTCTTTCTACTCCATGCACTCCTTTCCACATGGGTTGTCTCTCTCTTACCATGCAAGTGGGAATCTGTTGGGGACACAATTCTGTGCTCCTTCTCGCCTGATACAGTAAATGTAAAGCTTACACTAGATACTACAGAAACACTTTTGAATCCAGTGATCATACATGCCCAGATTCATAGGGCAGATACTAGAGCTGGAAGGGACCCTGCTGAGTGACTATCAAATCCTCTCACTTCACAGGTCCTGAAGAAAATAAGAGTGTGAAATGACTTTGCCTAGCCCCAAAGCTAGTCAAAAGTAGAGCTAGATCTAGATCTCAAGTTTCTTATCTAGTTAGCTCCTTTACAATAAGTCACATGGCAATAAATGACAAGCAGAGAAATGGAAAAACTGGGTGTGGAAGTATTTGATGTAGTATAGATCTTTTTTACATAAACCAGAAACCAATAGACCTACCATAATTATATAACAACTATAAAGCCATTAGTATTCCCCTAATCAGCATTTTATTTAGAAATCATAGAAATGCCTTTAAATGGAAAACGAGAAAAATATCAAAAACAAGCCAACAGATTAGGAAGGACAGAGATCATAGGGTTTAAACCAAATAAGTAATACAAGTCAAGAGGAACAGTTTCCCAGTAGTGCATATTATTAAACTGAATTGTTTATGGAATAATTTAAGTGTGGACAAATTAAAGTCAACTTAACTTAAAAGAAGAACAAGAATAGCTAGGGCTAAGGTATGGCCATATAGGCCAATGAAATAGTGAAATTCTTGCACAGATTAGCAAATTACTTTTACCCAGAACCCTGTACTCTAGGACCTAAGATGCTTTGGCTTTAGCCCCTTCCCCAGATGTCCTCACTGCAGCAGGTTTAAGAAACTAAAGGGTTCATGCCTGGCATAGCAGGGGGCTCCTAGCACCTAGCCACATTGCTAGGCTGATATTCTTTCTAACTAGACAATTTATATTTTTAATATTACCTCTGGATTAATCTCAAAGACATTTCCAAACCCAGAAGTCTATGACTCTAAAATGTATTCCCTAAAATATATATTAATACTTCTTGATATTGTCACTACGTTGTAATGGGTTTGGAGATATATATATATACCTCCAAACATATATATATATATCTCCTATCATATATATATATATATATATATATATATATATATGATATATATATGTTTGGATCCTGACTCATCCATGTTTGGGCATGTTTTTTTAACTTCATAGATTCTTAGTAGCACAATGCTAACCCCCCTAAAAATATTGTTGTAATAATTATAAATGGCTAGGAAACGGCTTAACATAGAGAAGTTTGGTTAAATTTTTGTCTGTCTTTCACTTCTCTCCTATCCATTGCCTCAAACCAAATTCTTAATATGCACATACACACACATACACGCACACACACTCACACATATACCTCCTATCATATCATGTACTAAAGAAAAAAGACTTAGAATTAGGTCATCCGTACTCAGCCATCTACTAGTTATGTGACTTTTGTAATGTTTTTACCCTCTGTATTACTGTTCCTTCGAATGTAAATTTGGACAATGCCCACGGAACAGAACAGAACAGAATCCAGAAAGATTATGTTAAAGTACTTCTTCACCCAAGAACAATTTCCCTATTAGCTGCACGTAGCTCCATATTTTGACAATGACCATCTGGCAGAAATAGTTTTCTGGATGAGTCATCAACTGAGTGTTTATCTTGTGTCTAACACATAATGGAATTTCATATAAGTTTAATAGGCTAAGCCAAGAAATACAGCATAGTGATTAAAAGTAGGGTTTCCAGAATTATGCTACCTGGTTTCAAATCCTGCCTCTGCTACTTAAAATCTCTGTGATCTTTTAATTTCTCTATTTCTCCATTTCTTGGTTTGTAAAATAAGAATATTAATAATGTTACTACCTATGGAGCTGTAATAAGAACTAAATTAGTCAATATACCAAATTGCTTACTTGATGCAATGTAAATGGTCAATCAAAATCTTAGCTATTGTAATGAAGTAGGTGGTATTATCTTCATTTAATAGTTTGGGAAATAGAGATGAATAAACTTGTTTAAGAAACATGCTATACTAACTACTCCACAGGGATTATCTCACTGACTCCTCACAACTATTCCAAATCCCAGGATTATTATTATTCCATTTACAGGTGCGTTGGAAGGGGAGTCTAGGGCTTAGAAAAATGACAAATTTGTCCAGTATCTTTTTTCTAATAAGTAGGGAGCCAGGATGTGGAGCCAGATCTGTATTGTTCTGGAATTCATACCATCAGGATTATTCTGTACCCCTGCGGAATAACACAAAAATGTCATAAAATTGCTTTCAGGGAGATCAATAGAATAGCAGTCAAAATCTAAGAGTGTCTCATTGGGAGACATATATATATATATATATATATATATATATCTGAGACTCCCAACCCACTCAGAGTAGACTCTGCTGCTAATTTATTATATGGCATTAGATGCATTAAAATGATGAAGAAAACAGTAAATGAATCAATTACAAATGTGGGAAAGTGGAAGATAAGATGTGCTGAGTAATTCTTCTATGCTATAGGGAAAGAGAAACAAAGTTGTATACACAGGATTAAAACAATAAAGACATATGTGACTACTGTGCTCTGCAGAAGGAATGGGTCTCATAGATGTCTTGTCCCTAACAGAGACACTAAGTAAGCATCAAATTAGCTTCATGCAAGCAAGGCAGCCTGGAAGAAGGCAGGAAGCATGATCTATTTAAATGTAGAACATCACATTTGAACCTGAGTCTGTTACTTCGTCCAAGCGGTATGGATCCCACAGGCACACTAGGGCCCAGATGGTGACGCTGTAAGGCAACTGCGCTCACAGTAAGTACCCAGAGGAATTAGCGGCATGAGATGACTCATCTCAAAATGACAGCTGCCAGGTTCTGTAGTGAAAGAGCGCAAATTAGTAACAAAAGGCCTGGGTTCTAGGTTGAACTCTGCCACTTAACTAGGTGATAATCTGTGTGACATTGTTCAAGTTACTACACATCTCTAAGCCTCCCTTTCTTTAGCTGTAAAAAGGAAAAGACACTGCCTTCTAGCCACCTCAGGAGATTATTGTAGAATCAAATAAGATGATGTTTCCGAACATATTGTGAAAGACTTTTCACATGTAATGTGGGAGCTTTGTATTATTGGAATTAAGTGAAGTGGAAATAGTGGGGACTACCAGTTACAAAGGTCATGGCTATGACACAAAGAACTGACTGCATCACATGTTCAAAAGAAGAGTATTTGTATTATCTTAAAGAAGAAAGCCCATATATACTTAAAACAATTTTTTAAAAATTAAAATCCCCTTGCTTCCTATTACATGCCTATTAATAACACAAGTTCTGGAATCAGATATCCTGTTGTTGCACCCTGGCTGCACTATCCTACCTATTATCAGACTTTAGGCAAGTTACTTGATAACTCTGGCCCTTGATTTAACCATCTGTTAATTGGGAATAGAAATAACACCAAGCTCATACATTAAATGTAATAATATATGTTGAGCTCTTAGACCAGTCTCTGGAACATTTTAAGGACACACTAAATATTAAGAATTATTAATAAGACACAGTAAATGAAACATTAAAAAACTAGATTGATACTAGAACTGCATGAGAAAAAAAGGTATTTTATGGTATCTTTATAAAAGTAAAGGTTCCAAATGTATTTAATAAAACCATTACCCATTTAATATTTAGCCATTATAGGTTTGAAAATGATTACCAGCAAATGAGGATTAAAAAGTACTTTTTCATTTTTGGCAAAATGTCGGTCTGAGTTTGTAGCATTAGGGAAAAAATAAAGAAAATTTAAAAGCAAAATGTCATAGCATTCTTTATTTCCATTGTAATAATACTCATCAAGAAGTGAGTTCAGGTGTGGGACAAGCTAGCATTCTCATACTTTATCCAGTTAAGATGTCAAAAATTTTTGCAGAAAGGTTAAGAATGATCTTCTGGATGAAATTATGCTTTTAAATTATTTGAATATTAAAATATTATTGTTAATTATATTACCAACTTGGATGTTCTAGCTTTATTTTTATAATGTGTAGCAATGCTTAAAAGGTGAAATCGCATTGTAAGAAGCGACTGTTTGAGGGTAACCCTACTCACAATGTGCCTTTAAGAAACTCAGCTTAAGAATATCTGTAATAGATGCAGAGAACAAACGTATGGACACCAAGGGGAGAAAACGGCAGGGGGGTGGGGGTATGTGATGAATTGGGTGATTGGGATTGACATGTATACACTGATGTGTATAAAATTGATGACTAATAAAAACCTGCTGTATAAAAAAATAAATAAAATAAAAATTTTAAAAAAAAGAATATCTGTAATAGGAAGCATGACCACTGAAAGCTTGCATTCTATCTTGTGCATGAACTGTATTTTGGGAAACCCATGAGCAAAATTAACGTATTTGATCTTCAAAATATAAACATGCCATTTTAAAAGAGGCTTATCTCTCAAGTATTTAATGGTTACTGGATTATAAGAATCAATATAGGATAAGAGGTCCCATGCTTTATTGATTTCTCCTTCCTCTCATTTTCATTCTTCCCTTTAAGCCATTAAAATGCCTTGAATCAAGCTACTTTCTGTAAGATAGTTCACAGTAATAATATTTATCAAAGACAACATGTTTAATAACATATTTTTCTACTGGCAGTCAAGATTGCCTTTGAAGAAAAAAAAATCTTACCCATATAAATATAAACTTTTATATTTAGTCTCCAGAATTTTTACAATGAAAACAGAAAGCACATTTTTCAAATATATGGAAATCATATTTGATTTTGTGAAATATTTCACATTTAGTTAAACAGCCATGTCACAAATATCACAGAATTTTTATTTTAATATAGAAAGCTCAAAACAGCTGTATTACAATTTAAAGCAATAAAAAATATCCAGTTGACTTCAAACAAGAGATGTGTTTCAAAAATTTGCACATGAATCAATGTTTGTAAATTTTAAAGACACTAAGACACACTGCATTGTTGAACACCCCGTGGTGAATTATTTGGATATATAAATCCCTTTTATAAGAGAAAAATCACTCCAATGTGAGTTTTCTAAGTTACCATTCCTATGTATTTTTCCTTTGAATAGGATTACATCTGTATTTATTTAGTATTAAAACTCACCTTTTCTGGAACATGTTAAGAAACAGTATCTAATATTTTAATTGCATAGAATCAGAGTTTATTTACCCTTTGTGATTCACCTGAAAATAACTTTTCATTGAGAAGGAATGAGTTTCAACACTATTTTGTTGGAATGGTATAGAAATCTGTAGGCAACTTAATTGTTCTGGATATTACTTATTAAGCAGAAGGGCAGTGAAGAAACTCACAAGAGAACAGGAACATAAAAAGACTAAAATGGTTCATCATTTTAAAAAAGGAAGAAAGAAAACTTAACAGATAGGGATATTCAGGACAATTTCATTGCACAAGATTCACAGTTGGAATATTTTCCCACATTGTCCTTTATCTGTATCTGAACATATCTTTCAGAATTAATCCCTGTAAGAAAATCAATATAATTTAGTTCTCCAGATAGTGCTTCTCCAACATGTGTGGATAAAAAATACCTAGGGAGCTTATTAAAAATGACAATTCTTACTTCCCCTTCCCCCTGAGATTGGTCAGGGTTCAGTCTAGAATTCAACAATTAAATGATAAATAAGGTCCCTGGGCCATACTTTGAGGAAAACTTGGGTTCTAGACCCTTTTCCTATTTGGGGAATCTTGACTCTTTTTCTGTTTTAACTCTCAACGTGGAGTAAAATGAAAAGCTATACATAAATATATGAAACTGACCAAGTTGTGTACATGTTTGGCTATGACACACATCAGCTGGAAATGCCTATGTGACTGCAAACTGAAGGCCAATGGTTCCTTCTGTTTGAGAAGACAATGCCCAGAAGAAACAGAGTTGCCCACTCCCCAAAAAAGCTGTATTTCATGGGAATATTTAAATAGGTAGATAAGTAAATAGATATACATACAGATAGATTGTGTGTGTATATGTATGTATATATATATATATATATATATACATATACACACACATATATATATATCTCCATGTAAACATGTATGTGCCATTAAAAGTACTAAGTAGCGCTATTCCTTTGCTTCCATATTTATGTCTAGTCAAAAAATAATCTTTACCTCAAAATATTTTACACTATATTGGTGTGAATGAATAAAATTTATTTAATACTGATAATATTTTTGATTCTTTGGGGTTCACCTATTAGTAAGAATATCCACTTTACTATTGTACATAATATAGGAAAAAATGCTATGTAGGAAATCCTAAATAGGAAAATGTCATTTTTAGACAAAACAATGACCCCAACCTGAAGCAGTTCAGAACTTTCCTTTAGGATAATTAAGGCGTGTAATGTAAGGAAGATGTGAAAATTGTCAAGAAATATCCAAGGGGGATAAACATCAAAGAGTGAGAGAAACTTGTTCCCTAGAACATTATGAAATAAACAGAAATATAAAAATGTAATAAGAACAGAGCACAGTGATCCAAGGGTGGTGGCACCATCTGTGGCCTGGGAAACGAGGAATTCTTGGCCCTCTGCCTGAAGCAGGAGCCAGGGAAGCAGGCAAACTTTGGAACAATTATTATATTAAGAACTAAAGTCTTATTCTCTTTGTCTACAGGCTATGGGTATCTATGTCTCTCCCCCCTGTTTATGTGTGTGCCTATCTTTGTGTGCATGAATGTTACATCTGTCTCTCTGTGTGTTATTTCTCTGTATGTGAAGGTGTGTGAATTTTTCTGTCTAGTTAAGTGCATGTTTCATTCTTGTGGAGTTACATGTCACCACTTTTTTTGTGTGTCTAAATGGCTCTGAATGTATGAGACTCTGCCCAATTATATCTTGCTGCTTATTTGCCTGCTTCGTTCTGCCGTGTGTATCTCTCTGATCAGGCACGTGCTTTTTTCTATCTGTTGTATATATTTCCCTGTGTCTCCATTTATGAGTCTCTCTTTTGCTGCTTCTGAATGTCCTTGACACTCTGTGTCCCATTCTATCTGTATTTTTGTGTATTTCTCCCTGTGAGCCTCCTGGATCCATCTCACTGTATCTCTGCAGTGGTTGTCTCTGAGTTTGTGTTTCTAAGGGCATGTATCTCTGTTTCTGCATTTTTCCCTGTATGTATCTTCCTTTCTCTCTCTTTCTTTCTGTGCCTGTGGGTATAGTTTGTGGGTCTTGCTTGTTTGTTCTCATTTATGTGGGCATCACTGAGTGGGTGTCTCAGTGTGTCCACTTTTCTCTATATGTCTCTCTGTTGAGAATGCCTGTGGGACAGTAGGCAGACAAGAGAAGCTCCCATGATACATACCCTCTCTCAGAACCGGTCTGTCAGTGAAAGGACTTAAAGAAATTATCTAGCCCTTTATTGCCTCTAGACAGGGCTACAGCTAACATATGCTATGGAGGGATGTTAATATTCATCGTCCTGGCCTTTTCAAATACATTCTGTTGACACTCAAGTTTTACACTTAGAATATCTATTCCGTGATCTAAATATCTCTAAGCCCTATTTCCTTAAGAGGAAATATATGGGTAAAAGCAACTTTTTGTAGGGTTGGTGTGAAAATTACAGATGTAAACTTCCTAGTATACTACCTGGGACATAGGTGATGCTCCATAAATTCTATCACTATTACCAGGGAATATTTCTAGGCTAAAATTTTGTTGAAAAGTTAAATTCCTCTAAGGGAAACTGCTATATAATCAAATATTTTAAAGAGAGATTATTTCATACAATGTCCCTACCTTTAAAAAATACAGCTAGGGGCTTCCCTGGTGGCACAGTGTTTGAGAGCCCGCCTGCCCATGCAGGGGACGCGGGTTCGTGCCCCGGTCTGGGAAGATCCCACATGCCATGGAGTGGCTGGGCCCGTGAGCCATGGCCGCTGAGCCTGCGCGTCTGGAGCCTGTGCTCCGCAACGGGAGAGGCCACAACAGTGAGAGGCCCACGTACCGCAAAAAAAAAAAAAAAAAAAATACAGCTAGGAGAACATTACAAAAGGGACCTCTTCAAGGAAATATTATGACAACTTTTTGGATGGAAAATATACTAGAAGATATATTTCCATTCTTTCAGTGGCCTATGGCACTAATCCGGTAGCTCTAGATTATGCACAGTCTTAGATCAATTAAAATACAACCCAAATGACATCTAGGGCATGAGATAGTCTACTGCAGCCTCTTCATCTGAAGCAGGTGAGGACATTGAGGCCAGGGAGACTGAGAGTCTCAGTAACTTGTCCTAAGTTACAGGCTACAGTGACATATGTGCTACAAAAACCCATTCCCTTCAGGTTTATAGTCCATGCTGTTTGCAATGCATTTTGCTACATCCACTATGAATTTCAATTTTTTTTTCATTTAGTGTATCTTTTAAATATATAATTCATTCACAAAGTTGAAAAATCAAATCAATAAATATCAAAGTACATTGAAAAGTCATAGTCCCATCTCATCCACCCCTAACTCCCCTGTTCCTGCCTTTTATTCCCAATCCTATAAGTAACTACTCTTCAGTTTTGTGTGTGTCCTTTCTGTATCCTTCATGCAAACTCAAGGAAATTACTTATACAGATAGAAGCAATTATTAACTATATGTATTTTTCTTTTTACTCTTTTTTACGTGAAGAATGATATCCTAAATTCACTGTTTTGCTCCTTGCTTTTTTTTACTTAATGATATATCCGGGAGATCTTTCTATACCAGTAAATGTAAAACTTCCTCATCTTTTTTTTTACAGTTGCATAGTGATTTTAGATTTTTGAAAAGAAATCTAATTAGTTGTGAATACTTAAACCAAAGAAGGGGGGAATGAAGTGTGGTAACTAGATATAAGTCTACAGTGTGAGAAATTCCTATAGCAATTTTAATTCATGGGTGCTAAGGAACAATGCAAAGAAAAGGGAGTAGGCAAGCTTTGAGAACACAATAAAAGCTGCCTGGCCACACCACACCTGTTCCCTTTCCTGTTCTCCCAGGGGCTGCCTGAGGTATGGAATGAGTAGATAAAATACCTGCAGTTATTTTACTATTTACTCCCAGGAGCAAAAGTCCATAAAATACAAACGTTCATAAAATAGGAGCTGTTAGAAGGTACTGAACTTTTTGAAAATATGCCGTGCTCAGAACTGCCATAGTAAGTTACCAGTTTACCAAAACACACACACACACACAGTTTTTTCACAGTTTTGTACAATACATTTTTTATGGTTTTATAGTAAAATGAAACATCTTGCTGAGATTTTTCTTTATTATAATTCCACTACCTATTGCCTTTACTGCATCAGCGGTCCCCCAACATTTTCTGTACCAGGGACCGGTTTCGTGGAAGACTATTTTTCCACAGAGGGCGGGGGAGGGTTCAGGCGGTAATGCGAGCGATGGGGAGCGGGGGGCAGCAGATGAAGCTTCGCTCTCTCGCCCACCGCTCGCCTCCTGCTGTGCGGTCCGGTTCTGGTCTGTGGCCCGGGGATTGGCGACCCCTGTACTACATTACGATTAACTTGGTTATCTATGTAATAGGAGGAAATTAACATTTAAGTGACTATGAGACTGTCAGGAACTTTGCTAGGTGTTGCATGTACTTTATCCTAGCCTAGTTAGCACTTTCAAAGTCCTATCTTCCCCAGTTGCCACAGGGCCACACAATTAGATTCCACAACTGATTTGTCTTACTCCTCTCTATCCACAATTTACAGTAGACAAAGATAACTAAAAACTTCAGAAGACTCTCCGACAGTAGGATTGCTTTTGTTGGGCTCACAGGGCAAGTTAGTTGTAATAACAGTAAATAAAGGCACAAGGAGAGGCAGATTCATCCGCTGTGTCTTGCGTGTTACCCAGTGAGACCTCGAACTTCCCTTAAGTCTCAGATCAAATAAAGTCTAATAAAGTAAAATTACCAGAAGCTCTTTTTCCATGACTGAGGCAGGAAACATTGTCCAGATTTGAGCTAACAGTTTACGACTCTATTAAGAGCATGGGACACTAAATCTACATTTAAAAGAGCCTTCCATCTTTTTCAAAACACTAAACACATATTGTTTCACTGTGTTCTCCTAACCACATTGTAAGTCAAGGGTTGATGTTCCTATTTTTAAATATATCCATCTGGGACTTCCCTGGAGGTCCAGGGGTTAAGACTCTGCACTTCCACTTTAGGGGGCGTGGGTTCCATCCCTGGTCAGGGAACTAGGATCCCACATGCCACGGGAGATAGCCAAAAATAAATAAGTAAAATAAAATTTAAAAGACTCTTCAAAAAACAAAAAAGAGTCGAAAGCTCTAAAAGAACAATAAAAATAAAAACTAAAACATATCCATCTTATAAATGTAATCACAGAAACATTGGAAGTTAACTCCACTGGTCCAAAATCCCATCACCAACTAGTGGTGGCAACTCTGTTACCCATGTTTGATCCAATACTCTTCATGGAGACCAACTTAAACCATCTTCAGCTTCAGAAATAACCAACTGCTCATGATAACACACGATAATTAAGCCAATCCAAAAATGGGAATGATAAAATAGCAAAATGGAAACTAAAATATCTATTAAAGTTCATTTACCCATTAGCAGTGAACCAATTCACTCTTAGGTATTTGTTAAAATGAATTAGATAGATCCATATGTTCTGATATTAAAGTTATGTAACACATGATTAAGAAGAAAAGGCAAATTTCAGAACAATATGAAAAGCATCATCCCATCTGTATAGAAAAAGAGCTAAAGACACACATGTTTAAATGTACACAGATATTCCTTGGAAGGATATCCAGAAACTGTTATAAATTGTTTTCTCTAGGGAGTTAGTATGGTATGTGTTATAGGGAAATAGTTTGAACATTTACTTTTTCACCTGCACTCTTCTCAGTGTTTCCATTTTTTTATCATGAACATATATTATTTTTATCACTTAAAATATCATATGGTCATAATTTTTAACTGCTGTTAAACCTGGGACAAATCAAATAAATATTCAAGGCATACCTTTAAATGTCTGCTTTTCTTAGATTACTTCTTGCTCTATGATGCTTTGACTTTATTTGTGCCAAAATCTCTATTGACTTCTGAATAAATATTTAATTTCTCCAATTAATTATAATGCTAGTGGGGAGTTTAAACTACACAGGGATAAATGTGTTGAATTTTTACCTCATCAATAAAATGGCCACTCAGAATGACATTCCGGTTGGATTAGCAAGACACATGCTATTATCTTGATTACCAGTGTACATTGAAGATGCAGATGGGCAACTCAAAAGTGTATATGTTTCATGAAACATTCTCTGAACCTTTTAAGTCTTCCAGCTATTTGAACTTACCACAGCAATTATTTCAGCTGATAAACTACAGAGTATGATTTGAGATTCACATTTAGGACATAAATATAACCTTTGAATCCATTTATGATCCCAATAAGCACATACATACACATGTATGCATGTATTTCTGTATCATACAGAGAGAAACATGTAAAAGTCATTGTTATTATACTGTTAAATATATGAACCAAGTGACAGCACTAGCAACTATACATTAATACATTCCTTAACTCACATTATTATGTAGGGAAGTTAGAAGCATGCCAGCATGAATTAAGGACAAAGTGTCAACCTTAAGTTTAAATAAGGACTTTTCAAAGAACAAATGATATATTCCACGGACAGCTGTCTAGAAAACGTGTAGCTTTTTACATTTTTGCAGTGCAAGTTTGAAAGCCTATTCATGTATTTTAATTCCCTGACTCACAAACCTTACAGATTAATGGATAGCACTTTTTGGGCAAAAATAAATAAATAAATAAATAAATAACTGACAAAAAATTTTTAAATGGTTAAAAGAAGTTATAGACTGAAGCATCAATTTGTGAACATTTCATATAATCTTGTAAAAATAGTAGTTGAGGGAAAAATAGTAAAACATTTTTTGTTATTTGATTCCATATTCAGCTACTCATCCTTAAGGTCTGTTACCCCGAGCCTGGGACCCATACAGTTAGATTTGTAGCTGACAACTCTTCTCAAAATCTACTTAACTGAAATACAATCAGCTTAATTTTAACATTTCTGTGATATACAGATTTATCTTATGCTCCACAATAATTAGTTCAAACTACATTAATCATCCCTGCCATACTGCTTTCAGGTGGTTTGATGTTTCTCTGGTTTCTCCAATATATTTTGAGCATCTGAAGGAGAGAGGCCATGTCAAACTCATCTTTGCACCTGAAGTCACTGCCCAAAGCTTGACACATTTTAGAACTCAGTAAAGGTTTTTTAAGTAAAGAAGGGGAAGTAACAAAAATTAAGGGAAATGACTTGAATCAAAGTAGCACTTCACCTAATAATTTTGCACTTATTTTTACTCTATAAGAATAATTTTTACCATTATAAATATTATTGGTTAAACAGTAATATATCAAAATCATCAATCACATTGATTATTATTTTTGTTTGTATAATCCTTAATACTAAATTCTATTTTTTGTAATGTATAATCCTAAATTCTACTTTTGTTCCTCTATTTAAAGAACATGAAGTGATTTAAGTTGCTTATTGAAAAAAATCACCTGACAGTTAAAATTGATTTTTGCCATCCATGTTTGGAGCACTAACTTCATTGTTAAGAAAGAGAAGACTAAGACACAAAATACACTCAACAGTGATACAATATTTTTTGACAAGAAATATGGAGGTTAAATATTGTCTTTCTATAGCAACCTTAAGGCAGATAAACCAGAGGAAACAGATATTATTAGAGAATGATGGCAATAAATTATTTTTAAGAGGTATATGTTATATTATTCATATCTTCTTAGGAAAAAGATGGCAAGTTTATTGGCTTCCCTCTGCCCTTATCCTCTGCCAGCAAGAGCCATCTGTAATAAGATGGAAACACTAGCACACACAAAAATTCACCTCTGTTTCCTAAAACCATTGCTTAATAAACTCTGCTGAATATTTTGCAAGGCTCTAGTCTTTTCCATTTTTCTTATTTTTCAACAATGATAGGGATACTGAGGTACTTGTTTTGGACAATTTATAGTCTAATTTCAAACTAAATAAGAGATTCATAAAGCTAGAAAAAAATAAAGTGGACCCACATGAATAAGACACTCATATCATAAATCTAAATGTATGATCACAGGCTATGAAAAAAGTGATTTAAAAAATGGACACTAAAGAAACTGTATGCTATTTTAAAATACACTTTTACAACCCCGGCTTCTATAATCAGGAATGGCCTTTCAGGGACCAAGGATCAACTTTAACACCCTAATTGAAAAATGAATTTGATTAATGTTCATAGGATTATACTCCTTAGGAATGCACTATAACCACTGGAGCATTGGTTGTTTAATAAAATGTTTATTCTCATTATTAGTCACAAATGTGCTAGATTTTTCTTGCATGAAATAGATACTTAGGAAAGTTGAATGAACCCTTTCAGACCAGCATGGAATTTGGAAAAGAGTGGTAAATGCTCTTTAACATAAGTCATTTGAGTGTTCAGGGATAGATTCTACCACTTATTTATGAAGATTCACTCACAGAATCTATAACACACTACTTTGGATATTCAAAGTACTATCTTATGGTTGTAATAAAATCTAATAAAGCTAGCTTTTATTATCTATTATATCCTGGGCACTGGCAAAACAACCTTGCATGAATGACCTTATTAATTCTACTCAATAACTCTGTGAGGTAGATACTGTTATTATCCCCATTTCATAAGTGAGTAAACTGATATTTCTAGAAAGATTAAGTAACTTGTCCAAATCAATGAGTGGAGAACCTGAATTTAAAGCAGTGTTACAGAGCCTGCAAGTTTAAGCATTATTATTGCTTACCCAGTTATATAGATACTCTTTTGACTAAGTTTTATTTTTAAAAATTTGAATTGATCAACACCTCTCTATGGTCTACACAGTCTACACTGTTGGCTTGGATATAAAGATAATGGCAATAATGAAGTCAGAGTCACAGGTTTGATTTGTGTTCAGTTGATGTTGTCTTATGAAAGTCTATTCCATTGCTATCAAAACCCATCTATCAAAAACCCATCTATCAAACCTCCCTACAAGAGTTCTTTTTCAATGAATCATAAGAAAAGACTGGAGAGGTATCTGCATCTAGTTTGGCAAAAAAACAGTCACTCCTGTTGGAGAATCACTGGAGGATCACACATATTATTTCTGTGTATAGAGGAAAATAAACATATTAACAGCCAAGTCATTCACATGGCTTCCATGGGAATTAGATTTGCCATCAGAGAGTGATCAATTACGAGGAAATCCCCTTTAATCATGTAATTGATTTCCTCCTCTTACACTTAAAGTAGCAAAGATTGATCCAGATGATGGAGTAGGAAGACGGTACTCACTTCCCCCCACAAACACATAAAAAATACATCAACATGGGGAAAAAATCTTACTGAAAATTAGCAGAAAGACTCCTGTACAACCAAGGCTGTAAGAAAGATCCACATGGGATTGGGTAGGAAGGGAAGGAAAATGATCAAGTCAGAACCAGTGCCCCTAGGAGGGGAATCAGAGGAAAAGGGAGATTACATGTGCAGAGATCTAGCCTGGGGAGTGAGCAGTTAGAGCCATAAATTGGGTGCCCCAGTCCTGGAGTCTGACATGGAAGATGAGCCCCCTTGGCTGGTTGGAGGGCCATTGGAACAAGAGGGCTGTGGGAAGTGTGTACTCCACTTGGGAGGAGTGTGCAAGTGCTGATATACTCACAAGGTAGGGTGGGAGGGTGGATTGAGAACTGCTCCAGTGGCTGCCCTGTTTCCCATGACCACCCCGGCATGGGCCTCAGCTTGAGCCAAGTGAATGTTCCATCTCTGCATACTTCACCTCGCAATTCCACACTGGAGTGAGGGCTGCCATAAATGGGGAGAGAGCTCAGCCCTCAGCCATGGGACGCAAAGGCAACTTGGACCCTAGGCAGTGTCTGATCATAGTGGGGGTGGCCATTGTTGGCACTTACACAGGTTACACATCACAGGTGGTCCTGATCTCTTGAGAGTGTCTGGACTGTGACAGTCTGCACCCTGATGCCCACTAAGAGCCAATGCAGGCCTGTCTGCTCCACAAAAGGGTGGGGGCAGCAGAGGCTGGGGGGAGCAATCAGCTGTAAAGGACAATGGAGACTCTGAGACAGTGGAGGCTGCCATTGCCAGCACCTGCACAGGCAGTGCATCAGAAGCACTGCCTCTGTCTGTGGCCAGCCTACTCCAGCTCACACCATGTCATGAGCCAAGAGCCTGCATAGGCCCCTCTTGCTCCAGTACTTTTACCCTTTGGGGCAAGGATGCTGGTGGTGGGAGAGAGAAGACCATACATTCAAAGGGAATAGAGCCAATTTGGCCCTGACACTCATAGCTTCTGCTCCATCAACTTGGTACCTGACCCCACCCCCAATATGGAGACAATAGTCACTGAACAGAGGGGGAGCCCCACCTCACACCTAGCTCCAGCTCTAGCTCTTCCATCTCCAGCCCCACTTCTTACCAAGGTGACAGCTGCACCCTGAAGAAAGATGTGACTTCTATTCACATCAAATCCAGCTTTCCCACCAAAGGCATGGGCACATGCAGACTATATAGAAATACTCCTACATAAGAACACCTCTTCAAAACCTCAGTAGGTAACTGTTTCACCTAAATTCATAGAGAAAGAGAAAATTAAGCAAAATATAATGACAGAGGAACTGCTCTCAACTGAAAAAGAAAATCCCTCAAAAAATAAATAAAACAGAAATAAACAATTTACCACATAAAGAATTTAAAGCATTAGTAATAAGAATGCTAACTGAATTAGAAAAAAGAATAGATGAACAAAATGGGAATTTTAATGAGGAACTAGAAAATTATAAAATAACCTATCAGACTGAAGAATACAATAACTGAAATGAAAAACCCTAGAAAGAATGAATGGCAGACTAAGTGAAACAGAAGAATGCATAAGTGATCTAGAAGACAAAATAATGGAAATCACCCAATTAGAAGAGCAAAAAGAAAAACAAATTTAAAAAATGAGAACAGTTTAAGAGATCCCTGGATAACATCAAGGGCACCAATATTTTCATTATGGGATCATAGAAGGACAAAAGAGGGGGGGGGGCTAAAAATAAATTTGATGAAATTATGGCTGAAAACTCCCCAAACCTGCAAAAGAAAACAGATATCCAGGTATAGGAAGCACAGAGAGTCCAAAGTAAGGTGAACCCAGACAGACTCACACCAAGACATATTATAATTAAGATGGCAAAAGTTAAAGTTGAAGAGAGAATTCTAGAGCCAGCAAGAGAAAAACAAAGAGTAATATACAAAGGAACCCCCATAAGGCTATCAACTGATTTTTCTGCAGAAAATTTGCAGGTCATAATGAGTGGCATGATATATTCAAAGTGCTGAAAGGCAAAAACCTGCAACTTGGACTACTCAGCAAGATCATTTAGAATTGAAAAAGATATAAAGATCTTATCAGGCAAAAATTAAGAGTTCATCAGTACTAAACCTACACTAAAAGAGACTGTAAAGAGTCTTCTCTAAGTGGAAAAGAAAAGGTTATAACAGGAAGAAAGAAACTATAGGAAAGGAAAAATTCCACAGGGAAAGACAGGTAGTAAGAACTGAGGATCAACCAATTAAATGAGCTAGTACAAAGATTAAAAGACAAAAAAAATTGTACAAGCAGCTATAACTACAATAAGCAGTAGAGAGATAAACATGAAGATATAAAGTAAGACAACAAAAACACAAAATGTAGGAGAGGGGAGTAAAAAAGGCAGATCTTTCAGAATGTGTTTGAATTGAAATGTCTACAAATTTAAAACACATAGATATAGTTAAGGTCAACATATAGGAACCCCTTGGTAACCACAAATCAAAAACCTACAATAGATACACCGAAACAAGAAAGAAAGGAACACTATTAAAGAAAATTATCAAAACACAAGGGAAAAACAAAAAGAAATAAACAGAGAAAAGGTACAAAAACAACTATTTAGAAAACAAATAATAAAATAGCAATTAGTGCATACTTATCAATAGTTACTCTAAATTTCAGTGGACCAAATGCTCCAATCAAAATACATAGGGTGACTAACTGGATTTTTAAAAAAGGACCCATCTATATGCTTGAAGAGCTAAAGACTGAAAGTGTGGGGATGGAAAAATATATTTCATGCAAATGGAAATGACAAGAATGCATGGGTAGCAATGCTCTATCGTACAAAATAGACTTTAAAACAAAGTCTATAATAAAAGTCAAAGAAGGGCTTTATATAATAATGAAGGGATTAATACAAGAAGGGGGTATTATACTCCTTAACATATATGCACCCAATAAAGGAGTGCCTAAATATCTAAAGCAATACTAACAGACATAAAGTGAGAAACTGTCTATAATACAATAATAGTAGGAATGTTAACACCCTCTTGACATCAATGGACAGATCATGCTGACAGAAAATCAATAAGGTAACAGTGATCTTAAATGATGTAATAAATAAATTAGATTTAACAGATATCTACCGGACATTACATCGAAAAACAGCATAATACACATTCTTTTCAAGTGCACATGGGACATTCTCCAAGATAGATCACATACTAGGCCACAAAATAATTCTTAACAATTATAAGAGGATAGAAATTACATCAAACAATTTTTCCAACTGCATTGGTATGAAACTAGAAATTAATTACAGAAAGAAAAATGAGAAAAGAACAAACACATCAACATTAAACAACATGCTAATTAACAAAAATGGGTCAATGAAGAAATCAAAGAGGAAATCAGAAAATACCTTGAAACAAAGAAAAATAGAAACACAATTTTCCAAAATCTATGGGATGCAGCAAAAGCAGTTCTAAGAGAGAAGTTTATAGCAATACAGGTCTTCTTCAAAAAACAAAAATATCTCAAATAAACAACCTAGCCCCCCATCTAAGGGAATTAGAAAAAGAAAATTAGGGCTTCCCTGGTGGTGCAGTGGTTGAGAGTCCGCCTGCCGATGCAGGGGACATGGGTTCGTGCCCTGGTCCAGGAAGATCCCACATGCTGTGGAGCAGCTGGGCCTGTGAGCCATGGCCACTGAGCCTGCACGTCCAGAGCCTGTGCTCCACAACGGGAGAGGCCACAACAGTAAGAGGCCCGCATATCGAAAAAAAAAAAAAAAATTAAAGCCCAATGTCAGCAGAAGGAAGAAAATAATAAAGATAGAAAGGAAATAAAAGAGTGCTTTTCCTTATTGTTACAATATTTAAACCCATTCAAAACATTTAGTTGCACTTTTAATGTAATATCTACCAGTTTTGAAAATTGTTCAGATTTGATACATTAGAGTTGTATTCCTCAGGTACTGAAAATGTTGTTTAAATATTTTATCAATGCATTAAATTAATGCAGACAGTCTCCACCAAAAAACTACTAGAACTAACAAATGAATTCAGTAAAGTTGCAGGATAGAAGATTAATATACATATATCTGTTGCTTTTCTATAAATAAATAATTAACTATAACAAAAAGAAAGCAAGAAAACAACCCAATTTCAAATTGAACCAAAAAGAAAAAAATGCCTAGGAATAAACTTAACCAAGGGGGTGAAGACCTGTCCTCTGAAAACTATAAAAGATTGATGAAGGAGATTGAAGATGATACAAAGAAATGGAAAGATACCTTGTGTTCAAGGATTGGACGAACTAATATTGTTAAAATGCCCATACAATTCAAAGCAATCTACAGTTTTAATGCAATCCCTATCAAAATACTCATGATGTTTTTCAGAACTAGAACAAATAATCCTAAAACTTATAGGGAACCACAAACGACCCCAAATTGCGAAAGCAATCTTGAGCAAAAAGAACAAAGCTGGAAGGATCATGCTCCCTGATTCAGACTACACTATAAAGCTAAAGTAATAAAAACAGCATGATACTGGCACAAAAACAGCCACACAGATTAATGAAACAGAACAGTGAGCTCAGAAATAAACCCACAGGTCTATGGTCAATTAATCTACAATACTGGAGGGAAGAATATACAATGGAGAAAAGACAGTCTCTTCAGTAAGTGGTGCTGGGAAAATTGGACAGTTCCAAGGAAAGAATCACACTCCATGTACAAAAATAAACTCAAAATGGATTAAAGACATAAATATAAGACTTGAAACCATAAAACTAGAAAATAAAGAACATGAGTAGAATACTCTTTGACATAAATCATAGAAATATTTTTTGGATCTATATCCTAATGCAAAAAACAAAATAAAACCAAAAGTAAATAAATGGGACCTAATCAAACTTAAAAGCTTTTTTGCACAACAAAGGAAACCACTGAAAATGAAAAGACAATCTACTGGATAGGAGAAAATATTCGCAAAGATATGACCAAAACGGGTTAATACCATATGTATATATATACCTCATACAAGTCAATATATATACATATTTTTTTTTTTTTCCCGTACGCGGGCCTCTCACTGTTGTGGCCTCTCCCGTTGCGGAGCACAGGCTCCGGATGCGCAGGCTCAGCGGCCATGGCTCACGGGCCCAGCCGCTCCGCGGCATATGGGATCCTCCCAGACCGGGGCACGAACCCGTATCCCCTGCATCGGCAGGCGGACTCTCAACCACTGCGCCACCAGGGAGGCCCTACAAGTCAATATAAAAAAAAAAAAAAAAAACAGAAAATGGCCAAAAGACCTGAATAGATATTTCAGGTGTGAGGATTTCCAAAGAAGATATATAGACAGCCATCAGGCACATGAAAAAATGCTCAATATCACTAATCAGATGAGAAATGCAAATGAGAACCACACTGAGATATAACCTCACACCTGTCAAAATGGCTATCATCAAAAAGTATAAAAATAACAAATGTTGGTGAGGCTGTGGAGAAAATGGAACCTTAGTACACTGTCAGTGGGATTGTAATTGGTGCAGCCACTATGGAAAACAGTATGCAAGTTCTTCAAAAAACTAAAAATAGAACTACCATGTGATCCAGCAATTCCATTTCTAGGTATATATCTAAAGAAAATAAAAATACTAATTCAAAAAGATACATGCACCCTAATGCTCACAGCAACATTATTTATAGTAGCAAAGATATGGAAGCAACCTAAGTGCATATCAACATTTGAATGAATAAAAAAAGATGTGGGATATATATATTATATATACATATACACAATAATGCAGATGGACCTACAGATTATTATGCTCAGTGAAAGAAATATACTCTATATTATCACTTACTTGTGGAATTTATAAAATAAAACAAATGAATGTATATAGCAAAACAGAAACAGACTCACAGATACAGAGAAGAAACTAGTGATTACAAGTGAGGAGAGGGAGGGGGGAGCAGTGATGGGGTACAGGATTAAGAGACACAAACTACTATGTATAAATAAATAAGCAACAAGGATACATTGTACAGCACAGGGAAATATAGCTATTACTTTGTAATAACTTTAAATGGAGTATCATCTATAAAAATATTGAATCACTTTTTGTAAACCTAAAACTAATATAATATTATAAATCAACTATACTTCAATTAAAAAAAATACATGCACTAAGGTTGACACAAAAAGAAAGAAAGAAAGAAGAAAAAGAAAGAAAGAAAGAAGAAAAAGAAAGAAAGACGAAAAAGAAAGAAAGAAAGACAAAGAAAGAACTGAAAATGTGGTACTCAATGGCAGTTGCTGAAGGTCCATCAACTAAATCAATTTCTCCACACACATTACTGGAGTAATCACAGTTGTATCAGATTGGCAACACTAGAGTAGATTAGACCTTATCATTGATGTCAGTTGATTATATCAATCTACAGTAAGAAAACCAAATATCTTCAAATAACTCATATCATCAAATATTAAAATAAGAAAGGATAAAGGATGCAATTATACTTTTAAAAAGCCATTATTCCTTTATTATATCTCACCAAATCCTTCATATAATCCATAATAAATAAATTCCATTTATGAGCATATTATTTATATTTAGCTTAGGGGCTCCCTAAAACCCACTGATGAAGTTTACAAATGACAGGTGTAGTAAAACATGATAATTTCTAAGGAAATATTCTCATTTGGTACCCAAATATTTGTAAGAAATTGCAATTATTTAGAATTGCACATTTGGGATTAATGGTTAAGGCAGAAATTTAGTTAAAGAAAAATATGAATGGGGCCTCTTCACCTGGATGTTTTGTGATGAAGCAAAGGGGAGAGAACCTGTAGGAAAAATACAAGTTGATCAGACAAGCTAATGTTGCTGGTAGAAACTGGCTATAATGCATGGTAAAGAACTCCAGCAGAAAATCCGAAGTAGATAGACAAGAGGTGATGTTACCGTATCTGATACTGATTGTCTATTATTACTGTCCACATTTAATCTCAGTGCTGTGTAGTCCTACTACATGATTACTGTCTTTATCTTTCCTTTTATTCCATAATTATGTAATAGTGATGTATTTTCTGATGTCCTAAGTTAAGAAAAGCGTCACTTTAATTCTGTTTTGCAACCTTTGCATTTATCAAATACTTTTTTGTTTTTAAAGTACTTTAGAATCTACATTCACATTTAATTAACCCCTAAATTCTATGCTCTCAGAATTATTAAATTGCTTATGTGAGTTATATCAACACAACCAATAAGTGGTGATGCCAAAATTGAAATCCAACGTGGAATCAGGAAGAAGAATGATGGCAATGAACGTTTATTAAAAATCTGGCATTATGAGAAAACCTTAAATACATTACATCACCAAATTTGAACTACCTCCTGCAGTAGACATGATCCTAATTTTATGATGGGAAAAAGAAGTAACAGAGATTCGTATTTTACCCAAAGTTACAGAGTGCACAGCTAGGAATCAAATTCAGGTCTGGTCGACTCCAAAGGCCAAAGTCTTAAGGGAGAGCAGCACATTCCCATTAAAAGATTAAAGAGTAGACAGAAGACACATATGTATTTTAAAACTCATAAAAATAATGAAGGATGTAAAGCCATAAAATAATCTAAATTATATAATCTGAATATATAATAATGAGTTATATTTGAAAGATTTAAGTTCTTGTAACTTTAATTTTTAATTATTGCAAATTCAATGCAGATTTAGTAAACCCAGTATTTCTTATAAATACTCAGAAAAGACAAGCATATTAGATTATGGTAATAAGCATCTAGATGAAAAAAAAACAGGAAATTCAGGAAATATAAAATTATTTTATTGAGTTAAGATTGTTGCATTAATTTAATGTGATGATAAAATGTTTAGACAACATTTTCAATACCTGAGGAAGACAACTGTAATGTATCAAACCTGAAAAATTTTCAAAACTAGTAGATATTACATTAGAAGTGCAACTAAAAGATCTGAATGAGTTTAAATATTGTAGCAATAAGGAAAAGCACTCTATGTTAAAATGATATGTAATATCCAGTATGTGTGTGTGTGTGTGTTTGTGTTGTGGGACTGTATTAGAGACATTCAAGATCAAGACAGTTGATTAAACAAAAGCTAGAATCTCTCTCACTCCCCACATATCTAGAAATTCCGAGAAAAAGATATGAATAAGACTACCAATGTACTCAGAAATATCACGGAATTCCAGAAATACAGAAAACAAATGAAATTGGATTGAACATAGAAAACACTATCAAAACACTCACTGAAAACTACCACAAAAGGTGGCTTCAATACCAAGAGAGACCAGAAGTAGAAAGGACTCCAAAGAACCCATAATGTAGCTATTTGGGATATGATAGTAGAAGCAGTTGTGGAACCTTATAATGTCCTCCTACCCCTGTCTTGGGCCAGACCAGAAACAGGAGTCACTGTTTGTTGACAGGATTTTTAAATATAGAATTTGTGTTGAAAATATAGGCTGAGCAGGTAGCCAAAAACTCAGAGGAAGATTAGGGAGTGCCCAGAGGCAAAGATTGGCTATTGAAGCACCTTATGTTGCAGGATGTCCTTTTCTTCCCCCATGAACATTTCCTATACGTTCTCCCCATCTCCACTACTAATAGCTTTATCTGAGCCACTAACATGTCTTGCTTTGGCTATCTCAGTAGTCTTATAATTAGGGTGATCACACATCAATGTTTGCTCGTGACAACTTCAGTTTACACCTTAATTCACTCTCCTAGCTAAAAACCTTCTAATTTCTTCCAGTTGCTTTTAAATTAAAATTTAGACTCTTTACCATGGTCCACATGCTCTGCTATTTGAATGAATCTACTCTCTGCCTTCCTCACTGTTCTATAGCTATACAGTCCTTCTTTCTGTTTCTTAGACATGTAATTATATCCTAATCTTATGACTTCACAGATGCTACTTTCCCTGACTAGAAGGTTCTCTGTTCCTTACACGATTAGTTCCACTTGATAATCCACCTTAAATGCCATCTCTATAAAGAAACCTTTTCTCCCCCAACTCATCTGCTTTCATACTCCAGTCACTCTGTCACATAACCATGTTTTGTTTACTTTATAGCACTTATCAACTTCTAAAATATTGGATATATTTATATATGTAATTATCTGTGTGTATTATACATTTATGACTCCTCCTCCAACTACAACTTAAGACAGAGTACTTTTCCTCCTACTGTTATATCGCCAGGATCAAAAACAGTGCATGGCACAAATAGGTATTTAATTTAATTATTAATTCAACAAATTTTAATAAAGTAATGAAAGTTATCTACTAGAAACTTATAACAAAACCCACATTTAATGGTAACATGGTAACAGATCAGCTGAAATCAAGAATGGCCAGGATTTTTTTAAAAACAAGATATATAGAGGGACTTCCCTGGCAGTCCAGTGGTTAAGACTTCACCTTCCAATGCCGGGGGTGCATGTTCGATCCCTGGTGGCAGAGCTAGGATCCCACATGCCCCAGGGCCAAAACACCGAAATATATATATATATATATATATATATATATATATATATATATATATACACAGAAACAATATTGTAACAAATTCAATAAAGATTTTAAAATGGTCCACATCAAAAAATCTTTTTAAAAAAAGATGTTTATATGAATTTATATGAATATTTTCTTTCTTAGACAAGGTCAAGAACAAAATTACTTCAAAGTGAGCTTCTAGATCATCTCTGTAAAACTAGCAAAGGAGGTGACCAAAAAGCTGACTTGTGACTCCTACCCCAATACTGATTATACGGAAATAAATGATTTATAAGTGGACACATTTTCCTTCCCCTCCCCATGGAGGAGGGAAGATGAATGCTTTGCCTCACTTCCCATTCAGTATGCGCAGCTTCAAAGAGTGGATTGGAGAGCTTGGTATGCATGCCTTGGAGATCAGTGGGAAAAAGTAAAGACAAAAATTGACTGAAATGAGTTATGGCAGAGGGGCAGAATGTTGTATTGGGGCAGTAACTGCCCTTGCACTGACTGAAGACCAAAGGTGAATACTTCCAGGAGAGTGAATATGGAATTCATGGTAGAGATGTTGACTGCAGGTCATTTGAAAAGAAAGTTTACCCAAGCAGGCTTTAGCCAGAGTAAAACAGCTTTTTCAAAAGATGTCCAAGTGATGCCTTTGGATGCAAAATTGAAGGGAATTATAACCTGCTGGCAGAGGGAGAGGAAGCTTCAGTTGAAGGAGTCAGGCAACCCACAAAAGAACACACTTAATGAGTGGGAAGGAGGATCAGGGTCACCAAGGAGCAGGAAAGGGAAGAGAAAAAGGCCACCACACCCCATTCTCTGGTGCAGGCTTCTGATCTGAAGCAGTAGCAAGTAGCAGTAGCAAGTTGGGGGAGAAGAGAAGTTTAACTTTGAATAAAATGTGAGGTTTTCATAATTACAGTGGTCTAGGGGACCACTGTAATTTCCTCCAAGGGACAGGAAATTGTCCACCAAGTGGATAAAAAGGCACAATAGGAAAAAAAGAAGTTGCTTTATGATTGTGATATAATGAGTCATTAATTCCATCATTGATTCTACTCAATAGTGAAGAATTTTATGCCAAAAAATAGAACCCCCCCCCACAAAGATGCATTTATAGGAAAAGAAGAAACAATATTTTCAAAATCTGTAAGAAATATTAGCATTTACATAGATGACTTAAGAATCTAGGTCAAACTATAGGAATGAGTTCAACAGGTTTCACACATAAAAATCAAAAGCTTTCAAATATAACAATTATGAGCAATCAGAAAATATTATAAAGAAAAGTGTCCATTCATAATAGTAACCAAAAATATGAGCTAAACTTTAAAATTTTTAACTGCATTAGAGATAAAGCCATTAACTTACTAAATCATACAAAAGACCAAAAACAGGCAAAGAAAAAGGGTGCAAAATGATGTGTATGTTTTAAAATACACATAAAATGTCCTTGCAAAATCAATGAGTACGCCTGTAAATATATAGGAAATGATGGCAGATATACTGATTACAGTAGTTGTTTCTGGGAATGGAAAAGGGTTTGGATAAGGGTAAAGGGAGATTTTACCTTTATCTTTAGGGTGAGAGTGTTTACAAATATAATATAATCACTTTTTTTGTAATTATAACTTTAAAAAGGTAAAGTAAAATAAAGGAAAGAGATTTTACAGTTCTGAATACATTGACTTGTTAGGAAATAAGTGAATTTAAACATATATGAAAATTTAATTTTGTGTAAATTTGAGAAGCACAATCATTATAATTTTTCTTTATTCATTTTTATATTCTTTTTTAAACAGAGTATCTTCTAAAATTTCATTAGTCAGTATGAGAAAATGTGAAAAAAATTGATTTTTACTTCATTATAATAAAAAGTGTTCTTTCAAATTAAAAAAAATTCTTTCCACTGTACACTGTTTAAGATGAGAATAAATTAGTCAAAACTTTAACCTCGGGACTTCCCTGGTGGCATAGTGTTTAAGGATCTGCCTGCCAATGCAGGGGACACGTGTTCGACCCTGGTCCGGGAAGATACCACATGCCACAGAGCAACTAAGCACATACATCACAACTACTGAGCCTGCGGTTTAGAGCCTGCAAGCCACAACTACTGAGCCCACGGGCCACAACTACTGAAGCCCGTGTGCCTAGAGCCCATGCTCTGCAACAAAGAGAAACCACCATAATGAGAAGCCCACGCACCACAACCAAGAGTAACCCCCACTCGCTGCAACTAGAGAAAGCCAGCACACAGCAACGAAGACCCAACACAGCCAAAAATAAATAAATTAATTGATTAAAAAGAAAAAAAAACTTTAACATCTACATAAGGGAAAATGGAAATGAGTCAATAATCTTTTAAATCTCTTCTCTCTTTAAATAACTGAAACAAATATTTATATGACTAATAAAAATGTACCAAGGATTTTGTTCCCTCTGATCAACACTAATGAATGGTCAATACTAATGATAAATACTAATGATTAATGATCAATACTATTGATCAATAATGATCAATACTAATGATTCTACAGTTCTCTTTGATCAGTGTACTGATCATTACTATCATTCATCAAAGAGAACTATAGAATTTTTAAAAATAAGGTTACACTTTACTGATTTTTTGTTAAATTCAAGACTTAAAAGACTTCAAGTTAATTATAACATGTTAAAGTTTGAATGCACAGCTATTTGAAAATGTACATATAAATACATATGTATGTATATATGTATATTTAGAATTAGATATTTTAATTTGTTTCCCCATTTCTTCCTCAAAGGATTCCCATTCTTACAATAGAGCATGTACAAAATAATTTGTTTAAATAAATATCAAAACTTATTTTTAAAATCTAAATCAGGTGTAAACATTCTAACTATCAAGTTTAATGTTACCATATTTTAACAATATTGAAATCTTGGAGGGTAAGGTAATAATATTTTAAATTCTAGAGCCCTACTGAAGGCTCAATAAATATTTGAAAGAAATGAATGGATAAATGAATGAAACTCAAATTACCCATTTACTAGCTTTTATTTTTAAAATACAGTGTCACATTCAAACCTTGCACAACTCAACTTCTCATTTTATCCCTTGGGTACTTACTCATTCAAGGAGTATTTGTTTAGCCCATCAATTAAAAATGAAGGGATTCAAAATGACCATGTAGGAAGACCCTGAACTCACCTCCTCCCAAGGATACAACAAATTTATACCTACATATGAAATAATTTTCCTTGAAAAGGACCTGAGCACTAAATGAACAGTACCTCCATAGTAAAAAAACAAAAGAGATGCATCAGGAAGGGTAGGAGAGTCAGAAACACAGCCTTCCTCAGACCCAGCCCCAGATGTGGTGACCTCATAATCAGGAGAGATCCCAAAATTACAGAACTCTCCCTCTAGGAGTGAAGGAATTATGCCCCACATCAGCCGCACCAATCCTGGGGGCTGGGACTGGAAAGATGAGCCTCCAAAAGGTCTGGTTTGAAAATCAAAAGGGATTATGATAAGGAGAATCATAAACTGGTAGGGAAGAGAGGTCCTGCAGTTAAAGGGCTTGTGGACAAACCCACTGGCCCTGAGATCCAGTGCAAAAGCAACAGATTGAGAAGCAGCTATACCATAAGTGAGGGAGACCCACTTACTAATTTTAAACCATCTGTCAGAGAGTTAGGGACCTACAGGGACTTTATGTGATGATAGAAGCACTGGTGGATGCCATTTTTATAATCTTATTCTAACTTGCTGGTTATGGAGCCTACAGCTGTCACTTTTGGTGCACTATCTATATCCTGCTAGTACCAGAGGAAGGACTCTGACCATCCCATGCCACACCAGGAAGGATGAGAGCCCTGAGCTACATCCTCCCAGCAGCTGAGCTGCAAATGGGCCAGGCAAATGCCCCAAGCCCTGCCTATCTCATACAAAGATGAAGCTGTAACCAGGACAATTAAGTGACTCAAATCTGATCCTCCCCATGTGATGACTGAGCCACCATCTGGTTGGGGAGAGTGCACTGAGCCCCTCCCTCCCTGCACAGCAGTCATGGCCCTATCACAGCCAGTGGATGAATGCAGCCCACATGAGGGGCATCCATATAGTGCCTGGCTCTGGTGGCCAGGGCAGATTGTGCTTCTGGGCTACATGGATCTGCTCCTACATAGACCACTCCTTCAAGATTGAGAGAGGTAGCCATTTCAGCTAATACATATAGACAAACACAAAGAGATATGCAAAATGAGACAGAGAATTATATTTCAAAACAGAGAACAAGGCAAATCCCCAGGAAAAGATTTTATGAGATAGAGATAAGCAACCAACCTGATAAAGAGTTCAAAGTAATGGTTATAAAAATGCTCACCATTCTTGAAAGAAAAATAGATGGACACAGTGAGAATTTCAACAAAGAGATAGAAAAATATAAGAAAGCACCAAACAGACATTATAACTTAAGTGGAAAATACAGTAGAGGGGTTCAACAGCAGAATAGATGAAGTAAAGCACAAATCAGAGACCTGGAAGAGAAAGCACTGGAAAACATGCAGACAGAGCTGCAAAACTGAAAATGAATGAAAAGAAGTGGGGATAACTTAAGGGACTTCTGAGACAATTTCAAGTGGAATAACAGTCACATGATATGGTTCCAGAAGAAGAGAGAGAGAAATGATCAGAAAATTTATTTGAAAAAAATAATGGATGAAAATATCCCTCATCTGGAGAAGGAAACAGAAATCCAGGTCCAGGAAGCCCAGGAAGTTCCAGATAAGATAACCTACAGAAAAATACACCAAGAAACACTATAATTAAAATGTTAAAAGTTAAAAATAAAGAGAGAATCTTAAAAACAGCAAAAGAAAACCAACTTATTATGTACAAGGGAAACACCATAAGGCTCTCAGAATATTTCTCCGCAGAAACTTTACATGTCAGAAGAGAGTGACATGACACACCCAAAGCTCTGAAAGGAAAAAAACTGCCAGCCAAAAATTTTGTACCTGGCAAGGTTATTATTCAGAAGTGAAGAGGAGATTAAGAGTTTCCCAGATATGCAAAAGCTAAAGCAGTTCATCACCACTAAACCAGCCTTACAAGCAAAGTTAAAGGGACTTCTCTGAACTAAAAAGACACTAATAATTTAAAAGGCATACAAAAGAAAAATTTCAGAGAAAAATGTAAATACATGATAAAGGTAGTGAATCAATCACTTCTAAAGCAAGTATAAAAGGCAAAAGACAAAAGTAGTAAAATTAAGTGACATAAAATAATTACTTGAGGAATACATAAAAGATAATACATAATACATAAAATGTGCCAGGGAGAGTAAAAATTTAAAGCTTTGGAAAGTGTTCAAAATTAAATTACTATCAAACTAAAAGAGATTGCTATATACATAGGATATTATATGTGAACCTCATGGTAACCACAAAGAAAAAAATTATAATAAATACACAAAAGGAAATGAGGAAGGAATCTAAACATAACACTAAAGAAAACAATCAATCTAGAAGGGAAGAGAGAAAGAGAAGAAGAAACAGAGAGGAACTGCAAAAACATCCAAAAACAATTTACAAAATGGCATTAAGTACTTACCTATCAATAATTACATGTAAATGGACTAAACTCTTCAAACAAAAGACATAAGATGGCTGAATGGACTAAAAAAATGAGACATTTTTCTATGCTGCCTACAAAATTCACTTCAAATCCAAAGGCATTCAGACTGAAAGTGAAGGGATGGAAAATGGCATACCATGCCAATGAAAAAAAAGAAAGCTGGTGTAATAATACTTATATCAGATGAAATAGACTTTTAAACAAAGAGTGTAACAAAAGGTGAAGAGGGTATTATATAATAATAAAGGGGTATTACATAATGATAAATGTAAACATTTTTGCATCCAACATAAGAGCACCTGAATATTTAAAGTAAATATTAATAGAAATAAATGGAGAAATTGACATTAATACAGTAATAGTAGGGGTCTTTAACACCTACTTACATCATTGGTAGATCATCCAGACAGAAAATCAATTAAAAAAAAATTGGCCTTAAACAACACATTAGATCAGATTCACTTAATAAACATATATAGACTATTCCATCCAGAAGAGCAGAATACAAATACTATTCAAATGCTTGTGGGATATTTTCTAGGATAGATCACATTTAGACCACAAAACAAGTCTCTATAAATTTAAGAAGATTGAAATCATATCAAGTATCTTTTCTAACCACAATGGTATTAAATTAGAAATCAATTATAACAAGAAAACTTTAAAAAGCACAAACACATGGAGATCAAACAGCATGCCATTAAGCAACCAATAGGTCAATGAGGAAATCAAAGAGGAAATCAGAAAACACCTTGAGACAAATGAAAATGAAAACACAATGTTCCAAAATCTTTGGGATGCAGCAAAAGCAATTCTGAGAAGGAAGTTCATAGTAATGCCTGCTTACCTGAAGAAACAAGAAAATTCTTAACTAATCTAATTTACATTTAAAGGAACTAGGAAAAGAAGAATACACAAAGCCCCAAGTTAGTAGAAGGAAGAAAATATTACAAACATTAGAGTGGAAATAAATGAAATAAAACTAAAAAAAAAGAAGAAAAGAAAACATCAATAAAACTAAGAGCTAGTTCATTGCAAAGATAAACAAAGTTGACACATCTTTAGTCAGACTCATCAAGAAAGAAAGAGAGAGTTCAAATAATTACAGTTAGAAATTAAAGAGGAGAAAGTATAACCAATACCACAGAAATACAAAGGATCATAAGAGAAAACTATGTACAAAGATAATCCAACAAATTAGACAACCTAGAAGAAATGAATAAATTCCTAGAAACATATAATCTTCAAGACTAAATTATGAAGAAAAAGAAAATCTGAATAGGCCAATTACTAGTAATGAAATTGACTCAGTAATCAAAAAATAACTCCCAACAAACAAAAGTTCAGGTGCAGATGGCTTCATGTGTGAACCTACCAAATATTTTAAAAAGAGTTAATGCCTATCTTTCTCAAATTATTCCAAAAAATTGAAAAGAAAGGAACACTTCCAAACTCATTTTACAATGTCACCATTACCCTGCTACCAAAGTCAGATAGACACTGAAAAACAATTATAAGTCAATATCCCTGATAAACATAGATGCAAACATCTCAATAAAATATTAGCAAGCCAAAGTCAACAATACATTAAAAGGATCATACATCATAATCAAGTGTGATTCATTCTAGGATGGAAGGATGGTATAATATCTACAGTCAATTAACATGATACACCACATTAACAAAATGAAGGATAAAAATCATATGATCATCTCAGTAGATGCAGAAAAAGCATCTAACAAAATTCAACATCCATTTATGATGAAATGTCAATAAAATGGGTATAGAGAAAACATATCTCAACATAATAAAAACCATATATGACAAATCCACAGCTAACATTATACTCAGTGATGAAAAGCTGAAAGTTTTTTCTCTAAGGTTAGAAACAAGACAAGGATGCTCACTCTTGCCACTTTGATTCAACATAATATCAGTAGCTGTAGCCACAGCAATTACACATACAAAAAAGAAAGTAATAAAAGACATCCAAACTGGAAAGGAAAAAGTATAACTGTCACTGTTTGCAGATGATATAACATTATATATAACAATCCTAACGGCCACACCAAAAAAGGTATTATGTGAATTCAGTAAAGTTTCAGGATACAAAATTAATATACAGAAATATGTTGCACTTCTATACACTAGTAAACTATCAGAATGAGAACAATCCCATTTACAACTGCATCAAGAAGAATAAAATACCTAGGAACAAATTTAACCAAGGAGGTGAAAGGCATGTACTCTGAAAACTGTGGGACACTGATGAAAGAAACTGAAGAGGACACAAATAAGTGGAAAGATATTCCATGCTCATGGATTGAAAAAATTAACATTGTTAAAATGTCAATACTATCCCAAATGACCTACAGCTTCAATGATATCCCTATCAAAATTTCAATGGTACTTTTCAAAGAAAGAGAACAAATAATCCTACAGTTTTTATGGAACAACAAAAGACCTTAAATAGCCAAAGCAATTTTGAGAAAGTAGAACAAATCAGTAGGTATCATGCTTCCTGATTTCAAACTATACTACAAAGTCATAGCAATCAAAACAGTATGGTACTTGTACAAATACAGACACATAGATAAATGGAACAGAATAGAGAGCCTGGAAATAAACCCAGGCACAAATGGTCAATTAATCTACAACAAATGAGACAAGAATATACAGTGGGGAAAAGACAGTTTCTTCAATAAATGGTGTTGGGAAAACTGGACAGCTACATGCAAAAGAATGAAGCTGGACCACTTTCTTGTACCATAAAAAAATAAGCTCAAAATGGATTAAGTATTTAAATGTAAGACCTGAAACCATAAAACTCCTAAAGAAAACATAGGCAGCATGCTCTTTAACATTGAACTTAGCAATAATTTTTGGATATGTCTCTTCAGGCCAGGGCAACAAAAGAAAAAATAAACAAATAGGAATACATGATATAGCCAAGGAAATCATCAACAAAGTGAAAAGGCAACCATTAATGGGAAAAGATATTTGCAAATCATATGTCAATAAGAGGTTGATATCCAAAATGTACAAAGAACATATACGACTCAATATAAAAAAGCATGCACTCTATCAAAAAATGGGCAAAGGACCTGAACAGACCTTGCAGATGGCCAACAGGTATATGAAAAAGTGCTCAGCATCACTAATTATCAGGGAAATTCAAATCAAAACCACAATTAGATACCACCTCACACCTGTTAGAATGGCTATTACCAAAATGACAAGAAATAACAGGGGTTGGTGAGGTCATGGAAAAAGGAGACCTCTAGTGCACTATTGGTGGGAATGTAACCTGGTACATCCACTATGGAAAACAGTATGGATGCTTCTCAAAAACTTAAAAATAGAACCACCATTTGATCCAGCAATTCCACTTCTGGGTATTTATCCAAAGAAAAAGAAAATACTAAATCAAAAATATATATGCACCCCTATACTCATGGTAGCATTATTTACAATAGCCAGGATATGTATTCAACCTAAGTGTCCATCGATAGATGAATGGATAAAGAAGATGTGATACACACACACACACACACACACACACACACACACAGGAATATTACTCAGTCACAAAAAGGAATGAAATTTTGCCATTTGTGATAACATGGATGGACCTAGAGGATATTATGCTAAGTGAAATAAGTCAGACAGAGAAAGAAATACTGTATGATTTCACTTGTATGTTGAATCCAAAAAGCAAAACAAATGAACAAATAAAACAAAACAGGAATGGACTTATAGATACAGAGAACAAACTGGTGGTTGCCAGAAGGGAGAGGGGTCAGGCGACAGACCAAATAGGGTAAGGGGATTAAAAGTTATAAACTTCCTGTGATAAAATAAATGTCACAAGAATGTAATGTACAGCATAGAGAATATAGTCAATAATATTGTAATAACATTGTACTGTGGTGACAGATGGTAACTATACTTATGGTGATCATTTTTAATGTGTAAAAATATCAAATCACCTGAAACTAACAGGATATTGTATGTCAATTATAGTTCAATAAAAACTAAAATAAAAAATAAAAAATGAGTGAATTTACCACTGCTCTCCAGTCAAGAAAATTACTTCCTCTACAGTTTTCTAGAATTATGATATTCCTCAATGTGCTCAAATACCCTAATCATCACATCTGCATTTACGTTTATAAATTTGTTTCTAAATGATGGCATATGATTGCAAAATTAAGATGAGTCACAAGGATAATGAAGTTCCTCATTTTCTTTTCAGTTTAGAAGAACCTACTATGCACAAAATTGTGCTAACCATTCCCCATATGCTTACAGATCTCATCATACTATGGGAAGACAGACTTGAACACAATTTTAAAATCAGGATGTTTGAAATCAGTGATAACAGCAAACTACTATGGGAAGGGAAAAAAGGGGGGATTCAATTTTTCTGTGCAGTCTTAGTGAAGGTTTCTTTGTGGAAGTGCATCTGAGGTGAAACTTAAAGAATCATAGGGATTTTGAGAGGTGAAAGACAGGAGCAAGACTACTGCAAGCTGAGGAATCAGCTCGAACAAAGGAGTGAGCAAATGATTTTTACTTTGTAAACTGAGTGAACTCCAAGTTCAGTTCTGAAGTGTTATGTTATTGGTAGCATGTTTTCTGATTCACAGACTGTTCTATAAAGCCTGTATATAAGTGGCAAAATGACAAAAATAGCAAACTTCTTTCCATTTTATTGAGTGCTTACTATGTATGTTGCATCACATGCAGTGTCTTATTAAATCTCCTAAAAGCCATATGTGGGAGGAACACTTCCAGTCTTACTTCACAGATTAGGAAACTAAGAGAGAAAGGTCAATTAATTTGTCTGAGGTTGTATTTCTTGTTAAGTGGTGGACTACAGCTGTGATTCACATGGCTCTCACTCAAAAGGCTGTTCTCTTTATCATTATACCATACCTTCTCTCAAAGGAATTAGGAGTCTATGAGGAACAGCACTGACCTTGAATTTTAGATATACTGTAGTAAATACTGATTTAATATTCTACCAGTAGAAATGCAAAACATCAAAGGGTAACAACGAAGTAATTAAAATATTCATATATCACTCTATAGTTTACAAAACTTTTAAAAACAATTAATTTTAGAAAGAGCAAAGGACAGAAGTTAACTCATTTGTACCCTACACTTTAGATCAACCACCAATTTTCTGTGCATGAGGCTGTGGGCAAATCAATTCACCTCTTTGGGTCCAAATTCTGTAAATGTTTTATCTGTGTAATTATCTTTTTACATGGTATTATTTCTAACTAGACAGTGAACTCCCCGAATAAGAGCATGCTTACTCATTTTTGTCATGGCACCAGGCACTTTCCTGGCATTTTCAGCTATGAAATGGATGATGGATAAATAAGCAAATGTTTCCTCACCTGTAAAATAAGGAGTTGCTCTAGATCTCTTAAGATTCCTACCAGCTTGAGAATTCTATTAGGGTGTGACATTTTCCAGAAGTCCAGGAAAAGAACATAACTTCCAAACTTTGCTGCATCTTTGGAACACAGTAGAAACTAAGGACGTCCATTAACTGCCTTGAGCTTTGAAAAGTATAGATTTTGCATGAAGAAAATATAAACAACAAAAATACTGGATATTTTTCTCTTGTCCTGTAGGAGAAATGCTACCTTTTTCCAATGGGGTGGGTGATGTAAGGGAAGAGTGTATCAGAAGCCAACTGACTCTGAACTCTCCTTTTGTGTATTTCAAATCATAACAAGATGCTCCTGTTCATTTATTCACTGGTATATGACTAAAGGAAGTTAAATAGATGAGCTCAACTTTATATTCTTCTATCTTTCCATTCAGTGTCTCTCTCACCAGCTTAAAGCCTATCTCCAATCCTGTCATTGTGTTTGCCAAGCACTGGGTACATGATTCTTGAGACATAGACCCACCTCTCAAAGAGTTAAGCACCTAGAAAGGCAGACACCTCCATGTATAGCATGTTTTACTCCAGACACACACATGAGTTGCCAAGGGAGCACATGCTGAAAAGTTCAAAAGAGTTTTCTGAGTAGAAAGTTGGGTTTTTCTGAGCTGAGAAGGAATATGACTGGCAGAGAACACAAGATACTAGTATATATGCTTGGGGAGAATGTTGGGAAGTAAAGTACAGATTGAGAAGGCAAATGGTTTAGTCACTTGAACATGTCCTGTAACTCAAGCAATGGTGGAAGATGAGGAATGGGGCAGGTTATGGCTGCTCTTTTAAACCATGCTAATTAGCTTGTTTTTTCTCCTGGAAGAAATAGTTAATCACTGAAAGATTTTGCCAGAGGAGTTTCATGGTATATATGATATTCTGACAGTTGTGAAGAAGGTGGATCAAAGGGGAAAAAATCACTGTTAATACTTTAAAAATCACTATTAATCACAATAATCAAAACTATGCTTCCTTATTCAGACTTTTTGAGCCATGAAGAGTCTCAAATAAAGTAATGGAGATCTACCTAGTTCAATTAAAATTTAAGTTTTGTTGTTTTACTTTTGACTGAAAAAATAATTTAGTACTTGTGATTGGCTATTATATGTATTTGATAGGTAAAAGGAAGAAAATTAATTAAAACATAAATGTAGTTTGATGGAAATAATTTTCTTTTAAAAATACACGGTCCTAGGGAGAGAAAATTAAAAGGTGACCTTGAGGAAATACTTGGCATATGTAATATGTAAAGTGTAAGCTGATGAATGGTGACCATTCCAAGAGTTTGAGCATCTTTGAAAGAGGTACATTTGAGATGAAAATCTTCTCAAGATGCTAAGAAGTAAATCTACACAGGATTGCTTACTAGAATTGGAGGAGGGGGCTATTCATTCATTAATAAACTGCTTAGTGCATGCATTGTCTCAGCAATTTTTCTCTCACTCCCTGTTGAATCACCTTGAGTAACTGACAACTGATGAGTAAACTCATTCTTTATCAGATAAGAAGAGCTTCACAAAGAACATCGCAGCTTTCATATAGCAGAAATTGGATATTTTCTAAAAAATCAGTACTGTTCTCTGAACAATAACAATAACAATAACTCTAATCTCTCTCTCTCTCTTTTTTTTTTTTTTTTGGCCAAACTCAGGTATTGGAAAGTCAAATTGTTTTTGGTTACCTAATTTTCAGTTTCTAATGTGGATAAATTTTCTAAGTATTTCATGAATACATATGAATTTGAGACAGAAATTCAGATAGGAAAAAAAAAATAGAAGGCAATGTCAGGAACTTATTTCTGAATAACTGTGCTTAGGTAATACTAAGATGAACAGAGAAATTTAAATAAGATTAATCTTTAAACGTTCAAAGGAACCTTAAAATTACAATTTAAATTACAAAAAATTATTATTCAAAAGCAGAAAGTGAAATGATTAGGAAGGCAATTGTATCAAATATGAAGATTTTTTAATCGCTGAACTTTGACAAATGACTTGATTTGTCCAGAATAGTTTCTAGATTTTGAAACTATCATTTAACTTGAAAAAATATGAAACTTTAAAACATATACAATTAGAATATCAATTAATGTGTGCCTTACTCCTCCAGATTGAATGGGTCACCATTGTTTACTCTGAGTCCTCTTTTTGTTTACTAAATAATGTATTCATATGTTGAATGATTTAATGAATTAGCTGGATAATTTAAAACAAATAATAAATTTCTGATGGAGAGGTCTTGAAAAGTCAGTATCTGAGACTGTCTGAATAATTCTCTAGTATTATTATTTTTAATATATTTTAGGTGAAAATGCCTGTTCCCTTGTAAATACCTTCGCACCCTCCAAGATTTTGGCCATCATTCCTTACATATTAGAAAATATTTTTTATGCTAAGTACAAGCCAACTTCAGTCTATATTGTCCACCCCTCATTTATTCACCAACATATGCTGAATATCAATTATGTACCAAATATAATTTGGTCATCAAGTGTAAGAAATCCCTTTAGGCTTACATTATTGTTTTAAGTACCAATTTCATATTACTGATTCAGTGTCTATTAGAAGGCAAATGTTCAATATGAAAGGAATACATGCCAAGCCCTTCTTTTGTTTTTCCAGGTTATTAATTTATTTCCACATTATAATTACACATTAAACATTTAAAGCCACTTACAGTTGAAATTTTAAACTACCCTCTCAAGATAAACTGTAATTACTATTTATCATTACTGATCTAGAGAATGGAGCATCAATGAAGGAGATATTTTAGGGAGATAGGCAGCAGAAAGTTTTAATCAAAATTTTGAAATTATTATTTATCTAGATAAAACTTTGGTAAGAATCATTTTCAATTAACACAGGAGTTTTTAAATGGCACTGTCTATGATAAGATGACAGCCAGAAATAACTCATGTCCACACCCTGCTTTCATTTATAAACTTGTCCCAAAATTATACAAATGGAAATATTTATCATTACTTGCCTATGTAAAACAATTTTTCCTTTGCTTCTTTCAACATCCATTGAGACCAGTTCTCTTAACTTTACAAATTGTGAAACTTTAGTTTCAGCACTACCTGAGTTTTAGAATAATTCAATGCAGGGATCCTGCTCTACTAACTTTGTGAATAAACATTTTTTTCCCTCTGTTTCTACCCCTATAAAGTGGGGAAATGCTAACATTTTTAGTGCTATACATAATGTATGTAGGATGACAAGCACACACCAAACATATGGTCATTGTTCAATAAGTAGAAGATATTACTGTTGCTATTGCTACTAGTAATAAAAGTAGGAGGAAGGGCTTCCCTGGTGGTACAGTGGTTGAGAGTCCGCCTGCTGATGAAGGGGACATGGGTTCATGCCCCGGTCCGGAAAGATCCCACATGCCGTGGAGCAGCTGGGCCCGTGAGCCATGGCTGCTGAGCCTGTGCGTCTGGAGCCTGTGCTCCGCAACGGGAGAAGCCACAACAGTGAGAGGCCCGCATACCGCAAAAAAAAAAAAAAAAAAAAAGTAGGAGGAAGAGGAGGAAGGAGAATAAGGTGAATAAGAAAAAGTATAAGGAAAAGAGGAAGAAAAGACAAAACATAATAAAGAAATTATGTTTGTGCGTGTGTATGTGTATATATATATATATATATATATATATATATATATATATGCATCTCTATAATAACATGAATATAGTGACCTAGAAAATAGATTTTCTCCTCCACCAAGTTTTACTATGTCACCAAAACCCTGAGTATGACCTACCTCCAAAGGACATAATGGATGTAACACAAAGGTGATGGAAGGATCTTGACCAAATAATATGTTGGAATAAGATATGCTGAAAAGAAACAGAAATCAATTTTTTCTTTTCTCATTGAAGCAGATAGTAAAAGTGTGTAAAGCAACTTTTCTTGGAGTCCTAACCACATAATATAAGAGTAGGACTCTCCATGGCATCAGTGGTCATTCCAAAACCCAATAATTAAAGGAAACTGGACGGAGTTATAGGTTTAGACTGGACCAATAGAATGTATGGTTTGAAAAGAGCATGTAAAATTCTCTAAAACAGGATATCATTCCAATTAGATGCTCGCTTACTCTTTTGGGTTCTAGAGAAAGGAGGAGGCTATAGGAGAAATATTTCAATATCAAAATAAGAAACAAGAAATTCCAGATCCTTTTTCACCTTCTGCTCATACTGGTAAATTTTCTCTTTGTTTCTTTGTATATTATTTTATCATCTCTCCAGGGACATTATCACTGATTTCTCTCAATCTGCTTAGTCTACAATGTAGAAACAGCTCTTGTCTATCTGGTCAATTACCTGTTATTATTAAACCAATGGAACTTTTCCCTCACACTGTTTTAGATTCTGAAAACTCGTTTTCCTGTATATCTTTCTCCACAAAATTAAAGTTTTCTCTGCTGCCCCAGATTTCGTGTCTCTTTTCCTTTCTTTCTTTCTAATATTCACAAACCAGAAGTAATTCTGTGAGCCAGAAGTAATTCTATCCTTAAATAGACAACCTCCTCCATACAAATGTTTGTGTACATATGCATCTACATGTGTAATTTCTGGCACATGTCTTCACTTATCCATCTTGAAGCCCTAATGATGGACATAAGGATATTTTTTCTAATGAATAAGACAGAAATTATTATACAGTATCATGCAGTGTTATAAAAACCAATATAAATGACTGATTCATTGACTTAAGGTAATAAAAATTACTTATTGAGGAAAACTGTACTAAGATATTTATTAATACATATATCTTTTGATAGACTAGAGAACTCTATATTTCTATTTTCTATTAATATTCAGAAAGTTATGTTTTAGAGTAGAAGGAGACATAGAAACCCTTTCATTTAGCTATCCACCTGATGACTGAATCTTTCAACAGTATTCTTACCAGGTAGGTATCCATCCAGATTATGCTAATTGTGGCTAATAGTAATTTGGCATAGCCCAATCTATTACTGGCATCTGTGAGGATGAGCATACCCTTTAAAATGTGAGCTGGAATATGCTTCTTACTCCTAATGCTGTGGGACCATAGTAACAAACATACCTGTTCCACAAGGTGGCCCTTCAGATAAATAAAGACAGCCATGCTGTACCCCTAGTTCTGCTCTCATCTCGCTTACTCAACAGTCCAAGCCCACAGGAGGCAGTTTACTCATTCTCCTGGCCATACCCTCTAAACAGAGTATAGTCTGTCTGCAGTCCTCCATGATGAATGTAAAACCTAAGGCAGGTCTAATCAGATACAGTATAATTATCACCTCCTTTTTGCACATTATACTTCTATTATGTCACTTAAGATCATATTGGTTTTCCTGATGACCACATTCTACTTTAACACATTTTTAAGACCCCTCTCTACTGCAATCCCAAGGCATGTTTTGTCATGAGCTCCCGTTAAACTTTTCTCCATCCTGAACTGTAGAGGGTTTGTTGTTGTTGTTTGTTTGCTTATTTTGTGCTGTTTGTTTGGAACTCATCTGTGAGAATACAAAAACTTCACAGACAACTTTAAAAACTGGACATTCCCAATGAAAAGAAGGTTTAAAAACAATAGATGAATAGTGTTTTGTAATTTTTTTAATGAAATCTCTCAGACATTTGTTAGATTATTGGATACAGTGAGGATCTGCTTGTAAATGTTTGGATAATAAATGATTATTTACCTCTTAGGAAACAGTGAGGGGCTGTGCTTGATGTGTTAAACAATAAATGAGTATGAGTTTGCTTCTGTCTTTAACATTACTGATTCTGTTTCCCCACTTCTGAATTTCCTTGTCTTCCTGTCAAATACTATCCCTTTATCCTTTCCATTTTATTTCCTTCCATTTTTTGTGTTCCCTCTTTAGTTTTTTTCTTCCTCATATCTCTCATTTTTCTTATATCTCTGGCATATAATAAAGGAGAGTCCATCAGGAAGAAGCTCAGAAAGAACAAAGTTGAAGGCATGGGACAGTTCTATTACCTGTTAACAAATAATAAGTTCTGTTAGCTATACCATGTATGCAAATTAAATGAGAGACTTCATGGTATCAAAAAATGTTTTACAGGTCTAGGAAAAATTCACAATGAATGAGATATAAAGAAAGGTAAACTAAAAAAATCACAAATGTCCTATCAAACCAAAATTATACTTGTAATATAAAAACAAACCAAAACCATGAGTTTCTCTTAAGTGTTTTCCAATTTTATTCAAAAGGACATGAATATATATATCTTATTTTTTTCCTACCCCTTGCATACTACCTGGCACATAGTAGATATGTGAATAAATGTTTGCTGAATAAAGAAATAAATTCAATCAGACAAGGGAATAGGTATTTATACTTTCTAGTAGAGATTGGAACAAAAAATGGAGGGGAGCTTCCCTTACATCATGTGCTGGGATAACATTAATGAAATAATCAACAGTTAATTATCTCTGTCCTTAGCAGTACAGGAAGTATAGAAAAATTTTCTGACCAAATACGTTTAACAGATTGGAGGAAGAGAAAGAGGGAAGTAAGTTCTCCAAACCCTGTACATTTCTCTAATCATGTCCTTATCAGCAGTGGTAGCAGGGGAAAGGCTACAGACATGTCTCGTGCCTGTCAAGGACCTATGTTGGGGGCGGGGGGTTAGAAGGGCATATCAGAGCCATATTCTTTGATCATTTGGAGAATTCTGTGACAGTTATTGAAATGGATACCCTAGAGTATCATAAAATCAGCATTGAGAATTTCTGTTTCAATGAATTGAATTTTTCCCCTCTTCTTACTTTTATGTTTTATGACATGCTCTGACCCCACTCCAAAATTTATCCTAATCTTTGCAGAATCAGAGTCAATGAACAAGCAGTCACTTTTCAATATCTAAGTTACCCTGTTGTAGTGAGCTAAGCACTTAAAGAGATACATTAACTTCCAGGACTCTTGGGTGCTATTCAGAGTAATGGTTTATAACAGTTAATAATGTATAACGTAACTAGAGAATGCCTTAGGCAGACTCACTGTGTGGTAAACATAATAAAACAGTTCCTTTTTAGTATCAATTGGAAGTACATTATTTCCCCCACCATTAAGACATAGTAAATGAAGAAAAAGATCAGATCATTTGCATATTTTATGCAACCATGGTATATTCAATCTCATTTAGATTTTAATCACTCAAATGTTTTGTTGTTCACTTCTTTTTATGTATTATATTTTTAAATGGTTCAAATATCTGTTTACATCATCACTTTTATGATGGATCTCACGTTTAGCAACCCACTGTTATAGTAAACTGCTTTTCATTTTATGACAAAACAAAAAGTGCTTCATTACCAGGGAAGGCAAGTTAGACCCAGCATGTTTGCTTGTCAGAGAACATCATTCTCTGGTGTCTACTTTAACACTGTTCTTTTGTTATTTCCCTTCTTTCCAAGGAAGTCACTTCTCTGCATTTCCTCTAAACTCAGGACCACCCAAACCACCCTTGGCTTATTTCCTGTCCCGGAGAAATAAATAAAATAATCAGGATTAAATCAGAATAATGTCTCAGTATTACTGACTAGCACTAAAATTACTAGCAAGCCATAAGATTCTTATCCCTCTGACTTCCTCTAACCCTTCAACTGCTTTCTGGGATTATTTCTTTGCTTTGAACTCTGAGAACTAGATGTTTCTACTAGCCCATTCCAAGGATTTAATCAAAGACTTTGATATTAAGCTGATGGCTATTGTCTCATTGTTATTAGGTTGGCCTTCTGACATTGATTTGTTCCTGGTAAAAAGTCTATGTTATCTCAAATGAGAAGCTTAAATCAGAGGAAAAAAAAGTAACAAGGACAAAAAGAGCATCCACTCAATTCATACAACAATGGCCAAGGCCTTGTTTGATCATTTTGCTAATTTTGGAGTTACCAGGCTAGAAGAAATATTTCTGTAGGAAATGAAGGTCATTAAGGAAGATGAAGTCTATTCAAACATTAATGGAGGGCTCCTGATCTCAGAAATATGATGATTTATTTAATAAAAAATCTCAGAAAGAGCTGTCCAAAATGAGCTGAATAACCATATTTAAAAGTGGCAATGCTCCATAAATCTTGCCTATCAGTCTGCCTCATCAGGACCCCTTAGCTTTTGCCCCAGTGTAACTGCACTTTTGATTCACACTTTGAGCACCCTACCAGAACAAGCAAATTAGGGTGTTTTTTTAACACAAGGACTGCATCTCAGTATTATCATTACCTGCTCATTTGAGTATTAAAAATTTTTGCACACTGCCATATATATATATATATATATATATATATATATATGCTGAATATAAAGAAAGAAAACATTATGTCAAAAAGGGCAAAATTGAGTCAGCTTTCACCTTTTCTCAGTGTATTTCACAGAATGGCTAGAAATGAAGCAGAATTTCCTATCTTATTTTACCCAGAGGCTACCACAAACAGCTCCTCTGTAAATTGTTATAGGCCCAGAGTTAAAGCTGCAAGATTTTAGGTAGCTCCAGGTGAACATTTGTTAATCCCTCTTTTTTGCTGACTTGAATATCAAGATTTATGTAATGCCAACATATTAATGAATTAGAAATTTTAGTTGCTCTAATTGTTGTTTGTTATTGTATTACAGCAAAATTGACATTTCAAAAGCTGTGATTAAGAAAAATAGGTGAATACCTATTTTAATAAATGCTTTTCTCTGGTTTGGTTTAATATTATCAAAGTTTTCTGGATCTTGTAGATGTATGAACTCATTTATGTCATTCATGACTTTAATAAGTGGGAAAGGTACTAAGCATAAAACTAAATTAAACTGAACCACTTACTAAATGTTCATACAGTAGAATGAACTATGCAAGAAGGGGTAGTCTGGGTTTATGCACCAATGAGTAAAACATTAAGAGATTACATAAATAAAATTTCTTGGTTCAAATCCATTCACTATAGTAAGAACTTCTGAGGTAAAACAAGAACAAATCCTGCATCATCTTGATTAGAATCACCATAATTTTGGGTTTCTAAAACTGTATGAAACTCTTATGGTTTTCATAATTTTTGTTTAATCATTAGTGTGTTCATTCAGTAACTATGTCCAAAGTTTCTAAGTTGCTCAAGAAACTGTGGAAAGTGCAAAGATAAATTAGATGGGCATTTTTCCCTTAAAGGATTTTATAGCGAAATAGAGACATGTATAAGCAACTATAATTTGAGGTAGGAAGTGGTAATTGTCTTAAGAGAAGTAAAAATAAAGTACTATGGGATCCCAAAGCAAGAAGACAGAACTTCCAACTAGTAAGAGAGAAGATTTTATATGAATGTAAAATTTTAAAACCACTGGCACAGAGGCACACATGGCTCAGAAATAGATCACAGTATATTGTGGAATATAATGGATCACTAAGGAGGTTTTTCAATTCATTTGAAAAGGATGGTCTAATTTAGTAAGTGGATATTATAACTGACTATCCATTAGAAGAAAATACATTGGATCCTTGTCTCACTCAATTCCTGTTGATTAAAGATGTAATTATAAAACAATAAAAATCATAGAAGACAATTTAGAGATTATATAATACAACCTAGGTATTTGAGAGTTTGTTAAAAACAAGACAAAAGGCTTAGAAGGTATGAAACAAAAGATAAACATATTTACTACATAAACATTCAAAATTCATCTATGAAAAAAGTAAATTTTAAGCAGTTAATAAATGATAGATTAGAGAAAACAAATACTTGTAATGTAGATAATTTAAAAGGGTTATTATGTTTAATATTCTAAGTTATTTAAAAACAGATAACAAAAGGACTGATATCTCAGAAAAACAGGCCAAAGATAAGAATAGATAATTTACAGAACAAATCAAAATGGCCAAATATAGATGGAAGTATGATGAACCACCATGGAGAGTGTGAGAAATGCAAGTGAAAGTCATCCTGAGATATGACTATTTTCCCCAGTGGATGGCATATGACCAAAGGTGTAATAATGCCTAACATGCCCCCATGTACTAGGGGACTCTCATACATTGCTTAAAGAAATGTTAACTCTCACAAACTTTTAAGAAAGCAATTTGAAAGCATGTGTTCAAATTAAAATCCACATACCAGTGATTCCACTCCCACAAGATGTTAGTGGCAAAACTAGAAGAGGACAAGTGAATGCTTATCAATAGGGAAATGGTTGAGTAAACTGTGGTTTATCTCTGCTGAGAATATTATGAAGTTATTTTGAAGAATGAGTCAAATCTTCATCATCTGATGAGGTGGGATTTTGGTAATGAGCTGTTAAGTAAGAAAGAGCAAGATGCAGAGAAGTATAGACGAAATGTTCCCATTTTGTAAACCAAAGATGTGAAACTTTTGTATGTGTGTGTGTGTATAATTACATGAATTAAAAGAATATGGAGGTAGCAAGTTAAAATCAACATCCTGGGGGTCGGGGGGGTATGAATAAAGAAGGTGATGGGAAAGAAAATGTGTAAGGTAAAAGAAAAGCAACACAATAATATGGGCTGAACATCCTGCAAGTATATAAGTGTAAAACTACAAGCTCATCAATAAAGGTATTGAAACTAGGAGACAAGCCTGCACCAATGAGGATCCCAGAGTGAGAGTCATAAGAGAGGATGTACAGTTCTATCAGAAGTAATTTCACAGCCACACTGATTGAAGGTTATTACCAGCTCCCTAGGAAGGAAAAATCAAGGGCTGCTGTTGGAACCTATGCAGGCTTCATTTATTTGGTTGCATATAGTTGGATATAGTAACTGTTTAGTTATCTTTTTTATTTTAATGTAAAAATTGAGCTGAACTTGAAGAATCATTACAAATATAAATGGAGAGAGGACATCTTTGGTAATGTAAAGTTAGTTTCTTTTGTTAAAGTATAAAGACGTGTTACAGAGGGCAGAGGGAGACATTTCTGGAAATATTCACTTAGAGCTTAATTATGGGAAAGACTGGCTGGCTAAGCAGTTTGGATTGTCTCCTGTAGGCTGCAGGCTGCTAATGACATATTAGCAGGAAACCTACAAGATCAAATGGATTGAGGTTAGGGGACAGAGTAATAAAATGAGAATTTTAATTTTAAATAACATTTTACTTCTACTGACATGGGTCAGAAACTGTCAGCAGAAGAATTTTTTGTTTTCTAAATACATAAAATTAGAAAGCCTAATATAATCAATTCCCTCCTATCCATTGTATTAGTCTGCTTGGGATGACAACACAAAATTCCATACATGGGGTGGCTTAAACAACAAAAATTGATTTTTCACAGCTCTGGAGGCTGGGAGATCTAAGATCAAGGTGCCAGCTAATTCAGTTTTAAGTGAGAAATCTCTTCCTGGCTTGCAGAAGGCTACCTTCTTGCTGTGGCCTCACATGACTGTTCCTCGGTATGTGACTGCATTGGGAGAAAAACAGAGCCCTCACTCTTCCTCTCCTTATAAGGCTACCAGTACTATTAGATTAGAATCCCACCCTCATAACCTAATTTGATCTTAATTATCCCCTGTAAGTCCTATCTCCAAAGTCACATTGGGTTTAGAGCTTCAATAGGTGAATTTGAGACAGACACAATTCAGTCCACAGCACCCATCATCCAAGATTGATAAAGATTTTTAAATTATACATCCTACTTCTTCTTTTGTTACAAAGTATCTTAAAGCAATTTTCAGAAATCATATCATTTCAAACCTATAAACTTCAGCATGGGGAGACTTTCAAGATGGTGGAGGAATAAGACATGGAGATAACCTTCCTCCCCACAAATACATCAGAAATACATCTACATGTGGAACAACTCCTACAGAACACCTACTGAATGCTGGCAGAGACTTCAGACTTCCCAAAAGCTGTGTGGCTGACAGGGTCTTGGTGCTCTGGCCGAGTGTCAGGCCTGTACCTGTGAGGTAGGAGAGCCGAGTTCAAGACATGTGTCCACCAGAGACCTCCCAGCTTCACGTAATACCAAATGGCAAAAGCTCACCCAGATATCTCCATCTCAATGCTAAGACCCAGCTCCACTCAACGACCAGCAAGCTACAGTGCTGGACACCCTATGCCAAACAACTAGCAAGACAGGAACACAATCCTACCCGTTAGCAGAGACTGCTTAAAATCATAGTAAGGTCACAGACACCCCAAAACACACCACCAGACGCAGTCCTGCCCACCAGAAAGACAAGATCCAGCCTCATCCACCAGAACACAGGCACGAGTTCCCTGTATCAGGAAGCCTACACAACTCACTGAACCAACCTTAGCCAATGGGGGCAGACACCAAAAACAACAGGAACTATGAACCGGCAGCCTGTGAAAAGGAGACCCAAACACAGTAAGTTAAGCAAAATGAGAAGACAGAGAAACACACAGCAATTGAAGGATCAAGGTAAAACCCCACCAGACCAAACAAATGAAGAGGAAGTAGGCAGTTCACCTGAAAAAGAATTCAGAGTAATGATAGTAAAGATGATCCAAAATCTTGGAAATAGAATGGAGAAAATACAAGAAATGTTTAAAAAGGACCTAGAAGAACTAAAGAGCAAACAAACAATGATGAACAACACAATAAATGAAATTTAAAATTCACTAGAGGAATCAATAACAGAATAACTGAGGCAGAGGAACGGATAATGACCTGGAAGATAAACTAGTGGAAATAACTACTGCAGAGCAGAATAAAGAAAAAAGAATGAAAAGAATTGAGGACAGTCTCAGAGACCTCTGGGAGAACAATAAATGCACAAACATTCGAATTTTAGGGGTCCCAGAAGAAGAAGAGAAAAAGAAAGAGACTGACAAAATATTTGACGAGATTATAGTTGAAAAATTCCCTAATATGGGAAAGGAAATAGTCAATCAAGTCCAGGAAGCACAGAGAGTCCCCTACAGGATAAATCCAAAGAGAAACACACCAAGACACATACTAATCAAATTATCAAAAATCAAATAGACAGAAAAAATATTAAGAGCAGCAAGGGAAAAACATCAAATAACATGCAAGGAAATCCCCATAAGGTTAACAGCTGATCATTCAGCAGAAACTCTGCAAGCCAGAAGGGAGTGGCAGGACATATTTAAAGTGATGAAAGGGAAAAACCTACAACCAAGATTACTTTACCCAGCAAGGATCTTATTCAGATTCGACAGAGAAATTATAAACTTTACAGGCAGGCAAAAGCTAAGAGAATTCAGTACCACCAAACCAGCTTTACAAATGCTAAAAGAACTACTCTAGGCAGGAAACACAAGAGAAGGCGAAGATCTACAATAACAAACCCAAAACAATTAAGAAAATGGTAATATGAACATACATATTGATAACTACCTTAAATGTAAATGGATTAAATGCTCCAACCAAAAGACATAGACTGGTTGAAGGTATACAAAAACAAGACCCATATATATGCTGTCTACAAGAGACCCACTACAGACCTAGGGACACATACAGCCTTAAAGTGAGGGGAGGGAAAAAGATAATCCACACAAATGGAAATCAAAAAAAAAGCTGTGTAGCAATTCTCATAACAGACAAAATAGACTTTAAAATAAAGACTATTACAAGAGACAAAGAAGGACACTACATAATGATCCAGGGATCAATCCAAGAAGAAGATATAACAATTGTAAATATTTATGCACCCAACATAGGAGCACCTCAATACATAAGGCAAATGCTAACAGCCATAAAGGGGAAATCTGCAGTAACACATTCATAGTAGGGGACTTTAACACACCACTTTCACCAATGGACAGATCACCCAAAATGAAAATAAATAAGGAAACACAAGCTTTAAATGATACATTAAACAAGAAGGACTTAATTGATATTTATGAGACATTCTATCCAAAAACAACAGAATACACTTTCTTCTCAAATGCTCATGGAACATTCTCCAGAATATATCATATCTTGGGTCACAAATCAAGTCTTGGTAAATTTAAGAACACTGAAATCGTATCAAGTATCTTTTCTGACCACACACTATGAGACTAGATATCAATTACAGGGAAAAAAATCTGTAAAAAATACAAACGCATGGAGGTTAAACAATACACTACTAAATAACCAAGAGATCACTGAAGAAATCAAAGAGGAAATCAAAAAATACCTAGAAACAAATGACAAGGAAAACATTACAACCCAAAACATATGGGATGCAGCAAAAGCAGTTCTAAGAGGGAAGTTTATAGCAATACAATCCTACCTCAAGAAACAAGAAACATCCCAAATAAACAACCTAAACTTACACCTAAAGCAATTAGAGAAAGAAGAACAAAAACCCCCCAAAGTTAGCGGAAGGAAAGAAATCATAAATATCAGATCAGAAATAAATGAGAAAGAAATGAAGGAAATTATAACAAAGGTCAATAAAACTAAAAGCTGGTTCTTTGAGAAGATAAACAAAATTGATAAACCATTAGTTAGGCTCATCAAGAAAAAAAGGGAGAAGACTCAAATCAATAGGATTAGAAATGAAAAAGGGGAAGTAACAACTGACACTGCATTAATACAAAGGATCATGAGCAATTACTAAAAGCAATTATGCCAATAAAATGGACAACCTGGAAGAAATGGACAAATTCTTAGAAAAGCACAACCTTCTGAGACTGAACCAGGAAGAAATAGAAGATGCTAACAGACCATCACAAGCACTGAAATTGAGAATGCGATTTAAAATTTCCAACAAACAAAAGCCCAGGACCAGATGGGTTCACAGGGGAATTCTATTAAACATTTAGAGAAGAGCTAACACCTATCCTTCTCAAACTCTTCTAAAATATAACAGAGGGAGGAACACTCCTAAACTCATTCTTCGAGGCCACCATCACCCTGATACCAAAACCAGATAAAGATGTCAAAAAAAAAAAAAAAAAGAAAACTACAGGCCAATATCACTGATGAACATAGATGCAGAACTCCTCAACAAAATATGAGCAAACAGAATCCATCAGCACATTAAAAGGATCATAGGCTGTGATCAAGTGGGGTTTATCCCAGGAATGCAAGGATTCTTCTATATATGCAAATCAATCAATGTGATACACCATATTAACAAACTGAAGGAGAAAAACCATATGATCATCTCAATACATGCAGAAAAAGTTTTCAACAGAATCAACACCCATTTATGATAAAAATCCTCCAGAAAGTAGGCATAGAGGGAAATTACCTTAACATAATAAAAGGCATATATGACAAACCCACAGCCAACATCGTTCTCAATGGTGAAAAACTGAAACCATTTCCTCTAAGATAAGGAACAAGACATGGTTTTCCACTCTCACCACTATTATTCAACATAGCTTTGGAAGTTTTAGCCACAGCAATCAGAGAAGAAAAAGAAGTAAAAGGAATCCAAACTGGAAAATAAGAAGTAAAGTTGTCACTGCTTGCAGGTGACATGATACTATACACAGAGAATCCTAAAGATGCTACAAGAAAACTACTAGAGCTACTCAATGAATTTGGTAAAGTAGCAGGATACAAAATTAATGCACAGAAATCTCTTGCATTCCTATACATTAATGATGAAAAATCTGAAAGAGAAATTAAGGAAATACTCCCATTTACCACTGCAACAAAAAGAATAAAATACCTAGGAATAAACCTACCTAAGGAGACAAAAGACCTGTATGCAAAAAATTATAAGACACTGACACATTGTCACCTTATCTTTGATAAAGGAGGCAAGAATATACCATGGAGAAAAGACAGTCTCTTCACTAAGTGGTGCTGGGAAAACTGAACAGCTACATGTAAAAGAATGAATTTAGAACATTCCCTAACACCATACACAAAAATAAACTCAAAATGGATTAAAGACCTAAATTTAAGGCCAGGCACTATAAAACTCTTAGAGGAAAACATAGGCAGAACACTCTATGACATAAATCACAGCAAGATCCTTTTTGACCCACTTCCTAGAAAAATGGAAATACAAACAAAAATAAACAAATGAGACATAATGAAACTTAAAAGCTTCTGCACAGCAAAGGAAAACATAAACAAGAGGAAAAGACAACCCCTAGAATGGGAGAAAATATTTGCAAGTGAAACAACTGACAAAGGAATTATCTTCAAAATTTACAAGCAGCACATGCAGCTCAATAGCAGAAAAACAAACAATCCAATTCAAAAATGGGCAGAAGACCTAAACAGACATTTCTCCAAGGAAGATATACAGATTGCCAACAAACACATGAAAGGATGCTCAACATCACTAATCATTAGAGAAATGCAAATCAAAAACTACAATGAGGTATCACCTCACACCAGTCAGAATGGCCATCATCAAAAAATCTACAAACAATAAATGCTGGAGAGGGTGTAGAGAAAAGGGAACCCTCTTACACTGTTGGTGGGAATGTAAATTGATACAGCCACTATGGAGAACAGTATGGATGTTCCTTAAAAAACTAAAAGTAGAACTACCCTATGACCCAGCAATCCTACTACTGGGCATATATCCTGAGAAAACAATAACTCAGAAAGAGTTATTCAGGAGAGGTCAACAACAGAAGGAAGGAAAATAAACAAGGAAACTATAATATAATTACTGGGCAGCCTGAGAATCACTTGAAGTTGGCAGTATATTTAGAGTGGCCAGCCACACAATGTGGTTGTAGCCTTTCCTGTCATAGTTAGCAGAATGAGTGAAGAAGCAGACAATCAGGGTCTAGGAAGAGAGGAGTAGGGAATTAAATATAGTTGTAGGTAAGAGATAACAAAGATGGACTGTGAGCTTCTTAAACCTGGGGAAGAAGATATCAATGGGAAGAGAAACAAGGAAGAATTGGTTGAATCAACAGCTGCATTACTGAGTAGGACTGAAGAACTTTAAGATTTGGGGGCATCAAGGGTAAGCTTGGAAAAGAGTAGTTGGTGATTGGAGAGAGGAATACTTGAAAGCAAGCTCATGGAGGAATTTCTGCTTCTGATGGAAGATACAGGGTGTGTCTGTGGGAGTGAGTGGTTGATGTAGGGCTGAGGGCGAGAAGGAAGGAAAAGAGTTCAAGAGGTCAACAGTCTTCACAGTAAAAACTGTGTAAGTTTTCCAAGTTAAAAAAAAGTCAGGTCAAGAAGGCAAATCTGCATTTTTCAGAAACCAGAAAACATATGTTATTTGCCACTCAGAAGTCTGGCAGGAGGGATATTTGTTATCACCATAATCCTGGAAATAACTTACATTCATGAATGAAATTTTGAAGACCAGAAAAATACAAATGCAGTGCACAGGGTCCATAAGATCTTCACCTGCCTGGTAAAGAGACTGTGTTTCAGCCATTTTTCCCAGAATTACTTTCTCCAGCTGTGACAAACCACTCAGTCTAAGACTCAGGGTTTTAAAATCACAGGAAATGGAGTCAGAACCAGATTCAAGTCACACCTCCATGATTTACTAGATGTGACAGTTTGCTCAAGCTATTTAACCCTCAGTTTATTATCTGTAAAATTGGGAAAGTAAACTTAACTTGAAGGATGGTTATGGGACTCATAATAGATAACACTATTATAATATTAGAGAATAAAATAATTATTATATTATAACATTAGATAATAAAATTCCTAGCATAGTACCTAGAACAGGGCTTACTAAAAATTATTATGTTTTATTCCCAAATTCTCTTAAACTTTCACTCTTCCATGACTTTATTTCTGTTGTTCTCTTTTAAGGATATTTTTTTCCTTCCTGTATATGACAAAATTGTTGACTTGTTTATCTAGACTCTTGATGCTTTGGCGGAAGACTCTGTCTTATCAGTGTCTGATTCTTAGCACAGCAGACTCTCACTCACAGAGGTAACTTAGTTAAGGCCTGTTTGAATGAATTGGATAAATGGATGCAACATGTCTGCATTTAGGAAGATGTGATAGTTGTGCATACATGTTTTTCCTTTTACAAAAACATACAGCAAATAAAATGGACTGAATTAAAACTACTTCGTTAAGAACTAGAAAACTGATAAATAAGTGTTAGATTAAATCCACAAGTTATTGGAACAGGAGGGAAGGGGGCAGGGTACAACCTTTAAAAGAATAACATAGCCCTTGAGGTGAGGATATGACATAAACTGGTTAGAACCAACTAGGTCCAAGATGGCAGAAGATTTGACTTCCAGTGGACCTTGAGCCTCATTATATGCTCATTGTAATACATCAGCATATGCTAAATGACACACCCAGCAGCACTATGACAGTTCCAAGGCTGACCATAAAAGGCCAAAAAGTGGGCAGTGGCCCAATTCCTGGAAATCCCTGCCCCTTCCCTGAAATAGTTGGAATAATCCTCTCACTCATTAGCTTATGAAATTACCCAGCCCATAAAAACTACCCACTCCATATTTTGGGTCCTCTTGTCTTCTGAGATGGCCCACACTCTGTCTGTGGAGTGTGTTTCTCCCAGGGCCATTCTTGCCTTTTGAGACAGACAACATTCTGTCTGTGGAATGTGTATCTTTCTAAATAAATCCACTTCTTACCTATCACTTTGTCTCTCACTAAATTCTTTCTGAGATAAGACATCAAGAACCTGAGCTTCACTAAGTCCTGAGACCATGTGTGTGATCTCAATTAAAAGACAGTGGGTTCAAGTCCCAATCTGAATTGTGTGGTTTCATTATGACCATGATGTCTCTATTATATATATTAAATAACGGACAAACATATTATATGCTTCTATGATCCTCCGTGGCAAGCAATGAATGGAAATGCAGAATATTTAAGTCATTTGAAATTGGGTCATGTCAGTTTTGTTATTGTTGTTTTCCAAAAAAGCAAATGGTCTGTCTTTGCATAAGACATAATTATAACTAGTATAGTCCAATTATAGATATTCCGCTACTTTGGTTATACTAAAATCATATTTTAAAATTCAAAGCTATACTTCTATAGTTTGTAACCAGAATTCAGTTTCAAGGGACATATTTGTCACATGGTTGAACACTTGGCCTTCCAATTGTTTTTTGGAACACATTCTCTGGAGTTATTATGCTTAACATGATTTTTGCGCCGTCCACCATAGTTAAAGTTCTTCCTCTACAGCACTGTTCTTTCTTCAGGCAGTTGAGTTGTGCTGAAATGTTCTAATGATCTCAGGGTCAAGTACATTACAAAGAACTTTTTTGCCTTTGAATTTTCTTCAACACATCATAACTCTGTTGGAGTTTAGACCTCAGTGTAAACTGCAGGACACCTGCATTTACATAAAGGGATTATGTACCATCTAAAGAATTAACTACAGGGAACTTGATTTATCTGCCTTTCTATCAAAAGAAATTTCTACTAACTGCTATTTCTGCAGTGTACAATAATAATTAGTGTGCATAATGATTCCTCTGAGGCACAGAAGTGCATTCTGAATTCTCAACAGATGTAAAATTATTTTGGTACAGATCCACAACCACTTGTACTGTACCGCATTCTAGTTCTTAGAAAACTGGCAAATCCCATTCAGTCTGTAAGCTAATGTTTTTTTAAGTTTTGTTAAGTACAAAATATAATACCCTGACTATGATGCCAAGGAAATGAGTTTTCTACCTTAGTTCAGTAACCTCCAATTTGCAGAGGTGATGCAATTCAGTGACACACTGTTACCAGAAACTTCATTACCCAAGTTTAAAACAAATACAGGAAGCATAAGGTTATGGTATAAGACATGAGAAAAGTGTTGTTGTGATAATAAAATTTCATTAAATATGGAGCAAAATAAAGTCACAAAGACTGGACAACATGAAATAGGCTTCAGCAGAAAGTCCAAAATAATGAACAGGGTTACAGGGGGTGGAAAGAGAAGAAGGGCAGGGCATAAGAAAGATTGCTTTGGTATAGTGTAAATCAGGGCAGGGCAGTATCCACATTCTGGAAGAAGCCTCTGATGGGATGACAGAATCAACTCAGTCTAGGTCTCCACAGTTCCAGTTGGACAAATTTCTGACCAGAGCAGAGGAAAAGCACAGGGCAGAAGACTGGAGACAAACTTCATTAAGTTTACCTACTTTGGGCACTGTTATCTTCAACTGAGCATAAATAAACAAAAGGTATACAAAATTTACCAGTGGAACATTCCCACTCTCCAGATAACTTAATGTAGTTTATGAAGATTTTATTGTAATATAAAAATTTTACCCTGTTACAAAGGGAGTTATTCTCAGAAAACCAGGTGATAGAGGAACACTTCATTCTGTTCTTAGTTAATATGTATTGGTCATCACAGCCCAGTGACAGCAATGTTTAATGGGTTATAATCACCTTTTGCCGGAAGAGAAACGTTTTGAATAAACACGTTACCTTCACAGTTAATTTTCACAGTAGAAGTACTAGTTAGGAAATGATGTCTTACATGTGGAATAAGGATCACTGGTGTTGTTTCAAACTAAAAAGTTGAGCATTTATTTTGGAAGAAAGGTCTTTCTAGTTAATGAAATCATTAGTTATGCTTTGATTTACTGACATCAAATTATTTGTCTACATTAATTGAATTTGTCACTAACGTGCCAAATTCTCAAGTCATGTAACCCAATGTAAAATGTATAATATTACAATTAGAAGGGATCCTTAGAGACCATTCAGCTAGGACAATCTCATTTTACAGATGAGTAAACTGAGGGCTAGGAAAAACAAATTGATCCATTCAGGGCCTGTTCAATAGCCTTTTGACTAAACTACGTGATCATACAAAAAAATGACTTTGTAAATCTCGCAGGCCATAAATCATCATCTTATTTTTTTCCTGTGACTTTATTCCAAGTTTGCTTTCTAAATTATAGCAAAAATATTCTGAAGTTAAAAAAGAAAAAGGACAAGTGAAACATTTTTTGAAGACAAGCTGTATATTTAATTCAATCATAGGGTTCTCCACCTTATATTTTCACCTTCACTTTTCAGTCTTTGATTAACTAGAGTAAATTAGGCATAAAATAAAATATAGTCTACCTAAGGTTTTTCTTTCTCTGTCATAGCATTTCTGGTTTCCTAGAAAAAGAAATCAAACAGAAAGAATGTAGATGAATAAAAGAAAGGATAAAAAAAAGTAAAGAAAGCATGCCTAAGTGTATGACCGGGAAAATATGACCACAGATCCAATTAGGTGTCAAAATAGGGGATGCAGCCAGAGGGGTTTAATCCATGTACCAGAACCTCTGAGTACACCTGAGTGATACCCAGGTATTCTGTTCACCTCTATATGATGGCATCAAGCACACAGAAGATGCCGCATGTATGCAAACAAAACATAAGCATGCATTTGAACTCAATTTCACAACTTAATCATACTATATATGCATATCATGACTTCACATGTTTGCAATCACAGGGCCATAAACAGCCTGGATTCTCTGTACCCAGAGGCAGCACCAAGGAGTAGCCATTTTATTACATCAATTAGCCTCTCAGCAGCAATCAAAACTTCTCCAAATAAATAAGCAGTCTTAAACTGCAGGCTTGATCTACAAATGTAGCTTTCAGAGGTTACTTAGACACAAATCTCCCATTCTTCCAACTGTATTGCTACCAAAATCCTCTCCTTTTAGGAACTTTAAAATTTCTTCTGATCCTTTCTTGATGAGAATTGTATAGGTAGGTTGGATCACACTCATAGAGTAATATTTAAGAGAGAGGATCTAGGCCTTAGGCTAATTTGTAATAGACTTTAATTTGGAGTCCATATGAGAATTCAGGTCCAATAAACCAATGAGCAAAGCATTTATCATAAGAAGATGCAAACTATTTTAAAGAATAGAATTATTGCATATGTGTAGTAAAGAATTTGGCCTCACCTACAGAGAGGTCTGGGTTCTGCCTGGGCTCCTTTTTAAACTCTTGGAATTTCCTGAGTGATATGAATGTCTCTGTACCTATGGTGTCCCTCCCCTCTTACCTGATCATTTTTCCTAACCGGGTGACACATGGAGGGCCCCATGGACCACACCTGATAGTTTATGTTAACAAGGTGATTTAGGATTGGGGGTTGACAAATCTTAAAAAAAAAAAAAAAAAACCCACATGGTTTTGAGCCACATAACTCTACATATCTCTACATATCTCCAAGGAGGAGAAGGAGGCTGATTGAGTTTAACTCTCCTGGCAATAATTAAATCAATAATGCCCAGGTGATGAAGCCTCAACAAAATGCTGACCACAAAAGGCTCAGGTGAGTTTCCTGGTTGGCAATATTCTTTGAGTATTGTCATATATCAATGTCAGGAGGGTAACTCATCTGTGAAAATGATGGCAGTTTCTCATTTGGAACTCTCCCAGACTTCATCCGATGTGTCTCTTCCTTTGGTTGGCTTGTGAGATACAGTGTAATATAATGAGATACTGCTGTGACCACTGTGGTGGCCTTGCCCACATACCCTTTATCAGGCAAGTGAACTCTCCTCAGTGGCCGCTAACAGTCACAGTTTCCCCTTTCTTTGGAGAGTTGTCTTTGGGCCAACAGGAGCCACCTTGCCCAGGAGATTACATATTGCACCCCTGGCATGCCTTCTCCCATCATGCACACGTTGGACAAAAGGCCACACCCCCACCCCCATACAGCAAGATGGGACCAGATCTGTGGGGTAATTAATGCTCCAGGACTCCTGGAGCCATCAGGCTAAAGCTCAGTTCCCACTAAGACCACCTTACTTATAAGCTTTATCTCCTACCCTATCCTGCTTCTCTCATGCCATTTCTTACATGAGCCCTCCCTCAATAAACACCTGTAGAAGAATTTTCCACCTCAGGCTCTACTTCTAGGTAACTTGAGACATGATGGATAAATTAGCCAGTATATGAGGAATTGAATTATAAATATTTTTTTATATCTTTTAATTGTATAGTTCACATCTTATATTGAGAAGAGATTCTTCTATTTGATACTGTTATAAGAATGCTAGTTTGTTCCTTGACTTTAAACAGAAGACAAGAGAATGTACTTTCCTATGTTTTAAGTACTGGGTATGGGTCCACACTATGCTGGTCACCACCACGCCATGTGTGTGCTCCTGTGCATATGCACATAATCATCTCAGCTCCTCCATTTCTCCAGGAGATCAATCATTCTTCCTATCTTACAGAAGAGGTAAAATCTCCTTAAGGTTACACATGATGACTGAGGAGGTGGGGGTCAGAGACAGGTTTGAGTCCAAAGTTCATCATTTCTCAGGGGCCATGTCATTTTCTCAGAGGCTGCTGGAAATGTACTATGAGCTATAACCCCTGTAAAAAAAATATGAAAGTGGGCTTCCCTGGTGGGGCAGTGGTTGAGAATCTGCCTGATAATGCAAGGGACACGGGTTCGAGCCCTGGTCTGGGAGAATCCCACATGCCGTGGAGCAACTAGGCCTGTGAGCCACAACTACTGAGCCTGCATGTCTGGAGCCTGTGCTCCGCAACAAGAGAGGCCGCGATAGTCAGAGGTCCGTGCGTCGCGATGAAGAGTGGCCCCCGTTTGCCACAACTAGAGAAAGCCCTCGCACAGAAACGAAGACGCAGCACAGCAAAAATAAATAAATAAATAAATAAATAAGTAACCACTTAAAAAAAATGTATGTAAATAGGCTGAAATTCTGACAGTTTTCCAATGCCACTTCTACTTTGCATGCATCTGTATTTATTTATCTATCTCTCTATTTATTTACTTATTTATTCTCCACTTTGTTCCACAAAGGTCTTTTTAGATAGTTATAGTGAAACTGCCACATTTCTGGTCATCTATGGGGAAGGAGAAAGTCTCAGCTAACTCTCCATTCCTAAACACCCACATAAAATAACCTAGAAATAGGTAATCCATATATATCCAAGTAAAATTAATTTTAAGAGTAGTGATTTCAACTTACTAAATTAAAAAATGAGCATTAAATGCTACTAAAATTATTTCAAATTAAATTTTGGAGGCAAAACAAAATTTATCAGCTAGATAGAAAATCATTGGAGTATCTTTTTACCTGTAACTTTAAAAGTATTGATATTTCCAAAAGACTGACAGATACTAATGCTAATTATATCTGCTGACAGATATAATGCTATATATATATATATAAAGAATTACACCAAATTAAATTGTGTACACAAACTAAATATTTCCAAACTGTGTTTCCAAACTAAGTATTTCCAAGTAATACTTTATTACTAGTATAGTATTTTCAATGAGATAGATAATGTTGTTAACAACGGGCAATGTTAGCAATAGAAGAACATGAATGCACAATATGTTGAGTTTATACACTAAGTTTCTGAAACTATTTTTTATCTGTATATTTAATGGACATGATTTAAATTGATTATGCTCAGAGAATAAGACTTGGCATCTGAAAATCTGGATTTGATTCCTTTCTTTACTGTTTTTGTCACCTCAATCAAGATAAGATTCTGATAATATTTTTACATCCTTCAGAGAATCATTGTGAAGGTTCAATGAGAAAGCATATACAAAAACACTAGGTAAACTTTCAAAGGTAATTCAAATGTTGGACAATATTGTTATTGGTAAATAATAGCAGTTTATCTAGCCATGATAGATTCATACAGAAAAAGTTGTTGACACCTGCATCGAGAAGAATTTGGAACCATCAGAATTACTTCTCAGACCTTATGTCAATATTCCAATGTTGTGTTACAGTTGTTTTAAATACACTTTTTAGAGTTATGATATAATGGCCACATTTATAGACAGGTAGATGTCTACACAGCTGAATACTCCAGATGAAAAGTAAAAACATAAGGCCATGCTCGGGCAGTTTTTAGTAGTTAATGGTTGATCATATGGAGAAAGATGATTTTTTAAAAAAAAATTATATCTGGATGTTGTGATAATATGTAGATACAGCCAGTCATTGTGAGGCTAATTCCTCACATCCATCCTTTCCTTATTCTCTCTCCCTCATTTAGATATGAGAAGGTAAACAGTCAATGTTTATACAGAGATGAAAACTCTTCTGCTCACATACATTGGTGGATAACTCTGAGGGAGAACCATCCCCCCACTACATTTTCTTCCCAGAAGCTGTCACCAGGTGTCAAAAATTGTTCCACACATACTAGGTAGATATTGATACCATTTCCTCCATTATATTCAATAACTTCCACTTTCCCTATGTGATATATTGAACAAAAAGACATGATCTGTGTTTCGTGGGGAATACTTATCTTCCAGTGATAAAGAAGATAAGTAATTTACATATCTTGAGTAAATAATTGCATACATAACTATATTATGATATCTGTTACTATAAAGCTATCATCTGCCCCCATTTCCCTTTTTTCTTCATTTAAACTGTAGTAAGGACATTAGTCACAAGCAAGCCATTTCTGAACTCAGAAAACATAGTTAGAGTTGAATTATCAAGTAATTAATTCTACAGACATTTCATGGTAGATGAAGAATACAAGTGCCATTGTGCATGTTTGCCATGGTCTGCCCATACACAGGGCTCATCTACCAGGGTCAGGAATGGACCATTAAGAATGCATACCACTGACCCAATTGGACTTCCCAGTTTCAGTTTAGTGCTAGGAAAGACAGGTAGCCTGCTAACAATGCTAGGAACAACTGGAGTTGGTGATGTGGACAAAGAGTGAGTGATGGACTCTGCTGAAGAATAGAGAGGATTTTAATTGTTGGAAGGTATGTACAGCAGTAAATAGAGATCTATCAGCCTCACCCCAACAAAGCAATAAAGAAAAAAAAGATTAATAACAGCCTCTTCAGTACCACTGCTGATCAGCAGCCTCCAAAAGTGACCAAAGGCAGGGACTTGCATACAGAAAGGCAGAAGGAAAGACAAGGATGTGATACACAGCACAATTTAATGAATTGCAAAATTTGGAATGGAGTTTCCTTCTCTGGAAAAACATTAAAAGAGGCTCGTGTTTTATAATGGTGATGGTAGGGATAATGATGATGATGATGATGGTGGTGGTGATGATGATAATGATGATGATGATGATGGTTTTTCACCCGCTACTATGCCTAGTTAACTCCTAATTCTCTTTTAGACCTTAGATCAACTGTCACTGCCTTACAGTCTTCCCAGACCTTCATGGCAGACTCAAATTCTTCTGAAATATGCCCTCATCTGTCCCTCCTTTCTGTAGCACCTGCTCCAATGACAGTGTACCTCTATTTGTATGATTGTTTTTTTGTTGTAGTTCTCTCCACTCAGTTATATACTCCCTGTGAGCAGATAGTACATCTGCTTTTGCTTATCACTGTCTCCTTAGACCAAAGCATAGTGTCTGAGGGCTCAATAAATGTCTGTTTAAAGGAAGAGGAAGAAACGGAAGGAAGAAATTAAAAAACACTTTAGTATACATATTGTGTGGCATCTATTATCCTGATGTGATATATATTTCTCACGTCAAGCTTTCAAGGTGAGTCCTATTATTTGCATTTCATTGAATCTCAGAGAATGAAGTCAATGGTCTTAGATTCCATAACTAAAATATGTGGAGCACAGACATAAACCTTGACCAGTGTAGCCCCAAATCCATGCATTTTCCACTACTCCTTACTATATCATGCTGCCTCTTTATGTTACAGAAATTTGTCTGAATTCCTAACTGGCTTATTTTAAATTTTTTTAAAAATGGTGATGTTCCAGTGTTCAGAAATCTTACACAGTTGACAACTGCCTCCTCTGACAGGTTTTACTATATTAAACATTAAACATATGACAAATGAAATATGAGTGTCTACCTCTGAACATCAGATTCTGCAGGTTGTCAAAGAAACTGCATAGGCTGGAGTTAACCTTGAAGGAGAGACAGAGAACTTGCCTAGTGAATCAGAGTCCATTCTTGAACAATTCCCACCCCCTCCACATCAAACTGCCCAATGAGAGGCCAGCAGCTTGCTGCTTCTGTTATTTCATCTATGGATATTTGCTATGATATATTTGATAGTACAAAGCCCTGACATGAAGTAATAAGAATAATAAGTAGCAGCTGTTCAAAGAAGGAAATATAACATGGTAGAGTAAATGGTGTATTTGTCCCTCGAGCTGATGAGTACTTAGTCATGACAAAATCATTTTCACAGAGAACATAATTTAGACTACACTCCAGGACAAGCTACTCAAGATTCTATACATGTCATCACTCCTTGTTAGATATTTGTGTGATTTTAAATATTAAAGCTGTTATCAAATATTAATGATAAATTAAATTTAGACTGCAGAACTCAACTGTTGCCATATATTGCTGAAGTGAGAGTTTATTATGAGTCTTTAAAGGTCAACAGCAGAAAACTTCCATCTAGAGAAAGGTCTCAAAAATAATACAAGTTTTGGTAGACAAAGCATACTGAGGGAATCAAGCTATGCCCCATATTGATCTTCTGTAGCAAAGTTGCTGCTATTAAGACATAGGCCTAGCCAGGCAATCTCTACAAGTTTTGGGGGAAATATACTAAATTCAAATATGTACAAATAATTTTACAGGTAATATACAAACAATGAACCCACAAATCTAGAAAAATAATTTATCCAAAATAGCATTAAATATGCTTTCTGCTTTTCCTACATTAGGGATGACCCATAGGAACAGTTTCCCAAAACCTCAACTAAAATAAGGAAACCAGAAGCCACTTTCATGAGAACAAAATCACAACTTGCCCTCTTGCAAAGGAATCTAGCATAAATCAAAAGTGAAGGAGAAATATATGCCTGAACTCAGGTAGAATTTATTGCATCAATATATCATATAAAAAATTAAATCTTTATTTTCATATATGGGCAATAATGTTTTATGAAAGAATGTATAAGAGTCTAGAGCTATTTCTATAATATACCTAGTTATGAGTCCTTAATGAAATCTCAATCTTTCTGACACTGTTTCTTCATCTGTAAAATGGGGAATACAGTAGCTACATTTTTAAAAGATCATTGTAAAGATTAAATAAGTTAGTGCATATAAAATGTATGTATCATGTAGTAGTCATATATAGCATGTAGTAGGAGCTTGAAAATATTTCACTCTCTTTAATTAATTAAGGAAAACAAAGTATTTTGGAAATGGCATTAACTACGTTTAATCAATGGAGACAAATAGAAAAATTCTATATATACTACCTGGTACAGTAACAATTTTAAAGAATCTCAGCTCTTTTATCTCCTCCCTCTTCTTCTTCAATGTCCCTGTTGATGACTACTTGAATCTTCAGTTTCACTAAAAGTGTCAGCCTCCTTTAAAGGGAAAATAGATATACTGTTCATCCCTAAGAGAGGTAATATAGTTATCCTTGGAGAAAGGGAAGTGAAATGGGGTTCTGGAAGGAAGAGAGATGGTTGAAACAAATCATATTACAGAAAGGATGGAGAGCATTGCAGGATACATTAAGACATCTCTGTGACTTGGTTGATGTAAGAACTGAAGTGAGACCAGTTCTGCTTGCTCACCAGAGGGCTTAGAGGGAGCAAGAATGCCAGCTTCCATGAAGGGAGCATGAAATAGAAGGATGCGGTAGGTGTATGGATACATACTTACTTTCTCAGGGATAGAAGCTCTCTTACTTTTCTCAGTCTTTGTATCTTAGAGTTTCTAAGCTGTAACATAACTATGTTTTCATGAGTTAGAGAGCTGTTATGAAAAACCACAGTAGGGCTTCCCTGGTGGCGCAGTGGTTGAGAGTCCGCTTGCCGATGCAGGGGACATGGGTTCGTGCCCCGGCCCGGGAGGATCCCACATGCCACAGAGCGGCTGGGCCCGTGAGCCATGGCTGCTAAGCCTGCGCGTCCGGAGCCTGTGCTCCACAACGGGAGAGGCCACAACAGTGAGAGGTCCGCGTACCGCAAAAAAAAAAAAAAAAAAAAAAAAAAAAAAAGACCACAGTAAATAGAATAAATGTCAATGAGCCCATTTATGCTATTTCAAAGTTTATCAACCTCTCAGAACATGTGTGTCCTGTGTCCCTTTTATCTGGCACATAATGGGCATGTAAGAAATATTGGGTGAAGGCCAATAATATCATCTGCTCTGTGAAGGCACCGGGTAAAACGTATTTATATACTAACTCAAGAAATAGTTATTGATTGCCTGCTAAGTACAAGATATTGTGCTAGGCACAAGAATACAGTTGGTACCACTTAATGAAAATCAAGCAGCAAGTTAATGGATTATTACTGCATTGATTCTTATGATATTTAAGATATAATACTTATGTACTAATGGCTATCTTAGTTTATAAAACTCTATTAGTTTATAAAATATTGACTAAGTCAAATTTCTTTGTATTTAGTCATTCTCATAACTAATTCCATATCTATATGCTAAGAGTTTTCCTAAATCTACTAGCTGGTTTTTGGATGTTAATAATACAGTGTGTGTTGTATAAGGTCAAAACTTTTTCTATAGGCCTTGAAAGTGTCACAGAAGATAATTTGACTCCTTCTTGATTTCACATCTCATCTACTTTCATTTGGTTCTTCTTTGTCAGTGCTGGTCCTTAGCCCTTACCTCGTCCACTTATGTACAGCTGTTTTAGTTTTTGAGAACAATTTATTCTTTCAGTTTCTCCTTCAATTCCAAAATCTGTCATTAACCAAGAATGCTTCCTTGCCTATGACCTGTGGTATGAGAAAAAGCAAGCATATTTTCACTTTAGACGTTGTTGCCTGTCGTCATTACTTTTGTTTTCTGTATTCTCTATTTCCTAAACTTCACTGTATTTTGTTTAACTTCTATCCCTGAGATTTTTCTTTCTTTTTTGTCTTAACTCATTTTCTTCTCTTTCCAGTCAGCATTTCTTGGGAAAAGGGGGTTGGGTGAGGGATTAGGGAAAAACTGTGGCCAGGATACTGCTTTTATATTGGTTTTATATCTGAATTTATCTAAAGAGTCACATTCATTCTGTACCTTGTGCAAAAGATGGTCCATTCTTTCACTGTTAAACTCACCTAAGAAGGTCATGAAAGTGGGAATCCACTTTTTAAAAAGATCAGAATGTTTCCATTACCCTTACTGTAGGATTAAACCAGTATTTTCCAAAATCACTGGTCATTCCAACTACCTAGTTCAGTTGATGCGCAGCAATTTTGATTGTTTGGCTTCTATGGCAGCCCCCAGGGGTAGTGCTGTGTATAAATTTACCTACCTTCATATTTTATGTGTTTATTACAGTGAGTTGGATCCATATGGAGGAATGAACTGGTTTTGAATCATAATACTCTCTTATCAGACTATACAACCAAAAGCTAAAGTAGGTTTCTTTTTTCTTTTTTTTTTCTTTTTTTAAATAAACAAACTAAATTAGGGAAAGTGAGGGAAGCAAGTACAACTATTTCATCCCTAACATATTTTAAACTATCTATTAGGAAACAAATCACTGTTGTATCATTCTGTTCAATTTTCTTGTGACCATCAATCCAGAATGAAAGAAATCCCGTTTAGGGTCCAGGAATTTCTATCAGTATTATCAAGACAAGCAATGCTGAAGTGTATTCACTATCTTTGTTTTGTTTACAAATAGTTTATTCACTGAAGCTGCTTGATTGGAAGTCCAGAGCCACTAGATAGAGAGCCAGCATTTTTTACATGGTATAAAAATATTTTGACCCGACATATTTTATCATTTTCCGAGTCATTTTTTATCTCTGCCCTTGTCATGATGTGATGCTTAATTATGGATTCCCCAGAAACCATTCACTGAGGTCTTTTAAATCACAAGTACCTTTTCTCGAGGACTCCAACGGTGTTTATCATCATGATAGCAGCTCCCTATGGCTCAGATTGCTATTAAATCCTGAATTAATATACGCAGATCTCTTCCATTGACAAGATAAACAATGTTTCCCTTTGTTTTCCAGAAGATCTACTAGGTTGGTTGTCAGAGCCTGGACCTTTAGTAGGTAGCCTTTTGTGCAGGTTAAAATCTTTACAGATATGTGTGCTTTTCATATAACCAGATTTTGCACGTCTATTATAACACATCCTTAATCAAAAGATGGCAGTGTTTTTCCATTGCTTACCAAGTAAAGGCTAAACCCATAGAAAGTGACATTCCTCAACAAATATGTTTTAATTTTTGTGAGAAGAAGATTAGGTAGATAGATATAGATAAATAGATAAGATAGGTAGATGATATATAGATCTACATCTACAACTTTTTTTCTTCTTACCTCAAAATGGAGGCAGGGACATTTTCTTTCTGGGACACTTAGATTCAGATTCAAAATGTTTTTCCTGGTTATAAACTGGAGGTTAGGATTGGCATGATTTTGGTATTTTATGTATTTCTTTAGCTATGTCATTAATGCACACGTATATTTAAGATACCAAATACTTTAAATTTGTATCTCCTCATTTTTGCTGCTGATGACAAACATGTTGAATGAAAATAGGGCAAAGGTGGATGCATAGTCTGTTTGTATATGTCTTTCAGCCTGCTTTTACAAGTGCTTTGCATTGTAGAATTGAGTATGCTCCTAAACAAGCTACTAGCAAATTATATCCAGAACATATAAAAAGATCATCTGCCATGACTAAGTAGGATTTATCCCAAGAATCTGAGTTTGGTTTTACATTTAATTAATGTAATACACCATAACAACAGAATAAAGGACAAAAATCACACTATTACTTCAACATATACAGAAAAAGAATATGAAAAAAAGTCTACAGCTCTTCATGAGAAAAACACTCAATAAACTAGGAATAGAAAGGAACGACTTCAGTCTGATATAGGACATCCTCGAAACACCCAGAGCTAATTTTACCATTTTAATGGTGAAATACTGAATGCTTTCCCATAAAATCAGAAACAAGACAAGCATGTCTTTTCTTGATACTTCTATTTAACATTGGACTGGATGTTTTTGATTTTGAAATAAAAGGCACCATTTTAGAAAAGAAGTAAAAAATCTATTTGCAGACGATGTATCTTGTTATATAAAATCCTAAGGAATCCACTCAAAAACTATTAAAACTTATGAGTTCAGCAATTTTGCATTGGGCAATATCACTATAAAAAATAAATTCTAATTTTATATACTAGCAATGAATAATCAGAAAATGAATTTAGAAAGCAATTTCTTTATTAAAGCATAAAAATAATTATAAAAGAGTTAGGAATAAATTTAACAAAAAGTGTAAAACATACTCTGAAAACTATAAAACATTATTGAAAGAAATTTTTAAAAACATAAAAGGAAGACATCTCATGTTCATCTATCAAAATACTTATTGTTAAGATGGCAGTAAATTCCAAATTTATCTATAGATTCAACACAATTCCTAGCAAAATTTCAGCTGACTGTTTTGCAGAAATTGGCAAGCTGTTTCTAAAATTTAAACGGAAGTTTGAGGGACCCCAAAAAGCCAAAATAATCTTAAAAAATAACGAAGCTAGAAGACTCACAATTCCCAGTTTGAAAACTTATTACCAAGGAAGATTGTGTGGTACTAGCATAAGGATAGAAATATAGATCAATGGAATAGAATTAAGAGTCTAGAAATAAACCCTCACAGTTGCAGTAACTAATTTTTGACAAGGATTCCAAGTCGATTCAATAGGGAAAGAATAGTGTTTTCAACACATGGTACTAGGTCAACTGGATATCCATATGTAAAAGAATGAAGTTGGACCTTCCCTCACACCACACACAAAATTAACCCAAATGGACCATAGACCTAAAGAGCAAAGCCTATAAAACTCTTAGAAAAAAATACAGGAGTGAATCTTTGTGACCTTGCATTAGGCAAAGCCTTTTTAAATATGACACCAAAAGCACAAATGGCAAAAGACAAAATTTATAGACTGGATTTCACCCAAATTAAAAACTTCTGTTGCAAAGAATACTATAAAGAAACTGAAAAGACCACCCACAGAATAGGAAAAAGGAACTTGTATAGGTACATGGATTTTCAAGTGAAAACTCATTTTGGTCACTCTAATGACTCCTCTCTCACACTGCAATCCTCCCCAAGCTCCCAAGCCTCCCTCTTACATAGGAGAAGCCTCCATGAGAAGTGACAAAGGAAACATTTTTGTTCAGAAATAGAAACAAAAGGGAGAAGGCTTAATCACATCTCATAACAATGTTCTGATCCCTTTCTCTGTTTGCATTTCTTCTCCATTCCTTTGATACTGGTTCTGCATTCCTGTCTATCAATTATGTTCCTTGGACATTAAGCTTGCCAAGACATTACATACAAAATGTACATAATGAACCTACATGCTTTTTCTAAGCTCGGTGATCACATTTGCAGGGCTTTGCAGGGAAGGAGGGTGGGGCACAGGATAAATTTCCTCCTTCTTCAACCACAGAAATCAATGAGCAATTTCACTTCCATGGTTGAGAAGGCTGGGGGAAGAAGGAAGGCCAAAAACAAAGGTAGGTAGAAAGAGTCCTCATTTTCATATATTGTACAAAGTAGTAAATATAAAGCCTAAAAATGAATCAAGCTGAGTTCATTTTTACCCCATTCCCACAATCCTAAATCCTGGGAATTATCTCTAACTTAGGGCGTCTACTTCCTTCAGTCTTTGCCTATCTTCCAATCATGGAGTCTTCCAACTTTTCTGTGCTCCCATCTGCTTGGTGTCTGCCTGAGAAAGAAGTTTCTAAGAGCTCCTCCAAAGACCAAAATCACCCTAAGGGAGAGTATGGGTATACAAAGATAAAATATATATTTTTATAATGTGTTTGAATGACACACAACACAGGAAAGTATTTTGAAATATCACCTGTAATTAGAAAAATAATATTTATATATAAAACATATTTTGTAAAAGTCATGTGGACATCATAATTCCCCTGTACAATATGAGTCAGCTTTAGACCTGAAGGTGACAAGCCTAACTGAATTGTCAATCTTTAATGTTATTTCAAGACCCCAGAGCAGAAAATTATTATACAGTGTCCTGTGAAAAGGGAATAACAAAACTAGCAAAACCAAATTTCATCCCCAAAGGGTCTCTGCTCCTCTCAAAACTTATCTCTATGCAGATTTGAGACAGAAGATTTGGCCTGGTGTGTAAAGAATCAGCCAGCTGACAACAAGATTTATATGTAGCAAAAGAATGAAAAGTTAAATATATATAATTTGTGAACTGGTAAGAAATTTTAGTCCTTCTCATAAATTCATAAGAGGGGTCTTTTTCCTAACCCTTTGAGTTTGATTTGCAGCACTCTGGGATGTGAGCTGACATTGTTTCATTAGTATTTTACGTTCCTTTTCTCTAGCTCTACAGTAAATTCAAGTAGCCAAAGATGAACTGGGAAAGAAGAAATTTGTTTCACTGGTTCTGATGTGCAAGATCTGAAGGGAGAAAGGATATGAAAATAAATTCCCATGAATAAAAACAAAATATTCACTCCCTGGACCCAAGATTATTAGGACTTTGTATTTCAGTTATTATGTTTTTCAATAGCAGTTGGAGTTTGAATGAACCATGTATACATTTTGCATCTGCAGTTGGAGTTTGAATGAACCATGTATACATTTTGCATCTATGTCCACTCCTAATAATAAAAACCTGGAAAATGGAATATTAATATAACGTACAAACCAATGGAGCTTACACAGGCAAAATGAATTTCATTCCCTTCATCAGAGACCTAGCAGACCCCCATTTGCATAGCCTGATTTATAACTGACAAATAGTGTATTAAGTTTAATTCTAAGAGGGAAAAGAAAAATTTTTGAAGAAAAGGATATGTGATGCCATGTTAATCATACAGAAGGAAGGCCCATTATTTTATTTGCTTTACTCTGCCATTGCTGATACCAACTGGTTTGACCACTTTAAATCAGAGTTAGGAAGGAACCATTACAATAATTGGTTGAAGAATTAACTCTGGGGGTGAAAATTCCTACAGAAAAAAAAAGTAGGAGAAAGGGGGCTTTTTATGAAAGAAAACATGTGATCTATTCAGATTGCTTATATTAAAATGAATCAACTATCCACATAGTCTAATTATTATCTAATATAATTCATAATAAATGGAGAAACAGCACACCTATTACTTTAGGAATATAACTTAGTTAACACCCAAACTAAAGCATCAGAAACCTGATAGTACAAATAAACTCTAGGACCTTAAAATTATCCTTACTACAAAACAAGATATTATTTAATAAAAACAACCAATAAAGGGATTCTCTAAAGTTAATGCAATCATAAATTGCTCTCTGATTATTTCTGTAGCAATAGTGGACTATTTGGAACTTTTTTTAGATTTAATAATCAAAATGTAAGAGTAAAATATACTGGGTATGCTCATGCAAAGAAAAAACACTAGGTAGGCAGGAGTATAATGTCCTTTATTATTTAGGTACTATGGTCATTCACTAGTGTTAGTACATCTAACTTCAAAGTGCACTATATATATATATATATATATATATATATATATATATATATATGAGAAACGGAATCATTTTGCTGTATACTTGAAACTAACACAACATTGTAAATTAACTATATTTCAATAAAAATTGCACAATCTACCGAAAAGCAATGATTTTTGATCTCCTGTTGAATTTGGCCAAATGGTAGACTCTTTTCTGGACAATTTAGTACATAAACACCATCCTTCCTACTTGTAACAAATGCGAAAAGACATAACTTTTCTGCCTTTCAGACCATATGTGTTTTGAGGATTTAAGAAAGTGAAGTCACAGTAAAGAATGCTGCATGCTAATAACCACAGGCAAAAAGATAGAGCAGGCACAGAACAGTGAACTTGGAAAGTGGAGCCATAAACATAAACCAAGATTTCAAGATGAAGGTAGGAACCTCCTTGAATCCCTCCCAGATAAGAAAGTGATGCACTTGCAGACTACATGCCGGAATCTCTCCCTGTGCACCTGTGGACTGTAGAAACAATATATTACCACTTCTACCACTCAGGTGAGCTGCTTTGGAGAAAAGATTTCACCCTTCTTCCCTGGCAGTACAGCTGCTGAAAGCCACTGTGGATCAGGAAACAATGATTAGAGAAAAGAGGGAGGGAGGGAGGCAGGGAGGGAAAGAAAGAAAGGAAAAGAGTTAAGCTTCTCAATTCCAGAGATACTTCAGAATCCCTAAATAATATTTTCCCCTCTAAAATGTAATGATTCCTACAGAATAAACAAAACCAAGAGCAACCATCCCTGAAGGCTGTGCAAGATTTAAAAACAAACAAACAAACAAAAAAACTCTATTATAAATGCACTTATAACTCAAGCACCACCTGCTGGCTCAGTGCTGGATTTTCCCACTCAACAGCAATTACAATTTGATTTGCATTCAAGTCGGCCACGAAAACAATTCAATTTTTCATAGGAATAAGGCAAGACCACTACTGATTTTTGAAATCAGATAACCCAAAATTTTGCTAAGATTTAAAACTAGCTTTGTATTTCCATCTTACATTTAATCGCAAACCAACTTTTGGTGAAACATTAAAAATGTACTATTACAGGAATTGAAAGGTAACTTGTTAATCTGAAAGATATAGTAACTTATATACCAACTGTTGAAATTTATGTACATTCTGTGGTTCAGCATCTCATTAGTTACTTGGTTACAAATACTGTCTTGCTAATGTTTATTTTTACTGTAATAAAACTTTTATGATAATATATGAACCTTGCAATATCTTAATAAAAATAAACTGTGGTATGTCACACAGACTAAATAAAAATGTAACAATAAAAGAAACTATCAAATGAAGAAGCTTATAGAGATGACTCCATTTGATTAGCTAGTTACCTTTTACAGTACTTCAGTAACAAAGAAAATTATATTCTTGGAGAATGGCCTGAGAATTAGGTCACTGAATCAATTTTGCATTTGTTTTAAAAACAGTCACTTTTAGCCTGTCTCACAGAAAATGGCACTAAACTAAAATAAGAATAACTATTATCAATGTAACTACTCAAAAAATATAGTTGGTTATTTCATTAATCAAAATGCACCTCCTCCAAAGTGTCTCTGTTAAATTTCTCTAATTTATTAAAAAGCAGCTATATGCAGCACTTCCAGGCATGGCTTCAAAGCCTAACTGGTAGCAGCATCTTAGGGCTACATTAACTGTGTATCCTAGGCAACCAAGTAATGGCTAAAGCACCACAGTGTTTGTTTAAAACGTGATGTGGAAAGCAATCAGAGGAGCTTCAATTCCGGGGAAATTCCTTTTCAATGTAAGCCTCACACTGTATTAGAGTGGTGCTATTTGCACCATTATAATTAAGATTGTGTCACCATATTCATTATTTTCAAGGGTTTGTAACTGAGCTGTAAAAATTAGTCATAGTAATTAAAAGATGGAAAACATCTAGTTATGCTAAGACATCCTACTAGGGCATTTAGGGTCCTAGTGAAGCGGGTTTAAAGCAATTTAAATGACAGACAATATTTTATCTTAACTAGCTTAAAATACTGTCCTAGCCACTGATAACTTGGAGGTGTGCATTAGAATAAATGTAGACAATAATTTAGTCTGTATTTCTCTTGAAAAAATATACATCAGCTATTCTAAACTATAATTCTTTTATGATTTTTATTGAGTTAATCTTCAGTGATTTTGTCTTTTGATTAACCTGTTGGCAAAGAGCAGTATTTTCATTTTTGATTTTTTGACTGCTTCAAGTAATCAGTCATGATCGAAGAACCTAAACGCATGTTACTTTGCACTTTTTGTTAAATATTTATATGCCTACATGAATTATAGGAGCAGGATTTTGTTCTTGATGCATTATTTTTTAAAACCAAGTTGTTGTTTTTTTAATTTTATCAGTTTCCTTAAGAAGAAAAAAAATGTTTCATCTGCTGTTGTTCAGATTGAAGATAGAACTTGGTTTTTTTGTTTGTTTTAACAGAAAAATAAGCTGTGATTATGGTAAAGGAGAAGGAGTAGTTAACCTTTACTAAAAGTCACACAATGCTGTGATACTCTTACAACGCTGTATGTCACATATTTATCTCATCTAATCCTCTCAACAGACCTGCAGTGAAGGTAGTACTGTTCCCATTTCACAACGAGGAAACTCATAATCCTGGTGGGACCCAATATTCAAAGTCCATACAGTTTTCATACCATTTGTACACCTCTGAAGTAAAAATTTAAAATTAAACATAGTCTATCCTATAATTAAATGATTTTACAAAGTGTTAGAAACAGAATTATAAAGTAATTCCATTTCTCTTCTCATTCCCCAGATTTCTGTGCTAGGTTTCATTGTCATATTAAATTAACAAATGTATAAAACTCATCAAAACTATAAACTCATCAAGAATAAAATGAACCTAAGAATTGCAAAAAACCTATTTTTCCTTAAAGCCAGAGTAATAACACAACCTAAATTATGCATAAAATAGTACTGAATTCTGCCAGAGAAAAAGAAAAAATCATCATCTGAGACTCAATGTGGTAGATATTGGAAAGAAAGCAGTTACAGGTTATATTATAAAATTCCTCTGCAGAGCTGCTCGAAGAGAAAGAAAAATCCCTTGGTGCTGGCCAAAGATCTCTCAAGGCTCATATCATGGCTTCTTTTGAAGCCTTATCCAAATTTCTTTAAATTTCTAAACTTAGAAAATATCATTTGCTCAGTTATTTTCAAAAAGCATATATCAGGGATTTTATCATCTGCTTCTGATATCCAAATTTGATACTCTTATAAGCAAGCTATGAATCTTTTAGCTTTATATTTTTTAAATGTCCTTTTAATAAATCCTATACTTTGTGTTTTTATTGGAATACTGGAGAAAATAATTGAGTATAATTCCTCGCTTTTCTCCCCCATCTTTTCCATTTGTAGAATGTTGAACTAGAGAAAAAAAAAAAAAGATAGGATGTCCCTATTTTAAATGGAAAAGGTAAGGAAAAAATCAAGGCATTAGATAGGCACTGTGTCATATAGTAACCACTAGCCACGTGTGGCTTTGAGCACCTGAAATATGGTTAGTCCAAACTGAGATATATTGTATGTGTGAAATATCCATTGAATCTCAACACTTGGTACAAAAAATGTATGATCTCAATAATTTTTACACTGATTACTTGTTAAAATGATAATGCTTGGAAATATTAGGTTAAATAAAATATATAGTTACCATATATTTTAATATATTTATTTAATATATTAAATATATTCCATCTATTTTTCTTTACATTTTTTAAGCATGGTTGCTCAAAAATTTAAAATTACATGTGGTGAAATTTGTAGCTCACATTCTATTTCTTTGGGACTGCACTGTGTTAGAAAATCAAACCATGAGGCAGTTTGAGTCAGAAGTCATTGATATTCTGTATGTGATATTTCCTAAAACAATTTTCTTTTACTATTTCTTTTATATCCTAGTATTTCCCAGATAATTGATCAAATTAATCTCTTATGTATGCATACACATAAGCATATAACCATATTTTACACTCTCCTGTCCGTTATTATATTTTCAATATCTAGAATAGTGTCTGGCCAATAGTATGCACTCAATAAGTAAATGTTGATTGTATTATGAACCAATGTGTTTTTCTAGCAGTAAACACAACTCAGAGCAGAGGGAAGCAGTGGAGAATTTGCCTCCTAGACCCACTCAGAAATTATAAGTCCCATAAATGAAATATTTGAAACAAAGAGACATGTAAATGAAAAATGAGATTTCTGAAGCATTTACAATAATATGGAAATTGGCAATAAATAAAAATTTATATGATCATATTATTGAATCACCCATTTATGAATCCAACAATGTATACATTTATAATGTGGGAAAGAAACCTGGAGATTTAAAAATTGAATTTACCTTCAACATATACAAGCATGGCTATGAAAGATTTTTTTTTTTTTTTTTGCGGTACGCAGGCCTCTCACTTTTTTTTTTGCGGTACGCAGGCCTCTCACTGTTGTGGCCTCTCCCGTTGTGGAGCACAGGCTCCGGACGCGCAGGCTCAGCGGCCATGGCTCACGGGCCTAGCCGCTCTGCGGCACCTGGGATCCTCCCGGACCGGGGCACGAACCCATGTCCCCTGCATCGGCAGGCGGACTCTCAACCGCTGCGCCACCAGGGAAGCCGGAAAGACATTTTTAAAGCGTTCTATTCAATATTGGTGATATTTCTCCTTCAAAAGGAAAAAAGTTCACTTGCCAGTGTACATCTTCTATAAACAGCAGAAACTCCAAAGTGCAGATTTGCATTCCATCAAAGGCATTATGATAAATTAAGAAGAAATCATTAAAAAAGCTTAAATATTTTGCATATTGCTTCACTGAGACTCCAAGTTTATGGAAGTGTGTGTATTTTAAACCACCCACACAACTTATGTCCCTGTGTAAAAAAATTTAGAGATTATAAAAATCTTTAGTTACCAAAGACTGGAGAATTGGGAAGGATGGAAACAAAATGAAGTTATTGTAATCCCCAAAGACTCAGAGGCCCACAGAAAGCCCAAGAAGTCTAAGCACAGGAATAAGATGTCTTATCTGGGGAAGAAACACTTGACCCATTCCTGATTCTAATTACTCAATGAAAAATGTTTTTCAGAGACCCTTAAACCTTGAAATACATTTCCTAGGAGTTGCTCTGAAGCTGAAGGAATGGAGGAGAGGTCATTTGCTTGGTGGATCTTGAGTCCAACTGTAATTTTAAGAATCCCAGCTCCACCAGATACTACCACTGTGTTCTTAGGTCCAAAGTCCTTCAAAGCCTTGGTTTCCTCATTTAAAATGCATGTAATAATAAACCCTCCAACACAGATTTCTGTGAACTCATCTGAACAAAGCACTAAGTACAGTGTTTATAACAAATTACCACAGACTTGGTGGCTTGAAATGAAAGAATTTTATTCTGCTAAAATTCTAGAGGCTTGAAGTCTGAAATCAAGCTGTCACCAGGGCCATTCTCCCTCTAAAGTCTAGGGAAGAATCCTCCCTTGCCTCTTCCTAGCTTCTCGTGGCTCTCAGCAATATGTGGTGTTCCTTGACTTGTAGCTGCCTCATGCCAAAGTCTACCTCTGTCTTCACATGGCATTCTCCCCTATATGTGTATCCCTGTGTATTCTCTCCTTGTCCTGTAAAGACAAAGGTCTTTGGATATAAAGCCCACCCTCATCCAGCATGACTCAACTAGTTACATCCAACTTATTTTCAAATAAGGTCATATTTTGAGCTTCTGGGTGGACATGAATTTTGGAGGGGCACTACTCAAACCACTATAGATACTTAACTAATTCTAAGGCTCACATGGCTTTAAGCAAGATAAGAGAAAGATTAAAAAAAAAAACCACAGTATAAAAGAGACAATCACCTCTGTTATACACTGTTTTCTCATACATACGTGCAATGTTTACCTAGATCTGTAGTGTAAAAATATTATTTTTCCATTTTCCAAAGCTTGCCTTTAAGAGAGCTTCTATAAAAGTTTTTGTGTTTTTGCTTTTCTTAGGACTTACAGTCTAGCCACATCTTAACCATTTGTCACACAAATCTGTCACTAACTCTAGTCATTTTTCTCTACTACACATCCATTTGTCTTTCTCACTTCTAATTCTACCCAACCTCAGCACCTCACACCAGCATGAGTATAACCACCTTCAAAGCAACACCTGCCTCAAGGTGTATGATTGAATCATAGGCCAAACCACTAAAGATTACTTTCTTACTTTTTTTCACATCTCCTCATAATCCCTAAACTCTCAGTGGCTCCCTATTTCTTTGGGGTAGAATCTAAACTCCTTAGACCAGGTACAAAGACTTTCATGTTTTGACCTGACTCATCTACTCAAATATACTCTCTTTTACAACTAGATGGGAAACATCACTTCCAGTAAGCCCGAGTTTATTGTGTTTGTTGCCCTCCTTCACTTCTTGCTTGCAAGAGGCAGTAATTACAAAAATTCTTTCTCAGCAATATCAAAAAATGTACAGAATACATTATATCAGAATAATTCTGCCTTCATCTCAAAAGGCACTATAAACCAATGTTCCAGGGTAGAAAAGATTGGTAAATGTACCAGAATGTCTTCCCTGAATGAAGGATAAAGAGTTCAGATACATTTTTGTGGACTGAGGGCCCATAGCACATGCCAGGTGTGGATGTTCTTGTCCTTGTACAGATAAAGAAGGAAAAGTGGCTGGGCAAGAACCAGGTTGAAAGGTTAGAAACTTGCTTTTGCTGAAGTGAATTTCAGTTGAAAGAAGAAGATTTATTTGGAAATACCCAGCAGATGGTGAAAGGCGACCCTGGACGTGTTAATATTGTTTCTAGGAGATCGATTGAGATGCTAAAAGAGCATAAAACTCCAGCACTAGAAAGACAGTGACAGGCATACATGCAAAATATTGACAAGATGCAATTATTTTAAATGATGAGCACTGGAAGATGTGTTTAATGAAATTAAAAAAAAATTTAAACAGATACAAAATAGATATTGTTCTACAAAGAAAATATGTTTCTTTCCCGGGGATTCAGCTCTGTATATCACATAAGTTTTCTGGGAATGGTCATTTAAGCTTGCCACTTTGACCAACTGACATGGTCCCATGAAATAATTATGGTACCCAGATTTGCTCTGTTCCCCCCCTAATGTTTCATTGTTGTTTTCTCCTCCCAAATATGAATATGGTTCTTCTGGGAGTTGAGGAACCATCCAAATCAAGGAAATCCCCAATTTTGTTCTCAATTGAAAGATGCTAAGTAGAAAATTTAAGCTTCAAGTTTAAAAGTTTCTTATTTCTTTCTCTATCTCCCTTTTTTATACTCCCTTGATAAACCACCAGAAGGTTTTCTCATCTTTTTTTTTTAATAAGAAATGGAAAGTCAGTTGCTTCTGAAGCAAGGATCATAACCTTTATTATCCCTATTGCCTGTTACTGTTATTAATTTTAAATTTTTCTTGCATTTTTCAGGTAATAAAAAAAGCAATATAGTAGTCCTTTAGTACAAACTGTGCAACACTTGTGGTTTCTCTTAAAAATCAAACATACTTTACAAAAGAAGGTAAAACTATCTATGGCTCCCAAGGTAAACAAAACTAGCTATAAACCAAATGGAGAAAAACACGTCTTACTCGTCCAGTAAATATTTGAGAGCTTGCTATGGACAAGGTTTAGAGCAAAGTGAAAAGCCATAAGCCATTTATAATATTGCTGTATCCTCCCAGATGGCCAATGGAAGTTCAGAGAATTAGAGTATAATCATCATCATATAGAATACTGTCACCTTATAGTTTTTGTATTGTCACTACTTCATAGCTCAAAATTCAATTTTACATAAATTATTTCATATCATACTGATGAGAGAGCCCTGTGAGAAAAGATTCTGGAAAGACACTGCCACCACCATTTTAAAGATGGGAAAACTAAGGTTCTGACAGTTAATTACATTGTCATATTTACCTGATAACAGTGAAAGTACTCATAGTAGAGGTCATGTCTTTTTAACCCCTAGTTTGTGCTCTCCTATTTCATAATCAAGATGAAGAACAGAAATTTAACACTTTTCTACAAGTTCCAGGTTGTGAGGAATACCTGAATAAAAAGGAGAAAGGCAGGGGGACACACTTTAATGTGACCTCCAATAAGCCAGGTCCTCTTATAATCCTTTCCCCTTATGGGCATAACAAATGACTTCCTTCTGACCAATAGAGTATGACAAAAGTGATTTCACTCCCTTGATTATATTATAGTGTATGGCAAAGGTTGTGTTGTCATTCTCATGATTATGTTACATTATATGAGTCCATCTTAGCAGACTAGAGTTTGAGAAATTCACCTGCTGTGCTTGAAGAAGTAAGATATATGCTCTGAACTGTCTATGGAGAGGGTCAAGGAATAGAAAAAGGAGGTGGCATCTAGGAGCTGAGAGTGACCCCTAGGAGACAGCCAGCAACTAAATACTTCAGTCCTACAACTCTAAGGAGATGAATGCTGCCCACAGCCTGAGAAGCTTTGAATTGGATATTTACCCAGTTGAGCTTCTGATGAGACTACAGCCCTAGCTAACACGTAGAATGTAGCCTAGTGGGATCCTGAAAGAGAAAACTCAGCTAAACTGTACTCAGACTTCTAAGTCATCAAAACTGACATAATATATGTATGCTATTTCATGTTACTAAATTTGTGATTATTACTTATACTCCATAGAAAACTAACATAGTACCTATTTATTTTTCTGTAAACTACAGCCTGAGCCCTCTAACCGTAAGACTGATAACAATAAATCAAGGAATATTTTGGGGAGGGAGTGTCTTCTAATAATAAAAATGAACATTTTTTTGAAAACACAACTTTTTGAGTTAGGCATTGTTTAAGATCTTTGCATATACTACATCAATTAGATTTCTAAATGTTGGAGAACTCCAAGGTTCAGTCTTTGGAACTCATCTGCTCTCCATCCTCGTTGTCATTCTAGGCCACTGTTTTTCAAGGTGAGAAACATGCAGTAACTTGTGGTTTTTGAACAAAAGGAGAAAAGGAGACAGGAAAAACAAAATTATCACACATAGTAAGATAAAGTTACATGGAACAATACCTCTTTCTCCAGTGTGTAGGTTGTGTACCTTTGTGCTGTAAAATGTTATTTTAAGTGTGGATAGTGCCAAAAATATTGAGAAACACTGCCCTAGGTGATGCCATCCTGTTTCATGGTATTAAACAGCATCTATCCTAGGATGGAGTCATTTTATGTCAATTTTGATTCTCTAGATTGTACTTCTCTGAAATCCAGGCCCATTTTCTAACTGCCTACTCAACATTTCTATTTGAATGAGTAATAAGTTTCAAATGTATCATGCTTAAAATCAGACTCCTAACCTTCTCTGTGGACCTTAAACCAACTGCCCACAGTCTTCCCCATCACCTGGGAGTCATTCTGACTTCTCTTTTTCTCTCATTCCCCATACCCAATTATCAACAACCTTGTCAGCTCTACCTTCAAAATATATAAGAACCTAACCATGTCATACCATTTCTGAACTACCACTGGAGTCAAGCCACTACCATCTAACTGAATTACTGTAATTAAAATAAACCTCCTGCCCACTCTCTGCCTCCACCTTTGCTCATTTCAGTCAGTCTATTCCCTTTATGGGGGCAAGAATGATTCTTGAAGTAAATCATTACCCCTTTTCTCAATACCCTCTCTTCTGAATTTCTATCTCATTTAGGCCTATATTTAACTGATAATAATACACATTTACTTTTTTTTTTCTTTTCTTTTTTTTTTTTTTTGCGGTATGTGGGCCTCTCACTGTCGCGGCCTCTCCCGCTGCGGAGCACAGGCTCCGGACGCGCAGACTCAGCGGCCATGGCTCACGGGCCCAGCTGCTCCGCGGCATGCGGGATCCTCCCAGACCGGGGCACGAACCTGCTTCCCCTGCATCGGCAGGCGGACTCTCAACCACTGCGCCACCAGGGAAGCCCCACATTTACTTTTTATATATGAAATCAAAAGGTGTATGATATTTGCTGTCAGCCAGGTGGCAGTTTTGATATAGTGGTCACTGCTTATGCATGAGCAAACGTTCATAGGTGCTCACAGCACCGTCACTTCAGTTGAATTATGGGTACTGTTGGGACTACATATCTTGAGTTAACAACTTCAATAAGTTTCTACTATGATTCAACATTGAAATTAGAAGTTATTGTGTTTGCAACAAGACACAGTGGCAGGCCAGAATGAATGGCATAAAGAATCTTTGCCTAAATAAAGCTAAATGAGCTCTTTAAATAAAAACAAAATAAAAATATTTAATTGGAAAACACTGTATCACCATTTACATGGAAGGTTTGTTTTTTTCTTAGTCATATATGGAATAATGGTGAAACTAAAACTGTCTTAAATGTGATGATATATGGTAAAAGCCAGTACTTAAAATGCTCCTCAAAGCCCTTATATGCTCTTACCATCCTGATATCTTTCTGAACTTATCTCTGCAAAATTCTCCCCTAACCACGATGGCCTCCTTGCAGTTCTATGACTATGTCATGAACACTCATGTCACGGCCTCCGCCTCTGCTATTCCTTCTACCAATATGTTCCCACTCCCTCCACACTTGTAAGACTTATTCACTCATTTCTTTCAGTTCTCTGCTCAAATGCCATTTTATTAGCAATATCTTCCCTACACATGCTATTTAAAACAGTCCTCCTCCTCTCAAATTAACTTTTCTCCATACTCTATTATTTTTTTCTTTTATTTACTGTCTTTCTTTCCTCCACTGAAAAGTAACATAGTACCTAGCACATAGTAGGTGCTCTTAAAAATGTGTTGCATGAATGAATAAATGAATGAATGGGTCTTTACAAAAATCTTATGATAGGTATTAAGCTTATCAATGATAGTGAGAGTATTATCATTCTTATTGTACAGGGAGGTACAGAGAGGTTAAATAAGTTTGTGAAGGTCACATCGATAGTATAGTTGTCAGACCCTGGATTTGGTGTGGCTACAGTGCCTGCACAATGAAACTTTCCTTAGTATTGTCTCCTGTGGCTTAATATATGAGTACAGTCTAAGACCGCTTATGAGGATAAAAAAAGCAAAGTTTGTACAGGGTAATGGCTTTTACAAAGCTATCACAGAGTTTATTACTGAGACAGCAAAGGATACCAACCCAGTCTGTAGATACTAACTTTGGAGCAATTTTTCAATCAATTTTGTTATTTTACTAACCTCTCAGAGGTGCCATTGCTTAAGGTATTTCTTCATTCTAAGAAATTTACAATTTTACAACAGACTCCTGAAAAATACAAAAGACTCTAAAACTCTAATAATTAAATATCTAACTCAGGTCCATGGGGGCCCTTTTTTTGCCCAGCATATATTCATGATGTCCATCAAGTCATAGCAGCTTCCTACTCAGGACCAATGCCTGCCTGATACGTTATCTTGGCCAAATGGGAGCCACTTTTCCATTCCATTAAAATGATTAAATGGGTATGCAGAGAGAAGAGTAAGCCATAGTTTTGTGACTACTGTACTGCAGAGATGATACAAAATTATTTTATAATTGTTCTAGCAGTAATAAACATATTTTCTTGCTTTTAAAATTCTCTACTACTTCAAGGCCCTCTCTAATAATCTCTATAAATAATTACATAAAATTTATATAGTGTGTTTTGCCTTTGACAAACCCATTGGGTTGTTGTAAAGATGAAATAAGATAATTCATAAATATACTAAGAGCAGTAGTTAGCACACAGCAAGCACCCTGAACATAGTATTATTATTATAAATTATTACACATTTGTATTTTACCTTAGAGTTTGGTGACTAAACTGACAAATTAGGAAGTAGAAAGTAAAGAATTGATTATGTACAACTAAAACTATAGAGTTTACTTAGAAAATATGTGCTGTGTTGCATATGAACGCTCGAAAAAAAAAAATCTTTTACAAATGAAAGGGTAGACTCTTCACGGATGCTGTCTCTGCCTGAAATGCTTTACCTGACCCTTTTCCTGGTCATCTACCTCTTGTTCATTCTTCAGGACTGTGATGAAATATTATTCCTCAAGGCAACCTTCCTTGACACCTAAGGCTGAATCAGGTGCCCTGGCCTCCCACTCACATACTTCTCATTGCAACTGTACTTCGGTATCATTAAAAATTAACTTCACAAATAATTATCTCCTTAGAATTATCAAAAACTCCATGAGAACAAGTATGAAGTCTTTGTTTCTTCCTCCATCTACAGATCTTAGCACTATGCCTTCTATCTGGTAGGCTTTTAATAATATTCATTTAAAGAATAAATTTAACTCTGTTACCCTTGCTAGTAGAGAAACTCAGATGGAAAATCTAAAGGTCTGGAATATTCAGAATATATTTGCACAGAAATACGAGTAAAACATTTAGTTTTGTTGTGTTTTTTCCTTAGTGGATTTAACTTCCAAATAATGTGTAGTATAATGAAAGTTTGGGGTTTTTTTCCCCTGGAGCTGAAACAGGATTAAAAGATCATCTACCTTTATTGTCTCAAACATTTGTGGTCATTCCTAAGTAAATAATCTGTGATAAATGAACACTAACTCTGCCTATTAAGGAGGTAGACTTTTGATAAGTCTTGATAAGTAGTCTAGAATTCACTGTACATTCCTACTAAACTGTGCTTTCATGTCACATGGTCCCAAAGCCCATTTATAATGCAAGAGGAAAAATAAGTGATGTTTGGATCATTTGAATAGGGGGACATTGAAACTTATCTTCAAACAAGTTATCACAGATACTTTGCAACATGCAAAAAAAATATTTAAACTGTGGGTCTTCAGTTTAATGCATGTGTACCACTTGAGACAGTGTATTTTAAAATAAAGATTTCTGGTTAGTATATTCAGAAATTCTGATTTAATAGGTCTGATTTATGACTCAGAGATTGACCCTTTTTAGAAGCACCCCAAAATCCACAACCACAGTTTGAGAAAACTCTCCTGTAGGGAGGGTGGGAGGGAGATGCAAGAGGGAGGAGATATGGGGATATATGTATATGTATAGCTGATTCACTTTGTTATACACGAGAAACTAATATACCATTGTAAAGCAATTATACTCCAATAAAGATGTTAAATAAATAGATAGATAAATAAATAAATAATAAATAAATAAAAGAAAACTCTCCTAGACCACAGAAAGGTCTATGTCCCCAGCGTAGTGTCAGTATTTTGAGGAAAGTTCAAAATCAACCATATGAGGTTATTTGTGAGACAGTGACAAAATATGCTCCTTTAACTTTCCCATATCTTTCTGACAGTGCTAATAACACCATCCAATAGGATGCCTTCTCCCAGAAAAGAGATATAAATTCTTCTGAAAGCAGTTATACTATAAACAATTAGTGAGATTTCTTCATTCCTTTACATGAATTAATTAGTGTGTAACTAAATGGCCTGAAGAACAAAATAATGGGCCTTAGTGTGTAACTAATGATCTGAGGAACCAGATAATAGGCTGGTCAGTTTTGTGAGGAAAATGTAAAAAGAAGATGGTCAGGAGCTAAGTCAGGCAAGAAGGTACTCAGAAAGAAGTGGTTTAGGTGAAACAAGAGATCAGAATGGGTACATTTACTAAGGGAATTCAGTTCAGGAAGGACTAAAAGAAAGTAAAACCAGATATAATAAGACAGTTTTGTTATTTCCGGGTTGTCTAGTGCGAGCCTTAACAAAACAAACTTACTTATCCATCCATTCATCCATTCATTTACATTCATAGACTCCATAAATACCCAGTGAGTGCCATGGAACTGGGCCTGGAATAGTGCCTTGCTTTGGGAAAAAAAATCGTCAGTGGGTCTTAAAGACACGATGGCCCTATCCCCATGAAATTTCCATGCCAGCCTGGTCTATCCTGGGGACAGAGAAAATGACAGTGGTGTGAAAAGTGGATCTCATTACATAAATTACCCTCAACTTTGGCTCAGCAATTAGGAAATTATTTTATATTAGTGGTTCAGAAAAAGATTTTCACATTCAGTTCACCAATTGTAATACTCACATATTGTACAATAACTATAAAATTTCAGGTATTTTTATAAGCATTTCTTGGTGATTATTAAAAAACTATTCTTTAAAAAAATCTTACGGGCCTCCCTGGTGGCGCAGTGGTTGAGAGTCCGCCTGCCGATGCAGGGGATACGGGTTCGTGCCCCGGTCTGGGAGGATCCCATATGCCGCGGAGCGGCTGGGCCCGTGAGCCATGGCCGCTGGGCCTGCGCGTCCGGAGCCTGTGCTCCGCAACGGGGGAGGCCACAACAGTGAGAGGCCCGCATACCGCAAAAAAAAAAAAAAAAATCTTACATTTTACCACTTATTTTAGAAACAATTTGCATCAGAGAGCCACATACTGAATGGGATCACACAGGCAGGTGACGCATCTATCGGCCTAGTCAGGATATTCATTGATTTGAATCTACCATGTGAGGATCATATCTACATGCATTTTCTAGTCAGAGTCATAGATTTTTACAGTTGGGAGGAACTTTTAGAAATGGATTGTATGCCTCCCTCTATTCTGAGTTGTGTAATTTGTGGTCTAGAGCAGTGTTTTACAACCTGAGACCCATTCACGGATGGTGAAATCAATATAGTGATTCGTGACCAGCATCTCTTCTTAATGAAATAGAATGAAATAGAATAGAAAATAGAGTCCATTGTTACAAAAGGTATTATTCTGTGAAACATTTTTTTTTCGACTTTTAACATACTGTGTATACTGTATGGAAAATGTGCTGCTTACTAAGGATCATACCCTAAACACTTTGGGAGCCACTGGTTAGGAGCCGTTACATAGCAAGCTGGGACCAAGACCTCTAGTTTCCTACTTCTTATGCACTCCCAATTTTATCTGGCAGGATAAACCTTTTTTTGTGAAATGGAATGAGCAATATGAAGTGAATGCACTTCCCTTAAGAGATTTTAACAGGGCTTCCCTGGTGGCGCAGTGGTTGAGAGTCCCCCTGCCCATGCAGGGGACACGGGTTTGTGCCCCGGTCCGGGAAGATCCCACATGCTGCGGAGCGGCTGGGCCCGTGAGCCATGTCCGCTGAGCCTGCGCGTCCGGAGCCTGTGCTCCGCAACGGGAGAGGCCACAACAGTGAGAGGCTCGCGTAACGAAAAAATAAAATAAAAAAAAAGAAAAGAAAAGAAAAAAGAGATTTTAACAGCTTAAAAAGGAAAACTATTTGACTTATTCTTTTCCACAAATTTCTCAACCATAAAGCCTGGCAGGAGAGAAAATAAACAGAACCATTTCAGACCAGATCACATCAAATTCTATTAAAACCAAAGTTTACTCGCAATGTCCACTAACCCTCAGGATTTCCACGGCATCATCATATCGAATGTCTAGCTGAAGTTTCTTTTATTAGATATTTCTTAAATGAACCTATGACAGCGCAGTGCAAGGATGGGCTTAGCAGTTGTTAAAGGCCATCTGCTAAGGCGGAGTCACTTAATAAAAAGTAGCTTGTAATGATTGCTGGAGGCACAATCAAATACTAGAAATGAATTCAGGTCCTGGGATCAAAGGCAGTTTCACTGATTTATGTGTCAGGATAGACGTTCTGAGGCAGTTCCCTCCCCTCAGTGCCTTCAATGTGTTTCAGTTGCTATGATATCTTCATAAAGATACATGGTAATTATTCACCTTGGAACAGTAGGCAAATAAATGAGTACAGAAGAAGGAAAAAATTAAAAGGCAAACTTATCAAATAATAATCTAAGCTACATTATACTTCACCCTGATTGCAGTGTTCTCTCTTGGACTTAAGGATACATTTGGCTCCCAGCAACACTAAAGCTCATTATAATCATCATTAAAATAACACTGTTCTTAAGCCAGCAGGAGTTGGGTGTCTTACTGAAGCTGTGCGTTCAGCCCCCAGGAAGAAGGAGAATCAGGCAGTGCATCAAGTGACCCCTCGGGATAAACCTGAATGGGCTCTGATGAGCTCCAAAGGGGTGAGATCTGAGGTTCTCTGGAGGCAAAGACCGCGCTGCCTCTTGCTTCCTATATATTAGTAGTGCTTAGGCTGCTGTAAGAGAGACTGGAGTTTAAATGAGTCACTTACTTATAGATTATATAAATGATACTTTACCCGAAATGCAAACATTATGTATATATGGTATATATTATACATAAATAAAAAATTATCCTGACAAGCACTCATGTTTAGGTAAAATGAATATATCTAAAAAATTTGTGACCCATCTTTCCAGTAAATGAGATATTTTAGTTAAATTCAGAAATTAAAAATGTCTGTAAAGATTAATTTCTTTAAATCCCTTTTCTAAAACTTCAAATTCATTTTCTCAACCAGCTCTTGTATATAGTCAATTTTGATAGGAAAACAATAAAGTTGTAGACTCAATTTTGTTTTGTAAAATAACTCAAAGCGGGGCTTCCCTGGTGGTGCAGTGGTTGAGGGTCCGCCTGCCGATGCAGGGGACATGGGTTCGTGTCCCGGTCCGGGAAGATCCCACATGCCGTGGAGCGGCTGGGCCCGTGAGCCACGGCTGCTGAGCCTGCGCGTCCAGAGCCTGTGCTCTGCAATGGGAGAGGCCACAACAATGAGAAGCCAGCGTATCGCAAAAAAATAAAAATAAAAAAAATAAAAATAAAAGTAAAAAATAACTCAAAGCTTTTTATATTAATGGTAGAGTTGTTTTATGAATATCTCTAGCTATTGTAAACATGTTTATTAGGGATTTTTAAAATCCTCCAAAATAATTTAAAATACAACTCTCTGCTGTCTTATTTAAATTTTTTTTGTTCAGCAAGAGTTGAAAAAAAATAAAAAATAGGGCTTCCCTGGTGGCGCAGTGGTTGAGAGTCCGCCTGCCGATGCAGGGGATACAGGTTCGTGCCCTGGTCCGGGAAGATTCCACATGCCGCAAAGCGGCTAGGCCCGTGAGCCATGGCCTCTGAGCCTGAGCGTCCGGAGCCTGTGCTCCGCAACGGGAGAGGCCACAACAGTGAGAGGCCTGTGTACCACAAAATAAAACAAAAAAAACGAACAAAAAAAAATAAAAAAATTTTAAAAAAGAGTTGAAAAAATTCATTAACTCTAAACAAAGAAAAAAAAATAAGTCTGGGGCTTCCCTGGTGGCGCAGTGGTTGAGAGTCCGCCTGCCGATGCAGGGGACGCGGGTTCGTGCCCCGGTCCGGGAGGATCCCACAGGCCGCGGAGCGGCTGGGCCCGTGAGCCGTGGCCGCTGAGCCTGTGCGTCCGGATCCTGTGCTCCGCGACGGGAGAGGCCACAGCAGTGAGAGGCCCGTGTACCGCCAAAAAAAAAATAAGTCTGAAACACTGTTTTCTTAGTGTTATGACATAAAAGTGTGAACAGAACAAGGATTTTATTTTTTCATTTAACTATCAACCAGTGCTCTGTGTGGAATAGTTTATATATTTTTGACCAATAAACTTTCTATCTATAAAAACAATGGATGCTACTTATCTAAGTAATTTAAATTTTCTCATCAATGCAGTATCAGAAAGCATAATAAGACTTCTATATATTGGCCAATGGATAGAAAATGAAGAGAAAACTGAAGTCAAGTTTGTTTGTAATAAAAAGGATGTAAAACCTTTCTCCTCTCACAGAGAAATAGTCTCTTTTTTGCTACCTTTATTCTGTAATAGCACAAAATCAGACCCTCAAATGTTAAAGCTCTTTAATAAGTGAGATGAATCACACCAAGAAAATTGTTTGTCACTTATGAAATAAGGAAAAAAGAAGTGGCATATTTATTTTGCCTCTTCTTCTCTTGGTATTGGAACCACAGACGTAATAAATTTCAAGCAGAAATGGTCTATGTGATAGTTGTGGAATTGGGCAAGAACAATGCTTATACTGAGGCCATCAAACATGAATATTATAAGTTCTTATTGGGCAAAACAAATTACAAGGTCCAGATTTATACTTAGGAAATAAAGTGAAAATGGGTATGGAATAATCATTTGAGGGAAAGTCTGTATTCATATTTAAAGAAGTGAGGAAACATCAAGTTCCCTTGATTCCACCTGAGTAAAATCCATCCACTTATCCCTCTCCCCACTGTTGGGCCCTTTTGGGGGCTACTCTGACCTCGTGACTGGATTTTAGGAAGTGCCTCCAAAGGGGTTGCCTTGCCAGAAACCTCCTTCCTTCCATCTTCTATGTTGTACCAAAGGGAAGCAAAGAGTAGTCTTCGACAGCTTCCTTCTCACCATGTGATTATTCTGAGGAATCCCTGGCGGTCTAACCTCCTTGACACCTATAACAAAACCCTTCTGATCTTACCCCTGTTCACTTTTCTTCTTCTATCAACTGTTCCGCTCTCCTCAGCCTACTCCCATATTTTTCTCCAGCAATACTAGACAACTTGAATTTTCCCAAAGTATCCTGGGCACATGCAGGGCCCTCAACTTTTGATACCCTTCCCACTCTTTTCTCAGGTTAAATCTCATTTTCTTAGAATCCAGTTCACAGATCACATTCTCCAGAAAGCCATCCTTCATTCTCTAAAATGACTGGGTTCTCATTACTCATTATGAGCAGCAACATATACATACTTCTATCTGCTGCAGAGTAATTACCATACCATATTACAGAAGCCTATGTACTCTTCAGTGTCTTCCAATTGACTTGCAATCTTCTTGAGACCAAGAACAAGGGGTGGAGGGAGGCAAAAATTGGGAGACTGGGATTGACATATACACACTACTATACATAAAATAGATAAATATTAAGGACAGACTGTATAGCACAGAGAACTCTACTCAATACTCTGTAATGGCTTGTATGGGAAAAGAGACTAAAAAAGAGTGGATATATGTACATGTATAACTGATTCACTATGCTGTACACCTGAAACTAACACAACATTGTAAATCAACTATACTCTAATAAAAATAAAAAAGAACAGCACCTTTCTGATCATTGTCCCTCCTAGCCCAAGGATTAATATAATAAGTTACAATTAGGAAATGCAAATGTGGCATCAAGCACAGTTCTAAGGCCTTTATGTGCATTAGTCCAATAAATCTCACAACAACTTTTGTGACAGACATATCATTGGCTCTTTTTTTCAGATGAGGAAATCAAGAATTGGAGAGGTCAACCAGGGTTGTAGCTATGAGTGATGGAAATGAATTTTGAACACTATGTCATTTGCCCCCAGAACCCATTTTCTTAAATGCCATTTTTTAAAAGTACTTAACAAAGATTCTATAAATGGATGAGTGAAAGTTTATATCCTTAGAGTTATCAACACTTGCATTTCTACTTTCAAGACATTCTCAGCTGAGCTGATGATATTAACACAAAAAATTGAATGTTTTCAAAACATTGTTATAACCAATTATTACAACTAATGTAACATTGTAATTTGAAGCTTAACAAGTTAATATCCTTAAAAGATATTATTTTCTAATAACATAGAGTTACAAATATATTCCCATTATTCTTTGCCTTCAAACATTCATCCCTCTTTTCCTTAGTTTATTTGTCTCTTCATATTTCTCTTTTATCTTTGTATCCTAGACCATCTCTAACTTGGCTGGAGGGAGCAAAACATAAAAAGCATTAACTCTTTAGGAATAAAGCCATAAAATATCACTGAAACATTTTTATAATATCTAACGAGTGCATATGTAGCCTGGTTAAAGGAAAGTAAGCTAAAGAACATAATCATGTACATAATATCTACTGCTAATAATAGTTAACATCTATTGAGTACAAATAGGTATAAGGCAGCATTCTAAACACTTTGCATATTTATCCTACTTAATTCCCACAAGAACCCTCTACTATCATTAATCCCATCTTAAAGACAAAGAGTACAGAAAGGTCAAATAATTATCCACAGTCAGTCATATAGTAAGTGGTGAAGTTGGGATTCAAAGCTAGGCAATCTGGCCATATATTATAGGATTATTATAATTTTGAAAATGGAAATAATTTACAGTTTTTCCCAAAAAGGAGGGCAATTTTCAGTGTCCTAAGCATCATATTTGAAAATATAAAGCTAACATTTGTGCCATCCTTTTCCTTCCTTTAACTGTTCTACTCTTACACTGTACTAACTCATTATCACTTTGCTCCCCACAGATAAAGAAAAAATAAAGTTGATTTTTAAACAAATGAGGACTAAGTTATGAAGCCGTGTGTCTCTGTAATTTGTAAACCCCAAGATGGTAATATTTTATTGAGTAAAGAGAACACTAATAAAGTATCCATTTTTTTATGTTTTGCTTATTTGGGACCTAGCCTCTGTTCTTTATTCTGATTCCACATTATCACAGAGTTCTCAGTGATACTGTGACAGCTATTTTTTGGAAAGCCTCATTTAAGCCTCCATCTGCATCAATACAAAGAGAGGATATTTTGATGTCTGCCTAGAATTATGAAAATGCAATCTTGTTTAAAGTAATAGTTCATTTGAAATCACAAGCTAATTGCATTGCTTGATGAACAGTCTCTTAGAATGTACATTTGCCTCTATCTTTGGGCTTATCATTGACTATCCTGGCTGCTGCTGTATAGGTCTCTCACTGTGACTTTCTCCATGTCTGTCTGTCTCTCTCCTTCTCATGTTGTCTTGCTGTTTTGCATTTCTCTCCACCCTTGTCAGTCTGTTTTGAAGTGTTGAAATTAATCTGTTACTTAACATATAGCACATTGCTCATCATAACTTTAAAAATTTGAATTTTAATACTTCAAGTTTAAAAAAAAGTCATTCATTTATTTATAAGGCTTTGTTTAGTCCTTACTTGTAGGGTTGGTGGTATTTGATAATTAGTAATAGTAATGATAATGATAGCAATAATAGCTGCTATTTATGGAGAACTCACTATGGGCTAGGCAGGATTTAGTCTAAGCATTTCCCATGTATTAATTCATTTAATATTAATGAGACCCCTAGGAACTGAATTCTATTATCCTCATTTTATAGTTAGAAACTTGAGCTTCAACAAAGTAAAGTAACTTGCTTGAGGTCACACAAGTAGCAGGTGGTGGAGCCAGGTTCTTAAACCAGACAGCCTTGTATAGAGTCCAAATCTTAGCCGCTATGCTAAAATGACTAGACAAGCTTAGTGATTCAGAATCTTAAGTGTAGCTAGCTTAATCATAGCTAATAACGAGTGGCTAGCTTAGGCTTGAAATTCAACATATATGGGTGTGAATCCCCCTTCTTACTAGCTATGTGTTCCTGGGCAAGCAACTCATGCTGTCTAAATTTCAGTGTCCTCAAATGGAAATCCACTAAAAACAAAAAATCACTATCATATACTACATGCCTTATAAATTATTATTAGGCACAGCCATAGAAGAATGTACAGTACTTCCTGATCTACATTCCATTCACTTTTTAAAGCTGCTTAAAAGCAGGAACCAAATAATACACCGTGGCTCTTGACAAATGTCAGATTCAAAAGTAAAATAACCTGTATTGCTCTGTGCCCTCACAGTTTTCTATTGCTCACTCCCTGACCCACTTAGTGGGCCGTGATCTCTGTGCCACTCCAAACCTGGAACAAGTATTGTCCCTGCTCTGGGGAAATGTAAAGGGCTGTTGATCAATCTTTGGGGTGGCATCCAGACAGCCTCACTGCCAGTCATGTTCTAGGCCCTAACCTTACCTCCTTAGGTAGCTGGGCTCCCATTTCATGGGGACTTGGCAACACCTTGGTGGGCCAATTCCCATAAAAAGCATAAGCAGCCACCATACTTACTGGGTACCCCTAAGAGCAGGTAAAAGATAAGAATGATGGAGACACATCCCCTGGCAAAAGGACAAGTCCCTTCAGCCTCCATTTTTTTTTAACCCTTTGGTTGGCCTGAACCTAGTAATATGAAAATTATGAGCCTTGCTGCCTTCATATGTTAGCAAAGAAAACAGACATGCAGTAAGTGGTAGTTTTAACAGTTTCTGTTTCATTGGGGGACTTCTTTTCTTTATGCTCCATGTTTTGACTTAAGAGATTGCCTTTTACCTCCCTGACTTGAAAAGCAAGTTACACACTGATTTTTCTCCCTCATCACCAGAAACAAGCTAATAAGCCCACTGTTGGTTCTAAGCTAGAAAACATCTAAATTGGGATATCTGTGAAATAGTACCCTGAATCACTTAAATCTTAACAGATGGTCCAAATGTGCTCGATAATACCAAATATCCATCATAAAATCTATACTATTATTCCACCCACAAATGTCTGCATCTCTTGATTTTGTGTTTTTCCTGTTTCCTCAATTTAGAATATGGCAATCTATGGACCTTCTTATCTGCATTGGTAAATACAGAATATTAAATATGTATCATAAGTGAGAATCTGAGTTCTAGAGTCTCAAACTCAGAGTCCATGAGAGTGTTTAGTTTCACTGGCACAACACTTTAAAAGAGTTCTAACAGATGTCTTTAGGAGGTGTATGCACTCCCAGGTCACCGCAGGAACCATGAGTTCCTCTTTTCTTATAGATTACCTGATCTACTCTCTCATAGTACTTGACTGTTTTTTTTTATTATTATTTAAATTTTTATTAGAGTATAGTTGATTTACAACGTTGTGTTAGTTTCAGGTGTACAGCAAGTAAATCAGTTATATATGCTTTGGAGTTTGCTAAGCCGGAATTAGATGCCTCTAAAAGTATGTAGTACCTCTAAACTGTCTCATGTATGAAGGGACTTCACTGTGAAAAGATCCTCAGTTAACAAAAAATTTATGGATACAATTAAAAATGTAATTATTAAGCTTTCATTAATTTAACAAAAGCCCTGCTATCAGAGACACTGCACTCATGCACTGTGAGGTATTCAATGATCATTGCAGACATAGACTTAGTATTCTATGTAAGCCAAGCTTTAGAAAATTAAATCATCTTTAAGCAATATGACTTGTTTTTAGTTGCTTTCAGTAGGTGACAACTGGAAATAATTCAGAAACATAGCATTTAAAATTAGGTTCGGGTACTTAAATGCTGAAAAATTAGACTGTGCTAGACAGTCAAGTAAGAAAGAAAAGCATGAATCCTGGGAAATCAATGCAGAGATTTTTTTTGTTGTTAGTGTGAGTAGGAATACAGCAAATAGAGTATTATTAAATGAAATGTTAAACATGACAGTAGTGAGATTCCAGAACCTATAGGATTCCAGAAAAGTCAACAAGGGTACCTTGTTGTTCCTTTTCTATTTTATGTAAGGCTAATATTTTCTACTGTACATTTTCATATGTTCATTTAAATTTTCTTACAGTATCAGATTAAATATATGTTCATTCATTAAATATTTGAAACTCCATAATTAGTTGTGTCTACTGAATGTCAAATTTAATTAAAGATACGTCCATCACCAGTTTGGCATGGCATAAAAGCAAAAGTAATGTTAGGTAGACAAATATTTAAATTTCAACATATAAGTACTGCATTAGGTATTTATACCTTTAAAGTCTATCAATGGCTTTAGTTTTAAAAACATTACAAAAGTACTGAAAACACAAAACATTAGAAATATAGACTCCACCCCCAAGGAAACCATTGCTAACAATTTGATGCATATGCTTCTAATGTTTCTTATGCTTTTCTAGATATATACTTCTATACAGTGTACAGGATAGTCATTAGTCCTGTTAGACAAATACCTAGACTCTCCAGACTGGTGCATATGCCTATATCTGTAGCATTGTCTATGTGAACTATTTGGTACAATTTGTGACTTTGACATATATGCCTTTGACATATAGATTTCTTAATAACTACATGCCCTACAAATATGTTAAAAAAGAAATCATACCACAACTCAACAGAAATCACAGAAACTTTGTTTCAAACAGAAACCTTGTTTTTAAAACAAAGTTAGTATACCAAATAATGCATTGGTTTAAATATAAAGCCTTCTTTATTACATAAAGTGTATATAATTTAAAATCAGTATATGAGACTTATTATTATCTTTGAGATATTTGTGGCATTATCTATTGATAACTCTGAGATATATTCAAGTCCTTCATGTGCAATCATTACCACCCCAGACCCAGGTGAGGTGGGCCCCTGGACCCCATACTTTATAAAGGCCTATCTATGACTCCCTGTGATCCTGCACTCCTCAAGTGACAAAGAATATGCAGGGCCAAATGGATGTGTCCACCTGCAGGCTATGGTACCTTTTCTAGACCATTTTCTAGGATATGTAAAACTCTGACATTTCCTGCCCTAATCTTCCTAAGGTTAATCCAGGAACTTGTAGGACTCCTTCCTAGTCCATCTTCCTAAAGGTAGAATATGTGTATCACTAGACCAGAAGGTTGGCCAAGACAGAGCTTTGGGGGCTGGGAAGTAGCATCAAGGGACTTAGAAATAGGATTCATTAGAATCGGAGCATGAGATCCCTTGTGGTATAGCGTTGAGCTGGGGGTAGAAAAGTGATGCCTCAGTCAACAGATGAGAGACCTGCTCTTCAGCCAAGGTCTGACATAGAAATCCAAGGGTTAGAGAATTCTAAATTCAAACCTGGGCTTCTAGGTTATTATGAAAGTGTATTTATCAAGAAGAACATATTTAACAGTTTGTTATTTTACAATTCTTTAATTTTTGCTCATGCCCCATAAACTGTTAGGGGTAAGACTATATATGATTAGTACTCTTAACCTCAAAGTAAAACTGTGATAATTAAAATAGAATTTCTTAAATAATTGCTAATGTAAATTCAATCTGACTGTAAGGACTTTTACCTGTCACTGTTAATTAAAACTGTGCTTTGTCATCTGTGATGATCCATTTATTACAGTAAAAGTCGTTAATTTTTGAACCAATGACAAATTACAAAATATAATTGCAAGGGCTGTTTTATTTCTAAGGACAGGTAGCAAAATTGCCTTAATATTCAACAATAGTGAGGTAATTTCAAGTGTTACCATACCCCATCTCACAGTCCATTGGGTTTTGTATTGGCAGAAGGCAATGCTGTAATTTTTCAGTTTCTTAATTAGATTTAGCCATTAATTTAACGGTTCTATCATACAAGAAAGAGAGTATAACCCTATTTGTGAGTTGATTTTTCTTTCGGTTTTTACTAAACGGTTTCTGATGGATGCATATGGTCATAACATTTACAACTGGAATCTTGTTATCTATTTACCTACTTAAGATTCACATCATTGGGAATACACTGGGAGATGAGGACTCAGTCTTCTTATTTACTTTCTACTGACACAAAAATTCACATCTTAACCCTAACATTTATGATTATAGAAAAATGTACAAAGCACTTATCAAACTATTATTTATTCTTCATTACTACTTTGTGAAGTATATTGTTATTATCTTAATTTCACAGATTAATTAAACTGAAGTGCACAGAAGATGAGGAACATCCCCAAATCACACAGCATGTACGTGGCAAATTCTCTGACTCCACATCCTATGTTTTTTTCCAAAACACCATATTTCTCAAACATCACAACTTTTGTGGCAGACAACGATGAGAACTCATAAGTACACAACACTGACTTATTATCTTCCCCAAATCAATAAATATTGCCAAATCATAAGGTATCTGTGGAGGATGAAAGATGGGTAAGACGTAGTTCCTGCAATCAGGGAGTGTACCTACTAATACAGAAGTTGAGAAATGCCTATGTCAAATTAAAGAGATAGGATAAGTCTAAGTGTCCCAGAGGAGTGCAAGGCACCACAGATGTCCTAAGGAGGGAGATACGATTTCTGACAACAGCAATCAAAAGAGTTATGACTCAGTAGGGATAGCAGAACATGAGCTCAGCTTCCCAGGATGAATCAAGGTATATAGGGAGAAATCCAAGTTTCTAGGTAGATGAAACAGCGTAAGCAAAAGCTAGCGATGGGGAAAAGAAATGTGTGTGTTTGTGTGTGTGTGTGTGTGTGTGTGTGTGTGTATCTTTGCCTATGTCTATAGTCTATATCTATGTCTACATCTGTGTTTACAACTATACCTGTAACTATATCTATAACTATGTCTATATCTATATGTATATGATCTATAACCATAGATATCTATAGGGAGATATCCATGTCTACAGGTTTGGTAATGCCTGCTAGATCTGATGGCTGAAAAAAACAATAGTCTACTAATAACAGAAACCAGTGGATTAAAAAAACAGCCGAATATATTTTCACCAATCATAGCAACACAGAACAAAAAAAGATAGTTAAGAATAATGTAAATGAGGAATGTGGAAACCCAAAATTTTATACATTGCTGGTGGGGGTGTAAAATAGGATTAACGGCCTGAACACCTTGGAGCCAGCAAATCCAATTCCAGAAACCGATACTCAAGATGTACCTGAACAAGTACTCAAAGACATATGCATATGCACATTTATTATAGTAGAATAGTATGGTAGTATTATTATTTATAATGGAGAAAATTTGAACAGTCCAAATCTTAATCATATGGAAGTTTAAAAATAAATTATAGAACATCTTTTTCTAAAAACTGGTAGATATACATGTATTAACAAACCATCGTTATATTGTTAAGTGAAGAGAGCAACTGATGGAACAGTAAATACAGTATGCCTGCATTTAAGTAGATAAAATATATGTCCATATGTATGACAAGTATGGAAAAGTCTATACCAAATCATAAACAATATTTATCTCTGAAAATAGAACTACAAGGAACTTTCAAGTTCTACTTAACACTAGTACTGTTTGAATCCTTGCAAGGAGTAGGTTTAATTATTTTAAGTTTAAATATTATAAGTTGTCATAACTCATAACACATTATTCTCCCCAACCTTACTGCTTCTGAGGGGTAAATTACTCCAAAAATCTCAACCTCTTTTAGAATTTTTTTCTTAATTACGTTTGATCTGAAGACCACAAAACAGCACTACAACAACTAACTTTCATAAATACAAACAAGGTTTTTTTGTGGCCAAAATGTCCAAAGAAGAAAAAGGACAGATAGGTTATGTTTTCCACTTGATGGCAGAATAATTATTCCATGTTTTAATAATCAAAGAAGTCAGATTATTTCAAATAAAACTTGCTATGTGCTAAAGTTATTCTTGGATTTTCTATTTTCTTCATATCTTTTCCATGAAAAGAAATACTCCCTCAATCTTTCATCAATATTTTAATTAGGCAAGTACTTATACAACTGTAAACCCCTCTTAGGATTTCAAAGATCTCAGGTATGCTTCAAAGCAACAATATGCATTTTTACCTGTCTGGAATCCATTACCCAAAATGGAATCTACCAGGTAATATAAAGGTGTTTTTCTATTTTTTCCTTTACCTTGGGGGGAAGACAAAGAAAGAGAGAGAGAAGAAAGAAAGAGAAAGAGAAGGAAAGAAAGAAAGAAAAGAAAGAAAGAAAGAAGAAAGAAAGGAAGGAAGGAAGGAAGGAAGGAAGGAAGGAAGGAAGGAAGAAAGGAAAGAAAGAAAGAAAGGAAAGAAAGAAAGAAAGAAAGAAAGAAAGAAAGAAAGAAAGAAAGAAAAAGAAAGGAAAGAAGGAAGGAAGGAATGGGGAAGAAGGAAGGAAGGAAGGGCAGGAAGGAAGGGGAAGGAAGGGAGGAAGGAAGAAACATCTTAGTACCACTGGCTGCTATGAAAACATTTTCACAATGACCTATTTCTTTATATAAAAAATGACATGTCATCCCACTCCCCACCAGTATATTTCATTGTGGCTCCTGAAACTTCACATGACACTCTTCAAAGTTAGCTTCAGGTTTGCCACTAGATTTAGGTCACAAATTTATCTAGTTTTTATTATTTCAGTAAAAAAAAAAAAAGTTTCCAAAGGATATTAGTTGAAAAATAATATTGATTTGTACATGCATATATCTAAAGCTGTCAGTACCTTTTGGGGGTTGATAATGCCTGACACTGTAGATTTGAGTGAAGATGGCTTGTCAGTCGGGATGGTAAAAAGCCTATGCAAAGTAATTTTCCCCTAAAGAAAGTTGTTAAGATTGAGAGTACCCTGACTGTTATTGATTATATGGTAGCAGAAGTAGAGTTGCCTGAGCAACTGGTAACTGGCTAACAAATTGAAGATACAGAGAAGGAAAAGCACTGTTAAGTTCAAGGCACATGCAACAGTACACACACAGAGTTTACTATCATTTGATGAAAGCATTTTGGAAAGTGAATACCAACTCTTCATCACTATTTGACAACTCTAAGTAATATGCAGTTTATACAGGCATTTTAATATAGAAACAACAGTGATTTTCATCATCATTAAATTATTAACTAATCTCATTGAGTACTTCTGTGTCACGGAGAGGCTCAGTAGGCCAAGTGGCCAAAATGTTTCAGCAAAATTTTCTACCGTAACATGAATTTCTCTCAAAATACTATCAACCTTTGCAACATTTTTGACAATGCCTCTATCAGATCTCACCAGGGGAGTCTCTACTCATCATATAAATTGAACTCTCAGAAATGAAATGTTGATTGTGACCACTGTTATGAGCACGTTTGAAAAGTGTCCCCATTATTTACCTCATCGAACAACAAATAACTCCCAACTGACTACGGGAAGCAAATAAATTATTTTGGTTGAACAAATCCATACGTCCTAAAAGACTGCAGTCTGACCAACTCTGACCATCATTTTAAACAATGAAACCACCCTGTCATTTTAGAGAATGGTTAAAGACTTGTTCTTCTATGATTGAGAACATAAGCTTTGTGGGGACAATGTTAGACATCAGGACACATTCTGCCATGTGCCAGACTTACATAACATGTTCCTCTTCCTAGCTTATGCCTCCCAATCCAAGCTTTTGCATTGGCTAACAATTACTCTGTGTACTCGCAAGTAACTGAAGCTTCTGCACCTGCTACTGCAGGTAAAAAAATAAAAAGCAGGCAATAAAAAATATGTGTGTGATTTAAGGAACAGTTCTACCATAGCCTCTAATTGCTCTCAGGATCTGAATTGGCAAAACCATAAGACATTCAACAAAAGGTTCTATGCAGGTAGGCCTATAAAACCTAATAATTTCTCACAAAGCAGATCATTCCATTTAAAATAAAAGAAAGCTATGAGCAATAAAGACCATGCTATTAACAATTAGTCTTCTGCACACATGATTAGACTTAGAGAGATAAAGAAGCCTCTAAATTTAACGGTGAATCCCATATTTCTGGCCGGGTTCACTATCCTGTGCTAATTATGTTGAAAGACCTTGTGCTACTTAAAAGTACTTAGACTGCAAAGTATGACACTATCTCCATGGATTCACTGTTAACACTTAACATTTAACTTTGATATTAAAGTGCATTTGAATGTATGAATTCAGGAGTAATTTTTTAAAAATATGTTACAACCATTTTTAGGAAAGGTTTTAAGCCTTCACCAAGTATAATATTTACTGATATGTATGTAATTCAGCATTTCATAGAACTTAAAAAAAAAAAAAACAGTAGGCAGAGAATCCTGTCTTAAGGAGGAATTAAAATGAATCAAAAGATCTACCTAGTAAGTAAAGCCAGTGTAAAAAGGGAGTTCAGAGCAGGAAATCCTATCTGCTGTTTACCAAATACATTTTTAAAAACTTATTTTAAATGATGCAAAAGAAAACAGAATGGATCCACCAGAATCCAGGAAACAAACGCTAATGTGAATTTCTTTATTAAATAGAATTGCATGCCTCTTCTAAGTAGAAAAGACTTGTTCTTTCATATAGCTTTATACTAATTTGGTTGTATAAAGTGTACTTTCCTATTAGCATACAAATGTAACTTCAGTTACTATAAATGGAAGTTATCTACACACCACAGTTGTACAAAAGACCAAAGGTAAAGTTATTGGTAATGTTTAATGTATAAGTTATTAAAAAGGAACTTAAGTAATATAATGCCAAAAAATTCTAGATTTATAGAGCAAACAGAGGAAACACTGTCTTTGCCATTAGAATGGGATGGTCAGAGAATATTTCATTTTCTGTTGGACTGTATTTAATTTGTAAATGTTTACAGTCTTTGGGAAATAAAAGAGAATCCTATTGGCATTCATATAACATTCTTTGAAAAGAAAACCATTTTAATTTCTGAATATGCAGAATAGGAAAACAAGTAAAAACAGTTTTAAAGCCACAGGCAAGCAGAGGAGTCTTTTCTTTTTTCCCCTTAACTGCACAATAGTCAGTGTCTCCATAGAAACTGATGGTAACACAGTAAAGTGTCATCAGCAAACCTGGGCTTCTAAAATATACACAAGTATGTTTTCAAAGATATTGAAAAACACATATATCCATCCTTCCCCAAAGTAACAGGCGATTATTAAATCTCTACAGAGCAAGAACAACAGCTCAAAATTATGGTGGTCTCTTGGTGAAACTAAATTCTTTTTTGGTTATCATCTTATTCAAAGACCATATAGATTATGGGAAAAATTCCTTGCATATTGTGATTGAAGGCTTCTTTGCAGAATCTTCCTCCTTGCAAGGTATTTATTAATTATAATTATATTTGTTTATGTCTGCCTTCCTAACTAACAGGAACCAAGAGGGCAGGGGCCATGGCTAATCAGTTCATGATTGTTTGCCTAGTCTTGAATTCAGTAGGACATGTATAAATTCTTGTTCTGAAGTAACCCCTCCCCAGCCCTATGCCCTCACCATCACACTCACTTTTACCCCTGTTCCTTATCACAACATATGAAAACACTTCTTAAGCACTGACCTTTTGTAAGCAAATGTTTTCATATCATGAAACAGAGGCAGTTGAAGAGAAATTACATATCAGTAGTCTGAGTCTTATGTAGCCCCAAAGTTACTCTGCACTGTAACTAGCTGTGTTACCTTGAGCAGATCATTTATCTCCTCTGGCTTTAAGTACTCAAGTGCAATAGTCTTATATCACTAAGATATATTCTAGCTCTGTTATTTGAAAAGAACTAAGAGTATGGCTCAGGGTCGTGTCTGAATCACTTTATTCTAATTTAAACCTCAATCTATATTCTAAAGTTGAAAAGTCAGATTAACAACTTTCTATTAGTTCCTTGTTAACAAATTTCCACAAATTTTAGTGATTTTAAAATGCCAGAAATTTATTATCTGACAGTTACAGAGGTGGAAGTCCAAAATCAGATTCACTAGGCTAAGTTAAGGTGTCAGCAGGGCTGCATTATTTCTGGAGGTTCTAGGGGAATCGCTTCATTGCCCTCACCAGCTTCTACCAGCTACCCTCTTTCCTGGCTCAAGGCTGCATCACTCTGCTTTCAATTTACTTCCCCACATCTCCTCTATCCCTAACTCCCCTGCCTCTCTCTTATAAGGGCACTTGTGATTGCATTGGGTCCACGCAGATAATCCAGCATAATTGCCCCACCTCAAGGTATTTAACTTAATTATATCTGTATGTAAGCTTTTATATATAGAATGAATAAACAACAAGTCCTACTGTATATAGCACAACTATATTCAATCTTATAATAAACCAAAATGGAAAAGAATATAAAAAAGGAATGTATAGATGTATAACTGAACCACTTTGCTGTACAGCAGTAATTAACACAACACTGTAAATCAACTATACTTCAATAAAAAATAAATAAGTTACATCTGCAAAGTTCCTTTTGCCATATAAGGTAACATATTCATAGACTCAGATTAGAACATGGACATCCTTGGGGGGGGTGGCATTTTTCTGACTATACGCTTCAAAAAATCTTTAGATAAACTTTAATGGGATTTTCTGGCACCTTTGTGAAGTCTATGTTTTAAGATTTCTATTAGCCACTACCAAATACACACATTAGCACTCTATTCTGGCTTCTTGATAATTGGCTTGCCCTGCCATATATCAGTCATAGCTTCTATAGAAAAATCTTTTGCACGCGAAAGATAAATGTGGCAGAAATCTTCGGAGACTGGGTTAGATTCAGGTAATAGCTAAACACCAAAAACACAAATGCAAGTTTCTGCCTAAAAATGATGCATCAGAGAGGAAAAACAGGCATTTTGTTATATACAGATGCTATGAAAACTCAATGAAAATATGATAGAAATTCTGCATTCAACACCAGAAACTCACTGTGAAAACATAAACCACTACTGTTCAGCATCCTTCATACAGTCTTAATGATGGTGGAATTTATTTGTTTCTACTTGTAGAGTACAAAGTACATTATAGTAATATGGAGGTCTGGGTATATCTTTTCTCACCTTGAGAAAGTCACTAACTAGGATTCACATCTATAACAAGGCAGTTTTCCATAAGATTTAATTAAAATGAACTAATCTGGTTATTTTGATGGCTTTTTAAATTATCTTGTATTTTTCTGAGAAACAGAACATTATAAAACATAAGGAAATAGAGCACTTCTGCAGTAGTGATTAACATGAGTGCATTTACAAGAATTTTTGTAGATATACATTTAACAAAAATATTTTAGTATATTTCCCAGGAGCCTGTGGTTTTTGGCATTTCGGAATACATTTCATTTTGCTGATTTACTCCATTGCTCATATCTTACCAAGTTATTTCCCAAAAGATGAATAACTAGCTATGCAGGGTCTCATCCTTTGGATGGGAATAATGTAAATTTGTTCAGTTTGGTAAGTGAATTATCTCTTTTTAGCCACAAAGGTCCACTTAATAAATTGCACTCCAGTGCACTAAATGGCACCTCTGTGACCAGCAAAATTCTTTTTTCTTTTTCTTTTCTTATCATCCTCTAACCTTCCAATAGTAGGTAATTTTCTCCCCACTGGTAGGAGAAGAGAGCTCATTATTTGTGAGGCAATTTACAATGTCTCTATTAACCAGTCCCCCCAAAATTACCTGCTGCTACTCCTATAGCTTTCTACATTATTCTTTCCTCCAAACCTTAGGACATAAAATGCTCTCGAGCATATTATAATTCCCATTTTCAAGAATGATAAACAAGTCAAGGTCACAGAGGCTACGATGACAGTATTGGAGACGAGGACTCAGGCCTGTGACTTTAAACCGTCCATTCTGTTGCTTAGCTCACTGACACAGGAAGCTTACATTTATATTCACTGCAAGAGCAACTTATTTCAAATAATGCAAGAGAAAGCAGAACAGTTTTTGCTTTTGGCCTGGAAAAATGAGGCCATCTGGCTGCCCTCATGACACATATGAATCAGAATATCAAGCTGGAAATTTAGGTCAAAGCAAACCAAGAAGAAAAGAGCTTCACAAGAGTAGACTAACATATTTAATATCAGGCTGATTTTGGATTTTTCCTAAAATTTATAGATGTATGTTTTTAACTGTATTGGTGACATTTAGTTTGGATTCTTTTAGCTTATATTCATGCTTGGTAAATCATCATGAAATTTGGGCTCTGAAATGGAAAAATAGATAAAGTGGATAGAATACAGAATAAAATTAAGATGAAGGTGGTACTTACATTTTAAATCTCCCCTTCAAGTAAAAAAAAATGCTTATTTATATTCAAGGAAATAAAAACCAAATAAAAATAGGATGCATTACAAAAATCAACAATCAAGTTGCTGAAAATATCTATGTATGCACAGCTATATAATGCACAAATTGTCATTAATTTTTAAATCAGAGTCATACAAACATTTGTCATTGAGGTAAGGCTTTGTAAGGTGTTTTTTAAATGAGGCATCCCATAATTTTAAGGCCATGTCCTGTTTTTGAAAGGGAAATGTAATTTAGTATCCATATTATTATCAATTTTGATTACAACTATGAATGCAAGGAGAAAGCTTAGAAGGGTGCATATAACAACTAAAATAAAAACAGTTATCTTACAGGTTACAGGAGTGAGGTCATATGTGCTTCACAAATTATGTAATGATATTAATTCAAACAGAAGAAAATTTAGATTAACCCCCTACAATTAATTATAAGAAACACTGTGACAAGTGATATAGTAACTCATACCATTATTAAAACAAATGAGGTAATTCTACAATACCAGTCAAAGCATATATTTGTCAGCCTTACTGTATAATTAGTTCATCTAAAATTGTTATTTAGCACTGGCATTTGCCTTACTTTTTTTTACACAATAGACAATGTGGAAAATTGGGAGAAGTAGGGACAATAAATAGATGTCCCTAAGATTGGTTATTGCAAGGATTTAACCATGGTTTATGAGCATGACCAAACAGATTAGAAATCTAAGAAATGGTTTTGTCATGATTAAGAGGTAAATGGTCCTAGTTTTTGTTTTTAAGAAATTCAGATATTTTTTCATAATGTAGAAAAATTTATCTAGCAAAATATTGCTTTTTGAGGACATATTTCTTTAGTATGTCCCACAGGACGTGGTAAAGAACAAGGTGTAGACTAAGAACTGAATAAGTATGGTGGCCAATTGAATCTGAGAAGCAACTATCATTTTAAGGCATTTTGCCATCAGTGGGTGAAGTCTTACATATCAAAAGGGAGTATTTTGTCATTCTCCCATTAGAAAGTGCATGAATCCATTAGGTTGCCATAATCTATTTAATGGAATGGTTTGAAAGGTTTTTTACTTCTCATCAGTGGAAGAATCAGTATTGAAAAGAACACCTGAACACTGATTTTATTTTCACTTGTATATAGAAAAAAAAATCTTCAATTTGATAATTCATTATTGCAATGTGATGCTTTTCTTTTCTGAATTTCCATCTCTTGAGCGGAAAAAAAAAATACCACCATTATCATCAAGTAGCATTTATTGAGTGTCTAATAGTTGCAGAAAAATACAAAGCTCCACAAATCAACAATCTCCTGCAACAAAGCAATGATTCTCCAAAAAATTTATGGACTGATACACTAAAACATGGAAAAGCAGATAGTGTTTAAATTAGCTAGAGATAAAGCATATAGAAATAATTTTTTTCTCACTTCTTAAGGCTTATCTTAATGCTTTTAGGCCACTGGTTACCATTCAATGCACTGCAACACACATTTACAAAATGGCCACAGTAATCTGAAAAATATTAATGTAACAATAAAAGGCGAGTAATTTACTCTCTAATTACAGAGAGGGTCCAGCCTATATGAGAGAATAGGCATGAAAATTAGATTGAAAATCTTTTTCCCTCTCCCTAACAAACAGTATAGACATTTGCATATTGCTCTCAATCTTATTTAAAAAATCCATAAAATCAGACAAGAGATAAAAATGGTCACTAATTCATTTATAATCACCTCTATTATCACTAACCTATATGAAAGTACTGTGTGCAAGATACTTTGCATGCATTGTTTATATTTCTCACAAAAGATCTTATGAGGTAAGCACTATTTATATCTGCATTTTCTTTTTTACCAGATGTAGAAACTGAGGCTTAGAGAGGTAAAATAACTTGCTTGAGGTCACATACACCTGGAAATCCAGACCCCCAAAAAATCCACAAAAAAACAAAGAAAAAATCACTGGTCCGCTCCCAGACCTGTGCTTCGCACACAGTGCCATGTTGACTCTCATCAGAGTTCTCTATGGATAGCTATGAAATTTCACTGTAATTAAAATATGTATTTATACATTAGTTAATAGAAGATAGCACAAAACCTGATAATTTAACTTTCCCCATGATCAAAACCAATAAGATAATATTACTTCTGATCATATTTTTAAAGTTATATGAGAAGAGTAGCATTGGTAAGTACAGCCAGGGATACTCAGGCCTCCTCTACGGCTATAGCAGACTGTCCACTTTTGGAAGAGTCATATCTTCCGATCTTTTTCTTTACAACAAACATGTTCTTATTTGGCAAAACACTCCTATGAAACATATTGCTCTGTTAGGTGTTTACCCCATAATGTCTGTAGAACTCCTTGTAGGTGAATAATGATCATAATATAATCATGGAAGTATGATTAGACTGCAGGAATTGAGAATTTTTTGTGTATGTGGGGCAACATGTTTATGTGGCTCAAACTCATAAGAAACAAGGAAACAAGTTTAACTTGTGTTCCTTCATTTGTCAATGGACCATATTTTTAGGTAAAGGAAAAGAAAGAGAAGGAAGGTGAAGGAGAGGAAAGAACTAAGAAGCATAACAAACAGGGTTGTTTGCCCAGCATTTGTCTTCCATTTTCTAGAAACTTCAGTCTACACCATCCTCATAGACAGTTGCCCTATGAATGTTCACTTTAGCTCAGAATGACTCCATTTGGGGCCACAGATGATTGGTTTAGCAGTGAGTAGACCACTTAACCAACATGGTCAACTCAAAGTCCTTTCCCTAGATTTAAAGAACTAGAGATGAAAAAGAAGGTCTTAGGAGATTACATAGCCATTCTCCTACTATGCCATCAGAGAAGTTAGTGTTCAGGGAGGCCCTGAAGTCAAGATACCAAGACAAGCAGAAATAAAAGCTAGGGAGAGAATGCTGTCAGCATTTAAAGCTTTGATTGTAGTTATTTCTGAGGGCCAGTTGCTCCTGTCGCATGCCACTATTTTATTGTTCACTCTTTTCTTGAAATATATAATCTAATAGATTTCCAGTTTTTGATCAAGTTAGTAGGAACTTAGTTTCTTCAGAGGCACCATAAAAAGTCACACATAAATGGCTACCACATATTGAGTATCTCAACATATGCTAGGCACTGTGACAGACCTTTCACAAACTTTTTCTCTAATGTTCACAGACATCCTATGATAAAGGAATTACTCTCTGCATTTTACAGGTAGAGAGAGAAACTGAGTGAGAGTCAGAGAGTAAACTGCCCAAGATTTTACTGCAAGAGTGAGGAAGACAAAACTGACTTGCAGGTATGCCTCCTATATCCAAACCAGAAAGTCTATGGACTACTCACCGATATCCAATTAAAAGAAACAAACAAAAACTTTTAGAGGTAGCATACCAGTGTAAATAGCATTGGAAAATAATAGGATCAAAAGATTCAAATATGAGGCCAAATTTTGCCACTAAAACTTTACCAATAACTCAGAACGATAAATGGGTGGTAATAAAAGCCCCGGTATGAATGTATCCCATGAGCGGCACTTTTTGAGGAGGATTTTGTGAGTCAGTCTGGGAACCTAATCACCATTTCCTACATAAAAATATGTATGTATATTTTTTACTTCCAAGTAATTGACTAACAAGTGAATGTTAGGACACAACTCCTTTGAAACTTGGGGACTGACTGTATTAATACTGTTCTGTTTGATAGAATATTTAAAATTACAGTACTACATTTTCAAAGTACTTTAGGTTTTGAAGGTAAATATTCTTCCCTTTTTCTTCTGAAAAATTAGTGTATTTTGAAATGCATTATTTATTGGCAACTTTATTTGGCCATAAAATGTGTAATACTTTAAAAATTGACTAATTTTAAAAAATTGGAAGTCCGTGACTACATATAAGGCTCCATATACATGGTTAAAAGTCTCTGGAAAAGTGTCATATAACAAAGCTGAAGAGTCTCAATATCATTACAAAAAGGGAGGACAAATAAAGATATAGGTAGAAATTTATTAGTAGAATCTGATAAACCTGCAAATTTTCAATAGCTCAACTATCTGTCTACACTTCAGTGAAGGGCTGGCAGAATATATTTATATTTTCCACCTTTGGAATTAATTTTTTGTTAATACTCTTTGGAGCAACTTGTACGAATGCTGCAAGTGTGTTCTGTCATAGTCAATAAAAGGTAACACAAAATTGCACATGAGAGTAACCTTCCAATCAGGAGCATTGCATACATATGCTGAGGGTCCTATCTTAATAATCTTACTTTTCAATTTACAATCAAGGCAGAAATCCATCAGGCAAGTAATATTTTCAATGATGCCTATGCAACAATGACAGGCTTTCACTCTGGATACCAGAAACTATGCACAAAAGCTTGTCTTATTTATCCAACCATACACTCTGACAAACAAACAAGAGCTTGTGCAATGCTGCTTTTTTTTTTTTTTTTTTTTTTTTTTTGCGGTATGTGGGCCTCTCACTGTTGTGGCCTCTCCCATTGCGGAGCACAGGCTCCGGATGCACAGGCCCAGCGGCCATGGCTCACGGGCCCAGCCGCTCTGCGGCATGTGGGATCTTCCCAGACCGGGGCACGAACCCGTTTCCCCTGCATCGGCAGGCGGACTCTCAACCACTGTGCCACCAGGGAAGCCCAATGCTGCTTCTTTTTGTAGCACAAGACAATGTAATAACAAAATATATGTTGTTGAATCAATTCATATCTTGATATAGTTGAAGCCCTCGGTCATGCACCCCTCAATATGTCCCAATGCACCAAACACACTGAGACACTAAATAGGACCTTGTCATTATTGTTCACAAGCTTTCAGCACACCACTTGCCCCTTAAGCGTCCAACTCATTTTCAGGTTGCTTAGCACCTCTACATTATGTTTAGCTTTATTTGGTGGTTCATCTTGCCCTGTTTTGTCCTACCCTAACCACAATGAATCACTGACTTAAACATATAGAAAAATAGGTATAATTGACAATTGATCTTATTTAATTTGGAGCACAGAAAGAAAAACCCCTGAGTTTTACAACACTTTTAACCAGTAACAACCAATATATGTTCCACAAAATTACTAATAGGGTTGGTCAATTTCACAGCACTCTCTGTTTATATATATAAGGATACAGTTTCCTCTGGACTTTCCCCATGCTTTTCAAGAACTGATATTTTCCTATGTCTTCATATTGCTGTCAGTGTGGTGCCCTTAAAGTGTGTGCTTTTATGCTTTCTTTATAAATTTCATTCTGCGGCATGGATTAAATTAAGATCTCTTATGTTAAGAGTTTTCTAATCACTTTTTCTTTTTCTCCAATGCAGTCTCTCCAATTTCCCCTGAAAATATTTGCTCTGAATATCTGGAGACCCAAAATAAAGCCCAAGAGAAACCTTTTTTTGGTAAATTCACTTCTTTTTTCATCTTTCTAACCACAATTTCTTGTTTTCCTTTTGTTCATTATTTTTCCATGTTTTCAACCCCAAACATTATTTATTTGCAATTCTGTCCTATAGCCAGTATTAGAGAAAAAAAATTCTTTAATTCATGCTACTAAATTCAGAAGAATAAAGGCTGATATGAATTAAAGTTCTAATAAAACACAAGTATAACCAGGTTGTTAAAGCAATGCTTACAGAAATTCTCTTCAATAAATGGATCATTTAACTTATAAATACCATATCAATATTTAGGTAACTTTTTATGTAGTGTTTGAAGTATTGGTAAAGTTTGAACTCATAGTTTAGACTCTCAACTAAATGTTATTTCCTAATTACAGTCAATATTTCTGGAAAACCCTTTGACATATATCAGAGAGCTCAATCTAAAATACTGCAACCTGAAATTGGGCCTGCAGATGTTTGTTTTTCTGGCCCAAATGCAAAAATGTAAGTTGGATTTGAATACATGGTGGGTTATTTATTCTTCACTTTCCTACATGCTCCATTATTCTCCTTTGCTTTTACCTTTGATGCTACCACTCACCTATGCAGGAATTTGCAGTAATGGCACTTGTTTCCTGTAGTTGATAGGTAAATTTTATTTCAGTTGCTCCTTGAAATTTATAGTTAAAACATATTCCCAGGGCCTCCCTGGTGGCGCAGTGGTTGAGAGTCCGCCTGCCGATGCAGGGAACACGGGTTCGTGCCCCAGTCCGCGAAGATCCCACATGCCGCGGAGCGGCTAGGCCTGTGAGCCATAGCCACTGAGCCTGCGTGTCCAGAGCCTGTGCTCCGCAACGGGAGAGGCCACAACAGTGAGAGGCCCGCGTACCAAAAAAAAAAAAAAACATATTCCCAGTCCTTAATAAGACTGACCTTACAGATGGTTCACTGGTCACCCAAAATATTCCCCCCATATTGCAATATCCTCAGTATTTCATCTCACTCTACTTTAAGATGTCAAAATTACTTGCTGTATTATTTTTCCATAAAATTATCTTAGAAAGATTCTTAAGCCAGCTTATCATAATTCTAATTCTTACTCTCACTTAGTGTATTCTTGAGGAAATCATGTAACAAAACTCTCCAAGGCCACAAATTTGCACCATGTGAAACAGCAAAGATATTTGATTTGATTGACCTCTCCCACTAGTGGAGAAGACAGTTGTGTAATCAGCTCTTTCTGAAATCAGGCACGTACTTTTCACTCTATACAGTAACTGTTAATGGGAAAGTGACCCCTCCTTATTTCTATCAGCATTCTTTCCATTGCATTTAACCCTGTTCACAGAGACCATCTTCACAGATGTATTCTGAGTATTAGAGGTAATTCAGCTAAAGACTTCAGAGTATCTTGCAAAAAAAGTTAGCTTTTGAGTATAAGGTATTACTATTTTAGTTCATATTAAATTCAAGTAGCTCATCTTTGTCTTCAGGGTTCTGAAGCTTTCTGTGCACTTCCAAATCTCAGCTATCAAACACATTTCTAAAATAATATAAAAGTTAAACTAGTACGTTACCAAGGATTTTCAACACCCACTGCAGATATTTGATAAGTCCAATCTTACCTCTGTACTTCAGAGAAATCTGGTTGAAAAAAGTCACAGTTTGCATTTATATAGTATTCTATATTTTCAAAGATTGCTTGCTATATTATACAGCAGTCACATGGTATTTGGGCCTCAGAGATATTTATCAGTTAATTCTTATGCCACATATGTAAATATATCTTTGCTTTTTAAAAAATAATTGAGTAAAAATGCGCTTCTGCCATGCACAGAGAAGTGATATCTGCCAAACAAGGTTTACAGCTTACTTATTTTATACTCGAAAAGACAGTGGCTACCTAAGTAAGTGATGCAATAACATCTACCAGGTTAATATCAGAACAATTCTTTCTTTAAACACTAGTGGGCTTTAACAAAATGTTGATTTCAAATAAGAATTTCTTATCTCTAGAAACTAAATACAAAGGAAATCATGATGCCAGTTTTTTCTAAAGATGCCAGATTTGACATAATAATCAGTACATTGAATTTATTTGTACACTGAATTTTACTTACTAATTATTGCTACCAGAAAAATAAATCTTCTACTAATTTCTGATATATTAAATCCACAGTATGCAAGATATATGTATCCAAGAGCAATGAAATTAATCTTGTATTCAGTTATAAAAAGATGCATTGTGCTAGACCATCTTGGCTTTCACATGACTAAAGTCCTTGTGCAAATGGGAATTCAATTTGTCTATTAGTTACCACCTAGAAGCCAATAACTTTTCAAAAATCTTCAACAGTGAAAACATTTCACCTAGAGGAAATATTTGTTGCTGCTGCGTAATTTTATTTTCTTTTTGAGACAGATCAATATCATTCAGAACCAGGTATGGTGAACCTAGCATATGATCAATCTAAAACATCACCGAGGGTCAAAGGTGTGATATAAACCATTCGTACTGATTCCATATTTGATCCCAACACAAGCGCTGAAGAGGACTCTAGGTCCCTTCTAACCCTTAAACTTTATTTATTTCTGAACTGATAGCTGGGTCATAGGTTTTTCCAGTGTAACTTAAAGATATGTATTAATCGGGCCTCCCTGGTGGCGCAGTGGTTGAGAGTCCGCCTGCCGATGCAGGGGATACGGGTTCGTGCCCCGGTCTGGGAGGATCCCATATGCCGCAGAGCGGCTGGGCCCGTGAGCCATGGCCGCTGGGCCTGCGCATCCGGAGCCTGTGCTCCGCAATGGGAGAGGCCACAACAGTGAGAGGCCCGCATACCGCAAAAAGAAAAAAAAAAAAAAGATATGTATTAATCATCCATGCACCTAGATCTATTCTAGAATATAATATACAATACCTTCCTGCAGAGACCTTATTTTCCATCAATGTACACAAGAAACTCTGGACTACTGAATATGACCATAAAATAAAACAAAAATTAAGGGGCTTCCCTGGTGGTGCAGTGGTTGAGAGTCTGCCTGCCGATGCAGGGGACACGGTTTCGTGACCCGGTCCGGGAGGATCCCACGTGCCGCGGAGTGGCTGGGCCCGTGAGCCATGGCCGCTGAGCCTGCACGTCTGGAGCCTGTGCTCCACAACGGGAGAGGCCACAACAGTGAGAGGCCCGCGTACCACAAAAAAAAAAAAAAAAAAAATTAAGGAGTCAATTATGAATTAAGAAGAAAGAATTAAGAAGGGTGCTAATTTTGTAGTGAATGCAATGGGGTGCAGGTGGGAGAGAGACATTGAGAGAGAGAGAGAAAGAAAGAGAGAGAGAGAGAGAGAGAAGGAGATTACTCACATTGACTAGAATCATCAGAAAAGCTTCAGAGATGGAGGGCCTGAACAAATCTTTGAAGGAAAATGGGCTAAAGAGAGGTGGGAAGAAAGGAAAAGAAACCTTCCAGATGGGAAAACAGCATGAGCAAAGGACAGGAGTAGGAGTATTCCCTAAATGTTATTTCAAGTTCCCCTTCTCAGAAGCCAACAATGGCTCCCAATTATCCCTTGAATATAATTAAAACTCCTAATCACAGGCTTCAAAGCTTCCACCTCCCCATCCCCTAGATTCTCCAGCTAATACTCCATTCAGGCATATCAACTTATACTCTACACAGAACTTCTCTTCACCCTTTATAACTTCTACAATTTCTAAAGCTTCTCCTAAGCCACTTTCTCTACAGCACCACAACTTTTTCAGCCTGTACTTCAAAAATGGTTTAAACTCAAGTTCTTTGTCTTTGCCGCCCTTCACTAACCACACCTGGCTCTGATCTCCTCATATACAAAATTAGTCACGTATCTATGTTTATGCTTCACTGTGCTTTTATTCTTGCATGCAATCAGTGTTGCTGTAAACAGAAGCAGAAACTATGTCATTCATTAACTAGATTAGATAATGAGGCCCTTGAACCATTTATGTACCAGGAATTTCTATGGAATCTAGAATCATGGGTTTTTATTACATACGTCATGTATTTATTCACCAAATGATTACCAATAACTGTGAGCAAAGCACTATATACATTTATAGTATATAGTATTTGGACCACAACGTGATTTCAACTCAGTGGGAAACTAAAGAGTAATTCAGGCAGTATGTGAAAAATGCCATATGACGTAATTATAGGAGCTGAGAGCTTATTTCTAGATGTGGTATTCAGAATTAGATTCATGAATAAGGATGTGTCTAAGCTGGAAGAGAATTATGATGCCTAGAAGTGAGAGCATAAAACGTTCCAGGAATGAAAAACAAAAAAGCACAAAGGTATAAATATGTAAGCTATGATGGAGGTGGTGAGCAGCCTAGTTTAATTGGAGCAGAGGATATTTTATAGCATAATATTTTATACAAACCAGTCAGACTGGCACTCACACCAGAATCATTATTTTTTTTTTAATGTCACCTGTAAAATGGGTTTACTCAGAAAGGATTCTGGAGTTCGGCCTCTACTCCTGACTCTCCCAGTAACTAAGTGATTAATATTTGAAAAGTTCTAAGTCTCAGTTTCTTTAAATATAAACAAAAAATCAGAACCACCCAATATCTTCAAGCCCCCCAATATTCCCTGCTTTAACATTCTGTTTACTTTTTTGGTATACTCATTTCAATTTATTTTATTTATATTAATACTTACTTATCTTGTGTCCATTCTCCACAAATAGAATGTGGACTCCATGAGTGTAGGGATAATGTCTACCTCTCTACCACCGTATCTTAAATGCTTAGTTTACTGGGGATATATTTTGAAAATTATCAAAGTGCTTTTTTATCATGAGAAGAGGATTTTTATTGCAGTTCATCCAAAGCACCTAATTGAATGGGTCAAGGTAGAATGGGAACATCAGGATTTGTTAAAGATGAAATACAAAAAGGAAGAAAAAATGGAGATAAAAGTTAGCTTTTGATAGTCAAAATCTGATTTTTCTGCACATCTAAGCCTTTCAAACGAGGTTCCCGTTATCTTGAGAAATAATTGTCAAAATTAATTCAGCTCCTCCTTTAGGGTGATGAGGGTCAGACTTTGGCAGGGTCAACAGGAAAAGGCTGTGGAGCCAAATCCCACTCTCCCCTTTCTGGCCCCAGAGAACACTGGAAAGAAGGAAAGGAAAGTAGAAAAACCATTTCAGTAGATGCATGTCCTGACTTTCCTAGATTGTCCAAAACATAGGGAGGAGCATCAGGTAATTGGGAGGAACCTTAAGAGCAGAATGGGGCTTGTACTAGTTGCAAGCTCCACCATGACTCTATCTAGTCTCTATGACTTGGGGAAGAAGCTAACTCATGTGCTACCCCACATGGTCTTGGAACACAACTAAATTTCATACCCTTAGAAGCATAAGTAGTCAGACAAAGAAAAGCTCTTGGGTTGGTTTTGCTATGTTGCAAGCACTATCTCACATGGTCAAGATATTGAGTTGAGAACCAGCAAGCCTGCTGAGTAGTCCACCAGGATAATGTAGAAGAATCCAAAGAGGCTGGAAGTGAATTAGGGCAGAAAACAGGGTCTGACTGTCTTGAAGCCAAATGGGGCCAATGCAGCCAGTCAGAGCAGATTAAGGTCTATCAGAGCAGGACATAAATTGCACTAGTTTCAGATGTCAGTAATTAGTACAAATAATTGGTACACACACGTGGAATGTGCAGGGACTAAATTTGACAACAGGATGCTGAAATGGAGAAACTCAACTTTTGCCATAGTCTCATACATAACACCCTTCCAAATACTCCTTGACACAGTTTTAGGGAGAGAAAAGGCAATAAGAAAAGTTTGTTTCAGAAATTGGCAATTTGTCCGTGAGATTTTGAAGACTACTTTTGAATACTGACTGTAAGGACTGTTTAAAACAGATGTAGAGAAAGGCAGGATTAGTTTTCCTACACATCCAGTTAGAGGAAGAGTTAGACCACAAGACTTGCCTACAATATCTTTAATAACATAGCGCCTGGCATATGTTTAGTATTCGATAAACAGCCTTATTTTGAGGACGAAAACAATTAAATGGCTGTCTGAGTAACTATGAATCTTTGATTCCAGTGGATTAGTAAGATTAAAAAGAAAATGCAAATGACCTTTTAGTTGTTCTCTGCTTCCCAGCCATGCAGCACTCTGAGGAATACAAAGTCCTAAGAAAACAGTATTGTTTTGGGGGGCCAAAGTTCAAATCCTAATGAGTCATTAACTTTGTCTAAGCTTACTTAAACTTACTACCCCAGGAGAGCACACAAATTAAAAGGATTCCATTGCCTTTTAGGAGCCATTAACAAACCTTTATGTCAGTATTTAAGGAAATTTCCAAAATAGAATTGCTAGCATTCATATTTGACTTAACAGTTTACAAGGCATGTTCACATACACTATGTCATGTAGTGTCATTTAATATTTAAAGAAAATGGCTTTGAAAAGTCAAGGCACACTCTCACTCAGACTCGGTCTAGGTCCACAACCCAAACAAATACATACCTTTCCATGTACGAACTACAGAATGACCATAAGATCAGACACTTTAGACACTAACATGTCTTATTATTGCATTCCCTATCATTCTATTTGATTTTAGACCTTTCTTAGAAAACTAATATTTCCTGAAATTTAATTCAGATTTAAAAACTAGTATAGAGCAACAGTTTCCACCTACAGTGGTTGGTGTCCTCTAGCCTGTTTCATGTTTGTTTGTTTTTAATTTGGGAGCCTCTCTCATTGATTGTTGGACATTACTTGCTAGATATACTGTTTCTAAGAACAATCCTGTAGAGTGAAGAATTATCCTACATCTCATCTCACACACCTTTCAAACACCTTGCTGGACATATATATAAAGTAAAAAAACTATATGTAGTTATCTGAGCTCATAATTTGACTCCTCTTTGCTTATCAATATTTAAACATTTTATTTTTGTCACAGTCGAATAGAAATATGAATTCTCCCCAAATACAACTATTTTTATAAATCCAGAGAAGTTTGTATTTTCTTTTCCAGAACATTATCAAGAGTCACTTACCATTTTGGAGAATAGGGTGACTGACAGCAGAACTGCTAATGGTGTCTGTGTCTCCAACACAGCTTACCTGTATCTGTCTGCATTTTAGCCATTTTAGCAATTCTATGCATAGGCATAGACATCTGACTACTTCATCTATCTTCTAGTGAAGCCATTCCCATGCATTTACATAATAAAGTACATATTCATTTTAAAATTAGTTTTGAAAAAGGCATATGTAGGTAGAGAATATTCTCTATTAGCTTCATTTCAGTATAATTAAAGTACATTACAAAAGATTTTATACAAACAAGTTACTGAGTCTGATCATTTTGCGAACCACTGTTTCAGGGGAATCTATCATGATTCTACAAACGTATGGTTAAGTCCCAAATCCGAGGAAAATAACATGATTGTAGATTCCATTTGGAGTTTCTTCGCAACCATAGGAGAACCCAACATACATAGATTAACAATGTCCCAGTGCCACACACTTTCTCACCCATGATAACTACTCTTCCTGGACACACGTCACTACACCAAACACATCATGGAAATTTAATATGAAGTCCTTGAGTGTCTATTTACATGCAAGACATTGAAGTGCAGTTATTTTGCTAATCTATATGGCTGGGAGAAGCACAGATAAGCATCAGCACACCTATGGTTAGAGGTTGGCAAAATTTTACACAGTGATGAAAATAAAAATTAACCATCCTTAGGAAGTCACCAGAGACCATAATTTGAATTTAAAAACTTTAAGTAAGTCTGATTTAAATAGAAGTGCAGTAAAATATAAATAAAGTTAAACCTCTTTTTCAAAATAAAAAAAAGAGAAGTAAAAAAAAAACTTTCATTGATTAAACTGTTGGGGTTCTTTTGTGTTGATTATTTTTAGCCAAATACTTCATGTCTCCTCATCATAGTGCAACATTAAGAGAACTCTGAATTCAGCAACTCAAGAATAAGTTAAAATTTCTCCAGCATCATGGTCATCTCAATATTGCTCCAGAGTTATGCTATGAAAAATTAATTGTATACTGTAACCAAAGGACAAGCTCTGTTCCTGGGTTTTAACTCAATGCATTTCCTTATAAAATGTCTTAAAACTTGGAAGAAACACACTAGTCGTTAGCTACCTGCACAAGTGAAGCATGTTTAATGATTACTGGAATCTGCTATGCCTCTTTTTCTCCTTCTTCCCTTTACCCTTCTTGTAGCTTGATACAATCCACTTCCTTCCTGCTACACACACACACACACACACACACACACACACACACACACACACCTCATGAGTTTCAGGTTCTGATCCTCTCAACCAAGTGAGAAGATTATTATTTTTTTTAAATTGGAGTATAATTGCTTTACAATGTCGTGTTAGTTTCTGCTGTACAACGAAGTGAGTCAGCTATACATATACATACATCCCCATATCCCCTCCCTCTTGGACCTCCCTTCCCCCCCCCCCACATCCCACCCGTCTAGGTCATCACAGAGCACCAAGCTGAGCTCCCTGTGCTATACAGCAGGTTCCCACTGGCTATCTATTTTACACATGGTAGTGTATATATGTCAATCCTAATCTCCCAATTCGTCCCATCCTCCCTTTCCATGTCCATTCTCTACGTCTGCGTCTCTATTCCTGCCCTACAAAGAGGTACATCTGTACCATTTTTTTAGATTCCATATATATATGTGTGTTAATATATGAAATTTTTCTCTTTCTGACTTACTTCAACTCTGTATAACAGACTCTAGGTCCATCCACATCTCTACAAATGACCCAAGTTTGTTCCTTTTTATGGCGGAGTAATAGTCTACTGTATATATGTACCACATTTTCTTTATCCGTTCCTCTGTTAATGTACATTTATGTTGCTTCCATGTCCTGGCTATTGTAAATAGTGCTGCAATGAACACTGGGGTGCATGTGTCCTTTTGAATTATCATTTTCTCAGGGTATATGCCCAGTAGTGGGAAGGCTGGGTCATATGGTAGTTCTATTTTTAGTTTTTTAAGGAACCTCCATACTGTTCTCCATAGTGGCCGTATCAATTTGCATTCCCACCAGCAGTGCTAGAGGTTGGCTTTTCTCCACACCCTCTCCAGCATTTACTGTTTGTAGATTTTTTGATGATGGCCATTATGACCTGTGTGAGGTGATACCTCACTGTAGTTTTGATTTGCATTTCTCTAATAATTAGTGACGCTGAGCATCTTTTCATGTGCCTCTTGGCCATATGTGTGTCTTCTTTGGAGAACTGTCTATTTAGGTCATCCACCTATTTTTTGATTGGGTTGTTTGTTGCTTTGATATTGAGCTGCATGAGCTGTTTATATATTTTGGAGATTAATCCTTTGCCAGTTGCTTCATTTGCAAATATTTTCTTCCATTCTGAGGGTTGTCTTTTTGTCTTGTTTATGGTTTCCTTTGCTATGCAGAAGCTTTTTATCAAATTACCAATGGCATTCTTCACAGAACTAGAACAAAAAAATTTTAAATTTGTATGGAAACAAAAAAGACCCTGAATAGCCAAAGTAATCTTGAGAAAGAAAAATGGAGCTGGAGGAATCAGGCTCCCTGAATTCAGACTATACTACAAAGCTACAGCAATCAAGACAGCATGGTACAGGCAAAAAAACAGGAATATAGATCAATAGTACAGGATAGAAAATGCAAAGATAAACCCACGCACCTGTGGTCACCTAATCTATGACAACAGAGGCAAAAACATACAATGGAGAAAAGACAGTCTTTTCAATAAGTGGTGCTGGGAAAACTGGACAGCTACATGTAAAAGAATGAAATTAGAACACTCCCTAACACCATACACAAAAATAAACTCAAAATGGATTAAAGACCTAAATGTAAGACCGGACACTATAAAACTCTTAGAGGAAAACATAAAAAACACTCTTTGATATAAATCACAGCAAGATTTTTTTTTGACCCACCTCCTCGAGTAATGAAAATAAAACAAAAATACTTAAATGGGAGAAGTTTATTATTTTGATTTTAATTGTGTGATGGCATCTGAGGTTTACAAAAAGTAATGATCTGGGGCTTCCCTGGTGGCGCAGTGGTTGAGAGTCCGCCTGCCAATGCAGGGGACACAGGTTCGTGCCCCGGTCCAGGAAGATCCCACATGCCGCAGAGCGGCTGGGCCCGTGAGCCATGGCTGCTGAGCCAGCGCGTCCGGAGCCTGTGCTCCGCAGCGGGAGAGGACACAGCAGTGAGAGGCCCACGTACCGCAAAAAAAAAAAAAAAAAAAAAAAAAAAAAGTAATGATCTGTCCACACCTACTTTAAACCCTTTCTTCAGGCTTGCCTGTTTGATACAGTGTATATAGAAAATCCCAGTCCCTGCTTCAGAGTCGCTCAGAATCACCCAACCTTGATTTAGGTTGATTTACTGAATTTCCTGGATTTGGGTTCTTACCTGACACATTCATCTCCCTTCCCTATCAACACAGAGCTCACCTTCTTGAATCACTGACTTTCAACCTATCTCTGATAATTAGATCCTAATATCCTCCTTTCTTCATGCCTAGCAGCCCATGTTCTATGCAGCAGCTAAGGAATGACAGTGATACCTATTAACTTAAGGCCTCAAAAACCACACAGCAATATTTTGTGGGTAGGAATCTTGGGAACATTTTTACCATAGTGTTTAGAACACTTCAAATTATTGATGCATTCAAAAACATTTAGCACTTAATTTTCTTAAGATATTAGTAACCTCAACCCACATAGCTCATAAAACCAGAGGATATGTCTTAACCATACATAAAAAAATGATTCAAATGTGTTCTCTTCTTGTCCACAGAGTTCTTAATGATTTTGTCTCATAATTAGTAATTACCAATAAGTTTCATTTTGTGTCTATTGTAATACTGGGAGCAATTTATTTAAATTGATTTTCAACTGGAGCAACTACTGGGTATCCTGTAATTATCTTTTATGTAACACAAACTGTACATTATTAAATGAGTTTCCATTATTAAAGAGAAAGGCCCTTAGATAGTCTAATAATGAAGGCTAACATCATGGTAAGACTCATCTGGCACCATACTGGGGCATAGAGGCTTAAAATAGTGACATAAATTAAGTTCTATCAGTATGAAGTAATATATTATCCTCAACATAAAGAACTTTATTAAAAACAGTAACTTCTGAATCATTAGATGTAGGACAAGGATTATTTACCTTTAAAGCTTTTGCAGTTTCAATCCATTGTTCATTTGCTTAAGTTTTAGAATAGATGAGTTATGGTCTTAGCTGCTATGGCCAGGAAAATACTAAATTGAGATGACTATATAGTCAATTAAACTACATACAACTTTCAGATTTTAAATATCTTCTCCAGGAAATGTAACTTCCACATAAATTCTCCATATATAATTTTAAAACTAACAAAGAAGCAAACAATAACCTGACTCAGTGACCATCACTTCCAATATACTCTAAATTGGGTATCACGTGAGCTCACAGATCTAATGGGACCATTTCAGCACATTTTAAAAATTGAGTTCTTTGGATATCACAAGCATATTTTCCGTTGGCCTAGGTCTTCAAAGTCCAGATGTGAGGAAAGCTAATGTCCTGTAAGTATATTAGAGCAATAAACATCGCTTATATCTTATTACTCAGGTACAATTCAGACTTACACTATGCTGAACATGGCAAGTACACTATGCAGATTCTGATGTTTAACCTCCAAATTTATCCTTGTCAAATATGCTTCATCTACTTTCTGAGCTCAAAGTGAAAATGCACTGAAGGGACATGTCAATTTAGGCAAACCACGTTTCTGGAAATTTGAATATAAATGAAGTCTTTAAATATCAAATTGTATCTTAATTGCACTAGAAAAAAAAAAGTTATATTTAAAAGACACTATTGTGTCATCAAAAGCATAGAATTCTTTTGAAAAGTTAATAATCACTCTGAATTATTTTCTGTTTTAGCAGGTTTGAATTTTAACTCACTGAACAAAATAAGGTACTCTTGTTATATATGGTTAAGTAATAATAATAATATCCTACATTTGCATATTGTGATAAAAACAAAAACCACTAGCTTTGGAATCATCTGCATCTTGGTTAAAATCAAACCCTATAGACAATTACTAACATGTATCCTTAGAGTATGTTTTTTCATCTGCCAAATGGTGATAATATGCATCTCTTAGGGTTGAAAGGATGATTAAATTTGAAAAAATTCACAAAAGCATAATACTTGACATACCCTTCTCACCTTCACAGTTTATCCTGTGCCTTCATCATATACATTATCTTATTTGATCCTATCAACCAAGTGAAGGGAATTACTTGTGTCTTAATTGTATGGATCTGAGGTTAAGTACAAATGATTTGCTCACAGGAAGTGATTAACTTGTAATTAAGTCATTTTTTTTATTACCATGAAAATGGGGAGTGAGAGAAAGAGGATAAGAAAACTATATTTTGTGTTACTACCTCTAGGTTATCAAATCTAGTCTTTCTCTAATTCTTTACCTTTTACATGTCTCAGCACTGGTCATCGTTCTGTCACTGGGAGATTCCCCCCATTTGGAGTCAATTCCACATCCTGAATTGTGACAGGCTGAGGAAAGCTTAGTGGGATCTGGGGAAATTTCAACCCTATTTTCCAGAAATATAATGCCAGCACTCACTAAACACGGTGTTTTCAAACACACAGTGCATGAAGCAGCATTAAATTCATGAGGAGCAGAGGAGGGGGCTGGGAAGGAGAACCTGACATATGCAGGAATGATCATTTCTTCCACTGAGAACACAAGCGGATAAAAATGAAAGAAAAGTGAATCAAATGAAATCTCTGTATTTTAAAAGGAGTAAAAAATAGCTACTTATACATCAGTTATAAATACATGCCAGCTGCATATTAATACTAAATGAAAGAAAGCAACATTGAAATTTATTTTTGTAAAACTAACCACAAAAACACATGCTGTATACAGAATGCCCTATAATGAAAAGCACAGCTTTCATCTCTGTCAATAGTTGCAAGAGCAGCAACTTATACAGGATGACAATTTAATAACAATCTCTAAATATTCTCTCATGCTGGAGAAAACTCTTTAAATTACAGTGGCTTTGGTAGATTTCTTCAACTAAAGAGATACCTAAGTTTAGGTATGACCCTCAGGTTTCAACATTCATGACGTTCTAATATAGAATTCATTGGCACCTCAGGCAGCAATTTAAAAGATAAGGAATATCTTTTGGAAAATCATGGCATATATAGTAATAGCTATTGTTATTGTAGGTGGGCAGAGATAATTTCATAAAGGGAATCACTTAATGAAAAATTTCAAAGTAATATTAATAATAACATTAGTTATCATTTCTTGAATTCATTATGTCAGTCACTATGTGAAGTGGTATATATATACTTTCCCATCTAATTCTTTCAAAACCCTATAAAGTGGATATTACTAGCATTATCACCATTTCAAAAATGAAAAACAAAGCAAAGAGAGTTTAAATGAATTGCCCACAGACAACACTAGTAAATGGCACAGTCAGGTTCAAATCAGGTCTAACAAACTTCATAACCTGCTTTCCTACTTAATAGGGCTTACACCGTCTGTAAATTCTTAGTAAGTTCATTTTACAAATCTCAGAATCCGTTACAAATATTGTTAAAAAATAAGGAGGTTGAGTGGGGTAGTTAAATGAATTCCCAAACAAACATCATAGTAAGTACAGTACTGAGCACTCATTGAGCTCATATGAGCTCTTTACTGAGGGCATTCCACGCCTGCTCGTTCAGCTTGACATTCCTGTGAGGTAGGTTGCTATCAGCATTCCCATTCTCAGTGCAGGAATCTGGTGCAGAGAGCTTAAATAACTTGCCCTGATCATATATCAAATAGGTAGTTACCAGCAGGTTTGAGTCCAGAGCACAAGTGCTTAATCAAGGCATTCAAATGCTTCTTACTCAGGGAGTTCATCATAAAAACAGTTCGAAAAGACTGTTCAGGTCTAATCCTGAGAGGTAGGGAGTGCAGAGGCACACCTCAAGTACAGCAGCCAGGGAGGGCTGAAGAAGCCAAGGACAGATTCATCACACAGGCTCCAGAGGGCTGACTGTCACAAAAATACCCTCTTACAATTACTGATAACAGCTTGAGCCACAGAAATATATTATTTAGAATGACAGCAAGGAAGCATCAGTGCAAATTCATCCTTGCCTTTAGAAGAGTGAGAACAGCTAAGAGTCAATCATTATCCATCAAAACATCAATCTTCTATTCCTCTTTCATACCCAAACACTGACCATAAAGTCATTTTGTTACCTTGGCTTGGAGAAAACATTTCATGTTTCTATTTCCTTACCCTATTAAAAAAATAGTGCTCAGCATATAAAACAACCTCTGCTTATCTCATCTCACAGGACAGAAAATGCTACATGTATTTTGAAGAGAGAGTAGTCTGAAGGTATACCAAGTTAACAGTCAATCTTCTCATCATGTATTTGATAGATTAACAAATTTCAAATAAAAAATGTAGCTGAAATCCCTACTGGTAAACATTATTTTCTTGAAAAATACTGCTCTAACATGAGACAAATGGGCAATCTTTAAGATGAACTGTTCTACCATTCTTTTAATGTAGCCTGAAGCAGAAAGAAAGTCTGACCCAATTTCCCAAGTCTCAAATTCCAATTCCTAGGCATCAGATTGCTTAATTTGGGTCAGAAAGGGTGCATTTGTTTCAGTTCTTTGTTCAGAACATTCTTTAACCTTATATTATGTATATGATATATACATATAATGTATATATCATATACATAATATAAATATATAATATCTAGTAGGTATATTTAATATGTACTATATATTATATATGTATTGTATATACTATATTTTTAATATATATATGTGTATCTGTATGTGTGTATATATGTGTGTGTGTGTGTGTGTGTGTGTGTGTATATATATATATATATATATATATATAAAATCAGATCAAAAATGTTCTGGACCAAGATCTGAAACAATTATATATACATATAATTCAATCCCCAAAGTTACTTCAGTTTCCTTACAAATCCCCTAGTGACAGAGGTCTAAATGGATTGTCAACCAACTTCCTCTCCTTCAATTATTTGCCCTTAACACATTTCAAATTCATGCTGGAATAGCATTATTGTCATAAAATGGTATTATTGAGAAAGCACAGGGACCATGCATGACCTTGATCGATCTTGCCGCCTGACAATCAGAGAATTAGAATTTAAAATAAATTTAGTTGTTTAGAATTTTTTAAATTTACCACCTCCATAACATAGAGAAGAGTGTTGTTTTTTGGTTTTTGTTTTTTTAGTTTCTGCTTCATAACAAAGTGAATCAGTTATACATATACATCTGTTCCCATATCCCTTCCTTCTTGCATCTCCCTCCCTCCCACCATCCCTATCTCACCCCTCCAGGCAGTCACAAAGCACCGAGCTGATCTCCCTGTGCTATGCAGCTACTTCCCACTAGCTATCTACCTTATGTTTGGTAGTGTATATATGTCCATGCATCTCTCTCGCTTTGTCACAGCTTACCCTTCCCCCTCCCCATATCCTCAAGTCCATTCTCAAGTAGGTCTGTATCTTTATTCCTGTTTTACCCCTAGGTTCTTCATGACATTTTTTTTTTCTTAAATTCCATATATATGTGTTAGCATATGGTATTTATCTTTCTCTTTCTGACTTACTTCATTCTGTATGACAGACTCTAGGTCTATCCACCTCATTACAAATAACTCAGTTTCGTTTCTTTTTATGGCTGAGTAATATTCCATTGTATATATGTGCCACATCTTCTTTATCCATTCATTGGATGATGGACACTTAGGTTGTTTCCATCTCCAGGCTATTGTAAATAGAGCTGCAATGAACATTTTGGTACATGACTCTTTTTGAATTATGGTTTTCTCAGGGTATATGCCCAGTAGTGGGATTGCTGGGTCATATGGTAGTTCTATTTTTAGTTTTTTTTACTGTTCTCCATAGTGGCTGTACCAATTCATATTCCCACCAGCAGTGCAAAAGTGTTCCCTTTTCTCCACACCCTCTCCAGCATTTATTGTTTCTAGATTTTTGATGATGGCCATTCTGACTGGTGTGAGATGATATCTCATTGTAGTTTTGATTTGCATTTCTCTAATGATTAATGATGTTGAGCATTCTTTCATGTGTTTGTTGGCAGTCTGTATATCTTCTTTGGAGAAATGTCTATTTAGGTCTTCTGCCCATTTTTGGATTGGGTTGTTTGTTTTTTTGTTATTGAGCTGCATGAGCTGCTTATACATTTTGGAGATTAATCCTTTGTCAGTTGCTTCATTTGCAAATATTTTCTCCCATTCTGAGGGCTGTCTTTTTGTCCTGTTTATGGTTTCCTTTGCTGTGCAAAAGCTTTGAAGTTTCATTAGGTCTCATTTGTTTATTTTTGTTTTTATTTCCATTTCTCTAGGAGGTGGGTCCAAAAGGATCTTGCTGTGATTTATGTCATAGAGTGTTCTGCCTATGTTTTTCTCTAAGAGTTTGATAGTTTCTGGCCTTACATTTAGGTCTTTAACCCATTTTGAGCTTATTTTTGTGTATGGTGTTAGGGAGTGATCTAATCTCATACTTTTACATGTCCCTGTCCAGTTTTCCCAGCACCACTTATAGAAGAGGCTGTCCTTTCTCCACTATACATTCCTGCCTCCTTTATCAAAGATAAGGTGACCATTGTGTTCTAAAAACTAATGATTATATTTTAAATTAATCAAAAGATTATACTATTGACCTTTCCACCTTTGCTTTTTATTACTTTTAGGCATTTCTAAAACTATGACAGTGGTGATTCATACTAAAAGTATATCTCTGATTACCCCTAAAATGTCATCTTCTTTTTCAAATAAATGCTGTTACTATTCGACAAATGACTTTATCAGTAAGCAATATAGAAGTAAAATTTCTAAGAAACCTGCAGTATATTCACATCAATTAGCACAAAACTCATACCCTTGCTAAATAAAAAAAAATAACTTTGAAAGACAGGATAAAAGCTTTCCAACCTCATCTTCTTTTCACTGTAGCCTCAAAATATTTGCTATTCTGAAATATTTCCCTCCAACTTCTTCCTCTTTTCTCCTCCAGTGAAAATCCTATACACCTCCCAAGTATTAGTCCAACATTTTATCTTTTGTAGAACATTCCCTGATTTCTCCAATCATAATTAATTGTTCCTTCAGCATGCACTTTCCAAAGAACTTTTATCACAGAACAGGCCATATTCTTTAGAACATGGAGCCAGTTTCCATGACTCAGTCATCCATGGTCAGCATCTGGTGATAGTACTCATGCAGTTGGTTTCTCATCAGACACAGGGGTTACCTCAGGCATTGTCCTGGCTTCTGGTTTCAATTTTAAGAATATTATTAATTCATTCTTGAAAAAGTCCTTTCTCCTTCAGGCCAAAATATTTTACTATACTATACTTCACTCCTCACTCTAATCATTTCTTCTACTGATCTTCAAATCATTCCCCTATATTCACAGAAAAAATAACTTGGCTTACAATCTCCCTCTCCAGTCTAACTCATGTAATGATTTTGAGTGATTTCAGTACATGTATCCAATTTCCTAGCCTCTCAGTTTTTTTATCTCTTCTTTTATAATAACATTTATCCCCAAATCATTTCAGCAACCCATTCATATAACCTTAATCTATAGAGCGCCATATGACTCAGAATTCTTCTACCTATAAAATCTTTAAACTATTTTCAGCTCTTTCATTCCCTTATTCTTCCTGAAGTCCTGGGACCTCTAAGTCCTTGATCTGTGTATTTTCTGCTGATCTATCAGTTTCTCCCTGTACTTATTCATTTTTACCAGCCCTAGTGAATCACATTTTTCTCTCATGAAAAACTTCAATCAACTCATCCACTTGTCTTTCATCAACCTTAGGTTGCTTCTAAAATCTAATTGTACATTTTTAACATCTAGACTGTATAACATTGCAGAATGGAATTCTTTGTACTGACAGGCTGGGTCAGTACTAATTGATGGTCTCCAGAGTATTCTCAAACTCAGCAACATACCTACACCAAATCTATTTAATTCTCAACAAAACCCTGCTCCACTAACTATATTCTCTATATCAGGTCATGGAACCACCCAGCTTTTACAGACCCTTCAACACCAACATGTTACAATGCAACACATTCTTCTAAATATCTCTAAAATCCACCCCTCTTTTCAATTCCGATAGAATTGACCCCTATATTTCTCACCTAGATTACATCCGTGGCCCCCTAACTAGTATTCTGCTTCCAGAGCTTTTTTTTTTTTTTCAATCTTTTTTCCATGTGATTGCCAAAGTGATTATTTTGAAATTTTTATCTGATCATGTCACTCTCCTGATAAAATACTAGCTCGTGAATGGTTTTCATTACCACCAACATGAAGACTAAACTCTTTGGCTACTGTACAAGTTCCTTTAAAATCTGGCCCCAGTGTACCTCTCTAAACCTCTTCTTCAGCCACTCCTCAACTTTTTACTCTGTAGTCACTATAGCAACAATGAACTATCACAGCACCCTTGAAACCTCAGGGCATGAATCTTTCTCTTTGGAATGACCCAAGATGTGTCTACCTGATAATTCCTACTACTCCTTCAATTCATAGTCAAGCATCATCTCTTTTGTGAAGCCTGCCCTAGTTTCCCCATGGCTTCATAATAAGTAGGCAATGATAAGCTCTCCCATCTTTGTACAATCAACATGGCCTTTTCTTTTACCTCTAATGCTAATTACTCTATGTAGTTCTTATTTCTTAGATATTCCTTCCACCAATCTATAAGTTCCTTAAGAGTAGGAATCATGTCACATTCATCTTAGTGTCCCCAGTATGTAGAACAAGTACTGATAAATAGTAAACATTTAGTATATGTTTGTTGTATGACTACATCAGAGACACTGTGAAAATGAACTACTCTTGTCACATTAAAGGCCTGTGGGCATTCAGGTTGACTAGATGTATTGCATTTCAATTTGGAAACTGTTTCAACAGCTTATATCATAACTGCTTCCACATACACATAGCAAGATAAGGGACAAACTGAGGAAACTGCACATATCCCACTGACAGAACTGAACATAAATTTTAAACATTACACCAGAAATTATAGATAACTGAAAATTAAATTATATTATACTGGGGCTTTTTTTTTTTTTCTTCCTGAAAATAGCCACTTGATGTCACAGAATGAACAGGGCTCTGGAGTCAGCCATCAAATTTAATCCCACCTCAAGTATTTTTGTATCTCTTTCAATCAATTACTCAATGTTTCCAAAGTTTAGTTTCTGTACCTACCAAATGTGTACATTAATACACAATGAAGGGATGATTATTAGGAAGATTATATGAGTGGTTAGCACACAGTGTCTGGTTGATAGTGAGATGGTTCATTTATCGTAGTTTCTTTTTGTCCCATGGATGTAAGTATTTAGATATTTACAACTCTATTTCTATCTATGTTAAAATATTTTTAAGAATACACGTTCAGAATATATAAGCTTCATATATTGGTTATACAGTTATCAAGTCTATATGGTGGTCTCTGAACAACAATATTTCTGTCTATCTGTAAAGAAACTGTTCTACTTTAAAAAAATTGTTGCTAAGGAAGTCAAAATCAAATTCTCTCCAAAACAGTTTAAAGGCAACTTGAAGACCTTAAATGATAAATTTATTAATATGTTATGAGGAATGAAAATGAAGCAATAAAAGCAGACAAAAGAGATATGAAATGCATAGAATTACATGCAAGAAGAGCTTAAATTTCATACACGTTCTGGACTAGACTGGATGTCAGAAATATATGCCAGCATCTAGCTCCAAGCAGATGTAAAATGGAACTATTTTTAGGTCTGGTAAAAGACAAAATTCTCTAATAATTGGCTGGCTTCCTATTTGTATCCTCAGGTGTGAATCTTGGTCTCCAGATCACCCTTCTGGCCCAGATGATAGGCATTTTTCATTCCATACCTGTTTGGACATCTGTATATCCTGCCCTGGTCCCTCAACAAAGCACTTGTCTGATGGCTTTAGAAATATTCTTTCTCTGTGTCTCAGGTCCTTTAGTTGCAATTCTGTAGCCTTCTTCCCTGGAAATTTAAAATGCTCTGGGCAGTTATACATGCTATTTTACCCTTTTTCTCCTCACCATTCACTTTTATATTATTTCAACACACATTAATTAAGATGACTATTTGCATGGTATTATGCCTACAGTAAAAGAAGAAGAGACAAAAAACAAATGAAGAAAAATTGGCCCACAACCCTAGGACTCAATGTCTAGACAGGGGAGAACATGAAAACAAATAATGAAAAGAAAGTATGAAAAATTGCTTTGTTTGGAGTATATTGAGATGTGCAGTGGAAATTTCGGCATTCTTAAGTCTAAGGATGGATATTTACTCAACATCTCCAGTATGTAGCAACTATATGTTCACAACAAAATTATCATTTGTATTAAATGTATTTTCTGACATATAAATGTTCATGAACAGTACACCAAAGGTATACACATAAAATCAATTATACATTTAACATAGAAACTTTATTATGAAAAAACCCTAAAATTTCATTTTATCTAGAAAAGATAGCCTGTGTATTCTCTCTTTTATCAGTTATTGGGGGCTAAATGGCCACTGTCAGGGCCCAAGGGGGGTGGACTGGCTAAAACTCTTTACATGGCACTTGCACTCATTTGAAATATAGCAGGGCTCTGGCCCTATTACCAAGCCTTGTTGTTTTTTTTTTTCCAGTTTTCCATCTGGACCCTGTTAACATCCAGTCCTGTTGGTCTGCCCGTTAGCCTGCTCAGATTTTACAATCTGTCAAAGGCATCACTACCCCACCTCTCTAACCGTTCAGAAAGCAGGAAAGATTAGCAAGCCCCAAAGTTTGCTGAAGGTTTCCCTTTCTGCACTCCCTTTCCTACCTTTTTAAAATAAAACTTCTTATTTTAGACAATTGTAGATTCACATACAGTTGAAAGAAATATTGCAGAGAGATCCTCTGTACTCTATGCCCAGTTTCCTTAATGGTAACATCTTACAAAACTTTAATACAATATCACAACCAGGATATCAACATTGACACAATCTACTGATCTTACTCAGATTTCCACAGTTTACTTGTACTTCTGTGTGTATGTATGTGTATATGTATGTGTGTGTATATGTACATGTGTATATGTGGGTGGTGTCAGTGTGTGTGTGTAGTTCTGTGCACTTTTATCACTTGTACAGTTTCATGTATCCACCACCAGAGTCAAGAAACAGAAAGATACATGCACCCCAATGTTCACTGCAGCACTATTCACAATAGCCAAGACATGTAAGCAACCTAAATGTCCATCAACAGATGAATGGATAAAGAAGATGTTGTATGTATATACAATGGAATATTACTCAGCCATAAAGAAGAATGAAATAATGCCATTTGCAGCAACATGGATGGACCTAGAGATTACCATACTAAGTGAATTAAATCAGACAGAGAAAGACAAATATCATATGTTATCACTCATATGTGGAATCCAATTTTTAAAAAATGATACAAATGAACTTACTTACAAAAAGGAACAGTCTAACAGATATTGAAAACACACTTATGGTTACCAAAGGGGAAATGTTGGGGGAAGGGTAAATCAGGAGCTTGGGATGAACATACACACACTACGATTTAAAAGATAGATAACCAACAAGGACATACTGTATAGCACAGGGAACTCTACTCAATATTCTGTGATAACCTATAAGAGAAAAGAATCTAAAAAAGAATAAATATATGTATGTGTATAACTGAATCACTTTACTGTACACCTGAAACTACACAACATTGTAAACCAACTGCAGGCCAATCAAATTAAACTTTAAATAAATAAAGTAATAATTGTGTAAAAAAGAAAAAAGAAACAGAACAATTTTATCACCACAAAGATCCCTGGTATTATTCTTTTGTAACAACATCCACTTCCTTCTTGCCCCTTTCCACATACACTCCCTCCTAACCCCTAGCAACCATTAATCTGTTCCCCATTTCTACAATTTTGTCATTTCAAGAGTGTTATATAAACAGAATCACAGTACATAATCTTTTGGGATTGGCTTTTTTTTTTTTTTCACTCAGCATTATTCTCTTGAGGTTCATCCAAGTTGTTTAGTGTATCAACAATTCATTATTTTTTTATTGCTGAGTAGTATGCCATGGTACCATTGCTACATCTTTTATTACAGTGCATTTAAAAATGGCATGATAGAAGAGATGGGCTTTTGCATCAAGCAAGCATGGGTTTAATCCCAAGCTATATAACCTTATACAAGTAACTTAACCTTATTTTTCATGTATAAACCAACCTCGAATGTGTTTTAGAACATGAAATTAGATATTTACAAAACATCTAGCTTGGTTCCTGGCATCAATAGATGATAGTTAATAAAGTATTAGCAGACACCAAGAATAAAAGAATTGGTTAAAACTATTGGGTAATGTGATACTTCCCCTACTTACAACCACTTTTTTCTCATTTACCTGTAGTTTGATTTTCAGATTAGTTCTGCTATGTAAGGACTTCTCAGCTTTTTTTTTTTTTTTTGCTGTTGTTGTTCTAATAAATTGCTCGGTTTACTTCTGCTACCTGAAGCTCCTAAACATATTAATATGATCAGGTCTGGATATTGAGCTGGCTGGTCAATTGAGAAATGTATGTGCAATGAAATGAGCCTGGGATACCAGCATTTTGAAAATCAACTACTTTGAAGACCAAAAAGAACAAAAAAAGGATATTCTATTGACATTCATCCATATTTGTGTAAAAAGATTTCATTAAAAAAGATCCACATAGATTTCAGTGCAATCATTTCCAAATATTTAATCAACAAAGATTTCTTTTTTATTGCTTCACTACTTCTTTATACTAAATCCAAAGCTTCATATTTTTAAAGACTAACAAATACCATTTATTAATAATCAATACATTTTATAAATTAAAAGGATATAGCTGTCAATCAAAACTCCTGGTCAGCTTGGGGAAAATAATGTTACCTTGCTGGTTGATGGATATGAGTAAAAAACAAAGAAATGTAGTGAACCTGAATAACCTCATCATGTAAAAAACATGAAAAGCGTTAGATTTTTTGTAACAATAAAAATAGATCTCAGGTTCCTATTACTGCCATTACAGATACATGGGGACAGAAAACTTTGCCTAATTTGGATCACTTCCTCCAAGTTTATGAACTTATGTCTTATGCCAACTAAGACTCTCTAAATTCTCTTACCATGTCTTATTTACATAATTTCAGAAAAAAACTAACTTCAGGAAAGGTCTTTGCAATGGAAATTTTTAAAGCTACCCTAATAATTACTGGGCTTCAACCCTTAATTTACTATTGTCCTAAAAACTCCCCAGGAATGGTTTCTTATACAGATACCATTTTTGAAAGGATAGTCTTTTATGTCTTTAACAAATTTTCCTATAGCTTTGAATAATGTGTTCAAACTTTACCACATTTTTCCCCTACACGGCTTCCTCTTCAGCCCAAGATAAAACAAAGCTATTAAGTGCACAGACTTTGAAGTCATCCAAACATTGGCTCAAATCTTAGCTTTTCCAGTTAAGGCCTGGTGACCTAGGTAAGTTATTTAAACTCTCTAAGCCTTGGTTTCCTCATCTGTAAAACTGAGATAATAATGTGAATGCTTAACGTGTGGTATGCAATAAGGGCTCAATAAATATGCTTGATAAAATGACGAATAATTCTTATATGAAATAAGTAAATTTCAGACAAGACCATTTTACTATTGATTGTTCTTATATTTTCTTTTATCTTTTACAGAAATCTGCCAAAAGAAATTTTTAATATTGTACACTTTTCATTCACTTATTGCTCCAGAAAATGAAACAAACCTTCACAACCTTAATATGGATCTCCAGACACTAATGATTATTGGGTGACTGCATGTAATTAAAACCATTAAAAAAAACAACAAAAATGGATATTGTATTCAGAGATTGCACTGTAATGTCTAACTAGTTGTGTGACATTAACAAGATGCTAATCCTTTCCAAGCCCCAGTTTTTCTCATGTGTAAAATGAGATAACACCACTGAGCTTACAGGGTTATTCTAAGAACTAAATACAATAATGTAGGTAAGATACTGGCATCATGTTTGATACTCCCTTCTTTTTCTTAAAAATTGGCATTTTAACATCACTGCAAAAATCATGGTCAGAAGGTATGCTACCTTGACAGACCAGACCAGTATTTCAAAAAGCGGCCGTATTTTAAAGCTTCTCCTCTTAACGTATATCCTAAAGCTCTGCTATTGCTTTCAGAGTAAATGCACAAGGATTCTGCTGTAGCAAGTAGGAAGACGTTCTCTTCCTCTATGTGGATGGCATGACCACATCATCATACGTTAAAGATTTTATCAGGGCTAACTAGGACTGGAACCTAATTATTGCCAAGCAAATGATGTAACATGAATTATGTTCAAGTAAAATCACTGTATTTGGAGACACTCTTCACAATTCAACTCACTATGTCTTTTGGCAATTTAGTTTGCTCAGTTACCCAGGGGTACATTTCATAGCATCAGAAAATGCTGTTTTGTCTCTTCCATATTATTCACGAGGAAATAAATTTATAATTTATTATAAATAAATACAAATACAAATCTTTGAATTATCAATAAAATTTCCTAAAATATCCATTAGGCCTTTAAAAAAACAACCTTTATTTACCACAAACCAGCTCCCTTGTTATACCATAACAGTTCTTAAAAATAAAACTCTGTCATTCCAAATTCCCTTACTCTGAGAGATCAATTGCTTACTGAGAAGGCCTAAGCCAGCAAAACCTCCAATGAGTCCCTAAAGGTCTGCTTCCTTCTAAAATGTCCCCCAAATAATAAGCATAATCAGTTATGCTGTTATAAAGTGACATTGACCTCTATTTTTCAGCAAGGAGAATAAAACAATTCAGTTGAAAGAGGCACACTATAATAAGTACTTAAACTTGAGGATAAAACTACAAAATACTATAAATATGATAGCGAGGTAAATAGTAACTAGGCTTGATTGAAGTAAACTAGGCTAAAATCATAAAGAAGTGTCTTAGGTGATGAAGAGAAGAGAGAAAGGGAAGAAGTATGTTTTCTTGAATGTGTCAGGCCTCTATTAGTGAATTTACATGTGCTCTCCCATTTAATCCTTAGGTCAACTCTATCCAAGATGAATTATCAGCATCCCATTGTACTGATGAAGCACAGAGGCTCTCAGAGTAACTTAATAACTTGTCCGAAGCCATTGAGAATTCAGCCAGCCAGGATTTAATCTTTATCTATCCAAGGGTTTCTAAATCATTAGGTGTCAGAATAGACTGTGCTGTAAACAGTGACCTTATGCAGGTCCCTTAAGCATTTGGGCCAGTCTTTATCTACTCTAATAGTCACCATCTGCTATCTCACAGGTATAGATTAATAGCATTTGAAATATTTCTGTATTCTCTTTGAAGGAAGGGTAGCAGATAAATCCCAAGTGTTACTCTGCTCAAACCTTAAAGACCAGTAGAGCTTCATGACTAAAAATAAGCTATTCCTTTCTTGCTTGAACTCTGATGAGCCCGAAATCTTTATTCTGCACTTAAAATATCATTTTATCCACAATACTTTGTAGTGGATCTCTGACCTCTAGAAGACCCAAATTCTCGTCCCAGGTCTAGCCTGTGTTTGCCTTTGGGTCAAATACTAGAAATACCAGAGGGTCACTTTTTTTACCTCGTTTGTCAAGTGGGATTTCCTACTGACTCCATCTGCATCCTGAGGAGGAGCCAATGAGCAAAGTGTATGTGAAAGTGTTGGGAAGTTGAACAAAGAGCCAAATATAAAGTGTCAGGAGAAATATTGTTGCAGGTATAGTGAGCATAAAGTCATTTCCTATGCAGGTCTTCTCTCTTCCATGTGTATAAACATGTTAAAGTAAAATGGTCTAATTCTATATCACTTCATTAAAGGTTTTAGGCTACTTCCACATGCTAAGAATTTTGTTGAGGAAGCAAAATTATATTTTCCCAAACATATTAATAGCCACATATATATCTAAGAATGAATGGTGTATGTGTGAAGGGTATACTAACCATCTTTCAGCCCACCTATAGTAGTTAAAAGCCAAGGCAAATCATCTTATAGGAATAAAACTAAAGAACATGCCATTATATACTATAAAGGTGTTTGCTACCTACATCATTCTTAGCTATTGTAATTTATTTGAGTATTTTTTAAGTACTCAGATACTTATTTGAGTACATTTTTAGCATTCTGTTTTCTTTTTTGTACATTGGGATATACACTACCATAGATGCTTAACTTTCAACCTTTATGTTTTATGTTAAGAACTTCTGACATTTTAAATCTCAACACTGATGATTAACATTTTTGCTTTGTGCCTGAAGCTAAAAACTGATAGGCCCCTGCCTATAGTGACACCTTTCAGTGGTCACACACTCCAGCAGTTACTAATTTTCCAACCCAGTACCTGAAGATGACATTTTGATAAATTTGCAAAGGACTTTCTGAACGATTTATTAGTTCAGTATATGAAAAAGTACACCTTCGGTAATGACATTTTGTTCTCAAAATAACTTCACACACTTTGTTCATTTTTAAATTGATCTACTTATAGAATTTCTAAAAATACCACCAATAACTCATAATTAACAAATGGCACACCTCTATTTCTCGTTTCATCTCACTCAAAAGCAGTGGCTTTTTAGGTGGCGTCCAAAATTATTTTTTCCAGAAAGGAAAAACTACCATAATTCTTCTGTAAATGAATGAGATGATCAACACGTTTTCATCCTTACTCTAAGCTAAAATGAGACTGAGTTAAACATTATGTCTCTCAACATCAAGAAATGGTCCAATAGTTCAAACAAAAATGGAATAGATGCAGTAGAACAATTCAGCACTCTACTCACTTTCCATGTCACATCTGAGCTGTGGTATTAATAATCACATCAAGGCACCAAGCATTTACTAAGCTTCTTCTATATGCTCAGAATAATGATGATAGGTTTCAAACTGCATGGAAATCAAGATCTAGAAGTCAAAGCAATCAGTTTTAACAAATCAGCTGATGCTTTGGATTTATCTGCTTCTCTTTATTTATAGAAAAAATCAACTTAAAGACAATTTTGGAAAAAATTCATAATCATAGCATCATAATAAAACTAACACTTCTTTTTAGTATGTTAAATTTTAGACATGCACATACATGAATACTCCTTACATAGCTTTAATTATATTATAAACAAAATTTTATACTTTGCTTTGTTAAAACCTGATATCACTTAATAATTTTAAACTGCCTGATCCATGAATACATGCATAATTAAGAGAAGTTATAGGCACCATCCCATACTTGCCCAGTATTTGAATGGTGAGGTTTGTTTCTGATTTGCACCGATGAACAGAGGCAATTGGTTCTATAATAAAACTGACCTTATAACTATAAAGTAGCTTTGAATTCTCACTCTGTAATCATTACCACAATGTTCTTTCTGAAGTCAGAAAGAGCAATGTTATATGTTGATTTGTGTCCTCCCAAATTCACATGTTCAAGTCCTCACCCCCAGTACCTTAGAATGTGACTTTAGTTGGAAATAGGATAGTTGCAGATGTATTTAGTTAAGAGGAGATCATACCAGAGTAGGATGGGCCCCAATCCAATATGACTGGTGTCTTTATAAAAAGGAAGCCATGTGAAGGACAGACATTCACACAGGGAGAATGATGTAAGAAGACTGGAGTGATGCTGTCACAAACCAAAGAACTACCAGAAGCTAGATTCCTTCTTAGCACCTTCAGAGGGAGCACGGCATTGCTGACACTTTGGTTTCAGATTTCTGAACTCCAGACCGTGAGAAAATAAATTTCTGTTGTTCTAAACCACCTAGTTTATGGTCCTTTGTTACAACATCCCTAGGAAACTAATACAAACAATATATTAAAAGATTGTACCACATTACCCTCTACACGCTCAATAAATGTAACACTTTCCTAAGAAGTCTGTCTCTTAAGTCCCTTCAAGTCATTCCCCAAATTGCCACCACACTGCTCTTTCTTAAATTAAAAACGCAATCATCTTGAGAATGCAAATTGGTGCAGCCACTATGGAAAACAGAAGGGATGTTCCTCAAAAAAAATAAAATAAAAATAGAACCACCATATGATCCAGCAATCACACTTTAGGGTATATATCCAAAAGAAATGAAAACAAGATATGAAAGAGATATCTGTATTCCAATGTTCAGTGCAGCATTACTCACAGTAGCCAAGATACGGAAACAACCTAAGTGTCCATCAACAGATGAAAGGATAAAGAAGATGTAATATATATATATGATAAGATATTATTCAGACACGAGAAAGAAGGAAATCTTGATATTTTTGACAACATGGATGGATTTTGAGGGCATTATACTAAGTGAAACAAGCCAGCCAGAGAAAGACAAATACTGCATGGTATCACTTATAAGTGAAATCTTAAAAAAAAATTAAAATGTCAAACTCCTAGAGGGTAGAAAAGTGGTTGCCTGGAGTTGGGGGTGGGGGAATTAGGAAAAGGTTGATAAAAGGGTCCAAACTTTCAGCTATAAGATGAATAAGGTCTGAAGATCTAATGTATAATGTGGTGACTACAGTTGATAACACTGAATTGTACAATTGAAATTTGTTAAGAGAATAGAACTGAAATGTTCTCATGGAAAAAAAGAAGAAAGATAAATACATGAGATAATAGATAGAAAAAAGAAAATGTAATCATTTTCCTCAACTAAACTAAAAATGAAAATAAAATTATCCCATCCCAATTTTTTAATAAAAGAATGTAATCATTTACTTTCCTGCTTAAAATGACAGTAATGACTTATCAACATCTATAGGAAAAAAAAACATAGCACAAAAATACAGCAATGATAACTTTAATATTTATGATAAACTACTACAGGCTATGCATGGGGTTTAGCCACAACTAGTATATACTACTAACATCCTTCTGAATTAAGCATTAGTATTCCTCTATTAAAGATTAAAAAAATAATAAGACAGTGAGGAAGTGAATTGCCCATGGCAATACCACTAAAGAAGGGCTAAGCCAGGGTTTCACCCAGGATTGTCTTTCTTGAGAGCACGATAGTTATGGACTATGTGAAAACTACAATAACTGAAAGGCCCATTCAGATATGGTTTCTACTTGTGTTGTAATTCAAGATTATTTCTTCACGTCACACCAACTTTCCCACTACCCTACCTACCATCTCATACACCCATTTTAAATTATGTGCCTTTTAATTTAGCTGGGTGTTTCCCTGTTCATTGTTTCTGCAAACACCTTTCTTTTTCTTCAGATTTGAAATCTCAACCAAACTGACAACTGCCTTCTCATATTTAAGACCTGTCAACTACCATTTCCATGAAGTCTAGTTAGGTTCTCCTTAAGGAAAATTTGATGATCACTGCCTACTTTCTGAATTCATGATAATCTGTAAAAATTCCAATTATAATATTTAGACATTTATATTACTATTCACAGGTCTATATCCTCCTTCTAGACTGTAAGCTTCTTAAGGAAAGCACATTGTATCCCTAGTGCCTACAATACAACAACCTATTGTAGGTGCCTACAACCTACAATAAACATATATTTATAGATTACATAAATAAATGAATGAGATATAACATTATTTTTCAGGTTTATTGAGGTAAACTGACAAAAAAATGTAAGATATTTAAAGTGTATAATGTGATGATTTGATATACATCTGCATTGTGAAAGGACTCTCCCATCAACTTAACACAATCATCACCTAACATTTTACAATTTTTTTCTTTTTGGTGAGAATATAATATAGTATTAAGTTTTCATGGTTCCAAGTTTTTGCTATTACAAATAATGTTGCAATATTTGTACTAAAATGTAAATCCTCTTTCTCTTTAAGTAATCCACTCTTAAGTCAGAGAATAAAACATTCCCTGGACCCCATAGTAGCTGCTCAATAAATCTGATGAATAAATGTTGAATCTTAAAGATATTTCCTTGAACACGTGGAATATTATCCACCAGTTAAAATGGATGGACTAGATCTATATGTATTAACACTGATAAATCTAAAAGGCAAAATGTTAATGTTGACAGGTAAAAAGCAAGTAGAGAAAGTAAATTTGGTTTTATATGTATGATAGGGTTTAGATAAAAATTTGAAAATGCATTAATAGTTTATAGTATTTATGGTCAAATATATAGGCATGTATATAATTTAAAATGCATGTGATTAATAAATGCCAACTTCCTAGAGAGGGAAGGAGAGTAAAAGGATAGGAGAAGGGAATTTAGCTATATCTGTTATATTTTATTTCTAAAGAAATATCAAAACAAAAAATCATATGCAAAGGTAAGGGATCTAAAGTTAATGTGCCAAATGTTACCAGTTTATTAAATCAGGTTGAGGAAGTGCATGGACATCTGTTTTATTGTTTTCTGGATATTTCATTTTTGAAATATTATATAATTAAAAACAAGTCATTTTAAAAGTGTAGCATCACTGAAGAGGGAAAGGAAATAGAAAAATCACCATTAGGCAAATGCCACAGTAATGACTGTTGCAGGCAAGATTCACTCATGGATTCAAAAATTAGAGGGCAAAAGGTAAGGAGAAACAAAATACCTGCATAGTCTCAAAGTATCTCCTCCAAGATACTTATTCATTACCAGGGGAAATATACCAGCTTTACAGTGGAGAAGCCCAGCAGACACCACCTTATCCATGTATTCAAGGTGGGTAATATCACCAGTGATAAAACACAGGGACATCACAAAGCCCTCAGGGCTATGCATTGTGAAGGATGCAATTCTGCCAAAAATGCCTAACCTCATTCAAATCATAGGAAAACACCAGACAAACCTAAATTGAGGAACATTCTACAGGACAACTAACTGGTATTCTTCAAAAGTGTCAAGATCATGAAAGAAAAGAAAACTCTCTGAGGAACTGTCACTGAGACTAAAGAGAAAAAGCAACTAAATGCAATGTGAGAACCTATATAGGATCCTGGTATAGAAAAAAAAAAGATATTACAGCGAAAACTGGTGAGATTCACTTAAGGCCTGCAGTTTAGATAATAGTATCGGACTAATGTAATTTCCTGTTTTTGATAATTATACTACGGTTACACTACATGTTATACTAAAAGAAGCTGGCTGAGGGGTATTGGGGAAATCACTGTATTATTTTTGCCAAGCTTCCATAAGCCTAAAATTAGTTATTTTTTAAAATGTAAAAAAAAAAAATGTGCATACCTATTAACCCCACAAATTTACTTTTAGGAATTTATCCCAAGGAAATAATCAGAAAAGCCCACAAAGCTATATGTGTGCATGCATGCTTGTGTGTGTGTATGTATTCCATTATGGCATTGTTTAAAAAATTAAAATGGAAATAACCTAAATGCCCAAAAACTAATTATGTTTCATACACAAAACTATATGCAGCCATGAAAATTATGATATACCTTGAGATTTATTGGCATACAGAGATGTTTGCAATATGTTGTCATGTAAAAATGCAGAATAAAATACATATAAAACAGAATCTAATTATTATTTTATCTGTATATATATATATATATATATATATATTTTTTTTTTTTTTTTCAGTACACAGGCCTCTCACTGTTGTGGCCTCTCCCATTGCGGAGCACAGACTCCGGACACGCAGGCTCAGTGGCCATGGTTCACGGGCCCAACCACTCTACGGCATGTGGGATCTTCCCAGACCGGGGCATGAACCCGTGTCCCCTGCAACGGCAGACAGACTCTCAACCACTGCACCAGCAGGGGAGCCCTTTATCTGTATATTTTTAATTTTTGTATTTAAGTCCAAAAATTTCCTATTTCAAAAGAATTGATCTTGAGCAATACACAATAACATGTTAACATTTGCTTTTTAAGTAAGTTAAGATAATGGGTGTTCTGTTTATTAATATGCATTTTTAATATTTCTAATAGGGCAATTAAACACTATGTTGTTCCTGGATTTCAAGATATTTTGGTAATGGATACCACTTTAAAAAGTAATATTATAGAAGTGTACTGATGGCAAAAGATCAGCAGCAACACAGTCAGTTAGGTTCTGATAATATCCTAGCAGATCAGTTAGTCTCCGATAATACTTCACTGGGTTAATCTCTGCTTAACTAGTTTCTCCTGAGGGCAGACCTTGTTAAGAGCAGAGAGCTCTTGTGTATTTCAAAATGGCTCCTTTCCCCTGTCCTTGCTGGAAGCCTGAGGGGATTCTTCTCTGATATTTACTGAGAGCTCCTGTAGGAAAACTGACAAAATTGTGGGGTCCCTTATGCTTGGATCCCCCTGGAGTTTTTAAATCCCAGAGTTGTCCAGACTCCAGCAAGTCACAGATTACAGCTCAAGTTTTCTTACACCAGCACTGGTTCCGGACGTGGTTTCCACTGCTATCTATTTCTTTTAAAATGTTTTCTTGAAAGAAGAATCAAGGATAACTCTGGGTGAGGATTGGTTCAAGATGGTGGAGTAGAAAGATGTGCTCTCACTCCCTCTTTCAAAAACACCAGAATCACAACTAACTGCTGAACAATCATCGACAGGAAGACACTGGAACTCACCAAAAAAAGATACCCCACATGCAAAGACAAAGGAGAAGCCGCAATGAGATCGTGGAGGGGCACTATCACAATAAAATCAAATCTTATTACTGCTAGGTGGGTGACTCACAGACTGGAGAACACTTATACCACAGAAGTCCACCGACTGGAGTGAAGGTTCTGAGCCACACATCAGGCTTCCCAACCTGGGGGTCTGGCAATGGAAGGAGGAATTCCTAGAGAATCAGACTTTGAAGCCTAGTGGGAATTCATTGCAGGACTTCAACAGGACTGGGGGAAACAGAGACTCCACCCTTGGAGGGCACACACAAAGTACTGTGTGCATTGGGACCCAGGAGAAGGAGCAGTGACCCCACAGGAGACTGAACCAGACCTCCCTGCTACTTTTTCAGGGTCTCCTGCAGAGGTGGGGGGCAGCTGTGGCTCACCAAGGGACAAGGACACTGGCAGAAGAAGTTCTGGGAAGTACTCCTTGTTGTGAGCCCTCCCAGAGTCCGCCATTAGCCCCACCAAAGAGCTTAGGTAGGCTCCAGTGTTGGATCGCCACAGGCCAAACAACCAACAGGGAGGAACCCAGCCCCACCCATCAGCAGAAAAGCAGGTTAAAGTTTTACTGAGCTCTGGCCACCACAGCAACAGCCAGCTCTACCCACCAGGAGTCCCTCCCATCAGGAAACTTCCACAAGCCTCTTAGATAACCTCATCCACCAGAGGGCAGACAGCAGAAACAAGAAGAACTACAATCCTGCAGTCTGTGGAACAAAAACCCACATTCACAGAAAGATAGACAAGACGAAAATGCAGAGGGCTATGTACCAGATGAAGGAATAAGATAAAACCCCAGAAAAACAACTAAATGAAGTGGAGATAGGCAATCTTCCAGAAAAGAATTCAGAATAATGATAGTGAAGATGATCCAGGACCTCGGAAAAACAATGGAGGCAAAGATCGAGAAGATGCAAGAAATGTTTAACAAAGATCTAGAAGAATTAAAGAACAAACAAACAGAGAGAACAATACAAGAATTGAAATGAAAAATACACTAGAAGGAGTCAATAGCAGAATAACAGAGGCAGAAGAATGGATAAGTGACCTGGAAGACAGAATGTTGGAATTCACTGCTGTGGAAAAGAATAAAGAAAAAAGAATTAAAAGAAATGGAGACAGACTAAGAGACCTCTGGGACAACATTAAATGCAACAACATTTACATTATAGGGGTCTCAGAAGGAGAACAGAGATAGAAAGGACACCAGAAAATATTTGAAGACATTATAGTCGAAAACTTCCCTAACATGGGAAAGGAAATAGCCACTCAAGTCCAGGAATCAAGAGAGTACCATACAGGATAAACCCAAGGAGAAACATGCCAAGACACACAGTAATCAAATTGGCAAAAATTAAAGCCAAAGAAAAATTACTGGAAGCAGCAAGGGAAAAATTACAAATAACATACAAGGGAACTCCCATAAGCTTAACAGCTGAGTTCTCAGCAGAAACTCTACAAGCCAGAAGGGAGTGGCATGATATACTTAAAGTGATGAAAGGGAAGAACCTACAAGTAAGATTACTCTACTCAGTGAGGATCTCATTCAGATTCGATGGAGAAATCAAAATCTTTACAGACAAGCAAATGCTAAGAGAATTCAGCACCACCAAACTGGCTCTACAACAAATGCTAAAGGAACTTCTCTAAGTGGGAAACACAAGAGACGAAAAGGACCTACAAAAAAAAAAACCAAAACAATTAAGAAAATTGTCATAGGAACATACATATTGATAACTACCTTAAACGTGAATGGATTAAATTCTCAAACCAAAAGACAGGCTTGCTGAATGGATACAAAAACAAGACCCATATACATGCTGTCTACAAGAGACCCACTTCAGAACTCTGGACATATACAGACTGAAAGGGAAGGGGTGGAAAAAGATATTCCATGCAAATGGAAATCAAAAGAAAGCTGGAGTAGCAATACTCATATGAGATAAAATAGACTTTATAATAAAGAATGGTACAAGAGACAAGGAAGGACATTATTTAGTGAACAAGGGATCAATCCAAGAAGAAGATATAACAATTATATATGCACCCAACATAGGAGCACCTCAATACATAAGGCAATAACAGCTATAAAAAAGGAAATGGACAGTATCACAATAATAGTGTGGGACTTTAACACCTCATACCAATGGACAGATCATCCAAAATGAAAATTAATAAGGAAACACAAGCTTTAAATGACACAATAGACCAGATAGATTTAATTGATAATTTTAGGACATTCCATCCCAAAACAGCAGATTACACTATCTTCTTAAGTGTGCACAGAACATTCTCCAGGATAGATCACGTCTTGGGTCACAAATCAAGCCTCAGTAAATTTAAGAAAATTGAAATCATATCAAGCATCTTTTCTGACCACAACACTATGAGATTAGAAATCAATTACAGGGGAAAAAATGTTAGAAACACAAACACATGGAGGCTAAACAATACAGTACTAAATAACCAAGAGATCACTGAAAAAATCAAAGAGGAAATCAAAAAATACTTAGAGACAAATGACAATGAAAACACAACAATCCAAAACCTATGGGATGCAGCAAAAGCAGTTCTAAGATGGAACTTTATAGCTACACAAGCCTGCCTCAAGAAACAAGAAAAATCTCAAATAAACAATCTAACGTTACACCTAAAGCAACTAGAGAAAAAAGAACAAACAAAACCCAAAGTAAGCAGAAGGAAAGAAATTATAAAGATCAGAGCAGAAATACATGAAATAGAAACAAAGAAAACAATAGCAACGACCAATAAAACTAAAACCTGGTTCTTTGAGAAGATAAACAAAATTGATAAACCATTAGCCAGACTCATCAAGAAAAAGAGGGAGAGGACTCAAATCAATAAAATTAGAAATGAAAAAGGAGAAGTTACAACAGACACCACAGAAATACAAAGCATCCTAAGAGACTACTACAAGCAACTCTATGCCAATAAAATGGACAACCTGGAAGAAATGGACAAATTCTTAGAAAGGTATAATCTTCCAACACTGAACCAGGAAGAAATAGAAAATATGAACACACCAATCACAAGTACTGCAATTGAAACTGTGATTAAAAATCTTCCAATAAAAAAAACTCCAGGACCAGATAGCTTCACAGATGAATTCTATCAAACATTTAGAAAAGAGCTAACACTCATCTTTCTCAAACTCTTCCAAAAAATTTCAGAGGAAGGAACACTCCCAAACTCATTCTCTGAGGCCACCATCACCATGACCAAAACCAGACAAAGATACTACAAAAAAAAAAAATTACAGACCAATATCACTGATGAATATAGATGCAAAAATCCTCAACAAAATACTAGCAAACAGAATCCAACAACATATTAAAAGGATCATGTACCATGATCAAGTGGGATTTATCCCAGAGGTGCAAGGATTTTTCAATATACACAAATCAATCAATATGATACACCATATTAACAAATTGAAGAATAAAAACCATATGATCATCTCAACAGATGCAGAAAAAGCTTCTGACAAAATTCTACACCGATTTATGACAAAAACTCTCCAGAAAGTGGGCATAGAGGGAACCTACTTCAACCTAATAAAGGCCTTATATGACAAACCCACAGCAAACATCATTCTCAATGGTCAAAAACTGAAAGCATTTTCTCTGAGATCAGGAACAAGACAAGGATATCCACTCTCACGACTGTTATTCAACTAGTTTTGGAAGTCCTAGCAATGGCAATCAGAGAAGAAAAAGAAATAAAAGAATACAAATTGGAAAAGAAGCAAAACTGTCACTGTTTGTAGATGACATGATACTATACATAGAGAATCCTAAAGATGCTACCAGAAAACTACTAGAGCTAATCAATGAATTTGGTAAAGTTGCAGGATACAAAATTAATGCACAGAAATCTCTTGGATTTCTATACACTAATGATGAACAAGCTGAAAGAGAAATTAAGGAAACACTCCCATTTACCATTGCAGCAGAAAGAATAAAATACCTAGGAATAAACCTACCTAGGGGGAACAAAAGACCTGTATGCAGAAAATGACACTGATGAAAGAAATTAAAGATGATACCAACAGATAGAGAGATATACCATGTTCTTCGACTGGAAGAATCAATATTGTGAAAATGACTGTACTACCCAAAGCAATCTACAGATTCAATGCAATACTTATCAAATTACAAATGGCATTTTTTACAGAACTAGAACAAAAAATCTTAAAATTTGTATGGAGACACAAAAGATCCCGAATAGCCAAAGCAGTCTTAAGGGAAAAAAATGGAGCTGGAGGAATCAGACCCCCTGAGTTCAGATTATACCACAAAACTACAGTAATCAAGACAATATGGTACTGGCACAAAAACAGAAATATAGATCAATGGAACAGGATAGAAAGCCCAGAGATAAACCCACACACCTATGATCAACTAATCTATGACAAAGGAGGCACGGATATACATGGAGATAACACAGTCTCTTCAATAAGTGGTGCTGGGAAAACTGGACAGCTACATTTAAAAGAATGAAATTAGAACACTCCCTAACACCATACACAAAAATAAACTCAAAATGATTAGAGACCTAAATGTAAGAACGGGTGTTATAAAACTCTTAGAGGAAAAACATAGGAGGAACACTCTTTGACATAAATCACAGCAAGATGTTTTTTGATCCACCTCCTAGAGTAATGGAAATAAAAACAAAAATAAACAAATGGGACCTAATGAAACTTCAAAGCTTTTGCACAGCAAAGGAAACCATAAACAAGACGAAAAGACAACTGTCAGAATGGGAGAAAATATTTGCAAATGAATCATCGGACAAAGGATTAACCTCCAAAATATATAAACAGCTCATGCAGCTCAATATTAAAAAAAACAAACAACCCAATCCAAAAATGGGCAGAAGACCTAATAGACATTTCTTCAAAGAAGACATACAGATGGCCAAGAGGCACATGAAAAGCTGCTCAACATCACTAATTATTACAGAAATGCAAATCAAAACTACAATGAGGTATCACCTCACACCAGTTAGAATGGGCATCATCAGAAAATCTACAAACAACAAATGCTGGAGAGGGTGTGGAGAAAAGGGAACCCTCTTGCACTGTTGGTGGGAATATAAATTGGTATAGCCACTATGGAGAACAGTATGGACGTTCCTTAAATAACTAAAAATAGAATTACCATATGACCCAGCAATCCCACTACTGGGCATATACCCAGAGAAAACCATAATTCAAAAAGACACATGCACCCCGATGTTCACTGCAGCACTGTTTACAATAGCCAGGACATGGAAGCAACCTAAATGCCCATCGACAGACAAATGGATAAAGAAGATGTGGTGTGTATATATATACATACATATATATATATATATATGTATATATATATATATATATATATATATATACAAAGTAATATTACTGAGCCATAAAAAGGAATGAAATTGGGCCATTTGTAGAGATGTGGATGCATCTAGAGACTGTCACACAGAGTGAAGTAAGTCAGAAAGAGAAAAACAAATATAGTATATTAATGCATATATGTGGAACCTAGAAAATGGTACAGATGAACCGGTTTGCAGAGCAGAAATAGAGACACAGATGTAGAGAACAAATGTATGGACAACAAGGGGAGAAAGCAGCACGGGGTGGGCATGGTGGTGTGATGAATTGGGAGATTGGGATTGACATGTATACCCTGATGTGTATAAATTGGATGACTAATAAGAAAAAATAAAGAAAATGTAATATTGTAAATAAAGCTGCTCATCTTTATTATCCATTTAGTTAGTATTCATGGAAATGTAGGCCTTTTTTAAAAAAATATGTGACTGGAACAGAGTTTTCACCCTCAGGATAGCAATGAATCTATGATACATTCAGAAAGAACTGGGATCATTTTCAAAGAAAGACAACGTCATCAGGAGACTGCCTGTTAGGGAATGATTGATCTGTTAGTCATATCTCTGTACAGGAGAAAAGATCCTTAAATTCTGACATCTTGTGATTAAGACAGATCTAACTGAACACAATTTTCCTTCAAAAACAATAAATTCTTTTAACATGAACACATCAGGCATGCTTTCAACTCCCCGCAGAGTATAACTTTTAACTCTCACTGAATATAGTTCACTCAAAATGATACACATCTTGGTCAGAGCATATGGTTTGGTCCAGAATTGCATCAGTGTATTCTGTTAATAGAGAAGAGGATCCTTAGGCTTGTGTGTATCTATGTCAATAGAATATGATTGGCAGAGGGGGAAAAGGCTTCATATAACTTCTGCAATGCTATGATTTTACTTATCAGGAACTCAAAGTCAAGAGACATTTAAGAGGAGATGTAGAGCTAGAGTTTCCAGTCCAGGCATGATGCTTTTTCCAGTTATATCACAGTTTGCATCCTCAATCACATACAACAGTACTGTAAACAATGAATTCACCCATTAACCACCAGCAGGGATACAAAGATGAATAGCCAGTCCCTGCCCACCAGGAGTTCATGAGAAGAGGTCAGACATATAAACAAAATGCTTGGGCAGTGCTCCATTATAATATCAGTTGGGGCTAGAAACTAATACCAATTACGAATCCAAAAAAACGTGAACAAGTATAACAAAGTTCCTATTATAGAAACAATTTACCAAAAGGATTTGGTCACCACTATTTTAGATCTTCTAATTACAGGTGATTTGTTCACTTTGCACACTAAGAAATACACACACCACATAGGTAAATGTAAATGTTTTCCTTTGAAATACATATCTTCTTATTTTTCCCATGTTGTTTTAGACAAACACTATTTTTGAACACATACCTAAAGAATTGGGGTTTTTTGGTAAGGTGATTCAAGTAGACAGAAGTTAAGCAGTCTTTACACATGTTGAAGTCTTCAGTGTCAATTACATAAACTCTGTCACTTCAGCAGAACTATAACCACACGTTTATTTAACATTGACCTTCAGAATATATAAATGCTTTGACAGGTACGCCATTCTACAACCTTTGCTTGACAAATGGTGGATGATGCACTTTGTGAATGTTTTCAATCTTGGCATCTATTTAACAAATATTTGTAAGGACCAACCATATGCCAGTCAGTAATACTGAATATTTGATGAGCACTAACGTGTAAACCCTGGCTTCTGACTCTGAAGAACTAAATCATCTAGCAGTGGAGATTTAAGGTGGTTGAGGAATTTTTTTAATAGAAATACATAAAAGAGAAGAACAAAGAATGTAAGCAGTGTGATTAGAGGAAAGGGTATTAAACTTTAGAGACCTCACATTTGGACTCAAACTCTGTCTACTCACTAGTTGAATGAGCTTAACCTCTCTGCACCTCAGTATTCTCATCTATGAAATATACACAATACAGTGCCACTCACCCTGCATGGTGCCTCAAAGGATTCCATGAGAACATATGTGAAAGCATCAGAAGAGTGCTTTACCCACTGTAGGTGCTCAGTGACTGGAAACTTCCTTATCCTTTGCCTTAGGATCACAGAGGAGAGAATTGCTAGTTCTGTCTAGTGCTCACTTTTTACTTTTAATTTTTCTCTTATCTAAGCTGCCCATTACTTTTTCATAAAGGGGATGATTTGGCCATACTTTTTCTAGAATTTTTTCCCTGTACAATGAAGTGATTCTGTATTTCTAAAACTTAGACACTGCTTCTACTTAAATGTTCATTTCCAGAAGGAAGCAGCTCAGTAAACGGGCAAGAGATAGTAGATGTAATGTGTTGTAAAATAAAGATGTGGTGAGCTTTCAGGGCATCATTAAAATTTTTCAAAAGTTCATTTTAGGTCCAACTAGAAGAGTAGCCCTTAAAAATGTACTGATAAAGATTTTAAGTGTTTTGTTTTTGCAAAACGATGTGGTTTTTATTATTCAGAAAAGACCATCCTCTTAGCTAAGATATGTGCATAATTCCATAGGGATCCAGTCCAATTGTTTAATATTGTGAAGAAGTACATTTTTTAACAATTCATATTGTTTTGGCACAAAAATAAATTACAGTGCTGAAAAAGCCCTAGAATAAATATAATGACAGTATACCTCATGCTGAATACTCCTCCATCTACCCATCAGTTTGCTAAAAGGGAAAAACACCTAAGGAGTACTTCTGCAGCTCTTTCCAACAATGCACTCCTACTCATCAGCCAGGATTCCTTTGGGAAAAAGACTGCTCATAATGGGAAAGAATAGCACTGATTTATAGATTTTAAACTGATCATTTTCAAGAAGCTAGGCTTTCAAGTATCTGAATTCACTGCTCTACACTTGACCATTTTCTGGTCATGGTTACTGACCCTTACAGGTCATATTAGTACAGAAAAGATGGAATATTTAGAAAAGGAGCAAGCTGAAAATGGTTCCCAGCTCAACTACCAGTACATTTCTAGTCATCTTTCAACTGTAGCTTTTTTCTGATTCATTTGTGGGTGGTTTTAATATCTTTAGGAGCTTCTCTTGTTCAGCAGAGTTCTTTACAGTATCTTTCCAATGCTATTTATTATTTTGGCACCAGTTTCTATATATGCAAGTACTTCCTTTCTTACAGCATATAAAATTATTTTTTCCATACATTATTTAAAAATGGGAAAAAACTTTTCTGAAAGTTGTTTTTGTCCTATTTTCTTTTCTAATTTCAATAAGAAACAGAAGCATAGCTCAGTATTCCTTTTCTGCTGTAAAACCTTAATAAGTCAAACAACTGGTACAAAGAAATTTTTGATTCATAGAATTTTTTTAGGAAATCAATTAACATTTAAATCATTGTTAACATAATCATTGCCATGTGTCAGTTTTAAACAGCTTTTAGTTATAAGCACTTAATGCTCTATTTTAATATGGGCTATGAAGTTATATCTGCCTACTCCAGAATCTCTCTTACTATCTATCCCACTGCCTTTCAAATATTCCTCTGTAGAAACTGAAAAAAATTATTTACAACTCAATGTTGCTTGATGGATTTAAAATAGGTAATGAATTGATTTATATATTTTCCCTGTAATATGCTATATAATATGGTACAAAATAAGACTCCCAGACTAGTTCCTATTTACTCTAAAGTGCATATTTAGTTTAGGATTTCTCAACTTTGGCACTGTTGACACTTTATTCTTTATTGGGGGTAGGGGTCTGTACTGTGCATTATAGGATATAAAACAGCATCCTTGGTCTCTACCAATAGTTACCAGTATTATTCCCCAATCTGTGACAATCAGAAATGTCTCCAGACATTGCCAAATTCCTCCAGTTGGGAATTACTGATTAAGTTAAAGGAAATTAATAAAATTGTATGCCAATGAATAAAAAAAAAATCCAATCTTCCATAGAGAACCAAATGTCTAATACTTATAAGGAATAAAATAGGAAAGACTGTAGCTATCTTGAAAGAAATAGATACAACAAATGGATTTCTGAATCAAACTTAAACTGCACAGATTATTCTAACAATTTTAATACAGTTTATTAAATTAAACATAGTTAGATGACCAGGTTTTAGGATATTATAGATGAGAGACACCCTAAATTGTACAACCTCCTTATTTCATATGTGAGGAAACTGAGATAAAGTGATTTTGTCAAGGTTGAATTTTTTTTTTTTTAAGTAACAGAACTATGTCTAGAAGCAAATTATCTGAGTCTAAGTTTATCATCCCTTCTTTATGTATTAAGTTTAGGACCTGGGGCTTCCCTGGTGGCGCAGTGGTTGAGAGTCTGTCTGCCGATGCAGGGGACACGGGTTCGTGCCCCGGTCCGGGATGATCCCACATGCCACGGAGCGGCTGGGCCCATGAGCCATGGCCGTTGAGCCTGCGCATCCGGAGCCTGTGCTCCGCAACGGGAGAGGCCACAGCAGTGAGAGGCCCACGTACCGCAAAAAATAAATAATAAATAAATACGTTTAGGGCCTGCAAGGGCCTATTTGACAATGGAATTGAACAGCCTTAATATTTTTCTTCTTAAGATCCCATAATGTCCTTTGTCATGAGTGCATATAGGCTGAAAGGAGACTTCAGTAACCAGTGAAAGATAGCTTGTTTATCTTTCACTGGAAGGGTAACAGAATTATAATCTATACAAAGAAAAGTGAAATGCTTAAAGAATTTACCTGTGCAAACACTGGCATGAGTCTTGTCATTTGAGTTCTGACAGACGAATGCCTTCAGCAATCCTCCCCACAGCAACTTAATTAGTAAAAAGCTGCTGTTGTCTGATTAGCAGGGATCCCAAATGCTGTTGCACACACTACTTCTTGTTCTGATTTGCCCTATTACTATGCACATAGTGTAAGTAGATCACTGTTTACATTAACTATATTGGTAAATATTCCTTTTTAATTAATAAAATGGTTATTCTAATGACCTTCACTAAATGGCCCAAAATGATGGATTACAATCTTTACCTAATGATTCTGGATAATTTATAGTCATGAATGGCAGCTGTATTTAAGAGACAGCTGAAGACAAGGAATAGTACCTTTCTCTAATCAGAACAAAGACTTATGTCTGGTGATACATAGCTCTAGGAATACACAGGCCAAATATCTAATCAAAGAAGAAATTCTTCTTTCAAATGGTGGAAGGAAACTCAGAATCCTAAGGGGAAATATTAATGCTTTGTACATACCATCACTACCACTATGTAATGTAGTATCAATATTAACCATGTACTGTTACCATATATTTTGGTTTGTACCTAATTATGGGAGCTTAGACTTTGAAGTCAGACAGATGTAGAGTCAAATCCAGATGCTTCCACTTCCCAGCCATGTAATGCTAAGGAAGGCACATGCCTTCTCTGATTTCAATTTCCCCATCTGAAAAAGGTGGATAATATCACTCACCTTTATTAAGACACATAGCAGTAAGCCTTTAATAAACATTAAGTATTATAATTATCATAGTCATCAACCAGATATTTTCTCTTGGAGTCCTAGAGAAAGTCTACAAAATTTTTCAACTCACTACTCTACCTTTGATTCTCTTGATCTTCTTCATCTGAACATTTCCTTAATTAGTTCATTTCCCTTCAATTCTGCCGCTACTACATTTACGAAAGGCACAATCATTCTCAAGTGTACTACTGTAATAGACCTTTAACTGGACACTACTCATTCCTGCTTGCTCTCCAGTCTCTTCAAGGAATGTTTTAAAAGCACTCTCACACTCTCCTGGTTTACAGCTGAAGAAACTCAAGCCCAGAGAAGTTCATTAACTTGAGGTCATACAGAGTAAATGGCTGAGTCTGAAATTGAGCCAAACTTCTTTCCAGGCCATAATGATACCTCAAAATGTAATATGAAGAGAGGACAGACTGGGGAGACTCAGATAATATATGAACCAGTATTTTTGTTACCAGTCAAAAGGACGTTATTATGCAGAACCTCATGTATCTTTGATTCTGATTCCTCATTTTAAACTAGTGGTAGTAACATTTTAGCATTTTAATAGTGTCTTAGATAAGATAAAGTATATTAAAGCAGTTTTTGTCGCACAAAATTGTTTTGTTTTTACCTCCAAGTTGTAAAGCTGAATTAATATATAAAGCATCATGTTCCAAAGATCTTCACTCAGATAGCATTCTCATATTAATTGATTAGAATGGTTTTGATCCTCAATCATTCAGGCAATTTAAGAGGTTTGACAACTTTCTAGAAGTTAAAATAACACACATATGTTCAGAAACCTATAACAAACACAACATTTGAAAGTTGGGGGACATAAATTTCAATGCACATATACAGAAAATGTCTTTAATGTACCCCCAAATATGTTTTTCACTTGAAAAGAATATAAAAGTATGATTAGTCCAATGTAGTGTTCTGTCTTTCTTTGATAACCAGCTTTTGCCCCAATGGCTGTGATACCTGAAACAAGTGTTCCATGGATGTCAACTGACTTTAATGAGTGATTCATTGTACAATGGAAACTACTTTGCATTCTCTCTAGATGCTTTCATTGTGTGGAAAAGATAAAGCCCCATTTAGCTTGGGGCTGACATAGAGGAACATAATTCACCTGCCTCTGCTGTCTTTGTGTCATGGAGGTTTCTACAGAATGGCAAGAATAACCACTCATTTTACTACAACATGTATCACATCTTCTCTTGCTATATACTTAGGATAGGAGACCTACATAAACCAACAGAGTACAGAAGAAGAAAACCTATTTGTCTATCAATTAAATACAAGAAGTTAAGTAACTTCAGAACAAAACACATGACTTTCAGGAATCACACTTAGCCTACAAGATATTGATGTGGGAGACCATTATGATAGGGGATTTTGACAAAACATAGAACCACACACATATAACTCCTAGCTAAAGACAAACACAAGCATGCAAATGATGAAAGCAGTGAAGAAAATACACTCAAAGGCACACGAAGAAGCCCAGAGAGTCACAAATAAGCAGCAACAATACACACATCAAGATTTGAAGCTAGCAATGCTCTAAGATATGTGAATCAGGGATCAAGGCATCACAGTGTCCCTCTTATATAATAAACCCAGGATGTTAGCTGTCAAAGAAGACCCTGTGGCCCAAGGCTATTTTTTAAACTGCTGCTCTGGAAGGTTCTAAGTGCTAAATGATTCTGGTCATACTTACTTGCTTTTTAAATGACTCCTACATGGTTAATATTCCTGACATACCCTTGTATACGCCAGGTAGATGGTTATATCATGCAGTGATTGTCATTTTAGCTGTGTCACAAAGAGTTGACACACAGCAAAAAGAGAAGTCAGCAAATAGAAGAGACTTAGAAATCACCACTTGCTTATTTGAAAAAAAATACAATACAAATGCCTTTTCTTTAATCCACTTTGTTTTTAACAGCTTATACATCACAATTAAATATAATATGAGAATACGATAATACAAGTATATATTAACTTGGTACCCTTTTGAACTCTAGAATTCTTCTATATTTTATTTTCACTGTATATTTTATTATTACTTGCACTGGCTATTGCTCACAGTGACACAAATGGTAAGCCAAGATTCTCTGGTTAAAATACAAAAATAGAGGCAATAGAAGTTAAGGGACTCATCTGCCTAATGAGACGACACTAGGTTTTACATTCCTCGTGTTACATTTCTCCCTTAGAGAAGAGAGGGCTGTGATAATTATGTGCCTGTCTCCACAGAAGTGCCAGATAAGGCTATCTGGGATATTTATTCTCTTTGACTAACTTTTTTACTTTATAGGATAGTTTTACAAATGTTTTAAGGATGGACCTCCATTCTATGCATGTGTATAAATCATATAGATGCAGTCCTGTAAGAATAGATTGCAATGTACATTATAATCCATACACAGATATTATGCCCAGTGGATCATTTGGGGCCCCCAATTAAAGACCATGGCTAGCACTGGAATCAACACCCCACCTTCGTACCCTTGAAACAGGGCCCTGGGGAGAGACTAGCAAGATTAACCCAAAGAGAGTCTTGCAGCACCTTTAGCTTTGAACCAAAACAAAGTAGCAAGAAGGCTTTGATACCTTTTCACCCTGACTAATTTTTGCCAGCTCTGCAAAAGCATGCACACCTGAGAGCGGACATATCAGAAGTCATCTGATGGAACAGGAAGGTTCTATGCTATTTCCACATTAAAGTTACAGTAGCCAAAATGTTTCAGTATAGAAATCAGAAGTAGCATTATCCTAGAATGTACGAAATTCAGATTATCATTCTTGTAGGTCCTGAATTCCAAGATCCTCCTGAATGCTAATAGTTGTAGGATGTGGTATCTTGGACTTGTGTTATAAATATGTACAGCCACAGCATCTACTAATATATACACTGTCACCTCGTCTGTAAGTTACTTCAACTTAGATATACAAGTTATACTGTTTTTCTTTCCTTAATTATCTATGTTTTATTGGTAGAGTTGCTATAGCCTAATTTCTTTCAATCCCTTTTACTGAGTTTTGGTGAAAGTGTCTATGCACTTTCAAACTTAGGTTTATCACTCCCACAGTAGATCCGGGCATACATCTGCTGTCACATTTATCAGCTTTTATGAGAAAAATAACATGAAGTAATAAGAAACTTTTGGGAAGAATATTTCCAACAAGGATCATCATCCAGTACTTCTCAAAATTATCCATTATTCATGGCTCTGTCTCTCAGGAAGCCCTGGTGTTTGTTTATTTAGTTAGTTAGTTATCTAGTGTTACTGAGGATGAAGTGAGTGAATCTGGGACTTTGGAGTGGGTGGGATAATTCTAATTTTTTTTAGCTGAAGGCAGAATATATGCACCATATTTTAAAACATTCTAAAACAAGAGTGTGTTATCAGATTTTTAACTAATGATTTTAAGGAGGAAGTATTTATACTTCAAAAAAAATGAATTCAAAGCAAAAACCTTGTGTTAGCAGTCCTCACTACTCCCCAGTACCCCTTAAAATGACAGTTCAGATCCTTTGAAAGAGGCAAAATATCAAAATAACAAAAGAAGAGAAAGCAGACAATAGTACCGTTTTGGAAGCTAGAACACAGAGAAACAAGAAATGAAGTACTTAGCTAAAACAGTTGATTTCTAAGCTGCAGTAGGAAGGTCAAAAACCAACCCAATTTCACTGCAGAACTCCAAATGTTCCAAGAATTGGCAAATAAGTAGTTGAAAGGGTGGTGAATCAAGCCTAAAAACTTCAGGATTGTTTGAAAATCTATTTAACAAGCAGAAGGATCCATAGATCCCCTCATCCCCAGAATTTAAGGCTCTTACCTGAGACACCATAGTGAGTGGAATTCAAGAGGTAAACACACCATGGGATCCCACAGCCATACAACTTCCTTAATACTGCTAGACCATTGAACCATATGTTTTCCATGATAATAATGAAAACTGACTGTCATTTTATTTTATTCCATGGCTTTCAAAGAATTTCTACATATATTGTCTAATGTAATCATGAGAATAGTCTCCTTGTATGTAAGACAAAATGATTTCCTCTATTTTTATGTGAGGAAGAAACAGATAAAATTAATCAACTTACTAGTTGTGAAACCTTGAAGAGTGGCAAACAAAATATTCCAATCTCAAATTTCTTGTAGTTTATATTGCCCTTTGATCTCTTCCCATAGGTCTATTTCTCCAGGAAAGTGATTTGCCATCATTGGTGTTCATAACAATTCCTTGAGGAGCTTAATTAAAATAACAATCCCAAAGATTCTGATTAAGACTGAGGTGAGGTCCTGAATAACTAACAAATTATTCAGGTGATTCTAATGCAGGTAGTGGGAGACCATTGTTTAAGAAATACTTCATTAAATATTTTAATTGTCACCAGAGCAGAAGGCAATATATCTGGGCCACACTGGCCAAGTCTCACTAAAAACAAATAAAATAACCCCAAACCCAAAGCCAACTAAAATTTTCAATAAATAACATTATCAAGATATATCCTTGATTATTATTAAGGGTGCTCCCTGTAAGTGAACAGGAGTTGATGTAAATGAAGAGCAGCTGCTTAAGTAAATCCTATTACAATGTTGTAGTCCTATTTTTCTTTTCTTTTTTTTTCCCTTAAAATACCTATTTCCCCCCCTTCTGAGATCCTGCCTGCCTCTTGTTTAATTTAACAAGCACTTGCATGATGCTTAGTATATGCAGGTAATTTCCTGTGTGCTTTATAACTATTAGCTTATTTAATCTTCATAGCAAACTATGATGTAGGCAAAATTTCCCCCAGTTTCATAGCTACTATGGAGAGCTGGGATCTAAACTCAAGCAGCCTGGTTTCAGCATCTGTGACCACTGTATACTCTACAGACTCTATGCTGTACATATGGCTGAAAAGGTAATGCCTTAGAGAAAAAATAGGGCCATACACTAATCCCTCACCTCCTGGGTGAATTGAGATATATGTCTACCTACATTTGCCATTTCAAACAAAATACCTGAAGAATCTTCTCGCAGATATTAGATATCTATCTGTAGATTCTTATTTTGAAAAGAAAAAGAAAAATGTTTCTTGACGTACACATTGTTCCTCAATTGTGAGATAATTCTTTGATTTAATAATAGCTTTGCGGGGAAGGAGAAAAACTATATCAAACATATATGTCAATCATAAAGAGCATTCAACTTGAGAAACAGTAAAAATGTTAAAATGATGAAACTTAGAATCAAGAAAATAATGCAATAATTTAATCCCTTCTTCTTTTTTGGGGTTTCTCCTTCTATTTTGTTATAACAAGGACCTGACCTATACAAAGCTTGCAACTGGCTTGAATACTTACTTAAAGTAGATAGGATAAAAGTAATAAACAAATTGCTTTCAATTGTCAGAAATTATTCTTTCTATTAAGACAAATCCTATGCTATGCTATTCAGGATCAATATTTGATATGATGTTACTAGTACTGTCGATGTGTTTAAATACACTAAACTACAATCCTCTCAACATTTTTTTTAATAAAATAGGGTTATCTCACAGAAAAACCACCCTAATATAGAAAAAGATTCTAAAAATCAAGAACAGAGAGACAGAGACAGAGACCTAGAGAGACTGACAGAGATGAAAGTACAGAGAAAAAGATACCAATTGTCTTTGAACATATATTAAAGGGTACTCAACCTCATTATAACCTAAATAGTAAAATAATACCAAATTTAACCTAAAAGGTGAGACCATTCCTAATCTGTCAAATTGGTAAGACTTCAAAAGTTTGGCAACACACACAAAGGGAGGCTGTGGGGGAAATGAGTAGACTATAGATTGTTGGTGGCAGTGTAAATGTACAACCACATGGAGTGGAAGTTGGCAATTTCTTCCACAATAAAAGCAATTCCACTTCTAGGAATTCATCCAGAAGATAATCCTCCAAAAATAAAAACCAGTACATGCAAAAGATTATTCACTGTGTCATTATTTGCCATGGCAAAATAGTGGACACCATCTAAATGCTATCTATAGGAAATGGATTTGAGTAAAGAATGATGAAAGAGAATTATGTAGGCGAAAAGACAGTCTGCCTTCTTCCATTTTGAATAATTATTCTGAGATTCACTCAGGTTGTTGCCCGTATCAGTAGTTTATTCTCTTTTTATTACTGAGTGGTATTCCATTTTATGAATATTCTACAATTTATCTATTCAGCTGTTGATGGATATTTAGGTAGATTAAGATTTTCGGCTAATACAAATAAGGATTTTAAGAACATCACCTATAAATCTTTCCATGGACAGATGCTGTCTTTTCTCTGGGTTAATTATTTAGCAATCAGATGATAGGATCATATAGTAGTGCCTGTTAAGATTCTTAAGGATCTGTTAAACTGTTATCCAAAGTAGTTGTACCATTTTACATTCCCACCAGCAATGTACAAAAGTGTCCATTCCACCACATCCTCCACTGACTTGGCATGGTCAGTCTTACCTATTCTAATACATATGTAGTGGTATACTGCTGTTGTGAGTAATTATGAGTAATTATGTTGAGCATCTTCTCATGTGCTTGTTTCCTATCCCTAAATTTTCATTGGGGAAATATTTGTTCAAATATTTTGACCAGTTTTTATTTTGTGTTTTGGTTTCTCATTATTGCTTCTCAAGGTTTTGTTATATATAATCTGGATATAAGTCCTTTATAAAGATATGATTTGCAAATACTTTCTCCCAGTGTGTGGCGTCTCTGTTAATTCTCTTAACAGTATCCTTTGATGAGCCAGAGTTTTAAATTTTGGTGAAGTTCAATTTTTTAATATTTTTCTTGAAATCAGGCAGTACTAATTCTCCTAATTTTTTCTGATTTTTCAAAGTTGTTTTAGATAGTCCAGATTTTTTTGCATTTCTCTATGAGCTTGAGAATCAGGTATCAATCTTTGTTTTAAGAAAAAATCCTGTTGATATATTTATTGGCATTACACTGAATCCATAGATCATTAGGGAGAGAACTGACACCTTAACAATACACATTCTTTTGACTTTTTTGACCAATGATCAAGGTATACCTCCATTTATTTCAGTCTTCTTTACTTTCTCCCAACAATACTTTTCAGGTCTTGAATATCTTTTGGCAGATTTATCCCTAAGTACTTCACGTGCTTTTATATTAAACTTGAGTAAAATTTGCTCCTATCTTTCTAGATTCATAAAGTGGAAGCTGATGCCATGGATTTGAGACCATTCTTCTTTCATAATATAGGAGTTTATTGTTATAACTGTCCCCCAATATTCTGCTTTAGGGGCAGCTCATAAACTTTAATACATTGTATTTTTGTTTTCATTCAGTTTAAAATACTTTCTAATATTCATTTTGATTTGTTTTGATCCATATGTTATTTAACAGTATATTATTTAGGTTCTAAATATTTGGCAATTTTCTAGAGAATTCCTCTTTCTGATTTCTAGTTTAATTCCATTAAGGTAAAAAAAAAACATACTTTGCATGACTTTAATCTTTTTAAATTCATTGAGAAAATTGTGGCCCAGAATATGGTTTATCTTGGTAAATGTTCTGTGTGCACTTGGAAAAGAATGTGTATTCTGCTCTAGGTTGAGTGGAATGTTATATATATGTCAATTATTTCAAATTGGTTGTAAAATTGTTCAACTTTTCTATGCTCTTGTTGATTTTCTGCCTATTGATTCTATCAATTATTTAGAGATTATTCTAATTTGTATATTTCTCTTTGAAGTTTGATCAAGTTTTGATTTATGTATTTTGAAGAACTACTATTAGGGCATAAACATTTAGGCTGGCTATGTTCTCTTAAACTCTTTGTCATTTTGCCATGTTGTTTGCTGTCAGACCAAGTTCTACACCCTTCACTCTACTTCTAGACTCAAATTAGTCACCTGCCTGGTTGAACTTTCAGGACTGTAAGACACCAAATAACTATCTCACTCCATTGGGTAGGTATGAGAGAGATTGCTGATTGGCAGCATTTTCCCTAGGATGTAGCCTTGAGTCAGAAAGAGCATGCTGGCCAGGAAAACTGTTTATTGATTAGATATTTCATTCTTAATGGTCAGTCCCATTCACATTTATAGTAAGAAAACAAATCTAGTGGAATCAAATTCTAACTGGGTGAAGTATCTTGTATCAAAGATTCAAGTTCAACAATACTGCTATTTTCCCTATCCCTGCAGGTCTCACAAGGCCTTCAGAATTCCTGTTTAGCACATGAAACAGGCTAAAAGCAATACAAAGGCATGACAATCACTCACTTTAAAGTTTCAATTCTTTTTTTTTTCTATTTTTATTAAAAATAGAATCCCTGAATTCATATTTTACATGAATGATTAACCTTTGGTAACAGCAAATATGAATATGTTATAATTTGTAAGTATGGGTGGTAACAAACCTGGAGCTAAGTTCGAACTTTTTCTTAAATTCCCACTCCTTTGACTTTTAAATATTGTGACTATACTTCTTCAATTTACGCAACACTTCCTTTAATGTGTGGCAATACCTTCCTGTACTGTGTGCCTATATTCTATCAGCTGGGAAAGCAATTAATGCCTTTAATTAGTGCATGAAAATTAATACAGTAAAAGAATTCCTCTTTCCAAAGCTAGTTTGGATGCTTCTTATAATGTTCTTATAGGAAAAATTATCATAGAACCATGAGATTATAGATCATATTTAAAAAATTGATATTCCCATAAAAAGCACTTCCTTCATGGAGATTTCATCTCTGACAAAATAACCCATTATATGCAAAGGGTGATAGAGTTACAACTCTTTCACATTTTTTCATCTAATTGCTCATTAATCCTTGAGTAGTAGGTATCACCTTCATTTTACAAATGAGAAACAAAATATCAAAGGAATTAGAGACCTAACCTTACATACTTAGGGGGTGATAGGAGGGAACTGTTAAAAAAAGAAACAAAAATATTTATAAGACTATGACCTAAAACTTTATTTTAAACTTCTCCATATACAGTTCTTTTAACAATGTTCACAAAGCTGCAACTTACTGTACTTTTTTTTTTTACTTTTTGAGTTTTATTTTATTTACATTTTTATACAGTAAGTTCTTATTAGTCATCAATTTTATGCACATCAGTGTATACATGTCAATCTCAATCACCCAATTCTTCCCACCCCCACCCACTGCCGCTTTCCCCCCTTAATGTCCATACATTTCTTCTCTGCATCTGTGTCTCAGCTTCTGCCCTGCAAAATGGTTCATCTGTACCATTTTTTCTAGGTTCCACATACATGCATTAATATACAATATTTGTTTTTCTCTTTCTGACTTACTTCACTCTGTATGACAGTCTCTAGATCCATCCACGTCTCTACAAATGACCCAATTTTGTTCCTTTTTATGGCTGACTAATATTCCATTCTATATATGTACCACATCTTCTTTATCCATTTGTCTGTTGATGGGCATTTAGGTTGCTTCCATGTCCTGGCTATTGTAAATAGTGCTGCAGTGAACATTGGGGTATATGTGCCTTTTTGAATAATGGCTTTCTCTGGGTATATGCCCAGTAGTGGGATTGCTGGGTCATATGGTAATTCTATTTTTAGTTTTTTAAAGAACCTCCATACTGTTGTCCATAGTGGCTATATCAATTTACATTCCCACCAACAGTGCAAGAGGGTTCCCTTTTCTCCACACCCTCTCCAGCATTTGTTGTTTCTAGATTTTCTGATGATGCCGATTCTAACTGCTGTGAGGTAATACCACATTGTAGTTTTGATTTGCATTTCTGTAATAATTAGTGATGTTGAGCAGCTTTTCATGTGCTCCTTGACCATCTGTATGTCTTCTTTGGAGAAATATCTATTTAGGTCTTCTGCCCATTTTTGGATTGGGTTGTTTGTTTCTTTAATATTGAGCTGCATGAGCTGTTTATATATTTTGAAGATTAACCCTTTTTCCATTGATTCGTTTGCAAATATTTTCTCCCATTCTGAGGGTTGTCTTTTCTTCTTGTTTACAGTTTCCTTTGCTGTGCAAAAACTTTCATGTTTCATTAGGTCCCATTTGTTTATTTTTGTTTTTATTTCCATCACTCTAGGAGGTGGATCAAAAAAGATCTTGCTGTGATTTATGTCAAAGAGTGTTCTTCCTATGTTTTCCTCTAAGACTTTTATAGTGCCCGGTCTTACATTTAGGTCTCTAATCCATTTTGAGTTTATTTTTGTGTTTGGCATTAGGGAGTGTTCTAATTTCATTCTTTTACATGTAGCTGTCCAGTTTTCCCAGCAACAATTATTGAAGAGACTGTCTTTTCTCGATTGTATATCCTTGCCGCCTTTGTCATAGATTAGTTGACCATATGTGCATGGGTTTATCTCTGGGCTTTCTATCTTGTTCCATTGATCTAAGTTTCTGTTTTTGTGCCAGTACCATATTGTCTTGATTACTGTAGCTTTGTAGTATACTCTGAAGTCAGGGAGTCTGATTCCTCCAGCTCCGTTTTTTTCCCTCAAGACTGCTTTGACTATTAGGGGCCTTCTGTGTCTCCATACAAATTTTAACATTTTTTGTTCTACTTCCATAAAAAATGCCATTGGTAATTTGACAGGGATTGCATTGAATGTGTAGATTGCTTTGGGTACTAAAGTCATTTTCACAATATTGATTCTTCCAATCCAAGAACATGGCATATCTCTCTACTTGGTATCATCTTTAATTTCTTTCATCAGTGTCTTATAGTTTTCTGCATACAAGTCTTCTGTCTCCCTAGGTAGGTTTATTCCTAGGTATTTTATTCTTTTTGTTGCAATGGTAAATGGGAGTGTTTCCTTGATTTCTCTTTCAGATTGTTCATCATTAATGTATAGGATTGAAAGAGATTTCTGTGCATTAATTTTGTATCCTGCAACTTTACCAAATTCATTGATTAGCTCTAGTAGTTTTCTGGTGGCATCTTTAGGATTCTCTATCTATAGTATCATGTCATCTGCAAACAGTGACAGTTTTACTTCTTCTTTTCCAAAGTGTATTCCTTTTATTTCTTTTTCTTCTCTGATTGCCATGGCTATGACTTCAAACACTATGCTGAATAATAGTGGTGAGAGTGGATATCCTTGTATTGTTCCTGATCTTAGAGGAAATGCTTTCAGTTTTTCACGATTGAGAATGATGTTTGCTGTGGGTTTGTTGTATACAGCCTTTATTATGTTGAGGTAGGTTCCCTCTATGCCCACTTTCTGGAGAGTTTTTATCATAAATCAGTGTTGAATTTTGTCAAAAGCTTTTTCTGCATCTACTGAGATGATCATATGGTTTTTATTCTTCAGTTTGTTAATATGGCTTATCACATTGATTGATTTGCGTATATTGAAGAATCCTTGCATCACTGGGATAAATCCCACTTGATCATGGTGTATGATCATTTTAATGTGTTGTTGGATTCTGTTTGCTAGTATTCCGTTGAGGATTTTTGCATCTATATTCATTAGTGATATTGGTCTCTAATTTTCTTTTTTTGGAGTATCTTTGTCTGGTTTTGGTGTCAGGGTGATGGAGGCCTCACGGAATGAGTTTGGGAGTGTTCCTTCCTCTGCAATTTTTTGGAAGAGTTTGAGAAGGGTGGGTGTTAGCTCTTCTCTAAATGTTTGATAGAATTCACCTGTGAAGCCATCTGGTCCTGGACTTTTGTTTGTTGGAAGATTTTTAATCACAGTTTCAATTTCATTACTTGTGATTGGTCTGTTCATATTTTCTATTTCTTCCTGGTTTAGTCATGGAAAGTTACACCTTTCTAAGAATTTGTCCATTTCTTCCAGGTTGTCCAATTTATTGGCATAGACTTGCTTGTAGTAGTCTCTTAGGATGCTTTGAATTTCTGTGGTGTCTGTTGTAAGGTCTCCTTTTTCATTTCTAATTTTATTAATTTGAGTCCTCTCCCTCTTTCTTGATGAGTCTAGCTAATGGTTTGTCAATTTTGTTTATCTTCTCAAAGAACCAGCTTTTAGTCTTATTGATCATTGCTATTGTTTTCTTTGTTTCTATTTCATTTATTTTTGCTCTGATCTTTATGATTTATTTCATTCTGCTAACTTTGGGTTTTGTTTGTTATTCTTTCCCTAGTTCCTTTAGGTGTAAGATTCGCTTGTTTGAGATTTTTCTTGTTTCTTGAGTAGGCTTGTATAGCTATAAACTTCCGTCTTAGATCTGTGTTTGCTGCATTCCATAGGCTTTGGATCGTCGTGTTTTCATTGTCATTTGTCTCTAGGTATTTTTTGATTTCCTCTTTGATTTCTTCAGTGATCTCTTGGTTATTTAGTAACGTATTGTTTAGCCTACATGTGTTTGTCTTTTTAACGTTTCTTTCCCTGTGATTCATTTCTAATCTCATAGCATTGTGCTCAGAAAAGATGCTTGATATGATTTCAATTTTCTTAAATTTACTGAGGCTTGATTTGTGACCCAAGATGTGATCTCACCTGGAGAATGTTCCGTGAGTACTTGAGAAGAAAGTGTAATCTGCTGTTTTTGGATGGAATGTCCTATAAATATCAATTAAATCTATCTGGTCTATTGTGTCATTTAAAGCTTGTGTTTCCTTATTAATTTTCATTTTGGATGATCTGTCCATTGGTGTGAGTGAGGTGTTAAAGTCCCCCACTATTATTGTGTTACTGTCCATTTCCTCTTTTATAGCTGTTAGCTGTTGCCTTATGTATTGAGGTGCTCCTATGTTGGGTGCATAAATATTTATAATTGTTATATCTTCTTCTTGGATTGATCCCTTGTTCATTATGTAGTGTCCTTCCTTGTCTCTTGTAACATTCTTTATTTTAAAGTCTATTTTATCTGATATGAGTATTGCTACTCCAGCTTTCTTTTGATTTCCATTTGCATGGAATATCTTTTTCCATCCCTTCACTTTCAGTCTGTATGCGTCCATAGGTCTGAAGTGGGTCTCTTGTAGACAGCATATATATAGGTCTGTTTTTGTATGCATTCTGCAAGCCTGTGTCTTTTGGTTAGAGCATTTAATCCATTCACGTTTAAGGTAATTATCGATATGTATGTTCCTATGACCATTTTCTTAATTTTTTGGGGTTTGTTTTTGTAGGTCCTTTTTTTCTCTTGTGTTTCCCACTTGGAGAAGTTCCTTTAGCATTTGTTGTAGAGCCAGTTTGGTGGTGCTGAATTATCTTAGCTTTTGCTTGTCTGTAAAGCTTTTGATTTCTCCATCGAATCTGAATGAGATCCTTGCCAGCTAGAGTAATCTTGGTCGTAGGTTCTTCCCTTTCATCACTTTAAATATGTCATTCCACTCCCTTCTGGCTTGTAGAATTTCTGGCTTGTAGAATATGGGAGTTCCCTTGTATGTTATTTGTCATTTTTCCCTTGCTGCTTTCAATAATTTTTCTTTGTCTTTAACTTTTGCCAATTTGATTACTATGTGTCTTGGCACGTTTATCCTTGGGTTTATCTGGTATGGGACTCTCTGCACTTCCTGGACTTGGGTGGCTATTTCTTTCCCAAGTTAGGGAAATTTTCGAGTATAATCTCTTCAAATATTTTCTTGTGTCCTTTCTCTCTCTCTTCTCCTTCTGGGACCCCTATAATGTGAATGTCGTTGCATTTAATGTTGTCCCAGAGGTCTCTTAGGCTGTCTTCATTTCTTTTCATTCATTTTTCTTTATTCTGTTCCACAGCAGTGAATTGTACCATTCTGTCTTCCAGGTCACTTATCCGTTCTTCTGCCTCAGTTATTCTGCTATTGATTACTTCTAGTGTAGTTTTCATTTTAGTTATTGTATTGTTCATCTCTGTTTATTTGTTCTTTAATTCTTCTAGGTCTTTGTTAAACGTTTCTTGCATCGTCCCGATCTTTGCCTCCATTCTTTTTCTGAGGTCCTGGATCATCTTCACTATCATTATTCTGAATTCTTTTTCTGGAAGATTGCCTATCTCCACTTCATTTAGTTGTTTTTCTGGGGTTTTATCTTGTTCCTTCATCTGGTACATAGCCCTCTGCCTTTTCATCTTGTCTTTCTGTTAATGTGGTTTTTGTTCCACAGACTGCAGGATTGTAGTTCTTCTTGCTTCTGCTGTCTGCCCTCTGGTGGACGAGGCTATCTAAGAGGCTTGTGTAAGTTTCCTGGTGGGAGGGACTGGTGGTGGGTAGAGCTGACTGTTGCTCTGGTGGGCACAGCTCAGTAAAACTTTAATCTACTTGACTGCTGATGGGTGGGGCTGGGTTTCCTTCCTGTTGGTTGTTTGGCCTGAGGCAACCCAACATTGGAGCCTACCTGGGCTCTTTGCTGTGGCCAATGACAGACTCCAGGAGGGCTCACGCCAAGGAGCACTCCCCAGAACCTCCACCGCCAGTGTCCTTGTCCCCACGGTGAGCCGCAGTCACCCCCTGCCTCCGCAGGTGACCCTCCAACACTAGCAGGTAGGTCTGGCTCCATTCCCCTGGGGCCTCCTTCCCCTGGGTCCCGATGTGCACACTACTTTGTGTGTGCCCTCCTGGAGTGGAGTCTCTGTTTCCCCCAGTCCTGTCAAAGTCCTGCAATCAAATCCCACTAGGCTTCAAAGTCTGATTCTCTAGGAATTCCTCCTCCCTTTGCCGGACCCCCCAGGTGGGAAGCCTGACGTGGGGCTCAGAACCTTCACTCCAGTGGATGGAGTTCTGTGGTATAAGTGTTCTCCAGTCTGTGAGTCAGCCACCCAGCAGTTATGGGATTTGATTTTACTGTGATCATGCCCCTCCTTCTGTCTCATTGTGGCTTCTCCTTTATCTTTGGATGTGGGGTACCCTTTCTGGTGAGCTCCAGTGTCCTCCTGTCAATGATTATCCAGCAGCTAGCTGTGACTCTGTCATTCTCACTAGAGTGAGAACACGTCATTCTATTCCACCATCTTGGTTCCTTCCTCAACTTATCGTACTTTTAGTTTTATAACAATTTTTGCATTACCTATTTCTATTAGAGGATAAAATAAACATGTGCCTACTGAAGTTGATGGAACCATCAAACTCATTTTACACCCACTTCATTTCACAGCTATAGTGACACTTCTTCAGCCTGGAACATCAAAATAGAGGCACATCCATGGTTTTTCACCTTTACTGTATATAAAAGAAATATTCTAGCAAATGCATTCCCCTATCTATTCACTGGTTAAAAAAAAAAAAAAAGAAAGAAAAGGAACTGTATTGATAAACATGAAGTGGCATAAAACCAGAATTTTATCCTAGCTGAAAAAAAAATAGTCTTATCTCAAGTTTTAGATCTCTGGAGGATGTAGGGAAAGAAAACACCTCTACTAAAGTCTACCAATATACCTAACAGCATACACCTTCAACTGCAGTGAGTGGTTTACCATCAGTTTCACAACTTTCCACTTCCAAATGCTGAAAGGTAAGGAATGAAACAGTGTCTCTAGTGATTTTTATCTGGGTCCAGAGGGCCAAATCCAAAACATATATACAGAGAAGCACATGCACCCATCAAAGTTTATATCCTATGTGCATATTATAGTGACCTAGGCACAAAAGAAACCATCTTTATGTCTTTGCATAATAGTATAGCTAGTGATGTAATTTCCCCATGGCCTTGTCACCCATAACTCAGTTCTATATTTTAAGGCATCACAGAAGCTTCCCTAAGCTCAGCTTCCAGAGAACAAACATCTGTGCTATGTAGACATGCCTCATAACATCACAGTATCCCAATATCTCAACTATAAAATAATGCCTGCAAAAGCAATGAGGGTCATAAAAATCAAATTCTGATCATATTAGTAGCCTTAAATAGGTGTACGGTACTGTTTTTTTTTTCTTTTTTTTTTTTTACGGTACTGTTTTTTGACTCGTTTTTTAAATGTTACTTTCACCATTTTCTAGTGACTGAAACAAAGTCATGTAAAAGACTTACCTATAAAGGAATAGGTATAAAAATATTATTTTCTATCTGACTCATACCAAGTGTGGGTCATTTAATTTGAATGTTATTCAGAAACCAACTATGGACCATTGTGATCACTGTTTCCTTTATGTATTATAATAGCAGAGCAAATGAAAAAGCAGAAGGAAACTAAAATTATTCTCAATATTTTAAACTGCACATTTCCAAAGCTATTTTATAATAAAATGTCTCCTAGATACAGCTACCTATTCACTCCATGTATAATATGCTAAGACATCTCATAGGCCTCTTGATTTTCCTTGACCTTCAGATTTTAGAGATAGGAGGTGAGCCAAGTCCTTTTCTTGAGAATAAAGGACCCAGTATGTGTCTTCAACCAAGGTAACACTTTTCTTATGAATGTATCAGAGTAACCTATATTACCTTATTCACTGTTAGACTAATACAAGACAAAAATTTTTCCCAGAGCTTATCTTACTTCTATTCTACTTTGAATCATAAAGTTAACAATGGAGAATTTATTTTTTACACTGGTTTAAGCACAGCACTGTCATGAGACACCCAAATGTCCTCTTTTGACCTCTTTACATGGGAAGTCATTTTCATCCTAATTCTTTTAGATTTCTAATTTTGTTTGTTATTGTAATCTTTTCCATTATATTTATTAATGACCCCAACAGTATATGAATCCAATAGAGATATGAGAGTTACTGTGTTATCTGGAAGATGAATATCATTCTTATTCTTAAAATTTGGTCAAGTTAACAGTAAGTACCCATAGAACAATTTTCCAGCTAGTCCCAAAAATGAACAAAAAGTTTACAATAATCATGTTCTGAAATTCCATACCATGAACTAAATTCTCTTTCACTTAGAAATTTTTAGTTACACCAAAAATATCCCAGGATGAAGAGTTTTAAAAGAAGACACACTAAAGATGAGGAATGAGGGGTTTTCTGGTTAATAAATTAAAATAAAAGGAAGAAAGGCAGAAGAAGAGACAGAAATGTCATGGACAAATTATGACCTTAGGGAAGATACTCAACTTCTGAATCTCAGTTTTGTAATTGATACTAGGTTATAATTTCCTTTCAGGGTTTACCCTCCCCCTCCAACTCTGGCACTGTGAGTCTTACTTTTCTCGGGGGCTCTATATTACCTCTAAGTGTAATAGGACCACTTCACTACTCTATTAATTAATTATACAGGAAACAGGTGGTTGACAGAAAGCATTTTTTTCCTCTTTCTTTTCTTTTCTCTTTTGGCACTGGTGGAAGTACCAAAAGGGAATGACCAAATGTGAAGTTCTGGAAATCAACAGGGGTGAGTTCTCCTGGAACACAAGAAATGAGGGGTGAGGTAGGGGGAATCACAGATACAATTTATACAGAGCAATTTTTCCATATACTGACTAATTACATCCTACTAAACAGCCAATTGATAAACACCATTGTTAAGGTCCCTTCTTACTTTTTAGTAGGCATACAGAAACTAGGGTAGGCAATTTGGCAAATACCAAATTAAAATAATTTAGAAGTTGGTAATAAAACACTGCCTCCTTGATGTCTTTGCATGGCCAATAAATAAACTATAGTTCTCCTTTGCATGGAATTGCACATCAGGAGGCTAATGTTCTTGATAACTATCTTCTTCCATACCTATTTATTAACAGACTCAGTAGTAAAATAATTCCATAGAATTGTGGGTCTCATTTTACTAAAGATAAAACTCAGTCCTTTCAAAAATGTTTTATATAATGAACTCCCTATAGACAGAGTCTCTAATAATTTTGAGGAACGAATGAATGGTATTTTAAGCTTTTCATTGATATAAGATGTCTTCTAATCAATAACAGTAATGAAAAAATTAAGATAATAAAGAAAAATTATTTCTGAGTATAGAAAGCACCCAAACAAAGGAAGAGAATTCAAATTGTACTCAGTTCCTTGAATGGCCTGAGCATACATTCCAGAAAAGTGTGTTCTGAAATCATTTTCTTCAGAAAAATCTTGTATACTCCTATTAGAAATACAGGCAAGACACCATAGATCTTTGTGAATATTTTTCTCTTCTAACAAACAGAAAAAATAAACCCAAACTTTCAATTCAAAACAGAAAAGTGGAAAGATAGTACCTGTATTTCAAAACTAGACAGAGGACTCTACTTCTATTGCCATCATGCCTTATTTCATGTTTATTAGAGAACTAATGAGAATTAATATAGGAAGCAGGAGCTCCCTTGCCCTTATCTGCAGAAGCAGCATAGCTCCAAAGATAATAATTCCTTATAAAGTTAAATTACTTAATATCTCTGAGCCACATAGATAAAATAAAATAGGGATGACAATGCCTGCCTCACAGGGGGATTGTGGAAATTGGATGGTATGTGTATAAGAAACAAATGGCAAGTGGAAACATACAATAGCCTGTAGATATTTTCTGTTATTATTTATGGTATTATATAACTATCAGTGGATTTTAGGTAAAATTAATGTTCATGGACTCTGTTGATGACTTTATTTTTTTAAGTGTGTTTTATTTTAGAAGAGATCCAAAATTTCAATCTATCTATGTGTCACAGTGGCAACATTCCTGCACTGTGTAACAAAGCCCTCTCATCTTCTTCATGTCCACTCAGATGCTCTACTGTCATCCCAAGGGCCCCTTCCCTGACTGTGCTTCCTCCAGCTCTCAGCTTCAGCCCTTCCTCTGCACCATCCCAGTCTATCTCTCTCCATCTTAGATTGGGATGATCACAGGGAGAAAAAATATCTTATTGCTCTTCTCGTGCACCTTTTTTCCCAATTTCAATTCCTCCTGCACACTGATGACAGAACAATCTTCCTAAAGCACAGTTTTCATTAACAACAGTAAATAAGCTAAAGTATAAATGCACTAAATAAAATAATACTTAGTATGCATCTTAAAATATATTTTTAAGACAAGAATGGTTAAATGAACCATGGTAAATCCTCCTATAACATATGTTTTAAAAATTAGTTAAAAAAAAAAAAGGGAATGTGGGAAGATGTCTATAATTTATTGCTAATTGAAAAAAAAGCAAATTGCTGAATAACATCTATTATGTTATCCTGTTTTATAAAAGAGTTAATTATATACTTATTCATATGATAGATATTTGTAATATGTATGTAAGAATACATTACATGAGGCACAGCAATATATGTAAATATAGAGGATTATGAATTTGTTCATAGTAATCATATTTGTGGTATGGGATTGGGGAGCATGAGGGAGGAGATTTTATTTAATTATTCATTTCTTTTATGGGGCATATAATGGGCATTTTGTTTAACTTTAATTTTTGTTTTATAACCATATTTTTCATATATTCTGTCAGTAAATTAGTGAGATGGAAGAGGTCAATGGAGATTTTCACTTACTGTTTTATCTAATATTATATTGTTTGTTTTTTAAAAAAACAAGGAATATGTATTTCACAAGCAATTTGCAAAATTTAAGGGCCTATAATGTTTTAAATTAAAAATATGGATTTAGGCAAGGTTACCTTTATTGGAATATAAAGCCTTGAGTAGATTGTCTTTATTATAGTAGAGAACTATTTAGACAAGTTGTCATTCATCACACCATCTCAGAATTCTACTAAAATAGTCAACAGAACAATGCCCTGCAGTGTCATTTTTAGTATAAGCTAAGAGAAGCAGATTATGCATAAGAAGTTTAACAAGCTGTGGGAGATCAGTAAGGGTTAAGAGTAAAAATAAATCCAGACCAATATATTCTGTTTTTCTATAAATACTGTACTGCTAAATGAGAGCTAGAAGGAGAATCAGGAAGTTTCTTTCTGTTGTGGCCCTAGAAGTCTAATTTTCTTTACCTGATACACTTCGCCAGGAATTCTTTTCTCAGAGAAGTTGTTTCTAATAGCTCAAAGGACTGGGCTTTCTTCATAGGTGGCAATTCCTTTGCCTGTCGCTGGAGGTGTCCACATAGAACCCAAGTCGCCATTTTGGAATGCTAGGAAAATGTTTGAACCAGATACCTCCAAAGTTTCTTCCAAGGGTGAACTCCTGGGCTACAAAATATGTCTTTTTAGGAACTTACAAAATCTCCCATTTCCTATCAGATCAGTTGTAAACACCCATCTTGTCACTTAATGATATATATATATATATGGCTAAGAGCATACCATAGGAGAAACTGTCCTAGCGAAAGTACATTAGAAATGTTAAAGGAAGGACAACGTGAAGGCAGTCCAGATAGCAAGGGTGAGTGTGGAACCAGATAAATCTAGAAAAAATTGGCAGAGGCCAAACCACGAAAGATATTATATGAAGAGCAAATGAACACCACAGAAGGGTTTTTAACTAGAGTATAAAAGGATGGTAAAATAATCTGTCATGTTTTGAAGATATCAATTCTGGATATACTATTATTAAGATTGAAAGGAGCTAAAAAAAAGTCAGCTCATGATGATCCTTGACTCAAGATCCTTCAAAGGCTCCTCATTTCAAACAGAGTAAAAGCTAAAGTCCATAATGTAGCCTACAAGGCTTTCTATGATCTGCTCCATACCCCTCCCCCACCATTTATCAGATTTTAGCTCCCACGAACCTCTTTTATATAACAAATATTTCATGGTATCAAAAGTTAAGAATATTTTAAGAACTACAAACTTTTCACTACTGAAAAAACTTTCCAGAAGCACTTAGACCCATAGTTCTCTGAGACTAGATACTGAAGTAATCTCATCCCAATCCTTCTTTGGAAGACAACTACAAAAACCATCCTTCAAGGTGAACCCTCTGTAGTTATCAAAAATCCTGTCTGTGTACCTAGTGAGCCTACAGTATTAGAGGACACAAATATCTGGGAGCTGGTTTCCCTGTCTCTTAACTTCAAGAGAGAAAGAATGGACAGGGGGAGCAGAGTGATGTGTAAGAAACCCTGCCTCCTTGAGTTTTGCTCGACAGGTAGAGATTCACTGTGCTGGAGCTAACACAACACTGTAAAGCAATTATACCCCAATAAAAATTTTAAAAAATATTCAAGCACCCAGCTGGTATTCAAATATCTAATGATTGATTGACTGAATTCTCTGGCCTTCACCTGAACATAAAGCACAAAATGACAAGGCGAAAAGTAAACCAAGGTCGTTTTTTTCTGCTGCAGTTTATGGCCATTTTTTCTGAGTGTTTATAATATACAGACCATCAACAGAAGCATCCCTTCAGATAAAATAATCTCACAGTAACTTCAGGCATTTTCCACAAGACTAAGATGCACCAAAATTTTTGAAAGGAAAGTAAGATGAAATTTTTTACTCTATTCCTAGAAACTTCATAGCTACGGTTTCCAGACACTCTGGGGAAAAAATAATGCAGAACAAATGTTTGCACAACCACCATTTGGGAAGCCCCATGTTATAACCAAAATATATAGCAAAATTCAAGAAGCACTAAGTGAAATGTACAGCATACTAAACCCATTTCCACTGATGCTGCCCTCAGCAAAATGAATTTTTTTTCTCTAAGAGGAAGATACTTTATTTCCTACAATCTGGACTGCTCAAGATAGACATTGCAGATGCATCTGAAAACAAACTTCTATGTTGTCAGCAAATCATGAAGATTGAAGGTTGCCTCCTTTCACTGCTAGATTTAAAGTTATGGCAGCATTTCTATTATAAAAAACATTTTCCAAAAGTTTATACCCCAGCTGTAAAATAATCTGCTCCTGGATCAAGTTTTGTAGGCTTAAGAAAGGAGAAAAATATTAAAGTTCATTATGAAATAAGGAACATTTTTAAACTCCATCTTTAAATTATAAATTACCAAAAAACATTTTTCAAGGCTCTTGTGCCACAACTTAATTTTAATGTACAACGCAAGAAAAATAATGACCAGACATTTGTGAGATGGAAACCCATTTTCACTTATTCTGAAGGCATGCTGGAAAATAATTTCCCAAGTAAATAACTGTTATTCCAGAGTAGATTTTACTTGTAGTTGGACTGGATTTACTCTTGTAACCATGGTTATAGGTAACTACAAACATCTATACTTACTGAGTTCTCAAATGATATTATACTTCAAAAATAACTCCCAGACAGAAACCAACATTTCTGAAGTACAAAGATAGAAGTGAAACCCTTGCTCCTAGTAGTGGCACTTTCTTTCATATATACATATTTCATAGAAATATTCACTACCCGCCAAACACACACATACACATACACATACACACACAGAAACATAGAAACATATGAGCCAAGCACAAAGTCTTTTGTTGTTTTTGGCTGTTCAGGAGTAAAAGGAAAGTTAAGCCCCAAAATAAATGAGAAAAAAAGGAAAGAAAAGTGAACCCTAAAGATTTTTTTAAAATCTACACTTAGGATGAACAAATAGCATCATAAACAATCTTTTTCAAAACAAAGAATCTGTATTCTCCACATGTAAGTACCCCCTGCCTGCTTACTTAACAGAATACTCCTTATTCAGTGATCAGTTAATAGATACTTGCTAATAATAATGATTTGAACCACACATTTGATATAAAGTAACCACTTTCAGAATGGACTTGGTTCTCTCCAATCATTGAAATCTAAAACTATCTATGAAGTTACCAATCGGAAAGTTCACTGAGAAGGCCAAATTGTCATACCACATTTTAAGTCCTGAGAAGGCAACTTACCTACTGGCTCTTATCTTGGAATTTTATCTGAGGCTCCCCATCTGGACCAACTTCAACCAAACCACACCTCTTCCTTACTACACCCCTCAAGCCTCATCTCTCCGAAGAGGCTTCCTCCCCAAACTTCAACAACTCTAATATTTGCATGCAGTGTTAATTGGGGTAACAAAGTCAAGGAGGTTTATGACACTTGAAATAAAATTTAAGCAAGGCATGTCAGAAGCATATTGTTCTACATCAAGGAAACATGTAGGAAAGGAAATTTAAAGAATGCTGGTACCTGACAGATGCCCTTGCAGAGATAGACCTTACAAAGGATTGAGCCTCCCTCTGTGGAAAAGAAGAAATTCTGAAGGATGATAATATTAAATAAGTATGCTGTTAAATTGATTACTGCACAAAACTGGTGGTGGGGTGGTGGGTGTTGTCTAAGTATCTAAGGTCAGTAGGAACTACCTGAAAGGAATATACTGAACCACTTGATTTGAGGAGGAAATGCAGAACACTGCCATCCACACATATTTTAATAAAATTTTCTTTTCTTTCCTTTCTCTCTCTCTCTTTCTTTTTTTTTTTTTGGTTCTATCTCCTTAAACATAGCAGACTTACTCCAAAATTAAAGAAAAGTAGGTAAGATTATGAATAATTATAGTACAGTTAGGGGTTCTAGAACTTCATATTCATTACTTTAAAAAATATTACTGTTCTCTATTCATGATGCCAACAGGGGAAAACATCAGTTCTGTGCCTTGAAAATTTTCCTCATCCTTTGGAAAGAATGCCAGCCATTTAAGCGCTTCCTTGGAAATACTTTTCTCCTTGTCTGTGTAGACTTGGTAATTCCTTCCAAAATAGCTTAGCTTCCCAATTACACTTGACTGGCTCTGCCTTTGTTAGTTTTCCCAGGCATGTCTCATAAGTAACCAACAAATATAGTTTATTCTAAAGACATGCATTTTTCTCTGGTTTCCTTTGTCTAGAAAAAAGAAAATCCTCCTCAAACAACTCCTGCCTTTTTTTAACCTTCAGCATTTTTCAAGTTCTCTTGAATTTTTGGTATACAGTATTAAAAAAACTTTTCTATAAAGGTTAGAAAACGAATTTATTGAATTTTGAAGGCTTTTTCAACTATAATTATACAAGTCTGATAAAGTCTGAAATGGAGATTGATTTCTTCAATGTCTTAACAGAGTCAAGCCTTCTTTTTTTTTTTTTTAAAGCAATGAAGGTACAGATGTTTAAACCAGCAATATTAAACCAGACGTGAAGGGGTTGGACATAAAGGGATTAGTTATGCATACATGACTCAAAGGGAGTTGTCTAATAGAAACTTGCTAAAAGCCCTTTATCTAAGGATTCCCAAGTTTCAAATAACCTTTTGTTGGATATTTTACAAACTATTGTTACATGGCTCTTCCTTTAAACCTAAATTATTATTTTCTTTTTTAATGATAACTAAAGCTAAGTCTCTGAATAAAGAATATATCTTTTTAATTTGAGAAGTATATGTTAATTAAAAAGGTAATTGTCTATTGATCATTTTGCTATTCTTGAAGTCTAATTTTTAAGAACTTAGAGATGGTGTTTGCCAACCTAATTAACATTGGATCAACTCTAGTCTGAGGATTTGGTCCATGCGCAAGGAAATAATTAGATCCTCCTGGTTAGAGGACTTAAAAAATAAAGGCAACAAGATATTCTACAAGTCAGATATGCCCCTTACCACTGTAATTAAAATAAACAATAAAGAAAAGGAAAATGATTATAGGAATCCTAAAATTGCTTATAAAGTAAGAATAATTACTTATATAATGCTCCACAAAGTGCCTTGACTTCATTGAGTAACTAAAATATTACATTTAGCTTCTTAAGACAAAATTTTAAAGTTATGTCAGGTCCCAAACAAATTACTTTCCTAAAAAATGATGTGGCTTAAAGTATCTCTAAGATTCTCCTCAATTTTATTAGACAGTAACTATACAATGTTTTACATATTGAGTGAATATATGTTTAAAACTCTCATTTGGCATACCCTCTAACTCCTTTCTTTATGTGCATATTTACATGGATTCCTTCATATGTAACCAATCACAAGGCCAATATGTTGCTCTGCACAGCTTGGATGCTCGATGACTATTGTTAAAAGGCAAAACCTAAAATTCATGAAATGTGTGGAAATTCATATGAATTGCAGGCAGAAAAACTCAGTAATAATGAAAGAATAAGAAAGAGGTTTTATGGGGTTTTTTCCCTCCAGATGAGTGAGCTCACTCTAAGGTTAATGCCAAATGACATCCTCACATCTATAAACAAGAACAGAAAAGAGTCTTCACTAAGAAGAGCATGTTATAGAGCAAGGTTATCTCAGAGGTGAGGAATCCAAGCCAGTTCAGATGACCCTGGGGCTCCAGGAAGGTTGCTTATTCAGGCAGGACAGGCTCAAGTCAATAAGAACTATTTTTCACTGCTTAAACTCCCAGCTATGCAAATGATAGAAGATGAGAGCAGTATCTGACAAGAAGAGAAGCAAGCATTCACGTAAAAGAGAAAGATACAGAGACATAAAAGAGAGAAGTTCAAAGGACAAATACTGGATTCAGATACAACATCAACAAAAGCCTCATGAGAAGACAGCCGAAGAATTCAGACAATGCATACAGATTTTCAGGAACAATTCTTTTGCTGAACAGGCAGCAGATAAAAAGTCTCACCTGGATGAAAAGTACAGCCAGCTGCTTGAAAGTTTAAAGCATGAGTCCTTGTGACAAAAAAAGTATGCAAAATAAGTGACATGTAATCTTCTTAAAAATGAGAAAAAACTCAAGCTGCTATTAAGAAAATCATGAGTAAAAGAATAATAGCCTTAAAAGCAAGAGATTTTGTACCAAGGGCTGCAATGAACTAATTTGCTACAAACAAACAACATCAAAAGCCATGCTACGTGAGACGATGCAATGCTGCAAATAATGAGATTTTGGCTCTCAAGTTAATACACTAGAAAATCACAAATTGCAAATGTTTCCATATAATGCATTCAGCTTAAAATAATAGCAATCAGAGTAAAGAAAGGCAAGAAAGAAGACATCACTTTTGATGACGTTGGCTTACTCATGAACCAATCTTTTTTTAAAATAAATTTATGTATTTGTTTGTTTGTTTATTTATTTATTTATTGGCTGAGTTGGTTCTTTGTTGCTTCATGCGGGCTTCCTCTAGTTGCGGCGAGTAGGGGCTACTCTTCATTGCAGTGCACGGGCTTCTCATTGCGGTGGCTTCTCTTGTTGCGGAGGACAGGCTCTAGGTGTGTGGGCTTCAGTAGCTGTGGCACATGGGCTCAATAGTTGTGGCTCGTGGACTCTAGAGCGCAGGCTCAGTAGTTGCGGTGCATGGGCTTAGCTGTTCCGCAGCATGTGGGATCTTCCCGGACCAGGGCTCAAACCCGTGTTCCCTGCATTGGCAGGTGGATTCTTAACCACTGAGCAACAGGGAAGCCCTCATGAACCAATCTCATGAAAATGGTTTTGTTTCCCAGACAGTGAGTTTCAAGAGATCCCGAGGAAAATCTACTTTTGCCTCCCACTGGGATAGTTTTGCCATTTTTGGCAACAGCTTGTTTTTGAAAATGAAGGATAGATTATGATTCATCAGCACAGTCTTAGAAAATGATTTGAAAATTCAACAGTTATAATGGTCACTTTAAAATCTCTAAAAACAAACCATATGACAAATTTGTAAGCTGAGAGTCATAAAAACAACTAATAAAAATAATCCCAAATGATTAAGTCACTATTCAGAGACCAATTCTAGAATAGCTAGGGGAATGTGGCCCACAATGGTATATACATCCTTGAGAGAAAATTTGGTAAACATTAGTTTCAATAACAAAAAGAAGCTCTTAAGTATCTATCTCTCTGAAAAAAATATTATCAAGAGTACCCTGTATAAAATAATAAACTTTGATGCAACAGATTGTTCTGAATATCTTTTGTTTTAATTTTTCATTGATGATAAAATTTCAAGGAAAAAATTTTGCAAAGAGCTGGTTAAAATAAATTTTATAGTGTCCTATTCTAAAAATGCCTGAAATTAAAAATAATGATACTTGACATATTCCATTTGAATAAGTTCCTTTTTTGTAACAGTTAATAGCTATTATCTTCTAAATTCAAACTCATGAAAATAAAGACACTAAGTTTTTACTCATATATGAAAATCCTAGATAACCCTTATCTTTCTTCTGGTGATACTAGTATTCATCCTCTAGCTTCACTGTCCAAAATGGTAGCAATTAATCATAGATGGCTGTTTAAATTTTAATTTATATTAATAAAAATTGAGTAAAATTAAATAGTTTCTCAGTCACATTAGCTATATCTTGAGTTCTTAATAGTCTCATGTAGCTAGTGGCTGGCATACCCGTCAGAGCAGATATAGAACATTTCTATGACTGCAGAAAGTTCTATTAGACAACATTGATCTACAGGCTATAAACAGAGAAGAGACTTCATAATTTGAATGTATTGTGATATAGATGCTAATATAAATTCAATTGCCAAAGCTATATATCTAGCTACAAGAAAAAATAATCACACTAAATTTCAAAGATATTTCTATCATCCTTTATATTAATCAAAGTCCATAGTCCTAACACTAAGTTTTTTCAGTTTTGTACTGAGCTTTTCAAACTGGTAACTCTGTTAAAAGTCAATTGATTTGTATTTGTAGACTCCTTAAATACCTATTTTATTACGTTAAACATTCCAAGATTTTTGAGGCAGATTTAGGTGACTAGGTCAGGCAAGTTGAATGAATACTTCTTAATTACCTTATTATTTTACTAGTTAACAATTGCTCTTAATTTTGGATCAATGACTAACATATTGATGTGTTAGCTAATTCATAAATAATGCATAACAGATTATTTAGTAAATGGTTCATGATTTGTAGCTTGAAACAAACATGTCTTTTGTATCTTCTCAAAGAGGAAAGGGAAAGACCAAGACCCATTTGGAAATGCTACCTGGGAGAAGATGTAGAAGCATGAGTAAATGTACACATATGCCCACTTAATCAAATATACTAAAACTGGTAAATATATCCAAATTTGTTTATTCAACTGCAATATGAGCAAAAGTACCAGGGTGGTAGCAATGGTGGTATGTGCGTCTGAGGGAGGGTTAGGGTGGGAAAGAGGCAAAAATTTTCCATTTTCTACGACGTCAAAATACTTGTCCACGTCTCAGAAAACAGTTCACATTAGCTTATCTCTAAAACTCATATCAAGGATACTGTTCCTAATGTATTAATGTCATCCTTTTACCCTAATTCTTTACCACCGTAGTTCACCCGTCCATTTTTCTGCAAAATTAAGGAAAAGGTGAGTGGTACTTCTAACAGTGGTATCCCCAGTACCCCAATGACTCAAACTCTGTTTGCTGAATACTGTTTAAACATAATAGAGCATATCCAGAAACAGTTGATGATTCTCTAAATAGAATCAGGAAAGTGGCAAGGGAGTAGAGTTAAGAATATTTGACTTATTTATCTGTCTGACCAAACTGACATGGATGAAATTACATACAACTCAAGAAGATTCTCACTGAAATACATATTAATAATGTTATCCTCACAAGCCTTTTATAAAACTATCTGGAAGCCTCCAGAAAAAAATATAAAGAAGGAAAGAAAAAAGTATAAGAATTATAAACCATATCACCTCCCCAGTTAAGAAAAATAAGGCAACCTGTGAGCTATAAATTAGTCTTGGAAATACTACCATTGGTTGCCTAATGCTAGCTATGTTCTGTTATAATGTAATTAATTAATTAATTGAAATAGCCTCTGTTTGTTCTTATTGCATGTGGTAGCTGTCTTGCATTCACGTCTTTAAAGTATTACACTTCATAGCTAGCTGATTTAAATTATTCCCTTGCAGATAAAACTAAGATATATCAATATTACACCATAGCTAATTTATTTAAATTGGTATTCTAAGTCTTTTAAAATATAAAGAAGAAACTATATCCTTGAGGTATCCTTAATTCATTGTAAGACGGGAACAGACATCTGCAACAGTTTAGTTTCTTGGGAACAGGGAAAAACAGCAACAGTAGCATGACAAGAAAACATTAAAGATGGCATTTAAACTGTTGCAAGAAATGAAACAAGCTCATGCTACATTAAATCCACGCACGAAGTGAAGTGTTCAACTCATCCTCCTCTCTAGAATTCTTGGTGAGTCAGTGAAATAGGCGGAAGAAAATGTAGACAGACATTAATCCTTTATCCATTGCAATTCCCTTTGTTCCTATTAAAAAAAGAAAAAAAAAACTGAAAGAGTGAAATATGAAAATGACTCTAGAGGTCATGGAGCCCAAACCTCATTTCATAAATGAGGTGAAAACTGAGGCCCAAAGAGATGACATGACTTGTTCAAAGTCACACAGCGATGCAATGACAGAAGAACAGGAAGCCATGAATCCAGCCCGAGCTCTTTCCACAGCTAATGTGCTGACAGGAGGCTGGAGGGCCCAGCCCCTTTCCCAGAAAACCACCTTTCAACTTCATGTACTGGTTCTCCTAGCACAACTTTCTTTCTTTGAAAAAAAGAAAGAAAGAAAGAAAGAAAAAGCTAATAATGTTCTTTATTCTCTTTTGGAGTCTTTTAAACAGATATCAGTGGGACTACAGGAAATTTTAAATATTTACAAGATTTTTAAAATTACTGATCAAATGACACAATTGTAAAAGCCTATTAACCAATATTTTCCAAGTCCCAGCCTCTTGCAACATCAATCTAACCAAAGACAACTACCAAATTAATCTTGGTAAAACAGTTTTAGTCATGTCACTCTCTTATGCACAAACATCTGGCGGCTCTCCTTTGCCTGCCAAATTAAATGTAATATCCTCACACTGGCATTCAAAGTCCTTCACAAAGTCCCAATTCGTCTTTCTTTCCTGGTACTCCTCACCTGTTTCCCAGCCCAACTCCAGCCAGGAGACAGTAACAATCCTTGTTCTTCCCTACCTCCTTGCCTCTTCTCATTCATGCTCTTCTGTCCTCTTGGCACACCTGCTCTCCTTCCATATCTGCTTGTCAAAAGTCCAGGTCACCTTAAATACTGTCATTTTCTGATTGCCCACTCTCTAACCTGATCTAAAACATATTCACAATTAGATATCATCCCTCCTATCTTTTAAGCCTCCAAAGACTCCACTTTTTTCTTCTTTCATGAAGATTATCACACTCCCTTATATTTACATTACATACATACCTGTCCTAACTTCCTTTCCCATCCAACTGAGCCCTTTTAAAACCCAGTCATAGGCTCCCCTGCTGTCAACATGCAATCAGTATCATTGACTTTCATGCCAAAGGATTTTCAGGACAAAACACATAAGAATGATTTAACATTCACTAAGTTTAACCTTCACTGAGGTTGATGTGGAAGCCCATATTAGAGGCAGGCCACCAACATGGACATGGCAAACGAGATGGACAGAGAGGAATAAACATCATGCATTGCTGTGATGGGACAGGATGGTGATGGGACAGGATGCTGGATGCTGGCATGTGGGGTTTCAGGAATAGTCATAGTTTGGTTCTTCCCACAGCTGAGCTTCCCTGAGACCCAAAATTTCCTTGGGTGTAGAACATATTTAGATGCTTTTTTTTTAACTCTTTCAGCATAATTAGTGCACTGCAGAAGTCATTTGTTCAATGATCTGGAAGGCGGCGTGCAGCTCCCCTAAGGCCTGCATCTGTTATTGGGCAGGAAATAGGGCAACTTGCTGTGTTTACTAATTGGGTTGGCTAGTTACTTTGTTCTCTTTTTATTTTTCAGAAACCCCCCCAAATAAGTAATTTTCCTATTTGAATCTTATTATTAAAAGTGATCATCGTGATCACGTTAGAAATGTAAACTTTCATTTTCCTAAAATCTCAAAATGAGTTTGATTTTTCCCCCCTTTTTCCTGGGACTATTTTTCTTCTTCTTCTAGCAGGTCAGCATCAAAATCAATTTGGGCATTCTATCATGCTCTGATCTCACCAGATGTTCCTGCCATTGCTTTAGATAATTTTCTACCTCATGTCCCACATTCTGTATTCTCAGTCTTTCTCTGAGGTTTATGTGGTTTTAATGATCTAGGAGTATGAGTCTCAGGGAAAAGCCTCACCAGCCCCTGCATGTACTTCTCACAGCAAGACATGCGGCTATGCTGATTTCAGGTTCTTTGGGTCCATTCCGCTTCCATGCAAATAAACACAGCCCTTGATGTGAACAGTTAAATAGCTGGAAAAACAGGCTGAGTCTGTGTAATTGGCCTTGTATACATTTCTCAATCTTGGCTTGTCAATGAGAATTATACTCACACAGGCTATGGCAGTATAAGGGTGGCCTTTTTCTGAGCAAAGTATTATGTACACTACTCATTTCTCTTTTGGAAAGCTAGAGCTATACTCAGCTCTGAAATGACAGTCATAGAGGAATTTTAGTGCAGAAGATGCATCATCTGTTTTTCCCCTCTTTGATGAAAAAATGAATGTAGGGTTTTTTTCAGAGGCTTTCCTTGACTTGATGAGATTAATATTTTATTTGAACACACTACAAAGACATAAATAGCTTTTCTTGTACTTTCATTTTGATAAGAATAAAGAAAAGGAGGGCATATTCATTCCCATGATCAATTTTGCTGAAAACTTCACAAGCTCATCTATTCCTGGAGTAGATCTGGAAATATGATTTGTTAACAGCACCAATTTCCTCAGGACCATACAGTCTCCAATCTGCTGTCAACTTTGACAATGCCTCCTTGCTCACTGTCCACTCCCATATTTTTGCAATCAATTTCCAATTCTGCTAATTCTGCTTTGAAATCTCTCTCAAATTCATCATCTTTTTGATTCCACTGCAAGCCACTTTTCATTTGAGCTATAGGACCATTATTTCCTATCTAGTCTCCTTTCCTGTAATCTAATCAATTCTCCAACCTTCCTGTTCCTTGCCCACTTTCTTCTGAAACCACACTTATCATAATCACTTGCCCAAAAAATCATTAATGCATAATCATTGATAGTAAAATCACTCAGCCTTCTAGGCCTTCTAATATTTCACTAAAACTAGTATTGATCTTTTACTATAATTCAATATTTTCTGTGATGTAAATAACTGAACACTATTGTCCCCAGTCTTTGTTAACTGCTATGCCTTTCCTTTTGCTGGACTCAAGTCCTACATCTTTGCCTGCTGAGAGCCTACCCATCCTTCAGGGCTGATTCAAAATATTACCTCTTTTAAGGAACTTTTCTGATTCACACCCAACTTGATGAGTTCTTGCATTCTTAAAAGGATCTATAACATGTCTTTCTTTAATGACCTCTCTAGTCTTTTAGTACACATACTTGATTATCTATAATTTACCTTCATACTAGATTTTTTTTTTTTTTTTTTTTTTTTTTTTTTGCTGTACACGGGCCTCTCACTGCTGCAGCCTCTCCCGTTGCGGAGCACAGGCTCCGGACACGCAGGCTCAGCAGCCATGGCTCACGGGCCCAGCCGCTCCGCGGCATGTGGGATCTTCCCGGACCGGGGCACGAACCTGTGTTCCCTGACTCGGCAGGTGGACTCTCAACCACTGCGCCACCAGGGAAGCCCCATACTAGATTTTAAGTACCTGAGTGCAGCATGTATAATGTGTACGTCTGTATGTGTTATTAATTTGTACAGACTGGATTTTATATTCCAATAGCTAGCATGAGGCATACCACACAGTAAATGCTCCAAAAATACGTGTTGAATTCAATCAACATGTATTTTCTGAGTTATTAGTGTTCTGAAAATTTATGTTCATTTGTCTAGTCATTAATACAAATCTACATAAATTATGCACCTGGGCTTCCCTGGTGGCGCAGTGGTTGAGAGTCTGCCTGCCGATGTAGGGGACAAGGGTTCATGCCCTGGTCCGGGAAGATCCTACATGCCGCGGAGCGCGTGAGCCATGGCCGCTGAGCCTGCACATCCGGAGCCTGTGCTCCGCAACGGGAGAGGCCACAACAGTGAGAGGCCCGTATAAGGAAAAAAAAAAATTATGCACCTATATGTTCTTTTTAACAATTTACATGTAACTAAATAATTTTACTCTCTTTCTAGTTGACTGTTTGTGATTTGCTGTCTATGCATTTCTTTCTTATCACTTTCAAGCTTGCCTCAACCAAGGGTAGGTTACAGACTTAGGACTCTTTCTAAGAGTCTAAGTCTTCCTTGTGCTGACATACTTCTCTCTCCCTCTAAGTTCTGCTGTTAAAAGATGACTCGGTTTTATACACATATATGTATATATATATATGGCATTATCTTCAGAAGTTTAACTTACATTTTGTATATGGGAGATTAAAAACTTGTTCAGTATACTACCCTGACCTTTTGTTTGTTTTGTTTTCTGGAAGCTTTTTTCCTTTTCTCTTTCTCCTCTGATACTGACTTTTTCCCTTTTCTCAAACTTCATTTCTTAATTTTTTTTTTTTTTTTGCCCTGCCATGTGGCTTGTGGGATCTCAGTTCCCTGACCAGGGATTGATCCCGGGCCCTCGCCAGTGAGAGCACAGAGTCCTAACCACTGGATTGCCAGGAAATTCCCTCAAACTTCATTTCTTTATTGTAACTCACTCTCTATCCTGCCCTTCCCTCTTGAGTCCTGGTGAAAAAGCATGTTAGAGAAGGCTGGTTAGGGGAAGCAAGGTCAGTGGGTCAGAATGGAGGGCACTGGGCACTGAGACATCCCAGAGCCATCCTGTGCTCCATCCCTTCCTCGGCCGTCCCAACACTAGTCAACCCTCCAATCCTATCAGGCTGCCAATAAACATATCTTATCCTTCATTTCCTCCTTTCTACCCACCAGCCATTGCCTTTGGTAAGGCCTGCATAGTCACTAACACACCATTACAATAGCCCTCTACTCATCTCTACTGTGGTTTTTCATTCGTGGATTATACCATTTACACTGTTGTCAGAGAGAATATTCTAAAGTGCTCATCTGATCATGTCAAGTCTTTGTTTAAAATATTTAATGACTTGCCATCACCTAGATAAAACCTCCAAGGTCCTTAGACACAAAGATCTGGGTGCTGCCTTATCAAGGCTTCAGTGTACTCTCTGACCACATGCTTCTCTCTACCTAGTCAAGCCCCTTCCCTCCTCATCCCAGTAGATCCTCTTCCTCAGTGGATGGGCCACCTCCTCATGCTTCATAGTCCATTTCAAGCAAGATGATTACAATAAGCCCTTTTCTCTCCAGCTCCCATCCAAGATGGAACTAGCCATTCCCTCCTCAGGACAGCACCCTACCACACATAACCTTTATTTACTTCCCTCATAGCACCCCTAACATCTGCTACACTTAATGACTAAGGGCACTGTCAAAGGAGTTAAGCTGCTTGGTTCTGAATCCTGGCTCCACCAGTCTCTAGCTGTGGAATCTCATACAGTTTATGTAACCTATCTGTGCCTTATATTTCTCATCAGTAAAGTGGGGACACAAGCAGTAACAATTTCAAAGAGCTTCTACGAGAATTAAGTTAATATATAAAACCTTAAAACAATGGCTAGTCCATGATAGGCATTGCACAAATGGTAGCTATTATAATAATTATTTTTTTAATTATTCCTTGCTTGATTGCCCCTTATGGGCAAATACCATATCTAGTATATCTAGTTGTTTTTATTCTCAACTTCTAGCATAGTCCCTAGGACATATTAGACACAGTAACTGCTTCATGAAAGAATGAACAAATGCATAAAAATAGGAATAAGAGAAAAACAGACCTTTTATTTCCCCAAATTACAACATGTCCCTTTTTCATTGTTCCCCTTAGATGTGAAGGGAACTGTAAGGGTACAAACACAAATGTTCATAGCATTTCAGTTGAGTGTTTTAATCAAACTTTCCGACATGCACAGAGGGTTTCTGTTCTACTATCTCTCAGAATTACAAGAGCATCTATGGGTATGCAGAATGGGGGAAATGCCAGCAAAGCCAGGAAGCAGGACTGGCTGCATAATTTGTGAGGCCCAATGCCAAATGAAAATGCAGAATCCCTTGTTCAAAAATTCTTATGAATTTCAAGATGGCAACAGTAGAGCATTTAACTAAGCGTGAAGACATTCTGCATACAGGGATCAGTTTGACTGCACAGAAGACCCTCTTATGAAGCTAGCCCTATCAGGAATCTAATATCCTCTACTCATCAGCTCTGCAATGTGTTCTGAAACACAGATTTAGTCTATGTTACTGCCAGATTTGTCTCTCTCAACTAGATTAAGAGACTCTAGGTCTACCATGCTCTTACTATGCCTCTCCACCCTGAATTGTACAAGATCCAGCCTCCACCATCCACTAGAAAAGCCACTGGCTTCTCCATTTACCTCAGTAATATAAGCTGCCCATTATTTGTCAGGCTCAAAATACTCCTTCATTTATCAGTCATTTTGGGGCACAAACCATGTTCCAAAACTCTGCCTATGGTGCTGTACATATAGGAAGGTCTCATTCTCTGGTTTGCCTCATTTAAAAAGAAATTTCTGGTTTTTCATAGGAAAGCCAGTAGTTGATAATACCTAATAAAAGAAGAAAAGGGCAAAATAACCCTCTGGATACACGCACATGTTAATGGTGATATGAACGAACTGAAGGCTAAATCATAAGGAAGGAGCTCCCCAGCACAGGCCACTGGAGGAGTTATTTCATACTATATAGAAAATCCCTTAAGCAAATTCAGTTAGACCTCCTCTTAGCTCATCTAGCACTCAGGCGCTGCTTCTTGAGTAACCTCAAATGAAATGCCTTAGTAGAAACAGTGGCAAGAAGTCCTATCACAGAGGTAGATGGTAGAACAAGGAAAAAAGAAGGTAAAATAATTACAAAAGAAGATATATTTGTCACAGGAGGGAACTTGGGGTTGGGTAAGAGGGAAAGAAAATTAAATTAGAAGGTGGGAAGGGAAAATGAAGCTTCTGGCCTGGAAAAGGAAAATCATTCTCCGTGCTCCTATTACACAAATGCGTTGCTGGCATCCTATATTAAAATATAAATTCAGTGCAGAGGCAATAAAGCTGGCAGAAACGTGCAAAGGCAGAGAGCCAAGAGCCTCGGCTCAGCTGCTGGCAGCCACTCGGGCCCCTGCAACAGAGTCCAGGTTATATCTGTCAGACACTGAGCCACTGAACACTGTTATTTCTTAGTTAAGGACTCTGGTGTTGGCTTTGAAATTTTCTTTATTTTGGGAGCCATAAACAAATAGTGATTGCATAGCAGAGAGAAGCAGAATATATTATTACTTGCTCTGTCTGGTGAGGAATGATAGCAGGTGCAGTATTACTCAAATAAATGTAGATGGTGGGAGATGAAGGCTTTCTCCAACAAAGTGCATTGTTTCTTAAGGTTGTTTATGTTTTGGATGAATATTTATTGAATCCCTTGTGAGTACTGAGGATAGAGCAGTGAAGAAGAGAAATGTTCTTCTGGGGCAGACAAAGTATATATGTAAGCACATAAATGAACAAGATAATTTCATATAGAGATAAAAATATAATGAAGGAAATAACCAAGGGGATGTAAAAGAATAAGTGGAAGAAAATGGTTGGTGAGGTTACCTTAACAGAGTGTTCAGCAAAGGCTCCCTTGGTAAGGTGGCATTTTGCCAAGACTTGATTTATAAGACTTAGGAAAAGAGGTAGACATTGTACATTTGAGGTAGAAGGAACAGCAAGTGCAAAGGTCCTGGGGTAGGATAGAAATTGGCTATTCCGGTTATCAAAAGAGGATCAGCAAGGCTAGAATTTAGAGAGCAAGGGGGAAATATATGGAAGGAGACTGCAGAGGTGGGCAGGAATCATCATGTAGGATCTCGTAGACCATGGTTGGTAGTACTACACTTATTCTAAAAGCAATAGGAAACCCCTGAAGGGATTTGAAAGGGGTGATAGCATCTGATTTCAGACTTTAAAGATCACATTGGCCACTATGTGAAGAATGTACTGCAGGAGCAGGAATGGAAATAGAAAGACCTGTTATAAGGCTATTGTAGTGGTTCAGGCAAGAAACGATGGAGGTTCTAGATTAAGGTAAGGGACGTGGAGAAGGAAGGAGGGAAGGGGTGCACTGAGGTGGAGGGATAATGTCTGCAGTATCCTGAGTATCAGGAGTAAGTGATGCCTGCACACATCCCTGAGGGGTCACCTCATGAGGACAAGGTTGGCTCCTATAGCTTCACAATTAGTAAACACCTCACTTATCTGAAGGCTACATCTTCAAAAGCCTCAGTTATTTAGAACATAAAATTTTTAAAAAATCTTTGAACAAAAACCATATATTTAAGTTGCTATGGATTACTCAGTGGAGACCGTCATTTCAAGCCTATTTATTTTTTATTTCACAAACAAGTTTTTTTTTTTCTTTTTAATTGTGATTGCTCAGTTTCCCAACCCAAGACAGATCAGATTCATCACCTCAGAAGTGGGCAGGCAGTGTTTCTAAAGCCTGGCAAAGTAAGAGCAGTAACAGAAGACAATTGATATCTGGGCAAAGGAGGTAGAGACACACAGATATACATACTTACACATCCCCACCCACAAATAAACAAGCAAACACTTGAAATAAACACTCAGAAATATTTTAATCTGGAGTTACTTGGTAAAATGGTCCCACAGACCATGCTAGCCTTTGAAGGCATGAAGGGACTACAATATTTATTCCTGGGTGCTCACATAGGGGACAACTTTCTACCACAAGACATCTCTAAACCACAGACACCTCTCCTATGTGTTCCCATAATGGTCCTTGCTTCCCTTCCTCAGGTCTCTTACTACCTTGTTGTTTTCTCTTTCTGTATCTGCTACCCACACAAGATAGGGAATGCTTTGAGGACAGCTTTTTAATGCCCTTTTTATCTCTGTGTCTCCAGGGCCCACCACAGGGCCCTGCATAGAGTAGATGCTCAACAAAAGTGTGGAAAGAACCACAGAGCAGCAGCTGTCAACTTACCTCTAGAGGAGACAGCCTGCAGCCCAGTAACTCGGCAGCTGTTGTATCAGTAGCCAAAGCATTCCCAAGGTTTACAGAGATTTGCAGAGGTACAGCATAGGCTCTTTTTTTTGTTTTTGTTTTTGTTTTTTAAACAGATGGATAGAAAGTTTTAAACCATTGCTTCTTGGCAGAGCACCAAAGGTGGGCTCAGGCAACAGGACTGATATAATTATAGTTTTGGTTAAGCCTGATGTGCATATTTTGTTCTCCATACACATTTAAATTTAATTAAATGTTTTATTATAGGGAACACAGTGCCAAATGTCAGCATCATTACCTTTTTTTTTTTTTTTTTTTTCCTCACAGAAACAACCATTCCCTCATTTTGTTTTGAGATTTCAATACAGATCAGGCTTACATTTGCTTGGTCATATTGACATGGTCACTAACAAAAATGTCCTGTTTCTTATGACTTGTTGGCTGTCATTGCAGGTTAAGCTCCCTGAGAGCAAAGAATATGTCCTGCCCAACTGAGCCTCCAGCAGTTCTGGACATGAGTGCTTTGTCCACAGTGGGCTCAAGCAGTGAGAAGAAACAGTCATGTAGGAAATCTGAAGCAGTGCTTTCTGGATACAGAACACAAAACAGAGCAAAGCAACATCAACACCCAAAGAATAATACATAAATATATAGATATACAGATAGATAGATAGATAGATAGATGCATAGATAGATGAATACATAGATACATAGATAGATGATAGATAGATATAGATAGGGGAAAGCACTGCTTGGATAGTCAGAGTCCACTAATGGAAATATGAGGCCCCAGTAAATATTCTACATTTTACGTGCGTGTGTGTGAGTGTGTGTATGTGTGTTTCTCTCAAAAAGCCCTTTGCTAAATGACACAGGTGACCAAAGATCTTCATAAAATAAAAACAGGAAAAAAATCTCATCCTTGGTCTTTCAGAGTAAATTGAAATACAAAATATTTTAAATGGTCATTACAGAAAATATTCCTCTTCCAAATCCAAATTTATAGATATTTCAGTTCTCATTGAAATAAAGTTAATCCCCTAAATAAATGACTTCTAATTTTTTTTAAGCAGCAGAATCCCGCCCCTCCTTTTTTCTTTTTTTTTAAGAAATCTTGACACGGTAGGTAGTCTCTCCCTATATGTGTAAGGAATGAAAGTCAAGTTGTGCTGGTGGTGTGGATGTGTGAGGGCATGGCACTGGGTGATGGTGGGGACTTGGGTGTGGGTCAGGAGAGGCGCTGGCGCTCAGAATCCTCGGGAACCGCCTGGCTTGTAAATTACTGTGCCAAAGGGACATATCAATTCTTTCTGGCCAAAGCTTAGAGCTGCAAACTGAGGCCTGACCTCTCACTACCTGGAACGATGGTGAGCTTGAAGAAGATGGTGAGTGGGAACTTAGCAGGAATGGAGAGTGGTCACTAGCCAGAGGCATTCCTCTTTCCACAGACCCGCTTCATGGGGACATATCTGTTCCTGAGAGGCCTAGGAATCCAAATCAGAAGGAGCATAAGTGTTCTTAATAATTCTACCCAGGCCTCCCTCTTCCTTTCCTGGCAGCAGCAATATTTACACATGCTTCATATCTACTTGGAAGTGTTACATTTGTCCTTGTGTCATCCCTGTGCTGTGCACAGTTATCCCTCTATCCTCTCTCTTCCTACTTCCACTTGGAGAACTTGGAAAAGAAGGTTCTAGAAGAGGAGCCCTGAACCTTTTCTGGAAAAACAGAATGTGAGCCAAAAAGAAGAGAGGGAAGGTATTTTTGTATCATCCTCCTAACTAGGAGACAATATGTCATTTCCTTTTTGATGTAACAGTGGCAAAAGTCTTTGCCTCAAAGGAAAGGGATGAAGGGAAGAGTGAAAACTTCTTCCTTCAGTCCTGAAACAAGGAACAGAATATTATGACTATTATTGATTAATCAGTTTTTCTACTTTTGAAAATTATAATAATGGTTGCAAAGACCCCAGCCTTTTATTAAGATTTCTTTTTGTCATTGTTGAAAACTAATTTTTGCAACATTTCACATACTTTAATGAAAATTATGGTCTATAATTAAATTGCTCTAATGCTATCATTACATAGATACCAGATGAATAGGATTAAAGTGAACAAAAAAATAGCTCTTCAATTAAAAATTATTTTAAAAAGAACTTGGTCCAATTTCCTAAATATGACAAATGAAACAGTTTTGAAAATCAATGCTACTACAGCTTTAAATCGGTAAGATCTTAATCTTAACTAAAACCGTGTTTGCATGTAAGCAACCATCTGGATAAAATGTTTAAAATTCAGGGAAAATTTTTTTAAAGTCTGAATCATTTTGTCTACACAAAGTCAAACACTTAGATATTTAAAAGTATCTAGATTAATGCATAGTACACTATCTTGATAGAAAAATACTTAAAAACAAATTAAAGTAACTTCTCAGTAGAGGACAGAGAATCTGTGTCTATTAGAAGGCCTGGATATCAAGTGAAATTTGAGTTTTGATTTGAAAAGGAGCCCCAGCATTCCTAACTAGCAGCCATGTGACCTTGGGTAAGTTATTTAACCCCAACAAGCAATAATTCTTCAACTATAGAATGGGTATAATTATAACACCGTTTTGAGATTTTTCTGGGGATTCAGTTTGAATGAAAAAAATGGAAGAGTGCTTGGTATCCCTCAAGAACTCATATCCAACTAGAACCTCAGAATGTGACTTTACAGGTTAAATTGTGGTTCCCCAAAATTCATATAGTGAAGTCCTAATGCTCAGTATCTCAGAATGTGACCTTATTTAGAAATAGGGTCTTACAGATATAATTAGTTAAGAGGAGGTCACTAGGGTGGGCCCTAACTCAATATGACTGGTGTCCTTATAAAAAGTGGTAATTTAACAATACAAGAGCAAAAAACACAAAAATCCAATTAAAAAACAGGCAGAGGATCTGAATAGATATTTTTCCAAAGAAGACACGCAAATGGCCAATGAGTATGTAAGAAGATGCTCAACATCACTAATCATTAGGAAAATACAAATCAAAACTACAATAAGATACCACCTATAAGAATGGCAATTATCAAAAAGACAACTAATAATAATCGTTGGCAAGGATGTTGGGAAAAGGGAACTGTTGTGCATCGCTGGTGGGAATGTAAACTGGCACAGTCACTATGGAAAACAATGTGGAGGTTCCTCAAAAAATTAAAAATAGAACTACCATATGATTTAGCAATTCCACTTCTGGGTATTTATCTGAAGAAAATAAAAACACTAATTCAAAAAGATGTACCCACATGTTCATTGCAGCACCACTTACAAAAGTCAAGATATGGAAACAACCTAAGTGTCCACTGATAGATAAATGGATAAAGAACACATAATAGAATACTATTAAGCCATAAAAAAATGAAACCTTGCCATTTGAGACAACATGGATGGGCTTTGAGGGCATTATGCTAAGGGAAATAAGTCAGTGAAAGACAAATACTATATGATCTCACTTAAAAATGTGGAATTTAAAAATCAAACAAACAAACAAACAAAAAAGCAAGCTCATAGATAGAACAGAGACTGGGGGTGAGGAGTGGTTAAAATGGGTGAAGGGGGGGTCAAAGGTACAAACTTCCAGCTATAAAATAAATAAGTCATGGGGATGTAAGATACAGCATGGTGACTATAGCTAATAGTACTGTACTGCATATTTGAAAGTTGCTAAGAGTAAATCTTAAAAGTTCTCATCATAAGAAAAAAATGTATGGGGATGGCTGTTAATGAGACTTATTGTGGTGATTGTTTTACAATATATACAAATATCGAATCCTAATGTTGTGCACCTGAAACTAATATAATGTTACATGTCAGTCATGCCTCAATAGAAAAAGGGAGAATGCCCTGTGAAGAGATACAGGGAGAAGATAGCCATCTACAAGCCAGAGACACCTACAACAGAATCTTCTACACAGCCTTCAGAAAGAATCAACCATGCCAGTGTCTTGATCTCAGACTTCCAGCCTTTAAAACTGTGACACCAAAATTTTCTGCTGTGTAAGTCACGCAGTTTGTGATACTTTGTAAAGCAACCCTAGCAAAGAAATGACCTTATTTGGAAATAGGGCCTTAGCAAATGTAATTAAGATGAAGTCATACTGGATTGGGAAGGGTCATAAATCTTATGATTGGTATTCTTATAAGCAGGCCATGTGAAGACACAGAGACACTGGGAGACACCCAGGGAAGAAAGCCACATGACAACAGAAGTAGAGACTAGAGCAATACAACTACAAGCCAAAGAATGCCAATGACTTTTGGCAACCAGCAGAAGCTAAAAAAGAGGCAGGAAGATTCTCCTTTAGAGCCTCCAGAAGTAACCAAAACTGCCAACTCCTTGATTTTGGGCTTCTCAGCTCCAGAACTGTGAGAGAATAAATCTCTGGTGTTTAAAGCCACACGGTTTGTGGCAATTTGTTACAGCAGCCCTAGGAATCTAATATAGGGAGTATTACATAAAGTATTCTGTCCCCTTACAAAGGACTATGTGAAGATTTATGATTAGAAATTATGCTTCCACATCTAGTCCAGAGTTTAAGATTATCAAATCCAGAATGAGATTATGTGATTGTTACTAGCAAATGTATGTACTGGTGTGATTTTTGAAGTTGGCCATTTCCTAAACTACTTTAGCATGTACCACCATGGGAGGAAGAAGAAGAGGAGGAGAAATATGAGAGGACAAAAGACTATCAACAAAATCTGTAAAAAAAAAAAAAAAAAAGTAATGTAGAAGTTAATTAAAGCAAAGATTACATCATAATTATGAAGCTAGTAGTATGTTCTATATGTGAAAACAACACTTTAAAACACGTATCATTACACTGGATAGTAGAAAGGAAAGCATTTTCTACAGAGGATTTATTCTGTGACATAGCTCTTTTTGCTGGTGGCATGTCATATGTTTTCAACTTCAACCCCAATTTCTACAAGAAAAATGTATTTATTCTATGGAAAAAATGAGCTGGACACCTATAACGGTCTTTTAATCATCAGCTTCAGGAGACTCTCTCTGCCTATCAGTAGACAATGGAACAATTGATGTTGTTCTTTTAAAACTTTACAACCCTTTTAGACCTGCTTCATTTCAGAGTTCCAACTTAAACTGTTTAGCTTTTAGAAGACTTAACCACATCTGTCCAAGGATACTAATTCAAATATGAAGCCAAATATCTGGTTTAATCTGGTTTCCCATTTATCTTCAGACCCCAAATAAACCAGATGTTTTAATTATTTCAGTATGTAGTGATTTTTCTTCTAGCAAATTGGTCACCAAATTTTCTATTTGATCTGGGATCCCACATAAACAGAATTGTTATTGTTGCTGTTGTATTGTTTTGCTTTATTCCCTCTGTTCTAAAATCATCTCCTTAAAGAAAATACAGTTGGCCACTAACAAATTATGTATATTTGGGCAGGATACTTAACCTCTTTGGTCCTCCATTTCTGTATTTGTAAAGTGGGAATAAAAATCTCATAGGATTTTTGTGATATTAAATAAATTAATAAGGCTAAAAGTCTAGAACATATTAAGGCCTCACCAATGCTAATTCTATCTCCACTTCCCTTAATGTTACACACTGAACAATTAAAATAGGAAAAATCAGATGAGAATAGAATCATATTACTACTTCTACCCATGTACTCATACTCATGTACTCTGCCTAGCTACATGTTAATTTAAATTGTCTACTAATGCTCTTTTTAATCCAAAACCTCCAATTGTATACTAGATCTCAACTTTCTCTAAAGATATTATTCTAGAAGTCTACCATTTTCCTCTATATTTTTAATTGTTCCCTTCCTACTCTATACAAACATTTCTCTCTTTTTAAAATTTTTTTATTATAATAAAATTGCTTTACAATGTTGTGTTAGTTTCTGCTGTACAATGAAGTGAATCAGCTATATGTATACATATATCCCCATATCCCCTCCCTCTTGCGTCTCCCTCCCACCCTCCCTATCCCACCCCTCTAGGTGGTCACAAAGCACCAAGCTGATCTCAGTGTGCTATGCGGCTGCTTCCCACTAGCTATCTATTTTACACATGGTAGTGTATTTATGTCAAACCTAATCATACAAACATTTCTCTATTTCTTCCATCTTAACCTATAGCAACAAAACAACCTCTACTGTCCTTACACTTCCATTTTTTCTGCTCCTTCTTACAGCAAAACTCCTTAAAATAATTATTTATGCTTAGTGATTCCAAATCTTCCACCATTCTCTCTTTGACCCACTCCAGTGTGTCAGACCCACACCACCCCACAAGAGTTCATTTGGTAGAGTTGATCACTCTTGTCTATTTTGATGCATTTTCTTTACTTAGCTTCTAGGACAACAAAAATATATTGGTTTACCTTTATCTCACATGTAACACTTTCTCAGTCTCCATAGTCTTTCCTTCTCTTCTTCCAGAACTCTTAGTGTTGGAATGTCCCTGGATTAATCTTTGGTGTCATCTCTTTTCTCTATTTTCATTCAATTCCTTTAATTAATTCCTTTAATTCTCACTCAGCCTCATGACTTTAAAACTCTACCTTCTATATCACAATGACTCCCAAATATATATCTCCATTTATACCTCTCTCCTGAATGTCAAACTGGTTCCTTGATGCCTACACTTGGATGTCTAAGAGTCACCTCAGATTTAACATGTCCAAGCTAAACATCATTCTTCTACTGTGCCTCCTCCTACACTATTCTACATTCCTTTTTTCTGTCTTAATTGATGGCAAATCTATTTTTCTAGACATTCAGACCAAAATCTAGGAATCTTCTCTGACTGCTCATTTTCTTTTACAACCCATAACCAAGTGAGCAAGAAATGTGATGTTTGTAATATATCAAGACTATGACTTCCATTGTTACTCCTCTGGTCTGAGCCTGGATCAGGCTGACATCTTGTCCAAGCTACAAGAACCTCTTCTTTGCTCTCCCAGTTCCTCCATACTCTCCTACAATCTACTGTCAATAAGTCAGCCAGAATGATCTCTTTAATATAAAGTCAGATCATTCTGAATCTCATTGCCTCGTTCTCTCTACTCTTTCCAGATTTACCATACCCCTAGTTGTTCCTTAAATACACAAGGCAGAATCTCATCGTAATGCCTTTGTGCTTGCTCTTTGCCATGTTCTTTCCTCAGATACTCATTTCGTTTCCTTCAGGGCTTTGCCCAAAAGAAGACAACACTGGCTAACTTATTTAAAATTACCTTCACCCTCCACACCAGCACACTCAAGCCTCCATACTCTGTTTATTTCTCATATTCTTATAACTTCTAAATTTAGTTGTTTATTGTGTTTATTGTCTACAATGTGTCTCCACACACTAGCATATAAGCTCCAGAAGGGCAAGGATTTTTTTTTTTTTTTTTTTTTTTTTGCGGTACGCGGGCCTCTCACTGTTGTGGCCTCTCCCGTTGCGGAGCACAGGCTCCGGGCGCGCAGGCTCAGCGGCCATGGCTCACGGGCCCAGCCGCTCCACGGCATGTGGGATCTTCCCGGACCGGGGCACGAATCCGTGTCCCCTGCATCAGCAGGTGGACTCTCAACCACTGCGCCACCAGGGAAGCCTGGGCAAGGATTTTTCAATTGTTTTTTTTTTCACTGATGTATCTCAGGGGCCTAGAGCAGTAATCTAATCAGTACAGAGTAAGGACTCAATAAACATTTGTTAAGTGAATAAATTAGATAGAAATGTATAAGCATGAAGGAAGAGCATTCTGGAATATAATCCCCTTTTAAAATCCTAAACGCAATGACAGTGATAGCAGTCATTTTTATACATACCTAGTTAGGAAAAAATCAGTCTCTATGTTCAGCAAATCACCAAATAAACCCTAAATTTATGGAAAAGGCTCTTGAATGAATTCAATATTATCTCAGGTAAAGACTACTAAGCAGAGTGTGTAAAAGTTAAATACTTATGAAAATCAGGAATAAAATTCTCAAGGAGTCAAGAACTGTACCACAGCCATCCACAGAGATTGTAATTTTCTATACAATAAAATTGGGGTAAGTGAAAAAAAATGAGTTAACTTATGCAGAAACGAAAATTAATTCTGTATTCATCTCACACGAGCTATGCAAATTATAGTCAAAGTACTGGAGAAATACAAAGCTAAACAACTCTAGGGTATCCGTAAGCCAATCAATTTGCTGTGGATTCTCTGGGTCCCTTGTTCCCCTTCTCATGTTTACTGCCTAATATTTGACCACTTTACGGTTTGTTGGCAACTCTCATAAGAGAGTGAACTAGAGAAGCAAAATGAAACAAGCAAATTAAAGCTACTCCTGATAGCAGCCAGGAGGAATACGTTGGGATCTTTGTCTGGACAGTGAGAAAACATGTGTACTATTTAAAAGTATTCACTAAAATGGGTACTAAGCATGTTTTCTGGAAATCAGTTGCTAACATTGGCTTGACCCAATTCAATAAGGTGAGCATTAAACCCATCTAAAATAGAGTCAGCTGATAGAATAAAAAGAATTCACGATATATTTGAATGTGCAAAAGCAAGCAGGAAGAAAAGGAGGGTAAAAGGGTGGAGACATACAAGCCTCTGCTGTAGAAATCATCTACAGGAGGTAATTTAACATAATGGAAATGCATCTAATATAAGCAAGAACTAGGGCCAAACCTGACTCCACCCACTTACTAGCAGTAGAAACTGGGTCAGAATGCTTAACTCTGAGAACCTACTTTCAAATTTGTAAAATAAGGACAGTCATATACTTTCTTCATAAAGTTTGGTGATAAATTATATCAGTCTCTACATCCAAATTCCATTTCTATCACATGTTGCCTGCCTATTTGGCCAAGTGCTGACAGTCATCTCATTTTAAGCACTCATCCTTTCTTTCAATTTTTCAAGGATAAAGCCCTGAAGAAATATCTACAGAGTAGTTAACATACGGCTAAAACTATCATGGGAAATTTTAAAAGATGGATTAAAAAGTGCAACTGGGACCTTTTGTAAATGAGAGGCAGCCTATTGGTAAAAATATGTTTTTTTCTTCAATTGTACAGGAAAAATAGTATAAAAGCTCTGTTTAAAAGTTACAGCAAGGCATCTTTTGGAGGAGGGAGAAGATGTTCTTCCTTTCATACAGATTAAAGTGCAGAAAATGCTTTGTTCTTTGTAAACTTACTTGAACATAAGTTCTATGGGAAGAGAGATCTTTGTTTCATTCATTACTGATAGTGCATATAATAGGCAATTAAGAAATAGATTTGAATGAATACAGCATACATAGATTGGCACAAGAGTGGTGGTCCATCTGCCTCTGCAGAAGACCATACACACTTAAAAAAAGAAGAGATAAATAATAAGCCAGAATTTTATTAGCACCTAGATAAAATGCAACACAACTATTCCTATACTTCCTAAACTTCCACAATTCTGTTGAAGAACTCAAAGTCCATATGCAGTATATATCTTAGCATATGCATATATATGAAATGACTAATATTTTTTGAACCAGGAGAATATGATTTCCTGAAGTGAACAGACCCTTCACGATAGAGAAAGAAAAAAAAGCTGAAAGTTTGGGGGAAAAAGTTCTATTCCTCTGCTTAAAAGTCAAGCTCTGGGCTTCCCTGGTGGCGCAGTGGTTGAGAGTCCGCCTGCCGATGCAGGGGACACGGGTTTGTGCCCCGGTCTGGGGGGATCCCACATGCCGCGGAGCGCTGGGCCCGTGGGCCATGGCCGCTGAGCCTGCTCGTCCGGAGCCTGTGCTCCACAACGGGAGAGGCCGCAGGGGTGAGAGGCCCGCGTACCGCAAAAAAAAAAAAAAAAAAAAAAGAAAGTCAAGCTCTAAACTTTGATTTTGTTTATTTTTTTAAAAAACTATTTATATAGAAAATTACATTTAAATTATTTGTTATTTAGATGTTAGGATAATATACAAAGAGCTAATAAACAGCATAACTTAGTTATTAATAATATATTAAATACCAAAGTGAACCAATGTTTTAGAATTCTTAATATGAAAACACAGTAGATTTGGACTATTTGGACTACCACAGACTGACGTAGGTATCTATAGATCTTGTCCTCAGGCTAATTATAAAGTAGTTCAAAGTTTGCCAAAGTAAATATCATAGCCTACATACTTCTTTGCCAACTCTCTCATAAAGCAGATGGAACCAACAATCGAAAGAACCATTAAAAAGAATTTTTTAATGAATTCATTTCTTTCTGAAGTTGTATGAGAGGAAGGTCACTTTCTCACTTACTAGCTTACCTTTTGATGTCCTTATCAATTTTTGATTGTACATATTTTTATGTATTATGCTATATTTATGCATTCTTCAATAGCATCTTTATTTATGACTTTGTGAATCAACATCTTTGTGATAGGAGGCAAAAGTCACTTAGCTAATTACACATGCTTGATAAGCTGCATAATAATAACCACTGCAGTACTGTACATTAGTTGAAAGCATATAAATTACTGCAGTTATTCTCATTTGGGAAAAAACAAGAGACTTTTTTAGTTATCTAAAACATCTTTGTTGCCTCCATATCTACCTTCTTAAGTATACTATTCTTTTAACCCAAATCATGACATTAATAATAAAATAAAGGTTAAATTCCATTCTATCAGTCTGACCAAAGAAATAAGAACAAAAACAAAACAAAACTCAATTTAATGCAAATACTTCTGATCTGCAATTGAGGATTTGGTTATATGAAGCTTCTTCCACATAATGCAATCCCAGTGAAAAAAAAAACAGTTTAGACGTTCCCCACCCCACAAGAATGTTGTAATGAAATCTGACTTGGTCCAGCCAGGAGATTAGAAATGCACAGAGAGAGAGAGAATGTACAGAACTGGAATATTAATATGACTTCTGTATGAAGATTGAAAATTCTACAAAGTTATAATAAGGTCAAAATAACACAGATAATTTACTGCCAGAGAAAATCATACTCTCCTATGAGTGATTTACTAGATGTTCTATAAAAATGGAGTGTGGACAAGCTACATTCAGATGCAAGCTTGCAGCTGTCAGTGTCTACATTTGCTCAATCTGGCTAGAGGATGCTTTGAAGGTTGATTTAATTGTAGCTTCTGAATCATGTTCTTCCCTATGTTTTAAATTGTTTAACATAAATATAAAAATGTTAAAGCAATTTTAAGACTGTAAATATTTAGTATAAAAAGCTGCAAAATCTCATTTTTTTCTGGAAGAGTGACTGAAAACGGAAAGACTGTCTGGGAAAAAATACCATTACTTAATAATGGTAATTGCCCCACAGTTATGGCAAATTTACCCTTATATGAGAAAGTTCATAGGGTGTTCAGAAGGAACTAAGGATAAACAAACAAAAAACTAGGTTTGTGACTGAACTGATCAATTTTAAGAGAAAAAGGAATCTATTATCTATAGAAAAGGGTTCAGAGGTCAAAGCTGAACAGCTGGGAAGGCAGCATCTTTGCGTTCCCTGCAGGCAATATAATAACCTAAGTATTTTTTCTCTATACACAAACTCAAAGCAGAGATTCAACTCCTGTCCATGCCACCAGCGCCAGCACACAGGGCACCACCAATGAGCTCTGTCAATATCATCTACTCAGCTAGAGCTCTCCTCAACCATCTTCCTATTCTTTGACAGGCTTCATTAAATTCCAAATATCGCCTAACCATTCACTTCCCAGCATCAGCAAATCATCCTTAGGGAGAATATCTTGTTCTTCCTCTGCAAGCTGTTTCCCCCATTTTTATTTTCACTTTTATACATACCTCCTTTTCTACATATTTTCTTGCCGGGTTTTCTGGCACATTCCTTGGATATTCTTTTTACTGAAAAATGAATAGAAGACTAGAAAATAACATGGCGCTCCATCACAGACCGCCGGAACATGCAACACCACTATCTAACTTAATACGCTCCTGCATTTACTGAGTGAGAAAGATCCCCAATTCGGTGAGCCTGCACATGCAATGGAGAAATGTTGATGCATCTTCTCAGAAGTCATTCGGTAGGAAATGGAAATTAGGAACCCATTTCTACCTTAATATACGTGCTGCAGAGGAAAGAAAATGAGTAGGCACAGGAAAAAAATAAGAACGCCAACACACATAAACAAAAAGAGCTGCATGCACACATGTAAAATATGTCTACATGCCAACAGGAAAAGCCATGCATGCTACCAGTACACATGAATTAATACTGTTAGAATAGAAAAATATAAATATATCTCCCTGTTTTTCCTGTAGTAAACTCACCATCCTCAGTTGGGACGTATATATTTAAATACAGGCAATCTTCACTCTGGTCTTGTACGTACGATGAAACCACATCCAAGTTATTAGTAAACCACACAGGAAGCATGACTTCTGGCAATCTGCCATCAATGATATTCTGGGGACACACAGGAGCAAACTGAGTAGCATTCCTGATATCCGACCAAGGAGATGGTGGTTCTGGAGGCTGAAAACGATGTTCTCCTGTTGGCGGGGCTGCATATGGAATGCCAAGAAACTGAATAACAGGACCCAAAATTTCATTATTGAGTTCTTTCTTAATCCCTCTTATCTTGCCGAAGTTGGTAGTCACCAGTGGGTCTCCATCATCCAATTTTTGTGAGAGCACGTGGGCAGCCTGAAGCAAACAGCCCAACACACAAAGAGTCAATGAGGCACCCAATCCCCTGTGTACCAAGCATGCCATTACTGCTCTCCAAACATAAGTTGGCCACATGCATCTGGGCAGTGCCATGGTCCCACATCAGTTGTGTAATTGTCTGGTTGCAGCGAGGCAAAGGTGTTTGTATCCACTTGAGAAAAACCGTATAACGGTAGAATACACCTCAGATTTCTCAAAGGCGAGCTTGTCAAGAAAAGCTCAGAAAGCTCTTCATGTAGTCAGTATCTCCCATTGATTTCACATGTATTGAAGTAGCATCTTCAATCATCGCTATTTATCAGACCATATCCTATTGACCATTCTGTTTTCCATAGTAGCAACGTAGTGAGAGTGGCCATTGACTGTACATTTCCCTCTTATAAATCAAATCCAGTTAGCTGCAGGTCTATATCCTAGAGAAAATGAAAATAAATCATTAGTACAAACAAGTTAAAATAGACAGAGTGATAACTAGATGTTTTACAAGCTACAGAAATACTTTAATAGTGGCTGGAGTCAGGTGAGTTAAATACTACCATAAGAAAATTATGGTTTGATGTGAGATGACAGATGAAATAACCGATAATTAGAATATTGAGAAACTTGCCTCTTGGCTTTATACACATTTAATAGAAAGCAGGCCTTGTTAAAATATACAGTTTCAGAAGCATTTCACAATACAGGTTTCTTAAAATACTGAAGGTTATGTGTGAAATTTTCCCTTTATTGAAAGTATTCAGTCACTTTAAAGGACCACAGTATTAATCACCAAACATACTAAAAATTAGAATTTAGTAGCAGAAAACCTTTTTTAAAATATTGGTAGGGAATTAGTGGAATATAAACAAACTTTGTAAGAATTACTATATATATTAAACAAACAAACAAATAAAAAGATGGTCCCCAATCCTGTGCTATATAGAAAAAACAAAGATTATGCTAGAACAAGAAAACCAATATTAGTTCAACTATGATCACTTAAGTGCAACTACCTTATAAGGTCATTCACCTTAAATTAAGATTCAAGAATTTAAAAGACAAAATGCCTTTAGACACAACTTGGAAAAGAGACAGAAGTTGGCATCATTTTTTGCAGACTTTTTTTCTTTTACCATCTAGCTAGCTATATATTTTAGATATCAGTAAATCTGCAACAGGAAAATTAACTTCTGAGTCAAAGTCAATATATTTTAAATTCCAAATGTTCTCACTACCTGTTAAAGATCAAAGGAACAATACAAAAAGAAAAGAGTGCGGCAGTTTAAAAGAACAACCATACCTAATCATAGCGTTGCATACTAACATTAATCAAACATCTAACACTCTTTACCCAGTCCAATTTAGGATGCATCAGAATAAAATGTAACATTCAGTGCAATGCAATTCACAGTGTAATCTTGCATTAACTGCAAAATAGCACACAACTGGACAAATTTGTCTTTTCTTGTTCAAGCAATGTTTTAAAGTGCTTAGTTTGAAAATAACAGTGTTGATTTGTATTATAAATGGTTCTATCCTGTCATATTATGGGAAGATTCCTGAAGAAGTGCTGGCAGTGAGACTGTCCTGACTTTATATTATTGAAAAGGAGATTGCAAAAACTATATAGGGCAGCAGGAGATTTGGTTCAAGCCTGGTGTTCCTTTAGCTCTGAACAATTCATCACAGATGGCAATAAGAAGATAAATGCCTTTCTTCAAGAATACTTGTCTGTGTTAATTCTCATACCTTTGTTGTGAAAGCACATTAACATACAAAAGGCAGGCTTAGACCCATCCCATTTCTGTGCCAGAACTCTAGCATGTATTGAAGATTTAGCTACACAAACCCACTTCTGTTAAGAGTGCATAATGCTCATTCTTGCACAGAATCGTGGTGGGCCACAGCATGACTAAGTCTTTCCTACTCACCTTTTGGTGTTAAAAAGCAGCATTTTGACACCTAAAATAGAGAACCTGTGGTGAGGACATAAAAGTCTCCATCACCATATTTTATTCAGCTTAATTTTCAAATACAGTGATTTCTAAAAATTCTTCTTTACATACTTGGTATCTCATCCAGAATAAAAAGTACTTGTTTGGCATATGGACACCAAGGAGGGAAAGTGGGGTGGGGTGGTGGTGGTGGGATGAATTGGGAGATTGGGATTGACATATATACACTAATATGTATAAAATAGATGACTAATAAGAATATGCTGGGGCTTCCCTGGTGGCGCAGTGGTTGAGAGTCCGCCTGCCGATTCAGGGGACACGGGTTCGTGCCTCAGTTGGGGAGGATCCCACATGCCGTGCGGAGCGGCTGGGCCCGTGAGCCATGGCCGCTGAGCCTGCGCGTCCGGAGCCTGTGCTCCGCAACGGGAGAGGCCACAACAGTGAGAGGCCCGCGTACTACAAAAAAAAAAAAAAAAAAAGAATATGCTGTATAAAAAATAAATAAAATTAAATTAAAAAATTTTTTAAAAAGTACTTGTTTGGGGCCTCCCTGGTGGCGCAGTGGTTGAGAGTCCGCCTGCCGATGCAGGGGATACGGGTTCGTGCCCCGGTCTGGGAGGATCCCATGTGCCGCGGAGCGGCTGGGCCCGTGAGCCATGGCCGCTGGGCCTGCGCGTCCGGAGCCTGTGCTCCGCAACGGGAGAGGCCACAACAGTGAGAGGCCCGCATACCGCAAAAAAAAAAAAAAAAAAAAAAGTACTTGTTTGGTTACTAACAAAATAACACTCATTTTTGTACTCACAAATCCTTAACTGTGTTAAAAATAAAAGGGCTACTGTTTCCCACTTTAATGTGTTACTTTACTTTAACCCAAATTGTGGAGGATGAGAATTCTGCATTCCAGGGTAAATTTTCAAATACTAATGGTTAGCTTTTAAGGTTACAAAAATATCCCATTATACATGGGTTTACCTGTATAATTACAGTATCGACCCCAAATATTTTTCAGAGGTCACTGTTATAATAATAACAGTTGCCCAAGTTTAATGTAAAAATATGGCTTGTTTAAATAACTGAAAATTTACATATATATGTGTATATATATGCCTAAATATAAAGACTCTCAAATTTGTTGGCAGGGTTTTTTTTTTCCTATTTATTGGTGCTTCCTTAGTACAGTATATGCCAAACCCTTAGTTTTTAGGCATTTACGTCTCATTTACAACAACTCTAAAAACTAGCTTCAACAGTTATCTCCTTTTTACCTACAAGGAACTGAGACTTAGAGGTTAAGTATCTTGGCCCAGGTCACTCAGCTAAACAATAGCAGATCCAGGAGCCCACTGGCATCTAATTTAAAGGCCATCCTCTTTATCATTACACATGATACAGTCTCTCCCTTCACAATGAACACTTTAAAAAAAATTGATCCTAGTGCATTTAAAGTTGAATTGTAAAAGTGTTTTATATTCCTTCAGAAGACAGAACAGAGGTAAATACTCTGACAATTTCATAGAAACAGAAATTTAAACGGTCTACCCTGTTCTTATTGGCACTTTAGATTTTGTTACCTTTTTTACCTTTTTTTACTTTACATTGAATGCAGTGATTGGGTATCCATATGTGTTTACACAAGATCATGTTAAAATAATAAGGAGTAACCCCAAAAAGCCCAACTTCATAATAGCATAAATGTCCATTAACAGATATTGATAAATGAATTATGATATATTCACAAATTAGAATTCTATACTTCAGAGCAAATAAAGAACCTAGACCTAAAAATATCAGCAAGAATAAATCTCAATATTTTTGAAAAAAGATTAGATATAGTAAAATGCTATTTAAATAAAGCTAAAAATATGAAAAACAAAACTACATATTATTCACAGATGCATAAATATGTAATAACAGAATATTTGTTATCCATGGGTAGGGAGAAAAGGGTATGAAATTAGTTCTAGCAATTAATGCTATTAACTGACTAATTGGAACTCTGAATGATAATCTGGGATAAGGCCTTAAAAGACCACAATTAACTACAGCAAGTTTTACAAATCTAAGATTTGATGGTGTTGGGTGACACACGCAAACACACACAAGCACACACCTCTTTGTTATGGAATTCTCTGTATTTTTCTGTATGTTTGAAATATTTTATAATAAATACATTAAAATAATAAGGTCAGAAAACCCTTATTCAGCAGTCCAGGTAAGTAGATGAGCTTATCAATCCACACAGGACTAGCTTTCTCTGAATTTGCAGTAGGTGGAGATACTAGCTCACAAATTCCTCCATTATTCCTCCCTTTGGGTTAAAGCATGTGCAATCCCACTGAGATAAATAAAACAAAAATAAATAACATTTAAAAAAACATAATAAATGGGAATATATTACCTCCTTGCATTAATTTATCATAACACTTGGTCCATCAACTAGTTTGTTCCTGAGTGACCCAGATCAAAGAGGTGATGCTGGAGAGAGTAGAGAGAAATTTCTAGGACATTAAATAATCACAGTGGGTGGCCACATGCATCCAATTTTTCCTTTACTCAACAAACATTTATTGGATATCTATAACGTATAAGCTATTGTGCTAAATCCTATGAGAATTTAAAGATAAGTACAATCTAGTCATTATTCCCAAGTAGCTACAATATTGTAAAGATCTGAATTGACTACACGCTTATCACCAGAGCTGCATGGAGCTTGGCCAGTGCTACACAACTGATGGTTGTTATTTACCATAGTTATGTTCTATAAAGTCACTGCAAACACTGAATTAGGGAATATGAATCCATTGCTCCGAGGGAAATGCATCTGTATACATACATGCATGTGTGCATGTGTATGTGCATATACACACAAACATATATTATATATACATATTTCACATAGTTATAAATTATCATCTTAAACCCTTAAAACAATTCATCCTAGTAGAGTTTATTTTCTTTATTTTACAAAAGAGAAAGCAAAGTTCAGAAGTGTTTAGTTACTTGTCTGAGGCCACCTCACTGATAGATGCCAGAATTGGGATTCAAATCCCCTCCACCAGGCCCCAGAGCTGGAGCTTCTTTCACTATACTGCATTCTCTACCATCTCCATCCTCTGTTTATCTCTGCGTGAGAGCTGAAACCAGAAGTCAGATCATCACCTTGCTCAGCCTCAGCAGGAAGCACGCTCATGGGGTGACTCACATTTTTTGTTGCTTTGCTCATGTCTGTGAATGACTGCAAAAGCACTATGAGTATTGACTTTGGGGCTATGAATAAATTTTAGGGAACATGCAAATTTGCAATCCAGATCCAGAAATAATGAAGACTGACTGTATTAACTAAAGATAAATAATGTTTCATACCTATGAATCTATAAGTTGTTTTGAAGTCAGAACATAGCCTGGCAACGGCACTTAGTAATAATAATGGGATTTAAGAGTTGGATTTAGTAATAATAATTTAATAATAATTGCATTTAGTAATAACTGGATTCAATGGAGTGTGGCAGTTTACAATGGCCAATCCTGGCCATGTAACTGAAATGTGCTTATGGGAACGGCTCACTGTAAGAGAACCTGACCACCAGCAGATTGTAGGCCTATACCAAGATGTTTCACAGGCACACTGTCGGTGGTTCAAGACCTGGAGACAAGGGGTATCCCGTGGGACCCAGGAACGGGAGAACAAAGAAGCCTGAGTCTGAGATTTACAGACCCTATTCAGTGCTTCTCCTGCTGTTGCTCTATTATATTATTTGTCTATAATAAAGCTGTTCAGTGAGTATAACCTATTTGAGTCCTGTGGGTCCATTCAGTAACTGACCACTTAAAGTAAATAATGTGTAATTCATTCACATAGTAATTAAAAGTGAGACGAATAAACAAATGAATGCAATCAGAAAAAAAAATGTTCTTAGGCTTTAGAAGGAGAGACAGGTCTACCTTGAATTAATAGACCTGGATAAGGAAAGAGTTCATGAATCAAGGGGAATATGAGCTGGGCCTCAAAGAATTGGACAAACACTGATGGTTACAGAAGGGGTTCCAGGTAGAGGGCATATTCTAGAAACAGTGGAAAAGATATGTAGTGGTAGTGTGGTGCTCAACCTCCCTGGGAGCAGCTCACACTCCAAGTAGAAAGTCCACACCAGTTTAGAAAGGTCTGGTCTTCTTGCTTCAATGCAGACCCACTCTGAGGGGCCATCCCAGACCCAAAGCTCCCTGTGGAAAGAGGCCGAGGGAGGAGTTAGTTGTGATTCCCTGACTGCCCTCCCAGGTGTTTTTCCCAATGGTATGCCCAAATAAACTTTTAGCAGGCAAACCTCCATCTCAAAGTCTTTTTATTTTTTTTCCCTGGGAAAGCTGACCTATGACAGAAAGGAAAGCAGCAGCCACATTTGAGGAGGGCACAGTTTAGTTTGGGCAGAACACACAGTAAATGAGGTTGAGCACTGGATGAGACTGGAAAGGCAGGTTATAGCCAAATCAAGCAAGCACTTAATTAAAAGGCTAAAGAGTTTGGATTTTATTCACTGGATGATGAAAAGCCATTAAATGTTCTTAGCAGTGGAAGAGTATTATCAAATCTATTCACAAGAAAATTAAACTGGCAGTACTGTGGAGCAGAGATACCCAAAGCAGTGTTTTTTACACCACCACAAGAGAACCAGATTAGAGAAGGGAAGTAAATCATTGAACTTCTATGTATTGTAATTTTTTTATAAAGCAAAAAGAGAAGGAAATTAAGCTTTGCTAATATGAATATATGGTTTCATGCCAGTGTCTTCACGTGGTTGTGTGATGCACACAGCACTTCAGATGTTCTTTGGAAGGTGATGATTCTACACTGCGGTGGGTTTGCCAGCAGGTGGCATTTTGTTGTTATCATTCCTTTTCAATGTGTGGTGATGTATTAGAATTAATATCACTGGATAAGCAGATGTATACCTTTTTCATCGTGTTTTAGTTCATGTAACCCACAAAAAATTGGCTACTACATTAAGATTTTCCCACAAGATATAGATTAAAGGAAATACTAGTAATAGAATAAGGACAGGGCTTCCCTGGTGGCGCAGTGGTTGAGAGTCCGCCTGCTGATGCAGGGGACACGGGTTCGTGCCCTGGTCCGGGAAGATCCCACATTCCGCGGAGCGGCTGGGCCCGTGAGCCATGGCCGCTGAGCCTGCGCGTCCGGAGCCTGTGCTCCGCAACGGGAGAGGCCACAACAGTGAGAGGTCCGCGTACCACAAAAAAAAAAAAAAAAAAAAAAAAAAAGAATAAGGACAAAAAAAGAGCAGAAATGAAACTTCTCCTAGTTCTAGCATAAGTTCTTCTTCACCTACATTGCAAGACTGAAAATGATGGCTATCTAATCATATATAATAACAAGCAGACAAAAATATTTGAAAACATCAGAAAAATAACTTTGAAATGGAAATTTATATCCATTTTAGTAGCTGTGAACTGTGCCCTAAGAATCTCTACATCTTGAGTTATTAATGAATCATGGGCATCAAATTTATGTTAAAAAAAAAACACACTGACATCTTTCTCATCACTTAGTGTCTATTTTTGTGTATGTTTTGCAATCTGATGGTAGAGATATTTATGTAGGAGTATAAGTATATATTTTATACTTTTTTATGATTTGGTTATCAAAAACAGAGGGTTATGTGACCACAAAGGTGTGGAAACCATTACTTTAGTGAATGAATTGGTGGGAAAGAAACTGGAAACAGTTTTATTTTCATGTACAGTTTGAAGTACAGCTAAATACATCCACATTTATGTGAAAATGACATCAAGAAAAGCTAATATTATAGATCACCTAATATTTGCCAAGCTCTGTCCAAAGCACTTTACATTCAGTCCTCACAACAAAATTATAAGCCAAGGATTATTATCTGAGATGAGGAAAATGAGGCTTTATGTGGTTAGATAACTTTCTTAAGGCCACAAAGCTAAAATAAATAAATAAATAAAAAGGCAGACTCCCTAACTCTAAAGAATATGTCCTGAACCTTTATGATACATGACATTTTGCTTTGCTTCTGAATGAGACAAACTCAATAAAGTCATACGCTCAGTTTGAAGGTTTTCAGGAGAGTGAAATACACAGGACACGAACAGGAGGGAAATATGAAGGTGGCTGATTAGCTTGCTGAGGTTAATTAATAGGCATATTTTGGAGCGGCTCCAAATGGTGTGGTATTGAAAGTTTTTCCAGCAACATTCCATAACCTGGGTCAGAGAGTAAATGATAGCTGTTAGGATTAGGGATAAGCAAGGCAAGAATGGTAGAATTTCAAGGAGCAAAGGTTATAAGAAATGGTAATTCTAGTGTTGAATAGATTAACTAAATCTGGGTAGGAAGGCGGGCAGAACCAGAAGGGTACAAGGAGAAAACGTAAGAAAGAGTTAGAACCAAAAATCACAAAGATGGGAATATCAAAGTTCAAGACCTTAATCATGTAGAAGTTCAAGGTCTATCACAGCCCATGTTGTGGCCATACCAACACGTAGCTATGGAGAACATGGTGACAAGTATGTACTGTCATGATCATTGTTAATTAATTAATAACTTGATTAATGCTAGCACCAACAAGTATGGACTGGGGCCAGTGAGCTAACTACATCATCTCATTTAGCTGTGTCTAAATACCATGAGTTAGAGATAATTATCATCTCTATGTAACAGATAATTAAACTAAAGATCAGAAACACAAAGCCACTGAAACACTTTTCAACAAAAAAAGAAAACATTTTTATGAATGTAGGGAGTTCCAACAAATAGAAAGAGATAAGGCAGAAGAATTTAGAGACTCTAAAGATAAACCCTGCCTCTTCCTCAATTCTGTCCAGAGCCTCCTTCTAGGAGGAAGGGTAGGCAGGCCTCAGTGGGTTCCCAGGTTACATCCCCTTCTCCCTTCCTTCACAGAACATGTAAGCAGGGTTCTACTTGTTCTCTCTCTCCTTGGGTTATTTCTACTCTGAATGAACTTCTCCAATGTTGTAAATAAATAACAGAGAAAATAGAATGTTACAGAGAAAAGACAAACCAAAATTTGACAGAAATAGGAGAAAAAACTTTTACCAACAAAATATTTTAACAGGAAAAAATCACAAGTATATCACAGAGGTTATACCTTGTAGCAAACTATCTTTGTGAAAAAACAGTATTAACTAAAACAAACAAACAAAACACAGCACTGGGAGCCATGGTCAGTGAATTGGACCCAACTTGTTTACCAAGATCTTCCTTCCTGAAAAATACTCCCCCCCCCCATCAGATTTTGCCGGGTGGGACTCCAGCTAGGATCCCTCAAGGTCTGGCTCAAATGTCAGTACTTCCTTCTCAGATCCTCCCAGTTATGAAAACACTCCCTCCCCGCAACTCTCAAAGCATTTGTTGCCTTTCTTGTAACTGAAACTGTAGTACTTTTTACTGTAGTAATTTGTAAACTTGGATTCCCTATTCATTCTTATATTATTATATCATTTAGTGTCAGGCACGGGGAAGGCCAACATGAAGGGGATAGGCATGGTGATGATTCCCAAAGAGACTAAAGTTCAATGGGGAAGACAAACTTTATGTAAATCAATCACACAGGTAACTATTTAGTCATAAATGCTTTGCCAAGAAGGATAATGCTCTGAGGGGAGAGTTAATGGGTCTGGAGTGGAAAGGATGATCTTCCTGAAGAAGTGACCTGTAAACTGGGTTCTGAAAGATGAGTAGAAGTGGTCAGGGGGCAAACTGTGTCAGACAGAGGCAAGGGGAGACCCAAATGCTTTGAAGCCTGGGGCTCCCTATTAACAAAGAGATCAGTGTAACTTCAGAGAAGGGTGGGGCATCAGGTTGGAGAAGAAGTGACATTTCAAGAAATTCTAGGCCAAGAAATTAAGGATGTGAGGTCTTACTCCAAGTATGATGAGAATAATTATAATCACAAAAATAACATAATCAGGTTAGCCTTAATCTTTGAGAATAGAGGCTATGGCTTTTGAATTGCTGATTTGTAACTACCATCCCCAGAACAATTTATTACATTGTAGGTCATTGGAGAATATTTCTTGAATGAATAACCCATTCATTCATTATATTATTTTTCATTAATTAACCCTATCCTCAGATTTTATTTATTCATCTGTGATACTTGACCTCTGTGAAGGCATTATCTTAATTACAGTTGCAGCAAGAGGAGATAAAACAGAGAAGAGGTGATGACAAGTTGAAGTACAATGGAAATTCCTCATCATGCAGAGGTGTGCATGGACGGTCATATAGACTGGTGACTAATTCCATTACTGTTTGGCAAAAAATGGGATTTTAAGATGCCATAACAGCTTTCTGACAACACAAAGAAAAAGAGATCTAAGTGATAGTGTTTCCTTCTGCATTCTGCAACTGAATATTTCTACTAAGACCATCATTACAACAAATGGCTAAACATTGGGTGGTTCTTGTTTGTTTTGTTTTGGGTATGCAAGTAAAACAATCCATTTAACATCTAACTGTATAAAACAAGTTTTACTTTCTGTTTACTCTGAACCTATTCTCAGATAGAATATCTAAATATTAATTGTTAAATTTAAAATCTACTGAGGAGTGTTGACTTCTAAATGAGCAAGAAGGTTAAGGGGGCAAGAAGGGCAAGAACTGTAAAACAGGTTGTTAAAAAAAAAAAAGCATGGGCAACAGTTTTAATGTATGTGTAAAATACCACAGGACACATTTTTAAAACCACTTGGTGACCCTGTGATTCTCCCAAAAGAAATGAATAATCACTCAAGAGCTCAGGAGAGACAGCTAGGTAGAGCTGATTACTTCCCTTGATATTAATGAGGCTTTTGTCTGACAAGAGCCCCTTTTGGGTTGCAAGTCAACGTGTCCAGAAGCAACTTAATTATGCCTGCCAGTATCTTTATAGAGAAGACAGTACAACCTAAGAGCAGTGCTACCTTCTCAATTCAGTATTTAAGCCTATTTTTCTTTCTGGTGAGTTGCTGTGCCTGAGAAGAGTGGAGAATTGCCATTCCTGGTGCCCTGCTTAATTAAATTCCTCTTTAAAAAATCCCATGCTGCCAGAGAATAGCTACAACTTTGGCAGAGGAAGGAAGGGCTAAGTTTCTCAGTATAGCCCCGTGCCAGGGTGAGTCAATCTTGACCCCTTGGAGGATGATTAGCAGAGAGGGGGGAGTTAAACCTTTGTGCCCATTCAGTCCTAGGCTTCTGCTGGAATTGGCAAATACTATAGTTACTATTGTTTAAGCAGTAACTGTCTGCTAGGAACTGGACTGAGACCACCAACTCCTTTCATGTAAGGCACCAAACAACAATAAGCGTTCTGTCACCCCTGACCTGGCTTAGAGCTCAACCAGTGCCCCAAAGGGGAAAGGCTATTACACTTGCAATCTTCTTCAGATATCCACATCTTTTATTTTCTCTTCGTATTACAGACCCATTAGTACTAATAATAATAAAATTCAAAACAATGCTCTATTCATGGGCCATTTGTGTAACAAAACATCAATGAATATATATTCACAAGAATTCAATATACACATGGAGTAAGTTTAAATTATTTCACCATTTAAATAAAACTGAACAATAGGAAATTTGTAATTATAAATTGCTTTAAAAATTGAAAAAAGAATTAATGGCCAAAATGCCAAACATCATTATATTTTAGATCTTACTGCCCGTGTTCTAAGTGTTTGAAATAATTTTTAGTGCTTCCAAAGTTCCTTGAGATATCACATTTTCTACACGGCAGAAAATAATTCTAATATACATTTTAGTAAAGTATAACCACAAATAATCCGATTATACTTATGAGTTGATAAAATAATTTATCAAAATAAAATAAACTATAAAAATTTCACTAAAAAGTTTTAATTATTATTTATCTTTGATTAAAATGCAATCTTTTAAATATATTCCTTTCTACTTTTGGAATTTTGCACATAGCTTTAAATATCTATCAATTCAAACAAGGATTTATGTTAAGAAAAAATTAAAAGCAAAAATGAAGAGATCGGGTATTAAGCAAGAGGTTACCAATTTAGTTGTTAACATCCAAGGCTAGAACCAGGTCTCTATATTTATTTAGCAATATTTATTGGTCACTAGTGATATACCAGGCACTGTTCTAGGTGCTGGGGAGAAACACACATAGCTTTGAAAAGCCAGACAAAAATCCCTGCCATTATGGTTGTTATACAGATTACTACTACTGTATTATTGCAGCATGTAAAATGTTCTACTCTTATATATTAAATAATTCCTCAGATTACTAAAGACCACAGCTCTAAATAATAGAAACTTTTGGCATCAATCTTAGAGCAACATGTGCAGTAGAATACTTAGCACAGTTAAAGAGGTAAACAAACTAGTGACTTTTTTTTTTTTTTTTTTTTTTTTACCCATAAGAGAAAGGATAGATAACAATGTCACTTGCATGTAAAGTTTTGGATAGCTAAGTAATATAGATTTAAATTAAAAATGACAGATGCACTGACTTGAAACATAATGGTTACTGAAGTGAAACTTTACTCCTTTTAGCATTACGGTTAATGAATTGATGGCTCAAGTATTATTTTCAGGTGTGAATACTGTGATAACTGTTGGTCAATGTGATGTGTAGTAATCACTGTTTTCCTGGTCAGTTCTATCATAAGCGGAATGGTTGTCCTACGGGAAAAACTTATGCCGGTGATAATTCTAAGTTATTTTTTTATCAAATCAGTATTTATTGATTTAATGTGTGACCATGTTAAAGTTCCACTATGGAGTATTCCATACGACAGTATGAAAGTATTCACCATAACTATCTAAAAAAGAGACAAGATTTTCAAGTCACTTTGAAATGTTACAACTAACCTCTTTTCTTCTGAAGACTCAATATTCATTGGGTGTTTCAAGGAAGAAAAAACTACTGTTACACACAAGTGATGCCAAAAGTCTGTATGAATAATAAATTAGCCTATCAATTGGATGTCTCCAAAAAGGCAGTTGTTGAGGAGCATACATAAGACCTTCATATTATTGCCTGACTGCTTCACTCTTCCCAGAATGTACCTACATTATTTAAATACAGACAAAATGTGAGAAAACCACATTCTAAGGAAATATTTGCCCAATATTCTCTCTTCTTCAATTTCTGCCCCAATATACAATGCCACGACCAAATAAATAAATAAGCAAACAGATAAATAAATCTACTTGTTTTCTAAATTATGCCAAGAATTAAACTATAGGTGCAGGTAAATTGATATATGAGCAGATCTCCTACTGAAGCACCACTTACAGCACACCCAAAGGGATGGCATGGGTTTTGGCAGGTAGCCCTACCTGTAGGCATATGTGGTATTAGAAAAGTAGACCACAGAGAAATGAAAGGCTACTGTGTGGCCTGTCTCAAGGGGACTAATACAGAACATGCCTGGATACAGAGTTAACATACTAAACCAAAATTGCTATAGAAGAGTGAAAACTGTGAAAAAGTGTATATTCTTCGATTTCATAAGTCAGACCCAAGCTCATCAACTTAAAGGCAGGTCCTAAGATGTCAACTGCATTTAGTAGGTCTAGTCTCAGGCTGGAACTTTATTTCCTGTGATGTATCCCTGTGATTTCTGATTTTACATCTGTAGCAATAACTTAACTTGCATTTGTTCCAAACTGAATTTCATGCTCAACTTGTTTTTCTTAATTAAACTTCCTTTAGCAACCCCTAATATGTGTATTATTAAAGCTCATTAGTCCCATTCATGCTTGCCTGTCATCTTTTGGCTACACATTCATATACTGAAGTGCTCTGTTGTTATATATAGGAAGAAAATTAAATAATAAATATGGGGAATTGAATGTTTTGTGAGTGTCAGGATGAGAAAGTGCCTGTAAGGCCCATAAGGTTTCACACAAAAGAGGCATTACTGCTAAAGCTAACATGCTGACACATCTCTCATCTATAAAGTCTGCAGTAATGGCAGTAGTAAAGCATTTTGCCATTGACTAGAATTTCTCTTACATGCAACGGAAATAGACACAGAAGAGATTATATCGACTGTTATAAAAAGACTTCATATAAAATCCCCCAAAAGTTTAATGTCTAATAATTTCAAATGTCTGGAGTGATTTACTAGTTTTCCCTGACTTCAGTTAAGCTTAGAGTTGGCAGTCTTTCTCTTTCAAACATGTTTGCTACCAAATAGGTGGGGGTTTTTTTGGGGGGGGGATATTGAAGGCAGAAATAATTCATATCCTTTTATAGCAACATAGCAATATTTGACATTGTCAATGTGAAGCCATTAATAACAAAGCATAAATAATCAAACCTGTTACTATTAAGGAATTATTCTTAGGAACAGTTGAGAATGTAGCTATCCCACAAGATTAAGAGGTTAGCTACCTCAAAATGTTTTAAATTACCTTTTAAAAGGCATTTAAAAGGACACCCTAAATTCATCGTGAGTGTTCTATATGTTCATTTTTTTAATGTTTCTGTGCTTTGCAAATTTGAAATATTAAAAATGGAAACTTTGTAAGTTTTAAGGGTTTTATTTTTTTACATTTCTCGATAAAGCAGAAGAGATGGAAGATTTGCACTTTGAGAAGCCATGTGTTAAATTTCAACAAATCATTAAAAAAGGATTGCCCTTTTCATTTTGCTTTCAATTAAGAGTGTGTAGCAATTTTCTTTAAAAAAATCATTTAATGTAGAATAATATTTAACTGTTTTTAAATGTCTCAAAATCATGGAACGAATCTGCAGCAAATGTATTCAGCACCCCCTGAATGTTAGGCCAGCTAGAACACATGGAAGGCTTTCGAGGGACAGGTGCAGCAAAGCTCCAGTGAATCAACATCAGTTTTTCCATGGTGATAAGCTTTGGGGAATCCAACGCTATTTCTTGTCACATACATTAGGAACTGTGCTTGCAACTTTCAGGGCTAATTGAGAGTTTCTATTTCATTACCCCCAAACTACCACATTTTGTGTTATTCAATAGCAAAATTGAAACAGCTGATCAAGGCTCCCATGTTCTTTTTAATAATCATGACCAAAAAAAAATGTATTTGGATAAAGTAGAACAAATGTAATTAATTTTCTAAATGAACTCTTCAGGTTTTTCAATAGTTCTTAGAGTCAGCCACTCTATTAATAGAGAACTTTTATGTAACTGGGTAACTTTCTCTTCATTTACTGGCTACAGCTTTAAAAATTTTTTGTGGTGTATCATTTTGTTTATTTTTATTTCTATCATTATTAACGTTCCAAAGTGGATCTACCACCTACAAAGTTTACCAAAGTTTTATGTAGGAACTGCTTGTAGAAACCATAGAGTGGGCCAAAGTTTCCCCCTTTTCATTTTTACTGCCAAAAGAAAATGGAACGAGGGACTACTAAGTATTGATTATTCTTGACAGACAAAAATATTGTTCAGCCATTACAAAGGCACTTTAAGCTGACTCTTCCGGCTTTAGCACTATGGCACATGCCATGACCACTGGGTCAGTGGTTGTGAAATATGCAAATTAAATTTTAAAATGACTTCCTTTTTCACATTTCATATTCTCCATCTACTTTTATAGTATGAACATTATATTCTCTACTAGTCTAAAAAGAGGAATCCCAGCCCATCTCCCATTCACCTTCATTATTGATTTACTATTATCATTTAATATGTTACTTGCTAGCTGTCTATTTTAATTTAAACTTTGAAAAAGATGTTAACATTAGTGGACTATGTGGCCAGGATCAGTGGCTAGAATGTACCAAAATGAAGAATATCCATTCTTCTAGTTCTTACTGCACATAAACCACGTGATTTAGAGCTGCGTTTAAAAAAAAAAAAAAAGGCAAACCCAACCTCTCAGATATCTTCTTAAAACTAACAGTTAGGCTTGTAGAAACTATTTCTTACTGTTTTTATCATCTCTAGAAAAACTTACGCAAAGTCTGCAGAAATAAGTAACTTTTCCACCATAGAATCCTTGGGAGACAAGAGTTTCATATTTTACTATTTAATCTTAATAAAGGAATGGCATTGTTCTTGTTTCAGTGTTTAGATTTACGAAACACATATACACACACAAATCCAGGAAGAAAGTTTGGTGAGGCTCCTCTTTTAATACCTGAATGTCTGATGTATCTGGAATTCCTGAAATAAGTATTGGGATGATTAGTGCTTTAGATGATATTGAAGAGTTGCCTTTCAATGAGTTCACACTTAATGAAGAGGTTTCAATGTTAAAACCATAAAGGTCACATTTCATAATCTATAAACAGAAACCCCTGAAAAAATATTTGATGCTTTTCTTTAAAAGAGTAAAATGTAGAAAATACATTATTTTATAGTTTAACGATTATATATCTCCATTTTATTCTAATACAGCTGAATGTCTGAGGTTTAAAATTTAACAAATTGGCCTTAAATAGGAAAAACCAACTAAAACTATGATGCTGAGGTATTAGCTTATAAAGGGAGGGGAGTGCATTAACTTATTTAACTTATCTATCTACATATTTTAAATGAACCACTTCTTTATATGTAATTGTTCTGAACCTATGTGGACTCCAAAATTGGTTCAGAATAATATGCTTTTCTGATTCCAAAGCAACTTATAGTTTCCTAAGTCAATTAATATTCACTCATTTGAGTGATTAATTTTAATTATATCTGCTGAAATTGATTTTCCTACTGTAAATAAAGACGAGCTTTTACTGAGAGCAATGAGATAACATTTTAAAAGAAAAATTAAAAATAAATCCCTGAACTCAGCTGCAAGAAAATGTCTGGGAACGCTCGCACCGCTCAGTTGGAAAGGCAAGTCAGTAACTGGCGAGGGAGGCAGGGTAGGGATCCATCAGAAATGCAGCCGGCTGCCTGGCGCACTTGCCAGCCTGGGCCCTCGGCAGAAAGGCTGCAACGCCTTCCTGGACTCGTCCAACTCGAAGAAAGTTACCTCGGACTGTATTATGCAAAGTCGAGCAAGTGAATTACAAAACAACATGTGTGGCCAGTCACCCACTTCTACTGTCTCTATCCGATGCAGTGACCCTGTAACCCTTTGGTGTTTCTGAGAGGAGGGAGAGGCGGGAAGGGGAAGGAAGAAAGAGCGAGGGAGAAAGAGACAATATGAAACGGCCAATTCCCCCTGCAAAATTCCCCCTGGAAGCCAAGACAGCCACCAAAACTGCGGCCAAGGCAGCAGCGATTTCTACTTGGGTCCCCCGCTTCCACATGCAGGTTTTCCAAGGCATCGCTGCCGCCTCTCCTTAAAGTATCACTAGGAGAAAGCACTAGATCCAAGAGGGATCTCCCAACTGAGAGATTTTCAATGCAAAGTTGAGAGCTTGGAGGGTTGCTTGGCTTCCCCACCGACGCCACAAAATAAGGTTTTTAAGCTCGATCTAGGTAGCTCCCTAGCGATCCACCGGAGATGCGCGAGGTGGTCTACATCCCCCACTTCTCTTTCCATTTCACAGGCACCGTGTCCGCAGCATCTTCCGCGCGGCGGCACACAAACCCAGGCAGCCCCCTCCCAATAAAAGACCCCACACTTACCCTCAGTAAGATAAATCCACAGAAGGAGCCCCCTCATCTTCCCCCAGTCCCCTTCCAATAATTCAAGGAGACAGTTTCTACAACACTTCGCCGTCAAATTCAAGCTGAATTGCTCTTAAGTATTTACCAGTTCCTAGACGCTTATTTTGGAATCTCGAGCACCCGGTTAATTCTTGTTTCAGAATTCAAGATGCTTCCTTTATTTTATTTTATTTTTTTCTTCTCTAAGCAGCCGCAACCCCAGTTTTGCACACCCCCCCTTCCTTTTTTTTTCTTTTTTTTATTCACCCACGGACACTTCCAAAACGTGTCGATTGATCCTTTTTTCTCTCCAGGTGCAACCACGATCCAGAATCCTTGAGACTCAAAGCCACCTCCATGTAAATCCGACCATCAGGCGAGAAATACAAATGATCAAACGTTACTTCTTTCAGCTGCAATCAGATAATCCTACTAATCCAATAGATTTATCTCGATTGGAAATTGACCTCAAAAATGAATCCCTGGTGTTGATGTCCAGTAGAGCGATTTCGTAGCCCTGTTCAGATGACCAAAAGAACTGTGGATTCTTTCCTTCTTTCTTTTTAAAGTCTTTTTTTGGATTCTGGGTGCACTGCTCGCAAAAAATGCCGAGGACCCTGGTTTTCCCTTAATATAGGTTTCTACTCCAAACCAGTGCAGGATGAAAAATGGTACAAAGATACCCCTAGTGGCTTGAGGTGATATTGCAGGGATCTCACTTTTTTTTTTTTTTAATCCCCTCTCCTCACCGTTTTTTTTTTTTTTCCTCCCCTCTCCCCCCTGTAGATAACTGGCTGCTATAGTAGTGAAACAAGAAGAAGGCTGAACAGAGATTAACATGAATAGTATGTGACTACTTGAAACAAATCGTCTGATCTTTCTTCTTTGTTTTACTTTAAAGACTGAATCTTCTGTGCTTCTGTCTCCCCAGTATTCCATCTTTTTTCTACAGAATTTTCCCCAATGGCTTATAGTAGCTAAAAGGCCAATTTGGGGCAGCTAGTGATTTCAAAGCAAATGTATTTGTTTCCTGAATAACTACAGATATCAAAAGAAGCCTCAGTATTCCTGAGATATGCTGTTTTTAGAAAAAACCCTTAACATTTTGTTTCCTTTAAAGGAATATTCATATGTATATGTGTGTGTGTGTGTGTGTGTGTGTACGCATTTTTGGCAGGTTTTAGAGAAAAACAACCAATGCAATGAATTTCAGGATTCTGTTTGGTAAGCAATATTTCATGAACTTGAATGTGTCTACCAATAACCCAGGGATCTTTTAAAAATGAGGATTCTGATTCAGTAGGACCAGGGAAAGGATGAAATTCTGCATTTCTAGCAAGCCCTCTGACTACATTCTGATTTATCAAGGGCCTAGTAAACTTGGGAAGTTGAATTCACTTTCCTGCTGGTAGGTGCAGTAGCTGCAAGGACTCCAAGGTCTTCTTTCTTAACTGACTAAATAATTAAACATTTTTAGTGTATGAGCTACTAAGGAGTCAAGACATCTTCCTTCTACCACTGGTTTTGTTATTAATTGGCTATGTGACTTTGAGCAGTCACTTCTGATCCAGGGTTAATTTATCTATTAAAATTAAAGAGTAAACTCAAATAAACTAACAAGTATACCTGCTCCTGGGTGGAAGACGCAATTGTAAATTAATCTATAAAATTGAAGTAATTATTATTGAAAGCCCACTGCAGTTTTTCATAGAACTTGAAAAGTTAACTCTAAAGTGTGTTTACAAGAGGAAAGGGTCAAAACTTGTCAATACAATTTTGAAGAATAAGGTATGGGGAATTTCTATATTGACTATTAAGGCTTAATATATAATGACAGTAATTTTGTTCATAGCTAGAAGTTAGTCCAGGGGAACAAAATAAAGGGCTTAGAAATATATCCCCACATTTATGGAAACTTGATAAATACCAGGCGGCATTAAAGGGCAGTAAGGAAAGATGAATTATTCAGACAATAGATTAGGCATATGAAAAAAATGTATGTACATACAAAAAGTCAAAGCACAGACTGAGAGAATATATTTGCTATGCGATATCTTTGGTTATATAACCAAAGAAGGACTGGTATCCAAGTACATAAAGATTTCTTATAAATCGATAAAGACAAAAATATTATAGAAAAAAAATGAGCCAACAAGATGAACAGTCAGTTGACCGAAGAGGGTTCTCAATGTCCAATAAACATCTGAAAAAGGTATTCAATTTCCCTAGTTAGTAGAGAAATGCAAGTTAAAATGATGAAATATCATTTCACAACTATGAAATTGGCAAAATTTTATAAGTCCAGCAATATTAAATATTTATGAGGATGTGGAGAAACCGTGAAGAACAGGTAATAGTACAACTTTCAAGAGAAGTTTAGCAATAAAGATTCTTCCATCCCAAAATCCAGTCTCTCCACTCATGCATTCTTCTCTAGGCCTCTATGCATATATGGAAAATACCCATTGCAGAATTACTTGAAAGAGAAAAAATAAAAACATCTTTGGATATATTAGTGGACAAGGAATTTATAGAATATTCACATACTGCAATATTAGATACGGTAAAAAGAAAAGTGAATGCACTATAGCTACTTGAGTTAGCATGACTGCACCTCAAAAATGCAATGTGGAGCAACAAGAACAAAAGCAGAGTTGCAGAAAGATACTTGTGGGATGATATATTTATATATCAAGTTTTAAAACATTATTATATCTAATTATATCTATTGTTTTTGAGCATATGTGTATGTAGCAAAATTATATAAACATGCATGATAATGATAAGCATGAAATTCAGAGCATAGGTTATCTCTGGGATGAACCAAAGTTAATGAAATTGGAAAGACATTGTGGGGAGCCTCAACACAATGTGCAGCGCTTTGTTTCTCATACTGAATCTTGACCACACAGGCATTTATAATATCACATTGTAAAGTGTTTGTATGTCTGAACCATTTTCTTAAAATGAAATATTTAAATTAGATGATTTCTACGAATGCCTTGTAGTTTTAGAAAAATTTCTGTTTAGAATAAGTATATGTAGAAGTGAAAAAAATAGTATGGGAGTTCAGAATTTCATAATGTACTGTCTGCATAGAAGTCTATATAGATTTTTTAAATCTATACAGATTTTTTTAAATTTGTAATTCTTTATATTTCTAAGAACTGGAAATGCATAGATGCTTATTTATTTCTATAAGGGGTATAAAAATTTCCAGCTAAATGAAATTTCCAGCAAGCAAAAATCACCACCTAAATGAGAAAAATATGGTTGAAATAGGGGGAAAAACTAATGCTTAACTAGCTTTTTGGGGCGGGGGAGAATTTTCCTTTGATCTTACATATAGCAACTGGGCCTCTGAAATTGTGAAACAGGCAATTAATTGATCATGTTCAGTTCTGACCAGTTAACTGGAAACCACCAAATTCAGAGTAGCCCCAAGCCAAACTACAACACAAAAGAAGATTCTTCCAGAACATTTAAAACACACATGCAAATTCAAATAAGGAGGCTTTGTTGATGTGAAATATGAGAACTGGAAATCTCATTTCAAAGTCATTAGATAGTATTTTTCATAATTAATGCAAAATAGGAGAAGATACCAAATATTCAGGAAGAATTTTTTAGAGCCCAATCTTAGAAGTAAAATGAGCTACATTAGCAGTTAATATTCTCAGCTCACAGTGAACTCAGGAAAGATGTCTGGACAAATCGTCAAACAATAGATTGTCAACCATTCAGAACAGTGTTCCTGGGCAATAAGCAAAGCAGCTTTGTTATAAAGAAAGAGTAAGAGAACAATTTAATTTCCTTTGAGAATAGAGCAGACAAGGGGTCTACAAGAAATAGATACAATATTTCTGAAATTTGGAGAGGCTGACATATTCTTTCAGTAACCACTTATTGAATACCTCTTGCATACTGGGCATGGTACAAAGCATATCACAGAAGACTGGACTTTAAAATAAACAACAACCACAAACCCTGAATTTGCTATTGATGATTGATTTGTTGATTGTAAATGGTTAGCAGTTATTCTGAATACTTCACCATGCATACTGAAGAGATATAGATATTAATATAAAAATGAAGGTTCATTTTTAGTGTGTTTAAGTGCAAACTTGTTTGACAGGTTGAAAGAGTCACTGAAGGTGGAAAAGTAAAAGAAGGAGAAGTAGGAGGATGAGAATAAAATATGAATAAAATTCACTTCTTTTCCTGATGATTTACTTTACAGAGATGATAGAAACTTACTTAATCTTTATATTCCTCATAGTGCAAATGATTAGTGAATGAATGATTTAATAGATCAAAGAGTGAAACTAGTCAGTACATGAAGAAAACAAATTTATTCTCTATGCTGGATGGGCTCACTAGTCTCTCTTCAGAGAATGAAATAGAGGAGGGAAGTAAAAAATTACTATGACTAACAATAATGGGAAATGAAGGGCCAAGAAGGGCAAACTTGAGTGCCAACTGGAATATGGGATTCTATTTTGATTACGTCACTAAAATTTCAGCTGAAAAAACCCACAGTAGGTAGGATTACACATCCTATTTCAATTTCTTTACTGTAAACAAATAAAAAAATGATTAATACCGAATGGATCATGTAAAGAAATGGCATTGTTCTATGAAAGACTAGATGAGAAAGTATTTAATTGTTGCTTTTAATACAAGAGTCATTATGAAAAGAGAACTGTAATTTTTTTTTTTTTTGGATAATTGATATAAAAGCGCACTTTTATGACCAGGTCAAATCAATCAAGTTCTGCCTGGTAGTAAACATTTTAGGGTGTTATGAAAGATTGGTCTATGTCTGAAAAAAAATACTTCATAAAATATTGTAAAACATATTTCAAAAACAAGTCTTCGGAAAAAATACTCCTCTACCATCTTCAGAACTCCCCTGAGGTAACCTCATTTTAAGTGCTCAAGTCTTGAATCTAAATGAATGGCAATTGGGGATTATGAAAGGCATAAAAATAAAAAGTGTTGTAACATTACAAGGTCTAACTACTGCAAAGGTGGCTGTTTACGAAGAGGTTCTTTCTACAGGGAAGAATCTGCTCACATAAGCCTGCTTAATTAGAAAAGACTACTTAAAACACTTGACTGATACTGAATATTTCAGGTATGTATTGGGAGAACACACCTGCTTGAATGCTAAATTTACCAGATGCATCTTTATATTTCTTGGTTTGAAGACCTGTAATGGAAACCAAAGAAGGAATGATCAAGACTAGATATTTTAGGATGAAAATATTACATAGAGAAATGGGGCTTCTTCATCAAGGGTTGTATGAGATAATGAAACATATTTTCAAAGCTCAGGGACTTAGTCAGAAATACATCCAAAATTTCAAAACAGGCTTAAATCATTTTGATCTATTAAAAACTTCCAAATATTTGTGCTATTATGCTAATAATATGCTAATAATTATGCTAATAATTAAGAATCTGTTTCATTTCTTTTTGAAGGAGCTCCTTTTTAAAACATCTATAATTGATACTTATCTTTAATGGGTACAATTATTCTTTACTTAAAAATATATACATTTTCAAAGGTCATGAAGAACCTAGGGGTAAGACAGGAATAAAGACACAGACCTACTAGAGAATGGACTTGAGGATATGGGGAAGGGGAAGGGTAAGCTGTGACAAAGTGAGAGAGTGGCATGGACATATATACATTACCAAACGTAAAATAGATAGCTAGTGGGAAGCAGCCGCATAGCACAGGGAGATCAGCTCAGTGCTTTGTGTCCACCTAGAGGGGTGGGATAGGGAGGGTGGGAGGGTGGGAGATGCAAGAGGGAAGAGAGATGGGAACATATGTATATGTATAACTGATTCACTTTATTATAAAGCAGAAACTAACGCACCATTGTAAAGCAATTATACTCCAATAAAGATGTTAATATATATATATATATGTATATATACATTTTCAACTTCAAAGATTTTAGTTAATAGCTTAGTACATTATCATTTTGTGGAATATGTGATTTATTTAAAATTGCAGATTTTTATATATTTGTAAGAATGAGTAGTATTTATGCTGACCCTCTCATAACTGTCACAGCAGATTCTCTTGATATTTTAGCTGCTTTTGACTCCATCATACCATGATTAATTTTAATACATTGTAGTGCAGTCTAAAATGTATTTTATAATAAGTATTAAAAGTATTCCTTAAGTATTCCTTTAGTACCAAATAAATACAACCAGGAAACTAGGAAACCATCCTATTATACATCATCCATTAAAGTTTATTGTATATTAGCTTATTTGAGTCTTATTTCCAGTATTAATAAAATTTATTGTAAAATTTGATCTAACTATGGAAAAGTCACATGAAAATTAATGTTCTGTAGTTCAAGCTGGAAAAAAAATTTTTTAGTTCTATCCCAATGGCATTGCCATCTCATTGACTTCACACACATGGGTTGGTTACTCTTTCTTCTCTGAATAGGATTTTATGCCAATTACACAATTAAAAGCAAACACTAGCCTGGATTTTCATTATTGTTCAATTAGTGATTTTTTTTTTTTTTTTTTGTGGTATGCGGGCCTCTCACTGTTGTGGCCTCTCCCATTGTGGAGCACAGGCTCCAGATGCGCAGGCTCAGCGGCCATGGCTCACGGGCCTAGCTGCTCCGCAGCATGTGGGATCTTCCCGGACCGGGGCACGAACCCGTGTCCCCTGCATCGGCAGGCAGACTCTCAACCACTGCACCACCAGGGAAGCCCCTCAATTAGTGATTTAATGAGCATCATCTACCTGTCCCAAAGTATTTAGTTCCATAATTTCCTAAAACATTAAATAAAGGAGACCTTTAAATTACACCTTAAAAGGGAATGGATATTCCCTCTGTCTCTCTCTCTGTCTCTCTCTCTCTCTCTCTCTCTCTCTGTGTGTGTGTGTGTTTCTGTGTGTATCTCCATCTCTTTCTTTCTCTCCCTCTCTCTCTCTCTCTCTCTCTGTGTGTGTGTTTCTGTGTGTATCTCCATCTCTTTCTTTCTCTCCCTCTCTCTCTCTGTCTGTGTCTGTCTCTCCCTCTCAGGATCTCTGAATACATAAATCTGCCTCTTTAGTTAATGTTTGATTACTTACATTGAACTAGGAATTATGTAACAAATGTTTCAAAAGAATGAGTTTTTCTAAAATCACATGTATTTGGATTTAGAGCTTGCTTTTTTATTGTATGTGAATAAAATCATTTCTAATACCTGGAAACAAACAGTAGAATGATGCAATCAAATAGAATGATAAAACCACATTACACTTAATGCATAAGAAGTTGTTCAACCTTCCAACCATCCATTCTAAAACTCGTGACCTTCAGCTTAGCATTTTGGTTTTTTCTCTAAAAACTTCCCAAACCTCCCTAGAGATAAGCAAGCTAATAAATGATGTTTTGTTGTTTTAAAAATGAAATCTTGACCACTTATATCTAAGTTTACTAGAAGGGAGGGAGAGAAGGAAAGAGACAAAATAGTAATTTTTAAAAAGTAGTTGCTTAAGTACATTATGCAGAGAAGATAATGTCAAAAAGTCGAAGCAAGATCTGCTATAAGTCACAAAGTTAAAAGACAATAAGGTAGTTTAGAAAAATGGAGTTTACCTATTATACAATGAAGCAAGTATAATTCTTAGCTATCTGCAATACATTAAACCAATTCATAATTCATATTCTCATTCACAAATCTGATAAAAGATACAGGAAAAATAGCTGAAATTAGTTTTACCAGGATTCAAACTAATCATTAAACAAAGTAGAGTACATTTGAACTGTGACCCAAAGAATTACAGTTTTATAGTCCTCGCATAGACTCCCAAAATCTCCTTTTGTTAAATAGAAAAAGCCCAAGAAGGCAAATGACTGATGTAACTAAGGTCCCACTGTGGTCCATGGCATTGATAGATGAGAAACCATTGTACCATGCCACTTCAGACTTGTTTCTGTTTCTGTTTGGTTGCTTGTATTAAAGTGTCATTGTTCTTAAACTAAATTTTAAAAATTGTAATTAACAAACAAACCAAGGATACATAACATTAAATGTACTTAATATAGTAAGTAGAACAATGGCCCTCCAAAAATGTCCACATCCAAATCTCTGAAATCTGTGAACATGTAACCTTATATGACACAAGGGAATTTGTAGATGTGATTAAGGAGCTTGAGATGGGCCTGATGTAATCACAAGGATCCTTATAAGAAGGAGGCAGAAGAGTCAGAGTCAGACTAAGAAATGTGATAACAGAAGCAGAGATCACAGGGAGATAAATAGAGAGAGATTTGAAGGTGCTACACTGCTGGCTTAGAAAATGGAGGAAAGGGCCATAAGCCAAGGAATGCAGGTAGCCACTAGAAGCTAGAAAAGGCAAAGAAATGGATTCCTCCCTTGAGTCTCTGAAGAAGACAGCCCTTGCCAACCCACTTTAGACTTCTGACTTCCTGAACTACAAATTAATAAATTTTTGTTTTTTAAGTCACCAAATTTATGGTAATTTGTTACAGCAGCAATAGGAAGATAATACAATTAATTTAAAATATTAGAAGTATTTTGAGAATAATCAATGCTACCCAACAGAAACAGTGTGTGTGACATATGCAATTTTACATTTTCTAACACACGTTTTTTAAAAAGAAGTAGAATCATGTGAAAGTAAATTCAATAATTTATTTTATTTAGCTCAATATATTTTTAGAAAGTATCATGCAACACTATAAAAATTATTGAGATATTTTATAATTTTTTCATACAAAGTATTTAAAATTTAATCTTTATATTGGACATCTAGGTATCCAATTCCATTTCAAGAGCTCAAAAGCCACATATAAGTGACTACCACATGGAACAGTACAGAATCAGACTGTAAGAAACAAAAAGAAAAATTCATATATTATTCTACAGTTGATTCTAATATTCTCTTATCTATAACAATCTAGATTAAGAATCATAAAGGAATCTAAAGAAATCAGGATGATTATATGGCCGATTTGCTTGTAACTTTGCACTTACGAAGTATGTTTACAAAGAAAAACTGGGAAAGGAAGAACAACATAACATGAAAGAAGAATATGAATACCTAATAATACTGAGTTGTCTGATGTTTGTGAAAAATGCTAAGGATATAAGAAATTTCTCTGATATTTTCAGAGCAAAAAGATAACCAAGGATAGGATAAGAATGACATTGCTTGGGGCCAACTAGGTAATCTGAACAAACGACCAATAGAAAAGCAAACCATTAAACCCTAGCTTCCAGTTTCTCCATAGAGAAGAATGATGTTCAAACTAGAAAACAATATGATGGTGAGGAAATGGTAAGAAAGCCTAAGGTGATTTAAATTAGTTTTAAGATTCCAAGTCTAAATCAATCAATTATCTAATAGGATACTAAAAATACATGAAGATGTATCCTGGGAACTAATATCTATTATCTTTGAGTCACCATGGAAAAATGCCATGAAAATTGTTAACTGTCCTGTTTTTCAAACAGAATTCCAGAAACTGAAGTTTACTATTCTGGACATTAACTGAAATTCTAGAACCCACATTCACATGTGTTCACTAAGTGTATGACAAATCAGAATAAAATCTTTTTATTAGAATTACTGGGGTGGCAGATCAAAAATGTGGCTCAACTTGTTTATCCTGACTCCATCCAAGGCCTTTTATAAAAATCACTCATAATTTTCTTCTGAAGCTGAATGATGGAGTAGTTGAGTAGATCCTTTGAAAGTTGAACAATCATTCTGCTGTGGCATCCAATGAATGTTCTTTGATGACTTGTTCTCTTTTCCCTTTTTTTGAGGATTATAGTTTCCAAAGGAATTTGTTTTGTAATCAGGACTGTCCATTAAGCAAATTAGTCTAATGATGGGTATAAATGAGAAACTTTGGTAGGAGCCTGCCTTGGATCATACACTTTTAAAAACAGAATATCTAAAATGATCAAGTGTTTTTGGAAATCTGCTTTCCAATAATGCCTTTTCAAACTACTTATTTATAGAAAGCCTGATATAAATTATTTAAATATTAAATTTCAAATTGAGTTTTAATTTTATTTAATCAAATTTTAACATCTAGTATCTTGCTCTATCTTCTAGTGCAGTAAGGTCTCCTTATTTCTGGTTTACTCATCAATATAATATGAATATTTCTATTTAATTAATCAACATATTTTTATCAAAAGGTATTTCTTTTTTTTTTAACAGATCTTTATTGGAGTATAATTGCTTCACAATACTGTGTTAGTTTCCTTTGTACAATAAAGTGAACAAATGGCATTCTTCACAGAATTAGAACAAAAAAATTTACAATTCGTATGGAAACACAAAAGACTCCAAATAGCCAAAGCAACCTTGAGAAAGAAAAACGGAGTTGGAGGAATCAGTCCCCCTGACTTCAAACTATACCACAAAGCTACAGTTATAAAGACAGTATGGTACTGGCACAAAAACAGAAATATAGATCAATGGTACAAGATGGAATGCCCAGAGATAAACCCATGCACATATGGGACCTAATTTATGACAAAGGAGGCAAGAACATACAATGGAGAAAAGACAGCCTCTTCAATAAGTGGTGCTGGGAAAACTGAACAGCTACATGTAAAAGAATGAAATTAGAACACTACCTAACACCATACTCAAAAAGTATTTCTTATTGATAGCATTTAATTGAGTTACAAAGAACTTTGGGTTATAAATAGAGTGCTTTTAATAAAAGCTTCAAAATTAATTCAAATCTAAAACAAACTAGTCAAAATACAACTCAATCTTAATTTTGGTTACATACATTTGAAATGAAATTTTATGATATAATGCCAAAGTTCTTTCATCTTTTTTGACTCCTAAATTGGTGAAATTAAAAAATCTTTCTCTATCCTCTTGTTCCCTGAATACATCAAGAAGTAGACCAGGAAGCAATGTAAAAGATGAAATAATAACAATAATAATAGCAATAATGACAGAAAACAGAATACAGTCTCAATATAGCTTGCCTCCCTCCTTTTCTCATTCTCTCTTTCTCCCCTTCTACCTCTCTTTTTTTAACATACATATAATACAATATATAATGTATAAGTGTATATAATATTAAATATATTTAACTGAATTAAACTGGACCTTTTCGCACAGAGTGATGTGCACAGGAGTTGCTTGCTATCAGATGGATCTGGATTCAATTCTTAAGTGTTCCACTTGCTAGTGACACTTTATTCCCTCTGAGTTTCTCTTTCCTCATGTGCAATATTGAAATGGCCACATTATTTGTGGAAAAGCAGAATTATCTATTTTCCTCAATTTTTTCACCTGTTCACCTTGGATAGAGAAAGGTCTCTTAACCCAACACATGTCTAAGTCCTGTTATTGGGAATGATCAGCATTAATAAGAGAAAGGTTTGTTGCTTTTGTAAATGCTCTACTAAAACACCACCAACAATCAAGAAAACCAAACATCTAAAGCCACTCTCCAGAGCTTTGTAAGGAATGTACTATGAACAACAGATACATTCTATTTCATACGTAGTATCTCTATATACTTGGGAGAGGGAATGTATAACTCAAGGAAACATCCTGAAGGGAATTCCCTGTCAGGCCAGTGGTTAGGACTCAGCGCTTTCACTGCGGTGATCTGGGTTCAATCCCTGGTCGGAGAACTGAGATCCCGCAAGCTGCACAGCACAGCCAAAAAAAAAAAAAAAAAAAAAAAGGAAACATCTTGGGATACAGGGTTACCATCACTGGTCGATGAACCAATAATATTAAATTTTATTAAAATAAAACTTTAAAATAAATAAAACTCATTCTGATATATCTTGAAAGTTGTGGAGAAAGTTGTCCACTACAGAGATTTTTATCTCAATTCTAGGTAAAGGAATTTGAGCCAAGAAATGTGTGACATAAGAAGTGTGATACTTCCCTTAAATAACCAAATACTTCATGCCAAGAGCATCTTTGATATAAGAGATTCTTGTACATAGAAAGACCTTTCAGTATAGGTGATATTTTCCTTAAGAATATCAATCATGGTTGTACTTTGAGTATTAAGTACTTTAGCATATCTAATTTTATTTGACTTGTAAAAAAAAAAACCTTTGAGACAAGAGAGCAGATAATATTTGTTCCTTTTTATGACTGAAGAAGTTCACTAAGAGGAAAATTGAATTCCTTATGGTCACGCAGGGGTTTGTCAAGTGTAGAAATCAGACCTTGGACTCCCAGTCTGACGTTTTCTTCTAACAGTACATATTGCTATTTTTCCTAAATTGGCAGAAAGACCTAAGATAGTTTAGTCTTTTAGTTCTCAAAATATTTTTGGCGGTGGTAAGTTTTCCAAAACAATTACATGAAATTATAAGTCAAATATTTCAGATGAAAACAGAACTGATGTAGTAGAAGGGAAGGAGGCAGGGGACCAAGAGGTCTGCCCACCATGCTCCTCCAGCCCCTAGGAGGGCAATTTGGAGCACCACTGGAAAACCACTTGCTCCTTTTACAGATAAGAAAACAAAGTAATCAAGTGATTCATCCAATAAGCTCATCCAGTTAGTGACGTCATGTCTCTTGATTCCTCCTGTCCAGCCATTACACACACTACTTTCTCTAAGCATGCTCAGCTACTTGTGGTTTTTCAAATCCACCGTGGCCTTTCTTAAGCATTTGACTTCTTCACATGACTTTCCTTTTGTCTTGAAAGTTCTCTTTGAAAGCTCTCTTTCTCAACCAATTCACCTTCTTACCTGTACAGATCCAGCAAATCTTACTATAGTCAGCACTGACTCTAGAGCTCACGACACCACTCACTCCACCCAACCCCACCTCTTACCAGCCTCTGGTCTCACTCCCAACCTGGGTTAGGGAGGAATTTTAGTCAATCTTTACTTTTCCTTTTCTCTTATCACACTTGCACTTTTACTATTTGCTCTTTGAGGGAGAGAGTCACCTTTATTCACAAGCACTTTGAACTTATTCAGTGTCACAACAAAAAAATTTGTCGAAAGAAAAAACGCAAGAATGAATGAATGCTATTTTCTAAGTAATTTTTTACAAAGAGCACGAATGTGGGGCGATGTGGTATACATTCCAGGGAAGTGGGCCTCACTTGAACTTGCTGCATATGCTGTATCACACTGCCAGAAAATAGGGCAGCCATGATCCTCAGCGGCTCCTAATTCACAGCTCTAAAACTTTCCATTACCATAAGAGGAAAACCTTGCCAGATACCTATGTTAAACAATCTAATCTTTTATTCATAAATTCGAACAGAAAACCAGAAAGCATTTAAGGAAAACCAATAGCATTAAAAAGGAAGAACAAATAAATAGGGAAAAAAAAGAGAAATAAAGAAAACCATGGTGGGGAAATATATATTTAAGAAAACAGAGGAAAAAAATTTTTTTCATTTAACCTGTTACTCTTAATGAGACTCAAGGGACTACTGTTTTAAGACAACAAAAATAGGCTTCTCTGAAACATACCTATAAAAGAATGATGAGTTCTTATAGAATTTAAATACTGAAGTGAAAAATTTATTAGAAACCCTCAGTAACCAAATGAACATGGCTACAGATTAAGTCATAAACTGAAGGTGAAGTAAAAATCTCCGTTTTAAAATCTAATACATAATAGATTGTGAAGAAACATCTGTATGAAGGCTCACAATCCTGGGCTTTCCCTTGGTTTCTTTTACTTCTTTTGCTTTTAAGGTAAACAATACAATAATTTTATTAAAATTAAGTCTAATAAAACATATTTTCAATAGTACAAAACACTCTCACAAAACTGATAGGATAAACTAGTACATTATTGGTGTTAAATACTTTGGGAGAGTAATTTTACTGAACTTTTTAAGAACCATAATATTTCCATTGTAATTTTTCATTTTTCACCTCAGGCAAAAGTAGTGACAAAACAAACACATAGTGCTGAACAAATAAGTCCTGGAATTTTTTTTTTTTTTTTCTGAAGCTACCTTTATTTCCCCAATTTCTTTTTTTAATTTTGTTTGTTAAGTAATGGTTTTGAATATTCATGACATATCTCAAATTCTTATCTGTCATTCATTTAATTTAGCTTCAGGATTTTGATGCTCAACAGAAGAATTCTTTATTAAGAAGGAAAATATTTCCCCTTTCCTATATAGGTGTTTACTGGAGGTAAACTTAGCCGAGTGGTTTAATTATCCCTACTCTAGAAATTTAATCCAAAGAAATAATCCCAAAGAAGGAAAACCTATTTACAGAAAGATGTTCCTTCCAATATAATTTATAATAGCAAAATTAGCAACAATCAAAATATCCAGAATTAGTGAAATATTTAAGTAAAATATGGTAATATGCTTGATAAATATTATTAGGAAATTCTGTAGCAACTTGGAAAAACATTCAAGATATAATGCAAGTAAAGGAAACAGTATTCAAAATTAAATTTCTGCTCTGATTTCAATTATATAAAAATGTAAACATTTGGATTTGAAGAATTTTGAAGGATAACAAAAAAATAAAATATTTGATTTATTTGAATCAGTGTATACCTCCCTTATTTCTATTTATTTTAATAAAACTAGTACACTGGATTTTTAAAAAGAAAACAGAATTTTCCATCCTTCCCATCAATATCTCAAACTTATTGAGATTAAGAGTACCCCAAAAGAAAAAAAAATGATTCGGTTTAGAATTAATAGTAAAATATATGTATGGTTCATACATTCAACCCTAATATTAAATAGGGGTTCTTGAAATTGATGAATGCCTTTTCTAAATTATCTTATTTTATAGGTGACCACTTTTAATGGAGCAGTGGAAACTTACATGTTTTAACATACCATGGTTTTCAGAATTTACACACACACATACACGATTATGCAATTCTCAATTATCTTCAAAGCAAAGATTAAAGTAGATAATTGGAGTAGGTATTATAGGTATTATCATCCTTTTTTAACAGGTAAAGGGGCTAAAAAATTTTCTTAAGGTCCTATGGGGTCATAGAATGAAACTCATTGCAAACGTTTCTTCTACATTAGTGTCATCTTATGACACCACTTGATATTAGAATAATTCATTATATATTTGACTTATGGGTGATAAATCTTTTTTTGTTGTTGTTTTCAAAATGCAGGAAAATTCTTCTTTACGCTTCATTTGTTCATTCCTTTTCTAACCAAAAAAATTTGAAGACACACTATGTACCAGGCAGTCTACCAAGCCCTAGAGATAAAGAGACGCCTAAGTTACAGTTTATCCTTAAAGGATTTGCAGTCTAGGAATGGTGGCACAGTGGTTAAGAATCCAACTGTCAATGCAGGGGACACAGGTTCGAGCTCTGGTCTGGGAAGATCCCACATGCCACGGAGCAACTAAGCCTGTGCACCACAGCTACTGCGCCTACGCTCGAGAGTCCGCAAGCCACAAGTACTGAGCCCATGTGCCACAACTACTGAACCCCACGCACCTAAAGCCCATGCTCTGCAAAAAGAGGAGCCACCGCAATGAGAAGCCCGCACATCACAATGAAAACTAGCCCCCGCTTGCTGCAACTAGAGAATGCCCGCACACAGCAACGAAGACCCAATGCAGCCATAAATAAATAATTTATTTTAAAAAAATAAAGAGGTATGAGTCAAAGAGATAACTGCTGAAGTAGAGCTATCGATAGCACATAGACAAGAAAATGTTTAATCATTTGTGTGATGGGGATATAGAGGATGTTGGGAAAAATACTTGAGAAAGGTTAAGTATGGAAGATGAGCAACAGTTAGTATTGAGATATAAAGTAGGGCAGAGAGTGATACTATTTTAGAATGCAGATTCTTTTTCGGAATTTAAGGATTTCATAGAACTTTGTTAATGAGTGTCACTAAAGAATCTAATTTTGCAAGCATTATTTAATTCCCAAATAATTTAGTCTTGATTTGCATATGGTTTGTTCAATTATACATGTTTTGGTGACCTACTAACCCATATAATTAACTAATTTGTCTGAATGCTGTTGAAGTTGAGGTGAGGGAAGGTCAAGAACAATGCCTAACAATTAAAAGCCTAGGGGAAAAGCTAGAATCTGTAGCTTCAATCTCCATCCTAAAGCTATTTCCTATTGAAATCATGACGCATGAAATTTGTGGATCAGTTAACCCATTAACTAACAAGATACGATGATGCATGCTTTCAAGCCCTCTTTAGACTAATTTGAAATAATAAAGTACTATTTTGTAATAACTGACATCAGCCGCTCTCAGTGCCATTAATTATAGGCTTACATCTCTCCATTATACCTCACCCCTTATAGCCCATTCTTTACCTAATCCCACTTCTCTCAGCCCCTCTTCTTTATGAATAATTCTGTTTGCTTTGAGTTTGAAGAGGATGAACATAGTGATGGATTAAATCTCTATTCACAATTAATGAAAAAATCAGTTTAATTCACTGAATTCTAATATGCCTTAAACAGCTTTAATTGGCATTGTTTTCTTTCATTCAAAGGAAATGCTCTTCAATACATACATCTATAGTCTTAATAAAATTCTCATTGTAACATCTGCTCCATCTTCACTCCAATTAATTCTGAATTTGAAACTGTCAAGTCTGTCAGAGCATTTCTTTCTGCCAAAGCACCTTAGTGGTAGTATGAATCAGTTTATCTTTATGTGATATTACATATAACTAGGAATCTGAAGAGCCATGTCTCAAAATCATGTTTCTGGAACTTTTCCTCCTTTCTCTGTGGTGACAGATATCTTACAACTTCTCTCTTTTTCCCTATGCAATGGGAAAAATAAAACTATCTCTCTGAAGAACTGCCCATGTTACATCCACCATCTTTTAGTATCTAGCCTTCCCTAGGCCCATCATAATTGTTAGAAGAAGGCTCCAGCTTTCTAAATGCACTCTGGTTCTTTTTTTCTGGCTTCAGGGAAGTAGAACAAGTAAGAATTCAGCAGCCCAGATGCTGGGATTTACTAGAGTTTGCAAAATATAATTTTGCTGTTCAGCTACCAAATCCCAGTCACTTTCGGGTAATCTCCCTTTTCCCACTCCCATGCTGCACCACTGCAAAATACTTGCTCTCACACTGGCATCCACTTTATCCTCCATCTGTAAGGCAGCCTGCAGCCTATCTTACTCTATTCAGTCTATACGGGGGACTTCTTGTGATGCTGCCATCTCTTCATGAGCTAAGAGTTCACAAAGGAGAAGAAAGCACTGATAATTGCACACTGGCCCTTAGGTGTACAAACAGCATACCTTTAACATCTTCCCATATGACCAAAGTAAGTTATATGGTGACTACTCTCTTGAATTCTTCACCTGGTTGCCTGCTCTCTTCCACATCCACACAGTGCTCGCTTTCCCCATTTCCCAGGACTGAGTTCTAATGGTCCTCTGCTGACTTCCCCAACTTACAATGGTTGTAATCTAGCTCCACATCTCCTCCAACTTTGCCCTGTGCTCCTAGGTCCCTCATCCTCGTCGCCTTGGGCTGGGTTTCCCTTTTGGCAGGACGTTTGCTTCATAGTTCCCTCTACCCAACACTTGATTCCAACTTCTCCTAGACTGTAAGCTCTAAGAAGACAGGAAATTTTACTTATCACTATATTCCCAGAATCCAGAAAATAGGGGTGGTTAACACATATTAACTGAATGAAAGATTTTCCTCATTAATTCCTGTTAGCTTTCTGAACTCTTAATTGTAACCTTGGTAAACATGATAAGTGAATTAAAACAACAGTATGTTATTCAGAAAAGATTAGGTTGGGCTATAATAACAACTTTTAAATCCCTGTTATTTATAACAATAAAGATTGATTTATTGTGCATGGCATGTACAACATGACTCAGTAGAGATTCTGGTCCTTATAGACACTGAAGAGTTCAGGGAATGAGGGTTGAACCTCCTTGTGATGCTTCCATCTCTTCAGGAGCTCAGAGTTGATGAATGAGAAGAAAGCATGGATAATAGCACACTGGCTCTTAGATGGACAAACAGCATATCTTTAACATCTTCTCATACGACCAAAGTAAGTTATATGGTGACAATCAAACTTCAGGAAGGCATGGAAGTATAATCCTCCCATGGCCCTGGATGGAGAAGAGAACTAAAAATGTTGATGAGGGCTAGTCATGTTTCACACAATTAGTAAAAATGATGATATCCTTAAGCATCCATTTCTCAGTAGGATCAGCATAGTTCTACTTAATGTCTTTCTACTTGAACAAGTAGGATAAATAGAAATCTGCATTCTTCATTATTAATCCTATATCCCTATATTGTTCCCTTCACTAAGGTTTATAAAGGGCATAGAGAAAAAGCAGAGGTATTTAACAGAAAACTGTGCCTACAACAGGTGGAAGGTGCTCAAAGAAGCAAACTTCTTTTGGGGAGAAAAACATTCTATGCAGATGGAAGAGCAAGTAAGTACCTGGTGTGCCTAGTATCTTTGTTCATGGAGCAGCAAAAAGGCCAGTGTGGCTAGAGCAGAGAGAAAGGGGAAAGAGACTGAAGATGAGGTCAGACAGGTAATAAGGGCCAGATCACATAGGATCTTACTTGCCATTATAGGGATTTTGACTATTATGAGAAATGGGAACCCCTAGCAGGATGTTGAACATGAGAATGGAAGAATAAGTTTTATTTTGTAAAAAATCAGTCTCCTGCTGTGTTGAAGATGGATGTAGAGAGGCAAGTGTGGAAACAGGAAGACCAGTGAGAAGCCAGTTGCAGAAATCCAAATGGTAGATGCTGATGGCTCTCACTGGGGTGACAGGGATGGAGGTAGTGAGAAAGGTGTGGGATTCCCATATCTTTTGAAGGTAGACCCAAGAAGATTTCCTGAACATAGGAGGGAGGGAGCAAAAGAAATGACTCAAGGATGACTCTAATGTCTGTGACCTTGTTGCATAACATTTTCACATGTTCGAAGATCTCAGTAAAATATAAATCTGTTTGAGAGCAAAGATATACAAGCAGATTGGAGAGAATCTAGAGTCCTGGTAATGCTAGAGGCTCTTAATTAGATAAAAGTTGTTGTTCTTCTTCTTATCTTTTTAGTAATATAATTTTACTACTTGATGTACATAAATGTCTCTTGATAGTCAATAAACTTAAATCATTTCTGGCTTTTGGTGCCCATTTACCTATATTTAACTTCCCTTAGCTTTTCCTAAAGATATACTTGTTTATTCTGAATTTCTCATGTGATACTTTTTCAGGTGAGTTTGAAGCATCTCTAAAAGGCCCCGTTGATGTTTTTCAACTAGCAAATGCATGTACATCATCAATAATTCCAAGTTGTTTTCGAATTTTTATCGAACAGCAATTCACTCTGAGCAGGCACACTGTGTTCTCATTACACAATGTTTGATGACTGCAAAGCTGAAGGCTTGTGCTGTGGCCAGCTCATGTCTTCAGATGACCCATACTGCAAGCACGTTTCCCTACTATTGCAACATATACTACAAGCTGAGTGACTGGAATGGTGGAATCAAGATTATCTCAGGTGGCAAGGCTGCAGGTGGAATAGGCTTTTTTTTTTTTTTTTTTTGGAGGATGTGAAGAGATAAGGATTGCAACTTTGGATATGTTAGGCAAAGTTTATGAGACATCTTGGTGGAGTGTCCAGTAGGCAGTACTGACTTGTGTCTTTATATAAAAATTTGGAATTCAAAAGAACTTCCTGGAATAGAGATGCAGCTTTGAAAAACTATAGCATATAGATGCTACTTTCAGCATGAGACCAAATGAAATAACAAAGGTAGTGAATGTAAACACATAGGATGAGAACCAAGAACTGAACCTCAGAGCAGTCCAATGTTAAAATGTCTAGATGAAGTGGAGTAACCAACAAAGGAGACTGAGTGACGAGTGAGGACAATTGCTGGACAGATTAAATAATATGATATATATAAATGTAAATTGCTATATATATTTTAGTTACTGCAGTCTTTAGTGGTTGAATTAATGATGTAAGCCCCCTTACATCATTACCCACTTCCAAGACACACATTCACACACACACATACACATCTGATCCTGGTCTACTTCTCTAGGATTATCTCCAGCTATACCATCTCCACATTCCCTAGCATTTGCTCAAATTGCACTGTTTTTCATTCCTTGAGCATGCTTCTCAGTGGCTCCCCTTTATTCTTGGCTCACATTCTTTTTGCTGTCTGAAATATCTTCACCCTTCTGCCTCTCTACAAACACATGAAAAGATGCTCAACACCACTAATTATTAGAGAAATGCAAATCAAAACTACAATGATGTATCACCTCACACCAGTCAGAATGGCCATCATCAAAAAATCTACAAACAATAAAATGCTGGAGAGGGAGTAGAGAAAAGGGAGCCCTCTTGTACTGTTGGTGGGAATGTAAATTGATACAGTCACTGAGGACTGTACGGGGGATCCTTAGAAAACTAAAAATAGAATTACCATATGATCCAGCAATCCCACTACTGGGCATATACCCAGAGAAAACCATAATTCAAAAAGACACGTGCACCCCAATGTTCACTGTAGCACTATTTACAATAGCCAGGACATGGAAGTAACCTAAATGTCCATCAACAGAGGAGTGGATAAAGAAGATGTGGTACATACATACAATGGAATATTACTCAGCCATGAAAAGGAATGAAACTGGGTCATTTGTAGAGACGTGGATGGACCTAGAGACTGTCATACAAAGTGAAGTAAGTCAGAAAGAGAAAAACAAATATCGTATATTAGTGGAATCTAGAAAAACAGTATAGATGATCTTATTTGCAAAGCAGAAATAGAGACACAGACATAGAGAACAAATGTATGGATATCAAGGGGGAAAGGGGGGATGGGATGAATTGGGAGATTGGGATTGACATATATACACTATTGATACTATGTATAAAATAGATAACTAATAAGAACCTATTGTATAGCACAGGGAACTCTACTCAGTGCTCCGTGGTGACCTAAATAGGAAGGAAACCCAAAAAATAGGGGATATATGTATATGTATAGCTGATTCACTTTGCTGTACAGTAGAAACTAACACAACCGTAAAGCAACTATACTCCAATAAAAATTAATTAAAAAACTAAAATAAAATAAATATAAAGTCCAACTGTGCTGATCTTCCATGACCCAACTTCTTCAATCCTTTTGCCACAACACTTCAAAAGAAATTGGACCATGAAAGCATTTTCCCAGAATGTTGTATAGGCTTCAGCAGATTATACCTTTCATTATACTTTTTAATGTACATATTTCATCTCTCCTACTGGATGGTTAAATTCTTTACAGGCAGAGATAATGTCTCAAGTAATCTCTATACTTTTCACAGCATCTAATTTAATGCTTAATATGTCATATGGTCTCAATGAATTAGCTAGTAATCCAATGAATCAGTTAATGAATAAAGTAATAAATATGTTTATTTTAAGCAACGTCTTACTTCTTTTGTGGCAAAAAAGTCTTCAACTAATATTTTTCTTTTGATATAGTACTTGGTCTCTTTTTAATTAATTTTATATTATTGCCAAACATATGTAATGCCTGCTACTGTGTTTTTAAGTTGAAGGTGGAAGTCCCTGTGCTGTTTGTGGCCCTCAGGGGATCTTGATGTGAGAGGTATATCTACAACCATAGTGACCTACACCCCTGTTTCTGCCAGAAGATAATAAAGCTTTTGGAAGGGGTTTTGAGCTAGGACCTAGGGAGACATGAGATCTGAAAACAAAGAGTAGGAAAAATGTGGAAGGGAGTACACAGATCTTAGAAGTCAACATCCCAACTATATAAGCAACCAATGTGTTCTGGGCAGAGACAAGAGGCTGAAAGTGAAGGCGATGCTTCCTCAGATAGAAATTCTCTGATGGTTTGCCTGCTAGAGCAGGACCCAATGACAACCTTCCTAGAGAGCAGCCGTCCCTAAGCTGAGAGTCAGGAAGGCCACCTAAAGCTCCTGTCAAGTAATGACAAACTTTTTTGCAGTGGCTGAAATCTAAGCCCAGAAGGAAGTGCTTATTGATTCTCGAGTGTATTGTAGATGATTCTTGACAGGAACAATCTAGGCTTCTCTTTGATATAAGACTAAGGAAACAAACAGAAAACAAAATAAAATAAACCTTATTGTATAGATGATAATTCATAAACTGTTATATATTTTAACATCTTGATTTTTCAGCTAAATAGCTTATAGCAGTATATGATCTTGTGTTCTTCAACATATTTAATCCTTGTCACTGATGCAAATGATGAGAAGGTATGGCTATATTACCTTGTGAAAGCCCAAGAATATCCAGGACTGAACAGTCTTACAGTCTCGCAGAGAAGAATTTTCCAGAGACAAATATATATAAAGATAGATAGATAGATAGATAGATATAGATATGCATACATATAAGTTATTCTGGCGTTTTAGTTAATCTTGAGTAATTTCACCATTTCTAATGTTTGCCTTTTTATCTTGGGGTAAATGCAACTAACTAAAATTTTCTCTAAGTTTTATAAACTTCTGCAAATTTAACGTGTTAGAATATATCTAAGAGTCTAGTCCAAAATGTAAAGGCCTGCAGAAAAACTAGCACTGACCTAAAACTGGTGAGTATTTGAACAAGGAAAAAAAATCACTCTGTTGACCCCTTTAAATTTACAGCAGTAAACAACTAGTTAGTCCTCCCTTTTCCTTCCCTCCCCTCTTTCTTTCTGTTCTTTTTTTCTCTCTCTCTCTTCATTACAATTCTACATCTCTAGGACTATAAGGAAAGTCATAATGCTCAGATTTACTGCAAAGCTGACCTAGATAAAGTAATTTTATCACTGAAGTCAATTGATAATATACTTTAATGCCTTTTATTAATGATCAGATGTATTCTCTTCATGAGGGAGAATAATATTTCATATACTATTTTAAAATCTACTAATATATAACTCTCATTTAACTAGCCATATAAAATATATATAAAAGGCTTTCTAGCATTCACAGAGCATAAAACATATATTAAGCTAAAACATTTCTTTAAATCTGTTGTATATCTGTCTCTATCTCTCTATATATCTCTATCTCTAGTTATATCTGCAGAGAAAGAGAGTACTGATTTAAAGTATTTACTTGCTGTTGAGTCTTCTACTTCCAAATAGGATGTAGAGGAGTGCAAAACACCTTCACTACCTTTGTAATAATAAGGAAAAATTAGACAAATAAAAAATCATAACAATCTGTGTGGTGAATGAAGCATGGTAGTTGCTAGGAAGCCTTGATGAACCAAATTCCAGACAAGAACAGGCACTTAATAGGTGAGCCATGAGTGTAGCAGCTTCTACACACTGGGTTAAGTGCTTGATCTGGGCAGAGAGAGACTAGGTCTGTCATAGACAGAGAGACTTTTCAAGGACAACGGCAAATCAGTCATGCCTTAGATAACAGTGTAGGGCATTTAGGTTGTGTGTGTATCTAAAAGATACCCAAATGCTAGAACAAATTGTTTGGACCATCAATTCTTTCCTCCTGAATCTTTCCAAGAAAGCAGCAGTGGAGGAGGGGCTGAAAGTTGAGAGATTGCATAGTATTCCCAGCACCTCAGATTTGGGGGCTTTGCTAAGGATCAATCCAAAATAAACCCAAATATCTGAAAGTGCAAGCTCTTTCCTCTCTCTGGTAGTTAATATGAGGGGTTGCTCTTTCAGCATCCTTGCAGGCTGAGTTGATCTGGCAATGGCACTCATATTTAATTAGATTAAATTCATCTACAATTAGATGTACCAACTACCATCAGTGATGCCTCTGCTTTTTTTTTTTTTTTTTTTTTTTTTTTTTGCGGTACGCAGGCCTCTCACTGTTGTGGCCTCTCCCATTGCGGAGCACAGGCTCCGGACGCGCAGGCTCAGTGGCCATGCCTCACAGGCCCAGCCGCTCTGCGGCATGTGGGATCTTCCCAGACTGGGGCACGAACCCGTGTCCCCTGCATCGGCAGGCGGACTCTCAACCACTGCGCCACCAGGGAAGCCCCCTCTGCCTTTTTGAACTTACAATATTGGGAGTAGGAGGCAGTTTATTTCTCAATTTGTTTAAAAACAAAGCAAAATGATAACAAAGTGTCAGGGGTTAGTAATATAGAAATAAGTGTAGCAATAGGACAAAATATAAGGGAGGGGGATCTGTGAAGTGGTAAGTAATAAATACTTAATTTAAGGTAGACTTTGATGAGTTAATAATCCATATTATAAATTCTAAAGCAATCACCAAAACAAAGAGGTTTTTCTAAAATTTTAACAGATGATATAAAATGGAATGTTGAAATACACAATTAATTCAAAGAATATAAAAAAGCAGGAATAAAATAAGAGGATTAGATAGGGTAAACAGAAAATAATAAAAGAAGATAGGAGACTTTAACACAATCTTATAATAATTATATTAAATGTAAGTGGATTAAATAATTCAAAGACCAGACTAAAATTAGGTTAAAAGATGAGATGAATTATGTGCTGTGTACAAGAGTCACACTTCAAATATAAAGACACAAATTGGTTAAAAATAAAAAAGATAGAAACACCTTTCCCATGCAAACCCTAATTATAAGGGCACTGGTGTGGCTATCATAATACCATAAAAATAGGCTTTAAGATAAAGAGTTTTATGAGAGATTAAAATTTTATCATTATTTCATAATGATAAAAAGTCAATTCATTAGGAAGACACAAAAATTGAATATGTATATACCTAATAAATGAGCTTCAAAACTTAGTTGAGGAAGAAGTAAATGCATTCACAATTATGGTTATGGAATTTATCACTACTTTCTCAATAACTAATAAACAAGTATATTAAAAAGTCAGTTAAGTCTATGGAAAATTTGGATTAAGGTATCAACTATCTTGAACTAATGGATATTTATTTATTTATATATTTATTATTTATTTATTCATTCAAACAAAAACTAAAAATGTACATGGAACATTTACCAAGATGTAATATATGCTGAGGCACAAAATAAGTTTTAAAACCTTTAATATTAAAATCATGAAGAGTATTTTCTCTGACCACAATTAATTCTTAGAAATCAACAGCAAAAAAAAAAAAAAATCTTAAAAAAGAACACTTCATACATTTGGAAATTAAAAACACTCTCCTGAAAACACATTGATCAAAGAACAAATCACAAGGTAATTCAGAAAACATTTTAAGTAAATGATAATAAAATTATAAAATATCAAAATTTGTGAGGTGCAGCTAAAATGGTGTTTGATAGAAATTAATAGCCATAAATTAATGTTAGAAGAAAGAGAATAAATAACACCCCCAAATATGTATATATATACAAAGAAACAATTTAAAACACCAACAAAACCAAAAGTTGTTTTTATGAAAAGATCAATAGCATTGAAAAACACCTAGAAGACTGGTCAAGAAAAACAAGGGGACATAAATTACTGATATCATGAACGAAAGAGGTAAGATCAAGTAAAAAAAAAACTTTCAGATAATAGAAGGAAAATATAGGAATATTATGAACTCCATGCCAATAAATTTGACAACTTAATTAAAATAAATAGATTGCTTGAAATGCACAACTTATCAAAAGTGGTTGAGAAAAGAGAAAATCTGAATAGCCCCATATCTATTTTAAAAATTGAATTAATAATTAAAAGTCTTTCTTAAAAAAAAATAACAAGAACAAAAAAAAAGTTATAGGCCTAGAGGCTTCCCTGTTGCATTTTATCAAATATTTAAAGAATAAATAATGTCAATCTTTTAAAAAAATCTTTATGTTAATAGAAAAGTATGGGATACTTCCCAATTCATTTTATGAACTCTACATAATCCTGATACCAAAACGTGACAAGGAGATCAAACACAAAACTACATATGTTCCTTTTGAACACAGGAGTAACAGTCCTTAACAAAATATTAGTAAAATGAATACAGCAATATATAGAAAAGCTTCAATTTGTAGCTTCCCATTAATTCAAGGCAGGCTTAACATTCAAAAATAATTCAATGTAATTCATCAATTAAATGTTAAAAATGATATAAACATCTCAACTGATGAAAAATAACTATAGAATTTTATACCCATTTGTGATTTTAAAATATTTATCAGCAAACCAATAACAGGAATTTTTCTTGATCTGATAAAGGACATATCTAAAATACACTAAGCAATCAACAATATCTAGATAAACAGCACAATAAAAAATAGTCAAAGTTTGAAAAAACCACTCACTAAAGAAGACATATAAATGGTCCATTAGGGCGCAAAAAGGTGTTCAACATCATTAGAGTAAAATAAGTTAAAAGAACAATGAAATACATTTTCATAATCCACCCCCCCCTCACCGAGAAGGGCTTAAAATTTAAAATACTAAAAATACCAAGTGTTGACAAGGATGTGGAGCAACTGGAACTCTCAGACATTGCTAATGGGAATGTAGAAAGGTTTGACTATTATGAAAAACAGTTTGTTAGTTTTTTTTATATTTACACAGTTACCATAGGAGTAAAAATTCTACTGCCTATTTACACAAGAGAAATTAAAAAAATTCATAGTAATTTATAGGAGCCAAAAACCTTACAGCTAAATGTCCACCATCAAGAGAACTAATAAATTGTGGAATACTATTCATAAATAAAAGGAACAAACTACTGATAAAGTCAAAAACCTGAATGAATCTTTCAGACTCAAAAAAGCCAAACGTAAATCATACACACTGAAGTTCAAGAATGGGCAATGCTAAGCTATGCTGATTAAAGTGTGATTCAATTCAGAAAAGTAGGTGTTAGAGATTGACTGGAAAAACACAAACTTTGGGGGATAATGGAAACATTCCATATTAGGGTATTTTCCCCCCATGTATTGGATTCTCCCTCAATAGCACCACTGTATCCTAAAAATGATAGTGAATTAACCATCACTGTTGATTCAGTCTTAAACAAACCTAGTTTTAAACATATTGAAGCAGGGGTAGACCTTTATATAGTTTTGTTTCTCTTCTAAAGTAATTTTGAATTATCTTTCACTCTTAATTTAGGAAACTGCCAATTATTAATTATACTTTTTAAAGCTTTATAAAATTATAAATTTCAGCATAATTTTTGAAAATAGATTTGGTTTTAATATTTAAAAATTGATAAGTCATCTACTGGTGTCCCCACATGGCACCAACTGAATCAACTGCTATAACAAAGATAATCAAAAATAAATTTCCAAGAGTCAAACAAGTTGCAACTCTCACAAGCCATCTTAATCAACTGATCCCTGCTCTTTCTCTGTACCTCTCTTTATGTACAAACACCAGCTAACATTATACCCAGAGGGGAAGTTTTGTCTCCTTTCCTACCCCAAAATCAGTGCTGCCCTGCATATCAGCCAGCAGAGGGCTCAGTGAGAGAATTTCCAAGTCTTCACAAAATAGTTTGAAGCACCTCTGTTAGTCGGCTTTGTTAAACATGTAATTTGCCTCTTAAATCTACACAGGCAGTGTAGCTGATTATTCTTATTAGCTGTTAAACCTAACCACTACTTATGTTCATTCAAACAGTTCTCTTTTCACTTGTCACATATATCCAATTATTCACAGGCATTTTTAGTACCTGAGTAGACAAATCCTAGAATTTTAGAGTTGAAAGTCACCTCGGAGGTCATTCTTCTGAGGTCTTTCAGTTTAAAACTCCTACCCAAGAAGCTCTTTCAACAGTGTTCCTGACAGATAACTGGGTAACCTATGCTTGGGGAAGGGAGATAAACATATTACTTGTGAAGGAATGTAATGCACATATGCACAGTTCAATTACCTGTCACCAAAATCTCTTTTCCTCTATATTCTATTCATTGATGCCAGTAATTCTCTCTGCATATACAAAACATGGAGTAATTTCAATTTCTCTTCTGGTGAACAGCCCTTCATTTATTTAGAGACTCTTGTCATTGCTTTGTATTTGGTATCAGTCTTGGTAAACAATGTAATTTCCTTTTCATACATATCTATGTGCACTTAGTGTTTTTTTTGTTTGTTTAATTAGGATTTCTTTCTTAATGAACCAGTTAACTGTGGTAATCCCCATCACTTTGGAAATTTGGATCTGCAAGACTAATTTGCAAGTATTTATAATTTGGAAATATAAAGACCTCTGAAGTCAGGAATAACTTTGGGATCTAACCCAGGGCCTCTCAAACTTTAATGTGCACTGAATTACCTGGAATTTTATTAAAACACAATACCTGATTCAATAGTTCTGAGGCAGAATCTGAGAGTGTACTTTTTAAATAAGCTTCCTTGTTGCTAGTCCACAGATCATATTTTGAATATCTAAATAGTTTCTTATATAAAAATCATTGATTCAAAAATATAGTGTGCTTTTCTACACTACTGTATTATATAAATAAGGCAAAACATTAACAATAGTACATATATATAAATAAGTGATGCTATTTAATACAAAAATCTCAAATGTGTAGGAAAAATTAGAGACTATCATATTAATTCTCCACTGCCAACAATTATTATCTGAAGTATGGATGATTTGAGCTAAGAAAAAAATATTCTTTCAAATTATCTTGGATTATTTAGAGGCCAATAATTGCTCAAAAGTCATGCTGTATTTAAAACCACCGTAACTTTTCTGACCCTGTACCTGTTAAGAATCTGATTTCTATAGACTGATTTCCTTTCTTCCCAGGTAGCCAGCTCTCACTTTTGCCATCAAAAAGACTTTTCCATGTTTTCACAAAGGTGAAAATGAACTTATTATACAGTGGATTAGTCACACATTCTACAGAAAATTTCCCATGTGTCACAGCATGAATTTTACACAGTGCATCTATTTCAATATGGAATAAATAGTTTTCTCTTCTCTAAGGAAAGGGTCATCCATTGTTTAATAGTCATCATCTTATGGCTGGCTTACAAAGAGTATTCTCTATCATTTTGGATATATTTGTTTTACTTAGTTTTCTACTAATTTGTTGATAGGAATCACTGTGATTTATAACTATATAAATTGTAATTACTACTAACTTACTATTGTGCCTAGGAACTATATACAGAGCTTTTGTTAATAACAACAATAATAAAACAGCTACTACTACCATTTTTTAGTGGCTTTTTCTTGCAAAGTACTGTCATTGGTCATGCTTACAGAATTCTGAATAAGTAAGTACAATTGGTACCATTATGTAAATGAAGAAACAGAAGTTTATAGATATGAAAGAGCTTGGTTTGGGTCACCTGAGTAGTAAACAGTTAAGTTAGGGTTTGGAGCCGGATGGCTTTGATTCCATGATCACAGTGCAACTCTGCCTGCCTCTGGAAGGGATTTCATATTGATGCATAAAAGATTTTCTGTTAGACTCACAGACTTAGAGAATGAACCACACTGGGGTGGGGAAGCATGGGGGGAAGGGATAGTTAGGGAGTTTGGGATCAACATATACACACTGCTATATTTAAAATGGATAACCCACAAGTACCTACTGTATAGCAGAGGGAACTCTGTTCAAAGTGGCAGCCTGGATGGGAGGGGAGTTTGGGGGAGAATGGATACACGTATATGTATGGCTGAGTCCCTTTGCTGTGCACCTGAAACTATCACAACATTGTTAATCAGCTATGCTCTAATATAAAATAAAAAGCTAAAAAAATACAAATAAAATAAAAGTTTTAAAAGAGATTTTCTGTTGAAGAAAGTAATTATAATTATCTTTAAAATTGAGAGATTACATCAAACTAGATCCAAAGTTTATGTAAAAGACAAAAGGATCTTTTAAAGGGTGGATCCTCAGGGCATAAATATAACCCTTCTTAGGATCAGAGATCATTAAAAAAAAATTTATGTCAAACACAATACTTTCAAAAACACAAAACGATTACTCCAGCCGTTAAGCCGTTTAAATCTTGCATATTAACTAAGTGGCAAAGAGTATCCAACCAATTTAATCAATCCATAATATAGACAGTAGCAGAGCTAACATCTCCGATGTTTAGTTCAAGCTATCATTGAGCTGGCTTAGCTTTGTGTTCTTTTCCCAAGATGTGATGATCCTTCACTTCAATTCCATTTTTTACTTCTTTATATTTTTTTCTGTAAAAACTCAAGTAAGAACCTGACAATTACACCGCTCATCACTGATATTCCTTTATTTTCTGTAGTCATCACCTCACCACCTGTCCGCAACTCCAGCCCAACTCAATCTGTGACTCCTCTGCTGCAAAAGTTACACGAGGGTAAGACAGAAGTGGAGGTGATTAGAAGAAAGAACCAGAATGAAGTTTTTTGGTTAAAGTGATAATGCAGTGAAGAAATCTGATTAGATTATAGAAATGTTTGAGATGAAAAAAGACCATATGTGTATGGAAAAAAACTGGAAGAATGTCAGGGAATTTAAATTAAAAATATTCTTATAGGATATAGCTATAAGTGACTAAATTGTAGTGCATATTTTAATGAGTCAGAACTTCTCAATGTCTAAGATGTTTCATGATAACATTTTAGTTTACATTCTATTGTTCTAGCCGTTAGTCTACCAGAAAAGTTTGTTAGTAAAATTAATTTCACTAAATATTAGCATAATAGTCTCACAAAGACTTCTTGTGGCTTGTGAACTTTAAGAACTTAGCAAATACTTTCAACATTTTTTCAGTAGTTTTAGGAAATATACTTAATACCCAATAGCCATATGATGACTCCCAGGTCATTCGAAAATTCTGTGTGATGAATGTGTTGAAGGGAAATAATAAGATAAATATCTAACATTATTCTTATTGATTAACTCATTTAGACTCTTTTCTTTACTTTTTGTTTTTTTGCGGTACGCGGGCCTCTCACTGCTGTGGCCTCTCCCGTTGCGGAGCACAGGCTCCGGACACGCAGGCTCAGTGGCCATGGCTCACGGGCCCAGCTGCTCCGTGGCATGTGGGATCTTCCCGGACCGGGGCAAGAACCAGTGTCCACCGCATCAGCAGGCGGACTCTCAACTACTGCGCCACCAGGGAAGCCCTCTTTACTTTACTCTTCCTGCACTCCCTAAACTTCAGTCGTTTGTGAAGACTGACAAAGGACATAAAAGCAGAAGATCCTGACACCAGGCATATGTGCCTAAACGCACTATTTATCAAAACGTGACATATATTGGATCCGATACCCAGTTACACTGATATTTGCTCTAAACCTCTGCATGTATTTATTAAAAGCAAAATTTTCTCCATCTTAATTGCCTAAATGTACTTCTCATTCACATTTCACTTGTAAAAAATCTTCAAGATTGCTAAAAAAAATTATAACAAACTGCCATACTCTGCAGGAAAAGCGAAAAGGATAAGTTCAATTGAGATATTAAAAGTCAAAACTTGACTCAGCCAACAATAGAATTCATGACTCCTTTCAGGCTTTCAGAGTCTAACTCAAGTGACACATATCCTCATAATCTCCTCATCACTTTCTGCATTTTGAAAACTATCATCTGCCAGTGACCTGTGGAATTAATCATTGAGGTAGAAGATAAGGTTATGTCACCAATCATGGCCCACTGGGAAGGGTTAGCTTTTAGGAGAGACTATGTGACTGACTTCTGTAATAGAGTGAACAATGTTGGATGACTTGCAGGCAAAGGAAATACGAATATAACTTATAAAGGATTGCTTTGTCCTCCAAATTTTAAGGGTTAACATTGTCAGCAGGCTAAATTTGGTTCAGAAATATGCACAGTCATCTTCTCCAAGAATGTAAGCATCATAAAGAACTGGTTCAAACAATTTTTATAACAAGCATTGCATGATTTAGCATACCTCCTGTGAATAATTTAATCTAATAAAAAAAGAGGAAGCATTGTTTTCATTCAGGGAGAAAGTAAATTTTAGTATAAAATAATAGGCAACTTTTTTATTGACACAGGAGTATGGATCAGTAAACAGGAAAAAAAACTTGTATGGCTCACTGAAACTATATTAAAATAGATATACAGAGTGAAAGATATTATATAATCACTTTGCTCAACCAAAATTTGAAATATTTTCTTTTGTCTTTTGCTAAAGAATATTTAGAGCTTGTAAGTATGCTGGAATATTAGTCTAGGAATCAGGCTTTCATTTATTCAGGGAACAGATAAGCACAAGTGAAAAGAAAAATCTTGATACTCCTTTTAAACACATAGCTTACCTGGATTTACTATCTAGTTGTGTGAAAGAGGGATAGTTATGGACTATTTTGATCCACAATGATGGTGACCATACTTGTGGTCTTTGCTCAGAACACGTGGTACGTTTAATCTAACAGAAATTCAGAGTTAGTGGTTTAAAAAAATCCCTAACACATAAATATATCTTATGACAAATCTTTTTCTTAAATGAAAGCAATTGTGGTAGGAAGAACATAATATAGAAATATATATTCACAATTCTCAAGGAATCACAATAGAGCAGTGTTTTTCAAACTGTAGTGTGTAACCCATTAATCGGGCATGAAATAAATCTAATGGGATATGATTAGTTATTTTTTAATGGTACACAGTAGAATAGGAGAGAATAGAATATATCAGAGGGCACTGCACATTGTAAAGTAAGAATAGTTTAATAAGATCTCTGCTCCATATCATATACATGCACATACAAATCTAAACATATATATATATATATATATTACACATACATACACGTGTCAGTGTGTTTGTGTATACTTGATCCTAATATAAAATAATACATGTTTTGTGGGCCACAGTAAAAAATAATTGAAAAATCCTTCAATAAATAATATCAAAGTCCAGTCTTTATTATCAAACAAAAATCATATACTGTACTTTCCTTCAGAAAATTGTCTTAAAACATACTGACCACTATTAGCTCTCCAGACAGATCACATTATTTCTGTAACCACTTCAGAAGCATCACATGATGTGGAAAGAAAAGTTTAGGTGCTGGTCTCATATAAACATTCTAGTGTTCAAGCACAGTTTCCAGTTTGATTTCCTCAATGCTTTCTCTTTCACCTTTTTATTATATTAAGGTATGCAAAACTTTAAAGTCTGGCTGATATCATAGAAGCATTTAAAAATCATCTTATATATATTTTTGTATCCTGGTTTGACTTGGTTAAATGTACATAAAGCTTCTTTGATATATTGACCAACCATTAATTTTAGAGATGCAGGATAGATTTACAGCCATCATTTGACAGGATGATAAACTATGAGATCCAGAGAAACATCAGTAATAAGTTAGCTGCAGGTGTTAAGTGAAGGACCAAAGATGTTTGGTGTTGGCAGGCTTTGGTTTGGAACAAGGAAAACAGAAACAATCTCAAAGAACTTTTTGAGCTTTTACTGTTAGAGAAAGTAGTAAATGGGTAAGTTAATAAATGTATAAATTACTATAGTATGAGCAAATTGCTGGGAAGAGAGAATGAAACATTTTATTGCTACTCCAGGGATATAACTTTTGGGAAAAAAATTCAAACATGTTCAGGTTTTGTTTTAACAGGCTATTCAAAGAAGACATCTGGTCTCTTTACCAAGACTTCTGTTCCTGCCCTAGAATTGTAATCTGACCACCTTCATTTTATATAGACCCCAAGAGACTACTAACAACTTTTGATTACTGATAGCATGGGAAGAATTCAAACCACTAACCCATTGTCTGTAAATAATTTATTCTCATACCAATGCCATAAACAACCTAATTCTGTAAATGCTGACACATGATACTTAGTATGAAGAGAAGAACTTATGTTTAGTAGCAACCTGAGAAAAAATAAGTACATAAAATTAACAAGGAAGTATCAGTGTGGTTCATTGGAGATCCGGGACTGCATATCTGGATATAATATTGGATAAATTGAGAAAATTAGAGCAGTCATGGATCAAAAGTTATAACACAGCATTTCTGTGCATCACAGAGACCCTTTAAGGAAACCCCAGCTCAGCAATGAGTTCATTTATCAAAGGGATAATGACCCAAAAACATTCTTCTGGAGACAGTGTGGAAACTATGTCCTTTTAAAAAGAAAGGCACCTGTGGAACTAATTAGAATGAAGTACTCCTTTCAAAGTATGGGCTATAATCCTGTTGAGTGAATAAAAAATTTACAAGACTCTAGTTCAGAATGAGAAAGAACTCAAATGACAGCTGATGGTGGCCTCTGGTATGAAAATAAGATTTGGAAAGATTCAGACTGGTATGCACTGAGATAGTCACAAGAGAACATAGTAATTGTACCCAAGAACAATTTAAATAATGCAAGTCACTCTAGTCCCAAATTCAGTTAACAAGTGCCCCAAAGTGGATAAGCCTCCCCTATAATGCATATCTTACTTATAGACTCAGGGAAAAGTTCTGAAAAGATGGTTTTCTCCAGGGAGTAAACCGGGGGCTTAATGTAAGATGTTTTATTTTTATTTCATACCTTTTGAGTTTAGCAGTATTTGCTTTAAAAAAATTTTTTTTAAATTTATTTATTTTTGGCTGTGTTGGATCTTCGTTGCTGCACACGGGCTTTCTCTAGTTGCAGCGAGCAAGGGCTACTCTTTGCTGAGGTGTGTGGGCTTCTCACTGCGGTGGCTTCTCGTTGAGAAGCATGGGTTCTAGGCATGCAGGCTTCAGTAGTTGAGGCGCACGGGCTTAGTTGCTCCGTGGCACATGGGATCTTCCCGGGCCAGGGCTCGAACTCAGGTCCCCTGCATTGGCAGGCAGATTCTTAACCACTGAGCCACCAGGGAAGCCCAGTATTTTCTTTTTAAAAAAGCGTGTGCATGTATTAATTTACAACAGTATTTCAAAAGAGTATTGCTCTTTTTGTTAAGGAATTCAGTAAGATACTGAATTATTTTCTTCTTCATTCAAGATGCAGAATACTTTTTTGTTTGCAGATTTGTGAGTATTGCTCAACTTATGTGTATAAGTACAAGTATATATAAAGAGATGATATTGAACATTTGTTATCATTTCATTGTCAGTTGAACAATAATGCAGAGATTTGACAGCACAACCCACTGCCCGGGCTTATCATACCAATACGTACCAGACAGAGGATCTAGTGAAATCTAATTCATATGCATTTTTCTTTTATTACTCTTGTGAGAAAGTCTCAAATTTTACTTAAAATTAATCTATCTACCTAGCTTAATCTCTATTCTTGCCAGACAGGGCTTCAAAGAAAGCTACTTCTCACATACTTTCTTAGAGTTATAAGTCTTCTGGGATGTATATCTGTTTCTATCTCTGCCTTTACACTACCTCTTAGGCTTCAGTTCATCTTTGACAATAAAATTTTTGCAGAGTCATCAATGACTATCTTGCAGCTAAATTTAACAAATAACTTACACTCTTTATCATGTATTGAATTGTCAGTATCAATTCACATTCTTGATTACTTTCTCCCTCCATGTCACAGCACTTTCTTTCCCTGATTCTGTTGTAATACCCCTTCCCAGTTTTTTTCTCCTAACTCTAGGACCTTCTTGGTCTCCCATCCCTTCAATGTTGAGGTTCCTCAGTTTTCTATTATGGACACTTTCCCTTTTCATTCTGCACTCTCTTTCTGGATTGTGTCATGAACTCTATGGCTTAGTTTGCCACCAATATATGGAAAATTTCCAAATCTATATATCTAGGTCAAATATTTTTTAAACCTATTTTTCTAACTATCTACTACATACCTCTTTTTGGATGTTCCACAAGTACTTGAAACTCAATATATCTCAATCTTATCTCAAGGATTTCTCCAAACCCAATTCTTTCCATGTACTCCTTTTTTTTTTCAGGGAATGGTACTGATAACCACTTAGTTGCCCAAGCTAGAAATATGGTGCTTCCTGAGTCCTTTTTCCTCATTCATTAAATCCAATAAATTACTAGACTGTACAAATTCTATGACATCTACTTTTCTCTGTTTTCATCGCCACATCCTTATCTCTTATACAGTTGAAGGCATAGCCCTTTGTCTTTCTACCGTCCCATGCTGCTTCTCTCTAGACCATTCTCCAACAGCAGCCAGAGTAATAAACACACATACACACACAAGTAATCACGGCACTTTCTTACTTAAAATCAAATAAGCACTTTCTATTACTTTTAAGATAATAAAGTCTTTATTATGACTTAGCACACTATTATTTTTTTAAATTGGAGTATAATTGCTTTACAATAGTGTGTTAGTTTCTGCTTTATAATAAAGTGAATCAGCTATACATATACATATGTTCCCATGTCTCTTCCCTCTTGCGTCTCCCTCCCTCCCACCCCTCTAGGTGGTCGCAAACGACAAAGCTGATCTCCCTGTGCTATGCAGCTGCTTCCCACTAGCTATCTATTTTACGTTTGGTAGTGTATATATGTCCATGCCACTCTCTCACTTTGTCACAGCTTACCCTTCCCCCTCCCCGTATCCTCAAGTCCATTCTCTAGTAGGTCTGTGTCTTTATTCCCGTCTTACCCTTAGGTTCTTCATAACCTTTTTTTTTCCCTTAGATTCCATATATATGTGTTAGTATACGGTATTTGTTTTTCTCTTTCTGACTTACTTCACTCTGTATGACAGACTCTAGGTCCATCCACCTCACTACAAGTAACTCAATTTCGTTTCTTTTTATGGCTGAGTAATATTCCATTGTATATGTGTGCCACATGTTCTTTATCCATTCATCTGCTGATAGACACTTAGCTTGCTTCCATGTCCTGGCTATTGCAAATAGAGCTGCAATGAACATTTTGGTACATGACTCTTTTTGAATTATGGTTTTCTCAGGGTATATGCCCAGTAGTGGCATATGGTAGTTCTATTTGTAGTTTTTTAAGGAACCTCCATACTGTTCTCCATAGTGGCTGTATCAATTTACATTCCCACCAACAGTGCAAGAGGGTTCCCTTTTCTCCACACCCTCTCCAGAATTTATTGTTTCTAGATTTTTTGATGATGGCCATTCTGACTGGTGTGAGATGATATCTCATTGTAGTTTTGTTTTGTTTTGTTTTGTTTTGTGGTAGGCAGGCGTCCCACCACTGCGGCCTCTCCCACTGCAGAGCACAGGCCAGATGCACAGGCTCAGTGGCCATGGCTCACAGGCCCAACCGCTCCGTGGCATGTGGGATCCTCCCAGACCGGGACACGAACACATGTCCCCTGCATCGGCAGGCGGACTCTCAACCACTGCGCCACCAGCGAAGCCCTCATTGTAGTTTTGATTTGTATTTCTCTAATGATTAATGATGTTGAGTATTCTTTCATGTGTTTGCTGTCAATCTGTATATCTTCTTTGGAGAAATGTCTATTTAGGTCTTCTGCCCATTTTTGGATTGGGTTGTTTGTTTTTTTGTTATTGGGCTGCATGAGTTGCTTGTAAATTTTGGAGATTAATCCTTTGTCAGATGCTTCATTTGCAAATATTTTCCCCCATTCTGAGGGCTGTCTTTTGGTCTTGTTTATGGTTTCCTTTGCTGATAGCACACTATTATGACTTACCACCTTATTCCATCTCACACACGGTTCAACACTCAAAACATTATTTTGGTACTCAATTATACCCATGCTTCAGAATTTTCCCTGTCCTTTTTCTCTAAAACATACTCCTGACCTCTTATATACCTGGTTAACTTCCATACATCATTTAGATTTCAGCTAAGACATTATTCTCACTGAGAAAACTTCCCTGACTTCCATCCTTCCACCCAAGTCTTTCTTTACTGTCACTCATCTGTATTCCCATGACAAACAATATTTTATTACATTATCACATTGTATTACAATTCTCTCTTTACTTATCTCTAAGCTTTATGAGGGAAAGAACTGCATCTATTTTCTCTACCATTTTATTTCTAGCTTTCAATGTTGTGACTAGCACAGATTTTGAGTTCAATAAACATTTAATTGCATATATAAATGAATGAATCATCATCAATCTTATTGATGTCTTAGTCTCAGAAATCCAAGATTCTTTGGCTACTCTTATAAGAATTTAACTTATGATATCTGACTTTATTTAATCTCTTTTAGTCATGTTTCAGAATACAAAATAATATTAGAATATGCTTGCTATCTTCTGATAAACTTTCAACTCACTGGACACTGTCAAAATCATCAGAAAACTTCAAGACTATTCAAGAATTGGTTTTATCCTAATGGATATGGTCATATGTATATACATCAGGAGTTTATGTACTGCTTTGAAAAGGCAGACTAGTGCTAAAATTAATCATTATCTTGAAGAAGCTCTGAGTTCTTTACTGAGTTGTGCCAGGGAAGCCCCACATCCAAGTGACAGATTTCATTAGTAGCACATCCGTTTTTGCTATCTTTGTAGAACATTGTTAGTGCTATGCTAATAGACAAAAGTAGAAAATCTGAACATATGTTGTGAAATTAGCTGGAAGCTATATAAGCAATGATTTTTCTTTTCTGCATGAAAAGTTCTGTTTTAATGACATAGATTCTGACATTTTAGTGCAAAAAAACAAAAACAAAAAATAACCTCCCAAGAAACCCAAAACAAAACCAATAATGGATGTTTCAAACAGAATTGAGAAATTGGACAAAATTAAGCTAAGTAATATGCTCACCTGAGTTGTCTAAAGCCAGGGTAGCAAGAGAATTAGATAAAATGATGCAAGTATATAATGAGTTTTCTTCAATACATTCTACTAGACCAAATGAAAAGTTGAAGACAGGTCATGTGAGTATGATGAGGTAGAAAAGTTAAAGAAAATATAAAGAAAAGTTAAAGAAAATATTTGTCTGGAGACAAATCACACCAGCTACAGCTATTTGAACAAAAATATGTATTTTATAGTTATTGGAATGGAAGGGATAACAGACATGTAGCATGGATTTTTAATTGCTCTTAGAGTAATAGTTGACACCTGCAGCAGCCTCATCTTTAAATATAAAGGACAACTCTATATAAATAACACTAAAATTGAGGGATGAGACTGAAAAAGGGGATATTAAATGGAAGTCTAAATAAAATTCCTGATCCCACAAAATACCCAGTAGTCCATCACTTATCCCAGGTCAAAAGTAAACAAACAGGGGGCTTCCCTGGTGGCGCAGTGGTTGAGAATCCGCCTGCCGATGCAGGGGACGCGGGTTCGTGCCCCAGTCTGGGAAGATCCCACATGCCGCAGAGCGGCTAGGCCCGTGAGCCATGGCTGCTGAGCCTGTGCGTCCAGAGCCTGTACTCCGCAACGGGAGAGGCCACAACAGTGAGAGGCCCGCGTACCGCAAAAAAAAAAAAAAAAAAAAAAAAGTAAACAAACAACAGAGAGTTCTTTTCTAATGAAAATATAAGAAAACTCAGTATCTGACATTTACAGAACCCCAGTATAAGGGCTGGCCTCTTTCCTATTCACCATGAAGAGAAAACTAATGATCAATTCTGTCCACATCTATAGAGCTTCTAGGAAACTTTTATATACTCCATTTCTAACCATAAAAGGTAACTAATCATTAAGGAAAGAAGCAATGTGGAAAAAAAATGGCCTAACTATGCAAATGGAAAAATCAACTCCAAAAGAGACAGAAAAAATGTAGAGAACAGAATAAGACTTTAAAAGATGCTTTCATTAGTATCTGGGAAGAAGATATAGGAAGACATTGAATGCATAAAATAAGAAATGGATTCAACAAAAATGGAACAATAAAAGAGCTCTTGGAAAAGGCAAATAAAATTTCCAAAATAAATGTTCAGTAGAAGAAATGAAAGTCACATTAAAGGAAATATTCTAGAAAGAGTAAAAATATATTAAAAAGATGAAATAAATAAGAGAAAATATGTAATGCAAGAGGTCAAACAAGGAAGTCCATTATCTGATTAACCAGAATTCAAGAATGAGAGAATAGGAAAAAAATGTAGGGGAAAAATTATCAGAGAAATAGTAGAAGAGAACTTCCCAGGGCTGGAGGATATGACTTTTCAATTGAAAGAGCTCATCAAGTACTTAGTAAAAAGAATGAAAAAAGAAATCCATGTATAGATACATCTTTGTAAAAATTAACCACATCAAGTTCAAGGATGGGATCACAAATTCTTTTAAGGAGAAAAAAAATAGGTCAGCAATGCAGGAACATGAATCAGATTGGATTCTAGTAATATTGCAAGTATGAAAACAAATAGAGCAAAACCATCAAAGTAATGGACTATAAATGAAAAAAAAAAGATTCTATGTAAAATGAAACTATCAGTTGAATATGAAGGTAGAAAAAAGGCATTTTTAGGTATGCAAAGTATCAGAAGGTTTACCACTCTTGCTTCCTTTCTCAGGAAGTTAATCTTCCAATCCACATATAATTAAATCACTATCCTCAGTCCCCTCATTGATACCTTTGAAATTTCAAACCTCCACTTCAAATGTCAGGAATCACAGACAATACGCACTGACTCCGCATTTTGCAGAATGAGAAAGGACATTAATGCTCCCACCTATTCCTCACCCTGTTTTTTTGCTCTACCTAAGCTTTGACAGCCTTAAATTTATTTTTATATTTATATAGTTAGATTAGTTCCAAACTCTCAAACCTAGTAATTGTTATTACTGTGATTCTGCTGCTGCAAGTATAGTCAGTTGCAACCTTGATTCATATACTAGGGTTGTATTTCATCTAAGTCCAATAGCCCCTACATTTCTATAAGGAAAATACTTTTTTGTGTCATTTAGAATGAATTCTCATTTTTTAATCCTCCACCAAATGCCTTTACCATATTTGTAATTTTGTGCAAGTTGTTAAATCATTCTTTGTATCTTACAGACTCCTATTTTCCAGAGTCTTCTACCCAAAACCAGTTGTTCTACTCTTCTCTAAGTCAGCAGTATAGCTATCATAGTAGGACAGCATGTGACTGTGCTTCTAAGTTAAGCCCACTCTTTCCTTGACATGCATTCATCTTCTTTGGTATAACCTCTTCTTACTATAGTACATCTTCAATTAACTTCCAAAGAAGGCAGGATAGTTGGGGACAGGTCAGGGGCAGGGAACAGAGAGAAGGTTGATGGGCTGAATGAACTAAACTCTTCTTTCACAGCAGGAAATCAATATGCTATGTGTAAGTAGATTTTTTAAAAAGAGATATAAACATATCATTTAAAAATACACATCAGAAAAGGTAAGCACAGAAACAGAAGTGGTTGCCGCTTGGGGACGGAGGCTGGGAGGAGGGAGGAGTTTAAAAATAAACTTGCTTTTCAGTAAACTTGCAATCATTAGTGCTGTTCACCAAATATTCCCAGTCTCTGCCTTGTGAGAATATGGCAGGACTGAACTTCCTGACAATGGAGCTGAGTGAAAGTGACATGTGGAAGCTTTAAGAACCAGTCCATAATTCACCACCCTCTCCCTTTTTCTTTGTAACATTAATCAGAAACTCTGGTGGCTAATCATCAGCCCGAGTCTCTGAACGAGAATACATGTTTCAGAGCTAGCCCCCAGACAACTTGGGATAGATATGCAGTATGAGCTAGAAATAAGCCTTTGCTATTGTGAGCCAATGTAATTTTAGAGTTGCTTTTCACTGCAGCAAAAGTTAGAGAAAGAACACTACTTGATTTTTTTTCAACATGTGCATGATTTACTTTGATAATAAGACATTTTGAAACATCAAAAGACATTGCCAATTTCTATTTTGTCCTAAGTAACATAAATATCATGTCTTTGTTAACGGATGAGAATGCCAAGTTTATAAACTCAATAAAATGATTTTAATTCTCCTTCTCAATAAGGTTCCCCCTCTGAACCTCAGAACATGGAAAATTGAATGATTATTTTTTTCCACTCTCTGGAAGTTGCTACATAACTAGTATCATTCTAGAGGCATAATAGAAAAGCTCATTACATATAACAGATGCCTTAAGTCATTAGGGTTTAATTCCTTGTGGGACACCAGTTGAGAACCATAGTCCCCACAGGAGTTAGTATGGTAACTCATGGAAAGATAGCTAGCATTATTATACCTTTAAATAATTAAAACAATGAAGAGTAAGTAAGAATTACTTCTTTGCTATGCTAGTTTACATAAGGTACTGTTTTTCAAACTTCAATGAGTCTGGAGTGGGGATTTTTTTTTTTTTTTTTTTTTTTTTTGGCTGCGACGGGTCTTAGTTGTGGCACGTGGGACCTTGGCGCTGGGGCTCCTCTCTACTTTTGGCATGCGGGTTTTCTCTCTCATTGCGGCGTGTGGGCTCCATGGCGCGTGCGCTCTGTAGCTTGCAACACGTGGGCTCTGTAGCTTGCAACACGCGGGCTCTCTAGTTGAGGCACATGGGCTTAGTTGCCCCACAGCATGTGGGAACTTAGTTCCCAACCATGGATCGAACCTGCATTCCCTGCATTGGAAGGTGGATTCTTTACCACTGGACCACCAGGGAAGTCCCCACATGAAGAGATTCTGATATGGGTAGCCCTTAGACACACTTTGAGAATACTGCCTTAATGTTTTACTATTTACACATTAAAGTTCAAAAGATTGTTTACTTTCTGCTTCAAATGTTGATGAATGATTAACTCAGTGAAAAAAGTAATGGAAATGGAAACTGGGAGGAAGTAAAAATCACAATTAAAACATTATTAAATCCTCATTTTCAGGGAAGATTAACCATCTCAAGAATTGACTCTGATTATGACAGAGTGGGAACCAGAGAGTCATGCTTGGTCACCTCTCAGAAGAGCTCAGTGATTGGTAAGATATCAACTGGATCAGTGGCCATCTTCCCATCTCTACAGACACATCCAGGAGAGGCAGAGGAGGATCAAAGAGAAAGGGATTCACCAAGCCAGTCAAATTCCTGGAGACCCCAACGCCACTCAAAAAGATCACTCTAAGAGGCAACTTGGTTTATAATTTCCAACCCACTTCTACTGCCTAGTCACAGTGCTTCGTTTTTGCCACATGACTCTGTAAGTCAGTTTATCAGTTTCAGATCATGACAGCTGACCTGATGACTGTGAAAATATTCTTAGTTTTGTCAAAACTCATCTGTGCATGTCCTTGGCTATACTCAAATCTCATGCGCTATTTTGGAATAAAAAAATGCCATATCCATTTGACCTTCTCTTTTTCCCACTTATTTTTACAGCAGAAAACCAAAAGCTAGCAATGGATGCTAAAGAAACAACACTGAAATGTGAGCAAGTATTAAAAATACGTGAAATCATTACTGAAAATAGGTCTTGTTCATCATCATCAAAAGTAAGTGAGTCAACATCTATGGACATTGTTTAGTCTGGTGGGACCATCTCACTCCAGTTTTGGAGTCTGTTCATTTTGGTAGCCTAAACACAATCCTACTTACATTTTTTTTGGTAGCCTAAATACAATCCTACCTACATTTTCCCCTTCGTTTTATATGTATATTTTAAGACTCATAGTTCCCTCCTCAGTCCTGCCACTGCCACTTGCAGCCTGATATCTAAATGTAGTAGGGAATAAGATGGGCATTTGGTGGAAAGACAGAATACACACCATTTAATAAGCGAGTTCTGTTGCACTGCTGTGACACAAAGCAAAACATCAAGTAGCCATGGAAAATGTAATGTATTTAATAAAGGATATTTTTTACTATACCAAAACATGCCTGCATATGTTAAATTTCCCTTGAGCAAGCAGTCTTCTCCATATTAGGAACACTAAACCTCACATTTGATTACATTTCTACTTTACTTTGGTGTAAAGAAGATCAGCAACAAATTTCCAGTCTTTTCCCCCAGCTGTCTAGGGTCTTATGATATATCCCAGTGAACAAACCATACTCCTGGCATCTAGCTTTTCTATTCTTATTTTCCTTTATTCCATGTGTTTTTTTTTCCATCTTTTCATTGTAATTCTATTAAATTGTATCTTTATGAACTATCTCAAAACATAGGCTAAAAATGTAGAAGTAATAAGTAGGTAATAAATAGAGATAGAGAGGAAATGTTATCAAGAGTGTAGATGAACCATGCACCATGAAGGAAGCTCAAAACTGTGGCCCTAAGCTTAGAAGTTAGCTCCTGCCCAGTTGAAACAGGCCCTCTCAGCATGTTCTGTGACTGGTCTTCTTTATCTAAAATAATGGAAGAGAGAGGTATCACTTTCTGTAGTTCTTAAGTTATTGATGCTTTTGATCCCTTCGGTTTTCATTAACATGAGTTGACTACTAATAAAAGTAATGATGTTTAAGAAAAGTTACATTTGTTTATTAATCAAGTGAAAGCATGAATCAAGACAGTATGTTGAGTGTTACAGTGGGTGGAGAGGTCCACAGGAGTTGAGCAGAGGTGGGGCAGGAAATGTGAGCAGTGGTTTAGAACCTGAGTTTTAAATAGCGTCCAGCTTGGCTTTGAATCTTTCCTATCAGTATTACTTTCGGTATTTACTGTCTTAGCCTCAGTTTCCCTTGTCTATAAAACAGGAATAACACAGCATCTGCCCTTTTGTGTCCTTTAGAGCTTTAAATTGAGATAAAGGCATTGGAAAGCTTAGTACAGAATGTGTTTTCCATTTACTTTTAATTGATTCTTACTGTGAAAGTTCCCTCCCTTAAAAGCCTAAGATTTATAGGGCAATAACTCTTATACATAAGACTATAGTAGAAGGGCATATGTAATAAATGCTATGAAAGTGGCATAAGCATAGTGGGGAAAGGTGCAGAAAGAAATGATCAAAGTCAGAGACCCAGCTGTGAGGCCAACTTGAAGGAAAGCCTCTAGTGATTTAAATGAAGGGCTACCTAAGGTGTTTGAGAACACATAGTAAAGGTACAACAAGACTCAGGGTTGAAGGACAAATTGAAACAGACTGTATAATTTCAAAATAAAATGAAAAAGCTATCGAGAAGAAACTAATAATGAGAACATTTCTTCTGCAAAAGGAATCCATCTGTGAAAAGTAATATGCTCTTTGTTGCCACCAGTTAGGATATGAGGCTACATTATAGCTCTTCTCATAACAACTAGCATTTACTGGGAAATTAATACATGCCAGAAGTCAGTTAGACACATATCAGTCCTACACAGTAAGAACTACCCCTATTTTCCAGAGCAGATGAGGCTTAATAAGCTTAAATACTTTCATTAAGGTCAGTTAGCAAATGGTAACATGGAGATGCTTCCTGGCTAAAAAGTCTGTGTTCCAAAGCCTGTGATATTTTCATTATCATCCTTCACCTCTCTGCATAACTGCATCTTATGGGATCTTTTGTGGTGATTGTGTCAAAAATGTAGTTTGGTCGTTTTCATGGAGAGTGAGCATCTCATATAGGATTTTACATCAACTCTCTGAAAAAAGCATAAGGTGCATTTGAATAAATAAAATTACAGGCTTTACTTTCCAGAAGAACCAGGTGACATCAACTTCAGCAGTGTCTCATAGAAAGAATGGTTGCCCCCATGATCATGGGGTAACAAATAACTCAATATTTTCTGTTCTTCTAGTGATTACAGCTTGTGACAGTGTGTTAATTGCTATGAAGTCTCTGCTAAACTGGAAACACATCTCTGTAGCATTATGAAAAATATAAAAGTCCTTTAATTTGGGAAAAAAAATCATGAGGAAATAATCTATAAACAAAGAGGATAAGTGAAAATTGCCAATATTTACTTTTCTAAATTTTCTAATACATATTTAATTTGAACTATAACAATTGTATGAGACGTCCAATAATGACTAAGTTCTAATCAGTAACTGAAAATAATTCAAGATACCTCTGAAGATTAAATAACTACTTCCATTATTCTATAAAAAATGTAATGGTATGATTGCCAAAATAGCATTTCCAAATAGGCAACTAAAGGAAAACAGAAAACTGAGGCCATTTTGTATTAAAGACACTAAAATCAATGGAGAACAACAATCAGAAAGAACTTTCCAAAAGACTCTATAGTAGATTAATGCTATTTGTTATATGGTTTTGGCTTTCTACCTTCTGGACATAGTGCTGTACTTCCTGATCTTACAGCTGTGTTGGACCATGCAACCTCTGCTGATTAATGAATCAAAAATAGAGGTGTAAAGTGAGTCACTTCCAGGCTAAAGCATTTCATTATTTGTTCAAGACCCCTGGAGTTCCCTTTCCCTCTATCCCACTGACTGACAGACTTTGAGATAGTGGCTGTTCCATCAACTTGGATTCTAAAGTGAGGGGATATAGAGCATAAGTTGCATTCAAGCTACAACAGACATGGAGCATGAGTGAGAATTAAACTTTTGTAGTTGTGAGTCACTAAGATTTGGGAGTTGTAACTGTAGCATAACCTATCCCAGAACTGCCCAATAAAATAAAATGTAAGCCACATATGTAATTTTAAGTTTTCTAGTAGCCACATTTAAAAATGCAAAAAGAAACAAGTGAAACTATTACTAATATTTAGCCCTATAGATAAAAAATATATCATTTGCATTTAAAAATGAAAAAGAAACAAGTGAAGTTAATCACTAGCCACATTTCAAGTGCTCAACAGCCAAACATGGCTAGCAACTACTGTATTAGAGCAGATTTTGATTATTATGATAGCACAGACAATATATAGTATCTAACTAATCACTGAGATTCCTTCAAGAAACACATATACATGTACACAGTAAGACAAATGGCTTAGAAATAGGAAAGAGTTGGTAAATTCTGGTTTGCTTTAAGATGGCAATGGGTTATCCCAGTGGATATGTCCTCTGGGCGGTGTGAAAACTGAAGAAGAAAAGCATTAGGAATGTAAATGTAGTTCCAATTATCCTTCACTTTGCCAGTTCCTGAAAATAGAAGAGTTATACCTTGAAATGTCCACAGTTGGTCCTCAAGAGACCAAATAATATAAATGACTTTTTAAAAAGTTTGAAAGACATATCTGAAAGAGATGACATTAAACATCTACAACTCATAGGGTCTTAGAGTTGAGAAAAAAATATAAGCAATAAAGAGAGTTTTAAATGTGTCTAAAGTAATCAAGAGTGAAAGAAATGCAAGAACAGAGTGAAAGCTTTGGGTTTTTAACAAGAAATGATTATTAGTGACATTTGGAAGTATAGCTTTAGTGAATTCATGAGTTAAGGGACCAAATTAAAGGAAATTCAAAAGAAATCTAGTGAGGAGGAAATTGAAGTAATGACTAAAAGGATATAGTAATAGTAAGAGTAGAAATGCATTTCTATAAAATAGAGCCCCATTTTAGCTGAAGAGCCCAAGGAAACTTAATAAGAGAAAACAGCCATTTGCAGATCTGCATGAAGCTAATAATGAAATGCAGGATTTTATAAGGAGATGAGTGGCATCAGGGCAAAAAATAGCAGAGGACTTAGACCAAGGATCAAATATCCTATTTGGAGGCTTACAGGAAAATGTAAGGTTGAGATTTAGACTGGCTGCCAATCAAAGGTAAAATCTTTGACCTGTTGAGAATTACATGTTTAAATAATTGGTTACCTTGACTTTGAATGAAAGGAGGCATGGGATTTATAGGTAGTTGGAAGTTTAGCTGGAATAAAGAAAATGAGAACCTGACTGTCTAATAACATGATTTCTATAGAAATATGTATGTATTTTCCCATACAGGTAAAAATTAATAAAATTTTTAGGAAAAATAAAAAGGGATCAACATCAAGACTATCACATAAGCTAGAAATAGCCTAAGAATTAAGAAAAATTTAAAGACAATAATTGAATTTTTTCACAAAATTGAATACCATAAAGACTTGTAATTTTAAACGTCCTACAGAATTAGCAATAGTAGGAAATTCCAGAAAAGTTTTTGCAATACCTATTGCCATGTTATTTTGCCTATATACTCTTCTTCTATATATACTAAGCAAAGCCCAATACAATCAAAAATACTTCAAGAAGCCTCATTTTTAAAAAAGAACATCGACTAAAACCAAATATTTTAAATATAATTATACACTAAGCAACTGACAAAAGAAAAGTGATGAAGTGTAAAGAAATAGTCTATGAAGTAATTATTTAGACTCTATCTTCAGAAATAAAGCAAAGGAGCAGGCATTTACTTAGCATCAAGTCAGATTTATGAGTAGAAAGATGAGAAATTAAAGAACCAGCAGATTAACACCTTAAGTGACAATTAACTCAGTAATGTTTTCTCTGCTGGTAAAAGACCAACACCAGTAGCTCTCAGTCAAAAGTGCTAAATTAAGTACAGATGATGGAAATTCTTCATTCAAATATCTGAAAGTAATCCAACTAAGCTCACTTCTGGAAATTACCCTCACAAATATCTTTTGTGTATGAGGATAGTATCTACTACGGTCCAGAAGAGAACATTTCTTCCTTAAGTGAGTTTAGCTTCTGTTCCATTCATTCCCCCCACCATCTCTCTTTATTATCCAGTATGACAGCACATTGAATCCATCAGTGTCCTTTATTCCTTCCCCACTCTTACAACCTAACATTGATGAGTAGAGCTAGTTCAGAATGATGGGTAGGCTCCAGACATAGATGGACTGAGATAGCTTGGGCTTTGGAGTCAAACAGGCCTGTGCTTCAATTATCCCAGATTCACCCACCACCTACTAGCAAGTTGTTTAACCTCTATGATGCTTACTTTCCTCATTTATCAAATGGGGATAATAATATCCACCTCACAGAGTTATTGTGAGAATTAGAGCTAACACTGCAAATAAAGCAGTGCATCTCGGCACATAGAAAGTATTTAATAAATATTTATTTAATAAATTAGTTTCACTGTTAAGGTCTGAGCACAAATCATGCTCTGCCATTAGAAGCTCTGTGGCTTAATTCTTGTTGATACAGTTCCTACCTCAGCATTGCTGGGAGGACTAAATAAGTTAAAATATGTAAAGCACTTAGAACAGTGTCAGGCAAATGATAAATGCTATATAAGCACTATCATTATTATTATTATTACTAGGCTCAGAATAAGTGAGCTGGGAAGTTCTGGAAACAACAAAGTCCTAATGTATAGGACTTTGTATGTAATGTATAGAGGTCAAACTTTCTATGAGCACAGATACAATTAGGAGGGTCAGAAAAGGGGTCAAGAATTCTTGACCTTAAAAATTAGTGAAGAACAAGAGACCAGACCATAAACACAATGTTGAATCTAGGCTTTACCCCCTTTTTTTAGAGTCACTGTCACATTTGGGTGTTCAATACTTGTAGGCACATAGTGGCCACAAGGAGAACTGGGATCTTACATAGGCAGTTTGTAGAGGTAGAAGGCTGGTCCACCAGGGAGCTCTTACGTGCTTCTCCATAAATGATCTCTAGCTTCACATAAGCTGCACACTGGCATGAACATACATAGGACTTGTGTGACCTCTCAAGGCATCCCTTCAGGTTTGTGATGTTGTGTCTCTCACTATACTCCAAAACCAGGCAGACATGGGTTCTAATCCTGACTCAGTCACTTACCACCTTTGTGACTTAAGCACACTACATAGTGTATCTGACCCTTCACTTATGAAATACCTATCTCTCAGGGTTGCTTTGAGGTTTGGGGATATTACATATACAGTGTCTGGCATGCATTCAGCTGGCAGTTGTTAAATATTAGCTACACAGTCTCATCTGATTTCTTTCTTTCTTTTTTTAATTGGAGTATAATTGCTTTACACTGTTGTGTTAGTTTCTGCTGTTCAATGAAGTGAATCAGCTATATGTATACCTATATGCCCTCCCTCCTGGGCCTCCCTCCCCCTCCCCATTTTACAATTTGTATGGAAACACAAAAGACCCTGAATAGCCAAAGCAATCTTGAGAAAGAAAAACAGAGCTGGAGGAATCAGGTTTCCTGACTTCAGACTATACTACAAAGCTACAGTAATCAAAACAGTATGGTACTGGCACAAAAACAGAAATATAGATCAATGGTACAGAACAGAAAGCCCAGAGGTAAACCCACGCAACCTATGGTCACCTAATCTATGACAAAGGAGGCAAGAATATACAATGGAGAAAAGATGCCCCCTTCAATAAGCGGTGCTGATTTCTTTCTTTGACACCATCAGAATGTGTTTATCCTCAATGCCTCTCTCTTTACATAGTGCAATTATTCTTACCCCTCTTTGGGAGAAATGCTCATTATGCCCAGAACCTCACTAGGCTCTTGCACACATTGACTTCTACCACCTGGTTACACCTGGGTGATTTTAGTACCATCTCTCAGGCTAGAGAAAGATGCTGTCAACCAAGGTAGCCATATAAATGAAATAAGTCCTAAGTTTTCTTTCAGCCTTTATATAATAATTCTAGATGTAAACTTAGCTCTATAAAAGCATATATTTTAAATTCAAGTTGGCACTTCCTTCTGTTTACAGGCTACCAGAAACCATCTCCACTTTGTTTCCTAACAAATTACACCCTGTTACTGCTCCAGGTACACCTCAAATCAAACTTCAGTCTCCAGCACATCATCATGAATTGAGGATGTCCCACCTGCCACCCTCTGCATTTCTTTCTTTCTACTTCCCAAGTTTAGGGCAAAACCTAAACTTGCCCTTCCAAACCAGATGATGTGTCACCACCTGTGGCACCCTCCCCAACACCACCATACATTCAGGTTGTCCCAGCCTCTGAATTTCCATGGCCGCTATCATCATAAAAGCACTGACCACAGTGCATTACGATTTGTTGAATGTTTTTCTGACTGATCTTCGAAGATACGAATAATGTCCTACTCATCTTTTTAACCCCAGTGTTAAGCACAATCCTTGCTTCTAGGATGGGCATTTAAAATGTTTAGTAATTAAAGAGATTATCACTCCTCTTACTTCAGTGAAATGACCAAGGTTATTAATAATAAGTGCATAGCACATACATTTGCTCATTCCTATCTCAACATAATTTTCCATCTATTCCCATCATGTTAGTCTAAGTACAAACAGATTTCAGCAGCATATTAAAATACCAAGTAGGTTTTTTTTCCCAGAAATGTGAAGAAACCAAATATTAAGAAATGCATTAGTGTAAGTCACCATAATAACGAATCTAAAGTGAAAAAAATCATACAATTATTATTATTATGTACAGATATTACATTTTATACTATACTAGATTTTATGTAAATCAAAACCCATTCTTGATAATGATTACAATTGTTAATGAGAAGAGAGGGATAAAGAATTATTTTACTAATATGATAAAACATAAATATATTTACCTGAAATCATAAACTCACAACATGAGTTTAATAAGTTTACAATAGAAATACCCCCATTAATGTCAGAAACAAGATAGAGATGGTTTCTCTTACAAACATCTTTCGTCATAAGTAAGGAGGTACTATCCAACACATTTAGATATGGAAAAGTAAGACAAATTGGAAGAGAGTTGAAAAATATATTATTTGATATTGATATTTAAACCAATATCAATTGATTTAATTATATTAATCAATTAATAATATATTAATTAAATTAATTATATTACATTAAATATATTAATTATATTAAATTATTTTATCTGGAAATTCAAAGATATCAATGAGTAAGTGAAAAATTAATATGCAGAAATCTATAGCTTTCATACATGCATAAAAAAACCAATCGTGCTGAATAATGAAAGAAAATATTCCATTTAAATAGCAAAAAATATCAAAGATCTAGGAATAAATTAATAAGAAATGTGCAAATTCTATATAAGAAAAATTTTTTAATCCTCTGAGGAACATAAAAGGACTAAAACAAATAAAAACCATGTTCTTGCGGAAGATACAAAATTATTATTAAGTTGTTAGTATCTATAAGTTAATCTATTTTAATATGTGTTAATGATAATATTCAACAGATTTTGTAAAAACTAGACAAACTATCCTAAAGAACACATAGAACAATAAACAATCAAGGCTAGGTAGTAAAAAAATAAAGATTAATGAGAAAGACTATATTTATTAGATATCAAAATATATTAGATAAGGCTTTAATAATTAAAAAATTGATCTGGTGGAGAAGTAGAAAGAGAGAAGAATCAAACTGAATCTAATCAAAACCCTATAAATAAATCACTTATGAAAACTGAGCAAATCATCACTGACATATATAAAAAGAATAACATTTCAAATCAGTGAAGAAAATATGTATCATACATTGAATAGCATTGTGACAATCTGGGAAACTATCTGAAAAAATAAGTTGGATATGACCTCATATTTTATGATGAAATAAAATTCTGTTGAATTAAAGATTTAAACGTAAAATTAAATTAACTACTCAAAGAAAACAGCAGAGAAGTTTTAAAACATAATTTAAAATGAGGAATGACTTCCCAAATTACACAAAACTCAGAAGCAGTAAAAGAAAAACTGATAAGTCTGACTACGCAGAGTTAATAGATTCTCCAAAGGGGTAACAACTTCATGAACAAAGTCAGAAGATAAAAGATAAATGAGGGAAATATTTTCTATTCATATCACATACTCATGCACACACACACACACACACGTATACCTTTGTGATATGTAACTATAGCTATATATATATATGCATACATATATAATAATTAGTTACCACTATATTTAAATATAATTATAGGTTACATATATATTTATAATGATATAGAACTTTGAAATAAATCATCACAATACTCATAGCCCACTAAGAAAATAATGAGCAAAGCATATGGACTGTTTACCAAAAAGAAAAAAAATCAACAACATATGGCTTTTAAACATAGAAAAGGACACTGTATTCTCAGTTATATTAGCAGAAATTTAAATTAAAACTAAAATGAGATGTATTTTAAACCATTAGTTTGGCAAAAATAAACCTGCCTGGCAACATATTGCATTGGTGACAGTGCCTGTAAAGGCAACTGAAGATGCAGCTGGTGGGAGCGTAACTAATGCAGCTTCCAATGAAGGCACCTTAGAAAAGTCCTTCAAGATTAAAAATATTTCTACCTTTTTATCTGACATTTCTAATGTTAAGTATTTATATTTCATGTAAGCAAAATGATGCTGGTATAGGGTATAGATTGTGATGCTCTTTGTCACTGCAGAAGATAGAGCACAGTCTAATTGTCCATAGTGTGGAGCAGATTAAAGAAAATATGACACATCCATATTATGGAATTCTATGAAAGTTTAAAAAGAATAAGGTTACGCTGATGAGCACATGATAAATAAACAGATAGATAGACGGATAGATACTTTAGATAGACAGATAGATGATAGATAATAGCAGAAACAAAGTACAGAATAGAAAAGTGTATATTATGCTGCTGACTCTATAAAATATATTTTTAAAAACATACATATAAACATATATAGATGTTTAGGAATACATAGACTGTACATAGAAGGAAAAGAAGAAAACTAATCACAGTGATTGTCCCCAGGGTGAGTAAAAGGATGGCTGGGTGACAGGAAACATGGGAAATTAACTTTTCACTATACACCCTGTTGTACTTTTGAATTTTGTATAACAGGTATAAATTAGTTCATGAAGATAAACAAAAAACTATTTTAAATATTTAAAGTAAGAGATATCTCTTCTCTCCAATACTTTTCCCACCTCTTTCTAAGAAGCATCTTCCAGCTGCTCCCCTTCCTTCCTTTCCTTCCAAGCATTTTCAAATGTAACTTCCCCTTTCTCTCTGTGTAAATATCAGAAATCTTTATGGGTAAGAACTTCAAAAGTGCAAGCAAACAAAAATCTCTGCTATTATTTATATTGTTTTCTCTCTGCTGTCTTAGTTTTTATTCCTCCATTAAGAAAATAATTTTAACTACCTGTTCCATGTCAAACACTGTGTTAGATTCCAGAGGCATAATAGCGAAAAAGGCCAAGGAGAGTCAAGGAGTTTGCAGGCCAAGGGAGGAGACAACTAATAAGGCAGTAAAGAAACAGTGCAGTAAATCTTACACTACAGAATATATAGGACCATATGGGAACTTGCAGACCATATGGGACACACGCTTTGGATGTCCATAAAGTGATTTCCAGAGAAAGCAACATTTAAACTACACAAGAAAGATAACTAGAAGGGAATTGGTCATGAGAATGACTTCCATTCAAGGAAAACAATCTGAGTGCACACTTAGACAGGAGAGCAAACCCATTACCCTTTTCAAAAGAAGTTTAAAGTGTTTGAAACTTCAACAACGCTGGAGAGGGTGTGGAGAAAAGGGAGCACTCTTGCATTGTTGGTGGGAATGTAAATTGATACAGCCACTATGGAGAACAGTAAAAAAAAACTAAAAACAGAACTACCATGCGACCCAGCAATCCCACTACTGGGCATATACCCTGAGAAAACCGTAATTCAAAAAGAGTCATGTACCGGACTTCTGGGGAAGATGGCGGAAGAGCAAGACACAGAGATCACCTTGCTCCCCACAGGTACACCAGAAATACATCTATACGTGGAACAACTCCTACAGAACACCTACTGGACGCTAGCAGAAGACCTCAGACCTCCCAAAAGGCAAGAAACTCCCCCACGTACCTGGGTAGGGCAAAGCGGAGAGATTCCCACACAGAGGATTGGTGCCGACCGGCACTCACCAGCCCGAGAGGCTTGTCTGCTCACGCGCCGGGGTGGGCGGGGCTGGGAGCTGAGGCTCGGGCTTCGGTCGGAGCGCAGGGTGAGGACTGGGGTTGGCGGCGTGAACACAGCCTGAAGGGGCTAGTGCGCCACAGCTAGCCGGGAGGGAGTTCGGGGAAAAGTCTGGACCTGCCGAAGAGGCAAGAGACTTTCTCTTGCCTCTTTGTTTCCTGGTGCGCAAGGAGAGGGGATTAAGAGTGCTGCTTAAAGGAGCTGCAGAGACGGGCGTGAGCCGCAGCTAAAAGCGCGGACTCCAGAGACCGGAGTGAGATGCTGGGGCTGCTGCTGCCGCCGCCAAGAGGCCTGTGTGCAAGCGCAGGTCACTGTCCATGCCCCCCTTCCGGGGAGGCTGTGCAGCCCGCCACTGCCGGGGTCCGGGGATCCAGGGACGGCTTCCTCGGGAGAACGCACGGCACGCCTCAGGCTGGTGCAACGTCACGCCGGCCTCTGCCGTCTCAGGCTCGCCCCGCACTCCGTACCCCTCCCTCCCCCCGGCCTGAGTGAGCCAGAGTCCCCTAAGCGGCTGCACCTTTAACCCTGTCCTATCTGAGCAAAGAACAGATGCCCTCCGGGGACCTACATGCAGAGGCAGGGCCAAATCCAAAGCTGAGACCCGGGAGCTGTGAGAACAAAGAAGAGAAAGGGAAACCTCTCCCAGCAGGCTCAGAAGCAGTGGATTAAAGCTCCACAATCAACTTGATGTACCCTGCATCTGTGGAATACATGAATAGACAGCGAATCATCCCAAATTGAGGAGGTGGACTTTGAGAGCAAGATGTATGATTATTTCCCCTTCTCCTCTTTTTGTGAGTGTATATGTGTATGCGTCTGTGTGAGATGTTGTCTGTATAGCTTTGCTTCCACCATTTGTCCCAGGGTTCTATCTGTCCATTTTTTTGTTTGTTTGTTTTTTCTTAATAATTATTTTTTTATTTTAATAACTTTATTATATTTTATCATACTTGATTTTATTTTACTTTATCTCCTTTCTTTCTTTTTGTCCTTCCTTCCCTCCTTCCCCCCTCCCTCTTTTCTTTCTTTCTTTCTTTCTTCTTCTACTAATTCTTTCTTTCTACTTTTTCTCCCTTTTATTCTGAGCCGTGTGGATGAAAGGCTCTTGGTGCTGCACCCAAGAGTCAGTGCTGTGCCTCTGAGGTGGGAGAGCCAACTGCAGGACACTTGTCCACAAGAGACCTCCCAGCTCCACATAATGTCAAATGGCGAAAATCTCCCAGAGATCTCCATCTCAACAGCAGCACCCAGCTTCACTCAACGACCAGCAAGCTACAGTGCTGGACACCCTATGCCAAACAACTACGAAGACAGGAACAGAACCCCACCCATTAGCAGAGAGGCTGCCTAAAATCATACTAAATCTGTTAAAAATACAAACACATGGAGGCTAAACAATACACTACTTAATAACGAAGTGACCACTGAAGAAATCAAAGAGGAAATCAAAAAATACCTAGAAACAAACGAAAATGGAGACACGCTGACCCAAAACTTATGGGATGCAGCAAAAGCAGTTCTAAGGGGGAAGTTTATAGCAATACAATCCCACCATAAGAAACAGGAAACATCTCGAATAAACAACCTAACCTTGCACCTAAAGCAATTAGAGAAAGAAGAACAAAAAAACCCCAAATGTAGCAGAAGGAAAGAAATCATAAAAATCACATCAGAAATAAATGAAAAAGAAATGAAGGAAATGATAGCAAAGATCAATAAAACTAAAAGCTGGTTCTTTGAGCAGATTTAAAAAATTGATAAGCCATTAGCCAGACTCATCAAGAAAAAAAGGGAGAAGACTCAAATCAATAGAATTAGAAATGAAAAAGAAGTAACAACTGACACTGCAGAAATACAAAAGATCATGAGAGATTACTACAAGCAACTCTATGCCAATAAAATGGACAACCTGGAAGAAATGGACAAATTCTTAGAAAGGCACAAGCTACCAAGACTGAATCAGGATGAAATAGAAAATATGAAGAGACCAATCACAAGCACTGAAGTTGAGACTGTGATTAAAAATCTTCCAACAAACAAAAGCCCAGGACCACATAGCTTCACAGGCGAATTCTATCAAACATTTACAGAAAAGCTAACACCTATCTTTCTCAAACTCTTCCAAAATATAGCAGAGGGAGGAACACACCCAAACTCATTCTATGAGGCCACCATCACCTTGAGACCAAAGCCAGACAAGGATGTCACAAAGAAAGAAAACTACAGGCCAATATCACTGATGAACATCGATGCAAAAATCCTCAACAAAATACTAGCAAACAGAATCCAACAGCACATTAAAAGGATCATACACCATGATCAAGTGGGGTTTATTCCAGGAATGCAAGGATTCTTCAATATATGCAAATCAATCAACGTGATACACCATATTAACAAATTGAAGGAGAAAAACCATCTCAATAGATGCAGAGAAAGCTTTCGACAAAATTCAACACCCATTTATGATAAAAACCCTGCAGAAAGAAGGCATAGAGGGAACTTTCCTCAACATAATAAAGGCCATATATGGCAAACCCACAGCCAACATCGTCCTCAAAGGCGAAAAACTGAAAGCATTTCCACTAAGATCAGGAAAAAGACAAGGTTGCCCACTCTCACCACTCTTATTCAACATAGTTTTGGAAGTTTTAGCCACAGCAATCAGGGAAGAAAAGGAAATAAAAGGAATCCAAATCAGAAAAGAAGAAGTAAAGCTGTCACTGTTTGCAGATGACATGATACTATACATAGAGAATCCTGAAGATTCTACCAGAAAACTACTAGAGCTAATCAATGAGTTTTGTAAAGTAGCAGGATACAAAATTAATGCACAGAAATCTCTGGCATTCCTATACACTAATGATGAAAAATCTGAAAGTGAAATCAAGAAAACACTCCCATTTACCACTGCAACAAAAAGAATAAAATATCTAGGAATAAACCTACCTAAGGAGACAAAAGACCTGTATGCAGAAAACTATAAGACACTGATGAAAGAAATTAAAGATGATACAAATAGATGGAGAGTTATACCATGTTCTTGGATTGGAAGAATCAACATTGTGAAAATGACTCTACTACCCAAAGCAATCGACAGATTCAATGCAATCCCTATCAAACTACCACTGGCATTTTTCACAGAACTAGAACAAAAAATTTCACAATTTGTATGGAAACACAAAAGACCCCAAATAGCCAAAGAAATCTTGAGAATGAAAAACGGAGCTGGAGGAATCAGGCTCCCTAGCTTCAGACTATACTACAAAGCTACAGTAATCAAGACAGTATGGTACTGGCAGAGAAACAGGAAGGTACATCAATGGAACAGGATAGAAAGCCCAGAGATAAACCCACGCACATATGGTCACCTTATCTTTGATAAAGGAGGCAGGAATGTACAGTGGAGAAAGGACAGTCTCTTCAATAAGTGGTGCTGGGAAAACTGGACAGGGACATGTAAAAATATGAGATTAGATCACTCCCTAACACCATACACAAAAATAAGCTCAAAATGGATTAAAGACCTAAATGTAAGGCCAGACATTATCAAACTCTAAGAGGAAAACATAGGCAGAACACTCTATGACATAAATCACAGCAAGATCCTTTTTGACCCACCTCCTAGAGAAATGGAAATAAAAACAAAAATAAACAAATGGGACCTAATGAAACTTCAAAGGTTTTGCACAGCAAAGGAAACTATAAACAAGACCAAAAGACAACCCTCAGAATGGGAGAAAATATTTGCAAATGAAGCAACTGACAAAGGATTAATCTCCAAAGTTTATAAGCAGCTCATGCAGCTCAATAACAAAAAAAAACAAACAACCCAATCCAAAAATGGGCAGAAGACCTAAATAGACATTTCTCCAAAGAAGATATACAGACTGCCAACAAACACATGAAAGAATGCTCAACATCATTAATCATTAGAGAAATGCAAATCAAAACTACAATGAGATATCATCTCACATCAGTCAGAATGGCCATCACCAAAAAATCTAGAAGCAATAAATGCTGGAGATGGTGTGGAGAAAAGGGAACACTATTGCACTGCTGGTGGGAATGTAAATTGGTACAGCCACTATGGAGAACAGTATGGAGGTTCCTTAAAAAACTACAAATAGTACTACCATATGACCCAGCAATCCCACTACTGGGCATATACCCTGAGAAAACCATAATTCAAAAAGAGTCATGTACAAGATTGTTCATTGCAGCTCTTTTATAATAGCCTGGAAATGGAAACAACCTAAAAGTCCATCGACAGATGAATGGATAAAGAAGATGTGGCACATATATACAATGGAATATTACTCAGCCATAAAAAGAAACGAAATTGAGCTATTTGTAATGAGGTGGATAGACCTAGAGTCTGTCATACAGAGTGAAGTAAGTCAGAAAGAGAAAGACAAATACCGTATGCTAACACATATATATGGAATTTAAGGGGAAAAAAATGTCATGAAGAACCTAGGGGTAAAACAGGAATAAAGACACAGACCTAGTTCAGAATGGACTTGAGGATATGGGGAGGGGGAAGGGTAAGCTGTGACAAAGTGAGAGAGAGGCATGGACATATATACACTACCAAACGTAAGGTAGATAACTACTGGGAAGCATCCGCATAGCACAGGGAGATCAGATCGGTGCTTTGTGACTGCCTGAGGGGTGGGATTGGGAGGGTGGGAGGAAGGAAGATGCAAGAGGGAAGGGATATGGGAACAGATGTATATGTATAACTGATTCACTTTGTTATAAAGCAGAAACTAATACACCATTGTGAAGCAATTATACTCCAATAAAGTTGTAAAAAAAAAAAAAAAGAGTCATGTACCAAAATGTTCATTGCAGCTCTATTTACATTAGCCAGGACATGGAAGCAATCTAAGTGTCCATCATCGGATGAAGGGATAAAGAAGATGTGGCACATATATACAATGGAATATTACTCAGCCATAAAAAGAAACAAAATTGAGATATTTGTAGTGAGGTGGATGGACCTAGAGTCTGTCATACAGAGTGAAGTAAGTCAGAAAGAGAAAAACAAATACTGTATGCTAACACATATATATGGAATCTAAGAAAAAAAAAATGGTCATGAAGAACCTAGGGGTAAGATGGGAATAAAGACACCGACCTACTAGAGAATGGACTTGAAGATATGGGGAGGGGAAAGGGTAAGCTGTGACAAAGTGAGAGAGTGGCATGGACATATATACACTACCAAATGTAAAATAGATAGCTAGTGGGAAGCAGCTGCATAGCACAGGGAGATCAGCTTTGTCGTTTGTGACCACCTAGAGGGGTGGGATAGGGAGGGTGCGATGGAGGGAGACACAATAGGGAAGATATATGGGAACATATGTTTATGTATAACTGATTCACTTTATTATAAAGCAGAAACTAACACATTTTAAAGCAATTATACTCCAATAAATATGTTTAAAAAAAGAGTTTGATAAAGAATGGATAAGTATGAAGACTGGAGAGAGGAAATCCAATTAGGGCCTAATGGTGGCAATTCCATTCAAATATGATAATAAGAAAAATTTGAAAAGATAGGGGAAATTGAACAGATTCAAGAGATTTTAAGGAGTTCAAATACACAAGATTTGATGACTGATTGTATATTGGAGATGAGAAAGAGGAGTTAAGAATTATCCCAAATTTCTCTGCTAGAGCAACATGGTATGGTGGACTGATGTCATTCACTAGGTTAAGGAACACAGAAAGAGGACTAGAGTTATGGAGAAAATCTTTGAATTCAGTATTCTATACATTGAGTTCAGGGTGTGTGAAAGATTTCCCAGTGGAGCTGTCCAGTAAGCACTTGAATATGCTGGTCTGTAGATTATGGAGATTGACCTAAGCTGGATGTATAGACGTGGGAGTCATAACTATAACAGTTGAAACTTAAGCCATAGAAGTGGACACATCTGTTCCAGGGAAGTACACAAAGGGAAAAGAGGCTTTAAAGTAATGTCATAAAGTGAACCATAGTTTGCAGGGTAAGGGAGAATGAAATATCTTAAACAGAGAAGAGTAGAAAGAAAAGTTAGAGAATAAGGAGATTGCAGTATCACAGAAAGCAAAGGGAGAGAATATTTCTAAAGAAGAGAGTAGTCTAGTAGTCTGTGTGTGCCAAATACAGTTGAGGGAACAAATAAGATAAGGACAAAACATTAGTTAATTGGACTTGGAACAAGCAATTTCATAAATGAGTTATGTGTGCAGAATTCATAATTGCATTTGGTTGAGGAATAAGTGAGATTGTTGAAAAGAGTTTGTGCCTTCTTCCTCCAACTAAAGCCTCCATAATTCTCTCATTCTAACTCCTGTATTCCCTCCTCATTACTTCATTGAAGCCCATGAGCTCACAGTGGAAGAGCAAGAAAAATGATAAGGAATAAAGAGGGGTCATGCAAAATGATAAAAATATCAATACTTCAAAATGACATACAATTCTTAATGAGTATGTACCTAACAACAGAACATCAGAATTAGTGAGGCAAAAACTGATAGAACTACAAGGAGAAATAAAGACACTATTATAGTTGGAAACTGTAACACCCCTCTATTAGAAATGGACAGATCCAGAAGATAGATAATCAGTAAGAATACAGTTGTACTCAACAGTATCATCACTTCATTAGATAAATTGGCATATATAGACCATTTCACCTAGCAACAGCAGATTACACATTTTTTTCAAGATCACATGGTATGATCAACAAGGCAGATGACATTCTGTGCCATAAACACACCTTCACACATTGGAAAAATAGATATACAAGGTCTGCTCTCAGTCCACAATGAAGATAAAATAGAAACCAAAAACAGAAAGATAGCTGAAAAATCCAAAATACTCGGGGATTAAACAATACATTTATAGATAACACATGGGTCAAAGAAGGAAATCTTAAGAGAAATTTAAAAATATTTTGAACTAAATGGAAATGAAAATACAATTTATCAGAATTTGTGGGATGCAGCAAAAGCAGTGCTTAGAGGGAAATTTATAACATTGAACACATCTATTTAAAAAGAAGAAAGATCTAAAAATCAATAACTAAGCTCCCCCTTAAGGCCTAGAAAAAAAGAGCAAATTAAGTCCAAGTAAGCAGAAGAAAAGAAATAATAAAAATTAGAACCAAAATCAAAGAAATTGTAAAGAGAAAATCAGTAGAGAAAATCAACAAATCCAAAAGCTGATTATTTGTAAAGATAAAAAATTGATAAGCTTCTAGACAGGCTAACTAGAAAACACCAACAACACCAAATATTTGTGGGGATGTGGAGCCACAGGAACACTCATTCATTGCTGGTAGGAATGCAATATGGTACAGCCACTTTGCAAGACAGTTGGCAGTTTCTTATAAAACAAAACATACTCTTACCATGTGATCCACAGTTGTGCTCCTTGGTATTTACCCCCCAAAACTAAAACCTTATGTCCACACAAAAACCTCTATATGGATGTTTATAGCAGCTTTATTCATACTTGCCAAAACTTGGAAGCAACCAAGATGTCCTTCAGTAGGTGAAAAGAAAAATAAACTGTGGTACACCCAGACAAGGAGCAATGAGCTATCAAGCCTTAAAAAGAGAGTCCTCCATAGGAAGCTTAAGTGTATATTACTAAGTGAAAAAATTCCAATCTGAAAAGGCTACATATTGTATGGTTTCAATAATATGGAAAAGACAAAACTCTGAAGAAAGTAAAAAGATTAATGGTTGCCAGTGGTTGGGGGTGGGGATGAAGCAATGAATGGGCAGAGCACAGAGAGCTTAGTTTATTCTGTATGATACCATAATGGTGGATACATGTTCACTATACATTTGTTCAAACCCAAAGTATGCACAACACCAAGAGTGAACCCTAATGTAAACTATGGACTTTGAGTGATAATGGTGTATTAGTGTAGGTTCATCTCTAATAGCAAATGTACCATGTGGTGTGTGATATTGATAGTGGGTGAATCTATCACCCACTATCAATGTGGGGACAGGGGTTACATGAGAACTCTGCACTTTGTGTTCAATTTTACTGTGAACCTCAAACTGCTCTAAAAAATAAAATTTATTCACTAATTAAAAAAGAAAAAACAGCAAAGCAATTAATCCGGTTGCAGGTTTTGACCCATTCTATTTAGTGGAAACATAATGATTATAAGGAATAACTTAGCTTTTTCTCTTCAATACACAATGATATGCTCTGATATCCAATGTCTCCATATATGTCTGTCATAAATGAGTATAATAACATAAAATTATTGGTATTATCTTAGTTTCATTAAAATTTTAAATTTTAATTTTTAATTTTAAATTTCCCTTGACTTCCAAAGCACACGCAAAAGCACATTTGTCTATGCTACAATTGACTTCTACTTTAAAATAATTTAGTATGGGTAAAAGCAGATGTTTAATCCTATAAATTTGTAATGATCTATCATATATCAACTATTACTAACAATGAAAGTTTTATGTTTTGTCCTGAGTTCTTTTCACTTTTATTTCCAGACAGGACTCACAGCATACATCCTACATATGATTTGTGAAAGGAAAAATCCTCTGTGCTCTCTCTAGGGCCTTCTCATCTCCTGCCAGGCCAGTGAACAAGATGAGTTTCTTTTTATAACGACAAGGCACAGAGATAATTCATCAACTGGAGAGCACAAACAATCCTTTATTCAGCAGAATGACAAAAGGTTATTTAGCTTCTGGCATCTACTATGGTTCTTGCAAGAACTAGGCCCGAGAGCCAATATGATAATTAATAAATTTCCAACATCTGGGCAGTAAAACAATTTTTTATGAATGCTAAACAACGATAGTGCCAAATTAAAACCTCCCCTTCTCGTATTTATCTATCTGAACCCTTCACTGTAGAGCCAGATTTGCCTGTGTTCTGGCTATAAAGTGGGGATAGTGATGACATAGTAGGAAGATATTACACAACTTGGAAAATCCATATTACTAAGTGTCATTTAATCATATGGACAGTGACGATATCACCCACTGAGCCTAATGGAGAATAACCCTTGCCAAGAGTAGAGTATCAAATTAAATGACAGGTGAGTGATATTGATCTTCACACTGAATAAAGGAGCCACATTTAAAGGATGAATTAGAGCCTCAGTTTCTCTAACTGTCCTCCAGCATCCTTTTTTTATTTTTTTTAAATAGAAAAATAATTTTGGTTATGTGGTTATTGCTTGTATAGATTGAGAAAGGTGACATTCAAGTCCTAAAAGCCTTCTCATAAACTCAGAAGCACCAAATCTTAGAACCAAACTTAGCAGCTCATCCACTTCAAGCCTCTGTCCCTTCCTTAGATTTCCCAACAAAAACAGCATATGGTAATGACTGCAGTTGTTTGAATTAGACAATACAGGCCATTAGAATTTTTAAGGAGAAATAAATGTAGGCTAAAGTATTAAAGACATTTTATGAGGCAGTATAAACGGTATAAATCATAACTCCTAGGTAGAATACATTGCAATTTATGAAAGATTGAATAGATACAAATTGAAAACAACATGACCTTGAATAAAAAGTGGCCATATTTAATTGAATTAAAATAGAATCCTAAAAGGGAGAATCTGCTAGGACACATGAGGGCTTCCTTTGTTGTTTAATTAATGTGTCTGTATATGAGAAATATCCCTTCTCCCACTTTGATTGGAATCTATCATTAAATTTTTACACAGAAGTTATATTTTTAGATGAAATTATTCAGAAATTATTAACTTTGAAGATCAGTTATAACATACTTGTAGTTCTCTGCAAGAACCAGAAAGCTCAACTACAAATGGTGTTTACAAAATGGGGCATGCATACACCAGGGAACTGATAGATGGTGCATAGAACTGCAAGAATACCTTAGTATTGTAATAAAATGTAAGTATATACATTATAATAAGAATACATGTTTGGATGTGTCATCTCAAATATGTTTTATTAATGAGGGTGTGTGATCAAAAGAGCTTGGAGAGCAACGTTCTAGAGTGACAAAGCTCAGCAAGGTGCATTATCCAGTGAAAGCTCTATGTTATGTGATAAAAATCCATAGACTATGAGTTGGAAGAATAATTCATGCCCTGATTTCCTCATTCACTCAACAAATTTAGATTGAACCATTTGATAACACTAGTGTTTGATTATTTCTGACTCTATACAAAGAGCAATTTATGTGGTTCGGTCTAATAGTTACCAAGTGTCTTTTATAGGCAAGGACCATGCTACCTGTTGCAAGGAACACAAAGGCAGCTCTGACTCTAAAAAAGCATGTAGATTTATAAAATTTGTACAGAAATAAATATGCTAAAACTGTGCAGTATTGAGGAAAGGAAGAGAGAATGTTGAGGAATGGCTCTAGTCATATTTTTTGTTGTTTTCTTTTCTGGGTTTAGCCACATGATTTACCATTTTGTGTATATTATTTTAGTATGAAGACAATTAATACATTTCTCAGGCCTAACAATTAGAAGAGGGGTATAGGAGCACATATTAAAGTTCCACCATCACAAAATGGCACCAGCTTTGGTAGCTGAGCTAATGGTTATGTGGAAGTTTTAGACAAATACTGTGAAACATGGTTTTGTTAAAACCTTTTCTCTGTTTTATTTCTAAATATGCCCTGGATAAGGCCATAAAACTTGCTGAATTTCTTACAGGAAAGTAAGCTCTCTAATAAAAATAAGTATCTTTTCCTAAGCCATTTAAAATCCATTTGACTTATTCTCCAAATAAATAAATAAATAAACAAACAAAACAAACAAACAAAAAAACTTTCGAATTTAGTTAATCAGTTTTGTTCAAAACTGCAAACACAGCGGCAAGAAAGGGCAATTGTGGAATGCTTAACTGTGTCTAGCAATGTGAAACTTCATGTTTCTGTTGACTAGATTGCCTAAGATTTAAACACAGTCATTGGGGTGAAAATTATATTTAAACTATATTTATTTGAAGTAATTATCTACTTTTAATTCAAATGTTAGTGATTCCTAAAAGAACCCTTCAGATAATGCCACTTCCCTGTTCTCTGACTTAATATTGCTCCCCAAAGAAAAGGAAATGTGACATGGATGCTTATATGCATTTTCACTTGTCACAATTTTTCGATTTAAAATTTTTTTATTACTTTTTTCACCTAACGTGCTTGAACACAAAAATAAATAAATAAATCTCTAATAACAATCCATATTATTCATAAGCTATTAATTGAATGCTAGGTCCAGCAACCATAAATCCCACCTCTTTTTCAAGAATTCACTCATGAAATAGACATATTCCTCTCCACATCCAATTTAACGCTGTCCCTCAGCATACATGCCACAGCTCTCATTTCCTTCCACTCTGTGTGAATTAGTTGTCTGTATGTCTCTTTACCCTAGTGGATTAGAAGATAGTGCAAATTCATACCTTATTCATTTCTGTTTCTCCATAGAACTTAACACAGTTTTTTCCAGATTTTGCTGTGGAAAAAGCCAAATGGAATAAATGTTTGTTGAATGAAATTGTGAAACATTAATGAAGAAATAAACAGCTTACAACAAATAACGGTGAAAAAACCCACAAAAAGCAAACAAACAAAAGCTCTCTTTCACATTGAGGCAGAAAATAAACCCTAGGAGTGAATGATGAAACAACAGCATAATCATAATGCAGCAAACCTAGAAGCTATGTAAGTCTGCCTTACATTTTGATCCCTTAAGTGAAGAATTTACCTCGCTACGTTGCTCCTCATGTAAATTCCTATTACAGCCGAATGTGATTCCTATCAAATCTATTCCTATGACTAAACTCTGTTCTGTGTACTGAAGCATCTTCCATGTGCTTATCTCCTTCACATTATGGGTCATTTGAACATTGAAGTTAGATTTACCACAGTCCTTTTAAAGAAAATCCATTCTCCCTAAGATTAACTTGTTGATGAAAAACACATCAATACAACCAATTCATGAATTCATAGAAAAAGAATTATACCATAATATTTTTTAAATTCACAGAAGTACCACATGAACCTTATATTTTCATGCGAAGTACAATTTCTAATGTTCACAATTTACCTAAAAATTTTAGAACTATTACACAGCTAAGATATCCTGACTTTTTGCTTGCTAGTGAAAAGAAAAATCCATGAATATAGAAATACTATTTATAATTTAAGTACATTTTTGATGGCAAAAATTTGACTTAAATATGTAAATCCATAAAGACAGGGTAATAGGAAAAATGTACGGCAAAAGCTTCACACAGGATGAAAATGAGTTTTAAAATCTTTCTTCAAAATATCTAAATGTTGAAAACATCAAGATTTGTCAAAATTACTTTTGTAACAGCAATTTTAACACAGCCAGAGGTGAAGGTTATATTAGAATTTTACTTTGTGTTTGTTTGGGATGGAGGGGAGAAAGAGAAGGAAACCTTTTATTAGTGAGTGTTTGATGAACTTCCTGTCCCAAAATATTCTTAAATATGGGCCCTGCAGGAAATACATTTGAACCTATTCCAGAAGTAGTATCTTTCTGATGGACTTGGGATGACGGAATTATGACTTTGGAATGACAGGAAGACAGCGAGACTCTCAAGGAAAATCGTGAGACAATGAGTGAGAAGACATCTAATGGAGATGGGTGTCAGAATGTGCAGTCAATCCAAGCATAGAGTTTAGGTTGGACTCAACCCCACCAGGACCCAACATGCCTCCAACCTCAACCTATGGCTGCTCTCTGCCTTGGTGAGGACAGTTTCATATGATGGGAGAACTGTATTCCTGGGGGAGCAAACTGAAGAGTTGTGGGCTTCTCTCTTAATAAGCAGGAAAAGAACAGTAGGCTGCACAACTCAGGAGACTGACAAATGTCCCAAATCTCTAGCATACACAGGAACAGAGGGACACCAGTAGTGACATCCCCCAGATGTATGACTTGCAGAGCCTAGGGACATCACACAGGAAAGCAGCCTCAGATTACATTTGTTTATTCATGGTAGTTCCCATAATCTCAAAAGAGACCAAACAGAAAAGAAAAAGAAAAGCCTCTGAACAACATAAAATTTCCCAAAAGACAATAGGATATGTGAGAAAAAATTATCGCATGCTTCAAAGTATAATTCATTTGTTCATTGATCAAATGGAAAAAGCATGTGCAATGGCTAACCCTGCCTATGAAATGAAAGAATTGATAATCATAACACTAAAAGTTATGAACCAAAATTACAAAGAGAGGAAGAAAAAAACAAGGCAAAAATAAGGAAGGAGCTAGAAAGTACAATTACTCTTTCAGCAGTGATATGCTAGCCACTAAAAGTAGACAAAAGAACACTAGAACAGATCTTTCATACAGGAAAAAGCACAAAGTATTCAGTTGTCCTGAAGATAGAATTTTACAACACACTAATTCTGTCACTACCACTTATTAGGTACCAGATATGTACCTCTCAATGTACATCTACTATTTCATTCATTAATGAGGCAGTATTAACACCCTCTTTTTACAGTTGAGTAAGCTGAGCTGTGGCTAAATAGATTGCCCATGGTCACAAAACTGCTTGTTGAACAGAAGAGCCAGAAATCAAGCCCAGATGTCTTGCTTCAAAGCCAATGTCCTTCGGGACACCAACATTTGCTCTCATTATAGGTAATCTGAAAATGTCAGGAAAAGTGAACCATAATTAACAGAATGCAATACTATGGTCACCATTAAATCATTTTTAGAATGCAGGCAAGAAATATGTGTGTGTGTGGATGTGTATATATGTGTATATACATCCACAAACATACTTTAGGAAAGCAAGAAGATATGTAATGCATTTATAAATAATCTGATCAATAAAATAATATGAAACAAAGTTTCTACATTTACAAAAACAATTCAACAATTATCTAGAAAATTCACTAAAACAGACAGTTCATTGCTAGTTTGTTTAAAGCCATTATAGCATGGTGGAAATACTGAGTTAGACTATATTTTCATTAGCAATCACTGACCAACTCCTCCACCCTCAGTGTGACAAAATAATAAGAATGCTTCTTGCAACCTCCTTCCATTCAGAACCATAGGCTTATGCGTCCCGGAATAGAGTGAGCCTGAGGTTAATTCTTTCTCATCATCAGCAAACATGTATTTATTCCCTACAGGGAAAGAGAAAAATTTAGTCCCAAAGAATTACTTCCATGCAGAGAGGTGTGAAGTGGCAAGTGCTTAGGGACCCAGCTCTACTTCAAAACCTCAGTTTCAGCCTGAAATGAGTAGAATTTGGGTTCAAAGAGGATAGCGATGGAAAAGAACATACTACATGTTAAAGCAAGAAATTTACAAAACAGTTTGAAAAAACAAGATTTTAACAACTGAATTTGAATGTAGGGCCTGTGGCATTCTTTTTCATTTTGACCCTTCTTTTGAAGACTGGAGTCTCCCCACTAAGGAATTGTTTTCCTATTTTTTTTTTCCTCTCTCTGATTTTTGTTTCTTGTTTTTTTAATTTAGTTTTAGTCATGATGTGAGATTGACAGTCCTGAGGGCTGAAGTTTATCCATTCCCATAACGGGTCTGGTGCAGACACAGAGTGAGCCATTTTTATGCACACACACACACACACACAGCTTGAAAAGAACAACTTCTTTTACAAAAACAAAAAATCAGCTGCAATAAACTGATCTGGGCACAGTCTGTCTGCCCCATCTCTTATTCCTGAAGGCACATTCTCAAATGTAAACTGACATTCCAGGCAATCAATTAAGACCTTTGTTCTGATTCACTTTGTTATAAAGCAGAAGCCAACACAGCATTGTAAAGCAATTATACTCCAATAAATAAATAAATAAATAAATGTAGGTCAAAAGCTGTAGGTTCTAAAAAAAAAAAACGTTCGCTCTGGCCAAGCACCACACATTTGATCCTACCTGCTTTCACTCAGTGTCTGTAATTGACTTCTTGGTTCTGGGACTTCCCAGATAGAGTCTCTTCGGGGAACATGAACATTATCTTCTGAAAAGCTTTATGGCTTTGCCAACTAAAGACCTTCCAAAGTCCTGGTGAAAGGCCCCACTCAGGCCCCCACTCTGCAGAAAACCATCCCACCCCCTGCTTCATCCTGAATCACCAACACTGTATTCATGAAAAGAAGTTGGGAGGGGTGGGGGAAGATTCCGTGACCACAAAGAAACCTTCAGTATTGGAAGTCAACATGCTTTTGGGACTTGCCTGGTGGCGCAGTGGTTGAGAATCCACCTGCCAATGCTGGGGACATGGGTTCAATCCCTGATCCAGGAAGATCCCACATGCCGCAGAGCAAGTAAGTCTGTTCACCACAACTACTGAGCCTGCGGTCTAGAGCCCACAAGCCACAACTACTGAGCCCATGCGCCACAACTACTGAAGCCCACTCGCCTAGAGTCCGTGCTCTGCAACAAGAGAAGCCACCACAATGAGAAGCCCGCGCACCCCAACGAAGAGTAGCCCCTGCTCACCTCAACAAGAGAAAGGCCACGTGCGGCAATGAATACCCAATGCAGCCAAAAATAAATTAAATTTTAAAAAAAGAGAGAAGTCAACATCCTTTTAGTATGAACTATGTCCAGGATTGACTCTCATCCCAATATTATTTATGTCCCTCGTATGGAATCATGTAGCAGACATTCTAATTGTTTTTCTTTCTTCCTGTACATTTTTGCTTTTCATCTTCATTGTAGGAAGGAATTGTTTTCTGAATGAACACTAAACACAATGAATGACACAACTTAAAAAATAGTATAATGCAGGAGTTCTTTACACTTTGTGATATGGAATCCTTGGCAATCTGGTAAAACCTAAAGTCCTCATTCCAGGGTAAAGTTTTAAAATTCATTTTAAAAACACATAGAATTTCAAAGGAACCAATATATAGTCATCAATATTTTAAATTATTAAGTTTGTAATATAGCATTTTATGTCTCTAATAGAACATTAAGTAACAAAATGTAACTACCCATAATTTTAAAGTAGAGATTACTTAAAATGATACTTGAGATGTCTGCAGCAACTCTAATATATGAAAAGCTTTTAATTTCTATAGGTAATGGAGCCACAATTAGAGCTAGTACTAGTGTGTGTATTGCCTAAATTCATAATTAAAGAAAATAATACAATTCAGCAGAGGATACTGAGTTTGTCAGTGAAGTCTTGTGAGTTTAATTTAAAACATCTGGAATAACATAATGACAAAATCAGTTAAACCTAAGAGTTGCAGAAAATTTTATTCCACCCCATTTTTTAAAAATCTGAAATATGTAGACTCTGACAGGAAAAAACTTCCTATATATAACATGGTAACTATCAGCTTTAGTATGATGGCATTCAAGCATTCCACGTTCTCTTCTCTGAATTGTATGCTTTTAAGAGAATAGAAAACTCCCTCTGCCAAAGCAAAAAATAAAAAACATCATTTTGATAATAAAAGGTATAGTTAATAATCTGGCCAGGTTTCAATATTTACCAGGAGCATTCCTTATTTAAGCAAAAAATGGTATCTTTTAACATTCATTGATTTATTTATAAACATTTATTAAGTGCCTACTATGTGTCAGTGTTTTAGAAATTCCTAATATCAGTTATCATTTAAATTGTTACTTGTTCATTTGATCATTCATTAAATACACATAAATGAAACTGCTTTCATGGCAAGGTACTATTTGAGCGCTGTTCAGCAACAAGCAATATAAATAAAGTTCTTGATCCCATGGAGCATATATTACAGCAGGTAAGAAAAATTTCAAACAAGTAGTTAACTAAGCCATTATTTAATAATTGTGTTAGATTCAACAACAGAAAAGGACAGCCAAGGAGACTATATAGCAAGAGGATTCTGAATGGTCAGGAAGGCTTCTGAGGAACCAACATTTTCACTGAGCTTTAAAGAATATGTAGTTATTTACTGGGTGAAGGGAGATGAGATAGGATTCAGTGGGTGTAGAAAGCTTTCACAATGGAGGGAATGGAGTATGCCTAAGTCCTGAGACAGAAAGGAACCTGGTACACTGAAAGGCACTTAGGAGAAGAATGGCACAGAATAAAGCTGGAGAGGTAGCAGGGATTATATTCTGTAGGACATCTTGGGATGTATTAAACACTTGATCATTATCCTAAGAATTATAGTATATAATTAAATTGTATTACATTAAAACAACACAGAGTTTTAAGTAAGGCAGGGACATGATAGATCTATGTTTTCAGAAGTTCACTTTGGCTGCAATGCAGTGGCTAGATTAATGCAGGGAGTTCAGTGAGGATCGGCCATTGCAGATCCTAACCCAGGCAAGAGAAGAAAGTAACCTGAACTTGGGTTATGACAGTGGGAACTGGAAATAGGCAAAATCAAGGAGGATTTGGAAATTTAAATTTATAACTAGATAAAGAAGATGAAAAAGAGATAGATGTCCAGCATAATTTCCTGTTTTCTGATGCAGTGGTTGAAGAGGGATACCATTTACTGAAACACAGAATACAAGAGGAAGGCTGGCTATGAAGGACTGTGTGGTGTGTGGTTGTGTGTTTGTGGGGTGGGGTGTGATGTGTGAGATGTGTGTGTGTGCTGTGTGTGTGAGGGGAAAAGAAAGGCATTATTACAGTTTATTTAGTTATAGATGTGTTAAACTTGAGACATCTATGAGATACCCAACTGGAGATATCAAGCAGGCTCTTGAATCTCTGAGCCTGCTACTTAGAATTGGGGCCTTGCCCGTTTACATCCAGGAGTTATTGGTCTTGAGAAACTGACATTTAATAGTCATATTTAAGAAGACAAGCCTGCAGGGAATTCTGAAAGAAGAAATGAGAGAGATAGGAAGAAAAGATAAGGAAAAGAGAAAGTAGCCAATGAAGTCAAATGCTGCTGAGAGTTCAACAATAAAGAGGACCGAAAGATGTTATTTGCTCAAAACTATTTTGGTGCAGAGTTGATGTATAGCCAGACTAGAGTGGTTTGAACAGTGAATGAGAAAAGAGGACATGGAAACTTGGATGTAAACAGTTCTTTTTTTAACCTTGGGCTGTGAATGGTAGCAGACTAGTGTGGAAAGTAAATGTGAGGTCACGAGATTTCAAGGGTCCTCATACTATCAGAACATTTGAACCACAAGATATGCATTTTGCAAACTATATTTTTTCTCTTTTTAGGCTAAATTTTGAGTTATTGAAGCTGATGGAAAAAATAAGCTTGAAATAAATTTGATGTAAAGGAAATCAAAACATTGACTATTTCTGGAAATGCTGAAGCACACTTATAAACTATCAGGTTAAAAGCCTTGGAATATATTCCACATGCTTCTTCATGAATTCACCAGTTGCTTTATACATATGTTCTGTATTATGTACAAATAAGCAAATACATGGATTATACTCAATAACTAGAAACAATATTCACTGTAATCTCCAGATGAGAATTCTGAAGTGAAGTAAAAAGGTTTGCCCATAGTGGTCCAATGAAATAAAAGCCAAGTTAGAAACCGCACTGACCATCGACAGTTGCCAAGATCTTCTGGAAGAGGCATATTGGTAACTGAAGTTGACTACATTTCTTATAATCAAGGTTAATTGGCAGTTTACAACACATATGAGCCATTACAGGCCTCTTAATTGTCACATTTCTGATGTTGCTATTTTCCTATTTTGCTGCCAATAACTCGTGTGTTATTTCTTCTCTTCACTGAGCAAGGGAAACAAATTGTCTTCAGTGAAGAATATTAAGTGAAGGAGAAAGAACTCTAGCCATGGCTCCCTTCTAGACATGCATTTAGAATTTCCCATGGAAAGATATCACAAAGTGAAAATTACCAAGTATCAGACTTACAGTGCTGTTCTCTGTAGCACCTTTGGAACTGGCATTAAGTATTTCAGGATAATTAGAGACTGGTAAACCAACAAATTAATAAACTATCCCCAGGTGGCCTCAAAAAGATAATATGGTTCCTGCAAAGCGACAAGCCTTCCCAGGGAGAACAGCAGGCACTAGAAATGTCTGCTTCTGTAACAACTAAGTAGGCCACATTGATCAACAATCTTAAAATATAAGTGAAAACAAGTGGTTTAACTCAAAAAGTAAAATCTTACACATGATTTTATATAAAGCATATTTATAGAGATCTTTCTCATGGACAATTTTGCTTTTATAAATTATCAGATGACAAGAATAAGTTTTTGCACATTATCTCATGCTGTTCAGTATTTGGCTTGAAGCCCAGGAGAGGGTCATGCCTTTATAATGATGGAAAATGCAACTATAAAACAGCCAAGGAGTTTAGAAAGTGCCACTAAGCAATGAGAAAATGAGGTTCCTACACTGCTTTGCGCACAGTAGGCACTCAGCAAATATTTGCCAATAGATTTGTTCTATTTGTTGCCATATTGCTTAATTCTTATATATTTACTTAAGTAGGCTTTAACCAAGATTTTAAGTATCCAAGTTGTTGTGTATAGGTCTCAATAGCTATGAGGCTTCAGGTTAGTCATTTGATGTCTTTAAGTGTCAGTTCTCTCAGTTGTAAATGGGGTTAATTTTATAAATATAATATGTACATATAATTATGTTATATATATATAATGTATATACACAAACATCCATATCTTCTTGCACATTATTGTGGAAAAAAGGGGATACTATACAATACACAATAAGGCTTCAGTAAGTTGTAAAAGGTCTATAAAATTATATATAATAAATATAATATAATTCACATATAATTCAACTTTAGTTTATAAAACTACAACAAACAGCGACTCAAATATAAGTACGCTCCAAGACTTAGAAGTGCATTTTTAGCTTCTGCTGTTAACCTGATCACTGCTTCCTCTAAATGTTTTAACATGAAACCCCTCTGTGAAGGTCATATAGGAACTTATAAGTACTGCCAGGGAAGAGGATGTCAATTAAAATTCAGTGATGTGTGCCATTTGCTATATCTCTTTCCCAGTTGTTCTACACTTAGTATTTATACTCTGCACCAAATTACTAATACCTCTCCTGCACATGATTGATGTCATAGAAAAAAACAAAAACCCCATATATTTTTCAGTATGAAGAATAAAAAATATTTAGCAACACACACACACACACACAAATGAACTTGAAACATATGTGGGCACAGGAAGAAAACATTAGCTAGAAAAGCATACAGTCCTGTTGTGAAAAACTGAGAATTGTGGCAACATCAGAGTAGTAGTCATATTCTCTGGAAGCATTTATTAAATGCATGACTTGACATAGCGCAAACCTCAAATCAACTTAATTTGTGTCATCTAAGAGTTCACACACGAATAAAGGTATCACATTTCATTGAAATTACCCCTTTAGACCTGGAGATTTATTTATATACTTTAGAGATTTTGACACATAAGATACTATCTTCCTAAGTCTCCAGGAAAATTGCCAAGAACTACAGTTTAATGTTTATGGCCAAAAAATTAATAATCACTTCTGAACACTGAAAAACAGAAATCCATTCTTGATAATAGAGTTTGATTGTTGTCGAAATGAACTACTTACCACTTGAAATGTTTAAACTTGCAAAAATATTTTGTAGAAAAATTATTACAGTATGAGTTAAAATATAAACTCATTAAGTGTCTAGCAACTTCAAAGTGTAGGTCATGACAGGTATTATTAAATCAAGAATGAGTGAAAGGATACAATTTTGGGATCAGCCATGGACTTGCAAACTGTGGGTACTCAAACACACTGTCTTATTATTATAGGGCTATGACTATACTAAGGCATGTGGGTGTCCTGGGTAGGCTAATCATTTGGAACACATCCAATCAACAGCCTTTAAGTGATTGTTCAGCATTTAATTAATGAGCCAGGAAGAAGCCAACTTTTTTCTGATAAAAATTTTATAAACTATATCTATTCTTTACACTAATGATAATTTTTACATGCACTAAACAGAAAAGAAATTAATATATTTACAATTGTCTTCCATTCACATTTTTCCCGTCTCTCAAAACTGAACAAAATCTATAACTGAAAATCATTAATTACAATGGTAACAGAAATGGTACATAGTAAACAATTATTGTTGTATGCTAAAGGAAAACTTCTAAGTGAGAAAAGTATGTTGGGAAAGTCCTCTCCAATTTTGGACTTTGGGTTTTGTTTTTGCTTATTTTTAATATTTCCTAGGTTCTTACAAAATAATTAGTACTAGACTTCTGAGAGCCAAGCCTTCAGAAGTCATCTTATTTCCTGTTCACAACTCTGAAATATCTTATTGGAAGAGTTAAGTAAACCTGGAGGATGTCAGCTTGTACATACACATAGGCATTAGATAACCACTGAAATGTAGCAGATATTTTCTTTAATGTCCACCATGTATCAAGCTTTGTGTTTGGTGTTGGGGTAAACAAGAAGAACCTGACTCAGACCTTCATGAAACTCACAGTAGAGCAAGGAATACACACAATTGGTCAAGTGATACTACTAAGTGTGCTAAGTGTTGTGATTAGGTAAATATAAGCCTAGGATGTCATGGGAGCTAGTAGCAAGGGGAGTAAACCAACACTGGGGAGTTAGAGAAGGTCTCTCTGTGCAAATGAAGCTATTTAAAGCAATAATCCTGCTCAGTTTTGGGATAGGGTTTAAGAAAACTGGAATTCACCACCCTGTAGGTGGGAATGTTTTGTTTTACTTAACTGTACATTAAAAAGTATGATATGAAATAGGTATACATGTATATGTGAATAATTTTAATCTCAAAATTTTCATTAAAAAAGTATCTAAATTATCGTGTGAGCTGATTCTGCTGGTTTACTGGATATCTGTAGAAGTTTAGGAGAGGACATGAATAAAAGGCTTTCTAAAGAAACAATGACAAAGTCAAAACACAAAAATTCTTTGTCTAGAGAAAATGTATTCATAGTGATTCATGGAGAATAGTGCTCTTACACCACTGCATAACTGTCTTATCCCGTCATTTTGGAAGTAATTGGTACGCTTTACTAAAAAAGATGAAAAAACAGAATAAGAAAAGCTGAAAAAAGCTGCTGGTAGAGTAACAGAAGCCCCAGGGCTTCAAAATCTCAGAGTTGGATTAAGAAGGGATTTAGTAATTAATAAAGATTAAAAGACATCTAGTTAAAACAAGAAGTCATATTTCTTTAAATCTTACTCTAAGTATGTGCTCTGTTTAAACATATGAGTAATATTAATAGCTATACCAATCTTTTTTTATGTATTCTCCCCAAGAAAAATCTTTTCTTCTTTCCTCTATCAGCCATATTATGTTCATATTCCAAACTCACAACCAAAGGATCTCTGGTAATTGTGATGAGATAACATCAGAAAAGCTAAATATTAATGTGCCCCTGATTGAAAAAATCTACATAGCTAGTCTCTCCACTGCTCATGATTTCAATGTATCTCAGATTTTCCCATGTTTGGTTAAAAGTATTTGTTTATTTAATATCTATCACCTAATTGGTTCCAATTTTCAGCAAAAGAAAAAAAAATAAAATTTACTGCATATTTATATATCTTCAATTTAGTCCTGCTCACCTGTGGTATATGCTGCCTTCTTGATGAATATAAATTTCAGTATTTTGTATGTTTACATAAAACTACATTTCTTATTTTTATTAGTCGGGAAAATATTTATTGATCTAACCTTTACCTGTCCCCAATATCCCAGAATACTCTACAAGTTTGCTATTCAAATTGTGATTCTTGAACCAGCAGTACAGGTATTACTTAATAGCCCATTATAAAGAAACCCAGGCCCACCAAGACTTTCTGAACCAGAATCTTCTTTTGACAGGATCTTTGGATAATTCATACTCACATTAAAATTTATGAAACACTGTTCTAAGAACTTTCTGAGTATCACTATAGATGAACAATTACCAAGATATTTTACAACTGTCTCAATCACCAGGTTAAGATAACTACTGATGGACTGCAAGTAGTGATGATTATAGGCTAAGTAAGAAAAATATTTTAATAAAATATTACAATTTCAATAGAATTTGGAAGTTTAGTCTAGAGCTCAAAGTTTGCATAAGTGAAAATTAACTATAACTTTAAAAAGACCATGCAGTATGACAAAAATTTTTAAGTGAGGGTGCACCTAATTATAGACTATTTAAATAATTGGTGGCTATTCAGTTCAGTAATATGCTCTTTATTACAAAGTGTTAAGTTAGGGACTGATGAGAGTGGTAAAGATGAGGGATGAAAGAGTGCACATTCTACACAAGCAAAGACAGGAACTACATCTTTGCAACCTAGATTCTCAGAACAATACAGACACAACACAGGCACTCAGTAAAGGACTGATTGATGAATACAGAATGATGAAGACATGGTCTCTATTCTCAAAAAGGAAATAGAATCCTGTTAGGGAGAAACATAAGAAAAGGCATGAAGATATAAAAATCCAAGTATAACTGGTAGCACAAAATCCATGGAAGTTGAGGGGAGATGAGAACAAAAGCATAGAGAGATATGTCTAGTAAAAAAAAAAAAAGAGTCTAGAACTGTGAACTTTGAAAGGGAGAAGGAAATAATTAATTTTGCAGCCAGAATCTGCCATATGGAAAAATAACAAAATGGCAGAAAGATAATAAGTAATGAAACAAAACTTTATTTGAATTAATTGGAAATTAGGAGAGAAGATATAGTGAAGAGAAAAAAGAAAAGGGTAAAAGAGAAAGAGAAAAAACAAGTAGGGCTGAACCAACACCAAATTGTGACAAGGAAAGACATTTAGAAGGAAAGATGGGCTACATGTACAGCTGTCATAAATAATACAGATGGTAGAAAAAGAATGGATAAAATATTTGTTAATTGCTACCCAGAGACAAGGAAGAGCTTAACCTTAGGATCCAGGAAAACTTAATTACATAGTTAAGTTAAATAGCAGGCAAAATATATACTCCATAACTAAGAAAATGTGTTGGGTTTTTTTGTACCAAGTACAGAAAAAAAAGGAGTTGTATGTAAGAGGAACTAAAATCTCAATTATTGCTTTATGCCAGCGATAGCTCTTCTAACAATAATAGAGTGAAATTAGATTCAATATAGAACTCTGCTTATCCAGAATATCATGTAATACCCTTGTATATAAATTATATTCTGATGGTATAGACATAAAACATCTAGGTAGACATAAAAACAACTGTCAACACACATCTATCAGCACAGTCTCAGAAGCAAGGTACAATTTTAGATTCTATACATACCAGATATAAAGAATATAAAGAAAGTAGAGCCTATGGCAGGGTCTCAGTACTTAACTCTGGTCATTTCTGGCTAGATAATTATAAAAGAAACTAAAACTGAATTTCACTGGTGATAAATATATCCAGATAATGATTCTCCTCCTTGTTCAGTTGTCAGTTGGTAACCTGAGAAAATACTGTTTACTAGATTTCAAAAGGAAAACCTTCAATAAAATCCGTAGTGGTCACTTCCCTTAATTCACATAATAGTCACACATTAAACATTTACTGTTGTTGTTTTTGCTGTTATTATTATTATTATTATAACTGAAGACTGGGGAAGGCTTGGGTTCTCTGTTTACAGTTTTAGAGTTCATATTTGCAAGAATGATAAGGGGATGGCAGGGTGTGGGTGGTATACATAGGATGCATTGATTAAGGAGAAAGCCAAATAAAAGAAATGTATACCAATCCTCCTTGATGAGTGAGAGGGAAGTCTACTGCTAAATCCATGGTGATTGGCTTGATTTAATAAATATGATTTATTAAAGCATAAAGAAAAAATACGTTAGACAACAAAAGCTAAAAGTTTAAAATAGTTTATTAGCAAAACCCCAAAGGGTAAAAAAAGAGATTTAATAACTATTACAGAAAAAATAAAGTTAATCAAGAATTAAAAATAAGAAAGAATTAACATATAAAATCAATAACACGAAAAGCCAAAAACCAATACCACACAAAAAAACAGCACATCCAAGGAAAAAAAAAAAAAAAAAAAAAAAAAAACCTGAAATTTAAGCTGGCACCCAAAACAGTTTGTAGTTTGAATCCAACCAAGTTAGTTGATAAAATCAAAAATAATAGCACTTGACAGGATGAAAATAAAGCTCAAAGACTCTACAACATAACATTCACAATGTCCAGGATAAATCCAAAAGTGCTCAGCATATGAAAGACCAAGAAACACAAACTATTCTCAAGAAAATAATGAAGGATAATGCCAGATGATCGATGATCTTGAGGCTGAAATTAGCAGAATTTAATGAAGTCCTTATAACCATACACAACAAGTTAAAATACCCTCAAATAAAAATTAAAGAACTCTGAGAAAAAAAGAAACTATTGACAATAACTAACAAAATATGGAAGTCAAAATAAAATATTTGAAATAAAATATTTTATTGTATATCACAATGGAGACAACAGAGAAAAGAACAGGTAACTTTAAAGATAGAATAATAGAATTTATACAATCTGAAGAACAGAGAGAAAAAATATTCTTAAAGAGTTAACAGAGCCTTAAGGACCTCAGGGACAATATCTAAAGGTCTAATATACATGCAATAGGAGTCTTGGAAGGATACAAGAAAGAAAAAGGGACACAAATTATACTAGAATTAATGGCTAACTATTGCACAATTTGGTAAAAGACATAAATTTACCTATTCAAGAAGCTTAATAAACTAAATACACATAGGGTATATACAAAAAAAAAAAAAGAAAGAAAGTAAAGTACACCTAGGCACATAAATAATAAAATTATAAACACACACCTACAAAGATAAACAAAAAGTCTTGAAAGCAGATAGAGAAAAAGAATATATTATGTGTGGGACAAAATGATTCAAATGACCACCGAATTCTCATTAGAAATTATAGATGCAGGAAAACATATTTAAAGTTATTTTTAAAGGACTGTCAATCCACGATTCCATATCACTTGAAAATATCCTTCAAGGATAAAGATGAATTAAGGAGAATTCACTGTTAGCCAATCTATAGTGAAATAAACATTAAATAAAATTCTTTAGGTTAGGGTAATTTTTACCAAAAGAAAATTTGGATCTTCAGGGAAGAATGAAAGCATTGGAACTGAAAGTATCTAGGTAACTATAAAAGACTTTTTTTTCTTATAATGTCTTCAAAATTCATATAACTATTTAAAAATTACATTATTATATTGTGGGCTTTATAATATATGTAGGTGTAATATATATGACAACTATAAATAAAGGATGGTGGGGATAAGGGTAGATGGACCTTTATGGATTCAAGATTGCTGTATTTTTTTCTGTGAAGTGATAAAATATTAACTATAAGCATACTGCAATATGTTAAGGAGGTATATACTGGAATCCCTACAGCAACTGCAAGAAAAGCAAAGAGGTATAGTAAAAAATTAATAAGGAAATTAAGTTAAAATTCTAAAAATATTTTAAATAATCTAGAAGACCAGAAAAAGGGAAAAGAGGATCAAATAAAGAGAAGAGACAAGCAGAAAAATAATAAAAATAGTATGCACAGATTCAAGTATTAATAATAATAATTACATAAAATGTAATTACACTCTAATTAAAAGGCAGACTTTCTCAAAATGCATTAAAAAAGAGACAAACTTATGGTAGCCACAAAAGATATACTTTAAATATAAAGATATACTTCAAAGTAAAAGGATATAAAAAGATATATCATGCAAAAGAATAAGCATAATGGGGATTATCTATATTAATATCAGATAAATAAACTTCAAGCAAAGAATATTGCCATGGATGCACTTATTGATGATAAATGAAGTAATTCATCAGGAATACAAAACATTCATAAAGATATTTTGGCCTAATAAGAAATCTTCAAAATACATGAAAAAAAATGAAAGGAATTAGAGGAAAACAAAGACATTTACATAATAACAATTGAAGATTTTGATACCCATTTTTAAGAATATGTAGGTATATTCTTTAAAAACTAGACCAAAATTAAGTAGGCTCATAGATGATCTGAACAAGACTTTAACCCTCTAGATTTAATTGATATTTATAGAATAGAGCATGCAATAATTGCAGAAAGCACACCCTTGGTACATTCACCAAGAACATGGTACATTCACCAAGGTAGACAATGTGACTGGCCATTAAAAACAAAACCTCAATAATTTAAAAAGTATTGAAATCATAGAGATAATCTACAGGTCAAAGACAAAATCACATGGGATAGTAGAAAATTAACTAAATGATAAGAAAGTTACAACATACAAAATGTATGGGAAAAAAACCATAAAGCAGTGCTTTAAGGAAATCTATAGTCTCAAATGTCTTTATCAGAAAAAAATAAAGATTCAAAACCAAGTATCTAAACATTCATCTTAAGAAAAATAGAAAAAAATAAAAAGAACAAATTGAACTGAAAGTAAGTAGAAAGAAATAAAATCATAAAGTTAAGAGCAGAAATCTGTGAAATAGGAGATGATAAAGCAATAGAGAAAATCAGTGAAAAAAAGAAGCTGGTTCTTTGAAAAGTTCAAAACAATCAGTAAACACATAATCAGTATGATCAGGAGATATGGAAAGGAAACACAAATTAACAATAACAAGAAATGCCAGAAGAAATATCACTCAGTTGTCACAGACATTAGGGTAATAAGGGAATAATATGAACAGCTTTATGCCAATACTGTTGACAGCTTAGATAAAACAGACAGACTCCTTGAAAGACACAATCTATAAAGGCCACTCAACAATAGTTAAACTGAAATTGAATAAATTGAGAAATATTCCAATAAATAAAAGTCCAGTCCCAGATGGTTATCACTTATGAATTCTTCTAAACAATTACAGAACAAATAATACCTAGGCCACGAAAGCACTTTCAAAAGATAGAAGGAAAAACTTTACAACTTATGAAGCTAACTTTAATGGGATAGCAAATTTTTTTTTAAAAAGGCATTCTAAGAAATGAAATCTACAGACCAGTAACCCTTATAAACCTGGATGCAAAAAAATCCTGAGCAAAATATTAGCTAATTGAAATCAGAAATATACAAAAATAATGATACATCTTGACTAAGTGGGGCTTTTCCAGGGAATGCAAGGTTGGTTTAATGATTGAAATTCACTGTGTAACCAGTCATACTAACTATTGTGACTAAAAAAGAAGCCAATATGACTTTTCAATAGTTTTTTTTTAAAGAATTTCAGAAAATTCAATACCCCTTATGGTTTAAAAAAAAAGTCTCAGCAAATTAGTAAGGGAGATTAGAAGGGAATTTCCTAAAACTGATAAAGGGCATCTATTTTTTTTAAAGTCTACAGCTCAAAACAAGATAAAAAGTAAATGGGTACTGATATCCTTTTGTGACATCTCTTAGATTTCTGAGAAATAAGTATAAAAATGAATGTATATTTCTGATAGCTCTGGCACAACCAACTAGCCAAACAAGTGCAATTAGAGGCATACCTCCAGATAGTCTTATGATAAAAAAACAAAAACTCATATTTGATAAAGTCTCTTTAAAAAACCAACAACTGTGGTTAATAACCTACTTAATTGTGAAAGATTGAACACTTTTCCTTAAGATTGAAAACAAATCAAGAATATCTGTTTTTACCATTCAGCAGACTGGAAGTTTTGCTGGAAGTTTTAGTCAGTGAATCAAGGCAAGAAAAAATAATACAACCAGACATATGGGAAGGGAAGAAGTAAAAACATTATTGTGAACAACATGATCATATGTATAGAAACCCATAAAGAATCTATCAAAAAGCTGCTAGACTAGAAAGTGATTTTTTAAAACTAGCAGGATATGTGGTCAATATTAAAAATTACATTTATATAGACCAATACCCAACTGAATATTAAAATTAAAAGCAATTCCATTTATGACAGCATCACTATACAAAATACTAAGAGATACATTTAACAAAAGATGTGGAAGATCTATGCAAGACAGTTAAAACCACAAAACATTGCTGACATAAATTAAAGAAGTTGTAAATAAATGGAGCAATATTTCATGTTCATGAATTGAAAGATATCTATTCTCCCAAATTAATCTGTAGATTCAATACTATCATTAATAAAATTCCTGCAGCTTTTTTATAGAAATTGACAAGCAGATAAAATTTATATGCATATACAAAGGAATCTGCACAGCCAAAACAATTGTCAAGCTGCTTATAAGACTTACGTGGAAATGTCTAGAACATTCAAAGCAATTTATTAAGGAACAGCAACATTAGAGGATTCATACTATCTGACTTCAAGAGTTTGTATAATGCTACCGTAATCAAGGCTAAATAATACTGGGATAAAACCTAATAGATCAATGAAACAGAATAATGAGCTCAGAAACAAATTCCCACTTATTAGACAAATACATAAAAGCAATTAAATGATAGTGGAAAAGTCTTTTCAGCAAATGATGCTGGAATAACTGGATATCCATAGCGGGAAAAAAGAAGACTCTCAGCCCTACCTCATACCACATAAAAATAATTCAGATTATACATTTAAACATAAAATGCAAAATAAAAAGCTGTTGGAGAAAGATACTGAATGTCTGCATAATTTGAGGATAGTCAAAATTTCTTAGGTAGGCCACAGAACACAGACCAAAAGAGAGAGAGAGAGAGAGAAAAAAATAATATATATATATTAGACTTCATCAAATCAAAAAGTTCTACTCAATAAAGAAAATAGATCATTAAGAAAATGAACAGGAAGGCAACAAACTCAAAAAAATATATGTAAAACATAAATCTGGCATAGGACTAGTATTGAGGATATATTACAGAACACTTACAATTCAATAATAAAAAGACAGCCAATAAAACAAATGAGCAAAATACCTGAAACACTCCATTAAAGAAGACTTACAAATGGCCAATTAGCACATGAAAAACTGCTCAACATCTTCAGCCAGGAGACAAATTTAAATTAAAAACATAATAAGATACCACAATAACTACAGAACAATCATTCTGATATGGTGAAATGCAGTAATTGTTGAATATGGGGCAGTGACTATATGGAAGTTTTTTGTAATTTTCTTTCAACTTAGAAGCTTTCAAAAAAAGTTTAAAAATCAGAGTATAAACCCCAAGGAAATACTATTTACATATATATATATATATATATATATATATATATATATATATATGGCGAATAAATCATTCACTGTGCATGTGTTAGATCTTTTTCTACATATAGTATTTGTTTTACAGAGTAGTGGTCAAGTATATAAATTCTTGTGTTCCACTGTCTGAGTTTTAATTTCAGGTTTCTACTTACCATTTGAGTGGATGTGGATGAAACAATTAATGTCACTGTGCCTCAATTTCCTCATTTGTAAAATATGAGTAATAAGAGTACCATTTTTGTACGGTTGTTGTAAGCATTTAAAGAGCTTATGCATGCAAAGCACTTCTAATTTGACCTAGCACAAGGTAAATACTTAAAAATGTTAGCTATTATAATATTATGACATACACAAATTAACTCAGGTACATCATCCATTCCACATGTATTTGCAACAGACAAGAGTACACACTGAAACTGTTGAATAACTGATCCCCATTTTTGTTAGCAGTTTCATCCGATAAACACAAATTGACATCTGTTATTAGATGCTGAAACAAAGCCGTTTTATGTTCTTTGGACCAGGGAGCATGTAAAAACGAATTCCTTCACTACGTAGGCAAAATATGGCACATATCCAGAAGGCAGAGACTGTGATTCATACTTCATAAACATGCCTGGATTAAATTCTCATACAAGTGACTTAACAGCTGTGTGACCTGGGGCATGATATTTAATGTTGCTGAACTTCAATTTCTTCATTTGTAAAATGAGGTTGATAATACCTCACAGGCATATACTGAGGAATAAATGAAATTTACTATATGTAAATCTTTAGTACAGAGTATGGTATATAATATAAACTCAATAAGTGGAGTTCTCACATGCTGTGGAGCGGCTGGGCCCGTGAGCCATGGCCTCTGAGCCTGCGCATCCAGAGCCTGTGCTCCACAATGGGCGAGGCCACAACAGTGAGAGGCCTGCATACCGCAAAAAAAAAAAAAAAAAAAGAATATCAGTGTCCCAAATTTTAAGCCCAAGGTAAGAGGGTTGCAATAGCAAAATTAAATTTCCAGATATGGAGATTATTATTTATATTTTTACTACGTTATTTTTATAATGTAAATCAAAAGACTGTGTAAATGCCAGAGAGAAATATGACTGAAAAAATTCCTAAGAAATATGGATTATGCATAGTACTCTATAGTTTATATTCACATTGTTTGAATATTTTATTACTTTGAGTTGATAGCACCTTCTCATGTAATTTATTTGACTCTCTGGATTTTAAAAATGAGAGGCCTAAGTATATATATTTTTTAAAGTCTGCATTTTACTACCAACCACAAATTCGAAGAGACGCCATTCTTTTTGCCTAGTTGCTCAATGCCTTAAAACCAATTTATTCACCTATCATGCTCTTTAATAATTCAGTGCAAATAAATCAAAGGTTACTGGTTCCTTTATCCTTTGATATTCTTCTACCTATTCTACCTTTCTATTGGCCCTCTGATTCAGTGAATTACAATCATCCCTTGATATCCACATAGAATTTGTTCCAGGACCATCCCTCCTACCCCCCGCCAATACCAAAATCCAAGGGTGCTCAAATCCCTTATATAAAATGGCATAGTATTTGCACATAACTCACACACATCTTCTGATATACTTGAAATCATCTCTAGATTACTTATGATGCCTAATACAATACAAATGCTATGTAAATAGCTGTAAATGCAATTAAAATGTTATATAAATAGTTGCCAGCATACAGCAAATTCAAGTAAGTCTTGCTTTTTGGAACTTTCTGGAATTATTTTTCCATGTATTTTTGATCCAAGGTTGGTTGAATCCAAGAATGCAGAATCCATGGATATGAAGGGCCAACTGTATTGTATGTGAAATGGATTCTGATCCAATATGTTTAAGAATATCTTCCCTTGCTAACTTTATTTCTTATTATGTAATTATGACTGATTCATTACTATATTCTAATATATTTATAATTTAATAATTTTAATAGAACTATGAACCACATATACACACACCAATTTTAACCTTAGCTAGAAAACATCCAAATCTACAGGAAATCCTAAGGTAACAAAATGCTATCATTTATAACTTTCAATCCTTTCTGCATTTACATATTGCTGTATTGACTCATAAGAAGTACACATGTATCTAAAGAAGTTGAAATCCAAAGGAAGGTAAAACAATACACAAAATGGTGAGGTAGTAGTGCTTAAAGATATATAGTATTCTAAGAGTTTATATTGTTAGAAAGGAAGGTACAGATATTGTTTAATGTTAGGCACTGTTTTGGCAAGAAAAGTGGTCTTTTTAAATTTAAGTATAATACTGAAAAATAGAATATAAAACATACAAAATAGAACAAAAAATGTCAACAAACATAAGGCAGGAAAAAAGAATGAAAAAGCAAAATACTTCCCTACAGAAAAATAAAACAAAAACTAGTAATTATAAAGCATATAAGATAAAAAAGAATTAAAATGGATCAGTATACTCAATGAATATACATTAAATAAACTCATAAGTTTAGATGAAACAGAAACTCTTAGAATGCATTAAAAATGAGTGTATACTGTTTACAAAAATAACTAAAACAGAGAAAGTATAAAAGTAATGAAAAAGAAGAAATTAAGCAAATAGAAAGGAAAACTGGTGTAATTATATTGATTTCAGAGAAAATACATTTTGTGACAAAAAGAAATATTAGAGGTAAAATGAGTAATTAATTACACAGTGATAAAAAAGAACAGCTCACTAGGAAGACATAATAATATTTCTCCTATATCTTCCCAGGAAAACCATTGAGTGAATTACAAGAAGAAATGAACAAAAACAAACATTTAATTTGGCAGTTTTAACCTAGATTTCTTAATATCTGACAGACAAAGCAAACAAAAAAGCTAGGATACAGAGGATTTGGAAAAGACAAATAATGATATCTAATGGACAAGTACAAGACTCTAGCGAGAACAATTAGTGAATTAACATTATTTCAAACGCACATAGAACATCTACAAATACTGATCACACAAAAAAGCTTAACAAAGACCAAAGGAATGATATACAAACCACATTGCAACAAAATAACAAATATTTAACCCCTCCATATCACGGTTTGAAACTTTATAAATATACTTTTAAATAATTCATGGGTCAAAGAAGATACCACAAAAGTAGTTAGTATATATATAGATCTGAAATGGTAATGAGTACACTACGTTTTCTGGGATACACCTACAGCAGTACTTAGAGGAATATTCATAATCTTAAAGGCATATGTTGGAAAAGAAGAAAGATTAAAAAGGAACAAGGTAGAAGTCTAACTTAAGACATTAGAAATTTTTTTAAAAATCTGAAATCATTAAAAGGAAATTCTATTTGAACAAAATTTAATGAAATATACAGATTAGTTAGAATAAATCAGGCCAAAGTTGATTATGTGAAAAGAAACTCCAAAACTGAAGAGGACTGTTTTGCTCAGGTATGCATCTTGAGCAGGAGACAGCCATCCATGAGTGTGGGAGGATAAAATAGTAAAGAACAACTAGCATTATACTCTTGCTTCCTTCCTGCCATTGCCTTGAGCCAAGTAATGCCTGTTCTAAGAGCTGCAGTGACTCAGAGCTGTTCTTCAGTATCTAAGAAGTACATCAGTGTGGTACAGAGCCACGTGTATGTGGAGGGATAAAAAATAGAAGGAGTACTAAAGAGCCTTAGGAAGTCTTTTCTCCACAACTATTGCTCCAAATCCCTAGACATATAATTACAATCTAAGGTTCTTAGATTTTGTGTGCTATAAGCCCCTTTGACAGTCTGTTGAAACCTATAAACTTCATCTCAAAATATCCATAAATATAGCATTACAAAGAAATTAAAATTCAACCGTCAAAATATTTTTTTTAACTTATGACATAGCACTGTGTGCGCTTTTTCTTAAAAAAATAAAGCATTAACTATGATAGCTACAAGACTAGTACTTACTGTAATTTCAAAATAATAATAAGCAGAAATAATACTTGATATATCTCTAACTATAAGGGGCATGAAAACATCTGTGATATGTACTGTGATAACATCTACACTGCTGTATGTTTATTTCTTGTTGTTACCCAGTAACTTGAATATTGTTTAGTGTGCTGTAAGACATTATAGAGTTTATCTCAAGTTGTTAAAAATGGTAACGTACAAATGTAAATAGACACATCTATAATATGGGTAAGTTTTGTTTCACCTATAATAGATGTTTATAAAAACAAGTGATGGGGCAATTGGTCTTTTTGCTTCTTTTTTTTTTTCATTCCTTTTTTTTTTTTGCTTGCACAGGTTGCACTATTGAAAAAACTAAGACTGTATAAACCTGGTCAAAAGCTTCAATATACCACAATCTTGTAGGTGTCAAATAAAAAGTTATCATACTAACCAAAAAAAAAAAAAAAGAAATGCTAAAATTCAGTTAGATAATAGTAACTGTCTTTCAAAGAGCCTTAAATAAAAATGTGACTTTGTTTCATGTATTCATGGGCCCCCTGATCCGATGTTTTCCCCTAATGCTGCTTCTCCTGAGGGTCAAAGAGGGAGGCCTTGACCTGAGGATTTGTTCTGTGACACAAGATAGACTTTTTATGATTTTGTACTGTTTGGGCATCACTCCACTCCCTATGGTTCACCCACTCCCCCTCATTCCCTGGCTTACTGGGGCTAACAGGGGCTATCATCTAAGCCTTCCCCATAAGGATCATCTGACAGAGTAGGCAACACTCCCAAGGGAAAAGAAATGGGGGAAACGGGAGGGAAAAGTACAGTATAAGGGTTTGTGTACACACATACACACGCATGTGCACACACGGACGCACATGCACACACACACACGTTCATTGTGCTCATGAAACACTAATTACCTGATATGCGATGATCTTACTTTACTTCTCTTGTGATGAACAAATGAACTAAACAGTTTGGAGTTTTGCTGTAGTCTAGGTAGTTTCAAAGATTCTGTAGTTACTAAATTCAAGTAACATTTGAATGAGCTTAGAGAAAGAGCTTAGAGACCAAGATAAGTGATTGACTAATTAAGCTGAATAATTAAAAAGCAAGAACTATCACCTAGCCAAATTATCCAGAGATTTCCTATTGACAAATTAGAAAATTTACTACATTTACTACCAATTTTATCAGACTAAATCCTGTTGATGTCCTTGATTGGGTAATTATGTAATGAGATATGGAAAGTAACTGCTATAAATCTTAGTATCTGTCTAGACCCCGTGAGTAACATCTTGGACCTATTCTTCTTATATTCTCCATTGGTTTATTCAAATCTGAGCGCACACGTGCAGAGCATCACCAAAATAACAGGTTCATTTTTTAAATATGTCAAGACCAGAGAAAGAAAAGTGAACTTTGGTTTCTTTTTTACATTTTCTGTTCAGTGAAAGTTAAATATTCATTTCAAGTGGAAACCCATTATTCATTTCTTTTCCAAGAAGCAAGTCATGCATTGTCTCCTATCACTTTAATGTCATTCATCTGATTTTGAGTCTGCAAATTCATAATGCAATATCCAGTTTGTGGCCAGCCCTGAGATTCACACGCTTTGCACATTTCATTTGCAAAAAATGAAAAAAGAAAATAATAGAGTGTCAGAGGAGTTGCCTAAACTCACACAAACAATATGCGACAGCACTAGAATATACTCCAATCCCTCTGAACCAAATCTAGTAACTTTTCAACTGTCTTATATAAGAAACATCCTACAACTTGTCCATCGCTTTACATATTCAGGTCAGATTCCTTTCTAGGTCTCTTCAATGACAGTTGCAAACCTCCATCACTGTCTGCAAGTCTCCTACTTGACACCAATACTTCTCACTTTTATAACATCTCTTTCTACTTCACACACACACACACACACACACAAAAGATAAAAATAAAGATGACTGTGTGTTTATTCCTTCAATCTTAAGCCCTTTCTCAAATCATATCAAATTTTCTTCTCTGTTAAATACTGCTGATTTTGCTTCCCTGTCCCACACAATTTTGATGGTTCCTCCCACATCCCATTCCCATCTCCTGTGGTCTTGGCTAGGCTGTCAACAATGTTCCCCACCCCCACATTTGTCTGTAATCTGGGGCAGGCACATGGCCAGGAAAAGTCAAGCAGAGAACTCCTCTGGATTGATATATCAACACTGAGAGTAGAAGAGTCTTTTCCCCAGAGGCTGCTAAAATGGGAGGAGTGGAATCTGGACCTCTCAGAGACCACCAAACTAATGACACAAAGAAAGCCTGAGTACAGAATTAAACCATAAAGGACCATGATTGTCACAGCTGCAATGACTTTGATCCTTTAGATCTAGCTTTATGGAAGCCAGTTCCAGCCCTGAGTTACACAAAAAGTGACAACCAATAAATTCCCTTTTTTGTTTGTGATATTTTGGGTTGGTGTTTTAAAATATGTATCAGTTCCATTTCCTCCCTCTTCCCCTCCCTCTCTGCCTCCCTCCTTTATTTTCTTACTTCCTTCATCCTCACTCTTACCCAAGGATTCCTTCCATCATTTCAGGAACTTTGCTTCACCAACTCATTCCATGACAGCCTTCATTTTCTATGTCTTCAGATCATGGCTTTCTATTAAGTATTTTTTCCATTGCATGTAAACAGTCTTTTTTCATATAACAAACAAACACAGACAGCTTCCTTGGCATATCCTGCTTTATTTACCTCCTTCTCATTCTACTTTCTTTCACAATTAAGCTTCTTGAAAGAAAAGTCTATACTTGTTTCATCCACTTCCTCAACAGGTTTTAACCCTATTTACTCCGTTGAAATGCAATATGCAACAGTTAAAATTGATATACTGTTTTCCAAATCCAAGTTTCACTTTTCTGTCCTTGTTTTACTTGGCCTATCTCCAACACATGATGTTGTTGATTACTAACTCCTTGAAACTTACTCTTCCTTTGACTTCCATGCTTCCACTCTCTTTGCTTTTCCTCTTTCATTATTCAATCTCAGGTCCCTATAGAGGCTCCCTTTCCAAGCCTATACCTTAAAATTTATTATTTTTTAGAGTTTAATTCTTGGCTTCATCTCACTTTCCATGGCTTCACCTACCACCTATATGTAAATGGCAGCCATGTCCACATTTCTAGTCCAGATCTCCCTTCTGAATTCTGAGCAATATATACAACTGGCTGCCAATGCTCATTCCATTTAGATATTACAGATACCTCAACCTCAACATATCAAAATATGAACTTGTCTCTCCCTTGTTCTTCCTCTTCCCTTCCGTTGGTCAATGTCACCACCATCCATTCAATTGCTCCCACAATGGCCCCAGTTCAAGTTAACACCTTAGATTTCTCCCTCTTTCTCCAACTCATAAGCAATCCATAATCAATACTTATGGATGCTACCTTTTACATGCAGATAAACAAATTTTCTACCTCTTCTAGCATACTGAAATATTCTATTACTGGTCTCTCTATCTGTGGTACAACCCCATCCACTCACACTCCATAGAGATGTCAGAATGGTCCTTCAAAATACAACTTTAGGGCTTCCCTGGTGGCGCAGTGGTTGAGAGTCTGCCTGTCAATGCAGGGGACACAGGTTTGTGCCCCGGTCCGGGAAGATCCCACATGCCACGGAGCGGCTGGGTCCGTGAGCCACGGCTGCTGAGCCTGTGTGTCCAGAGCCTGTGCTCCACAACAGGAGAGGCCACAACAGTGAGAGGCCCGCGTACCGCAAAAAAAAAAAAAAAAAAAAAAAAACTTTAATGTTTCACTCCACTTTAATGACGAATAAGGCACAGATTCTTTATGTTAGCTCACAAGGACCTTTCATCTTCAGGTCCTTCTTATTTCTTCATTCCATGTTAACCACCTATGACATCTACTTATTATACAGTTCCCTAAATGCTCCATATTCTCTTATGCCTCTAGGGCTCTGCCCATCCTGTTTATTCTTCCTGGAACACCCACTCCATTGTGAAGCAGGCTCACATACACCAAAAAAAACACCAATTTTTAGAGCAATTTTCAAAGAGTTGATAAATAGATTTAAATTATGTTTGCAGTTATCTTGCCTAATGGTGCAACTCCTAAAAGCTACAATATTAAGATTATCCAAATCTTTCTTCCACATACAGGTTAATAGAAGAAAAATCATTTTTATATAACTTACTATAAAATTTTGACTTTTTGCTAATACCTGCCTGGAAACGTATATTCAACTTATAGCATTACTACTGTCTCTAGAGGACGAAGTCCCTGCTCAGGCTCTGCTCTGCTAGTCAAAGGGAGACATCAGCTTGCTTCTGAGCTGAATTATGTCTTCCTGCCAATGGGGTTTTTGTTCTCTTCTTGGCCTTCTCCTTAGGTAATTCTCCAGCTTATCTCAGTCTACTCTCAAGTAATCAATATTTATGAGACACTGGAGGGAGAGAACTACAGTCATAAAATATCATAACACCATGCCGACTTCACTAATTTCTCAGAGTAGAAAAGGACTCCCTTCCTTCCTTTCACCCCATTAGCTGTACTGGATGCCAATTCTTTTAAAGCACAATGCTTCTTTAGTTAATAAATGAATCCAATTAACTGATTTCCAACAACATTTAGCAGATGGACTCTTTTAGAAACTGTTCCAGATGCAAAGATTAAAGTATTTACATCACCTTCAAATTTTATAAATCTTGCTAAGAGTAATGTGTTTAGTCAGAAAAGATGAAACATACACTTGAAGAATGATTAGTAATAATTCTTCACTAAGCAAATCAATCATTCATTGATGCATGCTACAAATATTTATTAGATTCCCACTACATATCGATCATCATGTAAGGATTTGGGAATTCAATGGTGGACAGGATATAGTGCTTGCTCCCCAAAAGTTTGTATTAATATTTAGTCAGACTTGTAAGCAAAATATAGCATATCATATGAGATGTTTTGTTTTTAATCAGCTGATTGTAATTCATATATTTTGTTGGAAATTTGGTAAAAAAATAATAAACAACTCTACATATTTAAAGGTCAGGTAAGAGAGCTGAGTAATTAAACACTAAGTAATAAATACACATGTATGGAGGGATGCATGAAAGCATGTATATATACAAATGCATACACACAGAGATTACAGTTATTTCATAAGGTTTTTTATTATCAGAAACAACAGAGTGATTTGTTTAAGAAAAAGTTTATAAACGTAACTTTTTACAGATAGAAATAGCATTAACTACACTAACAAGTTATCACAGTAACATTACTTTTGCAACTATGTTCTATTTTTCACAAATATTAGTAATTATAGAGGTGTGACTTGAAAGTCTAAGTTAATTACTAAAAAATAAAGTATCATTATTATTTGTTCATTTTTGGAAAACTTACTAGGGTGTAACTTTATTTCAGTAAATTTCATTCTGGGAGACCTTCAAGATGGCGGAGGAGTAAGACATGGATATCACCTTCCTCCCCACAAATATACCAGAAATACATCTACACGTGGAACAACTCCTACAGAACACCTGCTGAACACTGGCAGAAGACCTCAGACCTCTCAAAAGGCAAGAAACTCCCCACGTACCTGGGTAGGGCAAAAGAAAAAAGAAAAAACAGAGACAAAGAATAGGGACGGGACCTGCACCAGTGGGAGGGAGCCGTGAAGGAGGAAAGGTTTCCATACACTAGAAGCCCCTCTGCGGGCGGAGACTGCGGGTGGCGGAGGGGGGGAGCTTCAGAGTGGCGGAGGAGAGCGCAGCAACAGAGGTGCGGAGGGCAAAGCGGAGAGATTCCCGCACAGAGGATCGGTTCCAACCAGCACTCACCAGCCCGAGAGGCTTGTATGCTCACCTGCCAGGGTGGGCGCGGGCTGGGAGCTGAGGCTCGGTATTCGGTCGGTTCGCAGGGAGAGGACTGGAGTTGGCTGTGTGAACACAGCCTGAAGGGGTTAGTGCGGCACGGCTAGCCGGGAGGGAGTCCGGGAAAAAGTCTGGAGCTGCTGAAGAGACAAGAGACTTTTTCTTCCCTCTTTGTTTCCTGGTGCGCGAGGAGAGGGGATTAAGAGCGCCGCTTAAAGGAGCTCCAGAGACGGGCGCGAGCCGCGGCTATCAGCGCGGACCCCAGAGATGGGCATGGGACACTAATGCTGCTGCTGCAGCCACCAAGAGGCCTGTGTGTGAGCACAGGACACTATTCACACCTCCCCTCCTGGGAGCCTGTGCAGCCCACCACTGCCGGGGTCCCGTGATCCAGGGACAACTTCCCCTGGAGAACACAGAGCGCACCTCAGGCTGTTGCAATGACACGCCAGCCTCTGCCGCTGCAGGCTCCCCCCGCATCCGTACCCCTCCCTCCCCCCCGGCCTGAGTGAGTCAGAGCCCATGAATCAGCTGCTCCTTTAACCCGGTCCTGTCTGAGCGAAGAACAGACGCCCTCAGGAGACCTACACGCAGAGGCAAGGCCAAACCCAAAGCTGAACCCAGGGAGCTGTGCGAACAAAGAAGAGAAAGGGAAATTTCTCCCAGCAGCCACAGGAGCAGCGGATTAAATCTCCACAATCAACTTGATGTACCTTGCATCTGTGGGATACCGGAATAGACAACAAATCATCCCAAAATTGAGAGTGCACTTTGGGAGCAACTGTAGACTTGGGGTTTGCTGCATGCAACTGGCTGGTTTTTGGTTTTATGTTTATCTTAGTTCAGTATTTAGAGTTTATTATCATTGGTAGATGTGCTTATTGATTTGGCTGCTCTCTTTTCATTTTTTATATATATAGATAGATTTTTGTTTTTCCTTTTTCTCTTTTTGTGAGTGTGTATGTGTATGCTTCTTTGGGTGATTTTGTCTGTACAGCTTTGATTTTAACATTTGTCCTAGAGTTCAGCATGTCTGGTTTTTTTTTTTTTTTAATACTTTTTAGAGCTTGTAATCCTTGGTGGATTTGTGTTTTGGTTTGGTTGCTTTCTTCTTTCTTTCTTTCTTGTTTTCTTTAATCACATTTTTCTATATTTAATATATTTTATTTTAATAACTTTATTTATTTTTCTTTTCTTTCTTTCATTCTCTTTTTTTCTCCCTTTTCTTCTGAGCCGTGTGGCTGACAGGGTCTTGGTGCTCCGGTTGGGTGTCAGGCCTGTGCCTCTGATGTGGGAGAGCCGAGTTCAGGACACTGGTCCACCAGAGACCTCCCTGCTCCACGTAATATCAAACAGCGAAAGCTCACCCAGATATCTCCACCTCAACACTAAGACCTAGATCCACTCAACAACCAGCAAGCTACAGTGCTGGACACGCTATGCCAAACAACTAGCAAGACAGAAATATAACCCCACCCATTAGCAGAGAGATTGCCTAAAATCAGAATAAGGTCACAGACACCCCAAAACTACCAGTGGACGTGGTCCTGCCCACCAGAAAGACAAAATCCAGCCTCATACACCAGGACACAGGCACCAGTCCCCTCCACCAGGAAGCCTACACAACCCACTGAACCAACTTTAGCCACTGGGGGCACACACGAAAAACAATGGGAACTACGAACCTGCAGCCTGCGAAAAGGAGATGCCGAACATAGTATGTTAAGCAAAATGAGAAGACAGACAAACACACAGCAGATGAAGGAGCAAAAACCCACCAGACCAAACAAATAAAGAGGAAATAGGCAGTCTACCTGAAAAAGAATTCAGACTAATGATAGCAAAGATGATCCAAAATCTTGGAAATAGAATGGGGAAAATACAACAAATGTTTAACAAGAACCTAGAAGAACTAAAGAGCAAACGAACAATGATAAACAACATAATAAATAAAATGAAAAATTCTCTAGAAGGAATCAATAGCAGAATAACTGAGGCTGAAGAACGGATAAGTGACCTGGAAGATAAAATGGTGGAAATAACTACCACAGAGCAGAATAAAGAAAAAACAATGAAAAGAATTGAGAACAGTCTCAGAGACCTCTGGGACAACATTAACTGCACCAACGTTCAAATTATAGTGGTCCCAGAAGAAGAACAGAAAAAGAAAGAGACTGACAAAATATTTAAAGAGATTACAGTTGGAAACTTCCCTAACATTGGAAAGAAAATAGTCAATCAAGTCAAGGAAGCACAGAGAGTCCCATACAGGATAAATCCAAGGAATACACACCAAGACACATATGAATCAAACTAACAAAAATTAAATACAAAGAAAAAATATTAAAAGCAGCAAGGGAAAAGCAACAAATAACATACAAGGGAATCCCCACAAGGTTGACAGCTGATCTTTCAGCAGAAACTCTGCAAGCTAGAAGGGAGTGGCAGGACATGTTTAAAGTGATGAAAGGGAAAAACCTACAACCAAGATTACTCTACCCAGCAACAATCTCATTCAGATTCAATGGAGAAATTAAAACCTTTACAGACAAGCAAAAGGTAAGAGAATTCAGCACCACCCAACCAGCTTTACAACAAATGCTAAAGGAACTTCTCTAGGCAGGAAACACAAGAGAAGGAAAACACCTACAAAAAAAACCCAAAACAGTTAAGAAAATGGTAACAGGAACATACATATTGATAATTACCTTAAATGTCAATGGATTAAATGTTTCAGCCAAAAGACACAGACTGGCTGACTGGATACAAAAACAAGACCCATATATATGTTGTCTACAAGAGACCTACTTCAGACCTAGGGACACATACAGACTGAAAGTGAGGGGATGGAAAAAGATAGTCCATGCACATGGAAATCAAAAGAAAGCTGGAGTAGCAGTACTCATATCAGACAAAATAGTCTTTAAAATAAAGACAAGTGACAAAAAAGGACCCTACATAATGATCAAGGGATCAATCCAAGAAGAAGATATAACAATTGTAAATATTTATGCACCCAACATAGGAGCACCTCAATACATAAGGCAAATGCTAACAGCCATAAAAGAGGAAATCAACAGTAACACAATCATAGTAGGGGACTCTAACACCCCACTTTCACCAATGGACAGATCATCCAAAATGAAAATAAACAAGGAATCAAAAGCTTTAAATGACACATTTAAATTAACAGGATGGACTTAATTAATATTTATAGGACATTCCATCCAAAAACAACAGAATTAATTTTCTTCTCAAGCACTCATGGAACATTCTCCAGGATAAATCATATCTTGGGTCACAAATCAAGCCTTGGTAAATTTAAGAAAATTGAGATCATAACAGATATCTTTTCTGACCACAACACTATGACACTAGATACCAATTACAGGAAAATATCTGTAAAAAATACAAACACATGAAGGTTAAACAATACACTACTGAATAACCAAGAGATCACTAAAGAAATCAAAGAGGAAATCAAAAAATAGAAAAAAAAAATGAACAGGAAAACACAACGACCCAAAACCTATGGGATGCAGCAAAAGCAGTTCTAAGGGGGAAGTTTATAACAATATAATCCTACCTCAAGAACCAAGAAACATCTCAAATAAACAACCTAACCTTACACCTAAAGCAATTACAGGAAGAAGAACAAAAACCCCCAAAATTAGCAGAAGGAAAGAAATCATAAAGATCAGATCAGAAAAAAATGAAAAAGGAATGAAGGAAACAATAGCAAAGATCAATAAAACTAAAAGCTGGTTCTTTGAGAAGATAAACAAAATTGATAAACCATGAGCCACACTCATCAAGAAAAAAAGGGAGAAGACTCAAATCAATAGAATTAGAAATGAAAAAGGAGAAGGCATAACTGACACTGGAGAAATACAAGGGGATCATGAGAGACCACTACAAGCAACTATATGCCAATAAAATGAACAACCTGGAAGAAAGGTACAAATTCTTAGAAAAGCACAACCTTCCGAGACTGAACCAGGAAGAAATAGAAAATATAAACAAACCAATCACAAGCACTGAAATTGAGACTGTGATTAAAAATCTTCCAACAAACTGATTAAAAATCTTCCAACAAACATAAGCCCAGGACCAGATACCTTCACAGGAGAATTCTATCAAACATTTAGAGAAGGGCTTCTCTGGTGGTGCAGTGGTTGAGAGTCTGCCTGCCGATGCGGGGGACACAGGTTCGTGCCCCGGTCCGGGAGGGTCGCACATGCCACGGAACGGCTGGGCCCATGGGCCATGGGCGCTGGGCCTGTGCGTCCAGAGCCTGTGCTCCATGGTGGGGGAGGCCACAACAGTGAGAGGTCCGCGTACCACAAAAAAAAAAAAAAAAAATTAGAGAAGAGTTAACACCTATCCTTCTCAAACTCTTCCAAAATATAGCAGACGGAGGAACACTCCCAAACTCATTCTGTGAGGCCACCAACACCCTGATACCAAAACCAGACAAAGATGTCACAAAGAAAGAAAACTACAGGCCAATATCACTGATGAACATAGATGCAAAAATCCTCAACAAAATACTAGCAAACAGAATCCATCAGCACGTTAAAAGGATCATACACCATGATGAAACGGGGTTTCTCCCAGGAAGGCAAGGAATCTTCAATATACACAAATCAATCAATATGATACACCATATTAACAAATTGAAGGAGAAAAACCATGTGATCATCTCAATAGGTTCAGGAAAAGCTTTCAACAAAATTCAACACCCATTTATGATAAAAACCCTCCAGAAAGTAGGCAGAGAGGGAACTTACCTCAATGTAATAAAGGCCACATAGGAGAAACCCACAGCCAACATCATTCTCAATGGTGAAAAACTGAAACCATTTCCTCTAAGAGGAACAAGACAAGGTTGTCCACTCTCACCACTATTATACACCACAGTTTTGGAAGTTTTAGCCACAGCAATCAGAGAAGAAAAAAATAAAAGGAATACAAATCAGAAAAGAAGTAAAGCTCTTACTGTCTGCAGATGACATGATACTATACATAGAGAATCCTAAAGATGCTACCAGAAAACTACTAGAGCTAATCAATGAATTTGGTAAAGTAGCAGGAAATAGAATTAATGCACACAAATCTTTTGCATTCCTATACTCTAATGATGAAAAACCTGAAAGGGAAATTAAAGAAACATTCCCATTAACCACTGCAACAAAAAGAATAAAATACCTAGGAATCAATCTACCTAAGGAGACAAAAGACCTGTATGCAGAAAACTATAAGACACTGATGAAAGAAAGTAAAGATTATACAAACAGATGGAGAGATATACCATGTTCTTGGATTGGAAGAATCAGCATTGTGAAAACGACTACACTACCCAAAGCAACCTACAGATTCACTGCAATCCCTATCAAACTACCACTGGCATTTTTCACAGAACTAGAACAAAAAATTTCACAATCTGTATGGAAGCACAGAAGCCCCCGAATAACCAAAGCAATCTTGAGAAACAAAAATGGAGCTGGAGGAATCAGGCTCCCTGACTTCAGACTATACTACAAAGCTACAGTAATCAAGACAGTATGGTACTGGCACAAAAACAGTAATATAGATCAATGGAACAGGATTGAAAGCCCAGAGATAAACCCACACACATATGGTCACCTTATTTTTGATAAAGGAGGCAAGAACATACAGTGGAGAAAAGACAGCCTCTTCAATAAGTGTTGGTGGGAAAACTGGACAGCTACATGTAAAAGAATGAAATTAGAACACTCCCTAACACCATACACAAAAATAAACTCCAAATGGATTAAAGACCTAAATGTAAGGCCAGACACTATCAAACTCTTAGAGGAAAACACAGGCAGAACACTCTATGTCATACATCGCAGCAAGATCCTTTTTGACCCTCCTCCTAGAGAAATGGAAATAAAAACAAAAATAAACAAATGGGACTTAATGAAACTTAAAAGCATTTGCACAGCAAAGGAAACCATAAACAAGATGAAAATACAACCCTCAGAATGGGAGAAAATATTTGCAAATGAAGCAACTGACAAAGGATTAATCTCCAAAATTTACAAGCAGCTCATGCAGCTCAATATCAAAAAAACAAACAACCCAATCCAAAAATGAGCAGAAGACCTAAATAGACATTTCTCAAAGAAGATACGCAGATTGCCAACAAACACATGAAAGGATGTTCAACATCACTAGTCATTAGAGAAATGCAGATCAAAGTACAATGAGATATCACCTCACACCAGTCAGAATGGCCATCATCAAAAAATCTACAAACAATAAATGCTGGAAAGGGTGTGGAGAAAAGGGGACCCTCTTGCACTGTTGGTGGTAATGCAATTGATACAGCCACTATGGAGAACAGTATGGAAGTTCCTTAGAAAACCAAAAATAGAACTACCATACGACTCAGCAATCCCACTACTGGGCATATACCCTAAGAAAACCAGAATTCAAAGAGTTACGTACCACAGTGTTCACTGCAGCTCTATCTACAATAGCCAGGACATGGAAGCAACCTAAGTGTCCATCGACAGATGAATGGATAAAGAAGATGTGGCACATATATACAATGGAATGCTACTCAGCCATAAAAGGAAACGAAATTGAGTTGTTTGTAGTGAGGTGGATGGACCTAGAGACTGTCATACAAAGTGAAGTAAGTCAGAAAGAGAAAAACAAATACTGTATGCTAACACATATATATGGAATCTAAAAAAAAAAATTGTTCTGAAGAACCTAGGGGAAGGACAGGAATAAAAATGCAGACGTTGAGAATGGACTTGAGGACACGAGGAGGGGGAAGGGTAAGCTGGGACGAAGTGAGAGAGTGGCATGGACATATATACACTACCAAATGTAAAACAGATAGCTAGTGGGAAGCAGCCGCATAGCACAGAGATCAGCTTGGTGCTTCGTGACCACCTAGAGGGGTGGGATAGGGAGGGTGGGAGGGAGACACAAGAGGGAGGAGATATGGGGTTATATGTATATGTATAGCTGATTCACTTTGTCATAAAGCAGAAACTAACACACCATTGTAAAGCAATTATACTCCAATAAAGGTCTTAAAAAGAAAAAAGGAAAAATAATTTCATTCTGCACTTGATGTGAAAACATTTAAGTTTACATATAATATCAAAATATCAGAGACCATATTAACTTGTTATGTATAACTTCCACCATTTCATTAGGACATATAATAAAAAATATGTATATTTTATGTTTAAAGTAAGCACAGAAAATTGTGGCGATCAGTATATGTATGTGTGTGTATATATATATATATATATATATATATCAAACTACATCAGAATAACATAAAATATTAGCAAAATGTTCTCATTTTTTTCTGTTTTGTTCTTACAAATAATTTTGAACATTTCAGTTAAATGCTGCATATATATATGTGCAGATACTTTATATATACATATATGTATGTATCTAAATCTGTATCATCTATGTCTGTACCTATATGAACATATCTATATCTATAGATACATAGATACTTTTAAGAAATTATTTGGAATTAATTTTTTAGGATGATGTAACATTCCACAGAATATGCAGCATATTTCCCATGCAACAATCCCAGAACAGTTTGTTCAATCAGCTACTGATTCAGGTTTATTCTGTTTTCAAGTAAAAGAAAGATAATTATTTTATCAAGTACTAAAGATCCTATCTCATACTAGCTGAGGGTGGTTTTAAGACTCCCAAAGATGACAAACAAAACTTGAAGGGAGATGATGAAGGGGGAGGAGGAGGAGGAAAAGTGAGAGAGGAGGAGAAGAAAAACATATACACGGGACTATAAACTTCACTAGAGACCTGGCCTAGGTTAACCATATATTTTACTTCCTTTACTTTGTTCTGGGTTTGAGGCTGACAGTGGCACTCTTTCTGCTGCTACTGGAAGCAATTTTATAAGGGAAAGGCAACCCTATGGCAAATTACAGTAGAGACCAACATTCATAATTTTCAGAGGTAGGAGATCCGCCACCTCGTTAAAGGGAGCCCTGTGTTATCAGCCTGCTGGCATCCTGGCAGCTGTAGAGCACACAGCAGGCTTGTCCTCCTGACCATTAAGAAGATGCTGAGAAGCTGACTTAAGAATACTTCTTTGGGGGGCTTCCCTGGTGGCACAGTGTTTGAGAGTCCGCCTGCCGATGCAGGGGACACAGGTTCATACCCCGGTCTGGGAAGATCCCACATGCCACGGAGCGGCTGGGCCCATGAGCCATGGCCGCTGAGCCTGCGCGTCCAGAGCCTGTGTTCCGCAACGGGAGAGGCCACAGCAGTGAGAGGCCCGCGTGCCAAAAAAAAAAAAAAAAAAGAATACTTCTTTGGGGACTGAAAAGGGAATGCACACATTTAAGTAGACTAGGAACTACTGCCCAATGGATAAAGAAATCCATTATTTTATTATATAATACTCCTGTTTAAAAACAGACCATTGGCAGTGGGAAAATCAAAGGGGAGGGGTGAGAGAGAGAGTTTTCTGGAAGAGACCATGTTTTATCACTATCTGAGAGGAGTAGTACTCAAGGTTCAGATTCCTTAAGTGGCAATTATTTCACTGAAGTTTCATGTTTATAATTTTTTCTTTCTGGAATTCAAGGTCTATATTCGAAGGTCAAAGCAGAGAAAACTAAATTCATTCTAAACATCTTTTCTGCAAATCAGCATTTATAGAACTTCAAAGCTCATTTTCCACAGTGGAGAATTCATTCCTACTTTTAACCCAATGGCTAACATTCAAAATGAACAGAGAAAACAACGTCTTCCTTGAAGTTTTGTTTCATTCTTCTAGGAAGGCCTGGTACTCTTGCTGGGACAATACAGATTCTCAATTTGCAGTAATTATCAATACAGCTTCTCAATATTTCTTTTACTTTGTATAGCTTAAATTCACATACTTAGAGACAATGTTTAAATATTTCATAGATCTTAATATTAGGAAGGGTAATGGACCATTTCATGGATTTCTACTGTGTGCTTATTGACTCTTTGGCTATCAAGGGTTTTGACTTCTCATTCTACGAAAAATTTCTCATGCTACACACTTGAAAGTAAGCTTTATATAGAACTGACAGATTTGTTTCCTCAATATAGCTGTCTTTTGTGAAATAAATACTAATCTCTGAGATACTGCATTCTTGATGGAATTTACAATCCAACACTGTTTAATTATTGATGATGAGAGATCCATCAACCCAAAAGATTCTTGAGGAGACAGATAAAAACAAATTGCTATCTTATTTGGGTCAAAAACTCAGAGTTGAATAAAAGTACCTAACACAGTATAAATAACAGATTTTTTAAAGTTGATAATCAAAAAATACTAAGAACAAGACACTGCAGGCACAGTAATTAAATTCTCTGAGAACTTGTGTCCCTGTGACATTTTTTATGTGTTCACATTCCAGGTAGGACTATTTCTTTATTAGTAATCATAAAAGAGCAAAATATTAATTTTTAGTAAAAAATATTGAATAGAGGATAATTTGAAGAAGTCCAAGGGAGTTGGCAATATTAATAAATTCCTTCTATCCAAGGCACCATGCTACATACTGGCAGTTCCTCAAGGTTAACTCAAATACAATTTGCTAACTGAAGCTATTCTCTATTTGAAATATTTGATATAATTCCTAACTACAAATTTTATTCTTGAAATATTCTTTCTGGGTAAGGAACATAATTCCCTGTAGGGCTCACATATACCTTTTCTATATAGGTCAAGATTTAAGGAGATAAAACAATGAAATCATTCATAAAGACATTACAAAAAGGATAAAATAATAGAGAAGATAGGGGTGATGTTTTTCTTTGTTGGAGAAAAGGGGAAAAAGAAAGAAGAAAGAAAGAGATAGTTTTAAAGTTTACAGTCAAATTTAAGAGATACCACCACTGGGCACAATAAGAAGCTAAGCATTTTCAAATTTATCTTACATTGTAATATAACCAGCATCCTGTCTCTGTGCTTAGTGACTGAGAATACAGTATTCTTTATTTTGGACATAATTATCTTATGAGAAGGACTGCATGTTTCCCAAGTCCCTAAATTCTATGATATCTCCACAGTTCTTCTAAATATTTTACTTCTGGTGAGTTTCATATTAACCCCAAAGACTTCAGCATTAATAAAAAGATTTGAATTTCTGAAAGCTGGAATTCATTACCTTTTTTCTTGGGATGTCAATACTGCTAAAATTTGCAAACCTGCCTGCTTCAGCAAAGTTCAGGTTCATGATCTCTAAGCAATCATAAACCTATCTATTTGGATAGGAAATTGCTCTAGTGCACAGGAATATCAAGTATCATAGACACAAGTTGAGAAACATTAAATGGGTTTGGTCTCCGCACCTAAGTTCCAAAAAGCAGCATCTAAAACAATGCCATTCCAAGCCCAATAGAAGAACAAAATCACATGCATTGAAATTCTGCCTTTAACAAATTTTAAACATTCTCTAAAATCTTTTGCTATAGGTTGATGATGTCCCTCAAAAATTTATATGTTGAAGTCCGAACCCCCAATATCTCAGAATGTGACCTATAGCGAAAGAAATAGGGTCTTTTCAGATGTAATTAAGATGAAGTCATACTACAGTAGGTTGGGCTCCTAATCCAATATAACTTGTGTCCTTATCAACAAGGGAATTTTAAACACAGACACTCACACAGGAAGAATGCCAAGTGAACATAAAGGCAGAGATCGGGGTGATATATCTATAAACCAAGGAACACCAAAGATTGCCATCAAAACACCAGAAGCTCAATGAGAGGCATGATTCTTCCTCACAGCTCTCAGAAGGAATCAACCCTGCTGACCCCTTGATCTCAGACTTCAAAGGACTATGAAACAATAAATTTCTGTTGTTTAAGCCACCTAGTTTGTGGTACCTTGTTATGGCACCCCTAACTAATACATCTATGATAAATTTTGACCTTAGTAACGGGCTCGGAGATACTGTTGGCTTATTGTGAACTTTTATTCTAATGGATGTGTTTCTTTGTAGTCTATTGCCTTCATACTTCTGCTACCTGCACTGCATGGGAGTCATTTCCTAGAAACTGCCTTTATTTCCTCGAGAATGACATGCACCAACAGAAGTATCCCAAAGTGTAATGTCTTCCTTCAGTAAATTGCTGAAATGACAAGGGTTTCTACTGTATTTTTTTTCTGAAGATCAACATATTCTTTCACTTGATTTTTTCCTAGAAAAACATTAGAATTCTTATTTGCTCATTACAGATTACAAAAGCAGTTATGAACTAAAGACTCCTCAATGCAGTGTGTCACTTCAAGATGCCTCTTGTATTCTACTCTGCTCTGCATTACCTGTAGAATTAGCAGTATTTATTATCCAAGAGTAAACTCTACTGAAGGCTGGGCTGGAGGTATGAAGATGAATAAACACAGGTTTTAACCGTTAAGAAGTTCATAATCTTCCATGGGAGACAGATATATAAACAACTAATTAAAATACACTGAGTTGTGCTCTCCAAAAAACTGTAATTAACATGTTATTGACTGCTTATTATTTTCCATACTGCTTTAGGCACTTAGAATCCTTATGTCATTTAATCCTGTAACAGCTTCAGGAGGTGGGTACTGTTATTATCACCTTACAGGTGAGCAGCAGAAGAAAAGACAAGGGAATGTAGCAAAATCACATGGCTAAAAAGTGACAGAGTCAGAATTCAACCAAACAAATCTATGATTTTAGTGCCTCTGCCACAAACGCTATGTGTGTTAGGGGTTGGGGAAGAGGTCAGGGAAGCCATAACAAAAATATGCATTTCAGCTGAACCACAGATGAATCTGACAAGGAGATAAAGAGATGTATATATCTGGAAGAAGAAATCTCCAGAAAAATAATGCAAGACACAGGTAATCAGAAGCAGTTCAGTATGGATGGAGCTGATGACAGATAAGGAAATAGTGGCAGCAGAAGAAGTGGGACAGAGATTGCAGACAGAGTGTGGAGCACACTGAATGCCCTACAAAGCAGTTTGCAGATTACTCTGTAAGATAAAAGGAGTTTTCTTTGGGTTTTGAGCATATGAGAGACACAGCCTTGTCTGTGCTTTAGATGCAGCCCTGGTGGCTTGTGGAAGAAGACAAGCCAGTTCTAAAGTCGAATCTGTCCAAACCACACAGATCTCCAAGGGTCACCCCAAAATGGTTCAGAATCTAATTATATCTATATACATAAGTATAATTATATATAAGAAAATACATCTATAATTAATATATATATAATTATAATAATTATATATATAAAGGGAGAGGCAAAAGGGGTAAAATGTTAATGGTAGGTGAATCTGGATAAAGTGCATATAGGTGTCCTTTGTACTATTTTTATTTTGCAACATTTCATAATTTGAAATTATTTCTAAATAAAAAGTTTTTTAAAGCACAGAATTCAGAGTGGTGGTTGCTGTGGGGGGGGATGGGGAGAAATTGGTTAATGGGTTAGGGGTTTTAGTTTGTAGTAATAAAACTGTTTTAGAATAAGATAGATGTGGTGGTTGAACAACATTGTGAATGTGCTAAATGCCACTGAATTTTTTGTGTTTTCCTATAGATAGATAGATCAATCAATTGATAGATACATAGATAGAGATATATACACCAACAGTTTGAGGACTTAATTCTGCTTTGTACACATCTCCCAAATGCCAGTTTCAATCCAGCTACCCTAGGAATACTCTCGTGAATCTATGAAGGTTAACAGGTACAAGTGCTACAAGCCAAGGAGCATTTTGAAATGACAGATACTAATCACCCAACTAAACATACAGCAGCCTATGTAATGGGACTGCTTTGCCAGGAACAATTAGAGAAGAGGAGGCAACCACCACTATAAGTGGGAGTAGGAGAACTAATTAACAACATGGGAGGGTATTGCTATCTTTCAGTGGCCTACTGATGGTCAGATACCTAGTTGGAAATCTACAAAGTTGCTCTCTTTGAAGAGATGTTTCAGTAACTATTTTAAAGGTGCATTATCTATCGTAATGTCAAGGATAAATTATTGTAATTTTGTGTAAAATATATCCAAACTAGCAATAGATAGAGAAAAAAGAGATGATTAAAACTTAAAACTTTACAAAAAGTATAAATAGTATATTATTTAATATAGTAGTATTACTTTAAGCTTTGATAACATTTTTATTTCTTCTGAATATTTGATCTCACCCAAGCCTAACAACCTTATGATGGAGATAGAACAGATATTATAAAACATCCTTTAGATGAAGACCACACATCTAGTAGCTGTGGAATCACAAGTAGCTCTTTCACATACCCTAGTCATACACCAATTCAGATCAGCTCCTCAATTCCAGAATACTTAATGAATTTCCCTATTATACACTAACTTTTAATTCAATTGCAGTGGATAACATTTAGAACAAGTTTTATTTCCAGTTCCTTCAACCATAATATGAAACTGATTGAACTCACTTATTATACGTGTACTATACAGCACAGTAACCATAGTTAACAATACTGTATTGTATTCTTGAAAGTTGCAAAGAGTAAATTTTAAATTTTCTCACCACACACATGTAGTTAAGTGAGGAGAAGAAGGTGTTAACTAACCTTATTATGGTAATTATGGTAATCACTGTGCAACATACATGTGTATCAAATCATCATGTTGTACACCTTAAACTTACACAACCTTATATGTCAATTATATCCCAATAAAGCTGGAAAAAAAAAAAAAAAGAAGAAGGATTCTGAGGCCCCAAGTGATGGTGGAGCCAAAAGATGGAAGAAGCCTGGATGTCTGAATGACTGCATGGAGCGGACTCCTCATTGACCCATACTGAAATGTGAATGAGAAATAAATCTTTATTGCATGAACTCACAACTCGGACCTATGAAGCTATTCACTAAATAATAATTATGTGCCAGGGAGTATAGTAGGTTTTCTCCCTTACATGATCTCATTTATGCCACTTACATGAACAACTGTGACTCTGAATCATTATGACATACAGCACAAAGTTTGAAAACAATGGCAAACATGGCAATACTTGCTGATGGCAAGAACACAAAGAGATGGGTACTCTCATACACTTCTTGTGGAAGTATTAATTATCATAATCTTTCTGAAGTCAAGGTCTGACCAATCTGTTCTAAAATTTGACCCATTTCACTAAAAGTCTAAAACAATTACCTTATCTTTTGACCCACTATTACACTTCCAGGAAGTTATTATCAGAAATGTCAAAGATGGGGCTTCCCTGGTGGAGCAGTGGTTTAGAGTCTGCCTGCCGATGCAGAGGACACGGGTTCGTGCCCCGGTCCAGGAAGATCCCACATGCCGCGGAGCGACTAGGCCCGTGGTGAGCCATGGCCGCTGAGCCTGTGCGTCTGGAGCCTGTGCTCCGCAACGGGAGAGGCCACAACAGTGAGAGGCCCACATACCAAAAAAAAAAAAACAAGAAATGTCAAATAGGTAAACAGAGATAAATAAAATTGTCCATTCAGCACATAATTATAAAAAAATTGAAACCACCTAAATAACTAATATTATGTATATATTTTAAATAATTCTAATATATCCATTTGATGAAATATTATGCACCCATTAAAAATCACGTATTCCAAGAATGGTTAATAATGCAGGAAAATGCTTACAAATAAATTTATGTGACGTATGCTAGATACAAAATATTTCAACTTGTTACAAATATGAATGCAAATAAGAAGATGAAAATGAAATAAACTAACATGTTAATATTAATTGTCTCTAGATGGTGGGATTAGAAAAAGATCTTTATTTTATCTTCTGTCTCTATTTTAAAATGTTATATAATGATCATATATTATTTTTGAATTCACAACATATGTTATAAAAATAAAGGAGGCAAGGAATTTTCTAATCCATTTTTGAAGTTTCAACATAAATTTGTTTAAAATTAAGAAGTGTTAGTGCTTAAATCTGCAAGTTCTAATAGGAAAATTCACTTATGTGAAGCAGCTCATTCCCTGATGATGTTAGATAAGTGAGGTGTTATTGCAGTATTTCTAAAAGTTGTCTACCATCTGAGTTTATTTTTTAATTATCTGTTGTTTTTCCCATCTAAATTTAAAATTATTTTCACATATAAAGACCTATGACTTATGGTAAATTTTTTGATAGCTTGCGTTCTCCTGTTTTTGATTCCACCAAAACTATTCAACAATGAACTCCCTCTCCATAATAATTGCAAAATATTTTCTCCATTGTACAGATGAATGAACTAAAGGCAGAGAGGTATGTTAATATACCTAGAACAAGAAACCCTTCTCAGTGTTATGTGGCAGCCTGGATGGGAGGGGAGTTTGGAGGAGAAGGGATACATGTATACTTATGGCTGAGTTGCTTTTCTGTGCACCTGAAACTATCATAACATTGTTAATCAGCTATACTCCAATATAAGATAAAACATTTAAAAAAAAAAATATATATATATATATACCTAGAACACAAAACAAGACATGCTAGGGCCATGCTGGAGGCAGCTGTACTGGCTTCTGGGAGGCCATTCTGCACATCTTCCCCAACTCATGTCAGTGGTATCATGTTGTAGCTAGGAACTGGCCATCGTGTAATATTTACACCTAGGAAGTCCTCAAATACTACATCAGGGTTTTTTAGTTTTTAGTTTTTTTTTTTTGTTTTTTTTTTTTTTTTTGCAGTAAGCTAGTTTACTAGCACACCACAGCATATACACAACAATATGATTCTTCTAATTTTGCTTAATTAACTCAGGGCCAGGAGATTGTTAAGTGGTCAAAAAAGACGTCAGGCTTCACAGTGTAGATCTTTGGAGTTAAAATGCTCACTGGTATTCCAAGCACCTAGAAGAGTGCCTGTATACCATATAGGTGCTCAGTAAATATGTTTCATGTGTTTACCAGATACCTGCAGATAAACTTTTCTCTCAAGTCAACCATGCATCATCCTAACTTCATTTATCAGTCTTCTTTAAAACCTTGTCTATTTTCATTTCTTTGTTTATAATTGTTGTCTTTCCATTAGTTCTTTAAGCTATCATCTTATTCTATTCTCATGTTTCCATGAGAAAGGATCTACCTTTCACACCAACAATTCACAGGTCACCAGTGACTTCCTGATTAATAAGCACAATAATTCTTTTCCTCTCTTAATTCCACATCCTCTGGAACATTTTATACTGTTAATATTCTTTCCTGAAACTTCTTTCTCACTAGAACTTGAAGGCACTTGTGTATTATAATTGCATGTTCTACCATATTTTATTTTGGCCATTTTTATCTTGTTCTTTTCTTCATCTTTCAGTCTAACATAGGATTTGTACAATGTTTAGCAGTCATCCCTTTAAGCTTATTTCTTTGTGATTTCCATTCAAAAGAAATACGGCTTCATCTCTCACCTCTAATCCAAAACATTCACTTCTGTAAATTCCATCCAGTTCTTTCCTTAAGCTCAGTCAGAGATTTCTAACTGCCAACTCTGACATTTCCATTTGAAAGTCTAGCCTTTACATCAAATTTGACTAAAACTAAATGTATTATCTTTTTTACCAATTCCTTTCCTCAGGTAACTACTGTGTTTCTGTATGCTAAGCTAGGGTGTTTCTCTTTTCCCTGCTGCCCTGGTAGGTCTCATCCACTAGGATCTTTCCCAGCACAAAGTTTATATAAGGTTCCTACAAGATGAGTCAGTTGTCCTGCAGTACTACTTCCTCCAAGAAGTTCTCAGAAACAAATAAAATCAATTATTCATTTCTTTTTCCTAAGCATTATGTCTTCAATGTTGGCTCAGTCTACAAAAGCCAGTATCCTCTGTGATGCTGTTTTAGTTCTCTGAGCTGCAGGACACAGCACCCTGCAAGCATGGTAGGAGGCCAGTTAATTGAACAAACTTAATTGTGCACTGGTAACTTTGAAAATCTTAATTCCTCTGTTGAGAAATGACTAAGCATATTATTGAGAAATGGAATTATGAAATGTTTCCAGATCAAATTAAGCATCTACAGGTAAACTAATATAGAACTGGGCTTCAAAAGCTTACCTTAGGAAAAGCTGAATGAACTGTGCTCATTCTTTGAAATGTATTGATTTGTAAAACCAATATCCACTGTCTACAGAAGACAATCCAGAACTGAAAATATTTCGGAATAAAATACTTCTAAAGATAAACAGGTCATTTTAAGATTAACCTTCACCATTACGGGCTTCTGAAGAATGCCCATATCTATTCAATAATCATTTTGTTCATTAACTCCTTGTGCATAGAATTTTAACTCATGCCACAGGAGGTGGTTTCAGGAATAATACGTATTTATGAAAGACAGTGTTAAATAATAAGAAACACTAAGGATTTGGAGTCAAACAGTAGTCTGACTCTACCACTTAATTTCTGGGAGAACTTGGAGGACTCCTTGATTTCTCTAAACCCCAGTTTACGATCTGTAAAATTAGAATAAGAAAGCTAATTTACAGGGTTATTATGTGGATTAGAGATAAAGTACATAACATGCCTCTCTATAGTAGACTCTCAGTAAATGATATTTATTATTACTTATAAAGCTAGAGAGTATGAGCAGATAAATAGTAACAAAATGCCCCTTACATCTTAATGCCTAAAACAACAGTTCTCAAATTTTTTGTCTTTGGATTTTTTTAGACTCTTAAAAATTATGGAGTACTCCAAAGACTTTTTCTCATTTTGTATACACTTACGGATTACCATAATAGAAATTAAATTTTTTTAATTAAAATATTTATTTACTGCTTTATTTTTAAACAATAATGAATCCACTACATATCAATATTAACAACATATACTTATAAAAATAAAAATATCATCAAAATCAAAACTATTCAGTGAGAAGTGAATTGTGGCACTGGTTTACACTTTTGTAAGTGTCTTCAATGCTGGGCTTATTATAAGACAGCTGGGTTGTCATATCTACTTCTACATTCAATCTGTTGGGATATGTTGTTTTGCTTGATATATTACAAGAAAATCTGTCCACACACAGATATGCAGTTGAAAGGATATCAGGAACTTTGAGGGATTCTCAGATCACACTTTGAAAACAGCTTGCCTGAAGTTAGTCAAGATAGTTTCTTGGAGGAAGTGAGTCATTAAGTCAATTCAACCATGATGAAGATGACAACGGTAATAGTAACAATAACAACAATAACAAATGAATACTAATTGGCAGAAAAGATACAAAGAAACATTCTAGGCAATGGTAACATCTATGATCAAAGTTGAAATGTGGAATAGAAGGTACCCAATGTAAAATATCATGAGGGAACCAGGTCAGGAGGGGTAATAGATCTGTACTGAAGAGAACTAAGAAAAAAAAGGAGATAAATTGGGGGGCTCAGGGGTGGAGGAAATGTGGGATGTGAAAACTTCTAAATGCAATTGGGAGTAAGCATACTTGTATTTATACTTTGTATTGACTTGTATTTTGTTTTCAAACTGTTTTGGATGAGTAATCTTCTGCTGATGTTTTTGAGCAAAATGATTCATACTAGTGAAAGTAGAGTTTTAATTATTCAGAATAGTTAATAATACTGATGCTTAGGGTACATATAGAGTCACAGATCACTTGTAGAAAGTTTAGCACTCCCCCAGGATCTTCAGCCCATAGTTTGAGAACAAAAGATTTCTTCACAGAGCTAGATTTGGACAAAGAAAATGTCCCAGAGGGATTAGAACAAAGTGAAGATTGTGCCTCTCTTACATAAAACAATTCACCATGACCAGAGTTATAAACAATCTTCACAGAAGATGTGAGGGATGAACAGTGGATGGATAAATGAAAGAAGCTAAGAAGAGATGGACTGTGAATTTTTAATAGAAGATCTAGGTAGAAGACATTGTTGGAGTTAAAATAAACCTCAAGAGAAAATGAACATCTCCTCTTGAATTTGCTTGGAAATACTAAGTTATCAACTAATAGAAATTTGAAAAGGAAAAATTAATAAATGGCAATCATTTGAAGTAGAGGGAGGTATTAAGATAGTGAATAATAACCACTGCATACGAGATAATTTGAAACAGAAAGAAAATGATAGTAGAGAGTGCAGTAGGGGGTTGTTGCCTTAATCTGGGAGTGCAATAACAAAGCTGAAGGTTAAAGTCACCCTGAAGGCAGAATTATCTGAATTAGAGACTTGCTATGGAAAGACACAAAACCCAGGGAGGAAGTGGTAGAGGCAGGGGGGAGAGACATGGTGATACAGATTTAGAAGTGACCTTCTAATGAAATGAACGACTCAAGGAAATGCATGGAAAAAGAGAGAGCCTCGAGCCCAATGGTTAAATTTTAAGGAAGATTAAAATAAATTAACAAGAGCAATAAAGGTGCAGAGGAAGATAGGAAGTGGTTAAAAATCTAAGGGAGAAAATCTAGAAAGAAACAAGTAGTTTGGAGGACAGGGAGGGTTAAAAGGGCAAGAAATGACTCCTAGTGTCATTGGTATCTTGCTTGTTTTCAGTGAAAATGCAAATACTTACCGAGCATTTACTATGTGCAGGGTAGTCTTTTAGGGGCTTTATATCAGTGTTACTCAAAACAGGGCCAGAGGACTACCACCATTCAGGGGTCTATTCCCTATCAGTCTGCCATGAGACAAGCACAGAAATGAGAGTAACCTTTGCAAAATTTTATAGCAATTTGGCACAGTAACATCATCTGCTGAATCTAACCATAAAAATTTCTTTTGATTTTTCATTTACTTTTTCCTTAAGGAAAACAGTCCTTCCAAAAATGGTCCTTCACCACAGATAGTCTGAAAAGCACAACTTCACAAGCTTTATCTAATTTATTTCTCAAAGGTATGCCATGAAGCATTATTCCTATGCCCACTGTACAGGTGAAGAATTTAGGCACTGAGCAAACTCATACAACAATTAAGTGGTAAGAAATTTAACCTACATAGAAGGTTTAAAACAATGCATGAGGAGAAGGAAGGAGCAGCAAGGGAAGGACAGATTTTTCATAGAATATTACAGTACACTTTCAAAGTATAAAGAAAATATCACATGGGGAGAGAATCTTTCTAGTTTCCTTTGTGAGTACACAGCACATGGTTGAATATCTGTGGCCTAAATCACTAATGTTTATAGAACAATGACAAAACCAACCTGAAAATTAAAAGAATGGTATTAATGTTGACTTGTGAGTTACTGTTCTATTTCTCAAATATGTATTGAAGGTCTACTACATGTATGACATGCGGTTATGCTGAAAGGTGGGCCCTGGGGGCAGGAGATATTCTAATTGGATGAAGTTAAGTAAGTTGATAACTTTTCTAAGCCTCAGTTTCCATATCTACATAATGGTAGTGATAACAGAATCTTCCCCATTTGAGAGCTAAATGATGTGGTCCATGTAAAACTCAGTGCAATGCCTGACTAATGCAAAGGCTCAAAAAATAAAAATAGAAATGAATGAGGTGGGAGGAACAAGTGTACTCAGGAGCCTATATTTTCCCAAGAGGACTGGATAACCATATGGTTAGCTAGACTGTAAAATTCCCCAAGTGCTACTAAAAGCTCTAACTGAATTTGGTACTTTACCACCCTTTTAATTCAGAATCAAGGATTTCAGCCATGCATAGACAGTTCAATCTGTTTGACTGATTCTCTTACATCAAAGCTCATATAGGTGTTAATTGCTTGAAGTTGATCGGGAGATGTATCTGACTTGCTTGTAATGGACCTCTCTGGCACTCAATAATTTCTAGAGTAAATTCCTGTCTCTTCATACTCCTTTCTCTCTGATTCATCCTCATGTTTAATGCTGTCTACATGTCCCTGGGGAAACAGCCTAAGTCCCTTTCAAACCTGACTCTGTAAGATGGTTACAGAATGGACAGTACTGTGCTTTAGGTCTGGAAAGAGTATTCCTAGACAGATCTTTACACTGTGGGAACATCAGAGACACCTGGGACCAATGCTTATCCCCAAAGATGATTTATCTCTGAAAACCTCTCTTTTATTGTCATGTAGACACCAAAAAACTGATTATAACCAAGTTAAACTTTCTTTATCCTTTGTAGATCCAACTCTTGTCTGGGCCAGGGAAATAGAAATTCTGCAATATAGACCACATCTAACTTTTGGCAAACAGTACAAATGCAAAGATCCAATCAATTGCTGAACTCTACTGATTGGTACTTCTACCCTTACTGGTTCCCAAGAAAGATCAATAAAACATGCCTTGAGTTCTTGAGCTCTAGGTAATATTTGGGTCGCAACATCCAACATTTTAATAGTTCAATTTAAGCTGGTTGAACTATTACAGGAGGAAGAGATGCCAGTGTTTGAACAATAAAATACTCAAGGTTTAGAATTTTCCAGAAGCCATGCTGGTTGTCTTAGTTATGAACATTTTGGCTTTTTAAATTTATTACTCTTTCTTTCTTTCTTTTGACCTGTTTTCACCTAGTTTAGAAGTACTGCACAAGTAACTAAGATACCTATATTACACTAAGTCCAAAGGGTAATTACAGCACATCAAAATTCCTGCATGATTTATAAAAATACATATTGCAACTCTGAAATTTGCAATCAACTCATTACCACAGTGCTTAGCCTACATTAGTAGTTCTCTAAATATGTGTTAATTAATGTTAATTAATAAATATTGATTTTTAAAATTACTATTTAGGGTATGTATCTAAGAATTCTCATAGCAAAATATAATTTTGCATAGCCAATTTTCATCCACACATGCTAAAAAATAATTGCATCTCATATTTTTATTTTAAATAAAAGCTTAAAAATTCCCAATAACCCAGGATAACAGATTTATAAATAAGGTCCCTGATTATAATTTCTTTTTTAAATAAAATAAAAATATGTATGTGACACTCTTACAAACAAGTGCTATTACAGCGTTTAACTCCAAATTATTTAAGACTAGCCTTTCACTCAAACCTGTTATAAAGACTCTTGAAACGGGTCTGTTTATGTCTTATCATTATAGCATAAAATTATCATAAATAGTTATGGTAATAGTTTTACTTTTCTTTTTTTTTTTTTTTTTTTGCGGTACTGTTGTGGCTTCTCCCGCTGCGGAGCACAGGCTCCGACACGCAGGCTCAGCGGCCATGGCTCACAGTCCCAGCCGCTCCACGGCACGTGGGACCCTCCCGGACCAGGGCACGAACCCGTGTCCCCTGCATCGGCAGGCGGACTCTCAACCACTGCGCCACCAGGGAAGCCCTACTTTTCTTCTTTAAGTGCAATCAGACATTAATTTCTTCAGATTATTTCAGTTATTAGGGAAAAAATTGAATACAGAAAAGTTTGCCATACTTTCTCATAATCTTATTTTCAACAAGAAATTAAATAACCTCATTGGCCTAGATGCCACCTGTTTGTCAATCTCTGCTGACCTTAACAAACTCAAGAAGCAGAAAATTAGCATGTAAGCCTTCTGAGTAACCGAATAAATGTCACAGAGTCTGTGCATTGTTATGCGAGAGTTGTTAGTCATTCTTGCCAAGCCTATTTGCTATGATATTCACATACCAACATGCATGTGTGGGAGCACGCACACCTACACACACAGCTGAAAGGACTTGGGGATTTGGCTAATCCCCAGCAAAGTGGAAATAGAAAATTAGAATTGTGAGTGTAGTTAATTGAAAAGACACACTGAAATTCATTCATTCACCCATTAAACAACGGTATTTTAACTGAGTTAAGCAATGAGCTGAGCATGAAGAATAAACTGGTGAACAAAACAGATACTGCTATAAGATCAAGTAATTTAGTAGGCATTCGTTGGTAATCTAATATATATATAAACTGATGAACGCAACAGTGCAAAAGTACAGAAAACTATAAGACTGAAAAAGGCGGACAGCATGGGGCAAGGCAGGTGGAGGGAATTAGGAAATACTTCCCTGATGAAGTGACTTTTGAACTGAAATTGGAAGATAGACAGGCATGAACTAGATAAAGTCATTGCAAGAACTCCAAGGAAAAAGGCTGAACAGCATGTAGGAAAACCCTAAGGCATGGGAGTATGGTTCAAGTGTTTGACAGCAGATCCGTGTACCTGAAGGGCAGAGATCATGAGGTAATGTGCTCTTTGGCAGAGCTGAAATGGCAGGGAACCTAGTGATGAAACTTACTTGGGCTAGTAGGGTAGGATAGGCATTTGGAGTTATCCTAAGAACAATGGGAAGCCACTGAGAAGTAGACATATGAGGAAGAAATCCAGAAGAGCATGGTGTCACTGAATTCAAAGGAAAAAGTTTTTCCAAAAAGTAGGGAGATCAAGTGAAATAAAAACTAAAAACCACAATGTAGCTACTATCGCTAATCGATGTAAAAGCTCTCTTAGTGGAGGGATCTGGTGAGAGCAATACTGGTGTGGTGTGGAAGAGAGCATTCTATTGCCTACCTAATGGCCATTGCCCTCTTTTTTCTTGTTGACAGAGCCTGTCTCCCACCACTGAGGCTAAAGATGCCTCCCTTGTAGCTAGAGGACGTATCCTAGTATTGGCCAGTGAAACCTAAGTGACAACTGCTGGTGGCTTCTTGAAAGGTTTTTCTTCCTTAATGAAATGTGAAACACTGAGAGATAAAAACATGTCTTACGTGAGGACACATTCCTAGAACCACTGCAGCTGCCTTGTAACCATGAGGCGAAAGCCAAGATCACAGAGTATCAACACCCTTGAATTGTTGACTTAAAAATGCATAGAAATCATCTGACATAGAAAAAATAAACCCTCATTTTAAAGTCACTTTTAGCTGGGCATTTAGTAACTTGCTACCAAAAGAAGCACATCTCAGTTAAGGGGATTAAGAACTGCCTGGGTGATAAAGAACTGGAAACAGAGTTTAGATTGCTCTTGGAAATGACTGAAATATTGAGGGGTGGGGAAGTTGCGGGAACTGGAGTTTGGGGAGAGATATGGATTTTTTGTTTGTTTGTTTTCTTTTGTTTGTTTGGTTAGTTTTTGTTTTTAAGAGAGAAAAGATTTGAATATACTTAAGTGATGATTGGAAGAATACAATAATTAGGAGAAGATAAATGATACAGAGGAAACAAGAATCAACTTTAGCATAAGCTTACTGAAACTGAAAGGAAATGATATGTACAGCTCCACAGGACACAGGATATCTCTTCCTCTTCCTTAAAACACTTTCTTTCTTTTTTTTTTTTTTTGACATTCATGTCACAAACACTCCTGGTTTCCCCTACTTCACTGTCAGCTTATTCTCACTCTCCTATGTTGTCTATACCTTTGTGGGATCTCTCAGTGTTGGGGTAGACCCGGAGGGCTCAATCCTAATCCTCTTCTTTAACTATACTTTCCATAATTTTAATTACCATCAATATGCTGATGACATTTAAAGGTATATTTCGGGTCTTAATTCACACCCAATGGCTGCATTATCTCCTCAATATGCCTACTTCTATGCCTACTCATAGACATTGGTCCTGATTCTGCAATTACCACATATCACTCCCTCCAATCCTGCCCTCCCCCAAACCCCACACACCTGCAAAATACAGATATTTCTTCTATTTCCAGGCCTTCACTCTTGGTAAATGCCAATCTAATATACCTAGGTGTTTAAACCAAAGGTCTGGAATCATCCTTGATTCTCTTTTTTCATCATCCTCAACTCTTCTCATATTCAACCAATCAGAAAGCCTTATTGGCTTTACTTCCTACATACCCAGATTCAGTCCACTTCTCTCTCCATTTCCTCCACTCTAGTCCGAGCCACCATCATCTTGCACAAGAGTACTGTGACAACTTTCCTGCTTCTCTGTTTGCCTGTCCAAAATTCAATCTCCAGGTAGCACCCAAAGTTGTTTTTTATCAGCATAGACCAGATCAAGCCACTTCCTCATTTAAAACCTCAAGGGCCTTCCTATTACATTTAAAATAAATCAAATTCCTTAGCATGACTATAAGAACCTACATGACCTGGCCCTGCCTATCTCTTCAGTTGTACCTCTCCCTCAATTTCCCTTATTTATTTTATTCAAACCACACTCATCTCTCTGCTTTGGGAACATAGCCTCTGTGAATACCAGCTCCTACAAAATCTGCACAACCAATGCAGCAAGCCTGCTTCAGAGTACTGATACTTACTTACGTTTCTCTCTTTCTGGTACTTTCACCCTGATCTCTGAATGGCCTGACTTCTCAGCTCCAAATATACTTAATAATGATGACAATGATTTCCCAATATATATGCATATCAAATCATAAAAAATAAAATAATAAGATAAAATATGACAATTTTGAAATGGAAGAAATGTAACTGGGTGAAGGATATTGGAACTTTGTGTACTATTGGGTTGGCTGAAAAGTTCGTTCAGTTAATGAATACGTTGCTCAATAAAGTTCTTGGTGAGAAAATGAAAAACGTCTCTTTTATTTGTACTTAAAACCAAACGAACTTTTTGACCAACCCAATATTTTTGCAGCTTTTCTAACTTAAAAAGTTGAATATTGAAACCTGAATTATTTCTTTAAAAAATAAAATTTGAAAATTTGGAAAATGGCAAAATAATGATGGTGACAATGATGATGATGACAGCTGATTGCCTACTGTCTTCCCCAAATTATTTTTCTACTCTTCTCTTCCTTGTTTGTGCCTTGGAGGGAGGACCTCCAATGATGGCCCCACCTAAATTCTCTTATCCCTGAATTCTGGTTGGGTGTCCTGATAGTGAACACTGCCAGGAGATTGAAGCGTGGGAAGAAAGAGGTCAAGGTGTTGCCCACACTCCCATCCCCAGTTTCTCCTCTTTCAAGCCATTCTTCAAACAGTGGCTGAGTTTCCCCATCACCTCAGCTCTTTCTGGGGGATCCTCAACCATGGTTACTTTTCTGTCCCACAGGCTCTGGTAAATAACATCATTCCTTCTTTTTGTCCCTTTAGGCTTAAAGGTAGTAATGGCTTCCCACTATTGCTATTACCTGGGCAATTTGCCATGTCCTGCCAGTTCCCTTAACTAAGTCCACACCTCTGTAAATACCCCCTTCATTAAACTCTCTTCAGTTGAACCTTTTGAGTGTGCTAATTGGCCTTTGACAGATACGATGGCTATGATCACTGAACAGTTTCTACAATCCAGGCACTATTCTAAACACATTGCCTGTATTTAATCTTCACATTAACCTTATTATAAAGGTCTTGTCAAGGCTTCAACTTTACAAATGAGGAAACTCAGGAACAGAGTTTAAGTTTAACTTGCTCAAGGTTTCCCAGCCAATAAGTGGTAGAATTTGGATCTCAATCTATATTCTTAATCACCATGTTCCTTGCCACCCTATTAAATGATGCCTTCTCCCAAACCCTCTTTATTCTTTTCCTAGAACTTCTCACTTTTAAAAATTATTATTTATATTTATACAGGAGTTTACTCTCTGTCTCTACTATAGAATGATAACCCATGAGGCCAGAAAACTAGTTTGGCTTATTAATATCTACACACACAATGCACAGAATAAAGTTTATATATCGTAAGTTTTCAACAAAATATGTTTCATTTTAATGCAGCAGTAAGAAAGTTTGAATGTGAATGCTGGCAAGAAAGTTGACAGAATTTATATCTGATAGCATTTATTTTCTCTATGAAGCAGAAAGAGGGGTCATCTGTTCAAAATAATAGGAGGATGGATAGAGCAAATGTCTGCTAATGGTGAAGAAGCTTTGAAATCCTCATTGCGCAGAGCAGGAGACTAGAGAAAAGCACTAGAATTGCTTAGGCTGTGATGAGAGCTCAGCTGAGGTTGGTCAATATGAATTTAAAGTATTCCCAAACTTTTCTGTTTTCAGATTTCCTCCAGCAGTGCTCAGGTGCCCTGGTGCAAACACAAAGAAAACAGACCCTAGTGGAATCAACCAAGAATGGGGAAGAAGGCTGATGATATATAAAAAGCACAATGGTTCCAAAGGCTTAGCTACCTGAAACTATTTAGTGCTGAAAAAAACTGTCCAACATACCTCAGCAGGATCTAAAAGCATTAGTGTATTACTGCAGAGGGTAACAACTGAGATCACTGTATGCAGAGGGCAACAAGCTCAGAATTGGAGTCAGCTCAGCCATTTACTAGCTGTGTGATCATTGGCAAAATACCTAATCTCTCCAAGTCTCAGGTTTTGTTTCTGTAATTTGAAACATGTATGCCTTCTTTGAAGAGTTGTTTTGAGCCTGGGAATTAAGCTTTAATTAACCTGGCAATGTCATACATATGAAACAGATCATTCTACTATTATATCCAATAAAAGAAAAGGCACTGATTGACAGAAGACCATGATGATTCTCCACATGAGTAAGTTTTTTTATGTGTTTCCTTACAGGTTTCATTTCTGAAGCAGCAGAACAAAACACCAAAAAAAACTTTAAAAAAATAATTTAGGGGCTTCCCTGGTGGCGCGGTAGTTGAGACTCTGCCTGCCGACGCAGGGGACACGGGTTCGTGCCCTGGTCCGGGAAGATCCCATATGCCGCGAGCGGCTAGGCCTGTGAGCCATGGCCGCTGGGCCTGCACGTCCGGTGCCTATGCTCTGCAAAGGGAGAGGCCACAACAGTGAGAGGCCCGCTTACCGCAAAAACAAAATAAATAAATAATAATAATAATAATAATTTAAATAAGCTATAAAATATAATATATGCATGTATATATGAATTAATTATCTCAGTATGCTCCTGCAGCATATAGTGGTGAATATCTAGCTTTTGAAGGTAGAGGGTATAATAAATAAACTAATATGATAATGGCACTTTTAAATGTTAACCTTTTTGATCATTACCCATTTTCTTCAGGGCAGCCAAATTGAAGAAAGTAAAATAAGGAAGATATATTTTGGGCTTTTGATTTTATTTTTACAAAATAATAAGAGTCAGGAGCAGGAAGTTTTTAAAGACCAAAATCTACACACTTGTATTTAAAATGACAGTTATAATACCTAGACCACAAATCAACAATATAAAAGTTACCTTGTCAAGATTGGAAGAAGAGAATGGCAGAAGTAAAGGTGAAATAAATGTATCCTGGACTAGCATGAAATTACATCAGTGGCTCATTTAACTCAAGCAGAAGCCTAAGTTTTATCCTCCATTTTATGGCTATTAGAGTCTACCCTTTTTTTTTTTTAACTTTTTTTTTTTTTTTTTTTTGCGGTATGTGGGCCTCTCACTGTTGTGGCCTCTCCCGTTGTGGAGCACAGGCTCCAGACGCGCAGGCTCAGCGGCCATGGCTCACGGGCCCAGCCGCTCCTAGGCATGTGGGATCTTCCCAGACCGGGGCACGAACCCGTGTCCCCTGCATCACAGGCGGACTCTCAACCACTGTGCCACCAAGGAAGCCCAGAGTTTACCCATTTTGATGAGCAGCATTACCTGCTCTCCTTCTGCTATACAGACAGTCACAGAAATCTATCAATCGTTTTATCTAGGCATACAACATGATATCAAATATGAAATAGATTTCACAATAACCTTAAACAAGCAGATACTGAACTTTTTGAAAAGGTGTTTTAAGTCAGAGTTTTATGAAGAGGACTGTTCATTTGATTTTCAATAATCTTTGCATTGTTTTCCAGTAATATCGCCAAGATTTGTTAAAAGGTGACCAGTATGTGCTATAGTTTTCAAACTTCATTTTTTGAAGATTTTTTCAAGTTAAAATTACACATAGATATCACCAAAAATAAAGTAGAACATAAATTATGAAATAAATACCAAAGTGTCAATACAATCATTTATAGTTTATTAGCCAAGAACGTATGTTCACTGGTCAGTTAAGTAAGTTGTTATTTACAGAGGACATGCTGCCAGTGAATAACTATGAGTAGGTATAAATGATCTATATCAAAAGTGAATTACATTGCAAGAATTTGACCCCTTCTAGTTTTTTACAGCATTCCAATTTTCAGTACTTAATGGTTATGGGTTTAACTGGTATAATAGTCTTTCTACTGAGAAAATACAATGCAATTGTTCTCTAGAAAAAATTTCCAGCTTAACAGTAATGTTTACACTTTTTTCCACCTTAAACAATGGAAATTCATAAATTGGCAGGAAAATATATGTTGTGGAAAGTTGAGAATTAAATATCCAAAGTTCAAGTCTGAAAATAAATTTAAAAGATCTGCTATGGGCCAGCATGTACATAGCGGTTCCACATAGTCAACCATGTGATCTATAGAGACTTGAAGCCAAATCTGTCAATACTGCAAATACACGTATATGTCTCATTTATTCCTTTCTCCCTTATCAACTGCTTTCAAAATTAGGAAAAATTTTTAGAAAAATCTCAAGGCAACAGAAATCATAATTGATACAATTGTGTAAAACAGTATTGGAAGTAAAGTACATTTTCAAAAAAAAATAATTTAGTCACAAAATACCTCAATCTATTCTTTTAAGAATACATGTTATCAAAGAGAAAAAATTAAAATGTGGTACTCAATTTTAAATCTTGTGTTTCCATTTTAAAATATACAGCTAGTTGCATCCCCTGGAAAGATTAGTGATGCAAATGCTTTATTACACCAACTAGCTTCAAACCACTCTGTAATTCCTCTAAACTGGTTATACAGAGTTATATTTTGTGAATTCTGAAGGTTGCTGGCTTAATTTAAAAAAAAAAAATATATATATATATATATATATATATATATATATATATATATAGACACACACACACATATATATATGTAATGTGTGTATCCTAGTTTTTTGACCAAGTCATACTATTATTAATTAGGCAGAGTAAAAATTTTAAAAGATTTATAACTACTACTAAAAAGAGACAGGTTATTAATATTCTTAAATTTAAGACCCCTAGGTTTCATCGTCTACCCTACTGCTTATCATAATATCTTATAAAACTTTAATAGAATAAATCAAGCACCTTTCAAAAAGAATGTAATTTTTTAAAGTTTTAACATAATCATGAAAATATATATTATAGTTCTTTCAAGTCTAATGTTGAGACTCATTAATTACTGAAAATATACAAGAAAACTGAAGTGAAAGTTAAACCCTTTAACACAGACATCTATATACAGTCACATGGTAACAAAATAAAGTTACAAACATTAGTCTGTAGGAGTCTTTCCTTCCTTGGAGAACACTTCATACTTTACATTTTGCATGTTATACATTATTTTTTGATGGATAAAAGGAAAATGTGATCTACTTTATTAACTGGAGGGACTAAACCAAGTTAACCCTATAATGAAAATGAGAACAAATTAGATGGAAAATATAATTAGTATTTCAAAGGGGAAAAATAACCATTCAACACATTTTAAATACAACTATAATAACTCAATATTCTTCATACACTGAAAATCCTTTCTAGTTCTTTATAGCATTACAATTTTCAATATTGAATAATTTTAAAATCAAGAGTAAATTGACAATGTACTCAACATAAATCATTGCAAGAATACTGGATGACAGAATTAAGCTCCAGAATGTTGCTGGCATTTTCCCAACCTACAAAGACACTTTCATTCCTCCAAATTTAAGTTAATTGCTGTTTGTACATACTTCTTACATAATTTGAATGCAAGTGTCATGATTTTTAAGCTAAAAGGGCGAATATGCACCTCTACTTTCTATAATAAAATTTTCTATAATAAAAATAGGTTTATTTCAAAACTCTAAAATTAGATTAATGCAAAAAGCATCCAGACGTTTACATCAGGGCCTGGTGGCTTAATATATTTATATTTAATATATTTAACATACACTTCATATAGGTTATTTTGCAGGTGCATGGAGAGCACTTTTAATAGTATAAAATAAACCTCAGCTTCTCCAAATATGTGGAACCAGCACATTTTTCCTTGTATTCTCCATCCTGGTACACATATTTCATACAAATAGAAGTATAAAGCGTTTACCCAACCTCCAGGTAATTCCTTTGTATAGTTTCCTACATATTTCTTATGTAACTCCCATTCATCTCTTGCATTAAATTCCACAAGTTCATAATCATTTCTTAATGTAATCTTAAAAGTCAACAGTGAGCCTCAACAGGTTTGGAAATTCATTCTCCAGGCTTTAAACCGGTGCTTCCTAGACAGGTATTAAAGAGAAAACTAAAGAATATGATGTGTGCTACAGGCGGATAAAAAATTTTCCCTTCTGCAAATAAACATTGTCGCCTAAGCATTAAACAGACCTCAGCAAGCTCCTGTCTTTCCAGGACTTCTCAGAGCCTGCAATAGGCTGATGTGTATTATTCACATCAAAGGAGAGGATGGGGTATGCAACATTTCCCGAGCATCTTTGACCAAGGAAATCTTAGAAAAATTAGTCTTGCTGAAAAACCATGTCTCTACTGAATGTAATTTGGGAAATGCTGGAAAATTTTTCCAGATAAGTCTATTTTTGAAGAACTTCAGAAAAGAGAATGCTAAAAATGTCCACATAGAAACTGTTTTTTACTTTTCTTACTAACATATATCACTGTTCCCTCTCCTTACATTTAAGGAAGAAAAAGGAACATTCAGTCCCTATTAATCCCCTGAAGGCAATTGGACCTTCATCTTTCTCTCTACTGAATAATTCTAATTCCTTTAAGCTTTCTTCAGAGCTCCCATTTTAAAACTCTTGAGTCTTTTTTTTTTTTTCCCCCGGTATGCGGGCCTCTCATTGTTGTGGCCTCTCCCATTGCGGAGCACAGGCTCCGGACGCGCAGGCTCAGCGGCCATGGCTCACGGGCCTAGCCGCTCCGTGGCATGTGGGATCTTCCCGGACCAGGGCACGAACCCATGTCCCCTGCCTCGGCAGGCGGACTCTCAACCACTGTGCCACCAGGGAAGCCCCTCTTGAGTCATTTTTAATGCTTCCTAAATCTTCTACAGTTTGTCTATGACTTTCTTAAAAATGGTAACCATAAACTTTGAAAATAAAACTATAAAAATAAGTAAAACTTTTCTTAGTGATTCCTAATTACTAACAGATACCAGGATCATGTTCATTTTTTAAAAATAAGAGTGTGACATTATGTACTGCGTAGGAAAGGCTGTATACTATGTCTGTAATTCCAGCACTAGTGGTATAGCCCAGAATCTAGAGAAATTTTTCTGAAGAAAGTTGGCGGGTCTCCTCGTTCAGTTATCTCTTTCAATTCTGTCATTTTTTTCTTTACATTGTTTTAATAGGAAAGACAATATGTATATTATTCAGTTTTTCATCATCTTATGTAAACTCTACTCCTGTCTTAACCAGGAAATTGGATTTCTAGTAAAGAAACTTTGCTGCACAAAACATTTATGCACCTGCTGTATAAAAAAATAAATAAAATTAAATTTAAAAATTAAAAAAAATTTATGCATCCAGGATATAAGATTTTCTCCATTGTCAAATGAACAGGGTTTGGGTTTGGAAATAGAGTCCAAAGGAAGAAAAAAGAAACACTATAAAAATGAAATTTATCTCAAAATAACAAAGTGATCAAAGGCATATTCCTATTTCCTCAAGAGAGAAATATATTCACGTGCATCTGCTATAAACCACAAACTAATGAATCCTTGAGAACTAACCTCTCTTTATATTTTCTGCAGTGTTAAAAACAAAATTTTAAATACCAAACTCCACAATCTGTGGGGACTAGATATTTGGGAGCTCAGTTTAAGGGCTGAAATGCAGAAGGAAACAGACTGTTAAATTGGCAGCTGGTGCAAAATACAGAGCTGGTGGTGGAGATGATCATGACAGTGGTTGAAGGGTGATCAATGGCAGGGAAGACAGAGTCAAGGAAGACAATGAAGGCAGACCAAGGAACAGCAGATGGCATGTGTGGTGGTTTGTAGAGGGGAGTGTGAAGGGTAGGGGATGGCAGTGGTGAAAGTAAAGGCATTAGCAGAGGCTAAGCCAAGAGTGATGGTGGCAGGAACAGCAATAGAGGAGACAATGATGGTAGCGTCTACATGATACTTGGTATATTATAGTCTTGGAGTAGGACTTAAAAGAACATCAAAAATGCACAGACAAATGAGAGGAGAGTAAGTCCAATAAGCCAAACAAAGAGTCAGGTCAGAGTAGGGATCAGGATCCCAAGTATCAGGATCACAACTGGGATTAGAAGAAAAGTCATTTCCATCAAGATTCAATAGCAAGAGGTGCAGCGGCTGCTCACAGGAGTGCTAGATAAATTCCAATGCATGTTTTATTGCAGCCTCAACTATCTTTTACTAATGCTCCTGAAATAGCCTCACCTTCTTTCACCCCATCTTAAAAGATTTCTGATCATTGTGGGCAATAGGGTCCTGGCAATGGGAATGGTAGGTAATGCCAGTAGCTGAGGAGCTGGTTGCAGTAATCAAGAAAGCAGGAGCTGAGAAGGAGTAGGGAGCAATAGTCAAGCTGTATCAAATATAAGCACTTTCTAGGTAGATCAGGCCTTAAGACTTTTCTTTCAAATGTCATGTCGTACATCTTATTGCTGGTTCATACTGTGTCAGTCATGCAGGAATCAGAATCCAACTCAGAAGTTTTTAAGAGGACATCTTATAGAGGTGAGGACAGGGTAAAGGGAACCAAAAAGGAATGCTGCAGCACCCAAAGAAGAGCAACTAAAGGAAGTCATTTCCTGGCCCAGAGCAAGAGGAATAACAGTGTTACTGGAGTACAGTTAGAGCTGGAGGGTGGAAAGAAAGAAACTTGTTGAAGTTGTAGTCATGGAAGGATGCCAGAAACCATGGCCCAAAGATGAAAAGAAAGGGGAAAAAATAACCCCAAACTCTCTCTTCTACTACCTTCCATTCTCCTGCCATTGACTGGCACCTGCTAGATTTAAACAGGAAGCCAGTTGTCCAGGTAGCCTGGGTAAATGCAGCTCAAAGAGGTCAAGGCCAACCTCCCAGGGCATAGAACAAGACAGAAGGGCAGAACATGGACCTGGGTGAGGTGGGGTCACGAACAGATAATAACCAGTACATGTTTATAGCATTAATAGGATGCATAGTTAAACCATGCCAAGAAATCAACTCTCTTGAGCACAGAGTCTTCCCCATTTGACTTCCCTATAGCATGGGGTCCCCAAATTATCAGATGGGTCAAGAGTGGTAGGGAATTCAGAGTTATAAAAATATGTTCCAGAACTCCTATGTGTGCCATGCATTATTTGTCAAAGAATGGGACCATAAGCCAGAGCAAACAGAAAATAAGTAGCAGCTTTTTGCTTGTTTCTAAAAACTCTGAAATAATTTAAATATTAGGAAATATAGTCTAGATTTTTCTTTATTAATATATTTGAATGGTGATGAAAAACTATTTTGCTTTTAATGTCGGTCTTTTAAAGGTGATGCTTAATTTCTTAGCAAAGGCTACATAATAATCATTTCTGCCTTTTTGCTCATCAAGTGCCTAGTATTTGATAAGTTGATTTTAAAAGGACGTTTTAGACATATGATCAAAAGTAAAAACATTACTGCTAGTAATAGAGATCATGTGCATTTGATTTTGCCCTTGTCCTTGTAGATTAGTCAGTTTCTGAATAGAGTTACAAAAAGCCAAGCAGTTTGGTTTGGTACTGGTGTTTCTGCCTGACTCAAAAGTCATTATTTCCCCCTCATAATATCCCTCCTTCATTAAAAATGTTAGCCTTCTTTCTTGACTGAATGCATAGACTATACTACATTTTTCACTAAAAATGACTTTCTTTTACTGGACTGATGCTAAGATATCACAAAATAATGTTTCAGTGAACATGAGGTTTTTATTCATATCTATACTATTAAAAGAGGATCTAACTTTATAACATAAAAACACCATATATTTAAAGTGAAAATAACAGCTTAAAAGGGTAAAGAAATCTTTAAAAATAAAATCAACTTTTCTGTGGCAGATGATGGGGATAGACGGAAGAAGAATGTGAGAAACAGTGGCTACATTCACAGCACAGTTAAAGGATTACGCCAGTTTGTGAAAACCATACCATATATTATATGGAGAAAAGTATTAAAATTATTCAACAACAAAAAAAATCAATGGAACAAAAGAGGTAAGTCATCACCATGGCGGTCAGTCAGGAAACAGAATTGCTGTTTTCCATGGGAGCCTTTGTTGCTACTTTTCTAACACTTCAGTGGTTGAAAGGAAATCAAACTGTGAGAACTTACTGCCACTCCAGTGAGCCCTGGGGGATTTGTCACAAATTTGGAACCTGAGTGGCCTCAAGCTTCACAGTTCTGGCCCTTAGAAGTGACAGATAGCAAAGAGAGCAACAGAGAAAGTTAGTTACACAGAACTGAACACCAACATATTTTAAATTGTGGGGCGAACTTCAGGCCACTTTTCAGTTCTACATTAGACTAAATGACCAAATGATTTCCTCCAAAACATATGCTATACTTAGGAAATTCCAAGCAACAGCCAATATTTTGTAGCTACTCACAGATAATTCTAAACTTACTCTTGCCTGGAAGAAAGCTTCTGAAAGACTGAAAATTGGATAAATAACTAGAGTAGATTTGCAACTCCTTTTAGACTATTTTATATTGTGTCATTTTCCTAAAAACCTAAAAAAATGATAGGAACATTCAAAGAACTTAGGTCTTGGTCCCAGACAGATGATGAATATCAACAGTCTATTTTAGAAGTAGATTTTATAGAGTGAAGTTGACTCCAACTACATAATACGTTCTATTCTATGAATTCTGATATCCTCATTGGGAAACTGCTTGTTACACTTGGAACAAAAGTGTATTGTGTATTCGTTGAAATATTTTTTCAAACATTGTCTCACTCTAAATCAATGTTTCTTAGGTGAGGCTCACGAACCTGCTGTCACCTGGAATGTTTGATGAAAACGTAAACTCCCAGCCCCCATACACAGGTAATTCATATGCCTGTTAAAGTTTGAAAACCACTGCTACAAAGAGCTCATGCATTATTTCAGAAGTAAGAATATGAAAATTAGAATCTATTTTGCTATGCTTCTGATACTTCTAGAAGATTTTAGGAAATGATGGAAGAATATTTTGAGTAATTTAAGTAGTTCAAAAATTGTCTAATATGAATCAATCATAATACATAGTTTTAATTTCAAAAATTTCCCATCCCACCTGACCCCCACCTTCTGGTTAAGGATTTTGGATTCAGTAGATTCTAGAATTCTGTGTAATCATGGATTTTCTACTTCTATAGTCTGGAAGGAAAAAAATCTAAACTTAATGATCAATCAGTATGTTAGCTGATTCTTAAGTATATTTAAAAGGCCCTCATTTTTTTAAATTTAATAATTTTATATATATTAATACAATATATTAATCAAAATATAAATCAGAAATAAATCTTAATACTAAACAATAAATTTTACAGAAATGTTTTTTTAAATAACTTTTTTCCTATAAATACAAATTATACAACTTAAGCTAAGAGGTTCCCAAATGCAAAGAATTATCTATTTAAGGAAACTTCCATTATGCATTAAATAAGAAACTCATGTTCTAGGAAAAGTTCTATTAAATACATACGAGTAAGAAGCAGAAAGATCACTATTTGAAGATGAAATTATGATTCCTAAATTGAAAATGATTAAATCTATATAGAAGAGCTTAAGAAGTTGGTTGGCTATAAATTAAACACTCAACATATAAATAAAACTTTCTTATATACCAAAAATAACATGAAAATAGAAAAAAAGCATTCACAATACAAACAAAAATATAAAATGGCTAGAAATCTAACAAAGAAAATAACACCAAAGTATAAATTTCACTAAAGGACATAAAAAATCTGTCTCTCTTCTCTCCCCCTTATTTTTCATCACTAAACAATCAAGTCAAAGTAACTGGGTAAAGCAGGGTAAGGTAGGTCATGGATCCATGATGGCCCAGAGCAAGGTGTCAGACCCTGGCAGGTTGAGGAATGGTTTCACAGAGGAAGGCAACCCAGTGTGGGGAATCAGAGCATTAGAAGGGCAAGGAGAGTATACATAGAGGGGCAAGCCCAGACACAGGCTGTTGGAGCCCAAATGAGATGAGGAGGGTGTTCATGCGGGGAGCAGCCCAATGAGGACTGTCAGAGTACTACTTAGGTGAAGAGGGCATCTATGCAGAGGAAGAAGCAGTGGCAGCAATGGGAAATTTTTCATACAGGACAACTGATCAAATGAATAAATATCTTAAGAATACTGGAAGATGTGTTCCTCACTTACAGATAAGCAATTTGCAAATATGGAAAGGAACAAGACCAGAATGAATTCTGTGGTATTTGATTAGATTTGAAGTATTAATGATAACTCATTGTTTTAAATAGGTAGAAAGATATAGTAATATTGATGTAAATGTCTGTGAATATATATTCCCAGCTCTGTCTACTGAGAGAGCCTGGAGGGAGTGACACTCCAATAGCAATACCTAGCACCCAGATTTTGGCTTTTATATATTATTTTCCTCTAAAAGGAAATAGTCACTGCTAGAAGATAACATAAGAGAATATCTCGATGACTTTGGGTATAGCAATGATTTTTAGAGACATCAAATGTGTGATCCATGCAAGAAATAATTGATAAGCTGGACTTCATTAAAATTAAAAACATCTGCTCTTCGAAAGACTGTGAAAGAGAATGAGAAGACAAGCTACAGACTGAGGAAAAATATTTACAAAATACATATCTGATAAAGGACTGTTATACAAAATATACAAAGAACCTTTAAAATTCAACAATAAGAAAACAAACGATTTTAAAATGGGCCAAAGACTTTAAAAGACACCTCATTCACCAAAGAAAATACATACATCGTAGATAAACTCATGAAAACATGTCCCACATCATATGTCATCAGAGAAATACAAATTAAAACACCATAAAACTATAGTGCTTTAATATACAATAAAACATTATCACTATACACCTATTAAAAGGGCCAAAATCAGAACACAGACAACACTAAATGCTGTTGAGGATTCAGAGCAACAGGAACTCTCATTCATTGCTGGTGGGAACGCAAAATGGTACAGCCACTTTGGAAGATAGTTTGGCAGTTTCTTACAAAATTAAACATACTCTTACCATTCTATCCAGCAACCACGCTCCTTGGTATTGATCTAAAGAAGTTGAAAACTTATGTTCACACAAAAGCCTGCACACAGATGTTTATAGCAGCTTTATTCATACTTGCCAAAACTTGGAAGCAACCAAGATGCCCCTCAGTAGGAGAATAGATAAATAAACTGGGCCACACTTAGGTAATAGAATGTTATTCAACACTAAAAAGAAATGAGCTATCAAAACATGAAAAGGCATAAAAGAATCTTAAATGCATATTACTAAATGGAAAAAGCCTATCTGAAAATGCTACATACTGTATGATTTCAACTATGTGACATTCCAGAAAAGTCAAAACTATGGAGACATTTAAGAGATCAGTGACTGTCAGAGGTTAGTGGGGAGAGAGGAATGAATAGGCAGAGCACAGTGGATTTTTAGGGCCGTAAAACTATTTCTATATGATACTACAATGGTAAACATATGTCATTATACATTTGTCAAAACCCATAGAATGTATAGCACCCAGAATTAATCCTAATGTAAACTATGGACTTTGGGGGGCAACAATTTGTCAGTGTAGGTTCATTGACTTTAACAAATGTACCACTCTGGTTGGGTGGCATTAATGAGGGAGGCTACATGTGTGTGGAGGAAAGGGGTGTATGGGAAATCTCTGTACCTTCCATTCAATTTTACATTGACTCTAAAACTGCTCTAAAAATTACAGTCTATTTTATTTCCAAAATCATACAAAAGAAATTAATTACCAAAATGAAAAAATGCTTACAGATATTGGTTTAATCAAAAATGTCACTAAATATGCCATGCAAATAAAAACATTAATATATATGAGATAAAGAATTTATATATTATATATCACATAGATTTGCTAGATTTGATAAGAAAAGTAGACTGACTGAAAACAGATATTGACTTCCTATTTGCCCCAAACTACTCTTTCCCTAGAAAAACTAAATGAAGCGTTAAGTGACAAAAAAAAAAAAAAAAAAAAAGGAAATAGTGCACCTTGGAGAAATTCCCAGGTTCGAGGCTGGAGAAGAGAAAGTTCAAGATGAGCCTGAACATCTTACTGTGCCAGAAAGCAAGGTATTATTTCTCCAAGCATGATAGAGGCATGTCAAAAGGTCACAAGTTCTACCCTGAAGCACTCCACTGGTCAAATATGGGAAAATTTGAGCAGAAAAAAGAAAGAAAAGAGATTAACTTATTGTACCCCATTAAATAAAGTTGAATATCATGAGTACATCCTGATAAAAAGTAGTTAAATAATTAATTAAGTTAGCTGGGAATGAGATATTTATGTAACTTTAAGGCATCGCTTTCAAAGTAATTATTCATTACAAAGGGCAAAAGAGTAACTTTACAGAGAGGAAGACAGGCAGACATCACCTTAATCCAATGCCACCAGAGAGGATTCAATGAAGAAGAGCATAACATCCCATCTATGATATTCTTCCCAAAGATTCATGCTCATAAAACTAATCATGAGGAAACATAAAACCAATTAACTGACTACCAAAATACTGCCCTATATCCTTAAAATTGTCAAGGTTATGAAGTCAAAAAGAATGAAAAACTGTATCAGATTGAATAAAGCTAAAGAGACATGGCAACGAAATACAAAACATGATTCTAAACTGGATTCTTTTGTTATAAAGGACATAAATGGAACACTTGACAAAAACTAACAGAGTCTGAGAATTAGATGGAGTAATATATCTATGTTAATTTCCTCATTTTGATGGCTATATTGTGATTAGGAAGCAGAATGTCCTTATTCTTAGGAAATGCTCACTAACGTATTTGAAGGGGAGATGGGCAACTTACTTTCAAATGGCTTAGAAGAAAGACAGGCATTTGTTTTCTCCTTGCACCTTTTCTATAAGTTTGTTTTTTTCAAAATAAAAAGTGTATAATAATTTGAAAAAAGTGATAGGTAGACTGGGTTCCTGATTCTGAAAATTTAACAGCATAAAGATTATTTAAAATTCATTTGGTTAAGTTGATAAAATTCTAAGAATATTTTTTTTTTTTTTTTTTTTTTTTTTTGCGGTATGCGGGCCTCTCACTGTTGTGGCCTCTCCCGTTGCAGAGCACAGGCTCCGGATGCGCAGGCCCAGCGGCCATGGCTCACGGGCCCAGCCGCTCCGCGGCATATGGGATCCTCCCAGACCGGGGCACGAACCCGTATCCCCTGCATCGGCAGGCGGACTCTCAACCACTGCGCCACCAGGGAGGTCCTAAGAATATTATTTTAACTTAACAAATATACTACAATCCATCTGCAAGAAAGCCTGATAAGATAGAAATAAAATACTTTAAAAAGTGTAATACACAGGACTTCTATTACTTGGCATTATAAACATATCAGAAATAAACAATAAATCATAACAATGTAGCATTTTTCAAAAATAAACAGATTAACAAAACTGAAGAAAAAGTCCAGAAGATGCATGTACATGTAAATATTTTGTACATAATAAAGAACACATTTCAAATTAGGATGGAAAGATGTGCTCTTCAACACTGCTATTTAGAGCTTTATCTTTACTTCACAACAGTGAAGTAAAAGTTTAATTGTAAAAATCTCAAAACATAAAGGTATCTAAAGAAAATATAGGTTAATATGTATATAATTTGGTGTCACAGAAGCTAAGCTTGAAGTCAAAGAAGGAAACCATAAAGGAGACCTATATTCCCATAAATAGAATAAAGGGACAGTAGATTAGAAAAAGTAGATAAATCTCAAAAATGGAATTCATTTGGCTAATAAATATAAAGTGTTTAGATCATTAGTAGTCAAAGTTTTTCCAATTTAGGCAATGAGAAAGAAGATCACACCTACTGAAATGGCATATATTAAAAAGAATGTAGGGACTTCCCTTGTGGCATAGTGGTTAAGAATCCACCTGCCAATGCAGGGGACATGGGTTTGAGCCCTGGTCCAGGAAGATCCCACATGTCGCGGAGCACCTAAGCCCGTGTGCCACAACTACTGAGCCCCCGTGCCTAGAGCCTGTGCTCCACAACAAGAGAAGCCCTCACACCACAATGAAGAGTAGCCCCTGCTTGCCTCAACTAGAGAAAGCCTGCATGCAGCAACAAAGACCCAATGCAGCCAAAAATGAATAAATATTTTTTAAAAGGAATGTAATGTACAGTACTGAAGAGCGCACACTGAATCTTTGCCAGAGGGATTATATATGGCCACCACCATTAGGGAGAGCACATTGGGAATATACATTAAAAAGACTGGAAATGTACATATTCCTCACCAAAAAAAATTCCCCATCAAAAATTTACCCTACGGAAATAATTAAACAACTGTATAATGTGTATGCAAGGCTTGTTGTTGATAAGGGGAAAAACAAACCACAAATCTAGAAACAATTTAAAGAATCAAGTAACTAAGTATTAAATTATGTCATTAAAACATGAGCTAATAATTATGTCATCTAAAATTTCACATATAAATATGAGAAATAAATTTATGACAGAGCTTAAGAGGTCATTTTTGTATTAAAAAGTGTGTGTGACACACTCCTCAGAAGGAGAGAATTAAAGAGTAAAAGAAAGGCAGAGAAAGAAATTGAATGGATAAAAGGAGCTATCTCAGGATGATAGGATTCTAGGGTTTTTCTATCTGCACTATTTCTTTTCTAATAATTATAAAGTGAGCATGTGTTTCTTACTTAATAAAAATAATAAAAGCTATAAAAAGTTGTGAGGAAAACAATCTGAGAATAAGGAGGCAGAAAATTTACAAAATTTTTAATGAAGAAACAAAACATCTGAAGAGTGTAGTTAATTTAATTTTTCATACTGTGCATTCTCTTCATATTTTGTATAACATTATCTGCTATGCAATTTAAAATATCTGCTATTAAGTTACAGAAGAAATGTATAACTGATAGGGAGCCAACATCATATTTATAAAACTGCAAGTCATTGTTGCAAGAAATGTTATAAATTTGTACGTTTCTGTGTCATGTATGACATAAAACTAAGCAACCCAAAAGATTTAGCAATGGTATTTGAATCATACTTTCTAAGGGATAATTTAAATCCACATGATGATAAAATATGAATTACTAATTTTATGAAGAGAATGATTGTTTCCATGAAATTAGAAATGCTTATATTTGATTCAAATAATTAAGCAAAATATGAAAACATATTTTTAAATGTAAATAGATTATTTGAAGAATTGAGTTGAAGCATCATATCAAGAACTATTTTTAAATCATTTCAATTAGTAAACTTCTAAATGACTGTCCAATTCTATAGTCTTAAAATGGAAAAAATACCATTTTTCTGAAAAATATCAGAAAAATTATTTTATTTTCTACACTACAAACTTTCTTGGACTAAAAATGTTAAATAGGACTCTAAAATTCAATGACATAAATGACACACAAAAGTAATTCGTGCAGCCACAGGGAATACCTCATGACATGGAAGGATATGTCCAAATACAATACTTAATACAAAAAGGTAGATCATTTTCTATAAACAAACAAATAACACAAAGTACTAATTCCAAATAACCAATTCCCAATGTCACCTGACTGTACTCACAAAAAGTTTTAATTTTACAATTATAAGAGCATATATTGATATTACTGGACATAAGCTTTGAATTAAAACATACAGGTGAAATGCTACAGTTCAATCCATGGTAACAAAAGGATTTATTCTATAAAAAATTATAAAAACATATTTGTAGACTTCAAAATAAACACTTGGGTTTTCTTATATCTCTACCAAGTATATTAGACTCACTTCAGCTATATATTTTAAAGGGATGTAATCTTTGTGCTTGAACCATGCCAGCATCAATTTGATCATACTGAGTTCTAAAGAATACAATTATCATTTGCAAGCATATATCTCTGTATCCCTCATTTCTAATCTTGATTCCTCCATGTTTTGGAGTGATATCCAAGTAAGGAATAAAGACATTATTTGACATGTAAATTTTTACATGGCTTTACTGGGCAAAGTCTCAGGATTATACTTGACAGGAGTCTACTTTGTGATCAAAGACAATATTTTTGGAACTGAAGCAGTCATTTAGAAATTGGGAAAGCAAAAGAAATGTGAGTTAAGGAAAAAAAAATCATGCTCCTCCTTGATGCCCTGTTTTTCATTTGACCCTTCAATGCTATTTTTGAAGGGTGGGTTATCATTGAAAAAACAGAATAAAATAAATCCATTAGGTGCCATGTATTCTATATACACTATCTCATTTAATCCTCCTATGCTAAGAGGATAATACTGTTATTTCAACTTTACAGATGAAAAATGAGACTCAGAGGGATAAGGGGCTTGCCTAAGATTATACAGCTCATAAATTTGGGGGATGGAATGCATATGTGGGACATTCATCTTGCTTATTCCTTTGGTGATCTAATCCAGTCTCATGGTTTAAATGCCATCTGTATGTCAACAACTCCCAAATATATATCGATATATTATAGATGATATAGATACACAGAGATAGAGACAGAGATGTAGCAAGCCTAGATCTCTTGCTGGACTCTGGACTCTTGTGTACAACAGCCCAAAAGACATTTCTACTTGAATCCCTAAAAGACTACTAAGTTCAATATGTCCAAAATTGAACTCCTGAATTCACCTCTCAAAATCTGCTCCACCCTAAGCCTTCTCTATCACAGTTGATGGCAATTTCATCCTTCCATTTTCTCATGCCCAAAACCTTATTAGAGTTATCCTGTACTCAACTCTTCTCCTAGAAACTACTTTTAATCCACAAACAAATCCTGTAGGCTCTATTGCCAAAGTATTTCCAGAATCCAACCATTTTTTTAAAACCACTTCCATATCACCATCCTGGTAAAAGACACTGTTTACCTATATTATTGCAATAGTGTTGTAACTGGTCTCCCCACTGAAAAACTTGGTTTCCCTATACTCTGTTACTGACCCAAAAAACAGAATTGTCCTTTTAAATTGTCAGATTACATCAGTCTTCTGGTCACACCCTTCAATGGACTCATCTTAATCAGACTAAACGCTGAAGTCCTTACAAGGGCCTATAAGGTCCTACATGATCTGCACCACTCCCCTGACTTCTGTGACCTCATCTCCTACTTCTCTCTTCCTCCCCCTTAGCAACTCCTGCCTTAGTTGCTTCCTTGATGATCAAACCAGGTGAAATTTGGCACTGACTGTTCTCTTCACCTAAAGAGCTCTTCTTTCAAGTCTTTTCCACCTTCTTAGTGAGACTTACTCTGACCATCTGATTTTGAATTGAAATGATACCTTCTCTCCCCAATATTCCCCACACATTTTCTCTCCGTGATGCTTATCATCTTTGAACACACTATACAATTATTTATTCATTTTGTTTATAGTCTGTCTCCCCAAAAGTAGGATGTGAGCTCCATGAGCTCAGGGATTTCCTTTCATATAGTTCACTGTTGTAGCCCAAGATCCTAGAACTGAGCCTAGCATTATAAATATCTTTGACAAAGTGAATGAATCAACCTAACTTTGGATATTAGTCAATTTTCACTATTAATGTTACCTAGCCACACTTCTTTTTTGTTTGTCTCTCACTAAGGAGAATTTTACTTTTAGTTTATGGTAATCGGGATTGACTACCATAAATTTCATAAACATCTGATTGTTCAGTTGCAATGGAATCTTCATAAAAACATGCCATGTTTTAACCAGTCTGACTCATACATGAAAATGTTTATCCTCCACTTAATTTTCATCAGCCATTTTTTGCAGAGATTCCCATCTCAATGTCTTAATTCTTTATCTTCTATTACTCTCAGTAAAAAAGAATATATGGCCAGAGGAACAAAATCAGCAAAAGGAAGATGGTCAAGTATGAAAGAATCTGGTGAAAGAATAGAGTGAAAGATAAATGCAAGGACAAATCAGAAAAATTATTTACAAAAGATCATCAAGAAAGATTAATTTCCATGACATGGAAATTAATGTTTCAAGATCTGAATCATGAAAAAATCTCTACAAAAGCTTAAGGAATGAGAATAAAAGATAAAGGGTAGAAGTCATCTGAAATATTTAGCCTATCAAGCTACTGGTGAACAGTATCACACACTTTATGAGAAAGCAAGTGAATATCTGTCCAGAAAAAGCTGAGTTAAGGATGAAAGGAAATGAACATTTATTGAGCTCATCCTCCATCACATATTGGGCACTTAGCAACACACTGATGCTCAAAGAGGTTAGTTAACTGAGATCATGAAATGGCCAGAAACAGACAGTGGATTAGAAACCATTTTTATCTGATTCTAAAGCTTACTCATGCAATTCAGAAATCAAAACCTTCTAGAATTTTGCTATAAGTCAAAGCAAAAGATTTTGGAGCCAAATGGCAAGGATAACTGAAATTTTTTTTAAAATAGGATTGTCATACCATACTATCCACAGGTACAAAAAAAACCATGGCTTTGTTTGAATACCCTACTTCAAGACTTCCATAACTGGCAAACTCCCACTCTCCTTTAGAGACTGAATTCATGTGCCCTTCTCTGTCACAGCATCACCAATCATCAACAGATAACATTTACTACTCTATCTATGCAAACCTACCAGCAGAGGTTGGGAGGAAGTCTTCCAGTAGTATGGCAACAAACCACTGGGGGAGGCATCAGCGTGGTCCATCAGTCTTCCAAACTTATACTGAGAACCCAGTAGACGAAGCTCTCAATATGCTTGATATTAGGAATACTGAGCTAAACACCACTATCCTCCTGTCTTAGTCATTCAGGCTGCTATATATAAAAAAAAAAAAACCCACAGAGTGGGTGGTTTATTAACAGAAATTTCTCACAGTCTGGAGGCTGGAAGTCTGAGAACAGAGTGCCAGATTGGTTCAGTGACCTCTTCTAGGTCACAGATTTTTCTTCGTATCCTCACAAGGCAAAAGGGTCAAGGGAGCTCTCTGGAGCTTCTTTTATAAGGGCACTAATCTCATTCCTGAGGTCTTCACCTTCATGACAATCATCTGCCAAATACCCCACTTCCTAATACCATCACATTGGGCATTGGGATTTCAACATAATGAATTTTGGGAAGACACAAACATTCTGACCATAGCACCTCCCTTTCATGGAGTTCAGATACAGTGAGGGAGACAGATGGTAATGGGCTACAAAAGCGCAGAGTACAGCCTTGGGCATGGATCAGGGGAGGAAGGGAATCAGGAGCAATAAAATATAAAGTGCTAGGGCAGGCATGGTGCTAGGGAAATTTAGAAGCATGTACCATAACACAGATGATGAGTTGGCTTCAGGGTGTGCAGAGAGCAGGTAGCAGGACCTCAGTCTCTCAGGTAAGGCTTGGGGGCCCATTCCCTGTCAAAGTATCTCCTTATGAGGCAGGTATCCATTTACCAACTGATGAACAGCAAAATAGGAATGGGATGTGCAGAAGTCAAATTACCACTAACATATTGCACCCCCAAATTCCAGAGCCTTTCTTTTTTTCTTTTCTTTTCTTTCTTTCTTTTTTTTTTTTTTTTTTGTGGTACGCAGGCCTCTCACTGTTGTGGCCTCTCCCATTGTGGAGCACAGGCTCCAGACACGCAGGCTCAGTGGCCATAGTTCATGGGCCTAGCCGCTCCACAGCACGGGGGATCTTCCTGGACTGGGGCACGAACCCGTGTCCCCTGCATCGGCAGGTGGACTCTCAACCACTGCGTCACCAGGGAAGCCCCCAGAGCCTTTCAACAACATAGTTTATGTCATTATGCTCTGAAGCAGTAAGGTGGTAACTTATTACAGCTATAGCTATAGCTATTGCTCCATTGACATTAGCTTTGGGAAAGAACTGAAGAGGATAAGAATTAGGAGGGGTCAACAAAGATAAAGGTAAAAATAATTTTTGCATTATACTTCTAAGCATTTGTTTGCAGACTTGCCAAGTCATAAGCTACTGTAAGAAAAAAAACTGACTATCCGGCAAAAGATTATAAAATATTTGAAATATAAAAATAATATTTTAATGGTTCTTGAAAGAAAATCATCTATGCTAATGATAAAGAAAAAAGGAGAAATGAAGGAAACAGTAGCACAGATCAATGAAACTAAAGGCTGGTTCTTTGAGAAGATAAACAAAATTGATAAACCATTAGCCAGACTCATCAAGAAGAAAAGGGAGAAGACTCAAATCAATAGAATTAGAAATGAAAAAGGAGAAGTAACAACTGACACTGCAGAAATACAAAGAATCGTGAGAGATTACTACAAGCAACTACATGCCAATAAAATGGACAATCTGGAAGAAATGGACAAATTCTTACAAAAGCACAACCTTCCAAGATGAACCAGGAAGAAATAGAAAATATAAACACACCAATCACAAGCACTGAAGTTGAGACTGTGATTAAAAATCTTCCAACAAACAAAAGCCCAGGACCACATAGCTTCACAGGCGAATTCTATCAAACATTTACAGAAAAGCTAACACCTATCTTTCTCAAACTCTTCCAAAATATAGCAGAGGGAGGAATACTCCCAAAGTCATTCTACGAGGCCACCAACACCCTGATACCAAAACCAGACAAAGATGTCACAAAGAAAGAAAATCACTTTTACAGGCCAATATCACTGATGAACATAGATGCAAAAATCCTCAACAAAATACTAGCAAACGGAATCCAACAGCACATTAAAAGGATCATACACCATGATCAAGTGAGGTTTATCCCAGGAATACAAGGATCCTTCAATATACACAAATCAATCAATATGATACACCACATTAACAAACTGAAGAATAAAAACCACATGATCATCTCAATAGATATAGAAAAATCTTTCAACAAAATTCAACACCAATTTATGATAAAAAAAACTCTCCAGAAAGTAGGCAGAGCGGGAACTTATCTCAACATAATAAAGGCCATATATGACAAACCCACAGCCAACATTGTTCTCAATGGTGAAAAACTGAAACCATTTCCACTAAGATCAGGAACAAGACAAGGTTGCCCACTCTCACCAGTATTATTCACCATAGTTTTGGAAGTTTTAGCCACAGCAATCAGAGAAGAAAAAGAAATAAAAGGAATCCAAAACAGAAAAGAAGAAGTAAAGCTGTCACTGTTTGCAGATGACATGATACTATACATAGAGAATCCTAAAGATGCTACCAGAAAACTACTAGAGCTAATCAATGAATTTGGTAAAGTAGCAGGATACAGAATTAATGCACAGAAATCTGTTGCATTACTATACACTAATGATGAAAAATCTGAAAGAGAAATTAAGGAAACACTCTCATTTACCACTGCAACAAAAAGAATAAAATACCTAGGAATCAACCTACCTAAGGAGACAAAAGACCTGTATGCAGAAAACTATAAGACACTGATGAAAGAATTAAAGATGATACCAACAGATGGAGAGATATATCATGTTCTTGGATTGGAAGAATCAACATTGTGAAAATTATTATAATACCCAAAGCAATCTACAGATTCAGTGCAATCCCTATCAAACTACCAATGGCATTTTCACAGAGCAAGAACAAAAACTTTCCCAATTTGTATGGAAACACAAGAGAGCCCCAAATGGCCAAAGGAATCTTGAGAAAGAAAAATGAAGCTGGAGGAATCAGGGTCCCTGACTTCAGTCTATACTACAAAGCTACAGTAATCAAGACAGTATGGTACTGGCACAAAAACAGAAATATAGCTCAATAGAACAGGATAGAAAGCCCAGAGATAAACCCATGCACATATGGTCACCTTATTTTTGATAAAGGAGGCAAGAATATACAATGGAGAAAAGACTGACTCTTCAATAACTGGTGCTGGGAAAACTGGACACTACATGTAAAAGAATGAAATTAGAACACTCCCTAACACCATACACAAAAATAAACTCAAAATGGATTAAAGACCTAAATGTAAAGCCAGACACTATCAAACTCTTAGAGGCAGAACACTCTATGACCTAAAAAACAGCAAGATCCTTTTGAACCACCTCCTAGAGAAATGGAAATAAAAACAAAAATAAACAATGGGACTTAATGAAACTTAAAAGCATTTGCACAGCAAAGGAAACCATAAACAAGACAAAAAGACAACCCTCAGAATGGGAGAAAATATTTGCAAATGAAGCAGCTAACAAAGGATTAATCTCCAAAATTTACAAGCAGCTCATGCAGCTCAATAGCAAAAAAACAAACAACCCAATCCAAAAATGGGCAGAAGACCTAAATAGACATTTCTCCAAAGAAGATATACAGATTGCCAACAAACACATGAAAGAATGCTCAACATCATTAATCATTAGAGAAATGCAAATCAAAACTACAATGAGGTATCATCTCACACAAGTCAGAATGGCCATCATCAAAAAAATCTAGAAACAATAAATGCTGGAGAGGGTGTGGAGAAAAGTGTACACTCTTGCACTGCTGGTGGGAATGTGAATTGGTACAGCCACTATGGAGAACAGTATGGAGGTTCCTTAAAAAACTAAAAACAGAACTACCATATGACCCAGCAATCCCACTACTGGGCATATACCCTGAGAAAACCATAATTCAAAAAGAGACATGTACCAAAATATTCATTGCAACTCTATTTACAATAGCCCAGAGATGGAAACAACCTAAGTGTCCATCATCGGATGAATGGATAAAGAAGATGTGGCACATATATACAATGGAATATTACTCAGCCATAAAAAGAAACGAAATTGAGTTATTTGTAGTGATGTGGATCGACCTAGAGTCTGTCATACAGAGTGGAGTAAGTCAGAAAGCGAAAAACAAATACTGTATGCTAACACATATATATGGAATCTAAAAAAAAAAGGTTATGAAGAACCTAGGGGCAGGACAGGAATAAAGACGCAGACCTACTAGAGAATGGGCTTGAGGACACGGGGAAGGGGAAGGGTAAGCTGGGACGAAGTGAGAGAGTTCCATGGACTTATATACACTACCAAATGTAAAATAGATAGCTAGTGGGAAGCAGCCGAATAGCACAGGGAGATCAGCTCGGTGCTCTTTGCCCACCTAGAGGAGTGGGATAGGGAGGGTGGGAGGGAGATGCAAGAGGGAGGAGATATGGGGATATATGTACATGTATAGCTGATTCATTTTGTTATAAAGCAGAAACTAACACACCATTGTAAAGCAATTATACTCCAATAAAGATGTTAAAAAAAAGAAAAGAAAAGAAAAAAGGAGAGAAGATGGGAAGAATGTGGATGGGCCATGTTAAGGGTAGAAAAGAAAAGGAGAAAAAAATAAAAGGAAGGTAATAGCAGAAAAGAGAGAAAAGGAGTAAAGAGAAACACCTCTGCACTTCCCTTTTCTAAACCATCTGTGGTTTCCAAAACGTCTGTGCACCACAGGATACTGTGTTCTTCTGCCTCACAGTAAACATGGTTGTGGCCATAGAATGGGGAAGGGGAGTTCTCAGGATTCCTTCACTGTGACCAAACAGGTCTGCCCCTTCAGCATGATGTTCAGTCACCCTCCTGATGTTGATGTGACACAAGAGATGATTGCTGAAGGATGCAGCAGCCCATAAAACTAGATAGATATAGATAGATGATAGATGGATAGATAGATGATAGATAGATAGATAGATAGATCCCAATAATACAATGTTAAATTCTGGGTCACCAAATTCCCCAAGTGAAAAAAAAAATTAATGGACTTCTTGTACACTGTTAGCTGTAAAATGTACAGATTTCAGTCCTTCACTCTTCCAAACTACATACCCAGATAAACTGATGTGTGTATTATATAGAAATATAGTGCTTGGGTTTCGAGATCCCTTTCTGTGAAGTTCAAAGGTTTATTATTTCCAAGTTAAATGAACTCAGCAGAGTCAACCAGAATAATCACACCTAGTAATAGCTAATATTTATTTGATTTACTTATCCTTATGTGTCACGCTCTGTGCCAAGCACTTTATCTACATTCTCCCTAGACTTCCAAATGCTCCAAAGGTAGAGCTATCCTTATCTTTCTTTATAAATAAGGGAACTGAGGCATAGAGAGGACAAATGACAGACGGTTAAGCTGGAATTCACAGATAGGCCCTCTGACTCTAAGGCTATACTCTGAATATTCCACTTCCTGACTCCACTAGAGGATTCTACCTTCAGCTCTGCTGTATTCAACAGTACCCTATATTCATATAGAGCTTAATAGTGTATAAAATGCCCTTTCAGACTTTGACTCACTTGATCCTCACAACTACTTTGTGCATTAGGCAAGGATATGTTGTCTTTCCCATTTCATGGGTAAAAACTGAGCTAGGTTAAGCAGCTTCCACCAATCATTAATATATGGCAAAGTTAGGACAGGACCTATATGTACATCATCCAACTCTAAATGCAGTGCACTATCCACTGCATCAAGCTCTTCTTCATCTGACTTCTTCTAGGAACAACCAACATTTGTCTTCATACTGTTAAATTACTTGTCGAGGACTAAAAAAATTAAGGATCAGAGAAAGAGATATAATGCCTGTCAATTGCCTTAAATTATCGCCCCCTCCCATCCCCTGCAATCTCCTTAGATTTAAATAGCAATCCCAATATAATAGGGAGCTGTAAATTTGCCTATTTTGCACTTGACAAAAGAGGTTTTTGCTGAAACCATTACTTGAAGGTACAGAATTTAACTATATATCATTGAGTCACTATAATTATTTGAAGGAATGTTAAGTCAAAGCATTTGAAATCACCCTTTAATCACAATTCATTCAAAAAACAAATATGGTGTTCAAGATACTCCAGGTGTTCTGACTTTGCTTTGATAAACATTGAACCAAAGACCAAGGAAGAGTTTTGTTCACTTTGCAGTTTCCTCCTTCAGTGCCCCTTGTCTCCTTCTGCATCTTGTGAGTTCTTATTTCAATTTATTTGTTTAGGAGTTCCAGGTAAATTTCTTTTTTTTTTTTTATCCTATGATAAACCATAGTGGAAAAGAATATAAAAAAAGAGAATGTATATATATGTATAACTGAATCACTTTGCCATACAGCAGTATTTAACACAACATTGTAAATCAACTATACTTCAATAAAAAAAAATAAACAGCTGAGGTCTAGGAATATAATGAGTTAGTTCAACAAATATTTATGTAATTACTCTGTGACAGGCCTTGCTCAAGATGCTGGGGATTCAGCAAAAAACTTGGGACTCAGACCTCTCCCCCATGGAGCTTGCTTACACTCAAATTGGGGACTAGGATATCTCATTTCTGGGATTCAGGACCAATATCTTTGTTAGGTGTTGACCAAGTTAACCTGACCTTTACCTGTCTGCAGTGTTTGAGAACCAGTCCAGGTAAATTTCTTTGATGGAAGTTTTCATATGTGGATGTCTTAGGGCCTCTCCACTGTTAATTCCCAAGATTCTGTCCCATGTCAAACTTCCTATTTCCTACTGTTTTTCTTTTTAGGTCCTACACCTTCAGCCTTAATACCACTCACACTCCACCCCTTGTGGTCCAGCTCCAATAAATCTGACTTCAAAGTGAGACGTTGCCCCCTAAATCCTCCTTCCTTGCTCTCCCCAAAGACATAAATGTGCAGGTTCTTTTCCTTTCAAGAGTTTTACTGCTAATCACAGAGGGAAACTAAGAGTAGTACAACACACAATGTCATTCTAATTACTTATCTAAAGCTCCTGATTTCCCACTGAGGTAGCAAACTGAAGCCTCCATATGCCCTCTGCTAAACAAAGTATAGCAGTAATTCTGGGAAGATTAAAAGAAAAAAACACTGATCCCTTAAATCCATTGCTATCCTAGCTGCCTGAAGATTGCTCTTTTGCCAGCCCAATGCAAATATCACCATCTAATCACTCCTGAGCAGAGACTGGGCCTTCTACTTGCCCTGCCCTCTGCCCTTGCCCAGCTTTTTGCATACTACCAATAATAGTACTGTTACAGACTGAATGTTTGTGTCCCTCCCAAATTCGTATATCGAAACCTAATCACCAATGTGATGATATTTGGAGGTGGAAACTTTGAGGGGTGATATGGTCATGAGGGTGGAGTCCTCATAAATGAGATTAGTGCCCTTATAAGAGAGACCCCAGGAGACAGTTGTCTGTGAACCAGGAAATAAGCCCTCACCAAACACTAAATCTGTAGGTGCCTTGATCTTGGGCTCCCCAGCCTCCAGAAGTATGAGAAAAAATATTCTGTTGTTTAAGCTACCCAGTCTATGGTATTTTTGTTATAGCAGCCAGAATAGAATAAGACAAGTACTACATAATAAGTACCTCCTTTCTCACATTCTAATCAATGTTCAGGAATTCCTCTCTCTCTTAAGCCAGTGGTACAGCTACCACGTTGCTGCAAGACATAGCTCAGGGTCAACATGGTGTGAGGATGACCATTTCAGGTCCTACATGCCCCCTTCTCTGGGCTTCCTGTTCTGATATGTCACATATCCCAATGAAACTTAAGAATGGAGATGCCACTGAGGCACTTTGGGGCACCCTCTCTGTGCAAAGCTCACGCCAACCCCTCTGCCATTGATGGCTGCCTTCCCCACTATCGCCACTGATACTTTCTCCTTCATCCTCTTCCAAGGAAGAAGAGGTCTCTTCCTCCCTTCTTGCCCATGGAGTGGGCAGATACCTGATATCCTTAGATCCAGGCCTCCCCACTTGACCCATGGCCTAGGCCCAGAACTTCTCTAGACATCTGGGAGCCAAGGCTCCCTGAGGAAGTGTTAATGGATGTCAGCTAGACTCCTGGCAGTTGGCAAAATTCCTTTGGATTCTTTCCTCAGTAATGGTTCCTCTCTCTAGATTTGGAAGTACTATTTTAAAAATGAAATATAAAATAGAGATGCATTGGTCGGTAGATAGATAGATAGATAGATAGATAGACAGGTAGATAGAAAAAACAACCAAAAAATAAGCAATACATGCTTCTTTGACTCAGAGGCAAATTTGTATGACTAAAGTCCCACAGGCAGAAGGACATTAGATCAGATCACATTAAATACCCCCAACTACCCTCCCTCAACCACTTCCCTCATAAACAGATTAAGTATGAGCAATTTATCAGGGGAGCAGTTTGGCTGGGGCGGCAGTGCAGGAAGACAATGAAAGACTGTTATAAACAAAGAAGGATAAGTACTGCCAGAGAGTCAAGTGCAACTAATCTTCTCTCTCATTTTCTCCTTTCCATCTGTAGCACAAACCACAAATAATCAAGTACTGTCATGAAGAGAATGACTGTTACCTGGAAAGGAACCTAAAAAAGCATTTATTGTCAGCATTATGCACTGCAGACTTTACCGTAACCAGGTCAAGAAAGTGCCATTACATGAGCATGGAGATCATTTTACTTTATAGAATCATTCTTTCTTGTGATTGTGTGTAATGAAATTTACCTGATGCTGTCAAGGCTGGGGGGTGCTCAGGAGTATTAAGAATAAAGCCCTTTTGTTCAAAGACCTAAGGCAATTCTCCCTTTCCAATGTTTTTATGATTTGGGTTAGAATTGGCAAAGGTAAAACAACAGAAGACCTAGAAATCTCCCCTCCAAGAACAGACAGTTGGAATCAATACATTTTCCTGAAATATCTTGTCAAGCATGGCATTAAAGAGACTATCTTCAGGATTGTATGCATTTGACTATGTCTTCATAAAAAATGTCAGTATGCTAATAATGTTATGTGCCTTCTATTTTCCTTTCAGTGTACAGATTTTCTCTTCCCCACTATGGGACTCAAAGACAAGCTTACCTGATGTCCTTAAATCAATCCTGGTTCCACTGTTTTACAACAAAATCTCTAGTGCAAATATGTGTGTGCATGTGTTTGTATGTGTCTGTTTGCATGTGCATGGGTGTGTGTGAGAGAGAGACAGGGAGTGAGAGAGAGAGAGAGAGGATGTGTTTGTGCACTGGAACGTGCATCTAGAAGTTTATCCTTCATCTTTGTTTTTCATAGCATCATTTACATTACAAAAACAGTAAACGGGCATAAGTTGCAAACATACAAACTTGCTGATAGTTTTCTGCAAAGGGACAATGGCAGGATCAGAGAGATACCTCTTGCTCCAAATACAATTTAACATTTTGAAATATGATTTACTTTCTGGACTACAGCCAGGCAATTACCATTGGCAAATATTTCAAGTGGGAGAAATGAAGTGGTTGCTACTAGTCCCATAATTTGGAATTGCTGCTAACAGATTTTACATATCATCAACTTTTCTGCTATTCTTTTTTAGAAAATACAATAAAATCTTAATATTTCTGCATTTCAAGCCTTAGTGTCAGCTTTGCTGATGCTTGAGACAAAACTGTGTAAGTGGCTCCCTCTGGTGCTGCCACTAGCATTAGTTTTGGGGTTTTTTGTTTTGTTTTTTGTTTGTTTGTTTGCTTGTTTTTAATATTCACAGCCATAGATGTAAACTAGATTAGCTGCTGGGAAAGGTAAGTAGAAGCTCTGAGGGCCTGCATCACTAGAATTGTCTCTTGGAATACAATTCCACTTGGAATAAAATTAGATGAAGGGTGACATCCTTTATGATATGGGAATAGACACAATTTCTTCCTTGGCCTTTTTCCTTCACTTCATATACACCAAAGAGAACTGCAAAAGGTAAAAGAAAAGTCATGTTCACTAAACCCTGGCCAGATACCCCCTTCCTTGTTCCTGAAATTCTAATGTCCCAAGAAACTTCTTAAGTACTTCTAACAGACCTCCACACGGCCATCAATTCTCCAGCCCTGGATTCCACTTTGACTTGTGGCCTACATAGTAGTGATTGGAGCAAACATGGGGTCATAAATAGTCTGTTGCAAGAGGCAACTGAGGGCTCCAGAACAGCATCACTTAATGGCAGTGGGAAAGAAGCTAGCAAAATCTCCTTCCATGGCTGCGATCCATAGTTGTCTCCAATGACCGCTCTTTCAATACAAGTCCTACCCACAGACAGCCAATGGTTGAAGTCTAGGCTCCTAGGTCAGTCTCCACATTGTAATGCAATGGTGATTAGTCAAAGGCAATCTGCAGTCTTCAGGCTCTCCCAGGCTGATCTTGTCCTCCTTTCTCTCCAAGAGGCAGTACATCCTCCCTGATACATTTCTCTAAAGCACAGCATAGCTTCTACCATCAGCCAGAATGTTAATGCATTATCACTCTGTACACTGAGAAAACAAGTGACCATATGTAGCCTATGCCAGCGGAGCTCTAACTGTGAAGAACAATGGCTCTGAGTCAACAACAGAATTAAACTACTCCGTCTTGTGAAGCTCTTCTGAATATTTTAAGTGTTGCCTTGAAAGTGTGGGATTATGTGCAAGCATAAACATTAGCTTAATGCAATTTTTTGGTACAGAATATGCCAGAGTTTAAAAATCAGAATTGAAATGCAGAAAATAACTGCGATAAATTTAATTTTTTTTCATGTGTGATTAAAACATGACTGAAGAGGCATACTTTATGTATAATTAAAGTTGCTTTGTAATTAATAGATTTAAGCATGTATAGAAAATGATACAGCTTAGTTTGGAGATTTTACAAAGGTGCCTATTAAACACTCACTCCCTAGCAAGGCTGACTCAAATGTTTTCACATTCTAATGCTGATAGAGTCCTTGAATTTTTTTGAAGCTGCCAATTTCACCATTTCTAAATGCTTTACCCTTCCTTCCATGAGCTTGTAAAATAAAAACAGCCCTATCTTCCTTGCATTAGCCAAAACAATGATGTAGAACACTCTATAGCCTAATTTCAAAGGCTCCAGAGGCAAAAAGAAAGATTCCCTGAATGTCTGAGACCGGGTCTGACTTAGCTTTGCCTTCTCTACTATGCCTAGCACTATGTCTAACCTGCTGCATAAAAAAATATGTATCAAATGTCTATTACTGAGTATGCAGAGAGTGTGTTTGTACATATTTGTGGAGGGTTATCATGGTAATAAGAACACTTTTGGACATTTTTTCTGTGCCAGACAAAGGTGCTATAATACATTATTTCATCTAATCCCACGACAGCCCTATGAAGTTGACAACATCAACCCTTTTGGACAGATACATGAACTAAATCAAAGAAAGTTTGAAGACTACGAAGAATAACGCATTTTGTACTATCTTGGCAACAGGATCACCTTTAGGGCTAAAGAGTGAGGCAGAATAAGTTCATTTTCCTCAGTCTTGTTAATTTTTTGCCCCTTTCCCATGCCCCAGTTCCTCAATACCCCACCCTCTCCAGGGATTGCCTCTTGAACTCTCTCTAGAACCCTAAAGCATTCTTCTGGTAAGCACCTGGCATGAACAGAGGCTTCATCTCACTGGAAATGGCCCTAGTTTAAACTGATCTTCCAGGCCTTCCTCATCAATACCTGTCTATTTTTTATTTCATCCATTTTAGCCAAGTATCACATGGGGGAGGGAAAAATTCAGACAAACATATTTGTACTAGAGTGCTAGTTGCTGACATTCATAGTTAGGAGGCTTTTGCAATAGTCCCATGGTACAATGGAACATTTTTAATTTGAGTTTTGGTTTTAGATACAGAAAGGGAACCACAGAATATACTGTAGGGATCAGGAGTCATGGTTACAGGGGTGGGAGGCAGGGGAGAAATAAGATTCATGAGGATAAGAAAAACATATACAGTCTGATAGATGGATGCTGGGTTAATCTTCCCAGCGGCCAGGAACACATTTCCTAGTGTCTCTCCCCTTTCTCATCTAAAGAGTATATGGAATATTAATAACATTTCCAAGAAAACTACTTGTTCCTTCTCATACTTTCTGATATCAGGCAGTCATCTACAATTTTCAATTAAATCAGATAGATAGATACATAGGCAGACAGGTAGATAGATAATAGATACACACACACACACATATATAAAACTGTTTTGCAAGCTTAAGTATAGCAGATTTAAAGCATATTGCAAACTTAAATATGCTCTTTATATTCTATCTCCCCGACAGACGTTTCCATTCCAGTGATTATGCCCTCTTTCTGCCCTATACCAGCATCACCTCACTCTCTTGTTCTTTATGGGTTTGCATGGTACAGACAGGGCCCCAGGAGGAGAGGTGGTTCTGTGAAGCCTCATGCTTCTTTAGAGTTTTAGAGAAGACTGGTGAGGGAATGACATTCTAAATTGAATACCAAGACTATTCCCAGCGTATTTCTGACTAGCAGAGTCGTAATGCACCGATTCGTGAGAAATTATGACCATGTTTATGGAGTTCTGTAGAAAACATGCTCATGCTCTTCTGACTGATTCCTTCCTTGTTCCCTGGGTGCTGGTTATTCTACTCACTGATTCCCAAAATGAGCTGCTGTTTTTACAAAGAGTGGATTCAAGGAAAGTCAGAAGGGACATGTTGATTTCATGTGCAATTTAGTAGAAACTGAGGAATGTATCTCACTTGAAACTGCACCTCCTAGACCTTAGAAATGTTACAATTTTTTAAGTGATGATGAGGATGAGTGCTGGGTATTAAAAAGCAGATTAGCACCAACTAGAGCCTCTCTCCCTTAAGCAAATGGGACATTTCAATAAGTGTTCTATAATCAGCAGATCTGGAAGGATTCAGTCAAGCATTATATTGAAAGGGAGCTTGGGAAAGAAGGTATGTTTGGAGAGGCAGAGTGTTTCTAGTACTTCCTGGGGAGAGGGTACCCAGGTTAGAAAACAGTATCTAGGCAGGCTATAATAAGAATCTCCTCTTTTGATGACAAACAATCAAATGATCTCAAATGGATTTGTTATCAATCACTTATATGCATAAACACATACTCAGAAAGTCATATTTTCCATTTTAAATAATTTAATTTGCTTTCTGGTAGAAATGAGTTGCTTCTTATATGAGTAATATAAACCAGTTTTTCCAAGGACCTGTTTATCTCAGGATAAGTATATAATTTATATTTCTGATCTGCATAGGTCCTAAGCCAAACTACTGAACACAGAATGAGATGAATTTTCTCAATGAGTACATTTCTTTCTTTTCTACAGTAAAATTTCTGTGGATTAGTATGTTTTTTGGTTTTGGTTTTGCTTTTTTCCTTTTGAAAAAGTCTAGAATGACCAGTTACCTCTGTAACATGTCCTATTCTTAATTTTTACTGCTTTTGTTCAAGCAGTGCTTTACTTCCTCTTCTTCTCCATTCATTCATTCATATCCCAATGTCCTTCAAGTAACAATTTCTTCACTAAACCTTCCTAAACATAAAACTCTCTTCTTTCTGTCTTCTGGCAATTATTGCCTATACTTCTAAACTAATAATTCTATAATCACAGATACAAATCATATATGATGCTGGTATATGTATTACTGCCCTGTATGTAAAACTGATGCATGAAAATATTACATGAAGATTGGGATGTTCCAGTCCAAGTTCTATCATTGTATGTACTGAGCAAGTCATTTCTTATCTCAGTTTCAGCTTTGCCACCTGCAATCTAAGAAGGCTGCCCTATAATTGTCTAAAAAAACCATTATGGCCCACTCAGTTTCTCAGCTGGAAATACCACTGAATATTTATTGAGAGTTTTAAAAATGAATTGTTCTCTTTTTAAAACATGTTTTACAGATCATCTGGGGTCAAAAATTGTGATTTTCCTTTTAAGTCATAAAACAGTGATTGCAATGTAAATATAATCTCAACATCCTATTTTATGGTCTAAGACTCTACCATTAAATAATATTCTCCATGTTAAATACTAGTATCTTGAATATTTTTCTTACGGACAAATGGACCTACATAGAGGATTAAAATAATTTAATTAATTATTCAATAAAAATCTACTTGCAGCAATATTATATCTCTATCTTACATATTCCATGCTTTAATTATTTTAAAAGAGAGCTTCCAGAATATGTAGTTTAAAAAAATAGGGAAAGGTTTCTTCATGCTGTATAAATCAACTCACTTTTATGGCAAAATGGGTAGGTAAGAGGTAACATCATGTTTTCTTTGTGGTGACTACAGCTACAATGAGAGAAAAGAGAGTGGGACACCTTTGGAGAGCTTGTTATTCATCAGAAAGTAAGTACCCAGCTTTCTGACCACTTAAGAGCAGTGGCAATTTTCAAATACAATACAGAGAAGAATCACTGTTGTCTGTGGAATTGCACAGTAAGAACTGTCAAGATATATCCACAAATAGTAGAATCTGACTGATCCAAGCCAAGACTCCTCTTCGTTTTATTCATACTTTTTAAAATCAGTAGTATGGGGTTGAGTAATGATAAAACAAAAATTAAAAAAGAAACTTCATTTTTACCTGCTAATTTTCTCCTGCTTTTTACTGATGACTCTCTTTTTAAGCAGAACATTTATATATAGTGATAGTTAATTCCTTGTGGAAGTTTTCTTTGTTCTTGATGGAAAATGCATTATCTCCTTGCCTCTTCCCAGGTCTACATCCTTTATTTGGCTTTGATTTATTCAATAATCTTTCCATTCCAGTATGTTTGAGAAGAAGGGTCCTCAGTTTTAACTCTGTTCTTTTGAACTTTCTGCATTGCTTACAGTTGTTTTAAATAACAAATAAGATATGCATGTGTAAACCTCCAAAAAAGCTGTATAATCTTAAAGATATACAATACATATTGTATATCTTAAGCTTACCAGTTTAGAGTGACACATCTTTATTACTATATATCTATATAATACCAGTTTAAATATATATATATATATATATATATATATATATATTATAAACATTCTTTATTACTGATAATCTTTCCCCAAAACAGTTCTGAGACCCAAAAGACACATTTAATTTCAATTTGTCCAACTATATATTTTAAACACTGAAACCAAGGCCCAGAGAGATGAAGTGAATTACAGGAAGTGACACATATAGTTATTAGAAGAGTCTGCTCTATAAACTCAGGTCCCTTGATTCCTAGTCTTGTGCTTTTTTCATCCTACAATTATCCATCTGGAAGACTGGCTACATTTTGTACATTGCAAACTGGGAGGGTAAATAGAGAATAAAAAGGGTTAGCATTAGATTCTAATCACACTCTCTAAGAATTATGTATTATTCTCTCTTATCCAAAAGCTTAGAGATTAATTAAATAGTTTGTTTAATTAATTAACATTATTCCACTAGCTTGTTTAAAAATGAGGACACATATATCATTAAAGTTGCCATATTTCATTGACTCTGACACACTATTTTTTAACCTTTAATATCTCTGAAATCAGGATGCATTTTATAATTCCTTATAGCCAAGCAGTAGTGGAAGCATAGTTGCCATTGACTTTGTACGTGAAAATTGGTTGTATTTCTCTGCCACGACCAGACAAACATCACTCCTGATATTTTAGGACAACTGAAGGAAGAAATATGAGATCTGGTTGTTGTCTGAAAATCTTCAATTGTCACATTCTAGTAAGATCAACAAAACACCACCGTCAAAACTTTCAGAAGGTATCAGCTGCTTGGAATGAAATCCTGAAGACAACCATGAAGTACTCTTAAGAAAGGGTATATCACCAACACACACAGACTACTGTCGGGAAAAACATGGATATGGATATGACTCTGGGTCAAAAAAAAATGATTCAAAAGAGTGAGAATCTAAATAGGACAAAAATTTTTGAATTCTTAAACCAATGTGTTTATTAATATACTTTTTATACATGCATAAGATTAATATATTAGAAAAATCTACATCTATTTAAGTCTAAATTGCTCTTTGTTAAAGTATAAAATTCTAAGTGGTAGGAAAGCATTGTATAACGATTTAATTGGGATGCTGCTTCTTTCTAAAGCATACATAAAATAACAATGTGTCCTGTAGTCAGTGGTTCCTTAGTTTAAATGAAATATTTGTAAAGTATTCAATAAAATTAACCATTTTATTCCCTAAGAGAAGCCTCAGGAACTTGCAGTACCTTAGGGTACTGTGAACCATACTTATTTCACAGTGGATATGCTGAAGTACAAGACACTGCTAAGTCCAGTGGAGAGAAGTTCAGACAGCCTAGAACACGCCCTCCCCTTGTGGTCTTTACTTGATACAAATGTGCCCACTAAAATGTGAACTATTTAAAACCCAGTTTCACTCGGTTTTCACTTTCAAATATGCCTTCTTAAAACAAAAAGGAGGAGCATCTGTTTTTGACCCCAAACACAAATGGAGTTACTAATTATCATTTTAAGTTTGATTCAAAAATCAGTTTCCCTGGAGGCAAGGAGCCCAGGTCAGAGGTGGTAGCTGTGCTGCAAACCGCTTCAGGCTTGGAGCCTGAAAATAGAGCACTGACGATGCAAAGATGTGACTCTGAACATACATTCTGAAACGCCAGGGGTAACAGAGAAGATTGCCAACGACCACAAAATTTGCTTTGGAACAAAGGGAGAAATCAGATCCATTCTTTTCTAGTTCACGGTTCTTTTACCGTGTAGCTTTGGTGTTAAAGTTTAATTGCCCCTTTATATTGGGGAGAAGTTATAGGGTAGAAAGGTGGTTATTGAAATACTGAGGATAGAGGGTAAAAAAGTTGAAAACCAATTGCTATCTGGTCATAGAGCAAAATACATATAATGACCTCAGCTATACAACCTCCACCTACCCTGCCTTAATTTTCCATCTGTCTGCAAAACTACAATGTGTACCTCACTCAAATGGCCCAGGCATCACTCACATCTCCTTTCCCTGAAATCCTATTGTACATGTTGATGGGAGCATAATTCAGAGTTTATTGCACACAATATTGTCTAATTTCTAAACATATATTCTTTCAGGAAGAAAACATTTATTGAGTGATGTATGACACCATTCATTTTTTGTACATGTATATATGTATGTACATATACTTCCTCCTTCCAAAAATAATTTGAAGCAGTTTATGATAAAAAGCCCAAATACAATCAAATCTTGAATCAAATTTTAAGTTTTAAAATGGATTCAAATAATGAAACAGGGTAAAAGGAGATTTTCCAGACCTCTTTTTCAACTGAACACAAAACTGGCTCTGAGCTTCCATGAAGTCAGACCAAAAAAAAATGAAAATACGGCTTTCTTTGCTTAAAAAAAAGACTCATAATGCTTAATGAGATACTGGCTTGTGAGCTAAAAATTAGTTCCCTCCCCCACCAGACTCTCCAAGTAAACAATTATCAAAAGCAGGGAAGTAATTTTAATTGGGCATAACTGATATCAAGTCCTTTTTCATGAGAATAACTGGCAACAGTGTTCAGTCATTTCTCACATTATTTCTTATTTATGAATATAAGATAATATGACAAACATAGATGACCTATTTAGTAAGAAGAACATGCTCTGCTTTAACTGTGGTTTCTGTTTTTATGATACAGTTATAAGTTGAAAATGTAGGGTTTTGGATTTATATGTGGAATGTAGCATAATAATTCTCCAGATAATACTGAAAAAAAAAATCTCTGGAACATTATGAAAGCAATCATTCTATATCAGAAGCATGCAGCCTGACATGTGTACAGTTTATGTCCATGGATCCAAAGACTGTTTAATTCTTGTGTGTATGAGTGTTTGTGTGTGCGTGGGCGCGTGCACTTAATTCCAGTGTAGACATTCCATATTATAAGAACTTCAAGGAGGTCAGGGCATGATGTTTATGGCACATCCTATTAGGTACCCTAGGTTACAACTATTGCCTCCTTCTTGTCAGTTAACAAGAGCTCTGATCTTGTCTAAGTGTAACACTGCCATGTCCACAGGGAAAGCAGACCTCTCCTCCAGCCCCTGGGGAAGGACCATGATTGATCAAAACCAGTCATGCAATGTATTATCTCTTTGCCAGTGATTAGTTTAGGAGTGGGATGTGTCACAGTTTTAGTCAATCAGGCATAAAGGGAAGTTTGCTGATAGCTTCTGGAAAAAAATTTCCTTTTTGATTACAAGAGACATTTCCATGAGAAGAAGACTTCCTCTCTTCTTTTTGCTTTGGGTGGGACTGTTTGAAGAGGTAGTGTTTGGCTTGGTGGTAGCCATATTGTTTATCTTGCTTCCAAAATGGAGAGCCAAGAGAATCACAGCAAAGCTGTCCCAGAGCTGTGACATCCTTGAACTGTTGAGGTAGCCAACTGTGGACCAGTATACTGCCATAATCCTTGTCCTGAGAGATGATTCTTTACTGTTTAGATGTTTAATTGGGTATTGTGTTGCTTGCATGCAAAGGTTTTGTAACAGACACCATATTTTATATTTCTATATTCTACACAGACATGAGCAAAAATTGGCATTCAACAAGCTCATGGGAAAAAATTGTATCAATCAGATAAGATCATTGGTCATCAGGGCAATATTGATATATCTTTGTAAGGCAGAATTCTTCCCTATAATGGTAAACTACACTGAGGTAAATAACTGAGCAACCTAATTTAAAGTTACTATAGTCCATGCTAATACACCTGTACAAAAAACCATTATTCTACCAAATGCCATCACTGGCATGTGCTATCTTTATACATGCATTAGAAAAGTGTATTAAAACAAAGATCTGCATTTTCTTTCCTTGACAACATTTCTCATATGATTGATGACTAATTTGTAAGCATGAATAGCAAATTTTATTGCTTTACTCAATAGATTGAAGAAGACAGGGTGCTCTCTGACCAAAAAAAAAAAAAAAAAAAAAAGTTAGGAAGAGTAAGATGCCTCCATTCTGCCGTTATTTTCCAAGTAAACTATCATCCAGAGGAAAAATAAAATCACAGTATTATCAGTTATTTTATGAATATTTAGCATGTGAAAAAATTATATCTATCCCCTTTTATGGCTATTTACTTTTTCTTTATTTTTTCTCCTTTCTGAAATATTTAGGTGAATTTTACATATTCATTTATTCTGTTACAGTATCAAACACTTCTAGTTTCCAACCCCGAATCAGTTTCCCCTTCTTTTTTCACAGATTCTGATTTTCTCCAAGGTAATGGTATGCAGAGGAAAAACATGTTTCCTAACCTGTCGGGCACGTAGTAGTGATTTGACACAGTTCTGGTAGGTATAGAAGTCTAAGGGGAGAATGTCCACATCACAAAAATGACAAAATGCTCAAGGAGAAGACTTGTTTGGTCCTTTCCTCTCCCTTTTTTCTTTTTTTAATCTCATAAAGAGCTCTCTACCATTTATTAAACAAAAATCAAACAGATCCTCACCACCACTGCAATGCAAAAATGGGGAAATAGGAAACAATGAATTTCCTTCCTTCAGACTCTAATCATTCTCAAGTTCTCAACCCAGGACGATTTAACCTCTAAGGGACATTTGGCAACGTCTAGAGATAGTCTCGGTTTTCAGAAGCAGGTGGGTGAGTGGGTGGAGGGTGCTACCGGCATCTAGTGAGTAGAGGCCGGTGATGCTACTGAACAGCCTCCAACATACAAGATACTCCCTCCACAACAAAGACAAAGACTTATGAGTCCCACATGACACTAGCGCCGAAGTTGAGAAATCCTGAACTAGAAAACCCTTTGTTACCTTCCCTTGCCCCCTCCTTCTTTGGGCCTAGAAGGCAGACATGATGCCAGAGGCAAAGCAGTAATCTTATGACCATAAGAAGGAAAGCACCTAGATGATAGATGAAACCTGATTCCTTCTTTAAATGCTTAAGCAACTGTCTTCTCCTGATTTTGTTTTAATAATGTGAGATAAATAAATCCTTATTTGCTTAATCCACAGTTAGCCAGATTTTCTGTTGCCTCATAGCCAAACGTATTTCTAAATAATACATTTATCATTCACTTATGGCCTGCTTTATATTTAGACATGGAGCTAAGCATTCTGAATGAAACGATAAATTAGGTATGGCTTCTGACCTCTGGGAACTTACTCTCCAGGGAGGGAGCCAATCATCAGCAAGTGTGAAAGGTGGGGGACTCCTAGCATGAATAACATGTTGTGGGAGCTCAGAGTAAGGACAGCAGGGTGACAGAGAAAAGACCACTCTAAGGAAACAAAAGGTTTTCCCATCCCACAGTTGGGGTATATGTGTTGGGGGAGAGGGAGCTGGGAAGTAATCCATAAAGAAAGACTAGTATAAGAAAAGCACAGAAGCCTAAAATCTCAAGTAGTATTGGGGAAAAATGGTAAGGAGGAGTCAGGTGAATGGAATGCAGAGTAAACTGGGGAGGAGTTCCAGGTGGAAGGTGTTTTAATCTAAAAAGGAAGGTTGGGGAGTAAATTGTAAAAAGACTTGAATGCCCTCAGAGGTCTAGATATTACCATCCAAGCTATAAAGAGCCATTGGCCATGGCTGATAAAAGATCTGCAAGACCAGACCTGTGTTTTAGAAAAAATAAATAAATAAATGCTTGGTGAACTGGACTTGGGTGATTCCATTTACAAATAATTAAATATAACTGAGGAATCACATCTTTCTATTTACAATCTAATAAGACAGAAACAGACACCAAACTTCATTTCAAAATACTTGAAAATGTAGCAGAAGTGTATTGTTGAACTGTTGCAGTTTCCAATGTTACTGTTAATTCCAATTGTGTTTTGCTTATAGAAACTACAAATTAGTATTTGTTCGATAATTCATAAAATAATTCCTTTGTGTAAAAATTTTAAAAAAGAATTCTAGAAATAAAAAATTACTATGCTTTGCTTTTTAAAAAAATGTTAGAAGTGGTTTGTTTCAGCACACAGAATCCCAGAGAGGTATTTTTCAACTATGCCTACTATATCAATATTGCCCCTCAAAAAGTTGTCAATAACATTGGAGCTTAGATTTATTTACATCTGTATTCTCTAGTTATAGCTACTTACTTATCCTATAAAAATTGTATCTAACTAATTTAAAGAAATTTGAAGGAAGATATAGACCCTGCCACTGGATAACCATGTGGAAATAATAAGAATAGAATAAAATATGAGAATTTCAGGGTTGGAAGAGACTTTAGAAAGTCAGGGAAGTCAGCCAACCATGCAAAGAGTGATTAAACCTTCAAACACTCTGCCTGCAGCAAATGGAGTTCTCAGCCTACCTTCTGTAAGTATATATTCCACCTTCAATTTCAAAACAATTCAGACATTTATATTTGAAAATATGTTATACCTAAATATAAAAGGAAAATTTCACACAATGAACCGCCACTAAGGGAATAAAAGACTGACAGAAAGTACTTTGGAGTGGGAGGAGGGAGACTATGGAAAGGAGAGTTGCTTAAGAGGGCTTTTCTGAAGCCCACACTGCAGGAAGTCTAGTACAGTCGGTTGAAAGACTGACTCCCTCAATTTTTGCTTACGTTAATAGGATTGGAAAGAGTAACTGTAGAATAGCAGGCTTACAGAAAACAGTTACTTCTTTTAATCAAACCATGTAATCAGAAGGCCTGAGTAATAATTAACTTCCACTTGCTCTGTGAATCACTCTGCAGAGCAGGTAGACTTGAGATTCATTCTCTGCCAAGGGCACGGTAAACGTAATGTTTTTGTACTTTACACTTAATATTTTAAGTACGTGCATGGCCCTTGCTTCTGAGCTCATTTCAAAAATCTGGTGTTCTGCTAGGTTACAATGGCTGATTGAAATGCCGAGACATTTTATACGTTTTACGCTCAAACACATGCACCCACACCTTTCCTTAGTGATATTTTTATACCTATGGTCTTATTTATAATTAAGCACAATTAATTTTTTGAGAAATACATAACTGTAATTTTCATGTAGAGCATGATCATTTATTTAAGCGAAAATAGTCTACTGTAGTTTCAGTATAAAAAGAAGAAAAATGAGTATATTGAGTACCTATAAAAAGGCAGAGTAATAGATACAGGGTTAGTTCTCTGATTCCATGTTTTCTAAGTCCTACATGTATCACTATGGTCCTGGAAATGAAAAAAGAAAGAATACCTTTGTGGACGCCAACTGCTCGTGATTCAGAATAATCACAAATATTAAACACAGAATTTTCCTCATCTTTATAACCCTCTAACAACCTCTTCTGGAATAAATCATTCCCAATTGAAAAATCTCAACCTAAATAATTTTAAATTCACTGCAGGTGGCTTTTCATCTCTACTCCCAAAGTACTGCGCTGGCCGGTGGGGAGCTATGGGAGAAGGTCGGCAATGTTTGGACTACCTTCTCTGCCCAGGGGACTTGACTGCCCCATAATGCATAATCTATTAGCTGCTCATCGCGGGGATCTACCGAGAGTGACATCTTGACTCGAACCAGGCATATCTGAAAACCACTTCGCAGGAAATGTTGTGCGGAAGAGCAACTTTCTTATCCCCGTCAAACTCCGAGGCGGAACCGGTCCCGGAACGAGCCGGAGGGCCTGGGGGGAGAGAGCCCGAGGCTGGAGGCAGCTCCTCCGCGCTCCGCCCCGGCCTCAAGCAAGGGTTTTCCCGTGGAGGCGGCATTGTTCCTCCAGCAGCTCAGCCTTCGTGTTTCGCCAGGAAACCCTCCCCGCTCTCTCGTAATCTTTTCCCTATTGCTTTGGTACCTCTCTGCCGATTTCTCGGCTCCTGGGCTCTGTGGTCCCTGGACACCGCTCTAGGGTGAAAGGCTGCAGCGACTGGGGCGCCGCTCTAAGGCGTCGGAGGCGACTGCACTCGTCCGCCCGAGCTCGGGCGGCGTGCGCGCCTCACTCTCGCTTCCTCCCTTCTCTCCGGGGCTCTCCGGCTCCGACGGGCTCTCCCGGCCTCTTAGCCCGACTCCGGCTCGCCTCCCCCGCGGTCTCTCCTCACACCCGCGCCGCGCGCGCCGCGCGCGCCGCGTCGGCCGCCGGGTCGTCGGCGCGCTGACACGACGCCCCCCGGCCCGCAGACCCGGACTCGGGCTGGAAGGGTCAGGGCGCCGCGGGAGGCGGGCAGGAGGGCCGAGGCGAGCCGGGGCAGGTGGGGAGCGCGGGGGGTGGCGCGAGGGGGTTGGGGGAGAGGGAGCCCAAGAAAAGAGAAGATGCATCTGCTCTGAAAGCGCCAAGGAAGAGAGGACGGAGGGGGCAGGAGCGGAGAAAAGCCGAGAACACCCACCAGGAGGGGTGGGAAAAACGGGAAATTTACAAAGTGCCGGGGCTAGAGCTGGTGAGCGGAGGAGGAAGGAGGCTGAAAGGAGAAAAGGAAAAACAAGGGCAAGTTCCCACCTCTCCCCAAAAGGTCGAGTCTGAAAACACTTCCCAAGTACAGAGAGAGTTAAACAGGGACTGATCTTGTTGTAAAGGGTGGGTTTAAAAACGCATTAAGTGTGTAGTTTTTCCTATACTAGACTCAGCTCCATCCCCTTCAACTCTGGTAAATGACCCTCCAAGTAAATGAACTGGCAGTAGGCAGAAACGGAAGCTGAATTTCCTCCACTGTGGAGTCCTCCTGAGGTACTGGCTCTTCTTTAAATGAAAATGACCATTTGGGAGGTTCCATGACCCCCAGTGCTAAAGAAACCACCCAGTTCATGAAAGTTCGTTATTTTTATTGCCTTTATTTTCGTCACAGGATAGAGGTACGGGGTTGGCACCAAGAAATGTTTAAAACAGCTATCGAGGTAGCATTCTTTTACAAAACGACAAAATGGGCTTCCTAAAACAGCTAAATGGGGATTGGGAAACTCAGTTACTCGGCTGGAGGCGGGGGGAGGGGGGGAGGGAGAGAAAGAGAGGTAAAGAGAGAGAGAGAAGAGAGGGGAAAGAAGCATTTAAACTCTAACAGACGTCTACACCTCCAGCAACCCTCTCCCCCCGCCCTCGCCCCAACCCAACGTAACTGAGAAAGGGTTAAGCTTACGGAGGAGAGAGCGGGGCAGGGTGGGTGGAAGGTGGGGAAGAAGAGGGAGAGGCAGGGAGTAGGAAGTTCTCGGCAACCCCCGGGATAAAGAAAAACACCGGAGCTCGGCGGACGCAGGAAGCTCCCTTACCTTTCTCTCTAAGCCCCGTTTGCACCTGATCTGCAACCATAAATATTTCGTGATGCTTAGTGTGCAGCCAAACGATGGCCGAATGTTAATTCTTCACTCTCCCTCCCCTCTTTAAAATACAGGCTCAAAAGAATGTTAATACTGTTCTCGTTATCCATCGGCTCCAAAACATTCCGCTTTGTCAGGAAGAGAGACGAAAACCAAGCGCTTGGGCTCGCGTATATGTATTTATATATTAAACGGTCGGTATATAAACATATATACGTTTTCTGCATATAAATCCAAAAAGAAAGCACCACAGATGCCTCTGAAAGAGGGAGGGGCGGGGAAAAGAAAAACTTGGCAGGCCAAATGTATCCAAAGATTTCGTCCCAGGAGCCACCTGCTTCAATATGAAGAATTCCCGAAAAGATTTAGAGGGAAAAGGGAAAAAATAAAAATAAAATAAAATACCCAAAACACACACTTGAAACTGGAAGACGCCTAAGACGCGTGGAAATGGAGAGGATGAGAAGAGCTCCCGAGGGTACAGATCCGTCAGCTAAGTGAGCAATCGCCTCCGAAAATCACAGGAGGGGAGGTGGCTGCAGATGCGTCCCCTGCTCCGGTCCCCGCCGCCGCCGCTGCTACCTGTAGACACGCGCACACACACGCGCGCACACACACAGCACAACCTCCTCTCCCTCTCCCCCCTCTCTCGTGGCGTTGCCGGGTGCAGGAGTCTGAATCAAGCTAGACCCATCCTCCCGACCCCGTCCAGCACCCTCAGAGCCACGATTCCCACCCCTGCCACCCTCTCTTCGCCCGGTTTGTGGCACAGCATTTCACCCCCCGCCCCCGCCCCACAAGCCCCCTCCCCGGGGCCGGAGCCACGATCTCAGTGGGGGTGGGCTTCGGGGGCGCGGGTCCTGCGGTGGCAGACTTGAGGCTGGCGGTGGTCCCTCCCTTTACAAGTTCCGCCCTCCTCCCTCCCTCCTCCCGCAGCGCCCGCAGCTTCCGCGGCGACAGGAGGGGTTAAAGGCCCCGGGCGTCACGTGTGACGTTCACTCGGAGCAGCGTGTGAGTGAAGCCGCACGGCCGCCGAGCCGCGAGGCCTCGGACGCAACGGGTTTCTCGGTTCTCGGAGTCCTTGTGCTTCCCTCCCAGGCGTTTTCGTCTTGGTGACTGAGTGAGGAGTTAGAGGCAACAGCCTTCTACTGTGTTCCTTCAGTTTCTTTTTTTGTTTTTTTCCCTCCCCCCCCACCCCCTTGGTAGATCCCTTGCCACCAAACTCGCCCCTATTTTCTGTTTGTACCAGCTAGAGGCAGGGTAAGCTCCGAACTGACGTGTCGGTTGTAGTCTCCTATGTGGGAGTAGTGTAAATACAAAGCCACTGCCTTTGGCCTCTTCCCGCGGGCTGCGCCCACATCTTCTGCCGCTGGATAGGTGATTTTTAAAACTTCATCGTAGCTAATCAGTGTTGGCTTTTGTGACGGGTGTGACTCACTATACCACATTGTTTACACCTACCCACCTCCTACCAGCTTCTCTGTGTGAATTTTAAATGCAAGTGAGTTGCGGGACAGGGGCCTACCAACAGAACCACTGAATTAATTGATTGCAACGTGGTAATAATAAAATTTACCAGTAGGAAATCCCTAAGAGAAGTCTGTCACACTTGGTCTTGAAAAGTGTTTTTTTCTTGTTTAAGAGCTTGCTTCACATTTCTCATTTGCATGTATGCTTTTATCTGTAAAATTCAGGTCAAAGAAAGGAACTTTAAAATAACCAACACTTAGAATGCAATTGCTCTGAAGTATTACTCATTAATTTACTACTAATAATAAATAAGAAACCTAAGGTTCCAGAATATGTGATCCGATTTTTAAAAACAATCTGAAATATGACATATCATTCCATCTGCTTAAAAGGAATTCAGTACCACATTCTCCCGACATAGTTTTAGAATTCAGTGTATCTTGTCATTTTTTCCTTCTTTTTAGAAGTAACCTTTAGGTGATGTGTTGACAAATATTGTAGTAGATTTTGATATTGCTCCCAGGAAAGTGAAATTTCATTCAACTAAAGCATGTATCTGATTCTTGGTGACAGATCTACCCTACCCAGTTTGTCTAAATCCTAAATCCTGTGAAAGGTCTCTGGAATCTGGAGAGTTCTCTGGAAATTTCCTGGAAAAGATGAGATATAAGTATTCCAATGTCAGTGAAAGTACCTGATTGAATCCTTTCATCTTTCATGGGACTACACAATTAAGGTAACCTAATAGAGGGTATCATTATGATAACTTCAGAACCAAACTTTTTAAAAAGAAATAGGGATTATTTGATAAGTTGTCCATTGTAATTTACAGAATGTAAAGTTTTGTATACTCTCTTGTTTCCCAAGGCTGTGGGTACCATATGCTAAATGCATCCGCTGAGGTTAATATCAGAACCCTAAAGGTAATGACTGAACATTTTTCATTTTTAATATTTGGCATTTATAGTATAGATTAATTCTAAATAGGTTCTACTGTGTTTTTTCATTATTCTTTTCACAGCTACACTTTATCAGCTGGGCACTATTATCTCATTTTTATGAGTTAGTCTTACGAAGCCCAAGAATTTTAACACAATAGAATTGTCACACAAACAGCATTTATCATAATCTGTAAATAAAGGCAAATGAACCAAATTCTCCCGCCTATTTTTCTCCACTTTCCCAAACAAACCCCCTGAGGGAGATAAATCCATACCATACCATTGAATCCCACAAGCAATTAAAAAGCAAGTAATTTTGCTTTTTATTTATTTTTTCTTCTTTTGTTGGTATGCAGTTAAGAGCTGGGACTCTGGAATCAGATTGCCTTGTTTGAATCCTGGATCTATGCTTAATATGTTATTGCCTGGTGCATGTTCCTAATCTCTCCGAACCTCAAACTCCACCTCTGCAAAATGCAGATAATAGTAGTACCTACTTTGCAGGAATGTTGTGAGGAGTATCTAAAATAATGCATGTAAAGCACCTGATATATGAGTAAGTAATTTTTCATGGTTCACTCTATTTTTAGTATCTATGGGATGTGTTTCCTCTGCTGATTCAAACATCAATATATGTAGTGACATTTGGGCTTAGTGTTAAAAACTGATCATGAAATTTGGTTGCATACATGCTATCTATAACATGAAAATCATTAGTGATTTGTGAATCCCTAGGCCCTCCCTGCCTTCTCTTTTCCTTATGGTGTGTATCTGTCTTCTATTAGCTAATTTTAGTGTAAGGAAGCATATTAAATTTGAATGAGACAGAAGAGAAAACATTAAACACATGAATAGATGATAAAGGCAGCAATAAAATGTAAGAAATTGGATTCAATTTACATTGCAGATCATGTAGTCTTCCAGGTTGTGACATTAACCGCGCTGGACTTTATGGCCTTTTACCATGTTACATACTGTTTAGAATGAATACTGGAACTCTCTGTAAAGTCAATTACAAATAAAAACCATGTGAAATTTGCCCAAACATATGGGCTTATCATAGATTTGGAAGGAAATCTTAAGATAATACAAATGTAAAGTATTAGCATTTTCTGAAAATATTGGTTCAAAAGATTTTTTAACCCAGTAGTTATATATATAAAGAAAATTTAATGGCATGTTCTCTTAAAGTCAAGAAAAAGCAAGAGTATTACTCATTCTTTGGAAAAGCCCAAAGGCTCACAGCAGGAGGTTAGCACATTTTTTTTCTTTTTCAAGGGGCTTCAGAAGAGAAAGTATTAATAAAATGTTATGCTTAGATAAAATTTTACTACAACCTTTCTCATAAATCATATGTATTTTACTTAAAATAGGCTAAATATAAATAATATACTGAGAAAGAGTTTATGGGGGCTATGAGAGTTCACATTTCAGCTGTGAAAGAAATAAAACATAAAGCCTCATAATCTGTCAAGGAGTGGCATTGCAAGGTAGACCACCTGCCCAGCTTCCTGGGCAGACTATTATAACCTAGACAAAAGATATAGATGTTATTAATATAGAAAAGACAGATACTGACTTTTAGAATTACCAGTATAGTCTGATAGAGTTTAGTATCCATTTGGCCACAATCCACCTGGTCTCCAAGTCTAGTGTACCCACAAACCCCCTCTCAATCCCATATAGTCTGTATAGCATGGCCAAATTCATCTTTTTACCTAGCCCTTACCAAATCAAGCCATTCATGAAAATGCTTAATGAACCTGTATCTCCTATCATGTGAAATACAAAGTCCTTATTCTAAAATCCAAATCTATCATACTCTCAATCCCACACACCTTTATTCAGCTTCTTCTCCCATTACTTCTCTTCCTAATCTCTACATTTCTCCTGAAAGATAATATTTGCTGGTCTCCAAGGACAATTCTAATGATTTATTCTCGTGGTGATTTCAAATCACCATCCCTACCTTCTAAACACTTCCAAAAATACTACCTCAAAGATCCCCTAAATCAGAAATTATTTTCCCTTATTTACTCTGAATGTAACTAATGCGCACCTTTCATAATGCAGTTGCACAGTCTCTCTGTGTTACCATTATTTCTGGATCTTTTGTCTCTGTTAGCTTGTTTACAGGATACTAAACAATCTCTCACCCTGAGACTTTTCCATTTACTATTCCCTCTTCCCAGGTCTGTCCTCTTCCTAATGGCTCTATGACTCCCACCCTCATTTATATGAGGTCTTTGCTCAGATGTCACTTTCAAAAGATGTCTTCACTGACTTAACTATCTAAAATAGCATTTTCCTCCTCACTTATTCTCTGTCTTTTTACTTCTTATATTTGCTTCAGAATGCTTATTATAACCTGATTATATTTATTTGTTTCCCCTTACCAGAAGGTAACTGCCACAAAATCAGGAATTTAGCCTGTTTTGTTTACTGCTGTATGACAAGCACCTAGAAGTATGCCTGACTTGTTGCGGTCTGTAATGGTTGAACAAACAAATGAATGAATGATTGCAGTCAATTTGATTCACTAGTAGTAATTTTGGGGGCATGATTACAGACCATCAAGATTTCATCCAACAATTGAGCATAAAGGCATAGAAATTTGCTTGGGTATCCTTGAAAGTTATAGTTTTAAAATATATGTCTTACTTAAAATACATTAAAGCCATAATTACATAGGTCCCCACTTTTTTGAGATAATGTTTAGAATGGACATTATTAGCCCCAAATGTATTCATAAAGCAGAGATACCCTACTTCCAAAGATACTCTGTTCCTTTAAGAGCCAATGGGTACTTTATTACATATGACTTAGATTTCACATTTGCTCATTTCCCAGAGTTTTACTATTGAAACAGAGTATCTAGGTAATGTTCTTTTACTTATGTTCTAAAATACTTTTGTTGTTATTACTTAAAAACTACAAATTTATATGGGACTTCCCTAGTAGTCCAGTGGTTAAGACCCCGTGCTTCCACGGCAGAGGGCACGGGTTCTGTCCCTGGTTGGAGAACTAAGATCCTGCATGCCTGCGGCCAAAAAAAAATGCCAAAAAAAACCTTGAAATTTATAGAAGCAGTTATAAAACCCTAAAATCACATTAATAATATATGGTGTAGTTAGTTCTTAAATAAGTCAAGATTATTTTGTATTATTCAGTAACTGAATTCTCACCAATCTTTTGACTGCCTGTCTGTACCTATTATTTCATTATGGAAGGATAAGAAGAAATATGAGATGTGGTCCCTTCCTATTTGTATTATATGGTATCTCTGAGTCTGAGGTAGGATAATACCTAGACAATATGATGCCTTCATGCACAATACAAAAAGACTTTCCAGGGAAAGGCATTCCAAGCACAGGAGCAACATATTTAAAGGCATGAGCTCACAAGAGTGCAAAATGTGTTACTAAAGGCAAGCAGTTCAGTTTAGCTGCAGCATAGAAAGCATGTAGAGGAGTAGCAAAAAATGAGATTTTGTGTAAGTGGGGTCAGATAATGAGAGGACCAATGAAGTTTGAACTTAACCCTTAGGCAAGGACAGTGGAAGGCTTTCAGCAAAGTAGTGTGATCATGTTTACCTTTTAGAAAAGTCTGTCTGTAGCAGCATGGGGAACGAATTTGGAAGAAATGGTAAAACCAAGGAAAAGGCAGCCGGTTATGACATTATTGAAATGAAGTGAAAAGAGGTAGGGGTGTCTGCATTACATAGTAACAACTGAAACAATAACAACAACAACAAAGGAATTAAGAGCAGTGTGTTAATTCAAGAAAAACTTGGAAACATGAGAAAAAGTTTAAAAGACTTGGTTTTTAAGCAGGAGCAACTAGATGAATGGTACTGTCAATCATATCTTTATGAAGCAGGAATTTTTAGTATATCTATTTCACAGATGGAGAAACTAGATCCAAGGCATAAAAGTTTAAATTTGAAACTATATCCTCTGATTTTAAATTCAGTTAACTTACCACCATCACACACTATCCTCCTGAACAGAAAAGAAATGAACAGGTATGAGATTATGGCTTTCAAATACACGTTGGTCAAGTTTGTATTTAATATGAGTACAGGAAAAAACTACTTCAGCTGGAGATCACTGGCAAATATGTAAAGTTTAGATATTCTGCATTGTTTATTAAAAGAAGTTAGTATGTTTGATGTCAAGAATTGTCCAAAACTTCAACAAACATAGAGGAGAGAGAGAATGAGAGGGATACAGAAAGAAAAAAAAAAGAAAAAGGAAGGAAGGAAGAGAGGAAGTGAAAAGGGGAGAAAGGGGGGAAGGGGAAGAAGGAAGGAAGGGGAGGGAGGGAAGGAGGGAGGGAGGAAGGAAGAGAGAACGACTGAGAGAGAAGCAACACAAGCTGCAGCTAGAAAAATGTCAACTGAGGATTGAGTTTCTAGTGTGTCTTATAGTATCAATTTGACTTAAATACGTGGAGGAAAGGACAAAGAGTTAATGGCCTGAATAAATTCATTTTCTAGATTGACACTAGTATTTTTAAGAAATATGAAGAACTGGCTTCAGGTAATGGCTGTGTAAGATCTTATTAGACTAACCTTCCTGAAGATAACTATAAACTCATGGACATAACACAAAAAAAGCAGTTACATAAAGGCAGTTTATAATAAACAGAAGCAGGCAGATTCTTGTAGGGAATCCACACACAGAGAAGGGAGTTCTGCAGAATGAGTTCTCACTTTTGCAGTTGTTAGCCTGGAGCCAGGAGCAGTCAGTGTGGCAAGAAAACCAGTGATTCCTTGGTTTGGGGAATCAGAAGACTGAGTCCAGGGGAAACTGGTAAAGAGGGGGAATCTGAGGGAAAAGAATATAGACCTAAAGGGTATGCTCAAATTCTGTCTGCCTACATCTTTGGTTGACTCCTGAAACACACACTTGTGCAGTAGGTCCATAACAGTTCAGTTAAAGAAAATAGATCTAAAGTAGTTTTGGAACCATTGCCCAGTTTGCAGCTGGAATCTAACCAAGATAACTTCCTGCTAAAATAAAAGAAGTAATACTCTTTGGAGGAAAAACAATAGAATTCAGAGTCTCCGCAACTTAACATTCATAATGTTCAAGATAGAATCCAAAATTACCTGATGTATAAAAATTCAGGAAAATATAATGGGTTGCCAAGAAAAAAGAAAACAGTTGACATTATCTATATGTTGGAATGAGCCAACTGGGATTTTTAAACAGCTGGTATAATAATCCTCAATGAAATAAAAGAATATAAGCTTGCAATACATAAAAAATACAAAATATTTAAACAGAGAAATATAAATAATAAAAAGAACCAAAGGACATTCTAGAATTGACAAGTACTATATTTGAAATTAAAAATTCACTGGATAAGCATAAAAGTGAAATGATGGTGATGACTGAGGAAAGAGACAAAGAATTCTTGTCTAGTAGAGTCAGGAATCTATTATCCAAGGTAAAGAACAGAGAAAATAAAAAGAAAATAAACATAATATAATGCAGTCCCAGAAGGGGAAGAACAATAAGGGGGCAAAAAATATTTAAAGACTAAATAGTAGCTGAAACTTTCCTATGCTGCTGGTGGTATGCAAAATGGTGCATCTACTTTGGAAAGTAGTTTACTGCCTTCTTATGACAATAAACATATACATGCCAGGATCTGTATTAGGACCCAGCAATTCTACTTATAAGTATTTACCACAAGAAATGAACATATAGGTCTACACAAAGATTTGTATGCAAATTTTCATAATAACAGTTTTTCATAATGGCCCCAATCTGGAAACATGTCATTAAATGTTCATTAACTGGTAAATGGATTGACAAATTATATTACATCCATACTTTGGGGTACTACTCAGAAACAACAAAAAGAACACAAATCTCAAAAACATTATGCAAAGTGAAAGAAATCCAACACAAAACAGTATTTGCTTCATGATTCCATTGACATGAAATTCTAGAAAATGCAAAACTATAGTAATAGAATGAAGATCAGTGGTTGCCTACCACCAGGGTTGGGTAGTCAATCAATGGCAAAGGGTCACGAGGGAACTTTTAAGACCAGTGGAAATGTTCTGTATCTTAATCGTAGTCATGGTTCTAAGCCTGTACACAATTGCCAATATTCATCAAATTCTGTACTTAAAATGAATGAAATTTATTGTATGTAAATTATACCCTAATAGAGCTAAATAAAAATAAAGAAATGGTATGTAGTTGAAAAGCTAATGTGAAATCTTATGGAAGATTTTGCAGTTGAAGCGAAGGAACCTAGTGCAGTTGGCAGTAGGGAAAAAATGCAAGTTCTTATTTATGAAAAAAATCCATGCTTTAGAAAGATTAACAGCAAAATACATGATATGCTAAAAGAGAAAGCAATATGGGCTGAGAAATCTGTCCAGGTGATCAGGTCAAACCTTATATGGTAGCAGTTGGAATGGAAAGGAAAGGATACATATGAAACATTTCAAAGGAAGAAACTAGTTATTAGGAATATGGTTCATTAATAAAAGAAAAAGTTAAAAATACTGCACATAAATGTAAAACTAAGACATGAAAGCATTCACTCAAAATATTTCATCAGTGTTTACCTATTGGGAGAGAGTGAGAATTTACAGTTTTTACTTTTTACGCCATATAACTACTCCACATTGAACATTTACTCTATGTCAGTTGCTCCCCATTTATTATCTTTCTTAATCCTCACAATTAAACTATGAGGTAGGTTTACTAACCCCATTTTACAGATGAGGAAACTAAAGTCCCATGTTAAAATAAATCGTTCAAGATCACACAACTAAAACACCATAAAACTGGATTCAGACTAAAATCTGGCACAAATCCCATTCTTTTTAGCCCTAGTCTATATTGAAAGAATAAATTATTAATATCATCACACACTATAATGAAATCAAGGAAACTACAAACTGAGAAAGAACCATTGAATCTAGCAACAATTTTGTGGAAGACGTTTGAGTAGAAGAAACAAGGGAAGACCATTGGAGTTAAGAAAACTAATTAGAGAATGAATAAATAAAAAGCTGATATAACTTTGATTACCTGATACTTTTCTTAATCTCTTCAATGGTCTTCCATATTTAGAGTAAAAGCACAAACTACCTTTCAACAGCATCCACTCCTCTTATCATGTAACTGACAGAAACTCAAGTCCAATTAAGTAAAATAAGCAAACTCCTGAAAAGCAAAAACACAATTTATTGGGTTATGTAACTGAGAAGTTCAGGATGCATTGAGCTCTCACATGACTGTATTCAGAGACTTAACTGAGCTCATTAAGTTTTTCTCTTTCCCTTTTTTTCATTCCTTGGCTTGCCTCAGCTTTATTAGCAGGCAGACTCTCTTCATATCTGGGGCTGAATGCCTGTCAGCAACTCCCAATAAGCCCTTTCAGCTAAGCATCCCTAGGGAAAATTACCTTGTTAACTCTAAAAAAGAAATCACATGAAGGACCTTAAATAATTTGCTTGAATCACACCCTTTTTTTCTGCAACAAGAGATTAAATTAATTTGCTGTACCAAGCCCACTGACACATGGTATACCCCTACGCCAGGTAAGGTGCCCCACCAAGACTTACACATACAGTGGAGGCTGATGTAGGAAAGGCCCGGGATGGTTACCAGAAGAAGAGAGGTGAAAAAGCTTTCTGGGCAGACTTCAACTACAGCCATAATAATAGTTTACCACATGCTGCTCCCAATTTTTCTCCCATTAGCTCCTTTCCAGTTCCTTCTATCTAGCAGAAGTGGATTAGATGTTGTGAAACCACATTTCACGCTTTCCCATCTCTGAGTCTTTGTTCAATTTGTTTATGCTACTTTGAGTTCCTTCTCTAAACCTGTCTGATGAAATATAAATTTTAGAAACTAATGCATGGCGTATTTCAGGTGCTTAATGAATGTGCATTTAAGGGAATTGTCTAAGTAATTCATTAGACATTCAGGAGACAAGATTATACCCTCAAAGAGCTTTTAATTAGAAGGTTAGAGAAAACACACATACAAATAACCAAAGTATAAAACAAAGCAGTGCAAGTGAATTAAAAAGAGTAATGGGGGGCCTCCCTGGTGGCGCAGTGGTTGAGAGTCCGCCTGCCGATGCAGGGGATACGGGTTCGTGCCCCGGTCTGGGAGGATCCCATATGCCGCGGAGCGGCTGGGCCCGTGAGCCATGGCCGCTGGGCCTGCGCGTCCGGAGCCTGTGCTCCGCAACGGGAGGGGCCACAGCAGTGAGAGGCCCAAATACCGCAAAAAAAAAAAAAAAAAGAGTAATGGGAATTCAGAGAAGAAAGGATCAAGGACATTTTAGGGCAGGGGAAAATGGACTTCAGAAAAGGCTTTGTTAAGAAGGAAGTATTTGATTTGGCTCTTAAAAGTGATTGAAATTCAGTGCATATTTGTTTTGAATGAATAGATGAACAAATGAATGAACTGATATTAATGAAAAAACAGATAAAGCATATAAAATTTAGATTTTCCATAAAGAAAGAAAGATTAGGTTTTTAAGTCTAAAACGTAGTGGAGTCAAGAAAAAAAATGTTTTCTTTTTTTTTAAGTTAGAGAACTGAGTCTATTTGAAGAAGAAAAATACAAAATGGGATATACTAAATTCATTAAGAAAAATTAGATGTAAGATTTAGGTCCAGAAAAGATGAGGAGAATGAGATTCAGAAAATAAATGGAGCGTTAAAGCCAATCTTCTAAGGAAAAATATCTTAAATAGATTTAGGGGAAAAAAAGAAATACAAAATGCTACAGGAAAATGCCTTTCTTTAAATAATTGGCTTAAATTTAAAATAGCAAAGATTAGAGTGGATTTCTCTGTTTATAATGGATCACTGTGTTTTGTTTTAAATATGCTCAATTATAATTTATGGACTATATTAAAGCAACAAAATACTTCCTCATACAATATCGAGTGCCTATTTCTTAATAATCTAGTTCAGCCGAAAGTATAAAAGTGTTCTTCCAGTCATTTATATATAAATAGAGGTGTTAAGTGTCCCTTACAGTATTAGGAAATCAATATAACTATTTAATGCAAAGGAAACAAGAGATGATTTAAGTATCTTAGGATTCAAGTTGGAGATAATTGCCCTCTCACATTTCTTTCTCGTTTTCTCCATTTTAGAGAAATAAAAGTACTATATTTGATACCTAAAATAATAATTATAATTTTTAAATTCACGAACCAGATTGCAAGCCTAAAGTAGCAGTTTCATATTTATTCTAGGGCTCTCACAATGGAAAATGTATTAGAAGAACTTGATATTTGTTACATAATTATGAAGAGGAACATTTTGGGCTTTACCTTAAACCCATATTCTTATACGCTTTCTGTTTATTTATGTGGCAGTCACTTAGAACTATGACTAAAACATTTTGGTCACTGGAAAGTGGTAGATGTTTGTTCCTACAGGTACTGGGAAGTAATGAAGCCTCCCATCCTATTAGAAGGATTCCCCCCCAATAGAAAATTTCTCTTGTAAAAATCACATGTGGAGGGAGGAACCAGGCAAAATGTGACTCTAAAGTTGTTAGATGTGATGATTAATGTGCACTGAAAGGTCATTTCATCATTTTTGCAGAGGCTGGAGGGATCTCCTTCCTCCTTCAATCTGTTAAGAATTTCATACATGGCCTTCTCTATCTCTATATGTTTGTAACAAAATGCAGTGTATCGAGGGGCAGGGAATGTGGAAACAATGCGCTTCCATTAATTATGTTAAGTGTTTACTTCTCAGCTCATCTTCTACTAAACATCTTCAAGCACCTTGCCTTGTTGCCAGATTCAATGATATGCATCCTTGCACTCTCCGGGTCTTACTTCACTGTTTTCTCCCTTTTTTCCTTCTTTCCTTTCCATGACTCCCTTCCCTTTATCTTTTCCAACACAATACTCTCAAGACCAAACCAGTAGAGTTCAGCTCAAATATTCCCTCTTCCATGAAACCTCCCTTTTCCCCCAAGGTGGAAGTAGAACTTTTTCTTCTGAACTTGTCTGGCACTTTATCTGTAGTACCCTTGTTGCAGGCATCAACAATTTGCCTCACTGAATTTTTACGCATTTCTCACTTACCCTATTTGAAAAATGGTTTATAAAGTTTTCTGTTCTTTTTTCGAATATTTGTCAGAGTGCCTGTCACATGGGTTATCTTGCACATATAAATACTTCAAAAACATTTGTGAGGGGCTTCCCTGGTGGCGCAGTGGTTGAGAGTCTGCCTGCCGATGCAGGGGACACGGGCTCGTGCCCTGGTCCGGGAAGATCCCACATGCCACGGAGCGGCTGGGCCCGTGAGCCATGGCCGCTGAGCCTGCACGTCTGGAGCCTGTGCTCCGCAACGGGAGAGGCCACAACAGTAAGAGGCCCGCGTACCGCAAAAAAAAAAAAAAAAAAAAAAAATTGTGAATATATAAATGAGTGAAAAATAAATATGTTAGAAAGAAGAACATTTAAGAGGCTATTCCGATCATTCAGTGGTGTTCTCACCCTTCATACCAGTATGATGTTGATATACCCTAGGCTGCTAGCAGTGGAAATGGAGTAAGCAGAAAATTATGAAAGCTATTCAGGAGATAGAATTAGTAGGGCATGGCAAAGAAAGTGAGGGAGAGGGAGCATTCAAGATTATTTCCAGATTTCCTGCTTGAGGAAATGAGCAGCTGATTGTACCATTTACAAAGATAGAGCATTCTGAAGAAATAGCAGCTTGAGGGAGAAAAATAATTTATTTTATCTGTACATGTTGAATTTTAAGTGCTTGTGAGACCCAAGTAAAAAAACCAACTAGGCAATTGATTATGGATCTGGAGTGAGAGTAGTGTGGATATATATATGGGAATTGTCGGTACATGTGTGGTCATTGAAGCTGTATGAGTGACTGGGATAGATTATTAGGGACAGTTTGTCAACAGGAAATAGGTCCTAGAATCAAAGGAACAACAGAATTTTAGGGTTTAGGTAAAAAAGGAATTTGTGGAGACTGAGTAAAATATATCCAACACTAGTGAGAAGGATCAGAATGAGAACTTGAAGGTGTCCAGCAGTGACATGGGTGGCCTCAGTGAAAACAGTTCCTGAAGAGCATTCAGAGTGGAAGCCAGACGGAGGTGTGTTTAATAGGGAGAGGAGAGGCAATGAAAACCGCAGTTATGGAAAATTCACTCAAGAGTTTGACTGTAAAGAGAAAGATTGAGATTTGTGGCTGAAGAGAGAAATTGGGTCAGAGGAGGTGTTTTTGATTTTTTTTTTTTTTAGTTTTTATTAATGGAGAGATTAATTTTGAAATATTGATGGAAAGAAGTTAGTAGAGAAGGTCAAATTAATGAAAACAGAGAGAAGGAACATTGATAAGGTTCCTGAGAATGTAAAAGGGCCTACATACTCAAGCTAAGAGAAAAGATACTGCCCTTCTAACAAGGAGATAAGTGCAGATATAGGTTTACTGGTAGAATTGCTGGGAAGTTGAGGAGATTCTGCCTGATAGTTTCTATTTGTTTGGTGACATAAGATCCAAGGACATCTATAAATTGTGTGTGTAAGTGTGTAATCTGAAGGGGTACTGAAGGTTTGAAATGACCAAACAATCAATATTTAAAACAGCAAATATATATACACATATGTAGGTGTGTGTGTATATCTGTATATGACCAGAGCCACGTTCTGTGACATCAGGGATAAGGACTGACAAAAGTGGTGACCCCTACCCAGGTCTGCTCCTATGGGCAGGGTAAGAGGCAGCTGTGCAACTTGGACATGGGCCAGGCCACCCAGTGGCTTGGAGGTGAGATATGCAATGTCGCTGTATGTGCAGCAAGAGCTCCATGTTACAAAAATAAGATCTTGTTCCAGACCTGGGACCCAGGGATAGAGAGACCAATAAAATTTCTATAGACAGGTGACGGGCACACAGAGAGAGAAATCAACTACTCAGAAAAGTTTGCAAATTAGTATCCCAAAGCACAAGTGAAAAACTATTGCTGAGAAAATCAATTAACAAAAATTAAAATCCAAGAGACAAATTCACTGCCAGTGAATTGAAAATAACAGAGCCATCTAAAAATCACTTTACATAAATATATTTAATATTGTCAAAGAGATAGAGTAAGAAACGACACTCATAAAAAATAAAAACTAAGAGTCAAAAACATATAGATATAATTCAAGAACAGAGAAATATAAAAAAATAGTAGTCCTGGAAGAAAGTTATAATTACTAAAAATAACTAAAAAATAAAAAACTCCAGACTGGATAAATTCAGTGATAGTATTGAGGTCCTTACCCAAAACATAACAGGAAAAGAGCAAGGTAGTAAATATTAAATATTAAGAGAAGTTACAGGGCCTGGTGCTTCTGTTTAGGATGTAGAAATGTGGAAAGAGTATTGCTCCTACACTAAGAACAACAACACCAAAAATCCTGATAAACTGCAAAATCCTAACTTCTCTTGAACGTATCAGAGAGCTAAGTTTGCAGGGCAACTAAGTAGCCTGAAGTCCAAGAGCAGAGACAAGGACATGAGCACACTTCACCTGTGGTCTCGAGTGAGGAGAGGAAGCGATGGATGCCAGGTGCACACAAGCAGGTAAGAAGATTTCAGCTAAAATGTTCACAAATTGGTAAAGGCAATTTTTAGATAATAGAACTCCTGGGAGCCACAGACACAAGGGGAATCCACATCCACTTACAGTCTCTTCTCTGAGGGCTTCCAGTGGGTGCTAATGATAAAGATTACTGGCAGGATTGGTAACTGGAGAAGACTCTCATCAGTGAAGGCCTGGAGGAGGGGAAAGGTCCTTTCTGCAGGAAAAACAGGAGGCCCCACCCAGGCCCTAGATCCTATGGAACAAAAGCCTTCAGTCGCTGGACGAGGGGCAGCAAACTATCACACCCAGAGCTGAAGAAGGCCCATTGATTGCAGCTGGGAGACAAAAAGAAAAAAAAAAAAAAAAAAAAACACTCTACATTGCAGATGATGCCAGATATAAGTCTGATAGCATAGTGGCTTTTTTTCCCCCTCTAATATCATATTTTAGGTCTTTTGCTCTTTTTTTTCCTTTTTTTTTAATGAAGATACAATAATGCATAAAGCTAAATGATTTCCTGGGCAGTAATAGCTTAAATTTAGCTTACAGATTTTGCCAAGTGATGTTTTCTTATTCTTCAGACAATCATGATCTTCACAGTTGCTCTATAACCCCGTGGGCTTTTACCACCATTATTTTTAAAAAATCATCAATAATTTTCATTTCAATGACACCATGACCAAATACCTCTTCATCAGCCAACATACTTATCCAAGTTTATGTACTCTGTGATGAATATAAAATATTCCTCATTGTTCAAGGATTTGTTAGACTCTTTGGAGAAAAGTGTATTCTTGAGCCGTCAAAGGCCTTGATCACTCTGAAGAGTATGTTGAACGACTGCTGACATGACACTAGCCACATTTTTCTCCAGACTTTCCCCAAATCTGACTTTGAGCAGAAATCCAGGCACAAGTGATTACCTCCCTAGTGCCTTCCTCTTGTTAAGAGGTTTAAAGTGCTTGCAGTTCTCTCCTGCTGAAACTGTTATTTTAGCTTCATCATTCAAATGAGTTATGATATAAATTGCTGGATTGTTTAGGGGTTAAATGAAATAATGAGGTAAGAATTCAGGATCGAACTAATACCTTACAACCACCCATAAAGAACTGTAATTAAAGACTATTTTTATCCAAGTTCAATGTCATCAATAGCTTGTTCAGAGTACTAAGCAAATGGGATTATATCTGGAGGTTAAAAACCTCAAGAGCCAAATATTTTCCTTCTACTGCCCAGGGAGAATTCACCATAAACAACAAACAAACAAACAAAACCAACACCTTCTAAACCCAAACCAAACCACACTAAACCAAAACAGCAGAAAAATTCAGGAACACACTATATGTATGTTGACTCTAGTAGCCTAATCTGTCTTTCCAAGATGGCAGCCTCAAAGACTATCGGTATTAACTCTGTTCCTTATCTCTTTTATCCTTGGTCACTGGGCAAATGCAAGACCCTCCAGTGAACTACTTTGTCAATCCCACTATCCACGCACGACTCTGTGGTTCTTTTGAGTCTTTTTTATTCAAATTGATTTCTTCTCAATCCATCCTAGTGCTCTCTAGAATCCTAGTTCTGTGGTAAAAATATTTATCTACATCTTTTTCATTCAGTGTTTTTTTAAACCTCCTATACTAACCAAAACCAAGCCAAGGAATAGCTTCCCCTGAAAAATTTGTCAAGTACCACCTGTTCATATTTCATACATCCTGGTTCTGTTACCTCAGAGAGCAGAAGGAAATTTGGCAATCTCTTAGCTCACCATTGCTGCCTCTAGATATGTTATTTTCTCTCTTGAGTGCAAAATATTTCCTCACTTGACATATAGTATTTGGTACCACTTTTCTCTGCTGCTGTCACTTGTTGACCTTCTGATCATTTCCCTCTGTTTGTTGAACATTTGATAAAATGACTCATGATTTTCTTTCCATCACAGCTCTTGCCATCATCATAGGAAACTTCAACTTTTGCATGAACAACCTCCAAGATTCTTAAAAATGCTTGCCATAATTGCAAGGTCTAGGACAATGATATTTTCTAACAATTACAATACGCTTATGGAATTTTGAAGCAATTATTACATACAAAGAGAGTTAATTTCCTTTTTCCTCTTTAAGTATATCCAAAAAGATTGCTTTAGTCATCATCATAAAACTGCTCAGCAGTTGGACTGTGCTTGTGTAGAGTATAGCACATTTAGCAAAGAATAAGCTTTTTTAAAGTAACGATCTATATGGAAATATGCAAAGAAACAAAAGGATTAGTATAGGATAATGGAACACATGGACTAAAAAATGAGCCATACCCAGCATTAAAAAAACTGTGAGTGTATATGAATGTATATCAAAAACTACAAATAATTACACTGTGAATATGCACTCCTCTTGAAACCCTATGCCAGGGGATGCCAAGGGAAATATTTCTGTCTCAGGCCATTTGGATTCTCTTCATCACCTAGTGCTGCCATCTGCTGACCTCTTCTGCATCCTACACTTTTCATGTCCTGTGTTAGATCAGAACAGAGGTTATTAATTTTAATATGTAGCAGAAAAATCTCAAGCTCCCTGCATAGAGCTGCCTTACACTCAGACTTTTTGGAGGCTTTGTCAGTGCTGTTTCTATAACCTGTAGCTACTCCATTGTCCGCACAGTTCTGAGATTTAAGATTTGCTCTTCCTCCAAAAGCTCTGAAAAGTGCCAGCCGCAGCCACTCATTGCCTGGGAATGGCCTTTCTGCTCTGCATGCTCTCTGCTTTGCGCCTGCTGACTCTTTCTGGGCCCCTCTGAACTGTGCTGCAGCTGTAAGAGAACAGCGTATTAAACTTTCTGGCAGGATGATGGCAGTTCGGTCCATTTCTGTTCAACAAAAGCTGATTGGAGCTTCTGGGTTGAGTCGTACCTCACAAAGGCTCCCTCTCTGCCCTGAAAAGATGAAATCCAGATTACTTGTTTGCAGGACCTGACATTGCTTCCAGCATCAGTTACCCAGGTTGTATTGTTTAGCTGTTTGTGCTCACTTTCTGTGAGAAATAAGGCTGTAGACAGAAATAAGTTCTGTGGGGAAAAAAATGTCTTAAGACTCATACTCTTCTAGATGATTTGGAAGAGCAAAATCTGACTTTCTGAGTTGGCTCTCTGTGAATCACTAAAGTAAACTTTGAAAAATCACGTGGCTTAGTCGACATGTGTTCATGAAAATATTTTACCCTTCCAGTGAGTTTGGGCCAGATCTTCACATTTGTTCACAGAAAGCCAATAACATAGAGTGTATTTCAAAATATGGTCTGGTTCCCTCTTCATCATATCATTCCTGGGTCTTACTCCAGATCCACAGATCACAAACGTTGTGGAGTGGAGCCTGGAAATCTGCATTCCAAGCTGCTAAACAGATACTCCTTATGCATAGCGTTGAAAATCACTGTGCACATGAAGGCTGCTCTACCTTGGCTGTGTGTCAGCGTCATCTGCAGAGCTTTTAAAACATACAAATGCCTGTTCTCCATCCCAGACCTACATTGACTCAGAATCTTCAGAGCTAGAGCTTTCCGAATTCTTCTGAGAGAGGGCTAGCATAAAGAACATCTGCACTAATCAGATGTATATATTTCATTGATTAATAATAACAGCTCCCATTTATTAAATGTTTGCTAAGCAAAGTCCATGTTAATGTATCATTTCATCCTCCCAACAACCCTATGAGGTTGGTAGTATTATTAAGCATTTGTTATTGTTGTCATTTTTCAACAGATAGCTTAGAAATCCTAAAGAAGTCACACACTGAGGAAGCTGTAAGACTGGGACTAGAACCAGTCTGTCTGACTCTAAGTGCTGGCCTGTGTTTCTTCCCTGTCACACATGGCCATTGCCTCCCTGCCATTAGTTTTTTATAGCTACCATTTTAAAAGTGTGTCCAGATTTTTTTTTACTTGTTTTGCTTTTCTCCTTTTTGGTTTCAAAATTAGCACCATCTTCTGATGTTTCTGCTCTTTATTTTTTCTTTGTAATTGTTGATCTAGAATTAATTCTCTGAGACAGCTAACTAAAATGTTGCATGTGCACAGAGCATTTTATGAGGGAGGGAAGCTTCCTATAATGTCTCATGGCTTTGCGTGTTACCAGAGAGATAGAGTCTTCACCCACAACAGGATTCCTTCCTTGATTATTACTCCTAGTCCAGTGCATTGGGCAGGGTGCCCCACGTGTGTGCTACCTTAACAAGCTTTCTTTAACTGTCTTTCCTGTGGTCCCATGTTATGGTACTCATATATATAGTTGGACTGTTCTACCAGACTATAAGCTTCTCAAGGAAGGAGGTGGCATCTCTTATTTCCACATGCCCAAGGCTGGCAGACTGAAGACCTTGAAGACAAAGCCTTGAGAAGCAAATGGCTCTGTGCACCAACTACACCACACCTCCACCTTGAATATGTGCACACGTGACTTAACTTTGCAGAACCTGACTCCTTTGTAACACAGGGACAATAATCTGTTGTCCTATCTGTTAGGCTTGCTGGGAAGTAATGTACACAAAGCATGTGGTGCTGTTACAAGCACAAAGGAATGACTATTACTGTAATTATGGTAAATGGTAGAATGGTCATTCATTCGTTTATTCACTGAGTGCCCACCATATTTGTCAAATACTGTACTAGAGTCTAGAACTCATAGGAGCTCATAGGACTTATGGGACATTGATATAAGAAAAACTGTACAATTTTAAAACAAATCATATGCCTGGAAAGAGAGAAAGAGGAGAAAATGTGATCTGAAATCTTGAAGTAAGTCAGACAGAGAAAGACATATCATATGATATTGCTATATGCAGAATCTAAAAAAAAAATGATACAAATGAACTTATTTACAAAACAGTAACAGACTCACAGACTTAGAGAATAAACTTATGGTTACCGGGGAGGAAGGTTGGGGCAGAGGAAGAATAGACTGGGAGGTTGGGATTGACATGTACAAGCTGCTATATTTAAAATAGATAACCAACAAGGACCTACTGTATAACATAGGAAGCTCTGCTCAATACTCTGTAATAACCTAAATGGGAAAAGAACTTGAAAAAAACAGATCCATGTATATGTATAACTGAATCACTTTTCTGTACACCTGAAACTAACACAAAATTGTTAATCAACTACACTCCAATATAAAATAAACATTTTTAAAAAATAGAAAAAACAATAACAGTAGGTAACATCTTCTGAGGCAGGGCAGAGGGAAAGAGAATGCTGCTCAGAGAGTCACAGAAACCTTTCTGAAAAAGCCAGACTTGTTCCTTCTTTTTTTCTTGGTGAATTAGGCAGCAACATCAAGTTGCAGGTAGATCAGAGGGAAGAGGTATTCAGAGAGTTGAAATAATTGTTGCAGGGAATGAAAAGTGATCTGACTATAAGACATAATAGAATTCCCAGGCAGTACTGAGGAATCAGTTCATGATGAATATGAATTCAGAGTGAGAAAAAGTCTTAATTGCATGGTTTCTTCAAAGAGGATTCAAGCAATTAGAAAAGGAGAAGCTGATTAGTTGGGTTCATTCAGGTTTGCATATTGGCTGGGTAGGTGGCAAATGGCTTCAGGGTATTGACAAAAGGGTGATTAAGATTATGAGCCATGCACTCTACTCTGGATGCAGATGGAATTGGCAACAAAAGTTGACTAACAGGAAGAATGTGAAGAGAACAATTGTCTGAAAATCCTGATGATGCCAGAAAGCTTGTAGTAGATGCAGATGAGCAGATAATTTGAATTGAAGAAGTTGTCATCCAAGAGTGAGATGTTTGAATTACTGATGTCACAAATGGAGCAATTTGGGAAAATAACAAATCAAGATTGCGACCATGGAAGTTGTGTGACTGAGGTGGAGAGATAGAGAATATCCCTGAGGATATAGAGGTCATGGAGACCAGAGTATTGAAGTCTTTGTCTAGACTTGCACAGTGAACCTTCAGTGACCACAGTCACTAAATCATGTAGCAGAGTGATCAGAAGGTTAACAACAATGCAGGGGAGAGAAGGTGAGACTGCATAGAAGCAGGGAGTTTGCCAGTATGGAGAAGGAACAGTGGAATGAAAACAACTAATGGGAGAAAAGAAGACACCAACACCATCTGAGGTTAGCAGCTTATGAAAGTAGAAACATCTTCCAAGTAAGAGTTCTGCAGAGTGTGTGTTCTCCTCAGGGGATAGCCAATCTTCAGTTAGGAAAAGAAAGTTGAGAGAATATTCTGAAAAGCTTCAAAATATAAAGGAATATTTTGATCACGAAATCCTAGGGGCTCAGGAAAAGGAGGAAATGAAAGAAAAATTAAGTCCGAGTAGAAGTACACACCTTTGTGTAGCTTTCTGTATGAAGAAAAGTAGATGAAACATATTCAATACTTAGACTAGACAAAAACAGCAAACTTGGGAACAGTGATTTCATTCTATTAGTGCCTTGTACAATTACGGATACTTCAACCTAACCAAATTCAACAATAGCCCCAACCAAAGGCCTAAAACGTTGGGGCTTAGGTCCAGGCATTTCCTTTTCACATTGTCTTCCCTTTACTTATTCAACAAAAATGTATTCCAATCTAGATGTTTAGAATGTGTTGGTGAACTAACTAGGCAAAGCATTCTGCTCTTATGGTGCTTATGTTCAAGAGGGGTAAGACACACACAAAAAAGTGATAAGTAGCTTTACATAACAAATGAGAGCATAGCTTAGCAGGTTAGAAAGTGATGAGTGCAATGGAAATGATAAATGTAGAGCATATAAGTGGCAGTCACGCATGACAAGAAGGAGTTCAAATGATGTTGGGTGGTCAGGTTAGGACTCAATGAGACAGTGATATTTGAACAAAGCTTGAAGGAGACATGGAATTAGCCATGTGGATACCTGAGGAGAAGAGCATTCCAGGCAGATGGAATAGCCAGTGAAATGACACTAAGGCAGGAGTGTGCCTGGTTATGTTTCAGGAATAGGCAGAAGCCAGAGTGGTTAGAGCAGAGTGAGAGAGAGGTCAGAAGATCAGCGCTTCTCAAACTTTAAAGTGCATATGAGTCATCTGGAGATCTTATCAAAATGCAGAATCAGATTCAGGAAGTCAGGTATGAGGCCTGAGATTCTGCATTTCCAACAAGCTCCCAGGTGATGAAGGTGTCACGGGCCCATGGTTCATGCTTGAGTAGCGAGGATTTAGATGACTCTTAGTTTGGAAGAGTGAGAAAGTAATTAAATTATGGGAGTCTAATATTATTATGACACGGTATGAAGGACTCACTTGAGGTTGTAGTCATGAATTTAACCCTTTGTGGCTATGTGTTTGCTTCAACCACACTCAGCTGCACAGAGACAGGCATGGAGTTGGCAAAGAGTCAGATTTAACCAGGGTTGTTGTTTTGCAATGATAAGGGGAGAGAATCCAATGGAATTAAGCAAGTATACCAGGAAGTAGTATAATGATTGACCATGGGATTTAATATGGGTAATGACATGGCCTGGGGTCACTGGTGGAAAGTCAGACAGGTCTTGTGGGCCCTTCACAGCTAACAGGGCAGTGGTCTTAAGCCGTAGTTACTGAACATGTGATCTCATCCTTCACTGGGTTAATGGTACCTGCGATAGATAGGTGATTTCAACACTCTAATGGAGAGAGAACGTTTTCAAGGCAACTCTCACTGAAGTGTCAGTGATGTCAGGAGGTTTGCAGTGTTGATGCATAGATGCTGTTAATACACACAGCGACACACAAACAAACACACAGTAATATGCTATACTGTTAGGAAATAATGAAAATTTGAGATTTAGGAAGTATTCCATTATGTTGCCTTTTGATGGTAGCTCTGCTCACCACTGTTTGAGTATCTGCTAACATCACACTTCATTAATGTATAATCACCACTGTGGCTGCAGGTAAACCCATCACTGACTCTTTTCAACTCATTTACCCACCATTGCAAAAACTTCCTGCTGACCTAAAAGAAAACCCCAAATAATGCTGCGTTATAAACTACCCCACAGAATTCCTCTTTTCTTTATCTTATATCTTGGTTTGCTTCTGTTTCACCTTGCTTTCTAGTTCCAATACCTGTATTCATACTGATACTGATCTTGACCTCTGACTTGAAGTTAAAGCATTTTTTCTAATCCTCCACTCATCTTCAGCATCTCAACTTTTTCTACTACAGACTCTTTAGGGTTAGCTTGCCCCTCTGGCCTTATTATACTGTTTTTAATTAACATTCCCTGAATCAATTACTGACCCCTCCTCTCCTCACCCTCATTTTCCCCATGATCAGTAAGAGAAAAGATGCCATAATTTCCATTTCTCTCTTACTTCTTTTCTCCCTTCTTATTGCTTTGTTTCCTTTTGCATGCTACTCTTTTTCACACACACAAAATGTCATCTTATCTAGAATTTAGTCTTCCTTTTTTTCCTCTTGAAGAACCAATCAATTATAACATGGGGCTTAACCTTGGGTCGTTATTCATCCAGGCTTGTTCATTTGTTTATTTCAAATGTCTATAGGAAATAGGTCTCTTTAAAAAAAAAAAAGAAATAGGCCAAAGTGATATCATGTGTGCATGTTTTCTCCAGTTGTCTTCAGATTTGGACCAAAGCCTGAGGTTTTAGGATGCCTGGTCTCCAGAGAGCCAAGCTTTACTGTAATAAGCAAATTGTACATAAAGATGGACGCTAATAGCTACAATGGGAAATAACATTAACTCTGCAATTAAGACAAAAACTTTATATAAACAAGGAAATGGAAGGGTTCTTTATAGAATCATAACCATCTTTAGAGCTGGATGGCACTGAGATATCTTTCAGACAACCATGAGATGAGAAAAATTAAATATGTTCTTATTGATATATGCCATCGCTTCCATCACTTGGAGGCATTTTACCACAAGCTATATTGGAATGAGAGAAATGAGGTATTCATTAATTTGCATGTGTCTACTGACATGGCTTTAAAACCATACTTACATCCCTCTGTCTTGTTTCCACAACACTTGGTTCACAGCTTTATTATTCTGCTTCTTATTCAATGCATATCTAGAGGTACAAGAAATAAGACCCAGGGAAATAAGGTTTCCCTCTGAAAGTTAACACTATTTAGATAATGCATAATTTGGGGAGACATGTCTTCCTGAAATTGTTAGTTGCAGTTTAATCAATAATAATAACCTATTCTAAGAAAGCACTTTTTAATCAGTTTCTTGCAAAGACTCTTTAAGCGATATAGCATAGAAGTTACAAGCATCAACTTTAGAACCAAACTGGGTTCAAATCCTGGTTCTTCCATTTCCTAGCCATAAACTAATCAAATTACTTAACCTCTCTATGTCTTATTTTCCCTACCTGTAAAATGAGAATAATATTTTCTGCCTCAAAAGTTTGTTTTGACAGTTAAATGAGTAAATATGTAACCCATAGTAAGCTCTATATAAGTCTTTGGAATTGTTCTTTTATGGTAAATTTTAATTTTATTGGAGCATAGTTGATTTACAATGTTGTGTTAGTTTCAGGAGTACGGGAAAGTGATTCAGTTATACATATGCATATATTCATTCTTTTTTAGATTCTTTTCTCTTATAGGTTATCACAGAATATTGAGCACAGTTCCCTGTGCTATACAGTATGTCCTTGTTGGTTATCTATTTAAGGTATAGTAGTGTGTGTATATTCATCCCAAGCTCCTAATTTATCCCTACCACACCCACGTTTCCCCTTTGGTAACCATAAGTTTGTTTTCAGTATCTGTAAGTCTATTTCTGTTTTGTAAATAAGTTCATTTTATCATTTTTAATTAGATTCCACATATGAATGGTATTATATGGTATTTGTCTTTCTCTGTCTGACTTACTTCATTTAGTATGATAATCTCTAGGTCCACCCATGTTGCTGCAAATGGCATTATTTCATTCTTTTTTATGGCTGAGTAATAGTCTATTGTATATATGTACCACATCTTCTTTATCCATTCCTCTGTTGATGGACATTTAGGTTGCTTCCATGTCTTGGCTATTGTAAATAGCGCTGTGATGAACATTGGGGTGCATGTATCTTTTCACATTATGGTTTTCTCTGAATATATGCCCAGGAGTGGAATTGCTGGATCATATGGTAACTGTATTTTCAGTTTTTTAAGGAACTCCATACTGTTTTCCATGGTGATTGTACCAATTTACATTCCCACCAACAGTGTAGTAGGGTTCCCTTTTCTCCACACCCTCTCTGGCATATATGGTTTCTGGATTGGAATTGCTCTTAATAACAGGAAAGGGGAGTAACTTAGAAAGGTACTATGAACATTCTGACCATGGCAAAAACATCTTCAGTGATTTATTCATTAGTGTCCAGAATTTAGTTATTATTTCCATGTTTGAGAGGCTAATCATCTTCCCTGAGTGCATTAATATTGTTTAGTTTGTGGACCTACAAGGGTGATAAACACATGCTGGACTATAGTAAGTTCGCCCATGCCATCCAATCCCATGAGGCCACTTGCCTGCTGAGCTTGTCCATGCTAAAGCTTTTCCATTTAACACACATACACTCACTCTGTGTTGTATTTTTCATTCATTGTCTATCTTCCACATTAGCTTCAGAACTTCCCAGGAGAGGAACCAAACTTATTTAACTTGGTGTCACCGTTGGGCAGGAGTTCTTATAGTTGAATAGAATTTGCATTCTGTGTTGGAATTTAAACATCTTGCAGGTAGGGTCTATATCTTATTTGTATTTGCAGTGCTAGTTTGTAGTGGAATGCCTAGTTCACAGCAGGAACTAAGTTGTTGTTGGTTCAGTGTAATTTAAAAATGCTGAGGTTCTTTTATGGTAAGTCAAGACAAATTCCAAGGTGTAAGTACCAGGGTTCCACAGGACTCAGTTGATAAGGGCTCATTGGCACAACAGCTCACAGAAAGAATCTAGGTTAATCTCTTTTTAAATGAAATGAAAAACATTATTCATAGATGCCATTATTTAGTTTTAAAAACCAAACAGTTGGGGGCCCAGGAGGAAGATGGCGGAAGAGTAAGACGTGGAGATCACCTTCCTCCCCACAGATACATCAGAAATTCATCTACACGTGGAACAACTCCTACAGAACACCTACTGAACGCTGACAGAAGACCTCAGACCCCCCAAAAGGCAAGAAACTCCCCACATACCTGGGTAGGGCAAAAGAAAAAAAGAATAAACAGAGACAATAGGATAGGGACGGGACCTGCACCAGTGGGAGGGAGCCGTGAAGGAGGGAAGGTTTCTACACACTACAAGCCCCTTCGCGGGCGGAGACTGCAGGTGGCGGAGGGGGAAAGCTTCGGAGTAGCGGAGGAGAGCACAGCAACAGGGGTGTGGAGGGCAAAGCGGAGAGATTCTGGCACAGAGGACCGGTGCCCTCAGGCACACACCAGCCCGAGAGGCTTGTCTGCTCGGCCGCCGGGGCGGGCGCGGCTGGGAGCTGAGGCTCGGGTATCGGCTTTCAGTCGGAGCGCAGGGAGAGGACTGGGGCTGGCGGCAGGAAGAGAGCCTGAAGGGGTTAGTGCACCACGGCTAGCCCGGAGGGAGTCCGGGGGAAAGGGTCTGGAGCTGCCGAAGTGGCAAGAGACTTTTTTCCCTTTTGTTTCCTGGTGCGCGAGGAGAGGGCATTAAGAGGGCTGCTTGGGGAAGCGCCGGAGACAGGTGCGAGCCGCGGGTAAGGCGCGGACCTCGGAGACGGGCGTGGGACGCTGGGGCTGCTGCCGCCGCCGCCGCCGCCGCCGCCGCCGCCGCCGCCGCCGCCGCCGCCGCCGCCGCCGCCGCCGCCGCCGCCGCCGCCGCCGCGGGGCCTGTGTGCAAGCGCGGGTCACTGTCTGCCCCGCCTTCCGGGGGGCCTGTGCACCCCGCCACTGCCGGGGTCCCGGGACCCGGGGACGGCTTTCCCGGGAAAGCGCACGGAGCGCCACGGGCTGCTACAACGTCACGCCGGCCTCTGCCGCCGCAGGCCCGCCTCACACTGCACGCCCCTCCCTCCTCCCCTCTGCCTGAGTGAGCCAGAGCCCCCGAATCAGCGGCTCCTTTAAACCCGTCCTGTCTGAGCGAAGAACGGACGCCCTCCAGCGACCTACGCGCAGAGGCGGGGCCAGGTCCAAGGCTGAGACCCGGGAGCTGTGAGAGCAGAGACAGGGAAATCTCTCTGTGCAGCCTCGGAGGCAGCGGATTAAAGCTCCACGGTCCATTTGATGTGCCCTGCGTCTGTGGAGTGCATGAATGGACAGCGAATCATCCCAAATTGAGGAAGTGGACTTTGAGGACAAGATTTAAGACTTTACCCCCTTTTCCTCTTTTTACAACGAATTATCCCAAATTAAGGAGGTGGACTTAGAGAGCAAGATTTCAGACTTCTCGCCCTTTTCCTCTTTTTACAACGAATTATCCCAAATTGAGGAGGTGGACTTGGAGAGCAAGATTTTTGATTTTTCCCCCTGCTCTCTTTTGGTGAATGTGTATGTGTAATCTTCTGTGTAAGATTCTCTCTGTATAGCTTTGCTTCCACCATATGTCCCAGGGTTCTATCGGTCCGTTTTTTTTTCAATAATTACTTTTTAATTTTAATAATGCTACTATATTTCATTCTTTATTCTATTTTACTTTACCTGCTCTTTCTTTTTTTCCTACCTTCCCTTCCTCCCTCCCTCCCTCCGCTCCTCCTTTCCTTCTTTCTTTTTCTTTCCGCCCTCCCTCCCTCCCACCCTTCTTCTTTCCACTTTCTTTTTCTTTCCTTCCTCCGTCCCTCCCTCCTGTCTTTCTTTCTTTCTTTCCTTCCTTCCTCCCTCCCTCCCTCCCTTCTTCCATTCACTCTTCCTTTTGCTTTCATTCCTCCCTCCCTCCCTCCTTTCTTTCTTTCTTCCGTCCTTCCTTCCTTTCTTCCCTTCTTCCTTTCTTTCCCTCTCTATTTCTTTCTTCTACTAATTCTTTCTTTCTACTTTTTCTCCCTGTTATTCTGAGCCGGGTGGATGAAAGGCTCTTGGTGCTGCAGCCAGGAGTCAGTGCTCTGCCTCTGAAGTGGGAGAGCCAACTTCAGGACACGGGTCCACAAGAGACCTCCCAGCTCCACACAATATCAAGCAGTGAAAATCTCCCAGAGATCTCCATCTCAACACCAGCACCCAGCTTCAGTCAACGACCAGCAAGCTACAGTGCTGGTCACCCTATGCCAAGCAACTAGCAAGGCAGGAACACAACACCACCCATTAGCAGAGAGGCTACCTAAAAACATAATAAGGCCATAGGCACCCCAAAACACACCACCAGACGTGGACCTGTCCACCAGAAAGACAAGATCCAGCCTCAACCACCAGAACACAGGCATTAGTCCCCCCCACCAGGAAGCCTACACAACCTACTGAAACAACCTTAGCCACTGGGGACAGACACCAAAAACAACGGGAACTACGAATCTGCAGCCTGCAAAAAGGAGACCCCAAACACAGTAACATAAGCAAAATGAGAAGACAGAAAAACACACAGCAAGTGAAGGATCAAGATAAAAACCTACCAGACCTAACAAATGAAGAGGTAATAGGCAGTCTACCTGAAAAAGAATTCAGAATAATGATAGTAAAGCTGATCCAAGATTCTATTTCCAAGATCCATAATCTTGGAAATAGAATAGACAAAATGCAAGAAACAGTTAACAAGGACCTAGAAGAACGATAGATGAATCAAGCATCGATTAAAAACACAATAAATGAAACGAAAAATACTCTAGACGGGATCAATAGCAGAATAACTGAGGCAGAAGAACGGATAAGTGAGGTGGAAGATAAAATAGTGGAAATAACTGCTGCAGAGCAAAATAAAGAAAAAAGAATGAAAAGAACAGAGGACAGTCTCAGAGACCTCTGGGACAACATTAAACGCACCAACATTCGAATTATAGGGGTTCCAGAAGAAGAAGAGAAAAAGAAAGGGACTGAGAAAATATTTGAAGAGATTATAGTTGAAAACTTCCCTAATATGGGAAAGGAAATAGTTAATCAAGTCCAGGAGGCACAGAGAGTCCCATACAGAATAAATCCAAGGAGAAATACGCCAAGACACATATTAATCAAACTGTCAAAAATTAAACACAAAGAAATCATATTAAAAGCAGCAAGGGAAAAACAACAAATAACACACAAGGGAATCCCCATCAGGTTAACAGCTGATCTCTCAGCAGAAACTCTACAAGCCAGAAGGGAGTGGCAGGACATAATTAAAGTGATGAAGGAGAGAAACCTGCAACCAAGATTACTCTACCCAGCAAGGATCTCATTCAGATTTCATGGAGAAATTAAAAACTTTACAGACAAGCAAAAGCTGAGAGAGTTCAGCACCACCAAACCAGCTTTACAACAAATGCTAAAGGAACTTCTCTAGGCAAGAAACACAACAGAAGTAAAAGACATGATACTATACATAGAGAATCCTAAAGATGCTACCGAAAAACTACTAGAGCTAATCAATGAATTTGGTAAAGTAGCAGGATACAAAATTAATGTACAGAAATCTCTGGCATTCCTGTACACTAATGATGAAAAATCTGAAAATGAAATCAAGAAAACACTCCCATTTACCATTGCAACAAAAAGAATAAAATATCTAGGATAAACCTACCTAAGGAGACAAAAGACCTGTATGCAGAAAATTATAAGACACTGATGAAAGAAATTAAAGATGATACAAATAGATGGAGAGATATACCATGCTCCTGGATTGGAAGAATCCATATTGCGAAAATGACTCTACTACCCAAAGCAATCTACAGATTCAATGCAATCCCTATCAAACTACCACTGGCATTTTTCACAGAACTAGAACAAAAAATTTCAAAATTTGTTTGGAAAAACAAAAGACCCCGAATAGCCAAAGCAATCTTGAGAACGAAAAACAGAGCTGAAGGAATCAGGCTCCCTGACTTCAGACTACACTACAAAGCTACAGTAATTAAGACAGTGTGGTACTGGCATAAAAACAGAAAGATAGATCAGTGGATCAGGATAGAAAGCCCAGAGTTAAACCCACGCACATATGGCCAACTTATCTTTGATAAAGGAGGCAGGAATGTACAGTGGAGAAAGGACAGCCTCTTCAATAAGTGGTGCTGGGAAAACTGGACAGGGACATGTAAAAGTTTGAGATTAGATCATTCCCTAACACCATACACAAAAATAAGCTCAAAATGGATTAAAGACTTAAATGTAAGGCCAGAAACTATCAAACTCTTAGAGGAAAACATAGGTAGAACACTCTATGACATAAATCACAGCAAGATCCTTTTGGACCCACCTCCTAGAGAAATGGAAATAAAAACAAAGATAAACAAATGGGACCTAATGAAACTTCAAAGCTTTTGCACAGCAAAGGAAACCATAAACAAGACCAAAAGACAACCCTCAGAATGGGAGAAAATATTTGCAAATGAAGCAACTGACAAAGGATTAATCTCCAAAATTTATAAACAGCTCATGCAGCTCAATAGCAAAAAAACAAACAACCCAATCCAAAAATGGGCAGAAGACTTAAATAGGCATTTCTCCAAAGAAGATATACAGACTGCCAACAAACACATGAAAGAATGCTCAACATCATTAATCATTAGAGAAATGCAAATCAAAACTACAATGAGATATCATCTCACACCAGTCAGAATGGCCATCATCAAGAAATCTAGAAACAATAAATGCTGGAGAGGGTGTGGAGAAAAGGGAACACTCTTGCACTGCTGGTGGGAATGTGAATGGGTACAGCCACTATGGAGAACAGTATGGAGGTTCCTTAAAAAACTACAAATAGAACTACCATATGACCCAGCAATCCCACTACTGGGCATATACCCTGAGAAAACCATAATTCAAAAAGAGACATGTACCAAAATGTTCATAGCAGCCCTATTTACAATAGCCCGGAGATGGAAACAACCTAAGTGTCCATCATCGGATGAATGGATAAAGAAGATGTGGCACATATATACAATGGAATATTACTCAGCCATAAAAAGAAATGAAATTGAGCTATTTGTAATGAGGTGGATAGACCTAGAGTCTGTCATACAGAGTGAAGTAGGTCAGAAAGAGAAAGACAAATACTGTATGCTAACACATATATATGGAATTTAAGAAAAAAAAATGTCATGAAGAACATAGGGATAAGACAGGAATAAAGACACAGACCTACTAGAGAATGGACTTGAGGATATGCGGAGGGGGAAGGGTAATCTGTGACAAAGCGAAAGAGCGGCATGGACATATATACAGTACCAAACGTAAGGTAGATAGCTAGTGGGAAGCAGCCGCATAGCACAGGGAGATCAGCTCGGTGCTTTGTGACCGCCTGGAGGGGTGGGATAGGGAGGGTGGGAGGGAGACGCAAAAGGGAGGGGATATGGAAACATATGTATATGTATAACTGATTAAATTTGTTATAAGGCAAAAAATTTAAAAAAAAAATAAATTAATTAAAAAAAAATAAATAAAAAGTAGCAAAATGGAAAAAAATAATAATAAACTACAATGAGATATCATCTCACACCAGTCAGAATGGCCATCATCAAGAAATCTAGAAACAATAAATGCTGGAGAGGGTGTGGAGAAAAGGGAACACTCTTGCACTGCTGGTGGGAATGTGAATGGGTACAGCCACTATGGAGAACAGTATGGAGGTTCCTTAAAAAACTAAAAATAGAACTACCATATGACCCAGCAATCCCACTACTAGGCATATACCCTGAGAAAACCATAATTCAAAAAGAGACATGTACCAAAATGTTCAATGCAGCTCTATTCACAATAGCCCAGAGCTGGAAACAACCTAAGTGTCCATCATCGGATGAATGGATAAAGAAGATGTGGCACATATATACAATGGAATATTACTCAGCCATAAAAAGAAACAAAACTGAGCTATTTGTAATGAGGTGGATAGACCTAGAGTCTGTCATACAGAGTGAAGTAAGTCAGAAAGAGAAAGACAAATACCGTATGCTAACACATATATACGGAATTTAAAAAAAAAATGTCATGAAGAACCTAGGGGTAAAACGGGAATAAAGACACAGACCTACTAGAGAATGGACTTGAGGATATGGGGAGCGGGAAGGGTAAGCTCTGACAAAGCGAAAGAGAGGCATGGACATATATACAGTACCAAACGTAAGGTAGATAGATAGTGGGAAGCAGCCGCAGAGCACAGGGAGATCAGCTCGGTGCTTTGTGACCGCCTGGAGGGGTGGGATGGGGAGGGTGGGAGGGAGGGAGTTGCATGAGGGAAGGGATGTGGGAACAGATCAGATGTATATGTATGACTGATTCACTTTGTTATAAAGCAGAAACTAAAAAAAAAAAAAAAAAAAAAAACAGTTGGAAATAAAATATGCTTTTGTAATCTTTTTTAAGAATAAAAAGTTTCTCACTATTTCCCTTGTTTCCATAATAAAATGGCTTTTGTATGTCAGTGATTCCCTACCAAAATGAACATAGGGATTGATGAAGTGACACTGTAAAAACTTTAAGTGAAACAAATGTTGGAACACCAAGGAACCCAAAGCAAGCTCTCCTTGTTTCATATTTTCTGTGCAGAAATGTATTTTTAAAGAGGTAGGAAGCATAGAGAGAGGGTTCAGGTCATTTCTTAAGTTGTACACTTTTCTACACCATAGATTTTATTACTCTGATAACTCCTACCCTCAAAATCTTCCAGCTTAAGTTCTGTTTCATAATGCAGAATTCATCAAGGGTATGGAAACCATTAATCTTCTTTTATGCACCATCTGGTGAAGGACTGAAGTTACCTCTGGTCAGGAACTGAACAGTTCCAAGAATTTCAGTAAACACTAGTTTCAATACAAACCTCTGAGATGGATATTTGCAAGGGCCAAAATGACCATTCAAAGGTCATGCTCAAGAACAGATGGATTTCTTCCTAAAGATTTCACTAGGTTTTAAAAGATATGGAGAAAGCAAGATCAAACTTCAGTCCTGTGCTTGCTGAGTGCCATTCACCAGACTGTGATGTCAGAGTAATTCCTGAGACACATGTAACTAGGACGTGTAATTTGGATCCATGTTATGGTACATCCTCCTTTAGACTATGATGGCTGTGAAGCAGTATTCATTGGTGAATAACAAAAAAAATCACTAACAACAGAAAAAAACAAACTAATTTGCTATGTAAAGTTACTTGTATGCTCATATTCAGTTACTTTATTCCAAACATTTGAAACAAGGAAGGAAGAAAAAGTCAGACAGAACTAGAGTGATTATTTGGACCAAATTATAACTGAAAAGGATGTTGCTCATATTTTGCAGATTGCAAGCATGACTTTTCTTACAAACTTTGCCACATAGTTTCTAGGGACACGTGGTTCCAAATAAAGGATACTGTGATAGACAGCATATCGTCCCTCCAAGGATATCCATATCTCCATCCTCAGAATCTGTTACCTTAAATGGAAGATGAGACTATGCAGATGTGACTAAGTTAAGGATCTTGAAATGGAGAGATTACCCTGGATTATCCAGGTGGGTCCAATGTAATTACAAGTGTTCTTATATAGGAAAGAAGCAAGCAGGAGTCAGAGAAGCAAATGTGACAATGAAAGCAGAGGTCAGAGTGATGCAGCATAAGCCAAGGAATGCAGGCAGCTTCTAGAAGCTGGAAAAGGCAATAACAGCTTCTCCCCTAGCACCTATAGAAGGAATGCAGCTCTTCTGACATCCTGATTTTGGCCACATTAAGACCCATTTCAGATTCCTGATCTCCAGATGTGCAAGATAAAAAATTTGTGGTTTTTAAGGCACCAAATGTGTGGTAATTTGTTATTACCAGCAATAGGAGACTAACACAGATACTAAAATTAAATTTTGGTTTGGAAAAAATGTAAAGATAGGTTTCTGAGTCCTGAGAGGCCCTAGGCAGTCCAGGAAAAATGGGAATACTGAAGTGATCACACTGATATGATGCACTGCACAGGGCAATCCTAAAATCAAAGTTCACAGGCAACTCAGCAAGGTGCTAAGGACACATGGTCCCATAAAAGTAGTTCAAGGGGCATGTGTGAAAAGAAAAAGGAAATGTTAAACTTCAAAATTCACCCAAGTCTGTGACTCTTGGCAACAAGATATATAAAAATTTTTCTAAGAAGCAGGGATAAAATGACTATTCATCAGCTAGCCTCTTTGATTTTATGTCATAGAATCTATTCCACAAACAAATGTTTTATATTTACCATTTGATTATTATTCATCCTTCTCTATTCTTGATTTGTCTTAAACAATGCATTCTCATTCTATCCTAAAATTTCGACTTCCTAATTCCACACAAGTTCAAAATAAGTAGTAAATAGAGCAAAATTATACAATTGGGATTCAGCCTGTCAAAAATCTCAGGGAAAACAACAAAGATCTTAAACTTTATTTTCAAATAAACATATATGAGTGACTCTGACCAAATTAGAGTATATTAACCTGAACCTATGTCTTTTGTTATTAACTTTTCAGATGTAAGCATGTTGAGCTTTATTTTGCCTTTACTTATGTAAAATACAGTGGGTAAAAGCACATCTTTGAGTCTGTCGACCTTGGGTTAACATCTCAGCTCTTCCACCCACCAAATACTTTGCTTGTCTGCCCTTGAAGTTACTTAACATCTCAATGCTTTAGTTTCATCATCTATAAAATAGTGAGAATAATAGTATACAGCTTACCATGTTGCTGAAAGGATTTATTGAAAAAAAGATATAAAACACTCAGCAGAAAGCTTAACATAAAGCTAAATTAAAAGTAGATAATATTAGCATTATTATTAATTTCATTCACATAAAGAGAGCTAAATCATTAACAACTATTCACTATATTCTAATAATAAATTACTAAATAAACATGTCCATAATACACTTTATCAGAGGAACCTGTTATAAATTGAATTTTATGATACCAACACCTGCCAGATCTTCCTTGCCCTTAATTTAATTACCTGGCTAGGTGCAAAACAATACAACAAAAAGGAATATTTAGAACATTTCCTTTAGAAAATCATGGGGTTTTTTTGTTGTTGTTGTTAAGTTCAAACATGTTTCTTTCCTATCCTTTTATCACAGTTATTTGATGATTTGCCAATATGAACCTAACAAGGAGTCCACTAGATAGACTTATTCCCTGCCTCGTCTGCATTTTCACAGACCATTTGTCATACTTTAACACTGTTTGTGATGATAATATTGACAGGTTTCTCTCCCCAGTTAAACTTTTGCTCCTTGAGAGAAGACACAGGTCTTATTTATCTTGAAATACCCTGCATGTATTAGGTAATTTAAAATGCAATGATTTAGTAAATGAAGGAGAATTATAAAAAAGGTCAGTTAAAATATTCCAAGTCCTATCTGCACCTAATTCCTGAATGATGAGTCTATGATTTGTGCTCTCTTCACTAAACCAGTAATAGATTCCACATTTTCTGAGACTTTCCCAGTAAAGGATCTCTAAGGGGAACTGACCATGGCTTGGGGTTAGACTAACACACCACTTATTGTAAGTAATATATAGAAATTAAATGAGAATTTAAACAACAAACTTAGGAATTCTGATTTTATTTCTCTTATTAGCTGACTATATATGTTAAGACTATAGGCAGTCAGTATTTTAATTACCCTCACTATGCAAAGTAGTAATTAAAATAAGTAAATAAATAACGTAAAATAAGTAGTAAGTAAAAATAGAGTTTTCAGCACAGAATCTATTTCATTGTTGTTTTCAAATTCCTCACCCCGCCCCTCAACCTGAGAGCCTAGGTCTGACTAGGTTTCTGTCCTTCAGTTTGAATGGTTATACTCTTGCTTGGCAGAGAATAAAATCATGCCCTAAAGTTTGTAGACTTTCTATAAGCAACCCAGTGAACAAAAAGATGCATTTTCAGTAACTGCACTATAAAATTGTCAAGCTATAGTTTTCCAGTGACATTACTCAAGTTAGTAAATTTATAAGTACTGTAAAGAAAATTTTTTAACTTTCATAATTTATTGTCCAATGCCTATTAAAACACTTTGTTAGGAAGTGGCTATGTACACTAAGTTATCTTTTCATGATTTTACAAAAAGCACTAGGACCAATATGTTTTCAAAATAGAGTTATCAATTACTAATAAGAGTTTATTTTATTTAGTCACCCTATCTGTTAATTGATGTTTTCGAGAATCAGCAATCATGCAGCAAACTTGCTAAGTAAATAGAAAAATTGGAAGGTGAAAACCTTTGGGTAACTATCTTCATTTTGATGCAGACAAGAAAGAAACTATGGTTGCTAAGGACAAAATAGATAAAACTCCATGTGGTTGAATGCATAATAGACCTTAACGATGCCAACTATTGAAATAACAACTTTGAAAACATATTAAAAAACAACAGAAATTAAAAAAAAAAACATTGTTTTCCTCCTTTGAAAACTACCTAGACCACACTTTTCTTATAAAAGCAGTTGAGGCTGTGCCACCAACTAAAATGAAAGCTTTGTTTCTTCTCTTTCGCATATGGGCCCTCAACTGACATATAAAATATTTTGGGAAACAAAGTATAAGAGAGTCAGAATTACCGGGTTGATTTTGCTCTCGAAAACAGTTTTCTTCTACTTCTTGTGTAGCCTGCCAAGCTCATCATACTTTTGGCAGATATTAGGCACCTCTTTTGAATCAATCTCATGAAACTGGTTAATGCCACAAGCAGCCACTGATACCTGGCAATACACATCAGAGGTTTTTATTATTGCTATTAATCAATGAGGTGAACTGACGTTTAGAATGTGCATATAACAGGTGTGGCGACTTTCTCCCTATAATCAAAAGATTTTAAAGATATTTGGAAGATATTTGAGGAGGACCCTAGTTTGTTGAAAGGTCAAGGCTTTGAAATTAAAATTCATTGTTTCATTTATTAATTCAGAGTTTGACAAACTTTTTCTGTAAAAAGATACATAACTTTTTTTAGCTTCAAGGCCCATATATATGTTCCTCCTCTTCCTTCTCCACCCCCAACCCCCCACCCCAACCTTTAAGATTTAAAAACTTCTTAGTTTGTGGACTGGATATGGCCCACAGGTATCATTTACTGATAGCTGATTTAATTCATTCAAGTGTTTTTGAGCAATATGGCCAAAGTCCTCATAAAACTTAGTGTACTAGCAGAAACAGATGAATAAAAAAGCAGCTGTACTACAGTGTGTCTGGTGCCATGATGTAGTATAGTTTGCTAGACCTAACCCAGCTTCAAAGGTGAGGTAATATGTGACAAAATTATTAGTAGAAGGAGATAGAAGATTAGAGGTGAACATTTGCTAGGAAGAGAGAAGAACCTGTAAAAAGGCCCTTAAGGGAGAGTTTGGTATAACTGAGAAATCACAAAAATTTTACATAGCCTATAATGTGGAGAAAAGAAGATGAAGAGCGGATCAGAGACAGAGCACGCAAGGCCTGATAAGCTATATTAAAGAGTTTAACCTTACAGGCAATGAGAAGGCATTAAAACAATTCAATAAAGAATATGAAGTAAACCGGCACCTCAATGTTCATTGCAGCACGATTTACAATAGCCAAGACATGGAAGCAACCTAAATGTCCATTGACAGATGAATGGATAAAGAAGATGTGGTATATATACACAATGGAACATTACTCAGCCATAAAAAAGAATGAAATAATGCCACTTGCAGAAAGATAGATGGACCTAGACATTATCATACTAAGGGAAGTAAGACAGAGAAAGATAAATATCATATACACACTACTATATATAAAATACATAACAACAAAGACCTACTGTATAGCACAGGGAACTATACTCAATATTTTGTAATAACCTATATGGGAAAAGAATCTGAAAAAGAATATATATACATATGTATAACTGAATCACTTTGCTGTACACCTGAAACTAATATAACACTGTAAATCAACCATATTTCAATTAAAAAATAAATTAATTACAAAAAGAATATGAAGTGAGCAAATCTGGATTTTAAAAATATCTCTCTGGTTGCAAAGGGAGATTGAATTGGAGAAATTCAAGACAGGAGGGAGGTCAGCATTTAGGAAGCAGTGGCCCTAGATACAGAAGAGTAGCTAAATTTGAGTAGGTAAATGTGAAAGGACTAAAGTTGAAATCCCATTTATGTATAAAAATCACTTACTCTCTTGGTATCTATAAAACTTGACTAATGACATTTCCTCAACTATTTGTCCCAGAAGGTTTTTGTGAAGCGCAAGCCAAATGACGTATATAAAATAACTTAGCAACTATAAAAAATATACACTTTTCTTATAAGAGTAACACTTTTCATTATTATGGTCAGGTAAGTTAAAATTACTAAGCACATTAGCCTTGATAAAACTATATTTTGAATAACATTCAAAGAGGCAAATGAACATTTGCAAACCCTACTTTATCTCTTCTCTCCTAGATCTGGAGGCTCATGATTTGCTCCAGGAGAGCCTCCTGGTAGTCTGGGGGTCTTGCATCAGCTGATTCTAGATTACTAGCCCTCTTGCAGCCTCCCTATACTTACTTTGGAACTGGAAAAGTGACAGGCAAATGATTATCTTAAAACATACTCCAGGGCTTCCCTGGTGGCACAGTGGTTGAGAGTCCGCCTGCCGATGCAGGGGACACGGGTTCCGGCCCCGGTCCGGGAAGATCCCACATGCCGCGGAGCAGCTAGGCCCGTGAGCCATGGCCGCTGAGCCTGGGCGTCTGGAGCCTGTGCTCCGCAATGGGAGAGGCCACGACAGTGAGAGGCCCGCGTACCAGGAAAAAAAAAAAAAACAAAAAACCATACTCCAGAATTGTTAGGGAGAAAACTGCCCTTGTGTAGGTTAGAGAAAAAAAAAAATACTTAACTGCCTGGTGTAGAAGATCTCAAGGGTGTTCCAAAGACTTCAGATCAAAGGACGGAATGTCTTTTTTGGGACAAGGAAGGATTATTTTTCCCCTTCAGAGAGATAAGGGAAAAGGAGAATGAGGAAGAAATGGGGACAGTGAAAAAGGGAACCTGGGAAGAACAAAAGTGCCACATGGGGAGGGAGCCAGGAGCCATAAGGCCAGGAGCTTTCAGGGAGGGAGTCCTGAGACCACAGGACTACAGAAAAGAGATGTCTTATTTCAAACTTAAAAGTGTTTACTGCCTGATAGGCAGAGACCACTTTAGCTTTCCCCATTACTCAATTCTTCAGCACTTCAGGGAACTACTATATCATATCAACTTCATGAATGATTTGTAAGAAATGGGTGTTGTAGATAATTGTTTTAGTTGCAGGTGAAAATTGGCAAGGGAGTTGCATTTTGTGAGAAATTAGCATGTGGAAGCAGAAGGTTGGGTAATAGAGGAGATCATGAAACTATGAACTCTCTGCAAATCTGAAGAAAGCTTGGGAGATCCCTAGATTTATATTGGCCATGGAGTTGAGTTGAGGTCTTTTAGGTAATATACAGAACTCCAAGGAACAGAGGGCCCCTCAGCTGACTGTCAGTTGCAGGATCATCATGAATTATCAGGAAGCCTTGTTTCAGGCAACCAAGTCTACAGCTAAGAAGGTTTGAAACCACCTATTGATGCCAAGTGTTTAGAGATAACTAGCTAGTAATGCTACTAAATTATGCATGTATATTCTTCATACTTTATTAGTAGTAGAACAACCTATTAAATGTCCAGATAAACTTAAAGTTTCCTGTAAACCCATGCTCTGCTTTTGAAAATTATCCATTTAATCTCTTTCTTGATATATATAAGTATAAAATAGAAATATACAGAATACCTTTCATATGATCATTTCAAAATTACAAATATGAAGCAATATTCATATGACTTCTGGGAAGAAGATATGTTTATTTGTTGTATTGATGGAGCAGTGAAATGTATACAATATTAATAGCTTATGTGATGTTCTAAGAAGTAGTAAACTTCATAATCCTTTCTTGCACATTGTCTATGACTAGATAGCTCTGGGACCTTTAATAAGCTAATTAACTTCTCTGAGTCTATGTTTTCTCATCTGTAAGATGAATTGTTGAATGTAATAATTTTTAAATATCACAATTCTAAAATATTGTTTATTTTATGAATTGCAATGGAAAGGCCAGAAATATGCTGTGTACTTACACTGTTGCCTTAGTGACAGAAATTTCTATCAGCATCACAAATGCATAGTAATGTATTTAGATGGAATTATTTATTAATCCATATAACTCTAAAGGTCATAAAATAAGAGGGTTGTAAGAGATTTCTGAGTATTCCACCAAACCTCTATTTTGATACAATATGGTCAATATATCCCCAAAATGGTCTCACTTCTAGGACATCTCCCATGAGAGAGAATTTTTTTTGCGGTACGCGGTCCTCTCACAGTTGTGGCCTCTCCCGTTGCGGAGCACAGGCTCCGGACGTGCAGGTTCAGCGGCCATGGCTCACAGACCCAGCTGCTCCGCAGCATGTGGGATCTTCCCGGACCGGGGCACGAACCCGTGTCCCCTGCATCGGCAGGCGGACTCTCAACCACTGCGCCACCAGGGAAGCCCAAGAGAGAATTTTTTAATATATGACATCTATGTGCCAATTTGCTGGCATCAGGTTCTATGACTTGTTTGAGACATTTATTTTGGTGTCAGTTGCAGATGATGATAACTCTTAGGGACTTTACTTTAAAGACAATGAAAGGCCTCTCTCCTTCTCCTTGCCCTGTGAAAAAAGATCCAAAAAAAGGCTGTTTTCTCTTTTTTCTACAATTCATCATCTACCCAGTTATTTCTCTTTTATTTCAGATTCACACACACACACACACACACACTACAGATTCTTTCCTGCAGATAGAAAATACTGTGCACCTGTAAGTAGGTCGGTAAGGCCATATAATCTAATGTGGAAGGAGCTGGCTTCTATCCATTTGTGCATAACAATGCATGGGCAGTCAGAGCTGGATTCATGCTTTTTATTTTTGTTACTTTTAATGCAGTAGTAGATAGAAAACAGATATAAGCATTGCAGTTTTAAGATGAAAAGAATCCTTGAAACATCATATGCATTTGTCTTAAGGAAGATTTGTAAATAGCATGCTCTTATCGTTACATAAATGGTACTATTTTGAAATGCCAAGCAACCCTTGTTGGAGTACAGTTTTGCAGCCTTTATTTCTGAAAATATGTCAATAACTGTAATAAATAAAAGGCTTGAAGCTCAATACTCTCTTTTTCCTTCTGTCTTTCACCAACAGAAAAATGTTGAAAGCAGACTCATCATTCAATATGAGAGAGATGCCAAATGAGTGAAAGAAGTTATGGAGAAGAAACAGTAGAGTCTGGGCAACTTGCCTAAAGGGACACTTGGGTTAACCTTCATATTGGAATTGAAAATGTGAATAATTTTCTCTTCATTTTCCCCCTGGATTCTAACAACGAAGACAGTCTTTGAACTTGTTACTTGTTCTTTTATCAAAGCAGAAAGAGGCAACAAGAGAACAGGTTTCGAGTCAGAAAGCCCAGAGCTTGAATCTAATCACCACTACTTACTTATATGATTCTTGTGAATATTCTTAATCAGTTTAATTTCAGTTTTCTCATCTAGAAATTGGTATGAAAACAATAATTACCTTATGATGGTATTATGAGAATTTAAAATAAAATTACTTGTAAATAGTATACTATTTACTTTGTGCAAAGACATCCCTTATTAAGTTATATCCATTATTGTTATTTGGGTATATTGAATACATATACTGAATTTGAGTGTATATCCTGAGAAACCACTAAATAAAAAGAGACTGGCTTTTTAACTTTTAAATTTATAAAACTTCCCCTCTGTTTTAAATAATATGCATGAACAAATAGCCAAAATGACTATATATTCAAAATTACGTATTGGAATAAAATGTTTAAATCGAGACACTTATGTATTTTCAGAACTATGAAGTTGTAGAATGATTGAGTTTATCATATGTTACAGTCTTTGGATGCTTAGAGAAGAAAATGAAGCCAAAAAATTTAGTTCAGTTTATTTCTGAGAATAACTTTTCTTAAGTGGCTAAAATGAAAATCACATTAGTAACTTATGCTGGATATCCTCTATTTGCCCTTCTGATCCTCTCTCTGACCTTCTCCGCCCTGCTCTAATTGCATAAGACCAACCTTGACTGTCTATATTAACTGGCTCATTTGCCCACTGACTTTGGCTTGAGTTCAGCCAGTGGAAACACAAGCAGGAGATCAAAAAGAAGCAGGAGAAATTATACTGCTGGCCAAGATGAAGCAAAAGAAATCATACTTAACTCCCTCTTGAAAAAACTAATGAATTATACAAATACATTAAAAATGCAGTATCAATTATTGGATATCAGGTGGTATAGGACAGTGATCCCTGAGAGAGAAAAAACAAGCTGAAATCTGAAATTTCCCAGTTTACTGCCAAGAGAGTTTCCAGCTTGCAGTGCAGGAAGTGGAGATCTTTCTGTGTTGAGGGGATGGAAGTGGGAAACAAGGAAGGCCAAGGCAGCTAGAGAAGACAGCTGCACAGAGAGAGTTTGTTCTAGGTATCTACAGAGGGTTCCTGTGGAGTCTTTAGCTTAGTATTGATAAGCATGTGTGTTGTGAGAAAATTGTCTAAGGCTTGGGGTGAAAACCAACAGAAAGAAACAGGCAGAACAACCTTTAGTGTTAACAAAGATCAGGGGTAGTTTATGTTCCCATCAGACAGTAAAAAGCCACAGAGTTCATGGGATACTAGGTAAAGTACTCAAAATGGTATCTGTTCAGTAGTGGGACAAAATGAACTCTAAATAAAGGCTCTTCTGGTCCCATCTAACAAAACTTAAAAGCAAGGATCAAACCATATCCTAGTAATTTAACTGTTTCCCAGGGAAAAACAAAACTCAAGAATATTTATAGAAATGCAACAGTATCAGGCACTCTAAAAGGTAAAATCCACAATGTCTGCCAAGCAGGAAAATGCAGTCCGCAATGTGTAAAGAGTGGTCAAACAATAGAAACAGACCAGGAAGTGATCCTGATTATAAAATTCGTAGAAAAGGATGTTAAAATAGAATCATTATAGTAACCATATTCCATATATCTATATATTGGACAAGGTAGAAAAGACTGAGCATGTTAGGTACAGATATGGTGAAAGGTGAAAGGATTGATGAACTTGAAGAAATAACAATAGAAACTATAAAAAATAAAACACAGGGGAAAAAAGACTGAAAAAAAAAAAACGAACAGAGCATCAGTGAGCTGTGGGGCAACTTAAGGTGGCCTACTACATGAATAACTGAAGTCACCAAGTAGAAGACAAAACAAAATATTTGAAGAAATAAGGGCTGGAATTTTTCCATATTTGATGAAAATTAGATAAACCCACAAATCCAAAAATCTTAAATCCCAACCCAAGAAACATGAAAGTATACCAGGGCACATCATCATTTTTGAAAACCAGTAGTAAAGAGAAAAATCTTAAAGATTCCTAGAGGAAAAAGATCCACTATGTACAGAAGAAAAATAATACTATGTAACAAAGAAGGTTGTATCCCAGAATGAAAGGTTGGTTTAATCATTAAAATTTAATTAGTCTAATTCATCCCATTAAAAGCATAATAGAAATAACATAATTGTTTAAATAAATGCTCAAGAAGCATTTGACAAAATACAATGTACATTCATGAGAAAAAACACTCAGTAAACTAGAGATAAAAGGAAATTGTCTCAATCTGATAAAGGACATCTCCAAAATCTTCTAGCTAACATCATATTTAATCATATTTAATTTTTTTCTCCTAAATTAGGAACAAAAGAAGGATGCTCTTTCATATTATTTCTATTGAACATTGAATTATAAGTCCTAGGCATTGCAATAAGACAAAAAAAATAAGTGGCATAATTAATAAAATTAGCAGTAAAAATATTGTTATTCACAGAAAACAAAGGGGTCTCTATTTAGAAAACCTGATTGAATTCCTCCCTAAATAAAACACAAGTCAAGTTAATAAGCAAACTTACCTATGTTGCCAGATATAAAGTCAATATGCAGAAGTAAATTTTATTTTTATAAACTATAAATAAATTCTTGAGAAATACATTTTAAATGTAATTTATAATATCATAAATAATGTTTTTATATGTCTAAGCATAAATCTATAAAAACTGTGCAAGACCTATTTCCAAAAACTAAAATACACTGTTGAAAGTAATTCAAGAAAACCTAAATAAATGAAGAGAGTTGTCATTTTCAAGTATTGGAAGACTCTGTGTTATTAAGACAACAATTATCTCCCAATTGATCTATAGATTCAATGCAATCCCAATCAAAATTCTGGCAGGAATTTTTGTATAAATTGACAAGAAACCTCTGAAATTCATACAGAAACCCGAATGATCATGCAAAGAATTAAAATTTTAGAAAATTTACAAATCTTGATATTAAAACATTTTATAGAGCTACAGTAATCATGACAGTATGAAATTGTTGTAAATATAGACTAAAGATTAACTAAATAGAATAGAAAGTCCAGAAAATATGTGCAAAATTCACACACGTATATAGTACATTGAATTTTGCCAAGGTATAAAGTTCCTTCAGTTATAAAAAGAGAGTTTTGCTTTGTTTTAACAAATGGTGTTTGAACAGTTGGAGATTTCTATGAAAAATAAAATGACTTCATCCCTATTTCATTCTACATGCAAAAATTATTTAGGTTATAATCACAGACCTAATGTAAAAGCTAGAACCATGAAGATTTTAATAGAAACTATAGGACTATAACCTCAAGAACTTGGTGGAGGTAAAGATTTCTTTTTTAAAGTATGAATGAGTGTATTTATTTTGAATAAAAATCAAAGTCAAAATAAACTATAAACTTTAAAATGCCAACAAATACTATAAGCATCACAAAATCCAAGAAAATAACCTTAAATAGACCATCATTAATTATCTGTTTGGCATATTTCTATAATACTTTTCCCCAAATGTTTTCTAGCTGCAAACACTTTGATTGCCTTCTCAAATGACAATTTTGCAATATTTTCTACAGAGAAACCTCAAAATAATTTAGTCTCTCCTCTAAAAGACTGGTTGATGAAAAAATTTCACTTATTAACCTTTTAGAAAATATTCTTTTTCAGCTTCACAAATTTGCATTAACAGTAACACAAATTTTTAGGATTGCTTTTAAATTTAGAAAAAATCTCACTCAGTTTCTTCTATTTAAGACCTGTAAGACTTCAGAACATTTTAAGTTTTCTTGTGCAAGAAGTCATCTTAAATATTCTTTGAAAAGATATTATGTATTACCCATTTTGTTGTCAAAGTTCTTGCTACATGCACATAATATAATTTTATGTTGTCTTCACTCATATTTTGTAGAGATGCATAAAATGTGTGACTTGATTCAATATTTTTGTGGAAATGCATAAAACATCCAACTTGTCACATGAAAGTACCAGCTGTTTGCAGTAATGCTTATGGTTTGTGCTCATAAACACAAGCATTCTTATATTCTCTTTTCTCTATAGTTGTTGCAGTATAATTGCAAAATAATAATGGTATAAGTTTAAGGTGTACAATGTGATGATTTGATATACATATACATTGTGAAATAATTACCACAATCAAGCTAATTAAGCATCCATCACCTCACATAATTACCCTTTCTTTTTTGTGTGTCGTGAGAATACTTCGGATCTAGCCTTTTAGAGTATTTCAAATATACAACACAGTATTATTAAGTATAGTCACCATGCTGTACATTTGATCCCCAGAACTTATTCATTTTATAACTGAAAGTTTGTACCCTTTGACCAATATCTCTCCAATTCCCCCATGCTTCTCCCCAACCCCTGGCAACTACCATTCTACTCCTTGCTTCTATGAGTTTGATTCATAGATTCCACATATATATGAGATAATATAGTATTATATGAAATAATACAGTATTTGTATTTCTTATATAAATACTGTATAAGAAACTTATTTTACTTAACATAATACCTCCCGTGTTCAATCCATGTGATTACAGATGGAAAGATTTCTTTTATATGGCTGAAAAATATCCCATTGTATATGTATACCACATTTTCTTTATTCATTCTTCTGTAGATGAACACTTAGGTTTTTTCCATACCTTGGTTATTGTGAATAATGCTGCAATTAACATGAGAGTACAGCTATCTCTTTGAAATAGTGATTTTTGTTTCCTTTGGATATATACTAAGAAGTAGGATTGCTGGATCATAAGGTAGTTCTAACTTTAGATTTTTTTGAGGATCTTCTATACTGTTTCCCATATTGTATTTGCCATAACACTATTTTCTATACTGTTTTCAATTTACATTCCCACCAACAGTGTACAAGGTTTCCCTTTTCTCAATGTCCTCACCAACATTTCTTTTCTCTTGTCCTTTTGATAATGGATATCCTAACAGGTGTGAGGTAATATCATATTGAAATTTGATTTGCATTTCCCTGATCATTAGGGATGTTGAGCACCTTTTCATATGCCTATTAGCTATTTGTATGTCTTCTTTGGGAAAATGTATATTCAAGCCTTTTGCCCATTTTTAAAATTGAGTTTATTTGTTTTTGCTATTGAGTTACATGAGTTTCTTATACACTTTGGATATTAATCCTTTATCAGATATATGGTTTGCAAATATTTTCCCCTATTCCATTGGTTGCCCTTTCATTTAGTTTGATGTAGTCCCACTTTTCCCCTTTGTTTTTATTGCTTGTGCATTTGGTGTTGTATCCAAAAAAAGTCATTGCCATGACCAATGTCACAGAGATTTTTCCCTACGCTTTCTTCTAGATTTAAGTTTCAGTTTTTATATCTAAATCTTTCATTTATTTCAAATTACTTTTGTATATGATGAAAGATAAGGATCCAATTTCATTTTTTAGCATATGGATATCTAGTCTTCCAAACACCATCACAGAAGACACTATCCTTTCCCTATTGTGCACTCTTGGTGCCCTTGTCAAAGATTAGTTGACTGTATATGCATGTGTTTACTTCTGGACTCTCTAGTCTGTTCCATTAGTCTATGTGCCTGTTTTTATGCCATTAGCATACTGTTTTGACTATTATAACTTTGTAATATAATTTGAAATCAGGAAGTATGATGCCTCCAGCTCTGTTCTTCTTGCTTAAGATTGCTTTAGCTACTCAAGGTCTTTTGTGGGTTTACATAAATTTTAGGATTGTTTTTCTACTGTGAAATTTAGAATTTTGATAGGGATTACATTGAATCCGTAGATCACTTTGGGTATTATGGATATTTTAACAATATCAGGTCTCCCAATCCATGGACACAGGATATCTTTCCATATATTTGTGTCTTCATCGGTTGCTCTCATCATTGTCTTATAAGTTTCAGTGTAGATATCTTTCACCTCCTTGGTTAAATTTACTTCTGAGGGTTTTACTCTTTTTGATGTGATTATACGTGGAACTATTTTCCTACTTTCTTTTTTTGGATAGTTTGTTGTTAATGCATAGAAATGTCACTAACTTTTGTATATTGATTTTGTATCCTCCAACATTACTGAATTTATTAGTTTTAAAAGGTTCTTGGGCTTCCCTGGTGGTGCAGTGGTTGAGAGTCCGCCTGCCGATGCAGGGGACACGGGTTTGTGCCCCAGTCCAGGAAGATCCCACATGCCGCAGAGCAGCTGGGTCCGTGAGCCATGGCCATTGAGCCTGCATGTCCGGAGCCTGTGTTCTGCAATGGGAGAGGCCAAAACAGTGAGAGGCCCATATACCTAAGGAAAAAAAAAAAAAAAAGGTTCTTGGTGAGATCTTTAGTATTTTCTACACATAAAATCATTTCATCTGCAAATGATGACAGTTTAACTTCTTCCTTTCCAATTTTGATGCCTTTTATTTCTTTTTCTTGCCTAATTCCTCTGGCCAGGACTTCCAGAATTATGTTGAGTAGAAGTAGTGAGAGTGACATTGTGTGTTGTTCCTAATCTTAGGGGGGAAACTTTTAGCGTTTCACCATTGAGTATGAAGTTAGCAGTGGATTTATCATATATGGCCTTTATTATGTTGAAGAACTTTCCTTGTATACATAATTTGTTTAGAGTTCTTATCACAAATGGATGTTGAATTTTGTTAAATTCTTTTTTTCTGCATCTTTTGAGATGATCATGTGATTTTTGTCCTTTATTCTGTTAATATTTTGTGCATCACATTTACTGATCTGCATATGTTAAAACATCCCTGCTTCTCAGTATTAAATTCCACTTGATCATGGTATGATCCTTGTAATGTACTGTTGAATTTGGTTTTTCTAATATTTTGTTGAGGATTTTTGCATCTATATTCATCAGAGATATTGGCCTGTAGGTTTTTTTCTGTTTTTTTTTTCTTTCCTTTTTTTTTTTTTTTCTTGTAGTGTCCTTATCTGACTTTGGTATCTGGCCTATGCTGAGTGGGACTGGAGCTGGATCATGGGCCACTTCAGGGTCCACAGCCAGGAACAAGGTTAGCAGACCCAGTACCCAAGGCATGAGCAGATGTGGCTCCTCCCTTGTCCTTTGGCAGATGGTGCTGGTGGCAGGACCCAGGCCAAACAGTGCTGTAGCTGAGTCCACAGGGAACAGCACTGTTTCCAGATGGGCACAGACCTGACTTCTCAAAATGGCCCTTTTTGTTCTTGGGCTCCACCAGAGTTTTGCAACCCCCCTACTTGGATCCTAAAGATCCCATAAGACACTTTTGTCTGTGAATGACTGCCAAAATATTATTTTTCTGGGGGGATATCAGCTGGGGATTTCATATTCTGCCAGCTTTCTGACGTCACTCTCTAGGCAAAGATTTTTAAACAAAACATAAATTTGATAAGCTATAAAAATTGATACATTTTAATTTATTAAAAGTAAAAATTTTGAACATCAAAATAGACTACTGAGAATCCTGTCATAATGTATATGCATATCAAATCATTCTGCTGTAAACTGAAATATCTTACAAATTTATTTGTCAATTACCTCAATAAAGCTGGGGGAAAAAAAGGGTACTGTTAAAAAAAATAGTCAATCTACAGATGAGGAAAATATACTTGCAAAACACATTTCAGAGAAAGAACCAATATACAGAAATTATACAAAGTAACAAGTCAATAATAAAAAAGAAAATCTATTAAAAATGGTCAAAGGACTTTAACATTCATTTCACAGAGACACAAAATGGTCAATAGGCACATGAAAAGGTGTTTACATCATTAATCTTCCAGAAAACACAAGTTAAAATCATAATGAAACATCATTTTACACCCAGTAGGATAGCTAAGATTAAAAAATATATAATATAAATGTTGGCAAATTTGTGGAGTGACTGGATCTCCCATTTTTTAATGATGTGATTATAAAATGGTACAACTACTTTTGAGAACTGTTTGGAAGTTTCTCATGAAGTTAAACATAAATCTATCCTATGATCTAGCAACTCTACCGTTAAATATTTACCCAAGATAAAAAAACATATACGTTTATACTAAGACTTATATAACTTAGTCTGTTTATGCGAAGAATATTGATAGCAGCTTCAATGATAATAGCTAAAACTAGAAACAACCCAAATATCCATCAAGAGTTAAATGGATAAACAAATTGTGATAGATTCACAATATAGAGTACTCCTCAGAAATAAATATGAACAAAGTACTGGTAATTTTAACAATAGAGATAAATCTCAAAAATACTTAGCGAAAGAATTCAGACACAAAAGAGTATAGACTATTTGACTTTATTTAAAGGAAAGCTAAAAATAGGCATAACTAATGCACAGTATTAGAAGACTACTTCTTGATTACCTCTTGAAGGTGGTAAACTGGCTAGGAAGGGGCCTGAGGGAAGTTCCTGGGGTGTAATTACCTCTATCTTTCCTGAGGTTGTAGTTGCACAAGTTTATACAATTATCAAAGCTCATCAATCGGACATCTATTTTACATAAATCTCATACCTCCAAAATGACAACTTGCTGATGACTCAGGTAAATTTGAGAAAAGCAAGATGATGCTAGAAATCAAGTAGATGGAAGAGACTTGAGAGCAGGGAACTGCAGACAAGGTCAACATTTGTGTTAGAGGGAAGGAAGACACCTGGTGAAAGAACAGTGAGCATGAGATAACCCATCATTATGAATAAAACTTCCCACCAGATTACAAAGAAAAACTGGAAAGACAAAAAAAATCTTGTCATTATTTACGATAAGTAAGAATTAGAAAAAATAAAGTAAAAGGTAGATCATGAATAGGATCGAACTTGGAGATTTAGAAATATGAAATGGATATTATGAGAAAGTTTACGGTATACAGAGGCATAATGAAGTTCCCAGTAGCTACTTCCCTGACCAAGTTTAGCTCCAATGTTAACATTCCTCTAGCCTTTAGGTTCTGTGCTGCTTGGAAGAAGAATCTCAATTCTGGTAGAAGGAAAGAAAGAACCATTTTTCTTACTCTTGCCTTTTTCATGTTATAAATCCTCAAATATATTTTTTAGTGTTAATAATCATTGTAAAAAATATTTTTTCTTTTTTTGTCAGTTCCTTACTATGATAAGTCACTGTATGGTTATTTATGCTAGAATGGATATGTTAATTTACTCATTTGCATCAGTTATGATACTCTTCCCAGAAAGAGAAAAACACCTTTATGTTTGATTAAACACAGCTTGTGTGATTTAAGCGCAATTTTAAAGCTTATTCCTCGTCTTGGTATTATTTTTTAGCAGGTCTGCTGATTCTAATCTCTTGTATGTTAAAAAAAAAAAAAGCAAAAACGTTATTCAGCAGCTAGTAAGGAGGACAGCTTTATGTTATTGACATAAAGTATGCTCGGGTCAATTGACAGGTATTAAAAAATCCATCTGAAATAAAATATTTTTCTGCTCTAAAACTGTATCATTGCTTTAGCTTCATTTTTCTTTTAACTATTTAGATTTCACCTTACCTGTCACATCACTGTAATGACTCAAAAGTAGTCAAAACCATTTATGACATTTACACATGTATACTCTTTGAGCTACCGTAACTATTTACATTAGCAATTATTTTTGCACTGCCTGTAACATTTCTTGTATTGCTCATGAAAATACTTTGATTGCTGTATTTATTTTTCTTGCTTAAAAAAATAGTACTTTTATCTGATATTTTCTTCAATAAATTCAGTATTGATAATGGTGTATCTTCTGATACCTTGACCCTACAAATCCTTAATCTCCTCAAAATTAACGACTTCCTTGCTTGTCACTTCTGTGTTTACTTAGTCCTGACTCCCTCAGGAAGATTAAAGACGTTTCTTCTCTGTTCCCATTGCATCTTGTATAATACAATGGCAGTCATCACACTATGTTAGTTTCCACTGTTAAACTTTCATCAATTGGAACTACTTAATTTACAAAATGTGTCTTCTCAAAACCATACAGACTTATTGTCCTTTTTTCCCATTTCTCACCCCTTCTAAGTTTGCTTTTTGTACTCAGGATTACAGTCCTTCTCATCTCCCTATTCTTCTCAGTCGTATCCTATTTTATTACTACTACCAAACCTAAGCACAATTATGGTTAAAGGAAGAGAGAAAATAAGATATGGAAAATACCACCTAGAGAATAGGTTCCCAAATGGTGATGTTGTTTTGGTTAATTCCCTATAGTTTAGGCACTGGTCCATGGTGTTTTAATTTCAGAAATTTATGTTTGAGTTTCATAAGCCAAATGTATTCAAATTAATATCTATATCTATGTCAAAGCTAGGTTTACATCAATGAATATAATTGTTCTTATATCCAGAACTGTAAGGCCCAATACTGTGAACTGGATAGATATCCTGACATCTTATTAGTGGATCTGCTTATACTGAAAAGGCTGTAAAACTAGACTCCCTTGATGCTGCTACTAACAACAACAATAAAACAATTCCTAACCCTTATCTAACATTTTTCTGTGTGTATTCCAGAAATGGTTCTAGGCATTTTTTTTTTTTAGAAGATGTTGGGGGTAGGAGTTTATAAATTTATTTATTTATTTTTGCTGTGTTGGGTCTTCTTTTCTGTGCGAGGGCTTTCTCTAGTTGTGGCAAGTGGGGACCACTCTTCATCGTGGTGTGCGGGTCTCTCACTATCGTGGCCTCTCTTGCTGCGGAGCACAGGCTCCAGACACGCAGGCTCAGTAGTTGTGGCTCACGGGCCTAGTTGCTGCACAGCATGTGGGATCTTCCCGGACCAGGGCTCGAACCCGTGTCCCCTGCATTAGCAGGCAGATTCTCAACCACTGCGCCACCAGGTAAGCCCAGTTCTAGGCATTTAACATTTAGTTCTCACAACAGTGTGATGTGATAGGCACTAATATTTTTCTCCATTTTACAGATAATGGGACTGAGGCACAGATAGGTACAATGTAGTGAAGGTGGAATTTCAAACCAGATAGTTTGGCTTTAAGTTGCATGTTCTTAATCACTATGTCAGAATACCTCTCAATTAAATATACTACTTCATAAATTTGATTCATAAATGAGAGAGGAAAGAGACAGAGGACGTGAGGAAACCATTTTGCTGATGCAGATCATGGCAAAGGCAATTTGGTTCAGTAGTTACCACTTCCAGATTTGATATTTCTCTGCAGAAGTAAAAGTTGCTTTTCTTTTTTTTTTCTTTCTTTTTTTTTTTTTTTTGTGGTATGTGGGCCTCTCACTGTGTGGCCTCTCCCGTTGTGGAGCACAGGCTCCGGACACGCAGGCTCAGCGGCCATGGCTCACGGGCCCAGCCGCTCCGTGGCATGTGGGATCTTCCCGGACCGGGGCACGAACCCATGTCCCCTGCATCGGCAGGCAGAATCTCAACCACTGCGCCACCAGGGAAGCCCAAAAGTTGCTTTTCTATTCATGTAGAAATGATGTAACTCTATGACCTAAGAGTTGTTGCTAGAAGCTCACTGGAGTCTACTCTTCTAGCTCTCTCAATTATATTGATAAACAACAGGTAATAAAACAATTTTGCTTTACACAAACTAAAATAGTGTCTGTTGCAGCTCCTGGTCTCTAACCAATACAATAATTGGTACCAGAAGTGGGAACAGCAATTGAAAGGGGCAGCAATAGTGAAAGACAAGATAGGTGTCTTGCTACAAAAAATTCGATGGTACTGTTAGAAAAAATGGGATTAAAGGTGCTATTTTCCTACCCCAATTTTTGTACCTCAGAGTGGCCACCTTTAAGTTAAAAGAGAAGTTAGAGGGTAAAAAAAGTGGAACCACTATATGAAACAATAATTTTCAAGACAATGGATTATCTTATAATAAAGGACAATAATACTTGAGAAGGTGAAAAAAATTATGGGCTCTATAATTGCTCCTACTTACTGTTCTGAAGCAATATCCAGGCTTTTGCCTTGGGAAAGGGAACTAAATCAGAGTCTGTTGGGCTCCCTGAGTTGAGGAGATAGAGTTGAGAGTATAGGGAGACATTAGACAGCTAGTGTTACCAGGAAAAACTACCAGAGAGGAAACAGCTGCACAAATAGAGAGCCTCAGAGATCGTCAGAGGACCCCCATCAAATATTTAGCTGAGTATTAATCACTGCATAATGAGGAAATTACCAGAAACTAAGAAAGAAATACTCAAAAGGTTGAAAAGTAAATAGGGCCCAACAGTCATACAGGGCTGGAGACAGTGTTTGTTCCAATAGCCAGATTGAACACAGGACATTGTATGGAGTACTCAAAACAGTCTTGCCTCAACAACAGAAAATAATTAGCTTTAGCCTGAGCCCAGTCTCAGTACTGCCTAACAAATCTAAAAAGCAAGCTCCAAGAAGACCAAACTACTTCCAAATAACTTAACTGCATCTCAGAAAAAAATCAAGGTATTTAGAAATTGAAGAAGACACAAGTAAATGAGATTTCTCATGTTCATGATCCAAATAATTAATATTGTTAAAATACCTACACTACTCAAAGCCATCTATAGATTCAATGCAATCCTTATCAAAATTCCAATGGCATTTTTTCACAGAAATAGAAAAAATCCTAATATTTGTATGGAAATACAAAACACCCCAAATAGCTAAAGCAATCTTGAGAAAGAACAAAGCTGGAGGCATCACACTTCCTGATTTTGAACTCTATTTAAACCTATTTTAATCAAAAGAGTATGGTACTAGCATAAAAGCAGGCATATAGACAAAAAGAACAAAATCAAGAGCCCAGAAATAAACCCACACATATGTGGTCAATTAATATTTGACAAGGGAACCAAGAGTCATAATGGGGAAAGATAGTCTCTTTAATAAATGGTGCTGGGTAAACTGGATATCTACATGCAGAAGAATGAAATTGAACTCCTACCCTTATGCCATTTATAAAAATTAACTTGAAATGGATTAACGACATAAATGTAGAACCTAAAACTATAAAACTCTTCGAAGAAAACTTAAGGGAAAAGCTCCTTTACATCAGTCTTTGGCAATGATATCTCGGATACAGTAACATCAAAAGCACAAGCAACAAAATTAAAAGTCAATGAGTGGGACTACATCAAACTAAAAAACTTTTGCACAGCAAAAGAAACAATCAACAAAATAAAAGGCAATCTATGGAATGAGAGAAAATATTTGCAGACATATCTGATAAGGAGTTAATATCTAAAATATATAAGAAACTCATACAACTCAATAGCAAGAAAACAAAATCCAACTTAAAAACGAGCAGAGGACTTGAATAGACATTTTTTTCCCAAAGAAGACATACAAATGTCCAACAAGCATACGAAAAGCTGTTGAACATTCTTGACCATCAGGGAAATGCAAGTCAAAACCATAATGAGATATCATTTCACACCTGTTAGAATGGCTACTTTTAAAAAGACAAGAAATAACAAATACTGACCAGCATAAGGAGATAAGAAAATCCTGGTGCACTGTTGATGGGAATATAAATTGGTACAGCAACTGTGGAAATCAGTATGGAGGTTTTTTCAAAAAATTAAAAATAGAACTACCACATGACCTGGTAGTTCCGCTTCTGGGTATATACCTGAAGGAAATGAAATCACTATCCTGAAGAGATATCTGCACTCTTTCATTTATTGCAGCATTATTCACAGTAGCCAAGACATGGAAACAACTTAGGTGTCCACTGACAGATGACTGGTTAAAGAAAATGTGATATATATATATATATATATATATATATATATATATATATATATATATATATATAACATGAATGGAACTGGAGGGCATTATGCTACGTGAAATAAGCCAGAGAGAGAAAGACTGCATGGTATAATTTGTATGTAGAAACTTAAAAAAAAATTCAAATAAGTCAAATACATAGAAACAGAGAGTAGAGTGGAGGTGGAGGGATGTTGGCCAAAGCATACAACATCAGTTATATGATGAATAAGTTCTGGGGATCTAATATACAGCATGGTGGCTATAGCTGAAAATACTCTACTGTATACTAGAAAGTTGCTATGGGAGTAAAGCTTTAATAGTCTCACCATAATAAAAGCAATAAAATGTGAAGTGAAGGTTGTGTTAACTAACAATAATATGATAAACATTTCAAATCATTACATTGTACACAATAAATTTTCTTTAACATCTTTATTGGACTATAATTGCTTTACAATGGTGTGTTAATTTCTGCTTTATAACAAAGTGAATCAGTTATATATATATATATATATATATATATATATATATATATATATATATATATGTCCCCATATCTCTTCCCTCTTGCATCTCCCTCCCTCCCACCTTCCCTGTCCCACCCCTCTAGGTGGTCGCAAAGCACCGAGCTGATCTCCCTGTACTATGTGACTGCTTCCCACTAGCTATCTATTTTAGGTTTGGTAGTGTATATATGTCCATGCCACTCTCTCACTGTCACAGCTTACCCTTTCCCCCTCCCCGTATCCTCAAGTCCATTCTCTAGTAGGTCTGCATCTTTATTCCCATCTTGCCCCTAGGTTCTTCTGACCATTTTTTTTTCTTTTTTTAGATTCCATATATATGTGTTAGCATATGGTATTTGTTTTTCTCTTTCTGACTTACTTCATTCTGTATGACAGTCTCTAGGTCCATCCACCTCACTACAAATAACTCAGTTTCGTTCTGTTTTATGGCTGAGTAATATTCCATTATATATATATGTGCCATATCTTCTTTATCCATTCATCTGTTGATGGACGCTTAGGTTGCTTCCATGTCATGGCTATTGTAAATAGAGCTTCAATGAACATTGTGGTATATGACTCTTTCTGAATTATGGTTTTCTCAGGGTATATACCCAGTAGTGGGATTGCTGGGTCGTATGGGAGTTCTATTTTTAGTTTTTTAAGGAATCTCCATACTGTTCTCCATAGTGGCTGTACCAATTCACATTCCCACCAACAGTGCAAGAGGGTTCCCTTTTCTCCACACCCTCTCTAGCATTTATTGTTTGTAGATTTTTTGATGATGGCCATTCTGACTGGTGTGAGATGATATCTCATTGTAGTTTTGATTTGCATTTCTCTAATGATTAATGATGTTGTGCATTCTTTCGTGTGTTTGTTGGCAATCTGTATATCTTTGGAGAAATATCTATTTAGGTCTTCTGCACATTTTTGGATCAGGTTGTTTGTTTTTTTGACATTGAGCTGCATGAGTTGCTTGTATGTTTTGGAGATTAATCCTTTGTCAGTTGCTTCAGTTGAAAATATTTTCTCCCATTCTGAGGGTTGTCTTTTGGTCTTGTTTATGGTTTCCTTTGTTGTGCAAAAGCTTTTAAGTTTCATTAGGTCCCATTTTTTTATTTTTGTTTTTATTTCCATTTCTCTAGGAGGTGGGTCAAAAAGGATCTTGTTGTGATTTATGTCATAGAGTGTTCTGCCTATGTTTTCCTCTAAGAGTTTGATGGTGTCTGGCCTTACATTTAGGTCTTTAATCCATTTTGAGTTTATTTTTGTGTATTGTATACCATAAATTTATACAATGTTTTATGTCAATTAGATCTCAATAAATGGAGAAAAAAGAATATTTAAAGTAATATAAAATTATCCAGGAACCAACATGGTAAACTTCACTGTGTCTGATATCCAATAAAAAATTATTAGTCATGCAAAAATATAAGGAAAATATAACCCATAGTAAGAAGAAAAAATAATCAAAACCAAACCACATCCAGCACAGTTATAGCAAAAAGCAGATCAGGATATTTAAACTGTTATTATCACTGTATCCCATAAATTGGAAAACCTATTGGAAAGATTGAACATGTTAAGTAGAGATATAGAAAAAATAAAAGAGATTTAAATTGATCTTCTAAAAATGAAAACCACAATGTCTGAAGTTAAAAATATACACTATAGGATCAATGGTAGATTAGACATTGCAGAAGAAAAATTAAGTGAACTTGAAGACAAAGTAATAGAACCTATCCAAAATAAAACAAAGAAAGAAAAGACCATTTAAGAAATTAATGGATCATGACTAATTTGTAGGACAACTTCAAACCACTTACTAAATGTGTAATTGGAGTCCCTGAAGGAAAGTAAAGGGAAAAGTACAAAACAAATATTTTTTAATGACCCAACTTTTTCCAAATTTAAATGAAAACAAAATCTCACAGATAACAGGAATCTCAACAAATGTCAATACAAGTAATATGAAGAAAACTATACCAAAGTATAGCATAATCAAAAAAAAGTGTTAAAAAGAAAAAATTTTAAGTAGTCAGAGAAAAATAACACATTATGTATAGAGGAACAATTGGTAAGATAGCAGATTTCTGGTTGGATGCAAGCAAGAAAACAAGAGAAGAAAGAAAGAAACTATTAACCTACAATTTTATAACCAATAAAAATATCTTTCAAAAATAAAGTAAGAATAATAACTTCTTCAGGTCTACAAAAACTGAGGTTTTCATCACCAGCAGACTCATGCTACAAGAAGTATTAAGGGCAGTCTTCAGATAAAAGGAAAATGACACTGGGTGGAAATCTGGATCTACACAAATGAATGAGAAGCACTGAAAGTGGTAACTACATGGATAAATATATAAAATATTTGTTATTTTGTATAAATCTCTTTAAAATTAAATTATTTAAACAAAAATAATAATGTAGTGAATGTTTTGCAACATATGCAAAACATTAGTTGCATATGTTTTGCAACTAAAATTTATGATAACTGTGTAAAGGTCAGGAGGGAAGAAATGGAAGTATACTATTCTAAGCTTTTAATACTATATATTAAGTGGTATAATACCACTTGAAGGTACACTGGGATAGATTAAAGCTGTATACTGTAAACCTTAAAACAACCACTAACACACAAAAAAACAAAGAATTATAGTTAATAATCCAACAAAGGAGATAAAATAGAATCATAAGAATATACAATTAATCTATAAAAAGACAAAATGAACACAAAGGGGACACAGAATAGATGTGACAAATAGAAAACAAATAGCAAATTATAAATTTAAACCTAACAGTGTCAATCAAGCCTAATGGCATTTAAGGCAAGTGGTCTAAATACTCCAACTAAAAGAGAGATTGTCAGATTGAATATAAAGCAACTCCCCACTATATGTTGACAACAAGAAACACACTTTAAATATGAGAAAAATAGGTTAAAATGGAAATAAGATACATGCTAATACTAATATTTTAAAAGGCCTGGAGTGGTTATATTAATATCAAAGCATATTTCAAAGCAAAGAACAGCAGGGGGAAATAAGATCATTTCATAATGAAAAAGGGTTAAATTCTTCAAGAGGACTTAACAAATCTGGTTGCTTACACACTTAATAATAGACCTTAAAAATACACAAGGCAAAAACTGATAAAACTGCAAGGAAAAACAGACAAATCCACAATTATAGTAAGATATTTCAACAATGCTGTCATGGTAACTAATAGAATAATTATACAGAAAATCAGTAAGGATATAGAAGATTTGAGCAACACTGTCAACCATCTTGACCTAATTGGTATTTATAGAGAATTTCACACAAATACAGCAGAATACACATTCATTTCAAATGTATATGGAAATTTTACAAAAATATACCATATTCTGAGCAATAAAATAAATGTAAACATATTTGAAGGGCTCAAGTCATTCAAAGCACATCTCTGACCAAGATCAAACTATTTTCATAATAATTTGGCATTATTTGCTTTCTTTTTCACTCTCTTTCTCTCATGAATTTACAGTGGAGTTTTCCAGAATCTACAAATGTGTGATATCAGAACAGATTGAATGCAGAAGCAGATATGAGACTCCAACTGTCTTCTATTAAGCCATACATTAAAGATATTTTCAAAAAATTAAAATAGTATCACTCTACTCACTGATATTTTTTGGAATAGTAGTTCTTTTTTTTCCATAAAATACATCAAATATGGTGATATATAAGACTTTTAAGTTATTATTTTAAATTATTTAATACTAATTTCTAAAATTTCTCAATTTTAATTTCTAATATTATAAAAATTGGTAGACATAACTCATATAAAGAAAGGTCCTCTTTGGAGATTTCAATAATTTTTAAGAATACAAAGGGATCCTGAGACCAAAAAATGTGATAAGCATTGCTTCAAAACACAATTCAAACATTACAACTCTTTGATTCATAAAAACATAACTGGTTTTTCAATATGAATATCTCCATTTTGATGTGTCCATTTTGTATGACTCACATTGGATGTTTAACATGGTCAATGCCAAATTCATCCTCTCCTCCTCTCCCATGAAATCAGTTCCTTCTACTAACATATTTGTTTTGGTTAATACTTAATTCTCTGAGTCACTGACACTTGAAACCTTGGAGTAGACATAATTTCTTCTTCTTATGCCCATATTTTGGTCTCTCTGTTAGGTGTTTGTATTTTGTTAGTTTATTAGATACATCTGCCCACTAGATTCTAAGTTCCCTGAAGATAGTGTCCATATATTAATCATCTTCTCTATTTTCCATGATACTCATCCCTTACTCAAAAACAAGATCTATTAGTGGAATGATTCACAACTGACTGTTTGATAAAAATGACAGCAAATAGGCACTGACAATTTATTCAATAGTACAGACACACTATTACTTGCACAACCTGGAACATTTATATTATATGCTGGAATTCATTCTTTAATACAAAATTATGAGTGTGTTCATGAGCCTCTGGTCATAATTAAACACAACAATGTAACTTGAATTATCTTTGAATTAACACCACCATAAAATACCAACATGTTAGGTAACTATAAAACATCAGTATGTTATGGAAACCTCAAGATCAGTTTAAAGCCGTGCAGAGAATTGCACTCAGCAGGAGAAGCTGCAATACGTCCATATGGTTTAGATTTTGCATTAAGCTTGTTGTACATAAATTTGTGCTCCTAATTAAAATAGCTATCAGTGTTGAAAGCTGGGGAAAGGATTAACAAAGCCACCAGTGCCAGGCCCTGGCTTTGTTCGAAGTGTAGACATTTTTAACAATAGATAATGATATTTGAGGAGGATGAGTTATAATAGGGTCATAACAGCGAAAAGTGGGGAAGTTTGACAATATGGCTGCTGACTGACACTTGCTCCTATGGGGTAATGCATGTTGTGAGGTAAGTTTTTTGCCCAGGGGTACAGGAGCCAACAACTTTAGATATTTTAGAATGAAATCATATTTGAGGGGAAAGGTAAGAGCACTGTGTTGATGTTGAACAAGTGGCAGGACCTTGATTGTAATTACCTGCTGTGGATGTAGCTGAATGACGTGCAAGATTCCCACTCTGAGTTGGCTGTACTGGAGGCACTGCCTGGTTTGCTAGTGCCTTGCTTAGGTTTACCTTTAAGAAATACAATTTTATTGACATTTTGAAAAGATTATACCAACTTGTTACACTGCCCCCAGACCACAGGAAGCTATATTTACCAGGATAAGTTATCTGGACAGCTAACACAATGAGGGGATCACTATTCCCTAATTATCTAAACTGATAGGTGAAGCAATATTCCATGAATTATAGTACTTTTAAAAACATAATTTATGGCCTTTCCATTTTTTTTCCTAAATCATTTGCAAAATTGAGTTTAGACCTTAAACACTGTGGCTATCGGCTATACCTGCAGTTACAATCAATGGTGCTATTTTTTCTACATTTTAATTTTTTTTAATCGAGCATATCATGTTAACTTAGTCCAGGCATCGACTGGCTTTTGGCTAGTCAGTTCAGTCAAAGTGGATTTTGGAAATAGGTTGAAATTATAAAAATGCAGGAAGAATTTTTTTACTTTATTTAATTCATGCAAAAGTTAACCAGTTTAAATTTCTGGACAAGAAAACCCCAATCAAGAAGGAAAACACAAGTACTACCTTTATTTAAATTTAGTAATCTTTTGTTGATCCCTTAAGTAATAGTTTTTAATATGTACTATGGAAAAGTTGCAGGTGGCTGAGAAAGAATCAATCTTTCATTCTATCAACAAACATTTACTGAGTGTCTTGTATGAACCCAGCACTGATAAAGAAAATCTACATATAATATCCTAGTTGCTTCTATAGAATGGGGTAGAAGTTATTGTACTTCTAGAAAATATAAATGGTCAATATTCTAGAGCATACAAAAGCACTTAGACCCAACTGTATTTATGCATTTCTATCATAAATAGAAATGTTATTAGCATTGATGTGACAGCATCCTTAAAAACAAATAGTTAGGGGGCTTCCCTGGTGGCGCAGTGGTTCGGAGTCTGCCTGCCAATGCAGGGGACACGGGTTCGAGCCCTGGTCTGGGAAGATCCCACATGCCGCGGAGCAACTAAGCCCGTGTGCCACAACTACTGAGCCTGTGCGTCTGGAGCCTGTGCTCCGCAACAGGAGAGGCCGTGACAGTGAGAGGCCCGCGCACCGCGATGAAGAGTGGCCCCCGCTCGCCGCAACTGGAGAAAGCCCTTGCACAGAAACGAAGACTCAACACAGCTAAATATAAATAAATAAATTTATAAAAAAAAAAATAGTTACTTTAGTATTCTTAAACAAAGCTTAGATAAATGATTTAAGAGTTCCTTGGTTGCTGAAGTATGGATAAATTATAATCAAATAAAGCAGTTAAATCAAATGTACTCAACTTCATTATAAGACAATTGTACAATTTTGAGTCCATTTTAACCATTATTTCTTCTACCCTAGAGAGATGGAAACAGTTTTCTGGTCTGGAGACTGCTAGGTCTTTGTCTTAGTCTATTCCTTCACTTCGTGGTCCAACACTCTTGCCTTAAGCCTAACATTGTCACAGATCTTGCCAACTAAACTACACATCTCCTCTTACAGTATTATGTTTGCAGCAAACTTGAAGAGGGAGACTTCTGCAAGTTACTTAGACTTTAGGTAGATAAGAAGTTCTAGTGAATACTATTTCTTATTAGATTTCTTTCTTTTTCACTTTTCTTCCTTTTCAGTTTCTATGCTGTTGGACTGTTCTGCTCTTGTCTAATTCTCCTGAACTCTCTGTTCATGCTACTGTTGCTTTCTTTATTGCTATTACTTATCCATATTGCTGTTGGCCCTAAAAATTCCATCTGAGCCTTTCTCTCTGTGGTTTGCTTTTGTGTTGATTATTTGAAAGACAGAAAGGGCTATTTATCTGCCACTTAGAAAATGTCATCATTCTGATTTGAGGAGACAAGCTCTCAGGCTGTATCATCAGAAAGGTCCTTGGTACAAGGGAGAAAACACACTGTGTCTGCAACATGCCAGTTAGTCTTTGTGATAAAGCACCTGCCACTTATCAAGGCCTCCAGCTGAAATCAGAGACCTTACAAAATCACCACCTCTATAAATCCACTTTTAATTCTTCATACTTTCCTGGGTAAATAAACATGTGATGTCACAGGAAGATTTTTGAGAAACACTGAATGATTTCTAAAGAAAGATCTCTTTCCTTCTAATTTTAACTCACCATGAATAGATGGGTGTAATCCAAAAAGTTCTGAGCATTTTTTTGAGTGTAAGCTGGGCCAGCATTTCCTGGAATTGATCTTGATTGGAGGCATCTGGTTTATAATCTCAGCATTACAAAGAGGCTCTGAGACTCCAACTTGAGCTGGCAAATGAGTTTCAGTGAGTCGTGTCTGGAAAAGCCTCTCCTTTGGGGACAACAAATTCTATAGGTTCTTTTAAAATTAAGTTGCTTTGTGAAAACTGGCACTGACATACTTCAGGGTTTTTTAGATTTCAAAGTTCTAATAACATGAGAGGTGATCTGATAATTTTTGTTTATAGACTCAGGAAATTGATGAGAATCACTGTACAATTGAGAAGTTTTCTATAATAATTAATGGATCTTGGGCCATCATGGTATCCATCCTTATTTTTAAAAATGGTCTCATTAATCATTCTCATAAAATTGACATGTAATATTTATTTCAAGAAAAGCTTCTGCTCATTGTACTATGTTTCTCTTTGTTCAAATGAGTCATCTTTATAGGCTTGATGGGATTCAAATATTTGTAGGACATGTTCTACTTGATTCATTACACTTGTTTTCAACTATTTTTCTAGACATCTACTATATAAAACTGATAAAAATGAAGTTGCACTGTTGAAAAAAGGAGGAATGTATTGGATCCCACTCACTCATCCTCCCTTCATTTCCTGCTCCAACCCCAGAGGCACCTCAGCAGAACCCCTAACATCCAGTAAAGCTCAGATCAAAAATCAGATTGCTAATCTAAAGCATAGAATCCTGGACACAACCCTGATTTTCAGCCTCTTGTAAAGATATCATGGTAACCAAAAATTTTGTAACCTTAACATTTAAGGTTTGGTAAAAATGCAGGCACTTTTACATTTTTAGGGAGTATTTTTCCTTGCTTTATATGCTCCCTCAGCATTTTTCATCTTATAATTTTTATATCACAAAAATTTTACATACTAATGTAGAAAAATCATAAATTAAAGTACAATGAAGACAGAAAAATAACAACTAATATTTGTAGGACCTTTTGTAGATCTGTCAGGCTCTATTCTGTCTTTACATGTAATAATTCATTTAAATCACCCAATAATTCTATGAGATTGTTACTACCATTATACCTATTTTATAGATGAGAAAAACAAGGAAGAGAGAGGTCAAATAATTTGCCCAGTGCTATAGAGCTAAAAGAAAGACTGGCATATGACTTTTCGTTTGCACGGATAGCCTCAGACCATATTGTTCTTTTCAATTAACAATGTATGTCCATGTTAATAAATATGCCAGTTATTGATGATTCCATAGATACACAGACAAGCTACGTATACATTAGAGTTACTCAAAGAGGAATCAACACACATACTCATTCTCTCTCTCTCTCTCTCTCTCTCTGGATATCCTTTAGAGAGAGGTGAGGAGATTGAAAGGGGAGCAACCATCTCTGTCTCAGCCAGAACAGTTTTAAATTTTACCTCTTTCAAATATTAGGGTTTCACTTACAATTTTGTTCAAAGAAGAGGTGTTTTTTTAGATTTAAAAGAAATTGAAAGGCTTAGTTTTAGTCAATAGAGAAGACATAAGCAGCTTATCAAATTGCTTCCTAGCATTAACTAATGAACAAAATTTTATAACTATATACAATATCAGATGTCAAAAGAGTATGATCTTAGCAACAAGCAATATTGAATCCCCGTGGTTGACTAAGGCTTGCAGATAAGCCAACAAAGAAGTTTTCTTAGCGAAAAGTAGCATTGGTCTGTTAGGTTAGAAGATTCAGTAAAATTGGAGATTATTACTAACTTAAACTAGCACCAAGAGGCATCCTTGCTGAGGTGAAATTTTAATGAAAGAAACCAAAAAGGGAAAACCAAGGGAGCTGAAATATGTCCTACAGAGGGGATACCATGATAACAATACCATAAAAGTTAAAATGAATGACTAATCAGATTGGTATAGAAACAAGATTCTTATATTGAAACATTTGTGGCTACAAATACTTAAGCAATTAGAATGGTATAAAAGAATAACATAATCCCATAAAGCAAATAATCAAATTAATGATTGAATTAAAAAAACATAAAATATACAATAAGAAAGATATGGTTAGAAAAAATAATCAGTCCAAATGAATGTATCAAATTCCATTTCAAGAATTCTAGTAAATATGCCTTATTCACAAAATTTAAGAGTTTTTTTTTTTCAGGTACAGGTAGAGAAGTTTAGATTAGGAATGTCTTCTTTTTCAAAATTTAAAATTAATATATTGAATTAATGTATGTTTTGAAACCAAATGACCATTAACAAAGAAATAAAGTGACATAAACAAATTTATATTCATTAAAATGCATTAAACACAAAGATTAAATATATCAAATTTCATATATTTACCACAGGGAACTGCTCCTTGAAGTTTTCTTAATGTGAAAAATTCTGACTTCAGACTACAGTGATTTTAGACTGTTTGTGATGAAATGCGATGTCTGAGTGATTTTAAAAAGCCACTTTACTTTCAGTTAATGGGTAAATTATAAAGTATTTTTACACCTGTTTCTAATAATATTTCTCCATCAATTCAATTAGAGATTTTTAATCCCATAACTCACTTTTTATAACTTTCGACCACTGAAAGTACTTGTCATTGGAAGTTACCCAAGACTTACCACATAAGTTATGAATGTCCTTATTACAGCCTTCTTCCTGACACACCTAGAAGTATAAAGCAAAGAAAGGGTGAAAAATGACATTAATGACATTAATTAATTTTGCTGACTTTTTCCCATGTTTATTGATACAACTGGCATATAGCATTGTGTAAGTTTAAGATGTACAATGTGTTCATGTGATATACATATACTGCAAAATGATTATCATAATAGCATTAGTTAACACCTCCATCACCTCATTATAATTACCATTTTTTTTGTGTGGTGAGCACATTTAAGATCTACTCTTTTAGTGACTTTCAAGTATGTAATACAGTGTTAACTATAATCACCATGCTTCACATGTTTTTTTTACTTTTGTGGTAAATAACAAATTATAATATCTTGACATCTATGGATATGGAAAATAAAATTTTTAGATGTGCTGTGAATTCAGTAGATGAAATAATCTAGTTGCTTGTTTTGTATACTATGTTAAAATAACAATTAGTGGCAGTGTATGAGAGTGTGTATGTGGTTTATAAAAAGTTTACTCACCAATTTAAAAAAAAACCTCAAAATGAAGATCCTTCTCTGTCAGTACAATATAGTTTCATTTTTATACACTGATGCCTAGGGCAGGGGACCCAAACCCCCTGTTAGGAACCGGACCACACAGCAAGAGGTGAGCAGCTGGTGAGTGAGTGGAGCTTCATCTGCTGCTCCCCATCACTCCCCATTGCTCGCATTACCACCTGAACCATCCCCCCAACCCACCCTGTGGAAAAACTGTCTTCCACGAAACTGGTCCCTGGTGCCAAAAAGGTTGGGGACCGCTGGCCTAGGGCAATATCATTTGGAGGATTTTTATTCAGAGTGAATAGAGGAACTCAAGGTATATTTATGCCTTTTTTTTTTCTTTTTAGAAAAATTTACTATGCCATGGCATGTGGTGACTTGGTATACATAAACAGAGTGCTGTACAATGAGGAGATTTTAAATGGAATTTTTAAGGAATACTTGACAATTTTTCTTTTAAAGATTTGAAAAGTAAATCTGTGTACTGATGGAGTAGGATCTAATCCCAAAATAGGATCAATATACCAAAACAGATGTAAAAATAGTCTTTTTAGCAATGGGCCATTTCTCTATAGATTGCTGAATACCTATTTACTGTCTAGGTTTCCAATTTCTAAATATTATAGTAATATTTATAGCATGCCCTATATATTGGCAAATTTAATGTCACCAAAAATACAGCAGATTAGAGTATTTGGTATATAAATTATGGCATAAAAAGAGGTAAGGGAAAAAGAGGAAATCTAGCATTGTAGCCCTTGTCCGTTCATATTTTTATAAACTTCTGTGAGTCTTAAAAACATAGAAAAATTACAAGGCAAGGCAAGGATATCCCCTCTCACCACTCTTTTTAAACATCACACTGGAAGTTTTAGCTAATGCAGTAAGACAAGTAAAGGAAATAAAAGATATACAGATTGAGAAGGGAGAAATAAAGCTGTTCGCAGAAGACATGATTGTCTATGAAGAAAATTCAAAAGAATAAACAACAACAAAAAAACCTTCTGAAACTAATAAATGATTATAGTAAGGTTTCAGGATACAAAGGTCATATATAAAAGTCGGTCATTTTCCTATATGCCAGCAATGAATAAGTGGAATTTGAAATTAAAAACACAATACCATTTATACTAGCACCTCGCCAAATTGAAATAATTAGTTATAAATCTAACAAAAGATGTGTAAGATCTATGTGAGAAAAACTACAAAACTCTGATGAAACATAACAAATAAGAACTAAGTAAGTGGAGAGATACTTTATGTTTATAAATCAGGGAACTCAATGTTGTCAAATGTCAGTTCTCCCCAACTTGATCCAAGGACTCATTCAATAAAATTCTCAGCAAGTTACATTGTAGATATCAACAAACTGATTCTAAAGTTTATTTGGAGAGGGAAAAGACTCAGAATAGTCAACACAATATTGAAGCAGAGGGACAGAGTTGGAGGACTGATACTACCCAACTTCAAAACTTACTACAAAGCTACAGGAATCAAGACAGTGTCGTATTGGCAAAATAACAGACAAACAGATCAGTGAAACAGAAAAAAGACCACAGAAATAGATCCACATAAATATAGTCAATTGATCTTTGACAAAGGAAATACAGTGAAGCAAAGACAGTCTTTTCAACAAATGTTGATAGAACAATTGGACGTCCACATGTGAAAAAAATTAAAAAGAATCTAAATGCTGACCTTACACCCTTCACAAAACTTAACTGAAAAATGGATCATAGATCTAAATGTAAAATTAAAAACTATAAAACTCCTAGAAGATGACATAGGAGAAAATCTAGATGACCTTGGGTATGGTATGACTTTTTAGATGCAACACCAAAGTCATGACCCATGAAATAAAGAGTTGATAAGCTGGATTTTTGGGACTTCCCTGGTGGTCCAGTGGTTAAGACTCCACACTTCCAATGCAGGGGGCATGGGTTCGATCCCTGGTCAGGGAGCTAAGATCCCACATGCCCTGCAGCATGGCCAAAAAGAAGAAGAATTGATAAGCTGAATTTTTTTGCAGTTAAAAACTTCTGCTCTGCTAATGACAATGTCAAGAGAATGAAAAGGCTAGCCACACACACACGCGTGTGCACACGCACACACGCACACACACACACACAAAAGGCTAGCCACAAACTGGGAAATAATACAGGTTTCCCCCACTATCCAAAAGTAAAGCATTCTTATGAAAACTTTTATAAGCTGAAATGACATAAAGCAAAGAAGCAAATACCTCAGGGCACATCTTGCTAATGGATGCACAAAATAAATCAAATAAAGCACAGATGCTCAAGATACAGTTCACAGCCATGGCAGTTTGATGCGGAGTGTAATTCCTGGGAAAGGAGCCTGGCAGTGTCACTACCACTCCTCAGGTGTGAGCTGCTGCTATAATTGCTTGCTTCAAAACAAACGCTGAAGGCTATCATTTCTTCTTTAGGTTAGTGGAAACAGCTGCTAATGTAGACCTTTCATAAAAGTGAAGTGGTGCAAAGCAAATTTTTGAAAAGCAGAGAATACCCATACTTGCAAAAGACATATCTGATATAGGACTGTTATCCAAAATATATAAACAACTCTTAAAATGCAAAAATAAGAAAACAAACATCTCAATTTTAAAAAGTGGGCCAAAGACCTTAACAGACACCTCACGAATGAATATATACAGATGGCAAATAAGCAGAGATGCTCTACATCATATGTCATCCAGGAAATGCAAATGAGAACAGTGAGATATCACTACACATCTATTAAAACGGCCTAAATCTGGATTACTAATAACAAACTTGTCATTATATATTAGTCCAAGTTCATAAAATGTGTGACGCCAAGAATGAACCCTATTGTAAACTGAACTTTGGGAGATAATGATTTGTAAATGTAGGTTTATTAGTTGTAACTAATGGACCACACCGGTGGGGGATGTTGATAATGGAGGAGGTTATACATGTGTTGGGCCAGGAGTATATAGGAAATCTCTCAGTTCCACCCAATTTTGCTGTGAAACTAAAACTTCAGTAAAAAGAAAATAAAAGTCAACTTTTAAAAATATAACAAGATTTCTGCTTTCAACCATGAGGAAGTTGCAGAGTCTGTACTTAACTTCCTAGAAACAACCAGAAACTGGAAAAAATACATCAAACACCTGTTTTCAGATTGGGAACTACATAGTATAAAACTGTGATCCCTGATAAAAAGGGAAATGATAGAAACAAGCCCTATAAGCCCTGTGGTTCTCCTTCTGGAGGCACAGTCAGGACTACGGTAGATTCAGGATAATCATAAGCAGGACATGGTGATTTCACTGACTGAAGAAAAAATATTTCAGTTCAGGGTGTAAAAGCAAAGTTCCAGATGAAAAGAATTTTTCATAAAAAGACCTTCAGGAATCTCCACAGGAGTCCCCTTGAATCTGATGTTAAAATTAAACTGTACATACATACAACAGAACTCCATGAGACCAGGGAAAAAACTCCCTGAGGCCAAGGTGCTGTAAACTGCAGAAGTCCTCCCAAGGCTCACACAGGAAAGGGAATCATTCAGCTCGACCAACTGGACTGGACAGCTCTTGATGATCACCAGAGCAGTCAGTGGAGACTCCAGAGAGGCATACTTAAGTGGTAGAACTACATTATTCCTAAAGACTGGTCAATACCTACCCTGTCAAGTGTTAAAACAAGTCTCAAAAAGATCAAACTGATCCAGAACAACTAAACTGTCTTCTGGAAAAAAAGTGCAACAATCTTTAAAGGAAGATAACAAAATCCAAGCACTCAACAACATAAAATCACACTATACAGCAGCCAATCAAAAATAACTAGAAAGACCAAGAAGCAAGAAATTGTGACACATAAGCAAAACAATCAGTCCCATATATTCTCAGAAACTAAGATTAGAAAGTAATTTCATCAACCTGATAATGAACATCTATAAAATCCTACAACTAACATCTACTTCAGGTTGGAAGACTGAATGCTTCCCTCAAGCTCAGGAACAAGAAAAGAATTTCAGCTCTCACTACTTTATTCAACAATGAATGAAAGGCATGTATTTTGGGAAGTAAGAGGTGAATTTGTCTTTATTTACATGTGACAGGATAATGCATGTAGTAAATCCTAAGGAATCTTTTTGAAAACTACTCAAAATTATAAATGAGTTTAGGATACAGTTTCAGGATAAAAAGTCAATATACAAATATCAATTATTTTATATTCTAACACAACAATTAGAACTTGAAATTTAAAACATGTCAGTTTTAATATAATATAATGCAAACCTATAAAATATTTAGGATTATATTTAATAAGATATGTTCAATAATTCCTGAGAGAAGTTAAAGAAGACCTAAATAAATGGTGAAATACAGTGCCTTCTATGAATTAAAAGTCTCAATAATGTTAATATGTTGAGTCTCTCCAAAGTGATCTATGGATTCAATGCAATTCCAATGAAATCTCACTAAGTTTTTTTTTTCTGAAAATCAACAAGTTAATCCTAATGTTTAAAAAATACATATGACATAGAATAACCCAACCAATTTTGAATAAGAAAAGCAAAGAAAAACTTTTAAGTGGCAAAGTATTTGCATAGACATTTCTCCAAAGAAGATATATGAATGGCCAGTAAGCACATAAAAAGATGCTCAACATCACTAATCATTAGGGACATGCAAACCAAAGCTACAATTAGATACCACCTTACACCTATTAGGATGGCTACTATGAAAACAAGAATGACAAGTATTGGTGAAGATGTAGAGAAATTGGAACCCTTGTGCACTACTGGTGGGGATGTAAAATGATACAGCCATTTTGAAAAATAATATGGAGTTGTTTCAAAAATAGAATTACCATATGATCCCACAATTCCACGTTGGGGTATATACTCAAAAGATCTGAAAGCAGGGTATCAAAGAGGTATTTGTACACCCATATTCACAGCAGCATTACTCACAATAGCTAAAATGTGGAAGCAACCCAAATATTCACGGATGAATAGATAAGCAAAATGTGGCATATATATACAATGGAATCTTATTTAGCCTTAAAAAAAATTCTTCAGTATGCTACAACATGGATGAACCTTAAGGATATTAGACTAAAGGAAATAAGCCAGTCACAAAAAGACAAGTATTGTAGGATTTCATTTTTATGAGGTACTTAGAGAAGTCAAAATCATAGCTATAGAAAATAGAATAGCGATTGCCATGGGTTGGGAATAAGGGGGAATGGAGTTATTGTTGGATGGACATAGAGCTTTAGCCTTAGAAGATTAAAATAGTTCTGGAGATGGATGGTGGTGACAGTTTCACAACGATATGAATGTAATTAATGCCACTGAAGTGTACACTTAAAAAAGGTTAAGATAGTAAATTTTATGTTATGTGTATTTTACCACAATAAAAAATGGGGGGAAAATCAGTCAGTGCAATTCACCATATCAACAGTTTAAAGAAGAAAATCATGTGATCATCTCAATAAATGTGGAAAAAGTAATGTGTTAAAAACTCTCAGCAAACTAGGAATAGAAATAGCTTCTTCGATTTTGGTTAAAGGGCATATACTAAAAATCCTACAGCTAACATCACTTGTAATGGTGAAAAGTTGAATGCTTTCTCCCTAAGATTGTGAAAAAGCAAGGATGTCTGCCCTCACCATTTGTATTCAATTTATAGTAGAGGATACAGGCAGTGCAAGTTCCTTGGATAACAATTAAAAGAATAATGCATTACTATAAGTTAATAGAAGAAAATAATTATCATTATTAAAAATGTTTGGTTAATCTCAAAGAAAGGCAGAACTGAGAGAAGCTTATCTCTAGTTGGGAGCAGAGACAGCAGTTAGCAACAGGGGGAAGATAATGAATGAATGTTCTGTTTTTTGTTCTTTGCTTTAAAACTAGAAGACACTAAAGCTTGTTTTCATACTGGTGGTAAAAATCCAGTATTTTTAAAAGTGGTTAATATAATGAGAAGAGGAAACAAATAGAAAGTTCTTTGAGCAGGTGGCAGGAGATGCAATCCAGTGCATTAAGAAGGATTAGTATTCGATAGTGAGAAAGGCTCTTCCTCAGAGCCCACTTACGCATTAGCACAGTAGGAACAGTTTTGGGGGCTTACAAATGATTTTAGGGGTCCGCAAAAATGTTTTCATTAATTTTAAAGCCATAATGTCCTGCTTTTCCTTCATCAAATCACAACAAAACTAGTATGGAAGCAGATCGAGGATTGTTGGCAGATTTGGTGGTGGAATTAGAGAAATCACCCATCTGATCACTTTTATATTCTCTATAAGATATGAGATTATCTGGCAGTAATGACTTGGTACCTTAACAGAGATTGAACGAATTAGAAAAGTAAAAAAATATATACAATAGACATTTCTGAGAATAGTGAGAATAGAGAAATACAGAATGCTGAATAGGGGTGGGTGCTCATTTGAAATCAGAGATCATGCATACAAACAGCAATGCCATTTTGCTAGGCTGTGTGATTTACCCCCGAAAAAAATAAGTGGCTCAATTCATGTAGTCTCTGATGTGTGTTAGTCAGTTGCCACTCAGGGAAAGAGGAGAAAGGACAAAAGGAAATTCTTGCTCTCTCCCCTTGGCTTGATATCTCTTCCTCACTTATATATACATATATCTCCTTAAGTGAAAGGGATTTACTTTAAACTTTAGGATAATTTGAAACTTTTATAATTCTCAAAGACATAAAATGGAGAAAATGTGGATCCATATTTGGTTTACAGAATCATAAATGGCATGGGTTTGGGAAGATAGGGCAAAATCCTGGCTACTCACAGCTGTGCAACCTTGGACAAGACGCTTAACCTCTCTGAGCCTTTATTGTCTTCAACTGCAGAAGGAAGAAACAATATCTAAATTATAATGGTTTTGATGAAGATTTATTGACATTATGTACAAGGAACAATTTAGTACAGTGCTTGTATGTGACTGTTACATTATTAATTAAAGGAAAAACTCCTGTCAATGAAAGTTATTAACAAAAATTGAAACATAATCAAATCTTCATATATGGTCAAAGTTTTAATATGATCCCAAAAGTGATCAGGAAGATACACACATAGCTCTTTAAAAAAAAATTATGTCCTTGGAAAATCATTCTTTCATGCTATTATTCATTTATTGCATAAATATTTATCTAACATATGTGCTATGCCCAGCACTTCCTGAGTGCTGGAATACAGTGGTGAATCAGGCTTCTGAAGAGTCCTTTAATCCTGGCATTTTTTATATGGCACTGAGTTTAATTCCACATAACTCAAAGTTTCACATGCAGAGAGCAAGTAATCAAACCAGCTTCAGTTCTCAACTCTGCTCTTTCTTTAGGGAACTATCTTGGTTATTTTGAGGACAGATAATTGCTAACTCACATTGACCTTTCTGCATGACTTGTTTTCCTCTCTAAAAGAATCTGCCATACACCTGATATTTTTAAAAAATTAAGCCCTGCCTTCTGATCCCCTGTCGCTCTCCCTATGATGGCATATGATAAATACATTCTTGATCAAAGCTGATCATAGATAGCAACATATCTGAGCTGTCTCAGCTTTGCTGTCCATAGAAATGCCTGCACTAAGTTATAATTCAATGTTATGAACTAAGCTGTTATCAAAAGCTGATACAAGAAATGCCCATTTTTAAAGTGTTAATCTGTTTTCTGTAAAACATGTGTTGAAGACATTATCCAACATTGTTACTCAATATCCACACAATAAATTTCATCTAGAACATAGGGATAGGAGAGTATTTGTCTCACCAGATAAACTTTTATGTTTTCTATAATCTGACAAAAGTAGTATAGCACAATAGTTAAGATGATGGCTTTGGAGTCAGAAAGATTTGGATTTGAGGCCTACTCCCAACTTTTTCTGACAAGGGAAATTAAAATTTTAAGTCTTGGTTTTCTCAATGGTAAAAAAGAAATCCTGGATTTTTAAGAATTCAGTAAGATAATACATGTAATATAGTTTACAATATCTTATATATAGTGAACACTCAACATTATCTTTATGTTTACTATGAGAAATACATAAACCTACACTTTTTCTCTCCTGCCATAATTGGCATATCTAGATTTTCTCCCCTACTGCAATTATAACCTTGCCCAAGTTTTCCGGTACAATAATTTTCTCATTTTTTCTTCTAAACTTTTTCAATGATGCTTTGTTTACATATTTCTAAATTTATTCAATATGGAAGATGCCTTAAGTGTTTTTTAAGTACGTGGGGGTATAAATATCTAAAGAACAGAAAACATTCAAAGAGATTCTATTTTGTAGAAAAATATAAAATAATAAAGCATTTCAATTAAATAAAAAATTATTTTATCCAATAAATAAATGATACTGAAACCAAAATAATGTTAGATCCTTATTGTGTTTGTGTGTATGTGCATGTATATATCTGTGTATGTACGTGTGTCTATATATTTGTGTGTGTGTATATATATATATATATATATATATATATATATATATATATATAATTCTAGCTCTTTGAGAAATGCTCATTATAAAAGTTTCAACTTATCCTAAAGTTTAAAATAAAAATCTCTTTCACTTAGGGGGATATACGTATATATGAGAGAGAGAAAAAGAGATATGGAAGCCAAGGGGAGAGAGTAAGAGCTCTTATTCTTTCTCCTCTTTCCTTGAGTGGTAATTAATTAATTTATATACATAATATGTATTTTATGTATATGTGTATTATATGTTTTATATGTATGTTTATTAAATATTATATATGTACTACATAAATATGTACAATTTTAACTCCCCCCAAAATGTAGAATAAATTCTCATTGAATACCTAAACGCTGCATGAGAGAATTTTTCTAAAGGTAAAATGAAAGGAAGGGACAATAAAGAAAAGATCAATGCCTCACAGGTTTAAAAATCTACAGCTTAGCAGCTAAAACTTCTAAAAGCAAATACTGAAAGGCAATGTAGACACTGAGGAAAAGATTTACAATAAATAAGACACGTATAAACTTATAATAGTTACTCTAAAACATAAACATAAATAAATAAAAGGGGTTCTTATCAACAATAAAAAATAAGAATTTCTGATTGAAAAGGGGACAAAAGATGATGAATAAACAGCTTACGTTGATGGCCATTCTAATACGTGTGAAGTGATATCTCACTGTGATATTGATTTGCATGTCCCTGATGATGAGTGATGTTGAGCATCTTTTCATGTACCTGTTAGCCACTGGGATGTCTTCTTTGGAAAATGTCTGTTTAGAGCCTCTGCCCATCATCAAGGAGACAATAGATAGAAATTATTGGCGAAGATGTGGATAAAAGGGAACCGTAGTACACTGCTGGTAGGAATTTAAATTGGTTCAGTCACTATGGTAACAAGATGGAGGTTCCTCAAAAAATTAAAAGTAGAACTAACACATGATCCAGCAATTCTACTTCTAAGTATACACCCAAAGGAAATGAAAACAAGATATCGAAGAGATATATGCACTCCCATATTTACTGCAGCATTATTCACAATATCCAAGATATTGAAACAACCTAAGTGCCTGTCAACAGATGAGTGGATAAAGATGATATGGTATTTACATACAGTGGAATAGCATTCAGCCATGAGAAAGAAGGAAATTCTGCCATTTGCGACAACATGGGTGGAACTTGAGGGCATTATGATGAGTGAGGTAAATCAGACAAAGAAAGATAAATACTGTATGATATCACTTATATGTGGAACCTAAAATAACCAAACTCATAAAAACAAAGAGTAAAATGGTGATTACCAGGGGCTGGGAGATGGGGGAATAAGAGAGAAATTATTTACGAGTACAAACTTGCAACTAATAGACAAATAAGTCCTGGAGATCTAATGTACAACACAGTGAATATAGATAACAATATTGTATTATAATCATAAAACTTGCTAAGAGACTAGATCTTAATGATTCCCACCACAAAAAAGAAATGATAATTATGTGATGTGATGAAGATGCTATCACTACAACAGTAATCATATTGCAATGTATAAATATATCAAATCAACATGTTATACACCTTAAATTTACACATTATGTCAAATATATTTCAATTAAAAAAAATTACCGAAGAAATAAAATACACAAAGAAATTTAAATGTCAATTTCAATGGCAGTAAGATATGCAAATCAGAGATATAATTTTTATTTATTTATTTATTTTATTATTATTATTAATTTTTTTTTTGGCGGTATGTGGGCCTCTCATTGTTGTGGCCTCTCCTGTTGCGGAGCACAGGCTCCAGACGCGCAGGCTCAGCGGCCATGGCTCACGAGCCCAGCCGCTCCGTGGCATGTGGGATCTTCCCGGACTGGGGCACAAACCCGTGTCCCCTGCATCGGCAGGCGGACTCTCAACCACTGTGCCACCAGGGAAGCCCGGAGATATAATTTTTAAACCATCAAATTGAGAAAGTTTTAAAACTGATTACATTTCCTATGTATGCTGAAATAGATATTCTTACATATTATTGCTAAGAGTTTAAATTGCTAAAAGTTATCTGGAAGGAAATCCAGTATAAAGTATCAATAATTTTAAAAATATTCTATCTTTACCCCCGTAGATCTTAAAATTTAACTTTAATCCAATAATTCCACATTTAAGATTTCACTCTAAGAATACAATCATATTTTCATGTGAAAGATTAATGTAGAACTATTATGCACAATGTAAATTTAGAAACAATCAAATTATCTAACAATAATTGTGGAGAAGGTAAAAATCAGCATGTACATCCATTATCTCAAATGTTACGTGGTCACCAAAAATTATAGATGTTTAAATAATAATATAAGAAAATGTTTGTAATAATATTAAATAAAAACAGAGGAAAGCATTACAATTAGTCTATGACTATACAGTTTGATAAGAAGTTCTCTAATATATACATTACATATTTAAATATATATATAATATCATATATTTTTATATTTGTATACTTCATGTTTATATATCATGTACTGAATTAATGTATAAAATAATTCTACATATATAGAAATATATATATCATATATATGTTAGAGTACATCTGATCATACTCAATCAGGAAGACAGAGATCAAGTAACAAAAAAAGTTAAAGTGCCTTTTCAAAGAAAAGTGATAAAGCTTTTATTTCTTGCTAAGGTGGCAAATTAGTACAGGATGCTGGCTCCCTCTCTCCAAATCACCTCTGGAAAACCTATAAAAGTATGAGAGAAAAGCACATTCATAAATTATTAAAAATCTGAGTTAACTCTGAGGAAACCGATGTTATCATGAGTTGTATGTGTGATGGAGCACGTGATTGGAGCCTGGTGTGAAGGCAGTCAGAGTTGACTTTTCTTGTTTATACTGTGAAAAATAATACACATAGAGAATACATAAAACCAATAGCTTAAATTATTATTAAATCATCAGATGAGCACCAAGCAGGTCAAGAAATGGAGCCCTGCCCATATGCTTGAAGCCTAAGCATGCGTCTTTGCAGTCAAAACTTCCTACCTACACTGCTCATTCCACCTATACAATCTAACCACAACTGTGACTTTCACGTACACCTATTCTTGTTCTTCTGTATAAAATTATCAACTCTATGTCTCCCAAAACACTTGAATTTTTATTTAATTTTTTGAATGTATTATTAAGTAATGAGTTTGCTCCATTTATCATCATCTTTGGAAATTGTTTTCAACTATACACCTTTAGGAATTATATTGACTCAGATTTTTTACTTACTCTTATATTCATTAATTCATTCATTTCTAATAAACATATGGAGATACAGTCTACAGTCAATATAATGAACCCTTCTAAGTGCACATGTGTATGGGTGGTTTAAACCCTCATGTACCCCCCCCCACCAAAATCAAGATATGGAATATTTCCTTCATCTAAAAAAGCTCCCTTGTCCCATTTCTAGTCAATTCCCTCTAGCCCTCATCCCTGGATGCAGAAAACCACTAATTTGCTTTCTGTCAGATATTGTATTTGACATTTCTAGAGTTTATGTAAAGGAGATCACACAATGTAACTTTTTGTGTCTGACTTCTTCATCAGCATAATATTTCTGAGGTGTATCCATGCAGTTATGTGTCTCAGTAGTGCATTAGTTTTTATCTTTTTATACATTGTTTAGGTATACCAATTTTTTTTAATCCATTCACCTGTTTATAGATATTTGTGATAGGGCCCTCTTTCAGCTATTAATTCTGATATGAACATTTATCTCCCCTCTTTATTCATGGTAGCATACTTTCTTCTGAAGTCTGCTTTGTGATGTTAATATAGCCAATTAATCTTTTTTATGCTTAATATTTTTATAGCAAATATCATTCCATCATTTTACTTTTAAACTTTTTCTTTATATATAGAATTTCTCACAAACTACATATTTTGGGGTTGTGTTTCATCCAATCAGCTAATCTCTGCCTTTTAATTGGTGTGTTAAAACCACTTATATTTAATGTTATAATTGACATGTTTAGGTTTAAATCTACTGTCTTGCCATTTGTTTTCTACTTGTTTGATGTGTTCTTTGTTCCTCTGTTTTTTTATCCCTCCCTTCTTTTGGACTGAGTAACTTTCAGTATCTCACTATCTCTACTAATGGTTATTTAGCTAAAACTCTTTTTTAATATTTTCTTAGGGTTTTCTTGAGAGTTTATAAGCTTAACAAAATTTACCTCCAAATAATATTATAATATTCCACATTAAGAGGATTATCACAACATAGTACCATTTCCCTCTCCAGCCCTTTGTGCTACTGTTTTCATACATTTTTGCTTCTATATATGTTACAAAGACCACAATAAATTACTTGCATTTTTGCCCTAGTCAATTAGCTTTTATACAAATTTAAAATGGAGAAAAATTGTTTTTTATTTATTTTATTTATTTATTCTATTTATTTACATCTAAGTTTCCTTCTTGTATCACAAAGAATTTCCTTTGACATTTCTTGTCATGCAGCTGTATTGGCAATAAATTCTCTGATACTATGTTTTCCTGAAAAAAATTTAATTTACCTTTGTTTTTGAGAAGTATTTTCTCTGGATATAAAATTCTAGGTATTCCTCCCACCCCTCCCCACCTCAGCTCTTTAATGATGTTATTCCTTTGTTTTCTGGTTTGCACAGTTTCTGAAGAGAAGTTGTCTGAGGTCATTGCTATCATTGGTGCTGTGCATTTGATGTAGCTTTTTTCATCTGGCTGCTCTAAATTATTTTCTTTATTGTTAGTAGTTATCAACTTGTTTATCATCTGTTCTGACATGGAATTTCTGTGTGTGGATTCTCTGAGTATCTTGGAAACATGGTTTATACTTTTCATCTTTTTTCCAGACCTGATTTCCTTAAGTTTGTTTTTTTTTTTTTTTCCTTCTCCACACCTTTCTTTCTTCTGGGATTCTAATTAAATGCATGTCATATCACTTGATGTTTCCCCCACAGATCACTGAGGTTCTGATCATTCCTTTTGCAGTCTTTTTTTTTCATTCTGTTTATTTTGGATTGATTCTATTGTTATGTCTTCAAGTTCAATGATATCTTCCTCTGCAGCATCTAATCGGCTCCTAATTAATCCAATAAAATTGTTGCCTTTATTATGTTGAGTCTTCCAATTTACGATCGCTATATGTTTCTCCATTTATTTAGGTCTTTGATTAATCAAAATTTTGTAATTTTTAGCACACTGATCCTTCTAGATATTTTGTTACATACATATCTAAGTTGATCATTTGGAGGGAACTATAGTAAATAATATTTTAAAAATTGATTTCCTTTTCAACAAAAAGGAAACAGAATTATAATTGATTTTTATGTGTTAACCTTGTATCTTGTGACATTGGAAACTCACTTATTAGTACTAGGAGTTGTTTTTTGTTTTTCAGAATCCTTGGAATTCTATATATAGATAATCATTTGTGAATAGGGAGACTTTTATTTCTTCTTTTCCAATTCCTATGCCATTTATTTCTTTTTCTTTCCTTACTACACTGGCTGGGAGTTCTTATATCATGTTGACTAAAAGTGGTGAGGGTGGATATCTTTGCTTTGTTCCTTAAGGGAAAAAGCATTAAGGGATCTTAAGGGAAAATCATTCAGTGTTTCATCATTAAGTATTTTCTTAGCTTTAACTTTTGTATACATCCTTTTATGAGACTTATAAAGTGTTTTTCCCTTCCTAGTTTTCCAAGAGTGTCCATCATGAAGAGCCGTTGGATTTTGTTAAATGACTTTTATCCATCAATTGATATAATGATGTAATTTTTTCAATATAGTGAACTATCTTGATTGATTTTCCAACACTGAACCAGTCTTACACTCATGAGATAAAACCCTCATGAGCCCGATGTGATTGCTCCAGAGAGAATTTGTATTTTATTCAGCTCAATTACCCAAAACACCATGCAGTGGCATTGTTCCTGTTAATTTATCAGCATGGGGTTTACTGTGCCAGAATATGTACACATATTATGTGAATAGTATAATGTTGAAACCCAAACCTGCATGAGAGTTGGCCTTCAGTTACCATTTCTCAAGACAAACTTTTTTTTTTTTACTTAGACCCTAAGGCAAGATAGAGAAGTTTCCTTGCCTTCTTACTTTGTTGATGTGTTAGATTTTACTAGTTTACTATTTTACTACAGATGAAACTCATTAAAAATTTCACTTTAATAAAGACCTCACTCCCAATTCTCACATTACATGGAACCAAGGACTTGTCACCTATTTCTGCATAGTTAATAAAATGCAGATCTTTTATTTTAGAGGTTACAAAATTCCCCCAGGAGTTTTGCAGCCCCAGGATCAATTTATTCCTCTGGATTTCAGCCATTTTTTGGGTTTCGTGTGTTTTGTTTTGATTGTTCTTTAATTTCTTGATTTCTTAGATTTTTTGATGGTTTTACTTTAATTGTTTTAAATTGGGGGATTTTTAGGATACTTAATGGCTATAGCTAGCCAAAAGTGGGAGTCTATATCATTTTCACATTCATTAAAAAAATAATCATTCATGTTCAAAGTTCCATGCACTGCTCTGTCATTACCATCTTGCCTAACTGTATTCTTTTGTTTATTATTTTTAAGTAAATAGTCCATAGAAACTTTCAGACATGTGTGGCAAAAGCAAGTTCTTGCAGCAGCACCAAGATAGAATGACAATTTGAGATCACAGCTAACCAGTACAGAGACAATACAAGGTCACATCAAATGTGGGTAGCTCGTCTTAAAGAGCCAGTTAGTAAAACCAACAAAACAAAAAACAAAAATGGAAAACAAACAAAAAAAGTTCTAACCCAAATAACATGGTGAAGAGTTTAGGAGAAACCACAAGAGATTCCTGAAACCTCACAATACTCCCTTTTGGTCTAGAAATGCCCACTGGGGACCTGGCAACTCTCATGAATCTGACCTTTCTCTACCTCTTCATTCCTCCGAGACAAACGCTTGTTTTCTATCTCATGTCATTTCCTCAGGGTTCTGCTGTGTGTTAATAAGTTTTAATAAGATGGAAAAATGCATGCTATTGTGTTTGGTAGCAAATGATTTACCCAGGAAATATGATGTCTTAACTTAATTAAAATGCTTGTCTCCACAAAGCCCGCAAGGAGCAATGTTAATGGTGAGATTTTCAGACATTGTGTCAGCCTCATAGAGATCCATTTCTCACTGTGAGGGAATTTGGCATCCTTCAAGTTTTACTGCCACTGAATGGAAGATCAAGTTAAGCTTCCACCCTGTACCCTAAGCACCCAGTTGATTTCTAAAATCAACAGCATTTATATGAAAGTGAAGAAAAGTTTATCAGACACAATGGAATTTAAAAGTTTTGAATTTGGGAATATACTGATGTTAGTGCAAACTACATGAGAATGAAAAAAAAATAGTTAAAAAGAAAACTCTGAGTGGAGAGACTTTTATTAGAGCTTCATTTAATATTTATATTTTATTAATACTGCCTTACACAATAAGAAAGTCCTTAATTTAAAAAATATCTTTTAATTTATTTTTGTATTTTTAAATTATTGATTAAAATTTATGAATAGGTGATACATTTGCATGATTCAAAATCAAAGCTGAGAATTACCATATTCTGTAGTCAGGTATTCTAGCCAAGGAGAAAACAGATTTTATCCAATATTTCAAAGGGCACATCAGGGAAAATGTACCCTTCATAAATATAGAAATATCCAGAATAACAGAAAAAAATAAAATCTCTGCCTTAAATTTTTCACATTGAAAAATATCAGACTGAGTGACTGAAAACTTTTTGCATTTAGGATTAAATGCCTTGCTATACAAGTACACAGATATTCAGCTTACCCCTGCACAAGAATGCCTTAGGAAGCAATACAAAATTATAACAAAAACCTGAACTGCCCACAAAGAGGAGAAATCTCCAGCAGATAGATACACTAGGACTGTTCCAAAAGAGACAGACTTCTCTTGTCTTCCTTCCAGGCTAAAGATTTTCACCACTTTCTTACTGAGGAGGAATTAGAAATTTCTATCTACACATCATTGAAAAGCATATATGTATATGTATGTATGTATATATATACACACACATACATACACACATGCATATATAATTAAAGTTGGGGAAAAAACGACTTATTTGTTATAGATACTTGGACTTGTGGATCCTACCTATTTCAAACCCAAAATAGGCTCTCCAGTTAAGCAGCACCCTTTCCAGAAGGTGCTCTATCAAGACAAATTTCTTACTGTATGTACCACATACCACAAATCATAAACTGTCACATTATTTGCAGCATGATGTCAATGTTTATAAATGCACTAAAACACAAAGCATCTATCAATAGCTTATATTTCCATTTAAAGAAGATTATAGGGAAGATAATAGAATCATAAAATTTTACAGCTGGAAAGAACCTAATAACAATAGCTAAACTCAAATAACACTAATTATGTGACAGCCAGTGTTCTGTATATTTTAAAAATATTAATGTATTTGATTCTGAACACGAGGACAGTTACTATTACCATTCCTGTTATATACAGATGGAAATTGAGGCACAGACAGGAAGTTTAGTGAATTACCCAAGGTCATGTAGCTTAATAATTTTTGAGGTGGGATTTGAAATTGGCTCCAGAATCTGTGTTCTTAACCACTGCAAGTCTAAGAATCATTTCTAAGTAAATGAAGGTAGACAGTATTACAACGAGGATAGAAATATTGTGTTGGAATCACATGCAAAATTTATGACCACTGTCATTCATATTTTCAATTTTCAATTATTGCAATGTGACTATACTTAAGAAAAATGGATTTGGCTGTCCCTCTTGATTAGTCTAAGCAATTATATACTTTCCTTTATCTTAAATAAAAAACTACAAAAGTCTATTAACTCTGTAAAGAATAATAGGGCTCATTTTTTTATGGAAAGATAAAGGCTTGAGCCTGCCACTCTTAATCCTCAGTGAATGTTTAAAACTTAAGACTATTTTCACTTAATACAAAATGATTTTATTAGAAATAATTGAAGTAATTACTCCCAAATTGATCTATGCTTCCCACCGCTTCAGATTTCTACCTTTTTTCTTTTGAGTTTTCAATGTTTCAAATGTAAAGTGCTTTTTGAGACTTTTGTAGAAAAGATACTTTTAAAAATACACACTGTCAAAGTGTTACCAGTTTCTATAAAACTCAGTTATATCAGGCAGTGTACATATTCAAATGTTGAAGTGACTCATCTTAGATTCCCTGTGCTGCCTATATGACTTATAACACAGACATAACTGGTTTTAAACTAGAGAACAAGAGATTGTCACTCATTTAGTAAGACGACCTTGGATGAATGAATAAGTGAATTAAATTTTCTGGTTTCTTATTTATTCCTAACTTGAAGGAAATCTCTCTCTCTCTCTCCCTGCTTCTCTCTCTCTCTCTCTCTCTCTCTCTTTCTCTTTCCACTTGAAGTTTACAATATCCATGGTGCTCTGGGGGCCGAAATGTTGTTAAAATCTCAAAGAATGGTCTCAACCACTGCCACACAGATGCTACCTTGAATTCCTGAAACATAAAACAGGAATTTGAAATCAGTTTCTAAAACTAAACAAAGGGAAGAGTTTGTTTTTAAATATGATTATTATCTCCTCAAATATTGCCTTAAAGTGCTTAGTAAATTTTAACCAGTTTTTTTAAATTTTTTGCTTTATAACAAATTTAATCACTTATACATATACATATGTTTCCATATCCCCTCCCTTTTGCGTCTCCCTCCCACCCTCCCTATCCCACCCCTCCAGGCGGTCACAAAGCACCGAGCTGATCTCCCTGTGCTATGCGGCTGCTTCCCACTAGCTATCTACCTTACGTTTGGTAGTGTATATATGTCCATGCTGCTCTTTCACTTTGTCACAGCTTACCCTTCCCCCTCCCCATATCCTCAAGTCCATTCTCTAGTAGGTCTGTGTCTTTATTCCTGTCTTACCCCTATGTTCTTCATGACATTTTTTTTCTTAAATTCCATATATATGTGTTAGCATACAGTATTTGTCTTTCTCTTTCTGACTTACTTCACTCTGTATGACAGACTCTAGGTCTATCCACCTCATTACAAATAGCTCAATTTCATTTCTTTTTATGGCTGAGTAATATTCCATTGTATATATGTGCCACATCTTCTTTATCCATTCATCCGATGATGGACACTTAGGTTGTTTCCATCTCCGGGCTATTGTAAATAGGGCTGCTATGAACATTTTGGTACATGTCTCTTTTTGAATTATGGTTTTCTCAGGGTATATGCCCAGTAGTGGGATTGCTGGGTCATATGGTAGTTCTATTTGTAGTTTTTTAAGGAACCTCCATACCGTTCTCCATAGCGGCTGTACCAATTCACATTCCCACCAGCAGTGCAAGAGTGTTCCCTTTTTTCCACACCCTCCCCAGCATTTATTGTTTCTAGATTTTTTGATGATGGCCATTCTGACTGGTGTGAGATGATATCTCATTGTAGTTTTGATTTGCATTTCTCTAATGAGTAAAGATGTTGAGCATCCTTTCATGTGTTTGTTGGCAGTCTGTATATCTTCTGTGGAGAAATGTCTATTTAGGTCTTCTGCCCATTTTTGGATTGGGTTGTTTGTTTTTTTGTTATTGAGCTGCATGAGCTGCTTATAAATTTTGGAGATTAATCCTTTGTCAGTTGCTTCATTTGCAAATATTTTCTCCCATTCTGAGGGTTGTCTTTTGGTCTTGTTTATGGTTTCCTTTGCTGTGCAAAAGCTTTTAAGTTTCATTAGGTCCCATGTGTTTATTTTTGTCTTTATTTCCATTTCTCTAGGAGGTGGGTCAAAAAGGATCTTGCTGTGATTTATGTCATAGAGTGTTCTGCCTATGTTTTCCTCTAAGAGTTTGATAGTGTCTGGCCTTACATTTAGGTCTTTAATCCATTTTGAGCTTATTTTTGTGTATGGTGTTAGGGAGTGATCTAATCTCATACTTTTACATGTCCCTATCCAGTTTTCCCAGCACCACTTATTGAAGAGACTGTCCTTTCTCCACTGTACATTCCTGCCTCCTTTATCAAAGATAAGGTGACCATATGTCCGTGGGTTTAACTCTGGGCTTTCTATCCTGTTCCATTGATCTATCTTTCTGTTTTTGTGCCAGTACCATACTGTCTTGATTACTGTAGCTTTGTAGTATAGTCTGAAGTCAGGGAGCCTGATTCCTCCAGCTCCATTTTTCGTTCTCAAGATTGCTTTGGCTATTCGGGGTCTTTTGTGTTTCCATACAAATTGTGAAATTTTTTGTTCTAGTTATGTGAAAAATGCCAGTGGTAGTTTGATAGGGATTGCATTGAATCTGTAGATTGCTTTGGGTAGTAGAGTCATTTTCACAATGTTGATTCTTCCAATCCAAGAACATGGTACATCTCTCCATCTACTTGTATCATCTTTTAATTTCTTTCATCAGTGTCTTATAATTTTCTGCATACAGGTCTTTTGTCTCCTTAGGTAGGTTTATTCCTAGATATTTTATTCTTTTTGTTGCAATGGTAAATGGGAGTGTTTCCTTGATTTCACTTTCAGATTTTTCATCATTAGTATATAGGAATGCCAGAGATTTCTGTGCATTAATTTTGTATCCTGCAACTTTACCAAATTCATTGATTAACCCTAGTAGTTTTCTGGTAGCATCTTTAGGATTCTCTATGTATAGTATCATGTCATCTGCAAACAGTGACAGCTTTACTTCTTCTTTTCCAATTTGGATTCCTTTTATTTCCTTTTCTTCTCTGATTGCTGTGGCTAAAACTTCCAAAACTAGGTTGAATAAGAGTGGTAAGAGTGGGCAACCTTGTCTTGTTCCTGATCTTAGTGGAAATGGTTTCAGTTTTTCACCATTGAGGACGATGCTGGCTGTGGGTTTGTCATATATGGCCTTTATTATGTTGAGGAAAGTTCCCTCTATGCCTACTTTCTGCAGGGTTTTTATCATAAATGGGTGTTGAATTTTGTCGAAAGCTTTCTCTGCATCTATTGAGATGATCATATGGTTTTTCTCCTTCAATTTGTTAATATGGTGTGTCACGTTGATTGATTTGCGTATATTGAAGAATCCTTGCATTCGTGGAATAAACCCCACTTGATCATGGTGTATGATCCTTTTAATGTGCTGTTGGATTCTGTTTGCTAGTAGTTTGTTGAGGATTTTTGCATCTATGTTCATCAGTGATATTGGCCTGTAGTTTTCTTTCTTTGTGACATCCTTGTCTGGTTTTGGTATCAAGGTGATGGTGGCCTCGTAGAATGAGTTTGGGAGTGTTCCTCCCTCTGCTATATTTTGGAAGAGTTTCAGAAGGATAGGTGTTAGCTCTTCTCTAAATGCTTGATAGAATTCGCCTGTGAAGCCATCTGGTCCTGGGCTTTTGTTTGTTGGAAGATTTTTTTATCACAGTTTCAATTTCAGTGCTTGTGATTGGTCTGTTCATATTTTCTATTTCTTCCTGATTCAGTCTTGGCAGGTTGTGCATTTCTAAGAATTTGTCCATTTCTTCCAGGTTGTCCATTTTATTGGCATAGAGTTGCTTATAGTAATCTCTCATGATCTTTTGTATTTCTGCAGTGTCAGTTGTTACTTCTCCTTTTTCATTTCTAATTCTATTGATTTGAGTCTTCTCCCTTTTTTTCTTGATGAGTCTGGCTAATGGTTTATCAATTTTGTTTATCTTCTCAAAGAACCAGCTTTTAGTTTTATTGATCTTTGCTATCGTTTCCTTCATTTCTTTTTCATTTATTTCTGATCTGATTTTTATGATTTCTTTCCTTCTGCTAACTTTGGGATGTTTTTGTTCTTCTTTCTCTAATTGCTTTAGGTGCAAGGTTAGGTTGTTTATTCGAGATGTTTCCTGTTTCTTAAGGTGGGATTGTATTGCTATAAACTTCCCTCTTAGAACTGCTTTTGCTGCCTCCCATAGGTTTTGGGTCGTCGTGTCTCCATTGTCATTTGTTTCTAGGTATTTTTTAATTTCCTCTTTGATTTCTTCAGTGATCACTTCGTTATTGAGTAGTGTATTGTTTAGCCTCCATGTCTTTGTATTTTTTAGAGCTCTTTTCCTGTAATTGATATCTAGTCTCATAGCATTGTGGTCGGAAAAGATACTTGATACAATTTCAATTTTCTTAATTTTACCAAGGCTTGATTTGTGACCCAAGATATGATCTATCCTGGAGAATGTTCCATGAGCACTTGAGAAAAATGTGTATTCTGTTGTTTTTGGATGGAATGTCCTATAAATATCAATTAAGTCCATCTTGTTTAATGTATCATTTAAAGCTTGTGTTTCCTTATTTATTTTCATTTTGGATGATCTGTCCATTGGTGAAAGTGGGGTGTTAAAGTCCCCTACTATGAGTGTGTTACTGTCAATTTCTCCTTTTATGGCTGTTAGTATTTGCCTTATGTATTGAGGTGCTCCTATGTTTGGTGCATAAATATTTACAATTGTTATATCTTCTTCTTGGATCGATCCCTTGATCATTATGTAGTGTCCTTCTTTGTCTCTTCTAGTAGTCTTTATTTTAAAGTCTATTTTGTCTGATATGAGAATTGCTACTCCAGCTTTCTTTTGGTTTCCATTTGCATGGAATATCTTTTTCCATCCCCTTACTTTCAGTCTGTATGTGTCTCTAGGTCTGAAGTGGGTCTCTTGTAGACAGCATATATATGGGTCTTGTTTTTGTATCCATTCAGCCAATCTGTGTCTTTTGGTGGGAGCATTTAGTCCATTTATATTTAAGGTAATTATTGATATGTATGTTCCTATTCCCATTTCCTTAATTGCTTTGGGTTCGTTATTGTAGGTATTTTCCTTCTGTAGTGTTTCTTGCCTAGAGAAGTTCCTTTAGCATTTGTTGTAAAGCTGGTTTGGTGGTGCTGAACTCTCTCAGCTTTTGCTTGTCTGTAAACGTTTTAATTTCTCCATCAAATCTGAATGAGATCCTTGCTGGGTAGAGTAATCTTGGTTGCAGGTTTTTCTCCTTCATCACTTTAAGTATGTCCTGCCACTCCCTTCTGGCTTGTAGAGTTTCTGCTGAGAGATCAGCTGTTATCCTGATGGGGATTCCCTTGTGTGTTATTTGTTGTTTTTGCCTTGCTGCTTTTAATATGATTTCTTTGTGTTTAATTTTTGACAGTTTGATTAATATGTGTCTTGGCGTATTTCTCCTTGGATTTATTCTGTATGGGACTCTCTGTGCCTCCTGGACTTGATTAACTATTTCCTTTCCCATATTAGGGAAGTTTTCAACTATAATCTCTTCAAATATTTTCTCAGTCCCTTTCTTTTTCTCTTCTTCTTCTGGAACCCCTATAATTCGAATGTTGGTGCGTTTAATGTTGTCCCAGAGGTCTCTGAGCCTGTCCTCTGTTCTTTTCATTCTCTTTTCTTTATTTTGCTCTGCAGCAGTTATTTCCACTCTTTTATCTTCCACCTCACTTATCCGTTCTTCTGCCTCAGTTATTCTGCTATTGATCCCATCTAGAGTATTTTTTATTTCATTTATTGTGTTTTTAATCGATGCTTGATTCATCTTTAGTTCTTCTAGGTCCTTGTTAACTGTTTCTTGCATTTTGTCTATTCTATTTCCAAGATTTTGGATCTGGGAAATAGAATCTTGGATCATCTTTACCATCATTATTCTGAATTCTTTTTCAGGTAGACTGCCTATTACCTCTTCCTTTGTTAGATCTGGTGGGTTTTTATCTTGCTCCTTCTCCTGCTGTGTGTTTTTTTGTCTTCTCATTTTGCTTATGTTACTGTGTTTGGGGTCTCCTTTTTGCAGGCTGCAGGTTCGTAGTTCCCGTTGTTTTTGGTGTCTGTCCCCAGTGGCTAAGGTTGGTTTAGTGGGTTGTGTAGGCTTCCTGGCGGAGGGGACTAGTGCCTGTGTTCTGGTGGATGAGGCTGGATCTTGTCTTTCTGGTGGGCAGGTCCACGTCTGGTGGTGTGTTTTGAGGTGTCTGCGGACTTCTTATGATTTTAGGCCACCTCTCTGCTAATGGGTGGCGTTGTGTTCCTGTCTTGCTAGTTGTTTGGCATAGGGTGTCCAGCACTGTAGCTTGCTGGTCGTTGAGTGAAGCTGGGTGCTGGTGTTGAGATGGAGATCTCTGGAAGATTTTTGCCGTTTGATATTATGTGGAGCTGGGAGGTCTCTTGTGGACCAGTGTCCTGAAGTTGGCTCTCCCACCTCAGAGGCACAGCACTGACTCCAGGCTCCTCAATTTGGGATGATGTGTTGTCTATTCATGTATTCCACAGATGCAGGGTACATCAAGTTGATTGTGGAGCTTTAATCCGCTGCTTCTGAGGCTGCTGGGAGAGGTTTCCCTTTCTCTTCTTTGTTCTCACAGCTCCTGGGTCTCAGCTTTGGATTTGGCCCCGCCTCTGCGTGTAGGTCGCCGGAGGGCGTCTGTTCTTCGCTCAGACAGGACAGGGTTAAAGAAGCAGCCTCTTCGGGGACTCTGGCTCACTCAGGCCGGGCGGGAGGGAGGGGCACGGAGTGCGGGGCGAGCCTGCAGCAGCAGAGTTCGGCGTGACGTTGCACCAGCCCGAGGCGCGCTGTGCGTTCTCCCAGGGAAGCCGCCCCTGGATCCCGGGACCCCGGCAGTGGCGGGCTGCACAGGCTTCCGGAAGGGCGGTGTGGACAGTGACCTGCGCTCGCACACAGGCTTCTTGGCGGCGGCGGCAGCAGCCCCAGCGTCCCACGCCCGTCACTGGGCTCCGTGCTTTCAGTCGCGACTCGCGCCCGTCTGTGGAGCCCCTTTAAGCAGCGCTCTTAATCCCCTCTCCTCGCGCACCAGGAAACCAAGAGGGTAGAAAAAGTCTCTTGCCTCTTCGGCAGCTCCAGAGTTTTCCCGGACTCCCTCCCGGCTAGCTGTGGCACATTAGCCCCCTTCAGGCTGAGTTCTCGCCGCCAGCCCCAGTCCTCTCCCTGCGCTCTGACCGAAGCCCGAGCCTCAGCTTCCAGCGCTGCGCGCCCCGGCGGGCGAGCAGACAAGCCTCTCGGGCTGGTGAGTGCCGCTCGGCACCGATCCTCTGTGTGGGGATCTCTCCGCTTTGCCCTACCCAGGTATGTGGGGAGTTTCTTGCCTTTTGGGAGGTCTGGGGTCTTCTGCCAGCGTTCAGTAGGTGTTCTGTAGGAGTTGTTCCACGTGTAGCTGTATTTCTGGTGTATCCGTGGGGAGGAAGGTGATCTCCGCGTCTTACTCTTCCGCCATCTTACCCGGAAGTCAGCTTCTTTTTTTTTTTAAAGAGGAGGAAGCTTTCCAATGTTTAATGAGAAAAAAAAATGTATTATTTTATAATTTACAGCATGTATAGAACGATGTACTTTTCTTATATTGGTCCATATGTATTTCAAATCACAGGAGCCATATGTGGCAGTCTCCCACTTGTCCCCCAATGTCCATTTCATCCCTTCATCCATATTAATAGAATTTTTAGCTGGGCACATGGCCACTCTGAATACAGATTACATTTCCCAGTCTCCTTTGCAATTAAATTAGTTGTGGCACTGTGACTACGCTTGGCTAACGTGATGAGAAGAAATGTGATGAGATAAGAAAGTAAAGAAAAGCAGCTTGTGAGATCTCTGGGGAATATTCCTGAAGAAACAATGCAGTCGCACCATTTGCCTTCCCTTACTTCTTTCTCTATTCATTGTTTGGGGCAGATGCTGACATCCTGAACCATGAAGTCAAGACCTTATAAAGTGGAGCCACTCAAGCTAATTGTGAGTCCTCAACATCATAGACTGCCACTCTAGTTACTGGCAGATAGACATAACTTGGTCTGAAAATGAAGGTATTTTTCAATTCTTAGAGCAACCCTCAGACCTCACATGTGCACGAACGGGAAGTGGTTTACAAAGAAAATCATACTGCTCCAAAAGTCATGCTGCACACTCTCCAATGCCCAACTTAGATCCGACTAGGATGGATAACAGATAAGAAGAAAAGCACCAGAAACCATTACCAGGAGGCATGAAGGCCAATGAACAAGACAGTTTCTACTAAGACAGCAATACTTACTAGGTGATCTAACCAAGGAATTCCTTTTATTGATAGAGAAGACAGTCCTCACTCTTCCTGCCCATGGTAATTTGATAAATCCACTGTAATAGTAACCCCAATTGTCTCTTTTCTCTGGATTGGAGCTTTTATTGTGGTTATGATCCACTGTATCAGTCCACTGTATCCAATCAAAGAGAGAGAAACCACACAGTTATTTGAACAGGGAAAGTTTAATATAAAGAATTATTAACCATAACAGAGGATTTAAATAATGGGAAATTGGCTAGTAAGAATAAAGAGAATTCTGAAGAATATAAGAATAGCAGATATAAAGACCAGTCACTACCCCTGGGACTGGGACAGAGTATCCAAGAAAGAAACCCTACATGCACAGGACTGAGATCCTGACCTTGGTGGAGAGGACATGACATGGCCCACTGCAGAGCAGACCAGTCACTGCGGAGCTCGGCCAGTGTAACTTGCTAGAAAACTGCCCTCTGCAACGTGTCAGAAATCTACCCTCTAGGGTGACAGGGAAATTTGTTCATGCGGAGGTGTCTCACCAGAGGCACTGCACTGCTATATCCACCTGAGGTGTGTGTGATGGGAGTTAGCTGTTGGCCATGGGATGCTGCTAACTGCTGTGCATTGGAAATCCTGGCACTGGAGAATCCAAGGGTGCTACAGGTAGTAGGCAGTCTGCTACCAAATCGCCTGAGCAGGGTGATATGCCGTAGGAAGCAGGGGGCTGCTGGGTGCTGCCACCACTGTGCACTACGGGAGCTAGACCCTGAAGAATCTGGGAGTGCTTCCAGAGCCCGATTCTGGAGAAGACCACACATGCTTCAGGAACCCACAAAGCAAGTGAGCCCCTGAACCAGGAACGGCAGCAGGTTTCCTCCTGCAATGTCTCTCCAGTACCCTCTACTGACAAAGTTCCAGTGCCAGCTGGAAAAATAACAATATTTAAAGGATCCACATACGTTTTCACGGAGCAGGCAGAAAAGGTGAATTTGGAGTAGAGAGCTAGTAAATCGGTAAGTTGCACACCTACCACTGTATAGTGAGTATGTGGAGGCAAATAATCTACCTGTTAATTTTGATTCACTGGACTATGACAAGCCACAACCACACAGAGAAAACTACACACCACCAGAAAATATGGACTTTGAACTGGATGTAGTCGTTTGATGAGCTTTTGGGTCATTTTTCTTGTGGAAGGAGTTACTGTTGTTCCATGTGTGGGGAAAACAATGTACAGATGACCCTTGAACAATGCAGGGGTTAGGGGCACTAACACTAGTGCAGTCAAAAGTCTGTGTATAACTTATAGTCAGCCATCCTTATATGACATTCCTCCATATCCGAGTTTCTGTATCTGTGGAGTCAACCAACGACAGATCATATAGTACTGTAGTCTTTACTATTGAAAAAAATCCATGTAAAGGGGACCCACACAGTTCAAACCTATGTTGTTCAAGAATCAACTGTGCACAGATATTCGATTGCAAAAGGGATGCACAGTGGTACTGATTTCCAGTTGTCCCCCATATCTGTCCTTCCTTTCTTTCAGAATATAATTCTTAACTGGGCACATGGCTGCCCAGAATAGAGTTTATTTTCCAGCCTATAGCAATCATGCATTGTTAATAGCAGTTCATTCATCAGTTCTGGCCACTGAGCTGGAAGGAGAAGTGTGTAGAGGCTTTCAAGAACCTCCTTTAGGGAATAGTGCATATTACCGACTTCTTGGTTCCATCCACCATCTTTTTTCTTGGACTTTAGGTCTCTTCCTCTTGGACTAGAGAGCAAGGCTATGTACAATGGAATAAAAGACAGGTGCCTGAGTCTCTGACACTTGTAGCATACCATGCTAGCCCTGCAATATTTACTTGATCGGTTTTTATGTGAGAGAAAAGTACATTTCCACATTGTTCAAGCCACTGTTTCGGTTTTTTGGGTTTTTTTTTAACCACAATTGAGCTTAAACATAATATATTCTGTCTTTAAGTAAAACTATCATTTCTAACTATCTACAGATAAACTACTCAGCTATAACTCTGATTCCCCTCTGTTGTTCATAATGTCCTTTTGACCAGTTAGTTTGTAAGTAATAACTTTATAGCAGGAAGTAGTTAATAAGGTAAAAGGTAAATCATATATATGTTATAAATATAAATAAAGAATTTGGGGATTTGGGGCTATTGTGGATTATCTAGGCCAGACATATTCTATCTGGTAGCATGGATGACAGAAAGTTGGCTATAAGGTACATTTCTCAAATGAACATCCAAATATTTCAAAGATGATATATATTTTTATAAAATTCATGTGATTGGGTTTGATTCATTTTCCTGTGCCAAAGATAAATTTAGTGGAAGAGGTGTGAGACTGAATAAGCTTTCCTGATTCCCCTTTGCTGTCTCATTAACATGAAAACATTGCCACCTCAAAATAATACAAAACACACAAACCACCACAAGAGACAGATAAGCAAAAATTTCTCTTTCTAATGCTTCCTAAATATATACAAATAGATAAAAAGTAGGAAATGATTGTAGATGACCTCAAGGTTTGAAGGGGATTAGTAAAAAATGTTAACAAGGCCAGTTTTTGAAATATTTATAACATAGCTCATATTTTAGCTTGGTGAAGTGCCAAAATTCAGTTCACATTAGTGAAAAAGAAGGAAAAAATGGAGAAAACCCAAAACCCAGTTATTTCAAAAAAAAGAATTCCAAGGGTTAAATATGAAAGAAAACTATCAGTATATAAATATGGGTAGTTAAAAATGATAGAAAGGTTTGCATATTAATGGATGATTACATAAAGGGGAGATAATATACTATTGAGGAAAATCATGAAAATCACATACTTTAACCAGGGTCCAAATTTTTGTTATAATGTTTGTTATGGACAAAACGTGTCCCCCCAAAATTCACATATTGAAGCTCTAACTCCCAATGTGATTGTATTTGAAGACAGGGCCTAAAAGAGGTAATTAAGGTTAAATGAGGTCATGAAAGAGAAGCCTTAATCCAACAGGATTATCAGAAGAGGAAGAGACACCAAAAGTTTGTGTGCACAGAGAAAAGCCATTTAAGGACACAGTGAGAAGAGGGAGAGAGAAGAAACCCAAGAAGAGAGAGCCACCCAGTCTGGGGTATTTATTATAGCAGCCCTAGCTGACTAATACAATCTTACAATATGGTCAAGAAAGCAATAAAATAAATGCAATTAATAAGAACCTACTATGTGCCTTGGCCCTAATTCTAGGTTTATTTAGGCTAAATTCTGTCTTGAGTTGGTCCTCAAATTAGCCAAACTGTCTTTGTCCATGTTTGATGTCTCTCTGTCTCTCCCTGCATCTTCTATTCCATTAGTGACAGCCAAGAAGTATGTAGTAATATTTTCTGTGACAGGTCTCAGCCCCTTGATTACAATCAACAAGCTTATTAGCAATTGTTACAAATGTTTAGGTAAAGAATAAGCACTGACATTAATACCACAAATGCCAACATACATCATACATTCATAACAAAGCTTAGTGTCGACAAAGAGGGCAAACTCATCCACCAACAGGCCAAAAGTACAGCTAAAGTTAAGCTACCATTTGATAGTTGTATTTCCTAATTAATCAACCTATATTTTCCTTGCATGTCTTTCATAGCCCAGGAGACTTGAAGGAAAAATCATTTAAAATAATTTTAGGGGAGCAAAATATCACAAGAGAAACATCAAATTTTCTTAAATATTTTAAGAAAAACTTCTCCCTTTTATGTCATTTTAAAATTTTTGTATGTTCACAGAACTATGTTAGACAAAGATAACAAACTTGATGCATAACAATTTTATGGGTTTAGATGTTCACTTTATTATTATTATTATTTATTATTATTTTTTGCAGTACGCGGGCCTCTCGCTGTTGTGGCCTCTCCCGTTGCGGAGCACAGGCTCCGGACGCGCAGGCTCAGCGGCCATGGCTCACGGGCCCCGCCGCTCTGCGGCATGTGGGATCTTCCCGGACCAGGGCACGAACCCACGTCCCCTGCATCGGCAGGCGGACTCTCAACCACTGCGCCACCAGGGAAGCCCTAGATGTTCACTTTAAAAAAAATTTAACTTCAACTAGCAGAACAGAATAAAAATTATTCAAAATAAGTTTTAGTACATGGAAGAGACATTGTTCAGATTGACTCGGTACTTAAGTGGGCCTTAAAGCATCATACTATTTTTAATTCAGGGCAATGTACTAATTAGCTGTGTGGCTTTGCTCAAGTCCCTTGACCTCCCAGGGTCTTAATTTCCTCAAATGTGAAAACAGTGATGTAGGACCAAAGGGTTTCTGTGGAAGATTGGTGCAGAGATGGCCTCCAATTTGCTCCAGACTGCTTGTATCCATGCCCTTGGGTAACTCTTTCCACACTCATTTCCGGCTCAATCGTGTGCTTGGCTTTGGCCAGTGGGACAACAGCAGATGTGATTCAAGCGGATTTGAACAGTGCTTTCACATTTGGGATGTCCCCACTTGCTGCACTTGGAACCCTGACATGTGAGCAAGCCCAAGCTAGCCTGTTGGAGAATGAGAAACATGCTAGGCTGTCACTCTCACACTCATTGCTTTAGTCAGCAGCCAGCCCACCACCTGATCACCTGGCTTTGGTCAGATCATGTAGGACCAACCAGACACCATTCCAACTTGCTAACTGCAAGCATATGTGTGATCCCCAATGAGATCACCCAATTCCAGCTCAGACTAGAAGAACTTCCCAGCAGAATACTAAGTTAAATAAGTGGATGTTGTGAAGTCACTAAGTTACCAGTGGTTTGTAACACTAATAGATAATAATAGTTCCTAAAGTCTTCTTTAGTTCTAAAATGTTATGATTCTGGATTCTATGTTATAAAATTACAAAACACAGTCTTTGCAGACAGAGAATCTGTTCAAGTATTTCCATTTGGAAAAACCTTTGAGCCTCAGAGTCCTACTCTAACATACACAAGCTGACCATCCTTCCCGATTGGCCAGGGACAGTCCCAGCATCCCCCTGTTGTCCTAATGTAATTCTTAATACCACTCTTTTTCTCTCTCAAAAGTGTTTCAGCTTAGTCAATAAATTATATGGTGGTCTTAAAATATATTTCCTAGGTTTGGAATCAGGAAAAATGAGATTAAAAATAATATTGATTATTACGATTAGTTTTTGATAAGCAGTCCATATCTTTATTGAGCACAAAATATGCAAAGCCCTACTACAGGAGTCATGGAGATACAAAGATGGACAAAACATGGTCCATGAACTCACAAGTTTACAATCTACCATTGCTATGAATGGAACTGTGTCTTCCCAAAATCTGTATGTTGAAGCCTTAACCCCTAATGTGATGGTATTTAGAAAGGAGGCCTTTGGAAGATAATTAGATCTAGATGAGGACATGCGGGTGGAGATCTCATGATGGGATTAGTATTCTTAGAAGAAGAGACACCAGAGAGCTTGTTCTTCTTCTTTCTCCTCTATCTGAGGACACAGGGAGAAGGTGATCATCTATAAACTAGAAAGAAGCCCTTATGAGAAACCAATCATGCTGGCACCTTGATCTCTGACTTCCCAGGCACCATAACTGTGAGAAAATTAATTTCTGTTGTTTCAGACTCCCACTTTATGGTATCTTGTTATGGCAGCCCAAACTAAGATGACCATATAATTCCTCTAAAATATATAAACTGTAGAAAGCCAAACACCCCAGGTGTATGAAACAACTTGTATAGTGAACATGTACATGTGAACTTATTTGTGTACTGAGTACAGTAGCTAATAGGAAAGATTTTAGAGCCAAGTTACTTGTGATCAACATTCACATAAATACTGTGACCTTTGGCAAGACACATCCCTTTTTTACCTCACGTTTTTAATCTTGAAAATGGGATAATAGTAATAACATTTAATTCATCATACTTTTGGAACTATATACATATATATATAAAACAATATTTTAGCACTAGTGCTACTTAAGTATGAGATATTATAGGGAAAATAGTAGAAGTGCTTTCCTTTTTTCCTACAAAAAAGAAAAATGCATTAATAGAATCTTGAAATTTATGTATTTATATGCTATATTACTTAAATTGAACTACCTTTGAACTACAGTAGAGTCAAACCTTGGAGCTTATACTCACTGAATGAAATATCAGGCTCTGACATATTTAAATATCTCTTCTTTTCTGAGTCACCATAGTTGATTTTGTCTAAATTTAATTCATGTATGATGTAATATTTGTACTGTCAAAAACAAAGCAATATTTTGTTCATTCAAATGATGTGTTGTCATTAGTTGTTATTAACTGATTAGAATAATACTCATTAAGGTTAGAACGCTAATATATTATGATTATATTTATTCTTTTGTTTGCCAAACTAATTTAGATGTGTTTTGAGTTGCCAAGGAACTTATTTAAGACTGGAACAATTCTTAATGGTTAAATGAGTGAATCACTTGTTTAAGAGAAAATGTGTCCGAATAGGACATAATTGGGTATCTTAGAGATGTGTTCTAGTTGTATTATACACAGGAATATAGATATGTACTTCAGGGTTGATAATGGTGTTCTTTATTATCTTGAACTGACTTTAAGGAATTATATGTGTATATTACATATACTGTTGACCCCTTGGGGCACCAACCCTCCCTACAGTCGAAAATTCATGTGTAACTTACAGTCAGCCCTCTGTATCTATGGTTTCTTCATATCCATAGATCCTTTCTATCCGAGGTTCCACATCTGCAGATTCAACCAACTGAGATTGTGTAGTATTGTAGTATTTACTGTTGAAAAAAATCTGCATCAAGTGGACTCGGGCAGTTCAAACTAGTGTTGTTCAAGAGTCAAATATAATAGAAAACTCCTCTTGCATTTGGCTATTATTTATAATTTTTAACTTTGTAAGTACATGTTCTTTATCAAGTCTTTTCTCAGATCTGGCCTTCACACTAATGACTGATACATGCTGTATTTTTTCCAGCTGCTATTGATACCAGTGGACCAGAGCAAAAATATGATTTGAATTGTGCTTTATGTTGAATGGCTCTTGTATTTCTGAGCCAGTATAGGCAATGTTTTAAATAAATTCAGTCGCTAAAGCTACCTGACAAATCTTGGCTCATAATCACCAAAAGTGATTTCTTTCACTTGATTGTTCCATTGACTTTAAAAATATCAATTTTATTTTGGTTGTACATATCAAGACCAAATCAGCATATATGAACATGAGAGAATTATCCTTAGTTTGGGGCTTACAAAATTAATAGCACAAATAAAAGAGAAAGTGTATAGGATTTGAATACAAGCTCTCTAATTATAAAAAGAGCAAAAACAAACAAAAAATATCACATACCTTCACCCAGTTACGACTCAGAACAAGAAAGAGCTAGTACTAAAAGTTACATTTATCCCATAATAGTCGCTATTTTTAGGGCTGTCTTTATATGAGTATTAAAGTAAAGCACAGAAAGTAAAAGAAATGAAGGGTCCTCAAAATTTGCCCTTGATAGAAATGTCAAAGAAGCTATAATTTTAGTCATACTAGGCATATATACCTAGCTAAAGGTACTCTTTCAAATGCATAGCACTTGCATTTTAGTGACTGCATTTTAGTTTTATTTTAAAAAATTTTTCTAACCCCCCATAGACAGTCAAAATCTAAGGATTAAAAGTTGAAAGAACAACAAATGCAAAGTGAATAGTTTTTTCTGAGCCTCCAACCTTATATATGGACAAAATAACTTGTAAGACTAAAGGAAAGTAGGAAAGATTATTTGATAGTCACGAGCTGCCTGTTGAGTAGAAGTTTGTGGCAGATTTTTGCTTGAGTGCCTAACAAGTAGAGGAAAAGAACTGTGCCTTAAGAACTATAAGTAATATAAAGGTTGAGGGTTTTTAAAAAACAGTAAGCACAGTGAATGGCAGCAGTAAATATGACCCCCAAAAAGGCTAATAGCATTTTAGGCTATTCTAATAGAACTAGTGAACTGGCAAATCCTTTCTATTTTATTCTGGACAATCGTGGTGAGGTATAGATGCTACACTTAACATAATGTGTATCAACAAGAGTGACCAGAGGAGAGTGACGAAGACGGTGAAAGAATTCAAAACAATATTTAGTTGAAAGGCATGTAGATTCAAAACAGACATGAAGGAGAAAAGACTCGAAAGGTGACATGTAGAGGTCATGATGGTAACATGCAAATAACTGAAGTAAAAGGAAGAAAAAGCACACTTGTTTTATTATTGGTCCCCAATTTTGTCGGAGAGAGATTTTGTCCAATAATAAGAACTGCCTAATAGGTCAGACTCTCTAAAGAAAGAATAGACCACCTCAAAAGGTATTATGTTCCCATTCACTGAAGTATCGATTCAGACCACACAGATGTTTAGCAGAAATGCTGTAGATTCAGTAATATAAGAGTAAATGAGCTATATAATGTTTAATGTTCCTTCCAAGCCTAAGGAGCTTGACTGCAGGATACTCAAATAGACAATTAGCTAAGAGAAAGTAAAAACTATTTGTTTTTATAATGAGTGTGAGTACCCATGAAAAAGGACCCATTCAACACATAACTCCAAAAATTTCAATATCATAAATTTTGTCAGCAAATTTTTTTTCCAAAGTGAAAGAGGTCTAAAAGGTAGGTATAAATTTACCTGATTAAAAATGCAACTGCTTTCTGATCTGAGATTTAGTTAAAGAGGAACCCAAAGGTTTGAACTTGAAATAAGAAAAAGTAACAGCAAACAACATTTAAAATTTAAAGTGGGCATGAGGTGATATTTCCAAGAAATATAAGGATATTTTTATAAAGATATTTTAATGTGCAGCTCATATAGGAGAAAAAGAAATGTATGGCTTCTTTGTAAGAGAAAGAAAACTGCTCATGGAAGAATGCTATGCTCTCAGTCTTTCTAAATGTCCTATACCCATGTATCTCAAGGAGCTCATACACTGCTTCTGTTCTCAAAGTTCCCCAACTCAAACTGCCCTGCCTGCATATATTTTCACAGGCACCACCTTCAGTACCTAGCTATTTTCTGTCCCCATCTCCTGAACTACAGGTGGATTTAATCTCTGACTTGTAGCCTCTCAGGCTACATGGTCTCTAACTTTCCCTCACTATTCCTTTATGGCAACCCATTCTAGATTCCAAAAATATGGGAATTATGACCCTTCTTATCTATACATTCCAAAGGAGGATACAGTTACCATATGCGATTTCAAAATATTTAAGAGGGATGTACTTCAATAAAAATTTATTTCCTGTCTTACTTCTTATAGATGTCCATGTCACACCACAGAAAATCAATTTTGAATAATTTTGGTCGCTTTGTGAAAGCTTCTTAGAAATTGTCCAAAGATGGTTAAAACTTCCTAGACCCTAAAGGCCATCCTCATACTGTTCATAAGATGCATACAAAACCCCAAATCCCTTGTATAAGAGTACAAGACATGCCTTAGAACATTTACTAAATATTAAGTTTCTCATACAAAGAATTCATTTTTTTTTCACATTTTAATAACCATCACAAAACGATTTTCATTCCAGTGTTCAAATATGCCACTGGATCTGTGAGTACAGTCAATTTATGTTTTGTTGGATCAACACATGTAAATGGAAATCAAAACAGTACTACTACTGTTATGTGGAGCTTAAGCAATTAACAGTTAATTGCTTAAGAAACATCAAATTTTTTTCTTTCTGAGACTGAAGAGCTCACCAGGTATAAACTGAGACCCAAGATTAAGAATCACTTCTACAGCATTCATGACTAGGGTGGTCCCAGATAAGGTTGGATGAGTCTCTCCAATGTGCCATTGTTAAATTTATTTACCTACCTCAGAGATATATTTTGAAGCAAACTCATGCTGACACACTCATCGGGTGCACCTCTAATCACACTTAAAGTTGGACAAAGACAACAGTAAGCTCCTTTCACAGGTGAGGGAGCTGATGAGTAATAGCTGTCAACAACACTTCCAGATAGAAATCACCACTTTTATTCTTTTCAGTGCATAACCCCAGAGTTTCTATCAAACATTTGACAAACAACTTGTGTATTTAAAAAGAAAACTATTTTTTGAGACAAAAAAATATCCTTCAATATCTGTAGCAACTTACAGATAATACATTGTTAGGAATGTTTCTTCAACAATATACTTGGCATTAGGACTGTTTCTTCAACAGTGTAAACTGTCAAATCAGATGTGTCAGAAATGCTGACATCAACTGACTAAGACTGGTAAAATCATGGCTGGAATGAATGGAATTTAAGAGGGCATAGTCAAAGAAAGAATTAATGAACACTCATGGTTCTTTATTTTATTCTTATATTCATTAGATGCCCAGAAAGGAATGTCCCTAGAATACCTTAGTTTAACTTCCTAAAAAAAATACCTTCAGTTAATTACTCCTATGTGGTATGCTCATAATTTTAAAGAAGATATAAGGAATTACCACTTGAAGTGCTTTTATTTATCTTCCCCAGGTAATATGTAAAACTACCTAGTTAAATGGCAGATACACAGTAATACATGGTAACAGTAAATAAAATTGAGACGGATTGTACTAGCATCATATTGTTGGTCAAAACTTAATTCCAAGTGAACTAAATCCTCCAGATTTTTATAGGAATTTCTTTTGTGCAGGTGTCTACATCTTTTACATATAAAGTTAACCTTTATGTTTAAATTCATAATCCTCCCAGTTTCTATTTAAAATTTATTCCACTTGTTTTGCTGAAATATTCTAGTCTCCTGGAATAATTTTAAATCTTAATCCTGAATTTACGGTACTTCCTAGTGTCCTGAAAATTTCATAAGCATTCCTCTCATCCTTTCACCCAAACATTGCTGACAATAGTGACTTACACAGGGCCAAGGACAAAACACTATGATATTTAATGGATGCACTTTCAAGGGCAAAGATTTGTTGCCCAAGGGAGAATGACAGTACAGTGATTTAATTCTATTCATTCTTAGAGCAAATGTGGCTCATTCAGCATAATTTCTTAATTATGATCCAAATGAAAATGTAAAAGAAATTATTTCAGATCAAAGTAAAGGCATATAGAATGAAGATAACTGTGTAATCTACTTTATGTCCATGAGAGATTTAGATCTTTTATATTTAATATTAATCACATCTAATTCTTTGACTATCTCACCAACATCATTTAAAATCATAATTAGCACTAAATAGCTAGAGAGGATCACCAACTTGGAGGTCATGGAATGAAGCCAGAGTATTGACAATGGAGTCTACTAATGCTATTGGCTTCAACAAACTCCACAAGTTTGATGGGTGCAAAGCTTGGACATTCTGGCAGTAGCTGTATGATGAAATGAAGTGGCACCATTGTGCAGCAGGTACATTTAGAACACACAGGCAGGGGCTTCCCTGGTGGCGCAGTGGTTGAGTCCGCCTGCCGATGCAGGGGACACGGGTTCGTGCCTCGGTCCGGGAAGATCCCACATGCCGCAGAGCGGCTGGGCCCATGAGCCATGGCCGCTGAGCCTGTGCGTCCGGAGCCTGTGCTCCTCAATCGGAGAGGCCACAACAGTGAGAGGCCCGCGTACCGCAAGAAAACAAAAACAAACAAAAAAACACAGGCAGCTTGGAACATGGCAAGTACTCAAGAAATGGTACATTTTATGCAAAATGATGAAACTGCAAGGGGAGAAATAGAATGACTAGTGACTCCAGTTGTAAACTAATATGCAGCCTCAATGCATTAGGGAAGAAAACACAGCCCTTTGAGTCATGGTCACAGATAGCAACTGCCTTTGCTTATATCTTCAAAAGGGAAGAGCTCCTGAAGACACAACATTAGCGTTTCTACTTGTAATATTTGCAAATATGAAATTATGACCCTTACTAAAAATGCAAAGAAAACAGCCTGTGTCTAGAATACAACATCCCTATATATGTATTAATATGGAGAAAAGATTGTGTAACATTTCAAGTTATTTTTCATATTGCATATGTTTTAATTATGAAAGTCAGTGGGAAACAATCTATCAGAAAGCAACCACTCTGAATTAACATGGCAGAGTCAACCCTCAAGGAGGTTCACACTTGACTCCCTCTTTGTGCAGGAGGGGCCGATATTAAACAGGCAGCATGAAAAGGAATCATCAGGCAGCATAGTGCCATGAGACGCACTTGGCAAAGTGAAAGATCTGGGCTTTGGAATCAAAAAAGACTTAGGTTTAAAAAGAAGAGATACATGTATATGTATAACTGAATTACTTTGCTGTACATCTGAAACTAACACAAAACTGTTAATCAACTATACCCCAGTATAAAATAATTAAAAAAAAAAAAAAGTAAAGAAGAGGAAAGAAAGACTTGGTTGGATCTCTGCACTGCCCCTCACTAGCTGTTCTACCTTGGGCAGTTACTTAACCTCTCTGAGACTCAGTTTCCTCACATATACAATGAGGATAATAATACCTGAGATTCCTGTGAAAAGTACTGGAAAATGTAACATACACTAAGAGTAGTGATAGCTGGTATCATCTTTTCCCCAGACACGTTAGAGTCATTCTATTTCTTTGGACAAGAAACATCACAAAAATAACGAGGCAAGAATCACACATTCACAGGTGCATAAAGTAGATTAAATAATTTCTTTATTCTATAGAACTTTACTTTGGTCTGAAAGAACTGTCTCAAGGAATTTGGCCTAAAATAATTGTGGGTTCACCTATGGTTTCAGGCTGAATCAAGAATGTAGTAAATAGAAAGAGCCCATGTATGTTAGTGGTTGATTAAAAATCAAGCTAGGGAACAACCACTGTGGAAAGCGGATTGGTAGTATCTATTATACTAAAGCTAGAGACATAACCTGTGACTCAGCAATTCCATTCCTAAGTATATACTGAGCAAATGCATACACATGTCCACCAAAAATGTGTACTAGAATATTCATAATAACACTATTCAAAACAGCTTCAAACTGGATACTACACAAAAGATCATCAACAGTTGACTAAATTGTGATACATTCACATAAAGAAATACTGCTTAACAATAAGAATGAATGGTATACGTTAGAAATAACAACATGGGTGATTCTCACAAATACAATGTTAAGCAAACAAACATGAACACAAAAGAATACACATTAAATCTATATAGAGTATAAAAACAAAAAAACTTAAACTATGCTGTTAGAAATCAGGGTAGAGTTTGCCCTTGAGAGGTGGTGATGGTGCGGGGTGCGTAGTGACCAGAGAGAACCACTGGGAGGTTTTAAAGTGCTGGTAATTTTCTACTGTTTAATCTGTATATAGTTGCACAGTTTATTATGTTTGTGAACGTTCAACAAATTCTATACTTAAATGTGCACATTTCTATATGTGTATCATATTCAAATAAAAAATTAAGAAATTAGGGTGTGCTAATATTCAGTGCTTGATTTCAACATATTCTTTGATCCTTTATCCCATGGCCTTTAGGAAACGTAAGCATGCCAGGCAAGAGAGAGTTCCCAGAAAGATTTTGACCAAAACAAGTTTTAGTATGTTACTCAGTTCCTGAATAAATGCCAGAAAACACATTGTTTAGAGACATTATTAAAATTCATGCAATTTAAATGTTAATGTTTTAAGAATAACCTTATGCTAGGGGAAAAATGTTCTATTTGCTTTTCGTTTCCAACATGAAAATTTAAAATTTACATAAATATATCCTAATATTTTGCTTATAAAAAGTTGAATTATATAAGAAAAGCCTTTTCTATCTCCATTGCATATTTATTATCAATATTGCCATCTGCCCCTTCAACTCATTTCTGGACATAGTAAACAAATATATTGCCACCTACTGATGACTCCAATGGTAGGTACATGATATATGAAATTTCAAGAAGATAAATATTGTAACATGCATTACTTTACAACTCATATACGTTGACATGTAAAATCACATTCACATTTTAATATTATTCTTTTGGATTTTTTTCTTTAAATGAAATGCTACTTTACATATTTTTCTACATTAATTCTACTTTATGTATTTGAAATATTACTTTACATATATGGCTTAATATTTATTGAGACAATGGTTTTCTCATTTGGAAATCATACTCGTGTTATTCTTGTCTGCTGTGCTAAAAATGATAGTGGTTTTAAAAGGCTTAGTGAAACTTGGGTGTATGCAATCATTTTCTGATGAGATCAAACCCTGGACTTGTTCAAATGTTCTCTTTCTACTTTTTGCAAAGTTTTTTTTTTTTTAAATAGTAAAATAAAATAAATTTTTTATTTTTATTAAATCAAATGTTCTCAGTTTTCTTTGTGAAAAGATAACTTGGAATGCTCCTTAAAATTACTTATCTTTATAATTTCCTTCAGTTGGTATTTAGACTTTAGTTTGAAAAGAGTACACTAATTGCCATAATGGATTAATTTCCTTGAGTAATGGACATGTCAAATTTACTTTTAGATCTATCAGTTTCCTCTAAAGCCAGGACTCCAAAGACATGTTATTTTTGGAGCATGCATAAACAGCATGCATAAACTCAGCATCACGTTGAGGGCTCCCTGGGGCTTCTCCTTTCATTGACCACAACTCTCCTGTGCCTTGTGGAGGGAACATTTTCCCTGTAACAAAAACTCCTTCCCCAAGAAGAATCCTGGACACAGTCTCTCAAAAGAAGGAAACTTCCTTTTTTTTTTCTTCATATTGTTTCAGGTCATCACATATTTTTATGTGTCATTTATTCTTGGTGTTCCCTGATTGCTTTGTCTTAAGCATTTCCTACTCTGGAACATACCTTTCACTTCTCTTTCTCCTCCCTATGCAAGACCCTGTTAGATGCTAGCACCAAGGGCAGGATATAAAGGTGATTAAGAGGCCCTTTCTACCCTCAAAGAGCTTACAATATAATGGCCAGGACTGCTTTTTTTGAGATGTAAGAGAATCAGTAGCAAAGGGCTATAAAATTGATCAAATGAATATATTTTTCTGTAATTGACAAGGGTTAACTATGACATGAAAGTTAATAATTTCCTCCAAAAACAGCACTTAAATGTAGGACTGTTCTACTTTCCAAATTTCACAATTGCTCATAACTTGTTATTGAAGAAGTAGGTCACTATGCCCTCCCTGTAATGGGTGTTTGGAATAACCATTTTACAGAATAATAACCATTTTACAGAATAAGGAAATCAGAAGAGTCAGAGAGCAGATGAGGACTGTATTTGAGAGGACAGAGGGTTTTTCAAGTGCTTCTGAAATCATCCCTGTAGGCACATCATGTCAGCCAGGCAGGCTATAGCTAGAAATAATATTAACAATGTAAAATGATTTTCCTGAATATTAGATCTAGATTTGCATTAATGCAAAATACATATGTAGAAATGCTATTACTTCAACTGCAAATTAATTTATAAAAGTGGTTCAGAATGTTAAATAACTTTACAGAAGGAAAGTATTTTTTCCTGTTCTCTGAGGGCGTAGTTTACATGTGTAGTCAAGTTTTTGTTGCTGAGGTACCTTGGCTTCCTGGTGATTTATAGAAGCCTGCAAAAATCTGTAAGCATTATCGGTATTGCCTGTATGCTGTCTCAAGTTATTTGCTCCTACTGTTTGGGCCACTGTTCCTAAAATTCAGCCATGGTGGGCTAATGTTTCTCTGGCCAGTTATGTAAGGGTAATAATTACAGTTAACGAAGTGCTACACAAAAATGGATAACTTTACTAAGTTATGAACATGAACATCCACCAAACACATAGGGAAAGAACTTAGAGTTATCAAAAATATATATTATAATGAAAACATGTGTATGTCCTTAAGCAACATTTATTTATCATCTACTATTTGCCCTATTTCAGGTTTTTGGAATGAAATGGTTCCATTCCTTAACAGACTTAGTCCTGAAAGGATGACAGACACATACGCAAATACACACTGTGATAACGGTGAGGTAGAATACGCTTCCTGGCTGATTAGTATTTCTCAGTCTCTTTTGTTCATTCCTCATCCTCTGATTTTCCTTAAAATTGGTGTTCCTTGGCATTCTTTCCTCCTCCTATCTATGCATTATCCCTGAGCAATTTCCTTCCCTATAACTGACTTCAATTACTCCCCTATGCTGGTGAGCCTAGATATTTCTGTTCAGTCTGGGTGGCTCCTTCCATTCTCTCCATAAGCCTATTGAACATCTCTACCCAGATATCCATGCTCATCTCAAAAGCAGTTTATCCAGAACAAAATGTATCACTTTCCCTTCTCTTCTCTATATGTACCTATCTTAAAAAAAAAAAAAAAAAAAAAAAGATATCATCATGATGCTCTGTGGCCCTATCCAGAAACCTAGACATTACCCAGATTCTCTCTTTCATCTTTCTCTCAGCATCCAGTCTGTGTGCCCTGTAGCCTATCTCTTTGATATACCTCAAAGTCTTGCAGCTGAATATGCTCCTATCTTGTTGCCTCAGCTCAGGATATCTTTCATCCACCCAGCAAATATTTCTGGAAAGTCTTCTCCATTTCAATCCCTCATCTTATTGCAATAATCTTGTGTTTTGTGCCCCAATGTAATTTCCATAAACGGTAGAAACCTCATTTCTGCCAGAGTAATGATTCTAAAATGTGAATCTGGTCCTATTACTTCTCCACTGAAACATCTCTTTTAGCTTTTCATGGTCCTAAAACATAGTTTTCACATATTGGGAAGTGGGGGAAGGAGGTGTCAGAAAATTGTCAAAATATCAATAATCTTTTTAGCATCTAATTCTAAAGTAGAATTGATATAAAATCAGACAGAAAATGTCAAATCTGCTACCCTTCCTCCATAGAGCTCCCTGTCAGAATAGCTTTTCCTTTCCTCTTCAACTAATTGATGAAAGACTAAGGACATGTTTCCCCATATCTGGTATACATACTTAAGGGTTTCTTTTTTTTTTTTTTTTTCAAATTTTTACCAAAGGACAATGAAGGATATGGTATAGCATATGTGAATATCAAACCTCTCAGGACAAAAAGCAAAGGTAGCTGAATCAGCAGAATATCCCCACCACCCCACCCTCATGAGATTCTCTCCAGCTCCCAATGGGTATTCCTTCCTTTCCTGTAGATATGAGTAGTTGAAATGGTGTGGTAAGAGGCAAATGGAATTGCCATAGAATAATACAGTAATGGGATACTTCTAATGTGTTTGTGAAAGCCTCTCTCTCTGTCAGACTTCACCCTGTGACAACATGACCCAAGGAATAAAATCTGTCCAATTAGATATTCTAAAGACTTGAAGCCAAATGTTACATGTCTTAACTACCCCAAGAGCTTACAGGCCATAGAGCTATGGATTCTGGAACATTTTGCCATAAAACCTTTCTTAAAATAGAAGTTCAACATGTCAACCAGGTAAACTTAAAGTTGCTCCTGTTGAAGTTGTGTTGAGCAATGGAACCTCACTTACTCTTCTGTCTGCCCCTGCCCCGTCACATGTCCTTCAACCTCCACTACATGGAGGTCCCTCCAGGTGCTATTTCATCTTGGAAAGCCTGATCTTAAAGCCACTAGCCTATGAGATAAAGCCTATAATGCTTTAATATGGCTACTAAAGATTTCCAAAGGCCCATTCCTAATTTTTTATTCTGATCTCTTACTTTGCACCACCCTCCCAGCCACCAATTTACCCCTGCCACTACTGCTTCCCCCAAGCCCCCACTCCACACACTCTCTACACAAGCCTACTGGTTACCAGGTTACTTCAAGAGAATGGTCGTTGCTCATGGGATTCCTTCTGCAGTCCTCACTCCCTCCTATCTCCATCTACCCATCACATCTCACCTCACCAGGCTCAGCTAGGGGATCACCATGCATAGGAAGCATTTCCTGGTCCCTCAGTTAGAAATGACCACTTCCTACTACCTTTCCAACTGCACACTATATACACTCCCAATGCAGTGTCTATAAAATTGTATTATGTTTATTATTGAAACTCAGCAGGACCCTGTGGTGCCTTTCCAGGGACAGACACCACCACCCCCATGTCCCCTGCCTCTTGTTTGTAGAAAAGCTTTAGCCTCCTTGGCCTTCCTGGGGTTCCAAAGAGCAAATTAAATCAGAGAAGTGAGAAAATACAGAAACAAAGGAAAACAGTGAAGCAAGACAAAATAATAATAGTTTAGCCATAAAACAAAGTCAAGGACCTTTATTTCCTCCTCAAGGCTATAGATAATATCCTGAGCCATATCCTTGAGTTGTTTTGCAGATACTAAAATCCTCATCAGGTGGAAGAATTTAACTGCATGCTGACAACCAGCATGTAGACCCCAGACCAGTTGGAACCAGAAGGTTGATGACTGAGATTCCTGAAACACCACCCTGTTACCTCACCAACAAGCAATCAGAGAATTGTGCATCAGCTGATCACACACCCTGAGACCCTATCTGTCACTTTAAAAATCCTTCTGTGAAAGCCATCAGAAGTCTTTTGAGCATTAGCTGCCCATAATCCTTGCTTGGAGCCTTGCAATAAATGCTGTACTTTCCTTCACCACAACCTGGTATCAGTAGATTGGCTTTGCTGTGTGCTGGGCAAGGGGACCCAAATTCCATTCTATAACTTTATTAATTAATTTCTTTTAAATATGGTGAATTTTAAAATACAGAAAAGTACAAAGAAGAAAGTAACAAGAATCTATATTCCCTTCATCTATAATTTATCAAGGTAAAATTTTTGATTTATCACTTTTAATCTTTTTTTGTTTTTTTTAAAAATAAAATCCCTTTTGTTTAAAAGTGCATTCTGCTTACAGTATATAATTCAAATAGTGCTCAAAATCAGGAAGATGAAAGTTTAAGAAAACTCAAAACTTTATCACCCAGAAGTAAACTTTATTATTATTATGTAATTATTGTTCAAGTCATCATATAAAACATATATACAGTTAGAATATGAAAGCCAGGTTAGCTGACATTAAAAGGAAGCATATTATAGATATTAATTTTGTGATTTTAACAAGAGAAAAAAAATGATAAAATATCCAAAGGAACTATCAATACTTAACCAAGGAAATCATTCCTCAGGATAACAGATATTACTGTTTAAAAGACTTACAAGTTTACCAAATAAGTTTACAAAAAGCGTAAAGACATTGGACTCAGATTTTTTTTCTCCCCAAAACCATTAAGTTTCAGACAGTATTAATTAACTTCTTGCTAAGGAACATAAAGACTTTAATACTTTTAGAATTCTATGTTTTCCCTCTACCGTTCTATTTTTTAGTTATATTGTTAATTTTATATTGTTCAGGTTTTAATACTTACTTTGTTTTTTCCAAAAAACTTTTTTATTTTGATATAGATGCAAACCTACAGAAAAGTAGCAAAAGTAGTGCAAGGTATTCCACTTTACCTTATGCCTAGATGCCTCAAATATTATGTTTTACCACAACTGCTTGACCTGAGAAGATTAAGAGAAAGTTGCAGACATAATCTTTACCTATAAATTCTTCAGTGTGCAGTTCTTAAAAGTAGGGGCATTCTCTTATATAAACACAGTGCAATTATCAAAATCAGGACATTAGGGAGAGATCTTCAAGATGGCGGAGGAGTAAGACGTGGAGATCACCTTCCTCCCCACAAATACATAAGAAATACATCTACAAGTGGAAAATCTCCTACAGAACACCTACTGAACGCTGGCAGAAGACCTCAGACTTCCCAAAAGGCAAGAAACTCCCCATGTACCTAGGTAGGGCAAAAGAAAAAACAGAGACAAAAGAATAGGGACAGGACCTGCACCTCTGGGAGGGAGCTGTGAAGGAGGAAAAGTTTCCACACACTAGGAAGCCCCTTCAATAGCGGAAGCAAGTGGTGGGCAGGGGGAAGCTTCAGAGCCACGGAGGAGAGTGCAGCAACAGGGGTGCAGAGGGCAAAGTGGAGAGATTCCTGCACGGAGGATCAGTGCCGACCAGCACTCACCAGCCTGAGAGGCTTCTCTGCTCACCTGCTGGGGCAGGTGGGGGCTGGGAGCTGACGCTCAGGCTTTAGAGGTCAGATCCCAGGGAGAGGACTGGGGTTGGCTGTGTAAACACAGCCTGAAGGGGGTTAGTGCACCACAGCTAGCTGGGAGGGAGTCTGGAAAAAAGTCTGAACCTGCCTAAGAGGCAAGAGACCACTGTTTCAGGGTGCAAGAGGAGCGGGGATTCAGAGCACCACCTAAACGAGTTCCAGAGATGGGCAAGAGCCACAGCTATCAGCGCGGACATGAGAGCTGACATGACAATAAGGCTGCTGCTGCAGTCACCAAGAAGCCTGTGTTCAAGCACAGGGCTGTATCCACACCTCCCCTCCCAGGAGCCTGTGCAGCCTGCCACTGCCAGGGTCCCGCGATCCAGGGACAACTTCCCCGGGAGAACACACGGTGCGCCTCAGGCTGTTGCAACGTCATGCGGGCCTCTGCCACTGCAGGCCCGCCCTGCATTTTGTACCCCTCCCTCCCCCCGGCCTGAGTGAGCAAGAGCCCCTAATCAGCTGCTCCTTTAACCCCGTCCTGTCTAAGCGGGAACAGATGCCCTTAAGCGACCTACAGGTAAAGGCGGGGCCAAGTCCAAAGCTGAACCCCAGGAGCTGTGCGAACAAAGAAGAGAAAGGGAAATCTCTCCCAGCAGCCTCAGAAGCAGTGGATTAAATCTCCACAATCAATTTGGTGTACCCTGCATCTGTGGAATACCTGAATAGACAATGAACCGTCCTAAAATTGAGGCAGTGGACCTTGGGAGCAACCGTAGACTTGGGGTTTGCTGTATGCGACTGACTGGTTTCTGGTTTTATGTTTATCTTAGTTTAGTATTTAGAGTTTATTATCATTAGTAGATTTGTTTATTGATTTGGTTGCTCTCTTCCTTTTTTAAAATATATATAAATATATATATTTTTTCCTTTTTCTCTTTTTGTGAGTGTGTATGTGTATGCTTCTTTGTGTGATTTTCTCTGTATAGGTTTGCTTTTATCATTTGTCCTAGGGTTCTGTCTGTCAGTTGTTTTTTTTTTAGTATAGCTTTTAGCACTTGCTATCATTGGTGGGGTTTTTCTGTCAGTTTTTTTTTTTTTTTTTTTTTTTTTAGTATAGCTTTTAGCACTTGCTATCATTGGTGGGGTTTTTCTTAGTTTGGTTGCTCTCTTCTTTCTTTCTTTCTTTTATTTTTCTTTCTTTTAATTATGTTTTATATTTTTAATTTTTAATGACTTATTTTTTTTTACTTTAATAATTTTATTTTATTTTACTTTATTTATTTCTTTATTTATTCTTTTCTTCTGAGCTGTGTGGCTGAAAGGGTCTTGGTGCTCCTGCCGGGTGTCAGGTCTGTGCCTCTGAGATGGGAGAGCCAAGTTCAGAATATTGGTCCACCAGAGACCTCCCAGTTCCACATAATAGCAAACGGCGAAAGCTCTCCCAGAGATCTCAGTCTCAATGCTAAGACCCAGCTCCACTCAACGACCAACAAGCTACAGTGCTGGACACCCTATACCAAACAACTAGCAAGACAGGAACACAACCCCACCCATCAGCAAAAAGGCTGACTAAAATCATAACAGGTCACAGACACCCCAAAACACACCCCTGGACATGGTGCGCCCACCAGAAAGGCAAGATCCAGCCTCATCCACCAGAACACAGGCATCAGTCCACTCCACCAGGAAGCCTACACAACCCACTGAACCAAGCTTAGCCACTGGGGGCACACACCAAAAAAAATGGGAACTAGGAACTTGCAGCCTGCAAAAAGGAGACCACAAACACAGTAAGTAAAACAAAATGAGAAGACAGAGAAACACACAGCAGATGAAGAAGCAAGGTAAAAAACCACCAGACCAAAAAAAATAAAGAGGAAACAGGCAGTCTACCTGAAAAAGAATTCATAGTATGATAGTAAAGATGATCCAAAATCATGGAAATAGAATGGAGAAAATACAAGAAACGTTTAACAAGGAGCTAGAAGAAATAAAGTGCAAACAAACAATGATGAATAACACAAGAAATGAAATTAAAAATTCTCTAGAAGGAATCAATAGTAGAATAACTGAGGCAGATGAATGGATAAGTGACCTGGAAGATAAAATAATGGAAATAACTACCACAGAGCAGAATAAAGAAGAAAGAATGAAAAGAATTGAGAACAGTCTCAGAGAACTCTGGGACATTAAATGCACCAACATTCGAGTTATAGGGGTCCCAGAAGAAGAAGAGAAAAAGAAAGGGACTGAGAAAATATTTGAAGAGATTATAGTTGAAAACATCACTAATATGGGAAAGGAAATAGTCAATCAAATACAGGAAGCACAGAGAGTCCCATACAGGATAAATCCAAGGATGAACATGTCAAGACAAATATTAATCAAACTATCAAAAATTAAATACAAAGAAAAAGTAGTAAAAGCAGCAAGGGCAAAACAACCAATAACATACAAGGGAACCCCAATAAGGTTAACAGCTGATCTTTCAGCAAAAACTCTGAAAGCCAGAAGGGAGTGACAGGACATATTTAAAGTGATGAAAGGGAAAAACCTAAAACCAAGGTTATTCTACCCAGCAAGGATCTCATTCAGATATGATGGAGAAATTAAAACCTTTACAGATAAGCAAAACCTAAGAGAATTCAGCACAACCAAACCAGCTTTACAACAAATGCTAAAGGAACTTTTCTAGGCAGGAAACAGAAGTGAAGGAAAAGAGCTACAATAACAAACCCAAAACAATTAAGAAACTAGTAACAGGAACATACATATTGATAACTACCTTAAATGTAAATGGAAAAAATGCTCCAACTTAAAGACACAGACTGGCTGAATGGATACAAAAACAAGACCCATACATATGCTGTCTACAAGAGACCTACTTCAGACCTAGGGACACATACAGACTGAAAGTGAGGGAATGGAAAAAAGATATTCCATGCAAATGGAAATCAAAAGAACGCTGGAGTGGCAATTCTCATATCAAACAAAATAGACTTCAAAATAAAGATGATTACAAGAGACAAGGAAGGACACTACATAATGATCAAGGGATAATCCAAGAAGAAGATATTACAATTGTAAATATTTATGCACCCAACATAGGAGCACCTCAATACATAAGGCAAATGCTAACAGCCATAAAGGGGAAAATGACAGTAACACAATCACAGTATGGGACTTTAATACCCCACTTTCACCAATGGACAGATCATCCAAAATCAAAATAAATAAGGAAACATAAGCTTTAAATGACACATTTAACAAGATGGACTTAATTGGTATTTGTAAAACATTCCATCCAAAAACAACAGAATAAACTTTCTTCTCAAGTGCTCCTGGAACATTTTCCAGGATAGATCATATCTTGGGTGACAAGTCAAGCCTTGGTAAATTTAAGAATATTGAAATCATATCAAGTATCATTTCCAACCACAACGCTATGAGACTAGATATCAATTACAGGAAAAATTCTGTAAAAAATACAAACACATGGAAGTTAAACAATACACTACTAAATACTCTAGAGATCACTGAGGAAATCAAAAATACCTAGAAACAAATGACAGTGAAAACACGATGACCCAAAATCTATGGGATGCAGCAAAAGCAGTTCAAAGAGGGAAGTTTATAGCAATACAATCCTACCTCAAAAACAAGAAAAATCTCAAATAAACAACCTAACCTTACACCTAAAGCAATTAGAGAAAGAAGAACAAAAAAACCCCAAAGTTAGTAGAAGGAAAGTAATTATAAAGATCAGATCAGAAATAAATGAAAAACAAGTGAAGGGAACAATAGCAAAGATCAATAAAACTAAAACCTGGTTCTTTGAGAAGATAAACATAATTGATAAACCATTAGCCAGACTCCTCAAGAAAAAAAAGGAGACGACTCAGATCAATAGAATTATAAATGAAAAAGGAGAAGTAACAACTGACACTGCAGAAATACAAAGGATCAGGAGAGATTACCAGAAGCAACTATATGCCAATAAATGGACAACCTGGAAGAAATGGACAAATTCTTAGAAAAGCACAACCTCCCTAGACGGAACCAGAAAGAAACAGAAGATATAAACAGACCAATCACAAGCACTGAAATTGACACTGTGATTAAAAATCTTCCAACAAACAAAAGCCGAGGACCAGATGGCTTCATAGGCGAATTCTATCAAACATTTAGAGAAGAGCTAACACCTATCCTTCTCAAATTCTTCCAAAATATAGCAGAGGGAGGAACGCTCCCAAACTCATTCTACGAGGCCAACAACACCCTGAAACCAAAGGCAGACAAAGATGTCACAAAGAGAAAACTACAGGCCAATATCACTGATGAACATAGATGCAAAAATCCTCACAAAATACTAGCAAACAGAATCCAACAGCACATTAAAAGGATCATAGGGCCTCCCTGGTGGCGCAGTGGTTGAGAGTCCGCCTGCCGATGCAGGGGATACGGGTTCGTGCCCTGGTCTGGGAGGATCCCATATGCCGCGGAGCGGCTGGGCCCGTGAGCCATGGCCGCTGAGCCTGCAAGTCCGGAGCCTGTACTCCGCAACGGGAGAGGTCACAACAGTGAGAGGCCCGCGTACCGCAAAAAAAAAAAAAAAAAAAAAAAAAAAAGGATCATACACCATGATCAAGTGGGGTTTATTCCAGGAATGCAAGGATTCTTCAGTATACGCAAATCAATGTGGTAAACCATATTAACAAATTGAAGGAGAAAAGCCATACGATCATATCAATAGATGCAGAAAAGCTTTCAACAAAATTCATCACCCATTTATAATAAAAACCCTCCAGAAAGTAAGCATAGAGGGAACTTACCTCAACATAATAAAGGCCATTTATGACAAACCCACAGCCAGCATCGTCCTCAATGGTGAAAAACTGAAACCATTTCCACTAAGATCAGGAACAAGGCAAGGTTACCCACTCTCACTACCCTTATTCAACATAGTTTTGGAAGTTTTAGCCACAGCAATCAGAGAAGAAAAAGAAATAAAAGGAATCCAAATCAGAAAAGAAGAAGTAAATCTGTCACTGTCTGCAGACGACATGATACTCTACGTAGAGAATCCTAAAGATTCTACCAGAAAACTACCAGAGCTAATCAATTAATTTGGTAACATAGCAGGATACAAAATTAATCCACAGAAATCTCTTGCATTCCTATACACTAATGATGAAAAATCTGAAAGAGAAATTAAGAAAATACTCCTATATACCATTGTAACAAAAAGAATAAAATACCTAGGAATAGACCAACGTAAGGAGATAAAAGACCTGTATGCAGAAAACTATAAGACACTGATGAAAGAAATTAAAGATGATACCAACAGATGGAGAGATATACCATGTTCTTGGATTGGAAGAATCAACATTGTGAAAATGACTATACTACCCAACGGAATCTACAGATTTAATGCAATCCCTGTCAAACTACCAAAGGCATTTTTCAAAGAACTAGAACAAAAAAATTCACAATTTGTATGGAAACACAAAAAACCTGAATAGCTAAAGCAATCTTGAGAAAGGAAAATGGAGCTGGAAGAATCAGGCTCCCAGACTTCACACTATACTACAAAGCTACAGTAATCATCAGTATGGTACTGGCACAGAAACAGAAATAGAGATCAATGGTACAGGATAGAAAGCCTAGAGATAAACCCATGCACATATGGTCACGTTATTTTTTATAAAGGAGGCAAGGATATACAATGGAGAAAAGACAGCCTCTTCAATACGTGGTGATGGGAAAACTGGACAGCTACAAGGAAAAAATGAAATTAGAACACTCCATAACACCATACACAAAAATAAACTCAAAATGGATTAAGGACCTAAATGTAAGGCCAGACACTAGAAAACTCTTAGAGGAAAACATAGGCAGAACACTCTATGACATAAAGCACAGCAAGATCCTTTTTGACCCACCTCCTAGAGAAATGGAAATAAAAACAAAAATAAACAAATGGGACCTAATGAAACTTCAAATCTTTTGCACAGCAAAGGAAACCATAAACAAGATGAAAAGACAACCATCAGGATGGCAGAAAATACTTGCAAATAAAGCAACTGACAAAGGATTAATCTGCAAAATTTGCAAGCAGCTCATGCAGCTCAAAAACAACCCAATGCAAAAATGGGCAGAAGACCTAAACAGACATTTCTCCAAAGAAGATATCCAGATTGCCAACAAACACATGAAAGGATACTCAATATCACTAATCATTAGAGAAATGCATATCAAAACTACAATGAGGTATTACCTCACACTGCTCAGAATGGCCATCATCAAAAAATCTACAAACAATAATGCTGGAGAGGGTGTGAAGAAAAGGGAACCCTCTTGCACTGTTGGTGGGAATGTACATTGATACAGCCACTATGGAGAACAGTATGGAGGTTCCTTAAAAAACTAAAAATAGAACTACCATACGACCCAGCAATCCCACTGCTGGGCATATACCCTGAGAAAACCATAATTCAAAAAGAGTCATGTACCACAATGTTCACTGCAGCTCTATTTACAATAGCCAGGACATGGAAGCAACCTAAGTGTCCATCAACAGATGAATGGATAAAGAAGATGTGGCACATATATACAATGGAATATTACTCAGCCATAAAAAGAAACGAAATTGAGTTATTTGTAGCAAGGTGGATGGACCTAGAGTCTGTCTTACAGAGTGAAGTAAGTCAGAAAGAGGAAAACAAATAACATATGCTAACACATATATATGGAATCTAAAAAAAAAAAAAAGGTTCTGAAAAACCTGGGGGCAGGACAAGAATAAAGACATAGAGGATGGACTTGAAACGGCGAGGGGAAGGTTAAGCTGGGACAAAGTGAGAGAGTGGCATGGACATATATACACTACCAAATGTAAAATAGCTAGCTAGCGGGAAGCAGCCACATAGCACAGGGAGATCAGCTCGGTGCTTTGTGACCATGCAGAGGGGTTGGATAGGGAGGGTGGGAGAGAGACTCAAGAGGGAGGAGATATGTGGATATATGTACGTGTATAGCTGATTCACTTTGTTATAAAGCAGAAACTACACACCACTGTAAAGCAATTATACTCCAATAAAGATGTTAAAAAAAATCAGGAAATTACCATGGATGTAATAGTATTATCTAAACTCCAGACTACATTCAGATGTTACCAATTGTCCCACTACTGTTCTTTTATGATCCACAATCAATCCAGGATTATTCACTACATTAGTTGTTATGTCATTTACTCTATTTTAATCTTTAACAGATCCTCAGTCTTTGTCTTTCATGGTCATAACCTTTTTATGCTCACAGGTCTTTTATTTTGTAAGCTGTCCTGCAGTAGTTTTGTACGTTAATGGGTATATGCAAGATTGTCCAAAGCTTCACCTTCCTGGTTTCTTTCTTTTGATCCAGGAATGCTGGATTTGCCTGAGTTCTCTCATCTGTGAGATGACACCTTGGCTGTGTTTCTTTTGGGGGGGTTATATTTTCTTTCCCTTAGACCAGCGGTTCTCAGTCAGTCCTGGCTGCAAATTGTTATCACTGAAGCAGTTTTCATGGGCAGGGACTTCTCATCCATCCACAATTTTGTAGCCTGACAAGAGGGGGAACAGAGCTCAGTTGATATAAATTTGTACTCTTCGTTGGAATACCTGGGCTGCTTCTTCTCTAAGAGCCTATTACATTCACTATACTACAGCCCACTCCATCTACTCTTATCAGAAAGAACCCCATTGTTTGGATTATTCCTCCAATTGGGTGTCCAGCTGTAGAACTTTATTTTCTTGAGAAATATCCAACCTAGCCAAGTCTCTCAATTATACTTGTTCCTTCCCGACTGCTGTTTTTATTATTCTCCAGTAAGAAGAATAGGAAGATATGAGCACTTATTTGCTTCTCCCCAACTTTGGGGATACTGGTAAGAATCCATAGTTCAGTACTTTGTTATTATCTATATTATTCAGGACTTCAGTAAGTCTCTCTGTCCCACTCTAGTATCTCATCTCTCTCCATGGGTGCCAATTTTTGGAATTATTGCATTAGTTTATGCTCTTTCTATATTTGGTTGCTTTTCATTATTTATTCATATGTCTGCTTTTCTCTAATGGACTATAAGCCCCAGAAAGTCAGGTGTTTGTTTTCGTCGACTTAGGGCATGGCAAAGTGTCTGACACATGACAAGCACTCAATAAATGTTTTTGATTACATTTTAAAAAATATAATGAGAAAACATATGGGGGAACACCAAAATGTTACTCATTTAATCAAAACTTGAAGTCTTCATTCAAGGTGTCTATTATGTGTTTGAACATCAAATATACAGTACATAATTGTATGCATTATGCAATTATTCCTGACCTCATCTCAACATTTGATGAATATCAGTAAAATCTTACCCTTTCCAAACCTCTCTCCCAACTGTTCATTTCTCAGGCCAAAGTATAGAAAGTAGGACTCAAAGGCTCACTAATTTACCAAGCATCATTTTTCTCCCATTTTCTTGGTAATTATAGGCACATCTTTTTGTTCTTCCCAGAAAGATCCCTTAGAATTCACAGCACCATCACCACCTCCCAAAACAAATCAAAACACCTTCAATACCTGAAGATTATGTAAAAACAGCCAAGCCCTTTATTTTTGCAAAAATTTCTTTTCTGACAAGGTAAAAAACAGGTATTCTACTCTAATTCTTTACCACAGCATCCCTTTGTACATCATTACTCATTGTCATAGGATGTTCCACAGTGAATAGGATGTTTCACAGTGAATAAACAAAACTACTAGTTCTTTTCCAGTGTTATTTTATGGTAAAAAAAAAAAAAGTGTTGGGCTTAAGGTTTCATTAATGGACATGTAGACAGTGTGAACGTAGAGACACACTCATCCTGACATGAGCAGCTCCCGATGCCTCGGCCATCTGTCCTTCCTTGACTGGCTCCCCAAGTCTGCAATCATCCCATGGCTTCCTACCATTTGGTCATTTTAGAGATATATTAGTTGAATTGTTCTTTTTTGTTTGTTTGTTTACTTTTCATCCAGCTTTGAAACTCTGTTATACTTTCTCTCTTTGGCAGCTTTTAAAGATGTTACTTTCTTACACGCATTTAAAATCTTTTAAGAAGGGAGTCTTGTTAAAATTAAACATGAGGTCTCTAAGAAAGGAGAGATGAGTGCCAAAAAATTCAAGATAAATATTTTATACTACTTTAAAATTTAAAAAGGGGTCTATTCATCCAATTCTTGGCTATAGAAAATAGTACCAAGGACAAGACAATAAAGTGGAGGAAGCCTATTAAACCTATTGGGCCATAATAATTATGCACAAATGGATGGACTGATTTAACTGATTAATTAATTTATATCTCAAGAAAATATTTTTTATATTGCTTACAATAACACCATCAATAGGTAAAAATGAAGGATTGGAAAGGTTTGGATGGAGTGAAATAAGATATAAAAAATAAGTTAGGATTTGTGTAAAGCTAAATCAAGGCCTGGCAAAGATGTCAACATTCTAAACCCCTGAACCTGTGAATATGTTACTTTATATGTCAGAATGAATTTTGCAGATGAAATTAAACTAAAGACATTGAGATGAAGAGATTATTCTGGATTATCCTGATGTGCCCAATATAATCACAAGGGTCCTTTTAGAGGGAGGCAAGAGGCTCAAAATGAAAGAAGGTACTGTGATTGAAGAAGAGATTGGAGTTTTGGGGTCATAAGTCAAAGAATGCCAGTAGCTTCTAGAAGCTGGAAGAAGCAAAGAATGGATTCCCATCCAGAACCTCCAGTAGGAATGAGCCCTGTGGACACCCTGACTGTAGTCCAATGACTTCTGACCTCCAGAATTGTGAGACAATTAACTTGTGTTGTCGCCACTAAGTTTGTTGTAATCTGTTACAGCAGCAGTAGGAAACGAATGCAGGCTTTTGAATACTTTCCACAAGGGCCTATATCATATCAAGAAATAAGCTGCAAAGCTATGTGATAAAGTCAAAAGTGAAATGCTTTCTTTGTTGCTGTCTTAAAATATGCAATGAAACTATTGCTTATCATTATACTGTAAAGTTTCAGTGGTATCCAACTTTTAGAATTGTTTCATATTTCTGTTTAAAGTTCTGTGTGTTAATACACATGAGTGTGAAACTCTCCATAGCCCTCTGCAATGTAAATTAATTTTGTTGTTGTTTTTTTCAATAAAACCTCTGATGTAATTACATCTTATTGACTTTATAAAATAAAGCTCCCTGATTGTGAAAACAGAGATGTTATTTGAAATGTTAGTCTCTATGATCAAGATATTTGCTACATCAAGGAAAAGCTACCAATTCCCAGAGAGTTTTCACACCTGAAAATTAAACCAATTTGTTTTGCAAATCTGTCTTATGCAAATTACAAAATCAATCCCTAAATATAGGCCTCTTAACAAAAGATTTTCCAAAAGGATTAAAGATTCCTTACAGAGGTCAGTTCCTCAAATGTCCCTCAATACAAATACACACACCTAATAGTCTATAGTGAGACTGGTTATTTAACAAATGCCACATTATAGAATATATCTTGAAACAGTTGCCTCATATGGGAGAATGCACTGGACAACATCATATTATAACAGTATTCTTTCTTTATTAAAAGAGTGTATAGATTTTATGTTTCTAGTGTTTCTTGTGTGCATTCATGGTTAAGTATATGGGGTCTGGGGCCAGACCATCTAGATTAAATCCCAGCTCTGCCACTTGTGACCTGAATTATTTAATCTCTCTGCTTCCTCAGGAACATGGGGAAAATGATAAGGCCAAATTCATCTGATTGTTTTGAAGGTTAAATAAGTTAAAGCATGTAAAATACTTATTGATATAATGAGGCCTTGTACAAGCCAAGCCTTCTGTTAGCAATTATCATTAAAGTCAGAAATACAAAATAACTGTCCATCAATCTCATATATACATACCTAGCTACCATTATGTAGTCAGCAAATATTTATTAGGGTCTACTGTAACCTAGGCAGGAAAATATCAGCATCAGTTTTTTATAAAATGAATCTCTCTCTTAGGCCTAGTTTCCAGAGCTAAATATATTTTGAACATTATCAGTCATCAAAGCTTAACAGGAAGAGGTTCAGGAGAAGGGCTAAGATAGGCTGAGAAGGAGGACATCATGTTCCAAGAAAGCAGGGTTCATCCTAAACCTGACTGTGGGTTCACAAGCCTTAGAACTACAAAATCTTTTTCAGAGAATATGAGAGGGAAAATTTTAAAAGAGAGAGAGAGAGATGGTAAAAATCTTGATAAAAGAAATTAAGCAGGATATAGAATAAGAGATAGAATCATAAGTTCATATATTTAATGTTCAGTATAGGGATAGTTGATTGAACAGAACTTTTGGCAGAACTTGTAACAGTTCTCTGAGGGCGGCAATTTTAGCAGTCGAAGGGAAGACATTTCTTTCTTTTTTTTTTTTTTTTACATAATTTTTTTTTCTTTTAACAGTCAAAGAAAAGTTAGCCCAAAAGTCAACTTTTCAATCACATTCACCTGCAGAGGATATAGTATGTTCAACAAGAACATCACGTTCACAAGCAACCGTTTGCTTAATATAATCAACCTCCCAGAAAAGACCTTGACCATTGTAGAGAGTATTCATTTGTAACTGAGTTGCAAGGAAAAGTCTGGGTTGAAAGAAAACTTATAATTGTTCATTTTCTTTATAGCAACCTAAATTTGGTTGTATCACCCAAACTGGGTTTCAGTATCAGTCATTTGAGATATTTATCCCCCCATCTTGGTCATGTTGGGGTTCCAGGGTCTTAAACTCAGAACCCTCCATACGTGACTCCATACTGTTTGCTGTTAAATGCTCCTAGTCCAAGCCAGACCAGTGCATTGATGTCCTCTGGCTCTGCTGCTTCCTTGCCATGCTTGGGGTACAGAAACTTCTGTGAACCCTTGGTTCTGGCAACCTGTCTAGATGCAGCCATTCTTTTCTGAGATTTTATACTTTCTTTCCTACTGCAATCATGTGGAGAAAAGTAAGGATCAGAAAAGGACTTTGGCAGAGACTTTTGTCTCCTAATACAAACTGTCTCCTCTTCCCTTCAGTGCTAGAATGCTCTCAGCTTATAGTTAACTAATTGCTAAGGAAACATCAGCAGACTACATTTTAAGATGCTATTTCTCCTAGGAATATTTGCATTTCAATAAGTTTCTCTTATAGGTTAAATCTTCAAGGCTCAAAGGTATAAATCTCTAATGATGGAAATGACAGGTCAAGAGGTGAAGCCTTTGGGGACCCAGTTTAGCCTTGTTAAGTCCTCCAGGTTCTCATGTGTGCATGCTCTTTCAGGGAAATCCTTTCATTCATCTCACATGGGAATGAGGTAAAGGAGACAAATAAGGAAAAATGCAAAGCGAAAAGCTAGTTAAATAAGATGTTCCTTGATATTCTTCCTAAAAGTTATTGCTCAAGCAATTTTACTTCCCTATAAGTAGGGGAAAAGGTGAAACAACTTACATATAATTTTTGTTACTTCATTAACTCTAACTGCAACAGTTTAAATTGTAAACTAAGTCTGAACAATCTGAAAAAGTATTTAAAGTGTAATACAATGCATCTACATATTTCTATATACATTTATCATCATAACATTAATATAATCAACTAATTCCATTTAATGTGAGTATATTATTTTCCTCTACAGTGATTGGAAGATTAAATTTAACTATGGCCCTTTTACTGAAAAAATTACAGTACCTTGTAAAACTAGGGCCAAAATTAGATACATACTTCTGCTAGAATGTATTATATTTTGAAAAATCACATGTTTATACCATTTAAAATTCCATGTAATAAATGAATTCATCTGTATATCTATTATATATAATATATATATTCTCTATAAAATGTAAAGGAGTATACAAATACACTGCAGTACCTTTATTGCAGTTGAGATTTTTATCATAATTTCACCTTATGAAGTTGATAAAGGCATAAAAATTCACAAAGTAAAATCTTGAAAAAAATTCAACCTTACTGCAAATTTTGGGTTTTACTCTACCAGTACAGGGGCATGAGCCTATTTACAAAATATAATTTGACCTGCTCATCTACACTGCCATGAACCGACCTCACCAACGTTTGAGTCATTCAAATCAGTAATACTCGCTCCTGTGTAATTAGACTTTATTTGTTGCTCTCATTCTCATCCTCATGTTCTACCCCCACAGAACTTCTTTTACTGAGTTATATTTGGAGTGATGTCTTTAGATGCTATTTTTGATCTAAGGCCTTTGCCCTTTCTTTTGATCTATAGTGAAAAGAAGAGGGCATTAATGTTTACCTGGGTTTATCTGCACTTCCGAGTATGGATCTCTTTAGGAGCACACTCATTTAAAGAAAAAACAATCTGCTTCTGTGTCCACTCTGCACCTAGAACCAAAGTTCTTAGTCAGGCTAAACTCTTACTAGGCTAGGCACACTGACCCATAGGATCCTCCCAGTCAGGAGCATATTATGGTACCCTATCAAACTGGGATTCTTTAAGTGTTCATTTGACATTCACTTAGAGATAAGACAGCACAGTGAGAGAAGAGGACGGAGAAGAAAGAGTACCTTCTTACTACTTAGCCTCTCCTCTATTCCTCTGAAGAATTCAGTTTTGGTGAAAAATTCTCATACTGTCATTCAGCAAAATAAAAGCTTCTTGGTTAACCAGATCTGCCTTCCTGAAAGGCAGTTTATTGATTATCTATTGTCATTCAAGCACACCTCTTGGGATCTGACTTTCAGCTACAAAGGGCTCATTACAGTATTTTCATATGTTTGTATTCTCCCTGTACCAGAACGGTTCCAGCAAATAGAGTTTTGTTCATTTCATAAGTTTCCCATCAGAGATGTTTCCATACTTGTAACCCCTCTGGAAATTGCCCAGGGACATTTCTGATGGTACCTCCTGTGTACAAATATTTGAAAAAAAGAATAAACAGATTCATTAAATTATGATATGATTAAATCATCGACCAAATAGAAAATTTATATAATAAAGCCAGAAAAAAGGTTGTAAAATATAGTTTACAATAATTATTCACATTCAAGGCTGTACATCAATACATACAACAACGTGGCCCTGAACATGAATTCTATCCAAATGATTCATATATTAGATTTTAAATAACACAGACTGAACTAGAGGCCAACAATAGCCAGCAAATAACCTTATATAAGAATAAAAATACAAAAGTATATATCCTAATATCATTGCATTATTTGTTTTCATAAGTTTTTTTTTTTTTAATTTTTGCTTTGCCTGTACATCACAGTTACAGCTACAGACCAGGTAGAGAATATTATACATGTTCTAACTGACGGCCACCAACCTGAAAGACAGCTAACATACTACTGATTCATCCTATTTTGTGTTGTTAAGGAACAGCTACAGCAGCTCTAAATATTGCAAAAATTTGACTGCAATATTTTGAGATCAATATTTTCAGATCAGTACCTCCTCTGTCTTCTCTATTAATTTCTCTGTGCTGTGCTGTTTGGGGAATATAGCCCCAATCAATCTCATGCCACATACATGTAATGTGCATACATAGTAATCCAAAAATATCAATTTAACTTACAAAATACATAATTTACTGTTCAGCATCTCTCATTCAGGTCTGTGATTTCGGAGACAAAAAATAAACATAAAACTTGGTTATTGCCTTCAATATATAGTCTATCACATGTGCTCTTCCAAATGTAAATTATATTGGAGTAATTTATTCTTCAAAAGTAACAGTGGACATGCCTTAAATTCACCCTGTTCTAGAATACATTTCCAACTTTTGGGTCTCAGCTATACAAAGGAGAGAGAGAAGATTAGGGGCAATGAAATGGACTGCACAGATGAAAAAAAGACTGTATAATGGACATTTTTTATTAGTCTCTTTTCAGTATATTTACATAAGGAGGAAAAAAAACAAAATAAAATGAAAACAGGCTTATTAGTTTTTTAGAAGCTTGTTTTTGTAGATGCCATGGTGTTCTGTTTGGAATACAGCCCCAAACCATCACACTCCATTATAATTAACTGGGCTGCATGTGACTTTTCTACTGATGGGCTGATTTTGAGATGGAAATTTTGGAGGAATCACATCAAATGCTGGAGTATGCACATACATTTGGTATAAAAGAATTGTAATTAAACTTCAGTCATCCTCTCCTACAGAGAACATTGAATTAGAGTCAAAATTGGTTTCTATTATGTTTAAGTCTGTCAGAGGCACTGGGGGATGATCGTTAAGACACTAGAGCAAAGTGAAATCTGTGGGCAAATGTTCTATTTATTATAAAGTGTGGGTGAATTCAAAGCTGTCCCTAGGGTGGATGCTGAGGGCAGCCTCCTGGAGGGATGTGAATATAGTTTGCCCTGACTCTCACCAACATAACCCTGCCACAAGAGTAGGGACTCTGGATCATTTAGGTCCACAGAGTGCACAGCTCTCTGCAGAAGAGTCTTTGAAGAATCAAGAGAAGAAGAAAAAAAAAAAGTCTTTGGATTTGAACTTAAGCTTTCTCTGCCTTTCTTCCTTCTTCCCACTTAGATTCAAATTAAGTTATCAAAGTCACCTATATCCTTACAAAAGAGCTCCTCACTTCTTATCCTTTCTGAAGCGGAGTTTCTTGGGGAAGAGGAGGAAAGATACTTCCCTGATACTGGATTCGGAAGAATAAGTCAATCTTACTGTCACTATAATTCACTCTTGTCAAACACCATCATAAAGCAAAAGCATGAGTTTGACTCTTCCCCCGGTCAAACATAACTTCCACTCTGTCCTTTTGTGACTTCTATTCTTCTCCAAGACTCACAATATCTATTACAGCCTGATATACTCTGTATATAATGATTATACCAGCATAGGGCTATAATCAATCAAGCAGTAAGTAAACAAGCAGGTGAGTAAGTAAATAAACAAACAAAAAACCAAACAAACCAGCCTAGGGGTATGGTAAGAATTGATATTATTCCCATTATCAATAATAAAATAGTTGTCTTTGTCTTTATCCCCCTTGCCTCATGAACAAAAACCAATGGATCCTGATTCTATCTAATTTAAGTAATTCCTAGATTTTCTCACATATGCTCCTGAAAAATCTTCTCAATTTCACAGTCACTATTAACTTTTGTTCTTTCATTCAAAAGACAACTTTTAATATATTGCAAAAAAACACTGTGCAATAAGATCATGAATAAGTAATGTTCTTTGTCCTTAAGGAGTATATAGTGTAGTAGAGGACAAATACACAGATAATTACAACAGTGTGATCAGGGCTATGAAAGAGATGTGTAGGAAGCAATGGAGCACAGAAGAGGGACACTTAACCCAGACTGGCAAGGATGGAGGTGACAGGAAAGGAGGGGATATAGACACATGACTGAGTCTTGAAGGGTAAATAGGAGTTAAGCCAGGCAAATGAGAGAGGAAAGGGTGTCAAAGAGAGGTAACATACAGTTACATTCAACATTCAAGTTGGTAAGTAACTTGAATTTTGGGGACCCTAGCTCCTCTACCCACCAAAATTGGGTAATATTCCGCCAGCGTATACTAATATGTCTAAAACTGTACACACAGGTATGTATATGTGTGTGCATCTGCATGTGTGCCTAGGGTTCATTTTGACTGATACGTTCTCTAGCTCCTCAGCTAACCTCATTATGTTGGTAAGAAGATCAATTAGGACAGTGTATGTGGACATACAAAGAAATCTACAAAATATAAATTTAAATATTTGAAATCTACCAGGATGACTCTGTTGTTTGACTCGTGTTGTTTGAGAAGAATGCTAAAGGTAAAAATGTAGAAAAACAAGGAAGAGAATTAACTTTTGCTGAATTTCTACAAAGCACAGCATGAATCTAGGCATTTAGATATATATTCCTATTTAATAATTCCAAAAAACAAGTAAGTTGGAAAACACAATCACTATTTTGCAAATGACAAACTGAGACCAGAAAATTTAAATATTTTTCCCATGGTGAAACAGCTGTTAACTGGAAAAAAAAAAAAAAAAGACAAAATTTGAAGCCACCTCCTTCTATGTTCAAGTTCTCTTTCTGTATCTCTATGTGGCAGAGACCAAAGTTATGGGAGTACTTTGTCCTCTATTGATAATCACACCTGAACTTGTTCTGGTTCCAAAACAATGAACAGGGCTAAGGACAGGAGCAGAAGTAACTGGGCTCTATAAGAATGAGGGGATGGTACTGGGTCTCTTCTAGGCAATGCTCTCTTTGTTTAAGAAACATTTATGACTAAGATCGTATTCTCCTCTCCACACCCAAAAGCCATGTTATTAGCCTCATAGAAAATTATGTAAGAGACTGATGTCCAAGATCACATTTCACCGTCAACACTATACACTGAGAGATTACTATGTGTTTGGCATTAGAAGAATACCATTTAGGAACGTGGGAAGAGTAGAGAGCTTCAAAGAGAAGCTGGCATTTGAACAGGACCTCAAAGAATAAGATACCAGGCTGAGAGAAAAAATAAATACCAAAGCACAGAGGTAAAAACACCTAGGTTATACCTGGGAAATAATAAGTTCAAATTGGTTCCAGACTTAGTCATGGAAAAGAGAATAGAGATATCAGTCTATCTCTCAGGTATCTCTCAATGCTGTCTCTTCTCTCCACCCTCACTGCTACTGCCTTTATTAAATGTCAGAACTCTCAATTGAACTATAACAATAGCTTGTCACTATTCTCCCAGCTTCCCATTTCTCATCCATACCAGAGTAATCTTTTTATAATATATGTCTGTACAGTTCACCTCCCAACTTACAAATATTTCAATCTTTCAAAATCTTTTCAACTTTTTAAAGGAAAAAAAAGCCCAAACCCAGACACCCAATAATCAAACATTCATAATATCCAGTATCCAATACAAAATTACTAGACATGTGAAGAAGCAGGATAATATGATCCAAAACAAGAAGAAAAACAAATCAATAGAAAAAGACCTAGAAATGACAAAGATGATGGAATTAGCAGATGATGACTTTAAAAACAATTATTATAAATGTAGTCAAGGATTAAAAGGAAAGCAGACATATTTATGAAAAAAAACAGACTATAAAAGAGAAACAAATGAAACTTTTAAGGCTGAAAATACAATATCTCAAATGAAAAATTTACTGGATAGGTATACCAGCATATGAGACAACGCAAAAGCAAATATCAGTTAACTTGATGATAGGGTAATAAAATTATTCAAACTTAAATAGAAATTGAAGGGGGAAAAAGGCTAAAAAACTAAACAGAGCTTCAGTAGTCTGTGGGATGATATCAAATAATCTAACACTTGCATAATAAAGAGGACAAAGCAGAAAAAATGTTTAAAGATATAATTACTTAAACATTTCCATATTTGATGAAAAATGCCAAATTAAGATGAAAGAAGTTTAGGGAAGCACAAGCAGGATAAATACACAAAAAAATCATACCAAGACACATTATAATCAAATTTCTCAAACATTTTCTTCTTCTATTTCCTATGTATTATTTCAGTGCTGTAGGGTACATTCATATCCTGATACAACATCTGGTTCTGCAGTTCATTGTCACAATGATAAGTGGTTAGTGGTAGTATTACCTGAAGCAATTCCTACACCAGGATGGGTAGAAATAATAATATGCAAAAATGACAGCAAGCACATAAACAAATCCAACTAAACCCAAACTAGATGGATCCCCAATTCAACTTCTCCTTAACTGAGTCTAAAATGCCTGTGACTAGTCCAGTGCCACCCAGATACCGGGATGACATGCTGGAGGAAACATCAGTATAGAAAGAAACAGTGGTCTTAAATGATTACCATTAAACTCTATTTTTCTAAATTTTATAAAAATACTTGACCATCCAGTATATCACTAGGGCTCCCACAGGCCTGAGTGATGAGAGGCCAATATGCCTGCATTTTATTAGCCTCATGTTAATACATGCCTCTGGTGGTGGGGGAGCCAGCAGGGGCAAGAACGAAGTTGACGGGGAAAGCACGAGAGAATAGACAATAAATTAATTACCAGCCCATGTCAACAGAGGAGTAATCACAGGACAAACAGCCCTTTATATAAATATTAAGTCAGGGGCCTCCCTGGTGGCGCAGTGGTTGAGAGTCCGCCTGCCGATGCAGGGGATACGGGTTCGTGCCCCGGTCTGGGAGGATCCCATATGCCGCGGAGCGGCTGGGCCCGTGAGCCATGGCCGCTGGGCCTGCGCATCCGGAGCCTGTGCTCCGCAACGGGAGAGGCCACAACAGTGAGAGGCCCGCATACCGCAAAAAGAAAAAATAAATAAATAAATAAATAAATAAATAAATAAATAAATATTAAGTCAGATTTATTTCTTGTCATTTGGGGAAGGATAAGTTTTATTCTAGAAATGATTATATTACTCTGAATGAGCAAAATTAAGTTTTCCGCCATCGGCAAAACTGCTTGCTCAAATGTTAGGCTAAATTTTAATGAAATTTAGAAGTTAAATCTTTGCTCAAAAAAAGAAAAAAAAGGTAAATATCATGAGATTGGCCTTGAAAAACTGGAGAAACATTCATTCTTATGAAACAAATTTAAAAAAACAAACAAAAAAAAAAAAAAAGGAGGAGGAGACTTTCCAGACAGTAAAAGCAAGGATATCTGAAAGAAATAGAGAATCCTTTGTATTAATCCAAAAAGTTCCTTGACTCCCTTTACTATGCATTCCACTAAGTTGTATTATTGAAAGAAATACAATTATACATCAAGTGAAAGGACAATATTATTTACCCAGAGTTGACTTCTTGTATTTAAAAGGAAAATGATGAATTTAGTACTTACAAAAATGACACATATTGGCTGAAGCCAGAAATAAAAAGAAAAAAAATAGTATGTTAGTCACCACATCACATTATAAAGATCTCTAAAATTGCCCTCTTGTGTCACTATTCACATATGAATTTTTTTATGATAACATACACTTTTATTTACTTTCTACTATCTGAAAAAGCTATCAACATTTTAGTCATAAGTTTATCAAATGAAATAAGTTCAGAGTGACTGATTCACTTGAATTGCAAATGTTATCACTTGGCCAACACTTAAAACTAATTGTCAAAATAAAGATAAAAACTTAAGTAAAGAATGATTTAATGTTAATATCATACCATAAATAACAGCATATAATTTTAGCTGTTTTTGATGAACCTAAGAAAAACATTTTGAAAATAAAGTAGAAAAAGGTATTGCAGAGGCAACTAGCATTATAATTACAAGATTTTGCTTTGATGTAGGTGTGTTTCTAAATTTTCTTATTCATATTAAAACTGATAAAACAAAGAATGTTTTCCTTACTTATGCCATAACTTATGCCACAGAACTGAATTATAGATGAAACTATTGATACTTATAAAAGGCTTTTGTTATCATAGTTGTCATTATGCCACTAAATAAATACAACTTGGGTGATATCCAAGACATACCCAGCCAGTCTTAACCACCCTGTAACCACCAAACTTTTCATTACAGAAGTAAAATGTACATGCAATCTCTAACTTGTCATTAAGTTGTATTCTAAAACACCTTTTGTAAGTGGCTATTCGAATGCATTTTGTCAGACTCACACTGATTTCCAAGGTGATATATTCTCAGGTCAACTAGAGAAATTTAACCCATAATATACTAGAATTATAGAACAAATTATAGGAAGTATGTATAACAAGAATTCTTTGGAAACCACAGTTATTGATTTTTCAAGAAGTGCCAGGAACACACCTCATGTTTGCTGTAGTGGGATAGGCAGTTTTCCTTTGAGCTCCATCCTTGCTTATCTGGCAGTTAGAACAGAGAATCTATCAGCTTCAAGCTGATGTAGGAATCATGGGAGCTGGAGCTGGAGGAAGAAAGTTGGAAGGGATGATTGCTAAGAATGGAGGCCCATTGGTGTTCTGGTGTCTTGTAAACACTTCAATGGTCATTTGCCGCCAATCTTTTTTGTTTTTTCTTACCAGCCATAGTGATGAGTTAGGCTATAAGATTTCTGCTAACACCACCTTCGGAGTCTGACTCCAATTTGTTCCCTCTCAAGAACACTTCGAAATCATGGTTTTGCATCTTTTCTCCTACTTGACTTTTCCTTAAAATAAGCTGAAAAGGACTTTCCAAATTGTTCATTTTCTTTGAGTTTTGTCTACTTAAATCAATTTTTACCACAACTTACAATGTGGAAACAAACAGAATGTCCTATTATGAGACTCTCAGGTTTTTCCTTTTCATGTAGACTCAGCTGTCTTCATAGGTGATGTTACAGCAAGTTTGTTTATCAGAATCATCTATGAGTGATGGGACAAATATCTTTTTTAAAAATAAATTATAATGAATTTAGGGTTAGTCCTCTAATAAATGTCTTTGTCTCACTTTCTGATGTGTTTTTGTAAAGTGGGAAAGAAAGTAATTGGATTACGTACATATTAATAAGGAACTGAAAAGTGCCTACAATCTACCTTATCAATGCAAACATGGGTCATATGTCCTGAGTGACAATGTGTAAGAAATGTTAAGAAACACCTCTGTAGAAAATATGACATTGTTACCGAACAAAACTTGGGTCCACTTGTCTGCTCACAGTAAAGCCAATCTACTGACACCGGTCTGTGGTGAAGGAATGTGCAGCATTTATTGTTAAGGCGCCAGACAAGGAGTTCAAGAAAGCTAGTGATGAAAAAACCCAAACTCGCAAACAGATTTCAGGAAAGCATTTTTATAGGCCAGGTGAGGGAGGGGGCTCACAGGGTATGTGATCAGCTTGTGCACAGTTCTCTGATTGGTTGATGGTGAGATAATAGGGAGGTGTCACGTGGGTTAACATTAAATTCTTAGGCTCTAGTAGGCCTAGGGGCTACATGCTAATGGTCATCAAGTAGTTAGCATCTTCCATTTGGTGGGGGTTTTCACATCTGCAAAACAACTCAGGTAATTTGCATCAAATACTATTATCTAGGTATTTAGTTCCTCAGAGAGGCGCTAAAGCAGAGGATATGGGGGAGGGTTCTGTCCCCTGAAGGCCCCATAGGGTCCTGCTTGGTTACAGAATCTTTATAGAGAGAAAGAGTTTTTGTAATAGAAATACCAGGTCCCTTGCTTTCTTGGGCATTTGGCCAGACACCTTGAGGCTGAATCTGAGGGAATGCACTAATTGGCAAGTGCCCAAGCTCAGCATTGGGGTGGGGATGGAGGAGAAATGGAAAAGCAAGTGTTATTATTTCACCACTTCACTCTGAAATCCTGCCTCCTTGAAGTTTATCTTAGATCATATCAGAAGCAAGAGGAAAAGCTGGATCCACCTACTTCCCAATAGTACTTAAGAGACAGGATGGTTCATCAAGTAAACATAGAAAGGAGGGAAGAACACATAGAAATGAAGTGAAGTTAAAGGATTTTCCTATGTGCCCGCAAGTATGGGAGGGATATAAAATTTAGAGCCTACTTTTTTTTTTATCACATTCCATATTCAGAGTTGATTTGAGGAGTCAGTTGGAGTGTAGTACAATGCCCAGATCAGCCAAATTTTTTCTGTAAAAGCCATGCAGTAAATATTTTAAGGTTTACAGATCATATGGCCTTTGTCGCAACTATTCAATTCTGCCTTAAAGCAAGAAAGCAGCCTTAGACACTATAGGAATGAATGGGTGTGACTGAGTTCTAATAAAACTTATTTATAAAGAAACATGCAGTGGGCCTGATTTGACCTCGGGGGTCATAGTTTGTTGAATACTGTTATAATGGGTAAAGCACTGAATTTAGTTTAGCTGTTAACTAATGCATTCTGTAACCTAAGTAAGTTTGCTTAGTCCTCTTCAAGGTCTCTTTTTCCTCAGAGCCCTCTTGTGTGAAATGAGAGTTAAACTAGCTCTGTAATAATGTATGTAATACACACACTCACACACACACACACATACATATAGAATATATATAATACATTTATATTGTTTTTATCAGGGTGAATATTATAATAGACAAACCTTAACTCTCAGTGGCACAACAAAATGAAAGTTTATTTCTCACTCCTATGGAGTCCAAAGCTGATGATGCTCCTGGTGGGTGGCTCTTTGGGCAGTCCACCTACAAGCTGTGATTCAGGGACCCCAGATTTCATTGTTAGGCTCCACCATTCAAAGACACATCAGTGTCATCCTGCCAGCAGTCCTGAGGAACAGAACACTGAGGCTCACATATTCTATGCTTACCTATCTCAGCCTGGAGGGCACACATTCCATTAGTCATGGGGGTAGAAGGGAAAGAGTCGGAGAAATGAAGTCCCTTAAGGGGTAGTCATTGTCCAGCAACAACTCCACACTAGGGCAGGGGTGAACAAATTGTTAGTGGTCAGCCAGCAGTATCTGGCAGAATGACAAACACAAAATGTGACATTTTGCAACCTACAAAAATATTCATTATGAGTATTTGAAGACATTTTCCAGAAGTATTAAATAAGGCCCCTGTGAAGATTGGATAAGAATGCATAAATATGTTTATTTTATTACTGAAGTAACAGACACATCAAAAATCTGATCAATGGCTTAAATTTTCCACAGCAAATCAGTAGTAAAATTCAGGTTCGGGTCTTTGGGTTAAATCCACACATTCAAAGTTTTCTTTGATTTTTTTATGAATTCACATGTTTAATGTGTTCAAATTTCCACAGGCAGCTGGTGCTCACACCTACAAATATATAACAATAACTGTTTCCTCCAAAGTCCAAATGCAATTCTATTTAGGCAAAGAAAGTTTCATAGTCTGGAGATAATCCAAAGCAAAAGAATTAAGCGTAGTTAAGCAGATTTTCAAACACAGAAAGCAGTTAATTTCTTCTTAGGGATTCATAATTATAAAGAGATCATTAGAAGAAGATTTAAAATGGTATTGCTGCCTTGTCTTTGATACTGCAAAACCATATATCTTTGAGGCTTATGCTGCCCCTTATGTTCAGTCACTACGATTAGTTTTAAGCACTATTACAAACTAAGGGAAGCTGTTTATTCAACTGTTCATTCTTTCTGAATACTGAACACAGCACACACTTCTTTCTTAACAAAGTAATTATTTAAGAGGGAGATTATTTTCAGTCTACGAAACAAATAAAACAACTCTTTGAAAACAAAATTCACTTAATAGACATTTAGTGCTTCTATACACCCAAAATGGTACTGGAACAGCATATGCAGCAGCAACTGAAACCAATAACCATAAGCCCTGCCTTCACAGAGCTTAGCGAGCACTAGGGAAGTAAAAGATAAACAAGGAAAAAGACAAATATATAACCCAAAAAACTAAGCAAAAGAAAGAAACAGGTAGAAAATATTACATGAAGGAACAATCCACTTATAAAGGGTATACAGGGGCAGTCTAAAAGGCATTTAACCTGAGATTTAAGGGAGGGAAAGAATCAGCCAAGTGAAGCCCCAGGGGAAGAGAATTCCACTGAAAAAAACCAAACCAGCATGTGAAAAAGATTTAATGCAGGAAAAGCCTGGCATGAATGGAACAGAAATAAGGCCATAGTGGCTCCACTTGGCGAGCTAGGGGTGATAGGCACTGAAGGAGACGAGCAGGGGCCAGAACACGGAAGGTCCGCAAGTGGACGCATGCACTAAGAATTTTATTCTAAGCTGCGTGGGGAATCCACAAAAGGTTTTAAAGCAGAGGCAAGATTTTTATCTGATTTCATAAAAGATTATTCTGGCTGTTGAGTAGAGAATGTATTAGGACTTGGGCAGAAGAAGAGAGGGAGGCAAAAAATTGACCCAAGGGCAAAAACTGATAAAACAAAAATCAGAATGAACTTTAATTTTGTTCTTTCTATTAAAAAATGCCAAAGATGGGGCTTCCCTGGTGGTGCAGTGGTTGGGAGTCCGCCTGCCGATGCAGGGGACACGGGTTCGTGCCCCGGTCCAGGAAGATCCCACATGCCGCAGAGCAGCTGGGCCCGTGAGCCATGGCCGCTGAGCCGGCACGTCCGGAGCCTGTGCTCTGCAACGGGAGAGGCCACAGCGGTGAGAGGCCCAGGTACCACAAAAGAAGGGAAGAAAGGGAAAAAAAAAAAAAAAAAGGCCCAAGATTAATTTTCCTGATATGCAACTAAATCGCTATTTAAATGAAAAACTGAGTTAAATCAGAAAGTTGAAGAAAATGTTTATGCAAAATATAGTATACCTAAATGAGGATGTTGGTTTAGCTCTGTAAGCATATATAAGCTATAAGCTTTTGATATCTCATACCTCTATGTACATTTCCACCTTACACACACACACACACACACACACACACAAATTTAAAACAGTATATGATATATCTGATGACATTTCTTTAGAATGGTATTTCCCCAAGTTAGGGAACAGAAACCATATTAGTGATAGAGACATGGTTTTAGGTAACATTGGACATGACATCTGATAACAGGACATAGTAAAAATAATATTAATTCAGATAGAAAGAACATTATTTCCTTTTCTTTCAACCTAATGATGTCAAAGAGGAAGTTTCAATTTAAGGCTAAGATTTATTTAATATCTCTCTAACATGAACTAATCCTTATTTTTTCATAATAAAAATCAAGCTCCCATACTTTAGCAGACAGTGATACCTAGCTAGAACTTAATGATTTTTGTTTGTTTCTGTTGAATTTGGTGTTACAGTAAGCTATCTATGAAAAGATATTTCTTTTATATTTTAGTAATAGGATATTCTTTAAATATAGTATTTAAATAAAAATATGAATTGATTTTAAGAAAAATACTAAAGATTTAATGGTTTCCAACAGTTTGTAAAAATCGTAAAAGTAGTTAATAAATGACTGAAGTTTCGGAAACACTGATTTAAAATAAGGTTTCTTTCAAAGACAAGGAATAACTCAAAAAGTAATAAAAATTATAAAATCATCCTTACAGAAGACTAGAAAAAGTTTCCAGAACATTACTGACATCTCAGCAGGTCTTGTAATTGTTAACAAGCCCAGTGAGAATCAGATTAAAGTAGCAATTATCCAAAGGCCATACAAGTCAACATCTAGCTTTTCCTTTCAGACAAGGAGTTGTTAAAATAATGAAGAAGATGACAACCTTATTCAATTCGCTATGACCTTTGTGCAAAGAATAAGGAATAAATAAGCAAATATATACATACACACATATGTATATATAATATATAATATACATATTATAAATGGACAATTGCTTTGCAGATTTTTCTTTACAATCAGGGAAAAAGCAATTTCAAAAACACCAACTAAATCTAGTAGCCCCACTGAGGTGTGGATGATTAAATCTTTATATGATATCAGACATTTGATTGACTTGGAAATAGAAAGTATTGTACTTCCTCAAGGTAATTTAAAATCTTCAAGATTATTATACAAGACAAATTTTATTTGGACTTTTCTGTAAGATCTTATTACTTATTAAATATAGTTACCCCAAAGGAAAATTTAATTTTATGTGGAACAAAACATGTCAAACTTCGTATTGCATAAAGTAACTAATTATTTTGGTGTCCTATTTCCTCATTTAGATGTTTGTTTGCCTGAAAATACAGCAGGACCAGGTCATCCCCTAGGAGCACCTCTAACTCTGTTATTTGATCACTATTAGTCCATTCATTCATTCATTGATTCTTTCAGCAAACATTTATCAATTGCTTATCTTATATGAATCACAATGCTTCACGTTAGATATAAAATGCAATAAAATATGTCCATGCTGTCAAAGAGTTGTGAGTCTAATAGAGGAACAGAATGATGTGAACTACTAAGATGAAGTACAAGAAATTTTACAAGATGGTTCTCAGAGTCCTAGTTTAAGGTCTCTCTCCACTTGGAGGATGCTCCCAATGATTGCCCCAAATGTTGTCATTAGAAGATCCTGGATGGGGAAGGTCCTTCCAAGAATAAACCAAATTAGCTGACCCAGCAACTCAATCCACTTCCAGGGCAGTGATTCCTTATTATTCCTTCCTAGAAGCATGCTATGTATTATAAAAATCTAAAATGATTTTGTTTTGTTTCCCACTCTCACTTTTTTGCAGTAATTACATTCATTTTTCTTTTATTTTACATTGAGTATTTGGAGAATAAATACATTTACCAATTATCCATATGTAGAAAATCATGAGGATCTAAAATTAGAATTTACTTGGAAGGCTTACACATTATCCAGAGATTTAGAATCTATCACTAGATGAGACTTCTGTTGCCTTCCTTTATGGACAGGGTGAGGATATTTAATATAGAGCATAGACTAAGACAGATGGATATGTATAGTAAATATAGAATAGGCAACTGGTCAGGTAGCAATGGCAATATATCATTTTCAGATACCAAGAACCTTTTTATATTTGAATCTCTGTCACTCTCAGTCTATGTTCTCCTATTGGAGCTAAGTCTGCACCCATCCACTGGTTGGATTACCTGACTTAGTTCTAATTCAATTAAGGCATTACATTTGCTTAATCCTTATGATTAGGTGAGAATATGACCTAAGTGAGGCCAACCAGAATGAACCTCAGGACTTTGGTGAAAGCTATTTAAAGAGATTTGCATTCTTTTCCACTGGGTGTGAAGTTATGAAAAAGAAAAAAATGTAAGTAATGGCAGTATAGCAGTCATCCGTGGCAATAATGAAAAATCATGTCAGAGAATTAAGTCAAGATACAATAAGAACAATAACAGAGCTAAGCTGTACCAAGGAATGGAGAGAACTGAGCCCCAGTGACAAATAAGGTTATCTTAAAACCAGGTGAGAAATAAATTAATTCTGTCTTCAATATTCTCCTCTCCTCTCACTACCTATTTTACAGAGTCCCTGAAATATAGAGCAAGATTGCTCTTTATTTTCTAGAATTTTTTCCTGAATTATGGGTCCTCTTTTTTCTTTTAAATTTACTGACTACAATTAATTCCTAAAGATACAAGATGTCAATTATTTAAACTTAGAAAAACTGTCATTTGAAGCACCCCTTCTGTGCCTGTCACATTTAGCTACTCAACAAATATTAGTTCTTTTTCTCTCTTTCCAATCAAATGTGATAAAATAATCCATGTTTCAATGAGAATTTGTGGTAGAACCCCTTTAAAAAATAATAGTGGGCTTTGACTTAAACAGTAAAGTGGACTAAATAACCTGAAAGAATGTCTAATACAAAATGTCTAGAAATGTTGGATTTAATATAAGAAGCATCTTTTAAATTCATAACTGAGCAAACAAGAAAGCAATGGAATTCAAAGAATCAAAAAAGCTGGGGGTAGGGGAGATTATAAGGGTAAAAACCAGAGTGGAAAACTACATTAGTTGATTTTAATAACCAACAGGTTTGGGTTTAATGGCCTCACAGAGATAGGAGATATCACATGGGATCCAAACAGGTTGGGTTATTGGAACTAATGCCCCCTCATAGAGCTTAAATCCTTAAAGGTTAAACCCTCAAGAAGAGTAAGCTAGAAAGAAAAAAAAAAAACTACCTGTCAGCAAGGGTATCCAAAAAGGAAACTTCTCTATTTTTATCTAGGATCTGCATGAGGTTAAAAAAACAAACAAACAAACAAAAAAAACTGTCTTCTGTTACATAGGTTTGAATTTGACTACTTACATGATCCAGATAACCTCATAATATAATGAAGTTTCTGGCTGATAGAAACCAATTGTACCTGAACAAAATGCACATTCTTTCTGAAGAGATACACCTTAAAGCAAGCCTCAGAGGGTTATCACAGATAACATCTCACAAAATATAAACCCACTTTTAAAATTACATAATTCATGAGGAAACAAATAACTTCACAGAACTGAAAACAGCTGAAAGAGGCCTCTAAGAATATCAGACAATGAAATTCTCAGCTTTAGAATACATTGTAGGTATGTTTAAAGTGTGTAAAGAATTAAAACTGTTGTGGAAAGATTACAGAAGAGCACAATACCATTAAAAATAATATGTAGCATATTTGTAGAAAACAAAATTTTCAGAAATGAAAAATATTACCATTGAACATAAAACTCAATTAGCAAGTTAAACAGAAAAACAGACACAAGGGAATAGAGAAATAGTAAGCTGGAGGGTAGCTCTGAAGAGGTTGAATGTGGCAGAAAAAATAAAGAGATGAAAAATATAAGCAAACATTAAGAGATTTGGAAAATAGAATAAGGTCCAACATACATCTAATTGATATTAAAGAAGAAGAATAGAGAGAATGGATAAGAGGCAAAATTAGAAGAAATATGGGTTCAAATTTTCCAGAAATGATAAAAGTTGTTCAGAAAATACATCACTAGCATAAATAAAAATAAGTGCAAACCCAGACATATTCTTATAAGCTTCAGGATACCATAGAGAAAGAGAAGATCTTATTAGCTGTTTTTAAAAGACAGAAAACCTAAAAAGGAATGATGGATGGATGAAAAACCAATCCAAAAGTCAAGAAAAATTAAAAAACAGGCAAATAATAATTTGGAAATATTGAGGGAAAATACTATCAACCTAGAATTTTATATCTGATGTAACCATCTTTGCAAACAATTGTAAAATAAAGACATTTCTAGATTGAAAAAGAAAAATATCTTGAAAAATTTAGCAGCAATAGACCCTCAAAAATGGAACATCTAAAGAATATACTTCAGGGACTTCCCCGGTGGTCCAGTGGTTAAGACTCCTCTCTCCCAATGTAGGGGGCAGAGGTTCAATCCCTTGGCGGGGAACTAAGATCCCACATGCTGTGGCCTGAAGTATATATATATATATATATATATATATATATATATATATATATATATATATATACACTTCAAAAAGAAATAAACTGAAACAAGGTTTGAAATTTCAAAAAGAAAAGTGAGGAAAGAAATTGGTAAAGGTGAATAAACACAAAAAACTGACTGAGTGAAACAACAATAATAACTAATTATTTTAAGGGTTATGAAACAAGATGAAACTACAAAATGACAACAGTCTCATGTAAAACAGGAAGAAAAATCAGAAATGAATTGTTCTAAGATCTTTGTATGGTTTTAGAGATAAACAGAGATGCTGATTAACCTTAGAGTTTGTTAAATATCATATGCATGCATGTTAAAATTTTAAGGACAGTCACTAAAAGACTATAAAGAAGGTATATAAATTGCAAAACCTGTACAGAGAGGGAAATGGAATAAAAACAAAACAAACTTGAAATATCAAAATACAGACAGGAAAGAAAAACTTACAGAAAAAGAAGTCTAAATGGAAAACCCAGAATGTATCAGGATTGACAGTATATGCAGAAATTGCAAGAACAGATTTTTTAAAATTGCTTACAAGATGTGCATGTGAAACTTGAAAGCAAATAGGTTGCAATTAAAATGCTGAAAATTATATATGTGGAAATTACTAGTCAAAAGTAAGATATTATAGCTTTATAGATGTTTATACAAAACAGATTCTGAGATCAAAAGAGTTTTTATGAATATAGAGATATACTTCATAATTTTAAAAGATGAATTTCACCAGGTCTCTTACAATTCTAAATATTTATACATTTCATAGTATTTTTCAAAACTAAAAAACCAAAATGGCAGAATTTTACAGAAGACAATTCCACAATAATGTGTGAAAGTTTGATAGAGTTTTTTTTTTTTTTTCTTTTGGTAACTGAGAGCTCAAGCAAAAAAGAGAAAGAGAGAGAGAGGGAATGCGAGAGAGAAAGATTTGAACAGCTAAGAAGGTTGATGTATTAGTCTGCTCAATCTGGCATAACAAACACCACAGACTGGATGGCTTAAACAATAGAAATTTATTTCTCACAGTTCTGGAGACTGGAAGTTCAAGATCAAGGTGCCAGCAGGTAAGTTTGATACTAACACCTCTTCTCTTAGCTTGTAGATGGCCACCGTCTCACTATGTGCTCACCTGACCTCATCTTTCTGCATAGGTGGAGAGAGAGTGAGTGATCAATCTCTCTTCTCCTCTTCTTATAAGGCCACTAGTCCTATGGGACTAGGGATCCACCCCTGTGACCTCACTTCACCTTAATTACCCGTAAGGACCCTATCTCCAAATACAGTCACCCTGGGGGTTAGGGCTTCAACATATAAATTTTGAAGGGACAAAATTCAATCTATAGCACTTGATATATAGAACTTTGAATCCAGCGATTAGAGAATACACAAGAACACAGAAGACCGTTATAAAAATTGTCCAGTGCATTAGGCCATTAAGCAATGCTCAATAAATTTAACAAAGCTGTACCATTCATACTACATTCTCCAACTAAAGTGCAGTTAAGTTAAAAATCAATAAGAAAAGTAAAATAAAAATTTCCATACACTTGAAATTAAATAACATGTATTCAAATTATTTATGTATCAAATATAAATTAAAAAGGAAATTAGGGGCTTCCCTGGTGGCGCAGTGGTTGGGAGTCCGCCTGCCGATGCAGGGGACGCGGGTTCGTGCCCCGGTCTGGGAGGATCCCACATGCCGCGGAGCGGCTTGGCCCGTGAGCCGTGGCCGTTGAGCCTGCGTGTCCGGAGCCTGTGCTCCACAGCGGGAGGGGCCACAACAGTGAGAGGCCCACATACCGCAAAAAAAAAAAAAAGGAAATTAGGAAAGACTTGAACTTGAGAAACATAAGCTTCTGTGTGTAATATGATATAGCTATCTGCTATAAAACCTTGATTTCTGCAATATCACCCACTAAAAATAACATAACATGTCAGAATGATAAGTCTAGGAGTGAAACATTTAAAATTTATGTACTTTGTAACTAGAGAGCTGATAAAAAGAATAACAATCCTACTGAAATAATAAATAGCATAGTTTAAAGGACATGCTTTGTTTTAAATAACTGCTGTAGTAAATATAAAACTTTATTTTTTTGATAGGCAAATATAATAAGGGTTGTAAGGAAGCATTGAGGGTGCTGAATTATATAGCAAGGGGAAAGGCATAGAGATGAGGAAAAATCACACAATCAGCAACTGCAAGAGGAAGCACACGGCTTAACTAAATGAAAAAGAAAAACACTGAGTGAATAGGTACCATGAACAGTACCATATTCTACCCCCCACTCAGCTAGCAGCATTCAGCAATATTAGTGCATTTTCTATTTTAGTGTACTTTCTGTTCTACTGCTCTTACTTTTGGTAAGATAAACTATTAACATGTTAACTTTTTTTAACGCATGAACCAAAGCAATATATGCATTATGCTGTCATCATTCTCTTATGCATCACACATGAGCTAATTCTTATTACAGAAAACCTTATAGCAGAAGAGTCTCACCATATGCAAAAATTCACTATTAGAGGGGAATTAATAGCCTTAAATATTTTTAGTAGAAAACAATGCTGAAATTTAGTTAGCATCTGAATAAGTTGGGTTCAGTCAAGAGAAAGAAATGAGGAAGTTTGATATCATTTAATATCATATAATAAAGAATTATTAGTTATGATTGGAAAGTTACAATAAAGATAGAAAGAAAACCATAAAGGGAATCGATCCTATGCCTGTGGGAGAGTGTCCAAGGAAGGACAAATTTGAAAGGGTGGTTCAAACCTTGTTGAAGAAGGTGTGGTTGCAGCCAATTAGATAACAAAGAAGTTTGCCAGATTGCCAAGCCAGAGCTGATCCACACTTGCCAGACAAGCAGGAACAACACTTTGGAGAACAGACAAATTGAGGCTGATGGTGAACAGGTGGCAGATGGAGTTGAGACATCACTGTGGATTTGATAAGTAGTGCTGTGCTCACATCAGGATGAGTGAAGGAAATAAACCTCCAAGACACAAGCAAGCCAGGCTGACAGGTAAGCCCTGGGAGACTGGTGTGTGGCAAGTTGGAGGTGGTTGGTTGATGTGGGAGAAGGGGGCACTGCTGATGTTGCTACTGGAACCAGGAGCTGGAGAAGCCTCTCTATGCAGGAACTTAGTGCTCTTCTTGTGAGCAGCTTGGGCCTGTGGGGTTCTGGGCCAGCTTTAAGTTGGGCAAAAGTTCCACTAAATAGCAGAACCACCGAGGCTCCTAGCATGGTACCAATAGGACTGAGGGAAGGGTACGGGGAGCAGAGATCTTGGCTGAGGCACCAGCTCATGCTGTCACGAGCTCCTAGTTATGTTGTTGCTGCCTAAGTTAAGAGTGACAGAAAGCACACAACAGGAAAATTCTGGAGAATGCTGATCCTTACAGGCATCTAACACAAGAGATTCTCTACAGACCAAGCGGTGCATAAAAAGCCACATCTTTCAGGAATCTGGTGAGCAAGCTATTTTGGAAGCAGGAATGTCCTTCAAGATCTTTCTGGCAGACTAAGGAGAAATATTTATAAGGCTAAGCTCCTTCAAAAAAAAAAGCATGAATTTGGAATTGAGAGTCAATAAGTCAATGACCATCATAGCCTCCATTTGTGAAGCTAGAAAAAGATAATAATTCCAAAGAACATAGAAGAAAGAAAATAATGGAAAAAAGGCAAATTTATAGAAATAAAAGATACAATAAAAGAATCAAAAAACCAAACACACACACACACACACACACACACACAACACACACACACACACTGACTCTTGAAAAGACAAAGGAGACAAATCTCTGTCAGGATTGATCAAGAAAAAAATTTCTGAAGACTCAAAAAAATGTTGGGTTGATAAGAAATATGTAGGTAGAATTATGGCAGAGGCATACAAATAAAATAACACTATAACTAAATTTAAACCCATAAATTTGAAAACTTAGACAAAAAAATCTTCTAGGAAGACATAACTTATCAAAATTAACTCAAGGAAGAAAGAGAAAAATTCTAAAAACACTTATGATCATTAAAGAAATTAAATCAGTAGATTAAGATCTACCTTCCAACCCACACAAACACAAAGAATAATATCAAAAGGACAAGGCCAAGTAATTCTATTGGCAATGTATACCAAACTTCCAAAAATGAAAAAGAAAGAAAAGAAAAACCCTCAAGTAATTTTATAAGATTAATATAAGCTTGAGACAAAATCAGAAAAGACATTATAAGAAACAAAAATTATAAGCCAATTTCACTTCTAATATAGTGTGAGGCTAGAACAAAAAGGTTTGATTTCAGTTTAAAGACTGCCAAGAATGATGACTAAAATCTAATACATGGTGACCTGCATTTCAGTTTCCTATTGAATCAGTTAACAAGTAAAACACAAAATATATGAGATAAAGACACAAGTGAGAAAGTAGATACAGCTTCCCAATTCTTGCCTGGTTTCTCAGAGATATGTTTAAGTTTTGTTTTCAACGAAGAGAGGGTAGGATGAGAAACCCACCATATCAAAGGAGCCAAAGTAACCAGCTTTCTTCCATTTCTGCTTTAGAAAAAGGAGAGGAGTCATATCATTCAAGGGTCTATCTACTACTATATAAAGTAATTCCTTTTTACACTAAGATGACTACAATTTTGTGTTATCAATGCATTGTGTTTTTATTGCATTACTGGCTCTGTAGCAGGCTTGACTGTAGCCTATTACAAATATACACAAAACTCCTAAAAATATATCTCTGCAAATTGAAATCTGTAATGTATTTTAAAAAATAAATAATGATCAGGTTGGGTATATCTTGGAAGTATAGGGATGACATAATATTAAAAGCTCTTGTAATGTAATACAACACATTAATAAAGAGCAGAAAGCATAATTTTTGCACATGCAAAAAGGAAATGCATTCTGTTAAATCAACTCCAATTTATATTTTAAAATAAAAAACTTATCAAATTGTAAATAAAAGAGAATCTTCTTAATAGAAATAAAATGAACTATGTAGACACAATAGTTTGGGTTAGTATAATCTAAAAACTCTTTTACCAATGCTGTCTTCCATTATATAAGCCACAAAGCCAAATGCTCACTTTCCCAGTCTGCCTTAAAAGAGTTCTGGTCTGGGTAGCTGAACTTGCAGCAGGCATTCTGAAAGCATGAGAGAAAGGTCTACATCTAGGCTTATTTTTGCATGAGAAAAGATAACTTCTCGTATTTGAGATACTAGATTCTTGTCACATTTTCTGTCACCTTACAAATGAACACATCCACAAGAGATCCAGTTACCTGACAAAAACCTGCAATGATTTCCATAATTAATGTTGAAATTCTAGAAACATTACCTTTAAAAATTAAGATCGAGACAAAGATGTCTGCCATTACTGCTTCTGTTTAGCTGCATACTGACTGTTCTTGTCAGTCCAGGATGACAAGAACAAGAGCTAAAATCTATGAGATTTGGGAGAGAGAAATGAAAACTGTAATTATCATAGAAAAACACTGAAGGGATATACAGGGAAATTGTTATAATTAATTAGAAGAATTAAGAATATTGGATAGAAGATTAATATACAAAACCATAAAATTTCCATACTCCAGTAATAGTAAATGTGATTTTTAAATGTAATAATAACTTTCAGTAATCTAGGAATAGAGGGGAACTTCCTAAACCTGATAAAGAATACCTACAAAAAACATATAGCTAACATCATATTTAATGGTGAGAAACTTGAAATTTTCACATTAAGATTAGGAACAAGGCAAGGATGTCTCTTCTCACCATAATTTTGAACATCATACTGTAAAATCTAGCTAGTGCAGTCAGATAAGAAAGGAAACTAAAAGGTATACAGATTAAGAAGAAAGAAAGAATCATGTCTTTGCAGATGACATGATTGTCTATGTGAATGATCCAAAAGAATCAACAACAACAACAAAAAAAAACTCCTGGAATTAATGAACAATTATAGCAAGGTTGCAGGATACAAGGTGAATATACAAAAGTCAATCACTTGCCTATATACCAGTAATTAACAACTGGAATTTGAGATTAAAAACACAATACCATGTACATTAGCATCCCCCCCCAAATGAAATACTTATGTATAAGTTTAACAAATAGGTACATAACATATATGAGGAAAATTACAAAGCTGTGAAGAAAAATATCAAAGAAGAACCAGAGAGATATTCCATGTTCATGGATAGGAAAACTCAATATTATAAAGATGTCAGTTCTTTTCAGCTTGATCTATAGATTCAATGCAATCCCAATCAAATACCAGTGGTTATTTTGTGGATATTGACAAACTTATTCTGAAGTTTATGTGGAAAGGCAAAAGACCCATAATAGCCAACACAACGTTGAAGGAGAAGAACAAAGTTGTAGGATTGACATTACCCAACTTCAAGACTAAATATAAAGCTTCAGTAATCAGTAAAGACAGCATAGTATGGTGAAAGAATAGACAAACAGATCAATGAAATAGAATAGAGAGTCCAGAAATAGACCCACATAAATACAGTCAACTGATCTTTGACAAAAGACCAAAGGAAATACAATGGAGCAAAGATACTTTTTTTTCAACAAATAGTGCTGGAACAATTGGACATACACAAAAAAATTAATCTGGACGCAGACCTTCCATCCTCCACACACAAAAAAAACCCACAACTCAAAATGGATCATAGACCTAAATGTAAAATAAAGATCTATAAAACTCCTAGAAGATAACATAGGAGAAAAACTAGGTGACATTGGTTATAACAATGACTTTTTGGACACAAAACCGAAGTCATAATCCATGAAAGAAATAATTGATAAGCTGGAGTCTGTTAAAATAAAAAAAAACTTCTACTCTGCTAAAGACAATGTCAAGAGAATGAGAAGACAAGCCACAGACTGAGAGAAAATATTTTCAAAAGACACATCTGATAAAGGATTGTTACCCAAAATATGTATTGAACTCTTAAACCTCAACAATAAAAAAACAAACAACTAGATTTTAAAATGGGACAAAGATCTAAAAGACATCACACCAAGGAAGACATACACATGGAAAATAAGCACACATACAAAAAAAAGATCCTCCACATCATCTGTCATCAGGAAAATACAAATTAACACAATGAGATACCACTCCACACTTATTATAACAGTCAATAAAACACTGACAAAACACTGATAACACCAAATACTGGTGAGTTTGTGGAGCAAGAACTGCATTCATTGCTGGTGGAAATGCAAAATTGTAAAGCCATTTTGGAAGAAAATTTGGAATTTTCTTACAAAACTAAACATATTCTTAGCATATGATTCTGCAATCATACCTCTCGGTATTTATCTAAAGGAGCTGAAAATTTATGTCCACACAAAAACCAGCACATGAGTGTTGTTAGCAGCTTTATATACAGTTGCCAAAATGTGGAAGCAGCCAAGATGTCCTTTAGTAAGAGAATGGATAAATAAACTGTGGTACTTCCAGACAATGGAATATTCTTCAGCACTAAAAAGAAATGAGCTATCAAGTCATGAAAAGACATGGAGGAAACTTAAATGCGTATTACTAAGCAAAAGAGACCAATCTTAGAAGGCTATATACTGTATGATTCCAAATATATGACATTCTGGAAAAGGCAAAACTATGGAGACAGTAAAAGGATCAGTGGTTACCAGAGGTTAGGAGGGAGGGAGGAATAAATTGGTGGAGCATAAAGGATTTTTAGGGCAGGGAAACCAACCTGTCTAATACTATAATAATGGATATAGGTCTTTATACATTTGTTCAAAGCCATAGAATGTACAACACTAAGAGTGAATCCTAATGTAAACTATAGACTTTGAGTGATAATGATGTGTTAGTGTAAGTTCATTGATTGTAACAAATGTACCACTCTGTTGGGGAATATTGATAATGAGGGAGGGTACACATGTGTAGTAGGGACAGGGAGTACATGGGAAATCTCTGTATCTTCTACTGAATTTTGCTGTAAACCTAGATGCTCTAAAATCTTTTCTATATTAAAAATATTACAATGACTTGTGCTTCCAGCCATGATACAGGGACAAGACTTAATCTCGACTTAACTTCATGTTGGAAACAACTAGAAAACTGGACAAAATACATCAAAAACCTGTTTTAAGATACTGGAAAATATACACAGGGTGAAACTGATTTCTCTAATACAGGGAAATGAAAGAAATGAGCCCTACAAGCACCATGTCGCTCCTCCTGGAAGCACTATCTGGATTATGGTGGAATGAGAAAAATCACAAGCATGACATGGTGGTCTCACTAACTGAAGAGAAAAATATTCCAGTTCAATGAATCTGAGGTAGCTAGAAGTTGCAAGGCAGAGTTGCAAAGATAAACTATTCAAAAAAAAGAACTCTAGGAATCTGTATAGGAATCCCTTTGAGTCTGTTGTTAAACACTAAACAGTACATGCACACAATAAAACTCCTTGAGGTCAGGAAATAATGACCAGTGTGCTGAAAACTGCAGCATTTCCAGAGCTCACACAGTATAGGGAGTCATTCAAACTCTGACCAACTGGAGTGGACCATCCTTGATGATCAGCAGGACAGTCAGTTGGAGACTAATTTATTCCTAAAGACTGGTCAATATGATGCTATCAAATTCTAAAAATAAGCCTCAAAAGAGTCAAACTGATCCATAATAATTAAACTGTTTTCCAGACAAAGCAAAACAATTTTTAAAAGAAGATAACAAAATCTAAGCACTTAGCAACATAAAATCACAATGTCCAGCAGTCAATCAAAAAAAAAAAACAAAAACAAACAAAAAGAACACAAAAAACAGAAAGGCCAAGAAACCAGAAATTGTGACCCATAAGCAAAACAAACAGTTGCATAAATTCTCAGAAACTAAAATTAGAAAGTAATTTCATCAACCTGATAATGGGCATCTATAAAATTCTACAAATAACATCCACAGGGTGAAAAACTGAATGCTTCCCTCAAGCTAAGAAACAAGGATATGAGCTCTCATCACTTTATTCAACAATGAAGAAAAAACATGTATTTGGGGAGGGAAGAGATACATTTTCTTTTACATCCAAAGCCTTGCAAATTTCTGGTGGAAAATTAAATTGGTACAAGAGAGTTTGGAGGTCAATTTGCCAATATTTTATAGTTTCAAAAGCACATGGTTTATAAGCAAGCAATTTCACTGTTATATCATATGACATAGAAAACAGTCACACACATACACATAGAGACAATTATAAAAATATTCATAGTAGTTTTGTTTGCAATAGCAAATACTTGAAACATGAGAATGGACAAATAAATTGTGGTGAAGTCATACAATGGAATATTATACAGCAATGAAAATGTATGTGCTAGAGTCACATATGGAAAAAATATCAAAAACATAATGTTGAGTAAAAGAAGTTCCCAGGATACACAGATAATACGATACTAAAATATGCAAAATGACATCAAATATTATTTAACAATACACTCTTAATTGGTGAAAGTATAAACACACAGAAGGTTAAACTACAAATTTAAGATTGTGGTTACTTTTAGGCTTATCTCACACAATGAAATCATGGTGCCATACGTAAAAGGGCTTTGTCTGTATTTGTAATGCTTTCTTTATTAAGCTATATAGCAGATACAAGGGAGAATAGTGTATTACTTTTGTATTTTTTTGTAAGTGAAGTATATCATAATGTAAATGAGTAAGAAAAATAACTAAAATACCATGAAACTATCCAGCCAGATAAGGGAAAAAAGTGTATTGCAAATTATGGCCTAAAGTGATTATGTTGACCTTGTTAGAACTTAGAATGATAGATCTTAGAAGAATCAATAAAAAGTCTTTCAGGAATAAAGAGAGGAAAATGTTATTCACTATTCATGAATCTTTACCTGTTCTTACTAATCTGCCAGAGGCTCTTCTCTGAAGAAGACAACCAAACAGCTTATCAAAGGAGTATGTTCTCTAGGTTTTTGTACCATATTGATTAAAATCATCTGTTAAGACACTTTCCTCTATCCATGATAAAATTTAACTCATAGCCAAAGTAACTCCTGTTCAATGTAAGACCAACCTGGTTTCTAGCAACATGCACATTTTGTAAATATGTTGACAAAAAGATATGTGGGATGGGATATATATTATCCTCTCTCCAAAGTTGTGAAATGCAAAGTGTCTAAGCTAGAATGTAAAGTTATTCCTCCCCTTGAGGGGACCCCATGAAGCAAGCACACATTCATTCTCTTAATTTCACCTTTGGAAATTTTGAAATAAAGAGGAATCTGCCACAGTAATGAGATAATATGTCCAAAAGAAATGCAGACCACACCCAATAAAACTGCCTGTTTCTGTGTCGTGTTTCAAGGACAGGTATTCTTTATGTTTAGAGAAAAAGTCAGTGTGAAGAGAAATATGCAATTATGCTTTAGAAGGCAAATTTTAGCCACATTAAAATGATGATCTAATATATAATTCCTATCATCTGTTCTCACACACACATCCTATAGTTCTAGCTATAATGCAGTATATCTGATAGTAAAGCCACACACTAAAAAAAAAAAAATTGTGTGTGTATGTAAGAAAGTCGAAAAGAGAAGATGTACGAACTGTCGGATTTTGATCCAACCTACTGAACTGTGCATGACAAGATAATTTCAGAATTTCTATTTCCTAAAACTGCTTAGATGATACATGATCTAAAAACAACCTAAACAATTAACTCCTACTCATTCTTCAAATTGAAGATCAGGTAAAACCTCCCTTGGAAAGCTCTCCCTGGCACCTCCTTCCTTCCAGCAGCTGAATTAGACACCTCTTTCAGCAGCTCCATTGTCCCCAGGCTCTCATCCATGGTGCCAGTAGCACTAGTGCTCCATAACCATCCTCTATGTGTCAGTCTGTCTATCAGAGCCTGAGCACCTGGGATCTGATCTGCCTCAGGGTCCTCAGCCTAGCCTCAGGCCTGGCACTTAGTGTTCACTCAACAAATGTTTGTCAATCTAACCTCTTTATATTACATATTCTGGATCAACATTCCAGTGAATATAAATCTAATTAAGATCTTATTCTTATATTTCAAGCAAGGTATGAGAAAAAGAATGCCCATTTCCCAATAACATGTTGCCATTCTATGTTTTCATTTTTCTCCCTTCTGCTACTCTAGCTGAGGAGCTCCTGTGACATAACCAGAGACAAACTGATTCCCCTAATAGAAACAGCAGGTACTTTTCTACTTTCCAGAACACTGTGTTTAAAATATACTTTAAATGAAGTTGGTGAACGATGCCATGATATAAGCATACCTTGATGCATATCTTAGCAACAGAGAAAGTTCTTGATTCAACATGCAGTTAAATTTTGTCTTGGATAATATTTGATATAATTTTCATAATACACCTGGATTTTAGTCACAGTATGTACAGCTATATGCAAGAATCCTGCATTTCAAAAAATGGAATAAGGGATATATTGAATTATGTATTGTATGAAAAGAAGTGACAGATGGTATTATACAGCACGTGGAAACACTGGTATTTATACAATAAGCATTAAATACATTTCTCTAGATAAATGGGGTTATTTGCAGGTATGACACACCTAACCCTCGTTATTTTAGGTTCGAGTGCATCGCACAGCTTATTTTAGAGGCTGCATCTGTCAGAATAAAACTGATGTGATGCAGAAATTCAAAAGATATCAGAAAGAACTCCAACTAAACCTAGAAATGTGGGAATACAAAGAGAACATAAAACTAAAGCTTAGATTTCTTTGTAGGTAGAAGGAGAATAAAATAAAAATTGAACTTCAAAGAGAAATGAGGGAAAATAATTTAAAGTCATGGATGTATAAGTCACTTAAGAAAGCATTCCCTGAATGAAGAACTCCACACAGGTACAAGAAGTCTAAATGACAGTTGAGAATTTACAGTGATCCACAGAATCAATATGATTTACTTTAAATATTAGAGACCAAAATAAAACTTTTGAGGATGTGAACGATTGATTCGCATACAAAACGCAAAATTCACTCCTCTTTTTTCTTTGTATTTTGAATGCTTATCTTGAAGAAAAGTTAAGGGAAGTGAATGAAAACTTTTCATTATGACTTGTATTGTCCAATCCATTTTTCGCCCCTATTTCAATTTGTCTCCTCATGGAGAAAAGGACTTCTTATTATTTCGTCAACATAAGGCTCATTTTGGAGCCAGTCTGGTGCTTACCCTGGTCCTTTGGGCAGTTACGCACTTGACCCCATTCCCAGGCTGAAGTATCAGAGAGGGGCACTCTCTACCATTCATCAATCACTAAATGGTACAGCAAAATTTGTCCTCTCTTTTTTTTTTTTTTTTGTGATACGCGGGCCTCTCACAGTTGTGGCCTCTCCCGTTGCGGAGCACAGCCTCCGGACGCGCAGGCTCAGCGGCCATGGCTCACAGGCCCAGCCGCTCCGCGGCATGTGGGATCCTCCTGGACCGGGGCACGAACCCATGTCCCCTGCATTGGCAGGTGGACTCTCAACCACTGTGCCACCAGGGAAGCCCTGGCCTCTCCTTTTAAAATAGAAATAAAATACTAAATTGAAAGGAAAATACTTATTTTGAATTTGTGAAAACAATTTTAATGACATAGATTTACAAGTACCACTGTTTCCTTCTAAATATTAATGTAAGCACTATAAAATGTTTTCAAATGTCTCACTGATGACAAATATCTTTAGAACAAAAATAATTATATAAAAATCAACTAATGTGTTGCTAAGATCAAAAAGCTATTATGTTTCTCTTGGATTATCCTTCTTCAATATATGATGCTAAACGCTATTTCTGGATACTAGGAACAACAAATCCAAAATGGAAAGACACAGGAAATAATGAACATACAATAAAAATGTAGGTATATTGGGAGACCTTCAAGATGGCAGAGGAGTAAAACATGGAAATCGCCTTCCTCCCCACAAATACATCAAAAATACATCTACATGTGGAACAACTCCTACAGATCACCTACTGAACGCTGGCAGAAGACCTCAGACTTCCCAAAAGGCAAGAAACTCCCCACGAACCTGCGGGTAGGACAAAAGAAAAAAGAAAAAACAGAGACAAAAGAATAGGGACGGGACCTGCACCTCTGGGAGGGAGCTGTGAAGGAGGAAAGGTTTCCACACACTAGGAAACCCCTTCACTGGTGGAGACGGTGGGTGGTGGGGGGAAGCTTCAGAGCCACGGAGGAGAGTGCAGCAACAGGGGTGCAGAGGGCAAAGAGGAGAGATTCCCGCACAGAGGATCGGTGCCGACCAGCACTCACCAGCCTGAGAGGCTTGACAGCTCACCCGCTGGGGCGGGTGGAGGCTGGGAGCTGAGGCTCGGACTTCAGAGGTCAAATCCTAGGGAGAGGACTGGGGTTGGCTGCACAAACACAGCCTGAAGGGGGCTAGTGCACAACAGCTAGCCGGGAGGGAGTCCAGGAAAAAGTCTGGACCTGCCTAAGAGGCAAGAGACCATTGTTTCAGAGTTCACGAGGAGAAGGAATTCAGAGCACTGCCTAAACGAGCTCCAGAGATGATGTGAGCCGCGGCTATCAGTGCTGACCACAGAGACGGGCATGACACACTAAGGCTGCTGCTGCAGCCACCAAGAAGCCTGTGTGCAAGCACAGATCTATATCCACACCTCCACTCCAGGGAGCCTGTGCAGCCCGCCACTGCCAGGGTCCCGTGATAAAGGGACAACTTACCTGGGAGAACACACGGCGCGCCACAGTCTGCTGCAACATCATGCCAGCCTCTGCTGCCACAGGCTCGCCCAGCACTCCGTACCCCTCCCTCCCCCCGGCCTGAGTGAGCCAGAGTCCCCTAATCAGCTGCTACTTTAACCCCATCCTGTCTGAGTGGGAACAGATGTCCTTAAGCAACCTACAGGCAAAGGCGGGGCCAAATCCAAAGCTGAACCCCAAGAGCTGTGCGAACAAAGAAGAGAAAGGGAAATCTCTCCCAGCAGCCTCAGGAGCAGCGAATTAAATCTCCACAATCAACTTGATGTACCCTGCATCTATGGAATACCTGAATAGACAATGAATGATCTCAAAATTGAGGCAGTGGACTTTGTGTGATTTTGTCTGTATAGCTTTGCTTTTACCATTTGTCATAGGGTTCTGTCTGTCCTTTCTTTTTTCTTTTTTTTTAGTATACTTTTTAGTGCTTTTGACATTGGTGGATTTGTTTTTTGCTTTGGTTGCTCCCTTCTTTCTTTCTTTCCTTTTTAAAATTACTTTTTACTTTTTCTATTTTATTTTTTAATAATGTTATTTATTTAATATTTGTCTTTCTTTGTTTCTTTCTTTTTTCCTCCCTTCTCTTCTGAGCCGTGTAGCTGACAGGGTCTTGGTGCTCCAGCCAGGAGTCAGGCCTGTGCCTCTGAGGTGGGAGAGCCGAGTTCAAGACATTGGTCCACCAGAGACCTCCCAGCTCCACATAATATGAAACAGCGAAAGCTCTCCCAGAGATCTCCACCTCAACACTAAGGCCCAGCTCCAATCAATGACCAGCAAGCTACAGTGCTGGACATCCTATACCAAACAACTAGGAAGACAGGAACGCAAGGCCACCCATTAGTAGAGAGGCTACCTAAAATTATAATAAGGTCACAGACACCACAAAACACACCACTGGACGTGGTCCTGCTCACCAGAAAGATCCAGGCTCATCCACCAGAACACAGGCAGAAATCCCCTCCACCAGGGAGTCTACACAAGCCACTGAACCACCCTCAACCACTGCAGGCAGACACCAAAAACAACGGGAACTACGAACCTGCAGCCTGAAAAAAGGAGACCCCAAACACAGTTAAGTTAAGCAAAATGAGAAGACAGAGAAACACACAGCACATGAAGGAGCAAGGAAAAAAACCACCAGACCAAACACATGAAGAGGAAACAGGCAGTCTATCTGAAAAAGAATTCAGAGTAATGATAGTAAAGATGATCCAAAATCTTGGAAATAGAATGGAGAAAACACAAGAAACATTTAACAAGGACCTAGAAGTAAAGAGGAAACAAACAATGATGAACAACACAATACATGGAATTGAAAATTCTCTAGAAGGAATCAATAGCAGAATAGCTGAGGCAGAGGAACAGAAAAGTGATCTGGAAGATAAAATAGTGGAAATAACTACAACAGAGCAGAATAAAGAAAAAAGAATGAAAAGAATTGAGGACACTCTCAGAGATCTCGGGGACAACATTAAATGCACCAACATTCAAACTATAGGGTTCCCAGAAGAAGAAGAGAAAAAGAAAGGGACTGAGAAAATATTAGAAGACATTATAGTTGAAAACTTCCCTAATATGGGAAAGGAAATAGTCAATCAAATCAAGGAAGCACAGAGAGCCCCATACAGGATAAATCCAAGGATGAACATATCAAAACACAGTAATCAAACTATCAAAAATTAAATACAAAGCAAAAATATTTAAAGCAGCAAGGGAAAAGCAACAAATAACATACAAGAGAATCCCCATAAGGTTAACAGCTGATCTTTCAGCAAAACTCTGCAAGCCAGAGGGAGTGGCAGGACATATTTAAAGTGATGAAAGGGATAAACCTACAACCAACATTACTCTACCCAGCAAGGATCTCATTTAGATTTGATGGAGAAATAAAAACCTTTACAGACAAGCAAAAGCTAAGAGAATTCAGCACCACCAGACTAGCACTATAACAAATGCTAAAGGAACTTCTCTAGGCAGGAAACACAAGAGAAGGAAAAGACCTACAATAACGAACCCAAAACAATTGAGAAAATGGGAATAGGAACATACATATCAATAATTACCTTAAATGTAAATGGATTAAATGCTCCAACCGAAATACATAGACTGGCTGAATGGATACAAAAACAAGACCCATAAATATGCTGTCTGCTAGAGTCCCACTTCAGACCTAGGGACAAATACAGACTGAAAGTGAGGGGATGGAAAAACATATTTCATCCACAAGGAAATCAAAAGAAAGTGGGAGTAGCAATTCTCATATCAGCCAAATAGACTTTAAAATAAAGACTATTACAAGAGAAAAGAAGGACACTACATAATGATCAAGGGATCAATCCAAGAACAAGATAAAACAACTGTAAATATTTATGCACCCAACATAGGAGCACCTCAATACATAAGGCAAATGTTAACACCCTTAAAAGGGGAAATCTGCAGTAACACAATCATAGTAACGGACTTTAACACACCACTTTCACCAATGGACAGATCACCCAAAATGAAAATAAATACGGAAACACAAGCTTTAAATGACACAGTTAATGAGATGGACTTGATTGATATTTATTGGACAGTCCATCCAAAAACAACAGAATACACTTTCTTCTCAAGTGCTCATGGAACATTCTCCAGGATAGATCATAACTTGGGTCACAAATCAAGTCTTGGTAAATTTAAGAAAACTGAAATCGTATCAAGCATCTTTTCTGACCACACGCTATGAGACTAGATATCAATTACAGGGAAAAAAATCTGTAAAAAATACAAACACATGGAGGCTAAACAATACACTACTAAATAACCAAGAGATCACGGAAGAAATCAAAGAGGAAATCAAAAAATACTTAGAAACAAATGACAAGGAAAACATGACGACCCAAAACCTATGGGATGCAGCAAAAGCAGTTCTAAGAGGGAAGTTTATAGCAATACAATCCTACCTCAAGAAAGAAGAAACATCTCAAATAAATTACCTAACCTTACACCTAAAGCAATTAGAGAAAGAAGAAAATAAAAACCTGAAGTTAGCAGAAGGAGAGAAATCATAAAGATCAGATCAGAAATAAATGAAAAAGAAATGAAGGAAACAATAGCAAAGATCAATAAAACTAAAAGCTGGTTCTTTGAGAAGATAAACAAAATTGATAAGCCATTAGCCAGACTCAGAAAGAAAAAAAGGGAGAAGACTCAAATCAATAGAATTAGAACTGAAAAAGAGGAAGTAACAACTGACACTGAAGAAATACAAAGGATCACGAGAGATTACTACAAGCAACTATATGCCAATAAAACAGACAACCTGGAAGAAATGGACAAATTCTTAGAAAAGCACAACCTTCCGAGACTGAAACAGGAAGAGATAGAAAATATAAACAGACCAATCACAAGTACTGAAATTGAGACTGTGATTAAAAATATTCCAACAAACAAAAGCCCAGGACCAGATAGCTTCACAGGCAAATTCTGTCAAACATTTAGAGAAGAGCTAATACCTATCCTTCTCAAACTCTTCCAAAATATAGCAGAGGCAGGAATGCTCCCAAACTCATTCTACGAGGCCACCATCACCCTGATACCAAAACCAGACAAAGATATCACAAAGAAAGAAAACTACAGGCCAATATCACTGATGAACATAGATGTAAAAATCATCAACAAAATAGTAGCAAACAGAATCCAACAGCACATTAAAAGGAATATACAACATGATCAAGTGGGGTTTATCCCAGGAATGCAAGGATTCTTCAATATATGCAAATCAATCAATGTGATACACCATATTAAAAAACTGAAGGAGAAAAACCATATGATCAACTCAACAGATGCAGAAAAAGCTTTTGACAAAATTCAACACCCATTTCTGATAAAAACCCTGCAGAAAGTAGGCATAGAGGGAACTTACCTCAACATAATAAAGGCCATATATGAAAAACCCACAGCCAACATTGTTCTCAATGGTGAAAAACTGAAAACATTACCACTAACATCAGGAGCAAGACAAGGGTCTCTCACCACTATTATTCAACATAGTTTTGGAAGTCTTAGCCATGGCAATCAGAAAACAAATAAGAGGAATCTAAATCGGAAAAGAAGAAGTAAAGCTGTCATTGTTTGCAGATGACATGATACTATACATAGAGATACGGTCACTGTTTGCAGATGACATGATACTATAAAGCTGTCACTGTTTGCAGGTGACATGATACTATACATACAGAATCCTAAAGATGCTACCAGAAAACTACTAGAGCTAATCAATGAATTTGGTAAAGTACCAGGATGCAAATTAATGCACAGAAATCTGTTGCACTCCTATACACTAATGATGAAAAATCTGAAAATCTGGAAAAGAAAATCTGAAAGTGAAATTAAGGAAACACTCCCAATTACCATTGCAAAAACAGAATAAAATACATAGGAATAAACCTACCTAAGGAGACAAACAACCTGTGCAGAACACTATAAAACACTGATGAAAGAAATTAAAGATGATACCAACAGATGGAGAGATATACCATGTTCTTGGATTGGAAGAATCAACATTGTGAAAATTATTATAATACCCAAAGCAATCTAAACATTCAGTGCAATCCCTATCAAACTACCAATGGCATTTTTCACAGAACTAGAACAAAAAATTTCACAATCTGTATGGAAACACAAAAGACCCCGAATAGCCAAAGCAATCTTGAGAAAGAAAAATGGAGCTCGAGGAGTCAGGTTCCCAGACTTCACACTATACTACAAAGCTACAGTAATCAAGACAGTATGGTATTGGCACAAAAACAGAAATAGAGATCAATGGAACAGGATTGAAAGCCCAGAGATAAACCCATGCACCTATGGTCACCTTATTTTTGATAAAGGAGGCAAGAATATAAAAATGGAGAAAAGACAGCCTCTTCAATAAGTGGTGCTGGGAAAACTGCACAGCTACCTGTAAAAGAATGGAATTAAAACACTCCCTAACATCAAACACAAAAATAAACTCAAAATATATTAAAGGCCTAAATATAAGACCCAACACTATAAAACTCTTAGAGGAACACATAGGCAGAACACTCTATGATATAAATCACAGCAAGATCGTTTTTGACCCACCTGCTAGAGAAATGTAAATTAAAACAAAAATAAACAAATGGGACCTAATTAAACTTAAAAGATTTTGCACAGCAAAGGAAACCATAAACAAGACGAAAAGCCAACCCGCAGAATGGGAGAAAATATTTTCAAATGAAGCAACTGACAAATAGTTAATCTCCAAAATTACAAGCAGCTCATGCAGCTCAATATCAAAAAAAACCAACAACAACCCAATCCAAAAATGGGCAGAAGACCTAAATAGACATTTCTCCAAAGAAGACACACAGACTGCCAACAAACACATGAAAGGATGCTCAACATCACTAATCATTAGAGAAATGCAAATCAAAACTACAGTGAGGTATCACCTCATACCAGTCAGAATGGCCATCATCAAAAAATCTAGAAACAATAAATGCTGGAGAGGGTGTGAAGAAAAGGGAACCCTCTTGCACTGTTGGTGGGAATGTAAATTGATACAGCCACTATGGAGAACAGTACGGAAATTCCTTAAAAAGCTAAAAATAGAACTACCATTCACCCCTGCAATCCCACTACTAGGCATATACCCTGAGAAAACCATAATTCAAAAAGAGTCATGTACCACAATGTTCATGGCAGCTCTATTTACAATAGCCAGGACATAGAAGCAATGTAAGTGTCCATCGACAGATGAATGGATAAAGATGTGGCACATATATAAAATGGAATATTACTTAGACATAAAAAGAAACGAAATTGAGTTATTTGTAGTGAGGTGGATGGACCTAGAGTCTGTCATATAGAGTGAAGTAAGTCAGAAAGAGAAAAACAAATAGTGTATGCTAACACATATATATGGAATCTAAAAAAAAAAAAAAAAAAAAAGTGGTTCTGAAGAACCTAGGGGCAGAACAGGAATAAAGATACAGACGTAGAGAATTGGCTTGAGGACACAGCGAGGGGGAAGGTTAAGCTGGGATGAAGTGAGAGAGTGGCATGTACATATATACACTACCAAATGTAAAATAGATAGCTAGTGGGAAGCAGCCACATAGCACAAGGAGATTAGCTCAGTGCTTCATGACAACCCAGAGGGGCGGGATAAGGAGGGTGGGAGGCAGACACGAGAGAGAGGAGATATGGGGATATATGTATATGTATAGGTGATTCACTTTGTTATAAAGCATAAACTAACACACCATTGTAAAGCAATTATACTCCAATAAAGATGTTTAAAAAAATTGTGTGTATATTGAATTTTAGAAAAATGATTATTGCACTAATCAAGCTTCCTCATTTTAACATGTTTGTAAGCTTGCTCATGATTTCTCACAGAAGTAACTGAAAATCCTAGTTAAATGCACAGTTATGCTTCACTTTTAATTTGTATTATTTTCTTCTCTGAATTAAAATGAAGCATTAACTCCATTGAGCATAAAGCTATATCACAAGAACCTTTTTTGTTGTTGTTGTTTAAAACCATTACATGTTCTATTTTAAAGGAAGAAATAAGCAAGCTATGTGAAAACAGTGCATGGTCCAACTTATGTGTTGGAAGCATACTAGAATCATTGATATGGGACCAATTATACATACATTAAATTGATAACCATAGAGCAGCTGATGATTAAGCATGAAGGACAGAATATTTCTGAAAAATGTCTTTAACAGCAATATAAACTGAGGCAGACATAAGTGTGCAGGAAATTACAAACTGTGAAACATCTATCTTTAAATTTTTAAGGGATACACACACATCAGTTATTGCCCTAAAACATGACTGATTTGGACTGTTTAGCATTTTTTTAAAAATTGGATATTTTACATAAAAGTACATATTTCTGATTGTTCTTGAAAAATCAGAATAGTGATTATACTGGGCCTACATCCCCTATGGCGGTAGTTCTCAAGGTGTTCTCTTGACTAGCAGTGTCAGCATCACCTGGGAACTTGTTAGAAATGAAGATTCTCTGACCCCAAACCAGGGATCTACTGAATCAGAAATGCTAGGGATGGGGCAGAGCAATGTGTATTTTAGCAAGCCCTCTACATAATTTGGATGTATGCTAAATTTTGAGAATGACTGATCTACAGCAATAAAATGCAGCTTCACTTTGTTTTTTTGTTTGTTTGTTTGTTTTTTTGAGGTACATGGGCCTTTCACTGTTCTGGCCTCTTCTGTTGTGGAGCACAGGCTCCAGATGCTCAGGCTCAGCGGCCATGGCTCACGGGCCCAGCCGCTCCGCGGCATGTAGGATCTTCCCAGACTGGGGCACGAACCCGTGTCCCCTGCATCGGCAGGCGGACTCTCAATCACTGCGCCACCAGGGAAGCCCTGTTTTGTTTTTTAATGACAAAATGGCATTGAGTTTTATGCTATGCTTTTGTTTATTTTCTGCATTTACTGAGATGATTGTAGGGTTCTTCTCTTCAATCTGTTAACAGTGTGCACTGCTTTCTTGTTTTCTGCTGTTAAACTATTCTTTCATATCTACTTGGTTATTTGAATAGTTTTCTAGTTTAGTTTGTTAATATTTTATTTGAATTTGTTCTCTATCTTAGTAAGTGAATTGTCTGATAATTTTTCTTCCCTACCTAGTTTTGCCATCAAGCCTATAAATGGGGTAGGAAGCTTTTCCATTTTTCTCTCCCTAGAATGGTTTGTATAAAATGGGATTATCCATGTCTTCAAAGTTTTATAAAATCTTTCTATAAAGAAAAATTTGGCTTTGTAATTATTGTGATAGATATTTAATCCCCATTGTTAGAGGATTCTGTATCTTTGAATTTGCCCAATCACTAAAACTTATTTGCAACCCCAAAATGGATATTCACAGCTCTTTTTAAGTCATTCACAGACATTCAGAGATTTTTGAAAACTCTGTTATGCAATGTGAATGTTTCTACCTGAAGTCAAACTAGGTGACACTCTGCCTTCTTGTACCAGATCTCATATTGTAAACAAGTGTCCTTTTTATTGTCTATTTAGTGCCACGTTTTCACATTATTGTACTGTTAGCTGGTGATTTCACTGTTTAAAATAGTCTCCAAGTGTAGTGCTGAAGTGCTGTCTAGTGTTTCTAAGTGAAAGAAGAATGTGATAGACCTTACAGAGAATTACATGTGCTAGATAAGCTTTGTTCAGGCATGTTATAATGCTGTTGGCCATGAGTTCAATGTTAATGAATCAACACATATTATATACAGTGTCTTTAACAGAAACACACATAAAACAATACTACATATTTAACGCTTTATGAAAATGTGATCAGAAGCTTGCAGGAGTCTCACCTTGTATTTTCCCCGAGGAGCAATGGTTGATATTTCCTTATTCAGTGTTCACAGTAACTTCATAGAACATATCTACTATGAATAATGAGAATTGACTATATTTTAAACTACCAATTCACTTTCTTTAATGGCTATAGATCTAGTAGATTTTCCTCTTTCCTTTTGAATCAGTTTTTTAATTTAAATTTATTTTAAAAATTATCCATCTCACAAATTTGTTTTGTCATTGGAGAGATTTTTAAAATCTGTGGTTGTGTCTATTTTTCTATTCCCGACATGTACAATTTTGCTCTTTGTTTTTTTATTTTTTCTTGATCAACTTTATTAGATTATTTGCTTATTTTACTGTAAATATTTTTTTGGTTGGGTTTTATAAAACTTCTCCATTGTTCCTTTGTCTTCAACTTCATTAACTTTTTTTTTTTAAGCTCTTTCCTTCTACTAATTTGGGTCCACATGGTTTTTCATTTTCTAAGCCTGTGAGTTGAATATTACATTTCTTTATTTGTCTTTTTTAACATATGAATTTGAATGTAAAAATCTTTATGTTCTTTATTTTACAAGTTTTTATTTTCCTTGTCATTCAATTAGAATTGTTTCATAATTCACATTCTAATTTCTGTTTTGGACTATGAATATCTTACAACGGCTGTGGCTTTTTGTTTGTTTTAGATTCCAAAAATATAGGGACTGGAGCTTTTTTCTCCAATTTCTAAATTCATTGCATTGAAGTTATAAGAAACAGAAACTAGTGATTTTGCAGGTTCTTATTTTTAGTTCTATTGTTTGCTCAGATTTGTTAAATGCTCCATGTGTGCTGGAAATGAGTAAGCATGTTCTATGAGTGCAAGATTCTATTCATCAAATCAACTTATTAAATATGTTGTCTGAATTTTTACTACCCTCAATAATCGATTTTTTTCTGCTTGATCACTCATTGTCAGAAAAAAGTGTGTCAAAAGCAACCATTAACATCAGGAATCTGCCCATTTAGCTTTGTACTTCTGTCCAATGTGTGTGTAGGTTGATTTAATTGTAGGTATGTTATCATTATGTTGCTTTTGTAAAGGGGATATTTCTTCTATCAGATTTCCTAACTAGTTTCTAACTAATTCTAACTAGTTTTAGTTCTATACTTGATTTTTCTTTATTTCTGTATATGAAATGTATACATAGCCATCTACTAAATTTTTATTTGTCATAGTTTTTCAATTGATTCTTTTAGGTTTTCTAGGTAAAGACTCACTTTATATGATAGCAATTATTCTTTTACAATCTACTTTTATACCTCCTACTTTGATCTCTTCTCTAATTGCTTTGGCTGCCACCTCTATAACAATGTTAAATAATAAAGGTGATATCTGATATCTTGTTTCTGCTTTTAGTTCTAAAGCATGATGCTGGCTTTGGGTTAACAAATTATGCCACAATTATGAAAGTATCATCTATTTCAATTTTAACATACTGGGGAATTATTAATCTATTACTCTTTTATCATAGTGTGATATTTATTCATATTTCATCATATTGTAGAAGTATGCACGGGTTCTTATTTTAGATATTAAGTATTACCTAACACCTTTAAGAATCTATGGAGATGATCAGGATTACTTTTCTCTTTTGATATTTTAATTTTAAAGATTTGCTGGAATATCCTTTTAACACTAGCTAGTCTTAAGAACTGGGGGCGAGTCCCTCCCATCAAGCCTCTTAGATAGCCTCATCCACCAGAGGGCAGACAGCAGAAGCAAGAAGAATGACAATCCTGCAGCCTATGGAACAAAAACCACATTCACAGAAAGACAGACAAGATGAAAAGGCAGAGGGTTATGTACCAGATGAAGCAACAAGATAAAACCCCAGAAAAACAACTAAATGAAGTGGAGATAGGCAACCTTCCAGAAAAAGAATTCAAAATAATGATAGTGAAGATGATCCAGGACCTTGGAAAAACAATGGAGGCAAAGATTGAGAAGATGCAAGAAATGTTTAACCTAGAAGAATTAAGGAACAAACAAACAGAGATGAACAATACAATAACTGAAATGAAAACTACACTAGAAGGAATCAATAGCAGAATAACTGAGGCAGAAGAACGGATAAGTGACCTGGAAGACAGAATGGTACAATTCACTGCTGTGGAACAGAATAAAGAAAAAAATAATGAAAACAAATGAAGACAGCCTAAGAGACCTCTGGGACAACATTAAATGCAACAACATTCGCATTATAGGGGTCCCAGGAGGAGAAGAGAGAGAGAAAGGACCAGAGAAAATATTTGAAGAGATTATAGTCAAAAACTTCTCTAACATGGGAAACGAAAGAGCCCCCAAGCCCAGGAACTGCAGCGAGTCCCATACCAGATAAATTCAAGGAGAAACACACTGAGACTTATAGTAATCAAATTGGCAAAAATTAGAGACAAAGAAAAATTACTGAAAACAGCAAGGGAAAAACAACAAATAACATACAAGGGAACTCCCATAAGGTTAACAGCTGATTTCTCAGCAGAAACTCTACATGTCAGAAGGGAGTGGCATGATATACGTAAAGTGATGAAAGGGAAGAATCTACAACCAAGATTACTCTACCCGGCAAGGATCTCATTCAGATTTAATGGAGAAATCAAAAGCTTTACAGACAAGCAAAAACTAAGAGAATTCAGCACCACCAAACCAGCTCTACAACAAATGCTAAAGGAATTTCTCTAAGTGGGAAACACAAGAGAAGAAAAGGATCTACAAAAACAAACACAAAATAATTAAGAAACTGGTCATAGGAACATATATATTGATAATTACCTTAAACGTGAATGGATTAAATGCTCCAAACAAAAGACACAGGCTTGCTGAATGGACACAAAAATAAGACCCATCTATATGCTGTCTACAAGAGACCCACTTCAGACCTAGGGACACATAAAGATTGAAAGTGAGGGGATGGAAAAAGATATTCCATGCAAATGGAAATCAAAAGAAAGCTGGAGTAGCTATACTTATATCAGATAAAATAGACTTTAAAATAAAGAATGTTATAAGAGACAAGGAAGGACACTACATAATGATCAAGGGATCAAACCAAGAAGAAGATATAGCAATTATAAATATATATGCACCCAACATAGGGGCACCTCAATACATGAGGCAAGTGCTAACAGCTATAAAAGAGGAAATCGACAGTAACATAATAATAGTGGGGGACTTTAACACCTCACTTACACCGATGGACAGATCATCAAGAATGAAAATAAATAAGGAAACAAAAGCTTTAAATGACACAATAGACAAAATAGATTTAATTGATATTTATAGGACATTCCATCCAAAAACAGCAGATTACACTTTCTTCTCAAGTGTGCACAGAACATTCTCCAGGATAGATCACATCTTGGGTCACAAATCAAGCCTCAGTAAATGTAAGAAAATTGAAATCATATCAACCATCTTTTCTAACCACACTATGAGACTAGAAATGAATTATAGGGAAAAAAACATAAAAAACACAAAAACATGGAGGCTAAACAATACGTTACTAAATACCCAAGAGATCACTGAAGAAATCAAAGAGGAAATCAAAAAATACCTAGAGACAAATGACAAGGAAAACATGATGATCCAAAACCTATGGGATGCAGCAAAAGCAGTTCTAAGAGTGAAGTTAATAGCTATACGAGCCTACCTCAAGAAACAAGAAAAATCTCAAGTAAACAATCTAACCTTACACCTAAAGGAACTAGAGAAAGAAGAACATACAAAACCCAAAGTTGGCAGAAGGAATGAAATCATAAAGATCAGACCACAAATAAATGAAATAGAAACAAAGAAAACAATAGCAAAGATCAATAAAACTAAAAGCTGGTTCTTTGAGAAGATAAACAAAATTGATAAACCATTAGCCAGACTCATCAAGAAAAAGAAGAAGAGGACTCAAATCAATAAAATTAGAAATGAAAAAGGAGAAGTTACAACAGACACCACAGAAACACAAAGCATCCTAAGAGACTACTGCAAGCAACTCTATGCCAATAAAATGGACAACCTGGAAGAAATGGACAAATTCTTAGAAAGGTATACCCTTCCAAGACTGAACCAGGAAGAAACAGAAAATATGAACAGACCAATCACAAGTAATGAAATTGACACTGTGATTAAAAATCTTCCAACAAACAAAAGTCCAGGACCAGATGGGAAGCCATCAGGTGAATTCTATCAAATATTTAGAGGAGAGTTAACACCTATCCTTCTCAAACTCTTCCAAAAATTGCAGAGGAAGAAACACTCCCAAACTCATTCTATGAGGCCACCATCACCCTGATACCAAAACCAGACAAAGATACTACTAAAAAAGAAAATTACAGACCAATATCATTGATGAATATAGATACAAAAATCCTCAACAAAATACTAGCAAACAGAATCCAGCAACACATTAAAAGGATCATACACCATGACCAAGTGGGATTTATCCACAGGATGCAAGAGTTCTTCAATATACGCAAATCAATCAATGTGATACACCATATGAACAAATTGAAGAATAAAAACCATATGATCATCTCAATAGATGCAGAAAAAGCTTTTGACAAATTCAACACCCATTTACGGTAAAAACTCTCCAGAAAGTGGGCATAGAGGGAACCTACCTCAACATAATAAAGGCCATATATGACAAACCTACAGCAAACATCATATTCAATGGTGAAAAACTGAAAGCATTTCCTCTCAGATCAAGAACGAGACAAGGATGTCCACTCTCACCACTATTATTCAACATAGTTTTTAAGTCGTAGCCACGGCAATCAGAGAAGAAAAAGAAATAAAAGGAATACACATTGTAAAAAAGAAGTAAAACTGTCACTGTTTGTAGATAGCATGATATTATACATAGAGAATCCTAAAAATGCCCCCAGAAAACTACTAGAGCTAATCAATGAATTTGGTAAAGTTGCAGGGTACAAAATTAATGCACAGAAATCTCTTGCATTCCTATACACTAATGATGAAAAATCTGAAAGAGAAATTATGGAAACACTCCCATTTATCATTGCAACAAAAAGCATAAAATACCTAGGAATAAACCTACATAGGGAAACAACAGACCTGTATGCAGAAAACTATAAGACACTGATGAAAGAAATTAAAGACAATACCAACAGATGGAGAGATATACCATGTTCTTGGATTGGAGGAATCAATATTGTGAAAATGACTATACTACCCAAAGCAATCTACAGATTCAGTGCAACCCCTATCAAATTACCAATGGCATTTTTTACGGAACTAGAACAAATCATCTTAAAATTTGTATGGAGACACAAAAGACCCCGAATAGCCAAAGCAGTCTTGAAGGAAAAAAAGAGCTGGGGGAATCAGACTCCCTGACTTCAGACTATACTACAAAGCTACAGTAATCAAGACACTATTGTACTGGCACAAAAACAGAAACATAGATCAATGGAACAAGATAGAAAGCCCAGAGATAAACCCACACACCGATGGTCAACTAATCTATGACAAAGGAGGCAAAGATATACAATGGAGAAAAGACAGTCTCTTCAATAAGTGGTGCTGGGAAAACCGCAAAGCTACATGTGAAAGAATGAAATTAGAACACTCCCTAACACCATACACAAAAATAAACTCCAAATGGGTTAGAGACCTAAATGTAAGACTGGATACTATAAAACTCTTAGAGGCAAACATAGGAAGAACACTCTTTGACATAAATCACAGCAAGATCTTTTTTGATCCACCTCCTAGAGTAATGGAAATAAAAACAAAAATAAACAAATGGGACTTAATGAAACGTCAAAGCTTTTGCACAGCAAAGGAAACCATACACAAGACGAAAAGACAACCCTCAGAATGGGAGAAAATATTTGCAAACAAATCAACGGACAAAGGATTAATCTCCAAAATATATAAACAGCTCATGCAGCTCAATAATAAAGAAACAAACAACCCAATCCAAAAATGGGCAGAAGACGTAAATAGACATTTCTCCAAAGAAGACACATAGATGGCCAAGAAGCACATGAAAAGCTGCTCAACATCACTAATTATTACAGAAATGCAAATCATAACTTCAATGAGGTAATTACCTCACACCAGTTAGAATGGGCATCATCAGAAAATCTACAAACAATAAATGCTGGAGAGGGTGTGGAGAAAAGGGAACCCTCTTGCACTGTTGGTGGGAATGTAAATTGAAACAGCCACTATGGAGAACAGTATGGAGGTTCCTTAAAAAACTAAATATAGAATTACCATATGATCCAGCAATCCCACTACTGGGCATATACACAGAGAAAACTATAATTCAAAAAGACACATGCACCCCAATGTTCACTGCAGCACTATTTACAATAGCCAGGTCATGGAAGCAACCTAAATGCCCATCGACAGATGAATGGATAAAGAAGAGGTGGTACATATATACAATGGAATATTACTCAGCCATAAAAAACAACAAAATTGAGTTATTTGTTGAGATGTCGATGGACCTAGAGACTGTCCTACAGAGTGAAGTGAGTCATAAAGAGAAAAACAAGTATCGTATATTAACGCATGTATGTGGAACCTAGAAAACTGGTACAGATGAACTGGTTTGCAGGGCAGACGTTGAGAAACAGATGTAGAGAACAAAAGTATGGACTCCAAGGGGGGAAAACCACAGTTGGGTGGGGATGGTGGGGTGCTGAATTGGGCGATTGGGATTGACATGTATACACTGATGTGTATAAAATTGATGACTAATAAGAACCTGCAGTATAAAAAAACAAAAACACACAAACAAAAGAAACCAACTAATACTAAACTTTCTTTGGGTTATTTGTATGGAAATACGTTAATATAAATGTTTCAGACATTACATGAAATTTCTAAAAATCTCATATGTTCCGGTATAATGTTATAAGTCATAACTCTAGTTATTACTTTAAAATGTATATCTCAGAAATAACTAAATTTCCTTGTCAATTGCATTATTATGAACTTTCATCAAATCTTTAACCGTGGTCATTTTTAAGTCTTTTGTCATTTACAGACAGTTCTGGGTGTACTCTGATGCTTTCGCAAAAATGTTCCTATAAAATGGTTTCATCTTCAAGGAATTCATGGAAAAGACTCTGACAAATATAGGTTTCTGGTAACTGACTGTACTGCTGAACTGAATGAATAAGCATTTTCAGAACTCTAATGGAAAACTGATGAATTCATAAAAGTGCTAACAAAGATCAAGCTAAAAAAATAATTAATTACATGGGACTGAGTGAACTGATGAGGATGATTATAATTTTTGTGACTTTCTGTTTAAATAAAAAAATATAAAGAACTGGGGCCTATGGAGAGTGGGTGGATGTGTATTATTTGCTCATTGAAACTTCCTTTGTTTTTACCATGGCAACTAGTCTATTTGAGTTAAAGAACTTTACTTGGGTTAGTTTTGTAATTTTTATAAATAATCCACATGCATGTGAAAAGGTAGTGCTTTCAGGGAACAGATTTTTACATGTACCTTACTATGTTACTTAGCTTATGCATGGACAGTAACAGGTGAATTAACGCCTTTCATTACCAATGTATTTCTATTTCTCTTTGTATTTCTAGCAAGTTTTTTTTAACTCTTATTCTTTTCTCCATAAAACATTTTTAATTTTTTTTTCCAGAGGCTATTTCACTTGCAATGTGGAATTACTGGGACTATAGCAACTGTAGTATTCATAGAAATAAGACAAATTTCCTTTCAAAAACTCTGGAATTCCTGACAAATGCTACATCAAGATGTAGACTGTAGAGAAGCCACTGTTTTGTAATTGTTTAATAACTGATATTTTTAAAGGCCTGTCATGAATGTAGTGAATTATTCCAAAGAGAAAGAGGGACCTAGGCAAGAAATAAAGAAGCCATTATTTTTCTAGCCCCACTTTCTACGAATATAGGTAACTGCTTTGACAAGCAGCTCATTCTTCATGCTCACCCTAGTTCTCTTCACTGACCCATCCCTGAAACAGGATCAGATTCAGTCAGCAATAGCATTCAACTGGGTAAAAGGACCTTAGCTGATTAGTAGTTAAATAGAATATATACCCACCTAATTACATGTCAATCTTAACCAGAATTAGACAGGTAGGCAAGGAGTTATTTGTTGGTAATAATCCATATTCAGTATTGAACATAAGTAGATTTAATTAATTTCTAGACCGATACATATATTTATACTCAGCTTGGCCCAGAAGTCAGTTGGCATCTTCACTAAGCTTCCTATAATCACATCATCCATGTTCTGTGCTCCTATTTCTCTATGGTGAGGCTTCCTGTTTGATGTTAAATCCTCCTTGACTTTTGACAATGAGGCGTCACCACCCTCGGCCAGCTTCCTGCCACCTCCCTATAATTGCCACCTTGCATGGGCTCTTCCTCATCTTAGACAGATAGCTGTTCCCCTCCTTTCCTTCAATGCCACTGTCTCCCCATAAATCAGCAAGCAGAAGGAACACGCATGACAAAAATGTCTTCCCTAAAGCCCAACTGTACCAAATTGCTGTTGCATTTAACTGTCATTGTATGAAAAAATAGAACCCAGAATTTCTTGCCTGTCTCCCTCAGACATGCTGTCAAGCTGCCTGTCAACCTATTTTCCGTCAGAAATGTACAGTATTTCTTGTAAAGCTTTCTTTACATAAATATTTTCTTTCCTAACTTTGTGCCACATTTTTCTCCTTATTTCTTTTTTTAAAACCTGTTTCTCAAACTTAAAACCCCATTCTAGCTTGGCAGACTGAAAACAATTCAACAGATGTTGCACTCATCACTGTACATTTTCTGTTTCTACACAAGAACAGAAAATTGGCTGGGAAAGTAAGTCTCTGTTGATCTTCACTTAATGCTCGTACCATCAATGCCTTCCTCAGAACTTGCCTTCCTGTCCATCAGTCTCACTGTAAGCCAGCTGTCATGAACATACTAAATTATTTCTTTCCAGGCCACTTTTATACATATCTCCTATCTGGTCAAACTGTACAATGGCTGTTCTGTTATTTTACAGTGTAACTGTCTAAAACTATTGCCATGGGATTTTTTTAACACCATTTTTTGTTTGTCTTCTATATTTTGTAGTATTTTCCCCTAGTGTCTTTCCTGGGCATCTGACTTTTCTGAAAGCGACAACACAGTATCTGAAGAGAAATAATTCCTGATTAAGATTTCCCCACATAAAACTTTTGCAAAAACTTGATAATAGTGTTTATAATTCATTCCATACTTAGTATTTATAGGATTATAATAAAGGCTTTCAATTTGAGAGTATGTATAAAGAGTAACAAAACATCTACATAAACATAAATTCAATTTTGCAGATATTTCATCACTTTGAGTCACTAAGCATCCACATGATTACGTGGATTATTTTACATCACTCAACACATTCAGTTTCCACTCCTTGCCTTACATTTCAGTTAGGCATTTGAGGAACACAGAAGAACTGTGAGTTTCCTACTCTTTGTGTCTGGCTTCTAGTATGTGAGACATAAATGAATTTATCATAAACAGCTGGAGAATAGCATTTATCTTCGAACATCTATGTCAGGAAGATTTTCACCATAAGGAGGAAAAAAATGTAATTTAGTTGCCCAAAGAGTCTATCATTTATCAGTTTTAAGGCTAATGTGTCCTTCAATAAAAAAACACCAAACAGTATTAAACACCACTCTTCTTTGCTATTTTAGTGCAATACTTCCACATAATCAATGCTCTATAAACATCAAATAAATGAAATTGAATGAATATTGTGATTTTTTAGATGTCATTATTCTACTCAGGCCCTATAAGAATTTATATAACTGCCATTCACAGAAACTGTTTTAGGTATATGAATTAAAGTTTTACTCTCCTCTTTGCTTTGAACCATTCAATTAAGAACAGTGAAATAGATCCCTAATTTAAATATTTCATATAATAGAGGCATCATAGTCAAATGACAGCTTTGTCTTATAGCCAACTCAGTGACTTCAATTTAATAACACTCACCTTAAACTAGTCTTGAAAGTTCAATAAAAATTATTCTCAGATAGAAATATAAGAAAATAGATCCCCTGGTTTTCTTATGTGTAAACATATGGAAACTCCAAACCTGGGGAATTCATCTATTCTAACTAAAGCTAAGGATGTTGGGAGAAAAATCAGGCACATTCTTTAACCTTTTAAACTATGAAATGTAATTTATTTGCATCATTAGAAGAGCTTCCCTCATTTGTCTGCCTTAAATCACTTAAGAGCCTATGATGCTGGTGATGGTTATAAGAATGTAAAACAGAACATTTTCCAGCAAAGTATAAATGAACGTTGAAGAGTGGGCAAAATTCTGGTTGTGTTCTGGAGCAAAGCTGGATGGAGCTGTTAGAATCTGAGGGAGAACTGCTGGGTTTCAGAACTTTTTAGGGATTAACCTTAAACACAAAAGGAAATTTTAATTTTAATGAAACAAAGTGGTATATTATTGCCATAGTGCCTGGCTGGAGCTATTGGGCAGGGAGACACACGTTTTTTTTTTTTTTTACTCAAAAATGACTTATAATTGAATCCTAATAAAATGTAAGACAGAACCTGAAATATTTTCAGGCCATGACTGGATGACCAGCTTCACAGATGGTAAGATTCCTGCATGGGTCAGGCAGTGGACTTCTTGAATGAGTTCCAACAGCCTGTGGTAGTTCTGTAGCCCTCCCTTTTCATTCAAGTCATATTTGCACAATTTGAAAACATTTTAATCTGAACAACATTGCTTAGCTTTTCAGTGGATGAATGAATTGTCTGACCCAGCCAGAAAAGTCAAGGGCCTTCATACTTAGGAAATTTATTCCTTGTTACAAATTATACTCCTAATCCAGAAAACAGCCTTCCAATCTCTTCAGTTAAGATGCCTCCACAAACTCCTGCCTACGTCATTGAAAAGACTGCCTGTTGTGTCCCAGAACCACAAGGAGGCCAGGGTCTCTGGAGCAAAGGGAGCAAAATGCAGACTTGGTACTAGAGAGTAAAGAATTCAGAGATGGAGCAGAAAACCAGGCCATGTGGGGTCTTGTAAGCCATTGAAAGGACCATTGCCTTTACTCTAAGATCAAAGGAAAGCCATTATAAGTTCTTGAGAAGGAGAATGACTTGATCTGATTTACTTTTACTTTTTAAAGGCTGCTGTGTGCAGAACCAGTTTATTAAAATATCTGTTAGTGGACCCCAATAGAAGTTATATCCAAAGTCCTCCATCAAGCCCTCATTCTCCTTTACCTCTTCACATCACTAATCACATTTGAACACTATCCAGGACTGGAAGGACACATTTGGCCAACTCAAACAGTGTAGGTAATTGTAGGTAATACAACATTAAAAGGACTATTTACAAAGGTGTAGGTGAGGTTAAGTAAAACTAACAGTCAATGGTGAAATCTCCCAGGGTTAGAAATAACAGGGAGTTGTTACCATACCTTCTCTGAAGTGGACAGGAGACCGGTAGTTACCGGAAGCCAGAAGTAAGTTCTGTAGCTGTAGGAGGGGATACCTACAAGAGCCATGTACCTAAACAGAGAAATGCAGATGATCGGCAGCAACCTGCAACAAAACTTATTTTGAAAATGCAAATTTGTTCCGACGTGACTGATATATTGGGAACAATTTAAGCATAACTAAATTTGATGTTTGCTTACGCACAATTTCATCCATGAGAAATACTGAGCGAACAGAGAAAAGTGCATAGCTAAACTATGCTGAGCAGGAACACACAAAAGGCACATGTGCACACACCTCAAATATCTACCTGCTACCTCAGTTCACCATATGTGTTACGAGCCACGAACACCCACATCTGGCGTTACAACTTTCTTTTCAATTTCAGATAATCCACCTTCCACCACTTTACAATAACTCATATTCTACAACTTTTCCAATGCCCACTTCTGCAATCAAACTGCATGCAGGTCCTTTTTGAGGTAAAGTGCCATATTTATTGTAATATATCTGTGTATTTTTAACAATTTAACATGTGTAAAACTGTGCTACATTTTTTATTGGGTTTCCATCTTTGAGTGTGTGTGTGTGTGTCACTGATATTTTGTGTGCTCTGCCCCTAATCCCATTTTCCCATAACCCTGTGGTTTTAACTGCATGACTTTGCACTGCGTGGTGATTTTTAAGACAACAAATGTCCTGTTAGAGCAAAACTAATTGTACATACCCAGATCTCACTCACATGCCTCCTTCCATTTTCAGCCAATTCCTCTTACTAACCCAAACCAACAGAAAACCAAAACAAAGAAGCCCACTGTTATAATCCATAAACATCAGCCTCCTGGGGCACAGTGCCAGGTGGAGGAGGGTGGAGCGTGCATCTGAAAAGAAACTGAAAGCCAGGAGCACGGAAACCTTCTTTCATTTAAAAATCCTCTTTTGATTTCTAGTGCCTTGCTACTCAAAATGTGGTCCAGGGATCAGCAGTTTCAGCATCTTTTAGGAACATGTTAGAAATGCAGAGTATTGGGCCTCTCCAAAGAACTACTGAATCGAAGTCTGCATTTTAACAAAATCCCTCCTCAGGTGACTTATATGCACATTAAAGTTTCAGAAACATCATTCTCAAGTCTTACAATATTTGTTCTTCCCCTATCTCTTACCTCATTGGCCACTGCCTTGATGTATCCTTTCCTAGTGTCTCTTCTTGCAACTCTATAAAATTTTCAAAGCTGTGTTGGACCATGACTGGCCTGTAACTTGAAGAAATTTCAATGGTGGAATGAACTTTGGCCTCAATGATATAATTTTCATCCTAATAGCTAGTTCTAAGAATACGGCAAAAGGTGAAATAACATCTATCCCCAAGAAGCCAAATCAAGACCATTAGAGTTAAATTTAACTAATTAATGCTGAGTCAAATACCAAATATTGTCTATCAGCTTGCAAGAAAAATAGCATGAGACCCATAGGCTAATCAAGATTAGCCTGGTGGCGCAGTGGTTGAGAGTCCGCCTGCCGATGCAGGGCACACGGGTTCGTGCCCCGGTCCAGGAAGATCCCACATGCCACGGAGCAGCTGGGCCCGTGGGCCATGGCCGCTGGGCCTGTGCGTCCGGAGCCTGTGCTCTGCAACGGGAGAGGCCACAACAGTGAGAGGCCCGCGTACCGCAAAAAAAAAAAAAGATTAATTATAAGATTAATTATGAATCAACCGGTATTAATAGATATAGAATTTTTACCTTTTTAAAATAGCAAAGCCTAAGAATTTTTACCTTTTTAAAATAGCATAGACTAATAGTTGGCTATGAATTCCTCATTAATTAAATTCAGTAAATGACTTTACTTTTACAGTTTATTTTCAATGCCAGCCAACTGAAAGCAATGTAATCTTCACCTTCCCTTTCCTTCAGCAGCTCCCCCAGAAGATTCACCCGGTTACTTATTCTCAAGTCCTGAGAATTATGTTTGACTCATTTCTTTTTTTTGACCTCACTCTTGGGAGCCAAATAATCATTGAATCTTAACAATCCTTCTTCCTCAACGTCTCTTATATTGTTTTCATTCTTTCCATTCCCATTTCTAATTTTCTGGTTCGTATCTTATCACCACTTATCACTTGGGATACACGAATAACCTCCTATGTGGTCTTCCGAAATTTATTATTTCCTTATCTCAGTTAGTTAATGATCCAGGAGATCATTATTGCCTCCAGAGTGAAATTCATGCCTGCCCTAAAACTCATGATTTCTGATAACTTGGTCCCAAACTAGCATTCCAACTTACATTGGAACCTGCATGGTGTCCTTCACGGCTCCATCACCAGCCATAGATGAGGCCATATGTCCGTGCATCCCTGACTCTCTAGAGGAGAACTTTTGGAGAATTCCTCAACACCTGTCTATTGTGTGTCCACCTAAATTTGTTCCTTTCATCCTGCTCTTATTAAAGGCAGTCCCTTTAATTCACACATGGTTTTCTGGGCTGTCCACTATGATTTTTCATTTATTTTTGTCCTTGGTGTTATTTTTTCAGATGCCCCTTTATTCCATGCTTCAAAGTCACAGATCATACCTGTACTTCCTTCAGGGCTCAACCCTGAGAAAGCTCAGCACAAGTCAGTGCACCTGGACCATTTATTTGGTTGAAAAAGAGATCTAGAAGCCTTATTTCTAGTCCTTTCTACTTCCTTAACCAAACTAGTTACTTGGCAGACCTTGCCCCATTTTATCTTCCATGAATGGAAATATCATTTCCTTTCTTCTCTGAATACGCAAATTGTATCTATCTTCCAAGAACCTGCTGACTTCCACTTTCTCCATAAAGGATTGAATTCCACACCACTTCAGCCACACCAGTTATCCCTCCTTTCTTCACCTTCAGGTACTTCTTATTTTTTATATCAGTCTTTATGCTTCAGTTAAGACTCCTATGGTTTTATGACATCAGGCGAACTTTTCCTGAATTGTTTAGCTCAGGTTTATGTCTTACCTCCCTAACAAGGCCAGAAACAAAGTGTAATTTTTCTTGTATGCCTTAGAAATTTTGTATGTGCTCAATAATATTTGTTGATTGAAGCCACAGCAATTTCCCTCATTTGTTTAACGGAAGAAGAGTTTTTTTTTTTTTCCTTAATGGAAACTATAAAGCCTGGACCCTGTAAAGGTCCACACAAATACTACAAATACTACCCACATGCTGACAGATTAACAATGTTTTTTAAAGTTACCATTAAGGATCCAGTTCAAGTCTACTTTTCATTAAGTTTTAATCCCATAAGCAACTTCCTTTCCCAGACTCCTTTCTTAGTTACAATGTCTTCATAATGCTATTTAACTTTAACCATTAGAGAACAGGTTAAAACAAACCCATAATCAAATTGACACTGAAAAGTGATAAATGCTGCCTTTCAGTGCAAAGCTTTCTATCTTAAATGTGTCCATCTCTTGTCTACTTTGGTTAATTGCTCATAACTATTCCACTAGAACTATCATCTAAAGGTACATGCAGAGATATGTGTACTTTATATACATGAATATTTAATTTTATATGCATGGATAAAATAGAGAACTAGTTTCTTTTAATAAATTGTAGTAAGTTTTAATATAAGAAATGTCTTAAAGAGTTTTCAATATTTGAGATATTAGTTTTAAAAACTTAATAAATTTGGAATAGGCCTATAGCATTAATAAAGTTTGTAACAAAAAAAAGTTTGTGATTTTTATTTAAGAAAATCTTATATAGTGCCTACTATGGGTCAGATACTCTTTTAACTTTACAAATATTGTCATTTACTCTTCATAACAATGCCATGAGCTAGGTATTATTATAACACCCATTTTACAGCTGGGAAATTAGGCACAGCTAGTTCATGGCAAAGACAGGATTCATACCCAGGCTGTTTGGCTCTTCTGGGCTCCTAACCATTACAAACTGATGCTTCTCTTGTGAAAGAACAAAAAATAATGTTATGGGATATTTTGTGTACGATTATAAGTTTAAAGTATTCCTCTGTCTATATCCAAAGACATTTTTCTGTATATAGAGATCATATATCAGAATATGTAAACTTAACACTTACTAGAGCCACATAAAATCATCTTCATCTAACCTAGTGAATCATGTTTTTTTTCTATTATACTTCTCATCAATCCTTTCCGTGAATTTTTATTTTGATTTTAAATGTTGTTTGACCAATAGTCTTTTCTGTAGGAATTTGGGCACATTTTAATAATGGTTCACCCTTTAAATTTAATTTTTACATGTATTAAAGTGAGACATATATATAATTTAAAAGTCAAATATTTCTATAAACACTTTAAATAAATGACATCCCCAACCCTTTTTACCCATGATTTCCATCTTCCAGAAGCAACCATTTTTCAAGTCATTTTAACTATTTCCTCTGGTGTTTATATCATTTTAAAGAATCTGATTAAACTATTATTTCCATCTGCTTGTTTGCTTTAGGTAGCATCTATTGACTGTCGTGATAGGTAAGAGGTTTCTGTAGCGATGGGTTGGCCTGGGGAGTGGCAGGTTTTACTCTGAGGTAACAGTGTGAACTCAGACATTTCATTGGGGGATCGCTATAATTAGCATCTATAGTATTATCACTTTCCTATTTTGTTTATCCAAGGAAAATCTCCTAATCTCTCTGGGAGTGGGCAAAGTACGGTGTGGAATGAGAATATAAGCATGGATGGCCACCGAGGGAATGACAGTTGGACAGTTTCATTTTTAACTGAGTAGATTTTTTATTGAATTCTTTTAGTTTCAGTAAAGTACCAAAATACTCATCTGGCTTAACGTCAATAAACCCAGACTCCCTCTTTTCCAACCCATCCAGAAAATAAATCTCCAGTCCATTGCCGACGATGAAGGAAGTATGGTCACCAAGTTACTTTGAGAATCTAAGTGTCTTTGAAAAAGAAAGAAAGAAAGTCCCATCACATTTGGGATAAAATCCAAATTTCTCCTTATCAAGTTGGTTTTCTAACCACCCAATCTATAGTAGATCTGAATCTACCGTAACTCTTATCCTTCCCTCCTCCCTCCCTTCCACCTTCCCTTCCTTGCTTTCTTGCTTTCTTCATTGCCCTCACTATTAGGATGTAAACTTGCTGTTGTCTTATAAACCACTCCAGTACCTAAAACAATATTTGGCGCCTAATTGCCACTCAATAAAAACATTTTGAATGCTTGTTGGTAGAAAGCTCACAAATCAAACTCAAACTTCCTTTACCAATACTTTGCTTCATCCTCAGCTGGGGGAATTAGCACCTTTTATTCATGATAGTAGGGTCTTTAGAAACAAGGTTTTGAGATGCAACCCAGTTTCATGACTTAATGTCATATAAATCCCTTGTCTGTAAGGATGATGGCAATAATACCAGCATCACCGAGTTGTGGGAGGCTTAAGTGGCTGCCATTTAGAACACATTCCACAAATGTCAGTGTCCTGTCCTATCCTCGAGACCAGGAAAAAATAACTTCAACTTCCTGATCCTGTGTATCTGTGAAGTGTGAGTGTTCTCAGTTTTTTCTCTCCCTTGGTCTGCCAGAGGGACCTGGCTTTGCCTGCTCAGTTCTTGGTCCTCTTCATCCCTCTAAGGAAGTTTCTGCTGTTGCCACATTAGTTTTGTTTTTTGTTTTTTGTTTTTTTGATTTCAGCATTGCAGAATTGGAAAAAAAGGTCAAAACATACAAGGTTATAACTTTGCTGGTAGGCTGTGGAGAGAAATACAGTGGGAGTAAAAGAGGAACCGTGGACTGTGTTAGTGAAGGTGGAAGGTGAGGACAAAGGGGTTCCAGAGGAGTTCAGAGGGGAGTCTGTGTTTGGGGATGGGGGATGGAGAGAAATGGAAGGGACAGAAAGTCATGAATGAGGAGAAGGGTCCTCTCAGATGCTATGGAAAATAGCTAATGTTTATTACGTGCTTACAATCAGTCAGTTCAATAAATCTTACTTATTCCTTGTAATAGTCCTATGAGGTAAATACCTAAGAGATATGGGGTTTTAGAGAATAGGAGACAACCTACAATTTTTATAAGCTTTTCTGTGAAACATGGCTCCTTATATTCTTCTAGAGAAATGAAGAAATAATAAAATTCTTATTTATTTATTTATTTATTTATTTATTTATTTATTTATTTATTTATTTATTTTTGCGGTACACGGGCCTCTCACTGTTGTGGCCTCTCCTGTTGTGGAGCGCAGGCTCCGGACGCGCAGGCTCAGCCACCATGGCTCACGGGCCCAGCTGCTCCGCAGCACGTGGGATCCTCCCAGACCGGGGCACGAACCCATGTCCCCTGCATCGGCAGGCAGACCCTCAACCACTGTGCCACCAGGGAAGCCCAATACAATTCTTATTTAGACTCTACATTTCTGCAAGAGAGATTACTCTGAGATTGACCCATAGGGGTCACAGCTTCAAAAGATGACACGTAATCCATTTTACATATATTTCTCATCTCTTAGTATTAGCTATGAATACAACAGACCTTCTCTCTGCTATCCAATGCTGGAAATTCCTTTACTGTATAGGAGTGAAGGACATAAATTTAAAAAACTCTAAAGACAAAAACATTCAAAAGATGATCTCAAGTAAATTAATCCATGGTCATTCTCTGTGGTGGGGACCAAGATGAAAGCAAATGAGAAAAGAATAGTTGAAGGTTTTTCTCCCCAACAATTTTGGAATATAATTATTTAAACCTGGAAGAAAGACCCCATATTTTAAAAGGAAAAGAAACCACACAATTGGAATTCAAATTTTATTTCAAATTATAATTTTTTTAATCTGCTACTGGAATTAAATTAGTTTTCAATTAACTCCTCTTTTATTGTATTTTCTTTAATCCTATGGAAGATGGAAAGTTTATTGATTACAATTATTTTTCTTTTAGAAATACTATGCCTGGATAATAGTGTTGGTAAGTGGGTTTGCAATTCTATAAATAGAGAGATTTACACTCACATCAAAGAGTCAAAATAATATATCCTAAAACATATACTTGTGTCTAGTGAGGCGTTCTTTTGTGCTTCTACTACCCACAGGTTGTCTTCTCTATAAGACTCATTTTTTCTTGTCTTTAACTGAAGGAGTAAAAAGCCCTAAGAATATTAAGGGGACAGCTATACTTCAGACCCATATGTTACCTTATTAGGCTTGGCTTTTAAGTGTGTTTTTCATTTTCATTGCAAAGGCAGACTTCTAGCTCCCTGATCTTTAAAATCATGTGTCTGAATTATTTTAATTCATGTAAGCATAAAATAACACTTTTTATTGCACCATTTTCAGATGATTATTTTTTTTACCAGTTGCCTTTTCAAAATAACAACAAAACAAAAGCATAGATTTGCATAACACTCATACTTTCAAATCAATTTCATATACATTGTCACATTTTCTCCTTCTAAAGCTTTATGGGGTATGGAGGCTGGTATTATTTTCCACACTTTATAGATAATGAAACTGAGGTATAGAGAGTTTAACACACTGGCCCAAGGGCACATAACTAATAAATGATAAAATAGAACTATAACCCAGGTCTTCTCTTTTCTGATCCACAAAATAATAAATCATATGTGTTTTCTCAAGCCTTAATTTCTAGTCTAACCAAGCTTTTACCATTAGATTAGACCAAGTGTTTATGTTATTATTACAACTAACATTATATTCTAGTGGGGAGCCAAAGTTTGGAGCTAGAGTTACCTCTATTCCCTTGTTTGTTAAAGGGAGATGCTGACAAAATCTAGCACATTGTGCTGTGAGAATGAAATGAGCTATATGAACCAACCTGGGGTAAAATCTTGGCTCTTTTGTACCAGCTGTGCAAACCTGGGCAAGTTACCTCCCCTTCCCGACTCTATAAAATAAGGACCGAGCTCAGCTCGTAAGAGTCTTGAGAGGATTAACTGTGATACTTGCAAAGCTCAACTACCAGATAAGTGGTAGCTGCCACTGCTGTTGTCTTCCTAGGTATTAGTCCTTGTCACCACTTGTTTTTGTTTTCCTCTGCTTGGTATTAAGTGCTGTGATTCAGGATTTCATTCCAACATTTACTTAGTTGATCAACATTATTAGTTACTTTGGGAATAGCTGTCCAACTAGATGAAAAAGTACTTAACTACTCACCTACTTTTTCCCCATCTTTCTCACTGGATATAGTGAGATATTTTTCAGAGGCTTTAATAAAAATAAACCTAGTTGTCTGCTCCATCCACTAGTTCCCACAGCACTTAGTTTGTACCTCTGTAATAGCACTTCCTTATGGTTTTTGTTTTTACTTCTATCACCTTGAAGTCAGACGCCAGCAAGCGTAATGGAACCATGGATCAAGCCTGCAGTGTCCCAGGGAACAGGGCTCTGCCCAGAATTTCAGGACCTTGTGCCCATGCTGGCAGCTAGAGAACTAAGGAGCAATTACCAGAAGTAACACCTTACATGGGTACACAGTCTACTGTCTGAAGCAGGGTGACCTAATCCAAACATGATAAAGTTAAATGGTGGAGACCAATATCTTAATCTAAGTATGTCAGGAATTGATCAATCAAGAATTGATGAAGCATGATCTGATGAATGAAAAAATTTAAAGTTTATGAAGGAAAGGTGAAACTGGGGAAATTCTCTGAGCTAGAATTCAGGTGGTATCCGATTCGAGTTTTTATGTGCCTGCTTGGAGCGGGGGCATTTATGAGAACTGATGCAATGAAGGGAGCAACAGTGTCCCATTTATTCTGGTTTTCCCCGTGCTGGGCACTGAATGAAAAGCTTTCTTCACAGCCATGGCAAGCCCACCTGCAGCTGCCTCTTAACCCCTCACAGGAGGGTTGTCAAGTTAAGTCGCTTCCTCCCAGCTTATTAACAAGATTCTTCCCATTTGGCGGAGCCCATGATTCTCCTGTGTATCAAACAGTCCCCACTGTTCGATATCCTGTGTTCCTTCAAACAGTTCCCACACACTCCAACAAGGAAATCCTCTTAACTAGGCTAAAATTTCCATGGTGGATAGGCTTACTGTTTGTGCATTTTATTGTTGCTATGGTTTTCTTTTCCACTATTTACTTTGAGTCACAAACTTCTAATCACAAATGTCCTATCATTGATTTCCTCCGTTCCCATGCCTACCTGGCTTACTTCTTCCAACCTGCCTAAGAACAATTCACCCTTTCAATAAAAGAGCATTCGCCAAAGGTTTCCTTTCCCCTTTTCCTCTAGCATGGAGATGCACTTGCAGTACACATAGCTAATGATCATCCAAGGCAAAAATACATGCATAGGGCCTCCCTGGTGGCGCAGTGGTTGGGAGTCCGCCTGCCGATGCAGGGGATGCGGGTTCGTGCCCCGGTCTGGGAGGATCCCATATGCCGCGGAGCGGCTGGGCCCGTGGGCCATGGCCGCTGGGCCTGCGCGTCCGGAGCCTGTGCTCCGCAACGGGAGGGGCCACAGCAGTGAGAGGCCCGCATACCGCAAAAAAAAAAAAAAAAAAAAAAAAAAAAAACATGCATAGCACATAAGCTATAGATCACTGGGACAGATGCCACCATGCTCCAATGTAATGGGTCTCAGGAGTAATTCTTTAGCTCCCCTGATATATTTCTCCATATACATAGTATGGGAATTGCCTCTTTGCAGCTCCTGTTTCCCTAGGGAAGAGCTACTGATGACGTGCTTAAGACTCATCCTCTTCTATTTGTTAATTTGTAAACCTGCTGCAGAAGGTTAGCTTTAAACAAGATTTTAACCCTGTCTCTGGAACCCTCACCCTCAAAGAATATATAACAGAACCTTGCAACAGAATTCACTCTCTCTCATGGGCATTTATGCCTTGGTAGCATTTCCTGCTTCTCCTATGGTATATGGAATCTGGAACTGGAAAAGACTGTCAGCATGAGAATAAATAAGTTACTGTTTTCTTGAGTAATTGCAGAGGAGAAATGGGTGTAATACAAGGGTGTTATATATATTGGAACGTGAGGTTGAGAGAACAGTGCTGAAAATAACTCTAAGATTTTAGGTCAGAAAGATCAAGAGGACACAGCTCACATAATATTAAAATTTTAAATTACCCTGAAGCTATTTGAATTTTATTCTAGTCATCCCAGAGCTCTGGAGCCCCTAACATTAGCTGAGGAGTATATATGCAGGAAGTCTATGACTCTCACCCAGATGTCCAAAATGAGCAGCTTAATGCAGTGTAATTTTTCTAAGAGTATTTGGAGCACTTTTTTGTTCCATTAATATTATGTCATACCACAGAAAAATCACATGAGCTACTGACTTATCAATTAGCATGTCAATTAATCGGCTCCTTAAATATGAACATATATGTGTATATTACATATATATATATATATATATATATATATATATATATATATATATATAAAATCTACAATATCTGGCTCTAAGTGGTAGCCTAAGGGAAACTCCCAGCCTTTTTGATTTCAGATGATAGGCAGCAAAGGCATGGCTGTTAATTTTTATACCTGCTTTCTAATTCTCTCTTTCATCTTTCATATATACATGTGTGAATATATATAAAATATGTACTATGTATATATTTCTATTGTATATATACCCATCTCTAATACTAAAAATGACTCACATTATGTAGTTTGAAGACTTCTATTACTTTGAAAATTAGAACATTTTCTCCTATTGTCTGCCATTTTTAAGTGACAGGCACCAATATTTCTTTTAGTTCTTTAAATCCTTCTCTTGTTCTTCTCTCTTCCTCTTTTCTTTCTCTTCCCATCCAACCTAAGCCCTCTTCTCCCACTACCAACCATCCCACTTCAACCAGGCAATGATGTCTGCTCAAGTACAAACATCCAATTTGACAACCTCAGAATTTCTGAGCTTCACCATGTCCAAACCAGAAATGCTCACTTTCCTTTCAGGAACTTATGCTAGATGGAAAGAAAAGATACACTTTTAGCTAAGGGTCCAATTAACTGAATGCCCAGAAAAACATAAATATAAACATTGCCAAAACATAAATATAAACATTGCCAAAAATCTATTTCCATAAACAAAGGAGAACAACCACTTTCATATCTAGTCTTTTTATAACCCCAAACTCATGATGACTAATGCTACTAAGTACCTATCATCTTGAGTGCTTGTTCTGTATCAAGCACTGTGTTAAGCAAAATATATTATTTTGTTTAATTCTCACTATGATGCTATGACAATAGTATAAGTAGTATTACTGTCATTTCTCAAATGAGAAAATTGAGATTTAGGATAGATAAACAACTTACGCACAAGTCAAAAAGCTACTAAAAATGTAGACTTGAAACCCAGGTTGGACTCATTTTAAAACACATAGTTTTAACCCCTGAACTCTAATGCCACCAGGACTTTTTTAAGACTTTCAAAATATACTTTGAGGTAAATGAAAATAAAGTTCTTGATCAAATGGAATAATAGACATTTTTTCACTAAACTCTTACAAATGGAACATCTGCCTACTCGTTTTCTTTTCAAATAGAGTTCCATTAAGATAATAAAAACCAAGGAAACTTACAATGATTTTTGGGGTCATACTTTAAAGCAAATTTCTGATGTTTTATCACTTCAACTTTTAAATAATTCTGTAAGAGTATCTACAAAACAGACATTTAACTGTATAATGCTATTATCATACCTAAGGAAATCAATGATAACTTGTAATATATAATAACTGGTTTATATATATTTTTTTAATTAAGTGCAGTTCTATGCTTAACAAATGCAGAATCAAAGGCCAAATGAGGTCCATATATCATAATTAAATACTTAAAATTTTATACTAAATATTTAACTACTAAATAATAATTTTAAAACTATATGTCAAGCAAATGAATTACTAGATACATTATTTTTATTCTTCTACATTGACAAATATACCTTTACATAATAAAAATCTTGAAAAATATGCATACAGCTATGTTTCTTATATAATTGAAAGTTTAAAAAATATCAAAAGATTATTATTACTGCAAATGTCTGGGTGTTCCTTGGTCAGCTGGTAATGTTTGGACGTGTAATAAAATACAGATATATGTAATTCATAACTTATTTATTATATTTTATTTTTCTTGATTTCAATAGAAACACTGATTTTTATCATTCTGATCATGATTTAGTATAACTTGTGCTGTATTGATAGAAATGGTTTAAATAAATAAAAGTAATGTCATTATTTTCAAAAGTTTATTAAAGTTGAATATACTTCATTAAATGCTATCAAATTTTTTAATTAAAATTATTTTGTCTTATTTTCCTATATTCTGTCAACTATTAAAATCATAAAATTAATAATATTAAAATTTAAATCCATTACTTAAAATCTGATACTTGTGTTTAATTTTTGAAAAATTTAATTAAGCCATTACTTTTTGATAAGACCACAACTATTCTCAATTCTTGCAATCAATGTCCATCTTGTTGTTAATGTAAAAAAACTAGTGTCACACTTCACCTAAATTACCTCTAGATCTACATACACACAAGGTGAGTAAATACCAATGATTTTTTTTTTTTTTTTTTTTTTTGCAGTACGCGGGCCCCTCACTGCTGTGGCCTCTCCCGTTGCAGAGCATAGGCTCCGGACGCGCAGGCTCAGCGGCCATGGCTCACGGGCCCAGCCACTCTGCGGCATGTGGGATTTTCCCGGACCGGGGCACGAACTCGTGTCCCCTGCATTGGCAGGCGGACTCTCAACCTCTGCGCCACCAGGGAAGCCCACCAATGATTTTTTATTGTAAAAGTTTCTGAGTCATCATATGCAACTGTTGTAAATTTCATGCTATGTCATTAGTACATCCAGAACCATGAATTAGAACAGGAAAATAAGCAAAATAAAGGACTCTCATCACTACTGAGAAACAATACTTCATTATACTGCAAAATCTATTGCAGTCATGCTATCTGGAAGGAAGCATTTGACAAGTTAATTAACATGTCTTTTCTGCCAATGAAGCACTTCTGCCTCTCAAATCCTTCCTGTACTATAAAACAGTGTCGATTTTCAATGTTCATGAAGGCATAATCCCCAAACCTTCACCACATTTGGAGGCTATCTCCTGTGATTTCTAGGAAAAAAGACTAAAGACTTGGAGAGGCTTTTCTCTGGTGCCTGAATGGAGCTGGCCACAAGAACAGATGCTTAGGACTATAGGCCATGTTATACCAGTGCTGAGTGCCAGATCTCAAGTGACAGAGGTATCCTTTTTTAAAAGGTTTTTTTGTCTGTATTTTGTATTTTTGTGTATGTTTGTGCTATAAAGGAATATCTAACTTGCTGACCCAAGGAAGGAGACCCTTTTGTCCAGGTCAAGTTTAGGGGTCATAGGTTATTTTCAATGCTAGAGGAGCATTTGTTGAAGAAGCCAGCAATTCTAAAAACTTGGAAAGGTCCCTCAATGTTGTTTCAAGTTCACCTAATCAGGAACTCCATATATGATTTACTTTTGTCCAATTTGTTTGACAATGGTATGCAATATTTCAAACTCCATCTGTATTTCCCTAGCCCAGAAAAGTAAATCATCTGTGGAGTAGTATCCACTGGGTCCCATCCAACACTGGACAATCAGACTAAAATAAACTTATAATATAAAAAAAGGAAAGAAAGCTGTTCATCATTGCTTCTATGCAATTTTACTTTCCACTATACCAAGAAAACTCATCAATACAAAACCAATAAAAGAGATTTTAGGAATGGGAATTACTCTGAAGATTTTGCAAATCAATGTTTAAAAAATAAATTTAAAAAGGTACCCATTCTCCATTCCAAGAATGAGAGATTTATATTCACCAAAGGAAAACAAATGTGTGTAAAATTGCTACTTAATCCTTGTCCAGGCAGAATTCCATCAGGGCAAGGTGCATGATCAAATTGCTAGGGTAAGCCACTGAAGTTTTAAATATGACAATTCTCACAACAGAAGGAAAAATGGGCTATCAATATCCATATATTTAAGAATACATGGATAGTGAATGGGAGAAACAAGTTACAAAACTGTCTATTCTATTTCAGAGTATAGATGGTACTAATGTAATATGAAAAGCTTTATGCTGATACAGAAATTCTGTTAAAATGTGTGCATGTTTATTAATATTTGTTATATATGAATACACATACATGTAATATATATATATACATACCTAATATATACACGTACATGTAATATATATATGCGCACACACACATACACGTGTACATGACTATGTTTGGATAAGTGTACCAGAAATTTTATATAAACACCATGGATTGTATTCAAGTAAGAATGAAAGTAATTAAATAGATAAAGGCACTGATGTACAAGGACAGAGTAAAATAAGTAAATATATGAAGTTTGAAAGTAAAAAGATTAATAGCATAATCACATCACGCAACATCTGAAAAAACTGTAGCCATGAATATGGAGGTTGTCTTAATTTGTAAAGTAAAAGAAGAGCAACACATGAAAGTACAGGTCTTCCTTAATTATCAAAAATATTTCTTGGAAGTTAGAGAAGTAGGAAATAGAATGCAGGGAAAAAGATCTTTTGTGAAATGAGTCAGAGACAATTAGGGTCCTATATACACCATCACCAGTTCAGAGCACCAAAATATTTCTGCTAAATGTTTCCAAATTTGAATTTCAAGAAACCAGAAGGAGAGCATGAGTCATTGAGATGCCCTGCTCCAAAATTCCCTCATGTTTTAAGTACTACAAAATTCAGTTTGCTAAACTCAGAAGAGAACAAAAACATCTAATTTCTTACAAGCATTTTCTAGTGAGAATAGGGGGCATTGTAACTGTTCGATTCATCTGTTATATGTGTCACTTGCAACTATACCAGAGATCCCATGCATAATGAGGGCATTTCAAATTAATAATAATAATAATGATGACGATAATAATAATAATGTAAATGAAGTTTCTTTTCCAATCAGATAAGAAAGTTACAAGAGACTATTACTCCCACTCTAACAATAACATCGAAAAGCCAGATAAGCTACAAAAGTCATAGTTTTTAAACTCATTGAAGAGTTGAGGACACAATGAAACTTCAATGAACTAATGTCCAGAAAGTGCCAAGTTCTTCATAGAAGAGAAAAGAACAAAGGTGCTGAGGAAGAATGACATGGGGTGGAGTGTGGGAGGGGCATAAGTAGACATTAGATACAGATTTAAAGTGTTAGCAGTCACTTGTGAGCTGGCACTGCAGATTGGAATTAGAACTCCACCCACAGACCAAATCTGCACCTACCCGCCAATTCTTGCTCAAGTGTAAGGAGTAATACGCTAAAAGCAGTGGGGAGTGGTGTCAAAGAATGAGAGCTAAGAAACAGCCCCACTGACATGTACAAGGGCTCAACTGAGTACAAATCTCCCTATGGGGGGGAGATATTCCACAGTTCTAAAAGCTTACAGCTCAGCTTTGAAGCACAAGCAGATCTCTGGAGTCTTGGCAGTGCTCTGATCTCAAGCCTAGCAGAAGGAAAAGTCCTGATTCCATCCTCAAAACGTTTGAAGAGAGTGGGAAACAAAAATAAGCTAATGTTGAAATAAGTCAAACCCAGCTTAACTAGATCATATAGACTCGGTCCCTGCTCTAGTGGCCTTATTTAAAAGTGCCCCTTTCTAAAAGCAAATATTATTTACTTCAGTTCCTTCTTTGTTTTATACAAAATATGTGGCAAACAATGAAAGGTTATAAGACAACAAAAAAAGCAAAATATATGACCAATGGACAAGAGAGGAAATAGTGAATAGAAGTAGATCTAGAGAGAGCTCAAATGTTAGAGTTATCAAACCGGGAATTTAAAATGACCATGATTTTTTTAAAAAGTTAAAGAATACAGTTAAAATGGTGGATAAATAAGTATGAAGAAATGTTAAGTTTCAGCAAAGACATAAGAGATCTAAATAGTTATATGTCAAAATTATGGTAAAAAATGGACTTAATAGACTGGACACAGCAGAGGGCAGTATCAGTATTGAAAGCAGATCAATAAAAAGCTTCCTAACAGAAACAAAGAGGAAATAAAAAAGTAAAAATAGGAATTAAATAGGAATTAAAAAGAACAGAATATCTAAAATATGAGGGATAGTATCAAACAGTGTAATACATATGTAATTAGGCTGCCCAAAAAAGATGAAAGAAAGAATGGTGCAAACTACTCAAAGAGATAATGGCTGTTAATTTTTCAAAACTGATGAAAAAATCAAACTATGCATTCAAGGGACTCTGTGAATTATAATCAAGATACATACCAAAATCCAAAATAAAACTCGAGGCACATCATAATCAAATTTGTCTTTGAAAACCATAGACAAAGGGCATGTCTTAAAGCATCTAGAGAACAAGGACACCATAAAGGCAAAAAATGCCCCTGAGTTTCTCCTCTCATCTCATACTATACTTCCAGAACACTTCTGGGGACCAAATGGGGGAGGTGTTCCCCACACCAAGCAATTCTGTGACATGAGCTGGATGTCCTACAATTTCCTTCAGTTCTGACACTGTCCACCTGGGGTTATCATCAGATCTCACAGGTTAAGGTCTCAGTCCTGCAAAACTGAACCCTCACCTCCACTTCAGACATCAATCTCAAATCCAGGTAATCACCTCTGCTTTTGACCAACTGGTCATAAATTTCACATTCTCAAAACTTACTAGATTATCAGTTTATTATAAAAGGATATAACTCAGGAACAGCCAGATGGAAGAGATGTATAGGGCAAGGTATGGTGGAAAGGGTATGGAGCTTCCAAATCTCTGGGCACATCACCCTCCCAACACTGGCATGTGTTCACCAACCTGGAAATTCTCCAAAGCCTTTCCTTTGGGTTTTTATGGAAGCTTCATTACCCAAGCGTAATTGATCAAATCATTGGCTGCTGGTGATTAAGTCACTCTCAAACCTCTCTCCTCTCCCTGGAGGTCAGGAGGGGAGCTGAAAGTTCCAACCCTCTAATCACATGGTTGGTTCCTCCTGGCAACAACTCCCCATCCTTAGGGGCTTTCCAAAGGTCACCTCATTAGCATAAACTCAGGAGTGGTTGAAAGAGGCTTGTTAGGAATAACAAAAGATACCTTAATCACTCTTGTTCTTATCACTTAGGAAATTCCAAGGGTTTTAGTTTTAGGAGCTCTGTGCCAGGAATGACGATGAAGACCAAATACATATTTCTTATTACAAATCGCAGTATCACAGACACAGAGTAGAATAATAATATGAATAATAGTTGACTTCTCAGCACAAACAATGGCAGCTAGAAGAAAAGGAAATAACATCTATAAGGTGCTGGGGGGAGGGGGGCAGTACTGTGAACTCAGAATTAGATATACAGCTAAAATATCCATCAAAATTGAAGGCAAAATAAACATATTCTCAGGCAGACAAAAGCTGACAGTAGTGCAGCAGTCCCTTTCTAGTATAAGTGTGATACCAGATAGAATTCTGAAACACAGGGGAAAATAAAGAGCATAAAAGAAAGTATGTTTGTGAAAATAAAAAGTGTTTTAAATTTATATACATATAAATGTAAAATTTATATAAATACAAATGCATATGGTATATCTTTATATTTATTTGTGAATTTATTTAAAAGAATATGGGTTGCATAAAACACAAATTAAAACAATGTATCATGGGGCTGTGGAATAAATAACAATATAAAACAAAAAGAGTACAAAGGGTAGAAGGCGGGTAAAGGAAATTTTATTGATGTAAGGTAAATGAAGCAATACAATAACACTTATAATGTGTGCTATAGCAAAGTGTGCCAATTTAGTGATACCTAGTGTAATGTCTAGAAAAAACATGTAAAATAATACAAAGACTTATATATAGCTAAAAATAAATGCATGAGATAAAATGGAATACTAAAAAATATACAATGTACCCAAAATAAGGCAGTAAACAGGAAACAGAAAACAAAATTAAGATGATATATTTAACTCACCAATAATTACATTAATTGTAGTGAACTACCTATAAACAGAGTATCAAGCTAGATAAAAAATTCAAAACCAAACTCTATGATGTTTAAAAGAAACACACCTTGAAAACAAAGACACAAGTAGGTTAAAAGTGAAAGGGTGGGAAAATATACGATGCTAATACTAAGCATGAGAAAGGTGAAGTGACTATATTAATGTAAATAGATTTCACGAAAAAGAGTAAGACTAAAATAGATAAATTTCATAATGGTAAAATGATCATTTCAGTAGGTACATAAAAAGTATTTGACCAAATTTTCCACATCTTCATGAAAAAACTTTCAATGAACTAAGAATGGAAGAAAACTTCCTCAAGTCAGTAAAGTGCATCTCCTTAAAAAATCTACAGTTACCATCATAATTAATGATTAAATATTGTATATTTTTCTCCTAAGTTTGGGAATAAGGCAAGGATATCCACTTTCATCACTTCTAGTAAACAATGACTGGAGTACCTAGTCAATAATTAGACAAGAAAAAAAAATAAAAGGCACAAAGATTAGAAAACGTATTACTTGTAGGTGATATGATTATGTACATAGAAAACTATATGGAATCTACAAAAATAAAATCTACTAGAACTAATAAATGAATTCAGCAAAGTTGCAGTTTACAAGGTCAATATGCAAAGATCTATTTTTTTAATGCTAGCAAAGAAAATAGATTTAATTTAATTTAGAAAATTCAATTTTAATAGCATCAATAAACATTAAATAATCTGGGAATCAATTTAATAAAAGATGTGTAAAACATCTAGGATAAAATTGCAAAGCTTTGCTAAAAGAAAGTAAAGAACACCTAAATAAATGGAAAGATATGCCATGTTTGTGCACTGTAAGACAATGTTTTTAAGATAGCAATTCTCCCCAAATTGATCTAACAATTCAACAAGATCTCATATCATGATTATAGCAGGATTTGGTTTAAAAATTGACAAGCTGATTCTAAAAATATATGTGGAAATGCAATGACTCTAAATATAGTCACAACAATCTTGGGAAAAAGACACAAATTTGGAGAACTTACACTACCTGACTTCAAGACTCACTAATGAACTGCAATAATCTAGAGAGTGTGGATGTTTTATCAGCATAAGAACAGACAAACAGATCAATGGAACAGAATAGAGAGTCGAGACATAGACCTACAAATATAGAATGAAATGATGTTCCATCAAGGTGCCAGGTCAATGGAATGAGAAAAGGAAAGTCAATAAAAAGATGAGAAACCCAGTTTTCTTAAATGGAGAAAAGGCTTGAACAGATATTTTTAAAATGAGTTAAATACATAGCCAATAAGTACATGTAAAAGCACTCCAAACCCCAACAGAATGCCATTTTACAGCTTTCACAATGGCTAAATTAAAAACAAAACAAAACAAAACAAAAAAACAACATCATTAAATGTTGTCAAATATGGGGAGAAACTGGAACTCACATTCTTTGTTAATGGGTACATAAAATGATACCATCATTTTGGGGAACTGTTTTGCACTTTTTATAATATATATATATATACCCTATGATCCAGAAATTTCACTCCTAAAGTATTAGCTAAGAGAAATAAAACTATATGACCACGAAAATATTTCTGTAAGAATTATGATAGCCACCTTGCTCATAAATGGCCAAAAACTGGAAACAAACCAACAGGAGAATGATTAAGCAAACACTGGTGTAGTCATAATGAAATACTACTCAGAAATAAAAAATAATATACTACTGATACATATAACAACATGGATGAATCTTAAAATCATATTGGGCAAAAGAAGACAGACACAAAAGAGTACACATTGAATATTTGCATTTATAAGAAATGCCAGAAGGCAAAACTAACTATAGGTAATGACATCAGAAAATGGCTGACCAGGAAAAGGAGGATGGGACTAGAGTTGACTGGGAAAATGCATTTGGAAATTTTCTATAAGTGATGAAAATGTTCTATACTTAGAGTGGTGGTTACAGTGGTGAACACCCAATTGTCAAAATAGTCGAGCCAAACAATTAAGATATGTGCATTTGATTGTACAATAATTATACAACAATAGAAAAAAGAAAAATAAATAAATAAAAAATTGTTTCTCTGGAAAGATTACTATTATTAGTGGTAACTATAATTCTTGTAGAAGAAAGAGAAAGTAAAATTACCACTGAATAAAAGGCTTTCAATTAGAATATCCTAAAACTGTCTTTGATTGCTGTTTGCTTACACCCCAACTGTTTGCACATTCTTATCTCCAGTACTACAATAAAATAAAAAATAGGCTCAGCAAACATGGAATTAGTGAATGTTCTATCATTCCTAGTGGCTGAAACACATTATTTATTCAATAAATACTTAGAAAGGGCATTTATCCTAAAATTAGGAAGTATCAGCCCCACACTAAAACAGTGGGGTAAAAGGTAGTTTCAGCTCTCTGAAAGTTTTAAAACCACATACTTGCCAGCATTCAAATATTTAACTTCCACTTTTTCCATTATGTCCATTTGCTTTTTCATCATATATTTTATATAATGACTCTCTGCAAAACATGCAAACATAATTCTTCTTTGAGTATCAATTTCTGTTGATTTCTTAGAAAACAAAAGGAGAAAACACACAGAGTAGCAATCCAATACATTCTTTATTGGCCCTGTCAACAGACATACAGACACTCATGCACTTGTGACTGAACAGCACTCCCTCATGGCTGGTAAATTATCCCTTCTCACCTATGGTTAATCTTTGGAAGAGTAATTTGTGAAGCAGTGAGGGAAGAAGGAAAAGCCTTTATACCCAGCTGGCAAGTGGAAAGAACTCTGCTGTCTTCACATTCAATAAATAACTTCTTGATTATTTGAAAATTATCTATATAGTACTACCCACCAGAAATCTGCTCCAACTTAATCTTATTTTCCACTTTGAACAGAAATTTAGATATCTCAGCTATTGAAACAGGAATGGCACATCTCTTCCCTTCCCATGCTTACAGAAGACATCAGTATCAATTACCATGCTCTATCCTTCTGAGCCAGGTATGGCCTCAGAATCTTTCTTACCACAGCACCTGAGACAGCCACTACCATTATAGTGAGATGAAACTACTTGCCATCCTTGTTCTGAATTTCCATTAGTATGACCTTGCTTGATCCAGATTCTATAGCTATAAAATGAGGAGAGTAATATTTATGATTTAAATCAAGGAGTCAGGAGTGCAGTACTAAAACCATCATGGCATCTTCTAGCTTCAAATGAAACAGAGACCATGTGAGTTAATGAATTACTATTTGTTATGCTTTTTTAGTGCATTTGGTGAAATATGCTGAAAGTGCACAGTGATACATTACTATTTTCAAAAAAGTGTTTTAACTTGCCTACCCCTAGCAAACTGGAAAAAGACATGCAAGTTTCCTAAAATGATACATAAAAGTGAGATTTCAAACAGCTGTAGTCAAACAAAACAAATATCCTTGTTTATGACATCAAATAATTCTGTTTTTTAAATAATTACTTCTTAAGCACTATTTCTTCCTTGGAGTAGACCTAATATATCCACCTCAAATTCACCATGTTAATGTGTATTGCTAATATAGGAAACTCAACTTTTAGAACAAAAATTCTTATTTGTGTAGCTGGCTAATCATCTTTAATCTAATTCCTTGTTATTTTGAAACCCAAATTCTTTTTTCTCCAAGGTGACCAATTTACTAGATTGTAAGAGTCCTCTGGTCTTCTCAACTAGAAACAATCCTTGTTGCACACCAGTTATTGATACCAATAACTGTTAAATAAAAATGCAGTAGTTGTGTAGATAAGGTGGAAAAGTCAAATGAGAGTGATATAGAGTCAAAGAAAGCAATAGTCAGAGAAGGGAAGAATATATCTGCCATTTATATACTTTAAAAAATTGTTGGGCTTCCCTGGTGGCGCAGTGGTTGAGAGTCCGCCTGCCGATGCAGGGGACACGGGTTCGTGCCCTGGTCCGGGAAGATCCCACATGCCGCAGAGCGGCTGGGGCCGTGAGCCATGGCCGCTGAGCCTGCGCATCTGGAGCCTGTGCTCAGCAACGGGAGAGGCCAAAACAGTGAGAGGCCCGCGTACCACAAAAAAAAAAAAAAAAAAAAAAATTATTGCATTGAACATCTAGGCAAGAGACTGAAGACATTCCCTTCTTTGGTTCTCTAAAAATATTAACAAAAGTTTTTGCTAGCTGAAAATAAATAACCAATAAGATTTTAGCTATAGAATCCAAAATTTAAGACACTGTAATATATTAAGATTAGAGAAATGAATATTTCTAGACTTCTCTTACTGCACTCACTACAAATTGAATTCTTAGCACAATTAATTCAAATCAAATATACCTTTTAAAATTTTTGATAGCCTGGTATTTTCTGCAAAATTGCTAAATTTATAACAAATACACTAAAAATCAAATTTATTTAAAATGTATGAGACTTTAAACTCTGCTAATTTTGGCAGACTAAGTCATATATTAAGAAGCTGATTTATAAAAACTATCAACAGTGAGTTGGTACCTTTTATTAAGGATTCATCAACTGACTTTAGAAGTCCTCAACCTCTCCCTTTAATTTGGGTTTTCTGGCTCATCAACATCAGTGTTCTCCTCTGAGCACAGGGACTATATTTTCTGGCCTCCCTGTAGTAAGGCTGGGTCAACGTGTCCATCTGTGACTTATTTTCTCCCAGATCCTTCAGCCCTTTCCCTTATCAGCTCTGCATTTCAGGGCACTGACCCCTGCAGCCTGTCTTTCCCAGGCTTGCAGTAGTAGCTTGAAGCTGGATTTGGCAAATGAGAGGTACTGGAGGAATATCAGGGCGTAGGAGGAAGGGAAAGACATGCATGGCTCCAGCTCCCACAAGACAGTGCCACCGTGATTTCAGCTTCCCAAAAGCAACATGATGTAGATTCTGGTAACACTGCCTCCTCCAACGAGAGGGGCTAACAGTTTCCTGTTATTGCTAATCCCTGAGGTTAGTTTAGTGTCCCTCGTTTGGCTACTCAGCTTTGTTATCATCTGTGTAATTTTCTGCATTAAATTTCTTATAACAAATTCTTTATTTTAGATCCTTAAAGTAGTTTCTTTCTATCTGATGGGGCTCTGACTGCTAACACTACGTTTCTGAGTTCTGATCAAGGTAATATGTGCAGAAATGATGAGTGACATTTCCACTAGAACTTCTCATGTGTGATCCTCACTCCTTTTTCCTTTCCCCTACTGTATAGAAATGACTGGCAGGACTTAGAAGACATGAGTCCTCAGCCCACTGGCATACATTGTATTTTGACAAGAGCAAGGAATTAAACAATTATTAAGTCTCTGAGCTTTCAGGGTGAATCTACTGCAATATCTAGCATTTACCTTAACTAATACAGGTACCTTTTTGCTTTTCCCACACCCTGTGATTCTTGGGTCTCTATACTCACACATGGAATTATGATTTTCATATTTCCTAATATGCAAAATTAGAGTTTAATAATATTTACCAGGTAATATAATTTTTGGATTAATTCTCAGTAACTCTCTCCAGAAAAAGTTATTAAAAAGGTGAAGTTAGACTTTGGTATATCTCATCTGTTCTTTAAGGTGAATCCTCCAAACTTTTGTGAACCGACCTCATGTTAACATAGCTATCTTATTGTCTTTTAAAATATGTTGACTTAAACAAAATAAAAAATTATGTTTTCTCATATATGGATAAGCAAAGATAGTCCAATGCTAGTAGGATGACTTAGGGGCATTAGGGATTTTTTTTTTTCTTATTATTTTGCATCCTTGTTTTTTTTGTCCTTGGATTTATTGTCAAAGATGGCTCCCCACCATATCCACACTCCAAACTCAGGGAGGTGGGAAAGCAAGAAGAATGTAAGTATAGAGAAGTGGAGGAAGTTCTTTTTATTCTAGATGCACAAGCCAGAAATTGCATATATAACTTCTGTTTGCATCACTTGGGCAGAACCTAGTCACGTTGTCATAGCTGTAAGGGAGACTGGAAATGTGTTCAGCCAAAAACCACTGTTCCTTTAGAAAGGGGTAATGTACAGGAGGACTGGAGGGGTGAAACAGCTGCTGCTTCTACCATAGAGGCCTGAAAACCAAATTAGATCAGACTGTTAAGAGGTTCTATATAAACATCAAGAAGAAAGTGATTCCCTATAACAAATACTACATTAAGGAAGCTGACGATCTTAATGAAAGACTTTACTGAAAGATCATACACATTCTAATATCATATTTCATTGACTTTAAAAAGCCATCAATTAAATGATTATTAGATGCACCACTATCTTATAACCACTAAGAAAATTTCCTATTAAACTATGCCACAATGCTTTCTTATTATTTAGAATTTTTATTTTATTCTTATTGTATTAATTTTTCAAGTTTTATTTATATATGCATTTTAGCACATATCCACTGCTGTTTCCCATCTTTCTACGTACACAATAACTCTTTGTATTATTGCTGAATCATAATGTACTCTTCCTGATGATATTTTAAATGGCAATTAAACTCAATGTGTGTAGTACCAACAATGTGAATCATTCAATTGAAATGATGATATTATGAGCAACTGTGATCAAGTTTTCATATAAGTAGGCAATTACTACTAGATCACTGGCCACTGCCTGGCCAACAATAATTATAAGGTGCATCCCAAACTTAGAAGTGTTCAAATGTTAAAAACAAAAAGTTCATCCAATCACTGAAGTCCTTGAAGGTCTACATATTGATGTTCCTTCCACATCAAGTTGCTTATTGCCTTTTGTTTGCTATTGGTTTTATTTTCTTTGTGAGTTCATATTTTTTTAATCTAACTCTTTGGAAGGATTATCCTAAAGGCTTGAATTGGGTAAACTTCTCAGGGGCACTATTGTTCTGGAGCCTCATGAGTCCCATTTAAGGATTTTTTCTGGTCTCCTGTCTTGCAGTGAAACCCAGTCTTGGTCTCCTAGTGCCAGAAACAAGTCGATATTTATCTTAGGGGAAGATTTCCATGCATAGGTTTTAGTTTATTTTGTCCTTAGAAGTATCTCTTATTTTCTGTGATGTTAGTGATTCAAGTAGTACATTAAAAAATGTATATTTTAGCTTGAATATTGTTGTATTATTGTGGGAGAGTCCTTCATAGTTTTCAGTCAGCTGTGCTAGTAGAGGTAGAAGAACATAAAATTCTTTAATGATTTATTAGGTATCTCTTACTGTGTAACAAATTATCCCAAAACTGGGTGGCTTGAAACAACAAACACTTCTTAGCTCACAGTTTCTGTGGGTCAAGAATTCAACATGGGATCGGGATGTTAGCTCGGTGTCTCTGGCTCAGGGTCTCTCACAAGGCTGCCATCAAGGTGATGGCTGGAGCTTCAGTTATTTCAAGGCTGGGCTGGAGGATGATATGCTTCCAAGCTCACTCACTCACTGAGGTCTCTGTTGGCTGGTAGCCTAGGTCATCAGTCCCTTGCCCCATGGGCTTCTCCACAACCTGACAGCAGGCTCCCCTCAGAGCAAACCAGAGATGGAGCAAGCAAGGATGGGATGGAAGCCACAATCTCTTTGTAACCTAATCTCAGAAGTGGCATGCTATTACGTAGGTCATAGTCTACTCTTTAGAAGAGAGTCATTAAATTTAGCCCACACTCAAAGGAGGGGGTTACACAAGGAATAGAAGGCAGAAGTCATTGGGGGCTATTTTATAAGCTGCCTACCACAATTACAAAAGTATATAAGTTTTAACAGAGAAATTTGGATTTATATAAATAATTTACCACTATTATTGACATATCTTTCCTTGAGTCCTTATTACTATGTTACTCGACTGAACTGCCCTCCACGAACCTCTTCTACCTATTTTATGTGTACGCCTTTAAACTACCTTTCCTGCTTACATGATATTTTCATCATGCAATTCCTCTTCCATAAAGCTTTCTTTAGCTCTTTATTTCTAACCTTTCTTCTGTTCCCCTGATCTATCCTACTTGATCAACCTTATATCCTCTCCCCCGCTAGGAAACAGTTTGTCCTTTAACTGGTTTATTCCTTGCCACTTCCTTATCTTTATTCAAGTTATTTTACATGCTTAGCTTTCCCTGTTTCTAGCCTCCTAATAAATAGTCTCATAATCCTTCAAGATTTGGTTTGTTCCATCTCTTCTATCTACGCCTTCTCTTCTTCCAAGCCCATAGAGTGACATTTTATTACCTATATCAGTCATTTGACAGTTAAGCACATACTATTTTGTGGCAGCTCTTATCTGAATATTGCTTTCAACTCCCACTGATATTTAATGTAAATATAATATTTCTTCAGCTAGATTATTAGTACCTCAAAAGCAGGAATTGGTTTTACAGAATACTTACACCAGCCAAAGTGTACCTAGCATATAGATGTCAATCAAAAAACCATCTGAAACATTAACTTATACAGAAATAAATGAAAACTTTCACCTTTAAATCTACTTTTAACCTACAGCCATCTGAAGTCTAACCTACACCCAATGTATTAATGAATCTTTTTTTGTATTCCAAAAAAATAAATTTTTTTTCGGGTACTCAAATGTATGAAAAATTGGTATCCCAACAAAAAACATCAATTAAAATCAGAAATGAATAAAAATCAGTGATGACTGAGTTTCAAAGTTTACATGGAATTATAAAGAAGTTTTAGGAAAATCAAATTTAATGATCAACCTTTACAATCTTAGTTTTCACAACTGTGAGTGCCTAATTTTCTAAGTGCAGACATCCCTAAAGATGTGAGGGGGAAAATGAGTGGGCTAGTCATAAAAGACATGGAACATGAGTAGGAAAATAACCATAGCAGGGTCCTAAATGATTAAATAACCTTAAAAATGAAAACCAAAATTTAATCCTATTTCCACTCATGAAACAAAAATCCGGTTAAAATGTTGGTAGTCAAGTCCTCTTTGTGGCATAGTAAGACAGCATCACAGCCTCACTGAGGCCTGGGCAGCGAGCGGATGTTTTCCCTATTACCTTGCTGTAGGATGACCTAATGCAAGGCAATAGACAAGAAAATGATAGGTTAGCCATACTCCAACTTGAAAGATGACTTTTGAAGAGATCTTCACTCTAAGTCCAGAAAACTTTCAATCTTATTTCTGTTACAAATTATGCTTGAACAAGTCACAGCAGGACACCCAGGCTCTCAAGTGCTTTAAGAAAACAGAGGAACAGCACAATGAGGAAAACTAAAATTTTCTCTTTCTAAACACAATTTGGTTTTGAAAAAAAGGAAAACCTTACTAGGTTACAATGTGTTAAGTGAGGTGTCCAAGGGCAGAGAATGACTCATGGCAAGGGTAAGAATAAAACATGGGTTTTACACCCTAGAAAACATTTTTTTAAAATAAAAATAAAAAACCTATGTGTAATTGAAAAAAAGTTTTCTTACAAATTTGTAAGTGTTTCACAGAAAAGTTCCTCTTCTCTCTCTGCCTCTGTCTCTCTCTTACTCTCCCTCTTTCAATTTGAGGTCAGCACTTGCTAAAATGTTATTACTCTTGGGATGTAGAAGCCTTAAATATAGAGAGCAGAAAGGAGAAATGAAAGAGGGGAGAATTAAATGAAGTTAACATTTATAATTTTTGCTATAGTTGGACTACACTAATAAGCATTTATTTTTAAAATAAATTGTCATGTAGTACAAAGAGCATAAGTTCTAGATCAAACAATCTGAGTTCAAATGACTGTACTGCCCTATGAGACCTGAGTCTCACTTAGTTTGAGCTTCAGGGTCCTTATCTGTAATTTAGGTTACTGCCCAGCCCAAGAGAGATATTGTGTGTAAAAATCCTTTGTAAACTCTAAAGCTTACATAAATATTAAGTCATGTTTGCCTCCCAAGATTTTACATTTTTGCTCCTAATGCATGAAAGGATAGAAGCTAGCTCTAGGCAAAACTGTCAGATAGACCACATTTGATTTCATGGCTCCTCCATTTTCCATGTTTCACCCTCTTCATTATTTCTCACCCATGTCTGCTGCTAACGGTGGAAATACAATTGCCTCTCCCCTTCTATTACTTTCTTCCTTTTCCACACTCAACCAAGATGAGAAGAAGGTCCATACCTGTATGTACACACACACACACACACACACACACATATACACACATATACATATATGTGTATATATGTGTATATATATCCCTGTAGTATAGCCATAGAGGGAGGAAGCCTTATGGAAGAAGAAGTAAGATCTTCCTCCCTACTGGTAGCAGTTTACCAGTGGGCTCCCCAAAACAGTGTCCCCTTTGCATATTCCAGAAAATTTGCTGCTATGATGCAGATAGTGGACCATGTGAAACAGAAGACATATCCCAGTAAAAAAGGAGTTTGGGAAAAATTAAAACTTTTTGCAGCCCTACTCATGGAATAAGATATCAATCACTGGCATATGCCTTTCATTTACTTTCTATTTTGTTTTTAGAAACAGCTTAAAGATAATTTCTGGGCACATGGCTATATTTGTAGGGCTCTAACTGACCTTAATGAAGTTCAACACTAGAACCATTAAGGTATTTATGAAATAAGGTTACTCAATATGAACAGTATCCTTTTTTTTTTTTTTTTTTTTTGCGGTACGTGGGCCTCTCACTGCTGTGGCCTCTCCCATTGTGGAGCACAGGCTCTGGACGCGCAGGCTCAGTGGCCACGGCTCACGGGCCCAGCCGCTCCGCGGCACGTGGGATCTTCCCGGACCAGGGCACGAACCCGTGTCCCCTGCATTGGCAGGCGGACCCTCAACCACTGCGCCACCAGGGAAGACCAACAGTATCCATTTTTAAAGATGGAACTCCAGGTGGTATTAAATAGCAATTTGAATTAAAATATACTTCAGCCAGATTTACATTTATAGGCTGAATGAGTGCCAAGGTATATTTTCACTTTTTTGTCTGGGAGACATTTTAAATGTATGAAAAGCGCTGCAATATGCAGAAAAACTAAGTGAAACGATAAAAAGCAGCCCACCATAATCCGAGTGACTTGTTCTGGTGATGTAAGCAACTGTAGAGTCTCTAGTATTTTTCTGATTACCATTTTAAAATGCATTTTAATAAGAATAATTACAGGGGCTTCCCTGGTGGTGCAGTGGTTGAGAGTTCACCTGCCGATGCAGGGGACATGGGTTCGTGTCCCGGTCCAGGAAGATCCCACGTGCCACGGAGCGGCTAGGCCCGTGAGCCATGGCCACTGAGCCTGCGCGTCCGGAGCCTGTGCTCCGCAACAGGAGAGGCCACAACAGTGAGAGGCCCACGTACCGCAAAAAAAAAAAAAAAAAAAAAAAAAAAGAATAATTACATACTCCAAGGTAGACTTCTATACTATTATTGTACCAAGAAATTTGATAGCATTATGTATATAGACTTTAGAGGATCCAGGGGTTTCTCCCTATCTCATATGTATTATTTCCAAAACCGCTTGATTCTAACCTGGAATATGCATAATTTTGACATCAGTGAAAACTGCTTCAGAGGTTGATTGCTATTAATTTCATATATTTTAATACTGTCAGTGTGTTATTCATGTACCATATGTAACGCTATTTTTGTCCAACTGTATATTTATGCTAATAAGTAAAGTTCATCAATGATAAGAGACTTTACAAATGACATAGGAACTATTAACATTTTTTTGCTGACTTCAACAATTATTACCTAGCAATTTTAAAATCAATTTCCTATTGCTTGTAATATGTGCCCCTTAGTTAGGAAACTGCTACATCTATATCCTCCTAAAATATGTTTATGTACAAAAAATTCTTATTGACATTATGGCAATTTTCATTTTCATGTAATATTCCATCATTTTTCTACAATAATGTAGTATTTCAACATGGCTAATTGAGACAATTTGTAATTAACTTACTTCTAGTTTTACCACTTTCATAAGAAAGTCTTGGCAAGCACCTGTCTTTGCAAATCAAAATTCCTATGTGGGCCTTTTATTTGAAGATGTAAAGTTCTTCTCCATGTCCTTCAATCCTTATCTCTTCATTTGAAGATGGGAAGTTCCTTGTCTCATTGTTCCTCAGTTCTGCTGCTCTGGCCAGGAGCCTTTTGCCATTCGTCACACTGCCTGGCACACCCCAGCCTTAAATAAATTTCACTGCCTGCTTTCTCAGCCTCTACATCAATGCTTCTGAGCTCTGATGGAGAAAATCACACAGTGGCTCAGATCGATTCCAATTTATGGCCTCCACATTTACTGGGAACTCACAACTGCCTGGCAAACCCTCTGTGTTACTGTAGTCACCCTCTCTCCCAACCTCAAATTGGCAATTTCAAACATCCACCCCCCTCCTCAAAACTTCTACCTCATCTCCTGATTTGTCATTCTCATCACAGGACTCTTCTTCCCATCCAGAGCCTTTAGATCCTCCCTACTGCTGAACTGTCCCTCTCCCAAGCCTGGCTGGCCCCATGTGTGTCCTGTACCCTAGATGTCTGGCTTCCTCAGAGAACTTTGCCCTCACACTCAGGGCCTCTCCCTCCTGCTTTTGCAGCATCCCTCTTCTGCTTATGGCCTCCTTCCCACTAGCCTTGACCTTCCCAAGTGTTACCTGCATTAAAATAAACGTTCTTGGGCTTCCCTGGTGGCGCAGTGGTTAGGAGTCCGCCTGCCAATACAGGGGACACGGGTTCGTGCCCCGGTCCGGGAAGATCCCACATGCCGCGGAGCGGCTGGGCCCGTGAGCCATGGCCGCTAAGCCTGCGCGTCGGGAGCCTGTGCTCCGCAACGGGAGAGGCCACGACAGTGAGAGGCCCGTGTACCGCAAAATAAATAAATAAATTAATTAAATAAATAGATAGATAGATAGATAGATAAATAAATAAATAAATAAACGTTCTTGATCTCTCCTATACTAGTTACTCCATTTACTCTCCTCCCATTCATTGCCCAATTCCTAACATCTCACCCCATCCCCAAACTACCAAAACTGCCCCTGCCAAGCCGCCAATGATCTCTTCTCACTGATCCAATATATGCTTTTTAATCCTACTCTGATTTGATCTTTGCAGTCTCTGTGATACTTTTTATTTTTCTTTCCTAAAATTCTTCCTTTGTGCATCTTCTATGATACTACACTCTGGATTTTCCTTGTCCAGTATTCAATGCTCTTTCTAGCTCTCCAGTAGAGATGTTCTGCCTATCCTTTTCAGGCAGGTTATCAAGGCTCCACCCTCAGCCTGCTTCTTTTGTTATGTTAAATACGGTCCTTTGATGATTTAATCTACTTCTGTAGACTAACTTACCGCTTATAGGCTGATAACTTCCAGAATTATAGCCCAGCTTTCTTTGCTGAAACTCAGACCCATATATATAACTACTCACTAGATATTTCCACTGAGACGTGCAATAGAGTCCTAAAATTCGTATGTTCAAAGCATAACTGGTCAGGGACAGGTTGTCTGTTGCAAATCCATCTACCCTCTCCTGGTTCTCTGTGAATTTCTCTGGCTTAGTAAATGGCACCTCAAACTCCCAGTTTCTTAAGCCAGAAACATATGTAAGTATGCACGTATAAATTGAGTTTTTTATATATATATATGTATATATCTACACACAGACATACACACACATGTGTATATATTTTTTATGATATCATTTCACTTTAAACATAAAATCCATGCAATTCTTCCTTCTCCATATACCTTGATTCTGTCAGTTTCTCTCTAAGCCCACTGCTGCTTGCCTAATTCACACCATCATCATGCCCGGGTTAGTGCTGGTGGGAAGGAAGCCGTAAGCAGAAGAGGGATGCTACAAAAGCAGGAGGGAGAGGGCCTGAGTGTGAGGGCAAGTTCTCTGAGGAGGCCAGACGTCTGGGGTCCAGGACCAAGGCGGGGCCAGCCAGGCTTGGGAGGAGGAACAACTCAGCAATAAAGATCTAAATGTTGTCTCTCTCTGAATGAGAGGAGAGGTCTTGTGTTGAGAAGGACAAATCAGGAGATGAGGTAGGAGGTGTGAGGAGAGGGAGGATGTTTGAAATTGCCAATTTGGGACTGGGAGAGAGGGCACCTAAGGAAATCCTCTGTAGACTACCGTTATAGCTTCTAACTCGTCTCTCTGCCTCCCGTGTGGTCCTTCCTACATACCGCACACTGCAGCCAGACTGTTTAAAACACAGACCTCCTTTTTAAATACTTCAATCCCTTTCCATAATCCTCAGGAATTTCTAACCTGAGCATGACATGAAGACCATCACAGCCTTGGGACTCCCCAGGACGTCCAGAGGTTAAGACTCTGTGCTTCCACTGCAGGGGGCACTGGTTCGATCCCTGGTTGGGAAACTAAGATGCCACGTGGCGGGTCAAAAAAAAAAAAATTCAAAATCACTGTCTTGTCCCTCCTCAGCCCTGCACCTCATCCCTTGTCACTGCCAGTTCCTTCACCCACCATCCCAATCCAACTGAATTCTTTGAAATGCCCCACAAGAGTAATGTTCTCTTTCCTCTCAAGCCTTAGCACATGTCCGTACCTCTGTCTAGAATGCCTGGATCTCCCTACTCAGCCTGCCCTCTTCCTCTGTGTAGTTCCTCTTCCTGTTTCCCCAGTCTTTCTTCGGAGGTTATCACCTGCAGAAAACCCTTCTGCTACACTCCCTGCCACAGGTTAGGTGCCCTCAGAGTGGTTCCTCAGTACCCTGTGCTTTAGCCCTTTATTGGCATGCATACTGCATCATGATTTTCTCTTATTTTTTATCCAACTAGCATCACAGCAAGGCCAGAGTAAGTATTATGTAAACAGTTTTGAATGCATGAAAAATTAAGTCACCCTATAGCAGGTATTTGTTGTACAAGTGTTTATACCTTATCCATGATTAATTTCCCAAACAAATATGGAAGAGAAGGCACAATTTGTGTTCTCCTTAGCTGAATAAGTACATTCATTTTAAAACAGAAAGTTGAAACATGATAATCTCTCAGCAGGCGGGAGAGACAGAGTATATATTATATGAAACCTGGATGTGGTTTAAGACTGCTGAACTCAGGCAGGTCAGAAGCTGGACCTCTCTTATTTGCCATCAGTAATAAGGCCTATCAACCAGTGAATTGATGGCAGAAATGTCAGCAGTCACAATAGCTAATGTGTGGCTCATGTTATCTTAGCTCATAGGCTCTAGCTACTAAATATACAATAGGTTAATAAAAGAGAGCAGTACAATAATCTTCCACATGACCATCATTTTTCACAAGCAGCTGAAGATTAAGAAAATACGGCACAGCCCACTAGTTAAATGTTACACTTACTTAACACTTACTAAAATTTTCAACTCTTCTAAGTTTTCTTTCTCCATTTTAATATACAAGCTACAAAGGGATTCAACTCAATTCCTAAGCCAGACACAATTTTAGTATTTTCTGCTTTAAGTAAAAAGTCTAATAGATTTTCTTTCATCCTCTCTTCTTCTGGTAACAGACTTTTCCTATCTAACACTCCATGTAGAGTCTTTAGGTCTATTCAGGGATTAGCCTGGCAACTTCTTATGTCAGTACTAAAATGTCACACAGTTGATGTTTTTTTAAATTTTATTATAGAAGTGGTATTACAACCTGGGCCAAAAAAAAAAAAAGAAATAATGACACCTTCCCCATCCCATGCTGCATAGGTATCAAACAACCACCTGGCTTCTGTCTTTATAAACTAATGTTCTATTTTTTGCTGTAACGCCCTACTTGTCCAGTGTAACATGTTGAGACAGAATAAGTTGTTATTTACTGTTATGCAGAGTTGCCAGTCAGAATACAGGACACAAAGTTAAATTTGAATTTCAGATAAACAATGAATAATTTTAAATGTAATATCCCATGCAATATTTCTATTATACTAAAAATTATTCATTAATCAATGAAATTAAATTTTAACTGGACATCCTCTAATTTTATTTGCTAAATCTAGAAAGCCTAGCTCTGAGGGCTGAAGCCAGGAAGAGATCATTTCAAAAATCACTTTCTATTTCCTAGCCAGCCACATCCCACCCACCCTTCCCACCATCTCATCTCCTTACCTGAAAAGCCTCACCATAAAGTTACCAACTCCGAGATGCAACAGGAAAGGGCTTAGCTATTCAGGTCCAGATCCAAGCCCGACCTCCTCATTTTCCATTGAGGAAACAGGGGTTCAGAGTTCAGTGGCTTGAACAAGGACACACAGTAAGGGGCTAGTGGAGCTGGAAGGGGTCCCATTTTTCTGTTGTTATTGTTGTTGTTATTAGTTAAAAGCCTTGCATTCTAAAGGTCTTAGACTGTGGGGGGGGGGGAAGCAGAGTCATTTTCTTCAGAATGCCACTAACAAAGATAGCTAAACTTGGTTGGGCGGGAGATGGTTATGTCCTCTCTTAGAAAGCAGAAAGGTCACATAAATAACCACTTAATTGAATTGCATGCAGTATAATGCTCAGCAAACCAGTGGTTAAACCAGGAATAAGAATACGTATATGGAGGTGTAGCAAGAGAACACAGGAAGGAGTTAGCACTAGAGGTGTCTACATGTCCAAGGAAGCAGAAAAGCCCCTGGGGACCCTGATGGTTTCTCCTCAGGACTGTACAAGAGCCTTTATAAACCAGTGATGGGCTTGAGTGGCACAACTGATACTTATCAACGTAAAGGCATATCAGAAAACAATCAACATAAAATGATACATGTACATCTGAACATACTCAACTTATTTATGCTTAGAGACAACTGCCTTTGTGGGTCCAAGTCTGGGCCTGGTCTTCTCATGAACTTCCACTCTACGCCCCCACAGATAAAACATCCATCTATATGGCATCTCTTGTGTGTTCTTGAGGTGTACTATAATTTTAATACTGTAAACTCTCAGACATATGATTCTCAAGATCATACCCAGGCTCCTGAAGGACGCAGCCATCAAAGAAATCAATGGAAATAACACTCCGAGCAGAGAAAGGCCTCATAATACGTGAAGCTCAGAGCCTGTCTGCTGTCTGTCTTGAAAGTGAGCTAACAGGGAATTTAGCATACGCTTTGGAACAAGAAGGAATAACAGGTTTACATTGTGCTGATGGCTGGAGTGATGTGCTACAGTCAGGCACAGGGGAAAGGCAGTGTACATGATCAGAGGGATCCAGTGACTATGTAAACCACACAGAAAAACTGGCTTGGAACTAGCCAACCAAGCAAAAAGAAGACCTTGTCTACTAATAAATGCAATTCATAAAACTTAAAGAAGACAGAGAGAAATGGATCAGGTGCAAAAGCCATAGAGACCTTTAGGACTGGAAAAACTCAGATTGTGCCTGTAAAGACAGACATACACAGGGTACTGGAGCCAGCCCTGGCCAGCCTCTGGGGGCCAATTGTGTACTTCTCTTCCCAGTGCCTCATGTTGGTAGTTTGAAAGTGGCCATGGTAGGAATATTTATATATGGAAATTGACAAATGCTACTAATCAGTGTTTGTTTGTTTGTTTTGCTTTCCTGAGAGCCAGTTTACATGCACAGCACTGCCCACTATCTAAAACCCAGTAGAAGAAACATGACAGGAATGGTATAGCACCAACAAGCCCAGGATGCCTTCAAAGAAGATGGCCTGGGGCCAAAGGATGTGTTCATTGAGGCAGAAGAGGCAGGCCCAGAAATAGAATTGGAAAGAAAAGTCTGGTATAATTTCCCCAGATTTAAAAGTCCTACCTATCTGAATCTAATTCAGAATAGAAATTTAAGCAATTTATCTCAAATTACATTGAGGTACAGAAAAGAGAACATGTAAATTTTACATAATATTTAGAAATCAATGCTCTGTAAATATGCACATTTTTATTTTTATTTTGTTTGCTTCCTGAATTTTCTTTAAAAAAAAATTTCAAATCCTGTGTTTGCTGTCCAATAAGGAGTACTGTTTCTAAACCTTAGTCTTAATAATCCCAAATGATGTTGCTGGAGCCAGGGCAGGGAGTGGGACAGAGATACCAAAATGGTAAGAAGTATGTAAAGTTAAACTTTGCCCACTTCCAAACAGAAACTAATAGCTATTTGACCAAGCAGAGCTATACCTGGAATTTGCAAAGCTGCCTCCAGAGGGTCCAGAGGGCCCCCACACACCAGTAAAAGCCCCAAATATATGAACAGGGATTCAGTTGGCATCCTCAGGGGTAGCACCTGAATTTGCTCAACAATATCAAAATTGCCCATTAATTTGCTTTTCCTGTAACTTCAAGACAAGGACAAACCTCAGACAATCTGTGTTTGCATGGGCAAGCAGATCATCACTTTTACACTTAAGCAGGAGATAATTGCTAAGCCTATTCCAAAGAACAGAAAAGAAACACATTTCTTATATTTTCTGTACCAAAAGTTTTGCCAATCTTGATACAGAATTTTAAAAACAACTCTGATTATGAAATTACCCAGTATGTGCAAGAGACAGTATTCATCTCTTTTGCTCTGATGAGAAATTATTTTACTTACTACTGCAAATATAATCATCAGTTTATAAAGAATATGTAAAATAATGACTAGAGATACTATCAAAACTAAGTACAAGTATATGGTATACTGTGTGTGTGTGTATGTTGGGTTTTCTACTTTGAGCTCATGTAAAAACCTTCTTGATGTTTCTTTTTAAAAACTCATACTTAAAAAATCATTATTCAAGAAAATCTTCATTAAAAAAAATATATATATATGTATTTACTGTTTTAGAGCAGGAAAATTATCATAGTAATCAATCAATTCGAAGCCTAGATGCTACAAATGAGGAAACTCCGCTAGTTTGTTAATGGAAGAGCTCAAGTCCAATCTTCTGGCTCTGAAACCAGTGTTCTTTCTATGACTATGATACACTGCTTCCCTGAAAAGGAATAACTTAATAACTACTGACTGAGGGGTATAAAATATTAAAGTATGTGGTGTATTTAACCATTCAGGTGGAGTGAGGGCAAAGCAGATTAACCAAAAGCAAAATACTATGAAGCCTGGATAATCCTACCTTCAGCAACCCAAGAGAGCCTCAGCTGGTGGCTTCAGTTAGGGCCATCTGCAATCTCAAATCCTTCCTCCTAACTTCGTGGTGAATGACTTTGACCAAGTAACCACAATGGGTAATTGCAAGACAAGAAGGCCTCTAAAATGGCTTCTACTGTAAAATGCTCATTGCTAAGTGCATGGTCACTTTTTTATCCACATGAGTACTTTCCTATGTGCTGGCTTGCCAGGTAACTGCTGTTACACAATCTGCATTGCAATTGCCTGGTATTTGTAAGAAATGTCCAACTCTCTTTTGACACATGAGAAGTCTTTATATACACCCACAGAGAGTGCTTTGACTGTATTTCTGCAGGAACAAAGCTGCTTTAAATTTTTGCCTTAGCATTATTTTATGTTTTCGGGAACAATGAATGGCACTGATGCATCAAATTTTTGTATCAACTGTTTTGACAGCTAAAAGCAAAGTTCAGAATGAGGTTTCTAGTCCCCCATCACTTATTCTATTTCTAGTTTACACTGACCTATGCTTGAAAAGCACTTGTTATTACAAAAATTAAATAAATATTGAGAAATTGCTGATGATGCAGGTGTGGATCAGTAGAATTCCAAGGGATGCCATTCAAGTGATAATGGATGTGGATGGTGCCCCCTCTGGGGTTGTGCTAGGTACAACCTGCATGGCCATGCAGAGTGGCATCATCTCCGTGGGGGCTCATTTTCCTGTAATTATGAGTATAAGAGGTGATCTCATGTGTTTCACACTCTTCAGCAACTACTACCTCCTCAGCCCAGTTTTGCAAACTCCTCCCCCGAGTCTCAAATTCACAGATACCATACCCAATAGAACCTCCGCTACTTGATCTGCGATGACAAAGGGAAAACTTTCAGCTTAAAACTATCAGAGGTAGAGGATCTAAGCGGGAATGTACAGGCTCAAATGCCCATCCAGCAACCTGAGCAAGACACCTATGGACTCAAGCTCACTCTCTTCAGCGGTAAAGTGACAGTAGTGAAACTCGACTTTCCTCACTTTCTTACTGCAATGAGGTAATGACATTGAAATCATCCATCACAATCCTGTCATCTACAGGAAGGGGCAGGGGATTCAGCAGATATTAAAGAACCCTGAAGGAATTCCTATGATAGTCCTGAGATTTAGGCCAATCGTTGATTTAAGGACCACAATTCATTCAGTTAACCTAAGGGACTCAAGCACAACAGCTGCTTAATCATGGAGAAACCGACGTCAAAACTTGAGGAGACTGGGGAAAAAATGTATAAATAAATCGTAATAAGAAAAATATAAATTAATAATAAACATGTGTAATCAACCTCACCTGCAATCAAAGGAGTACAAATGTAAACATCAAGGAGAAAACATTTCTCACTTATCAAATTAACAAATCTTAAAAAATATTGGGGAAGTTGAAACAAGATACTGCTCCACACCACTAGCAAGACTATAAATTGGCATCATTTTTTAGTAAAGCAATATGACATCAGGATACTAAGCTATTAAAAAGTTAGTGCTCTTAACAAAAAGAATAAAATACCTAGGAATAAACCTACCTAGGGAGACAAAAGACCTGTATGCAGGAAACTATAAGACACTGATGAAAGAAATTAAAGACGATACCAACAGATGGAGAGATATACCATGTTCTTGGATTGGAAGAATCAACATTGTGAAAATGACTATACTACCCAAGGCAATCTACAGATTCAATGCAATCCCTATCAAATTACCAATGGCATTTTTTACGGAACTAGAACAAATCATCTTAAAATTTGTATGGAAACAAAAAAGACCCCAAATAGCTAAAGCAGTCTTGAGGGAAAAAAACGGAGCTGGAGGAATCAGACTCCCTGACTTCAGACTATACTACAAAGCTACAGTAATCAAGACAATATGGTACTGGCACAAAAACAGAAACATAGATCAATGGAACAAGATAGAAAGCCCAGAGATAAACCCACACACCGATGGTCAACTAATCTATGACAAAGGAGGCAAAGATATACAATGGAGAAAAGACAGTCTCTTCAATAAGTGGTGCTGGGAAAACTGGACAGCTACATGTAAAAGAATGAAATTAGAACACTCTCTAACACCAAACACAAAAATAAACTCAAAATGGATTAGAGACCTAAATATAAGACCGGACACTATAAAACTCTTAGAGGAAAACATAGGAATAACACTCTTTGACATAAATCACAGCAAGATCTATTTTGATCCACCTCCTAGAGTAATGGAAATAAAAATAAACAAATGGGACCTAATGAAACTTCAAAGCTTTTGCACAACAAAGGAAACCATACACAAGACGAAAAGACAACCCTCAGAATGGGAGAAAATATTTGCAAACGAATTAACGGACAAAGGATTAATCTCCAAAATATATAAACAGCTCATGCAGCTCAATATTAAAGAAACAAACAACCCAATCCAAAAAAGGGCAGAAGACCTAAATAGACATTTCTCCAAAGAAGACATACAGATGGTCAAGAAGCACATGAAAAGCTGCTCAACATCACTAATTATTACAGAAATGCACATCAAAACTACAATGAGGTATCACCTCACACCAGTTAGAATGGGCATCATCAGAAAATCTGCAAACAACAAAGGCTGGAGAGGGTGTGGAGAAAAGGGAACCCTCTTGCACTGTTGGTGGGAATGTAAATTGAAACAGCCACTACGGAGAACAGTATGGAGGTTCCTTAAAGAACTAAAAATAGAATTACCATATGATTCAGCAATCCCACTACTGGGCATATACCCAGAGAAAACCATAATTCAAAAAGACGCATGCACCCCAATGTTCATTGCAGCACTATTTACAATAGCCAGGTCATGGAAGCAACCTAAATGCCCATCGAGAGATTAATGGATAAAGAAGAGGTGGTACATATATAAAATGGAATATTACTCAGCCATAAAAAGGAACGAAATTGAGTCATTTGTTGAGACGTGGGTGGATATAGAGACTGTCATACAGAGTGAAGTAAGTCAGAAAGAGAAAAACAAATATCGTATATAACGCATGTATGTGGAACCTAGAAAAATAGTACAGATGAACCGGTTTGCAGGGCAGAAGTTGAGCCACAGATGTAGAGAACAAGCGTATGGACACCAAGGGGTGAAAGCTGCGGGGCGGTGGGGATGGTGGTGTGATGAATTGGGCCATTGGGATTGACACGTATACACTGATGTGTATAAAATTGATGATTAATAAGAACCTACTGTATAAAAAATAAATAAAATAAAATTTAAAAATTAAAAAAAAAAGTTAGTGCTCTTTGTCTTAGGAATTCCATTTTTATGAATAATCCTAAAGAAATAACCCAGAGATTTACATTAAACGATATGCAAGAGAATATATATGCTTGGGAGAAATTGCTCTCCCCCGCCAAAAACAAAACCCTGTACTTCCAATAAAATCATGGTACATCCACCCAATAGACTATAAGGCAAAAACTATTTTTTAAAAGCAGAATGTTAAATGACATGCAAAATGACTCTATGCAGTGTCAAGTAAGGAAGGCAGGATATAGACTTGCAATATGTGTAGTTAGTATATGGAGTGTACTTTGTAAAAAATAACTATAATCAATGGCAGTATTGAACAGGAAAACAATGACTGGACTATTTTTTAGAAGTTCAAAAATCGGCAAAACTAAACTATGGTGTTAGAACTGAAGACAGTCATTACCTTTGGGGAATAGAAAAGGGATAGTGATTAGGAGGGTCTTCTGGGGTGCTAAGAATGTCTTATTTCTTTTACTTGGGTGGCAGTTATCCTGGTGGGTTCACTTTGTGATAATTCATTGAACACACTTGCAGTTGACTCATTTTTCTGTACATGTGCCATACTTCAATACAACTGATACATATAGTATTTGTTAAAGTATAAAGAAAAGCAAGGGAATGTTTGTCATACAATTCATAACATTGCTGAGGAGAAAGATGCAATCCTTATGTATTGATAATATTCTACTTCCTGAAATGTGTGGAAGGTATATGGCTGATCTTTTAATTTTTTTTACTTTTTAATGTATACAACAGAACTTTAACTCCTACATACGTATACTTTAGAGTACAAAAAAAGTTTTAAAGTATTTTTCTTTAAAAAGAGAAAAGATATACAAAATCTTATGAAGTATATTTACGTATACCCTACCTGTGCACTTATGTGTGTGTGAAAAAGGCAGAGAAGAAGCATGATCTAATTGTTTATCTATCTGTTCATGGTAAAGAGATTGCAAAGATATACACTAGAATGGTCTCAGTGTTTCTCTTAAGACTACAGGTTATTTTTATTTTATGTACATCTTTTTGTATGTTCCGAAGTATTTTTAACAATCATATTACTTTTAGAATCTGAAAGGAAAAATACAAACTCTTTCTACAATTGAAAAAAGATCAGGTGCCACGCAGATATCACGCAGGTGTCACGGGCAGGGAGGGTTTGTGGGTGGGGCCGCGTGCACAGAGGGGGGCCTCGTGCAGAGGGGCGGGGCCTCGCGAATGTGATGTTTGAAACCTGGGCTTCCACGAGCACACAGACCAGCGTGGCCTCGGACTGGGACGTTTGGACTCGGACGTGGCTAGATGCGGCAGCTGGGAGGAATCCGGAGCTTCACTCCGCCCCCGCTGGCCTGAGGCACAACTGCGTAGGTAGGAGGCCATTCAAGTCTGGTCGGTTAAAACTTTTCAATTCCCCTGGCCGGGTGAGAAGGAAGGGGGCCTTCAGGAAGAAGCTCGAGGAAGCTGGAGAAAGTAGGACCTCCTTTCTTCCTTACCACTCGAGGAACGTTGCCTATTGATAACCCTAATAAGTAGCCAAGAAATCATTTCCTGCAGGCAGTTAGAAGACAGGGAGCTCCAAAGTGGCTCCCTGTCCCCTATACGCGGCACCCCCTATCACATTTGATGAGAAAGGAAAGGCCAAGATCCTATTTCGTTCCCGAGTAACAGACTTTTACTTTTTATTTTGTTTTGTCCTAACTTGTATTCCTTCATAAAGTGTATAATATGAGGATATTTACCTCTGGTCAAGCGAAAGATGATCACTATTTCAGAGTCCAGATTTTATTACCACCTGTTTTCTCCCTAACTCATGATATTACTGTGTCTGTAACTCATCACTGAGGAACTGAAGTCGTCCTGTGTCACTGAGTATGGTTTTAGGCAAAGAGACAATCTGACACAATTTTCTCTCTGACAATTGTCAGAGAGACAGTCTCTAAGACACAGACCATTTCTTCATTTGTGTACTCTAACATCATACCTGGCATAAAATGTGTGCTCCGAGATGTTCGATGCATACATCTGACTGAATGAATGACTGAATGAATGGTTGAATGAATGATTATCTTTAAAAGGAATCTGCCATTCAAAGGTGGCTCGGCATGAGCAATGAAAAATTGTATCAACCTTGTTTAAAGTTTGCTTTGCACATTACTTGTCTATAAAATATTTATAGGTATCAGTAAGAATCTCTGTTTTTGGAACACCAACAGAATATTTACCACTTTTAGTAAGCCACTAGTTTTAAATAAATGCATAAAAACTTATTTGTGATGGTAAATATTTTTGTTTAATCCCCTATGATTACAATGAATGTGCTAATAATGTTATTATACACACCAAAGGGCTGTGGGTCTTTCAGATGTCACCAGTAAGACCTTGGGTGCCATACAGGGGCTCTCTTTTACATATTGTGGGCCAGATGGACTGTTTTCCTCCAAATGGGAAAATAAATTAGGACCCAATTATAACATTTTACAGGTTTCCCCACCCCCCCCCCTTAATGTGAGACAAGAGCTCAAGGATTTTTGTAAAGGGAAAGGTAAATAAAGGTAGAAGAGAAAAAGAATGCACTGGAAGCAAGAGATAGGCCAGAATCCTTCTAACCACCTAACTCTGCACACAGCATGTAGTTTTTCTTCATTGTCCTGATCTGAATAAGGAGTGAAATATTGATTCTGATATGGGAGAAAGGGATACGACTGGAGGCGAGACTGTGTTGTGTAGTATTTCAAAGAGGTTTTTAATTTTTAAGTCTCTTTTTCAAGTGCATAGAAACAATGTAAACTGGTGAGTTGTCATGGTGTGTAACACAAGTACATAATCAAGATAGAACTGAGATTTCTTTTATTCCCAAAGTGAAATTTTCACTGAAGTACCTTTTCAACCCTGTTATTATAACCAAATAGCTAAAACCTCGAATCTGGTCATTTTCAAAGATCTTTCCAAAGAGAAATAATTTTAAAGGCCATTCAAGAAAAATAACCTCTCCATTTTTTTTTCTTTGTCAGAGTTTGGAATGGAAAATAACTACTTGTAACAGTATCTGCCCTAAATTCATAAAGCTGTTCATCTTCTGAGCACTGAAACCAGTAAGCTGGAAATTAATTACAGCTTAAAAGAAAACAACAAATGGACATGAATAATAATCACGATATACAAGACCTTAAAATGGTCTCTAGGCATAAACCCACAGTTCATTCCTTACAGCAGGAGAATTTTTTCTAATTAAGGAACACAATGACTAAAGCCACATCTCTCCACATAGCATTTGACTGCAATTTCTTTTTTTTTCCTTTTATGTGACATATCAGTTGAAAATAGATGAATAGGTACCCAAACAATGGAAGGCTATGGTAACAAAAGCCATACAAACACCATATGCTTATGGGTGTTTAAATCCTTTTATATCAGGGAGCCTGGATTATTGTCTCTCAACTAGTGTAAAATATATTGAGTCATCTTCCTGGAAAGTAACATTCAAGTTGTAACATTTTGCACCCATGAAGAGCCTTATTGAATTTTTTTCAGGCTGTTAATAAAATATTACAGCAGTCTAGTTTAAAGATAGCTGAAGTAGAGACTATAACTTATCACAGCTCTGGCTAAATTTCAAAATACACATGATGAATGAGCATGAGTGAGGGGTCCGATAGAGCATTTTCCTGTCTAATTTTTTAAAATTGCTGAGCAATAATAACAATACTAAAAATGATGACAATAGTATAACAGCATTTTTCAAGCACTTACTATTACCAGGCAACCTTCTTCTATTACTCTTGTCAACAACTATGAGGCAGATATCATTAACTCATTTTGTAAATGAGGAAACTGAGAACACAATGGCCATTACTGATATCAACATCATTCCAGATTCTCCATACGATGGGAAAAATAAGTGTGATGGCAAAGATTCAGCTTTACCTCTACACTTTAGAAAGCCTTAAGGGGTAAATTTATTTACATACCATATGATGTGGTATACATCTGTATACACCTAGGTATGTCTATTATAAAATGTTGAGGATTCATGTATTTGAACCACTAATATTTCACAAATTTTAGGCAACTTTGAAAGGTGACTGAGCTGATTTTACACAGGATAAGCATTAGAATGTGTCCCTTTAACCTTAATTAGTAGAAGCTGAAGCTGAAGTCACATTGCAGTCTAGAATTGCATGACAAGTGGAAAACTGATATGGTTTTAAATAGATCATTTAAAAAGAAATGTTTCAGGAAGACTAGTGTTATTATCACTGGCTAGAAATAGAAATTACCAATAGAAATCAGAGCTCTTGGCAATTTCTTTTCATAAATGAATTGGTTGTTCTAGCTAACTATTTACTTAAATAAATGATTTATTAAACTGTAATAGATACATGATAAAACAGTAATTAATTGCTTAAAATTATTAATAGATAAATAAAATTTATTAAAGTAAATAATACAATTTATTTTCTTAAGATTTACTTAAGTTGCATGTGTGCCTTTCAAGGGTAAGCATTAATATATGGAATCAAAATTAAGACAGTAGGATTAAATTCCCTTTAACAAAGGAAGAGACCTGTATATAACTCTGTTTAATCTGTTGTTTTTAAAATGTGCTTGAAAATATAGACTTGAAAATATTGGTCTTGCTTTTCTTCAGGCACCTTTAGTTGTTACTTATTAGGATGATAGTTCCACATGTTAGTTTAAAAGCTACTGGCACTCAACCTGGGTGGTGTTTCTCCGCTAGAATAACTTTCCTTAGGAAATTCCAATTCTGGGCGTTCATCTGATTTCACATGCATGAATGCTTCAATGCTCTCCTACCAGTTATCACTTAAGTTCCTATTAGCCAGCATAACTCAAGCAGAAGAATTCAATGCTGTCTTTGAAGATCACCTAACTTATAGTTTGAAAAGACATTGTATTGTCATCCCTCCTTCCAAAAAAAGTGTGCATTTAACTTGTTAGAAATCAGCTCAGATTTGTTAAGTTTGAAGGAAGGTATAAAGAGCAAAACTATGACATAGTAACCACTTCACACCTCTGTTCAACAGACATCCGGAAACCTAGGTTGAAGCACAAAAAAAAAAAGGAATGCAATAGTCCCACGGCCTCCACAATCAGCTCTCAGCATATATTCCCAAACGTAACTTATCTGTTCTACTTTAGGCAGGTGTGTGTGTGTGTGTGTGTATGTGTGTTGAAAGCTCATGGGATCCTACTCAGATGATGAAGATAATGGAGGAAAAACACGCAGAAGGCATCTCAATGTCCTTAGGTACTGGAAGCAAGGCTTAATTAAAGACTCAAAAGTTCAGACCTCACTTAATTCCCTCATCTTTTATATTCACTAATTTAGTTCACAGTGAAGAGAACACCGTGTTAAATATGAGAGCCATTACCAGACTGATGGGCAAGACTTGATATACGTTTAAAATCACAACATTTATTAATGTAAACATTTCAACCTGACTGCGTACAGAATTCCTTCAGATATTGCCCATACATTCGTGGGTCAATTCCATGAATACAGAAAAGGAAGTATAATCTGCAGTTCACAGAGACTCCGTCTTCTCATGCAGTTGCCATTTCATCCCATTTTCCTCCCAGAGATTCTGCCTTCCATGGGCCTTCATGTTATTCTGTCTGTTGTCACAGAATTTGTTCAACCAGTACCCACACTACACTGGTCATCTGGCTTTGGTCTTATCTTCCAGTAGTAGGTGACTACCTCTGTTTTCCACTTATCTCTCCCTCTCCCTAATTCTCAATATTTTTCATTCTTCCAGATCTTTCATATCTACAGTATGCTGTCAAGAATAATGGGACAGAGTTGGGTTATGGGTGGGGAGGGAGATGTAGTTTAAAAATGTCCCTCCAGGATCCTGACTCTTCTCTTCCTCCAGCCTTAAGAACACTGCTTCACTTTGGGACATTCATACCAGGAGATGTTACCCTATGCTGGTATAGATGTTTTATTTTTTTATTTTTTATTAGTTTCTGCTTTATAACAAAGTGAATCAGTCATACATATACATCTGTTCCCACATCCCTTCCCTCATGCATCTCCCTCCCTCCCACCCTCCCCATCCCACCCCTCCAGGCGGTCACAAAGCACCGAGCTGGTCTCCCTGTGCTCTGCGGCTGCTTCCCACTATCTAGGTATAGATGTTTTAAAGTGAGGGCAGAGGAAAAATGATTCCATTAATTTTTGTATCAGAATTCACTGAGTGAGCTCTTGAGGCCTCATTTCTTTTAAAGTTGGAAAGTGGGGATGCAGAAAGGGACTATTTCTACATACCAATCAGAGATAACTCAGTAATGATTTAAAATAGCCTCTTTGGGTAAATATCTTCCTCCTCCCCAAGACACAGGATAGAGGAAGCTTACTCACCTTCATGGCAACCGAAATGGGAAGAGGCCTTGTGTCAATGCCTTCTCTAGTCCTCCCTGGCCTCTATTGATACATGCTTCTTTCCACCTTTTCCCCAGGACTGAGTGTTGCCTGAAGTACAGTACAGTTGATACTGAGTTCATTGATCTGGTCATCAGGTCATCATATTTACCAGTGAATATATCAAACAGTTGCAGGGAGATTGGGTCATAAAAAAGCAAGCCTGGAGGGATTTTTTTTCCCTTACCATAACTAAACTTTAAAAAATTATGATAATGATAGCAAGCAAATCATTCATGCCCAGTGCAGTTTGTTCAGGCTCTGAAGGGCCTTCAGAAACACAGGCAGAGAATCTCTTTTACTCTACCTACCCTACACACAAGCTAATAATTCCCAAGCCACTCACATGAACTGCATTTCATTTGTTTTGTGTGCTTTTGCCCTCCTGGAGAGTTCTGTAGAAAAACACCTTCTGATTTACTGTCAGATTCTTTCCCTGCCTTATTACTTGTATTCTCAAACAGTGCAGAGATTGTAGGTGGGGGAGGAAAGGGCATGTGTTTGGGAAAGTCTTACCTCTATTGCCTTGAACATATTAGAGATATTTTAAATTCCTAGCTAACTCTTATACCTCAATCACCTATACATGTGTTTCCATTGTCTACTTTTTCTTTTGATTTTTGATTATGTTTTCTTGGGGTGTTTGAGGCATACTTAGTAATTTTGGGGTTTTTTTTTGCTGTGTTGGGTCTTCATCGCTGCACAGGGGCTTTCTCCAGTTGCAGCGAGCGGGGGCTACTCTTCATTGCCTTGCGCATGCTTCTCATTGCAGTGGCTTCTCTTGTTGCAGAGCACGAGCTCAAGGCACGTGGGCTTCAGTAGTTGCAGCACGTGGGCTCAGCAGTTGTGGCACGTGGGCCCTAGAGCGCAGGCTCAGTAGTCTTGGCGCATGGGTTTAGCTGCTCCACGGCATGTGGGATCTTCCTGGACCAGGGATCGAACCTGTGTCCCTGCATTGGCAGGCGAATTCTCAACCACTGCGCCACCAGGGAAGTCCAGTAATTTTTTATTAAATGTTGACTATTTTGTATAGGAGATTGTAGAAGATCCAAATGATGTATCCTGCTCTATAATGGATTCATCATTCCCTTCACTAGGCAGACAACACAGTAATTCATCTTAATTTAATCGGGGACTGTTGCATGTTGAGACTGGGTTGCAGGCCTGGAAATGGTCTATCTCTAGTTCACTCTGGTTCTCAAGAGTTTTCAGCTGTAAGTCTGATGTTTCTTTGAGGCCATTTCTCCTGCAGGTCTCACAAGACTGCCAAAACTTTGCATTGCTTTGCAGAGGCTTTCTACTTAGGTCTTTAGCATCCTGCCCCATGTAGCCCCCCAAGTTAGCCTTTTCTCTGGATAGTAAACATCTCTGTGCTTGAAGTTCCCCAGATATCTACCCCAAACCATACTGGTTTCACCCAGTACCTTAAGTAAAATGCTGAGATTCTCAGCCCCCTCCCCATACCAAATTGGCAAACATTGCCCCGATACAAAATGGTAAAAGTCAGCTCATATCCATGAAGAAGTTATACCCTATCCATTTCTCATTGCCTCCTAGTACACTCAAACTGATTACCTGGTATTTAATCCTGCTTTTCTACTTGGTCTCAACAGAAATTCTGGTCTGCTACAAACTACTCCACCCCGATAAGCAGAAGCTAACATGTAACTGAATAGTTTGAATGATATATTTTGGCAGGTTCAACTTATTGAAATAGTAATTTTGAAATATGACTTTTTAAAAAGTTTGATACACATCAAAACTATTTTTTTCCCCAAGAAGTTCTTTGATTTCATGGTTCTCTTTTTCTGAGATCAGTGGGGAAATATTAGTGGATGATTAATATACAACCAGTTTTCAAATATTATTCAACTCTGTAAACCTGTAAATCTTCATTAAATGTCATTGAAACATAATTGAAAAAATAAAAAATGTATTTCTAAACTATTTTGATATCTTCTCTAGCTTAATTCCAAAATTAACTTCTCATAGACAAATGTATTGATTTGTCTATGAGAGAAATTATTTATACTAGAAGAAGTATAATTATTTATACTAGAAAAAGAGTCAAAAGAAATCTTCAAATAATAGTACTAAAAACTATACAAGAAATTAAATTATTATTTTTCTTTACTTATTTTATTTTTCATGGGGGAAGAAGGGGCAGTGTAGTGTGGATGAGAGGAGAGGCCCAGGGGACTCTCTTTGCCCCTTTACCCCCTTTCTATATCCCAAAGGAAAGTAGAGGGAAGCTGCCTCTGCCTTGAAATGAGGCTATGTGCTTCAAACCTGGGGACATGGGTAAGAGAGGATCTGTGCTTTGGGCAACCTGAGCCAGAAGCAGAGGGGTATTGGGGAGGATACATGATGCTTATTGCTTTGTATGTTTCACTGGGAAGGAGGGCACCACCAACAGTAGCTCATAGATTTGTAAACTGAGCCAACTGGCTTCAAGAGGGGAGCAATGAAGTCAAATTAAATATGAGTCATTCGTGCAAAAATAACAAACAAATATATATAAGATCTAAATAGTTCCATTTGAAAGAATTTCATAATTATCTTTAGTAAAATATCAAACTAAAACTCTTGCAAAGAATCAGGTAAACCCTACTTTTGGCTCAGATATTTATGATGTGAAATGGCTTGGCATGCATAGGAAGGTTGATAAATAGTTCATATTCTAATTCTTCTCTCTCTCTCTCCTTCTCTCTCTCTCTCCCTCTTTTTCTCTTCTCTGCCAGGTTCCATGGTAAGTGCATATAACACTGTACCATTAATCTGCAGGCAAATCATACAAAAATACCTTATCCTAGTTTCTCAAGTGTTACAACCTAAGTGTCCATCATCCGATGAATGGATAAAGAAGATGTGGCACATATATACAATGGAATATTACTCAGCCATAAAAAGAAACGAAATTGAGCTATTTGTAATGAGGTGGATAGACCTAGAGTCTGTCATACAGAGTGAAGTAAGTCAGAAAGAGAAAGACAAATACCGTATGCTAACACATATATATGGAATTTAAGAAAAAAACTGTCATGAAAAACCTAGGGGTAAAACAGGAATAAAGACACAGACCTACTTGAGAATGGACTTGAGGATATGGGGAGGGGGAAGAGTAAGCTGTGACGGGGTGAGAGAGAGGCATGGACATATATACACTACCAAACGTAAGGTAGATAGCTGGTGGGAAGCAGCTGCATAGCACAGGGAGATCAGCTCGGTGCTTTGTGACAAACTGGAGGGGTGGGATAGGGAGGGTGGGAGGGAGGGAGACGCAAGAGGGAAGGGATATGGGAACAGATGTATATGTATAGCTGATTCACTTTGTTATAAAGCAGAAACTAATACACCATTGTAAAGCAATTATACTCCAATAAAGTTAAACAAATAATAATAAAGTAAAAAAAAAAGCTTTTTATTCTTCAGCCTCTAAAGGAGAAGACAGTATAGGGTAAGTTAAAAGGCACTGTAAATATACTAGAAAATATTAAAATGAGAATAGTGATAATTCTGTTATACAATATGTTTGGAGATTAGGGGATTTCTACGTTCACTCTCTATCTGTCTCCACCCCACTCCAAAAAAGAGTTTACAGAGATTTATAATGATCTTAGGTGAAAATAAATATCCAGTTCAGCCTCAGGGGAAAATAATTTAGAAGCAGTCTCATATTCATGCCTCAGGTTCTATTTGTGAGGTAAGAGTGGCAAATATTAATTATTCATGCATTACCCATGGTGCACCCGTTTTATGGATCATGCACTGTGTGACTGGTTATATATGATAACAGTGAAAATAGATTAGCTATCCCTGTTTGTCTGGATATTCTCATTTTACCAATTGCTCTCCAGGACACAAAATTCCCAGAGAATAAATATCCTGAGATTCAATTTTTATGTAAATATTAGTCGCCAACTTTTGAAATTTAAGAAGAAAAATGATGTATGTGTGCGCCTGCGAATGTAAACAAAGCTTCACAATGTAAAGCAAAGCATCATTAAATGTTATTAGTACGCTTAATATATGAATATTATGTTTATAATTTGTTCATGATATAGTATATATACTATATGTAACACCATAATAGCTACCCTTTGTAGAGAACTTATTATATGCCAGATAATGCATTAGTTCCTAACAAATGTTGCTTTGTTAATCCTTCAGTCATCCCTATGAGGAATGAATTGGATGAAAAAACCAAGATCCATCAAAGTAAAATAACTTACTGAAAGTTTCTTCAGCAAAGAAGAAACAGTTAGGATTTGAGCTTATATCTCCTCAACTCTAAAACACAGGTCCTGTCTACTATGCCATTTCAATTCTTGAGCTTGGAGCACCCTCCCAGGCAAGTCAGATAGCAGTCTGAGCTCTTACTCCCAAGCTCCTATGAAGCACAATCCATTTTATTCACCTTTATAATCCCCCAGGAAAGAGCCTAGTATTTTCCCCTAGTAGGAACTCAACAAGTGTTGACTAAATGGATGAATGAATGTCTAACAACAGTCCATCCTTATAAACTTCTTTTTTGGGAAGCTAAGCATATAGACCTTAAAGTATTTCTTTAGCATCAGATAAAGGAAGCATCTACCTACCTATCAGACTGCTTCATCAGTGCCAGCCCAAGTACCAGTTTTACGACAGCAACATGAAATATATAAATGTATTGGCTCAGTGTCAGCATGGTCACCCAACTACCTATATCAGACTCCAGTGGAGTAGACTGACCATGGACATACTTAGAGCACCAGTAAAGTAGCATTACCAAGAGAATAATTCTCTAGGAAAACATAGCATTTAATAACTGTATTGTGTTACATAAGTGAAATCTCATTGATCTTAAGAAATGTGCACTGAAGTAATAAAGGGTAATGAGACATGATACATGCAACCTAACTCACAAATAACTCTGAAAAAAATAAATATAAATATATATATGTGTATGTGTCTCTGTATACCTGCCTACACTACACTACACACACACACACACACACACACACATTACAATTATAAATATGGGCAAAATGTTTAAAATTGGTAAATCGGGTAAAGGGCAATTGAGAGTTCTTGATATTATTCTTACAACTTATCTATAAATTTAAAATTAGTTCCAAAAAGTTAATTAGTTCATTTTATTTCTTTTTTTAATATCTTTATTGAGTACAACTGCTTTACAGTATTGTTAGTTTCTGCTGTATAACAAAGTGAATCAGCTATATGTATACATATATCCCCATATCCCCTCCCTTTTGCATCTCCTTCCCACCCTCCCCATCCCACCCCTCTAGGTGTCACAAAGCACCGAACTGATCTCCCTGTGCTATGCGGCTGCTTCCCACTAGCTATCTATTTTACATTTGCTAGTGTATATATGCCAATGCTACTCTCTCACTTCATCCCAGCTTAGCCTTCCCCCTCCCCATGTCCTCAAGTCCAATCTCTATGTCTGCATCTTTATTTCTATCCTGCCACTAGGTTCCTCAGAACCTTTTTTTTTTATTCTATATGTATGTTTTAGCATACAGTATTTGTTTTCCTCTTTCTGACTTACTTCACTCTGTATGACAACTCTAGGTCCATCCACCTCATTACAAACAACTCAATTTTGTTTCCTTTTATGGCTGAGTAATATTCCATTGTATGTATGTGCCACGTCTTCTTTATCCATTCATCTGTCAGTGGACACTTCCATGTCCTGGCTACTGTAAATAGTGCTGCAATGAACAATCTTGTACATGACTCTTTTTGAATTATGGTTTTCTCAGGGTATATGCCCAGTAGTGGGACTGCTGGGTCATATGGTAGTTCTATTTTTAGTTTTTAAAGAAACCTCCATACTGTTCTCCATAGTGGCTGTATCAATTTACATTCACGCCAACAGTGCAAGAAGGCTCCCTTTCTGCACACCCTCTCCAGCATTTATTGTTTGTAGATTTTTTGATGATGGCCATTCTGACCAGTGTGATGTGATACCTCACTGTGGTTTGGATTTGCATTTCTCTAATGATTAGTGATGTTGAGCATCCTTTCATGTGCTTCTTGGCCATCTATGTGTCTTCTTTGGAGAAATGTCTATTTAGGTCTTCTGCCCATTTTTGCATTGGGTTGTTTGTTTTTTTGATATTGAGTTGCATGAGCTGCTTGAATGTTTTGCAGATTAATCCTTTGTCAGTTGCTTCATTTGCAAATATTTTCTCCCATTCTGAGGGTTTTTTCATCATGTTTATGGTTTCCTTTGCTGTGCAAAAGCTTTTAAGTTTCATTAGGTCCCATTTGTTTATTTTTGTTTTTATTTCCATTTCTCTAGGAGGAGAGTCAAAAAGGATCTTGCTGTGATTTATGTCATAGCGTATTCTGCCTGTATTTTCCTCTAATAGTTTTATACTGTCTGGCCTTACATTTAGGTCTTTAATCCATTTTGAGTTTATTTTTGTGTATGGTGTTAGGAAGTGTTCTAATCTTATTCTTTTACATGTAGCTCTCTAGTTTTCCCACCACCACTTATTGAAGAGGCTGTCTTTTCTCCATTGTATATCCTTGCCTCCTTTATCAAAGACAAAGTAGCCATAGGTGTGTGGGTTTACCTCTGGGCTTTCTATCCTGTTCCACTGATTTCTATTTGTTTTTGTGCCAGTACCATACTGATGATTACTGTAGCTTTGTAGTATAGTGTGAAGTCTGGGAGCCTGATTCCTCCAGCTCCGTTTTTGTTTCTCAAGATTGCTTTGGCTGTTCAGGGGTCTCTTGTGTTTCCATACAAATTGGGAAATTTTTTATTCTAGTTCTGTGAAAAATGCCATTGGTAGTTTGATAGGGATTGCACTGAATGTGTAGATTGCTTTGGGTAGTATAGTCATTTTCACAATGTTGATTCTTCCAATCCAAGAACATGGTATATCTCTCCATCTGTTGGTATCATCTTTAACTTCTTTCATCAGTGTCTTATAGTTTTCTGCATACATGTCTTTTGTTTCCTTAGGTAGGTTTATTCCTAGGTATTTTATTCTTTTTGTTATAGTGGTAAATGGGAGTGTTTCCTTAATTTCTCTTTAAGATTTTTCATCATTAGTGTATAGGAATTTAAGAGATTTCTGTACATTAATTTTGTATCCTGCTACTTTACCAAATTCATTGATTAGCTCTAGTAGTTTTCTGGTAGCATCTTTAGGATTCTCTATGTATAGTATCATGTCATCTGCAAACAGAGACAGTTTTACTTCTTCTTTTCCGATTTGGATTCCTTTTATTTCTTTTTCTTCTCTGACTGCCGTGGCTAAAACTTCCAAAACTATGTTGAAAAACAGTGGTGAGAGTGGGCAACCATGTGTTGTTCCCAGTCTTAGAGGAAATAGTTTCAGTGTTTCACCATCGAGAACGATGTTAGCTGTGGGTTTGTCATATATGGCCTTTATTATGCTGAGGTAAGTTCCCTCTATGCCTACTTTCTGGAGAGCTTTTATCATAAATGGGTGTTGAATTTTGTTGAAAGCTTTTCCTGCATCTATTGAGGTTATCCTATGGTTTTTATCCTTCAGTTTGTTAATATGGTATATCAGATGATTTATTTGCATATATTGAAGAATCCTTGCATTCCTGGGATAAACCCCACTTGCTCATGGTGTATGATACTTCTAATGTACTGTTGGATTCTGTTTGCTAGTATTCTGTTGAGGATTTTTGCATCTATGTTCATCAGTGATATTGGCCTGTAGTTTTCTTTTTTGTGGCATCTTTGTCTGGTGTATTTGTCTGGTATTGGTACCAGGGTGATGATGGCCTTGCAGAATGAGTTTGGGAGTGTTCCTCCCTCTGCTATATGTTGCAAGAGTTGGAGAAGGATAGGTGTTACCTCTTCTCTAAATGTTTGATGGAGTTCACTTGTGAAGCCATCTGGTCCTGGGCTTTTGTTTGTTGGAAGATTTTTTTTTTTTTTTTTTTTGGTGGTACGCGGGCCTCTCACTGTTGTGGCCTCTCCCGTTGCGGAGCACAGGCTCCGGACGCACAGGCTCAGCGGCCACGGCTCACAGGCCCAGCCACTCTGCGGCATGTGGGATCCTCCCGGACCGGGGCACGAACCTGTATCCCCTGCATCAGCAGGCAGACTCTCAACCACTGCGCCACTGGGGAAGCCCCTGTTGGAAGATTTTTAATCATAGTTTCAATTTCAGTGCTTGTGATTGGTCTGTTTATATTTTCTGTTTCTTCCTGGTTCAGTCTTGGAAGGTTGTACTTTTCTAAGAATTTGTCCATTTCTTCCAGGTTGTCCATTTTATTGGCATAGAGTTGCTTGTAGTAATCTCTCATGATCCTTTGTATTTCTACAGTGTCAGTTGTTACTTCTCCTTTTTCATTTCTAATTGTATTGAGTTGAGTCTTCTTTTTTTCTTGTTGAGTCTGGCTAATGGTTCATTAATTCTGTTTAGCTTCACAAAGAACCAACTTTTTGTTTTACTGATATTTGCTATTGTTTCCTTCATTTCTTTTTCATTTTTTTTTTTGATCTGATCTTTATGATTTCTTTCCATCTCTTCTTTCTTCTTTCTCCAATTGCTTTAGATGTAAGGTTAGGTTGTTTATTTGAGATGTTTCTTATGTCTTGAGGTAGGATTGTATTGCTATAAATTCCCTCTTAGAACTGCTTTTGCTGCATCCCATAGGTTTTGGGTCTTCATTTCTTCACTGTCATTTGTTTCTAGACATTTTTTGTTTTCCTCCTTGATTTCTTCAGTGATCTCTTGGTAATTCAGTAGCATATTATTTAGCCTCCATGGGTTTGTATTTTTTACAGTTTTCTTTCCTGTAATTGATATCTAGTCTCACAGCATTGTGGGTGGAAAAGATACTTGATACGATTTCAATTTTCTTAAATTTGCCAAGCCTTGATTTGTGAGCCAAGATACGATCTATCCTGGAGAATGTTCCATGAGCACTTGAGAAGAAAGTGTATTCTGTTGTTTTTGGATGGACTGTCCAATAAATATCAATCAAGTCCATCTTGTTATATGTGTCATTTAAAGCTTGTGTTTCCTTATTTATTTTCATTTTGGATGATCTGTCCATTGGTGAAAGTGGGGTGTTAAAGTGGGGTGTCCCCTACTATTACTGTATTACTGTCGATTTTCCCTTTTATGGCTGTTAGCATTTGTCTTATGTATTGAGGTACTCCTATGTTGGGTGCATAAATATTTACAACTGTTATATCTTCTTCTTGGATTAACCCCTGTGATCATTATGTAGTGTCCTTCTTTGTCTCTTGTCTTTATTTTAAAGTCTACTTTGTCTGATATGAGTATTGCTACTCCAGCTTTCTTTTGATTTCCATTTGCATGGAATATCTTTTTCCAGTCCCTCACTTTTAGTCTGTATGTGTCCCTAGGTCTGAAGTGGGTCTCTTATAGACAGCATATATACAGGTCTTGTTTTTGTATCCATTCAGCCAGTCTGTGTCTTTTGGTTAGAGCATTTAATCCATTTACATTTACGGTAATTATCAATATGTATGTTCCTATTACCATTTTCTTAATTATTTTGGGTTTGTTTTTGTAGGTCTTTTCCTTCTCTTGTGTTTCCTGCCTAGAGAAGTTCCTTTTGCATTTGTTGTAAAGCTGGTTTGGTGGTGCTGAATTCTCTTAACTTTTGCTAGTCTGTAAAGGTTTTAATTTCACCACTGAATGTGAATGAGATCCTTGCTGGGTAGAGTAATCTTGGTTGTAGATTTTTCCCCTTCTTCACTTTATATATGTCCTGCCACTCCCTTCTGGTTGCAGTTTCTGCTGAGAGATCAGCTGTTAACCTATGGGGATTCCCTTGTATGTTATTTGTTGCTTTTCCCTTGCTGCTTTTAATATTTTTTCTTTGTATTTAATTTTTGATTGTTTGATTAATATGTGTCTTGGCATGTTTCTCCTTGGATTTATCCTATATGGGACTGTCTGTGCTTCCTGGACTTGACTATTTCCTTTCCCATGTTAGGGAAGTTTGCAACTATAAGCTCTTTAAATATTTTCTCAGTCCCTTTGTTTTTCTCTTCTTCTTCTGGGACCCCTATAATTTGAATGTTGGTGCATTTAATGTTGTCCCAGAGGTCTCTGAGAGTGTCCTCAATTCCTTTCATTCTTTTTTCTTTATTCTGCTCTGTGGCAGTTATTTCCACTAATTTATCTTCCAGGTCACTTATCGATTCTTCTGCCTCAGTTATTCTCCTATTGATTCCTTCTAGAGCATTTTTAATTTCATTTATTGTGTTGTTCATCATTGTTTCTTTGCTATTTAGTTCTTCTAGGTCCTTGTTCAATGTTTCTTGTATTTTCTCCATTCTATTTCCACGATTTTGGATCATCTTTAGTATCATTACTCTGAATTCTTCTTCAGGTGGACTGCCTATTTCTCCTCATTTGTTTGGTCTGGTGCGTTTTTACCTTGCCCCTTCATCTGCTGCATATTTCTCTGTCTTCTTATTTTGTTTAACTTACTGTGTTTGGGGTCTCCTTTCTGCAGGCTGCAGGTTTGTAGCTCCTGTTGGTTTTGGTGTCTGCCCCCAGTGGGTGAGGGTGGTTCAGTGGGTTGTGTAGGCTTCCTGGTGGAGGGGACTGGTGCCTGTGTTCTGGTGGGTGAGACTGGATCTTGTCCTTCTGGTGGGCATGCCACATCCGGTGGTGCGTTTTGGGGTGTCTGTGAACTTAATATGACTTTAGGCAGCCTCTCTGCTAATGGGTGGGGTTGTGTTCCTGTCTTGTTATTTGTTTGGCATGGGGCATCCAGCACTGGAGCTTGCTGGCTCCAGTGGGTTTGTGGAGCTGTGTCTTAGTTTTGAGATGGAGATCTTTGGGAGACCTCTCGCTGATTGATATTATATGGGGCTGGGAGGTCTCTAATTGCCCAATGTCCTGGACTCTGCTCTCCCACCTCAGAAGCTCTGGCCTGCCACCTGGCTGGAGCACCAAGACCACAGCAGCCACATGGCTGGAAGGAAAGGAAGAAAAAAAACTGAAAAAAACCCATAATGAACAAGTAGAACCCCAATCCAAATCGTAAAAGCAAAACTAAACAGACAAATCACACAAATAAACATACACACACTGTCATGAAAAGAAAACAAACTAACAACAACAACAAAAAATACGAACTGTCAGCACCCTCGGACAAACGGTAAAAGCAAACCTAAACAGACAAAATCACACAAAGAAACATACACATACACATTCACAAAAAGAAAAAAAATCTTTTTAAATATTAAAAAAAATAAAATTAAAAAGAAGAGAGCAACCAAACCAATAAATCCACCAATGATAACAAGCACTAAAAACTAAGATAAATGTAAAAACCAGAAGCAAATTAGATGCAGAAAGCAAACCCTAAGTGTACAGTTGCTCCCAATGTCCACCACCTCAATTTTGGGAACATTCGTTGTCTATTCAGGTATTCCACAGATTCAGCGTTCATTAAGTTGATTGTGGAGATTTAATCTGCTGCTCCTGAGGATGCATGAAGAAGTTTCCCTTTCTCTTCTTTGTTTACACAGCTCCTGGGGTTCAGCTTTGGTTTTGGCTTTGCCAAAACCTAAAGGCTCTTCCCTGCCCAGACAGGAGGGTGTTAAAGCAGCAGCTGATTAGGGCTCTCTTGCTCAGGCCGGGGAGAGGGAGGGGTAAAGCAGTCATAATTCGAATGCAGGACGAGCCTGCAGTAGCAGAGGCTGGCATGACATTGCTAAAGCCTGAGGTGCGCTGTGTGTTCCCCCGGGGGAGTTGTTCTGGGATCACGGGAGCCTGGCAGTGGTGGGCTGCACAGGCTCCCTGGAGAGGAGGTGTGGATAGTGACCTGTGCTTGCACACAGGCATCTTGGTGTCAGCAGCGGCAGCATGAGCGTTTCATGCCCATCTCTGGGGTCTGTGCTGATCGCCCATCTCTGGAGCTCGTTTAGGCGGTGCTCTGAATCCCCTCTCCTCACGCACCCTGAAACAATGGTCTTTTGCCTCTTAGGCAGATCCAGACCTTTTCCCAGACTCCCTCCTGGCTAGCTGTGGTGCACTAGCCCCCTTCAGGCTGTCTCCACACAGCCAACCCCAGTCCTCTCCCTGGGATCTGAACTCCTTAGCCCAAGCCTCAGCTTCCAGCTCCCACCCACCCCAGGGGGTGGGGGCGAGCAGACAAGGCTCTCAGGCTGGTGAGTGCTGGTCGGCACTGATCCTCTGTGCGGGAATCTCTCCACTTTGCCCTTTGCCCCTATTGCTGTGTTAGTGCGTGGAAACTTTTCCTCCTTCACAGCTCCCTCCCAGAGATGCAGGTCCCGTCCCTATTCTTTTGCCTCTGTTTTTTCTTTTTTCTTTTGCCCTACCCAGGTACATGGAGAGTTTCTTGCCTTTTGGGAGGTCTACGGCCTTTTGGGAGGTCTACGGCCTTCTGCCAGTGTTCAGTAGGTGATCTGTAGGAGTTGTTCCACATGTAGATGTATTTCTGATGTATTTGTGGGGAGGAAGGTGATGTCCACGTCTTACTCCTACACCATCTTGAAGGTCTCAGTTGGTTCATTTTAAAGATACATTTCCTACCTCTGGGTAGATATAACTTTAAAACATGTTTGAGAACAGTTAATAATTTAAAGGGTAAATTAAAGGATAAGAAATCTTTGTGGTTACTGTTCGTTAATTGTGTGACTTTCTGCAAACAAAGCACTAAACTGTTCAATATATGTTTCTTCATTTGGAAACTGCAACTGTGATAACCATTTACCTTGTGTATTATGAGAGAAGCAGTGGAGTGAGGTAGAAAGAACTCTGAGAGTTGCAAGATGTGGTTGAAAGCACTGATTCGCTGTGTGACCATGAGCAAGTCATTTCACCTGCATGAGACTCCATTTCTTTATCAGCAAAATAAGGATATTAGATGAGAGTGTATTGGGAAGGCTGTCCATCTCTATCCTTCTACAATTCTGAATTATAGTTTAAGAAATAAAATGTTAAAGTCTAAGAAGTAAGAGCCATATCAACAGAATTAAAGAGATGGCCAAAGTTGGGGGAAAAATTTTTCTTTCTTTATACATCTGTACAGTCTCAGCCTCTTAAGTAAATAGAAACTTGGATTACTTTTATAGAAGGACAGAGCAGTGTTTGCAAAGAAACAGAACTTTCTCTCAGGATGCCAATGAATTTTGCAGGCTGATTGCATTTGTGTTTCAAGAAGAAATGTAGCCAAAGGTCTCTGAAGTACATTGAAACATGACTTGCCCTACCCTCATATTCCTCCCACACCAAATGAGTTATTGTTTTTACAATGAAATTAGATTAAGGATTTTCGAGAAGTACAGTTGTGTCCTCATGGACCACACTTGTAAAGATAGCAAGTTGTATCATTGTGACTTCCCCAAAAAGCTCTGATTTTTCTGATGCTTTTGGCTCTGAATGAGCCACACTTTATATCAACAAAGAATCAGGGAAATTATTTATTTCTCAACAAAGAGTAAAGTAAAAGAGACCAGGATAGGCACATCATAAATATTGTTGAATGAGAGTAGCAAACAATAAAAATCGGAAAAACAAAACAAAACAAAAGACAGAATAAGGATGCCACAGTGTCTGGAGAAGCATTCCATAGTGAAGTCAATTTGTAAAAAGCTAGCTTATATTTAGGTGACTCCCAACTAAACTGTCTAAGTTTCTGTAATATGGTACAGCAGGAAAAAAGAGGTAATTTTGAATTTTTCAATAAATGTACAATAAAATAAGATACAGTCATCTGTTTGTCCAGTTAAAATATATTAACTGTGTGCTTACTCTGTGTCTAGTACATTCTGAATATATAGCAGTGAATTAGCATACAAGGTGCATTCTCTCAGGGAGCTTATATTCTGTTGGAAAAAGGGTATATATGAATGAAATATATATATATATATATATATATATATATATATATATATACACACACACACACATATACATATGGGTAAATATATCTGTGATAAGTGGTATGGTGAGATTTAAAATAGATATATGACTGAAGGTGGTTACTTTAATTCATTAGAGAAGGTTTCTTTAGGAATAGACATTTAAGTTATGATCTGAGTAACATGAAAAACAGTGAAGAGAACACTCTAGACCAACTAGTGCAAAGGCTCCAAGGTGGAAATGAACTTGTTAAATTAGCAGAACAGAATAAAAGCCAGGTGGCTGGAACACAGTAGACAAGGGAGGAAATACATGATGAATTTTCAGAGGGTGTAGGGGTATAAGGGATTTGTATTCTATTCTAGGTGTTGTGGGCCATTTAAAGGTCTAAGTAAGAACATGGTGGGATCTGATTTTCATTTAAAAGGATGACTTGGGCTGCTGTGTGTGAGAAAACAATTGCAATAGTCTAGGCAGGAGATCATGGGGCCTAGAGGGTATCATCATGAATATAGAAAAAGGTGGACCTTTGAAAGAAAGAGTCAGTAGGACCTCAGGATGGATTGGAGTTAAGTAAAGGAAAGGAATCAAAGAAAACTTGTAAAATTCTGTCCTGGCCAATGGATGTGGGGGCATGTACTGGAATGGGGAACACTAGGAAATGGGCAACTTAAGATGAGGTGAGATTTAAGAAACCTGTTTTGGGCTTGTTAGTTTTAAGATGCATATTAGACAATCCAAGTAGAGATGTCACATAAACAGTCGGGTACACAATTTTGAATTTCTGGGAGTATTACATATTACATAAATTATCTTTTTTGATTCTCACATGATTCTCCTGTATCCAATCATTCCCGTTTCCAGAGGAGGAAAATAACATTTAGAGAGGTTGAATAACTTCTCCTAGAGCATACAGTTCATAATTAACAAATCTAGAATTCAAACCTTTCTTGCATCTCCAAACTGGATGTTCTTTCCACAATGTAATACCACAATGAAGGCACCTTTCTAATGCTCTCTCTGATGCAACACAGCAATTGTTCACAGTGTACCAGGTACAAAGAAGCACAGTTGCTTTGATGCCATTATTGCCATTTGGTGACTTGGTGATCAGCAAATGGTTTGGCAATTTCAAGTTTGAAATCCCTGGAATCCACTCAGTGTGGAAGTGTAATGTCTACATTATTTTTTTTCTGAACTTAATGACTTCTGGAATACAACAGGACCATCCTTACACTTGCAACTAAATATCTTATGAAAAACAATTAAATTCTAATGCGTTTCTCAACAAATATGGTTCATATACTTGTTAACCATAAATCACCAGTTCATTTTGTTACCATTTTAAAAGGAATCCTACCCAATAAAATAGCAGTAGAATTGAATACCTAGTTACTAGACTTTTAAAAATGTTTTCTGAGGTAGGGAAAGTATAAATCCCAATCAATGACGGTGAAATGCAGAAGAATTTATTATCCTATGGTCCAAAAGCTATGGAATTTGACATCAAATGTCCCAAGTTCAAGTCTTAGGTCTGGTAGATTCTCTTGGTGATCCTTCAAGTTGTTTAACCTCTTGCTTTCCTCATTAGTAAAATAAGGGTAATAATATTTATGCAAAAGAGTTGCTGTGAGAAACAAGTGGAATAGTCCAGTGAGATAACTTTGTACACTGGGAGTACCTGTTGGCTGCTATTATTATTCATATAACACTACACAGTATGTTTTATTTTGTATTTCTTAATAAGCGTCATGAGCCCAATTCACTCTCCCTTCTGATAATGGTGAACTATTCCTTATGGTTACCTGGATAAAAGAGAAGAAAAATCGCCTGTATAGGGATGCCTCTCATTCTTCCTTCTCTCAAAAGCAAATCTCTTAAACTCCATCAGTCCCATGTTCCCACAGAAGTATGTTCATTATTGCTACCATACTACTCACATCAACCATGCACTCATATCAATAACAAATGTGTATTGAGGACCTCCTATGTTCCAGGCTCTGAAGGAACTAAACATCAGTATAGAAAAAAGATTGTGATACATTTCTGCCCCGCCAGCAGTTCACAGTCTTGTAAGAGAATGTCTCCTCTGTATAAAGTTATTTATCTGTACGTCCCTCTCCCCATACTACACCTTTACTCCCAGCTATGAGCTCTAGAATGCCAAGAACGCTGTCTTGGTCATCCTTAGCTTCCTTTATAACACATAGCACAGTACATTTCTCTTGGTAGGTGTCCAATAAATAATTACTGGATCAAAAAAAATCTTTCGTAGTGTGTTTTTTAAAATATCAAGGTGTACTAATGGACTAACAAGCAAGATGTTTTTCCTTATAATGTCTCTCTGGTTACATTTAACAGCAAGTTAAAATTAGATCTTTTCTTTTTTTTTTTAAGAAACAAAACCATAGCAACTGTGATGTTGAATGTTTCAAAGAGCAAATTTTTAAGGATTCTCTTTTACTGGATTGCCCATGTTTGAGCTGCCTATTTCAATCAAAATGCTAATAAATAATTTGTTTTACTAACAGCCATGTAAACCACTGATTGTATCTATGAAGCAATAGAATCTCCCACATAAAACAGAATGCTTAATGAAATGCTTGTAGAAAAAAATAAATGTGTTGAAAATCCACTGAATAAATTTTTAACGGTTACCCCCTGGAAATGATTGAACATTAACCTCTCCTTGTTTCTAGTACTTGTATTTATTATAAAACTTTCAAGATTGTTCTGTTTCATATCAATATTTGCTGGAGATCTTTTCTTAAGGCATGCCTCTATGAGGAAATCAATTTTACAGTCTTCTAAATGAAAGAATGGGCATTTTTATGGAATGTTATCAGTGAATACTTCTTTGACATACATAATGATTGTCTAATAGTTTTCTCTAAATGTATTTTTATTGAAGTAATGATTAAAGTGTAACTCAGTGCCTCAGGAACACTGACTAATGTCATGTTAATCAACTTGACAACTAAAGGAAAAAAAAAAAAAAGGAAGGGTTGATAGTTTAAATCTAGTGGTAGATGATTCACTTGAACTATCAAAGAAAAAAATGTACTTTACCCAGGACCAAATTTAAAACAAAACCAAACAAAATCTAGCGAAACACCTCTCACAAAGTTACAAAACCATACCTTTAAAAAAAATCCAATTTTGTTTCTCTTAAAATGTTTAAGTTAGCCTTTGATTCACAGCATCCATATTGATCAACATCTATTGAATGTCTACTCTATGCAAAGCACTGAACTAATGTCAAGATAAATAAAGCACATTTCTACTTTTAGGGAGCTTAGTGGAAGAAATAAGTCATTCATGCATAATTGAAATGTAGAAAATAGGACTATGAATGCCGTCAGTATACTGAGGAGGGAGGGGCGGATAACTTCTGGCTAGGTTTGGACAGGTAGAATGAGGTGAGAACAGGAAGAGGGCAAATTCTTAGCAGACAGACTGAAAATAAGTATCTTTCTGGAAGTAACAAGAAGTTCCCCTTGACTTCAGAGCAGTTTACAGAAGGTGTGCTAAGTAAGTCTGGAAACACACATTGGGCTAGCTGGTGAAAGGCCTTAAATTCCAAATTATTTAAATGGAGTTGTATATTTTTTTAAAAAAGCGGTAAGTGAGCAGTTTCATAACTCTTCTGTAGACATGCAACAATTTTTATAAAGAACAGGCTCTAAATCTGAAGCTGAAGTCACCCTGTTTGGAACAACACTGAAAAATATTGGTTGGGTTTGGCCATGCTTTTTCAGCCTGTACATTTACACCACTTTTTTTTGGACATTAGGATATTTATTCTGGGTTTTTGTGGGGACCTGAATTCTGTTTCTTGGACAAATTTGGAATACTTGCCCTTCCAGATGTTTGAAAATGTTACAAATGTTTTTCCTCTGATTGCTCTATATATACAGTGTAAACCTTTTCCCCCTCTATTATTGTTTCTTGTAAAAAAAACTGCACTGAAGAACAAAATTATGATTTCTATAGAGAGGTTTAAGGACTAATGAAGAAATACCCAGAAACCTGTTTCTTAAAAACAATAAAACTTTCTTTCTTGCAAAGTAAAAAGGTGCAAAGTTGGGATGGGGGTGCAGACAACTGACAGGAAGATTGGACTAGGGGAACTTGAAGGAAAAGAGGCAGAGGGAGGGAGGGAGGGAGGTGGAGGGGAAGAGGGAGAGAGAGAGAGAGAAAAAAAAAACAATTACCTTCTACAAGAAGTAGTTGTAAAGATAAGTTTATGTGTTCAAGAGATATGAAATAAATATGAAAGAGAGAGGTAATGCTGCTATAGAAGTTAAAACTGTTACTAACTACAACCAACTACAGATATTCTGACACATTTTAGCTACTGCTGCTTGAAGTAGGGAGAGAGTTTAGAAAAGATACGTGGGAGATACTATGAAAATTTTGAAATAGCTCACCGACAGTTCTTGTTTGTATTTTCGAAGCTGATTGTAAGAACAGATATGAATCAGAGATCCTTAAAATCAGATATTTTGAGCTTTAAACAAGTCTCAAGTTCTTCACATCTCTTTTGCAATACAGATAGTATTTGACAAAGAGGGGAACACGAATATAATTTCTATAGTATTCATAAATATCAAGCTTTATTTGGAACTTAGCCACACTGCAGTACATAAATTTACTAAAAATTTCACATGATGCTTAAAAGAATCATACAATGCATGTGGGGCACTGGAGTTGTGCTACTTCCATTTCTGCATCTCTGCTGCTGAAACTTATCAGTATAAATGTATATCTCAAGTGTCCATCCACTGGAGATCTTAATTCAAGGACTGAAGCTAACTTTTCTCAAACTAAACCATATGCGGCATAAAAGGGCAAACATAAGATAGAGTTATGGTAGACAGTTTTTTCCTCACCACCCTGAGTAGGCACACTAGTGGTCCAAAAGATATACTGGATGCCAGCAATGAATCCAAGAGAGGAAAAGATAACAGGACCTTTCCTGAAGTAAAGCTGCAGTAATGGGTCTCATGATGACCAGTCATGGCTATCTCCTTCAATACTGAGCATAACACAGACTGGCAAAATTTTTAATCTTTAAGGTGTCTTCCCCCCCATAGACACAAAACTCTAATACATCATTATAAATCACTGGGGAAATATTTTTCTAGTATTCAACTTTTGCGAATTAACATCCAAGACAGCTGTTATTAAAATTATTTGGAATGCGATCTTTCATATGAGATAATTTGGATCATCATAGTAGATGTTTCGATACGTCCACGTTTGACCTAAACCTTTTTCTGATGACACAAGTACAGTGGTGGGGAGGAGGAAAGTGCCTCAAAAGTTAGAGTCATACATACAGTTTTGTATCTTCCTGTACTTTCCTTAAGAATTACTGTTTCAAATTTCAGGGTTTTTTTTAAGGTTTTCTGGGGCAAACCAGTCTTTCAAGCAAACAAATGAAAATAATCAACAACATTAACAAAATCATAAGATTTGACAAGCTAGTCAAGACTTTACCTTGAGTCAGGCACTGTCCCTGTAGTAGATGAAAAGAAGCAAGAATGTTAGCTTTTATCTCATTATTATCTTATTGTAATACTCAGCCCTTCTTTCTTGCATTTTCTCTTTTCTTTGTGTTCTGATGTGAGTTTCCTATTAGCTATCCTAAAGAACAGCATGCTTTAGAGGAAGTACCCCAGACTAGGAGTTAGTGAGTAGAAGTCCCAGGGAGGAAATAGCAATCCAGGTTCTGCTAATGACCAACAGTGTGACTTTGACAAGCAAATTACCCTCTTTATTCCTTAGTTTCTTTGAAAAATGTGGTCCTTACTCCTATTTATCCTACAGAGTTGTTTCCAGGACAGGATATGATAGGTGGAAGAGTCTTAGAAATAGGAACCAAACTGACTACATCATTATTAGGTCTTAACACATTTTATATTTTGAAACTAATCTAGAAGCAGAAATTGTATGTAGAAACCTTTGAGTCAAAAGACTGTTAGTTATATTTTTTGAACATAAGTGATTTAGGAAAATGCCTCATCTTCATATAATACAATATTGATACCATTGCTAAAAAATATGAATAGAGTAGACTGAAGATGAATATGTGACTCCATATTTAATGAGAAGGTGAAGGCCACGTTCTTCTGCTTTCAAGTCCGTTCTGAATAATAGTTACCTTTAAAGCTGTTTAAACTTGAGATTCCCATTCCTAATAGAAGAAACAGATTGAGGAAACATTGTGCTCATAACATTTCTGGAAGCCTTTCAGAGAGGAAGCAGCTGTGGTTTCTTTAGACTCGCAAGTCTATTATGCAGGTTAACAGTATATTTTATAATGAGTTCTAGACCACCTGCCTTCCTGAGGAAATTAATATTGAGATAGATTTTTTTTTTGGTCTTTTTTTGTCCTCAGTGGCTATGCATAAGCTCTTCCTATTCAATGAGTTTGGGCACCCCATAAAAATGTTCATTCAACGTTGTTCAGCTATAGATGGTTATTTTTTAAAGACATTGTCTAAATGTGTTTTCAACAAATTCTTGGTGAATTCTGAGACTGAAAAATATACTTCTCTAGTAAAACAGTCAGCAGATGATGTACATACAGTTTTACTTTAAAGTGACAAATACCTATAATGAATTAAACAGTGTTTTCAGTGAATTTGACTATAGTCTGACTAAATTAAATCCACTGGAATTTCAAAATTTTGTTGTAATTGTCGTCTTCTCACCCCTACAGGTGTTTCAGGGGAAAATCAATGGATTCAGGAAGCAGTAGGAGTTTGGAGAATACAGTAAATAGGGTCTATCCTGATCAACTTGTTCCAAAGATAAACACAAGCAACAAAATGTCCACCTTAGCAAACCCACCCAGCATCCTGGAAATGCCACAAGAGATTAAGGAAAGCTGTGGAGATAAACAGGTAGAAATCACAGCTGAGAAAATAAAAATGGCAACCAGCATCAAAGAAAAACAAAGCAATGATTTAGAGAAAGTGGCCTTTAAACGGAAGGCAGAAGGTGAAGAAAACCCAGCTGGAAAGAAAGAGGCAAAGGTAATAGAACTTGACAGCCCATTGATCACCATGCCTCTGCCTCGCATCCCCTTAAAGAATATCATGGATGTGGAGGTGAAGTTGGTCTACGTTGATGAAGAGGACGTGAGCTATGAGTTTGTAGAGTCCTACATGTCCACTGGGAATCGGCCAACATGCCAAGCTGCTGAAATAGTAGTAGACCCTTTCCGTGTACCTAATTTCAGCTTTCTGCCTCGGATTGACAAATGGCTTCAGGTAGCCTTAAAGGGTGCCAGCTCTTGCTACAGAAAAAAGAAATACGCCGTGGCAGCAGGACAGTTCAGAACAGCATTGGAGGTATGGGAATAAAAAAAAAACGTAGATTGGTGATGGGAAGCTGTGAAAGGGAAAGTTGTGATTACATTGAGCAGCTCTGATTATACTGTAATGAACAGTGATCATGGGGTGAAAATACTGAATGATATCAAGACTATGCAGTTCTCAGTTTACATAAATAAGATGTGCCTGTAAATTAATATGCTTGTGTGCACTTGACATACAGAAATCACCCCAAAAGCACATCTCATGCATTTTCTCTAACAAACTCTGCAGTGGGTAACATATATTAAAATGCAGTTGGTTTTGCAATTTAGATGTATACCTATAAAAACCATAAAGTTTTAGTACAGTGGTGATGGGTAGAGTATAGATTCTCTAGAAATAGGCAGTTAATGAATATACAAATTGTCCCCTTTTGATATGTAGTCTTCATGATTAAACATAACCATCTTACTTTTTAGCATGGGCTGATAATTTATGTATAATACTGATTAAAAACAAAACAACACCATTTTACCTTACCATCAAACTTCCCTTCCCTTCCCATTCTACTGAGCTTTACGAATAATTATTTTTCTCTCTGCAAGCAGGTAAGTTGGTCAATATCTTGGCATAAAGAAATAGCCCATGGGCTAAAATGAATGTGAGAATCACCAATAAAACACAAAAAAGGTCATGGGAAAAACTGCACCATCTCATGACCCACTGAACTTATAAAAGGACCAAAGTGTGTAACTAGTACTCCCATTGGCTTGGCAACATTCGTGACTGCATATTTAATTAACTACAAAAAAAATTTCAAGGCATTTTATATATGCCTGGTGGCCACTGGAGATTTGAAAAATGAGTTAAGACAAGGTGCCTCCCTCTAACAATTGGTGAGGGAGAGAAAGCAGTAAACAGTTAAATAGAGATGGCATAAAGGAGTGACTGGTCCACCATGGAACCTGGGGCATGGGCAGGAGTCAGATGTGAGATGTTTGTGATGGATATTTAAAAAGTATTATTTACACTGTTACTCGCAGGTTAAAAATGACCACATCTACAATGAATTATTAATGGACAATACTAGACAATGGTGCCCCTAAATATTTAAAAAGAAATTCTAGGCACAAAAAAGGAGGCCCAAAGAGACATGAAGTGGTGAGACAGTGCACAAACAGATGCATCTATAAATATTTCTGTCCTTATAAAGGGCCATTTACACAAAGAGGCAAACAGTGATGCACTATGTAAACTTCTGAACTATGTAAAAAGTGCCCCCAAATTAAGTTATCCACAAACCACTGAGAACCCTCTGCTGTTCTTTGAGCTAATGACCAGAAGCCACTGACTGGGAAAAGGAAGCTAAGTAAAGACTCTAGGAAGAACCGTGGGCACTTCTGCTAGGGCTATTTTCAGCTGAAATTTGTTGTTGGTGGTGGGGGGTATGCAGGGCTAAAGGTGTAATTTTATAGATAAAGGAAAAGAATCATTTTGGCAATGGGAAAAAAAGGCATAAAATAAGAAAGAACATAAAATTCAAGTTAAGCCTATGTAGAAGTAAAAGGTATTTTCAGTAACTGGAAGAAAATATCCGCTTTTCCCATAAAACCCAGTGTTCAAAATTGTAAAATTTGAATCAGGTTTTAATGACCCCAAGATGTGCAACTGTACTGGAAAATGCTTGTCTTCTGACTCTGCTGTGCACATCCTCTCTCTCTCCCATTCCCTCTCCCTCTCTCCCTCTCTCTCTCCCTCTCTCTCTCTCTCTCTCTCTCTCTCCCTGCCTCCTCCCCCTCCCTCAAGGGTTTTTAGGAAAGTGTTGGATGCTGACACTAATTACTGGTAATTAACAAAAGTAATTATTTTGAGACCAAAACTTAGCTTAGACATCTGGCCTAGCTTTTGTCTAATTACCTTGGGAGTTAACTTTTGAAATCTTACCTAGAATGTCTCTTAATAAACCAAAGTCACTGGGAATAGAAAAGATTTTTAACCTCTTTAGCTCTTTCCTCTCCTGAATTTAACTTCTCTTGAATTTAACTTCTTCAATACTACGTGTTCTCAGGTATTACTTAAAGCATCTCTTGCTTTTCCTTAGGTCTTAACATGACTGAGTAAGATAGGATGGATGACAGAGACCAAGGCATAATGATAAGGATCACACCTGAAAGACAAATGCATCAATGAATATTTCAGTGTGTAAAGTTAGGATTAGATTTGGCTGCAAGTGACAGAAACCCAAAATACCTGTGTCTAAAGCGAGAGAAGTCTTTGTTTGTTTGTTTGTTTTCATATAAATGTTAGGTAGTCAAGCACCGGTATGGTATGATCATCAGGTACCAGATTCTATTTTGTTCCTCAAGATGTGACTGTGACCTCTTAATCCAAAATGCCAGCTCCTGTTGGTGTCATCACGCCCACCTTCTAACCAGCCATAAGAGGGCAAAAGGAAGGAGTCACCCTGCGTCCTTCCGAGCACACTTGATGGGAAGTTGCACACACCATTTCCATTTCTCTTTTTTTCATTGACCCGAATTTGGTCATGTGACTGTACAAAGCTACAAGGGAGGCTGAAAAATACGGTCTTTATTCCCGATGGCCCTAACATTCATGGTCACTAACATTCTAGCTGTACTTTCATGGAGAAAGGAATAATTATTAATAAAGTAAAAACCTATAGGAAAACTTAAAGGTCTGGGAATGTGCTAATCGTATTTTTCTTATTCCTATTACTGAAGAAGAAGGGGAGAATGGGTATGGCTATTGAAGGATAACTAGCAACTCTCCCATGGAGTGATTATTACATGGGAGGCATTGTGAGGCATATAAAATGCTTGGCAGCTGAGTGGTACAGAGTCAACTGTAGAAATATACAGGAGACTGGTTGTGGTTAAAGGTAAGACCGCAAAAAAAGAAACAGAAAGTAAAAACTGGGGAAAGGGCCTAGAAATTTGTGAATATTTATTAACAGACACAATTTCCAACTTATCTAATCAATGCATTAGAATGTTCTGCTTATACATTAGTTTCCCTGTGCTCTTGACAAAGTATTAACTCCTTTTGTTTTTATAACATGGTCACAAACTAGACAGGTAAATTTCTGATATTTTATAAATGAAAAAGATAAAAATGATATGCAGTGATTCAGAAGATAACGGTGTAGCTTCCAAAAAGCAGTCAACTTTAATCTTTTAGGATTTTAGAACACAGGAGGCATTTACTTAAATGTGCTTGATGAAATAATTTATTTTTCTGTGCTTCCTTTTTACTATATAAAGTTGAACCAGTTAAGTAGGTTAGATTAGTCCTTAGCTCTGTGACTAACTCATCAATCTTTGTTAAAATCAGTCATCAGACTTCCCTGGTGGCGCAGTGGTTAAGAATCCGCCTGCCAGTGCAGGGGACACGGGTTCGAGCCCTGGTCCAGGAAGATCCCACATGCCGCAGAGCAAGTAAGCCCGTGTGCCACAACTACTGAGTCTGCGCTCTAGAACCCACAAGCCACAACTACTGAGCCCACGTGCCACAACTACTGAAGGCCGCATGCCTAGAGCCCATGCTCTGCAATAAGAGAAGCCCACGCACCACAACGAAGAGTAGCCCCCGCTCGCCGCAACTAGAGAAAGCCCGCGTGCAGCAATGAAGACCCAACGCAGCCAAAATAAATAAATTAATTTTTTAAAAAATCAGTCATCACTTGCTCTTATGTTTGAAATCACAGCGGAAATCATACCAGATGGGCAAAAGGTACAAATGGAAGATAAAAACCATAAATTCATATTAAATCACAGTTCTATGCCTAGGTGCTATTACCTATAATTTTTAAAGAAAAACTATATAAATTCAAATAGTAGGGATTAAAATTAAAATAGTAGGGATTCTATAAAAAATAAATAAATACATATAAGACATTGGCCTCATGGGCCAATGAGGCATATTAGGCAATACACACTATTTCCAATAAATTGCTTGGCTGTCAACCAAAAGGAAGAAGAGATTAATTAATAAACTTTCTAGCTGTACTTTCATGGGGAAAAGAATAATTATTAATAAAGTAAAGACCTATAGGAAAACTTAAAGTCTGGGAATGTACTAGTGGTATTTTTCTTGTCATTTATAAGTTAGCAAAGGTTCTAATAATTTTGTGGCATGCAACCTAAACCATACCATAATTTCAACCTTATTTATAGGATCTTAGTAATTGAGAGGATTCCACCTTTTGAATTAGAACAGATCTATACCCACCCTTTAAGATTCACAGCTTCAAACAATCCCACTGAACCAGCCAAAGACAGACCACAACTTATCCCTCACCAAATGGAACTTTCAATTATTCCAATTTCATCATGTAGGAACCCCTTGAGGGTTCCACCTTGAGGTGCTAATATTTTTCTTTTTTAATATCTTGGCGCTCCAGTCACTGATCTGTGAAGTTAGAGTAATAACTCACATTTATGGAGCTCTTCCTATGTGTCAGGTACTGTATTTTACATTCTAGGAATATTTACGTTCAATATTCCATTTCACTTTCACAATAAAAATGTGAGATGGGACTACTATTCTTCTGTTGCTAATGAGAAAACTAAGGGATAGATAGGTTAAGTAACTTGCTCAAAGATCAACAGCTAGCAGTGGTAGTAACAGGAGTAGTGGAACCAAGGTGATCTGGTTCAGAGCTCACCACCTTAACCACTATGCCTTTGCTATCTAAGTGAGAGTTTGTTGGAATTACAGAAATTTGGACTGTGCCAGACCTGCAGAATCAGGATCTGCGTTTTAACAGATCCCAAATGATCCTGGTACACACAGGAGTTTGAGGAGCATTTCACTGTGTGAGATGCTGACACTAGACAAATTTGCCCTCCAATTAAACTGTGCAGTTTGGTCCCCAATGGAAAACGCTCTCTGCCCCTTGCTAATTTCATAGGAAAGAACTTCCTTTTAAGCAATTTTTTCTATAACAATTGTTCAGAATTGAGGGATTTCAAGGACCGTAAAACTCTTGTTAAAAGTTGGAGGGGGGAGGGCTTCCCTCGTGGCGCAGTGGTTGAGAGTCCGCCTGCCGATGCAGGGGACACGGGTTCGTGCCCCGGTCCAGGAAGATCCCACATGCCGCGGAGCGGCTGGGCCCGTGAGCCATGGCCACTGAGCTTGCGCGTCCAGAGCCTGTGCTCCGCAACGGGAGAGGCCACAACAGTGAGAGGCCCGCATACGGCAAAAAAAAAGAAAAGGAAAAAAAAAAAAGTTGGAGCGGGGAGAGGATTGACCTTGTATTTGTATTGTACAAGAACATTACAAAAATTACCATCTATTATCATCATTATTTAATTAAAATATGGAGCAGTTGAACACCAAAAAGATAGAAAATAGAAACGGCATACTCTCAAAAAAGGGCATACTCTCAGAATGAAGGATATTTTTTAAATAGATTATAATTCAACTTTATGAAAAGTTGACTAAATTGTCTTTTTTTTTTCATTGCCCCTTGGATCAGTAAAGTATTGGTCTGAGAACCAGCTTTTGGGAATCACTGTTCTACAACACATTCCCTTTATGGTAAACATTAGGTATCCAGGACCACTGAACCCGCACCAGGGCCTTCTTCTGCGATTACTTCCAGTGTAATGGAATTTGGTATGAGGCAGGTCCATTTTGGAGCCCATCCAAGGGGGTTTATTTAATGAAGTAGCAAAGATATCTCATTATAGGGCAGCCTCACCTATAATTGCTCTGCTGAGAATAATTCTGTAGCAAATCTCTAGGGCATGAAAATGTGGACATCCCAGAAAGCTTAATTTAAATGGATTCTAACATAGATAGTTCCTAGTCCAACATAATCAGGAAATCAAGAGTTCACCAAATTTGCTGAATGCCTGAGCTGTCTTTTTACACATCTGTGGATTTGCATAGAGATTCAGTATGCATTTCTTAAACTCCTGCTGGGGTCCAGGCCCATTTATTTAGATAATCATCATAACAACCCTTGAAGACAGATATTATCATTCCCATTTCACAGATAAAAAACAAAAACAAACAAAAAACTGATGCTCTAAGAAGTTAAAAAAACGTAAAGTGCCCCAGCTAGTTTGTTGGCAGGGCTGAGGTCAAATTCAGGTGCCCTGATTTCACATCTGGAATTCTTTACACTATTGCTTTTCATACTTTAATGTATATAAAAGTTGTATAGGAGTATTGTTAAAAATGCATGGGGTCTGTGGTAGAGCATCCAGATGCCTCATTTCAGATAAGCTCCCAAATGATGTCCATGCCGCTGGTCCAGGGACCACTCTGAATAGCAGAGATGTATGCCACACCACTGGTAGGTTTGCAAACACCTGCCATTGCCCATCTGGCGAATTAGCAGTAAGCACTTCGACGTATCTAGCCCACATAACCCTAGGTGTCCACAAGGATCCAGAGCTCTGATGGACAGAGCACTGAATTTGGAGTCAGATTATCTGTATTGGATACTGCTTCTGGTACCTAATTGCTGTATGACTTTGAGCAACTTTCTGAACCTCTTAGAACACTGTTAAGCAGGAATGGTAAGAACTAATGGCCAAACACAAGGTGCTTTCACAAAGGACTGCTTGTTGGGAAACATGATGGACTCTAAATCCACGTTCAAGTTGTCAATGTGTTTCTCAAGTTCCTCATTTCCCTGTACAGTATGTATTTAACTTAAAACTTTAGCACCCTAAAGGATTTTGACCAATTCAGTAGTTTATCATCACTTTAATCCATATCCCATTTTCCTTTAATTAACATTAAAAATGTATAGTATTCTTTTAATGACATATGAAATTCAGTCAAAGCAAGGACCAAAATAATTGTTTTTTACTCTATTCCCCCTTTCAGAAGCAGTGAACTAAATCAAACACTATTTTGAATTCTTAACTGCTTCTCACAAAAAAAAAAATAACGAGCTTTCACTTAAATGCACAAATTGTTATGCTAGAAGTAGTTCATTTTCTTCTTAGTTGTCACATAAATTGACTCGAACTCTGTATGGTCAGAATTAAACACTTCAGTTTTTATCTTGATTGTTGCCCTCTTTGTTCCATCCAGGGGCACCATAGCTAAGTATTTAATGATAAAAAATATTTTTTAAATGCTGGCAAATTTACATAGCACGAAAATACAAAACAAATGCTCCTCTCACTCTCAAAAGCAAAAGAACAAAATTAGATATAGCCCTATAATTAAGCACTAATTAAATAAAACTAATCTGTAGAAGAGCAGGATTTGTCACTATAAAAGTATGTTAATACCACTAACATCACTGGCTGTTTCAGCCTGACATAGTGCTAGATGCAGGGAATGACACCAATATAAATAAAACTTAGCCCCTGCCCTCAAGAAGTTTTCCCATTGTGGTAGAGTGTGGAGGGAAGAGGTGAGTAGGAGAATTTTTCAATAAATAAGACTATAGTATAATTTGTATCACATTTACAAATGAAAGAAGGATCACGTTTCATATAAAAATATCATAAATCTTGTAGATTCTTTTTTTTGTGCTTTGTTTTGTTTTAACATCTTTATTGGAGTATAATTGCTTTAAAATGGTGAGTCAGTTTCTGCTTTATAACAAAGTGAATCAGTTATACATATACATATGTCCCCATATCTCTTCCCTCTTGCATCTCCCCCCCCACAATCCCACCCCTCTAGGTGGTCACAAAGCACCGACCTGATCTCCCTGTGCTATGTGGCTGCTTCCCACTAGCTATCTATTTTACATTTGGCAGTGTATATATGTCCATGCCACTCTCTCACTTTGTCCTAGCTTACCCTTCCCCCTCCCCATATCCTCAAGTCCATTCTCTAGTAGGTCTGCGTCTTTATTCCTGTCTTGCCCCTGGGCTCTTCATGACCTTTTTTTTTTTTTTTTTTTAGATTCCATGTATATGGGTTAGCGTACAGTATTTGTTTTTCTCTTTCTGACTTACTTCACTCTGTATCACAGACTCTAGGTCCATCCACCTCACTACAAATAACTCAATTTCGTTTCTTTTTATGGCTGAGTAATATTCCATTGTGTATATGTGCCATATCTTCTTTATCCATTCATCTGTTGATGGAGACTTAGGTTGTTTCCATGTCCTGGCTATTGTAAATAGAGCTGCAATGAATATTTGGTACATGACTCTTTTTGAATTATGGTTTTCTCAGGGTATAGGCCCAGTAGTGGGATTCCTGGGTCATGTGGTAATTCTATTTTTAGTTTTTTAAGGAACCTCCATACTGTTCTCCATAGTGGCTGCATCAATTTACATTCCCACCAACAGTGCAAGAGGGTTCCCTTTTCTCCACACCCTCTCCAGCATTTATTTTATTATTTTTTTGTTTTGTTTTTAAATTTTTATTTATTTATTTATTAACTTTCATTTATTTATTTTTTTGCTGTGTTGGGTCTTCGTTTCTGTGCGAGGGCTTTCTCTAGTTGTGGCAAGCGGGGGCCACTCTTCATCGCGGTGCGCGGGCCTCTCACCATCGTGGCCTCTCTTGTTGCGGAGCACAGGCTCCAGACGCGCAGGCTCAGTAGTTGTGGCTCACGGGCCTAGTCGCTCCGTGGCATGTGGGATCCTCCCAGACCAGGGCTCGAACCCGTGTCCCCTGCATTAGCAGGCAGACTCTCAACCACTGCGCCACCAGGGAAGCCCTCCAGCATTTATTGTTTGTAGATTTTTTGATGATGGCCATTCTGACCGGTGTAAGATGATATCTCATTGTAGTTCTGATTTGTATTTCTCTAATGATTAATGATGTTGAGGATTCTTTCATGTGTCTGTAGGCAATCTGTATATCTTCTTTGGAGAAATGTCTATTTAGGTCTTTAGATTCTTGACATAATTACAATCACCTAGGGGAGCTATTAAACACACACACACACACACGGGTGCTCAAACCCACCCTAAGAAAGTTTTATACAATTGTCTGAGGTTCAGACAATGACCATGCTTGGGGTTCTGGTATTTTTAAGTTCCCAGAGCAGCTAAGAACAGTTGAGAACTGCTCACACAGAAGATCCTTCTCCTTTAAAATTACCTACAATAGATGTTAACCCATGTGTGCTTTTTTGAAGGGAATTAAGAGAAGTAATATCTAAACATTCTAAAGCTATTACACAGCATCAAGAAAAATGTGAATGTCACTGTCGTGAAAATGTACTCTTTGGAAATTTACATTTAAAACAATCTTCTCATATTCACTTAAAAAGCAAATTAACTCAATGACTTCTTTTCTATTAACACTAATAAATAGGTTGATACTAAACACCAGTCAGTGGTTAGTTAGCATGTGTCTCTAAATTCATTCCATTAGTGATGACCTCACAGAAAATGAATTACTAATCTATAGGAAGCCAAGCAAGATCTTTTCAGTGAGCAGGATCATTTTCATAGTCTACAGGTCATCGTTAGGGGTTGGATTCAAATGACTAAACTTAGGTATTTTTAAATGCAGTTAACTCTGTTTACATTGTTGTGAATCAAAACTCAACCAACTCACTCACTGAAGTCTTACACAACCCTAAACTGTAATTCAATTTGATGATTCCATGTGGAGGTTCACACACATTAAAAAAAAAGATGACTTGTATCCAAATATTGGATAACGTTGCCCAACATTTCTTCCACTATCCAACTTTCTAAATTTCTTGCAAGGCTTCCAAAGCCAGATAAAGTTTAAAACAACAATCCTCTCTCTCTTTCCCCTACCCCTTTCCAGCTTTCATACACAACACAGGGTGATGTTCAAACAGACTCTGCATGTAATGAGCAGATGAGGTCCACTTAAATTTGTTCACAGGAATGTACAATAGAGTAAGGTGTGGTTACTTTTTTGATTCAGATGATCTAGAAGAAAGTTAGGGGAAAACTTTTATTTAATCATCTAGTTTAACACTTCGGTTGCCTCATTTGACATTCACTAAAATAGAGAAGACTTTCTTTCCACCTGAGAGATGATTCTGTTTCTATCAGAGAACAGGATGTAGATAGGCAGGGTGTAATAAAAAAGGGGAACCAAATTTTCATTACACTGTCTCAGTATGGTTGCATTATTTTGAATGAATTGGTATGAGTACTGAGAACACTGGATTCATATATACCTGAAGGCTGCCACCAAAATATATTTTATATCCAGAAATAATTTCTGGAGTACTTGCTTTGGGATATGATGATGATTCAAATTATGCTGCTAATCTATGAGTAATTAATCATTGGTTTTGTGGGATACGTTTTGCTAAGAAATCAACCACAGATTTTTTTTATTATTTTTTTTGCGGTATGCTGGCCTCTCACTGTTGTGGCCTCTCCCGTTGTGGAACACAGGCTCCAGACATGCAGGCTCAGCGGCCATGGCTCACAGGCCCAGCCGCTCCGCGGCATGTGGGATCCTCCCGGACCGGGAGACGAACTCGTGTCCCCTGCATCGACAGGCGGACTCTCAACCACTGCGCCACCAGGGAAGCCCCACAAATTATTAAGTGACAACTTTCTCACTACTTTCTGTCAACTTGTTGGGTGATGTTGGGGTAAGATCACATTGTATGACAGGGATTTGGTTCTCAGGGAACTTAGATTCAAGCTTTAGAGAGAAGTTCTATAACTGTAAGGAAATTAGAAATCTATCAAGTGCTCAGTGATGTGCAATGGCCGTGTAGAACAAAGCTTCAGGATAGGAATGTTTGATGGAGTTTGTGATACACATTTATGAGCATGAACTTGGTGGCAGGCACTTTATCTATACTAACACCTCTAATTCTCACAGTAACCCAGTGAGTTGGGAACTATTATTATTATCTATTAAAGATAAAAAGATTAAAATGCATAAAGTACTCACAGAAATGCTGAGAGGATTTGCGGTGAATTTAAAGCTTTGAATGAACCTCAAAAATAAATAAATGGGGGCTTCCCTGGTGATGCAGTGGTTGAGAGTCCACCTGCAAGGGACACGGGTTCGTGCCCCGGTCCGGGAGGATCCCACATGCCGCGGAGCGGCTGGGCCCATGAGTCATGGCCACTGAGCCTGTGCGTCCGGAGCCTGTGCTCTGCAACGGGAGAAGCCACAACAGTGAGAGGCCCGCGTACCGCAAAAAAAATTAAAAATAAATAAATAAATAAATAAATAATAACTGAATGGAAAAGCGGGTGGGTAGAGGGGACAGAAAATGAGTGTGATATTGGAGATAAACGTTGCTAACAGGATGGAAAACTTGAGGAAAGATGCATGAAACCTAATAAGGACAGCAAAGAGATGGGCGGGCCAGAGGAAGGCGTTATTGTGAAACAAAGGTGGAGAGATAGAGCAAGATGCTGGATGGTCTTAAAAACCAGGCAGAGGAAATCGGAATTGGTATTTAAGGCAATAAGTGGGTTCTTGGATAGGGAAGTAATGATGTGAAAAAAAAAAGAAGGATTGCTTGAGAATCAGTGAAAAAAATATTGAATAGTTACTACTTTATCAACACTATGCTAGTTACTACTACAGGAGCTACAAGGAAGTATAAGATTTCAATCTTATAGCTCTTTATCCTTTCTTCAGTTACATCTATAATAATATAACTATACTGTTCTTATAGCAGACATTTTATTTGCTATGATCCAAGTGTTGATTTTGGGAGAAAACAGCCAGGGGGATGAAGGTGTGAAGGAACTAGAAAGAGAAAACTCCAGGGTAAAATAGGAATGCATAGAATGTTCCTATGGAAGAAAGTGCAGGGCAGAATAGGGAGAAATAAACCTAGAAGAGCTAGCAGTTTGCCAGGGGGCCATGCATACCTTGTCAAGATCTTGGACATTATTCAGTAAATAACAAGAGGTCTCCCAAAAGCACTACTGTGGGGAATGATGGTGTCAATTACATATTCATTTATTTTTGCTATATCACTCTAGTGTATGTAGAGAACAAAACCAGTGCTCAGTCTCTGGGTTATATCTTACTACTGGGTTATGAAATCAGTTTAATGGATTGTGACCAGCATTATGTTTAACTTATATCAATAGAATAGAAATACAATAGAAAATATCAGAGTTCATGAAATACTGGAAAGTTTTACTCTGTGAAAATTTTGATCCTGTTATATACTCAGGTATATCTGTATCTATCCATAAATAGAAATGTACCTAGGAAGAGGAGAAATAAATTAATTGTGCTATCTAGCTCTGTGTGTGTTTGTGTGTGTGTGTGTGTGTGTGTGTTTGTCCCTGTTGTGATGTAAAATGTATTTCTTATGATGGATCTTGGTCAAAAATATTTGAAAGCCACTGGTTTAGAGGCAGATTGAAGAGGGAAAAGACTAGAGGCCATCAGCAGGTTATACCATGACAATCTTGATGAGAAAAGTAAAGGGCAGAACCAGATAAGCAATAGTAAGTATAAAGAGGAGAAACCAAAATAAGGGAGGGAAGAAAGGAAGGGAGGAAAGGAGGGAGGGAGGAAATAAAGAGGGAGGGAGGGAGAAAGGAAAATGTTCACACCTTAGTGGCAGTTGAGAAACAAAGAAGCATTTTCTAAGTATCAAAGCGCCACCAACTCAGGAACCTGAGGTGAGGAAGATGAATGCAATTTTGGATGTATTTTGTGTGAAGGCTGGTGACAAGCTCAGTTGGTGCAGCACATTTGTTGCCTAGAGACAGGTAGGTAGGAAGCACAGAGGAAAGTTTATGACCAAAGATAGACATTTGGAGGAATCATCCATACCTGATGCCACCTGAAGTGTAACAAGAAAGAGAGATGAGGAAAGAATCCTGGAAAATGTGAATAGCTAAGAAAAGATTACCTCTCAGATTAAGAAATAATGAGACAAAAATTAATTAAGAGAGACCTCTAAGAAGTTACTCCTCATGGACTGGAGGCTTTAGGAAAATATCTAGTTACAGAGTTTCTAAAGGTAGCATTTAGAGTGAAAAATAATCTTTGGCCGTCAAAGGTCTATGAAGAGAACAATTTTAATGGATATCACTGCAACTCAACCAGAAAGCAAGAATAGGAGTGGACATGAGCTTAGCAAGCCCGGAGATGAAGTACCTTGGATCTGAAAAGTTAGACTAACCTTGTTCATATGTACCGTATTTAGAACGTGGACTAAAATTAAGCAAGCATAATTTATACCCTGAAATTTCACACAGTGACATGATTAGTCTTTGTACTCATTATATGGTTGAGCATTTGATACAATCTCAGTAATCTTTGTTAAAAGAATAAACCATCATCTGAAACTAATGCCTGATTTCATTGCTTGTAATCAAGGGTGTGCTTCTAAGACACAGCCTTTCTCAATAGAGCTAACTGCCAGAAGCAATGGTGAGATTTGGAAAGGGAAGAAGTAGGCACAGTGTCTAAAACATTTACCTCGAATGGAAAATGAGAAATGGAACAGTATTTCAAAGGGAATATAGAGTGAAGGGCTGATTTTTACTTTTTTTTAAGGGTATGGACACTGGTCATGATTATATTGAAAGAGCCCTTAGAGACAGAGAGAGTAAAGGTAATGAAAAGATGATTGAAGGTGTGAGATCCTCCAAGGAAGTGTGAAAGGATGGGGGTCTGGAAACAGATGGAAAGGTTAGATTTGAACACATGGAAACCTGTTCCCCTGTGATAGGAAGGAAGAGTTTTTATGAGTTGAGGGTAAGTTGAGAGAATTTTTTTATTTTTTAATTGAGTCAGAAGCAGTTGAGGAATTTGAGAAAGATTGGACAGATAGCAGAGAAAAATTAGACAAAGGCTAAATAGGATTAAGGCAGAGGACAGGGATCCCTAAGAAGAGGAACCATGAATCTACAGTGAGAGCAAACTGCAAAGTTATGTGATTTTCTACATTGTGTCTCTGAGCATCCAAAAGTTTTCATTGACTCAGACTTGAGGTTTTGATGAAATGGATGAGAGGGCAGAGCTACTGTGATTAATGATGAGAGAATGATTACCATGGTGGACTCTAGGTCTGGGCTGGGTAAGAAAGGACAGAACAGAGGGTATGTAGTGGCCCAGGGTCTGACAGTTAAAGAAAAGGCATTTGAGGAGAAGAGAGGGAAAGAGCTGAAAGGCTAGAAGATTTGGTCAAGGAGTAGTACTAGAGTATAAGATTTGAGAGGTTGTAAGTTTCATGAGATTGGGCTGCTAAATTAGAAGAGTTCAGAAATTTAAAAAAAAAAAAAACCCAGAGGCCAGGATATTAGATGAGTCATCCACAGCTGGATACTGGATATCTGAAGTCACTCAGGATGATGTTGTGACAAAGAGCAAAGAGGAACCATAATCCAGGTGTCAACTCTTAGTAAATGTGGGGAAATAATGTAGAGTTTGTTAGGTGACAGGGTAGGATAGCCAGATGACACGGTGTTCTGTGACACTGTGCTAAGGGACAGGAAGGACAAAAACCTCCATGTGACAGAGGCTTTAGAGGACAAGAGCTCCTTAGAGGGTCCAGCTTAAATTGAAGAACATGGAAAGAACCTCTTGATAAAGGGTATGCGGTGATTTGTTTACAGTGGGAGGGACCATGACCCTGAGAGTAGATCGGAAAGGAAGGAAGGACAGATTTCAGAGAGAAGCCACAGAGCACAACTGGAATGAGACTTTGGGAATGTCTCATTCAAAGAGGGGTTGAAACATGCTTGGAGCAGCAAGTATGAATTATCCCTCCCCTCCATTCTGACTGGTCAGTGGTCTAGCCCAGGTGAAGGTAAGTATGTATCCACTTGTGCTCAGTCATAGAAAGCTCAGCAAACCTTAGTCTGAAGGAAGAGAAGAGGAAAGAGGGTTTTCATACCCAGCAAAGCATAAGGATAATTTTCTTCTTTTTGTTACTCATACCTGTCCCATGTCCTTTTTTCCTATGTACAGCACTAATCAAAAAACAGTAAGGGTTATTAGAATTACTACAATGATAGATTGCTTTCATAATACATCTTTGAAGTTAATCAGCAAGGTTGTTTTTATATCTTGGCATGTTCATTTATATGTATTGGATTTTTCTCTTGTTTTTTGATATTTGGAATATTACTGAATAATAGTTTATGATTAGTTTAGGAGGAAACATATCAATACATATAGTGAGAAGCACACCTTTTTAATAAAAGAGTTACCTTAATTTACCTGAGTGCTTAAAAAATTAATTTAAAATATTGATAAGTAAGAATTCTCAGTGGCTTTATTAACATACTGTGTGTTGTGTGTGTGTGTGTGTGTGTGTGCACTCTGTGCTTTTAGTATACTCTATTTGGGATGTTTCCTAGAGCACTGGCTTTGAGATAGGGTCATAATTATTTGCTGGCATGTAGGACTTAAACACAACAAATAAATTATTTTGAATACCAAGCATAATGGTGAAAAATGAAAACTAATGAAACAGTCAATATTCACACTTTCTGATGCCTTCCTAAGGTGTGAATGTTGAAAGCTGGTAACATCACACCGGTTGTTTCTTCTGTTTTTATTTTAATCATTTTTTTAACTTTAAAACTTCACTCAGCAATGGACCAAAAAAAAAAAAAAAATACCAGAAGTAGTTTAAAACAGCTCAGCCCTGATACAAATCTCAAATTAGGAATGAAGGAGATGTCCTACCATTTGTATGGGTTATGGGAGCAGCAATCAAGTATCTACTTAAGCAAAAGAAGTAAGTAAAATATTATGATCTCTAGCACCAGAGACACATGTCATCGTAGAGTATGGGAAGCCACTGCTGGCACCAGGGGACTGGCTCAGCATTTCTGGCTCCCACAAGAGAGTTGTCCTCACAGATACTTTAAAATTGAGTTATTGTATATTTCTCTCCACTTTATCGGCATGAACACTGAGGGTGCATTCTAAAACAGTCCCTACTGCTAAGTAATGGAATTAGGCAGAATTCTTGTCAGAGGAGGTGTCCAGAGAACAGGATCTCACATGTGGTGACGTCCATTTATGGCATCATACAGTTGCTGCCACTGCCACTAGTTAATTTAGGCTAAGGAGGAATATGAAAAAATGAAAATGAACGCCAAAAGGCTTAGCCGAAGCTGGAGAGAGGTATAGGTGGCTGTGATAGGTTTCCGACCTCCACTTAAGTGCATCCTGATGACAGTAACACGCACAGTGCAATCTCAGGTCAATCATCAGCTCACCCCTACACAGCGTGACTATCACAAGTGGGAGGTGTGCCACTCACTGTGTTTGGATTATATATTTTAACTTTCTCACTTATTTTTTGAATAGGTAATATATTCACATAGTTCAAAATTCAAGAGGTATAAAATAGTATGCAGTGAAAAGTCCCCTTTCTAGCCCTATCCTCCAGCCACCCAATTTCCAAATGGGTAACCACTGTTTATCTTTTAATTTAATAAATACAAGCAATATGGTAGTACATGATATTCTTTCTGCAACTTGATTTTACTTAGAAGTCTTAGAGGCTGTTTTATATCAGCATATATTTCCTCCTCTTTATCATTGCATAATATTCTATTATATGGAAGATATCTATTCCTCAGTGATGAACATTTGGATTGTTTCCAGTGTTTTGCTCTTAGAAATAGTGCTGCAATTAATAACCTTGTACGCATGTCATTTTGCACAAATGCAGGCATGTCTGCAGGACACATTTCTTAAATTAGAATCCAAGAGTTCGCATATTTGAAATTTTAATAAATATTGCCAAGTTATTCTCCCATCAGCTGTGTATGAGAAGACCTATTTTTCTTTATTCTCACCAAACCAGTGTGTTATCAAATTTTTTAATCTTTTCCAAAATAAAAGATTTTTAAACATCAGTAGAAGATAAATTTCCATTTCTTTTACTGTGTATGAGTTGAGAATCTTTTCCTATGTTTAAGTATCATTTGCATTTGCTTTTCTGTGTATTTCTACTTCTATGCTATAAACCCCAAATTTCTAATGGGTTGTTGGCATTTGTCTAGGAGTGCAATGGTTTTCAATTCAAAACAAGTTTGAAAAGTACCTTTTGGGCAAATGAGTTTCCCCCTATACAATTCTGGTAATTTTTTGCAGAGTAGGAGAAAACGACTTCCCTTTCATTTGTGTTAGGTTATAAACTTGCATTAGAACTCAGTTACCATCCTTTAGGAGTGCCCGTGCTGACCTGATTGGCCATTTCTTACAGAGTGAGGTAAATGTCTCTAAAATGAAGTGCATGCTCATATTTTCAAGAAATGGGATAGTAGTTAAGCAATAACATTTAGAAAAAATATTCCTAGTCTATAAAAGTCAGAAAGCTCTTTATTAGTAGCAAGGTTCTTGTATAAAAGCATAATTTCTCTTATTTAGAGACTGTAAAATCTTTGGCACTTTAGGAATTGTGTATTATTTGAGGTTGTAACATTTTAGATTTTGATGTCATTTCTAATGCATCAAGTCTATCATTGTTCTCTCCTAGAAAATCCTTAGAGGAAAAATAAACATGGTAGAGGTTAACAGCTACCTAAATGTAGATTTCACTTGGAATATTCATCTAATAATGTGTTTTATAGGTAGCATATGGTAATGCAGTCATATTAATTCTGGATGAATTTTTCTGTATTGAATTTTGTTGAAAGTGTTACATTTTAATTACTGTCTGGTATAAACCATTGATTTCAGATAGAAAAATAATGTGACTCCTCCTATTACATATTTACTCTAGAACAAGAAACAAAAAGACTGTCAATAATGGCTAAGTCAATAATGATACCCAACTTGGAATTCCCTCTGACTGGCGGGAGTGATTTGATGGAAAGGCTGTTTTTATTCCATGACATCAGTGCTGAACTTTGAGTAGCAACTGCCTCCAGAATTACTGTTCTTAAAAAAATACCTGAAATCCATAGATGGATTACAGATACTTAGGTAGATTTAAAAATTCTCTTTATTCATTCTCCATCTCTAAGATACAAAGGAGAGAAAAAACACTTCCCAGCCAAAAAAAAAAAAAAAAAAAAAAACCAGTAGTTTTCTATTGTCCTGAAATTGCTTCCATTCAAATACTTACAGGTATAGTCTCAGCTCTGATTTGCTCTGTTGTTTGTGTGCTTAAGTCAGCATTTATTAAGTGGTCAGTGTGTGCCAGCTATTTACTGACTACACCTCTTTCAGTTCTCACAACCACCCAAGGAAGTAGGATTATCATTAGCCCCATTTTGCAGATAAGGAAACTAAGGCTCTGGGAAGTCAAAGAACTTGCTTAAGATCACCCTACCTGTAAGCAGTAGAGTTAGAGTCTGAACTTAGGCCTACGTGATTCCAAACATATAGTAACTATAACCACTACATAATGCTGCCTACTTAGTAGTGGAGCCACTTTTCAAATAAAATCCTAAATAGAACGATGAGTGATATTCAAAATATTTTATAATCAACATAGCCAAATCACAGCATAATCATAAAAAGGGCACACACTAATGAACAGATGCCTACAACGAACAGCTGAATATGAGCTCAATAAATTTAGACAAATAAAGTGGAAATGTTCTGAGGCGGCTATGGAGGGCCTATGACTCACCTCTGTGGCCTGCCCATCACAGGACGAAGCTCATTCCATGCTCACTTCCCCTTTCAACTCCCACCTCACAGAAACTGGGGTTTGGTAATAATGAAAAAAAAAAAAAAAACCTCTCATGAAGCCACATACTGTATTTATTAAAACATGAGCCAGTAGAAAAGCTTATATTCCTTTTACTTGTACTCTTTGTAACTAGAGATTAATCCCTTTAAAAAATCTTTTGACTAGACCTAAGTCTAATATTTCTAGTATAATTTCATAGGGAAACCTGTCCTTGTATATTTCAGCTTGGAAATACATATACCTGCTAGGAAATACATGTCTCTCCTTTATGGTCATTTACTGAATGTTCACAACTGTATACTTACAATTCCCCTTTAGCTCAAGATTACTTTCCTTTTTAAAATGTTATGTAGAGAGTATAATGTCCAAGAGGGGATGTGGCTTTTAAACATTTGATTCATTCATTTAAACAGTTACCAGGTAAACTGCACAGTGGGAAACTGGATGTTATTCTTACTGTGAGAAAATCAGACAAGTATTAGAGGGAAGAGTGTAAGACAAGCCTAGTAATCATGAACATTCATGTATTGGAGCCTCAATACATCAGTGATTGAGCCAGTTAGTACCTTAGTTTCTTTTCAGAAAGCACATGTGCTGGCTTACTACACAAAGAAACATAGCTAAAATAAAAGCAAAGGAACACAAGTCAAAAAGGGAATCAAATAGGGAGGGGCAGAGGAAGTAGGATGGGAAACAGGAAACAAAGTAAATCAGAACACCTATTCTGTGCTTACTAGGAGCCAAGGTGAAAAGGGAAAAGGAATTCATTTAGCTAGCTCACATTTACTAATTTTTAAGTAATACTAACCCATAGGAAGAGATAGTCTTTTTATTACTACTGAGTTCTAAAAGAAATTTGTTATGTAGGAATCTTTATGAGGAGTATCAATATCTTTTGAGATCATTGATTTGGAAGTATAATTTTAGGAACAAGCAAAAGCAATGGCTCTGTTTTTGTCTCAAAATGCATAACTTCTGAAGGTTTTTACCTTGTGGCATTTGCATGCTTAATATAATCTTAATACTTAGAGTATCATCATATACATATTAACCTCTGGGAAATTTTTATTTTGGATTGCAATGTCAATCAACAATTTTTTTTTTTTTTTTTTTTTTTTGCTGCACGCGGGCCTCTCACTGTTGTGGCCTCTCCCGTTGCGGAGCACAGGCTCCGGACATGCAGGCTCAGCGGCCATGGCTCACAGGCCTAGCTGCTCCACGGCATGCGGGATCCCCCCGGACCGGGGCACAAACCCGCATCCCTTGCATTGGCAGGCAGACTCCCAACCACTGCGCCACCAGGGAAGCCCAACAAATTTTTATTATGTGCCTGTTCTAGGTACATTAGGCTCTGGGAATGCAGTCCAAAACAGTCATATTCTCTCCCTTCATGAGGATTCTTGTTCAGAAATAAAAAAGCAATGAAAAAAAAATGTGGTGTGTGTTCCAGTGAAGGAAGAATGAGATGCTATAGCATCTGACAGCCTCTAAAGCTGTGGTTCCCAGATTTTTTATTTCATGAATGAGTAAAATGTTTTTAAAATGGAGGTCAATATAGGTTGCCAATATTTTATTAGCCAAGAAAAGTCATTTAAAACAGAAAAAAAAAAAGGCACTGCGGTGGACCCTTTCACAACATGGTCTTGAACTGTGCAGGTCCACTTGTATGTGAATGTTTTTCACTAAATGAGTACTTCAGTACTGAGAAGTCCATGGGTGGTTGAATCTGCAGACGTGGAACTGAGGATATGGACAGCTGACTGCAAAGTTATATGCGGATTTTTGACTGCGCAGGAGTTGGAGCCTCTGTTGTTCAAGAGTCAACAGTACTGCCTTCTAACAACATCATTTCATTGAAAGGACATTCTAAATTAAAAATACAGGGGAGAACATAGTCTTACAATGAAGGGCAGCTTGCCAGGGATGCGGGCCCAGGCGGCCACAGGAAGCCAAGGATACAGCATTACATTTAGTCTTCATGTCTCCATAGGCTCCTCTTGGCTGTGACAGTTTCTCATACTTTCCTCATTTTTCATGACCTCGACAACATTGAGGAGTACTGCCCTATTCTAAAGCCTCAGAGTCTTCTGCTTCAGTTGGCAGAAAAGGAAAGAGACAGTGGACGAGCCACTTTAGCTTCACAGAAACCCCAGCTTAGAGGAGTTGTCCATCCATTTTATTTCTGGTATGGAGCAATGGAGATCACCTCTAGCATGCAGTGCTAAGGCAACATTTCCAATCTGAATATTCCATTGGTCAGGCTGCTGCAGGCAGCCCGGCTTTAGGAAGACCATCCAGGTGGCTGACAGTCTTGGTGCTCCAGCTAGGTGTCAGGCCAGAGCCTCTGAGGTGGGAGAGCCAAGTTCAGGACACTGGTCCAGAGACCTCCCAGCTCCATGATATATCACATGGCGAAAGCTCTCGCAGAGATCGCCATCTCAATGCTAAGACCCAGCTCCACTCAACGACCAGCAAGCTACAGGGCTGCACATCCTATGCCAAACAACTAGCAAGACAGAAACACAACCCCACCCATTAGCAGAGAGGCTGCCTAAAATCATAATAAAGTCACAGACACTCCAAAACACACCACCGGACATGGCCCTGCCCACCACAGAGACAAGATCCACCCTCATCCACCAGAACACAGGCACTAGTCCCCTCCACCAGGAAGCCTACACAACCCACTGAACCAACTTTAGCCACTGGGGACAGATACCAAAACAACGGGAACTATGAACCTGCAGCCTGTGAAAAAGAGACCCCCAAATACAGTAAGTTAAGCAAAATGAGAAGACAAAGAAACATACAGCAGATGAAGGAGCAAGGTAAAAACCCACCAGCCCTAACAAATGAAGAGGAAGTAGGCAGTCTACCTGAAAAAGATTTCAGAATAATGATAGTAAAGATGATCCAAAATCTTGGGAATAGAATGGAGAAAATACAAGAAACGTTTAACAAGGACATAGAAGAACTAAAGAGCAAACAAACAATCATAAACAACACAATAAATTAAACATTTTCTTGAGGGGATCAATAGCAGAATAACTGAGGGAGAAGAACGGATAAGTGACCTGGAAGATAAAATAGTGGAAATAACTACTGCAGAGGAGAATAAAGAAAAAAGAATGAAAAGAATTGAGGACAGTCTCAGACACCTCTGGGACAACATTAAACACACCAACATTTGAATTATAGGGGTCCCAGAAGAAGAAGAGAAAAAGAAAGGGACTGAGAAAATATTTGAAGAGATTATAGTTGAAAACGTCCCTAATATGGGAAAGGAAATAGTCAATCAAGTCCAGGAAGAACAGAGAGTTCCATACAGGAAAAATCCAAGGAGAAACACACCAAGACATATATTAATCAAATGATCAAAAATTAAATACAAAGAAGAAATATTAAGAGCAGCAAGGGAAAAGCAATAAATAACATACAAGGGAATCCCCATAAGGTTAACAGTTGATCTTTCAGCAGAAACTCTGCAAGCCAGCAGAGAGTGGCAGGACATATTGAAGTGATGAAAGAGAAAAACCTACAACAAAGATTGCTCTACCCAGGAAGGATCTCATTCTGACTCGATGGAGAAGTCAAAAGCTTTACAGACAAGCAAAAGCTAAGAGAATTCAGCACCACCACACCAGCTTTACAACAAATGCTAAAGGAACTTCTCTAGGCAGGAAACACAAGAGAAGAAAAAGACCTACAATAACAAAACCAAAACAATTAAGAAAATGGTAATAGGAACACACATATCGATAACTACCTTAAATGTAAATGGATTAAATGCTCCAACAAAAAGACATAGACTGGCTGAATGGATACAAAAACAAGACCCATATATATGCTGTCTATAAGAGACCCACTTCAGACCTAGGGACACATACAGACTGAAAGTGACAGGATGGAAAAAGATATTCCATGCACATGGAAATCAAAACAAAGCTGGAGTAGCAATTCTCATATCAGAGAAAATAGACTTTACAATAAAGACTATTACAACAGACAAAGAAGGACACTACATAAAGATCACGGGATCAATCCAAGAAGAAGATATAACAATTGTAAATATTTATGCACCCAACATAGGAATACCTAATACATAAGGCAAATGCTAACAGCCATAAAAGGGGAAATTGACAGTAACACAATCATAGTAGGGGACTTTAACACCCCACTTTCAGCAAAGGACAGATCTTCCAAAATGAAAATAAATAAGGAAACACAAGCTTTAAATGATAGACTTGGACTTACAAGTCCAGGTCCAACAAGATGGACTTAACTGATATTTATAGGACACTCCATCCAAAAACAGCAGATTACACTTTCTTCTTAAGTGCTTATGGAACATTTTCCAGGATAGACCATATCTTGGGTCACAAATCAAGCTTGGTAAATTTAAGAATACTGAAATTGTATCAAGTATCTTTTCCGACCACAACACTATGAGACTAGATATCAATTACAGGAAAAAATCTTAAAAAATACAAACACATGGAGACTAAAGAATACACTATTAAATAACCAAGAGATCACTGAAGAAATCAAAGAGGAAATCAAAACATACCTAGAAACAAATGACAATGAAAACACGATGACCCAAAACCTATGGGCTGCAGCAAAACCAGTTCTAAGAGGAAGCAATACACTCCTACCTCAAGAAACAAGAAACATCTCAGAAAAACAACCTAACCTTACACCTAAAACAATTAGAGAAAGAAGAACCAAAAAACCCCAAAGTTAGCAGAAGGAAATGAATCATAAAGATCAGATCAGAAGTAAATGAAAAAGAAATGAAGGAAATGGTAGTTAAGATCAATAAAACTAAAAGCTGGTTCTATGAGAAGATAAACAAAATTGATAAGCCACTAGCCAGATTCATCAAGAAAAAAAGGGAGAAGACTCAAATCAACATAATTAGAAATGAAAAAGGAGAAGTAACAACTGACACTGCAGAAATACAAAGGACCATGAGAGATTACTACAAGTAACTAGATACGAAGAAAATGGACAACCATGAGGAAATGGACAAATTCTTAGAAGAGCACAAGCTCCTGATACTGAACCAGGAAGAAATAGAAAATATAAACAGACAAATTTTAAAATTGGTGATTAAATATTTAAAAATCTTCCAACAAACAAAAGCCTGGGACCAGATGGCTTCACAGGTGAATTCTATCAAACATTTAGAGAAAACCTAACACCTATCCTTCTCAAACTCTTGCAAAATGTAACAGAAGGAGGAACACTCCCAAACTCATTCTACGAGGCCACCATCACTGATACCAAAACCAGAAAAAATGTCACAATAAAATAAAACTATAGACCAATATCACTGAAGAACATAGATGCAAAATTCCTCAACAAAATTCTAGCAAACAGAATCCAACAGCACAGTAAAAGAATCATACACCATGATCAAGTGGGTTTTATTCTGGGAATGCAAGGATTCTTCACAATACACAAATCAATCAATGTGATACACCATATTAACAAATTGAAGAATAAAAATTCAACACCCATTTATGATAAAAACTCTCCAGAAAGTAGGCATAGAGGAAAATTATCTCAAAATAATAAAGGCCATATATGACAAACCCACAGCCAACAACATTCTCAATGGTGAAAAATTGAAACCATTTTCACTAAGATCAGGAACAAAGCGAGGTTGCCCACTCTCACCACAATTATTCAACATAGTTTTGAAAGTTTTAGCCACAGCAATCAGAGAAGAAAAAGAAATAAAAGGCATCCAAATTGGAAAAGAAGAAGTAAAACTGTCACTGTTTGCACATGACATTATACTATACATAGAGAATCCCAAAGATGCTACCAGAAAACTACTAGAGCTAATCAATGAATTTGGGAAAGTAGCAGCATACAAAATTAATGCACAGAAATCTCTTGCATTCCTATACACTAATGATGAAAAATCTGAAAGAGAAATTAAGCAAACACTCCCATTTACCACTGCAACAAAAAGAATAAAATTACATAGGAATAAACCTACCTAAGAAGACAAAAGACCTGTATGCAGAAAACTATAAGACACTGATGAAAGAAATTAAAGATGATACAAATAGATGGAGAGATATACCATGTTCTTGGATTGGAAGAATCAACATTGTGAAAATGACTATACTACCCAAAGCAATCTACACATTCAGTGCAATCCCTATCAAACTACCAATGGCATGTTTCATAGAACCAGAACAAAAAATTTCACAATTTGTAAGGAAACACAAAAGACCCTGAATAGCCAAAGCAATCTTGGGAAAGAAAAACGGAGCTGGAGGTATCAGGCTCCTTGACTTCAGACTACAGTACAAAGCTACAGTCATAAAGACAGTATGGTATTGACACAAAAACAGAAATACAGATCAATGGAACAGGATAGAAAGCCCAGAGATAAACCCACACACCTGTGGTCACCTTATCTTTGATAAAGGAGGCAGAATATACAATGGAGAAAAGACAGCCTCTTCAATAAGTGGTGCTGGGAAAACTGGACAGCTACATGTAAAAGAATAAGATTAGAACACTTCCTAACACCATACACAAAAATAAGCTCAAAATGGATTAAAGACCTAAATGTAAGGCCAGACACCATCAAACTCGTAGAGGAAAACATAGGCAGAACACTCTATGACATAAATCACAGCAAGATCCTCTTTGACCCACCTCCTAGAGAAATGGAAATAAAAACAAAAGTAAACAAATGGGACCTAATTAAACTTCAAAGCTTTTGCACAGCAAAGGAATCCATAAACAAGACGAAAAGACAACGCCTCAAATGGGAGAAAATATTTGCATATGAAGCAACTGACAAAGGATTAATCTCCAAGATTCACAAGCAGCTCATGCAGCTCAATATCAAAAAAACAAACAATCCAATCCAAAAATGGGCAGGAGACCTAAACAGACCTTTCTCCAAAGAAGATATACAGATTGCCAACAAACACATGAAAGGATGCTCAGTATCACTAATCATTAGAGAAATGCATATCAAAACTACAATGAGGTATCACTTCACACCAGTCAGAATGGCCATCATGAAAATATCTATAAACAATAAATGCTGGAGAGGGTGTGGAGAAAAGGGAGCCCTCTTGCACTGCTGGTGGGAATGTAAATGGATACAGCCACTATGGAGAACAGTATGGAGGTTCCTTAAAAAACTAAAAATAGAACTACCATACAACCCAGCAGTCTCACTCCTGGACATACACCCTGAGAAAACCATAATTCAAAAAGAGTCATGTATACAATGTTCACTGCAGCTCTATTTACAATAGCCAGGACATGGAAGCAACCTAAGTGTCCATCGACAGATGAACGGATAAAGAAGATGTGGCACATATATACAATGGAATATTACTCAGACATAAAAAGAAACGAAATTGAGTTATTTGTAGTGAGGTGGATGGATCTAGAGTCAGTCATACAGAGTGAAGTAAGTCAGAAGGAGAAAAACAAATACTGTATGCTAACACATATATATGGAATCTTAAAAAAAATGGTTCTGAAGAACCTAGGGGCAGGACAGGAATAAAGACTCAGACATAGAGAATGGACTTGAGGATGCAGGGAGGGGGAAGGGTAAGCTGGGATGAAGTAGGAGAGTGGCATGGACATATATACACTACGAAATGTAAAATAGATAGCTAGTGGGAAACAGCCACATAGCACAGGGAGATCAGCTCGGTGCTCTGTGACCACCTAGAGCGTGGGATAGGGAGGGTGGGAGGGAGACGCAAGAGGGAGGAGATTTGGGGATATATGTATATGTATAGCTGATTCACTTTGTTATACAGCAGAAACTAACACAACATTGTAAAGCAATTATACTCCATAAAGATGTTAAAAAAAATGAAGAATTAAGGGCAGACTTTCACCAAAAATAGGAAATAGAGAATTTTCAATCTCACCTTGAGGTATATATAATGTTTTAGCTGCAGAAAAATCAAAGCAAAACACGATTTTAATTGTAATTTGTAGGAAGTGCTACAAGAAGCATAGTGCTTTGAAAGGAAGTATCAGGAGTAGCCACTTCAGAAAAGGAGAACGAGGAGCTCTCCTTAGAAAAGGTAGAACATTTCAACTGAGGCCCAAAGGATGAGCGTAAGCCAGGCAGGCAAGGAGGAAAAAAACCAAAACATTCCCTGTCAGGAAGGTTTAACACTCTCCCCTCCTTATTTGTGTTTTGTGGTTGCCCTAAAACAGTACCACCAGCTTAAACACAATTTATTACCTTCGTCTCACTGATGGAATGAGACTCACTGACTAAAATTAAGGCCCTGGCAGGAGGACTGCATCTTTCTGGAGGCTCGACAGGAGAGTCCGTTCCCTTGCCTTTTCCCAATTCTAGAGGAGGTTGCCTGCAGTCCTTGGCTCGTGGCCCCTTCCTCCATATCTACAGTGTAGTATCTTCAAATCCCTCCTGACTCTGGCATTGACTCTTCCGCCTCTCTCTTCCACATTCAGAGAACCCTTGCGATTACACTGAGCCCACCCAAATAATCCAGGATGGTCTCTGTATCTTGAAGGCAGCCGATTAGCAACCTTCATTCCATCTGTAACCTTAGTTCCTCCTCTCCTTGTTGCATGACATATTCACAGGTTCCAAGGGGTAGGATGTAAACGTCTTTGGGAAGCCTGTGTTCTGCCTACCACACCCTCTGACTCATGGAGAACACAGTATATGCTAAATTGCTTCCTTCTCAACTACTGGCTTGTGAAGAACTGTGGAGTATGAGATATTACTTTGCTTGCAAGCTAATATGATGGCCTGCCAGAGTTTGTGGATGGCAGTAGAAGGCATGAGACTCCTGGGTCACAGACAAAGGACTTTATTATTTGTGGCAGGGCAAGCAGCATGAGCATCATCACATTTGCCTCGGCTCCCCTTATCTCCAAGTCCCACAGGAGTGATACAGATGAGGCCTGATGGATACCTACACCCACTATGGACTGTGTTATAGGAGAAGAACCTCAGTTTAGGGAAGCTGGATCATTTATAATGGGCAGTAAGCATGCCTTCCCTTTTTTTCAGAGGGAAACACTACCTCTTTTTTCCAAGGCTGTTCAATATACAAATATCCTTAAAAAGATGATCCAGAACAAAGAGTGTTTACTGCCTCGTTTGCAAGATGTATGAAAAAACTAGAGAACCTGGGAAAATTGTCCACAAATATCCCTACACTGCATCTGCTTTTAATAACCTGGTCTGCAGCTTCTGAAATGCAGGGACTAGTTCTTTGAAAAACATTTTAAAATCAATACATTTTAAGTGAAAAGGTTTTCTCTTTTCAAATATATTTTTTTCAACTTTTTACTTGTTCAAGTCAACCTCTATTTATACATTTGCATTGAAATATTTTTCTAGTGCCTAATACGTTCCTTGTTATCCTTGCCTTATCGTCAGATAATTCTGTATGAAAACATGTTGACTTTTTGGCTAGTTTAATAAACAAATGACTAATGCAAAAAGACAGCTTGACTTCAGTTCATAATGAGGAAATAAATATTAGCAAATTTACTAATGAGGGCCCTGATACAAACAGGTAATTTATGAAGAAAACCAGGTGCCAATATGACCTTAATGTGAAATGTCATTCTATGACAAGAGTGACTTGAGAGGGGGCCTTTACTAAGAAGTGGAAGACAAACAGATTCATTCATTTCTACATATTAAATCCAAACCCATTCTGAGAGCAAAAGATGGCTGCAAAGTTAGAGACCCAGTTAAATAAACAAATGATTGTATTTGATATTAGAAGTATCAACATTCATGAATTTGCTAATGTGTCTATTCCCTCTTTTTCTGACATTCTTTTAAGTTAAAACTACTGATTAGATAGGTTTCTAGTTTTAAGGGCAAAGAAGGTTACAAGGAAAATCTTAAAGTATCTAATGATAAAAATGAGCTGGATCAGAAGAAAAAGGAAATGAAATACATCTTATCCTATATGTGCAGAAATGATGGTAGTAGATGCATATCAATAAGACATACTCTTTGAGCAACTTTTTCTTCGAAGTGGTAATACATAAGGCAAGTTGTCAGTGTCCTCCTGTCTAGTTGTCCTGAGACCAACACTGTGATATCAGACCAAGGGAAAGATGGCAGCCTTTTTTCCTAAAAGAGAGTTGCTGAGAAGCCACTAGATTATATTTGTATATTATATATTATATATATATATTATATTTATATATTATATTATATATTTATATTATATTTATACTCTACATATATACATATTTATACTCTACATATGTAGTGATTACAATCTTGCCACTCATATTTTATCCTATTAATGGTTCTGAAAAACTGAAATAAATCACCATCCCTACTTTTACCATATCCTTGTGCTTCACTAGTTCATTGCTCTCAGGTTAAAGTCAGCAATTTGTGTACTATACCGACAAAAGAAACACTTACAAATTGCCAAGGAGCACGACAAACGGCAGCAGCTTTCCCTGACAGGTAAAACGCTGCAGCAATTCAGTGGAAGGCATTTAGGAACCACAGTCAGAAAACCTGCATTGGAAATCTGGCTCCTCCCCATCAGACCTCTGTGAGCTCTAAGCCTCAGTTTCCTCATTTGCAAAGAAAGGATGAAAGTGTGACCCCGTCTCTGATCTCAGGGTGACATGATGTGGCGTTTGTGGAAGCACCTTAACTCATAAGGGTAAGACTTTTTTTTTTCAATCTGGATTTCATTCTCTTTGTTTAATTTTTGTTTTGGAATTTTCATTGAGGGAGTTCAGCAGCACCTGTTAACAACAGGATTTTTAGTAAATAGTACATTTGAAAAATCAGTAAATAGTACATTTTAAACTATTTAGTAAATAGTTCATTTGAAAAATAGTACATTTGAAAAATAATACATTGAAAAATAGTACATTAGTAAATAGTACATTTGAAAAACAGTACCTTTGTAAATTTTTTTAATCATTTGAAAAATCACTAAATAGTACATTTGAAAAATAGTATATTTAGTAAATAGTACTATTTACTAAAAATCATTTTCAAATAGTACATTTGAAAAATGTACTAAAAATAATATATTTTTAGTAAATAGTACATTTAAATCAGTGATTATAATCCACAATTTATGACCTGCTCAAGTCAGAAATCTCCAAGCAGGTCTCACAATCGCACCCACACCTTAGGGCCTGCTGTGTGGAAAGGGCTGCATGTACTGAGTACAGGAGGAGCAATTTACCGGCATCTTCCCATTCTCTCCTGCCTGGAGTCCCAATCTCTTCCCTGGCGCTCATCAGTGACCCATCGGTGCCTTTCTCACTCCCGACTGCAACACGGCTTACCATGCTATACGCCTGACGGTGACAGTTCCTCATCCTCACATTTCACGTCCTGACACAAACTGCCACCACCATTTCTAAAGGTCCCCTCAAGTCACAGAGACTTTCACAGATACCTCATTTCCTGCAGAAACTAATAGGCCCTATCCTTGTCTCCCCTACGGCTGTCATTGATACAGGCAATCATGCTCTCCGTCTCCTCAGCTGTTAACTCCACATCCTCCTCTCCCTCCCAGTTCCTTCCTGAAGCTTCCTTTCAGGTACCGATTTCCTCAGCCATCCACAGATAAGAACATTCCAATAGCTAAGCCAAGACAAATTTGCAGCGGCCATCAGATGCTGCCTCCTGCCTCTAAAGGAGAAGAGAATGCTCCGTACAAGATGGGTGTTTTCACAGCCTCTGTCAGTGTTTCCTCTAACTTTTAGTCACAACCTGAAGTGAATTATTACTTTGAAAGCAAGTTCGTCCCTTATATCCAAACCAATTCTCTACCAAGGTAGTTTGAGTCTTATTTCTCCTCTTTGGTCTCCTCTGGAGCACTTGTCTATGATTTGGGCATGAGATAGGGGGAATCTCAAAGTTCAGAAGTCTTCTGGTCCAATTACATATCTACTTTTAAAAATACCATCACCGCCAGTGGGTTGTGCAGGCTGAAGGGAATTTGCTTCATCGCAGGCGATCTGTCCATCCTTGAACAGCTCTGACCAGGAGAAGTGTTTAACTGAGTTCACTGAAATCTGACTTCCTGAGTGTTACATCCTCTGGCTATACTTTCTCCCATCAGGACATCACAGTAGCTTCCATGGTCACTCGCCTGTCTAGTACTATTCATCACTGCTTCTCCAGCATCTAATATAGGCTCCCAAAGCGTAGCAGGCTCTTAAGAAACATTTGTTGAATGAATGAATGTTTGCGGCCCTTTCTACAGGACTGCAATTTGTATCTAAGACATTTATGAAATATAATCTTGGTCTTCTCCAGGCTAGAAGTCCTTAGTTTTCAAAAGGAAAAGTTTCAAGTTCAAGTTACATTTCCTTTCCTCTGGGCTTTCTCCAGTGTGTCAAAATTTATCTCAGTAAACTATATAAAAATTAAAAAATATAAATTACAAAAAAGGATAAATTATAGTAAAGATATAAATTACATTTAAATATACATTTTATGTATGACTCTATATAATCATGTGTGTGTGAGTATAAAATTCAGTTAACCTACTTTCTAAATAAAGTTATGTCAACGTATAGAGCATGAGTAAACAAAAACTAATTAAAAGCAGTCTCTTAACTGAGAAAAAATATACTTTGGCACTCAAAATCTACTCACACCTAAGTGGTTTTATTTAGTGTTATTAAATTTTTTGTTTTATACAGAGGCTTTGTTATAATAACATTAAACTATTTTTAAAAGAGAAATTTGAGCCACAATTCTACCACCTTGCTGCAGCTGTTATCATTCTTCTGTTTCCCCCCATCTTGTTCATATATAAAAATAACTTTGTTATTGTAAATATATGGTATACATTTTGCATTGTACTTTTTTCACTTAAAATTATATTGCACATATTTTTCATATTATCATTAATCTTTATTTTAATTTCATCAGCTTATAGTACTTCATCCATTTGATATACTATAACCATTTCCCAATTAGTCCTGATTTAAAATGTTTCCAGTTTTCTTTCTTATAGAAAATGCTGTTAGGAATATTGCATACATACAGATTTTCTTCCTAAATATCTTGTCAAATTTAAAAATATTCCCTTCTCTCTATTATCATTTGAAAGGACTTTTCAGTTTCTATGTGTATGAGTTTTGGTTATATGTATACTATTTATTTCCAGTTTTATATCAATGTAGTTAAAAGCTAAAGCCTGTAAAATTTTCACTTTTAATTAAAATTATTCATTAAGCCCTAAAACATTATAATGTTTATAAATTTCACAGATATACTTTAAAAGACATAGCATAGCCCCTTTTAAAAATGATTAGCATTTTTTTCATTCTAAGAATATTTATAAATACCTAAGTGATGCCAGGCACCAGGCTAGGAACCTGTGATGCAAGAATGAACAAGACAGACCCCTGCCCTTATGGAGTTTAAGGTCTAGCAAGAAACAAAGAAGTGAGAATAAACTGTGATAAGTGTTATGATAGGACGGTTCAAGGCGCTACTACTCTTAGACCCAGGCAAAAAGGGCCCTTGGCCTCGGCCCCAGGTTTCAGAGAACCCCACTCTGGCCCTTCCCCAGCCATGCCCCTTCTCACCAGGCAAAGATACAGCAGGCATCTGTGGGGCATCCTGGATATGCCCATCTGGAGACCACAACAACCACTAAACCTCCTGTGAATAGCAGAGATGCCAGAATTCCCTGCTCAAAAGGTCCAAACCCACTCCTAGGGCCAGAGCAGACTTCTCTAGAGCCACCTGCTGAATGTGGAGCCTGTGCTTATGTGTCTACCAGTGAACGCGTAAAACACAATGCTTGGGGAAGGTTGTGAACAGGGACTGAATGTGTGGTCTGGGTTGCCCACACACAGGCAGAAGAAGCCCCTGGCAGCTCTGGTCGGAGGCAGGAATGGGAAGGGAAAGAGGAGTGGCCACAGAATGAGGACAAGGGGCTAGGCCACTCCTCCCCAAAGTCATGTTCCAGCACAGAGCTCTGAAGATTCTGAAAATTCTAATTTGAACCCTGTTTTCCAGGTGGTTTTGAGGATATATTTGTCAAGGTAGGAGGATGGAACATATTTCATTTAATGTTTTTTAGCCTGATTGATAGTTTTAAAATATTTAGACATATGGGACGTAAGCCTTCATTTGTATTCTTGCCCCAGGCCTTAACAAATGTTGGGGCAGGCTTGGTACAAGGTACCACGGGGATGCCTAACAGGAGGATCTAACCTTCGATGGGGGTGTCATAGAAGGCCTCTCAGAGTAAACCATGGTTCAGGAGCCTAGGCTCAGCCACATGATATTCCACTTATGTAACCACTACATTTATAGGCTAAAGCTGGAAAAGTCATATGCTCATCTTAATAAATGCCAAAACTGTATTCGATGGAATGCAAGAGACAGTCATGTTCAAATTAACACTTAAAACCCTAGAATAACAACATAGGTAGCATAATAAATGCTTTATCTATATGAAATTAAACACTGACATCACATATAAATGTTAAGTACCAACAGTGTTCCCTTTAAATTTAACCAAAGACAAGATTTCAACTATCACTCAATTCTTTCACATGGATGTTAAATCTCTAGCTCATTCATTTGGGCAGATGTTAATTTCTTTTCCCTTTTCCAATGGTTTAATGAACAGTTCTAAGTGAGAAGAACTGTGCTGTATCATTTACCCCACCACGTTTTTAAAGTCCTTTACCTTTTTTCTGGTTTGTCGTTGTTGCTAGTCTATATACCCTCTTGCAGGCAGGAGTTCCATAAAATTACTACCTGCTTGTTAAAATATACTTTTATTTATTTCAAATTTTCCTCTTTCAAGATTCAGTGGAAGCCTCCATTTTCCTCCTTATGATTTTGTATTTGTTTGGTCAGCCATTGCCTGGAGCTGGTGTTTAGACCAGGAAGCGACTCATTATTCTCCCAAATGGTTCCTGTGTCTCAGCTATTAACCCGTATCAGCTGGAGGCAATGGCATTCCCTCTACCCTCCAGTCTTAACACACAGCCAGGAACTTGGCACAGGAAAAGTGTGGTGGTGGAAGTTCTGGCCTGGCTGGCTACAAGGAGCAAGCGGTTAATTGAATAGAAACAAGTCATATGGCATGTTTAATTTGAGTAAGAATACAGGTCTCTTTTAAAGTTGTTTGCCTGGTCACTGCCAGGCATCTGTTAGCTACTGTGTTTACAGATTCATTCTCTCTGTCTTTCTCTTTCCCGATGTCTCTTTCTCTTGTATTTCTAAACTATAAATTCCCAGATAAGATTTTGATTTTTGATACTTGATAAAGGATTGTTGTTCTTAAACAGTGACTAAAGGAAAGACAAGACATCTTCACGAAGCAGCAGTTTGGGTGTTCCTTTCTGGCTCCTTCTCAAATTTTACAATAGAACACGTGAGAACTGGGATGCTGCCTATTCTCAAAGTGTATTTTCAGAGAAATTATCTCACTCCGAGCTTGTATGAGATACAATTCTCTTCTCCCCTACAATTTAGGACCCATGATAATTTTCTGGACATCAAGCATGTTTATGCAAAACTTTTCTACTTTAACAAGAAGAAAGGACTTGAAGATATATGCTTTTGATCATCCCTGCAGGACCATTTTATAAGTTCGTAAATCAGGGAATCCACTCAGGATTTGTCTAGCGATGCCCTGTTTGCTTAAATTCAAAATCTTGGCAAGATCAGAAACTGCCTAAAACTGATTCTCCCATTATTCATCAAGTATAGTTTTGACAACAAAAGTGATCTCCAAGATACTGCTTCCACAAAATAACAAAATTCTTCATGGTGGCGTCCCCATATGTCTCCACCGGGCCTCACTTCCCACCATCCTCATCCTCCTTTCTTCTCCATTCCCATTAACCCCTACAGCCCCGGGTCTCAGTAAGAACCATCAAATGACAAGTGAAGGGCACTGAAGTGGCTTCACCTAGCATTTTGGAGTCTCAGCATGAAAAGCCCATTCTTGGTTTCTCCTCCTTGAAGGAGAGGGCTCCATTCACCTCTGCAGTGCGCTTGCCTGCTTTCTGACTCTCCAGCCTTTGCCTAGGCTTTAACTAACTACTTGATCCTCTGAGGAATTTCTTTTCTGACCCCTCCCCTCTGCAGGGTGCTTCAGTGGATTCTGGTAAAAGGAGCCCTGGCCTGAGCCTAAGGGAATCTCTTACCTTAGGGCACTGCCAAAATACAAGGCTTGTGTCCTGTCCCCTCCCAGACTTCTGTTCTAGAAAATCAAGTTGCATACAACCCCACACACCTAATGAATAAGGAAAAGAACATTAAAATCACAAATAATTCCATAACTCAACAATGATAAACACTGTTGATATTTTAGGGTATGGTATGGCATGGTATGGTGTGGTGTGGTATGGTATAGAATATGTAATACATGAGACATAATTATACTAAACAATTATTCATTGTGTATATAAAATTCAGTTTTAACTAGGTGTCATGTATTTTTATTTGCTAAATCTGGAAACCCTATTACAGCTCTAATCCCAACAGGCTTGTTTTCCTTCACATATATCCTGACCAATAATTTCACATTTTCACTAAAATAGTGTTTCAGGAGTAATTTTGCCCAGGACATTGATAACATTTGCTACTCATGCACTGGGTGGAAAAATTGTTTCCTTTATTGGTTAGTAGTATGTTAATGAAGAAAAGGAGAGAGATTTTAGTTTACACTTTTATGTTACTGATTGGGAGTTATAGCTTCAACATGTACTAACTACTTGATCTCTGTATACACCAATTATTTCTGTTGATTCTGAATACTAAGTGATGAAAGAAGACTTTTATTTAAAAGTAAATAAATGATAAAGTTGCCAGACAAATATCATACAAAGAAGAAATAAATTCATGTGGAAAACATATAATAACATCATTGCTTTTTCTTCCCTAATGTATTTTTAAAAATGTGAGAAACACAATTTTTGTAACCTTCTACAAAGGTAAAAAAAATGTTATTTTATCAATGATGGGGTTTCATTTTAGGGATGGAGCTTAGAGATTATTTTATTAATTTAAAATTTGGGGGCTTATTTTAAATGGGAAGTTCATCATGGTTATGTTTTTTTTTCTTTTTTACATTCACCATAATGTTATCAATAATGCACTCCTTGAACCTAGAAGTGATTTCAAGTCATAATGAGGACTGCATACAAGATATTTGTGACTTGTCAAGCTCACCAGAAATACAGAGAATTGCACCTGAACTTCTGCCCTATGTATATCAACTCACTGTCGATCTTTTGACAGTATTATATTTCAGACAGTAACTTTATAAATTTGGACACCTAGAGAAATTCTTCAACAAACTAAAACATTTTCAGGCTGACATTAACGATAGACATTTTTAGGTATCACATGTAGTCCAGAAATGCAAAATGGGTTTGTGCTGCAAACTTTTCCAAGTTCTTGTAATTAGTGTGACCATAGTAGATGGAAAATAATGGCAAGATTTCCTTCTTCTCATCTGCAGACCTGTTTCCTTCTATTCATCATCACCAAAGGCTAGCGTGAAAGATAGCCTAAAGGTTGGGCATTGGAGAGTCTGCAGCTGCTCAATGGGTATTTTTGGAAAGTGATGTGGCATCAGGGCTCACCAGGACCCTGAAGGAAGATCTGCAATACTAATTCGGGGAAAAGCAGTTCTCATTCATTTGGCTTGTTCTGATATCATTTCTTGGCAGTAAAAAGAGACTAAGATAATGTGCAAATCTGACAATTGGGAAGTCGATGAGCTAAAGTAGTACTTGATATCATCTCTCCCTTCTGGTCATCTGGCGTCTGTGCTATTCTGAATATTATTTTCAGTGTTGAAATGATTTTACATGGTCAGAATCACTCAGGTACGGTCCACAGTAAATATGATGTGGCAACAATGAAAATCAGAATCAATGCATGTTTCTAGTTGGTTCAGCCTTCAAATATATCTAACCAACTGGTGTGTTTTTATACAAAGAACTCCCCATCCTAAAGATATGTTGCTTTTAACTGTTTTTTTTTTTTTCCCTCAATACATTTGTCCTTTTAACTTTGACATGACTGATAAGGGGCAGATTCCTATAGAAAGATATACACATTTCCTGTCTGAGACCCAGCACTATGGTACCAGCACTGTAGTAGCCAGCATTTAAATAGTACTAGATTATTTTTAAATGCAGTAGTTTAACTATATGTAAAATAAATAACTAATAAGAACCTACTGTAGAGCACAGGGAATTCTATTCAATACTCTGTAATGACCTATATGGGAATAGAATCTAAAAAAAGAGTAGATATATGTTTATGTATAACTAACTCACTTTGCTGTACACCTGAAACTAACACAACATTGTAAATCAACTAGACTCCAATAATAATTTAAATAAATAAATAAAATGCAGTAGTTAAGAGAACACCCTCTGGGCTCTCAGTTATGTGAATTTGAATCCAAGCTTAGTTGTTTACTATGGCTTTGTGACCTTGAGGAAGTTATTTAAACTGCCTACACCTGAATTCATCTATCAAGTGAAAATAATATTGTATCTATCTTATAAGGTAATACAAGGAAAGGGCTTAGCAGAATTCATGGCATATGAAATAAATTTCATTTATTACTATAAGAATATTATTAACAAATATAAGTTATATTATAATATAAGTCACTACAGAAGTGTTATAATTATCACATTTCCTCATGAATTTTCTCCCCTCACAAATGACTAGCTAAAATATTGAGGTAGAAATATACTTTCTCCTTCGTACATTTTTCTCCTAGGGGTTCCTGCTATTAGCTAGCATATAGACACAGACAGGAGATGGGAAGTGTTGTCTTTGTGTTAAACCTATATTTCCCAAACAAGGTTAATGGTTAATGGTTCCCCAAGGTTAAAGGTTCCCCACTTCCTATTTGTCTGGGTGAATCTTTCCCTTCCTCTCAGAAATGGAAAACATTTTCACAGAGCCTTTAGGAGACTCTGATGCAAGGGTATTATTGGTGAGAGAGAAAGTAATAGTTCCCTTCTTGTGCACTTGGACTGAGAGCCATCAAAGTAAGTTATCACCTGTTCTCACATCCCTTGAAATCCTGATAACTTCTCTAGCAAAAGTACTCTTTTCTGTAATGTCTCACCACCTGCTCTGGGAAACAGCATGACTGCTTTTACGCTGAAACTTCAGTGGTTGTGCTTTAAATAAAGTTTTATCCTTGTATGGAGGAATGACTTGAGTGTACTATAAAAACTTTTCTCTGCATAGATCCATAAATATTGCTTTAAAGTCCCTTTCAGGAATTCAGATCCTCTTATCATTGCTTTTATGCCTCTTTTTCCCCTAAAATATTTAAACTTGGAGACGATACTATTTTTCCTAAACTCTCACCCTTTCTACCTTTTTTCAACTGAAGTCATGAGAGAGAGATGAAGTCTAATTTGTAACATGAACTATATACTTTGGAATCAGCAAACAAACCTTGTGAACAAAACATTTCAGAAAGAAACATACGAAGACAGGGGAAACACACTGAATTTGAAATGAGAATTATTTTTAGTTTCTTCCTCGGCTATTTATGAACCCTGTGACCTTGGGAAGGTTACTAGATTTCTCTGAATCTCAGTTTTATAACCCACAAAATGGGACTCAGTGGCTGCCTGACCTGCTTCTTAGAGCTTCGGTGAAGAGATAATGTATACAAGGGTTATATAAATTCGAAATCCCCATGCAAATATTTTTAGTAGTACAGGATTAACTGTTCAGCTGCTCTCCAGAAACCCCCTTGAAAAGTTCCGAAGAGTTGCTGCCCTCATAACTGGGGATCATGCACTGCCCTGCCATGTTCGCTACTGCCAGAACATCATACACCACATAATCTTTCTTTTGACATTCGAATATATTGATAAGAGAGGGATTATGCAAAAACATACTGACATTTTACCTGAAAGATAAGTGAATAATTTTCCTTTATCCTATTTTTAAGAGCAAACTCTTAAAAAGTCACAATACTGATTAGTATAATCCCCTCATCTACATAATATAATATATTCTTCAAACTTTTTACTATCCCTGACTGGCTATAAAATCTCAGCTATTTTAAATGATTTTTTTTCAGATTTATAACATTCTATAAAAATTTTAGGTACAAAAAAATATTTTCTCCTGAGCTAAAACTGGCCTAGCCTCATGGGTATTTTTTTAAAAGCTTTATTCTCCATAGCCTAACATCAAGGTGTTAGTTTAAACATGTATTCTGAGAAGGAAAATATCCATTGGTATTGCTAATTTAAGAAAAAAAACAAACTTTATACTAACCAGAATTTTACACCTGATATAACAGTACGGATTAAATGACCCCAGAGCTCCATTCTTTCTGGGCCTAAAAAAAAAAAATCTCTTGACATCCACAAACATTAATTTCTAGTATGCTTTAAATATGCACATAAACATCTCTGAATGTTTAAAAAGAGAATTTTAAAAGACAGTGAGACATACCTGGATTTGACTAACTTAATAGTAACATGAGTAACATATACATTGAAATAGAGTATAGCAGCTCACACCAATAATATAACTACATTGCCTTCTGATCAGATGTGCTAACCCTGCTTCTTCCTCTCCTCAAATTCTTTTTAGAAACATTTATCTCAAAATTGAGGTATTAACCAGATGCCAGCCCCACTTGAACTAAGAAGTAAGGAAGATGGAAGTTGCCTTAGGATAGCATTTCCCAAAATGAATTTCACAAAATTGTAGGCCCTCAAGATGTTCTTTTTAAAAAAAATGAGTTTGCTGCAGGAAGGGAATTCTATGGACAAATAAGTTTGTAAAATATTGTATGCCATATCTTCCTCTTAGATATTTGCATTTCTTAGTATACATACATTAGCATGTTAAGTAGTTTTAATAGCTCTAAACTACTAAAACTACTTAACATATCACCTGCTTATTTGATCTGAGAAACGTTTCTGATCTAATAACTCCTTAACTTTCTGTGGAACATACAATTTCAGAACTGTTTCTGTCCTGAAGGAACCTGTGGTACTGAAAGAAAAGGAAAAAACGAGTGGTAGTAGAGACCCAGACTTTTATCTTGTATCATAAACCATGGGGCACACCTTCACATGAGGGTGAATGGATGAGGAATTTGAAAAAATAATTTAGAATTTAGAGAAGGAAATCTATTTCTCTCCTTGTAGTAGATTAAACTATTGGCTCCAATTCTTCTCTCCCACCCCCACCCAGTCATAGCATTATTCATCCACATCCCACCACAGTCTCAGCCCTTGACATGGGGCTTGGCCATGTGACTTGTTTTGGCCAATGGGATGGGAGTGGACCTGAAATGACTGAGGCTTTAAATGTGCTTGTCCAGTTGTCTTACTCTATTCTACTCCTGCCTTTTCCGTGAGAAGATCATGTCTCAGATAGCTGCTGTTATAAGCCCTAGTTAACCTAGAGTTAACTACCACCTTAGAGCCGAGCCTAGCTGAATACAGCCTAGATTGGCCAACCTTAGCCAAGTTGCAGATGTGTGGACAAAAAATAATTGCATATTGTTGTATGCCAGTGAGTTTAGGGGCAGTTTGTTCTACAGTGTTTTCATGGCAATTGCTGAATTATATACTGCTCCATAGGAGTTTGCTCCAAAATAATTAATACTGCTATAAATGTCCATAATAGCTAAAAGAGAACACAGTAATGAAATCAAGTGATGTAACATAGGGCACTGAATTTGTGGATCATTGTTTTATTAATTCCCTTTATTCTTAAATTCTTGAAAATGATGTCCTGTCAAAAGCATAAAATTTTTTGATATCTTATTTCTCTTAGTACGGTTATCCCAACAGTTTTAAAGAAAATATACCCTCCCAGACATCTCAGCTTTCCCCACATAAACAAAATGAAGTAATGAAAAACATTTAATTGACATGAATATAAATTTTAAAAGAAATACATCTGCAGTTTAATATATTAAACCAAGGATTCCACAGAAACCCCAACTATTATCAAATGTCCTCAAAATATTAATTTTAGTTTTACTGCTATTCAGCAAAGGGGATGAAGAAGTACATCAAAAACTCTCCTGCCTAAGGAACTAGTCATTCTGACATGACAAACTTTGGCCCAGCAGGCTCCTCACTGCTACCAGCGAGGCCTTCATCCCTGGACCCCAGGCAAAGACCCTGTGTTCTTGAAAAGAACTGTGCTCTTTTTCTCCCCAGAGCACCTCCATTCTCTCTTCTTTTTTTCATTTTTGTGCATCATCTCTCATCCTTCTTCTCTCCATTTCTACACGTTCTAGACTCCTCTGCTTCTAGTCATCCCTCTGTCTATAAAATGGGTGATTCTAGGAATTAAGTGATTCTTGTATGTAAAAGTGCCTTACCTGGTTGCTCAACAAATATTGATCTCTCTCTCTCTTTTCCTGACTATCCTACCTATCCTACCAATTCCTTAATGGTAGTCCAGCGAGCTACAGATAGATAGATACATACATACATACATACATACATACACAGATATCTGTATCTCACTAGACTACTATATAATCTGTCTCACTGCATATACAAATATGAAAGAAGTAGTCATAAATAATTACTGCGTGTATGAATATGAAAGAAGTAGTCATAAATAAGAAACCAGCATGAACGATAACTGTTGGGATTCACATTTGTCCTTCTAGGATTTGACTGTGACGACTCACATTAACGGCCAGCTGAGGAACACACTCTCTAAAAAAAACAATATCTAGGTGAGACAGCAGATCTGGATTTGAATCATAGCTTTAGAACTTACTGTCTGGGGCTTCCCTGGTGGTGCAGTGGTCGAGAGTCCGCCTGCCGATGCAGGGGACACGGGTTCATGTCCCGGTCCGGGAAGATCCCACATGCCGCAAAGCGGCTGGGCCCATGAGCCATGGCCGCTGAGCCTGAGCATCCAGAGCCTGTGCTCCGCAACGGGAGAGGCCACAACGTGAGAGGCCCACGTACCGCAAAAAAAAAAAAAAAGAACTTACTGTCTGATAAGTTAGTACCCTCTCTTCAACCCAATTTCCTCACCTGAAAATGGGGAGTAATAATATTTAATAGGATACCATCTATAAAAGATAATATTTAATGGAATACTATATATGAAGAGCTTAGCACAATGCCAAACACACAGCCAGCACTCAATTAATGCTAGCTATTATAATTATTGTACAAGAGCTGAGTTTGTAAGTGATAGTATATTTACTTTATAATATAAATACCTTGAAACAAGCACACTATTAACATTATCCTCATTTTAAAATCACTACCTTTATGAGCTGAAATGCAGAGACAAGAAGGAAGGAAGATTTATTGTATTAATTCATCTCACTCCCACCATGTTTCTAATCTGCTTTACACATCAGATAGCTAGAGTTTAGGGGTATCCCTGAAAAAAAAAAAAACTGAAGGTTAATGTGTATCATTTACATGCTTCAGAGCATAAGCAAATTACTGGCTGGTGAGATCAAGGTGAAACACAGTGGAATGAACTCACTATGGCCACGCCTCTATTTTAAGGCTACCTGTAAGGAAAAAAAAAAAAAGATTGAAGCATAGCTCTTTTAACAAATAGGAGTAGAAGTGATTAATTACTTTTTACTGTCATTCAACAGTGTGTCACCCAGGGAGCAACCTCATTTCTCCAATTCCGCTATAAATTTAATAGCGGTCACATCTTGGCCTACTTGGCTGAAAAGCATTGCTCCTGAAACCCTGATGGCACTTTTAAGTCCGCTGATGTGTGAACATAATTCTCTGTGTCTCTTAGCTCCACATACTCTGTTTCTCCCAGGGAGACACTTTAGTAGATCTATGTGGCACCATGTGGAAAGTTATAAGGGATAAGCTCTCTGATTCTTTCCTCTTTCATGTAACAAGATGAGAGAAAATTTAAAACCAATGGGTGTTATTCTATGGTGGAGATATTCTTTCCACTCTGTTAAGGGAGTATAAAAAGATATTTATTAAAATTGAAAACTATTAGTTATGAGACCATTGCAGTCTGAACATTTAGTTTGGTATCTAAAAAGGGATTGTAAAGACCCCATTGAAAAATTTGCAGGATAGGATGGTGGTTAGCCATCGTGCCTAAAGCCCAACCCTCTATTTGCAGTAACCCACAGGAAGAAATTTCTAAAAAGTAGGATCATCGCAAAGTCCTGCCAGACACCAGGTAGAATTTCCAAAAAACAAACCCTCAAGGAAGAACAGATGATGAAAAGTAGATTATCACCTATATCTACTGCATGCCCAACTCAGAGACTCATGTTCAAGGACTCATTTCTGGGGCTCTAAGTGCTATTTCATCCCCTAATTCCAGTATTAGTACTCTCTTTTTGTATCTATGCATAAATGTTAATCCTTTCAACATTTAGGAAATGGAAATGGACAAGCAATGGTTTATTTCACCTTGAGATATGAAGTTAATGAGAAGAAGAGGTGGTGAAAGAAAGAGCAGTGAACTCTGGAGGTTGAAGTTTCTTTGGTTTTTGGTTTTTTCTCCTTACAATTCTTCCAGCAAAGAAAGTTCTATATGTAAGTTCTAACAGTACAGAGGTGAGCTGCAAGGAGAACAAAGAAGAAGCTACCAACCCAGTCTCTAGTAAACATTTGGCATGGACCAGGCTCCTGTGCAGGCGGACCTTAAGAAAGATTCTACATCGTGAAAAAAAGAAAAAAAAAAGGAAGCATTAAACTCAGGTGGAATACTGAAGTCATGTTTTCCAAGAGAAAACCACTGGAAGTTTTCATGAGCAGTTCTACTGAATGTCCAACAGAGGTGTTAGGTACTAAGATTTAAAAAAAAAAAAAAAGAAAATTCGGGAACAGAATAATTTAGGACAATGAGCCTGATATGGAGGAAAGAGGACTTTCCATTTAAAAAAAATCAGTTTTAGCCCCTGTTAACTGGGAAAAATCACTAGACTTCTCTTAGCACAAGATTTTTTTTTAATTATATAAGTTTCAGGAGGTTATCATTATAATTCAACATCTGTATACTACAAAGTGGTCAACAGCACAAGTCTATTTACCATCCATCACCATGCAGTTGACTTTCTTAACCCACAGGTTTTAATACCTGTCAAATGGGAAAATTTGTTTTATCTACTTTGTGGAGATACTAAACAGTTAGATGTAATTATATACATGAAAATGTCTTAGAAATTTTAAAAATTCATGAGTAATGGAGTCTTTAATATCTTTCCTGTTTTACAGATTGTCCTCTGTATTTCTGATTTGATACTATCACTTATTGATTCTTATTGCTTCTAGTTTAAAATTATGCTGCAATTTAATTTTTGATTTCTTTATAATTTATTTTCTTCAATTCCCTAATCTCACTGTTTCAAAATAACAAATGTATACTACCTTTACAAATTATCTTTTCTATTTTGATTCAAGGGAACAGTTTCAGAATTCAGTGCTAGGATGGGGAAAGAAATGCAGAACATGCCAAAAACACCAGGCATCCATGACTGATCTCATAGAAATTAACAAGAAAAAGAGTAAGAGTATAAAAGACAAATGGTAAAGGATCTGAGCAGATAATCCATAAATAATGAAATATAAATGACTAACAAATATGCAAAAAAGGGTCTAGTCTTACAAGCAACTAAGAAAAGCAGGTGGTAACATTTTAAAGAATAATAAGAAGCCCACACTTTCTTAAAGAGTTACTGGCAAGAAAGATGGAAGTAAAAGCCATGAATTCTTTTCCTGAGTAAAGCACACAAGCACAAAACACACTTCTATATAAGAAAAACTAAAATAAAAGCCCAGGACCAGATGGCTTCACAGGTGAATTCTATCAAACATTTAGAGAAGAGCTAACACCTTTCCTTCGCAAACTCTTCTAAAATATAGCAGAGGGAGGAACACTCTCAAACTCATTCTACAAGGCCACCATCACACTGATAGCAATACCAGACAAAGATGTCACAAAAAAACTACAGGCCAGTTTCACTGATGAACATAGATGCAAAATCCTCCACAACATACTAGCAAACAGAATCCAACAGCACATTAAAAGGATCCTACACCATGATCAAGTGGGGTTTATCCCAGGAATGCAAGGATTCTTCAATATACGCAAATCAATCAATGTGATACACCATATTAACAAACTGAAGAAGAAAAACCACATGATCATCTCAATAGATGCAGAAAAAAAGCTTTTGACAAAATTCAACACCCATTTATGATAAAAACCCTCCAGAAAGTAGGCACAGAGGGAACTTACCTCAACATAATAAAGGCCATATATAACAAACCCACAGCCAACATCGTTCTCAATGGTGAAACACTGAAACCATTTCCTCTAAGATCAGGAACAAGACAAGGTTGTCCACTCTCACCACTCTTATTCAACATAGTTTTCGAAGTTTTAGCCACAGCAACCAGAGAAGAAAAAGAAAGAAAAGGAATCCAAATCGGAAAAGTAGAAGTAAAACTGTCACTGTTTGCAGATGACATGATACTTTAAATAAAGAATCCTAAAGATGTTACCAGAAAACTATGAGAGCTAATCAATGAATTTGGTAAAAGAGCAGGTACAAAAATTAAGCACAGAAATCTCTTGCATTCCTATACACTAATGATGAAAAATCTGAAAGAGAAATTAAGGAAACACTCCCATTTACCATTGCAACAAAAAGAATAAAATATCTAGGAATAACCCTGCCTAAGGAGACAAAAGACCTGTATGCAGAAAACTATAAGACACTGATGAAAGAAATTAAAGATGATACAAACAGATGGAGAGATATACCATGTCCTTGGATTGAAAGAATCAACACTGTGAAAATGACTATACTACCCAAAGCAATCTACAGATTTAATACAATCCCTATCAAACTACCACTGGCATTTTTCACAGAACTAGAACAAAAAATTTCCCAATTTGTATGGAAACACAAAAGACCCCCAATAGCCAAAGCAATCTTGGGACTGAAAAATGGAGCTGGAGGAATCAGGCTCCCGGACTTCACACTATACTACAAAGCTATCAAGACAGTATGGTACTGGCAGAAAAACAGAAATATAGACCAGTGGAACAGGATAGAAAGCACAGAAATAAACCCACACACATATGTTCATCTTATCTTTGATAAAGGAGGCAAGAATATACAATGGAGAAAAGACAGCCTCTTCAATAAGTGGTGCTGGGAAAACTGGACAACTACAAGTAAAAGAATGAAATTAGGGCCTCCCTGGTGGCGCAGTGGTTGAGAGTCCGCCTGCCGATGCAGGGGATACGGGTTCGTGCCCCGGTCTGGGAGGATCCCATATGCCGCGGAGCGGCTGGGCCCGTGAGCCATGGCCGCTGGGCCTGCGCATCCGGAGCCTGTGCTCCGCAACGGGAGGGGCCACAGCAGTGAGAGGCCCGCATACCGCAAAAAGAAAAAAAAAAAAAAAAAAAAGAATGAAATTAGAACACTCTGTAACACCATACACAAAGATAAACACAAAATGGATTAAGGACCTAAATGTAAGTCCAGACACTATAAAACTTGTAGAGGAAAACATAGGCAGAACACTCTATGACATAGATCACAGCAAGATCCTTTTTGACCCACCTCCTAGAGAAATGGAAATAAAAACAAAAATAAATGGGACCTAATGAAACTTCAAAGCTTTGGCACAGCAAAGGAAAACATAAACAAGACGAAAAGACAACCCTCAAAGTGGAAGAAAATATTTGCAAATGAAGCAACTGACAATGGATTAATGTCCATAATTTACAAGCAGCTCATACAGCTCAATATCGAGAAAACAAACAACCCAATGCAAAAATGGGCAGAAGATATAAATAGACATTTCTCCAAAGAAGATATACAGATTGCCAACAAACACATGAAAGGATGCTTAACATCACTAATCATTAGAGAAAAGCAAATCAAAACTACAATGAGGTATCACCTCACACCAGTCAGAATGGCCATCATCAAAAAATCTACAAACAATAAATGCTGGAGAGGGTGTGGAGAAAAGGGAACCCTCTTGCACTGTTGGTGGGAATGTAAATGGATACAGCCACTATGGAGAACAGTATGGAGGTTCCTTAAAAAACTAAAAATAGAACTACCATTCGACCCAGCAATCCCACTACTGGGCCTATACCCTGAGAAAACCATAATTCAAAAAGAGTCATGTACCACAGTGTTCACTGCAGCTCTATTTACAATAGCCAGGACATGGAAGCAACCTAAGTGTCCATCAACAGATGAATGGATAAAGAAGATGTGGCACATATATATAATGGAATATTACTGAGCCATAAAAAGAAATGAAATTGAATTACTTGTAGTGAGGTGGATGGATCTAGAGTCAGTCATACAGAGTGAAGGAAGGCAGAAAGAGAAAAACAAATACTGTATGCTAACACATATATATTGAATCTAAAAAAAAAAATGGTTCTGAAGAACCTAGGGGCAGGACAGGAATAAAGACACAGACATAGAGAATGGACTTGAGGACACAGGGAGGGGGAAGTGTAAGCTGGGATGAAGTGAGAGAGTGGCATGGATATATATACACTACAAAATGTGAAATAGATAGCTAGTGGGAAGCAGCCACATAGCACAGGGAGATCCACTCATTGCTTTGTGAACACCTAGAGGGTGGGAGGGAGACCCAAGAGGGAGGGGATATGGGGATATATGTATACATATAGGTGATTCACTTGGTTTTACAGCAGAAAGTAACACAACACTGTAAAGCAATTATACTCCAATAAAGATGTTAAAAAAAGAAAAACTAAAATAAATGAATTAAGTATTAACTAAAGATACTAGTTTAAAAAAAATTACAGAGAAACAAAGCAAAAACCCAAAAACCCTTAGGAAAGAAGGGGGGGGAAATAACAAAGCCAACATAAAAACCAAAATCAATGAATTAGGAAGCAGAATAGGAGAATTAATAAATTAATCTAAGAGTGTGTTGCTTTTAAAAAAACAAAATAATCAGAACCCTGCTATTCTAATTAAGAAACAAAGAGAGAAAACAAGACTATACAGTACCAAGAGTGAAAAGGGGAATGACACCACTGGTACAACAGGCATTTAAAATGTTCTAAAAATATAATGTTCTTCACTGTAATGACAGATTTTAGAGTCTGAATGAAACTGGTAATTTTCTAGGAAAATATAAATTAACAAAATTGATACAAAACACTGAAAACCTACACAGTACAATAATCAAATAAGAAAACAAAAGAGGTGAAATGAGCTGGGCTGAAACTTTTTTTAACTATTTATTTCCAAGTGTTCCAGAGTATTGAAAAGACGGGGATCTTTCCAATTTATTTTATATAGCTAGCATAAGCCTGACACCAAAACATGATGAACATAACTCAAAATAAATTATATATTTGGGAAAAAATCTAATTATATATTTACTAATTGAAAATAAATCAATATGAATTAGAACAGCCCAATTTTAAAATGAATAAAATTCATGAACAGTATACACATACACATGGCCAATAAACATGTGCGGTTGATTTAGTAATCAAATTAAGGTGAGGTGCCTTTGTTACTCATCTGATTAGCAAAGAATAAATAGATTAAAAGATTGCTAATACCTAGTGTGCGTGAGGATATAGAAAAACAAGAACTTAAATACCTTGTTGGTAAAAGTGCAAAACTTTTCTGGAGACCACTTTCATGATGTATATTTTCTAAAATACGTTTTTTGGGTTCTAATATATATGCCTGACTCGTCAATTCAGATATGTAAGAGTACATTATAACAGATCGAATATGAAAATTTAGAAATGGATCAAATGTGTGGGCAAAGATGTATATACAAGGCTGTTCAATGTACCTTATTTATGACATTAAGAACTTTCAGTGTCTCTGGAGAAATTTCTCACTAGGAAAAACAGTAAATGGGGATCTGGTAAAATTATGCAGCCATTTAAAAAATGGTATAAATCTATATTTATTAATGTCCAAGATACAGTCAAAGAAAGAAACATAATAGTATGGATAATGAATAATATCATTTTCGTAAATGGAAGGAGAAAGACATAGATAGATGACAGAGACATGACAGATAGATAGACAGAGAACTAGCTAAGATAGATATATCCACACCAACATCTAATATCTAACACAGTGGTCATTTTTTAATAATAGAATTGTGAATTTTGTTCTCTTTATAATTTCTTAATTATCTAAATTTCTAACAGTTTAGTACAGTTCTTTTCATTACCTGTGTTAAAGAACCAATTCTCTTTGGTGTTGGTTTTGTCCCAATCTGTTGTGGAATGATACTTTATTAAACAGAGTAAAAATAAATTACTAGAAAACAATGAAGTAAAAATATGACATAAAAATACAAAAGCTAGGGCTTCCCTGGTGGCGCAGTGGTTGAGAGTCCGCCCGCCGATGCAGGGGACACGGGTTCGTGCCCTGGTCCAGGAAGATCCCACATGCTGTGGAGCAGCTGGGCCCGTGAGCCATGGCCGCTGAGCCTGCGCGTCAGGAGCCTGTGCTCCACAACGGGAGAGGCCACAACAGTGAGAGGCCCGTGTACCACAAGAAAAATAATAATAATACAAAAGCTAATTTTTATTATAATTCAACAAATATAATATTTCTCTATCAAACTACTATGAAAGTTTCTAAATGCTTACTCTGCTTCTGTGCTTATCTCATCATGGATCAGTAGCTCATGAACTGACACTGTAGCACTGGTGTAGTGACTAAACACGCAGACTCTGGGGCCAGACATCTAGGTATGAATCCAAATTACTGTGTAGCCTGAGATGATTACATAACTCTCTAAACTTCAGTTTTCTCATCTGTAAAATGAGTAATGAGTGCTATGCACTGAATGCTTGTCCCCCCCAAATTCATATGTTGAAACTTAATCGTATATGTGATGGTATTTGGAGGTGGGGCCCTTGGGAGGTGATTAGGTTTTGAAGGTGGAGCCCTCATGAAGAGAATTTGTTCCCTTTAAAAGAGACCCAACTGAGCTCTCTGGTCCTCTTTCTGTCATGGGAGGTTACCATGAGAAGTTGACAGTCTGCAACCTGAAAGAGCGCCCTCACCAGAAGTGGACCACACTGCACCCTGATCTTGGACTTCCATGTCTCCAAAACTGTGAGAAGTAAATGTTTATTTTTTAAGCCACCCAGTCTATGGTATTTTGTTATAGCAACCTGAACTGACTAAGACAATGGGCATGAAAACAGTGATTATCAAATGAGGTAATAGATGGAGCGCTCTTAGAACACTGCTTGTAACATAATAAGCACTATTTAAATGTTTGCAATTATCATCATTATAAAAAGAAGTAGAGTTAATAGTAGAGTTAATATTGGGAAATAAAGCCAATAATTTAGTAGACAACCTTGAGACACTCTCCCAGAATGCAGTGGTGAAACAAATCAGAAAGCCTAATAGACATGAAGAACAGAGATGGAAATGCAACTTAATTACTTTCTTAAGAAAGAAAACATGGCAGTTGGGATGGGAACAATAATCAAAGATGTAAGTGAAGAAAGCTTCTCTAAGTTAAAACAAAAAAACAAAAAACCTGGGTATGGAAACACAAAGACCTTACCTCTTTCCAGGCAAAACAGATGAAAATAGAACACATCTGGATTCATTGTAGCAGTAATTTTGAATTACAAGAAGATAGAAAAATATATCACATGCTTGGGGAAAACAAAGAAATTTCAACACAAGAAGTTCTTTTAAATTATGTCTAGTTTAATCCAAAAAAGTATTATTTTTTTCCTCCTCTGCATGCTAAATATGAGAACATAAATGGAAAACTATGTATTTACAGAGAAACGGTTATGTCTCAAGAAACATACACTCAGCCACATTCCTTTATATGTATAAAGTCAGCAAAAATACATTCTCAGTTATGCATGAGCTCAGAGAAGTTACCATACACATAACCCCTCTTTGAAAAATTACTTGGAAGTGGGGCTTGCAAACTGAAAGATGTTTAAGAAAAAATAAATAATGAAGTCATAATACAAAAGGACCTGCCACCTTCTCCCTGTGAATATCACTAAGTACAACCCTCATCTCATGGCAAATGTCCTTAAATAAGAGACCACAATAATGAGAATGTGGAGAAACTGATGCATTCTTTCACAATGGCTGCCAAATAAAATTTCAGAGCAAACTTCATTATGAATTATTACCCTTCATTATAAAAATCAATCTATAATTTGACAAGAAAAAAACCAAGAAAATTATTTCCCTCAGCTATGATTAACCTTCTCATCCCAAATCTCAGTTAAACATGATAATAATTGTGCTAAAACAAAAGGAGGGGGATAAAATGAAAGACACTTAAACCTTAACATGATTATTTTTTAATTAAACTTTACTTTGAGATAACTGTAGATTCTTATGTGGTTGTAGGAAATAATGCAGGGAGATCCCATTTACTCCTTATGCAGTTTTCTCCCACTGGTAAGCTCTTGCAAGACTAGTACCATCACCAAAATATTAAGATTCAGGCATTCCACCAATCTTAAAATTTCTCCAACTTTACTTGTACTCGTGTGTGTGTGTGTGTGTGTGTCTTTACTTCTGTGTATCTACCCACCAAAGTCAAAATACCTTACAGTTTACAGTTCTAACACTACAAGGATTCCTTCCTGTTGTCCTTTTATAACCACAACACCCATTCCATCCCTAACCCCGCACAATCATTAACCTGTTCTCTACTGCTATAATTTTGTCATGCAATCATACAGTATATAACCTTTAGGGATGGGTTTTTTTTCCACTCAGCATAATTCCCTAGAGATGCATTTAAGTTGTTGCATAATCACTCACTCATTCCTTCTTATAGATGAACAATACTTTACAGTACAGCTGTACCACCATTTTTTTAATCATTCACCATTGAAGGACATCTAGATTGCTTCCAATTTGGGGCTATTATGAATTAACTTGCTATAAACATTCACGTATGGATTTCTGTGTGAATATAAGTCTTCATTTCTTTGGGATAAGTGCCTAACATGCACTTGTTGAGTTGTACAGTAGTTGCATGTTTAGTTTTTTAAGCACCTGCCATATTGTTTTCTCCACTGGCTGTACCATTTTACTTTCCTGTCAGCAATGTGTGAGTGATCCAACTCCTCACCATTCTCAGATTTTGGTGTTGTCACTATTTTGTATACCTATTTCTAATAGGTATGTGGTGACACCTCATTGTAGTTTTTTGGGTTTTTCTTCGGTACGCGGGCCTCTCACTGTTGTGGCCTCTCCCGTTGCGGAGCACAGGCTCCGGACGCGCAGGCTCAGTGGCCATGGCTCACGGGCCCAGCCGCTCCGTGGCACGTGGGATCTTCCCAGACCGGGGCACGAACCCGTGTCCCCTGCATCGGCAGGCAGACTCTCAACCACTGCGCCACCAGCGAAGTCCTCACTATAGATTTTTTTTAAGTTTTAAGTAATTTACTTTAGACGTTGGGGGTAGGAGTTTATCAATTTATTTATTTTTGCTGTGTTGGGTCTTCGTTTCTGTGCGAGGGCCTTCTCTAGTTGCGGCAAGCGGGGCCACTCTTCATTGCAGTGCACGGGCCTCTTACTATCGCGGCCTCTCTTTTTGCGGAGCACAGGCTCCAGACGCGCAGGCTCAGTAGTTGTGGCTCACGGGCCCCGTTGCGCCGCGGCATGTGGGATCCTCCCAGACCAGGGCTCGAACCCGTGTCCCCTGCATCAGCAGGCAGACTCTCAACCACTGCGCCACCAGGGAAGCCCCCTCATTGTAGTTTTAATTTACATTTCTCTGATGACTAATGATGTCAAACAATAAACATGTTGAACATCTTTTTATGAGCTTATTTGCCATCTGCATGTCCTCTTCAGTGAAAAATCTGTTCATGTCCTTGCCCACTTTCAAATTGGAGACTTTTTTTTTTCTTAACTGTTGAGTTTTGATTCCATTATGGTAGCAAATATACTCTGAATGATTTCAGTATTTTTCAATTTGTTGACGTGTACTTTATTGCCCATGATATGCTCTATATCAGTGACTTTTCCATGGGTGCTTGAGAAAAATATGTGTTCTGCTGTTGTTAGGTGGAGTGTTTTACATATATGTCAATTACCATTGGTTGATTGTGTTGCTCAGATCTTTATGATCTTTGCTGATTTTCTTTCTGGTATTTCTATGATTTGCTGAGAGTGGAATATTGAAATATCCAACTATAATTATAACATGAGTATATTTTAATACGTTTTAGATTTTAATTGAAAACATAAAAAGAAGCAGAGTATATGAAAAAGAAATGCAAAGATTATATATGATACATAACTTATTATAAAAACATGAAAAGGATGTTAGGAAATACGTAAAAAATTAATGGCAATTATACATGGTGATAGGGTTATGGGTAACTTACTCTCCATCTTTAGATTTTTTTGTAATTTCCAAAGCAATATAAAAAGCTTAAAAATTTCTGATTGGATGAATGATATATACTCTTATTTGTAGCTAATTGATAACTCAAATAATGCCACATTTTTCAAGATTTATTGTTCTCTCCTAGACTTTCAGGGATCACTCAAAATTATGTCTCAGGAATATGGTGGGCAAACACTCACCATACAATATTCTAATAAGGGAGAATCTATTAGCAATATCAATCTTATTAATGATGATACTAATTAAAGAAAAATGTGTGGCTGTATTTTTAAGAATGGGACCCATAATGCAATATTTAACCTTGGTTATTTCTGCTATTATTGGGCTTTATATTAGTTTTATCTGTTTTTAAACAAAACTTGAAATTCCTTTTTGCCACAATTTCTGAAAATAGGTTTGATATTTATTTCTTAAAAGAACTTTGAGATACCTTAGAAAAAGGTTTTATAACTCTGAAGTATTGCCATCCTCTTTTCAGAAAACTATCAAATATATTTTGTAAAATATGTATTTTTTATTAAAATTTGATCTGTGATTCTAATTTACTACTGAAATTTCATTTTAATCTACCTTCTCATGAAAACAACAATACACATACGAGTCTTCACTGCACTTTCCCTTAAATAGTATGCTTTTAACTTGTCCATGCTTCATTCAAAAATATTTTAGGCTTCTTTTCAAAACAAAAAACTAACACATAATTTTTGTTTCCTAATTCAAAGTCTTCTCACTGATATACTATATCAGGTAGTTTAAAAGGTTTTATTGCCTTATCTCCATGAGTTATTTCACCATAAAGGTAAAGTGTATAGTTTTAGACAAATATAATTTGAACTAAGTCACCCTTCCTACCTTCAAACAAATACATCTCACATTAAAGTTCTTCATCTTCTAGAGAATTAACTTCTCAGCCTCTACAAATGTCTGCATGAAAATTTTAAAATTCAGCAAAATATCTGGAATGTTCTTTATAATCCTGACACCAGTACTTTGTCTATGTTTACTATAATTCTACCTTTAACTTCAACATATTTATAACAATTTGCAAAGCTTATTTCAAAGATGCCCCACTTTGGCAAACAAATAAAGCAACCTTTGATAAAATCAGAAAGTACTCTATCTTAGAGTACTTGACCGATAAACCAAGATCACCACAAATACACATAAGCCTACCCAGCAGGCTGCCTGTTCTCCCATTTTAATGTGAACTGAAAAATTATCCCTGTCTCTCCTTGCTTTCTTATAGTTTGGCTTCATAAAGTATACTCTTTAGTATGTTAAGATTGATCATTTTATTCCTTTTCTGGCCTTGAATCTCACAGAAGTAGAGAATATTGAAGACATTAGATCAGGCATTTATTCTTCACTTTATCTCACTGTTCATAGACGAAGTCTTTAATATTATTAAATCTGAAGGTCAGCTTCCTCTTACCATGTAGGATCTGAGTGTCCTTGTAGACACTACTCCCTGAATGGCTCACATATTCATCCCACAAAAAGTGTGCCTGAGAAAGGAGACATGCCTGCTCCACCGCAACAGAGAGGGACACAGAGGAGGAAGGGGCAAAGGACACACACACTGTGGGGCTTGTTTGTTTCTCTTTTGTTTCTTTAAGATTTTATGTGAAAACTCCATGAGATGTGAGCATTTAAGACTTGAAAAAAAATGCTGATTTAATTTAGAGAATAAAATTAATCAAGAGGTTCTAGAATTTTAATATGATGATATGCTGGCAAATAAAACTACGTAATTTCTACTCATTTTGTTTTCTACTGATTTGGGCTTTATAAAGAGCTATGTCATCCAAAAACCTTTTTATTTTCCCCCTGAAAAACTGTTGCTTTAGGTATCTCTGGGTCCTACAGGATCAGATTGGCCCTACAGGATCAGAGGAGAGGTGCGGTCTCAAGCTGTCATGTTCAAACTATAACACTTTCTCTTAAATGACATTTTAAGGTCTGTTTCCAACTATGTTGACATTCGTGAGGTCAGACTCTCAGGAATAGTTACTAAATCAGTGTTAAATGCTTTGTCTCTTTTATTATCAATTTTATCAGGTAATCTTTATAAAGCAACCAGACAACATTGACTGAGGTCATTTCCTTTGTATCTTCCACAAGAGTCTTTGTTTTTTTTTCCCTCCAAATAATTGAGAACTGTACTCTGAGGATCCTCATAAGAACATGAATAGAATTTGACTCTTTTCTAAGGATAATTTGAGGGGAAAAACTTTTACATTTGATTGTGGGCATATAGTTGTTCAGGAAAAGGAATAATAGATTACATATCTAAAGAGCTCTTATAATTAGTAAGAAAAAGATTATGGAAATAGGCAAGGAATAGAAAACAGGAATTTACATGGAATTAAAAGTAGCCAAAATTTATTTAAAAGACCTATCTAATGCAAATTAAAATGTAAGGGCAGTAATTTTTGTCTGACAATTACTAGTAATTACTCAATAACTATATATTGACTGAATGTATGTATTATAGTAACAAATTTCTCCCATCAAATTGGAAAAGACTTTTAAAAATGATATGAATTCTCAGACTTGACAGGATATCCAGGCAAAAGATAGTAGCACCAGGTAACTACCAATTCAAACTAGGGATGTTAAGCATCTAGATTCACCTTCAGCTCATAGTTATTGGATAAAATTAAGAAGAGAAATACATTTTTGAACAGAATGTAGTCATTCTCAACCCATTTGCACTTTAAAAAATAATTGACAACAATGTTAATGTAAATGAGGTTGCAAGGCAACCTCAACTTACTCTATAAAAGAAAAATTAGGGGACTTCCCTGGTGGCATACTGGTTAAGAATTCACCTGCCAATACAGGGGACACAGGTTCGAGCCCTGGTCAGGTAAGATCCCACATGCCCCGGAGCTACCAAGCCCATGCGCAACAGCTACTAAGCCTGTGCTCTAGAGCCCGCGAGCCACAACAGCTGACTGAGCTGGTGTGCTGCAATTACTGAAGCCCACACGCCTAGAGCCCGTGCTCTGCAACAAAAGAAGCCAACACAATGAGAAGCCCACGCGCCACAGCTAGAGAAAGCCCGTGCGCAGCAACGAAGAACCAATGCAACCAAGAAAATTTAAAAACAGAAAAATTAGTTTAAATAATATCATTTAAATAAAAAGGATTTAGAATACAAGAAATTTTACACTAAGGTATATATAAATAGATATTAACTCCAAATATTACTATCCCTGGTAAGAAAAGCATAGAGGATATAGAAAAGAGCAAAGAAGCAGATTATCTGAATAAGGTCACTAAACAGAGGTGGAGCTTCTCCTCCCCCATCAGCCTTGATTCTAAGACACAGTAGAAAACTCTGAGGGGAAAAAAAAAAGTGCCGATCTATCCTTGTCATATTATTGACACTTCTTAATGTTTGGGCTTCTCCTCTCAAAATTAACTATTTTATTCTTCTACAGTTTATCTGTGGTGCCCAGAAACCACTGACTTCCTGGAATTTTTATTAAGAATTCCACATTCCTGCCATGTTTTTCAGATACTGTGGCCTCCGCCAATAAATTCTAATAAATTTTCACTTCTTTTCTTTCAATAACATCCTAGAGAATATGATTCAGACTCAAATTAATCACTGATCATGTTAATGGCTCCTAGGAGTTTACTTCCGATACCTCTTATTATATTAAATCAACTTGATAGTGTGCTAGATCATTGCTCAGCTGGGTTTTCATAAAAGCACTGATATTTAATATGATTTATATCTGGTTTTCTGCTAATATCTTTGTTTATTGTGTGCTTTATTTTTAAAAGACATTCTTAGCTAATGGCACCCCTTTAAAATATATCATACTTTAAAAATATTTTACAGGAAGCATTTTACAGTAAAATATGTTACTTATATTACAGTCACTTAATAGTGAACAGGAACAATTTATTTAATTTACAATCAAAATGTTAATATTTGACTTGTAGTTTGGAAAAAGTACATGTACATATATATGTCTTGCTTGTTTAAAAGATCAATTATATGTCAAGATTATTAGAAAATTTAAAGCACTGTATTTTTTTTTAAAGCTTTGCAGCAAAGGAGCAGCTCTGGGAAAACCATTTGAAGCATCTGCTGAAGATGTAGCAAGTGTGACAAGTTTCATTGAGACAAAGCTTGTTACATGCTATCTACGGATGAGGAAACCTGACCTTGCCCTGAATCATGCGCACAGGTAAAATGAAGTGTTAATAACTACAAGTAAGTACTATCCATGCAAGCAGAGGGTATTATGTGAGCTTGTATGATTAACTTAGATTCCATTTAAATTTAAAGACAAAACAAAAAACATTTCTTTACTACTCGATTTATGTTAAACTAGGCAATCATAGAGATCACAAAGCACATCTCAAAACCTAATGGAAGAAAGAGAGCCATAAATAATTATCCATAAAGCCAGACAAAATAAAAAGGCAGATAACTGTAGTAGCAAATTACAGCAGGAAGAAAGGAGGGAACAAATAAGGTTAAGTAAGGGATGAGAAAGATGAGAAGGATTTCCAAAATTGCCCAAAATACAGAGAATGGTAGAAGGAAATTCCAACTGTGAAACATGAGTAAAGACTCGAAAGCTTATCGCTTATTTGGAGATAGCATAGCTGATTCAAAGGATGCTATGCAGGGGTGAGTGTGACAGCTGTCCAAAGGTGTAAAACACTTTTGAATCTATGTCCTTAAAGATTTCTTTTATACATTTCTATCCCTCTTCAGAACTCTGTATTAGGTTGTGGCTTCCTAGAATCCTCAGGATTACCCAGCCCTATCTTTGTTTTCTATAAAAATGTCCTGTTTCCTAAAGGCCTTGCTCTTATCATGGGTAATATTCACTTTAATCTACAGCAAAGATAAAGTGATTATGTTATGTCTTTCAAATAACTCTTTTCTTAGAATTATGACGCCTCTTCCCCTCCCTGCCTGGCTTAGAGTGATTGACCTACATATTTAGTCTTGTTCATTTTCTGATATCACACATCCTGTACTTCTTTTGGATATAAATAATAAAACTAATATCAATGTGAAAACATAATGCCTGCCCTGTTAATAACCATGAGGAAACACAATTATCAATTATATTAATACTCATTACGTGAGCAGATCTGCCAACATGCTAAAAATCATTTACAACTCTACATCCACAATGATGTAAAAGTTCCACCAAAGATTCTTCATGGCTCTAAGGAGACCTCAAGCTTGTAGGCTTAAGCTTGACATCAAGGACAACAAAACCACTTTTAAATTCATAAGATAACCTGCTTGAAAGAAATTTTCTTGCTTTAAGTAAACTGCAGAACCTAAACACAGATTCTCTTTGACAACAAAGAAAATTAGACTCTATAGTTTCTGGAAACACCTTATGCAACCATCGTTTTCAAACCCAATATCAGGACATATGGTTATGTCAAAGAATTTCATTCCATTTCAATTTGAAAGGAAAAAGCCACTTGGGTGACTTGTGAGCTCAATGGAAAAAATATTTAAAATTGGGAATAGCCCAGAAAATCTATAGGCATACATAAACAATACTGAATTGAGATGCACTTGAAAGTAATTATTTATCACCTTCTCCACGGTTTTCACTACACATAAAAAGTGCCACCAAAATGGCCGGCACACTAAGGAAACTATCTCCTGGATATTAGAATGGTTTGATGGATTTTCAAGTCATTTTTAATAATGAAAGGATTCTAAATGGTATGGTCATGTCAATATTTAATTCAGTGTTATAAAAATAAGTAATGAACATTAATCAAAATTATACTATAAGAAACAAGGATGCAAGGATTAGTTTCAAATAGATTCACTATTTAGGCTTAGAAACTTTTATTTTAAAATTAAGCATGCTCTTTCAAGACCTTGAAAATTACTGAAGAGAGGATATATAATGATGAATAGTAAACTAATCTTCCTCATTATGCTAGGATTAACTTTTGTATCCTTTTTATTCTATTGTAAAATAACTTTTGCTTCTTTTTCTAAGTTGAACATTAAGAAATGGAAATCAATAGAGGTTAAACAGTCAATTCATACAATTAATAATGCACCAACTGAAATAAATCATTTTGCTACCCAGCAAAATGTCATATTGAAGAACTGCAGAAGACAGTGCATACGATTCTAGTATTTAAATGTTTTTAAAGATCTCAGATTTTAAAGTAGAGCCTGAAACATAAATATATTTCTCAAAATAAATAAATTAATCAGGATACTCAGTCTATAAATAGCCTACAACCATTATACACCATTATACATTCAGTTATACACTGAATGCAGAATCTTGCTTTTGTATTATTACCACATTGTGATGTTTGATACTAATCATGGATCAAAATTAAAATATTCCCCTTTTGCATTTATTTGCATTTGCTGAAGCATCCTTTCTTTAATTTTATGTAAATGTGAGGTCTACTGCATATCTTTAGGAGATTTGTTAACACAAAAATTAGCTTGAAAACCATCACACAGTTTTGCTTCTGATAAAAAGTAACTTCATATTGTTCTGTCATGTAGAAGACTAAAAGAACCATAACTTTATGGTTTTAGGTTCAACAAAGATACATTTTGAAATTAATTAGGCAAGTGTTGACAGTTAAAATATGATAATAATACAAAGGCTTTAGAAACAACTGTTAACAAGTTTTTCTTTTCTTTAATAATATATCCAAAGTGGCAAATATGGATATCATTTTTTTTTTACTTCCAGCAAAAGTGATGCCTAGACTCATCAGTCAAACATATCAACTCTGCTCACTTCATCAAACTAGTATTATTGTTTATCAGTGGTGTCTTGAACATTCCTACGACTGATTTCTACTTACTGCTATCTTATCAAGAATAGAAATCCTGCTATAACTCTTTTCCTATCATATAATTATATGTTTATTTGTATAATTGTAAAGATTCTAATGATGCACATCAACTTTTTTGCATATTTCCCACCTTTATATTGCTGCTGTTTGCTTGTTTTTGCTGCAGAAATTTGATGCCACAAGGTGGCAGGCAAGATGAAGTCTAAAATAGCAAATATGTGGAAATGAGCCTCTTTTCAAAATTGTAATGGTGTCATCTACATTCACTCATTCATTCAACAAATATGGTGAATGCTCACCAAGAGCTTGTGCTAGGCAGTGGGGGTGGCAGTTGTAAACAGGAAATATGTGGTGTTTATGCACATTAGAAGAGGTAGCAAAGTTTAAAAAACAAACAAATACTAATAAATATGAGAAAAAAGAGAGTGTATAAATGCAATGAAGGTAATAACATAATTTCAAGTTGCAGAGGCAGCATTGTATGTTAAATCAGAGCATGGAGTCTGAATCTGACTGCTCAGGGTATCATTCTGACTCCCCCACTCACCAGTTAGCCTGAGTTTAATTCTCTATAAAATTAGGTTATAATAATACTACCTACTTCACAAATACTATATCACAAGGTTTTGTGAAAATTAAACATAAACCCATAGATTCTTTACTCCACCCATGATAGAGTTACTGGTACTGGGACTGCCTTCTTGCTATAAGTATAAAACTGGACAAAATATATGAGACGACTCTGTTTAGGCACTGGAAAATGGTCATAGCAGGACTTTGATCCTTGAGAGAAGGACAGTATACATGGTGAGCCCCACAATTTTCTTAGCTTTTTGCTGGGGTTGTTTTCCTGCCCTCACTCAGGGAGTTGGAGATCACATTAAATGTTAAACTGAAATCTCAATGGGCTGAGGAAGCAGAGATTAGAATACGAGGCTGCCCAAAAAGTTGTAATTTACAGGGCAGGTGACCAAAGGAGAAATAGCTTTGTGAGTGGGTTGGGGTTAGAAGACTGCATGAGGATTTGCTGCAGGTTCTTGGTCAATATAAGAAGTGACACGTCATGTAGCAGAGACTGACTGCTATGGGACTAAGTGCTAAGTGAAAATACCAGAGGACCTGTAGTGATGGGAGATACTGAAGTACCAGTGTGAAGAGACCTCACTGAGTACCTAAGGCATTCAGCTCAAACCCCAGAAAGACCCATGCTTTAAGAGTTAGTACCATGATCCCCAGAATGGACCACTCCTTAGGATTAAACTCAAAGGCAAAACAGACCTGCTTTAATAGAGACTAAAACCATGCATGACAAGAACAAGAGTATTTTCCATTTAATTGCCTGATAGGAAAAATATTCAACAACTTTGCAGGGATGATGTCATAATCTCAATTCCTTACAAAGTTTCATCCAAAATGTCTAGCATAAAACTAAAACATTCTGTACATTCAAAGAAATAGGGAGATGAGACTCATATTTAAGAAAATAAATAGTCCGTACAATCAGACCCCAAGATGACCCAGATGTTAGAATTGGTAGAAAAAGATTTTAAAGAAGCTACAAAAAATAGATCCAAGGATCTTGAGGCAAAGATGATCATAATAAGTGAAGAGATGAGAATCTCAACAGAAAAATAGAAACTATAGAAAAAAACCAAATGGAGATTTTAGCATGGATTAATGAAATATCTAAAATAAAAATATACTGATTGACCTTGACATCAGATTGAAGACTTAATACTAAAGAAAGGATTAGTGAACATGAAGACAAATCAGTAGAAATTACTCCATATGAACACAGAGGAACAAAAGATATTTTTAAAAATTAACCAATGCTTCAGTGACCTATCCTCAGAGACAGTAACAAGCAATCTAGCATACATGTAACTGTCCCAAAGGGAAAAGAAAGAGAGAAAAGGGCATAAAAGTAATTAGTAGAAATTTTCCAAATTTGGTTTTTAAAAAGTAAAATCTAGTTAGCCCCAACTAAAATAAATACAAAGAGAACCACATCTAGAAACAGCATAAGCAAACTTTTGAAAACTCAAGACAGAAAATATTAAAGGCAGATAAAAGAAAACAACATGTTACACACAGGGACAATGATACAAATAACAGGTGACTTTTAATCAGAAATAATGGAGACCAAAATACAATGGAACAGGAAGTTTAAAGTGCTGAAAGAAAAATGATGTCAAACAAGAATTCAACAACAGCAAAAAAATTCTTCAAAATGAGAGTGAGATATAAATACATTTTTAAATAACTAAAGTTAAAAATTAACCTTGAGCAGATCTGCACTTTGAGAAATGATAAATAAGATATTTCAAGCTGAAGTAAATGACAGTAGAGTAAAATTTGGATCTACAAAAGGGAATGAAGAGCATCAGAAATGGTAAATAAGTGAGTAAACATAAAGCACTATATTTCTTCTCAAAATTTATTTAAGGATGAATGACTATTTAAGGAAAAAATAGTGTTCTATCATATTATCTAAGGCAAAAATAATAAATAATAAGATTACATATTTTGATGTGCAATATTTGACTACAATATCACAAAAATCTGTGGGAGGAGGCATAAATGGAATTTTATTACTAAAGTTTTTACATGAGGTAGTACAATATTAACTCTAAGTAGCCTGTGTTAAATTAAAAATGCATGTTATAATCCCTAGAGTAATTATTAAAAATATTACGAGTATAGCTAGAAAGCCAATTATGGACTTAAAATTATATACTAAAGAATATTTAATTAACTGAAGTCAAGAAAGGAGGAAGAGAAGAACAAATAATGGATGGGACACTGGAAGATAATAGCAAGACAACAGGTTTGAACAAAATCATTAATAATTACATTAAACATACTACACTAATTGACTAAACAATCCAATTATAAGGCAGATGTCATCAGTCTGGATTAAATCACAAGATCCAACTATGTTCTATCTACAAAAAGACACAGTTTGAAAGTAAAAGGAAGGAAAATGATATACCATACAGTAAACATGAAAATCTGTTATTCTGTCAGGCTTGGCTATGTTACTAACAGACAAAGTAGGTCTCAAGAAAAGGAGTATTACCAAGGATAAAAATAAGACTAAACAAAATTTTGAAAATTTGAAATCTGACAGAGCTTTTTCTCTGACTATAATGCAATTAAATTAGAAATCATTAAGATATCTAGAAAAACCCCTCCAAGTACTTGGAAATTAAACAATACACATCTAAATAACCCATCAGTCAAAATATAAGAAAATAAAATAACAAAAGCATGGATTTGAATTTCTGCTTCATCACTTACTAGCTTTGACTTTCACAAGTAACTTAACTTCACTTTGCCTCAGTTTTCTCATCTTTAAATCTAAGTAAACTGGTTAAAATCACTCCTAAATCTTAAAATATATCAGATTTGTATTTTGTTTCAATCCCACCCCAATAACAAATGCAGATTATTTTCAATGGTAATAACAGCAATAAACTCTATATATGCATAGAGGACACTATTATTTTTAAAATAGCCATTAGATGTGAAAAGATGTTCAACATCCCTACTTATTGGAGAAATGCAAGTCAAAACTACAGTGATATACCACTTACACCAGTCACAATGGCCAACATTAAAAAGTCTACAAATAACAAATGCTGGAGAGGGTGCAGAGAAAAGGGATCCCTCCTACATTCCCATTAGTGGTAATGGGAATGTGCTGCAGTCACTATGGAAAACAATATGGAGGTTCCTCAGAAAACTAAAAATAGAATCACCATATGATGCAACAATCCCCCTCCTAGGCATATATCTGGACAAAACTATAATTCAAAAAAATACATGCAACCCTATGTTCATAGCAGCATTATTCACAATAGCCAAGACATGGAAACAACCTAAATGTCCATCAACAAACGAATGAATAAAGAAGATGTGGTACATATATGCAGTGGAATCCTACTCAGCCATTAAAAAAAGAACAAAATAATGCCATTTGCAGCAACATGGATGCAACTAGAGATCATCATACTAAGTGAAGTAAGTCAGAAAGAGAAAGACAAATACCATTATGATATCACTTATATGTGGAAGCTAAAATATGACACAAATGAACTTATCTACAAAACAGAAACAGACTCACAGACATAGAGAACAGACTTGTGGTTGCCAAGGGGAAGGCGAGGTGGGGGAAGGATCAACTGGGAGTTTGGGGTTAGTAGATACAAACTATTACATATAGAATGGATAAACAACAAGGTCTTACTGTATAGCACAGGGGACTATATCCAATAGCCTGGGATAAAGAATAACAGAAAAGAATATTTAAAAAAGAGTGTATATATGTGTATAACTGAATCAATTTGCTATACAGCAGAAATTAACACAACATTGTAAATCAACTATACTTCAATAAAAAATAAGATAAAATAAAATACCCTTTTTGAACCCAAGATATACTCAATAAAGTAGACAATTTGGAATATTCTATGAAAATACAAGTTTGGGGGGCATCATTATTTATAACTTTGAGGATAATTAAAATGCTCAGAGGTGATATAAGCTTAAAGCATTATAGATATTCATGAGTTTTAGAATAAACTGGTTCATAATAGAAGTAACAGAAATTTTAAAAATTTCTTGCAGATCTCATGAAATGAGATATTTTAAATACAACATGCTCCTCTTTACCACAACTGAATGTTCAAAGTTTGGCCAGGAGTGACATCAGAGATATGGCAGAACAGGAGGTTCCCAGCTTGTATCATCCCCTGGCAACAATAACTTGGCAGCCATTCATAGTCAAAAAGTGTCTTTGTGGTAGCTTTGGAATCCAGGTAGGACACTGTGAAACCTCAGGGGGGCCCACGACCAAGGAAGTCTGTTTTAATAAAGCAGGCCCAAACCAAGGGGGATGGCACCCCTATAGTGTCCCTAGCAAGACTCAGAAACTGTTCTGACCCCTGTGGATTTGGCTATAGCCCCATTTGACCTTGGTCCTGCCACCAGCACAAGATGCCAAGGAACCTAGGAGAAGTCATGCCTGCCTATGCCTCAGTAATAAACCCACAGCTATGGACACTGAAGTAACTCATGATCTGACTCCATCCCCTTTCAGCCACCTTCCATAAGCAGTCCTACCAGCCCAGGGACCTGGCTGGAGACATACTTATTTGCATCCCCAGAGATCCTGAAATGTCCCTGTGACATAGCTCTAGCCCCTCCCCACTGCAGTCAGGGAACAGTTCTACCCACCTAGGGATCTGGTGGGAGACATGACAATCCATGCCTTCTGAGCTATGACTTCGGATCTCATTTCCAGTTGTGTACCCTGAAGCAATCTTGGGCCTCCGTTCCAGCTCCTATCAACCATAGTCCAGAGCCAGCCGGTCTGTCCAGGGACCCACCCAGTGGCCAGTAGAAGCCCTCCCAAGGACTCAAAGAGAGGCATATCTTTCCACATACCTGATAACAGGACCACTGTCTGCAGACCCAACCGCAGACCCTGAAGTGGAACCTTGTCCCAGCACCAGCCCTACTATTCAAGGTTCTAGAGGCAGTTCTATCCATCCAGGGACCAAATAGGATCCACACCAGCCCAAGTCCCTGGTAACAGGCTCACCAAACACAGAGCCCATTGTGAACACAGCAACAGCCAAGTAACCTAGCTCTAATCCATCTCAGCTGTAATTCTGTAATTCTGCAGGTAATCCCATCAGCCTGGGAAACCAACAGAAGCCAACATTGGAGCACCTAAATATTTAAGGTAAATATTAACAGACTGAAGGAATAAATAGACAGCAATACAATAATAGTAGGGAACTTCAATACCCCACTCTCAATAATGGATAGATTACCCAGACAGAAAATCAATAAGGAAAAAACAGACTTGAATAACACTATAGACTAAATTGACATAATTAACATATACAGAACATTCCATCCAACAGCACAAGAATACACATTTTTTCCAAGCACACACAGAACAATTCTCCAGGATAGATCATATGTTGGCCCACAAAGCAAGTCTTAACAAATTAATGAAGATTGAAATCCTATAAAGTATCCCTTGCCAACCACAATGATATAAAACTAGGAATAATAATAGGAGGAATATTGAAAAATTCAGAAATATATGTAAATTAAACAACATACTCTGGAAAATCAAAAAAAAAGAAATCAGAAAATATCTTGAGACAAACAAAAATGAAAACACAACATACCAAAAACTTATGTAATGCAGCAAAAGCAGTTCTAAGAGGGAAATTTATAGCAGTAAACAACTACATTAAGACAAAAGGAAGATGTCAAATAAGCAACCTAACTTTACACCTCAAGGAACTTGAAAAAGAACAAACTAAGCCCAAATTTAGCAGAAGGAAGGAAAGAATAAAGATTAGAGCAAAACGAATGAAAAAGAGACTAGAAAAACAATGTAAAAAATCAACAAAACTAGAAGATGTTTTGAAAAGATAAATAAAATTGACAAAATTTTAGCTAGACTAACCAAAAAAAGAGAGAAGACTCAAAATTATAAATGAACGAGAAGACATTACAGCTTATATCTCAGAAATACAAAGGATCATAGGAGACTACTATGAAATATTATACACCAACAAATTGGATAGCCTATAAGACATGGACAAATTCCTAGAAACATACAACCTGCCATGAAAAACATCATGAAGAAATAGAAAATCTGAACAGACTAATAATAAGTATGCATTTTGAAGCAGCAATAAAAAGCCCCCCAACAAAGAAAAGACTAGGACCAGATGGCTTCACTAGTGAATTATACCAAACATTTAATTAACACCAGTCCTTCTCAAACTCTTTTAAAAATAGAAGAGGAGGAAATACTTCCAAACTAATTTTACAAGGCCAGCATTACTCTAATACCAAAGACAAATAAGGACACTACAAGAAAGGAAAATTACAGGTCAATATCCTTAATGAACATAGATGCAAAATTCCTGAAGAAAATACTAGCAAAGCAAATTCAACAGCACATTGAAAGGATCACACATCATAATCAAGTGAGATTTATTCTTGGGATGCAAGGTTCCCAGGACATACACAAATAAACAAACATGATATATCACCTTAAGAAAATAAAAGATAAAAATCATATGATCATCTGAATAGATGCAGGAAAAAGGCATTTGACAAAATTTAACATTCTTTCATGATAAAAACTCTCAACAAATTAGGTATAAAAGGAATGTACCTCAACATAATAAAGACAACATATGACCATCATACTCAACAGTAAAAAGCTGAAAGTTCTTCCTCTAAGATCAGGAACAAGATAAGGATTCTGACTCTTGCCATTTTTAATTCAACATAGTACTGGAAGTCCTATACAGAGCAATTAGGCAAGAAAAAGAAATAAAAGCCATGTAAATAAGAAAAGAAGAAGCAAAACTGTCTCTATTTTCAGATGATAGGATCTTATAAATAGAAAGCCTTAAAGCCTCCACAAAGAAACTGTTAGAACTAATAAGGAATTCAGCAAAGTTGCAGGATACAAAATTAATATACAAAAATTATTTGCATTTCTATACACAACAGTGACTATCCAAAAAAGAAATTAAGAAAACAATCTTATTTACAGTAGCATCAAAAATAATAAATAATACTTAGGAATAAATTTAATTAAGGAGATGAAATACCGGTACACTGAAAACTGTAAGACATTGATGAAAGATGGAAGAAGACACAAATAAATAGAAAGGTATCCTGTATTCATGGACTGGAAGAATAAATATTGTTAAAATTCCATACTACCCAAAGAAATCTATAGATTTAGTATAGATTTATACACTAAATATAAAAAAGTTCAATGGCATTTTTCAAAGAAGTAGAAAAAAATCAGTCAAAATTCATGTGGAACCACAAAAAACTGAATAGCCAAAGCAATCTTGAGAAAGAACAGAGCTAAAGGCATCAACTTCCTGACTTCAAACTATACTACAAAGCTATCAAACCATAATGGTACTGGTATATAAACAGGCACACAGACCAATGGAAAAGAATAAAGAGCCCAGAAGTAAATCCACATGTATATGGTCAATGAGTCTAAGACAAGGATGTCAAGAATACAAAATGGGAAAAGGATAGTCTATTTAATAAATGACATTGAAAAAACTGGATATCCACATACAGAAGAATGAAATTAGACCCTTATATTATACCATACACAAAAATCAACTCAAAATGGATTAAAGACTTAAATTAAGACCTGAAACTATAAAACTCCTAGAAGAAATCATAGGGGAAAATCTCTTTGACATTGATCTTGGCAGTGATGTTTTGGATATGACACCAAAAGCACAGGCAACAAAAGCAAAAATAAACAAGTGGGGCTACGTCAAACTAAAAACTTATGCACAGCAAAGAAAATAACAGAATGAAAAGGCAACCTATGAAATAAAAGAAAATATTTGCAAACCATATATTAGGGGTTGCAAACCATGGCAAGGAGCTAGATATCCAAAATATAGAGGGAAGAGATATGGGGATATATGTATATGTATAGCTGATTCACTTTGTTATAAAGCAGAAACTAACACACCATTGTAAAGCAATTATATTCCAATAAAGATGTTAAAAAATTAAAAAATATATATATACATAAGGAACTCTTACAATTCAATAGCAAAAAAAAATTCCTGATTTTAAAAATGGGCAAAAGATTGGAACAGACATTTTTCCAAAGAAGACATTAAAATGACCAACAGATATATGAGCATCACTCATCATCAGAGAAATGCATATCAAAACAATGAATTACCACCTCAGACCTGCTACAATGGCTATTATCAAAAAGGCAAGATAACAAGTATTAGTAACGATGCGGAAAAAGGGAACCCTTGTGCACTGCTGATGGGAATGTAAACTGCTATAGCCAAAATGGAAAACAATATGGAGGCTCCTCAAAAAATGTTAAAGGAACTACAATATGATCCAGCAATCCCACTGCTGTACATATAGCCAAAGAAACAAAGTCAGTATCTTGAAAAAACATCTGCACACCCGTGTTCACTACAACATTATTCACAATACCCAAGATGTAAAACAATCTGTCTGTTGACAGACGAATGGATAAAGAAAATGTGAAATAGATACATACACACACAATATTATTCAGCCATAAAAAAGTAGAGAATCCTGTAATTTGTGACAATATGAATGAACCTGGAGGACATTAAACTAAGTAAAATAAGCTAGACACAGAAAGACAAACACTGTATGATCTCACTTATATGTGGAATCTAAAAAGTCTAACACAGAGAACCATAGGGTAAAATATTTGTTGCTAGGGCCTGAAGGTGGGAAAAATGTGGAGATATTCGTCAAAGGGCATAAACTTTCAGCACGGTGACTATAGTTAATAATACTATATTGTATACTTGAAATTTGATAAAAAGATGCTGAGAGTTCTCACCACACTGGGGGGGAAAAAGGTAACTACGTGAGATGTGAGGTGATAGGTGTGTTAAGTGATTGTAGTAGTCATTTCACAATGTATACGTGTATCAAACTATTACATTTTACACCTTGAATACATACAGTTTTTGGCAAGAATGCCTCAATATAACTTAGGGGAAAATTAAAATTAAAATAGCTAAGCTGAAAGAAAAAAAAGTGGCCATTAAATTCAACAAGTCAACAGCATTCGATGAAACAAAACAATTCTCACCATCTTAGGTGAACTTAAAACCACAATACTAATAGTAAAACAAAAGAGGACATTGCTGGAGCCAGTTTCTTGATATGAAAAAAAATGTTTAGGCTACTAAGTATCAGTGTTGATACTGCTTATAGGAGGATAATAATAGGAAACACAAAAGAAAAAGATGTGATCTTACCTGAAATATACAAAACCCTGGGTACCTCACAGTGCTTTGCTTTGAGAAAACATATGGGTGACTATTTTGATGACATTGCCATTCATAAAAAGACATTACATTATCCATGCTGTTTTTCTAAACTCTTAAGGAAAGGGCTTCAGTTTAAATATCCCTGCTCTTCCTAGTCCTATCCTCTGTGATCCCTAAATTACAGGTTGTTTTTTTCAGTTGAATGAAATAAGCATAGTCTGTATGTGTTTGTGTGCCCATGTATGCTTGTATGTTTGCATGAGCTTGCAAGTGTGGAGAAAACAAGGGGAAATCATGGCATGCCATTTTAAGGATATCTGGTTGGACTTTTAGCAAGTAGGCACTTTGCCTCTTTGAGAAGTTAGGCATATTAAAATACTGTATGAATCATTAGTACATTTATGTCTCTTTCTATTTTACCCCCATAAAAATATATTTACCTATGCAATAAAAAGATGCTTTCACTGAAGATTGTATTAAACACTCCAAGTTTTCCTTTCAGCCCTAAAAAGGAATATAAAACATGCCTGTGTCTTTTGGTTGGAGCATTTAATCCATTTACATTTAAGGTAATTATCGATATGTATGTTCCTATTATCATTTTCTTAATTGTCTTGGGTTTATTATTGTACCTCTTTTCCTTCTCTTGTTTTTACTGCCTAGAGACGTTCCTTTAGCATTTGTTGTAAACCTTGTTTGGTGGTGCTCAATTCTCTTAGCTTTTGCTTGTCTGTAAAGGTTTTAATTTCTCCGTCAAATCTGAATGAGGTCCTTGCTGGGCAGAGTAATCTTGGTTGTAGGTTTTTCACCTTCATCACTTTAAATATGTCCTGCCACTCCCTTCTGGCTTGCAGAGTTTCTGCTGAATGATCAGCTGTTAACCTTATGGGGATTCCCTTATGTGTTACTTGTTGTTCTTCCCTTGCTGCTTTTCATATTTGTTCTTTGTATTTAAGTTTTGATAGTTTGATTAATATGTGTCTTGGTGTGTTTCTCCTTGGATTTATCCTGTATGGGACTCTCTGTGTTTCCTGGACTTGATTAACTATTTCCTTACCCATATTAAGGAAGTTTTCAACTACAATCTCTTCAAATATTTTCTAAGTCCCTTTCTTTTTCTCTTCTTCTTCTGGGACCCCTATAATTCGAATGTTGGTGCATTTAATATTGTCCCAGAGGTCTCTGAGACTGTCCTCAATTCTTTTCATTCTTTTTTCTTTATTCTGCTCTGCAGTAGTTATTTCCACTATTTTATCTTCCAGGTCACTTATCCGTTCTTCTGCCTCAGTTATTCTGCTATTGATCCCCTCAAGAAAATGTTTAATGTCATTTATTGTGTTGTTTATGATTGTTTGTTTGCTCTTTAATTCTTCTAGGTCCTTGTTAAACGTTTCTTGTAGTTTCTCCATTCTATTCCCAAGATTTTGGATCATCTTTACTATCATTATTCTGAAATCTTTTTCAGGTAGACTGCCTACTTCTTCTTCATTTGTTAGGGCTGGTGGGTTTTTACCTTGCTCCTTCATCTGCTGTATGTTTCTTTGTCTTCTCATTTTGCTTAACTTACTGTATTTGGGGGTCTCTTTTTCACAGGCTGCAGGTTCGTAGTTCCTGTTGTTTTTGGTGTGTGCCCCCAGTGGCTAAGGTTGGTTCAGTGGGTTGTGTAGGCTTCCTGGTGGAGGGGACTGGTGCCTGTGTTCTGGCAGATGAGGCAAGATCTTGTTTTTCTGGTGGGCAGGTCCACAACTGGTGGTGTGTTTTGGGGTGTCTGTGACCTTATTATGATTTTAGGCAGCCTCTCTGCTAATGGGTGGGGTTGTGTTTCTGTCTTGCTAGTTGTTTGGCATAGGGTGTCCAGCACTGTAGCTTGCTGGTCGTTGAGTGGAGCTGGGTCTTGGCATTGAGATGGAGATCTCTGGGAGATTTTCGCCATTTGATATTACATGGAACTGGGAGGTCCCTGGTGGACCAGTGTCCTGAACTTGGCTCTCCCACCTTAGAGGCACAGCCCTGACGCCTGGCTGGAGCACCAAGAGGCTGTCATCCACATGGCTCAGAAGAAAAGGGAGGGAGGAAGAAAGGAAGGAAGGGAGAGAGGGAGGGAGGAAGGAAAGAAGGAAGGAAGGAAGGAAGGAAGGAAGGGATAAAATAAAATAAACGTTATTAAAATAAAAAACAAAATAATTATTAAGGAAAAATTTTTAAGTAATTAAAAATAAAGAAAGAAAGAGAGAACCAAACCAGAAAACAAATACACGAATGACAACAAGCACTGAAAACTATACTAAAAAAAAAAAAAAAAAAAAACGGACAGACAGAACCCTAGGACCAATGGTAAAAGCAAAGCTATACAGACAAAAATCACACACAGAAGCATATGCATACACACTCACAGAAAAAGAAAAAGGGTGGGGGGGAAATATATATATCTTTGCTCCCAAAGTCCACCTCCTCAATTTGGGGTGATTCTTGCTCTATTCAGGTATTCCACATGCCTGTCTCTGGGGTCCCCGCTGATAGCCACGGCTCATGCCCGTCTCTGGAGCTCCTTTAAGCAGCGCTCTTAATCCCCTCTCCTCGCACACCAGGAAACAAAGAGGGAAGAAAAAGTCTCTTGCCTCTTCGGCAGTTCAGACCTTTTTCCACATTCCCTCCCAGCTAGCTGTGGCGCACTAGCCCCCTGCAGGCTGTGTTCACACCGCCAACCCCAGTCCTCTCCCTGGGATCCGACCGAAGCCGAGCCTCAGCTCCCAGCCCACGCCCACCCCGGCGGGCGAGCAGACAAGCCTCTCGGGCTGGTGAGTGCCAGTCAGCACCAATCCTCTGTGCGGGAATCTCTCTGCTTTGCCCTCCGCACCCCTGTTGCTGTGCTCTCCTCTGGGGCTCTGAAGCTTCCCCACTCCGCCACCCGCAGTCTCGGCCTGCGAAGGGGCTTCCTAGTGTGTGGAAACCTTTCCTCCTTCACAGCTCCCTCCCACTGGTGCAGGTCCCGTCCCTATACTTTTGTCTCTGTTTTTTCTTTTTTCTTTTGCCCTACCCAGGTATGTGGGGAGTTTCTTGCCCTTGGGGAGGTCTGAGGTCTTCTGCCAGCGTTCAGTAGGTATTCTGTAGGAGTTGTTCCACGTGTAGATGTATTTCTGGTGTATTTGTGGGGAGGAAGGTGATCTCCGCGTCTTACTCTTCTGCCATCTTGAAGCTCCTCCTGTTTGTGCAAATCTTAACCTTAAAGTCACCATTGTATTTTATTTTCAAACACATCACGTGACTAACCTAAAATTTTACAGGATTCTAGAATTCACAAACTTTTTTTCATGAGCACATTTGCTCTAGTTAAGAGTGTTCATCAACAAAGTGAAAACTATTTTGATAGTCCTCATGTGGTTGTTTTTAGCCTCCTAATTTGTTGCCTTTATGTGCAAAATGATTTCCACACAAGTCGTTAAAAAATGGACTAGTTTAAGACCAATACTAAAAGGGAGGAATTCTAGGGAAATACAAGCTCCTGGTGAATATTAGATCTCCAAAAAATGTTAGAAATAATTAACTTTGAGGGAAAATGGAGGACTATCCACATTTCCAAATTCAACCAACACCATTTTAAGGGATTAAAGCTTATCCCTACTGATTCTGCTTCCCATAGACTAAAATGTAAAATTGACATTTGGGTCTTATTCTCAAAGCAACTTCCTTCAATGTTTTCTCACACTCTCAGTCCTAAAGGTCTTTCTGGGGATCCTTGGTTGGGGAAGTCACAAAATAGGCCATTACACATAGGGCTACAAGTAGCAAGACAGAAACCTGGAACAGGCCAGTTTCTGTTGGAGAAGGTGAAAAACATAGCCTAGATGGCTACCCCTATTCATTTCACAGCTCTTGCCAGCCTGTGTTTGATATTTAAAATTTTCTCTTAACTTCTTTGGATTCCAGATAGAAATCTCATGTTGGGTGAGCCTGACTTGCTCTCACTCTCACAGTTTACCTTAAGAGAGCTGACTACCTTACAAATAAAAGTACAACTCTCCTATCCATCTTACTTTTCACAACTGACAAATGTGTATTTCATGGATATGGATATTTTCATGGATATTCCATTAATATTTTATATCATTGACAACAGAGTACTAGCCTCAACAAGCATTTTGCAGATTCTGAGATTGTACTGTTACTGCTGTATTTACCCAAACCCTTTCCATTTCCTCTTTTGTTGCTATAGCAAGAATTCCTCATGTTCATCCTGTGACCTTTCCTGATTTTTCATAGAAGTCTGAAGAGCAGACATATGTTAAGTTACAACCGTTAAAGAAGAGATGACTCCTTAGTGGCATTGCCTATGCTCTGCTCACAGGTCAGAGCTGTGACATATACATTTCTTAAGAATCTTATTCACTGGAGGAAATGCAGAATATGTGTCTTTCCTAGGTCACCTGAGGCAAAATAATTTGGTAATTAGATATACATGGTCTTATGATATTAACAATTATTAAGCTTTTAATAGGAAAGATGACTTTCCCACAGAAGACAGTTAATTTCACAGCAGTATTTGGGATTTTTTAGTGTTTCACAATAAGAGATTAGGAGAAGAAAGAAATCTAATAATATAACTTTACTATGTATTTAACCTCATTCTTTTTGATTTTTTAGACTTTTATTTCCCATAAACTTTCCTTATAGAACCTGTTCAACACATAAAGGCTTTGAGAAAGCAGTTTTTGGTTTTTGCTGAAAGAAAATGAGAATAACATTGATAAATCACATATACAGACCCCAAAAAAGAAGGGAGAAAGGTATTTGGTTTTAAGACAGAGGGCAAAAGGATAGTGTGATATAATGCAAATTATTAAACAAGTATGTCCCATCTGCCTCTTCGTCTTCTTTCTTGTAGTTAAAGCCTTCACACAAATTTTACTTATACAGTGGTCCTGAAACTGGTCTTCTGACCCCATTATATTTTTAAACACTATTGAGGATCCCAAAGATTTTTTTTGCTTTATGTAGGTTATATTTAGAAAGGCTTATCATATTAAAAAATAAAATTTTAATTATAAACTTAAAAATATATAGTTACTAATTTAATAACAATAAACCCATTATATGCTAACATAAAATGCCTACTTTTTAAAAAATAAGTATATTTTTTAAATGCTCACAGGAGTAGCATTGTTCTACATTTTTGCAAATCTCTTTAATATATGGCATCATAAAAGAAAACTGGGTTCTCATATCTGATTCTGCATTCAATCTGTTGCAGTATGGTTAAAATATATGAAGAAATCCAGTCTGACACAAGATGTATTGTTAGAAAAGGAAAGAGAATGTTAATAGACTTTTCAGATAATCCTGAATATTCTTCTTTGATACTATACCAAGACTTGACAAGCAGTAGTTTCTTAAAAATTAATTGCAATGAGGATTCTGAAATCATATCGATCAATTTGTACTCTGCTTCATTAAAAGCCATTGGTCTTCCTTACACTTTGAATGGGTTGTTTACCCATGCATGAGTTAGTAACATCATACATTGGTTATGTGGGAAATAATGCATCGCTTGCATATTTCTATTATGCAATAGTAAATTTCAAAAAATCCCACATGTTAATATCACCAGTATCATCAGAAAAGTCTTTAAGCATTGGGTGGCTGTCAAGCTCACAGTGACGGATATAAGTTTTCCAAAATTCTAATTTTTGCTTGAAAGCTCAAACTTTTAGCACTGGCAATAAATACTGTCAGTTGTGTTCCTTTAAGTGACAGGCACACTCATTTCATTTTCAAGAAATGTCTGCCAAATTCCAAGTCTGATAATCATAGTTTTCTAGTTGTTCTTCCAAGTAAAACATGATGTTCCATGGAAACAGCATCTAGGTCAACTCACAGATGCAAACAGTGGCATGAGTGCACAAGTGTTTTTCCTCAAGGCAGCCATCATAGCTTGTTATGCTGGACAGAAGGGTTTTCTGCATATGTCCCATCTCATCACACCAAATATTAAAAAGACACATACTCAAGGGTTGAGATATGTAATTTTGGGGGCAGCAAGTGTATACAACGGTGAAGAATACACTCGATTTCTACTACAACCGTTTGCTATCACTGATATGATTCCTGCAAAAGAGCCAGCAGTTTTACCCACCATGGCTTTTGCAACATCAGTGCAAATATCAACACAGTGAAAAAGGAAAATGATATCTTAACATTATTATAAAAATAATAATAATATTGTAACACCCACCTTGGCAATCTGAAGACCGCACTTTGAGAACCACTATACCAGTTTATAGCACACATACTTAGGATCCTCCCAGCCTTTGTATCACTCATCTTTCTTCAGAATAGTTGCAATGACTGTCTTCTTTAAAAGTGTTTCTAAATGAGGTATTACTTCACACCAGTCAGAATGGCCATCATCAAAAAATCTACAAACAATAAATGCTGGAGAGGGTGTGGAGAAAAGGAGACCCTCTTGCACTGTTGGTGGGAATGTAAATTGATACAGCCACTATGGAGAACAGTATGGAGGTTCCTTAAAAAACTAAAAATTGAACTATCATGTGACCCAGCAATCCCACTACTGGGCATAAACCCTGAGAAAACCATAATTCAAAAAGAGTCATGTATCACAATGTTCATTGCAGCACTATTTACAGTAGCCAGGACATGGAACCAACCTAAATGCCCATCGACAGATGAATGGATAAAGAAGATGTGGCACATATATACAATGGAATATTACTCAGCCATAAAAAGAAACAAAATTGAGTTACTTGTAGTGAGGTGGATGGACCTAGAGTCTGTCATACACAGTGAAGCAAGTCGGAAAGAGAAAAACAAATACCGTATGCTAACACATATATATATGGAATAAAAAAAACAGTGGTTCTGAGGTACCTAGGGGCAGGACAGGAATAAAGATACAGACGTGGAGAATGGACTTGAGGACACGGGGAGGGGGAAGGGTAAAGTGGGACGAAGTGAGAGAGTGGCATGGAAATACATACACTACCAAATGTAAAATAGATCGCTAGTTGGAAGCAGCCACATAGCACAGGGAGATCAGCTCAGTGCTTTGCGACCACCTAGAGAGGTGGGATAATCACGGTGGGAGGGGAGACACGGGAGAAGATATGGGGATATAGGTATATGTATAGCTGATTCACTTTGTTATACAGCAGAAACTAACACAAAATTGTAAAGCAATTATACGCCAATAAAGATGTTAAAAAAAAGTTTCTATCATGTGCTTGCTTAGTAATCCCTAAAGCCTTAGTAATTTCTTCCATAAAATTAAAAATCTTTTAACGAATGAACAAATCCTTAATAGGATTCTGCCTTCCCCTGAGTGAATTTATTACTTTAGCTAAGCAAATTTACATGGTACTTTTTATTACAGTTTACCATACTCTATCACCAAGTCATTTGGGGGCCACTCTTCCAATTTGGATTTTCTACCTCTCTTCCCTAGATGTGATCACTTCAAAGTGCAGCTCAAGACTCACTTCGTCCTGACGTCTTTCCAAAGTTTGCAGTTTCCTGTCATTTTAGATCCTCTACACAAACCTTCTGGTTTTTTTCCATTGCTTTCATGTGCCCACAACTGTTTCAAGTTTCACTTTATTTACTGTTGGTTATGTGTGTATTTCTATAATTGTTCACAATTGGATTAAGACTTCTTTTGGAGGCTAGTTGCTTAGAACCTAACATAGCTTTTTAAACAAACAAACAAATATATGCTGTTGTATTATATTCACAGAAATGGCAGCACTTTTAAAGATATCTGGAAAATGTATTCTTTCCAAAGTAATGTGAGATGACACCTTTTTTGGCACAGGTCATAACAGGTTGAGACACAGTACTTCCAGCCAAAGAGAACTGGATATCAAGACAGGAAATTTAGTCACCTTTGTCAACAAAGAGTTAATAAACATATTAGAAAACCTCTTTGAATTTCAAAGAGAAACCATTAACATTCTCATTTACAGTATTAGTAATTAGTAGACTTCCCTAACTGGAGTCACTTTGAGTGGTGACTCCACTTATTTGGTCTATAAATAAACATTGTATCCAAAATCGAGAGCCTTGCCCATAATCAAAGTCCATATCCAATTCAAATTCGGCTTTCAATTTGTAAACTATAATACAGTATATAAACTAAGGGTTTGGCTGGAATGGTCACCCTATACATAAATGCAATGCTCGTTGTGGTACATTTCCACTAATTTTGTTAATTCAACAAAGGAAAATCACAGGCAATTGTCAGAAGTCCAAATGTTTCATCAAGCATGAGTCCCATTAATATTTATCCTTTGGTATAGGAGCAAAAGGGGGTTTTATCGTAGGTAAAATACTGTTCCTGGAAGACATTTATTAGTCTCCAGATCAAAAAATCATGATGTCAATATGAACAATTTTAGTACTTAATACATGAATAGTTTTGATTGTGCTATCAAAAATCCCTCTAATTCTCATATTTTAAAAGAAATAAGCATCCCATTTCATTATCCAGTAAAACGATATAGTAGAATTCACTATAATTTATTTCAGTTCATTTTAAAGATTCTTGCATAATTGCTGGCTGAAGACAGCATGAAAAATAATAGAATGCAGGCAGACATTTATTTCCATACAATGGGTCTACTCAAAATATTAGTTTAAGTATGTATTTACCCTTCTGGTTCTTTTGTTTAGAACCTGTTCAGTGTCTGGCACATGGTTTACTCTCAATAATTGTTGCTGAATGAATCATAAGTAATTTCTGGTAGGTTAGAACAGAGGGGAATTTAGTAATTGTACTTTTCAAAGCAATCATTCTAAAATGCAGCCCACCCAAGTAACACAGAGAATAGAAAAAAACATGTGCTATTTGTCATGCTGTTCTTGAACCACTGCCACCACTACTCCAACTCTATATTACACAGACAGATGAACAGGGCTTTACATCTACAACGTTGGTTTCTGAATCTTGATAGCTTTTCTACAAGAGAGTTGATAGCTGGCATTTGGCTCATGAACCCTACAGAAAAGATAATAGGGCCAACACCGTATTCTTTTTTAAGAGAAAACATCAAGAACAAAAACTGAAAATGTCAAAAGATAGGTTGATATATTGTATTACTTAAAGACCGTTTTGTTGGGAGAACTGACCAAGTGATTTACTAACAGCTTTTACTGGACAGTCTTTGGCTTACAATGTAGATGAAAAATAAATGGGAATCCGTTTCATGTTTACTTTATCTAGGCATTTGACAGATGGAGGAAAAAATGGGAAGACACAATTACAGTCTACAAAAATGTGGGGTTTTTTTCAGGTTTTCAAATTATGAAAACTAATTTTGTAGTGGGAATTTTTTTCAAAGGGTCTAGTTATCTATATCTCTACATTGTTTTATTACATAAACTGCCTTTCATTCCCCATCACATCTGCATACAGGTAGGGATTATGAAATTGTGTAAAGCTGACATTCAAATGGCATATAGGTGCAAAAGTCAGTGGAGAGAAGACCTGAGTATATTCAGGTCAAAACACATGTAGATCTCCCAGCGAATCTTAGATAAGATTGGGTTCTCTGGTGGCTCCTGAGGAAGACTGTGTTCAGTCACTCAGTAACATTGCTTTATTCCACAAACATTCATTGAATGCCCATTATGTGTCACGAATTTGCTAGCGGTCTCCAATACAGAGTAAATAATAGAGTGAGAAAACTAAAAGAAATAGAGAGAAAAAGGAATGGTCTCCATTGGTCAAAAAAGGCGTATCATTGCACACTTCTAAAGATCCAATAGGGTGCCGTATTTTTGATGATTATTTGATATGGTAGCTGATGATATTCATGTTGATGAAGAATATGGAAGACTAAAATGAATATGGAAAAATATGGAAGCCCTAAAAGCTCCTTCTAAAGGTTCCTATTTCTTGGTATTGATGACCCATTAAATCTGTTATTTTATTCCCTTAATCTTCACTCTAGTTTTCTAAACAAGGAAATCTCATTCTCAAATTCTAAAGTAAAATATACTTAAACATTGATCCTAGTCATTATTTAATGTGTATTCACTATTAGCTTTATAAAGAGGACATACAATATAACATCTCCCTTCTAACTATATATTTTTCAGAACTGTGACAATATAGCAATTTTTTAAGATATTTATCCTATTGACTCTTGGTCAGGTCAAGAAATTAGGTATTTGTTGCTCACTTGAGTTAATTCCATAATTCAATATTTTCCACATATAATTAATTGTAATTTGGGGGATAAAACATCAGGGATGATATTCAAGTTACTCCCCTATTTGGCTTCTTCTTTAAATTTGTTTTCTTCTGCTGTGCCATGTACATTCTGGGATCTCTAGAAATAGTTGAGAATGATTTCTTGTTGTTGTTTCCCTAAAGAGTTAAGTTTGCTTTCATACTCTGGCAAAAACATGCTTTGCCACTAATTTGGCAGAGCTATATGCATTATTTGACAACAATCTACTGTAATTTTCTTATTTCAAAAACCAATGCCTTTAATTCTAATTTTATGCTCTAATACTTCATAAAATAGTTCCATTTCTCCCATGTAAATTAAATTGGGTCATTTCATTGTTCTGTCTTGCTTGTCAATGTAAGATATTTAAGGAGAGTACATGGTCTTCTCGATTCTTCTCAATTCGTTAAGGACTGTTATACTTTATTTTGGCTTTTAATTCTAATTATCAATCTTTTGTAGTGAAGCAAGTGACCAAATAAAACACAACCACTAAGATTTCATTGAATCCTTGTGTAGTGACAGCACTATTGCTTAAGTTTCCTTTACATTCCTATTCCTTTCACCCACCCAGGAATTCTGGTTACTAGATTGAGATTTGGTACTATACCAACAGTCCATGGGGAAAGAAGTTCTAAGAAGCAACCACATGGAACAATTGTTGATCTTTCTGTAAATATGTTACTTAGGACACAGATTGTTACATTATAGGACATCTTTGGATAAGGTGATCTTTCCGGTTGTGCTACAAAAAATATTTGAAGTGAGCAACTGGCTTATTTAAAACAAACTCTATGCCCTTCTTTCCATTAGCTACCAGCAAACCTAGAAGAAAACATGTAGTCCATGTCAACCAAACTCTTAGAATCTTGTGACACATCTTTTATGTACTAACGTCATCTAGGTGTCAGCTTAACTTCCCTACATTTAATCTTGCTTTCCTCATTCAGTTATTTTTTTGTTTTATTTTTAATTGTGATGAAACACATGTAACGTAAAATTTACCATCTTATCCATTCTTTAAATGCACATTTATTTTGACTTAACTTCATAAATATTCTATAAGCTGCCTTAAAATCTACCTAAAGCAGAACATAAATAGATAATAAAATAATCACTCATTCTTCAATATTAGATATTCTGAGATTTTTCTACGATACTTTTATTTTTTGGACCTTGTTATGAACTCTTTTTATTTGTTAATGGTATGAATGTAACAAACACTGCTTGCCTATCTGAACAAAAATTATCTATGTAGGGAGACAATTCTCCTTGGGTTGTAAACAAGGCATTGACTGGCCTTTGCTCTGAACTATCGTTTCAAATAGGACTGTGTGATAAACAACCTTGGAAGAAAAGGCAAGTTTGCTTATAGGCTTGAACGATGAAGATAGTGTCTCCCTCTAGACCTGTAAACAGGCATGCTTACAATCCATTATAAAACATCTGTATTCTCTAAGTTCAGGATTCCTCTCCTATAATGCAACGTACTGAAATATGAAGGCTGCACCTGGACTTCTCTGCATTGCTATCTGGGAATTTCAGCTCAAGGAACCAGTACAACAAAAGACTGATACATTGGCTACTGCTGTTGCTATGAGTAAGAAACTGTCCTTTGTCTCTAGCCTTGGAGGTTCAGGTCTTCTACAAGTACCCATGAAACTATGTCATGTTAACTTGTGAGCCTGAAAGTGGGGGGAAACTCAGACCCTTCACAGTGATCAACAATGTATTCTAAGAGATTTTTTGTGAATATCCTTGAAAGTCATTTAGCCTAATCTCCCACTCAGTCAAGAATTTCTTCTACACATCCTGACAGATGGCATTCTAAATATCACTTCAATGATTCCAGTAAACGGAAACTCTTCTCAAAGCCTACTGCATCACTGGTTATTAAGTCCCTCCTTATCTTGAACTGAACCATCTGTAACTCCATAATACTGGGTTTGGCCAGATCTCATCTGTTTTTACATAGAATAATTATTCTGTTTTCCACATGACAGGCCTTTGTATCTGAAAGTACTTACTTAGTCTCCACTAATCTTACTTTACTCTCTAAACATACCAATTTCATTCTATATTCTTCACACACTATGTTCTCTAGATCCACTGGACACTCTAGACACAACCCAAAATGGTGGTGATTCCCACAGATGTGTCTGTATAGCTAAAGCAGAATTCAGTGGAAATATCATTTATCATTTGTACAGAATGCCTTTGATTTATTTAACATAAATTTTATGTACAGTTTTTATAGCTCTATCATATTGTCCTATCATGTTTAGCTTTTCATTAGTTAAAATATTCAAATTTTTTCCACATGGCCACACTCAAGCCATGATTATATTTGTAAAACTGATTTTTAGAATCCATAACATAAGATTTTTAACCTGCCCATATCATTTTGAATTTTCCTTCTGTTATCAGTGATATTATTCTTTGTAAGGTAAAATTTATGCCATCTAAAAAATTTATAGGCATCCTTTCAATCTCTTAATCTTAGTCACTAATGGAAATATTATCCACAAAAAGGGCTAAGGACAAGCCATTAAACTTTCATAATAATCTAGACTATACTTCAATAGTACTGATCAGTTGTTCAACAAGTTATAATCTATTGAATGATGCCATTATCCAGCATAAATATCACCATCTTATTCCACAATGATATGCTTTGGGGAAATAAAAATGTTTCATATCCCTGGCATTCTCTAGGTCTACCAACTATTTCTAAAAGAATATGTCAGCATTTCACTAATATATTAAGAAGAATATCATTCAGGAGAATGAGTCACTGCTAGTTTACTTTGCTAATGACTAAGCAAGGTAAAGGAAACTGAACTTAGGCATCTTGGCCTAAATAAGAAATTGCTTCCCTGATCTCATAAAAAGGCTAAAGCCTTAAGCCCCTGAAGTAGTGATAACTAAAGTTCTCACTCACAGATTTCAGGCTTCTGATTGAGATGTAGAAGCAAAACACATCTTTCTGTGGGGCAACAGGTATGAAATTCTCCTGCCTCCATTGCCACTTTTGGATGTGGTTGGGAAAAGTCTATAACTTTATTGTAGTGATGGTTATAAACTTGTCAAAATGCATCAAACTGTACACTTTAAAAAAGGTGAATACTACTATATGTAGATTATACCTCAATAAAATTGACTTAAATAAAAGTACATTAAAATAAGAAGTTAATTTTCTAAAAATTAGAGAATAAATGTAAAGATGTAAAAAAAGAACATGAAATCAATATTGCCTTTAAAAACAAACTGAATTTTGAAATGGTAATAATCACCATTAAAACTTAGGTCTAGAAAGATCTCCCAAGGAACTTGAGTGAAGTAAAGGTATCTATCTTAATCCTTGACTTTAACATTCTGTTTATCAACTTAATGCTTTTTTTGAATCAGTAATTAATCCAAGTCATCCCTACAAAAGAAAAGGACAAAGGCCACAATCATGTTGATAGATCCAGAGGATATATGAAAAAAAATTAAGCATTTATTTCTGATAATTGGAAAATAATACTTTTTCTCAAATTAATTCATAATCATAATTATCAGTGAAGTACTAAAGCATCCCTAGATCACCTCACTTATTTAAATTCCTTTTAAAAAAATTTTAGCCTATGGAGTAAGAGAAGGAAAAAAAAATGTAAATATTGAAAAGCAGTACCAAACTTCATTATTTGCAGATGATGTGAATAAAACTAAATTACTGCAATATTAAAAAAAAGAGATACAAAACTAAGTAATTTTAAAATACATGTCTAAATGCTAGCAATAAGAAGTTAGGAAGTATAATAGAAAAAATCCCATTCTTATCAGACATACGTGTGGTGCTTCTCAAACTTTACTGTGCATACAAATCACCTGAGGGCCTTGTTAAAATGCAGATTCAGTAGGTTTAGGGATCAAGACTTTACATTTCTAGTGAGCTCCCAGGTGCGTGCGTGCACGCTCACACACACAGACGAATATTATCAGGTATAATTCCCATTGATAATTTTTAAACTTTAGAATTAATAAGAAATTTATAAAACCTCTATTTTATTTAACATCTTTATTGGAGTATAATTGCTTTACAATGGCATGTTGGTTTCTGCTTTATAACAAAGTGAATCAGTTATACATATACATATGTTCCCATATCTCTTCCCTCTTGCATCTCCCTCCCTCCCACCCTCCCTATCCCACCGCTCTAGGTGGTCACAAACCACCTAGCTGATCTCCCCATGCTATGCGACTACTTCCCACTAGCTATCTATTTTACGTAAAACCTCTATTTTAAAAAAGGTAAAGGAAGGTTAAAATATTACTGGAAGACATAAAAGAATATTTGAATGAAGAGAATGTCAGGTTCCTGGATTGGAAGACAATAGTATAAAAATGTGTGTTCTTCCTAAAATTGCTTAATGCCTTTAACACCAATGAAAACCACTAAATGTGGGGGGGGTTGCAACTTTAAAAAATGAAGATTATAAAGTTCATCAAAGAATAAATATGCCATATTAGATCAATATCTTCACCAAGAGATCATTAGGTAGTTCCAGAGATTAATGACAAGAATTAAAGAGCAGAAGCAAGAACTACAATCCTGCAGCCTGTGGAATGAAAACCACATTCACAGAAAGATAGACAAAATGAAAAGGCAGAGAGCTATCTACCACATGAAGGAAAAAGATAAAACCCCAGAAAAATAACTAAATGAAATGGAGCTAGGCAACCTTCCAGGAAAAGAATGCAGAATAATGATAGTGAAGATGATCCAGGACCTTGGAAACATAATGGAGGCAAAGATCAAGGAGATGCAAGAAAGGTTTAACAAAGACCGAGAAGAATTAAAGAACAAACACCAAGAAGAATTAAATAACAAACAGAGATGAACAATACAATAAATGAAATGAAAAATACACTAGAAGGAATCAATAGCAGAATAACTGAGGCAGAAGAACGGAGAAGTGTGCTGAAAAGACAGAATGGGGGAATTCACTGCCATGGAACAGAATAAAGAAAAAAGAACGAAAAGAAATGAAGACAGCCTAAGAGACCTCTGGGACAACATTAAACACACCAACATTCCCATTATAGAGGTCCCAGCAGGAGAAGAGAGAAAGGACCTGAGAAAATATTTCAAGAGATTATAGTCAGAAACTTCCTTAACATGGGAAAGGAAATAACCACACAAGTCCAGGAAGCGGAGAGAGTCCCAGGTGGGATAAACCCAAGGAGAAACACATCGAGACACATAGTAATCAAACTGACAAAAATTACAGACAAAGAAAAAATATTGAAAGCAACAAGGAAAAAACAACAAATAACATACAAGGGAACTCCCATAAGGTTAACAGCTGATTTCTCAGCAGAAACTCTACAAGCCAGAAGGGGGTGGCATGATATATTTAAAGTGATGAAAATGAAGAACCTACAACCAACATTACTCTACGGGCAAGGATCTCATTCAGATCCTTTGGAAAATCAAAACTTTACAGACAAGCAAAAGCTAAGAGAATTCAGCACCAACAAACCAGCTCTACAATAAATGCTACAGGAACTTCTCTAAGTGGGAAACACAAGAGAAGAAAAGGACCTACAAAAAAAAAAAAACCCAAAACAATTATGAAAATGGTAACAGGAACATACATATTAATGATTACCTTAATTGTAAATGTATTAAATGCTCCAACCAAAAGACACAGGCTCACTGAATGGATACAAAAACAAGACCGATATATATGCTGTCTACAAGAGACCCATTTCAGACCTAGGGACACATAACAGACTGAAAGTGAGGGGATGGAAAAAGATATTCCATTCAAATGGAAATCAAAAGAAAGCTGGGGGCCTCCCTGGTGGCGCAGTGGTTGAGAGTCCGCCTGCCGATGCAGGGGATACGGGTTCGTGCCCCGGTCTGGGAGGATCCCATATGCCGCGGAGCGGCTGGGCCCGTGAGCCATGGCCGCTGGGCCTGCGCGTCCGGAGCCTGTGCTCCGCAACGGGAGAGGCCACAACAGTGAGAGGCGCTCATACCGCAAAAAAAAAAAAAAAAAAAAAAAAAAAAAAGAAAGCTGGAGTAGCCATACTCATATCAGATAAAAGAAACTTTAAAATAAAGACAATTACAAGAGACAAAGAAGGATACCACATAATTATCGAGGGGTCAAACCAAGAAGAAGATATAACAATTATAAATATATATGCACCTAACATAGGAGCACCTCAATACATAAGGCAAATGCTAACACCTATAAAGACAGAATCGACAGTAACACAATAATAGTGGGGGGTGGGGCTTCCCTGCTGGTGCAGTGGTTGAGAGTCCTCCTGCCGATGCAGGGGACACAGGTTCGTGCCCCAGTCTGGGAAGATCCCACATGCTGTGGAGCGGCTGGGCCCGTGAGCCATGGCCGCTGAGCCTGCACATCCGGAGCCTGTGCTCCACAATGGGAGAGGCCACAACAGTGAGAGGCCCGCATACCACAAAAAATAATAATAATAATAATAATAATAATAGTGGGGGACTTTAACACCTCACTTACACCAATGGACAGATCATCCAGACAGAAAATTAATAATGCAGAGTGTCATACAGGAAACAATAGCTTTAAATGACACAACAGACCAGATAGATTTAATTGATATTTATAGGACATTCCACCCAAAAACAACAGATTACACTTTGTTCTCAAGTGCACAAAAAACATTCTCCAGAATAGATCACATCTTGGGTCTCAAATCAAGCCTCGCTAAATATAAGAAAACTGAAAGCATATCAAGCATCTTTTACAACCACAACGCTATAAGATTAGAAATCAATTATAGGGGAAAAAAGTGTAAAAAACACATACACATGGAGGCTAAACAATACCTTACTAAATAACCAAGAGATCAATGACGAAATCAAAGGGGATATCAAAAAATACCAGAAACAAATGACAGTGAAAATACGATGATCCAAAACCCATGGGACGCAGCAAAAGCAGTTCTAAGAGGGAAGTTTATAGCAACACAATCCTACCTCAAGAAACAAGAAAAATCTCAAATAAACAATCTAACCTTACACCTGAAGGAACTAGAAAAAGAAGAACAAACAAAACTCAAAGTTAGTAGAAGGAAAGAAATCATAAAGCTCAGAGCAGAAATAAATGAAATAGAAACAAAGAAAACAATAGTAAAGATGAATAAAACTAAAACCTGGTTCTTTGAGAAGATAAACAAAATTGATCAGCCTTTTTAGCCAGACTCATCAAGAAAAAGAGGGAGAGGACCCAAACCAGTAAAATTAGAAATTAAAAAGGAGAAGTTACAAAGGACACCACAGAAATACAAAGCATCTTAAGAAACTACTACAAGCAACTCTATGCCAATAAAATGGACAAGCTGGAAGAAATGGACAAATTCTTAGAAAGGTATAACCTTCCAAGACTGAACCAGGAAGAAGTAGAAAATATGAATAGACCAATCACAAGTAATGAAATTGAAACTGTGATTAAAAATCTCCCAACAGGGCTTCCCTGGTGGCGCAGTGGTTGAGAGTCTGCCTGCTGATGCAGGGGACATGGGTTCATGCCCCAGTCCGGGAAGATCCCACATGCCATGGAGTGGCTAGGCCTGTGAGCCATGGCTGCTGAGCCTGCGCGTCCAGAGCCTGTGCTCCGCAACAGGAGAGGCCACAACAGTGAGAGGCCCGTATACCGCAAAACAAACAAACAAAAATCTCCCAACAAACAAAAGTCCTGGTCCAGGGCTTCCCTGGTGGTGCAGTGGTTGAGAGTCTGCCTGCCGATGCAGGGGGCACAGGTTTGTGCCCCGGTCCGGGAGGATCCCACATGCTGCCAAGCAGCTGGGCCTGTGAGCCATGGCCGCTGAGCCTACGTGTCCGGAGGTTGTGCTCTGCAACGGGAGAGGCCACAAGAGTGAGAGGCCCGCATACCTCAAAAAAAAAAAAAAAAAAAAAAAAGTCCTGGTCCAGATGGCTTCACAGGTGGATTCTATCAAACATTTAGAGAAAAGCTAACACCCATCCTTCTCAAACTCCTCCAAAAAATTGCAGAGGAAGGAACACTCCCTAACTCATTCTACAAGGCCACCATCACCCTGATACCAAAACCAGACAAAGATACTACAAAAAATGAAAAGTACAGACCAATATCACTGATGAATACAGATGTAAAAATCCTCAACAAAATACTAGCAAACAGAATCCAACAATACATTAATAGGATCATACACCATGATCAAGTGGGATTTATCCCAGGGATGCAAGGATTCTTCAATATACACAAATCAATCAATGTACTACCCCATATTAACAAACTGAAGGAGAAAAAACATGATCATCTCAATAGATGCAGAAAATCCTTTTGACAGAATTCAACACCGATTTATGATAAAAACTCTCCAGAAAGTGAGCACAGAGGGAACCTACCTCAACAAAATAAAGGCCATATATGACAAACCCACAGCAAACATCATTCTCAATGGTGAAAAACTGAAAGCATTTCCTCTAAGATAAGGAACAAGACAAGTATGTCCACTCTTGCCACTATTATTCAACATAGTTTTGGAATTCCTAGCCACAGCCATCAGAGAAGAAAAAGAAATAAAAGGAATACAAATTGGAAAAGAAGTAAAACTGTCACTGTTTGCTGAGGACATGATACTATACATAGAGAATCCTAAAGATGCCACCAGAAAACTACTAAAGCTAATCAATGAATTTGGTAAAGTTGCAGAATACAAAATTAATGCACAGAAATCTCTTGCATTCCTGTACACTAACAATGAAAGATCAGAAAGAGAAATTAAGGAAACAATCCCATTCACCATTGCAACAAAAAGAATAAAATACCTAGGAATAAACCTACCTAAGGAGGTAAAAGACCTGTATTCAGAACACTATAAGATACTGATGAAAGAAATCAAAGATGACACAAACAGATGGAGAGATATACCATGTTCTGGGATTAGAAGAATCAATATTGTGAAAATGATTATATTACCCAAAGCAATCTACAGATTCAATGCAATCCCTATCAAATTACCAATGGCACTTTTTACAGAACTAGAACAAAATATCTTAAAATTTGTATGGAGACACAAAAGACCCCGAATAGCCAAAGCAATGTTGAGGGAAAAAAACGGAGCTGGAGGAATCAGATTCCCTGCCTTCAGACTATACTACAAAGCTACAGTAATCAAGACAATATGGTACTGGCACAAAAACAGAAATATAGATCAATGGAACAGGATAGAAAGCCCAGAGGTAAATCCATACACCTATGGTCAACTAATCTATGACAAAGCAGGCAAGGATATAGGCTGGAGAAAAGACAGTCTCTTCAATAAGTGGTGCTGGGAAAACTGGACAGCTACATGTAAAAGAATGAAATTAGAACACTCCCTAACACCATACACAAAGATAAACTCAAAATGGATTCGAGACCTAAATGTAAGACTGGACATTATAAAGCTCTTAAAGGAAAACATAGGAAGAACACTCTTTGACATAAATCACAGCGGGATTTTTTTTGACCCACCTCTCAGAGTAATGAAAATAAAAACAAAAATAAACAAATGTAACCTAATGAAACTTAAAAGCTTTTGCACAGCAAAGGAAACCATAAACAAGACAAAAAGACAACCTTCAGAATGGGAGAAAATATTTGCAAATGAGACAATAGACAAAGGATTAATCTACAAAATATACAAACAGCTCATGGAGCTCAATATCAAAAAAAACAAACAATTCAATTAAAAAATGGGCCGAATACCTAAATAGACATTTCACCAAAGAAGACACAGAGATGGCCAAGAGGCACATGAAAAGCTACTCAACATCACTAGTTATTAGAGAAATGCAAATCAAAATGACAATAAGGTATCACCTCACACCAGTCAGAATGGCCATCATCAAAAAATCTACAAAGAATAACTGCTGGATAGGCTATGGAAAAAAGTGAACCCTCTTCCACTGTTGGTGAGAATGTAAATAGATATAGTCACTATGGAGCACAGTATTGAGGTTCTTTAAAAAACTAAAAATAGAATTACCGTATGATCCAGCAATCCCAATACTGGGCATATATCCGGAGAAAACTGTAATTCAAAAAGAGTCATGTACCACCATGTCCATTGCAGCACTATGTACAATAGCCAGGATATGGAAGCAACCTAAATGCCCATTGACAGATGAATGGAAAAAGAAGGTGTGGTGTATATATATACAGTGGAATATTACTCAGCCATAAAAAGGAATGAAATTGGGTCATTTGTAGAGACGTGGATGGACCTAGAGACTGTCATACAGAATGAAGTAATTCAGAAAGAGAAAAACAAATATCGTATATTAACACATATATGTGGAATCTAGAAAAATGGTACAGATGAACCAGTTTGCAAGGCAGAAATTGAGACACAGATGTAGAGAACAAACGTATGGACACCAAGGGGGGAAAGTGGTTGGGGGTGGTGGTGATGGGATGAACTGGGAGATTGGGATTGACATATATACACTAATATGTATAAAATAGATAATTAATAAGAACCTCCTGTATAAAAAATAAATAAAATTAAAAAAAATTTTTTAAAGGGTATGGGGCTTCCCTGGTGGCGCAGTGGTTGAGAGTCCACCTGTCGATGCAGGGGACATGGGTTTGTGCCCAGGTTCGGGAAGATCCCACATGCCGCGTAGCGGCTGGGCCCGTGAGCCATGGCAGCTGAGCCTGCGCATCCGGAGCCTGTGCTCCACAACGGGAGAGGCCACAGCAGTGAGAGGCCCACGTACCGGAAAAAAAAAAAAAGGGTATGTCATTTTAGAAAGCATTGAATAAAACAATAAAAGGATAAAAACTAGGCTTTACAATCAGCACTAGCATTTTCATGCCAAATATATAACTGCACATATTATAAGCACACAGTGAATGCTGCAATAATTATAAGGGAGCCAAAAGTAATAAACTGCCAAATATAATATCTCATCTCAAATTTCTAAACTTTCTTTTATAGGTAGACTTCCATCTGTCAGGGTAGACTGGGTCCTGGTCTTTTTGGTCCCTCTTCTGAAGCTGTGATTTATGTGGCTTAGTATAGGGTGGTGTTATGGTTTAAGAGAGCCTAGTCTAGTTTAGCAATAGTGATTTCTAAACTCATGTCCTCTAATGTATTTCTTCAGCACCAAAGAAAGGATTTGTAATTACAAGCAATTTTTTAAAAATCTATTCTTTTTAAAAATTACACTGAAACAGTGTTTATCTCATCAACCCTCACTACCCACAAAAATCTCCTCCTCCACCAAGGCCACTTTGATCATTCCTCCTCTCCCTTCTCCCTCTATTGTATTAAACCCTTCTCTCACACTCCTCCTGCCCACCACACCCCATCCTTTTCTTCAGCCTAATCCATTTTTATCAAAACACATCTGGCAAAGCGAGATTCTTTGGAGAACAGCATAGCAAAACCAAAATACCACATCATGGGCAAAGAGATGTCAAAGACAAGAAATGGTCATTCAGTAAGGATTTTGTCTCATCACATTTGCAGACATTTGCTAAAAATGCGTAAGTGAATAAAGATTACAAAATAAAAAGAAAGATTAACTACAATGTGGAAGAAAAAGTTCTGGTCAGAGTCGGAAGACCCAGGCCCCTAGACAGAGCACTGTTCTTTTCACTCTGATCTAATTTTACAAGATTACCTTTACACGGATAAAATACACAAACATGCTTTATAAATGTACTTTTTCCTGAATTAATATAAAGTATTAGTAGTAGATATTAATAGCTCAGTATGGATGTGGGATAAACTTATGTAATAGGCTTTAAATTTCCAATATTTTAATCAGAAATCAACAAAGCAAATGGTCTGTGTTCTTGGGAGATTAACGTATTCATTTGTACAAACTACTAAGCATAGAATGCAGTGAAACTTTACTAACTCAGGCTCCGCTAATTCAGAAATCATAGAGAAGGAGTAAGGTAAAATATGAATTGCTGTAGCTAGAGATAGGAAACATAATAATAAACTTGAAGCAACATTGCAACTAACTAGTTTATGATTTTAGAGAGGTCCCTTAGCCTCTCTGGATGCTGTTCATTTGTGTTTAAAGTGAGCTGAATTATTCAGTCAATCCATCTCATCGTCATATAATTCTATGATTCTATGTACATCAGATAGATGCCTCTTTTTTTACTTTATTCTTTCTATAAGCAATGGTTCTGGGAATGGAATTATTCTTGTCTGCATTTTTTTTTAGTCTGGAGTTCATGAATAGCCTTAAGGGGTCACATGAATTACCTAAATTTGGGCAACCATGTTTATGTGCATTTTTCTGGACAGAGATCCATAGCTTTCATCTGATTCTCAAAAAGCTCTGTGAACCTCCCCAAAAGATTAAGAACCACTTACTTCAATAATGAACTAATTCCAAGTGATTCTCAGCAACTTGTAAAAACAGGCTCACAAAAAGATTGCTTAGGGCCTCCCTGGTGGCGCAGTGGTTGAGAGTCCGCCTGCCGATGCAGGGGATACGGGTTCGTGCCCCGGTCTGGGAGGATCCCATATGCCGCGGAGCGGCTGGGCCCGTGAGCCATGGCCGCTGGGCCTGCGCATCCGGAGCCTGTGCTCCGCAACGGGAGAGGCCACAACAGTGAGAGGCCCGCATACCGCAAAAAGAAAAAAAAAAAAAAAAAAAAAAAAAAAAGATTGCTTAATAATCCTGTGTTGGTTCTGTAACATTTGTATCTTACATCAATAACACAACACTCTATTATGATATAAGCTACACCTTAAACTTTAACTAATGGCTGTCTCCTCATTCAGTGATGAATCATGGTCTATATCTGTCTAGTTCACCTCATTATATCAAATGCCTTGAACAGTGCCTGGTTCTCAGTGAAGCAAGGAAGAGGAATGGCTGCCAGTTTATCTCTGGAGGAAGAGGGCAGCTATGGAGTGATCATCATCTCATCTGAGCTGGAACTGAGACTGCAGAACTCTGAGATAATGAAAAAATCAGCAAGGATAGATAATCTTATCCAAAAGTCAAGCCTTGTAATTTCAATAAAAGAAAATGGAAACCCAAAGTGAACAAGGGTCTTACCAAAAGTGGCAAGTTCAGGACCAGATTCCTTAGCCAATGGTACAGGGCTCCTTCCATTCCACCACATTGTCCAGCTGGGGGAAGACACAGAACCCAATGTGGAGTGCAAATAAACATGTCACTCAAATTCCAGTTCCTTTCTTTTAACTGAAATTCAGCAGCTAACAATCTCCTCCTTCATTATAGGTAGACATACTATAAATATGTCTACCTGTGATCTGTGCCTGATTTATAAATATATAATAAAATAACACCATGTCTTACATGTAATATAAGTTGGATTCAAATTTGTTGCCATTGTTATATCTATAAAAGTTAGCCTGTGTTATAAATAAAATTGCTTTTATCGTGCAAACTTAATTTTTCAATAATGCTTGTTTATTTGTCTTAACTGACAATTACAGGAAGACAAATGATCCATTTACTAGTATCTTTTAAAATATATAGTATGTAAAACTGAATGAATGTTATTTCATTCCTATACACTTCTGGTAACTGACTTTTTTTTTTTTTAAAGATCAACCAAAAAATGTATTATAGTGTCAGTTTTAACACATTTTCATTACAGCTATAAAAATTTAGAAAAACAATTATATGCAATAAAGAAAAATCTAGAAATCAGCTTAATAACATTGGCATTTCTTTTATCTTTTCAGGAGCATTGTTTTAAACCCAGCCTATTTCCGAAATCATCTTCGTCAGGCAGCAGTGTTTAGATGTCTGGAGAGATATTCAGAAGCTGCCCGGTATGTTTGTTATAACTTTTGTGAAGACTTATTTCGAGTTAAACTAATTTTATTCTCAGCTTCTGGTAATAGCGTAATAGAACTTTCCATTTCTCACATGGAATATGATTTTACCAGAATTATTGTCTTATAAATGTCAAACCAACAATTATTGACTATCTTTTTCTTTAATTAAAGCCACTCTGTGTTCATAGCTCTTAGTAAAATTCAAACTTTCCAGCCATGAGGTCACTGATAATGATGGGAAAACTTCCAGGGAAGATTAGAAATGAACTTGACCTCTTGCTCTCAAGTCCATTCCTGATCCTGGTTGTAAGGACACAATTTTGTGGCTATCTCTTTCTTGAGTTCTGGAAATAAAATCCAACCCACACAAAAAGGATACCAGCTGCCCATTTCTAGAGAAGACGGCATCAGTTATAACACCAAAGGTTGTTAGAGGTGTCCTAAAGTGTTGTCTCTTGGACCCACAATATGTTTCATAAAAACCTGGTGAAGAAGCTTCTGATATTCTCATCCCCAGAACCTAGACTTAGGCAAAGAATTGCAAGATTTGTGCAACAGCCTCAATGCTACACTCAGAATTCCTTTGCACCTGTGACAACCAATGCTTTTTATTCCTGAGTCAAGATCACCATATCAGACTCCCCTTCTCTTTCATAAATTCTCTCAAAGAATTTTCTTCATCTCTCAATGTATAGGTACCTATTGTTTCTTACCCATCCACTTTACCACCCCAGGAATTTGTCAAGGATGTGTGAGTGGTTTCTATACATACTCCAACCATAACTCCTAGGGAGAAAGCCACAGTAATAGGAATGGGGAGCCTAGGTTGCTGGTGGCTACTATCTCTAGGACATTTGCAAATAACACTTTCTTGGAAAATGAAGTTTAAGAAATTTAAATAGATAAGAGAATGATTCCATAAAATTGATACTATGAGTTTGACATGAATTCCATTTTATAAGATGGTCTTAGGAATTACTTGAGCTCAATTAAATGATGGATATGGAAGGCAAAATTAATCTCAACTACTCTCACTTTGCAGTCAACCAACCAATATGACACAATATCTATTTACCTGTGTGTTAGTGTCCACTTTTAAAAATTAGAATACGTCTCTATCAATCTCATTTTTACATTCTATTTTTCCTTATACTCTTTTCCTGAATGTTTTATCTTACATTACCCACAAACGACTTCTTCCTACTGTTTTTTTTTTTTAAGTCCTACTTTTCGTTTTGTCTACTGAGTTGTCCCTGTGGCTTATTCTCTTCCCACACACACTATGCAAATGAGAGGGAATTTAAGCGATGATAGTAAGCTTCCTTCTGTCCCATGCTTTGTAAAGGTCACAAGCTACAAATGAAGCTAATAAGCTCAGCATAAACAGATACAGTTATCTGTAAAATAGTTTTCTTTAAGAGGTGGTTCACTAATGTGTCTTCTGACTCTAATCAAAAGATAACAGGAGAAAGCTAGATGCAACTTCAGAACTAGATTGTAACTAGTTAAAACTGCTAGTAGTGTGCTGGGTTAGCTTGTACAGACTCTAGAGAGCCCACTGTTAAATATTCAGGAATATTGGGAGAGCCAGTTGTTACCTGTAGGAGAAATCAGCATTGCTGGGAGAATTTACACTGTGAAAACTGGCAAATGCTACAAGCCCAGGATTTTGGAGTTTGGGGGAGAGCCAGATACCAGTAGATCATTGACTGTAACTTAATTGTATCAGCCTAACTGCTTGAGTTAAAGTGGTGATAAAAATTCTTTATGGTTCCTAAAATAAATGAATAAACAATGAGAACTTGAAAATTAGGAATTTGTCAGTACTTGTCATGTAATATTGGTACTAAATATCCATTTACCTTGACATGTATATCCCTGAAGTGCACTAAGTGTATCTGTGTAATATCATTTGATGACTAACTTGACAATAATCCTTGAGAAAATTCCTGATAATTGTTGGCTATACTGGTGTGGACTTTCCAACAGAGAAGCAGATACAAGTGTTTTCCATCTTGGTTTCCTTGGCAATTATAATCCTTAATACAGAGTATTAGTCATCCTCTGTTCCCCTCAAGGGAAAGAATACTACGAACCATGAACACGAATATCTTAGTGTCTCTTAGCTATTTGATTTCTAGTGTAAAACACTAAACACAAATCAATGTGTTAAGCATTCATATTTATCAATCAATTGCTTGGATACTTAGGTAGTTTGGTTCAGGTCTCTTACAAGCACATTATATTAAAACTAATTGAAAAAGCCCACATATCAAGGTTATTTCCTCTAAGAAGCCAATCAGTCATGTTTCTGAGATTGAGAAGCACCTACCAAAGAATGCCATTACCATGTAACTTAGGAAGTCTTAAAACCATGATTCCCAGTGAAGTAGATCATCTTCCATCTGGTCCAAGACAGTGCATTTACAACCAGTCTCTGGAAACTGGGTTATCTAAAATTTTCTGAGCCTAACCAGCTCTACCCAGGAAGGAATTCGTAGAGAACAGTCCAGAAAACATTTCCAGGACAGCTTCACAAAATCCCAGATTCTCAACCAGAGAGGCTATAGGAAATGTGATTGAATAGAGGATATCAGTCAATGGGCGTATTGACTGATTACGACAGGTATTACGACAATGGGCAGGTCCTTTTATTTTATTGGTCAATATCTTTTCAGAAACATCATACCAGAAGAAAGAGCCTGAATATATAAATGGTAGGAAGCTGAATAAAAATAAGGAGATTTAATTTTGATATAAGCTCTGCAGGGATGCTGATCACCCTTGAGAAGACACTTGGCACCAGTTAAATTGATGAAATCACATTTTCATACCAGAAATCTCAATTGAGAGTACTGTAACCCCCCCAAGAAATAGCCAACCTTTGAGGCCTTACCTGAAATCGCCAGTAGCCTAGCTCTTTAACATTGCTCTGTTTCCGTGCCTATAAAAGTGTACGTGTTGAAATAAAATGTTCTTGCTCAAATCTGTCCCTCCTCCAATACACACACACACACACACACACACACACACACACACACACATTTGGCCTACTTTCATAAGAAAGATGATAAGCCAAGAAACAATATGCAGAGATGTAAAAAAGCATACAAACAAAAGTCAAGACTATCTTATGAAGGAACTAATAACTTGATAATACGAACAGCACAATGTCTTTCATCTCTGTATGCTCACTGACTAGCACAGGCCTTGGCACGAACCAAGTTTGGGGTTTACAAATTAAACTAGCTAGTTTCTGAGTTTGTGATTACTAACCATTTAGCTGCATCAGTAAGGAGATATTACATGAATTTCTTGGTACAACCCTGGTTGAAAAATAAATATAGGAGTGTGCACATAGTAGTAAAGTCATGTGATAGGGTCATGCCTACTACAGTGAAGATTCATGAGGCAAAAGACGGATGACATTGCACTGAATCTTTATTTAAGACCAGTCTGTGTAAGAGGAAGCAAACAGAAGGTAACACTAAGTGAAAAAACACAACAAAGCCTCTTTATCCATCACTAAGGAAGAATTAGCTGTGTGTTTCTACATACGTGAACTAGACCAGGAGACACTAGAACAGGAATAACACATTCAAATGCTTACAAAGCCCACGCATATGGTGTGTGAATTATAAGACAAAAGGGTGTTGTATGAACTACAGAAGACTGGAGCTCACTAACTAGAGTGACTGTACAATTTCTCTCTCAGACTGAACACTGTGAGAGTGAAAGTGGGCACATTTAAGAATTATACTAGGAAAACAGGCATAAACCAGGACTATCATTAGCACACTGGCCATATGGTCACCCTACCCCTGGCCCTTCTGAAGGGAGTAGCCTTATTCAAGTCCAGCTAATGTTGCTGTATAGAAATATAGGTTCAGTGTTGCAGATTTTTCAAGAAATAGTATAATAATTCAGAGCTTTCCAAGAAATTTCTTGACTTTTAAATGTTGGCAATTACTTCAAGTTTTTCAAACACAGTGTCATCATAAGAAAGCTGAAGTAGTCCCATTCATGAAAATGTAATTCTCTGAAGAATCAATTGGCCAGGTGACCAATTTGCAGAATTCACCAAATTTCAAGTTTACTAGAACCTTATTTTAAGAAATAATCTTACTGACAAATTAATATGAATACATTTTCTTATGTACATATTCCTCGTGAATATATTCAGCAAATCTTGTTAATTTTTGAAAATTTTCAGTTTTTAAAATCTAAGGTTATGGAATGATTTATTCTCATAAATATGTTCTTCTTGTGTATATGATTATTACTCTACTATTCTTGAATATTCTATGACTATTTTCTTCTTATTAACATAATCAAAATTTTAATTTGGAATTTTAACAATTTGTACTAATTTCCTTCTCATATTTTAAAAGCCATTTTTTTTGTTTTTAACATTTCATCATTTTTAAGATCCATTCCCCAATTTTTGGAGAGTAAGCAAATTTGCCTGTGTGATCAAATGTATTTTTAACTGTTTATAGCATTTACAACAACTTGTATTTAATGAGGAGATTTTAATAGCATTCTATTTTATCTCCTGAAGCTAGAAAAAGCCAAGCTAGGGAAAATGAACAGCGAGCAACACGGCACAATCCGGGCTGTGGATCCCACAGAGGGGAGACTGAAGAACAGAGAGAAACCATAGGCCGCAGAACCCTGGAGCCCTGGCTCCTTCGAATCCATCTGTAGGATTAATACAAATTTTTTAAAGAGTTAAAATAAGCTGTCTTAGTAGATAAGCATATTTATAAATTTAACAAATGGGTCATTTGACAAACTCATCATCTGATGAATTGATCAGGAGCCCACAGAAGGCTGTGGGCCACATCATCAGATTTGAAGCTGGGAAGTCAAGTCCTCTCTCCAGCTCTAAAGGAATACTGGAGTTTAATTCCTCAACAGTAAAGGCTGAGCTTCCTCCTACCAGCATGAGGATTCCTTCCCACATCAAAGTTTGTGCAAGGGCAGTTGGGGGAAGATTTTAGTCTAAAAACAGCAGTCCACTGTTAGAAAAAGGTGTTACCTTACAGAGTTCAACAGCTTTAGTTTACTATCTACAACAAATCTGGTCTGCTCCATATTTTGAAATAATATTATTTAGTGCCGTGTAATGTATGTAATATTGTGAGAAATAGAGTAAATAATACAATATGTAGTATAAATTTTTTTTAATCTTTGCCCTGCTTAAAGTACTGCACTAAATGACACACTGGATTTCGGAGCTATTGTATATTACATGTGCTTTTCAGGATTAAAAAAACAAATTGGTGAGAGGCCACCGAGTTGCATCTGTCTGCTTGTTAATACACTAAGAATTTTCTCCCTCACAGCTATTTCTCAGCTTTGCCTCTCTCACTCTTGACCCCTGACAGTGCCTTTCAGTTCACTCCTATTTTATCATTTTGGCTACCTGCTATTCCCATCCTCCTTGCCTTTTTTCTTCTTTCATGATGCTTACCTTTTCTGAAAAAAATAAAAGTCCCTTCTTTGTGAGTATCCCCTTGCTTCTGGTCATTAATAAGCCATTCTCCAAGCATCTCATTCATTCTGTAAGACTTTGACTTCCCTTGGTAATTGCCATTGTTTTAACTAATTAGTGGTTACATTTGTTTTTGCTTTAGCTTATTTTTGATACTCTGAGACAAATTAAAATATTTGAATTTTCAAGAAATCTGCTCTATGGATGAATGTACAATGAAAATCTCAAACAATAAATTCCTTAAAACACAGATTCTTTTAGAAATGAATTGTCAGCTATAGCTAAGGTGTGACACATTAGAGTATCAATGTTTGAGAATTAGTTTAAACACTTAAGGTCTGGCCTCTGCATGGGTATCAGGGTGTTCTAGGGATGTTTCTTTGCCAGGTAGTATGTTACTGTTAAGCCAAATTAAAACATGATATTTCAAGATGCATGAATTCATAGCTACCCTCACTGACAAGCCAAACAGTAGAGGTTAGTAGAGGTGGGAGTAGGTTAAGTTTCCTGAGACCCAGCAGGGGATTGGGGGATTTGATTTTGTTGTTGTTTTCTTATGTAAGTTGGTCCTACTGGAAATGGAAAATAATGTATATATAAATCACAATCTGTCAAAAGAAAAGGGTGACCCCAAAATAAACTGAAGTATTTGTTCAGAAATCTGGTAACATAAAGCAGTGGTGTTGCTGTAGATAAGCAGTCACTCAGGGGTGGTAGTACAGTAGCAACAAGGAAGAAACTGTCAGCTTTTTTGGTGTCATGGAACTCTATGATTTTAAATGAGATTATTAGCTATCTTGCAAGGGAGGAGAATATACTGACAGGCAGACTCAAGACAAGTGATTCTGAAGAGATGATAGTAGCATTGGGAGCTTATTTTAACAGTTCTGATTCAACTGGAAGTGTAAAATCCATTCATTCACCATGCAAGATGCTAAAAATACATCACAGGGTTTTTTGGTTAAAGTTAAGTTCTCATTTATGCCCACAAATAGATTAAATGAAGACTATAGGCTAATTTTTATTCTTAAATTGGCCATCTGCCTGAAGGGCTTTCTTTCTTTTTACTGGAGGCAGTTCACCACTGCGAGAACAGCTTTAGTGTGGTCTGGCATTAGTCAGTCATATGTAACATACAGTTAGTCATGATCATTCCACCACTAAATCGACTTTCCTTTTCCCTACATATGACAAAGCTGCATGAACCCTAAGCACTGTGAAAATGTTGCTTCCTTATGTATAATTTCTAAAACTGACATTAATAAAGAGCTATTTAGTCATTTCACATGACTTAGGTTAAGTATAAGACTACAGCACACCCAATTTTTATATGTGTAAGGTGTACTGTTTGTGATTTCAAGGAAAAAAGTGAACACGAAAATATACTACAGCTTCAAGATTCTAGCCATCTATTAGGTATTAAGGATTTAACATTGCAGATATATAAATGTCTAATTTTACAATAAAACACTAAATGTAAGGCTATAATGATATCAGATGGCTTAAAAAGTAATTCTGTTGCCTTAAGAAAAGCTTTGGACATGATCCAAGTTATAAGTAAATTACTGCACGGACACATAATCTTACATAAATATAGAAAAAGATTTTACATCAGGCTGTTAACAACAACATCTGAAAATCCATCAGAGAGAAATAAACATTGATTTTGTGAATTCTCCATCTTGCTGATGTTTATCATGGTATTTTTGTCCCTTTTCTCTTTTGAATGGTATACTATGCATTTGCATTACCTTTAAACATTTCTAAAATAATTTAGAAATGCACAATTCTTGGACTGTGTGCACTGTCTGCAAATATCGATCTAGAAAACATGTAGCAGAGTACAGAGAAAGATTTCTCTTTTTTGCTATAGATCCAACCTTGCATCTTTTAAAAAGTGGGTGAAGCAATGAAGATAATGTAAGAGAGAATGCAGAAAAGCCCTAGAGTGTCACGTTTAAAATATGAAGAAATAAAGATCTCTTCCCTCCCTTCTTCCCTTCAATCAGACATCCACCTGATTCCATATTTTCTACAATAACAGAATGTAGAAAACCAATTAAACATTCAAAAGTTTAATCCAAAGGAGCTACAGTTTAACTCAGAGTTCTGTGCTGTTTTCTAATATCTAAGTGCTGCCAAGTGAATCAGAGTATAGTCTGTAAATGTTAAAATTATGATAAATGGATCAAAAGCTCCATGTTTTTAAACTGTAAATTGGAGATAATAATAGCATCTGTGTCACAGAGGTTATTATGAGGATAAATGAGACAATTTATATTGTGCACTTAGCACAGTACTTGGCACATCATAAACTCTCAATAAAAAATTAGCTATTATCATTGTTTCTCTTGTTGTTAACAATTAGAGCTCTTTGAAGATAGCTGAAGCTACCTCAAGAGACAGTGAGTTTCTCAACACTGTAACCAGAATTTGTTGAGCAGTCCTTTAGCTGAAGTACTGCACTATGAGAGACGAGTTTGCACCCCAAGACTAGTTGATCCCATCTCACTCTGAGTCAGCATAGCTGTGTTTTTGGAAAGACCACTGTTAACATAGGGGTTGAAGGACAAGATTCTCGCTGCTTTAAGGAGTTAAAAGAGGCAAGATTGTGACTTTAAAAACTTTTTGTGTATGAATATATTATGAATTTTAGCATCCTGTTTCAGTCTGAGTGATATTCCAATTATTCTTTAAGGGAGTTACAATGTGGAGGTCTCTGGGGTTGGCAAGTGGAACTTTAAATCACACAGAGAAAGAGAAGTGTTCAGTCACCTGGTTTTTATGCCAATTCTCCCTTTTTTCCTTTCCTCATTTCTGTCAAAAATAGCAATACCTTGACAAAAGATTTAGGCTGGAAATAACTAACACTGCCAGAAACTGAAATTCTTCACCCTTCTTTTTAATACCCACATTGGTCCATCACGTTATTTTGCACATAAATTAATTTTGATGCCACTAATTGTGAAAATTGATTATAAGTCAAAAGTTCTGATTTTGTATCTGTCTGCTAAAGAGGAATCATATACACTAGAGAATTACAGTCAAGGCAGAAAGAACTGTGTTCTACTCCCAGGGCTACAAATGACTGGCTATGTGTGACCACGGGCAAGTTAATTAAGTAAGCTCTTTGAGTTTCAATTTCCTCAACCATAAAATGAAGATAATAATACTATCTTACAAAGTAAGCATAAGGATTAAATAAAATAATGAATATAAAACACTAAACTCAGTGCCTGGCACATAATAAGTCCTCAATTAATTATTGCTGTTGCTATTGTTGTTACAAACTTTGAAGAATGAGGTTTAAAATCCTAATACATTCACTCTGAATTAATTCTATTGAGTGAAACTTTGGTATAAACATTATACTACTCAACTACTACCCCAGTTTATCTCCATTTTAGCAGCTGTCATCTATGACCTCCTGCTCTTTGCCAAACTTTATGTCAGATGCTTGTCTTGCATCATCTTTGTTCCTCACAACTCTGCAAAGAAATTATATTCTGCATTTTTTAGGTGAGAAAACTTAAGCTACAGTTTGAATGACTTGTCAGAGATCACACCACTGATAAGTAGCAAATCTGAAATTCGAGCTTAATCTTATCATCAAATGCCTATTCCTGCACACACACAAAAAAACACACTTGGCATTCTCAGACTTTTTCATATTTGCCATTTGGGTAAGTTTGAAATGGCACTGCCTTATTGTGATACACATTTTCTTTTTTATTATCATTCCTAATGAGCCTGTGCATTTTTAATATTTATTGGTTAATCATGTTTCCTCTTCAGTGATATGTTCATTTGTGTATTTATCTTTTGCTCATTTCTTATTGAATTGTCTTTTTATCATTAAATTTAGGAAGCTTTATATATTCTGTATACTAATAACTTTTGGTAATATGTGTTGCAAGTAATTTTTTCCAACTTATGGCTTGTATAATCATACTCTTCATGATATTTTTGATAAAAAATAAGCCTGAAGATTTAGTTTTAATGTAGTCAAATGTATCAAATTCCTTTATGATTTGCACCATTTGAGTTTTAAGAAATATTCCTCTATTCCAAGCTCATCAAGATAGCCTCCTGTATTGTCTTCAAAAATTTTTAAGTGTTCTCTTTGCCTTTAAAGTTTTGACCCAATGCTAATTGATTTTTATGTATGGTGTGAGGTAGGAATCTATTATCATGTTTTTCCCTCAATGGACATTCAATTATCTTGACATTATCTTACTAAATCCTTTCACTATTGATCTTCAATGTTGATTCTGTCTAGATCAGTTTTACACATATGAATATGCTGATTTCTGGTCTGCATTCTACTGATTCATCTATTTGTCTGTTGCACTGCCAAGACTACACTATCCTACATAGAATGGTTTTATAATATATCTTGATACCTAGTAAAGCAAACCACCCCAACTGATTCTTTTTCAAGAATGTTTTATCTATTATTGGCCTTTTACTCTTCCACCAAAATGGTAGAAAGAGTGAATCTGAATTCCAAACCAGGATAGGGTAACTTCTGGTTAGGAATTCCCAAGGAAGACTTTCTTACTTTTTTTTGTGCTCCAACAGGATTCAAGGTCAAGACTGGCATGCAGTTCCACTATTTTGCTCTGTAACAGTTTCTCTTAACTCTTTCATGGAAAATGTTATCTCTTAAAGAAACCATTATGCAGATGGTCTTCTATTCAAGCTTCACTATGCTTGGACCTCAGGCTATGTCTCCTTTCCCCTATGCACATGTCTTCTTAAAAGACAGCTACTAGACCAGTAAATATTAACCACAAGCAAACCAGCTGTCCCAAAATAGGAGAGACAGAAAAAGAGAATCCTATGTTACTGGAAGAGAAATCTCTGAGCAGAAACCTCCATGAAAACCAGTGCTAGGACAGGAAAACCTGAACTGTAACTGACAAATTTCTGGAGGCTCAATGTTGAAAACTTTGAGAGGTTAAAAATTTCAGGGTGTGTAGGGGGCTCCAGTCATAGGGAGACCCCTGCACTTTTGTGAGTTTTATCTCCAGGTGCTCTACCAGGTCCTCACAGTGAATATGGGAGGAAAATTCCACCATGCTTCCAGCAGAAGGAAGGGAAAAGAAACCATTTTGAAATATGCCAGAGCATTCTGTTCTCTTTAGCAAGTCCTGCCTTCAAGTGAACCTACTTTACCAGAGCCTGACACACCTGGAGGAAGAGAAATACCCAGCTCCAGCTCATTCTAGCCTTCCAAATGAGGAAAGAGGAATACCCAACTCCAGTCCTTTTTTGCCATTGCGTCACACCTAAATGGGGTTACAAACTGGGAAGCACTGGTGAAGTTCACAGTCCAGGAGCACAGGTTCACCTAATGTAAATCATAGACTGAGACCTAATCATAGAACTTCAGAATGCTTCCCCTGCCCCAACACCTCACCACTACATACCAAAAGCCTATTTACTGCAGTTCCTTCTACCTAAGGAACTACTCATACTTCATGTCCCCCTTGTAACAGAAATTTATAATGCATACTAAAAAGCTAAAAGACAGAGTTTGAAGAAACTGAACAAGCATCAGAACCAGAATGATATGTAGCAGGAATGTTGGAATTATCACAATGGGAACTTTTAAAAATACATAATTAATATACTAAGGGCTTTAAAAAAACAAAACATGTAAGAACAGATGGATAATGTAAGCAGAGAAATGAAAATTCTAAGAAAGAAACAGAAATACTAGAGATCAAAAACAATGCAACAGAAATGAAGAACCTCTTTGACGGGCTCATTAGTAGAGTGCATATGGCTGAATAAAGAATCTCTGAGCTTTGAGGCTATGACAATAAGAATTTCCAAAATAGTACACTGAAAAGCAAAAAGAAAAGGGAATGAAAAAAAAAAAACAGAATACCTAAGAATGTGGGAAAACTATAAAAAGTATAACATATATGTAATAGAAATACAAGAAGGAGAAGAAAGGAACAGAAGCAACATTTGAAGCAATGACTGAGAATTTCCAAATATTATTGTTAGACACCAAAACACAGATCAAGGAGCTTAGAGAACACCAAGCAAGACAAATGCCAAAAACCTACACCTTGGCATATCATTTTCAAATCACAGAAATTCAAAGATAAAGAAAAAATTCTGAAAAGAAGCCACAAGAAAAAAAAAATCTTATAAATAAAGAAGCAAAGATAAGAATTACATCTGACTACTCCTCAGAAACCATGCAAGCAAGAAGGAAGTAGATGAAATATTTAAAGTGTTGAGAGAAAAAAAAAAACACCAACCTAGAATTCTGTATCTTGCAAAAGTATCCTTCAAAAGTGAAAGAGAAGGGCTTCCCTGGTGGCACAGTGGTTGGGAGTCTGCCTGCCGATGCGGGGGACGCGGGTTCGTGCACCAGTCCGGGAGGATCCCGCATGCCGTGGAGCAGCTGGGCCCATGAGCCATGGCCAATGAGCCTGGGCTTCCGGAGCCTGTGCTCCGCGGTAGGAGAGGCCACGACGGTGAAAGGCCCACGTACCGCAAAAAAAAAAAAAAAAAAAAAAAAAAAGTGAAGGAGAAATAAAACTTTCTCAGACAAACAAAAATTTAGATAATCTGTTGCCAGTAGATCTGCCTTGCAAGAAATGTTAAAAAAAAAAAAAAGTTCTTCAAAGAGAAGGAAAATGATATGATATAGGTCAGAAACTCAGGTCTATAATACATAAATAAAGGGACAGCATGAGAGAATGAATAAGTGAAGGCAAACTAAAAACATTTAATTTTTTTTACTCTCAAATGAGCTAACTGATAAGCTTATTGAAAATAATAATAGCAACAATATATTCAATTATGAATGCTTGTGTCTATGTATATAGGCACCTATGCATGCTTACAGATTAGCAAAATGAATGACAACAATGATACAAGGGATGGGAGGGATGAATTAGGAATATTTTGTTATTTTAAGGTATTTACACTATCTGTGGAATGGTATAGTGTACTAGCATATTTGAAAGTGTACTTGGATTAGTTGTAAATGTATATTGGAAATTCTAGGGCAACCACTGATAAAAGTAAAAAAAAAAGTATAATTGATATGCTAAAAATGGAAGAAAAAACTGAATCATATAATATGCTCAACCAAGAAGAGAAAAGGCAGAAAAATTGTGGAAGACAAAAATAGGAAAAATGGCAATATAAAACAGTAACAAATATGGTAGATATTAATCCAACTCATCAATAGTCATTTTAAATGTTAACGCTCTAAATATACCAATAAAAGACAGAGATTGTCAGAGTGGATAAAAAATAATACCTAACTATATCCTGTCTACAAGAAACTCAATTTAAATATAAAGACATATACAGATTAAAAGTAAAGGGATAGAGATATACCATGCTAACACCGATCAAAAGAAAGTGGGAGTATCTGTATGAATTTTAAACAGAGCAGACTTCAGACCAAGGAAAGTTTTCAGGGATAAAGAGGAACATTACATAATGGTAAATGGATCAATACTTCAAGAATATATGACAATCCTTAATGTGTATGTACCTAACAACATAGGATCAAAATATATGGGACAAAAACTAGAGAAATGCAAAGAGAAATAGATGAACCCACCATTATAGCTGGAGATTTTAAGACCCCTGCATCAGAAATGAAGAGATCCAACAGGCAGAAAATCAGTAAAGACACAGTTGAACTCAACAACACCATCAATCAACTGGACAAAATTGACATCTATAGACTACCTCATCCAACAACAGCATATTATACAGTTTCCTCATTCTCACAGGAAATATTCACCAAAATAGACCACTTCTAGGCCATTAAATACACCTTAACAAATTAGAAAGAACAGAAATCATACAATGTCTGCTCTCAGACCACAGTGGAATTAAACTAGAAAAGAAAAACAGAAACATAGCTGGCAAGTCCTCCAAATACTAGGAGGTTAAACACACTTCTGAATGACACATGAGTCAAATAAGAAATCTTAAGAGAAATTTTTTAATATTTCCAACTAAAAGAAAATGAAAATACAACTTATCAAAACGTGTATGTGCAGCAAAAGCGGTATTTAGAGTGAAATTTTTAGTCTTGAACACATATATTAGAAAAGAAGATGGGCTTCCCTGGTGGCACAGTGGTTGAGTCCTCCTGCAAATGCAGGGGACACGGGTTCATGCCCCGGTCCGGGAAGATCCCACATGCCGCGGAGCTGCTAGGCCCGTGAGCCATGGCCTCTGAGCCTGCGCTCCGCAATGGGAGAGGCCACAACAGTGAGAGGCCCACGTACCACAAAAAAAAAGAGGAAAGGAAAGAATGAGAAAATATCAAAGACTGGAGGACACTAAGGAAACACAACTTAAATGTACTGTGGCATCCTTGATTGGATCCTAGAACAGAAAAAGAGCACGAAGGAAAAAAACTGGTGAAATTTGGAAAAGTCTGTAGCTCAGTTAATAGCAATGTGCCAGTATTAATTTCCTGGTTTTATTCATTGTAATATGGTTATGTAAGTTGTTAAAATTAGAGAAAGCTAGGGGACACTGGGTGGAAGAATATATGTTAACTCTCTGTTCTATTTTTGCAATCTCTCTGTAAATTTTAAATTCTTTCAAAATAAAAAAAAAAATTTAAAAACACCTGTTTGTTATGTTTGTTTTCAGTCTGTGTTGTTTAAGAGTATCAGCTGTTCTGAGTAGGGTTTCTCTGATCATCTTATCCACCATAGTCCCAAATTTGAAAGCCAAGACTTAACATTTTAAAGACATATTTATCATCTTTCTCTCCCAGCCTATTTTGGGATATCCTTTGCCTGCTATAATTTAAGAACATGTTCTTTTTCTACATTTTATATCTCCTACAGATCCATCTTAATTTTAGCTTCTGAAGCTTATTCTGCTATTCTTTTATACTTTTCTTTAACTACCTGAATCACAAAATCAGGTGCTAATAACTTCATGAGAATTGGGGTTAGACAATCAGGATCAGCAAGCCAGTATTATCACTTAGAATTGCGTTGGCTTCAGCAAGACCCTTAGCCCCTATGAATGAGGATAATAATAATGCTAGTATCTGGACTCAAGTCTCTAAAAGCTGTTATGAGAACCAACTTTCTCTTTTCCCCCAGGTTCCCTGACATCACAGTCTCTAAATTTTTTCCCATTTCTCTAACTTTTCCTTCCCAATCTCTTATTCCTAAACCCACTGCTTAAAAATCAGTATTTTCAAAGGTTCTATCCCCTTGACTCTTTTTTAAAATTGTGCATTTTCTTTTCCTTGGCCAGTCAATCGCCTCTCCTGGCTTCAACTAATCAATATACTAATGACTCCAAAATTCATGCCTACATTCTCATATCTTGCTCCCAGCTTCCATATTTATATATTCAAGCACCTTCTGGTTATCCCCATTTGGCTGTATTATAAGCATCTCAATCAAAACATGCTCTAAAACTGAACACTTTATTGCTCTCAAAAACTTAACTCTCCAGTATCTTTATTGTTGAACATAAGGGACTGATTAATTAAATAGTGAAAATACCCACAGAATACAATGCAACCATTTTAATTAATGGACAGATAATATTTACTAATGTGGCGAAGATATTCTCAACATATCATTCATTTTTAAAAGCAGGTTAAAAAACAATGTGTGTAGTATGCTTTATTTAAAGAACAAATTTGGACACATCTCTCTCCAGACTAATTACTTCAAATGGCTCTCCATAATCTACAAAATAAATCCTGGCAAAAAATTAACGGTCTCGTCATTAAGACCCTGTTCATCTCTCTAGACCCCTTTACACACATACAAACACACACACGCGCACACACTTTTCAGTACTAACATAGTACCCAAGCACAGCATGCTGTTTCATGCTTGTGTGAATTTTCATATTCTATCTCAGAACAGCTTTTCCCTCTTTGGTCACCTCTGAAGCCCTTCTTGGGGCCCACACCCCTGGGAAGGTTTCCTTGTCTCCATTTTCTCCAAATAGGATCAATTATTCTTTTTTCTGTACTATTTCTGTGCCTTCTTTTTACAGCTACTAGTGCATAGTTTATGTCATAACTATTTCCTTAAATGTCAATTTATCTTAAAAGACCATGGGTTTCTTGAAGACAGAGAACTGACCAATTCACCTTTCGTACCTTCACTACCCATCTTCACGACTCAATCACATTAGTCACAGTATAAATATTCGTGGAACTGAAATTAGAATGCATATGAAAGCACATATCACAAATAGAATGATCTGAAATGAAAAATGGTATTATTGCTATTTAAATTCATGCTGTAACAACTGACATTTTAATCAGCATTACAAAGAACAAATTCTTCCAGAGGGCGCTTCTTACCTAGATTAACAAAATCTAGAATCTAATAGTAAAGTAGGTAAGATCCCCTTAGACCAGATGTCTACATTTAAAAATACAGAATAAAAGAGAGGCACCATCTTCCAAAACTTTATAAAAGCCAACAAAAAAATTTACTGGGAATAATTTGACCTAGACTCTGTCATGAAAACTTTATGGTTTTTATCTACATCTTACATGACTTGAGTTTCCCCAAGCCTTATCAACTCATGAACACAAATCAAACCATAATAATGGCAGCAACTCAATATACTGGCTTATATCCCCACCTGCATAATATAAGACTTTACTTCTCCCCCAACTTACTTGGGATTCTTACAAACTGATTCACATGCTCTCCAGAAAAAGGATACAGTTGAATAACATGATCTGAAGAGGTTAGCATTTAATGTCGTTATCTAAGACCCCCCCCAAAAAAGAGGTAAAGTCAAATATCCTTCAAAGTCTATTGTCCACTATCATCATGTACGTGGTTTTGCGTATACAACACATATATGAATATGCTCACAAAATATGTAATGTTTATTGTTATGTTCAGTATATAATTCCAAAGAGATAATATATTCAGAAACCATCACTCAAGGATATCTCTGCTTGGAGTACTTCAGCAAATTAATGAAGATTCTCTTTGTTGGCCCTTCTTTTTCATCCTCATCATTCCATCTTCCATAGATGACTTTATCAGTCCATGTAACTCTTCCTTAGCCCTCATTTATCTAAGGTTTTCCTGTAAGGCTTGGAGGACTGCCCACTTGCCAGGCAGACGTTTGATCTCTTTGCCATTGATGAGGGAAACTGTTACATCTTTCTCACATTTTAAAAATAGGTTTCAAACTTGCAATGATTATTGCTGATTTGACTGACTCCATTCCCTGCCTGTGGGCTTAAGCTTATTGAATAAAATGGTGAGCTCACACTGGGCTCTATTTAAATCTTCATCTTTCCTTTTATCTTTTGACCAATATTTTGGAATCCAACTAGGTTAAATGCAAGCATAATGTGACCTTGCTATTACTGGGGTTTCATATCAGTCTTGAGTCTCTGGGTTCCTCACCAAGGAACTGGGAACAAGTTCCAACCCCAGGGGCTAAAGGAACTCTCTATCTGCTAGCATAATGTGGATACTTCCTTAGGGATCCCATAACATTCTTTTCCTAGGTTTGTTGTGTTCTAAGTGTAATTGCTCAAAAGAATATCTTTGAGTCATGGGTCTCTAACAATTTACTTCTGTGAAAGATTTTGCTTTCCTCAAATAAATTCTGTAAAATCCTGGCCATGGCACTAGGTTCCTAAATCCCTGCCTCTCCTGCACGAATGATTGCATGCATTCAATCAGGGATGCAAGCTCTAACCCTTTGATGGAAAGAGTCCTTTCCTGAAACAGGAAGAGCTGAAATGGATCCCATCTGTACAGGGCCTTGAGACCTCTTGTGTCTCACCTTTTGATCATCCCCAGGTCAGTAGTAGCAGCTCAGAAGTTCATTAACAGGCTTATTATTAAATCTCTTCTACCCAGAATCAAGTGGATTACATGAGTGCAATACGAAGCAGGGTCTCCACTACACTCACTGTGAATATTAGATGCTTATAATTCACACTGAACCACCCTGGCCCACACTCCTCCCTGCCAACACACCTAGAGCGCCATACCTTCCTTCAATGGATACACTTATTCTCTTAAGGTTTTCATGAAATTTAGAATTTTAAGATGTTCTTGCTGCAGTCTACTCTTCTGTGAACTGGTATGATTTGGTTCTCCATGCCCACAGAACTGTTTCCTTCTTTCCTCAAAAACAACTCACATGAAAAAAATACTTGCCAGCTGTTATTGCCTTCTGAAATTATTTATTTTTAAATTTATAAATATGCTACCATTACTTAACGCCTATGGACACATTTGCAAAAGCAAAAACACAATTTAAAAAATAAGGCAAACTGTGGTTTGGAATAAAAAAAGAGAGCGTTGTCTCTGCCTATATTAAACCCCCTTCAAGCAAACATCTAAATAAACAGATGGACAGTGTACTGTGCCCCCAGAGAAATGTAAATGCTTCAAATCAATACCATGAACAAGTTCAGGGGTGCAAAAGCTTCTCCTGAAAATGAAAGGGTGATCATCTTGTAAACTTAACATCTGCCATGCTAGAAGCTAACATCTCCCTTCTAAGGTCTTCCATGCATTCTATCCCAAAAGCTCAATAATATAAATACTACTTTAAATGACACATAATAAGTGCTCAATAAACAAATAGTTGTTTGCTTTTAACATGCAGACCACTTTAATTCCCAACTCTTTTGCTTTCCTTATGCTGTTCGTCATACCTGGAATCTCTCTTTTTTTAAATTTTCCTTCAACCTTGCTGTGTTCTCTTTTTATCTAAGGAACAGTTAATAGAAATTTTACTTTATGTTAATGTAGTTGTTTGTGTGTGTTGAATAATCTACGAAGTAGTAAAAATACATCAATGTTTATTAGCCAGCCTTTCTGATTCCAATCTATAAATTAAAAGCTACAAAATGAGCATTTGGAAAGCACCATTTCAGCACAAATCAAGGCTTCTATGGATTACATCTCCTGAAAAATTCTATAAGAAAGTCATACAGCAAGCTGTCTGAGGATAAATACAGGTATCTCTAAGAAAATATATATCCAATAGAAAAAATGCACATGTATATGCATTTTTTCCATAGACTCCTGAGTCAGGGAAAAAGTTAAATCAAATTATAAGAATCTATTGCAGAACATTACTAAGTGAAAGAAGCCAATCTGAAAAGGTTACATACTGTAAGATTCCAAGTATATGACATTCTGGAGAAAGCAAAGCTATGGAGACAGTAAAAGTTCAGTGGCTGCCAGTGGTGGGGGTGAGGGAAGGGATGAACAGGTGGAGCACAAAGGATTTTTAGGGCAGGGAAAATACTCTGTATGATGCTGTAATGATGGAAACGTGTCATTATACATCTGTCCAAACCCATAAAATGTACAATAAGAGTGAACCCTAAGGTAAACTATGGGTTTTGGGTGATTATAATATATCAGTGTAAGTTCGTCAATTGAGACAAATGTACCAGTCTAGTGGGGAATGTTAATAATGGGGCAGAGGGTATATGGGAAATCTCTGTATCTTCCTCTCAAATTTACTGTGAATCTAAAACTGCTCTAAAAAATAAAGTCTTAAAAAAAAAAAAAAGAATCTATTGCAGACTACTATATAATCAGCTGTGCCTGGAAGAAGGCATAGAACAAGCAGAAAATGAGATTCTTGTCCTTGAATAGCTTACAATTCTACTGGAGAAAAGGTAAACAATTCTCTCTACAGAGTTTTAAATAGGTTCATTGAACCATGGAGGGTGGCCTGCCACAATGCATTCGTGCTGTAAAACATTTCCCCTGAGATAATAGGAGATCACATCATTTATCATCTAAATTAGGAAAATTTTGAGAATGAAAGAGGCCCTATTAATTACCCTAGGACAACAGGCATAGACTAGGACTGTCTTGGGAAAACCCAGGTGTATGTTCACCTTAAGCATGAAGTCAAAAACGTAGGCATGGGCTTCCCTGGTGGCGCAGTGGTTAAGAGTCCACCTGCCGATGCAGGGGACACGGGTTCAGTCCGGGAAGATCCCACATGCTGCGGAGCGGCTGGGCCTGTGAGCCATGGCCGCTGGGCCTGCGCATATGGAGCCTGTGCTCCGCAACGGGAGAGGCCACAACAGTGAGAGACCCACGTACCACCAAAAAAAAAAACAAAAAAAAAAAAACGTAGGCATCACAGTGCTGACCACTCTATCCTGAGGATTCCTCCCAAGCAAACATACTGCTCTCAAGATGTTTATCCATCAAGGCAGTCTAAAGTGTAGAGGAAGATGAAGGACAGGGGACCTAGAAGCAGTGGAGATCACTTTGTTTTTCTATTCTTTTCCTTTTCTTTTTTTTATTGGGGTATAGTTGCTTTACAACGGTGTGTTAGTTTCTGCTGTATAGCGAAGTCAATCAGCTATATGTATACATATATCCCCTCTTTTATGGATTTCCTTCCTGTTTAGGTCATCACAGAGCATTGAGTAGAGTTCCCTGTGCTATACAGTAGGTTCTCATCAGTTGTCTATTTTATACATAGTAGTGTACATATGTCAATCCCAATTTCCCAATTCATCCCACCTCCCTCTTCCCCCTTGGTGTCCATACATTTGTTCTCTACATCTGTGTCTCTATTTCTGCTGTGCAAATAGGTTCATCTGTACCATTTTTCTAGAGTCCATATATAGGCGTTAATATACGACATTTGTTTTTCTCTTTCTGACTTACTTCGCTCTATATGACAGTCTCTAGGTCCATCCACATCTCTGCAAAGGACACAATTTCATTCCTTTTTATGGCTAAGTAATATTCCATTGTATATATGTACCACACATTCTTTATCCATTCCTCTGTCGATGGACATTTAGGTTGCTTCCATGTCCTGGCTATTGTAAATTGTGCTGCAATGACCATTAGGGTGCATGTATCTTTTTGAATTCTGATTTTCTCAGGATATATGCACAGGAGTCGGATTGCTGTCATGCAGCTCAATATCAAACAAACAAGCAACCCAATCAAAAAAATGGGAGGAAGACCTAAATAGACATTTCTCCAAAGAAGACATACATGGCCAACAAACACATGAAAAGATGCTCAACATCACTAACTATTAGAGAAATGCAAATCAAAACTACAATGAGGTATCACCTCACAATGGTCAGAATGGCCATCATAAAAAAATCTACAAACAGTAGGGCTTCCCTGGTGGCGCAGTGGTTGAGAGTCCGCCTGCCGATTCAGGGGATGCGGGTTCGTGCCCCGGTCCAGGAAGATCCCACATGCCGCGGAGCGGCTGGGCCCGTGAGCCATGGCCGCTGAGCCTGCGTGTCCGGAGCCTGTGCTCCGCAACGGGAGAGGCCACAACAGTGAAAGGCCCGCGTACCGCAAAAAAAAAAAAAAAAAAAAAATCTACAAACAGTAAATGCTGGAGAAGGTATGGCAAAAAGGGAACCCTCCTACACAGTTGGTGGGAATGTAAATTGATACGGCCACTATGGAGAACAGTATGGAGGTTCCTTAAAAATCTATTCTCTTCCTTCTACTGACTGTTTCTCTTTTAAATATCCTAGTTTTTATATATCTCTCATTGCTAGTCATGCACTTTTCGGCCTGGGTGACCTCAACTGTCTGTAAAAGTTGACTGCCCAGCCTGGTCCATACAGAAAGAGGATCAAAGAGGATCAGAATCACCAAGACCTGCTCTTTCACCAGGAGGCACATCCAGCTCATTTTCTCTTAGAAGTGGACTGGATGAGACCATCACACTTTATTTATAATGGGTGAGAGCACTGCACCCACAGTGCCTTTCACAAACCGAGTGGTCAATAGCTTTTGTTTGAATGAATGAGTAGATAAATGAGGTGATAGCTATGCCTAGAGACAGGAGAATAGAGCTTTTCTACCCTCCTCTACTTGCACAGAAATATCCAAAGGAGCAAGCAAATATCCTAGCATGTGTGCCATAGTTTGCTTCCCCAATGCACTTTTTTTTCCTGAAGGAATAGATCTCAAACTATTTAATGTAATTCAGCGGAAAATTTGGTTTCACATGTAGAATCCCATTTTAACTTCAACAGCACATATGTGCCTCCCTTCATTTAACAAAATCATTAGCAAATAGTTACTGACCACCTAATATGTGCCAGTCACTGTTCTAGATGCTTGGGGATATGGCAGTGAGCAAATTTTCAAAAGTCTCTGTCCTTATGGATATTTCAACTCATTCACTTGATAATCGTGTAGCCAGTCTCTAGTGAATTCATAATGACGAATGAGATGTGATCTCTGCCCTCCTCAAAACTGTACTATATCAGAGATGCCTTTAAAGAATACCAATAGCTAATTCACAAGGGATAGTTAAAGGGCTCTAAGAAAAGCAAAGTGTTATGACAGGGTGGAAGACAAGAATAAAGAACATTTAAATGCAGTAACGGTTAAAGTAGGCTGCACGAAGAAAGTGACACTCTCATTACACTCTCACAAAACTATACTACCTATATTAGTTATAAGGTTCTGTAAGGTTTTCAAGTGCAAGAAATATGGGGCTTCCCTGGTGGCGCAGTAGTTGGGAGTCCGCCTGCCGATGCAGGGGACGCGAGTTCGTGCCCCGGTCCGGGAAGATCCCACATGCCTAGGAGCGGCTGGGCCGGTGAGCCATGGCCGCTGAGCCTGCGCGTCCAGAGCCTGTGCTCTGCAACGGGAGAGGCCACGGCAGTGAGAGGCCCACGTACCGCAAAAAAAAAAAAAAAAAGAAAGAAAGAAATAATTTTTACTGATAATGAGAAAATCAATACACTTTTGAAGCAGTCTCAATAAGCCAGTTTGGATATAAGCTCCTCAATGAAGCAATGTGTATTTCATTTTCCTAAATACTAGTGTTAGTGCCTGGGCAGAATAATAATTTGCAAATTGAGTGCTTCCCAAGTATCAGGCACTGCTCAATGTGCATTACATATAATGGCGCATTTAAACCTTCTGACAATCCTATGAAGTTGGCAACTGTTATTATCTGCAAGGTAATATGAGGAAACTGAGGCACAAAGAGATTAAGTCACTTGTCCAAAGTTATACAGAGAACAAACGGCAGAGCTGAGTTTCAAACAAAGGCAGTCCAGCTCCCACATCTGAGTTCTCAATCCCTGCACTGGATTGCCTCTCCCTTAATCTGATGAAAATAATTTCTTCAAAGTTATCAATGAAGATAATGCCTTCATCTTCAGAAAAGACACAAATGTACAAGACCATTTAATACTGCAACCAAAAGAAGTGACTAATGTGTCATTTTTTGGTACTTTAAGTCATTGAGGGAAACATTTTGGGGACAGGAGATTTTTTGATGCCTCACAAATTATCTACTTATTTTGAGATGTACCGCTGCCTTGAAAAAATTATATGCTTGAATGAAGGAAGGTATTGAGAAAGGCAGAAACTGAATCCTATAGTACTGACCCGAAGCCAGGGAAAGGTGGTTTTCATCGTGGGGGATCTTTGGTGGCCAAAATATAAACAGAATACAGTGGAAGGAAAGAAAAGAGATGCCAGAACAGAGGCATGAACTATTTAAAGGGGTCTAGAAAAGTGCAGAAAGCAAATCTGAACACATCATAATTTTGCCTAATATGCTCGCTGAATACATATCACGCATAAAAATCAGCAAATGCTTTTATGTTACTTGTATAACCTTCTGCTATCTTGGAAGAGTGCGCCAGTCTTCCACCAGTGAGCTGTTAACACTTGGAGAACAGATTCTTTATTGTATCTTGGTGAGGTTTTCACAAATAGGTTTTGTTTTTAGCAGTGGTGTTTTGTTAAGGTGGTTCTTCTATTTGGATTAAATTGAGAATGCTACACATAAAATTGTTTTTAAAGATCCATTCTCCTTGGGTCACAAGTGTCCTGTGTAACAATTTCGACCATAAACAGATGTTCCCCAGGTATAAGCTACCTCTCTCCCAGCTCTACATTCAACTCATTCTGACCTTTCACACCATTCTTATCCTTTCAGTACAGAAACCAAGCTTGCCTGAGTTGGGAGCATCGGATTCAACTTGCGACCCTCACCATCACCACATTCACCCTCTGGTTGACAACACTAATGTTAACAACAATGGTATCAACCTAAAATGTGTAGGTTTCATTTCATAGATTTCAAACCGTTTTACAAATATTATTACTTTTACACGCACACATACACCCCCTTCCAGAATATAGGTATTATTAAAACTCATCTTCATTCTAGAAATGGACCATAGAATGTTAGGAGGAAGACTTGGATTAAGTGACTTGTCCAAGGTCAAGCATGTTCTAAAAGAGTAAGAGGCAAGACCCCATGACCTGGGTTCAGCCTTCACATAGGACCACACACGCAACGTTCCCCCTTTCCTTTTCTCCCTCACTATTTGGTGCTTAGGTTATTACACCTGAGGGAACCTTTTCTAAGACGAACACACTCTTCCACCACTGGGCAGGTTTCTTCTGGCTTGTCTTTTTTGTTTCATTTTGGAGACAAAAATTTATCCTGCTCAAGATCGGTAAGGAAAAATGCTCTTGATAATGTAGTCTCGACTAAGAAATGTTATGAAGTAAAAGACAACCTTAAAAAATTGAAAACCTGTTCCATCAACCTTTTTTTTTTTTATTAAATTTATTTATTTATTTATTTATTTTTGGCTGCGTTGGGTCTTTGTTGCTGCGCGCGGGCTTTCTCTAGTTGCTGCGAGCGGGGGCTACTCTTCATTGTGGTGCGCGGGCTTCTCGTCGCAGTGGCTTCTCTTGTTGTGGAGCATGGGGGCTTCAATAGTTGTGGCTCACAGGCTCTATAGCACAGGCTCAGTAGTTGTGGCGCACAGGCTTAGTTGCTCCACGGCATGTGGGATCTTCCCAGACCAGGGCTCAAACCCGTGTCGCCTGCATTGGCAGGCGTATTCTTAACCACTGTGCCACCAGGGAAGTCAACAATTTGGCAAGAAATTAGCATTAAGGAATTCCAACAGAAGTTAATAAAGTCTTGTAAAAGATGCACAAGAAAAGAATGGCATTATGGAAATAGTACATTACCAGAGTTAAGAGGCCAAATTTTGATGACATATCTGTTTCAATTCTGACCCTTTCACTGCTTTTTTGGAAAACTAGTCTCCTCAATTTGAGGAACCTCAGTTTCCTCATTTCACAGCTTGGTTCTAAGAATTAAATGAGATGTAAAAGCAATTACTGTATACATGGTAAGCACTCAAGAAATATTGGTTGCTGTTACAAATAACGATACTATTACTGTTGTTGAGTGTGGTGGTTATCAACTGAGAATCTAGAGACAGGCAATATTTGAAATTCCAGGCTAGTAGGCAGACAGTGAACTTCAAGAAAAACTCTCATCCATTACTGGACAATCTTGCAGGAGCAAGCATGGCTAGAACTCCATAATAACCACATCTGGAATGATAATCAAGGTAGGAACATATTAATTAGATTTGGTCCGCAAAAGGTAGAGACTTGGTCTTGGGGACAACTTTCAAAGAATTAAGCAATTAGGGCTTCCCTGGTGGAGCAGTGGTTGAGAGTCCGCCTGCCGATGCAGGGAAATGGGTTCGTGAAAGATCCCACATGCCGCAGAGCGGCTGGGCCCGTGAGCCATGGCCGCTGAGCCTGAGCGTCCGGAGCCTGTGAGAGAATTGGCTTATGCATTTATGGGGGCTGAGGAGTCCTATGATCTGTAGCTGGCAAGCTGAAGACTCAGGAGAGCCAGGGCTACAGTTGTAGTCTGAGTTTAAAGGCCTAAGAACCCAGAGAGCCAATGATGTACATTCCAACCCAAGTGTGAGTCCAAAGGCAGAAGACCTGTCTCAGCTTGAAGACAATCAGAAAGTGAATTCTCCTTTACTCAGCCTTTTTTGTTCTATTCAGGCCTTCCACAAGTTGGATGAACCACCACCACTCTGGGGAGAGCAATCTGCTTTACTCAGTCTACAGATTTAAATATTAATCTCACCCCCAAACACCCTCACAGAAGCGCCTAGAATAATATTTAATCAAATATCTGGGCACACCACAGCCCAGTCAAGTTGATACTTAAAATTAACCCCACAAGCACCTACTATTTACCAGGTACTGTAAGAGGCACTAGAATGGTAGTTTCCTGTGGTTTAGTCTAGAGCTGCTTCCAGTGTTGATGGAGATGTTGTGTGTCATTCAACATAGTAGCCACTAGCCACATGTGGCTATTGAGCACTTGAAATGTACCTGTGTACCTGAGAAACTGAATTTTTAATTTTAACTCATTTAGATGTAAATAGCCACATATGGCTTAGTGGCTACCATATCAGATAATACAGGTCTAGGGAAAGAGGGTAATAAACAAGTAAACCAACAAGTAATTACACAATGTGAGACTTATGCAGGAAAAGGATAAGGCTCTGGCTGAGGTAGGGCAGAACTTATTTAGATAAAATGGTCAGAGTAGGCCTCACTGAAGACGTTATCAATGTTTAAGCTAAAGCCTAAAGGCCTAACTCTTGAGAAGGAGCAGCCAGATGAATAACTGAGGAAACAGAGTCCAGGCAGGAGGAACCACATGCACAAATGTCCCAAGGTAGGCAACTTCATATTTGCTTTGAGCAACTGAATAAGCCACACTTGACTGGAGGATGATGGAAAATGTGTTGAAGAGGAAAACAAGAACAGCCTATTACAAGAGTGGGAGGCCACCATAGGAGCTTGGATTTTATTGACGTAATTTACAGTTACATTTTTTAAAGATCATTGTGGCTGACTGCTGTGTGGAAAATATATGAGCCTGCAAAAAGATGCATCGTGTGTGTGTGTGTGTGTGTGTGTTTGCTTGAGTGAATTTGCTAGTTTGGCTCTCCTCCCAAACAGAATATAATCTTTTTAATACGAGTGTGTGTTTGTATTCAAAAGGAATATGCACTTTGCCTCAATGTTAATTTATGTGAAAGTAATGGTATGTATATACATACACTCTTCAGCTATTTTAAGTACAAAAAGAAGGAAACAACCTGTTAAATATGTTGAAAATAAAGAAGAATTCTGTAGTTAAAACTATCCAATAGATACATTTCTAAGAAGTACCTATACCAGTTACATAAATGAAATAGCTGCATACAAACTCCATAAGATTGTCCTTGGACTCTTGAGAGAGGTCAATTTCTGGTTGTAGAAAAAAGAAAAGGAGGAGGAATTTGAAACAAGTTGAAAAGACAACCATGAAACTGACTAATGTCAAGCAAAGAGGACCCACAGAGAAAGATTAAAGCAATTGGAGTTAATTAATTAACCTAGGGAAGAGAAGATTAATAAATTATTGTGAGGATATGCAAAACTGCTATTCAGAGGATAAAGTCTACTTGGGGTTGCAAGTATCACTGGATAGAAAGCTGAAGCCTTCAGACTAAAACTGCAGAAGATGCTGTTTATGGCTGTGAAACTCTGGAATCAGCGAGGAAAGCAGAGTAATATCCTTCCATGGAGGTCTTTAAAACAAATAGATTCTCATCATCAGTCTCATTTGAAAGGTTTAAGTGTGATACTGCCCAAAGGCAAGGTGCTGAACAGAATGACTTTTCAAGGTCCCAGCCAGTCAGCCCAGTGAGACCACGCAGCTGATGGTGCACTATGATTTTCTTTTGTTTACCCATATCTTACTGTTTTACACCACCATGTGGCCACACTGAGTAGAAATGCTATAAATTTTGAATCTGAACATAGGCCTTGAGAAATGTCAATAATTTTCATACTTTTAGAATTGCACAGTCTGTTTAGAAATATTCAATGTGTAAAGTCACCTGGCATGAATATCTTTATATTGTACATAGTGATCCTTTTTCAGTATTAATTCAGAAAACAACACTGATACTTATCGTATAAATAATAACATGTCAAATTATTTTATTGTGTATTTGCTATTTAATAGAAATAGGATTTGCTTCACAATAAGCTGAGTTCATGACATAAAAATCTTTTATTTTAGATGCATATATATTTGAAAGCCAGATTCTGACCCTTTTACATTTAACAGATGTATTAAGTAAATGTGACTTCAGAAAAAAATGTTTTTAAATGAATTCAAATACAGTATCAAAAGAATGGTAGGGCTTCCCTGGTGGCGCAGTGGTTGAGAGTCCGCCTGCCGATGCAGGGGACACAGGTTCGTGCCCCAGTCCGGGAAGATCCCACATGCCGTGGAGCGGCTGGGCCCGTGAGCCATGGCCGCTGAGCCTGCGCGTCCAGAGCCTGTGCTCCGTAACGGGAGATGCCACAACAGTGAGAGGCCCGCGTAACGCAAAAAAAAAAAAAAAAAGAATGGTAGATTTGCTTGCAGAAAAACAATAATTGTTGACACATTTCTAAAGACATCATGTTAAAAATAATCTTAGGGCTTCCCTGGTGGCGCAGTGGTTAAGAATCCGCCTGCCAATGCAGGGGACATGGGTTTGATCCCTGGTCCGGGAACATCCCACATGCCATGGAGCAACTAAGCCCGTGCGCCACAACTACTGAGCCTGCGCTCTAGAGCCCACGAGCCACAACTACTGAGCCCACATGCCACAACTACTGAAGCCCACACACCTGGAGCCCGTGCTCCACAACAAGAGAAGCCACCGCAATGAGAAGCCCGCGCACCACAACGAAGAGTAGCCCCCGCTCACCGCAACCTGAGAAAAGCCCACACACAGCAACAAAGACCCAACACAGCCAAAAACAATACATAAATAAAATAAAATAATTTTTTAAAAAATAATAATAAACTTAAATCTAACACATTAAGACATTGTGCTTCCTGGTACTTTTCCTCTTTAATTTATGTAATAAATACATCAGCATCCATTAGCATTTATTAAGCTCTCATATGAGCTGAATGTTGCATTGCATTCTACATTGGACAAATTAAATTGACAAAGCCCAGTCTGTCCCTCCATTCCCATGTCACCTCTAGTGCAAAAGCTTTCTGTTAAATACAGACAGTGAGGTAGACCTAGGGCCAGACTGCTTGTGTTACAATCTAACTCTGTAGGCCTCAGGGTTTTTGTAATGAGAATTAAATGTTTTTAGTTTAAATAAATAAATTAAATAATGCTTCATCATTTAATCAACAAATATTTACTGAGTGACGACTACACTATATAGTGCCAGGCACTATCCTAGGCACTGCAGAGAGAGCAGTGAATCAAACAGACAAAAACCTCTGCCCTCTGGGAGCTTCCATTCCAGTAAAGAGACAGGTAGTAAATATTTTAGGCTTTGTGGGCTATAACGTCTCTGCCATAATTATTCAACTCTACTACTGCGGCACCAAAGCAGCCATAGGCAAAATGTAAACAACGCACAAGTGAATGAGCATTGCTATGTTGCATTAAAACTTAATTAACAAACCCAAGTGACAGACTAGGTTTGGCCCACAGGCCATGGCTTGCTGACCCCCACAGTAGAGGAAGACAACAATAAACACCACCAAGATGAAAAATAATAAAATAAACACTATGTGGAATGGCGATAAATACTGTGGAAAAAGCAAAAACAAGCAAGAGTATGGATGGTATTGGAGTGTGTCAGGGTAATCCTTACTGAGAAAATAACACCTGATAAAGACCTGAAGGAGATGAGCAAGAGAGTCAGGGGGTGTCTAGGGAAAGAACATTCTAGACAGGGACTGTCAGGTGCAAAATCCCAGAGGCAATAGAGTACCTATTCTTTTTGAGGAAAGCAGGTGGACAGTCTGGAGCAAGTAGGAAATAAGATCAGAGAAGTAATATGTGACCAGATGGCATGAGGCTCAACTGCCATTTTAAAGACTGGTTTTCACTCTGAGTGAGACAGAAGACTTTGCAGTTTTAAGCACAGCCGTGACCTACTCTGGTGCACTAATTTTAATGGGATTGTTCTGCCTGCTGTGTTGAGAATAGACGGAGGGAGAAGCAGGGAGTCCAGTTTGGAGTCCGTTGCCATAATCCCAGTAAGACATGATGGACCAGATGGTAATGCTGGAGGTGGTGAGAAGAGGCAGGATTCTGAAATAGGTCAAAGATAACCTGACCAGAATTTTATCTTGGATTGGATGGGAAATGTGAGAGAAAGAGGGGAATCAATGATGACTCCAAAATTTTTTGCCTGAGAAACTGGATAGATGGAGAAGACTACTAGAGCTTGGGGAAGAGGAAAAAAGGAAGATCAGGGTCTCAGGTATGGAAATAAGTTTGAAATACCTATTAGGTATCCAAGTAGAGAGTTGAAAAGGCAGCTTTTGTAAGAGTCTGCAGATCCAAGAAGACGATTAAACTCAGGGTATAAATGTGCGAGTTGTCAACCAAAGGATGGTGTCTAAAACCATGAAACTGGTGAGATCACCAAGTGATTAAGTACAGAAAGAAAGAGAATGGGTCCAAGCATTGGGCCCTGGGGAGCTCCAAGTTTAGGAGTCCAGAGAGATGAGGAGACAACAGCAAAGGAGACTGAAAAGAGCAACCAGTAAGATCGGAGGGAAATCATAAAGAGCAGAGCTGTGGAAGCCCAGTGGGAAGTAGGTACTGGAAGAGGGAACAATCGCATCAGTTACACCTGAGAGTATGTGTAAAATGAAGACTGAGAATTGAGCCACTGTGTTTACGAGTGTGGAGACCATTAGTAGCATTGACAAGAGCAGTTTCAGTGAAGTGGGAGGAATAAGTTGTTGGAGTGAGTTTTTTTGAGGGGAGTTTTTGTTCTTTCGTTTGATTGGGTTTTCTTTAAGAGAAAGAATTAAGTTAACTGGAAGGGAAGGGAATCAAGAGAGGTTTGGGGGCTATCTTGTTTTGTTTTAAGATGGTAGAAAGAACAGCATTTTTGTGTGTTAGTAGAAAAGCCCCAGGAAAAAAGGAGAAATTTAAAGAGAGAGCAAGAGGGAAAGAGAGAAAGAGAAAGAGAATTGCTGGAACAGTTTCCATGGGTGGGCAAGACAGGATGCGATCTGGTGCAGAACTGTGGGTGGGCTGGATTCACATTCTGCATGTAAAGGGCTTATCATGGTACTCACTCAGCACTTAGTAAATCTCAAAACCCACAGATATTAAACTACTAGAGTCTGTCATACAGAGTGAAGTAAGTCAGAAAGAGAAAAACAAATACCATATGCTAACACATATATATGGAATCTAAAAAAAAAAAAAATGGTTCTGAAGAACCTAGGGGCAGGATAGGAATAAAGATGCAGACATTGGGGAGGAGGAAGGGTAAGTTGGGATGAAGTGAGAGAGTGGCATGGACATATATACACTACCAAATGTAAAACAGATAGCTAGTGGGAAGCAGCCGCATAGCACAGGGAGATCAGCTCGGTGCTTTGTGACCACCTAGAGGGGTGGGATAGGAGGGTGGGAGGGAGACACAAGAGGGAGGAGATATGGGGATATATGTATATGTATAGCTGATTCACTTTGTTATAAAGCAGAAACTAACACAGCATTGTAAAGCAATTATACTCCAATAAAGATGTTAAAAAAAAAAAAAGAGGGTTGGCTAATGTGATCTTACAGTTCCAGTGCAGCTACAACATTCAGTAGATTAATGAAAGTAAGCTGAATAGAATAAAGATGATGACAGGAGGACATTTAGAAGCAACAGTGAATCATACTGACTAGCGTCTAGGATATTGGTCTCAAGGTAAACAAAGATACCTGAAGAAAAGTAGGAAGAGTGATAGGTTACTGTTTCCTTTTGACTCATGAGGTGAGTTAGCCAAAACCAGGATCCCACAGGTACTTGACTCCTTGTAGATACTCTGGGTTAATTAATTAATTATCTTTGCCCTTTAAAAATTCAGCATGATGAAAAACCGCTACTCTTGCCTCACAAATATTGCATGGTACACGTAATGTTATTTCCATGCCCTTTTCCTGTTCTTCCACTGATTTTTACACTGATACATAAATGCTAAGCTGTAGGACAGAACCATGGTAGGGAACCAGACAAAGGAACGTGGTTGGTAAAAGTATAACTGCCATTTCCACTGGGAATAAAATGGGGTTGGAGCAACTACAACCTGAATTGTGTTCCTAATATGAACACAGCTCTGTGCCAGGTACTGGAAGAAATACACTATACTTATGAAAAATATCCCAGCAAACATGCAGCTCTATGAAACCATATTTTGTTATTTAACACAGGTATCTTTTTATGATTATAATAATTGTGCTTCACTGAGGGCAGATAGCAAATTTCAATGAATCTTAATTCCTCACTTATTTCAATATAAATTTGGAGATGTGTTCCTTTGGAAAAAGACTTGAGCCCCCAGGTGGCATAAAATCATACTTCAGAAAGTAGCAGTTTGGTGGACGTCCCTGATGGCGCAGTGATTAAGAACCCATCTGCCGATGCAGGGGACACAGGTTCAATCCCTGGTCCAGGAAGATCCCACATGCCGCGGAGCAACTAAGCCCGTGCGCCACAACTACTGAGCCTGCGCTCTAGAGCCTGCGAGCCACAGCTACCGAAGGCCACACGCCTAGAGCCCATGCTCCGCAACAAGAGGAGCCACCGCAATGAGAAGCCCGCGCACCGCAACGAGAAGAGTAGCCCTTGCTCCCCGCAACTAGAGAAAGCCGCAACGAAGACGCAACGCAGCCAAAAAATAAATAAATATATTTTTTTAAATCATGCAAATAAATAAAATTTAAAGACAAAGAAAGCAATTTGACAGCACATTATAATAGAAAAAGCAACTTTTGGAAAACATTAATAAAAATGCTAAAACTCCTAATTTTACAGTGGTGAACTCAAAACCAACTCACCAAAAGCTTTACAAATGCAGGAAAGCCCTAGAAGCCCACTGTCGTGACCTACCTTCTCTTCTCTCACAATTGTTCCAATCCAAGTATGGCAATAACTAATATAATAGAAACGATCGACTCAGATTTTGCTTAACTCAAGATACTGTGTCTATGATCCAGGATTATCTTTAACAGTTTTTGCATGTTTCAAAATTGTAAAGTTTCTTTTCTGAACTCTGCCAGTAATTTTAGTACAATAGGTATGTTGTCCCTGAAATATTTAAGGAGGCCTGTGACCAGAATGCATAGAAGCTGGCGTCTGACTATTGATTGACAATTTACTTCAATGCTTGCCACCTGTTGCTCAACCTAATAATCTGTTTATCTTAGAGTTAGGCAAACCATGCCAAATCTGACCCAGCACATGTGTTTAGTAAATAAAGTTTTAATAGAACACAATCGCCCTTATTTTTAACTTATTGTCTACAGCTGCTTCTGAAAGGCAAAGGTGAGTAGTCATGGCCCACAAAGCCTGAAATATTTACTATCTGGCCCTTTATAGAAAGAGGTTGCTCACCCCTGGTTTAACTAATAGCTGGTGTCCTCATTAAGCAATGTTTGCTTGAGCCATATTTACATATCCAATGCTGAGGGAAGGAGGAATCAGAGTGCAGAATCAAGTTATCACATCAGAGGACCCAGCTTGTATGAATACAGTGTGAGCTGTCCTTGGCAGTGAGACTTTACATTCTTCCTTGATTTCTTACAAATCCAATTTATAAAACAGATTTCTATTAGGCGACAGGCATCTACATGTCAAGTAGACTTCCTTTTTAGGTTGTCAGGGGAAGAAAATTTTTACAAGTGTTTCAATCAAAATGCAAATATTTGAAATTTACTTTGCCCCTCTCTAGTCTGATTTTTATAACTTGTTTTCTACCCCGTACATGTTCATGCAATATGAAAACCTCCTAGCTCGCTTTATCTTATCATTAAACTAGGGCTTTGAAAAATATAAAAGGATTTCTGAAAGATAAGTTATTCTTAAATTATTGCCAGTTATTTTGAAATGTCAATGGATAGCTTCTTTTCAATACCACATGTGTAAAAAGAGAAACGCTGAGCTGCGTAATCCTTCAAATGGTGGTATTTTTTCCCATTGTTAACCTTTAGAGTCCTAATTTTTGTCTGTCCTGAGCGAGAATCTAAACATTCTAATTCTTCAGTGGAGTACCATAGTAAATTTATAGCTGCTCTGCCTTAGACAACATATATATTTAGGGAAGGGAAATTTCTAATTCAATTTACAATTATGTCAGGAAACAACACGTATCTGCAGGCAAAGATAAGAAAAACATTCAGGGTAAACAGTGATACGTCTGCTTAAATAAATAAACTTTTGGTACTAGTGATTAGGTACACAGGATTATTATATGTCTAATTGGCCAACGTGACAATTTGGAATTACTTCCAGTCACATTTAATTGGATTTGGAATCTCTGGAGAAAAGAGAAGTCTAGCAGAGAAACAGCCATAAAAGTAAACTGTTTTTCCAAAGGGTGCTAAGCAATGAATTAATATCCATTGCACAATAGTTTTTAATATGCCCTCAGCTTAATAAAACTAATGCAGTGGTTGTACACACTAGATTCCAAAACTAATTCAATTAAACACAAAGGCTGGGGGAGGGGAGTGTTTGTTAAATTGGAAAATTTTTATTTTCAATTTTAAGGAGACTACTTTAATCAGAGGTGAATAATCTTCAACTTAGGTAAAGTCTGAGATATGCTTTAGTACCAGTATAATAGTTAGCTATATATGCTATGCTAGGTTTAAAGGTGTTCTAGAGTCTATAAAATATATGTTACTCTATAAATGCTTTGAAGCTTAATAAGAGGTAACCAAAACAAAGCATTCTCTCATAGTCTTTAAATATTCTTATACTGTACAAACAGCAAAGCAATGTAGAAGACAAATGGTGTGTTGCTTCTCTTACAGTTTTAGTTTTGGTACCAAAAAAAAAGACCTACTTTCTACATTCTAAAATGTGCCTTATGCTTTGCTTAGTATTAGTCTAGTCAAATTTATACATTACAAAATCTTCTTCTTCAGTATTTATATATACAGCCTGTTATAGTTTTCCTTCTGTCCTATAAATTTGTTTTTTTAAAAAATCTGTCCTTGTTCTTAGGAGTGCCATGATTGCTGACTACATGTTCTGGCTCTGTGGAGGAAGTGAACAGTCTATAAGCAAGCTCATCAAACTATACTGGCAGGTAAAAATTGATGTCCCAACTAGGGAGGAGGAGCCCATTTCATTTTTAGAACCAACATGAAGGATTGGTGCTTAAAAGACTGCTGAAAAAGGTAGCTCTGGGCATATCAATCAGAAGGACACTACTCAGTAGTAATGTATTTATAATGAAGTAGATTTTCTGAGACTAATTTTAAGGGCACAATTCAAGGTTGTTAACCCTTGGCCCATACTTCAGTTTTACAACCCAATATAAATTTTAGACATCCCAGGAACTACTTTCCCAGGCGTGCTACTATAATGACATGATCCTTTAAAAAATGAACACTGTATTTTCACAGATTCTTCTTAATCTATGACCTGTAAAAGCAGATGCTAGAAGTACTACCAATTACATAATAAAGGAAAATACAAAGATCCATTGTATTTGTGGGGTAACGTAGTATTTGAAACACTTAACCAGTAATAAACTGCAGATCATCTTTTTTTATTTGTTACTCAAAATGGCAGCAAGAAGTCATACCAAAGGTCAATTAGATGTCAAGACGAGAGTCAGAATTTCTTAGAATTATAAAAATTTAGAATTTACTAGTTCAGTCTCCTTCGCAACATACAAATCTGTTCTTATCCTATCCTCTCCCCACAAATTGTCAATGACTTTCTGATGAAATATATTCAAAGTGAAGAGCTCACTTATCCCCAAAAAACAACATCTAATTTGCTAATTATTAAACTGTTTTCCTCATTAAAATAGATTTCTACTCCCTTAAAACTTCCATCAAGTAGTTCCCAGTGAGGCCACATGGACCCAATGGAAACCCACTTCCAAACGAAATATTTTCAAATATTTGAAAATCCAGTACAGAAGCCAACTCCCTCCTCCAAATCTTCTCATCTCCAAACTGTGTGTGGCCTTCTTTTTCTTTGTATTTCAAGATGGTTTAATGTAATTGAACATGAACCTCTTCAACCAACTAGAATAAGATCTGCTAAAACACTAATATGAAAGTGAGAAATCATTGTCAACAGTCTTCTGATACTTCCTGATTTTTCCCACATTTTCACTATTGTGTCTTGGCCCCTAGTTTTCTGTTTCTATATCACATGTTGTCTTCAGTAAACAATAAAGTATTAGGTTTATCATATAAAATTCTCATTAATTTATATGGTTCTGTCTAAATATTTGGAGCTCAATTTACCTAAAAATAAAGATTTAAATTAGTCCTAATATACTTGACACCTGTAAATTGACCTTAAAGTAGATAAAATTATTATTATTTCAAAAAATTATTCATTTGCTAATAAGTGCAAGACTTTCCTAGGGGAGTCTGGAACATGCAAAATAGTAGTAGTTGCTTATGTATGTAAGTAACTAGTTGTAAAAAAAATTGTTAGATATGAAAAATAAGCAAATAATATCTACTACATAGATATAGTAAAAAGAAAAGGGCTTTTTATTAAAGTATTTCAGAGGCTTTTGAAGAAAGGTGGGAGAGGAGTTGAATCTTGAGGGTTAGATGATATTCAGCAGGCCTGGCATCTACTAGTTCGCAAACGAATGTTTGTTTCAATTTATTCATTCATGAAACAAACATATATTGAGTACCTACTGTTTCATCTAATTGAACTAGGAAAAAATAGATTCAATGTTGGTGCAACCTAAGATAGGTTAAGAGCTTGAAATTTTTGTAAATAAATTTTTGTCTGTTTTCTTTAGCTTTCAAAGAGCTTTAATATCCCTATTTTATTTACCTAAAATAAAATAAAATTTTTTACTAAAAATAATCTCCACTTACAAATACGTGCATGTTTGCTACACAAAAAAGGAATAAAAAGAATACTATTATTTTACTATTCTGCATTAATAAAAGATAACAAAAACCTATTTGCCCTTGTATTCTCTTTTTCTCCTTTAATTTGAAGCAACGTGGTATATTGAAAAACGGTCCTCGTCTGGAAGTCAGATCTGACTCAGTCCAAGTTCTAACACCAACATCTAACCTAAAACAGGCTAGTCTCTAGAGGTGCTTCAAGTAGAAAATAAGAGGTAACTAGCATAAGACATTTGAGAAGGTCTATTCTTAAAGCCCATCTTAGCTCTAAAACCTCAAGTTTTCAGGTATATCCAAATATGATGTCATACACCTACTGAATGGGAGAAAATATTTGCAAATAATATGACTAATAAGGGGTTAATATCCAAAACGCATAAACAGCTCATACAACTCAACATCAAAAAAAACAAACAAACTGATTAAAAAATGGGCAGAAGACCTGAATAGACATTTTTCCAAAGAGGACATGCAGATGGCAAACAGGCACCTGAAAAGATGCTCAACATTGCTAACTATCAGGGAAATGCAAATCAAAACCACAATGAGATATAACCTCGAACCTGTCAGAACAGCCATCATCAAAAAGACCACAAATAGCAAATGTTGGCAAGGATGTGGAGAAAAGAGAACCCTCATACACTGTTGGTGGGAATGTAAATTGGCGAAGCTACTATGGAAAACAGTATGGAGGTTTCTCAAAAACCTAAAAATAGAGTTACCAGGGCTTCCCTGGTGGTGCAGTGGTTGAGAGTCCACCTGCCGATGCAGGGGACACGGGTTCGTGCCCCGGTCCGGGAAGATCCCACATGCCGCGGAGCGGCTGGGCCCGTGAGCCATGGCCACTGAGCCTGCACGTCTGGAGCCTGTGCTCCACAACGGGAGAGGCCACAGCAGTGAGAGGCCCGCATACCGCAAAAAAAAAAAAAAAAAAAATAGAATTACCATATGACCCAGGAATCCCACTCCTGAGTATATATCTGAAAAAAATAAAAACACTAATTTGAAAAGATACATGCACCCCAATGTTCATAGAAGCATTATTCACAATTGCCAAGATATGGAAGCAGACTAAGTGTCCATCAACAGATGAATGGATAAAGAAGATGTGGTATATATATATATATATATATATATATATATATATATATACACACACACACACACATATATGTATATATACATATGTGGTGTATACACACACACACACAAAATGGAATACTACTCAGCCATAAAGAAGAATGAAATTTTGCCATTTGTGACATGGATGGACTTGGAGGGCATTATGCTAAGTGAAATAAGCCAGACAGAGAAAGACAAGTTTTTTATGATGTCACTTATATGTGGAATCTTAAAAATACAATAAACTGGTGAAGATAACAAAAAAGAAGCAGACTCAGTGATTACCAGTGGGGAGAGGGAAGAGGGGAGGAGAAATATAGGAGTAGGAGATTAAAAGATACAAACTATTATGTATAAAATAAGCTACAAGGATATATTGTACAACACAGGGAATATAGCCAATATTTTATAATAACTATAAATGGAGTACAAGCTTTAAAATTTTTGAATCACTATATCATGCAACTGTAATTTATATAATATTGTACATCAACTATACTTCAATAAAAAAACAAATATGATGTCACAAATTGAAGGAAATTTGTAACATAATTACAAATGTAATTATGTTATGGAAAGAAGTAACATGATTACAAAACACATCCTGCAGATAACTTCCATAAACAAAACCCCTCTAACCTGCCTCAACATCAGCACACCACACCAGTATCTCAATAGTTATATACTTCCTTCTGCTAGCCACCCTCTCCCCAATCTTAATTCAAATGCATACATCTTCCCCCAAACCTTGCTCTGTTCTAAGTCAAAAGGGGTTTTTGGAACAGTGCCAGAGAGTATGCAGTCCATGCCAACTTTAAGGACAGGGCTGTCCCACTACCCAAACCACCATGGCAATTACACTGTTGAATGTAAGAATGCCCCACACATCACAGACTAGAAATTATGTCTGCATGTACATTTGTAGACATCCATTAAGGCTGAAGAGATAGGGGCTATTTTCCCTACTTTGGTAAGTGGAGAAGTTACTATATATCTGCCTTTCAACCACATAAAATCCCTACCACCCTGGTCAGTTATTCTCTTAGAGATGTTAAACAGGAAATGGAAAATTTCAGAATGTAAAAATTTAAGAACAAATCTACACCTACTTTCACAGATCATTGACTTACAATCTCTTAGATGCAGAAGAACAGACCTTTGCTTTGGTGAGCTCAAGAACACCTTTTAATTGCATTAGGAATACTTTTCATGTCATCAACTCAGCAAGGAAAAAAGGCATAAAGCTCTACACTATATGACAGCTCATACTGGGATATATCACTTTCATTAAAAGTGTTTGCACCCGTTATTCTATAATAGTATCACCTCTTCAGAGCTAGAGAGAGTTGGAAATTCCTTCTCACACCGTACCTACATTCATACTTCTACAACCTGATACTCATCTTCTGTTACCAGCCAGCCTCCTCTTCTCAAACACCCCCAGACCTCATCACAATTCTGAACTAATTAGCAAAATGGGAAGTCCCTAGTCAGGCTGGGAATTAGCCATTTTGAAGCAACGACTCTTGTGTATTTATATATTGTTCCTAAAGTAATAAAATTATTCCAAGAACTTTAAACTCTAGTCTACCTCCCAAGCCCCCTGACCCTGAGATCCAAGGATAGATTTAATAGCATCAGGGGCTGAGCTAGATTTAATAGCATCAGGAAATGTAAAAACAAACAAGGCTTCCTCTTCCACTCCTGTTTCCCTCTCCTGTTTTCTCGCCTTCGTTTTCAGCCATGCTCTCAGACACGTGAGTTATCTGGTGTGCAGCTTTATCTCCTGCAATGTGAGGAACAGAGCCAACTCTGGTCTGCATCACTCAGCAAAGTGGAGTGAGAAAAGGCGATAACAGCTACTTTTGTTTCAGAACTCCCATGAAACGAGTATAGAGGAACCCCACTAAACAGGGGCAAGCTGCCTGATCAGTTCATTCCCTACCTTGACTGCTCATTTTAAATTTTCTTTCTTTCTCTCTTTCTTTTTCTTTCTTTCTTTCTTTCTATTTTCTTTCTTTCTTTCTTCCTTCCTTCCTTCCCTTCTTTCCCTCTCTCTCTCTCTCTCTCTTTCTTTCTTTCGAGTCATAAACCCCTCTGAGAATCTGATTCAACTGATAAGCATCCACTTAAAAACATACTCATAAACACATAAACAGAAAAAAATGTGCTTATTATTTAGCTCATTGCACTGGAAATTGATCTACACATAGTTAACAAAACAGCATTGACAAGGAATTATGGCTTTCTCACACTTGTGAGAAGGTTGTACACTTTTTCTGGAATAAGAAACTGAAATAACATATTTGACCTTGCATCAATGTCAATGTTTCATTTAATGGCAATAAGAGGTAAAATTCTGATTCACAAAGTCTGATAGCAAATGGAGTCAGAGCTCCTGTAGCTCACAATATCTCACATGGGGCATGTGTCAAGAAATACCTAAATTCATATTACATCATTTCCTTTGTCCTCAAGTCAATGAGATTATCGTTGTTAACTTCATATTATCAAGGCTATCTATGTCAGCAATTTGTTTCCATTCTAAAGTCATCTGGACAAAAAATGACCTTCATAAGACATAAGTCATTTGCAGAGTATCTGTAGATTTTTGTCTCTAGAAACTCTCCAGACTTTATCAGTCTCACCTCCAATATTAGAAAATTCAGATTTCTGTCTGACTCCACCAACCTCATTCAGAATAGCAGCTCGACCAAAAAAAGTCATCGTTCTTCAGCAGTATCTCTAATAGTAAATTCAGCATTTTGATCAAAAGATTTGCCTCATTTATGTAACTAAGATATGAGCTGTTTTAAAGCTAGTCCTGGAATGAACTTCTCACATCCAATTTGTTCTAAGAAGGGGTTTCTTTTCTCTTAAAAAAAAGTTAAAAGGTTTAACCAAACCAAATATCTCCTAAATCTCTTCTCTGGATTGCCAACACACTTCTCTAACAGGAAAGAATCTCATGGTGTGCTCTTATATCTTGACAAAGATTTACTGAAAAGGCAATGATTTGAGTTCTTGGCTCTGAGGAAGTTGAAGACTTTCACAGCAGTAGAAGAACCTCTTCGGGGATTGTTGGAAGGGCTGTTGACACCAACACGGGCCCATGTAAAAAGCCTGACATGTGGAGCATCTTTCCCTAGTGAAGCAGCAGAGGCTGAGGAAGTGCCAACTTCTCGGGTCCTCCATCTGTGCAGAGAATACCAAGACTTCCCATCCAATTCAAGATGTACTTGGCATTGAAATGTGCACCATCTTAAAGATATCAATGGCCTAAATGGTTTCCAAGGTGGGCTCACCAAAAAGAAATCTTTTTTGGTGTAATTAGTCTACTTTCAAGGGACAAAATCAGCAGCTGGCTGCCCTGAGAGACAAAAGATTTTCCCCAGGCACATGCTTGAGGAAGATGGTGCACAGTTTGTGGTCCCCTACAGCCCTTCCATGGCTTTCAGGGGTTCACAGACCATAGGATAAGGCACTTGCACTACTCCTCCTCTTTCCAACAGCCCTTTTTCACTTTGGTAATGGGCCTAACAGGAGACATTTACTGCTTCCAGCACTCAAAGCAAAAAATAGCACCCAGAATGTTAGTGTCATATAGTGCCTCCTCAGACTGCACTGTAGACATTCAAGCTTGAAACCTTTCCAATCCAGTGTCTCCAGACTCCTCTTAAGTTAGTGGATAGCCTTCTTCTTTACTTTCAAATTGTATTTGTCATTCATACTCATTCAGCACATATTTATCAAGTACTTATTAGTGACCATGTGTTAAGCACTGTGCTATGTGTTGGATATACAGCAGTGAAAGAAAGAGACATCACCCTGTCTTCAAAAGCTCATATTCTAGTGCAAATTACTTACCAAGAAAAACAACTGGGACTTAAAGTAGACATCACTTCTTAATCTGTTTTTCTTCCACAATACCGTCAAAGTACCAAAAACCATCATGGTTTGACATGAAACTCAAACCAATAAAATTGAGAATATTTTGGTATAGTTGTTTTGTTTGCAATTTAAAAATTCAGAGCTTATGTTAATTCAACAAGTATTTGTGTGTGTGTGTGTGTGTGTGTGTGTGTGTGTTTTAAGTTCAGAATTGCAGACAACCTTTGTGCTTTAGTTGAGTTTGGGATTCATAGGAATATTTGGAGAAGGTTACAGTTTTCCAAGTCTTTTGTCTCATTGGTTTCTGTGCTCACAGGTGTCTTCATGCAAATTCTAAGGTCTTAGCTATTAGCTTCTTCTTTCAAAAGTGGTGATCAAGGTAGCAGCAAGCTAAAGGATTTCTCTGCACTAACCAGAGAATGATGTAGGCTACCTTAACACTGAACAGAAGTTGACCTCTTAGACTTAACTTTACCCTCCAGTTCTTTGTTTTTCTTCTTGATATTGCAAAATCATCCCAATATTAGTCATTTACCTGGTAAAAAGTTATGATATCTTAACCTTAGAATAAAAATAAAATCTTTAATGTGAAATTACAGGCAAAGTAAGGTCAAGGAACCACAAAATTTTTATTATCTTTAACAAAACACCTACATATTCTGGAGAAGAAAAAATGTGTTCTCTCTAAAGATTTCTTCTTGTGAAATTTTTTTCCACAGAAGGAACAAAATAGAAATACCATATGAGCATTTCTCTTAAATGGCCTGTACTTACAGTTTATTTATTTATTTATTTATTTAGCCTGTCAGACAGAGAGTTTATAAAATATTTGGACAAGGCATGTCTGAGTACAATCTAGGGCTTATAGCATTTGCTTTGTTGTTGTTGTTGTTTTATATATATATATTTTTTGATAAATATATTCAATAAAGCCTTTATTGAATTTGTTACAATATTCCTTCTGTTTTATGTTTTGGTGTTTTTGGCCGCAAGGCATGTGGGATCTTAGCTCCCCGACCAGGGATCAAACCAGCACCCCCAGCACTGGAAGGTAAAGCCTTAACCATTGGACCACCAGGGAAGTCCCTAGGGCTTACAGTATTTGGATTAGATATAATTTGAGAAACACCAAAGCTACTAGCCTAAAAATATTTTCCCTATCAATTGCCATATATTATGCTTAAATTCCCACCATTTGGCATTAAGTCTCTAGTCATCCCCAAGTAATATGACAAAGAAATTTTATCTAGAAGTGCTTAACTCATTAATGGGTGACCCCTAGACACAGATGTGGGAATTAGTTTGAGACTTTCCTCATTTCTTTGGAAACATGAAAACAGGATGAAGGAACAAGATGCGGAAGGAAAGGTAAGCTCTGATGAGGAAAGGTGACAACGTTCTGGAATATAGGAAATGTAGACTGAGCAGAGAGATCTTATGGAAGCAATGGATATCTGTGCTTCACTCTGTGAAGGAAAGGAAGCAAAAGGAAACAGGCAATATAGAGCAGTAGAATGAGGTCAAACCTCAGATTCACAAGATATAACTTCTAGTTCCAATGCTAGGATTCAATTTTGGGTAAATCACTTCATTTCTGTATTAGTCAGCTACTGATACAATAATGCTATATAACAAATCACTCTAAAACTCAGTGACTTATAATAATAATCAGGTTAACTTGGGTTTGACTGATCTAGGCTGGCCTTGGCTGGGCGTGGTTAGGCTTAGCTCTAATCTGCAAAGAGGCCCAAATGTGATCCACATGTCTCTCATCCTCCTTAGACCAATGGCTACCTGATGTCTGTTCTTCTTATGGCAAAATGCAGGATTCTAAGAGAGAAAGCAAAACCACAGAAGCACATTTCAAGCCTCTGCTCAATACCGTGCTTGAAACATTCCATTAGCCAAAGAAAAGCATGTGGTCAAGCCCAAGGACATAGATTCTTCTGCTTACTGCAAAGCCGTGACAAAGCTATTGATATGATATTGCTATAGGGAGGGGGGAAATTGAGACCAGCAATGCAATCTACCACGACTGCTCTAGACTTTAGTTTCTGCTGCTATATGATGAGGAAGCTGGCTTAGGTAAATGGTTCTCAAACACTGGTCCAGCTGCATCAGAGGCACTTGGGAAAACATTTGAAGCATTAGATCCTTAGAGTTGGGTGAGGTCCTGAAAATCATATTTGCCTACTGACCCCCTACTAGGTGATTCTGCTGCATAATCATGTGCTAGATGGTCTCTAAGACCATTTATAATTTTTTTAAGTTAATAACCAACTTAGCCTACCATAGAGTTTATGTAGGGCTTCCCTAGGTGCAAAGGTAGAGTGGCAGATGACCTGCACAGGTGATGCTGCCTACCTGACAATGTAACTGATATAATCCATAAGCCCCAGATTCTTCCCTCCCTCAGTCTTTCCACTATATATAGATGCCTCCAGTAAATGAGGCAAACTGTGCTTCCCATTTTTAAAGATCAACAACTGCTCTCCCCCTCTCACCATGATGTCAGTCAGGTTTTCTTGCCCACCTCCCATCCTGAAAGTAGACTCCTTGGCTGCATCAGGATCCTTTCCCACATTCAGGGTTACATCTGGACAACAATGGGCACTGCAATATTTTTTAGTCACTTGCCTACAAAGAGATTTGTCCATTAAGCTAGGCAATATTAAAATTCTCATTTTATGAATTCTCCTACTTTTTAGTTAGAAGACAGGCTAAAGAGGAAGTGTCCAAATTGAGATGAGAGGTAAAAGAAAGCTTTTTTCCTAGGTCTTAGATAAATGTAGAAACGAATTTCTCATCTAATTATTCATTCCTGTTTATATATTCTTTAATGATATGTTTCTATGGTTACCAGCGTTGTTAAATGCTGCCTGTGTTTCATTTTGCTTTGATGCTATTTGAGGTAGTATGCCAGTAAAAGAGGTTCACTTTTAAATGAAAGATGTAATTGAGGCATGTATTTGATCCAAGGTTGAGTGTTCCCGTGAAGGAGATAGTGACCGTGACATTACTTTCTGTTTGTATAGTTTTGCATAGTTTTTCTGTTGATGTTCTGTGAGTGTCCCAGGGACTAGGAAGGAAGAAATGAAGTAAGGAAAGAAAGGAAGGAGGAAGACAGGGAGGGAGGAAGGAGCCTCAACCATACACATATTAAATTCATGCATACATATCAGTACTATATATTTGATGGCATTGATTTGACCAGACTGTCAAGTAGGTAAGGTTGCTTTATACCTGCCCCATCCCTCCCTTCTCCCCACATTGTCCCTCCTCCTCAGTCCCACATGTACATGTGAAGAGGAAAAGCCTTCTTTGAAAACTGAGTCAAACACTCAATTACTTCACCTCAGTGTGAATTCTAGTCAAAGTGCCACCTTTTCGGAGGTTGTCTGCCTTTAAAACCCTAATTCTCACTGAGAAATAAACGGCTTTGTCTCCTGCTAAAACAAGTCAGGCATCCTGATCATACAAGAATGTGGAGACAGGGGCTTCCCTGGTGGCGCAGTGGTTGAGAGTCCGCCTGCCGATGCAGGGGACACGGGTTCGTGCCCCGGTCCAGGAAGATCCCACGTGCCGTGGGGCGGCTGGGCCAGTGAGTCATGGCCGCTGAGCCTGTGCGTCCGGAGCCTGAGCTCCGCAACGGGAGAGGCCACAACAGTGAGAGGCCCGCGTACCGCAAAAAAAAAAAAAAAGAATGTGTAGTGGAGACAGAGCCTCAGAATGTGCCCTGCAGGGGGCAGCACACTTCACTTGTACATCAGCCCTATCTATCTGCAAGTTGATAATTCAAGCTCCTTCAAAGAGTGACATCTACCAAGCAAGAAAATTAATCCTCAGCCACTCCCGAAGAATTATTTACTTAGTACTCTTCTTCAGAAATATGTGTGTGTGTGTGTGTGTGTGTGTGTGTGTGTGTATCTTTTTCATGGTGCTGGTTTGCTTTTGCAGTAATATCCATAGGTGATTAAACAGAGTCAGCTTTTCCTTTTCTTTTTTTCCCTCCTAAAAAGTTTTTTGGGTGTCTGACAGTTCTTACGGGAGAAAAAAAAAGTAACTTCTAAATTTCTTTTCATTTTCCTTCATTTGAGAATGATGTGGGTTTCAGAGATCTAAGGCAATTTGGGCCTTCTTTTACCTGAACAAATTTAGGTATAACTATTTGATTCCCAGAAGTCCTGTGGCTATTCTGCTCGGCTGCCGTGAGGTTATTTTATTTATTGATACATAGAGGCTGTGCCTTCCAGTTCAAATCTGTGAACATGTTGACTCCTTCTTTGTTTTTGTTTGCATCCAAAAATCAAAAATTGTTATGAGCAAAACCAAATTTAGAGGGGTTTATGGTTATCTTTCATATTTCCCACAGATACTTATGGGTTATTGATTTACAAGCTTGCTGATAAATTGAGGTCACATTTTTTTAGCAGTTGGAGATGTGGAATAACTATTCCATGAAATTAAGAAATTTTTTAAGCTGTGTTCACCCAGGTATAAGATAATCTGTAAGCTCAAAGCTTTTAACATTTTTATTTATATTCAGCCATCTTTTTGATGGTATTGCACACCAATTAAAAATAAATTCTCCTCGTTTCTTGAAGTCATATGATTGTATTTTCCTCACGGATTTTTTTTCTAATAGATCTTTATTGGAGTATAATTGCTTCACAATACTGTGTTAGTTTCTGTGGTACAACAAAGTGAACCAGCCAAATGCATACATATATACCCATATGCCCTCCCTCTTGAGCTTCCCTCCCACCCTCCCTATCCCACCCCTCTAGGTGGTCACAAAGCACTGAGCTGATCTCCCTGTGCTATGCAGCTGCTTCCCACTAGCTATCTATTTTACGTTTGGTAGTGCATATATGTTGATGCTACTCTCACTTCACCCCAGCTTCCCCCTTCCCCACCGTGTCCTCAAGTCCATTCTCTATGTCTATGTCTTTATTCCTGCCCTGCCACTAGGTTCATCAGTACCTTTTTTTTTTTTAGATTCCATATATATGTGTTAGCATATGGTATTTATTTTTCTCTTTCTGACTTACTTGACTCTGTACGACAGACTCTAGGACCATCCACCTCACTACAAATAACTCAATTTTGTTTCTTTTTATGGCTGAGTAATATTCCATTGTATATATATGCCACATCTTCTTTATCCATTCATCTGTTGATGGACATTTAGGTTGCTTCCACATCCTGGCTATTGTAAATAGTGCTGCAATGAACATTGGGGTACATGTCTCTTTTTGAATTATGGTTTTCTCAGGGTATAGGCCCAGTAGTGGGATCGCTGGGTCATATGGTAGTTCTATTTTTAGTTTTTTAAGGAACCTCCATACTGTTCTCCACAGTGGTTGTATCAATTTACATTCCCACCAACAGTGCAGGAGGGTTCCTTTTTCACCACACCCTTTCCAGCATTTATTGTTTCTAGATTTTTTGATAATGGCCATTCTGACCGGTGTGAGGTATTCTCACTGAGGTTTTCTCATCTGTAACGTGAGCTAATAATGCTTGTTTTCCAGTGTTGCCTTAACAAATAAACAGAATTTATTTACAGCACTTAGCCAATGTCCAGTGAACACACTTAATTAATAAATGAGTTTTCCAGATTTATCAATGAATTAAACAAAATCTACATAGGTAGAGTGCAAGAGCAGGTTGCTCTCTGGTGACGAGTCAGTTCATACAACCTATGTCTTGTCTTCAAATTAAACATCCTAGGATTCTTTCAACTTCTCTACAATATACACTTTTTTCAAGGGCATCCTTGACTTTTCCACTCAAAGTTGTCTTGCATAGCAGTCCGAGAGATAAAACAAATTCTTGGTAGAAAAAGCAGTACAAGCCTGGGAACCCAGTTCTTGTCCCAATCTTACCATGCTGTGGGTGCCAGCCATCCATATCCTAAGACCACCAGTCAAGAAATACAATCAGGGACTTCCCTGGTGGTCCAGTGGTAAAGAATCCACCTTCCAATGCAGGTGACGTGGGTTCCATCCCTGGTCAGGGAACTAGGTTCCCACATGCCACAGGGCAGCTAAGCCTGCGCACCATAACTACTGACCTCGCACGCCTCAATGAGAGAGCCCGCATGCTGCAAACTACAGAGCCCATGCGCCCTGGAGCCTGCACGCCACAACTAGAGAAGAGACAACCTGCACGCCACAACTAGAGAGAACCCCATGCGCCACAAGGAAAGATCCCACATACCTCAACGAAGATGCTGCGTGCAGAAGTTAAGACCCGATGCAGCCAAAAAAATTTTTTTTAATAAATAAATAAGTAAAATATAAAAGAAAAAGAAATACAATCAGAAAACAACATACATACAGTTAGCAAAAGGAATACCTACTTTCAGATAACTAAACAAAGTATAGAGATGAAATGCGCAACAACCACAAAAAAAGGGTCCTAAACTGTGTTGGCATTTACCACTGAACACACGGGCTAAAGCTTGTTAGTAATACCCAGTTGTGCTTATGAAATAATTACTGGTAATACAGCTATGTATTCCTGTGATACCTTTTGGTGATTCATTTTAAGTCATCAAGAATAAAAGCTCTGTGGCATCCTAAAGAGTCTGGAGGCTGTTGAAACTCACACTTGTAGCTCTGAGTTTCTATCAGCTAGTGTTTCCCCAATGTGCAAGCAGAAAATTATTCAGGGTCTTTAGAACAAGAATATATTTTATATTCTATTTCCAAATTATATGTGCTTTGCCATTAAATAAGTTAGACCAACCCAAGCATATTATTAACTTCCCCCATCAAGAAGCCTTTCGTTTAATTTTTGTAAATGTTTCTCTTTGACAGAGGCATGCTAATTGATACATATCCTAAATCTTATGAGCGGCTGGTGGACAAAACAGTCTCATTATGGCCAGTAGGAGTGAAGGATGAATATTCTCTTTTGTGTTAGGATTATTGTTGTGAAGAGGATCTTGACCTGGTTTAGTTTTGATGTGGTCCATTTGTTTCTTTGTTAGCATTAGAGTCAAATTCTCCTTGTCTCTGAAGACAGGAATTAGACAGTCATGAAAAAAGAAAATGGAAACTAATACTTGATCTTATACTTCTAGGAAACAATCTAATTACAAAGATGAAAATTCTTTCAGTGTAAGAGAAAGCATTGGTTCAAAGACTTGTGTTCTTGTCTTGCTTCCATCTCTAATTTTGTGGCCTCAAGTGAGTCACCAGAACTACCAAGCCTCAGTTTCCTTGATTATAAAGTTAAGTGATTTTAAAATAATATCTTAGGTCCCTTCTATCTCTTTAGTTCCATGCTGAAGGGGCATGGAAATAAAATCCTCCTACAAAATCTAAATGATTAAAAATTAATACAGGGTAAATTTTGGGCATTAAATGCTGAAGTTATTCAGCTAATGGAAGCCTCATATATAATCAAAACCTTAGCCCTAACCCGATTGGCGAGTGAACAGTGGAGTACACACACACACACACACACACACACACACACACACACACACACACACAACATGTGGTATATATATATATATGTTTTAAAATTCTATAATACTCTATACACTGCAAAACTAAGGTAAATTAAATACTTTAGAATTTAAAATGGTATTTATTGTGACTGTTTTAAACAGGACAGGTTGCAAAGTACAGAATTCAAAACAGCTATATAAAAATTTGCTTACCTTCATACAAGTAACCTGTCCATAGAATATTTGGTAATTTTCAGAAAATGCAAATAAAATTTTAAATACCTTGATTTACACTGCATGACAATATTTATAACTTTCATATCACTGGGCTAATAAATGCAATGGAAAAGCTGCCAAATATTCCTTTATATTAGAAAAATATGGAACTTAACAGTGAAGGTTGTTTAACAAAAGAACTCTCATAAATCCAAGGAAATATTTCAGCATTAAAATGTTGATTATCAAGGCAGGGACAAACAATCAATTATTACATATTTTATTCCAACATATCACTATATTAATAAAATTATCATTAAAATGTCAATCCAGGCTATTTCATAAATGATACTATGAAGAGGTTTATAGGTAAGTCTCAAAGTAAGACACTCTGCTCCTTAGGAAAATCTGCTCTTCAGGTTAAATCTAAATTTCAAGAAAATTGAAATCTTTCTAATTAAATCCATATATATTCAAAGGGATTAAGTTTGAAAAATATTGCTCAAAAATTTTATTTTTCCATTTTCTAGAAAATTCTAGGTATCATTCAAATTTTCATCATAATTAATTTAATAACAAAGAGCCATATTAACCACTAAGGGCTAAAGGTTCCCATTCAATCATTTATAGCTTTCAAGTATAGCACTGCTTCCTTTGAATCTAATAATGTCAATTCTGAAGATAAAACAATACAATCATATTTGTCCACTAGGTATACTTACTTAGATGGACTTCAGGAGGATTAAAGGGTAGGGTATATAAAAGCATTTATCACACTGCTATATGGAAAGTTATTTTATCTTAAAGTAGCTTTTCTTTCTTTACTTTTTTTTACAACACATAAGGCTTAGTAGAAAAAAATGGATTATGAGAGATTCCAATTTTCCTTTATTATTGTATATTAGGGTAGACTAACTACTACAACAAACAACTCCAAAATTTCAGTAACTTAAAACAATAAACGTTGATTTCTCACTCACAGTATAGTCCAATGTGGGTGTTCCTGGTTGGTTCTCCTCCAGTCAGCAACAGGAGAACCCATCCTCCTTCCATCCTGTAGCTCAATCTTCCTCCATATCCTGGGAGTCTTCCTCTCTAGGCAGCTGATAAGGAAAGAAAACAGAAGAGGTTTCTATTCTAGACAGGGTTTTATGGGCTAAGCCTGGAAAGAGTATCATTCCTGCCTACAAATTGGCCTTCACTCAGCCACATGGCCACACCTAACTGCAAGGGAAACTGCCTAACCACGTGTACAGGATATATATGTGTGAGTGTGTGTGTGTGTGTATATATATATATACACACACACACACTCACACATATATATATATATTATAAAATTGTTCTAAAATTCTGTAGCACTCGCATATACTGCAAAACTAAATTAAATACTTCAGAATTTAAAATTATATTTATTATGACTGTTTTTAAACAGGAGGGTAAAGCCCAGAAGGTAAAAAGATAAGTTTCCAAAGGGAAAGTGAAATATAATATTTGAGACCCTAATTCTAAATTCCATAAAATTAAAAAGCTGTTAATCCTTAGAAAAGTCACTTATGCCTCTCCAAGTCACTTAAGTCATCTGCAATTCAGTGAATTGAGCTGGAAAATTCCCAAGGTTGCTTCCAGATCTAATCTTGTAAGTAAAGCAATTTACTGCAATTATGGTCAACCCAGATACTGAGAGCATTAAAGGAATAATTTGATAATAATATATAATAATTTTATCACTTTTTCTAATTAGTGATAACAGGAATTCTACTTACTGATTCACCATCATTGGACACATTGTTAAAAGTTACAATTTATCCAAATCCTCCAGCAAAAAGATAGGGGAAAAATTTCATGATCCTGTCATCCTGGAAATGTTTGAGGTTTATGGTTACTGCAAGATTTATCCTGAGAACTTTGGGTGCTCTTAAAAATTCACCAGGAAGAATCAACCCCCCTGGTTTAGAAGGAGACAAATTTTGTTTCTTTTCTTTTTTGCTAGTCACCTTTTCCCTCTACTTTGCTTTTCCTTTACTCTTAATGGAGTAGCTCTCTCCCCAGTCTCTCCCAGTCTTTCCTGGTTTACAATTATCCTAGGCAAGTTGATTTCTGAGGTAGCAAAGGGCTCTTTTTTGCTTAGCTGAAGTATAAGGAGAAATTATTATGTTACTGTTTGTAGAGGAAATGAGCTGCCCACAGACACTCTTGGTTTATGTAACTATAAGCTTTAAAACTTGCTAACATGAGGATAACAATAGAGAGTTAGTAGGACTTGCAAATGTAAACACCTAATTTCAAAGCTCTTTTTTGTGTAGCAGCAAAGCAAGCATAATTAATAGCAATGTACACTTAACAACAGGACACCTGGACTGATTGCTTTCCCCATTCTCTGCACATGTGCAACACTGATTGACACCAGAGAAACTCACACATTGGGAAAGAATGACTCAGTTGCAGAAAATTTTTGTCAAGTTAAAAACTATCATTTGAGATCTGCCTTCATTTTCAGTGAAGCTTACTTTTTTACAAGCTGCAATTTCTCATCTGTTCTCTTTATTTTCAAAGATTTTCAAAAGAAAATCTTTGACTGATAGCAAAAAGTAAATTAAAATTTATATTTTAATATCTATCATTCTTACAAAATATGTTTTTAAAAATATTTAAATTTAAAATCTTCAATTTGCACATATTAGACTGTTCATGCATCATTAAAAATCTACAAACAACAAATACTGGAGGGGGTGTGGAGGAAGGGGAACCCTCCTACACCACAAGGAAAGCTATTTGGATGTTAGTAAGTGTTATGGGCTGAATCATGTCCCCCCGCAAAATTCATATGCTGAAGTCCTAACCAGAGGCTGTAGATTGTGACTGTATTTGCACATAGGGTCTTTAAAGAGGTAATTAAGTTAAAATGAGGTCTTTAAGTGGGATTTAATCAAATATGACTGGTGTTCTTATAAGAAGAGATTAGAATACAGACACACCCAGAGGGAAACCCATGTGAAGACACAGGAGAAGGTACCTGGCCATCTACAAGCCAAGGAGAGAGGCCTAAGAAGAAATCAACCCTGCAGACACCTGGATCTCAGACTTCTAGCCTCTGGAACTATGAGAAAATAAACTTCTTTTTTTTTTTTCCCTATTTTATTTATTTTATTTTTTTATAACAAATTTAATCAGTTATACATATACATATGTTCCCATATCCCCTCCCTTTTGCGTCTCCCTCCCACCCTCCCTATCCCACCCCTCCAGGCGATCACAAAGCACCGAGCTGATCTCCCTGTGCTATGTTGCTGCTTCCCACTAGCTATCTACCTTACGTTTGGTAGTGTATATATGTCCATGCCGCTCTTTCACTTTGTCACAGCTTACCCTTCCCCCTCCCCATATCCTCAAGTCCATTCTCTAGTAGGTCTGTGTCTTTATTCCTGTCTTACCCCTATGTTCTTCATGACATTTTTTTTTCTTAAATTCCATATATATGTGTCAGCATACAGTATTTGTCTTTCTCTTTCTGACTTACTTCACTCTGTATGACAGACTCTAGGTCCATCCACCTCATTACAAATAGCTCAATTTCATTTCTTTTTATGGCTGAGTAATATTCCATTGTATATATGTGCCACGTCTTCTTTACCCATTCATCCGATGATGGACACTTAGGTTGTTTCCATCTCCGGGCTATTGTAAATAGGGCTGCTATGAACATTTTGGTACATGTCTCTTTTGGAATTATGGTTTTCTCAGGGTATATGCCCAGTAGTGGGATTGCTGGGTCATATGGTAGTTCTATTTGTAGTTTTTTAAGGAACCTCCATACCGTTCTCCATAGTGGCTGTACCAATTCACATTCCCACCAGCAGTGCAAGTGTGTTCCCTTTTTTCCACACCCTCTCCAGCATTTATTGTTTCTAGATTTTTTGATGATGGCCATTCTGACTGGTGTGAGATGATATCTCATTGTAGTTTTGATTTGCATTTCTCTAATGAGTAAAGATGTTGAGCATCCTTTCATGTGTTTGTTGGCAGCCTGTATATCTTCTGTGGAGAAATGTCTATTTAGGTCTTCTGCCCATTTTTGGATTGGGTTGTTTGTTTTTTTGTTATTGAGCTGCATGAGCTGCTTATAAATTTTGGAGATTAATCCTTTGTCAGTTGCTTCATTTGCAAATATTTTCTCCCATTCTGAGGGTTGTCTTTTGGTCTTGTTTATGGTTTCCTTTGCTGTGCAAAAGCTTTGAAGTTTCATTAGGTCCCATGTGTTTAGAAAATAAACTTCTGTTATTTAAGCCACCCAGTCTGTGAAACTTTGTTAGGACAGCCCTAGCAAACTCATACAGGAACTAACAGCTTACAAAAGGCAGTAAAGTCAGATCAAGACCTTAGAACTGAGGTCTAGAACAGCTCCCTTCTTCAGCACCTCACTCCACACACAGGTACAGCTAGTTACTTTTTTGGTCTGGACAGGCCATCCCAGGATTGGTTCCAGCAATAAATGTACTCTAGCATATTCCATGTTCCAGCAATGAACAATGAAGCACCAAGCTGGAGAAAACATTCTTCTACTCAATATAAAGGATCTTTACTTTCTTTTGGAGGACCAGAACCTGGTACCTAAACAGCTTGAGTTCTTAACCCACATCTCTGAATTCCAGACCTGCTGCCTGCATTGCCACTGTTTGCCTTTCATAGTAGCATCCAGGCCTCAGCACCCAGACCTGCTGCACCCTCAGAATCAACTGCTGCATAATCCATGACTACTTCCATCTAAGTGCTGGCTCCGGGTTTGGCATCACAATCATATTCTTTCCCTTCTAGTTCCTCAGACCTGGAAAGGACAGCATTGTGGACATATAAGTTCTTTCCCTCAGCCATTCAGAAATTTGTCCCACACCAAATTTAAATTGTAAATTAAAACTGGAATGCCTTTGAGGACAGATGCTTCTTTAGAGGTCCTTTGACCTGAATAGTTCAGCATTTGTATTGTTTTATTTCAGTGTCTATTCAGAATTCTAATCATAGCCCATAAGAAAGAATGTGACTTTAATACTGGACTTTGCTGGTGTGCTTGAGTGTGCACTAGTTATTTTTCTTTAAATCATAGCCATATGGTAAATTTTCTGTTTTGTTATGGTTCCCTTTTATTGGTGGGCATGCAGTGGGTATTTCTTGGAAATGGCCGATTTTTATTAAAATGTTTCTAGAAGAAACATTTTTTTTAATTATAAATTAAAAAATTGATCATAGGGGCCATTTGAAGTCACTGAGGAATGAAGCAGGCAATCAACATATGAAATTCAGTTTCTCAGTTTAAAATCAACTCCTTATTGCTGCTAATATTAGTCTAAAACTTGTTTACAATATACTATACCAGTAATAATATAAATTGATGTTTGTTAAATGATTTTTCTTTGTCGGAAACTTCGAATCTATTATTTTTCCTTATTGGTTGTTGACAACTTTTAGTTGTCAGGGAAAGAATCATTCCTATAACTAAATATGGACTTTTATAATATTCTTTTATGCTATTTTCAGAAAAATGATATAACTATAGACACTTCTATTTTTTATTCAATGTTCAAGCCTTGTTAGAAAGAAAAGTTGTAGGAAAGGAATAAATTCCTTTTAAAACTTCACATAACTTTCCTTTTGGTCTGTTTCAAATAGTAATGGACCTAGTTAAAGCAGGAAGTTCAGGGTGATGGCAGGCTTTATGAAGAATGGTATCTTGCATGAACAAAGAAAATTTAAAGAAATTCTTAAATAGCTGAATCCATCTCAAATGGCTCTTGTGATCTGGAGGGAAGGAAAGCTTTGCTAGGAGGACGTTGAGAAAGTTTTCTTTTTTTTTTTTTTTTTTCAATTCCAAAAGGCTTTGCCATGTATTGGAAGAAGAAAAATATACAGTTTGTCTAGTTTGTCATGTTATTTATAGACAATACTTAAATCTAGATATTTTAATCAATTTTTTAAAGTAAAATTGCTCATCAGTGTCTGTTCATAAGATAATTATGTTAGACTTAAGAATTTGATTTTTAAGATCAAGTTAAAAATGACACCTCAGAAAATAGGATTTTTATTTTTATCTTAAAGCAAGCTCAGTTTAGAGGTGTCTGTTTACAAACTTTCTTCATTTAATTGGTTTTCTTAATATGAAATAGTATTTCCAGAACTAATTAAAAGTTCATTCTAATGAATATTCAAGACCAAAATACGTTATCTTTGCAGTACAGTATATAGATTTTTAAATCATCCATAAAGGTAATCATATTTTTTTATATTCTTTAAGTCATGTACTGTTATTGAGGCCAAATGGGTTGTTTGCTTTCTCTCAGGCCATGATTGAAGAAGCCATCACCAGGGCGGAATCTTTCTCAGTTATGTACACACCACTTGCAACAGAAATCAGAGCTGATAAAATAGAAAAAGTAAAAGAGGTTTTCATAAAAACTCATCCTGCATATGTGAAATATATCTACACAGGTAAGATTCAATATCTTCAAAGTATCAGCTAACAACTTAATTCCATAAAAAACAAATACAGGCATGTTTCTGATTTTTTGTTGATTATTTCAGTTTTAGGGATTTTTTTTTAATCTGATGAGTTGAAATGGAAAGTTATTTTAAGGTTTTAAGTAGAGCTAGCCCTGTAGGTCTAGCATAATATTCCTTGTGCCATCATATTTCTTTTTTTAAGATAAGAGGTAAAACCGAGAAACTCTAAGATAATAAAAAATGAAGAATAACCTGTAGTAAAATGTCACCTTTCCCCATATACTTCATCAGTAAACTAGGTGATTATAGTATTTTCCTGAATATGGATGTTTTTTCTCCAATCCCTGCTATTTCTACTTTCCTTCCTCCATCTATCTCACACCTCAAACGTCCCTCTTTTTTTATGTTCTTGGGCCACTGGTATCTAAGTGAGATCTGGATAGCCAGCCAAGTGTACACAGAGAACACAACACTAGTGGTGTCCTTTTTTTCTCTTTTTGTCTTTGGAAGCCACTTGCTTTCATTCATTCATTCCAAATACTTTTTACTATCTACCATGTTCCAAGCGTTATTCTGAATTAAGACAAGAATTTTCTTGTACTAAATTGAGCCAATCTCTAATGGAGATGGAGATTTCCAGTTATCTAAGGTACTAAGAGTTGTCAAAAGCTTTTGTTGTTTCTGTTTTACTGTCTTTAAATCACTGAGTCAAAACAATATTAAAGAGTATTTTGTTATTTTCAAAATGAATAAATTAACAATCAGCAATGACTACCATATTAAGCAAAATCTCTAAATACACACATCTAGTATCACATCCTCCTGTTAAGGCCCCTGCATTCCTTTTGTCAGGGTTTTGGGGCCAAGTCACTGATTTATATGATTAATAATATACTCCACTAGTGATCACTTTTAAGGTACCAGGCACTCTACATTCATTATCTCTTGTTACTCCCATAACTTAAGAAGTGAGTAAGATGATTCTCATTTAGAAATGAGAAAACAGCTACCAGAGAAAACAGCTTTTCCAAAGATACACAGCAAATCAGAAAATCAGTGGCAGCAGGCCTTGGATTTGAACCCATATCCTCGCATTGAACTACACTATTTCCATCTGATAGAAGCCGAGATGTGACGGAAGCATTAAATTTAGGTCCTATGGAATCCTTATTTCTTCCACAATGCTTCAAGCTCTTCAGAAGAAATATATTTTAAAAATAAAACTAGGGGGCTTCCCTGGTGGCACAGTGGTTGAGTCCGCCTGCCGATGCAGGGGACACGGGTTCGTGCCCCAGTCAGGGAGGATCCCACATGCCGCAGAGCGGCTGGGCCCGTGAGCCATGGTCGCTGAGCCTGCGCGTCCGGAGCCTGTGCTCTGCAACGGGAGAGGCCACAACAGTGAGAGGCCCGCGTACTGCAAAAAAAATAAAATAAAATAAATAAAATAAAACTAGGGATGATTAAATAGTGAATCCCTAAGGAACAATGAAAATTTAAGGCAGAGAAAGGGAGGAGAAGAAATCACATGCATGCTATAATGAACATGGATGCTGATTTACTTAGTTCCAGCATTTTATAAGGAAGTAGATTAAAATGTTTCAGAACTCACAATTTTTGCTAATTGTTATAAATCATTTATCATTTTGTTATGGATATCTTCAAGGGTTTTTCTGGGGGGGGCAGAGAGGGGAATCAGTACCACACAAAAGTTATGTCAATCTAGTATCATGGAAAATTAATCCAATTCAGCTATTTCCATATCTACTCTCAGGTCCACTGGTAATAAAGAGAGATTCATTAAGGAGATTACCAGTTTGCCAATTTCTCTACTGGTAGAGTAAGTTTAGTTATATTTAACCTACTTCACAGAGAAGTCATGAAGATTAATTAATACTTAGGAAGCACTGTTGCCACTGAGGGTTTAAAAACAATAACATTAATGAGCCAGATTCACATCTCATGTAACTCCATCAAACCTGTTATCAAGATGAATTATGATCTGTTGGCAAGATGATTCATGCTAAAGGATCTTATACTTTGGAAGAGAAGATAATTATAAGTTACTGATGATTGTTTCTATCATTTTATAATTACTAATTGCTGGAGTGTGACAGTGCTATATGAGAACAGAGAGAAGAAAGACAGTTTCTGGAGGAGAAGGGGAGGTAGTGAAGGCAATCTCGAATTTTAGATTTCATTAGGAGTCGTTAGGTCCTTCGCTCTATAGAATGGGTACTTTGAACTAACAGGCTATTACACTGATGACATTATTTGCCTCTGTTGCAAATGATTAAAGGGTCACTCCAAAGCCATTGCTGGAATGATGGTGAAACCACTATTACTAACTATATGTGCAAGTCTTAGTGGCATCTCTTCTTCTCCCCCCAGGTAATTCCAAGGTGAGGAAGAGGGCAGGTGAAATGTGATCTTTAGCTTCTGGATATTTCTCACAGGAGGTGCAGAGTGGTGATTTGGGCAGGCATCAGTAGCCAAAGGCAGTAGCTAGAAAGTGAATTACACAAAGAGAGATAGGGCCTAGGAGGGGAGTGACCTTGTTTTGTTGGCACGTCCCAAATACCAGGATACTCCTTTTATCTGCCTTCTATTTAAGAAGCTTCTGTGTTGCCAAAAATGTATTCAGTTATTTATTTCAACAGTCACGCAGCAGGTGTGACTGGACAATCACACAGCAAATGTGTGCAAACATGAGACTTTTTTTAACCTATACATATTCATCTTTGGTCTATCCAGAGGCAAAAATATATTCTATCCCACCCCAAAGGACTCAATCCCACCCAATCATTTCTAAAATTTAGTCTGTCTTCAGTAACTATCTAATCAAATTCAGCTTTTTCCCCCTTTCCACAGGACTTTCTTCTTCTCCTAGTCTGGTTTCAACTTTCACAGAGCTCGAGCCTACCCAAGGGTCCAAAGAAGCCCATGGGCATGTGAGGAAAGAGTCCTCTTGGAAGTCTTGTGCAGGCTGGCACAGCTGCTGATTATATGGCTAGTGCAACTTGAGACAGCTCTGTTGGCTTGAGCAGGACCTGATGGGCTCATTTATGTGACACATTAGGTCACCCAAGGGCACCTATATGAGTTCCCCATGCTAGCTCCTGGTGTAAATGCTTCTTTACATGTACACCAACCACCCCAACCACACAAGTTGGACCAGACTAGAACTACTTTCTAAGATTCCCTCTCCCTGCCAGAATGCGGAGTTCTAGATCTTACTCTAGAAATCCTCTCTACTCCACTGGAGCCTGGAAGTCATTTTAGTCCTCTCTCCAACTTGCTATGTTATTCTGCCATTTCTCTTCTCCTTTTCTCCATGCTTCAGAATCCCAATATCCTCAGGACAAGAAGAGGATCTACAATGGAGATGGGTGGTATATTCAGTTATTCATTTAGTCATCAAACATTTATTGTGCAGGCACTATACTAGGTAGTGCTAGAATATATCTGCTTCTAAGAAAGAATATGACTCTAGTAATTTATACTTCAGGGTGAAAATTGGACTATATTTTTCCTCTCTTCTAGAGAATACTTCACTTAAAACCTAAGCTCTAATTGTGGAATGGAAAGCTGAGTCTAATTAAAAGAATGATGGAGGAGAAAACAGATGAAGGAGCAGTTTGGGAATAGAAGTCCTTGCCACCGAAAGTGGCAAAGACTGGCTAGTTGTTTACCAAACTATTCTCTTTCCCCCTCCCATGCATGTAACTAGAATACATTTCCAGCCTCCTTTACAGTTCAGTGAGGCTTGTGACTCAGTAACAGCCAACGGAATGTGGACAGAAATAACCTGGGAGTATGACACTCCCAGGCCTGGCCCATAAATCTCTGCCATGCAGAACTCTCTTTCCCTAGCCACTGACTAAGAAAATAGGACTGCGGAACTAAAGAAGCTACAAGGCAAAAGAAGCTTGGATCCCTGAATGACCATGTGGAAGGCAACCCACTGAATACCCACACAAACAAAAACCAAAATTCTCTTGCTTTAGATCCCTAAGATTTGGAGGCTCTTTGTTAAATCAGGTAGCTTTGCTCTAATATACTGCCTTACATCAGTGAAGTAGGCGGATTCCTACTCCATCTGCAGTGTACACAATAAAATTCATGTGAACTCAGGGGAGGACGGATAAACATTCCTCCATGTGCAGTCAAATTCATCCTCAGAAACACTCGGAGTTTATGTACATTCCCTTCTACCTCCCGTTCACTCATCCTTCCTTGGACAACTACATGTAAATGTTCTCATACATATGTGTTTGTACCCACTCACGGAACATTTGAGGATAGACACAGATTTCCCATGGGAGACAGAACACAATTACGTTGTTTTCGTTGCAGCAAGAGAAATTGAGGCCGTAAATAAGAATTACAGAAATCATCTAAATAAACAATCAACAGATGAAGGTCAGAAAATCTGTACCTTGAAGATCTTGGATGAAAAGCCTACCTATCAAAGTTCTGCTGGATAAGTAGGTATTATCATTAAAACTTGGAGACTAATACATTTAGTTCTCCCAGCAGAGGCTGGCAGACAACCCTGCAACACAGAAACTCTGCCCAACTCCAGGTCACCTTCATCAAGCCCAGATAGTATTGAGTTCATTACTCCTTGGTCATGTGACAGTGTCATGAGCCCAGTAATAGCTGGCAGAGGTGGTGGTGATGAGCAGGAAGAATATTCATGATAGAGATCCCCCAGGCAGTGTATTCTTTTTAGCTAGCCCCTAATTCACAGTCATCCTGATCATGGATTTCCACATGAAAAATAGATGCAAAGGGAAAAAACTATAAAAATGAATTCATTGTGAAATGTATAGAGATCTAAGTATTTTTAATTTTTTACTGAATGGACCAACTAAATTAGTGATTTATTATGAGAAAAATCCACTTCACCCTCAGTGGCAGGCACTAGGACTATACTGCCTTTATAACTTCTACAAGACTGATAAGGGAGGGTTAAAATTCAAATCTGCCTTGTAGGACAACCAGGCTTACATATCCTCAGGAACTCACTGTGCATACTTTGCTATTTTGGGGATGTGGTAAGACCCACCAAAATCTTAAAGCCATATTATAATAGAGCTATACTGTATTATGTTTCACAGAGGAAAAAATTACTGAATTTTTAGCAGTGTAGCTATCCATTTTTCTTATTTAAGGAAAAATCCACTTTGATTCATGCAGAGTAGTCAGAGTATATAAAACAAATAATAATTCACCAGCCCCAGAATTATTATGTTTTCATTTACAAAGATTTTGCTTGAGATTTTTATTCATATAATCCAATGAAATAACACAATTCTGTACAGTTCTTATTCTTGCATGATTGTATTTTAATAATAAAGTAATACAATAAGTATATCCTGTCTCCACTTGATGAAAATATCAAGATTTATTTGCTAAATAAAATAAATATTCAGTAATGGATCTGTGCTTAGTAATGTTTAATAGAAAAGTTTTCTGGATCAGATATCAATTACTTTAACACTTAGGTAGATAGAGTCATATTTTGTCTCTCCAGTGCAATTTAACTCCCAGGAGTAAATATGTATGTTCAGAAGAATAATATACTGTTTTGAAACAGACCTTTAAAAATTGCTTTTCACTGAAATTTATAACCTTGTTCTTGTTCAGTCATCATTTACCAGTAAGGATAATACATTCTATGCTCTCTAAAATATAAAGTTAAAATTTCTCATTTTATTGTTTCTTCTTTAAAATGTTATAGTTTTACCATGATCAAGAGTTTCCAAGATTAGACTATTTTCCTCTTTCTAACTCACTTTATCAAATGGAAAAGTTTATAGAATTAAAGAGCCTATATCCCCAATATCATTATGAAAGTGTTACGGCTAGGTTGGTTATAAAGATGACAAATCATCTCGTATTTGTACCACAGAATTCTTTTTAGAAACAGAGAATCATTCCCAAAGAAAAGAAATTCCTCATATATGGGGCTAAAGTCTCTGTTCTTAAAATATTAAAACGTTGGTCTTCCCAATGGGAAGTGTGGTGTTCTGGCACTGTTCTATCTAATCAAAGTAAACATGTCTCAGTGAGCAGCTCACTTGTCCTTTGCAGTAGCAGGTTACAACACCATTTGCCTTTGGTCTCCCTCATCTACTGTCTCTTACCATCTATGATTGCATTCTTCCTTTTAATTGCATAACTCTCTTTTAATTTCATTTTAGCTGTAACAGGTAACAATAACCAAGGGATTGTATTATTTTGCTTTCTTCTTGTTAGTCTGTACTTCTTAATGCATCCAGTGAACCAACTTCCCAGGAGTTGGATTCATCTCTACAATCGATAACTTGTACCTTTAGTAACTGATCACAGCACAGCTGCAGTTTCACACCATGGGTGGCCACCCAGGAATCAAAGATTCCTCACCCTCCACCCTGTTATCCTTTCTCTTCCCAAACCACATGTTTCCATAAACCAGGACCATTCTAGCAAATCTCACTTCTGACTCCGATTCTGGGATTTTCTTTTCCTCACAACACTGCTGACACCAAATCTGTGGGGTTTTCCACACCACTTCTCCAGCTCTCAGCCACCAACTGCTGTTTTAACAATTCAGTTCAACTTTGGTTCAACCTTGGTACTCACTATCCAGGGTTAGCACAGACGTCACAGATTAAGGGCTCGATCCTACCAGACTGCCCCACCACCACTTCAGATGCCAGTCACAGGTCCCAGGCCTCCTGTACTTCTGACCAACCAGCTACAAGTTGAGGGTTTCTAATGACCCCCCAATTCAGGTTCTATAATTTTCTAGGATGACTCATTGAACTCAGGAAGTGCTTTACTTACTATTACTGGTTTATTATAAAGGATACAACTCAAGAACAGCCAAATGGAAGAGATACATAGGGCAAAATAAGGTAGGGTGTGTGTGTGTGTGTGTGTGCTCTCACTGGTTGCACGACTCTCCCAGCACCTCACTGTACTTCACTAACCCAGAAACTCTCCAAACCCCATCATCTCGGGGGTTTTATGGAGGTTTCATTATGATTGACTAAATCATTGGCCACTGGTGATTAATTCAATCTCCAGCCTGCCTCCCCTCCCCAGAGCTTGGGGAATGGGGTTGAAAGTTCCAAGTTTTCTAATTAAGCCTTGGTTTTTCTTGACACCAGTCCCCATCCTGACAGAAGCTATCTAGGGGCCTGCCAAGAGTCACCTCATTAGAACAAAAGACACTCCTACCATCCTCTATCACTTAGGAAATTCCAAGTGTTATAGAAGCTCTGTGCCAGGAACTGGGGACAAAGACCAACTATTTTTCTATGATACCACACCATCTCTCACTCATCAGAGATAATATCCTTGTGTTTTTTACTCTTGGGTGCAGACCACTATTCAGCATGGCTTTATCTGTGAGAATCCAGTACAATCTGGGTTGATTTTGTATCCTTCCAGAGAAGATTTTCTTTTGATTTTTCCAAACCACATGGAGTACTACCAACCAGAGAGCCTCTATTTCTAGAGCTGAGATTTCCTGGGCCATCTAGGTAGTATAAATTCAAACCTTATGCCTAGACTTAAAATTCCCAGAGGGGAAAAAGAATCCTACTCCAGGCCCCAGATAAGTCAAACAAGTTTGTTAACTTCATCAATGGTTGCATTTTTCTTTTATCTCCATCATTCACTGGTACCGCAGTCTCACCTTTGTTTAAGAATGCACCATGCTATATTATAATTGACTGTTTGTCTACTGCATGCACCAAATGGTAAGCAACACCATGGCATTCATTATCTTACCATTTTATCATAATGCCTGACACATTTATATAGACTCTGGTAAGGGGAGCCTATAAATATTTTTCAGGTAAATTAGGTAATCAGTTCTTCATCTAAGCTATATATCTTATTAAGACTCTTTCTAATATTTCATCATTTTGTTGCTATTATGGATTAAACCATTATTTTCATTATACTGTATATTTTATTATCCCTATATATATTGATTGACTTTTTAAATCTTATATCTGTTTATTTGGGGGTATGTATATTTCCTTTTTTGATCTCTTACTGAACTCTTGTCTATACTAATAGATTTTCAGTTTATCCTCTTGGATTTTCTATATAAATAACCATCTATTCTTAAGTAATGACCACTTGGTCTCTTTACTTCCAAAATTTATATCTCTCATTTTTATTTCAGGTCTTATTCCTTTGGCCTGAAATTCCAAAGCTATAGAGAATAATAGTGGTCAAAGGCAGTCATTTTGTTTCTGAGTTTAACAGGAATAAAACAGATTAAAAGGAGTTTCACCACAACCAAACTGACTACTAATAGTGAATAGTAAAGAGTAATACCTAATAATCAAGATAATCTCCTCTTTTAGATTTCCATATGTAAGCAATAACTTATCAAATACAAAACCAAAGCCTTGCTGACTTTCAAATTTTATATATTAACTACAGGAAATTACTGAGTCATTACCATAAGATCATTTGCTCATGAGCCATGATAATTCATGAGTAATAATAGTTCTTGTACATGATAATCATGATAATTCTTTGTTTTTTAATTGTCTTCAACAATTGCACTTATTAAATAAAAAACTTTAGGGGCTTCCCTGGTGGCGCAGTGGTTGAGAGTCCGCCTGCCAATGCAGGGGACACGGGTCCGTGCCCCAGTCCGGGAAGATCCCACATGCCGCGGAGCGGCTGGGCCCGTGAGCCATGGCCGCTGAGCCTGAGCCTCTGGAGCCTGTGCTCCACAACGGGAGAGGCCACAGCAGTGAGAGACCCATGTACCGCAAAAAAATAAAAATAAAAAAATAATAAAAAAAATAAAAAACTTGAGAACTCCAAAACCAATTTCAACAGAAAACAAAAGAAAATCTTTGGTCTCAGGAAAAGAAATTGCTGTGCTTCTCTGGGATGGTAGTTTGTTGTTGTTGTTATTGTTGTTGTTTTATCTTGGGAACATTGTGAATGAGACAGTTGATCTTCTTTACTTCTAGGAAGTATACAGGAGCTTATAAAATACATTCTGTGTATTAATCTCACCTATGGCTTCATCACCGGTCTCTTACTTTTCCTTCTGATCTGTTTTCTTCAAGCACTCTTTTACACATTTTTTTATGCTGTATGTATTTATTTCAGGCAAGTCATCACACTTCCAGAGTGAGATATAAACAAATAAGTAGATTACCAGTCCAGATAGTAAGGAAAACTAAGGCTTTCGGATTATGTAAAACTTTTATTACGCAGTATTAGTTAACTACCCAAGGGTCACTTTTTGCAAAATGTAGAATCTAATCGAAAGTGAAAAAAATCATAATTATGATATAGATCAAGAAAAATGATGCTAAACATTTATTTTTTTTAGTTATTTCTGAGATATACATTTTAAAGTAATAACTAGAATTATGACTTATAACATTATACCGGAACATAAGATTTTTAGAAATTTCATGTAATGTCTGAAACATTTATATTAACATATTTCCATACAAATATAAACATTTATTTTTTATTATTATCTCATATACTTAAGTCTAGTTATTAGTAATAGCATTACAATAATGTTATAATAATTGCATCACTGAGACAGTCAATTTTGGTATCTTTGTACTAGCTGTAAAAATTAATTATTCTTAATCCTCAAACTAATATGTTTCTTAAATAAGGCAATTATTCTTCTCAGATAGTCAACTTGAAAAATTTATAATATGTCTTACATCTCAGCTATGATATTTTAAGGATTCCACAGTATTTGTAGATATACTGAACTACTAGCTAAATCCCTCTATCAGAAATCTTTGGTTTCAAGTAATAGGAATCACAGCTTAAACTGATTTCAGTATATTTAAGTTTTAAAGGGGTAGGAGGAGGCATGAAATATATTGATTTATAATACAACTACAGGGGGACTACCTTTAAGTACAGCTTGATCCAAGAGTTCACTCACTGCTCTATTTTCTACAGTCAGCTTTCTTCTCAAGTTCTACCTGGTATTCCATCACCTGTACCATGCCCTCAAGCGCTAGGATCTTGAGTTATAGCAAAATTCCCAAATGTCATTACACATTTAAAATCACACTGTCCCAAGAAGCAGTGAATATCTCTTCCACCCAATTCCTGGGACTCACTCTTCCTCATTGGCCCAAATTACATTATATGCTTATACTTGAACCAAAACAGGTCAAGGTAATGCCATGGATTGATTTGCCTAAGACAAATAGGTCTCACTCTTAGAGTAGGTAGAGAAGGAGAGAATTCTCCAAGGGTAAAAAAATGAGGGAAGGTGGGAATGCATGTTAGGTATCCAACCAACCAATGTCCATTCCAATGGCTGCAGAAATACAGCCACTTAAGGGCATTAGATCAACAATATATTATTTCACTAACTGTGAATTTAATAAATATTGAAGGGAAGAGCAGTATCTTTCATGTTTGTTTGTCTCAAACTTACTTCGTTGGGGATGGAATTAAGGAACTGCCCCACAATAAATACAGTACAGCTGATTAAACATAAAACTTTGGAATCAATAAGAATTCCAAGTGAAACAAAAATAAACTATCTATAAAAATCTTGTGTAATTATTTGTTTTTCAAAAGTTTATAAATGGGTTATGAGGGGCAACTTATATATACGTAGATAAGTTTTGGAGAAGTAGAGCAGAAGTCTGAAGGGAAAATTAGGAATCTTAGGAATGAAAACCAATGTTTTTCACTTACATCTATAACTCTGAAATTATAATGACGGTCAAGGGGAAAATATAATTTACTATACAAAGATTCATTATACAAATAGATTTCTCACACATCAAATGCAAAAATCAAAATACGCTATCTATGTTTTTAAAGTGGAAACTGTTTTATTATTTATGGGGGCAATAATGATGTTAGCTGCAAAGTTGCTGCCTTTTGCTATTTTCTTGCTGATGTGAACTTGTGGATAACTTCCAATATAGAAGTACTGGCATTAAAAAGTGAACAAGATAAAACGCAGAAAATGACTGGGTGGGAAAGAAGTAATGACAAAGTGTTGGCATTATGAAGGGACTGGAGAAGCTAAACTCTGAAACTGATCACTAAGATGAAGTCATATAAAACTGACATGGTCCCATCTCACACTGAACAACTGGGACCTTTAGAAATGAGATTTTGCTCTAGCCCAAAATGTCAGAACATTTTGTTATGGACAAAGGGCAGAGAAATGACATAGACACTGGAAAATAGAGAAGGAAATGAAACAGAGAAAGGAGATGAGAGAACCCTAACAAATCTGCATATTTCTAAAAGACTTTTAAAACCTCTATGATTTTTCTTTTTTCAAAATTGCTTTGAGAAGTTTATCCACAGTCTGTTGACTGTGGTTATGATGAGGTGTCCAACAGAAAATACTGATGATGGTGGTATCTATGTTTTCTACTTTATGTCCAGAGAGCTCATATTTTATTTTACAGATATTTAACTTCATAAAAAATAAGCAGTCCCTCATATATAGAGATGAGTCCGCTGATCTACAATCAACAGTTCACATTTTTGCAGATGCTTTTCTGGTGCTGCTGACAGTTTCATTAAGCCAGCTTCTCTGTTAATCCAATCTTCTTTGTGACTAAGGGTCCATATTTCCCAGAGAACAAGCTGCAGCAAGGGCCCAACCTAAGCGTGAAACTAAGTTTTCAATCTAGGCAAAGCTGCTCTGTTCATTTGAGCATCAACTGCACTGAGTTACCTAATACATATTATTTTACCTAACTCACCCTTTGTAAATTAAACAGAAACCGCTTAAAGTTTAGGTAAAATTAAAAAAACAGATTGTGTGATATTCTTTTCTAAGTTTAGTGACAGAGAAATAAATCCAATCTCAGAAGCTCTGAAATTTCATTAGCTTTGATTTTTTGAAGTTCTATTCTTATTTGGACGATTAAAAATTCAGGATTGAGAAAACTTTGTTTTTATATTCAACTCAAGCATTGATTGAGCACCTACTAGGTGCTTGGGGCATGAAGATACGTGAAGATGTGATCTTGAGAGGATTAAAACTTATTGGAGAGATGAGACATGCCTCCATGAAACATTAGGAGATTCACTCTAGAGTGAGTGGTATGGGTGTTCTTTTTTTTTTAACATCTTTACCGGAGTATAATTGCTTTACAATGTTGTTAGTTGCTGCTGTATAACAAAGTGAATCAGCTATACATATATATATATATATCTCCATAACCCCTCCCTCTTGTGTCTCCCTCCCACTCTCCCTATCCCACCCCTCTAGGTGGTCACAAAGCACCGAGCTGATCTCCCTGTGCTATGTGGCTGCTTCCCACTATCTATCTATTTTACATTTGGTAGTGTATATATGTCCATGCCACTCTCTCACTTTGTCCCAGCTTACTCTTCTCCCTCACCGTATCCTCAAGTCCATTCTCTATGTCTGCGTCTTTATTCCTGTCCTGCCCCTAGGTTCATCAGAACCTTTTTTTTTTTTTTTTCAGATTCCATATATCTGTGTTAGCATACGGTATTTGTTTTTCTCTTTCTGACTTACTTCACCCTGTATGACAGACTCTAGGTCCATCCACCTCACTACAAATAACTCAATTTCGTTTCTTATTATGGCTGAATAATATTCCACTGTATATATGTGCCACATCTTCTTTATCCATTCATCTATCGATGGACACTTAGGTTGCTTCCATGTCCTGGCTATTGTAAATAGTGCTGCAATGAACATTCTGGTACATGACTCTTTTGGGGGATTTTTTGTTTTTCATTTTTGGCTGCGTTGGGTCTTCGTTGCTGTGTGCAGGCTTTCTCTAGTTGTGGTCAGCGGGGACTACTCTTTGTTGCTGTGCGTGGGCTTCTCACTGCGGTGGCTTCTCTTGCTGCGGAGCATGGGCTCTAGGCGCACAGGCTTCAGTAGTCGTGGCTCGCAGGCTCTAGAGCACAGGCTCAGTAGTTGTGGCACACGGGCTTAGTTGCTCCGTGGCATGTGGGATCTTCCTGGACCAGGGCTCAAACTCGTGTCCCCTGCATTGGCAGGTGGATTCTTAACCACTGTGCCACCAGGGAAGCCCCACATGACTCTTTTTGAGTTATGGTTTTCTCAGGGTATATGCCCAGTAGCGGGATTGCTGGGTCATATGGTAGTTCTATTTTTAGTTTGGGTGTTCTTTAGGAGTTTGGGTCGGGGGAGTACTGAAATACTCAGGTAGCCCTTTATGGACTAGGTGGGACTTAAATTAGGCACATCTGGAAGTACAGTAATCGACTGAATAAAAGAAATATTGAGAGATTAGGTAGATATTTCTGGGTGGAAAAGCACAAAGAAAAATTCAGAGGCAGGATGAGCACAGGCTAGTACAAATTAGTGAAATCAGCAGACCTGATGAGAAAGGTTTATACTGGAGAAACCATAGGAATGAAGAATAGACTGTGAAACACATCCACACAATTGAGAGCCCTGAATACCAGGAAAGAAGCACTGAAATTCCTGAGGAGTGATGTAACCATGACAAAGGTGATATTCCAGAAATATTCACTGGGCGGTGGTGTGGAGATATATTGGTGTGAAATCATACTGGTGGCAGCGAGGCTTGTTGGGAAATGTTTTCTGTAATCCCGATGCTTTGTGATCAGAAATTTGACCAGGGTGGTAGCAATGATAATGCAAAGAGCAGGGTTAATGTGAGTTGTATTACAGTGGGCAGATTTAATGAGTTTTTGAGGTTCACTAAATGTCAGGGAATAAGAGGAAAGAAAAGTTAACAATGACTTCAAAATTTTAAGCCAGAATAACTGGGTGAATAATGGCCATTCCTTCAATATGCTGGTGAAAAGTAGGGACGAGAGATGTTGTGGACATTTAAAAAATCACTTTCAAGGAATATATTTGCTGTATTTGAGGTAACGTCTGTAATGGTGAGCAAATAGCAATGTCCCAGTAGGCATTTGGAAATGCTGTGTTTGAAATTGGGGAAATTTTGCAGATGAGATTATGGCTTTGGATGCCTAGTCTTTTGATTTAGAACAAGAGTCCCCAATCCCCAACCGGTACTGGTCCACAGCCTGTTAAGAACCGGGCCGCACAGAATGAGATGAGCAGTAGGGAGAGCGAGTGAAGCTTCATCTGCCGCTCCCCATTGCTCCCCATCGGTCGCATTACCGCCTGAACCATCCTCTGCTCCATCCATGGAAAAATTGTCTTCCATGAAACCGGTCTCTGGTGCCCAAAAGGTTGGGGACTGCTGGATTCGAAGTAATAGTGAATGCCACAAGAATAGAGAAATTGGACTTCCCTGGTGGCACAGTGGGCTCTGGTCTGGGAAGATCCCACATGCCGTGAAGCAACTAAGCCCGTGCGCCACAACTACTGAGTCTGTGCTCTAGAGCCCGTGAGCCACAACTACTGAGCCCATGTGCCACAACTACTGAAGCCCACGCACCTAGAGCTCACGCTCCGCAACAAGAGAAGCCACCACAATGAGAAACCCGCGCACCGCAATGAAGTGTAGCCCCCGCTCGCCACAACTAGAGAAAGCCTGTGTGCAGCAACAAAGACCCAACTCAGCCCAAAATAATTAATTAATTAATTTAAAAAAGAAAGAATAGGAAAATTCCCCCGAGAGTGTTAATATGAAGAACATATCAGTGAGCCAGAGATAGCTAGGAGGTGTACTGAATGAGATGCAGGAGAAAAAGGGAGGAAGAGGAAGCAGCATGTATATGTGTAGGAGAGATGGGGAGACAAAGACAGAGAAAGAGGCAGAGAGAAAGACAAAGAGAGGGAAACAGAGAGACAGAGAGAGAAAGAGAAGAGACTGTCACTGAACTCCAGGGAGGTGACTTCAGGGAGGGAGGAAGGAACATACAGAAGGTCACAGAGTATGAATGTCTTGAGTACCTGAAAGCTGGTCAGCTCCAGCCTCCTGAGGTACAATAAAAGGTTCTTGATAAAGGGCAAACATTACCCTCTTTTGCTGAGAGTTGGACATCTTTCATTTGGAGGATAAAGAATTAAAAGATCATGTTTCTACAAGAAACTTAATCTGCATAATTTATCTTTGATATTCTTTTTTAAAACATCTGCTTCCCTAATGGTACAAATTTGGAACTGCATCATACCTGCAAATTGATTTTTTAATAATAAATTTGGTCCTAGTCATCTAAATTTCATCTGCAATTGTGATAAATTGTAAAGGAATGATGCATTAAGGGATTTATTTCTCTCAAGTTTTCTTCTCACGTGACAGGAGCAAAGAAGACATTTTTAATCAATTCAACTTTCTTACCAAAGGACTATATATTCTGGTTAACTTTTACATCCATCAGAGGCACAGGGCTTTTTGGACGTAGGTAGAGGTTTATGAGCATAAAATTGAGAACAATTAGCACTCAAATTAATGTTACATGAGATTCAACATCTGGTAAGTGTGTCGTCATTTTGGGTCATAGACCACTTGCTAGGCTAAATGTTCATACAACTGCAATTTACTCTGCATACAAATGGAATAAAAATGATACTTTAAAAATATTTTTTAACTTAACAGTATGTATGTAGGGACCTCTCTCATTTCAAAACTTTGACTAGAATTGAACAACGGATTGAACAGGATGAAACATACAGCATCAAAAGGAACAGAAAATACATTTTTGCAAGTATATTTTATAACAAATTAGCTATAGTGCTAATATTAGCTTCTCTAGTTCGTCTAACCACTGTCACTATCAATATAGGTCTCCTCTTTATCCATCAAATATTTAAGAGCAAGAAGCGGTCAACCTCTCAAAGTCTTTGTGCTATTTATATAACAGAGCCCTCAAACATCGGCTGCTTCTGGCAACAGAGGGGCATCAGAAAATGCCAGATCTCAAGATGCCTCCTGCGACTCACCACAAACACCAGCCCATGCACAGCACACCCTAAACTATTCTGAACCTCAGGACTCCGGGGCCTCCAAGAGCACCTTAACATAGACCTTAAAGTCCTAGAGGTATCCTACAGGGAACCCTCTCTGAGCTGGAAGCAGGTGCTGGCAGGAGGCTTCAGGGTACCTGGGATCCAGCGGCTTCTATGTCAACAAGCTACATATACTCTGGGTCTGTGGGGAAGTCAGAGGGTCCATAACGCCTACCCATACCCATTCAGGGGGCCTCTAGGCATCCAGAGTTACCCAGAAAGCCAAGGCTCTCCCCAGAGGATGGCCCCAGACTTCACCACCAGCATGGCCAGGAGCACTGGGGCCTTCTAAGTCAGGGAGCAAAACCAGATTAAAGAGCAAACCATAGTCAGGGAACACATACCTTCTCCTGCCCTCCACCTCCAGAGTATGCTAATTCCTGAAAATACTGACAATTTAGACATGCCAGCATCTTAGAGACTGCTAAAGAATAACCACAATCAAAAAAAAAATGTTATGACCGTTTATCAGGAGAATGAGCTACTGTCCATTTTACTTTTACTTAAATGCCTTTTCACATGATCTGGTTATTGGCAACTTCAGTAAAACTGGTAAACTCTTGGTTGGGTGTGTCTGTATCTGCAGATTTCAAAAGTAAAGAAACTTTCTGCACTCTTGAGATGGAGATGCAGAAATCACATGTTACCTTGTTTCTAGAAATGAGCCATCCTTTTAAAAAGAGGCAAACACCAACTAAAGAAGCATCTAATACTGCAATCTGCTTTTAAAGTGCCTAAAGGTTACGCTATTAATTCTAAGAACACTTGAGCCTTTGTTGTACTTTTCTAGATAGAGTAAGGAAGTGTTCTATCTAGAATTGTGTCTGTTAAAACCATCTACGTATTGACGTTGCCCTGCTTCTGTAACATGCTTCCCACTGATTGTCAGAGTGATGGTCACTGTCGTAGCATCGTTTTGAGAGTTAAGCCCTGTGCTTCAACGTTCAGCAGCCTGACTCTCAATTCTGGTCCCTTCATTTGCTGTGTTGGGCAAGTTTGTAATTTCTTGAAGCTCCAGTTTGGTCATCCGTGAGGTGGTCATAATAATGTGTCCTGCTCTACATTGTTGTTGAATGAGAAAGATAATCCTGATCATGTGTATGGCACAGAAGAACTGTCACATAAATGTTAACCCTCAATAATATTTAGTGGTTACCAGATCCTGTCACCAAAGACTAAATCATGTTTAATATATTTTTGTTCTGTGCTTGTGTTTAAAAGATATTTTGTAATATTTTCTTTTAATTATCAGCATACATGTTAACTCTCTGTTTGACAGCCGTATGCTATTTACTTAACCAAAATGTGCCAAATAGCTTACTGCAGTGTTTTCCAAACTGTGATTTGAAAAATTGGGATTCTGTGGAGGGGTTCAAGGTGGCCATTGTGTGTGGGGTATACGGAATGGGGTACAGTGATGAGAGTGAGTGGTCAGTGATCCAGGCTTCAAATGGAACAGCTCTACCTTTACCGACTTTAAATATTGGGCTTCTCAGTAAATTTTAGTTTGAACAAAGGGTTCTGCAGCTAAAAATCAGGGCGGGGAAGTCAGAGAGGGTGGATAAAAACACTCATGGTTTACTGTGTCTATTATTTTTTAAAGAAATACTACAGATAGCAAAGACTGTATTTGAAACACTGCCATTTGAGTTCTGATTCTAGATTAAAAATTGGCATTTAAGGATATTTGGAATTTCATCTTTTTCCCTTTCTGGCAGTGTTAAATAGGGAGGGCTCATTAAACCCTCTGTTCATCATCCTTCATTTGAGAAGTCTATTGTAATAAACCAAAGCATTATTACTCAGAATGAAAATGAATGAAGTAAATCTGGCCTCCAAGACCCCATGGCTGACATCTGTCCCTGTCCCAAAAGTAATCCAAAGTCAAGCAAGCCTAAAGCAGAGTGCAGTGGTTAGGCCCACGGTCTCTGAAGTCAGACTGCCCAGGTGTGAATCCTGCTTTGTCCACTTATATGCATGTTTCCAGACAAGTCACTTCCCATCTGTGTACCTCAACCTCCCAGTTATTTGTAAAATGAGGACAATAGCACCAATTATGTGAATGTATCGTGAGGATTTAAAGAGAATGCACACAAAACAAACATGATTACCAAAGGGGAAAGGGAAGGAAGGGAGAGATAAATTAGGAGCATGGGATTAACAGATATAAACTATTATACATAAAATAGATAAGCAACAAAGATTTACCGTATAGCACAGGGAACTATTTTCAGTATCTTGTAATAACCTATGATGGAAAATAATCTGAAAATATATATATATATATATATATATATATATATATATATATATATATGTAATTGAACCACTTTTTGTACACCTGAAACACAATATTGTAAATCAACTATATGTCAATAAAAAATTTTTAACAGAATGCACACAAAATGTTTAGAACAAGGGAAGGTAGAAAATAAGTACTAAGTAAATATTAGCTCTTCTAGTCATTAAGAACAGTTTGTTTTAGAACCATTTTCTTGACACGAGTCATTTCCAAGTCTAATTACAAAAGTTAGTACATTTATCATTTTAAATTTCCTTCAACTATAGGAGGGATAGCAACTAAATTAATTAGCCTTATATTTTAATTCTTACTTGGTAATTTTTCTCTTTCCTTTCATATAACATTATTTTCTTAAACAAACTGTGAACAGAAAAATCAAATTCCCTTGAAAGGTGTCACACAGAAAAATATTAAGCCTGCAACCTGGTCCTGAATTTTGTATTATTTTGAATATGGGGAAAAGGAACCCATAACCTAGCCATATTCTATTGCTATACTTTGTGTATGTTTATATTTTAAGAAAAATATGAAGGATAAAGTATGATTTTGATATATCATCTATTTGACCTTTTGATGCACATACTTTTACTTTGTATCCTTAATTTTTTCCGAGTATAATTCTTGAAATCTGGGGGGGAAATACCCTGAAAACAATAAAATGATAAATTCTTTAGCTCTTTTTCTGTCATATTTCAGACGTTCAAGGACTCCACGTGCTGCCTCAGACAGCTGACTGGTCATCTTTTCCTCCTCAACAGTATCTCTTGACTCTTGGGTTCAAAAACAAAGAGGATGGGGAGTTTTTGGAAAAAGTATCAAGTAGGAAGTTACCAACATTTACAGGTAAGTCACCTGGACTTGTTATCTTTCAAAACTGTTTTAAATTAGGAATTGTGCATTATTCATTAAGCTTTATTCATCACAAGCCTAGCATATAGTAGGGCCTGGGCACCAAAATGTTTGCTGGGTCATACTTAACTCCTTCCAATCTTCTTTGTGGGTTAGTTAACAATACCTGGAATTCTGGTTGCCCCAGGGGTGCCCACCTCCCTCACTCTAACCATCTCACTGCAACCACACCACCACCCGTATGCCTGATCATGGAGCACTTAAAGATTACAAGCTTTTGTCATTATCCATCAGCAAACACAGAAGAAAATCATGCAACGAAACTATTGTATGAAATCAAACATATAGCCAATGACCACCTTAAATCACTTGGATTATCTGCCATTGTATTAATATCTGTTCTACTCTTTTCTTACGTAATTAAACAAGATCTCAGATCTCCTGAAGAGTATTATAGTTAAATGGTGCTCAGTAATTCTAGTTGAAACTTTCAAAAATCAAGTAAACATTCAGGTGGAGTTGAAGTCTCATACTTATGGGCTGAATTCATGACCAGGTTGAATTTATCCCTTCAGCTATACCCACATAATTAAGGATTTGTGTTTTGTCTGGCACTCTGTCCTCTGAGGCTTATCACAGCTTCGAGCTACATTCAAAGTCAGTGCAATCTGCACACCTGAATAATACCTGGGAGGAACAAGACAAGAATCAGACACATTTATGATGACATTTTTTTCACAACTCAGGAAAAGCATATTCTGCAGAGAGACATGAATTGTTATAGGCTGTCCCGTGGATCTCTCAATCAAGAAACACAACAAAAGGAATAAATGATAGTCTCTAAAGGGCAGTGTCTCCTCATAGATCTTTCACTGTTATACTTCTGGTCTTTGAGATGGGACTCGTTTCTATGCTAAAGATTTCATATCTATTAATATTGAGATATCTTTATAGCTTGCTAAGGAAAGCATTTTGAAATGGAAGTCTGGGGGAAAAAAGTATAAAAGTTTACTGTTACAATTTTTAGAACATAAAACTCCCTTCGGTCTGCTGACAAGAGAAGACACAGTGAGACACATGGAGACAATGGGGAAGCGAATCTTGCCAATACTGGATTTTATTAGAAGCACCCAATCGAATGTAGGTATATAAGTCTTTTATATTTTTTCAACATATAAATATCAGACAATTCTAGAAGTATGGAAAGTTTATGGTGTAAATATTGCAAGTGTCGGAGGATTTCAGAAACTTTCACAGTAAATCTTATTTGCAAAACCAAGCAAAGTTTACCTAATAATTTTATTCCTTTTATACTTTAAAATATATTAATCATAAAGCTACGCCTTCATAATTTCCAGCATTTCTCAGGCTACAGCCTTTTCTTTGTGGCTTCCTGATATCTAACTGAAGGCTGAATTGAATCTCTTGCTTCAAATCAGTAACAAAATTTTAGTGAACACAGTGCTTTCCCTATTTCATACATTTGGATTACATATAACCATTTTGTTGCCTACATAAGAATTCAGAACACTGAAAGCTAGCTCCTCCACATCAACTGATACATTGGATGCTACTCTAAACATTGGCAATTGATCTTTCTGTTGTTAACATCTTTACTGCAGTATAACTTCTTTATAATGTTGTGTTAGTTTCTGTTGTATAAAAAAGTGAACCAGCTATATGCATACATATATCACCATATTCCCTCCCTCTTGCCTCTCCCTCCCACCCTCCCTATCCCACCCCTCTAGGTGGTCACAAAGCACCAAGCTGATCTCCCTGTTGCTATGCAGCTGCTCCCCACTAGCTATCTATTTTACGTTTGGTAGTGTATATAAGTCCATGCCACTCTCTCACTTCGTCTCAGCTTACCCTTCCCCCTCCCCGTGTCCTCAAGTCCATTCTCTACATCTGCATCTTTATTCCTGTCCTGCCCCTAGGTTCATCAGAATCTTTTTTTTTTTTAGATTCCATATATATGTGTTAGCATAGGCTATTTGTTTTTCTCTTTCTGACATGCTTCCCTCTGTATGACAGACTCTAGGTCCATCCACCTCACTACAAATAACTCAATTTCATTTCTTTTTATGGCTGAGTAATATTCCATTGTATATATGTGCCACATCTTCTTTATCCATTGGTCTGTTGATGGACATTTAGGTTGCTTCCATATCCTGGCTATTGGAAATAGTGCTGCAATGAACATTGTGGTACATGACTCTTTGAGTTATCATTTCTCAGGGTATATGCCCAGTAGACGGATTTCTGGTTCATATGGTACTTCTATTTTTACTTTTTTAAGGAAGTTCCATACTGTTCTACATGGTGGCTGTATCAATTTACATTCCCACCAGCAGTGCAAGAGGGTTCCCTTTTCTCCACACCCTCTCCAGCATTTATTGTTTGTCGATTTTTTGATGATGGCCATTCTGACTGGTGTGAGGTGATACCTCATTGTACTTTTGATTTGCATCTCTCTAATAATTAGTGATGTTGAGCATTATTTCATGTGTTTGCTGGCAATCTGTATATCTTCTTTGGAGAAATATCTATTTAGGTCTTCTGCCCATTTTTGGATTGGGCTGTTTGTTTTTTTCCTATCGAGCTGCATGAGCTGCTTGTATATTTTGGAGATTAATCCTTTGTCAGTTGCTTCGTTTGCAAATATTTTCTCCCATTCTGAGGGTTGTCTTTTGTCTTGTTTATGGTTTCCTTTGCTGTGCAAAAGCTTTTAAGTTTCATTAGGTCCCATTTGTTTATTTTTGTTTTTATTTCCATTTCGATAGGAGGTGGGTCAAAAAGGATCTTGCTGTGATTTATGTCATAGAGTGTTCTGCCTATGTTTTCCTCCAAGAGTTTGATAGTGTCTGGCCTTACATTTAGGTCTTTAATCCATTTTGAGTTTATTTCTGTGTATGGTATTAGGAAGTGTTCTAATTTCATTCTTTTCCATGTAGCTGTCCAGTTTTCCCAGCACCACTTATTGAAGAGGCTGTCTTTTCTCCATTGTATACTCCTGCCTCCTTTATCAAAGATAAGGTGACCATATGTACGTGGGTTTATCTCTGGGCTTTCTATCCTGTTCCATTGATCCATCTTTCTGTTTTTGTGCCAGTACCATACTGTCTGGATTACTGTAGCTTTGTAGTATAGTCTGAAGTCAGGGAGCCTGATTCCTCCAGCTCCATTTTTCTTTCTCAAGATTGCTTTGGCTATTCGGGATCTTTTGTGTTTCCAAACAAATTGTGAATTTTTTTGTTCTAGTTCTATGAAAAGTGCCATTGGTAGCTTGATAGGGATTGCATTGAATCTGTAGATGGCTTTGGGTAGTATAGTCATTTTCACAATGTTGATTCTTCCAATCCAAGAACATGGTATATCTCTCCATCTGTTGGTATCATCTTTAATTTCCTTCATCAGTGTCTTATAGTATTCTGCATACAGGTCTTTCGTCTCCTTAAGTAGGTTTATTCCTAGGTATTTTATTCTTTTTCTTGTAATGGTAAATGGGAGTGTTTCCTTAATTTCTCTTTCAGATTTTTCATCATTAGTGTATAGGAATGCAAGAGATTTCTGTGCATTAATTTTGTATCCTGGTACTCTACCAAATTCATTGATTAGCTCTAGTAGTTTCCTGGTAGCATCTTTAGGATTCTCTATGTATAGTATCATGTCATCTGCAAATAGTGACAGTTTTACTTCCACTTTTCCAATTTGGATTCCTTTTATTTCTTTTTCTTCTCTGATTGCTGTGGCTGAAATTCCAAAACTATGTTGAATAATAGTGGTGAGAGTGGACAACCTTGTCTTGTTCCTGATCTTAGAGGAAATGGTTTCAGTTTTTTACCACTGTAAATGATGCGGGCTGTGGGTTTGTCATATATGGCTTTTATTATGTTGAGGTAGGTTCCCTCTATGCCTACTTTCTGGAGAGTTTTTATCACAAATGGGTGTTGAATTTTGTCAAAAGCTGTTTCTGTATCTATTGAGATGATCATATGGTTTTTCTCCTTCAGTTCATTAATATGGTTCATCACATTGATTGATTTGCATATATTGAAGAATTCTTGCATTCCTGGGATAAACCCCACTTGATCCTGGTGTATGAGCCTTTTAATGGGCTGTTGGATTCCATTTGCTAGTATTTTGTTGATGATTTTTGCATCTATGTTCATCAGTGATATTGGCCTTTAGTTTTCTTTCTTTGTGACATCTTTGTTTCGTTTTGGTATCAGGGTGATGGTGGCCTTGTAGAATGAGTTTGGGAGTGTTCCTCCCTCTGATATATTTTGGAAGAGTTTGAGAAGGACAGGTATTAGCTCTTCTCTAAATGTGTGATAAAATTCGCCCGTAAAGCCACCTGGTCCTGGGCTTTTGTTTGTTGGAAGATTTTTACCACATTTTTTTTTTTTTTTTTTTTTTGTGGTACGTGGGCCTCTCACTGTTGCCGCCTCTCCCACTGCGGAGCACAGGCTCCGGACGTGCAGGCCCAGTGGCCATGGCCCACGGGCACAGCCGCTCCGCGGCACGTGGGATCCTCCCGGACCCGTGTCCCCTGCATCGGCAGGCGGACTCCCAACCACTGCGCCACCAGGGAAGCCCCTCTTGGAAGATTTTTAATCAGAGTCTCAAATTCAGTGCTTGTGCTTGGTCTGTTTATATTTTCTATTTCTTCCTGGTTTAGTCTCAGAAGGTTGTGCTTTTCTAAGTATCTGTCCATTTCTTCCAGGTTGTCCATTTTATTGGCATATAGCTGCTTGTAATATTCTGTCATGATCCTTTGCATTTCTGCAGTATCAGTTGTTACTTCTCCTTTTTCATTTCTAATTCTATTGATTTGAGTCTTCTCCTTTTTTTTCTTGATGAGCTTAACTAATGGTTTATCAATTTTGTTTATCTTCTCAAAGAACTAGCTTTTAGCTTTACTGATCTTTGCTATTGTCTTCTTCATTTCTTTTTCATTTACTTCTGATCTGATCTTTATGATTTCTTTCTGTCTGCTAACTTCGGGGTTTTTTTGTTCTTCTTTCTCCAATTGCTTTAGGTGTAAGGTTAGGTTATTTGAGATGTTTCTTGTTGCTTGAGGTAGGATTGTATTGCTATAAACACTCCATCTTAGAACTGCTTTTGCTGCATCCCATAGATTTTGGGTCGTCATGTTTTCATTGTCATTTGTTTCTTGGTATTTTAGATTTTCTCACTGATTTCTTCAGTGATCTCTTGGTTATTTAGTAGCGTATTGTTTAGCTTCCATATGTTTGTATTTTTTACAGTTTTTCCTTTAATTGATATCTACTCTCATAGTGTTGTGGTTGGAAAAGATACTTGATATGATTTCAATTTTCTTAAATTTACCAAGGCTTGATTTGTGACCCAAGATATGGTCTATCTTGGAGAATGTTCCATGGGCAGTTGAAAGTGTATTCTGTTGTTTTTGGATGGAATGTTGTATAAATATCAATTAAGTCCATCTTGTTAAATGTGTCATTTAAAGCTTGTGTTTCCTTATTTATTTTCATTTTGGATGATCTGTCCATTGGTGAAAGTGGGGTGTTAAAGTCTCCTACTATGATTGTGTTACTGTCGATTTCCCCTTTTATGGCTGTTAGCATTTGCCTTATGTATTGAGGCGCTCCTATGTTGGGTGCATAAATATTAATAATTGTTATATCTTCTTCTTGGATTGATCCCTTGATCATTATGTAGTGTTCTTATTTGTCTCTTGTAATAGTCTTTAAAGTCTATTTTGTCTGATATGAGAATTGCAATTCCAGCTTTCTTTTGATTTCCGTTTGCATGGAATATCTTTTTCCATCCCCTCACTTTCATTCTGTATGTGTTCCTAGGTCTGAAGTGGGTCTCTTGTAGACAGCATATGTATGGGTCTTGTTTCTGTATCCATCCAGCCAGTCTATGTCTTTTGGTTGGAGCATTTAATCCATTTACATTTAAGGTAATTATTGATATGTATGTTCCTATTACCATTTTCTTAATTGTTTGGGGTTTATTTTTGTAGGTCGTTTTCTTCTCTTGTGTTTCCTGCCTAAAGAAGTTCCTTTAGCATTTGTTGTAAAGCTGGTTTGGTGAGGATGAACTCTCTTAACTTTTGCTTGTCTGTAAAGGTTTTCATTTCTCCATCGAATCTGAATGAGATCCTTGCTGGGTAGAGTAATCTTGGTTGTAGGTTTTTCCCTTTCATCACTTTAAATATGTCCTGCCACTCCCTTCTGGCTTGCAGAGTTTCTGCTGAAAGATCAGCTGTTAACCTTATGGGGATTCCTTTGTATGCTATTTGTTGCTTTTCCCTTGCTGCTTTTAATATTTTTTTTGTATTTAATTTTTGAGAGTTTGATTAATATATGTCTCGGCATGTTTCTCTTTGGGTTTATCCTGTATGGGACTCTCTGTGCTTCCTGGACTTGACTGACTATTTCCTTTCCCATGTTAGGGAAGTTTTCAACTATAATCTCTTCAAATATTTTCTCAGACGCTTTCTCTTTCTCTTCTTCTTCTGGGACCCCTATAATTCAAATGTTGGTGTGTTCAATGTTGTCCCAGAGGTCTCTGAGACTGTCCTCAATTCTTTTCATTCTTTTTTCTTTATTCTGCTCCCTGACAGTTACTTCCACCATTTTATCTTCCACGTCACTTATCCGTTCCTCTGCCTTAGTTATTCTGCTATTGATTCCTTCTAGAGTATCTTTAATTTCAGTTTCTGTGTTGTTCATCACTGTTTGTTTGCTCTTTAGTTCTTCTAGATCCTTGTTAAATGTTTTTTGTATTTTCTCCATTGTGTTTCCGAGATTTTGGATCATCTTTACTATCATTACTCTGAATTCTTTTTCAGGTAGGTTGCCTATTGCATCTTCATTTATTTGGTCTTGTAGGTTTTTACCTTGCTCCCTCATCTGTGACATATTTTTTGTCGTTTCTTTTTTTTTTTTTTTTTTTGATGGGTGGGGCTGTATTCCTGTCTTACTGGTTGTTTGGCCTGAGGCGTGCAGCACTGGAGTTTGCAGGCAGTTGGATAGAGCTGGGTCTTGGTGCTGAGATGAGGACCTCTGGGAGGCCTCACTCCAACTGATATTTCCTGGGGTCTGAGGTTCTCTGTTAGTCCAGCAATTTGGACTCAGAGCTCCCACCACAGGAGCTTGGCCCCAACCTCTGGCTTGGGAACCAAGGCCCTTGAAGCCAGTCGCTGGGGTTCCTCCCATCCCCTTAGGTGTCTGTGGTCCCCCACCAGTGCCTGGTAGGTGCCCTAATTGTATGTAGACACGAATCCTGCGTTGTCCTAGTCTGCCATCTTGACTCTTCCCTCCACCTGGCAATTGATCTTTATATACCCTTAAGGTAAATTATCTAATCCCTTTCTCTGACCCAGGGAAAATATGCCCTTTCTACTTTCAGTCTTTAAAAAAGCCCAAAATAAGGCCTGATTTATGCTGTGCTATTTTACAAAATTTAAGCTATTGTATTGAAAGTACATAAAGGGAACTCCTCATTAATGGGCTCTAAAGGCTGCAGATTTCCCCTTTTAAAATATTTTTCGAAAGCCCTTTAAGCTGGAAATTTTAAAGAATTCTTTTTTTGTCGTTTTAGTATTACATCATTGATTTGATATTCTTACCTTACAAGGGGAACCAAGGGGGTTATCACAAACAGCTACTTCACATCTGTTCAGCAGTTTACCTGCTCAGTAACTTTATTCAGCATTTTAGAAAAGCTATAAAACCCTTAATTTATTTGCATGATTTGTAATTCTATGCATTACAAATCCAAAAGCACATTTTTACTGATTTTCCTACCACATAGCTTCTTTCCCCTTCCTCACAGCCATGTTCCGCTCAATTATCTCGCCTATACTACTACTACTAAGAAATCCATCTCTACCTTAGTCATCTTGCGCTGTCATAACAAAATAGCATAGACTGGATGACTCAACCAACAGAAATTTATTTTCTCACAGTTCTAGAGGCTAGAAGTCTGAGATTAGGGTGCCAACATGGTCAGGTTCTGACAAACACCCTCTTCCCGGTTTGCAGTTGGCTAAAGACCCTCTTCCTGGCTTGCAGTTGGCTACTCTCTCTCTGTGTCCTAACATGGCAGAGAGCAAGCCCTCTGGTGTCAGTTCTTATAAGAGCACTAATCCCAATATCAGGCCCTACTCTCATGACCTCATCCAACCCTAATTACCTCCCAAAGGCCCCATTTCCAAATACGTCACATTGGTCACTAGGGCTTCAACATAGGAATTTTGGGTGGACACATTCAGTTTATAGTGATCTCATTGGCTCATTGCAAATTTTGAGTGTTGTTCTCCAATTCACAACCTCTTTCAGACACACACACACACACACACACACACACCCTAACCAACCACCCCATCCTAATTAGAGATACATACACACACACACATCATCACTGTCATCATCAGGCTCTTTCAAGCAGTGGAAGCCTCGCTAGCAAGAACCATCACCATATAGTATTATTTCACCTCATCTGCACATGGTTAGCCTTGCAGTGCCAGCATGCTGGATGTTGGGGAGGTAATCTGTCTGTGCCCTGGCTCTTTGGGGCGATACCCACCACATCATCATCTGTTGCCAGCTCAGATCTCCCAGTGTGTTGTGAATGCAGGTTAGGCCAATCTAGGCATCATGCACTTTTTAAATGCTTCTAACACATTTTCTTTGCACGTTTCAAAGGGCATTCTGGCCACTTAGAAATGTGTATATGCATGTATCTCTATGTGTCCATGAAGTATTTTATAAAATCCACTTGAGTATTTAAGCATTGCATTGTCCTTATTAGCTGCGACCCTAGCTTGTGACACCTATAGATGAAGACTTTTGTCCAAGGCTGTGCTCTGGCTGTGTAACCCTAGGATGTCACTTAACCTCTGAGCTGTTTTTTTCTCATTTATAAAATAAACTGTTATCTGCCATGCTCACCTCCCAGAGTTGTGAGACCAAAAGTGTATAATCCACATTGAAACACTTTGTAAAGTATTAAGAATTTTTAAAGTTTTAATTAATTGTATTGGTTTTCATTTGCTATGACAAAAGGACTGTTTTATAGACCCTTTTTCTTTATAAATGCTGTATACTTTGAAATTACATACTCTTCTAAAATGAAGACTGTGCAAGTGTCCTGTGGATTTTGAATTCTTTTCCTTAGATCACTGATGCACTCAGATCTCCTCACAAAGGCAGGATTAGAGGTGTCATCTCTAGCCATGGAGTAGGTCTACTGCCCACAGTAGGGCTTGCCAGGGAACATGAATATTCACCTCTTGCTATGAGGTGGTAGAAAGAGTTGGTGAAGGAGACAAAGACATTCCTGGTATAATGTTTCTCTCAGAAAATAATTCTCCTTACACTCTGACACCAGTTTCCTTACCTTTATAGATTCCTTTGTTAGGCACACAGCACACGGCCAGACAAGAATGATTCTGGCATTTTCAGAGTTATTGTCTAAAATATTCTCCCACCTTCCTATCTGGTGTCTTTTAATCTCACTGAACATCAACCCCATTCAACCAGTAGCTCTGCTCTAATGGTATTTTTTCTTCTCTGGATCTTTGTACTAATTATTTCACGTGCTACTGAATGCTGCTGTGCTTTTCCATTCATTAACTTTACTGGCTGCTGTCAGTTTGCACCTTATGTACTGTGCTTCCTGGGGTGTTAAAGAGTTAAAATAATAAAATCTCTTGCCAGGCATGAAGCTTCCTTCACAGGCTGACTTGCCAAAAAAATGACCTAACTAACCAGGTTTTGAATACCTTGTTAATTTTACTTTTAATTTCCTCCAAGTGAAGCACAAAAATTGTTTATATATGCACATTGGAAATGAACAATAATATGTGTTTCCTACCCCTTTTCTTTGCAATTAATGTTTCTACATGTTATGTCAAACGGAAATACATTCCCAATACTTGGGCTCTGCTTTTCAGCAGTATTATGCTGTGCCACTTATTTTCCAAACATTCATCCATACCTGCTATTAAATCTAGACAATTGTCTGGCTGAAGCTTTCATTTGAACTTGCTATTTACCTAACCTTCATTGTACCTGTGTGAGGTTTTATCTTCAATCTTGGCCACTTCATTACACTCTCTCCAGCAGCTAAGGAGCTCTTTGATCACTTCTGAAGTCTCATTGAGAGGGCTACTTCCCTTTAGATTTAGCCCTTGCTAGCATTAGATGTGAGCTAATTCCTTCATTTTTCATTATTTCCTTGATTTTCTTAAAGCATTCCTGCTGGCATTTATTAAGTTTTATTTCTTGTTCACTTTATCTCTCAAAAGCCCTAATCTTGTATAGGTAAAATATTAATCTTTAGTTTCCTGATGACCAAAACTGCATTTGGCTTGCGGTGGGGGGGGGGGGGAGGACTATTAGCAGTCAACTGTATCCTTTCCCTAGTGTCCTATTCATAAGGAGCACTTCCTGTTTTGCTATGCATCCAACAATCAAGCTAACAAAGCACCACTGCCTTCCACTATTTTTATTGTCCTGATGTTTTGGAAAATTACACTGATAGATTATGTTTCCAAGCAGGCCGCAGTTGTTTCTGCACTTTGGAGTTGGGTCACTATACCACTTTCCTACAACCAGCCCCATTGTTTATTTTAAAGAAGGACAAAGAAAGTAATTTTTCTTCGGAAAGAAAACTGTTTCTCCTGCAACTTGCTTTCCTCTATTTGACAGTATCCATTGTTTAGCTACATGTTTAAACTCAGTGGGTAGGCTAGCTATTTCTTCAATTCAGAGAAGGGATCTCAAATCCACAATTTGCAGTCATTGCTCCTATAGGTTTATAGGTTTTCAGATAAATGATTAATTGGTAAGAACAAATTAGCAGGGATAAAGAGACATTAGTCAAATGGCAGAGAGAGATGTTAGGAAGAAATACAGCAAATACAATGCAACAGTGCTTAACTTTCTTTATTACCAAGATTCTAGGAAAGTGCCAAATTCTAGAGGTTGGTGTCAATCAAGATATGTGTATGACATTTCAGAAAGGACTGCCTTCTAAATTCAAGTTAAAATTTCGATGCTCTTTAGTAATGCTAGTTTCTAATAATTTTTCTCCTTAGAAGAGAATATTTTAAGAAGGAAAAGTCACATCTGCCTTCTCTAATTTCTGGGAGAAAATCTGTTTATCACAAACTAAAATAGTCCTTGTGCAGATACTAAGCTTTAAGGTAGTAGTTTATTCTCCAACTTCTGTTTGAGATATTTGAATATTTGATATTTGAATATTTGAATTTTTGTATAGCTAAAATTCGTATTTCTAGGGCCATATATCAAGAGATTGTGATTCACTGAGTAAGGTCCAGAATGCTTCCTAGTTAACCAACAAGCCTAGTAATTCTGGTGCAGGTGGTCAAAGAGGAAACCTCCACTCCCCGACCGCATAAAGGGATGCCGCTCAACCAGGCTTCCACTTCTAAGCACCAAGATTCAGAATGCCATCACCAAACTAAATCCTCCTGTGACTTCCCATTTCTCATCACCCTCCAAACATGACAGGAACCCTTAGATGCCCCCTTATGTCAGAAGTACTTTTTCCTAAACAAAAATGTGAGAATTTTATGATCAACTTTGTCTCACCTATCAAGCAGTACAATCTGTATTAAACTTTTTAGAGAAGGTAACATGACCTCTCTATGGCTGGCAGTAGCAAACACAGAGGTAGGCCACCTTAATTATAAGTGTGCCCCATTTTAAGAAAGCCCAAAATACCAGTAGATTCATGGGGGTTGGTGTTCCTTACAAGTGCACAACAGTTTGTTTCAAGATGGATCATGTCAGTTGCTGGAATGGTCCTAGGACCCAGAATAAATCACTAAAATGCCACAAGGAGAGGAGCCAGAGTCCATGGCCATCCAATGAGAACTAAAGATAAAAGCAAAGCTGGAGGTTTAATGTAAGCCACTGGGCTAGACAGAAATCCACTTGCATGACATATTTCAGGATTCAACTTGCATAAGAAACCTTCCTTTGTATAAACAAGACAGTGGGCAACTCTTAACTCTTATGATGCCTTGGTGACATAGATAAAATCACCCCCGCTCAATGGACACAGCTCTGTGGGATCCCCACTGGGAGAGGGGAGCTCAGGTTCAATTTCAGTCCTTCTTTTCCCCTCATCCCAGATTCCTTAGGCAGGGCCACCTGCAAATCCTTCTCAACAGTCCTGCCAAGCGTTCCCTTTTATATATCAAGACATTCATCTGTTTGAAGGAAGGGTACAGACAATTCTCTAAAATAATAGAACATTTATTTGCACTAGATACCGTTACTTCAGAGGAGTTAAATATGTTATTATTTAGCTGACCTGACTTCAATCCCCGGAGAGAGGTTATTTCTGTGGTTTTGTTCTAAAACATTTCCTTCTACTGGGAGACTAGGGGAGTTTTCATGCGTGCTCAGGTGTGATGGAGAAGTTGCAATATGCCAGCCTCCTCAGCCAGCTGCAGAGAGTAAAGGAGCAGTCCCAGGTGATCAATCAAGCAATGGCCGAGCTAGCAACCATTCCCTACCTACAGGACATCAGTCAACAGGAGGCGGAATTGGTAAGCATTTGTTTTTCTTTGTTTAAGGCTTTCACAAGCCCTGGGCCAATAAAAGAGTGATATGGTCTGAAAAAGAATGTGACAATAAATGCAGTCCAAGGGCAAACTCCCCAACCCTCATGAAGCATTCTAATGAAGAAACTGGAAAATGTAGAAATGTGTGTGTGTGTATGTGTTTTATTTGCCCACCCTGACTAGTTTCCTTTTTTTTTTTTTTTAATAGCAAGACCTTTGTGATGCATGAAAATATGGAAGAGGGCTGATTATTCATATTTTGAGTCAGGCTTTTTTGTTTCAAGCAAAGTGAAATTTTAATACATTGTTTCTTAACTCCAAGATATGTTAATACAGGATTCTCTTCAATGGAAAAGTAAGAGGAAAAAACAGTAATTGCTGGATAGAAAACTGACCCTACAAAATCATCCATAGAATTTTCTTATTTACTTCTAATGTCACATATATGCTGGCAGTGCCAACACTCGCATGCATACGTACATTTAGTTAAGAGAGTTGTCTTGAGGGGAAAATGTAGTCAAATGGAGGGGTGTTTTTTTTAACTGGATTTACCAGTTAACTCAGAAAAACACAGAGCCTGTCAAAAACTAGTTCAAGAAATATCTTATAGAACAAATCTCCAAACAGGTGTGTATATTATAACCATAATTTATATTAGAAACAATAGCACCTCATCTGAAAAACAATTATTAATCAGTGTGCTGGCCATTCAAGGAAAGGTAAAATTCACTCCATATAAAGCTCCTAATGTGTTGCTGGGAAGGGCTCTTTGAGGCTCTAATTGAATGTAGTGAAAACTAATTATAGACCTGAATTGAATTCACATAGCAAGGATGAGAACAACCCAAACTCATCACCTGTAATTTTCAGATAACTAAAGGAACCCTCCCTCTTTGAGCTTTTAGAATTGTTACAAATTAATCAAGAAATGAACTGCCAACATTTATAATGTTCATCTGAACCTGTAAAAGTATATTAATAAATAGTGATATTCAAAGTAAGCATATAAAACTGAGTAGTTTTATATAATAAATAATAAAATATTTTATATAATAAATAATATTTTATATAATAAAATAATAAAACCCCACATACTAAACATTAAAACTATGAGAAAAAAAGTCTCTTAGTCAAGAATTTACTAAGTCAAAACTGGCAATAATACTTTCTAAAGCTGTATGGTTATGTGCACAGAACACCTTCTAAAAGGCTGTTTATCCTACCATTCATAAGGCATTCAGGAGTGCAGTAAGTATGGAGCTTTCAAAGTGCATATTATAGCCAATTTTAGATGATTAATGCTCCTCTGAGATAAAAGAAAGCGAAGAAAATGTTAATTTAAGAAGCTGGCACAGTGTTGATCCTGTCTTCCTGAAAAGCACATTCAAGATTTAAATGAAAAATACAAGAGAGTTTTCTGCACTTAGGTCTTCTTAACCACACATCTGCAGCCCCCTTTTTTCTGGAAATTCTTATATTTCTAAATATACACAAAGAGCACAAAACTAGCATTATTAACATCGCTAACTAATGTGTTAGTGCAACATTCCACTACCCGAAACCTTGGAAAACAGGATTTCATGCGATATTTTCATAATTTATATTCCTACTAGAAAAAAAGTAAATGTTATAGGGATGTATATGTGCAAGCCAAATATTTAAAAATCATGTATCTTGCAAGGGTTCATCACCTTAAGTAATAGACTTTACTTTCCAGCTTCCAAGCATAGGTTAACCTAGATACAAATCCTCAAAACACCTTTTATGATGCTATATAAACAGTGACTACTCAGTAAAAGAGTTTTGAGTGACTCGACTCTCTACCCTCCTGCCTAAGCTCTGCAACATCTAAAGAACAGAAAGATTATCTAAGGGTTCATAATGTTTGACGCCATGGTGAACTGAGCTGGTATATGTTCATTTTTAGAGAACTTTCTTTTTTAGCTTTGAATATCACATGGCTTCATGTGGCCTCATTACTTTGCAGCCACATATAAAGTGTGTGTATAGGATTATTTTAAATTGGAATATGGCAGTTCGGGGCAAAGGGTGGAATGTTTTCAACTTGCCTTTGAAACGGAACCTAAAAAAGTAATCCTGGTTATTTTGAAATTTTAGAAAAGAAAAGCATAGTAAAAGAACATAAATGAGCTAGATCCTTTAAGAGGCAATAAAACAACACAATTTTAGTATGGTCCTCTGGTGAGCTTTTGCATGATGCCTAGAATTATGATACATTAGCCTCAGGAGAAAATATTAAAATGTGTTCATGTACTACATGCCATTTCCTGAGAGAATTAACTACCACCTTCATTCTTTATAACCCAAATCCGTTTTTACAAAACATCAACACTTACTACATTAAAATCTATATGTTTTCTACAAATTTTCAAGAATCTTTCCATTGTTTCAGTATTTTATATTTGCAATAATACTTGGTAATGACTGAAGCAGAGATGAGGTGGCAGTGTTCGTTGTCGGAAAGTTGAGTAATAAAATCATCAGCGTACAAATGATTTTTTAATTAGGTTTTAATCTGTGTATTTAGAGAAGTTATTTCTGTGTGAATTCCACACTGATAATTTTTATCTTGGTGCCACAGCTGCAGTCACTAATGGCAGATGCTATGGACACCCTTGAAGGAAGAAGAAACGATAAAGAACGTGTGTGGAATACAATTCAAAAGGTAAAACTTTCAGCTAAAGGAAAAAGACATATTATTCTCAAAGAAAATGTCCATCTTGGGTCAAATCCATTTAAAAGATAAAAAGAAAAGGAAATTCCTCGGGTTGTTTTATTGGTTGTTTTCTTTTTAAAATAAATGCAGCTCTCTCCCTGGAAGTGTAGCCAAAATCAAATATGGATTTATTTCATCTGTTTCCTAAGGTCTGCTGCTTTTCTGACTGTGGTCATATGCTTTTATGGGTCTCTTATCACGCTCATTTTCATATTGTATTTTCGTTATCTGCTCCTTCATTATTGGTTATTATAGATATTTTTAAAGCCCTTTCATCAATGTTTTAGTTTGCTCCCCAACCCTTTCTCCCATAATTGTCACTTGAGGAATAATAGCTACATTTCAGGGAACTACAAATGAACTAGCACATTGATGTTTGGGGTGAAGGAGTAGCAGACGGGTTGTTAGAAATAGAACATCCCTTCATTGGTTACCCGAGTTATGCAAAACAAGCACTGAGATGCACCTGGCCCCAGCTACTCAGGAGACTTGTGTGATACCACAGGCCCCTCTGGCAATGCAGGAAGGAGTAAGTAGTGTTGGGTCTCCAGTCCAGCTAAAGGTGATAAATTCTGATCAATCTACTCCTCACTCAGTCTCCTCCAATCACGGTAAGAATCCACAAAGGGAGAACTGGTGTCAGGAGATGTGAGAAGAACAAACCAAAGAAGCCTTCAGTTTAAGAGGTAAAGTCAGCCATGAGGGATTCCAATGCATCTGCAGAAATGTGTGTCTTCTGTAATCAATTCAGAGGCCCTATGATAAATGAATAGAACAGAAATCAACTGAGCTCAGCGAATATTTGTTGGATATCTACTGTGCCTGAAAGAACACTGTATGTTAAGGATATTGTGCTGGACAAGACAAACACAGCCCCTGCCTATATGGGCCTACATCTAGGAAAGAAGACAGTTATTAAACAGCTACTTATAAGTTTACTATTATATGTAAAAAGTGGATGTTCAATGATCTGTGGGAACAAAGACAGGAATATAATCTGGTCTGAGAGATCAGAAAATCCATCTCTGAGAAAGTGATATTTATAAAACATTTAAAGGATAGTAGTAGTTATCCAGATGAAAAGGGAGATTTCTACACAGAGGAGTAAGTGTGTACCAAGAATGCTAAGAAAGCATGGCAAATTCAAAAACTGACAAAGGAACGAGGAACATATTTCAAAATGAAGTGCAAAGGCAGAAGAAGTCAAATCACAGAAGGTGTTAAAAATTACATTAAGGATTTTTTAAGGATCTGGTCCTAAAAACTATGTTTCGGGAAGTATTAATATTTATCTGATAAATATTTTTGAGACATCGCTAGGGCTGTAGTGGGAAAACAGATCGGGGCTACAGAAATTTGGGGAGGTCAGTTATAAGGAGGTGACTTGATGTACAGTGGTGAGCACAGAGATGGAGAGAAGCAGACAGATGTAAGAAATATTCAGGAAGCAAATATACAGGCCTTATTCACTGATTGCATATGGGAGTTAAGAAAAAAGAAAAGGTTAGAATGATGCCCAGACATTGGGCTTGAGCCACTAGGCAGGGAATAGGAACAGGTTCGCTGGTGCAAAGGAAGGAAGGAAATACTTCAACGAAACAGCTTTTGGCTGAGAACATAAACTCTTTCAGAGTCCACAGAAACCACACCAGGTATTTGAAAGGGAATTTAATATACAGAATGGTTAACTGTGTATGAAATAGGTAACTGAAAAGGAAAACAATAATTCATCACCAAGGAAGCAATTAAAGGAAACAGCTACCACCCCCTAGGGCTGGAGAATCAAAGAGAAGAGGTTGCAATTACTAAAACTTAGAAACTTGGAGCAGGGACCTGGCTGGGCCAAAACTCAGATCTCCTACTAGGAGGTGCTATATTTAGCTGGTGCTCGTGTCCCTGAACTTGGAGGAGGGGTTGTGAAGGGCTGAGACTTAGACTTCTGAGGAATGGGCACTAACTCACTGGTGCTGATGGGGAGTGAAAGAAGGCCGTTTTAATGGGGGTAATCTGACAACTTTTGGAAAAGCCAAATTCCACTGCTACTACAGAAAAGAATGTATGTTTCTGGAGCAAAGAAACTTTGCTGAATAGATGCTCACAGGAACTCCAAGCTGACAGAAGTCCGCAGCAAATAACCAGGAAGCAGCAAGTCCCTCCTTTCTCCTTGGGTTTTACAGTGTCCCTCTATCGACCCCTATTGATGGAGACAAAGAGCTGGCAAAACAGAAATGGGGTTTCCAGAGTTCCAGTCCCAGCATCAAAGAGCTAATTACAGAAGGGTGGGTTTGGAGTTAAGAGACAATAGGCTAATAACTAGCCCAAAAGTGCACTGAACTTAGGGTGCCGGCAAGATATCCAAGGTGAAGTACAGGAGTCTGGAGTTCTGAATAGAAAATTGAATAGAGATTGAGTTTTCTAAGTCATTGGCAAATTGGTGGTAACTGAAATCATATGAGTGGATGACGTGGCAGAGAAAGAGCGTATAAGAAGAAGAGAGGCTTGGGGAGCACATTTCAAATTTAGGAGGAGGCTAAGAAGGAATGGCAAGACGAACTGGAGCTAGAGGTAAACAAAATCCAATGCGCATGAGAGTCAAGCGATATAATTAAATATTTCTGCTGACTATAGAAATAATTGTTTAGCACAGGGGGTAGCAAACTACAGTTCACAGGTCAAAACCAACCAACCACTTATTTTTGTAAATAGAGTTTACTGCACACAGCCATGCCATTCACTTAAGTATCATCTATGTCACCTTGGCCAAGTTGAGTAGTTGCCACAAAGACCATATAACTCACAAAGCCTAAAATATTTACTATGTGACCCTACACAAAAAGTCTTCTGTACCCTTATACCCTGGTTTAAAGCATTATCCCCCCCAGAAATATTTGCATTTGCACAGTAAATATTTATAGTTGCAAATCCAAGAGATAACAGAATAGTCCAATTATGAAATTCCAAGGACTAGCCAAACAGGTGGAAGAGTGATTGACATTCGTCTATACCTGTCTGCATCTTGTAGACAACCACCAGTTTCACCTCACCCTACACTAGTGTTCTGATGCCCACATTCATAGGAGCATTTAGCCCGCAGCTTCCCGCTTTGCCCTTATTGCAGTTATCTATTGCTGTGTTAAAAATCATCCCAGATATAGTGGTTTAGAATGACAACGTTATTTCTCACAGTTCTATGTGTTGACTAGACTTAGCCAGGTGGTTCTTGCTTCAGTGTCTCTCATGCAGTTCAATCTCGTGGCTTCTGTGCCTGGGACTGGAGGAGTCACCTGAAGGCTGAAATGGACTGGACTCCAAGATGGCTCACACATGTGGTGACAGCAGATACCAGTCAGCTGAGACACTGACTGGAGTGCCTAAAGGTGGCCTCTCCATGTGAATGAGGCTTTACACAGCACAACAGCTGGGTTCCAAGAGGAAGCATCTCGAGAGAAAGGGAAGTATTGAAAAACCACCAGTCCTCTAAAAGGCTAGGCCCAGAACTGGCATGGCAACTGCCACCATATTCTATCGGTCAAAGCAGTCACAGGCCAGCCCAGAAGCAGGGGATTGGAGAAACAGATTCCAATTCTGCAAGGAGGAGTGATATGTGCATTTGTGGAAAGAATGAAATGATAGCATCCATCTTGGAGATGAGCTTTAGCAGTAGAGCCATGGATCAGGGCCCCGGGCTGGAAAACATACTGCAAGCAAGCAGGAGTCAGGAGAATAGTCAAGTCAAGGCCTCTGAGACTGGAACACGTCACAGCCACTCAACCCAACCACTGCGTATCTAGAAAGACTTACTGGTGAGCAGCCAATCTTTCCAAATTAAAAGCCCTGGTAATGATCTTAGCTTTCTAAATGGAAGCTCCTGAGAGGTCTTTAGGAAGATGTGAATGGGAAGGAACGCGGTGCCAAATTTTTCCCAAGGGCTTTTAATTTGGTCAGTGTGACTCTACAAAGCATGATCGTATCACTTTCAGACGGTTCCGGTAGCAAGTAAGTAATTTCCTTTTACTGCTACAGAGTTAATTTGCATGTGCAGGAAGAAAATAATAATTTTTATAAAAAGCTAATTGTACAAGCTACACCGTGTTCTGAGCCCACTAGAAGTTGATATCAGCATCACCACCTCTGAGATCTGTTATCTGTAATAGAAACAGCTGTTGTACCTAATGAAAACACTTGAAATTTTCATCTGAAGCAGAATTATAGCAGCACCTCCTAGTTCCACGGAGTTAAAGGGTTTGTCACAATCCCTATTACCTAACACAATTTTCAGGGCTCCACTTTGTTACAGGTCTATAAAAAGACTGTCAAGATGAAGCCTGATTCATGAGTGCTGACCTCCTGTCTATATTTTGTTATCTTTGAGATTTCTCTAAGAACCCAGAAAGAGAAAGAATGAGAAAATTCTGGGCTTTTTTCCTGATTCACCAGAACTAAAATACTGTGTATTCTTTATAGAGTTTTAGGAAAGTGGCTCTTGTTTTTGTTTGGCTTTACAGAGTATTGGCTTTCCAGTAATTAATTCCAGAAAGATATATGTATGTTGGTTTAGCTGTGCAAATACAAAAATAAGCAGATTGTGTCAAAAAAAAGGGTAAATTTTCTTGTGTTGGAAAGTCCCATGCCATGACAGGACTCTTTAAATAAGAGTATCACACTTTGCTTAGTTTTAGCCTGTAACAAAAATACCTGAGAAAACACGCCCTTCTGAATATCCCACAGGTCCTGTTATCACACTGCTCATTCCTGCATTCAGTGATTGGGGCAGACACTGTCCTAGATGCTGGACATACAGCAGTGAAAAAGCAGTGCCCTCGTGATGTTTGCATTCTGCTAGAGAAAAGTAGGCAATAAACTACCTAAAGAAATATGGAATATAAGTAATAAATGCCATGGCTGGAGAAAGCAGGAAAGGAAAATGGAAAGTACAAGATGACTGCAACTGCAATAGAATAATCAGGGCAGGATTCACCAAGCTGATAACTGAACAAATATCTGAAAGAAATGCAAACCATGCAAATATCTGGTGAGAAGCATTCCACATAAAGGAAACAGCAAACTCAAAACCCTGAGACTGGAGGGTGCCTGGCACGTACAAGGATCTGCAAGGAGGGCAAGGTGACTGGAGTAGAATGACACGAGTAATACGAGATGAAGTGAGAGAGCAGAGGAGGTAATGTTTTGTCAAACAGAAAAACAGAAAACACTCTAAGCTGCTCAGGTGAGAAGACATGGAAGGGGGCATGGGTGGAATCAGGAAGACCAGTTAGGAGGTTACTGCAATGATAGCAGAGAGTGATAACGATGGCTGGAACCCAAGGTTGCGTGGCTTGAACCTTGAACCTAGATAGTGGCAGTGGACATGAGAAGTGGTCTGATTCTGTCTTCTATCCATAAGAAGAACAAAGACTTATTTACAGGGAGGCTAGTACAGTAAAAAGCACCCTGAACTAGCGATTCAGAGACCTGGGTCTGTCACAAATTAGCTCAGAAGCCACATCCTTTCTCTAGGCCTCAGTTTTTTCATCTGTAAAATAAAGATATTGAGCTAGAAGATTAAAAATCCCCTCCCAGCTCTGAATAAATGGGTCTTTTGAAAGCCAGATCATCAAAAGGAGAGTTAATGTTTACTGAGCTCTTAATATGGGTCAACACTCTCCTATTCACTTTACATACACCAACGCACTAACCCTCACATAAGATAAAAGGTATAATTTATCTTATCTTAAACAGAGAAGTTTACCAGTTTTCCTAAAGTCACACAGCCAGTAAGTGGTAGAACCAGGACTTGGTCTGGCCTTAGAGCCTAATCTCTTTCTTGATAGAAGCCCAAGCTTTGTGCAACCTGAAAAAGCCCAACTGACCACCATTGTTTTATATATGGCTGAGCATTCAGGTGTGAAGCCAAATGGGGAATTATGATGGCCTCCAATCAAAGTGGAATCTGGCCATAAACTAGCCCAGTGTGTCTGTCTTCAATTCTCAAAATAAAGTTCTTTCTATCTGAGCCAAAGAAGTCACTAAAGAATTTTCGGTTTAGTCTACCTTTGTGATCCACCCATATAGGATCCTCCTCCTCTGTACCTTAGTTTTCCATCTCTAACCAGAAAGAATACAGAGTCTCAATCTACAAAATCTTGACCATGAATTCAGCTCCCACTTGTGGGACCTTGGGCAAGTCACAGCCTACTGAGAAATACAGTGTGTTCATACCCTTACCACCTATAGAGCCTATGATTTTGGGTTACTTAGCACTGAATCCTAAGGCCCATTATGAACTAAGCCTGAAGAGAAACAGAAAAAGGAATCTTTAGAAAAAGGAGTCTTTTAAAAAAAACGTGCCAACTGTTAAGTTGGAACATTCTTATTTCTTCTCACCAGAGACTCAGTTTAGAGAAACATTTAAGCAACACTGTCTACAACTCAGAAGACAAAGCTGCTGGCTCTTAATTTACAAAGTCTAAATTTCACACTGCAAAGATCAGAATTTAATCTGGTATGACATAAAATACTGTCTTATTCTGATCCGCCTCTAGATCTCTGATTTGAGACTAAATAAAGAGAAATAAAACTTTGTTACTTTACAAGTAGTGAGAGAAATACTTCAGCATCTAATCATTATCCTATGAATTTTCATGAGAAGAAATGCTACCTTACAATTTCTTCAAATATTAAAATATAACACGGTACATCATAATCTTTAATAAGTCCAATGAATGGAGTTAAGGTAGATATCTTTAAACCATCCATATGAACTTATTCAAAATGATTTAGCTTTTGGGGTTCCTTTATCTCTTGAAATCTTCACTTATAAATCATACTCATCCTCACTGTCATACAGGAATGACATTCACTGATATAGTAATTTGGTCTTTTAAGATAAAAATGGGATAGAACTGTATGTCACTTAACTCTGTTCTGTGCAAGGCTGTTGCCATAGGCAGAGCAAGAAGTGAAGAGTACAAATTCAGATATGGGCTGGGGCAGTTGGTTGAAGACGAAAGAACAAATTGGAACATTTTATTTACTTTCCACAACAGCATTCAAACCTGAGTCCTTCCAGGAGCTCCGCTGAGACAGATTGCCCATGTGGCACTATCATTCATCAGCCAGTCATCTGGGCTGACTAATACGTGGTTGGGGGCTGCAGTTGTGTCTCTGACAATGCTGCTGTCTTTTCAAAGCTTCAGCAACCGCACCACTCATTTGCAAAGCAGGTTGTCCAGCAATCAGGCTTTTCCTGTGTGTCTTGTTCTTTAGGAGTCTCCACAGATTTATTGCAATTTGATTGTGAATCTTCCCAGCTTCTGGTTATGGGTTTCCTCGTTAGCATATCTCCAAATTCCTTTAGAGCATGTGCTCTGAGCACTGCTAAGCAGTTCCATCCGTGGCATGGTGCAGATCATCGTGCACAGAAACCAAAGTGCTCTTGTTGCTGACCAGGCCGAGGGGAAGGGGCAAGGAAGCAAGGCCCAAGGGGCTAAGAGGCCAGGTGCCAGGATAAATGACTGAGGTTCCGGGGATGAATGAGTCTGTGCCAGTAGGCTTCTAAGCCGGCAATCGTAGTGGAGGAGCCACCGGCCAAAGCCCTGGCAGAACCTCTTGACTGCGGTCAGAGGCTGAGCCCTGGGGCTGTCAGACCTGGAGGGAGGACCTCATCCTCACACGGACAGCAAAGCCACGTCTAGCCTGGCGAGTGGAGAAAGCCAAGAGCCTTGGTTTTGGCCATGTCCCCTGGCCACTGTGCAACACTCCAAACCGATGCTGAATTTCAATCACCATCTAAACCAAACAATATCTTTCTCCTCTGACTTAAAGGAAAAAAATATGTAGTTCATTTGTTAAACATTTTCAACAGCTGCGTTTGCTAATCACTCCCTTTCCACCTGTACTTGGCCTCTCCTCCAAAACTGGGAGTACCTCTTTTATATACTTTGTTGGCTGAAATTATTCTAAAACTTTGATGATTTGGCAGGAAATTTCTGCAGCAGAAGCATTTCTGTGCAGGAGTCAGATCTAGCATGGCCCTCATCTAGGGAGCATGAATCCAGGAACTGTGTCTTTTTACCAGGAGCTATCAAGGGGCAGACAAAACTAATCAGCCATTTATTAGATGCTCATATACTTAATAAAATACTGTGATATCCAACAAATTATCAAACTCTGTTAGTCTGAAGTTTGCTTTTGAATAACTATCACAATAGAAACATATTATAGAAAAATTTATTTCAGGTAAATAATTAACTTAATGTGATAAAAAATTAATAATGTGATGACAAATATCATCAGTGATGACTACTGATCTGTTAGTATATGCCAAGCACTTCAAGAAGTTATCACAGAGACTTCCCTGGTGACGCAGTGGCTGAGAGTCCGCCTGCCAATGCAGGGGACACGGGTTCGAGCCCTGGTCCGGGAGGATCCCACATGCCACGTAGCAACTGAGCCTTGCGCCACAGCTGCTGAGCCTGTGCTCTAGAGCCCACGAGCCACAACTACTGAAGCCCACGCACCTAGAGCCCCGTGCTCTGCAACAGGAGGGGCCCCCACAATGAGAAGCCCGCGCACCACACCCAATAACCCCCACTTGCCACAACTAGAGGGAGCCCGTGCGCAGCAATGAGTACCCAATGCAGCCAAAAATTAATTAATTAAAAAAAAATTTTTTTTAATTATCACATTTAATGACTGCAACAATCCTATGAGAGATATGTCATTATCTCTCCTTTGAAAGACAAGGAAAAGAGCTTCATAGAATTAACAAGGAAACAAGCCTATGTTTGTTAGGGACAGTATTTGGTTTTGAATCAGGTTTGTCTGGGTCAAAGTCTCTGTTCCTAGTCATTAGCTAGCACACTTATAGTAAACCACAAATGCAGCTACTAAAAGTCAATGGCACAAAGAACACTGCCTGACCCAAGCTCAGTTTCCGTAAGACAACCAAAGAGACGATCTTTGAGTCTGCTTCTCAGCAGTGAGTGGGATAGGAGCATTGCAGGCATCTGTCCTTCTCTAGATCGCAGCTCACAGACCCATCTGGCGACTTACCCAGACCACTTTGCAGCAGCTGCCTGACCAAATCTGAACCCTGGCACCCACTATCCCCTGGATCATGCTACTCCTACTGTCCTCCTTCACCACCTCTCCCTTTATAGACATATCTGTTTAGGGTGCTTTGACAGGTCACCATTTTCCTTCTTCCTGCAACATCAGCACCCCAAGAAAACAGCTTAGAAGTCTTGTTATTCCTGTAATATATTTACTGTTGCTCCAAGGGTCACTTTCTGGTGAGATATCTGAATAAGTATTTTGAAATGCACCAGGATCTCAATGAAAACATAATTTCAGAAGCACATATCACTGTAATCCCTCCACAGCTTACCTCACAGCACAGAGGCCTTGTGGCCAGGACTGGACAGCACACTGTTTACTCCTCCACTTCCAGGACCCCCTCCCTGCCTGTCCTACTAGGGAGCTAATAATATACGGAGGTGACTAAAACAGAAATTGGAAATGCTCAGATGACTCCAAACCTATCAGCGTTTTTCTCTCTGTAAAGGCTTTTCAAAATGAATCTTTCACAAGTTCAGTGAAATATTCTGGGGCAAGGGAGGGGAGCATATATCTCAATTTCATTTTGAACTAAAGAGTGAGTTTTCTGTTCATTCTAAAAGTTACTTTCTCTAAATTACCTAGTATCTCTTTTACTTGGCAGCCCAGAATTTACTGCATGTGTTTTATACATTAAGTTTTGCAATCCTTTGTAATTCTAAAGAAAAACAAAATATCAGCTTATACCACTTGGTAGCTAAATGAACAATAGGACATCTTCTCATTCTATATTGAAAATGAGATTAATACAGAGTTCAGAGCAACTGACTTGTCACTCATTCAGTCATTTATAGTGTACTCATTATACCTTTCATCTTTTGGAGAAGGGTAAAAATAAAAGTACCTTTACATGCAGCCCTAAAGGAAGGTATGGGGTCATTTATCATTTCGATTATGACTTTCTTAAAATGGTGCATGTGGAGGAGGGAACAAGACTGTAATCAAAAACACATACAAATGCCATAAGCGCCAACACGCCCATATCTCTTAGCATCATTAAAACTGGATGTGTAACACATATGTGTACTCTGCTAATATGGCTTTCTGCTGGAGAAGAGATTCTGGAGAAGAATATGAGGTGGCTGGTGAAAAGATGCATATGGACCAATGTTAGAGATCCTAACCCAGAGATAGGATAAAGTTAGGCTTCTTTCTTACTGAATTGAAAGGAATTCGAGAAGCTTTTAACTTCCCAATATCTCTTATGGAGAGGAGATCCCCTTCAGCTTCATTGATTCACTTCATCATACTGATGATGATTTTTAGAAGCAACTGGGAAAACAGATACAAGAAATAAAAGTACATCTCCCTGAGGAACAGAGGTCAGGAATCATTTTTTAAAGCCATGATAGAGGGCTTCCACTTTCAGGAATATGGAGGAGACATGCTTTTCCCTATTCCTCACATTAAGTGAAACCTTGGACATTATGTACAAATATAAGACTCTGAAAGGTGGAATGAAAAGGGAAATGACCTAAACACATGGGGACCTGAGCAATAACATGGTGATGAGTTGATTGGATTTTTTTTTATTTATTTTTTTTGCCTCATACATTCCACACTTCTTGATGACGAAACCCGGTAACCCAGAAACACTGACATGTGCAGACAAAAAAAAAAAAAAAAAAACCAACAAAACCCAGCTCCCTCCAGCCAAAGGACAAGGAAAAAGGCAGCCTAGCAAGACAGAAAGCTCTTAGGCAATAATCATCCTACTCCAGCCAAACACCACAGAAAAAAGATGGTGATCCAACCCCAGCCATGTCAGCAAAGCCCAAGTGAGGAGTTAGACTTCTTCCCTCACTGGGCTATAATAAGGTGTCTCAACCTTCCCACCTGAAAAGGGTGGTGTCAAAGAAACTAACTGGGAGCCTAGATATTCATCCCCACTGGGTGTGGTGTCAGAGGAGGCCTAGTAGACAGTCAGGATTTTCACCACCCACCAACAATCATGAGCCTGCCTCCTCATTGTGATGTCAGTGGAAGTCACATGGGGAGCAGTGATGAGGTACTGCTGGAGAGATATCAGTGGAAACCTAGTGAGGAGTTTGAATGCTCATGCCAAGCCAGAAGTAATGAGGAACCCCTCCCTCAAGTGTCAATGGAGCCTGAGTGTGGAACCTGAACTTCTATCCCCACCTGGCAGTAATGAGGCAATGTCCCTCCCACCTATTGCCATAGCAGTGTCAGAAAATCCAGCTAAAGCAGAAAGCTTAAATAAGATCCAGACTCTCATAACATTTATACCCCACGTGTCCAGATTTCAATCAAAGGTCATGCATCATACCAAGAAACAGGAAGATCTCAAACTGAATAATAAAAGACAACCAACTGATGCTAACACAAAGATGTTAGAGCTATTATAATTATCTGACAAAGATTTTAAAGCAGCCACCATAAAAATGTTCTAATGAGCAATTAGAGACATCTTAAAACAAATTTTAAAATATGACATACTACAAAGCTGTAGTAATCAAAATGGTATGGTACCAGAACAAAAACAGACACACAGATCAATGGAACAGAAAAGAGAGCCCAGAAATAAACCCACACATTTATGATCAATCAATCTATGACAAAGGAGGCAAGAATATACAATGGGGAACAGAAAGTCTCTTCAGTAAGTGGTGCTGGGGGTCCCTGTGGCAGAGAGCAGGGTGAGAGGCCAACCATGGCCTTCTCCCCAGGCCCTCCAGGCCCCCTGGCCTTGGAGCCACAAGGTGAGCTGGGTGTCTGGGGACAGGCTGAGGGCTGTGTCCCATGGAGCCCCGGAGCCCTCACCATGGCCACCCACCAGCTGTGCTCAGGCCTTGAGGCAGCGGTGAACCCCTCCCCACATCCCCGCCTCTGCGACTTCATGGCAGCAACGTCTCCATGGGTCACAGTCCATGGAGGCTTCAGCAAGTGAAGGATATGCACACTGCCATTCAGGCTTGTCAGCTCCCCCATCTCAGCTGTCCTCTGCTTCCTGCATCTCTCCAGTCTCCTAAATAACCACCACCACTTGCCCTAGAAATGGGATCTGGGCTTGGACCCAGCTGACTTGATTTGAGCTTTAAGCTCCCAAGTCCTCCAGCCCATCAGCCACCTCTGAGAGACTGAGGTTGACACCCAAGGAGACACCCACTCCACATCCCTAGTACGATGTCTAAGGAGCTACTATCTGGATTTGGAGTCAAGACGACCCTCACCCTTGACTCACATGTTCCTCGATGTGTCTGGCACAGAGAGCCAGCCACTGTTCTAAAGATGACTTCCTTTTATTAATCTTCCTTTGAGAGAAAGAGGCTAATAAGGGGAGGAACTTGCAGAGAACTCTTCTAAAGAGTCAGAAAGAAACAAGAACACAGCCAGAAAAAATCGGGACTTAATAAATAACAAGCAAAGGAAATCATCAACAAACGAAAAGAGAACCTACAGAATGGGAGAAAATATTTGCAAACAATGGAACCAACACGGGGTTAATTTCCAAAATATACAGACAGCTCATACAGCTCAATATCAAAAAAACAAACAACCCAATCCAAAATTGGGCAGAAAATCTAAATAGACATTTCTCCAAAGAAGACATGCAGATGGCCAATAGGCACATGAAAGAATGATCAACATCACTAATTATTAGAAAATGCAAATGAAAACTGCAATGATGTACCATCTCACACCAGTCAGAATGGCCATCATCAAACAGTCTAGAAATAATAAATGCTGGAGAGGGTGTCGAGAAATGGGAACCCTCCTACACTGCTGGTGGGAACGTAAATTGGTGCAGCCACTATGGAGAACAGTATGGAGGTTCCTTAAGAAACTAAAAACAGAATTAACATATGATCCAGCAATCCTACTCCTGAGCATATATCGAGAAAACCATACTTTGAAAAGACACATGCAGCCCAATGTTCACTGCAGCACTATTTACAATAGCCAAGACATGGTAGTGACCTAAGTATCCATCAACAGATGAATGGATAAAGATGTGGGGGATATATATATATATATATATATATATATATATATATATATATCCACAATGGAATATTACTCAGCCATAAAAAATAATGCCACTTTCAGCAGCATAGATGGACCTAGCGATTATCATAATAAGTGAAGTAAGTCAGATGGAGAAAGTCAAATATCATATGATATCACTTATATATGGACACTAAAACAATGATACCAATGAACTTATTTACAAGACAAATAGACTCACAGACATAGAAAACAAATGTATCGTCACTAAATAGAAAGGAGAGGGGAGGGATAAATTAGGAGTTTGGGATTAAAATATACACACTACTGGGCTTCCCTGGTGGCGCAGTAGTTGACAGTCCACCTGCCAATGCAGGGGACACAGGTTCGTGCCCTGGTCCAGGAAGATCCCACATACCGCAGAGCGGCTAGGCCCGTGAGCCATGGCCGCTGAGCCTGTGCGTCCAGAGCCTGTGCTCCGCAACAGGAGAGGCCACAACAGTGAGAGGCCTGCGTACCACACAAAAAAAAGAATAATAAAATAAAAATAAAATAAAATATACACACTACTATATATAAAATAGATAACCAACAAGAACCTATTATATAGCACAAGGAACTATACTCAGCATCTTGTAATAAGCTATAATGGAAAAGAATCTGAAAGTTATACATATATATGTACGACTGAATCACTTTGCTTTACATCTGAAACTAACACAACACTGTAAATCAACTATATTTCAATAAAGATTTTTAAAATAATTTTTAAAAAGTGGTGCTGGGAAAACTGGAACAGCTACATGTGAAACAATGTAATTAGAACATTTTCTCACACAATATACAAAAATAAACTCGAAATAGATTAAAGACCTAAATATAAGACTGGAAAGCACAAATCTTCTAGAAGAAAACATAAGCAGAACATTCTTTGACATAAATTGTAGCAATATTTTTTTGGATCTGTCTCCTAAGCCAAAGGAAGCAAAAGCAAAACTAAACAAATGGGACCTAATTAAACTTAAAAGCTTTTGCACAGCAAAGGAAACCATCAACAAAACAAAAAGTCAACCTACTGAATAAGTGAAACATATTTGCAAATAATATAACTGATAACAGGTTAATATCCAAAAATATATAAACAGCTCATACAACTTAATATAAAAAAAATACCTGATTAAGAAATGGGCAGAAGACATGAACAGACATTTTCCAAAGAAGACATACAGATGGCCAACAAGCACATGGAAAGATGCTCAACATCACTAATCATCAGGGAAATGCAAATTAAAACCACAATGAGATATCACTTCACACCTGTCAGAATGTTATTTGTGTTCTTTTTGAACACAAATATGTGTTCAGTGTTGGTGAGGTGTGGAGAAAAGGGGACCCTTGTACACTGCTGATGGGAATGTAAACTGGTGCAACCACTATGGAAAACAGTATGGAAGTTCCTCAAAAACCTAAGAGTAGAACTGCTATATGATCCAGCAATTCCATACTTCTGGGTATAGATCCCAAAAAACAAAAACACTCATTTGAAAAGATACATGCATCCCAATGTTCATAGCAGCAATATTTACAATAGCCAAGATATGGAAGCAACCTAAGTGCCCATCAACAGATGAATGGATAAGAAAGATATGGGGTGTGTGTGTTGAGTGTGTGTGTGTGTGTATATATATACACAAACAATGGAATACCACTCAGCCATTAAAAAGAATGAAATTTTGCCATTTACAATAACGTGGATGGACCTAGAGAGTATTATTCTTAGTGAAATGTCAGAGAAAGACAAATAGTCTGATATCATTTATATGTGGAATCTAAAACACAAAACAAATGAATATAACAAAAAAGAAACACACTCATAGAAAACATACTAGAGGGAAGTGGGGAGGGTCAGATAGAGGTAGGGGATTAAGAGGTACAAACTACTACATATAAAATAAGCTACAATGATATATTGTACAGCACAGGGAATATAGCTAATAGTTTACACTATAAATGAAGTAAAATCCATAAAAATTTCAAATCACTATATTGTATACCTGAGACTAATATAATATTGTAAATCAACTATACCTTAATAAAAAAATAGAGAATCTCAGCAAAGAAATAGAAGACTTAAGAAGAACCAAATAGAAATTTTAGAACTGCAAAATACAATAACCAAAATAAGAAACTCAATGGAGGGGCTCAACATCGGAATGAAGGGGAAAGAGGAAAGAATCAATGAATTGACGATAAGACAGTATAAATTATCCAATTGGAACAACAGAGAAAATAGACTGAAAAAAAAAATGAAAAGATCCTCAAGGAGCTGTGAGTCTAAAACAAAAAATCTAATATTCATGTTAACAGAATCCCAGAAGGACAGGAGAAAATGGACAGGAATGAAAAAGTACCCAAAGAAATAATAGCTGAAAACTTCCATAATTTGGCAAAAGACAGAAAACTATAGATTCAAGAATTTGAGGGGCTAACGTGGTGGCGCCGTGGTTAAGAATCCGCCTGCCAATGCAGGGGACACGGGTTCAAACCCTGGTCCGGGAAGATCCCACATGCCGCAGAGCAACTAAGCCCATGCACCACAACTACTGAGCCTGCACTCTAGAGCACGCGAGCCACAACTACTGAAGCCTGCGTGCCTAGAGCCCACGCTCTGCAACAAGAGAAGCCACCACAATGAGAAGCCCACGCACTGCAACAAAGAGAAGCCCCTGCTCACCACAACTAGAGAAAGCCCGTGAGCAGCAAGGAAGACTCAACACAGCCAAAAATAAATTAATTAATTATTTTTTTTTAAAAAAAGAATTTGAGTGAATCCCAAACAGGATAAACTCAAATTCACACCAGGATGCAGCATAGTCTAACTTCTAAACCTTAAAGACAAAGAAAGATCTTGAAAGCAGCAAAAAAAAGAAATGATTCACTAACTATAGGGGAAAAACAATTTGAATGACAGTGGATTTTTCAGTAAAATATATGGGGGCCAAAAATAGGTGGCACATTTTTCAAATACTGAAAGAAAAGCAATTCAATAAAGCAAAGATAGGCTTTTCAATAAATGGTGCAAGAGTATTTGTACATCCATAGGTGAAAACAAACCAAAATACAAACAAAAAACTTGACCTAAGTCTGACACTTGATACAAAAATTGACTCAAAATGTAAAACTTTTAGGAAAAAACATAAGAGAAAATCTTTGGAATCTTAGTCTATGCAAAGCATTCTTAGACTTGACACCAAAAGTATGATCCATAAAAATCTAATTGATAAATTAGACTTCATCAAAATTGAGAACTTTTGCTCTGTGAAAGATTCTGTTTAAAAGGATAAAAAGACAAGTTACAGAATGACAGAAAATATTTGCAAACCACATGCCCAAAAAAAGACAAGTATTGGGCCTCCCTGGTGGCGCAGTGGTTGAGAGTCCGCCTGCCGATGCAGGGGATACGGGTTCGTGCCCCGGTCTGGGAGGATCCCATATGCCGCGGAGCGGCTGGGCCCGTGAGCCATGGCTGCTGGGCCTGCGCGTCCGGAGCCTGTGCTCTGCAGCGGGGGAGGCCACAACAGTGAGAGGCCCGCATACCGCAAAAAAAAAAAAAAAAAAAAGACAAGTATTTCGATTTACAAAGAACTCAAAATTCAACAGTAAAAAATTAAAAAGTTAATTCAATTTGAAAGTGGGGAAAAGACATGAACAGACATTTCACCAAAGAGAATGTCAAATAAGCACATTAAAACATATTCAATATCATTAGCTATTAGGGAAATGCAAATTAAAACCTCAATGCAATAAATCACTCCACACCTATCAAAATGGCTAAAATAAAAATTAGTAGCAGCACTAAATGCTGGTGTGAATGCAGAGAAATTGGGTCACTCATACATTGCTGGTGGGAATGTAAAACAATACAGCCACTGAGGGAAACAATATGACAGTTTCTTTAAAAAACTAATTATGCAACTAACAAATGACTTAGCAATTATACTCCCGGGCATTTATTTATCCCAGGGAAATGAAGTCTAATGTTCACACGAAAACCTGTATACAAATGTTCATAGCAACTTAATTTATAATAGCCAAAAATTGGAAGTAATCTAGATATCCTTTAAAGAGTGAATCATTAAACTGTGGTGCATCCATACCATGGAATACTACTCAGCAATAAAAAGGAACAAACTGTTGATACACACAACAAACTGAATAAATCCCCAGAGAATCATGGAGTTATATACTATATGATTCCATTTATATAATCTTCTTAAAATGAAAAAATTACAGAAATGGACAACAGATTAGTGGTTGCCAGGGGTTAAGGAGGTGGAGCCAGGAGGAAAGTGGGTGTGGCTATAAAAGGGCAACACAAGAGATCTTGTGGTGATGGAACTGTTCTATATCTTGACTGTATCAGTGTCAATATCCTGGCTGTAATATTCTATCAAAGTTTTGCAAGATGTTACCATTGGGGCAAACTGACAAAGAATACACAGATTCTTCCTGTACTACTTCTTACTGATGTATGTGAATCTGAAATTATCTCAAAATAAAAAGTTTAAAAAATATATACTCGGGCTTCCCTGGTGGCGCAGTGGTTGAGAGTCCGCCTGCCGATGCAGGGGACACGGGTTCGTGCCCCGGTCTGGGAAGATCCCACATGCCACGGAGCGGCTGGGCCCATGCGCCATGGTGCCTGAGCCTGCACGTCCGGAGCCTGTGCTCCACAATGGGAGAGGCCACAACAGTGAGAGGCCCGCATATCGTAAAAAAAATAAAAAATAAAAATAAATAAATAAATAAATAAATAAATATATATATATATATATATATATATATATATATACTCAAACCTTCAAATAAATTATGCCATTAAATGTGGAAAAACAAAATTTTATTTTATTTTTTAAAATATTTATTTATTTGGCTGTGTTGGTTCTTCGTTGCGGCACACAAGATCTTCGTTGCAGCACATGGGATCTTTCGTTGCGGCGCTCATTGGGGGACACAGGCTCTTCACTGCAGCGTGCGGGCTTCTCTCTAGTTGTGGCGTGTGGGTTTTCTCTTCTCTAGTTGTGGCGCGGGCTCCAGGGCACGTGGTCTCTGTACTTTGCGGCACACGGGCTCTCTAGTTGAGGCTCAAGAGCTCAGTAGTTGTGGCGCGCAGGCTTAGTTGCCCCGCGGCATGTGGGATCTTAGTTCCCCCACCAGGGATCGAACCTGCATCCCCTGCGTTGGAAGGCGGATTCTTTACCACTGGAACACCAGGGAAGTCCCCAAAACTAAAATTTTAAAAAGCCATGATACATTGTTTCATGAACGAAGTGATAGCAAGGTTTCATAATTGCACTTTAACTGTATACTAAACATAATTTCTTTAAAGTGCTATCATTATGGGAATTTTCAATTAGGACTTGGTAATACAGTTTAGCAGGAACTTTTTTGCACATTTTGTAGCATATCACAGGTAGATGACTTAGATTTCCACATTGTACTTTTTTATGACTAAAATACCAACTAACATACAAAATTCACTAAATTTAAATGGAGAAATATGAGGCTTGTTTGTCTGTTTGAATGCTAGCCAAAAGCTAAAGGAAACTGCTATATTATGAATAGCAGAAACAACTCCGTTTCAGAAACTAAGTTTATTTTAGAAATTAATTTCAAGCCTGTTTGAAAACAATTGGCATTCTAATAAGAATTAAAATTCAAACCATTTTGGATGATAAATATTTAAAAGCATTTGGTCTGGAAACTAAACTGGAACAGAGCAAGGAAACTAATGTTATCAAATCCACTGTGGTCCACACTGCTAACCGCTGGAAAAACATCCTCGTTCTGTAACCACCACTACAGTCATAGAAACATGATATTTATTCCTGAGGATCCAATTCTTATTTCATCAATCCAGACTACATGAAATCCAATAGGAAGTCCCATTTCAAGCCCAGTGTCTTCCTTCTCTGTGTAATTTACCCACGCGTTTATGTTTGAGATCAACCTCCTCTAATTGCCACTATTGGAAAGAAACTACACTGTTTCCCAAGGTATATACTAAGCCTGTGCAGGGGGCACCAACAAAGTAGGGAACATCAACCGACAGGAAAAGTGAAAGGTAGAAATGATCAAAGTTATGTATGAGGGGAAAATTAGAACTTAAGTGAGCTATATGGCTTAGTACAGATCTCCTCAACTTACATTGGGGTTACATTTCAATAAACCCATCATAAATTAAAAATACTGTAAGTTGGAAATTATTTAATACACCTAAACTTCTGAACATAATAGCTTAGCCTAGCCTACCTTAAATGTGCTCAGAACACTTAAATTAGCCTAGAGTTGGGCAAGATCATCTAACACAAAGCCTATTTTACAGTAAGTATTGAGTAGCTCATGTAATTTACGGTACTGAATACTGTACTGAAAGTGAATACTAGGATGGTTGTATGGGGACAGGATGGTAATAAGTGTATGGGTTGTTTACCCTCGGGTCACTTGGCTGACGGGGAGCTGCAGCTCACTGCGGCTGCCCAGCATCACAGGAGTATCAGACCCCATATTGCTAGCCCAGGAAAAGACCAAAATTCAAAACCCGGTCTCTACTGAATGCATATCGTTTTTGCATCATCATAAAGTCAAAAAATTATGAGTCGAACCATCATAAGTCAGGGACTGTCTATAGCTGTATTAATTTGCTAAGACTGCTGTAACAAAGTACCACAAACTGAGTGGCTTGAACAATAGAAGTTTATCAACACAGTTTTGGACGTTGATAGTCCAAATTCAAAGTGTCAGCAGGGTTGGTACCTTCTGAGGGCTGTGAGGAAGAATCAGTTCCATGCCTCTCCCCTCGTTTCTGGTGGTTTGCTGGCAATCTTTATCATACCTTGGCTGTAGGAGCATCACCTCAACCACTGCCTTCATCTTCATAAGTTAGTCTCCCTGTGTGAGTGACTGTATCCAAATATCCCGTTATCCAGTCATTTGGGGTTAAGGCCCACCCTAAAGACCTCATTTTAACTTAATGGTCTCTATAAAAACCCTATCTCCAAATAAGAATACATCCCGAAATACTGGGGGTTAAGACCTCAATACAGGAATTGTGAGCGCACGAAATTCAACTCATCCCAGTAGTGTTTCATTTTAAATGACTCTGGGAGGGAAAGGGCCACCCAGATCTTCACAGTGACTCTCCTTCCCCTCACCACATCTGAATGACTCCCCTTCCAAAGCTCTATTAGGCCATGGCTGTGTGTCCCTTTCTGTTATCATCTCTCATCAGCTTTGCTTGTGTGGAGCTTCTTGTCATTTTTTTCCTTAGTTTGTCCCCATTTCTAACTCTCTATGTTCTAAAACTCAGTTTCTCCCCCAGCAATGCCCTTGGTCTCATGGCCAGCCTTTGCATAAGAAATGGAAACTGGTACTATTGCTTTCACCTCTGGCTCACATGCCTTCAATTACCAAATGAAAATAAGTTGGATAAATGTGCAAATGAAGCCACAGTCAGCCCCACAAAATGAGAGTGAGTCAGTAGCAATCCTCCTTCACAAGAAAGCTCTCAAGTGAACAGAGGGTCTCCTGACCTCAGGGCATCCCCATACTTCCCACCTACACATAAGATACAAACCAATTTTATAGTAGAAGATTATTGGAGAAAATATTCAAGTACTTTTTATCACTCCTATACTGAAAGTGACTACGAAGCGGTTTTATGTGGGAAAACATTTTAATCTGTAAAAACGTTGTGTTTTATCCTGGAATCTAGTAGAAAAATCTTAAGTTTCGATATGGTAAAAAATCATTAACTGAGAAAATGAATAATCTGATGATTGAAGAATCTGAAGCAGTTAATAGGGTAAGAAAGAAAGTGTGCTATAAACTACCTTCTAGTGTTAAGCTAATCCGTAATAGGGGTCCTTTAGATGCAAGATAAAATATTGATACATCTGGAGAAAAAGATATAGGTCCTATAGATATGATCATTTTATAAGTAAAATATAACGAAGTACTGAGAACCCTAGTATCCATGGGTGTTTATATCAACCAATTCAATACCTTTCATTATATACAAAACTACAAAAGAAGTGGTTGGATCCCTCTCATTTCCATAGTGCTTCTCCAATGTGGTACAAGGCAAATTGCAATGTGTCCTTCTTCCACTGAGCACATTTCTGTAGAGTGAATCCAGGCCAAACTAAACATCATTAAAGTAGTACCTTAAAGTTGGAATGGATATTAAAAGCTTCTTTAATCCAACCCCTGGCTCACACATGACCCAAATAATTCATACCTGCCAAAAAAGTCATCTAATGTTTGATTTCCAATCTCTGGTGATGAGGGTCACTATACCTTACCCTAAAACCCCTTCCATTTTTTATACAGTTGTGAAAATATTAATATAATATCTACTTTTTTACTCATTTAACTACTCATTCAGCTGTTTATCACTTCAACAAATACTTATTGAGAACCTATTATGAAATCACCAGGCACTACACAATCTTTGTGGAGGACTTAGACATTTATGAAGAGCTTTCCACAAACATCAAGCTATTTAATCCTCACAAAAACCCTGTAAATATACTCTGATTATTAATTTGTTATTTACACTAGAGATGAGAAAATTAAAGTTCAGAATTTAAGTCACATCACCAGTGAAAGAACTGGGAATCAAACTCGCAATTCTAGATAGTACTCTTTCAAATGTATAAACACAAAACAAATTCATCACCCCTTCACATAACAATGCTGATATACCTAAAGATATCACAGATTCCTGTTATGTTTTCTCTTCTCCCCAGTAAACACCTCCAGATTCTCCAACGTTTCATCATACAATTTGGAATTAAGACCCTGGACATACCCAGAACCGAGCATGATAGCCCAGATGAGACAGGACCTGACCAGAAAAGGGAAAAAACTATTGCCCCCTTTGAGACACATTTTAAATATTGTAGTCTATAATCAGATCAGTTTTGGGTAACCAGGGAATACTGTTGATTTACATTGAATTTGCAGCTAATATGTACTGTCAGAAACTCATATCTTCCCACTCCTTTCTCTGCCCCCTCTTAATTTTGTCTGTTATATAGTAGAATTTTGAGACCTAATCACAAGACTTTAAAGTATGTCAAACACCTACACTTAGCACAGTTACTAAGGCAGCAATCTCCACAGAGTGGAGGTCAAAAACACAAGGACTATTAGATAAAGTTGTTTAGCTTTTAATTTTATTTTACTTTTATAGGTATGTTTTATTTATTTGTGTTTTTTTTCTATTTACTGGGCATACACTTCCAGATTCAAGTATTAATACTACCACTAAATAATAGCAATTCAAACCTATGCAAATACTTCACATAAATTGTTTAATTTAATCTCATTAGGACCCTGTGAAGCAATTGACGATGAAGAAACTTGGGTTCCAAGAAATTAAATAAGTTTGCCCAAAAGTCACCAAGAATATGCTGGAGCTGGGATTCCAACCCAGATATATCTGACTTCGACCCAGCAGGCTGTCTCTCTGCCATGACCACCTTTTTGTTCTGAATAACTGAAAGCGTCATTTTTTGTTTGTCTTTCTTAGGACTGTTTAACTGCCAAAATGCTTTTCATATGGTAAACTACAAAATAGTAGGTTGTTTTTTTCTTTTCTATTAGGAGTTTTCATCATTCTGACTTTTAGCCTAGTACTAGGCTATTATTATAGGCCCATTTTTTTTAACACATTACTGATTATGGGACCTTTTTCTACCTCTTACATTTGTCTCTAATCAAACTCATCCTTTTTCCCTAAAACTGTCCATTGAATTTTATTCCTTACCTCATTAAGATACCATCAATGTCTCAAAGGAGAAACTTCATAGTCATTACTAATTCTGCTCACCTTCTAACCCCAACACAGAATTTTTCATCAAGACTATAGCTCTTACTTCCCAAATATCTCTTAAATCCTTGATGCAGGCCCCAATATATTTTTCATATCATATTGCACTGGGCCCTAATTGATCCACCTGCTTCTAGTCTCCCTGGCTGCATTCCACCCCACACAATGCACCAGATTTATCTTCCTAACCACATAGCTAAGTATTTTTCAACTTTTTGTAAGCTGACCCCAATCTATATTTCCTGTTGTGTATGTCTCTACTCTTTGTTCCCCCATGCCCACATCTATGTTATGTGACCCACCCCATCAAATAGCCCATGTTCTTTCACAACCTTGCTTTTATGGATGCTGTTTCCTCTGTCTGGAATGAGTTTCTTGTCCTGGCAAAGACCCAGCTCCTATCACCTCCAATACACCTCCACATTCCTTCAGATAGAACTCACTGTTCTGACATTTTTGCTAACAGAACTTTTTGTACGTAATTCTTATATAACCATTCATGCTTTGTTACAATCATGTTTTCATTAACTGCCTCTCCTACATGAATATGAGTTCCTCATAAACAACCATCTCGATATTTTTGCTTATCACCTTAGTACAGTGCCAAATATTGTACACAGTAGATGTTTAATAAATATTTTCATGAAAGAATGAAAGTACTTCCTTTGAGATCTGAGCTGACTAGAAATTTTCCTGTAATACGTATTGGTCTGTTTAGTTACCTCCACATTTCTTCCTAATTGGTATTTTTTTTTTTTTTGTACTGTTAGAATTTCAACTTTGAAATCTCCTGTACTTCTCAGGCTGCCTTCTCTTTTATGGTTTCAAAGTCATCTTTGTTCTGAACTTTTGACTCCACAGTAAGTCATGACTGACAGACTTTTGTGCATAAGAATTTAAAAATCCTCAGAAATTTGTTGATAACAATTTCCTAACTCTTTGATGAGGATTACGATTGACAACCATATGATAGGTGAGAATCTGCCCTTTTACTGAAAACTTCAGTTCCCCTCAATCATCTGGACTCCCCAAATTCTCTACAAACTCATTTGGTCTGATATCCACATCTCAGTAATGCCAAGTCAGCACTGGCACATAGACAGACAAGAAAATGTTATCTGCCCATCTTGCAAATGGGAAAATTAGACCTAGAATGACCAAGGAGAATATCTGATATAGTTAAGCAAGTAGACCCTATACTAAAAAGAAGGTCTAATAAGGTCTCTGCTCCAAAAACTGGCTCATTTCCTTCCTTACATGCTTACATATTTCTTTGTGTTTTATTTCCCTAAGGGCTTTATAGAAATTTCTATCATTTGCAATCTGTTCTTCTTAGTTATATGAATCTATTTTCTCTTCAACCATCATTTTTCTTTCCTTGACTTAAAAAAAGAAAATAAAGAACCAGCTTTACTAAAAACATGTTGCAGCTCTCCTACACTTCAGTAAGTACAGAAGCTAAAATTGACTTACTTTACTGCATGTTCTGTCATTATAATGGTATAATCTAAGAGAATAACCTCTGGTTTGAAAATTGTAAGGGCACATCTTAAGACTGGACAAACTTAAATCTGATGTGAGTACAAGTCATGGAATTTTTTGGCTTGGTGTGTCCTTGGAAATTATCCGGGCTAACCCTTTCTTCACTAAAGGGTGGTGAAAACTGAAGCTCAGAAAGGCCAAGTGACTTTTCTGGTGTCACAGATCAAGATTATAAGCCAGGCCAAGAGCAGAACTCAACACTCCTGACTCTTTTCCCAGTGCCCTTTCTACTTTTGGCTGTTTCAAGTATGGAGACCACACCTTGTTATTACCTTGCCTAGACTCAAAGCTAAACAATGGTAATAGAATGATGGGATATGAAAGCGATTGATCTTTAAGAGAAAAGAAAGCTTTCTGATATGCTTCATACCAGTCATCACTTTGAGTATGGAAAAACACATTGGTTTCTGAACACACTGATGTCTTCAGCTCTATTATCAGAGAGTAGGATTGGTGAGGGTCTACCATATCCTAGTTATTGGGAATAGTGAACACCATGGACCTAGCTGCCTGCCTTATGGAGCAAACCCAGATGGGAAGATAGATATTACATAAATCATTATAAACAATTAAGTAAAAACTTACAATATGCAAAGAGATGAATCAGCTGCTGTGGGAATATGTTACTGAGAGCCCCAACCTGGTCTGGGTTAAGAAGTATGTCGCTGAGGCACTGATGTTGAACCTGAAATCCAAAGGATATGTAAGGGTTCCAATGGGAGTATTCCATCAGAGGGCATAGAATTAGGAAGATCAAGGGTGCAGAGAATGCTGCACGGTTGTGTTTAGAAAACTGAGAGATGTACCACAGGGCTAAGGCAAATGTAGTGACAGGAGACAGAATTAGAGACAGAAGTGTAACCAGATCACCCAGAGCTGTGTAGATCATGTTAAGGGCTTGGGAATCCATTTAGGCATTTTAAGCAGGGGAAAATGTGACCATATATACATTTTAAAAAGATCATTCCAGTATTATTAGGAGAATGGGTTAAAAGGATAGCATGTAGACAGACCAGGCAGGAGGTGAACACCTAGGCCAGGTGAGACATGTACACAGTCTGTACTCTAGACCTCCCAGTTTAATTCAGCAGTACTCTCTATTCCAATGACATAGCTTGTGTTTCTTCTTTGTCTTTTTTTAGTGAAAGGCAAACCAGTTAGTCAACACTGCTCTTAATAAACCCAATCTTTAAAAAAGATAGCAGCCTTCTTTCATGTGTTTGTTGGCAATCTGTATACATTCTTTGGAGAAATGTCTATTTAGGTCTTCTGCCCATTTTTGGGTTGGGTTGTTTGTTTGTTTGATATTGAGCTGCATGAGCTGCTTGTATATTTTGGAGATTAATCCTTTGTCTGTTGCTTCATTTCCAAATATTTTCTCCCATTCTGAGGGTTGTCTTTTGGTCTTGTTTATGGTTTCCTTTGCTGTGCAAAAGCTTTGAAGTTTTTCATTAGGTCCCATTTGTTTATTTTTGTTTTTATTTCCATTTCTCTAGGAGGTGGGTCAAAAAGGATCTTGCTGTGATTTATGTCATAGAGTGTTCTGCCTATGTTTTCCTCTAAGAGTTTAATAGTTTCTGGCCTTACATTTAGGTCTTTAATCCATTTTGAGCTTATTTTTGTGTATGGTGTTAGGGAGGTGGATAGACCTAGAGTCTGTCATACAGAATGAAGTAAGTCAGAAAGAGAAAGACAAATACTGTATGCTAACACATATATATGGAAGTTAAGAAAAAAAAATGTCATGAAGAACCTAGGGGTAAGACAGGAATAAAGACACAGACCTACTAGAGAATGGACTTGAGGATATGGGGAGGGGGAAGGGTAAGCTGTGACAAAGCGAGAGAGAGGCATGGACATATATACACTACCAAACGTAAAATAGATAGCTAGTGGGAAGCAGCTGCATAGCACAGGGAGATCAGCTCGGTGCTTTGTGAGGGGTGGGATAGGGAGGGTAGGAGGGAGGGAGACGCAAGAGGGAAGAGATATGGGAACATATGTATATGTATAACTGATTCACTTTGTTATAAGGCAGAAACTAATACACCATTGTAAAGCAATTATACTCCAATAAAGATGTAGGAAAAAAAAAAGATAGCAGCCACCGAATGGATATTTTAAAACAAGTATTTTTCTGTATCATTGAAGGAAGCTTCTTTTGTTGCATTAGGGGTGTAATTGTAACTGTGTTTGGACTAACTGCAAACATTATCACTGTAAAGAGCTTTGATTTAAACCATACATTTTCAGCACAAATAACATGAGTGAGTAATCAACTCTATCGAAGTAACAGTAAAGTGCCATCCATCGTGTTTATTTTGATTGTGCTCTGTGTTAATTTTTTACTTATGGTTTTGGTGTAAGTTGAATAGTATAAATGGATGGAATACATAGAATAATGCATTGACTTCATGACAGGATCTAAAAATATTCTGTCAAATCACTTTGATGATTGCTGCAATAATCAGATATCATAAACAATATGTACTTTTGGAAAAATTTACCTGAAGTAATTTTAGGTTTTCAAAAAGAATTGTTTTCACATAAATTATCTTATTTTCTTAAGGAAACCAATGGACAGTTTTCATCACCTTGTGTGATGTAAGACCTAAATATAACATATAAATGAGTGCTACCATTTATTACTCTCTTTTTGACAATCTGAATTATCTTTTGGATATTACTCTGAATGATAAATCAAGTGACTTAAAAGTAGAGCTCAAAATTGGAAAATTGAACTTGTAAGTGCTTTTATCTTAAGTAGACGATATGTTAATATACCTTGAAGAGTAAGTGCTCTAGCTTTGAGCTAACTCTAAGACAACAGGTTCTTCAGTGAGTGATTTTAGACTAATACAATATGCAGGTCTCGGGAATCAAGGTTAAGTATGAATTGTTTTTCATCATGAAAGCCCAACTCAGCATATATGTAAACTGTTTTGCTCTGACAAATAGTATAATACATTCAACCGTCACTGAATAATGATAAGTTTTCTTTGGAGAAAGACAAATAATTTATTTCTAAGAACTACTGTTTTGTATATCGTTATTTAATTTTATTTCAACTTTTGATTTAAAAGAGAAATGGCTCTTGCTAAGACAATGTGGAATATTCATTTTTCTCCCAAGTTGGCCAGGGGTATACCAGTGCTAGAAACTCTGGTTTTGAGGGGAGTAGATTTTGTTTCATTATTCTTTTAGAAAATTGAATAATTTTTCACCATTTATTCCTTTTCGAAATCCCTGGTTTTACTGACCAGTAAAGACAGCAGGTCATGATAATCCCCAGTCCCATCCCCAATATATAGGACTGAGTGGTAAAGCAAATTCCTGCATGTCTGCTTCACGTTCCTAAAACAAAGGACCCTGAAATTAAAACAAAAAGGGGGCTTTTATATTTATATTTTAACTGTCTCCACCAGTTCTGTTCCAACATGGACCTGTATGTGCCATTTACTTTTAAATTCCTCACCATTTTCCTAAGTACACAAAACCTGGGGAAACAACAACGAATCTTGTTGTATCTGTTTATTTCTTCTAGGTTGGACGAATTGAAGACTTTCTATACAAATTAGAGGATAGTTTCTTAAAAACTAAAAAACAGAGAACTGCTCGAAGGCAAAAAAGAAAAATGAAGCAGCTTCAAACTGCAGCAAAGCTAGTCACTGGGGAGCAGGCGACACCACCGAGACGTTCCAGAAAAAAGGGCCAATGGCACCCCGCCAGCCAGACTGTGACAGCCCAGCAACAAAGGCCTACGCCAAAAGAATGAGGTGGTGCTCCTCTTGGCAAAAACGGTCTACGCTTTGTTAATCTCAACTGGAAGCAATAAATGTTCTCAGCAAGTTTGACCTGACTCTTGCTCAAATTCGTCTTACTTAGTTAAATAGCTTATAAAACAACCATTGCTGCCTCTTTCACCTGTCTTGCTCTTTCAACGTTGACTAAAGTATACCAGGTCTATCCAAGTCCACTTACAGTATATGTGCATATTCATGTGTATTCATTAAGGATTAGTCACATACCATATACAGATATGGATAATATAAATGTAGATTTTTAAAATTATAAAATGGATAATATACTTTCTCAATCCTTATAGAGACAGTCCTATGTGGTATGGCTGATATCATCAGTTATTTCACTAACATCTGTATTCTTTCCTCTGGATCCTTCATATCCCCTCCCCTTAAATGACTCAACACAAATGCATATATTTGACAAGATAATGAGTCAAGAGCCATTACTCAAGACCTCAGTTAACAACAACAAGGAGGTCTGAAGATAGAGTAAGAAGATGGGACCCATATACAGAGTAAAACAAACAAGAAAATGTAAATTTTAAAAATAATGGAAAAATAAGATCTCAGAGTACATTAATAACATGAAAAGGAAAAAAGGGAATAAAATATTTAGTGCTGAATTTTTCATTATACAGTGAGATTGTAAAGGAATCAATAATTTAGCCTTACATATATGTTAGATTTGTGTAGTCGTAATTATGCAAGATATAAATATTTTGAAACTTTGAAATAAATTACGACCTTGATTTCCCTGTGGACCATTTGCTTAATTCTTACCTTTATCAAATAGTTTCCTCTTTTACCCCACTCCACCCAGAGATCATCATCATTGCCATCATGTTCCCTCAGGTTAGTTGTTAATATAATGGTAGTCAGTTAAAGATAGGGGCGTTTAAGAAACTCCTTTTTGTTTCTAGACTCACACCAGCAAGGCATCTCAGTTCTGTTCTCATAAGTACTGGAAAATAATTTCTTTCTATGGACACTTGAGTCTGTAACCAAATGTGGGAGTCTAAGATAAATGGCTCAGCCTCCCATCCAGCCAGTTCTGCTGTTATCCCTTTTGATCACTGTCCAGGAACTTCCTATTAATAAATATAAATATATATATATCCTTATAACATTATATATATATATATATCCTTATAACATCTCTAGGAAACAAAGCTTGTTGAGCTTTGAATTTAACTTCAGTGTTAAAATTTTATTTTCCAAAAGAATTTCTATGTTCTGTAATACTTTAATTAATTTTTTAATTGGGATGGAATCTTAGCACTGCCTGTTTTCTGAAAGCCCTGTTGATATTCAGTAGCTGTTCAATTGCTTTATCTTTGTTCTTCAAAAATTAGTGTTCTCTCATTCCACAGTGCTAAAAGATTATATTTGAAAATAATATAGTTACAATTATTAGATTATGGTTTCACTGTTTGACCACTTCCCCCACATCCAATACTAAATATCCATTGGTTGTTTTTGGCTGGGGCTTGGGTAGGGAAAGGAAGGCAGTTCTAGTTGGTCTTAGGAAGGATGATATAAAATGGAAATCCAAAAAATTCAAAAGAAACTTTTTTTCAGAAAAAACTAATCAACACTCATAGCTCTTCAACAAGGTATCAAATAATTAGAATTCTTAATAGGTATAATAGCAATGTCCATAGGAATGAATTTTGCTCATTGTTTCAACATTAGTGTCAAGAGCCTTGAATAGCAATAATGCAGATGAAGGATTTGTAAAGCAATATGATATTAGTTTAAAAAAATTAATACAGAGAAAGCAAAGTTTACAAAGTACTTTCAGAATGTTTATATCAACTTCATAAGAATTTCTTCATGTATGCATTTTCTCCCTTTACAATTGAAGAAACCAACACCCAAAGAGGTTAATTAATGCTTGACTCTAAAGACTTGTTCTGTCCCATACTTGCTATTTGAAATGTGGTCCATGAACCAGGATCACCAGCATCACCAGAGAAGTCATGAGGAATGCAGAATCTTAAACTCCTCCCCAAACCTACTACCTCAAAGTCTGTATTTTTAACAAGCTCCCTAGGTAATTTATATATGCCCATTAAAGTTTGAGAATTGCTCTTTTACCATATTGGAAAATATTTTCCAGTCTGGTCAAAGTTAACATGACACAGGGCCTGATGATATGCTACTCTTAGGTTTTGGTCCAAAAATATTTCCTAATATGATCATTTCTGCAAAGGTTTATGCACCAAAAGAATGAAAAATTAAAAGTTCAGTAATTATAGAAAATGTGTTTTTCCTCTGCCATTTTATTCTAAGATAGATAGGATTTTATTCTGTAACATTTCAAAAACATGAAGCAAAACAAAAGGAAGACATATGGGCCAAAAAGAAGTGGTATACACTTAATGATCAGACCAATTTAAATATTATTAATTGTATAGCTAGTCCATGACCTAAATGCTTCAATCATTTCCTCCGTCTTCCCCTATCATTTCTCCTATGTCACTCCATCATTTACTGATGTATCTAGATGGGAAGCAGAGCTCTGCTGAACTCTAGAGCTAGGGACAACTTATCTTTCAAAATATCTAAACAGATTCTTTCCAACTGGTCTACAACAGGGTGATCAATTCTGTCCATAAAATGTATTTGGGGAGACTGCCACTGGGTATTATTCTGTAAGAAATAGTTCAAGTTCAGAAGTCCCACCCCCAGAGGAGGAATCCCAAAGGAGGCCACCTATGATCACATGAAACTCCTGTGTGTTCTGATCCATGTCTTCCTTAATGTCAGGTACTTGATCATTCTCAGTCATTCCTTCATCATCCTTCAAGGCACTTTGGTATTGTTTGTATGTGTAGGGGTTCAGAATGTCATCCTAAAATATGCTAACATTGGCATACTTATTATTTTGAATTAAAGGTATTTGAGAAACTGCCAATGCAAGAAGAACATTCTGAACTTCCTTTGTCCCCTGAAAGCAGGAAATAAATCTTCCATATGAAAGGTACCCTCTCTGTAAAAGGAGGTAAAAGATATCCTTACTGCCAGAGACAGGGAAATCAGGGCCATAAAAGGCTATATTAAACAAACCTTGTTATTTCTTCAGTTTACTAACCCCAGCCCAAACACCTCTGCCTTGGTAATTATAAACAAATTTATTGTTTCTTTGTCTAAAAGGTACAAAAGCTTCCTGCTTTGGTCACTTCTTTGAGTCTCCTATCTTGGTGAGGCTCCTGCACATACATACGTAATTTAAATATGTTTTTCTCCTGCTAATCTGTCTTTTTATTACAGGTGGGTGTGAACCAATAACCTAGAAGGGTAAAAGGAAAATTATTTTTCCTCCCCTACAGATGTTTTTCTCAGCTTTTCAGTTTCAAATTTTTCAAACCTATGGAAAAGTGGCAAGAACAGTACAATATACCTGATATACCCTTAGCAAAGATTTCCCCAATTATTAACATTTTGTCTCACGTGCATTTGCATTCTCTCTGCTCCTTGTCTCTCTCTCCCCTTCTCCCCTTCTCTCTCTCTCTCTCTCTCTCTCTCTCTCTCTCTCTCTCTCTCTGTCATCAAGTAAAACACATTCCATAAAAAACCAAATTGCTCCTTTTAGTAGAATTACCTTATCATGAATACACTATGTTAATCCCCCATTTGCAGGTCTACATTTGTTCTCTGCATCAAATCAGACAAGTGAGCACAGCTACTTATAAACTGCTGGGGCAAGAGGCTATGGACAACACACACCACACTGTCCCTGTCTTCCTCCTCCCTGCCGGCCTTTCTGGAGCATTGCTTTAATGATCACAGCAGCATTCAGCAGGGGCAGGGTTCTTGAAGAAGGAAAAGTAAGTAACAAATGCTGTTTGTTACTTGCTAGCAAGGTACAGCCTCAGAACTGGTAATTCATACTTTTTTGTAACTTCAAGGATGGCCAATCTTTTTGAGAACAGATGTTGCAATTTTTGAAAACAGCCAAATTTTACTCAGAACACAAATCGGTGACTAGAGTAGATGGTCAACTGAGTAATGTTACTCTGTGTCCAAGACTGTGTGCCTCTCTGAAGTAATGGCAGGCACAAAGGCAACTGCACTGAAATAAGAAGAGCTTTCCAAGTGACTTCTCTGAAGAGAACCAGGTGTACCTTGGTATCTACATGCTATTGATAGTATGTTTGTTTCTATTTGCTTCTGATGGAACAGAAAATTGGATAAATTTTAGAACCTCTCTAGAAAGCAATTTGTCAGTGTGTATCATGAGCGCTAAAGCTGTTTACAGCCTTTGCCCCAACATTTCTACTTTTAGGAAACTATACTAGAGGAATAATCAAATACATGTTATAAAAGTTTATTTCATCACAGGGTTATTTTAAATAGAAAAATAAAATGAACTCAACCAAAATTTTCCAACATAGGTAATAGACTAAATGATTAATGACAGTCTATCCAATGCTTAACCTAATCACAGGTAAAAATTTTATCATGTTAAAAGAAAAAAGTAAGATATAAAACTATATAAGCACTTATTATAACTAGGTTATAAAATATATGCATATAAAAGACTGGAAGGACATACAATAAGATATTTTAAATGGTTATCTTTAGTGGAGACAGTTCTGGGTGATTTTATTATCTTTTCCCTAATACTATACAATAAGTATATGTTCCTTGATAATAAGAAAAAAACCTTAAAATATTATTATTTAGTATCACTCTGCAGAGAAAGACCAATTCATATCAGCTTTTCTTTGCCTGTTTACAGAAAAAAAATTATATACTCTGAAAACTTGCATCTCAGATAACTGCTGTTGCATAGACAGAGGCCAATGGAAACATTTTATTTGCAGAATTCTTTGTGGCATAAAAATTTTTACAACTACCTCCACCAAACATCCATGGGATACACAGTCCAGAAGGTCACTGAAGTAACTATTACACAGAGCACCAATTATGGTGTTTTACCTGCCTTTAAAAGTAACAAAACCGGAACTTCCCTTGTGGCGCAGTGGTTAAGAATCCACCTGCCAATGCAGGGGACATGGATTTGATCCCTGGTCTGGGAAGATCCCACATGCAGCGGAACAACCGAGCCCGGGCGCCACAACTACTGAGCCTGCACTCTAGAGCCTGCAAGCCACAACTACTAAGCCCGCGTGCTGCAACTACTGAAGCCCACACGCCTAGAGCCTGTGCTCTGCAACAAGAGAAGCCACTGCAATGAGAAGTCCGGCGCCGCAACGAAGAGTAGCCCCTGCTCGCCTCAACTAGAGAAAGCCTGTGCACAGCAACGAAGACCCAACACAACCAAAAATAAATAAATACATTAATTAATTAATAACTGATACCACATGTGAGTTGTCCCTATCTCCCTTGCTTGTGTTCCTCATAACTTTCTGATTGTCTTGTTTCGTTCTTTCCCTGTACTCACAGGATATCACCCTATAAAATATGAGATGATCACAGACCAAAGTCCTTTAAAACAAAATATATTGAAGGTTAAGAGACCACTGGCAGAGCAAAGCTTTGATTTATAGTGGCTTGATTCACTGAGATGGGGTGATGGAGTCCAAGTTCAGTCAGATATTTCACAAGTTGCCTGATCCACTCAGCAGTTCCCTGGGCTCTCGGGACATGGATACAAAGGACTATTGTGCAGCCTTGACAAGCAGCAGATTGTCAAGATGTAATAGAATGTAATGACACACCTGGTGCAGGCACCTCTCTTTGACAAGTCATCAAAGGGAGGGAAAATCAGAAAACAGACCCAAAGAGCATATCAAAAGTTATAAATGTAAGCATATCCAGCTTGTGCCTCAAGAAGTCAGAAACACTCAGACTGCATGAAATAGAGATTAAAATTACTCTCTATGTACATTATTTAATAAATGGTATGGGAACTTGAAAATTAAATACTGGATATGCTCTTTTGTTGTGATCCTTTATTGATCAAAGGCAATGTGCAGAACTAATATGTATTAATAGTCAAGACTTTAACTTTCTTGTTAAATAAGTGTTTGGGGAAGTAGAAAGGTAAATATTCATTGAGAAATGGGAAGACTAAATCCCTGATATTGATAACAAGCCAGTCTTTCTCTAAGCCTTGTTCAGTAGGTTTACAGATATGAATAGCTATGTCAGGCTATTCCCTAAAACCAGAAGGGGAAGTTGGTGTAGTACAGCTGTTAAATGTAAAGCCCTAAGAAAAGTACCTCTCACAGGTACTGCTCAGTTCAAGTTAGCTGACGATGGTGGTAATCATGACATGGAAAGCAAAACGGGCTTTGATTTTGAAGACTTGGGTTTCAGTCCTAGCTGTGTTGTAATGAGGGATAATAATTTTTTCCCTACCTAATGAGGTCTCAGTAAGGAGCAAATAAGATAATGAAATATGAAATGATTTTTAAACACTGACGCAATAATGCCTTTATTGACAACTCACAATAAGCTAGGCATTGCCCTCTAGTCCTCACTACAGTGCTGAGACAGGAAATGTTATTATCTCCTTTTACAGATAAGTAACCTGAGGAGCAGGAGGTGAAGTACTTCCTTAGAGCTAAAAAGTATCAAAGCTCCAATTCAAACCCAGGCAGCTTTACTCCAGAGTTCGGACTTGACATTGTAGTTGAAGGCTTGTGGCAACCTTGTGTCAAGCAAGTCTATCAGCGCCATTTTTCTAACGCATTTGCTCACTTCATGTCTCTGTGTCACATTTCACTAATTCCTGAAATATTTCAAACTTTCTCGGGGCTTCCTGGTGGCACAGTGGTTGAGAGTCCGCCTGCCAATGCAGGGCACACGGGTTCGTGCCCTGGTCCGGGAAGATCCCACGTGCCGCAGAGCAGCTGGGCCCGTGAGCCATGGCCGCTGAGCCTGCGCGTCCGGAGCCTGTGCTCCGCAACGGGAGAGGCCACAGCAGTGAGAGGCCCGCGTACTGCGCAAAAAAAAAAAAAAAAAAAAAAAAAATGGACACAGTTCAGTTTTTGGAAAACTTGGAAATATAGTTGGAACAATTTGGATATGAAAATCTACTTTTTAAACTGTAAATTTTATGAAATCAAAACAAAGATCAAGTATACCCAAAGAAAAATTAGCATCCAAATTGAGAGATTCTGTAAGTGTAAAAAACACACCTGATTTCAAAGACTCAGTATTAGAAAAGAATGTAGGGAATTCCCTGGCTGTCCAGTGGTTAGGACTACGTGCTTTCACTGCCCTGGGCCCAGGTTCAATCCCTGGTCTGGGAACTAAGATCCCTCAAGCCTCGCAGCACAGCCAAAAAAGAAAAAAAAAAAAAATTGTTGTACACCTGAAACTAACACAACATGGTAAATAAACTATACCCCAATAAAAATTTTTTAAAAAAGGACCTGTACTAAAATTGAGTATTTCAGAAAAGAAATGTAAAATGTCTCAATAACAAATTTTCTATTAATTACATGTTGACATGATAATATTTTGGATAAAGTGATTCAAAGAAAATGTATTATTAAAAATTCATTTCACCTGTTTCTTTTTATTTTTTTGTTTTTTTTTTTCTACTGTAGCTACTAAAACGCTCAAAATTGTGTATATGGCTCACATTATATTTCTATTGGCCAGCACTGGCCTGCACAATAACTCAGCTGGAATGAGGAAGGGGCTTTTCCCAGCAGAAGGGGTTAAACAGGATCTTGACCTTCCTACCCTGGCTGTAAGCCCCCAAGGTTCCCAGAGGCAGAGCAAGTAGCTTTCCCAGACAACTGGCTGTGAAAGCCCTGGAGTCCAGCGGTATCCCCCCTTTCATGAGTTTGCTCTCATGTTTGCCCTATGAGAAATCAACAAGGAGGCAGGTCCTGCTCTTGGAATGTACACCCCCGGTGTGTCCAGCATAATGCCCTACAGCCAGCGCTCCTTTCTGTGGACGTCATGTATACCACATCTCGTCGAACCTTGCTTGAAGTTTCCCTAAGTCTTTCTAACTCATAGAGCTATAGAATTGGCTTGGCTCCTGACAAATGGTGACCACAAAGGGACCCACCTTGCCCAACAGGGATTCCTGGGATCCTAGGAAAAGACTGAACTTCATGCTAATAGGAAGGTAGATACTCAAAGAGCACGGAAGTGTGATCTTATTGTAAATGTGACACATGTGTACTTACCACAGGAGAAGCCAAGGACATACTGGTTACATCTGTAACCAGTGTCAGTCCCCTGAGTCACATTATCCCATAAAAATATAAGTGGCAGCAAAGTGAAATTCCTGTACTAAGACATAATACTGCATTTAACCCAGAATAAAGCTAAAGCACAATATGATTTATATATTCCAGGGACAGGGGAATCCCTATCCACAAGCAAGCATGACAAAAGTCTACCTAATGATGAGAAAATCCACCTCTCTTTAAATGCTAATTAAACATCTACTGAGAGCATCTGACTATATGACAGGAAGTGGGGTAGACATTAGGACAGTAAAGTGAAATAATATAAAAAGCATTGGCTTTCTCATGATGAGATCTGTGTCTCAGTCTCTTAATCTGTGAAAAAATGATAACAATCCTCATATGGGTATTGTGAGCCTTAAATTGATGATGTATTTTAATTGCCTAGACAGTGTGTGACACATAGTAAAGACTCTTTCAGTGCTCTCCTGCTGAGAGATAGAAGAGCGAAAAATAGTCCCTGCCATGAATGAATTAATACTATAGCCAGAGGAGCAGCAGACCAGCACAGCACTCATCCTAAGGCTCCCACGGCAATGCTGTAGCCCAGGTGTAATTGTGCACCTCTACATGAAAGGGGGGGCCACTGATGCATGTGCCTGTGAATCCAAGACAACCAGAAAGTGGATATTCAGAGGCAAGAGGGGGCAGGAATATGACACAGAACATGTATGAAATTGAACTGATATGATCCCAGGACAAAAAGTAGGAATTGCTTCCTTGAAGATAAAATTGCTTTCAGCTTGTTTTCTTATCATTTGCCTTTCTCATAAATGTTTAGCATAGAAAAACCAATTATGTGAGGTATTTAATGAGCTGTGTTCTAAATAATCACAATTTTAAGCTAAATATGTTCATGTTTTACCAGAATTCTAGATTTCTGTAAAATAGAAACATGTCTTTCCCCTTATACTTTGCAACTAGGCATCTTTTTTTTAATTATTACAGCTCCAAATCATAAGTTTCCCCATCCCAGTCCCTTGGTTACAGACTTTTTCTCATTTTTCATGAGTTTTTATTGTTCCTGATGGGCCCCATTCTCCCAGTTCCCCCTCACTTCAATACATCTTCCACAATGAACCCACAGCAATCTTTCAGAATCCCACAAGTGTTGATCACTGCACTGCTTCTCCCACCATCCGCAGCTCCTCATTTCTATAGAAGCCAGACCACTTAGATTGCACATACTTCAAGACCCAGTCCTGCCTAAGTTCCTGCCCCACCTCTTGAGCAGTCCTACCCTGGACCACCCCATATTTCAGAGATGCTGGGCACCACACTTTGGCAATCTCCTGCCATTGTTACCTTGCTCGTACTCTTCCCTATAACCTTTCCCTTCTCATCTACCTGGATTTCAAAGCCTCAGCTCAAAATGTCGCTTATTTTTTAAAACCTTCATCCATTCACTTCTCCTGGCTCCAACCCCCGGCAAACTATCACGCTTTTCTCAACATTTACATAACACTTTGTTCATATCACTAGCATAACTCCAGTCATATCATACTAGAATGAACTGTATACACATTATTTTTCTCAGTTACATCATGGACTTTTAAAGGAAAGGGAGATTTTTTTTTATCCCTAGTTTAATGATGGGACTGGGCAAGATATCACCTTATAAAATCAGGGCAGCTAGTCAATAGTTCTTTAAAAGTGTCTAGGAGGGGCTTCCCTGATGGTGCAGTGGTTGAGAGTCCGCCTGCCGATGCAGGGGACACGGGTTCGTGCCCCAGTCCGGGAAGGTCCCACATGGCCACGGAGCGGCTGGGCCCGTGAGCCATGGCTGCTGAGCCTGTGCGCCCGGAGCCTGTGCTCCACAGCGGGAGAGGCCACAACAGTGAGAGGCCCGCGTACCACAAAAGTGTCTAGGAGAGTGAATTCTCCAAAAATCTTATATAGAGAAGAAAAATAGGGGTGATGAAAGAGAAGGGGGATGTTTAGCAACTGAGTTTAGAATTCAACACAACTGGTTTTTAGCCTAGTTCCTACAGATGAAGTAGCTATGCTGTGACCAAAGACAACCCACATTGTTTCTCTATCACTCACCTAATCTGCGAAATAGAAATAGAAATACTAATAGTAGATCTTACCTCTCTGGTACTGATCCAGGAACAAATAAGTTGAAAGAGTGCCTGTAAAATTCCAATTTTGAACTGAGTCCAAGGTCACTCCGTTTTTAAAAATGTATTTTTCAGAAAAGGAAAATTGGAAATTTGCTCTAAAATTTTTATTGAAAAAATATTCTCTTTTGTTGAATAATGATAGGAGATAAAAACATGCCACAGTTCCAACTCATCCCCCTTTGTTAATGAATTAAGCCATATCAAAATGCAATAAAAAGGGTATAAGGGGCTCCTAAGAATCATTCAAATTTTTATCATTTTCCCTCCATAAAATGAGCATTTCTGTTAAAATGATATTACATAAAAATGGGATTTTAATGTGTGAAGATTCTTTAAAATCACGAGACCACCTGGTAAAAGGGAGGTTTAAAACTATTTTTCCCTCCATAGAAATTAGAAATGAAAGAAATCAGAAATGAATTAAATTAGAAAATAAATGCAAAATCAAAATAGCCACAAAATAAAATGTGCTCTCCAAATGTGGAAGTGTCAGGATATCCAACTCAAAGATGCCCACCGTTCAGAGTATTGGACTCTTGGTCAGCAGTGACCACGGGAATGAGAAGTCCTGCTGGAGTGGGAAGATCGCACGGGTCATGCAGGAAGGCACAACTGCAAGGGTTGTGACTAGAAAACAGGAATTGTGACATCATAGCACAGTCAAAAACGTGAATTCCTTGCCAACAAGGTACCTGCCATGAGAAAGAGCCACGGTAGACAAAAAATACAATAACGTTGAAAGGACGGTCACTTCAGAGGGAAATGGGCTCCTCAAAGCATAGGAAAAGGATCCTTTGGATAAATTTGTACTAATAGGCAAGCCTCGATGTCTTTTTCAAGATACGACTATAGTGATGAATAGAAAGCACTTCAAATTGAGAAGTGTTGAGATAATAAGCATAACATTTCATACACTGTATCTGTAAATATTTGGGGGACGTGAATATTTATCTTGGTCATCCCTGGAGAGCTTCAATTTGAAAAAACAATGAAAAATGTATGGAGAACAAAATATCCAACAAAGATTCTTCCTGGGTATAAGCTGAGCACCTTGGAGAGTGTATCACCTCTGTTGTCCCCTAGGACACAGCTAAGGAAATATCTTTTCTTACACCCAACGTCACCCAAGTGCACGAGAAGAAGAACTGGGTCTCCCAAGGGACTTCATTCACTGTTAAGAGTCTTTTATAAACAAGAAAAATCTAGCTCAAAGTATTCAGTGTATTTAAGAAATCTACACGGTCACAAATCATTATGACTATTATCTCCCATGTGGCTTTTTCACCACACTGCCAATATCAATACTAACAACATTTTACATTTGTGATGTTGTGATTCATAAGAAATATATATTTGGTCTGCATCCACATTTCCTGTCTAACAGCTCCCAAAACACTTGGAATTTCCTAAGTGTGGAGAGTGATAAAAGTGTCTTTTGGTATATTAATGAGGTGACTTAGGGAAAGCACCAAAGGATGGGGGCTGGTTGCCAATGGAACCAACTATGTGATTAGAGGGTTGGAACTTTTAGCACCACCCCCTGACTTTCTGGGAAGGGGAAGGGACTGGAGGTTGACTCAATGGCCAATGATTATATCAATCATGCCTATGTAATAAACCTTCCATAAAAACCCAAAATGGATGTTATTTGAAGAGCTATGGGGTTGATGTACACGTGAAGGTCAGGGAGAGTGGTGAGTCTGGAGAGAGCATGGAAGCTCCACACCCTTTCCCCATACCTTGCCCTAAGCATCTCTTCCTTCTGGCTCCTCCTGAGTTACAGCCTTTGATAATAAACCCATAACCTAGTAAATTCTGTAAGCCACCCTAGCAAATTAATCAAACCCAAGGAGGGAATCTTGAGAAACTCTGATTTATAACCAGTTGGTCAGAAGTACAGGTAACAATCTCGGGCTTGTGACTGGCATCTGAAGATATGGCGGGTAGGGGGCAGTCTCATAGGACCGAACGCTTCACCTGTGGAGTCTGATTCCATCTCCAGGTACATAGTGTCAGAATTCAGTTAAACTGGAGGACACCCAGCTGGTGTCTGGAGCACATTTGCTGCTATGGGGAACTCTCCCCTCCCTACATGTCGAAACTGGTCTCAGAACACCACTTTAACAAATATTAAATTTTCAAATAAAAGCTGCTCGTAGTTCCCAAAGCACGATCATACACATTAGCTCCTTTGATCTTCAACACAGCCCCATGCAATAGGTAGTGCAGTTACTTGCTGGATGAGAAAACAAATTCTCGGAGAAAGAAGGTCAAACTCCTAGAAAGAGGCACACTGAAGATAAAAATCCAAGTCTTCTGGGTCCAAACCTACTGTAACTCCCACTTCCATTTTAAATTGCATAACGAACATGAGGATGGTTCAATTCTCTGAGAAAGAACAAAACTTTTGACAAGTGCTCCTAAATTTTTTCAGAGCCCCTTGGAGGAGTCAGTGTTGTGTTTTAACCCCTGGGAGTGGAAGAGACTGGTGGGCTGAACTGCGCGAGGCGTCAGCAGCAGGCTCAGGCTGCAGATGGGCAGAGGGAGCGGAGACCAGGGTGCCACGCGCCAAGCGCAGATTAAACCTCCAAATCGGAAAAAGAACAGCTGTAGCCCCTTTACATTGAGGTTTTAAAATTCTGTGCATATAAAGAACTATAAAAGTCACAAGTAGGCTCTGGATCGTAACAGGTGAATAGGGATTTATAATCTTTAAACTGCAAGGAGAATGGCTTACATTTGTATCATTTCCTATTTTGATTACAAACATTGTCCTGAGAGCAGATTCATGCTGTGTCTTTTCTGATTCATTTTGCAGTCCATCACAAGGAGAAACAGAATGATGATGCTGCTGTACATTCTTACATTCTTTGAAAGACAATAAAAGCCTTCAGTAACTTCAGGCCTCTCTTTTTTTTTTTTTTTTTTTGCTTGTTTGTCATAACTTGATTGGGCACCTGTTTTCTACTGTGGCCTGTTAGCTACCTCATTAACCTAGAAGGGTGAGATGGTCTGGACAATGAGCTTCTGGAAATTTTTAAAGGTTAATGCAAAAGCCTGCTACTCAGTGCTTTTCATAAACTAGCTGGGATATTAAATTCTGATATCTTGTTCCAGGGTCCCAGACTGTTTCATAAGAAATGGCACAAAGCAAGGCTCTTCCCGAATTGTTTTAAAATGACATTCTTCTTCTAATGCTTTCTGGCCCTATGTAGTTTATATGTCAGTAAGCCCGGCGGAAATGTCTACCCTCCCTTCCCTATAAAATTCTCCTACAACAGAATGGCCTTTACTCCTCAAGAGAGACTTTTTTCCAGCTCAGTCTGTTTTCCTTTGTATTATAGAAACTTCTATAAAATTGATAAGAACCTCTATAGCAATCAAATTCTCTATTTTTCTAGAAATTCATGAAATACAGTGCAAAGATACTGAAGCTCATATGCAAAGCAACAAATGCAAAAGTTTTAGAACCAGTGCATCTGGGCTCTAGCCTGGCTATTAAGTATTACGGCCTACAGTAGAGCCATCACAGTGCACACCTAGCTGTATTATCGTGCTATATGTGTGACCATCTGGAAAACTGTAGCTGCACCAATGCAAAAAAAAATGAAAAAAAGAAAGACATGGATTACAATTTTTCAGATGTTACTCAAATCCCCCAGTTGGGTAAATGCAGGAAGGACATAAAAGGACATAAAAATCCAGTAATTTCTAAATTAAAAAGGAAACATTCATTTTTCTTCTCTGTGTTGATAATTTTTTTCACTCTTGATCCAGCTAGATTGCCTAGCCTTTTATAGCATAGAAAATCTATGGAGAATTAGAAATTGGTAGTATGCCCCCTGCTGACCTAATCTTATGGAATTGTACCCCTATCCCTATCACATATATCATACTCCAACTTCATCTAGGTGGCTTTGTACACAGGTGACAGTTGTGATCTGTGGGGATTTTCCCCTGGGAGGCTGCAAAGCTTGGGGTAAATTATGTCACATGTGCCTTATCTAGGAGCTCATGAAAGCATTTCCACACAGTGCTTTATGATGGATATGGAAGCCTCAGGAATTCCAGTCGGATATATAAACAGCCTCTTGTTTGTTATTCTAATTGTGGTCATTATATAAATGTAAATGAAATGTACACTCTGCTCTTCATTTGCATGTAAATTTGGCAAGCAGTATTTGAAAAAAAGTCTTGTCACCCACTTCTTTTACCAATCACTACTCTTCTCAGACAATAAATTAACTCATTCATTCATCCATTCATCTATTCCACAAACATTGACTCTACTATGCAGTAGACAGTGTGAGAGGGTAACAGGCATGGGATATACAAAAATGATAAAGAGACAGTCCCTTCCCACAAAGAGCATATGTCTAGTGGGGAGAGAAGTAGATAAATTACAAGCACTGTTTGTTAAGTGGTGGAATTTGGGTACAAATAAAATTCTGTATCAGGAGACCCAAGCAGGCAGGTTTAACAGAGATATTATTTGAGTTGGATTTTGAGGAATGAGCAGGACATTTCCAAATGGAGACAGCGCAAAGGACATACTTGATAGAGGAGAGAACAAAGGCATAGAAAAAATGTGTGTCAAGAGAATGCACAGGGGACTTCCCTGGTGGCGCAGTGGTTAAGAATCCGCCTGCCAACGCAGGGGACACGGTTCCAACCCTGGTCCGGGAAGATCCCACATGCCACGGAGCAGCTAGGCCCGTGAGCCAAAACTACTGAGTCCACATGCCACAACTACTGAAGCCCATGCGCCTAGAGCCCATGCTCTGCAACAAGAGAAGACACCACAATGAGAAGCCCATGCACCGCAACTAAGAGTAGCCTCCGCTCGCCACAACTAGAGAAAAGCCCACGCACAGCAACACACCCAATGCAGCCAAAAATAAATAAATAAATAGAATGCAGCGTTAGTTCTGGCCTCAGCAAAATTAAGTAAAATTAAAATTAATTAAGTAGGGACAATCCACTTTCCTTTGCTGCCCCTTCCCCAAATCACAGGACACAGGCAAATTCCAATACAAATAATTTGGGACTCTGCTTCTGTTCTTCTCCATTCTCATGAATAACGATAAGATTTTGTTACTAAGAATCACAAAGACAGCAACTAAATTGGGTCTCGTGCTCTTTCACATCACTGTCTCCCTTGATTTCATGGGTCTTAGGAAATAATCAGACCAGGCTTACTGAGTATCGCCGGCTGACTAAGGCCTGCTTGGAACTGGGAATAAATGTTTGCACCAGGGCATGAGAAGTTTTCAAGGGGGTCAGTCAAGATTTCAAACCACAGTGTCCTCAGCTGTGCAGCTGTATTGCAGGGACTAGCTAAGCACATGGCTCCTGCCTTCTCGGGGCTGCAGCGGGGCTGTACCACGAGGTGGTAGACAAGACGACTTCTCAAGGAGTTGGTTACTGCTGCAGCAATGAAGTGGTACTGGGACTATATTTTCTGAAGATAAAATGAAAACATACGGTCTGGTAACAGCACCTAGTATCTGAAGGCAAGACCCTCTTGAAAAACTGCCAAGACGGAAGGGCGCAGCAACCACTTCTCTGAGGAGGAGTTGCTCTTTTATACCATTCCTGTCCAATAACAATATGAGTCACAACATGAACCACATGTAATTTTCAACTTTCTTATAGCTGCATTAAAAAAACTAAAAAAAGGTAAAATTCATTTTAATAATATATTTTATTTAACCTAATCTGTCCAAAACATTATAATTCTAAAATGTTAACAGTATTTTTAAAGTATTAGGATATTTTGCTTTTTTTGTTTTTTTGGTTTTTTGTTTGTTTGTTTTTGTTTTTTTGTGCTGTACGCGGGCCTCTCACTGTTGTGGCCTCTCCCGTTGCGAAGCACAGGCTCCGGGCGCGCAGGCTCAGCGGCCATGGCTCACGGGCCCAGCCGCTCCGCGGCATATGGGATCTTCCCAGACCGGGGCACGAACCCGTGTCCCCTGCATCGCCAGGCGGACTCTCAACCACTGCGCCACCAGGGAAGCCCAGGATATTTTACTTTTTTTGTTCATACTAAGTCTTTGACATCCAGTATGTATTTTCCACTGACAGCCCATCTCACTTCAGACTAGCCACACTGCAAGTGCCCAATAGCCATGAGTGTTTTAGCAGCTATGGTGCTGGACAGCATAGCTCTACACCAAAGGAGCTAGCTGTCTGTGGTCCTCCCTTCCCTGCACACTCTGTATTGATAGTAATACCCAAATAACCAAAGCATTAGCTAGGGTTAATCAAGACTCTGGCTGAGGACATATAGTAACTATCCTTGGTTCTTTTATTCATTCATTCATTTATTCACTTAATAAACATTGGTTCAGCAACTGTTATTGTGTGCCAAGTTAAGTGCTTCTTGTGGAAACACAAAATGAAATAAGAGGTCTCTGCTTTTGAGAGTCTAGTTGAGAAGAAACAAGTAAAACAATAATGGTGCAATGCCTTGAATTCTTTTCCAGTGTGTGCACAGGGAGCCTTGGGAACCCAGGGGCAGGTCAGGGAATGAACAAGGAAGAGAGGAGAGCTGAGGAACCATTCAGAGCACTGCAGGACTAGTGCAAGTTTACTGGACAGTTGTAAAGTGAAAGGAAAAAGATTCCTTGGAAGAGAAAGGGAACAGGTGCAAAAACCTAAGGCACCATTCCACAGAAGTCAAAAGTATAATCTGTAATAAGGAGGTTCCAGGGATGTCAGAGAATGTGTCAGGAAAGCTTGTGTGTCTGTATTACATACACCCCAACATAGTTTGGCATGGCATGAAACCAGAGAACCTGCAAGCATCCGACACTTAGTTTGGAATCTTCTGATAAGTTCCAGGCAACTCCCTGCAACTTGTTTTTAGACAGGGCCAGTAGATGTCTGTTTTCAACATTCCAGAACCAAACTAAAAATCCAACAAATTATGCTGCAAATGTATATGCTAGATATGAATGTAAGGTTCTGTCATGGTTATTCAAACTTACAATATTTTCAGAGCATAGGCTAGGTACTTAAGGTCAGGATGTCCTGCTTATAAAAAAGTTTTTTACCAATTCAGAGAACTCTTTGCTAAAATATTTTCAGCAACAGTAGCAGGATTACATTTCCCTGGGTTGAGTCCCTTTAAGACGACAGACAAGGTCCCTCCCTTGCCTATATTGCCACCTTCATCCCCAACCTGACACTCACTCAATCCACTGCACTCCAGTCATAGGAAACGACCTGTGGTTTCTGAAACACAGAGCTGCAGTCACTCTCAGTTGCAGACCTTTGCACATATGACTCCCAGAATGCACTAATTTCTACCTGACCGACTGCTTAAAACTCAGCTCAAAGCACAACTTCCTTGAGGAAGCCTCCCCATCGTCCCGACTCTCCATCTGGGTGGGTGCTACTCTGATGTGCTCCCATAGACCCCAGTGAATATCTCTACCATTGTTTTTTTGGCCATTTGCTTGTTATCTTCTGCCACAAGACTGTTAACTCCTAGTGGACAAAGTTTTTTGTTTGTTTGTTTAATTTCTATATCCCCCACCCCTATTCAATAAGTGATTAATAAATAGACGAATGAAACAATCAATAAACCATACTGTCTTTAGAACAAAAGGATTCAGGTTGGAAAAGTTATATGTTATAAATAACTTAAATATAGAAGGTAGAGTTATAGCAAATCAATCAAATTTTTTTTAAACATAAATGCATGGTAAAGGAGATAAAGAGTTGTGACTAATTTAAAGGGAGACAGATTTTGCCTCAAGGTAGAACTTTCTAACACCTAGGTCTGTCCCACAAAAGAATGCTCCCTGTGGGGTTAGGCAAATTATGTCTTTGGGCCAAATTTAGGCCACCATCTGTTTCCATAAATAAAGTTTTATGGTAACACATCCACACCCATTTGTTTACATATTGTCCATAGCTGCTTTCACAGGCTAAGGCAGAGTTGAATAGTTGCAACAAAACCCAAGGACGAGGAATTCCCTGGTGGTCCGGTGCTTAGGACTCCATGCTTTCACTTCCAAGGGCACAGGTTCCATCCCTGGTCAAGGAACTAAGATCCCACAAGCCTCATGGTGCAGCCAAAAAAGAAAAAAAGAAAAAACCCTAGGGCCTGCAAAGCCTAAAATATTTACTATCTGGCTCTTTACAGAAGAAGGTTGCTGGCCCCTGGTCCAGTAATGAGGTTGTGAGATTTCCATTGCAGGAAATACTCAAGTAAAGGCTGGGTCTGTCCAGGAAGTGGACGGAATATAGTCTTTAAAAGAGAGAATGGTTACCTTTAAATGTCCTCCCCTCTGGGCAGGTCTGTGATTATAGGCCTACTTTTCTACGACAAAAGCACATCATACTTTAATTTGTCTTTCACTGACAGTTCTATAATGGGCAGTATTGCTAGTGAAATGGAGCAGGACCTGTACCCTCCACCCCTCCACCCCGGGTTCAAATCCTTTCAGTGTCCCACCCAAGTAGAGGATGGCAACTTCAGGCTGAGCACAAGATTCCTGGAACGCCACCCTGTTACCTCACCACCAACCAATCAGAAGAAAGTCTGCACACAGTGGAAGATAATGAAGGCTCTGACCCCCTCCCCAAACGATCTGCCTTTAAAAACTTTCATGGGCAAGCAGAATCTTTGGAGTTGGTTCCTGCCTTCTCCCCAGGTTGCCAGCCTCCTGAATTAAGTAACCTTTCCTTTCCAGCTAACACTTGTCTCTTGAGTATTGGCTTTCAAGCAGCAAACAGCCAAACCTTAGCTCAGTAATACTAGTTATAGAAGAGGAAATCATCACATATACAGCCATGGTTTAGGTAATGCACCCGACTTCCTAAATACAGTTTACACTCTGAATAATGAAGGAAATATGTTTTTGGCTTCAAGCATCACCAGGAGGCTATCATAGGAAGAAGTCAGGAAAGATTCAAAGGAAGCCAAGGACTTACAAACAGACTTAAAATGAGGCTCTCCCTCTGGACCACAGGTATTAATCAGCGGGCAGCCCTTCAGCCTTTACTGTTCTTTATGAGGCTATGTGGTCACAGTGGAAAGGAAAGGGAGCCACCTACGAGATTACCTCTTCTGCTTGCTTTATCCTATTGACTCTCCTCAACATCATTGGAGGTCAAGTCTCCAAAGCTGCTTTTTCATACTTTAGCAGGGTTATTTACTTGGAATGAAAAGTTCTCAAACTGAAGCACTCTGGATGAAGAAGAATTCCTTTTCAGAAATCATTCCATTTTCACATATTACAATGCCACACCATGAAATGTTTTTAATGTTGAAGTAAAGCCATGTGTGTACATTCATTTGGTGTTCATTAGGAGGGCTGAAATGTCTGCATGCTTCCATACTTTCAGTTCTAGAGGATGTACCTTTGGGTAGATTAAGGAAGGAACTGCTGCGTCAGGAGGAGAAAAGGCATTCCTGCATCGTGTTATTCTGGAGAAGGTGCTGCTGCAGGAAACTGGCCAAGGAAGGCAGGTCTGGGGGCAAGGTGCTCCCATCAGCACATCAGTCAAGTTCAGCAGTCATCTCAGCACATTTCCTGCATTACCAGGTATACTGTTCTACAAACAAAGGAGGGACAGGAGCAAGTCCTAAAAACCCCCAATTTTAAAGTGGTTACACGGGCTATCCCCAAAGACACTAACCATCCCCTCTTCAATGATCTCCTCACCAACTATATCAAGACTCAAAGATGAAGGCAGCTGAAAAGACCCCAAATATTTCTGGTGGAAATTATTTATAGCTGTTTACTTTCTAGTGGTCACATTTACAGGTTTCTAGTAAATCCTCCAACTTTCCCTCCTATTTCTTCATGAAATGATTCTCTCTCTCATTTACCACAGCAGCTGTGCAAGTGAGCTGCACTCTTTCAGATTTCTGCCGACTCTTGTTATCAGTCTGAAGGAATTGGCTGCTTTAGGAGGAAAGGGAAGAAATCTCTCCAGCATTATGTAGTATAAGGAGAGGATCATGTAAGTTATAGCTGTCTGGGGTCAACTTGTGCAGATACTTAGCATTTGTTCTATCCTTCTTCTCCCCATCTCTCCCCCCTGTGCTGGAAGATACTTGCTGTAATAAAAAATAGTAGAGAAAACTTGCTCCCATGAAGTCTTATTGAAATTTTCCATTGGGAGGAGCAACTGTAGGTCAGGAGGGGAAACATTCGGTCAATGGGATTCAGAGTGACGCTCCCTCTTCTGAACTCCGGTGGCGCCACGGTTCAGCCAATTGGCTGAACCAGTCATTGGCAGTTATCAAATCCTGTTCTGCTCTGTTCTCTGTGTGTGTCTACCTCATCCACTCAACGAGGGTGTAAAAATTCCTTAAAGGCAGTCTAATCCCACATACTCTCCTTTGGACCTCCAATAGCTCCTAGCACAGGGCCTTCCACCCTGAAGTCATTTGAAAAAAATTTTTTGCTGTGCTACTTCTGAAGCCTGTGAACTAGTTCGAATGCATTTTAAGAACTTTAAAAACTTTTAAGAGTAACCAGAACACAGAGGAGAATGGGGAAGATTTTAAAAATCCTTCCTTACTGGGATAGGCAGAATGATATTACTCCCAAAGATAACCAAGCAAATATGTTATGCTACATGGTA